>NC_064642.1:265585453-268085453 GCF_023864345.2 Schistocerca serialis cubense
GTGATTCAACAAGTGCTCTTTTAACGTTTTCAAATGCATCATTTGCACTTTGATCCCAAGTCCACGGAACTCCCTTTTTTAACGAACGTCAAATTCTTGGGTCATTTAGCTCTTGCCCTCGTATGTACAGGCGATAGTATCAGGCCATACCTATAAATCCTTTTGATTGTCTTACATCCCTGGGGTGCGGAGATTCTTTGATAGCTTTGATGCTTTCTGGGTCCGGTATAATTCACTGTACCCCTATAATATGACCTAAGAACTTAAGTTCTTGGCGTTCAAAAAACGATTTAGACAGCTTCACCATAATACCTTTCTCTTTAAATTTTTTCAGTCTTGCACAAGATTAGACAATGTTCCTTCCAAGTAGCTGATACTATTAGGATATCGTCTTCATATATTATCAAATCCTTCAATAAATCTCTCCCTAATGCTTCACCTAACACATGTATAAATACAGACACAGACTGAATGGCAATACATTGAAATGATATGATTTCCCATCAAACAAAAATGCTGTATACTATTTGGATTCTGGATGTAATTTTATTTGCCTGTAGTCAAATCCAGTGTGGTAAAGAACATTGCCTTTTCAAATCTGAATAACAATTCGTCAATATTAATCGGTTGGTCTCTCTCTGTCTCTATATGTCTTTTCAATGTACGAGAGTCTAAAACTAGTCGTAGACTGCCTGTGGCTTTCTTTACCATGACCAGAAGGTTATTCATTACGCTAGAACTTCGTTCTATAGTATTATTATCAATCATTTTGTTGATTTCATCCCTAACTGCTTCCCTCAAACTCATTGGTATTGGATACACAATGGAGTGTCATCCTTGATTTTGAACTTACAGATATAGTCGCTGATGTTACCTGGACAGTCGGAAAACACTACTTCATACTTAATTAATATTTTATATAAATCTTGCCTTTGTTGATCGGTTAATACCTGGGATTCATTAACCTTCTCTAGTATATAAGTTCCATGTGTTCCTTCGGCCACATCGATCTTTGGTGACAACTGTGCTGCAGCTGTTAATCATAGACACTGACACTCAGTTGTTTGTTTTCCATTGTAACTATAAGTCACAATTGGTGTACATCATCTACCAAAACAAAGAAGATTTTCGTCAAAGTTTAAGATGACTTTAAACTCTAATAACCAATCCAAACCAAACAACAAATCTCTATTAATATTCTCAACCATGATTAGTGTTTGAATAAATAATATATTTCCAATACTGCAGTTCACTTGAGTTTCGTACTTCACAAGTTTACTTTTTGTTCCTGTTATACCAACTATGTACACTCTAGTCACTGGCAATAACGGTAAGTGCTGTTTATTCTGCAGCGAGTTAAAAAATGCGTTTGAGACGAGTGACACCTCACTTCATGAATCTGTAAATAAGTTAACCTCAGAAGTTTCCACTGTCCCTGCTATTACAGGCTGTGGGTTATTAGTGGCTAAGCTTGCTTCTTCAAGCAGCAACCATTCCTTTGTGGGTATTTTGTGTGTAAAATTAACAAACTTATACGGAACATGGCCTCCAAATGTATTTCCATGACGTGGACCCCGGCCCTGGATCCATGTCGAACAACATTTTCTTCATTACTACTAATTATGGTTTGGTTACCATAATGAGGTACTACATTCCCATTTTGTGTTTTTAGGTTACTCAGTACAAATTCTTGAGAAGTTACTGGACTTGAATTTGATTGTGGATGTCCTTTTGATAATTATCGTTACAACTTTTCTTATTGTAGCGGTGTGCTTTTGCTAAGTTTGTCTCATGCTTTTTTAAAGTTATTCCCACTATTTCTTTTATAGCTTGAACTTTCACCTAGGTGTAAAGTTTCGTTGCGGTCCTTCTTTATAGCATCAAGTGCATCAACAAAAGACAACAACTCAACTATCGTTTTCCAACCAGTACATAAGATGTCTATTCTCGCATAGATGGGCAATCGTCTAATTAAAATATGTACCAATACCTATTCTTCCATAGGCTTATCTAAATACTTTGCTCGTGTTAAATGACAATCGAAATATTTCTTCATAGTACCCCAAGTATTACTGTAATATTTTGGGTCCCATAGATCTGATATTTCCTTGGGCACTGGCAGAGCTGTATTTCTCTTTAAATTTCTTTTGAAAGTCCTCCCAAGAGGAAAAAGTCTCAATATTTACCGTTCCCCATTCTGGGGTTTCCCCTAGAAGGTACCCCATAGCACATTCGATTTTCTTAGAATTTCCCCAATTTTTTGGCAATGCTTGGTTAATCGTTTTAAGAAATGGGTTGGATGTACATTTCCATCCAGGTAAAATTTAGGGAATTGTCTAGATAACCCTGAATTAGCCCCCATTGTAAATCAGTCACAGCTTCACTTGTTAACACCACACTAGGTGATGTTAACCTTTTTTCTACTTTATCCTGGATCAGCTTGAATTCTCTCCACAAGTCGTCTTACCCTTCCTGGTATCACCAACTTCGGATGACAGAATAGGCGATATTTTTCTGAATCTCCCGGTAACTTTTCGATCTATAATTTCTTCAAATTGTTCCTCCAAAGTACTTCCATGTAAGATATCAGAGTTCGTTATTTTGTTTTTGAAATTTCTTTCTACATTATTTACTCGTGTACTGACATCTGTAATTTGTGATTGAATAATCGGTTTCAATTCATTATTCTTATCTACACTCTCTTTGAAAGTATTCAATCCCTGCTTTATAGCGTTAAACTTAACATTGCACACATTTTCAAAAGATCCTAACTTTTCATTAATTTCAGATTCCACATCATTACATCTGCCCTCAATGTTAAATTCTAAGCTTTTTGATAAATCTTGGAAATTGTCATTCTGTTTCTGACTAAGGTCAGTAAACATTTGATTTACATGAATGGTCAAGGAATTAGTCAATTCATTCTTTAAATCTATTTTTAAATTCTCTACTCTACTGTTTAACACACCAAATTCAGTCTTAAGAGCACTCATGCCTTGGCATAGATTACTAAACTCTTTGCTTTGCGAGTCGACTTCTCATTTAGCAAACCTAGATTTGTCGCATGATTATTTCACTCTGGTCATTCAAAACGTCACTCTGGGTATTTAACTGCGAATCTAATGAGTTTAACTTAAGACTCTGAGCATTTAAAGCTTGACTCTGGGTATTTAATTGAATTTTGCCAAACTTAGAGTCGCACTCTGAGCTTTGATTAAATTTACCAACTCAGCCCAGCCAGGTGTTTCTTTGCTCATAGCCATAGCTGGTTCTTGAGTGTTCTCAACTTGGTGTTGTATATTGTCCATGCTTTTCTATGCTTTAGGCCTAGTAAACATTTAAAACTAACCGTAAATACTATAATTATACAATAAAAGTTCACTCAACAGTATGTACCACTTCATACTAAACTAACAAAGTTTTGTTTCACGCTCAGCTGGCGTAGAAGTCTCGTTGCGTAGGTGAGCGGATGTAGAGGCAGGTCAGCACTGGTGAACAACAGCTGGTGCTGGCAGCGTTGGATGTAGGTTGGTTTCCATACATGTGTCCCTGTGGTGTGTGTGAGAGCTGTATACTCTCTGCACTGCATCTTCTTGGTTGAAGTGTTCTACGTGTATTTCTTCTTAGACAAATATGACGAAATTTTCTTTGCTGTTTTGGAGTTGTGAATTTTCCATGTCTTCGCCATTTTTCATTCAAATTTTGCTTCATTGGATAGTTGAACATATTCCAATGTCTCAGAGTAAATCCCTTGTCGTGTTATGTTTGGTTGTTAGGGCAACACATAACAACTTCTTCTCTAGTTTTTGACTTAAATTTAAGGCTTTCTCGGGACATTAAACCTGCACACGCAAACATATCATGTGCAGTAGGTAGGATTTTACCATCCCACACTTGTATCTAGAATATCGTGCGTTCGAGATGGTAGAATTCTGAGTGGTTCTAGAATTTACACTACAAAACAAAACTTAAAAAACTGGTCGCCCACCATTTCTTCACATTTTACAGTTAAATTTATTAAATTAAGCCATTTTTATAGAATTTAACAGCTTTTATATAGTTAAAATAATTTAAAAAGGAGGTGTAATGAATGTAGATGACATTGGTAGCACTGCTGAAAAACATTTGCTGGCAAAAAAGGTCGATTCTATTTCTGTGTTAACACGTGGTGTTTTGTTTACTGTCAACCTGATCTTACTTTCCTGTTTCCTGTACATGTGCTCATTACATGTCTAATCGTGGTTGTAAAAACTCTGCTGTCAGTTTTTTGTTATATCTGTGGCGAATTTGTGATTAAAAACACCAAAGAAACATAACAGACTTTGTGAAAAAGGCTTATCTATCATACTTTGGATCTAAACTTGGTGATCAAGATAAATCTTGGGCGTCACATAAGGTATGTTATGTGTGCGTTGAAGATCTGAGAAAATGGTCCTAAAAGGAGAAGAAAAGCCTTTAGATTTAATGTTCCTATGATATGGAGGGAACCAAGAAATCATTCCAGTGATTGCTACTTTTGCAGCGTTGATATTACTGGTTATAATTCGAAAAACAAGAAGGTAATAAGCTACCCTAACCTTCTGTCCGCCATCCGAGACCAGTAGGGCATGGTGTAGATTTGCCAGTTCCTGAACCGCCACATGATTTAAATTCTATTCCAACAGAAGTATTTTCTGATGTACAATGTGTTTTAGATGAACCAGATGATGATGAACTGCATTGTAACACAGGAAGTCTAGAGCCTACATAGTTTGCTCAGACTGAGCTCAATGATTTGGTTAGGGATCTGGGCTTAACAAAAGAAAGAGCTGAATTGCTTGGCTTAGATTAAAAGAAAAGAACTTACTCATTGTTTGAACCAGCATGTACATGTACAGAAAGAGAGAGCAGCAATTTTCCAAGTTTTTTCAACAAGAAGGTGATTTAGTGTATTGTTCAGACATTCATGGTTTGATGAATGAGTTTGGTATTGAATATAAAAATGAAGACTGGAGGCTGTTGATTCATTCAAAACTAGTTTAAAGGCTGTTTTATTACACAATGGCAGCATGTATGCATCTACACCTGTTGGACATTCTGTACATGTGGAAGAAAGCTATGAAAACCTAGAAATAATGTTAAATGAAATAGGCTATTCTGCTCATGGTTGGATGACATGAGGCGATTTAAAAGTAACATACATGCTCCTTGGTCAGCAAGGTGGCTTTACCAAATTTCCATGTTTCTTGTGTAAATGGGACAGTAGGGCTAGGGACCAACACTGGTCGGGAAAGAAGTGGCCTGTGAGGGAGTCTTTAAAGCGTGGTGAGGATAACATTTTAAGCAAAAATCTTGTAGATCCAAAAAACGTACTCCTACCACCTCTGCATATAAAGTTAGGCCTAATGAAACGATTTGTAAATGCTTTGCCTAAAGATGGACCATGTTTTAAGTATCTCTGTCAAAAGTTTCCACACCTTTCAGAAGCTAAACTAAAAGAAGGCGTCTTTGTCAGACCTGGCATTAGAAACCTGATGTTAACTTTGAATCCACAATGATCTTAAATGAGAAAGAAGCATGGGTATCATTCAAGCAAGTCGTTAAAAAGTTTGTAGGACATGAAAAAGACCCAGAATATGTTTTTATTATAGCTACAATGTTAAAGAAATTTAAATTTAGGATGTTTAATGAGCCTGCAAGTTCACTTTTTGAACTGTCACCTTGATTACTTCCTTGACAATGTGGCAGCTGTTAGTGAGGAGCGAGGAGAACGTTTTCACCAGTACATTAAAGTGATGGAAAACTGCTAACAAGACCGCTGGAACACCAACATGAAGGGGGACTACTGTTGCTCACTTCACCGAGACATTCAGCAAGCAACTCATCATAGAAAAAGCTACACAAGAAGCCTCAAAGAAACCAGAGAAAGAAAGTACAAACCAATTGCAGCTGACAAGTGAAACCTCTATTAACACATATCATTGTTTTAAGTAAATTACATAAACACAAACCATGCTTATTTTGTAACAAAGCATTTCATTAATTTCACCGTTTACCTTGTAGCATAGGATTTTTTTATAATATAGTAAAAAGCATATTTCTCGAAAAGTGTGGGTGATACAAGAAAACTAAGGCTAGATTTGGATTCAACTCATAAAAAACTGTAATGATCAGTTACAAAAGTAAAAAAGTTTTCCAAAAAAATTTATCATTGGCCTTTGTAATCCTCATAGTTATCCTTAAGGTTATCAGCCTTATGAAAGACGAATGGATTGCCAACTGTTGAGTCTCTAATTCTGCTATCAAAAACGTATGCATATTGAATGCTGTAAAGGCCAGCTGGAGGCACACAATACGTGTGCATTCTATGGCACCAAGAGCCCTCTCTATCAAACACTATTTGTGGTGCCTTCTCAGCAGTGTTAGTGGTGCTGCACTGCAGCCACCACATATGGGTGTATAACATGCCCTTACAAATGATGAATAATAAACGACAATGTAAACTTTTTTCCAACAAACATTCACAAAACGCTAAGAATCTTCATGTGCTGAAAATGTAATATGTATTTTATTTACCAAAAATTATTTTTCTAATTAATGTAATCATCAAAGAATAACTTTATGTTAAAAACATGTATCTTAGCGTTACATTATAATAATATCAGATGTCCTGTTAATTTCTCATTATTAAAGAAAGAGCACCATTACATATTTGGGTCTTTCTTCTGTTTGTTTTCGATGTAAATAGGCGAATTGTATCTTTTTGAATAATCAGGTTGTGTGTGTGTGTGTGTGTGTACATCGGTTAAATATTTCAATATATGATTATAGAGCATCTGTTAGAATTATTTAAGTTCTGTAAATACCACTCAATGTCAAATTAATTACGAGTTTTCATCATTTAGCATTTTTGGCTCTTCGAGCATCATCACTGGCGAGCTGTAGCAGCCCCCAATACGCGGAAAATATGAATTTAAACTAAAAGTGCAAAAGGCACACGCCCTGTAACAACTTAAATCAAGTTGTTTCATTTTCAGAGCATCATAGAAGCTGAGCAGTAGAATTTCTAAAGATTTTCTTACTGAGTTTTGAATTAAAGCTGAACTTGAGACTTGACCTGGACTAAACGTAGGTTCTTATAATATTTTTCTGAACAGTTAAATGTTTTGCTATATAAAGTAAATGATAGGATTAGCTAATATAATAGTAAAGTATTTCTGTTGCAGTCAGTATTACTACAAATACTAAATAAGTTTTACACAGGCCAATGCGTATCTCTATGTCTCTCTCCACCTTACATTAAAATTGTAATATGTAATACTCTACATGCAATACAAGTGAGCTTAGTCAGCAAATAATGGTTTTCATTACTAACTGCATTATCGTGATCTAACACAAAGAGGGATAAGTTGTTTCATTACTATTTTAAAGACAATCTGCAACAACAAGTAACGGTTTTCAAAACTCGCTTTATAGAAATAATAATATTTAAATGGAGAGATGGCATAAACTGGCTTGCTGGCTGGTTTGGCCGAGCAGCTCTAGACGCTTCAGGCTGAAACCACATGACAGCTCTGGTCGCAGGTTCGAATTCTGCCTCGGGCTTGGATGTGTGTGCTGTCCTTATGTTAGTTAGGTTTAAGTAGTTCTAAGTTCTAGGGGACTGATGACCTCAGATATTAAGTTCCATAGTGTTCAGAGCCATTTTTTTGAACCAAACTGGCTCCCTATAGTGTGGAGCCCGAATACATAACAATCTGAATAGAAAAGTTTCTATTAATTTTTCGACTTAATTGTTGTGTACTTATGTGTGTATACATTTATTCCACATATTAATTACAATAACAGTTTCCTTTACTGGTATATTCGTAACAATCAGGTTACAAAAATCAATTTCGACAGAAGAAACTAATGTAAAATCTGACCCTGAGAAGAATCCTATACTCAATCACAAAACCAAATATTGATGAAAGTAAATGACGTGAGGTCCACAGTGCAGACTTTTCCTTTCACGTTTCATACTTGATGACTTGTGGTGCATACTAATTTGTTGAACAAGTGAAATTACGAGAAAACAAAATTCTAAAATTTACTTTTTGCCATGCTGTTGTGCATTTCTATGTGTTACTGTAATCTTGTGTGCAGCTGTGGGTTACTGGTGAGTGTATATATATGCTAAAGTAGTCCATTATGGTAGAGATACAAGGAAAAATGGAAAGCATAGAGAGTTCAGCTCTATTTGAAAGAGAAAGTGTTCATAATGTAGATATTGACCAAATTAGTACAGTAGCCACTGCTATGGCAATATACAGCGGGAAACACTGGGATCAAGTCAAATAGCTCGTGAAAGGTAACCCAATAACTAAGCATTAGAAAGTTCAGGGCAAACAACATCTACTAGGGTAGAAACAAAACGGTGTACTGAGAGAGCAGATAGAGTACCATTGTGTTCACCAATCCCAAATTTTTACTCAAGTTAGAAGAATGTGACAGGCAGCTTGCACTTAAGCAAGAAGAGTAAAATAGCTTGCACTTAAGTAAGAAGAATGCGGTAGACATCTCCCACTTAAACAAGAAGAATACAATAGGCAACTTACTCTCAAATGAGAAGAGCTCAATAGAGAATGCCATAAACAATTGACACTCAAACAGAACATGATAGGCAACAATAGGTTTGCATGCTGGACTCCTTCTAATTGTGAATGGGCATACACAGTGACAGAATTAGAAGCACTATCTGTAGTGTGGGCTATGTGGAAATTCCATTACTACACCTATGGAAAACGAATTGAAGTCTTTTATGACTATCAGGAATTAAGCTTTTTATTAACCTGTAAATTTTTGCAGGCTGGGTTAGTTATATGGGCTTAGCATTGCAAGAATACCTGTTTCATATAATGTATGTTAAGGGCAAGGATAACATAGTCACAAACGCATAATCTCTATTACCAGAGGCTTACCTGAGTTAACAGGTATATAAACAGCATATAAGCTGTTGTTGATTATGGAACAAACATTCCTAAAAATGTGCAAAAACATCACGACCTTGCAGGATGAAGATCCAGACTTAGGTAACATAAAAGAAACTCTCAGCTACTTGTGAACAATATAAACAATTCAAGGTGGATAATAGCATTTTATTCGCACAAAAGATATAAATTCAGGTAGATGGTGATTGTGCATACCAAATTCATGTATAGGAAATTTAGTATGGCATACCCACATTACTTTAGGACGTTGTGGCATTGGTAAATGTGTGCCAATAATTGAAAACTACCGCCATTTACCCAATATCAAACGGCGGATCCATCAATTGTTGAGAATGAGCATGACCTTTCAAAAGGCAAAATCTTCAAATAGGGCAAGGAAGCCTGAATTACAAGCTCAGTTCCTTTAAGTCACTAAATCTACCTTCTGTGGATGTTGCAGGTCCTCTTATGATAGCCAGAAGACGAGTCTAATACCTATTGTAGTATATGACACCTTCAATAAATACATCAAACTGTATGTGATAAAAAGTGCCGCTGTGGCACCTATCAAAAAGAAAATGGCAAATAACTACATACCAAAGATTGGTAAACCTCAGACCATTATGTCAGACAGTGCTATGTATTCCTCTGGATAAAAATGGAGGGAGTTCCTAAGTGAACAGGGATTAAAACAAATATTAGTATCCTACAGTGGGAAGAATACTTAAACAATTTACCTATTACATACAGAAATACATACTTACCAACATACAAAGTAGGCAGAGTATTTACTAATATCTGTGAGCATACATGACAACTTATCCCACTCCGGCAACTGGCCATGCACTGGCTGAGGTAATGATGGGGGAAGAAGGAGGAAACGAATGGTCACCACATCTATGTAAACTACCTCCATTAGTAAAAACTAAAGAGGAGGTAGTAAAGGATGTACTTCGTAGCTTAACATGATGTCTCCAAACTATAAAAATGAAATACATTAAGCATATAAGTAAGAATAACACAAAGTACGACAAGGAGACTCGTTGTTATTGGAACCCACCCCAAGTCTTCATTGTTAGACAAGGGAAATGAAATGTTGCGATTTATGCCAGACAGTAGAAAATAGATTGTATTACATGGAATCAGCAATCTACTGGTCAATGTGGAAAATGGCAAAATAATAGGTCTCTGTCCTTAAAAGGCTCTGAAAAAATATGTCAAGTGAGACGTATTTAGAAATAGTAGATTAGTATTTGTACGTAGTAGTCATAAGTGTTTTAATTTCTTATTATATGGTATTTGTGTCTAGTTTGTAGGTAAATTCCTAAATATTTATTTTGCTAAACAGTGTCAGTGAACAACTTCGCTTAAAAAAGAAACCTGTCACTATACACTGTTCAGAAAATGGACTCTTATGATGTTTTAATGTTTTCATTCTTACTAGTTTTGGTTTAACATAGTAAATTCTTGCATACAAAAGGAAAAGTTAGGCTAGAAAGAAACTTTAAAATAGAAAGATGTTGTTTTATATCTTAAAGTGTGTTTGCTAAATGTGTAGTGAATTGATTAATATCGTTATTGACAAATGTGAGATCAATGTCATACGACACAGTGTAGTAGGGAACAGTTTCATAAAGTAATAAGAACAAAATTTTGAGGCATCAGAAGCTCTCTGGTGTGCTCTCAAAGCCTGTATGAGGCACTAGTGTTTTTTGTTAGTGTTGCACTCAAGCCTTCATAGCATGCCTGCTTCTTATTTGAAGCATTTGTTAGATCTGATTTTTCCAATTTTTTAGAACCAATATTTGCATGTTGTTTCTCTTAAGAGAACGTGTACTGTGGTCCTACGTAGACGAGAATTAAAATTACTGAGTGAGATCTCAGACTTTAGATAAAATGTAAAAGCTATTGTAAAGTCAGGCCAGGGACTGCATAGGATTTCGCAAAGATCCCTTTGAAATAAAAATTTGACATGGGAGGCTGTATAGCCATAATAGATATGTATATAATATATTTATACTCAGATTATATTCATATATAGGGAGTTCCATTTATCTTGATCACCCTAAATAACTGTTTGTCCAAATGCAAATTACAAAATTTTTCAAGCAAATGTTCTTTAGCTGTCAGGGGGACATCAATCAGCATGATTGTATTCATTGTAGCTTTGTTTTCTTACAAAGATATGAACAGCAGGATGACTTATTTAAATGGCACCCTGTATTTTTTATTCGGAAATTCATTTCCTCTCCTAAAGACCTATTCAAAAATGTATCACAGTGTACCATTCACCGAAACACAACAGTGACTTCGAGCCTGGGATCACAAAGTAGTCCACTTGATGGAGTGGTCAGAAAACAAATGAAAACAAAGTAAAAACAAAACAAAAAATTGACTATGACTCTCCTGTACCATTGCTCAGGAGTAGAACATTCAAAGGTGTGCTCAAAATGGTGACCCTGAACACCGATACACTGGTGCACTCATTGAATGAAAGAATTATTTACTGCTTCCAGTGTTGTCTGCCAAAGAGAATTACAAGCATGCGTGACACATTCCTGCATGTCCTCTGGAGTTGTTGGAATATCGCTATAGACAACATCATTAATGCATCCCCAAAGAAGAAAGTCCAGAGGATTTAAATCAGGAGACCTAGCAGGCCAAGTAACTGTTCCTCCTCAACCAATCCATCTGGCAGGATACCTTCGGTTCAGAACATGATGTGCACGCAAGGCATTATGTGCTGGACATCCATCGTGTTGATCCCACATATGCATTCTGGTTCTTAGCGGCACTTCATCCAGAAGAGGAGAAAGAATTCGTCTGAGGGTGTTGGTATATGCTGTACCTTTTAGACTACCACTGATGAAATAGGGGCCAATAATTGTAGCACCAAGCATCCCACACCAGATGTTAACTCTCCATTGATGCTGATGTTCCACCTGTCTAAGCCATCGTGGGTTGTCTCTGGACAAATAATGCACGTTCCTTGTATTTACCTGTCCTTTGTTTCAGAAGGAACATTCAACGGTAAATAGAACAATGGAGAAGAAGTTCGGGTTGACGAGGATTTGCTGCTGTGCCCACTGACAGAACTGTACACGATTCTGGATATCATTCCCACGCAATTCTTAATGTAGGTGTACATGGTAAGGATGGAACCGGTGACGTGTAAACATACAATGTACACTGGTTTTAAGGATGCCAGTCTCGTGTTCAAGCTGTCGTGTGCTCACATGTGGATTCATAGTAGCGGAAGCGAGAATAGTACCTTCGACAGCATTGTCTGTGCGAGTGCTACGACGATTGCATTGTCATGGGTTGAAACTTCCAGTTTCCTAAAGCGTCGCAACAAGACGAGAAAAGATCCGTTGGGAAGATGGGTTATTGTCAGGATATCGCTCTCTGTGTAGATCCGCTGTCTACGTAGCATTTCGCCTGCATTCAAGAACAAGAATAAACGAAACGTTATGTCGATGCAGTTTGTAGGAAGGACAGCCTTTACTGTATGCCTACTCTACACAACAGTATTTAAAAGGACTAAACTACTGTACTAAATGTACCAGTAAATAAGGAAACAGTATTGCAATTACCGTTCTGATAACTTGCATTGCTCACAGATGAGTGGCATTGTTCGTTGGTGTACATTCTACACACACACCTCTTCAACTGACGATGGTTGATGGAATGATGGGTGTGAATTCTACTTATGTTTACATTTGTCCTCTATCAACGTCAGCACGTGGATGTGTTCCATTACCCCAGGTACCTGCACTAAGCGCTAGGAGTATCAACTTCAATGTTGTGTTATGTAATTAATAACATCGTGTTTCAGTGAATGATACACTGTGAAACATTTTTTAATAGGTGTTAAGGAGGGGAAATTAATTACCGAATAAAAAATACAGGGTGCCATTTAAAAAAGTCCTACTCCTGTTCATATCTTTGTAAAAAACAAAGCTACAAGGAAGGCAATCATGCTGATTGATGTCCCCCTGACAGCTAAATAACATCCAGACATGGTCCCTATCGGAAATCCCTAGATTGATAAGGGCTGTTTATAGACGACATGACCCACCATCCACTCTGAGGGATCTACGCCGAATCGCCATTGAGGAGTGGGACAATCTGGACCAACAGTACCTTGATGAAATTTTGGATAATATCCCACGACGAATACAGGCATGCATCAATGCAACATGCTACTGGGTATTAGAGGTACTGGTGTGTACAGCAATCTGGACTACCATCTCTGAAGGTTTCGCTGTATGGTGGTACAACATGAAATGTATGGTTTCCATGAGCATTAAAAAGGGCGGAAACGATGTTTATGTTGAACTCTATTCCACTTCTCTGTACTGGTCCCGGAACTCTCGGATCTGAGATGATGCAAAACTATTTTTGATGCATGTATAAAAATGTCAATGTAAGTAAAGACAATCTGTACCAAAGTACAACTGAAACAGGCTGATAAACAATGCAGGAACAAAATTATGACTCTTTATGAACAGTAATAAAATGCATGTGTGATACTGAACGTCTTGTAGGTAACAAACAACGTCGAACAATGAAGTCAATATGATCACAAATATTTATAGTGAAAATTTTAAGAGAATGTGCAGTAACATGGATGTATGAAGTGTGGACACTAAAAGGTGTGAACTAACTTTGAAACAGGTACAACCTATGTGTATGGACAGTGGAATAAAAGACAAGATACCTCAGCCAATACTTTTAGGGTGGATAGTAGTTGTGTGCGAGCAACAATTTGAATGTCACATGTAAGATGGACGCTAAACACAGTTGATGCGACGAATGTTTTTAGAATGGAGTGTACAAGGTGTGACAATAAAGTAATGAGACTGATTTTCTATGCAAGATGTGGCAACCCTGCAGGCTTGCGTAGGCACAATACCTTTGACCTTGGTCTATAAGCTGCTTCTGGTCCCAGTGGCACATTGATGCAACTGCTCAGTCGTGAGTTGTGCTGTAATAAGTTAACACGTATCGTCATGGAAATGGAACCACATACTACTGTGCAACCGTATGCCATTTATTTTTGTGTTAAAATGGGTGAAAACGCGACGATAACTTACAGTAAGCTTAAGAAGGCTTTTGGAGAGGAGGTTAAGTCAAGAACTTAAGTTTTTCGTTGGTATAAAATGTTTAGTGAAGGCAGAACGAATATTGAAGATGAAGACCGCAGTGGACAACCATCAACCTCACGGACGGATGTCATCTTGGCCGTGGTGCGTGAACTCATACGATCTGATCGAAGATCATCCATGAAAATGAATGCAGACGAACTGAACATCAATCGAGAAACGGTTCGTCTAATAATAACTGAAGATCTTGGTATGAGAAAGATTTGTGCAAAAATAGTCCCCAAAAATCTCACACCACAATAGCGAGAAACACGGAGAAATGTGGCAGCCGATCTGTTAGTTCAAACGGAAATCAAGCCAGAATTGTTGAGCCGTGTTATCACTGGTGATGAAAGTTGTTTTTTTTTCAGTGCAATCCACAGACAAAACGTCAAAGTTCGCAATGGTGCTCAAAGGGATCACCCCGACTGAAAAAAGCTCGCATCTCAAAGTCAAAAGTGAATTGCATGCTTGTGTGCTTCTTTGATTCCAAGGGAATTGTTCATAAAGAGTGGGTGCCTGCTGGACAAACAGTTAACCAATATTACTACAAAGAAATTTTAGAAAGACTTTGTAAAAGAGTTCTTCGTGTCCCTGCCAGCATTGCTGATAATTGGATTCAATTTTTAACCTCAAATCACATTTCAGTAGTACCACAGCAACCTTATTCACCAGATATCGCTCCGTGCGACTTTTTTCTATTTCCAAGAGTGAAAACGGAGGTCAAGGGACACGATTTTCAAACAACACAAGATGTGCAAAAAGCTGTGACGAGGGTCTTGCAGGATATTACAGAAAAAACGGTAAGTAACATTTTTTTTCACCTCAGTCTCATTACTTTACTGTTGCACCTTGTATAACGGTTAGTCACCGATAAAGAGATACACACAAAATGTTTATTAGTGACATAATCGTCATTGTTCATAACCAGAAGTTGTTTGCCAATTCTGTGATGTACTGGTTAGGCAGTGTCACATTAATTGTAACAACAGTGATCCTACAAAACACAGTAAAGTGATAAATCTCTACAGAACTGGCTCTGCACTTGACGATGGAAACTAGCCATTTCATGCCCTTTCCTTGCAGCAAAAACCTCTACTAATAAATACAAATGTAATGCTTATGAACATTTATTTCATCAACTGCTGAGGAGCTGCCCAGCTAAGTCGAAGACGAGGAGGAGCCGCCGGAGACGGGTGGAGGTGCTTGTAACCTTGCAGACGTAGCACTATGGGCGGTGAAATCGACGTCCGACTCCTGTTCCAGCAAGGCGTTATCTACCTGACAGTGAAACTAACATTGCATCTTATAAATGCGGATTAACATGTTGTGTGTCACATTTTGTGGATGAACTTAGGCTATAATTTTGTAGCAAGAAGACAAGACTTTTAGGAATAGTGATCTTTCTTTGTTTTCTAAAAGATGACTCACACAACAACAAAAACTTCAAAGAGTAAAAGCGTTGAAAATTAAAGAAACTCTTAGGAGCAAAGAAATTCACAAAACAGAACCAAGCACCACTGTAGGAGAGGAGAGGAAACACAGTTCTGATTTATTTACTTTAACACTCCCCTCAAATCAAACTGTGGTGCCCTGAACAACTTTTAAATAAAGAAAAGAAGAAGTCAAAACACATTAGTTACAAAGTCCCATCTTGGTTCACATTGCTTTAAATTTGTTTGATTTTAACCAAGATGATTTTCAGAACATACGTATTCTACATTGATATCACCGTTTTGATAGAGTTCCCGCACAAAATAATACCGTCCTTTGGTGTGCTTAGAGCGTTTGTGGAACTCTGCGTTTTTCACGAATTTAATGGTAGTTGCATTGTCAATTAACAATACGGGTGTGTTTCTTTTTCCACTGATCTCGAAAAGCAGTCTGTTGAGCCATACTAACTTCTTAGTTCCTTCACTTGCAGCAACGAACCCCTCTTCAAGGGTGGATAGTGCAACTGATTTCAGCAGTTGAAATGTCCACGATGCAGCCGTGTAGCCAATCATTGAAACAAAGCCATTTCTTGATCGTCTTGTTTTAGTGTTGGCAGCAACGTCAGCATCAGCATAGGCACAACGTTTATCGCCAGATGAACTACAGAAGAGACCTAAGTCGGAAGTACCACAAAGATATCTGAAAATACGTTTTACAACGTTCCAATCTGAAGAAGTGGGTTTAGCCATAGATGAGCAACTTTTGAAACAGCATAAGCGAGATCTGGACGAGTAGAGCATGCCAGGTACATTAACGATCCCACAGCCGAACAATAAGGAACGTTGTTGTCAAGAGTATTGCTATATTCACTGTCTAATTGTTCATTATCTCACGGAGTTTTTAATGGTTTTGAACCAGCCATGTTTAAAAGATGTAGAATCTTCTCTATGTATGCTCACTGTGAAATAAACAAGCCAGACTCTCGTTGCTCTATTTGCATACTTAAAAATGAGTCTAAGAATCCCACTGTTATTTTGAATTCAGACTTTAACATATCCAAAAAATGAATTCACCGCACTTTCAGTTGTTCCTGCGATAAGTCCATCATCGACATAAATAGCAATCAGCAATTTTTCTGTTTTGTTTGTCGAATGTAAATGCAAGGATCTGCTGTCGAACTAATAAAGCCATTTTTTGTCAAGAATGAATGAAACGTATTATTCCAGCAACGAGGTGATTGCTTAAGTCCATACAATGACTTCTTGAGGCGACAAACACGACCTGACCCGTTATCAAAACCTTCTGGCTGGGTCATGTATATTTCTGTATCCCAGTCACCATATTAAAATGCAGTTCTAACTTCGAACTGACCAAGTTTCAAATATTCTGCTGCTGCAATCGCTATTACAGCACGAATAGCGTCATAACAAGCAACTGGACTAAACATTTCAACATAATCACGTCCAGCACGTTGAAACATACCAAAACAACCAAGAGAGTACGGTATCGATCCATCAGGTTTATATTTAATAAGAAGTACCCATCACTTATCGATAACACGTTTTCCTTTAGGCAGTTCTACCAAGTCCCAGATATCATTTTCTTCAAATGCCTTCATTTCCTCTTTCATCACCTCAAACCATTCATTGGAATTACTACTTTCCATAGCTTCGTTGAAGTTTCTTGGTGTAAGCTCTTCATGGATTGCTTTTGTCAGGCAAACTAATGCATTTGCTTCTTGAGCGAAGTGAGGCTGGTATCCTAATTCGTAGTCACTAAATTTTGCTGGGGGACGATTTCACAAACTGGACGTCGATTTGGTAACTTATTCGAATATTCTTGGTCACTAGTTTCAATCTCACCAACAGCAGTTTCACTTTTCTCTCCTATTTCTTTAGGTATGGAATTAAATTCCAATTCAGTCGAATTTCCAGTTGTACATAGCTTTTCTGGTTGAAAATTGACGTTGCATGATTTCATCACACGTTGTTTTGATGGAATCCACACTTTCTAACCATCTTTGTCATTCGCGTAGTCAACGAAATGGCCAGTTATAACCTTGTCATCGAACTTAAAACGAAATTTCTTTGGTAAATAAACATAGCATTTTGATCCAAAAATTCGTAGATAGTTAAAACCGTTAAACACTTTGCCAGTCCAAAATTCGAAAGGTGTTTTACCTTCAACACATGACTTCCCAGTACGACAGAGTAGAAAAACGGGTGTGTCACATGCATGAGCCCAAAATGATTTAGGTAACTTGCTAAACGTTAAGACTGAGCCAGCTAATTCAAGTACATCTCGATTTGTTTGTTCAGCAACACCATTTTGCTCAGGAGTGTCTGGACACGTAAGACGAAACTCAGTACCACGGTCTCGTAGAACAGCAGCTACCACGTTACAATTAGATTCTCCTCCACCGTCAGATCGAAATACTTTTACCTTATGACCAATAGCATCACACTCCTTTCGCATGAAATATATCTGAACGAAACGAGAATAATCATCTTTGAAAATCACATAGTAACGAAAACCATTTATAGAGTCAACAGAGATGGGTCCATTAACGTCTGATTTGATCAACTCACTGACAGTTTGTGGACGATTTCTTTGATGGCTAAATGGTTTTCGGTAGGATTTGTCAAGAACACGCCCATCACAAAAAGATGTGGTATCAGGGCGCTCTACGGTTCGCAGGAGAGCTTCTGTAAAGTTTGGAAGGTAGGAGACGAGGTACTGGCGGAAGTAAAGCTGTGAGGACGGAGCGTGAGTCGTGCTTGGGCAGCTCAGATGGCAGAGCACATGCCCGCGAAAAGCAAAGGTCCCGAGTTCGAGTCTCGGTGCGGCACACAGTTTTAATCTGCCAGGTAGTTTCATATCAGCGCACACTCCACTGCAGAGTGAAAATCTCATTATTGTAGTTGTTCTTCTGAAGTTGCTAAGTTAATCATTACTTGTGAATCTGGAGGACAAACTCGCATGTTTGTAATGTATACCGAACCAACTAGTGTTCCTGTTGCAACGATTTCACTATGTGTAACACCCCACCCATCACTTATCTGGATTTGGTGTGTGTTCACCCCAGGTAATTGACTAACAATCAACAGAGAGTGAAAAACTGCCACAATGTCAGATAACGCAAAGAAAGTAATAAGGCCCTGTGACTCCTGATTGAACTGCAGTGGCAGTGTTGACATTAATTGATTCAGAATTGATCCCTTTTAATTAAAAAGGGGTGTACTTTGATGTTATGTTCAGCTATTGAACACCAGATGCAAATGTTGAACATAAAAGTAATTAAGAAAGTGACTCGGGATTTCAACTACTTGATTGAAAACAGATGCAGTCGATTAGCACAGATTTATTTTAACTCATGACCTTCAGTCATCACATTACATGACTCTCCTAACAGGAAGTGGTAATAAATTGCGTTTGCGTGGACTAAAGCATGATAAATCAAAAGTAATTCCTATCGACTGACCCAGGCATAATGCGAAGTGCGAGAAGAATTCTACAACACATGGCCCATGAAACCCTCGTGGAAACTTTGCCGACATGATCCAACATATTAATCAGTGGCCAGAGCGGGCGCAATATCACCGAATACAGCGTGGCGGAGCGGCGTCGTTGTGTGGACGTCGGCCGACCTCGTGGTGCTGCAAGGCTGCGCTCGTCTATTCACTCCTAGCTATCTTGCTCAGTACATAGCTGAACCAAAACTTTGTATCTCCAAGCTGAATCGTTCCATTTGCTAGGTCCTAAACTGCAGAGATGCTCACTCTTTCTCAGGCAAGCTGAGTAAAGAACGTCACGTCCGCACTCTAGGCAAGCTGGGAACGGAAGACCTCTACGGAGACTTCTCACAGTCCTCTCTTCGCCTTGGTTTCCCCTCCAGCAAAATCACTTACGCCAATTGCAGCGCAAGTCGCGTTAATTATGCATCGCTTCCCAGCGCCGACCAGTGCCTGCTCTGGGAAGTGAACAAATTCCCACAAAATTTTCCTTCCTCTCAACTTCTATTTTGCTCCTCCCAGGCCACCCATCAAGGTTAGCGTTTGCACAAACACCAAGTTTTCCGGAATTCTGACTCCCAGGAGAGTACTTCAAATTTCTTGGTCCTACGTTCCCATCGGAGGCCGGCATATTTCATTCTGTCGCTCTTCACCTGATTTTCTTCAGACTCTGCAGACCGTGAATTCAGCGTGAAGTTGCTATAGCCATGAAGACGCATATTTTGACCTCTGTTGACTGCTCCACCATAGCTTTGCGCGGCTTTCTCGCATGTTTCACAGAAAACGGGACAACAGACATTTATCAACAGGCGTACAAGTTCTCTGTCTGTTTCCCGTTACACCACCATGGAGTCGGGGTCAACCACCCACTCACTGTCACTCATCTTAAGGCGGCTGGAGGCCGCGCGCCGTTATCGCTATCTCAGAGCTTGAGCCACCCTAAGCTGCCTAGTGTCGCTTCCCTTAGCTGCTTCCCCGGCGGCCACCGTCAATTCTGAGTACTTACCTTGGGTAAACTAGCCTCCAGTAAATCGACGCGTTTCCACAAAGTTTTCATTCGTGTGAATTACTTTAAAACCATCACCCAACATTAATTATTCCAACACATCCATACTATACCCTCTACATGATGCATTGTGCCTTGTCAGTCATTTTTGTTCAGCCCTACTGTTCGCTCAACGTGAGTTAGGTGATCTTCAATGACTTTATGTAAGGGGCATAGTTCTTGCCATCTTACATATGTAGCCGAATGATAACATCCTTGTTATCATAAGTCACATTATATCCATGCTGTGTAGCCTCACGGACAGAGAAGAGCTGGTGTTTGACATCAGGTACATACCAGAAATTTTCAAGCAGAGCAGGTGTCCACCTTTTGTTTACGAATATTTCAAATATGAATACTGCCAATCCCATGTGCAAAAATAACTTCTTTGCCAGCTGTCTGTACACATTGTGAAATCAAAAACTTTTGGAATGTAGCGAAATTGCGTTTATTTGGTGAAATGTGATGTGTCATGCTGAGGTCCAAAATCCAAGAATCTAAACTATCAGAATTAGCATGAAACAACAAGCTAGTGGCTCGAAATGTATTTAGTTTGTTGCTCACTTTTAAACTGGAACTCGATTTATTGTTGTTGTTGGCTGTCACTTTTGCTTTTCCGGCGGCCATGCGCTTTCGGCAGTTTGTGATAATATGTCCAGCTTTCTTGGAATACAGATACGTATGACTTTCTTTCTTCTTTGACCTAATCTCTTCTGTTACAAAATTCTTCTGTTTTTTATGTTGCTCATTCGATTTTGATTTTGCATAGAAAGCACCGGCTGCCTGAGTAGCTAGCGAATTCTGAATCGAACGAAAATTCTCAATAAGAAGCTCTGTCGTCTCCTCAGGCTCAGAAACACTATACCAGGTCGACCTGTAAAACTGATATTCGGGTCCTAATGTTTTGAAAATACGATGGTGAAATAGCGAAAGGGGCAAAGTTGCATTTGAATTAATTGTGTTCAGTTCGCTGCACAAGTCATGGAAAATGATCGCAATTAGCGACATGTATTTTGTTGTAGACGTGATGTCATCTTTTGACGTTTCAAAGAAACAATCCAACATCGTACATAATCAGTTCAATGAAGATTGTGCATAAATTGACGTAAGGATATCCCAAATTTCTTTTGCGTCAGTCTTCTTTCTTACATGAATAGCAAGTTCCTCATCAAGCGCCGTTCCAATGGCACGGGCTGCCCGAACATTGTCCTGTTGCCAGCGCCGATATGCGTCCAACGCTTCGTCACCTCCCGCTAATGACGGACACTGACGTGTACCATCTATAATCGAATAAGAGAATGTTCCTTTAAACAAAGTTGAATGTGCCATTTCCATGTTTCCTACTGATCTTCACTTGACAATTTGCAAATGTTTGTACGACCAATATCATCACTCAACTGAAGCAGCGCTGTGTCCATCATCCCAAAACTTTTTCAGTCTCGCTAATATCCTAGTAAATAGAAAAACAGTCTGGCAAACGAATACTACAGAGGGGTCAAAAAAATGTATCCACTGTTTAAAAGTCCATAACTTGCAAACTAATTGACTGTGTTGTCTCATTTTTGGTAAAAGTGTAGCTTAAAGTCCAACTTAAAGATATCACTATAGGTCTTCGAAATGGTCACCATTAACATCCACACACAAACGATGCCGCCGAACTGCAGCGCGAACTACTGACTGCAACGTGTTCAGTTGGATATATGCACATGAATGTACGATGGATTCTCGAAGTTCATCCAATGTGCGTGGCTTTTGTCCATAAACAACGTCCTGTAGTGTTCCCAACAGGTAAAAGTCCAGAGGAGTTAGGTCTGGGGAACGTGGTGGATACTCCACAGCACCTCTATGGCCTATCCATCTTCCTGGTAGTGGGCTGGGGCACCATCTTGTTGAAAGTAAACTCTTTCGTCTCCATACAAGTCTCGATGGCAGGTAAAATGGATGTCTGAAGCTTCTGAAGGTACCCCTCACTGGTAACTGCGCCGTCAAAGAAAAATGGCCCAATCAGGCCCCTGTAAGACAACCCACACCACACATTTACTCCTGGCAAATTCACGGCTTTGTCTGCATGGACGTTCGGATTTTCGGCGGCCCAGTAGAGGCACTTGCGGCTATTTACTGTACCATTGAGTTTCAACTGTGCCTCATCACACCACACAATCGCCTCTGCAAACTCTTCATCATTGTGCACCATGTTAGTAAACCACTCGCAGTATTCCATTCTACGATCTGGGCTGTCCTCTTTCATTGCGTGTAGCAATCGTGGGATGTAGCACTTCCACTTTGCTGTCTTCAAAATTCGCCGATCACTTGAGCGACTCACTCCAGCTTCATGGGCACACTGTCTCACAGACTTCTATGGTGAGCGAGTGAATTGTTGTAATACACGACGGGAGTTAGCTGGGCTTGTTACTGTTACAGATCGTCCAGATCGTTGTTTGTGTACATCTTTAACACAGCCTTCGGCTTCAAATCTGTGTCGAATGCGACGAATCGTTAAAGGTGTCGGTGGCTCTGTCTGATACTCATTTCGCCATTGCCATTGAACCTCATTAATGTTTTCGTACTTAAAACACCACTTCAAAACTGACTTCTTTCATCGAATGTAAGCCTTGCGCTAGCCATGTTTACTCGAGTAACTAGGTGCAACTAAGAACAAAACACTGACTATCCGGCGACTGTCATCTGACAAAATCAAACAACGCAATACAACGTTTGTGTGACGATTACCGTAACTACAAACTACTACACTATTAAAGATGAGACAATTCCGCCAATTAGTTTGCCAGTTATGGACTTTTAAGCAGTGGATACATTTTTTGGGCCCCTCTGTATAATACTCACAGCCTGAAGCCTCCAAACCTGCGCCCGTAACCTGTTGTGGATGAACTTCGGATATAATGTTATAGCAATAACACAACACTTTTAGGAATAGTGATCTTCCTTTAATATCTAAAAACATGACTCACAGCAACAACAAAAACTTCATAGAGTAAAAACATTGAAAATTAAAGAAACTCTTAGGAGCAAACAAATTCACAACACAGAACCAAGCACCAACGTAGGAGAGGAGGGGAAACACAGTTCTGATTTATTTACTTTAACATCACAAACATTTTAAAGTAAAATTGGAAACAGGATAGTCCAAGGCTCTGTCCTAGTTTTCCCTGGTTCCCCGGCGACCTTCGCCCGCATGGAGGAGCAGAAGTTAAATTTTCGAAGGACTGAATAATGCGGATCATCCCTAATGTTGTGTCTATCTCAAAATAACACAGTATATAACAAAGTACTTGTGATAGAAAGCAAAGCATATATTTGCTACTTAATTTAATTCTGTATTCAGTTTTTTGTTGTTTTGTATGTGCTCTCATCTGACGACAATTTATGTGAAGACATACAACAAACATGTGCAACGAATTTAAAGACTCTGCATAAAAATGAACTTTAAACTGAAGTGATAAATAAGCATGAGTGTTGAGGCATGCTACTTACAAACCTTGTATAAGTCATCTCATAGCATGTCAGGGGGCTATATAACATGCCCATATGAACTATGAATAATAAACAATAATGTAAACTTTTTTCTAACAAACGTTCACAAAATGCTAAAAATCATTGTGGTCTGAAAATATAATGTATATTTTATTTACCAAACATTATTTTTGTAATTAATCTAGCCATCGAAGAATAACTATATGTTAAAAAAGGTGTATCTTAGAGTTTTATTGTAATAATATCTGAGGTCATGTTAATTTTTCATTGTTAAAAAAAGAGCGCCATTACAGATTTGGTTCACTCTTCTGTTCGATGTTAATCGGGAAATTATATCTTTCTGGGTAATCAGGTGTGTGCGTGTGCATAAGTGTGTGTGTTTTTAAATCTGTTAAATATTTCATTATATTATTATAGAGCATTTGTTGGAATTCTTTATTTACTGTAAAAACGATTCAGTGTCAAGTTAATAAACATTTTCAGCATTTGGCATTTTTGGCTGTTCGAGCATCATCAGTGGCGAGCTGAAGTCGCCACTGTCACGTGTAAAACATGAATTTAAATGAAACGTGCAGAAGGCACACGACCTGCAAGCAATTTAAATTAAGTTGTTTCATTTTCAGAACAGCGTAGAAGCTGGGAACTAGAATTTCTAAACATTTTATTAACTGAATTTTGACTTAAAGCACAGCTTGAGACTTGGCCTGGACGAACCTAGGCACTTACAATAGTTTTGTGGACAGTAAAGAGTTTGGCTATATAAAGTCAATGAAAGCATTAACTAATATAATAGTAAAGTCAGTGTTACTACAGGTGCTACTAAGTTCTATGCAGATCTTAATGTCTCTCTTGTATAGGTACATGGTGAAACCCCCCCCCCCCCCAGATGTGGTAAAGTTAAAATTTATTACAAACAAAAATGAAGCAGCGATCAACCACAAGCGACAGCAAAAACATTAATTATGAATGCGCAGTAAGGCGCGGACAAATGAAAAAAATTATCATTCAGTTTTCTTGTACATGATTTTGTTTTTCACTCCCTCGTATGTAGAAGTTCTGTTAAAATGTACTGCTCGGAGTATGACAGGCTACGAGTGTTTTGTATCATATATGTTTCGAAATAAGACTTGACATCAGTATTAAGTATTTTTATTGAAGTGAAGTGGAACCAAGTCAGGAAGATTTTCTTAATTTTGACACGCACTGGTGTTCTTGAAGTTGGCTGCCTGCATCTACAGTTGAAACGTAAGAGAGGAAGTCCGAATAGCCAAAATTCGTACAAGTAGAACATTGCTAATAAAGCAATTGTATTATCCTTTAAACCTTTTTCCATTCATATATGTTTTTTTTAATATTATTGTAACACAACTGGTGACCTGAGTACCACGACTTCAGGACACCGGTTGTAAGTAGGGTTTGTTAACTGTTGTTATAGTAAGAAATTTCTATGACATTGTTATTGGTCATAAAAACTAAGTATCTGTGTTTTCTGTTTACATGAATCATGACAGGGAGCAAGCAAAGCAAAAAGGCAAAAATTGAGGAGAAAAATTTGGAAAGAATAAGAAATGGACACAGGTTATGTAAAATTTTCCATAGTAAGCTGTTTTGTTCAGCGCAGCAAAGATAGGACGGTAACGTTAGTTGTTTGCATGATTACGTTTGGTAGGGCCTCTTTTGATGTAAACAGAAACCTCATTATTCCCTTCCTTGAATTTTATGGTGGAAAATTTACAGGAATTTTTTAGTGAGATGCGTGTGATCAGTAAAACATAAAGAACTGCGATCAATAGTTTGTGCATCATAATAGATGTAAAACAGGCTCTGACATCGCTTAAATTACAATTATCAAGTGTAATAATTAGCATACGAAATTTTAATGTTTTTTGTGAAAGTTTCATTTTTTCATATTCATACAGTTTGGCAGAAAATTACAAGTCCATTGTTTATAGCAATAGCGATAACACAATCAGCCAAGATGGCGTAGAATTGCGAGGTCGAACAATCAAAGTTCAGGCGCCATGCATGCCTATTGCAGAAGGTTTAAGTAGATCAGAGATGAGTGTCGCATGTGTGACAAATGGCAGCGACGCTCCAAAGCAGAGTATCCTTCCGACACAATGTTTACAATTGACGAGACACTGCCACGCATCTCCCAGAGCGACATACCGCTAATGAATGAAACATTGGAGAGCGATTCCTACATGAATTTTGACAACACGTTACAAACAACACTTGGTCACAACACAAACATTAACTTGGAAAGTATAGCTGACAGCAACCAAAGTAGTACAACTGACGCACTGCTTTGGCTGTTATTATCTAACATAAACACGAAATTAGGTAGTATCAACACAAATTTCAGTGATATGAAACAAGATATGAGTGCCCACAGCAGGTACCAGTGACAGTTGTGGAGTGCCAAATGTAAACATGTCCATATCTCCAATACCTGAGCAATTACCAACGGAATTACAGGTAACTACGATAACCACATAAATACGAAAGAAAATGCCACGTGTCTATCAACTATTTTGCAGACAAAGGTTTGCTGAGACATCGACAGTTTTCTACATTCACTACCGAAGGTAAAAGAATGACTCCCGTAGTATTTATCAATGCTTTTCGTCATGTTTTTCCAAGCAACTGGACGGAAGTGCAGAAAATCAGATTTGTTGTGGGATATACACAAGGTGACGTTCTTTTATGGGCAACTGACGTGGCCGAACATTGCAGAATTGCCAATTTGAACGACCTTTCCTCCACCAATACTGGTCTGAGGCAGTGGAAGAAAGACTCAAGACGCAAAGTTTTCAGTCACGCACCATTCAATGGAAAATACGGTAGTCTACGTCGATACTTTGAAAAATACCTGAACAGGACACTCTACTGGATGACCAAAAATCACAGGTAGAGGTGTTAAAAATTTTGAAAAATCGTTTACCATCGCACATCAGAGAAAAATTAGCCACAACGCCAGAGCACAACACTGAACATTTTTTGTCAGTGCATGATTCTATCGACTTCATCTACGAGGAAAGACCTCTACCCAATAGGGCAACAGAATATTAGGCACAACAACACAATTATGTGAATCAGTCAGTAAAACGTGATCTAAACACACAGTAAGGATGGACATACTACAGCAAAGTTACATACCCAGAGGTAACGGGAACGAAAAAAAAACCAGACGATTTAAAAGGAATTTTCAAAACAACAGGAGCGAATTACAATTCACCATCACAAGGCACTATGCCGAACATGAACAGATATAGTCAGCCGCAGCAGTGGCCGACGCGCAGCATGAATGCCATGCCTTACTCTGTACCGCAGCCGACTTTTGGGCAGCAAAATAATGGCTCGCCAACGACACAAATTGTCCAAGTACCCACACAGTGTAACTAACTGAAATTACTCCAGGTAATGAATTAAGTTACACTACGCCGTCCGAAAACACCAACCGGTCGTAATTAACCCCCATTCTATTGACCTCTTAGGGGCAGGGGGCATGCTTGTTCCAGATGCGAGAAGAAGAAGGTAAAGAAGTACCCAAGGTTAGCAATTTTGCTAGTCGCACATTATCAGAAGCAGAAACATCTTACTCTGTGTCAGAATTGGAAAGTTTAGCTGTAATATGGGCATTTAAAAAGTTTGAGTATTTTTTGTGGGGTAAGAATACCAAAGTTTACTGTGACCATCAGTCACTGTCATTTCTTTTAAAGTGTAACTATTGCACTGTAGATTAGCTAGGTGGTGTCTATATTTATAAGAAGTGAATTTCGAGATAATTTATATTAAAGGAAGTCAGAATGTTATTGCAGATGCCTTGTGTAGGTTACCACAAGGTTTAGAGGAATTTAGTGAATTAACAGAGCATGATGCTGAAATCAAAACGTTATTAATGCAAGGTACAACACACCAGGCTGATAACCATAAGTTTTGGAAGCAAATGAAAACTATGCAACAGCAAGATCGCAGATGGAGTCATACAAAATCTTAAACAAGATGAAGGTGGAAATGTAAGTAAATCGTATCAGGAGTACAAGGGCGTTTTGGTTCATAGGAATCGTGAAAAATCTGATCAATGGTGTGTGTGTGTGTGTGTGTGTGTGTGTGTGTGTGTGTGTATTCCCGAAGATTATATCAACAAATTATAAGACACATACATGAAGCAAGGGGTACATTATGGAGTAGGCAAATGTACTGAAAAAATAGCAACACTTCGTTATCTTCCAAATTTGAGAAGGCGAGTTCTACAGGTATAGAGAAAATGTGCAATATGTCAAAAATCAAAACAGTCCACTGTGTCAAAATATACTGAGCTACACCCAATACTCACAAAAAACACTCTAGATATAGTATTCGTGGACACAGCTGGTCCATACCCAAGAACTAAAGGAAGAGTAAGATCGATAGTAGCACTATATGATATTTTCTCGAAACGTAGCAAAATGTATGCCATTAAAAATGCAACAGCCACAAATATCACAAAAAGAATTGAGGGAGACTATTTGAGAAGCATGGGTACACTAAAGGTACTACAAAGAGATAAAACTTCGTATTACGTTGGGCAAAAGTGAAAACAATTTATGCCCTCACAGGGGATAAAACATGTATTAGTAAGCTTTTTTTCACCCAGAAACAAGCCCAGTTGAACGAATCTTTAAAGAATTTAAACAGTTTATTAGGACATACACCCCTCACAAACAAACCCAATGGGTATAATACATAACTCCCTTCATGCGAGTTGTCAATACCCTTCCACATTCTTCAGCACGTTTCGCACCTAACGAATTGATGTTCTGGACAAAACACACGCATGACTGGTATGTGGCCCATACCAAATGTGCCCACTACAGATATGACACTACAAGACAAAATCAAACAAGCCATAGTTACATTAGAAAACAGGGCCGAGTATAGAAAGAAAATTTATAATAAGAAACTGAAGCGTGTTACACAACTTTCTGAAGGGCAACGAGTCCTCTTACTGATGCACTCTGTGCAAGTATATGATGAAAGACTCTCAGGACGCCGCTAACTTAATATTTATTTAAGAACAAAGCAAAAATGAAACACCAATCGAACAGATGCATTAGCAAAAACGTTAATTACGAATGCGCGGTAAGGCGCAGACAAAAGAGAACATTTTATCATTCAGTTTTTTGTACAATTGTTTTTTGTTTTTAAGAGAGAGAATCAGACCTTCGAGTATGTAGCAGGACGACGTACTGTAATAGAGACGTATTCTATTGTATGAGTGAATAATACAGGGTTAAAGAATGTATCAAGCATTTTATTTATTGAGATAAAGGGAAGAGAAAAACGAAGAAAATGGATTTTTTGTGATTACGCCAAGCACTGGTATCCCAGGAGTCCTCTGCTGCCTGTATCTTCAACTAGGTCAGCGAAGCCCAGAACGAAATTAAGTTAAGCACAAGACAGACATTTACGCAAGCAACTAGAATTTTCATATTCAGTATAGTTATATTCATTATTTTCATATTTAAATATATTACAACTCTAAATCGACAAAATTTGGCAAACTGAATAAGTGGCAATTACTCTATTCAGGACCATATGTAATTTCGAGAATACCATACCCTGGGATGTACAGATTAGTCTATGAGAAAACAGCGAGAGACAAGGCTCTCCACCCTCACAAAGATATAAAAGCTTTTATAGAATGATGAAGCCACATAGCATTTCTTCTTTCTATCCCAAGATAATTGTACATAGTATACATAACTCTAAGAGTAAATTTTCTTCTGGAGTGCAGTTTAAGATAAAGTAATGTGTATAGGCATAAGTAATCCTTTTGTTTTTTACACGTGGGCATGAAATTAACAGCCATGAGAAGTAATACACCGCTTCATGCGAAGCGAAAGTATAAACAAAATTAGCCTATAGCTTAGCTGTCCACGCTCAACAATACGCACTGACGTCAGTAGTAGGAGAGGAGGCATTGACCTGTGCTCATGCATGACAGGCTGGCAGAAGGCGCCACCAAATAAGAATGCAATATGTACGAGTACCTAACTTATATACAAACTGAACGGAAATACTATGCAAACACATCTACTGCCTAAGAACTAAGGAGCCTATTGGTATATGTACACAGAGATTTAATTAAATACTAAGCTATGTACAACATATTTACAACCAAAAGGGAGCATTATGAAAAATTACGAGACATGTAAGCTAAGGACAAACGACAAAATACCGTAAGAAATGTCAAATAATTTTCTTTGCAGGGTAAATAATCATGAAGGGTAACAGACAAATGTCTATGAATTTAAACAAAGTGTGGAAATATCTGTGGATGGATGTAATGAGCAAAATGTATCAGTGGCCACCGAGCTACGTAATGAATTTAGTTTTAAGGTTTTTTCTTTCAGCAACCAGTGAATCGTCATGGTGCAGAAGAAGGGAATTACGTCGAGAGTAGCAGATACCAAATGAAGAAATGGGTCGCACCTCTAGTAAACAATTTAGTTATAAGGATATTTATACAAAGGTAAGTGGGCAGTTGTTAATCACATGGCCATGTAGAACTAGAGCATACGCTGCAGTGTGTTCTGGGAAATTTGCAGAAGATTCAATTTCAGTTCATACATGTATAGGTCCAGATTTAATCACCTCGTTCTGACTTGAGCATTTTATTAAGATGATTGGCTCCAGCTCCTTGAATTTCGATGGACTGAGTAGACATCCTTCCTCTTCATAGTATGAAGCAAGGAACCTCATATACATGTCATATGGTAGACTTCATATATTTTCATCCAATTGTAGGTGTAAATTATCATAAGGTTAGAATTAGGAGTTAAGATAACTCTAACATTAGTTAACTTGCAGCTATCAAATCTGGTAGAATCATTTGCTATATTCCTTCTTGCATTGATCTGGAACGCAAATGTGATGAACCTGGGTGTCTCCATCTGAGGGGTTTTTACAAACTACGTTTGTCTGCTTGCAGTCGGCAGCACTGGGTACTCGAAAACCTCCCATGAATGGAAAGATAACGATAGAAATAGACCAGAGTTCAGAATTTTTTAAAGCTTAAAATGCTGCTCATCTGATACTGTGATGTGTGCCATTTTCCGTATTATTTTATTGATGGTGGTCTCGTTCTCTCTTGAGTTTCGTGAGTGTATGATTTGTTTTCCATTGCTCTCTGTACCAAAATAAGTTCTTATTTAGCATTCAGAACAACTCATTGCATGTTCTCAAAGTATCCCATAAGCAATATTAAAGGAATATCTGCATAAATCTCTTGTACTCTTCCACTGCTCTACTCACAGGCCCGTCAGTGACCCACCCAGCATTTTCTAAATCGTTCAGATCCGAGGAAGAAGCTGAAATACAAGTTTTAAAAGTTGATATTATGCCTACAGTGCGTGTATGGTCAATCTTGAGCCCGTTAAGTTCATATCATATCTCATGAAACACGAATGCTAAAGCTGTAAGGTACTGTTTTAAGAAACAGTTTGCACTTGTTATCACCTTTCTGCTCTGCTGTGAAGTGCAGCGCTGTGTTTTGAGAACTTTGGTCATAAACCTTACACCCATCCTGTCTTCGTTGACAATATGGGGATGCTGTGGTACTGGCTGGTTGAAGCTCGCTGCCGGCACTTCCGTTCCAGCAAGTTAAAGGCCGTTGCTTCTGCCTGCAACAGGTTCCCAATAGTTGAAGGCCACTGCTGCTTCAAGGTCACGGCTGATTCTGCTTTTGATGTAGCTGTACAACGATTTCCTCTCCATGAAAATCAACAAGTTAATTATCCTGATCCACAATACGCAGCTCCAGATAGTCCAACGCCTGAACTACTACTGGGAGGTAAATAGTGTTGATAGGGACCTCGACGATTCTATACCCTGTTCTCACTGATGGGAAGAATTCGTAAATCGTGTCACTCAATCTGTTGTTGAGATAAAAGTTTGTTGTGACATTACGCTCGACATGGATTATACTCACAGCAAGTATACGGACTGACTGGTCGGATTTGTAGAATTTATTAGGATCCTTCTTCGAAACCTGTCCTTTTGTGAAAACCAGTAGCTGTCCAACTGATCCTTTCTGATTTAAAGTCAGTCGTTGCACTCTGTCTTTATTTAAGGTTTAAGTGCAAACTGTTTTAAAACTTCATTGAAATCGGCAAATCCGAGGGAGAAGTAGAAATACACGTTTTAAAAGTTGATATTATGCCTACAGTGCGTGTATGGTCAATCTCGAGGCCGTTAAGTTCATATCATATCTCATGAAACAGGAACGCTAAAGCATTACATGTAAGGTCCGATGCCACTGTAGCAGTAACATCCTTTTTCGTAAACGATACTTGAAGATATACGAGACTCAAGGTTGGGGGGTGGGGGAGGGGGGTGGGGGTTAAAGCATTTTAGTGTGGGATGACAATCCTAATTTCATCGTTCTTGTTAAATGTGGTTGAAGCACCAGGTTCTACTTCCACAATTTCTCTTCCACCATTAATTCCCAGATGAAGTTAATTGTTAGTCTCTGTGATAGTCGGTATGCTGTTGTAAGTCTCCTGTTCAATCACCGCAATACTCCACTCCCCGCTGCTGAAATCGATCGGTGGGAGGTAACCATGCGTAATATTGAGGGTCGATCTTTTAAAGTCAGAGTATACGACATTGCATCTGAATCTCAACCGACAGGTGGAAGCTTAATGCATTTCCTTATATATATGATTCTTCGTAAATGTTGGGAGGGACATGATGCACAGATGCCTGCATAAGTAGGTATTAAAATCTCGGTAGCGATGAAAATTGTAGAACACACGTCTTCTATAGGTGAAGTATCTTTGTAAATCTTCTGGCAGCTACCTGTCCCCAAATGAGTAGAAATAGTAGATGTTATTTGTATTTTTCTTAACATACTCCAACTAGTGGATTTCTGACCCCCCAGCAAATTTAAATTCACAGTTCCACATTCTCCAGATTTCCACATAGTCTTTAGCAACGTATCCCACACAAACACACAACGTAATGTTGGAATGCCGAATTTTTTTCCTGAAAAACTTGAGCAGCGGTCTGTCCAGAAGGAGAGCAAATGGGACATTTTTTTATTTATGAAGAGACCTAGTCGTGTCTTGTATGGTTTCAGGTATACTCCTTTTTCAATGTCTACTGCCTCCATCATGCATTTCGATGGGAAGTTGTCGAGCATACCATTACCTGCTATAATCCGTCTCCTAGCACGCATGTCATACTACTGAGCTGGTTATGCTTTGTGCACGGCATTATCGAGCAAATTGTCAGCTTCGGCTGTTTTGTGCCACAGGAAAACAGAGCCCTTCGACTAGTACCCTATTCCCATGACGTCTTATGACATGCTCTATGAGAAACACGTGTGGCTCTAAGCTCTTCTGCATTTCCTTGGTTTAAAAGGATCCTAAAATTTCAGTGCCACTACTGTCCTTCAAGATGTAAGCTCTGGAATTTGTTCTCTGCACTCTGGAAGCTGTGAATATTTCACTCAACTAGTTTGGGAGGTATGACTTCTTAAATGTTGTCTTGTGTTTTGAGATACCTATAAAATCACCCATATTAAATTTATGTTTACGTGGATCGAGCATTTTAATACGATAGTATACCATATCCACTATCATAAACATCGACAGGTCTCATTTTTATTGTGGCATGTTAGGTTCGATCATACTGTGCAACTACTTCTGGGAGGATATTTGCCCATTTGTCTGAAGCGTGAAGATCAAAACACATTCGCATTTGACCTTTAACTGTTCTGTTCAGACATTTCACGATACTCACTTTCAGGTGGGTGAATGATGAGTAGCGATGTATTCCATACCACACATCGTGGCCTTGAAATTCCTATTGTAAAACTCTCCATGATTGGTTTGGAGGTTCTCTGGGTCTCGACTCGTCCCTGTCTACAACAAATGCTCAAACACATCCGTGGCATTTCTCCCCATTTTTGTTTTAATAGGTAATGCCTGATCAAGTTTGGAGTATGCATCTGTAATCCTTAAAATATAATTGAATCCATTTATCCCCATGCAAATATTCCATCTTATCTACAAGATCAGTCTGCCATAGGTCATCCAAACCTTCAATCATAAGGCGCCTTGGAGGGTATGTTTTGGATGCTGGTGTATGCTTCTCTCGAATTACCATCTCCATACTCATTCGATTGTACCCCTCTCTGTGAGCTCTGAAATTACTGATGCAAACTCATTCGAATGAGCGGTATTGCCAGCAGCAGCTGATGCCATGAGCACTTGTAGCCAATTTATTACCTCAATGGGATCATCATAGTATATATACCAAGGGCACTAATTGTTGACTATTTAATGCTGAATATTAATATCGTCACCACTGATATACCAACCGTCCAATAATAATGGTTTTATAATGTCTCTGTATTTCATACTGCATTTGTTTCCTGCTTTAGTGTGTACACTTGTCTATCATAGTATTTCGTCACACATCACCAGACCTTTGGGCGAAAATTTTACTGTTTTTGAGGGTTTTAGGAAAATGAGGCTCAGTAGACCTGGTATTCTTTGAAATTCCATACCCCCTGTCTGTACTGTTTTTTTTTTTTTTTTTTTTTTTTTTTTAAAGTTACAGGCTGAGTGCCCAACGTGTATGGTTTTTCACCACTGACACCAAATTTTTTGTCTATCCTAGCGTTGCTGTGATGGTTAATGAAACCGGCAATAGCATCATGACCATCGTTGCGCGATTTCACTGAGAGTTCATCAACAGAGTCAGTAACTGGTTTAAACGTTTCTCTCAGTGTCTGCTCTCGATCCAGATGTGCTAACCTCAACAATTGTAACTGTCTCGAAAAGCCTTCCATACAGTGATGACCTTACTCTTTAGAATTAAGTCATGTACTTTCTTTTCAGTTCTGTCAACCTTTACAGTTAAGTCATTTACTTTCTTTCTCAGAATGATGTAGGTGTGTGTCTCTAGTTCCTTAACCCTAGCATCTAATTCGTTGATCAGTCTCAGAAGGGTCTTGGCATACATCTCTAGCTCCCTAACTTCACGTTAGAGACACTGAAATTTTCTATCCATCTACAAACACATTCTCTGTCTATGCACACCTGCCCTCTTGGGCTCAATGCCTGACATACTTGAGAACTTGTCTATAGTATGATGTATACTAATATACTCATCACATTTCAATAGCTATGTACATAGAAATTCCTGGCAGTTCCATCTATGCCTACAGTCATTCAGTTTGCTTGATTTATCAGTAAAAGAAACAAGTACTGTGTGTGATTCTGCCAATATGCACGTATCTTTACAAAATCATTGAATGATGTGTCACTTCCTACATGCTTCTGGTAAATGTGTTTCAGACTCGCATTGTCTTGTCTGAAAGCTATAATAAGATTTGCATTATCTGCCACCAACGTTTCAGGATTCTGGAATACGTTTTACTCAAATAAAGTATGTCAGTACCCTTAAGACGACAAAAGCAGAAATACCGTAGAATTTTGTCTTGGTTTTCCGCAGTGTCATCGTCAGATATTAACACTGTGTTTGGCTTTACTTTTTCTGGCAGGGAATTTGACTTCTCTGACTGAATTTCGTGTATGTTACACCATCTACACCCTGCAGTATCTTTTGCAGTAGCTAGTATTTGGATTGAAACGCATTTCCGAAAATATAAATATTTTCTCAACGCCAACCCCACCCTAGTGTGTCAGTAATGACAAGAGAATATTTGTCTTGGTGCAGTTGGATGGACCCACAATTATAGCTATTATGTTATCAGGAAGAAATATCCCATTGGCACTTGTAAAATATATAAATATTCAAAAATCATACTTTGGATGCAAAACATCCGAAAAGTCAGCAGATTCTTTATTTACCTTCATTCCTGTACAGAATTTACCAGATAATGGTTTCTTGTATGTGTGGAATTCAGCTTGAATTTCTTTCAAACCTATGGGTTATCCTCTAGTTTTTTGGCACTGTGGTGATACAAAGGTGGAAAGTGTCAGCATGCAAACTATTTGTTATGGCGTTATGTCAAGCGTGAGCACACCATTCAGGATTGAGAGCACACAGAGGGTTGTGAAGAAGACGTTGTGCCATTCGCCTACTTTATTGCTTCAAGTCGATGTACTGCGTTGCTATATTGGCTGAAAAATGCGGGTGGACATTCTACACTGACTACTGTAAATGATGTAGCTGATAGTTGCACAGTTCCGTTTTGCAGTTCTTTGCTTTCACTGTTCACAACCCCCCAATATTACACAGTTAATATGGACTATTGACCAACTTTTGATAAGCCTCATTAATAGTTTGCAGGCTAATATCAGCATACTTCTACAATAGTTTGCTGTTGAACATCTATGAGCAGAAAATACCTAACCACACAGTTCACTATATCTCAAATAGATTGAACAGACACTGTCATTGTTTTAACACACAGCCTATTTGTGTTACACTTATTTCACAGTTAAGTTGATCCATTGTTGTTGATCTAAACAATACAATTTTCCCATCTGAAAATCGGCCATGGACTGACTGTCTCAGGACCAAAAATCGGGTCTTTATATATCCTCACAAAAATAATGACTGAAACTACACGTTGTTCGATGTTTAATTTATAGAAATTACAATTAAAACACTTTCAAGAAACTAAATACATAGAAAAATTCATGCTTTTTAACAGTTCCTTCTATCACAAAGTTTATGCCGAATTCTTTGTTTAAATGATGAAATTAACAGATATATATTTACGCAAACAATACTTTTGTCAAACCTGGTAATTATTTTTGAATTAATTAAGGGCTGGCTTTGCTAATATGTTTTTGAATAGAGACAAATAAGTACTTAAGGAATGCTAGTAGTTCTTCTTCCAAATGTTTATAATTAGCACAGAATTTATATTTGTTTATAAGTCAACTGTAGAATCTGAGTCACGAAACAATTACTGATTTCACCTTATAACAAAAGATATTAACTAGGAATAGTCACAATAAATTAGAAAATCAATTATACGTACAAAACTAAGCACAAAATAAGATCTGGTACTATATTTCTTATGACTGGGGAGCAGTCATTCTGTTTTATGAAAATACAGATTATACTCACGTATGTTAATAGTAATTAGTCAAAAATAAAAAATGAATTTAAGGAGGCAGGTGGCAAAACAAGAGGAAGTAAAGAGATTCCAGTTTGCTTCACCACATTACCCCCCTTATTGGACTGACCAGATAGATATTGCAAATCTCTAACTGGGCATTTCAGTGATCACAAGTGACACCAGAAATTTGGCTTAAAATTCTACATACAAAAGAATATTACATAAGAAATCTTCTTATATAAAAGTTCAGTACATAAGTTTTTCAAATTTCTTCTTATGTGGACTGGCCATACAAAAATCCCCATACAAAATATTTACATGTAGTATATTGTACAATGGCGGAAAATAGCAACAAATTATATTTTTAATAAAAATAGGCGTCTTCATCATAAGTGACATCCTTCTTGGATAACATTCTAAGATACATATGTAAGTCCTGTCTTCCTTCAAATAATAAATGATCTGGGTTGCAAAAAGTTAAATCACACTGCGCCTTCCAGTTTATTTTCAGACAGAAAATTTCACATTTTAAATGTTTAGTATGTTTCACAAGCACTTTCACTCTTTTAATGTGCTTTAACACACTTTCTCACGAAGTTGTCCACTCCTTTAACAGGTCCAAATGGCAGTTAGTAAGAAAATGCTCTGCTATCAGTTTCCTTGGAGATGGTTCTTCTCTACCACAGTAAATGAAAAAATTAGACAAAATACTCTACTTTAATACACTTTTACTTCTAATTAAGTATAAGAAAAAAATTTTCGCACTAATGATGAATGATACTCATTACTTCATAAATAAATACGGTACATAGTTCTCATAACATCACAATAATTAGCACTAAAATTGACTATAGTACAAAAAGTGCAGATCACTAAGATGCCAAGACCTGGTTTGAAATTCACATAATTTATGGCCTCATCCTCTTAATGTCCAAAATATGTACATTACCTCTGACAAAAACTCAAGATGTGCAGCATCATAGATTTACTAATCATTACATTATGAAAAAAGAATAGTCACCATCATATAACTAAATTATTACTGAAATCAAGATTAATGGGATGGAAGCTGTACAAAATCAGTTCTACTTCCCCACTCAACTCTGAGTACTACTATCTTTCAACCAGAGAATTAAATCCTCACAAAATGTTTCCAAGTAGTTGACCAGTCAGAATATTCACACCACTCTAGTACCACAGTTTTCAGTTAATCTACAGATTAACTTTTCTTCGTTCCCATGTTACTACTTTAAGCTCATAATTTCTCAAAACACAAACAGACGTTTCCAGATAATCTACAGAGCCAATAACGCAGCATCATATGACTTCTACCTCACTAAAATATTGCTCTTCCTGTTAAGCTCTGATTCCTAGCTGCAGTGTCGTGAACCGCACAATATACACAGTACCCAATGTTGCCTAGTTCAAAATTAGATCATCAATACATTTACACCACATTTTTTTGTGTATAGTTATCTTTTTCATTACTCAATCATGTCAGTCTGTTCCATTATTTTACTTACATTTCTTACCTTGTTAGCAAGTGGAGTGCATTCTCAAAAAATATCACTACTGCAGAGACAGGCTCCCTAACCATTAGGACCCTAACTTAATTCGTTATTTTATTATTTTCTAATTGCTTCAGTATCTAATAAATGAACACCTGCTCAACTTATCAAATGAAAAATCGATTCTACTGAAAACCACTCCATAGTAGCAGATCCTTATTCTAAGGTAAACTTAGCTCTCACTACTGATCAGACAAAATTATCACTTACAAAAACTATTATTTCACTGTATCCATCAAATTGCTTGAGATTCTAGCCTGAAGGCCATTATACATACAAATCTTGCTTACTCTTTCCACACACATTACTCCAGGCAACTGTGTTCGAATGTTTACTTCCTTAATCGTAGAGGAGGCTGTATTGTGACGCGCTTCTGTTGGTAGATAGTTATCTCCATATAATGATTGCACTGAACACAAACACTTCTATTATACCACAACTAATATTTAGACCTAGTATTGAAGATGGTTTTTACTGCATATTGCTTTGCTGCTGCACCCATGAGCTGATTACTTCAGATGCTAATTACGATTTTTAGGTAATCTGCACCCTCTCCTCCACATATGCTGACACCTTTCACTTTCTGTTTACCTTATCTCTTTGTCTGACAGAAATTCTTTACTCGTGATACCAATTTACTTGTATCATATTTCATAAAACCAGAATAAACACAGTATCTCAGATTCTTACCAAATATCACTGTTATTTTTTGCCTTTCATTCCATCCTCTAACAATTACATTACTTATCACTAACACAACATAATATAAATAGATAACACTGGAGAAACCTTTTCTAAAATATTCCTATACTAAAGTATCCTGCTGTACACAATCACATGAAAGTCGAAGGCAGAATGTTTGTGATTCACTTATAAACGACAGATAGGATAGGAGAAGAGTTTGACTGTCTCAGAAAACATAAAAATGAGACAGAGAGCTAGGGTAAGCATTATCTCCACATAATGAATCCAACACAGACTGTTGAACCCCGAACTTGCTTGTAGGTCTTACTTCTGGTTCAATGCACACTCCATAAACTCTTGTGTGACAATATTCAAACAATTGATTAATCCAAAAATTCTGTTAGTCTTTGTGTATGTCAATTCATAATAGTTGTCATGGGCAGTGCATACCACTCTGAAAGGACCATAATACACATGGAAAAACTTTGTAATCCCATTATTTACTGTGCTAGATTTTTCTTTGGTTTTGATGAGAACAAGGTCAACTGTTGTGGAACTAGTCGGATTCACTCCTTTGTCATGCCTTCTCTTCCTTACTGCTGCTTTCTTTTTCATCTCTTTAGCCAATCTGACCTTTTCGTTCTGTGTTACTGCAGTTACCTGAGGGAAATCTACTTCTTCTCTGATGATGTTGCTCGGTCTCTCGTTGAACATAAACTCACACTCGATTCGTTCCATAACTTGCTGATAATATTTTCAAAATTTCGAATATGAACCGCCCAAGCTGTGTGTTTCTTACTACAATAAGTCCTGCACAGTCCATTAATCTCCTTCATAACCCTTTCACTCATGTTACCTAGTGCAAGATAGGTAGAAATCTTTATGTGCTTTATCTTGCGTATTACCATACAGAGCTCAAAACTTTCAGAAACAAATTGTGGACCATTGTCAGACAAAAGTGATTTTGGAACCCCTACATTGCAGAAGTAATCAGATGCCAATTTCTCAATTATGGTATTAATATTTGCCTTCTTAATTGGATACAATTGTACATATTTTGAGAATGAGTTCAAAACAATGAAAATATATTTACAACCTCCTGTAGATGCAGGCAATACTCCTAGAAGGTCAACTGCTATAAGCTCTTTAGGTTCGCTAGTAGGAACAGAATGCATTAAGCCTTTTGATGGCACACGATTTGTCTTTACTCTCTCACGTTTGTAACACCTTCCTCACCTCTGCTTAACCCTTCTCCACAAGTTGGTAAATATTACTGTCTCCCGTATCTTAGCTATCATTTTCCTGGTTCCATAATGTCCATAACTCTCATACAAGTAGTCAATAAATTTATCAACATGTTGATCAGGAAAGCATAACTTCCAATCCTGATCATTTAAATTGTTCCTCCTAAGCAACAACACTTTATGTATAGTATAGTTCTGTTACACCTTTGGCTTGTTGTCTGACTTGTAATATTGCTTAAGCCACCTTAAATTTGGATCCTCATTCCGTTCCCTTCTCATTTTCTTGCAAATTTTCCTAAAAAGCTTCTCATCTTTCAATACCTGCAAATAAAACAACCTTACTTGTTCCTCATGGTTCTCTCTACTGTCTGTATCCTTCTTACCTGCTGGCATCCTAGATAATGCATCAGCCACAATATTGTCTTTTCCTTTTACATAAATTACCTCCAAATCAAACTGTTGCAAATACAAAGTCCACCTAGTTAAAATGGTATGTTTCAGCTGTGATTGTGAAGGTAACGCAAAACCTTGTGCTCCCTATACACCATGCTCTTATGTCCAAACAAATAGTACTGATATCCAAAAATAATTCCCAGAGCCTTTAATTCTGAAATGCTATAGTTCTTTGCATGTGGCTGGAATGTTCTACTAACAAAAGCAAATAGTTTTGTGATCAACCCCCATCTCAGTAGTTACTAAGAAAATTTCTACCCTCAAACCACAAAAACTTGCATCACTACTCATACAGAAAGGCAGCATAAAATTCAGAGGTCCTAACATTTTACTATTTACTAATTCTTTTTTCAAACTCTGAAATGCTTCTTCACACTATTCTGTCTAATTCCACACCACATTCTTTTTCAAGAAATTGCCAACGCATTAAAGGTTAAATGAGTGATCTGTTACGAACTTTCGGTAGAAGCCAAACAAGTGAAACATAGCTTTAAGATCATTCTCGTTCTTGGGTGTTGGGAAATCCGCAACAGCAGCAAGCTTTACTGCATCAGGCTGTATACGTTCCTCATTAATTCTCTGTCCCAAAAACCAAATTTCCTTCTTTACAAATTCAGATTTACTTAATTTTAGTTTCGTACCTCCCCTGTACATAGCTCTCAGTACTTCATTCAGAATCTTACAGTGCTTGAACCATTCTGCACTCACTACAAGGATATCATCTACATAGACCGTGATTTCATTGGTTAATATCTCACCTAGCACCTTGTCAATAGCTCTCATAAACATACACACATACGAGGCCAGACAATATGGCACCACACAGTATTGGTAACATTTACCTTCAAGTAAAAATGCTGTACATGGCCGGGATTCTTTGGCCAAACTGATGTCAGTCAAGATGGCGACTGTAGGATTGTGTGGTGATAGGATGATCCTAAATCAGTTGAAATTAAATGTTTTATAAGTGCAGAAAGTGTAGTCACAGGAATTCGCTGCATTAAGTGCAAATTTTGCTTACACGAGAAGTGTGTAAACGTGTGTCTGAAATTTATAAATGACGATAATCAGTGGACATGCCCCGACTGTGTAAGTGGCGAAAATGTGCGATCAACATCTGCACTAAGTTCTAAACTATTCGTGTTCTTCAAAGGGACACTGATGCTCTGAAAGCAGAACTGACGTTACTAAAGCATGAAAATATTGCACTGAAACGTGAAAAACGTTGTTTATGTGAAAAAACTCCAGTATTAAATGAACCTACTTCGGCATATATGCAGAGTGATACAACTGAGAAACCACGAAAAAATTAAGACGCCATTACGAAAGGTACGGAAGAACCAAACAAATACGGCTGGACCAGTGTAACGTACAAAAAATACTGAAAGAAGCATTATTATAAAACAGAAAGTGAATTCTTTATTATGGGTGACTCATTGTTGAAAAACATAGTAGTTCCAAACTCCGAAATCGACGTTCTACCAGGAATCAGGACGCATCAAATGCTTACATACCTAATCACTGTCTTAAACTCAAGAGAGAACACAGCAGATAAGCATACTAGAAATCCAAAAGGTGTTTTTATCCATGTGGGGAGAAATTCGCTTCGAAACAACAGCAAGGAAAAAATGGTAAACCACACAAGGAACCTCATTCGAGCAGCCAGCAGACCCTACTAGAATTCCAGAATAATAATAAGTGTCGTTGTATTCAGGAGATCGGTGAATGACAGCTATGTGCATAGAATAAATCTCAAAATCAAAGAACAGTGCAATAAACTAGGAGTCGTTTTCATTAATCCCAACAAATTTCTAAATGCAAAGAATCTTGCCAAAGATGGTCTACATCTGAATAGGTTGGGCTCAAAAATATTCAGTAAGATGTTCATAGATACTTGCCAGGTCATAAAAAATAAGGGAAACTGGTAAGTAGAGAAGGGAGAGAAAAAACTTGTGTAGCACTAAAAAAGACAAAAAAAACATTATGGCAAGAAATGTGCTGAAGCACATAACTAATAGTCAAAGTAGATACGTTATCCACTGGAATATAAATTATTTAAACAGTGGTGCTTCAAACAATAAAACCTCCAAAATAGACGAACTGGAAATCATTCTGTCAGAATGTGCAAATATTAGAGTTGTTTGTTTAAATGAGCACTGGTTTACTGAGGACTCAATTAAAATTCTGAACAAAACTGGGAATAATCTCAATAGAAAGAATTCCAGGAATGTCGAAACTATTCTTAAATAAGCTTCATATTGTGCTAGAAGACCTTTGTAGAGAAAAAAAAGGAAAAATTGTAATAGCAGCTAATTTTAATCTTGATATCACATTAGATAGTTGCAATGCTTCAAGATTCACTGACTTAGTATAGAAATATGGTTTCAAATTGAATTTCTTTGAATCTACCAGAGACAATGGGCAATTGGCAACATGTGTTGACAATCTTCTAACTAATTATATATATGAAGATGTGTATAAATGTTGTCTAGACCTAGTATTTCAGATCACTGTGCATTGGTAATTGAGCTGCCACAAACAGGCAGGAACGTTTCAAATATGGGAACCCGTATGAGCAGGAACTTAAGCAAAAACAAACTTGCTAACATTTAGTGAGAAGCTAAAAGACAAAATATGGCGTTTTGATTATTGTAACTCAAGCGATAAAAACTTCGAGATATTCCTAAACAATTTCCTAGGTGTCTTTAATGAAACATTTCCACCTAGACTCTGCAGCAATAAAATAACAAATAAATTAAAGCGGATTACAAAGAGCATAAAAATTTCCAGTGTAAGGAAAGGCAACTGCACAGAGAACTTTAAAGTAATAAAGATATTGATTTCTTTAAATATGTTAGACTCTACAAAACCATATTTAAAAGTGTTATCAGGGCAGCAAAACAACTGTCAAATAACAGGCTAATTTTAAATCATAAAAGTAAGACAAAAACTGTGTGGTCAGTTATTAAATCTGAGTTATGTGTTAAAGCCTGTAACCAAGAAATTTCAAAAATTGACATTGAAGGAAATATCATTGTAAGTCCAACTCAAATTCCAGAGTAGTTTAACGAATTCTTTACAAATGTAACAAAGATGTAGATGTAACAGATTATCACAACAAAGTAAATCCCTTTGGTCTAGGTGAAAACTGTGAAAACTTTACAAAATTCTTAAAAGTTTCTGCGGGGGATGTAGAAAATGCTGTTCTAACATTAAGAAACAAAAAATCTGCAGGTTTGGATGGAATACCCACCAAAGTTATTAAAGTGGTAGACAACAGAATTGCCACTAGCTCAAAACAAATGTTTTGAAGAGGGCTGTTTCCCAGAGGTATTGAAATATGCTGAACTCAAACCACTCTTCAAGAAGGGATCATGAAAGATCATGGAAAATTATCGTCCTGTCTCAATTCTCCCAGTCCTATCTAAAATATTTGAAAAACTTGCTGTTGCACAAATCCAAAACTTCATTGCAAAATATTCTGTTATTCTAAACAATGAAGGGGAAAAAACGCCATAGATGCAGTAAACAGTTTCATTTAGAAAATAAGTACATCATTAGACAAGAGAAACAAGGCGGCAGGAATTTTCTGTGACCCCACAAAGCGTTTAATTCTGTAAACAATGCATTGCTTATTTACAATTTCAAAAGTATGGCGTTAGCGGCAGTGCCATACGATGGCTTAAATCCTACTTGTCAAACAGAATGCAAAGAGTTAGCATCTCTTCAAAATGGGCATATTATTTTTCTGACAGGAGAAAATGTCTCAGGGTGTCCCACAAGCCTCCATATTTAGGCCCATTCCTATTTCTCTTCTGTGTTAATGACTTACCATTAAATATCAGCTCCTCATCAGTTCTGTTTACAGGAAATATTTCTGTCTTAGTTAAAGATCAGGGTTCAGAAAATTTCCCAAATCTGTAATCAGTACCCTCGGTAACTTAGAAACTTTGTCTCAGCTAAATGGGTTGAATCTAAGCATATCTAAGACTCACATAGTGCAGTTCAAAACCAAACAGTCAATATGTGAGCAGATTAAGATTATAAGCAACAACCAAGATATAGAAGAAGCTGACTCAGTCAAATTCTTAGGTTTAAATGTAGATAAAAATTTGAGCTGGCAGACACACATTGAATACCTAGCAAAGAAACTGAGCAGCTTTGCATTTGCAATGCAAATATTAAGACCTACAACTGACATGGTGACACAAAAAGTAGCATATACAAGCTACTTCGAATATATTGTTAGGTTTTGTATTGTTTTTTGGGGTAACTCGAAAAACACAGTGCGGATACTAAAAATACAGAAAAAAATCATCCGAAATACATGCATTGCAAATCACAAAGAACCATGTCGATCATTATATATAAAACTTAAAATACTAACTCTGTCATACTTATACATATACGAGATTATTATATTTTTGTACACCAGACATGAATTATTTGAGGGAAACCATTTTGTCCATTTGCGTGATACTAGAACCAAAGAAAATTTTATGCTCCCACCCATCATCTCAGATTGTATGTCCAGGGACCTCAACACATGGGAATAAAAATTTGTGACAAATTGAAAGGGAACAAGTTGATGGAGATGAATTTAGGTTCACTTAAAAGAAAGCTGTATGAGGTACTGACACTGAAGCGTTATTACTCAGCGAATGAATTCATGCAGGACAAACTGGAAATCTGAGCTGGATACAATGCATTAGATATTTCAACAACTATCCTTATAGTGTTATTATTTATTGTAGTGCTATTATTTATTAATGTAAAAATCATTGTAACTACATTATAAATTTTTGACATATCTGCTGTACACAAACCAAGTGGATTGCAAATGTACATTATGTGATGAATAAAACACAATTCACAATATTCCAATAGCCACAAGTCGCATCAAAAGAAATCAGAAACTTAAATCCATGGAACTTTTGCAAAATTTCATCTACGTTAGCTGGTCTGTCACTCTCGCCTACTACGATTTCATTTAACTTCCTGGCATCCAGAACCAACCTGACACCACCACTTTTCTTTTTTTACAACCAGAAGTGGGTTATTATACCTGATGGTTGACCTTTCAATAATCCCCAGTAGACCACCTTTGAATTTCATTTCTCGCCACTTCCTTTTTTGAAAATGGGACTGTATAAGGTTTCTTGAAAAATGGTTCATGATCCTTAAACTTTAATTTGCACTCAAAATCTTTGACCAAACCTGGCCTGTCTCAAAATGCCTTATAGTTGCTGAGGAGAATACCGTTTAATTCCTTCCTTCGACTATTTGAAATACATTCAATATCCTCAACTCTTTTTATTATTTCCAACCTTACTCTCTCCTCCTCTTCTTCCTCAGTAACCTGCTCAGTGGTCAAAACTTCTAATGGCAAAACTAATTCAGTTTGCACACACTAATCCATACCTTCAAAAAATGATACTTCATACCTACGTCTGTTGTACTTCAAAACTAAACTTACCACTAGCAAAATTAATATATACACCCCATTTGCACAAGAAATTAGTCCCAAATATTACATCAATCCTGAAATATTGAATCACCAAAAACTGCACTCCAGCAACTGTCGTGCCAATTCCACAGTTAATAGTACCTCTTGTTTCACACTCTTTGATAGCTTGTAACCTCCCCCTCACTTATCGACCTTAATGACAGTGAAAAATTAAACCGCGTGTACCTAATGGAAATTTGGGAAAAGCAATCGTCACCAAAGTTAATCTGTCGGTAAAGAGGGAGGAAAGGGTTACATCTAAATGAAAGGAAAAATGCAAATGAAATCGGTGGAAATTAATTTTGAAAGAAGGGTAAAATTAATAAAGAAAGTAAATGTGCAGTCGTTACGTTAACTATTAATTGGCGTTAATTAGATAATTGAGATTTGTGAAAATTACGGTCGCCAGTCCTATGGACAAATACTATAATAACTGAAAATGAAAGATTAATGCACATATAATTAGCAGTAAAAGCATGGCAACTGAAGGTTGACACGTGTTGTGAGAAAACTGAATGTTTGTCAGAAGAAATGAATTTTGCTACCCTCTGACTTAATTTAGCAAAAGAATTAATAAAACCGGAAAATTGAAAATTAATTTACTGACTGAAATTAACAGTGAACTTTGTTTCTGAAGCACTACGAAATTCAATAAAATAAGGTTAGTCTTGGGCTATCTCAACAATCATTTCAAAAGTTACTTGAATCTGCGCAATTTAGAAATAAGAGATTTAACTTTGAACTTGAATTAAATGATTCTGAACAATTGAAAATAGTAAAATTTAGTACGTACCAAGCTGAGCTGCAGTCACAGGTAAGCTAAAATATGGTAGCGAAACTCACACTCTTAATTTGTGCTTGTGTAATCTAAATATTGTAGCCAGCAATGAATACTTTAACTGAACTTTGAAATTAAAGCAGTGAAATGGAATGATATTACTTTAATGCTGGCGTTTAAATTTCAACGACACTCGGGTTCATTCCGGAAAAGGAAGGGACCCTGCTTGGTAATGCAATTGAGACAATGAGCAACAAAGGTTCATGCTACATTGCTGTAATTTAGTGAGAAAAATTTAACAGTTTGAAAAGCTGAGGTCTGCCACACAGTTCTAAAACTTTACGTGCTTTTAGTCTTCCTTGTTGGTTGATTGGAGGTTTGAAGTTGTCGATCGAGGAGGTGGCGACAGTCACTCATTGTCGGCCGTCGCTGTTGCAGAAGCTGGATGTTGGCGCGCCTTTTTCTCGACACGGTCACCAGGCGAAACGGGCTCCTGATGTGTGCCTGCTAATGCTTCCTGTCCGCGACACCGTGTCAGAAACTATCATAGCAAGTTGAGCGCAATTACATGCTGCCAAAGCCCGAAAGCGCGGCAACTCGCGGGAGTGTCACACAACACACCTCCTCCACTGCCCTACCCCAGCCAGACCCCTCTGCTCTGCACGCACTCCATGCGGCAGAGTTCACACTACCAAAGATCCTAAACACTTTGGTTCTCCACACGACCTATCAATGTATTCGTTCGATAGCATAGTTTTCCCTAGGCAAGACCCAGCGTTAAAATACAAATAATATTTACAAAACAAACCAATTATACATCGACATAAATGCATAAATATATATGTACAAATAGTAAAACAATTACAATATATAAAGACACAGATGTCGTATCTTGAGGTAACAAAACAAGGAAAAAAATTATAGTACAATAGATGGAAATAGGAGGATATGCATTTCCGGCATTACACGTGCCCCACATTGTGTGAGGATGTTCGTGTAACCGAAACAGACTCAGAAAATGTCCCAAAAAGGTAAAAAAGCAACGGAAATGCATATGCTCAAAATATCAAGAAAATTTAGCATTAGGCTAATTAACCATAAACCAATTTTTAGACCATAATAATTGAGTGGAGACACTCCTAATTTTATTCCACTCTGTCATCTTGCACAAAATAAAACAGGTTGACAAAATATTAAGTTTCATAGAAAATGTAGAAAATGGTTTAGCTATTCTAAAATCAACAAAATTCATATCAGTATCAAGAAATGGAATACTATTTACAAAATCAATCAGAGTACATGGTCATAAAAACAGGTAGATCAAAATACGCAAATTAATAATTAATTACATAGAATACACATTTTTATGTAACCTTTTCATAATTAATACTCTCGCCATGAGAGTCCACTTAACGCTAAACAAGAAAATAATATACAGCAGATCGACAAAAACATAAATATTGACAGCAGAATTCTTTCACATCAGCTGTCCGGGAAGAAAAACAACTCCGCCTTCCGTACCCACAATTACAAAGAATGCCGAGAGCGGCACAAGAGCCAACAGCGGCTCAGCCTCGCCAGTATTGTTTCGCCCGCCGGTGCGGCACGCTTGATCTCACTCGCCTGTGTAACGGCATGCCCTAACGTCCATTTCACTGAATTCTTTCCAAAAAACTCACTCCCGAGTAATCTCAAGGAGTCCATTAACACAATCACAGTGGATAACTCAACACTGCCCATCATCACACGCATGTACTAGCCTGAAACTTAAAACAGCGTCTAAGTACAACAGCAATGGCTAGTAAATCACATATTCATGAAATCTTACAGCTAGTTACAAAATCATATTTACATTCCTTAATCTACTGCGACTCATCTGAAAATTTAAACTAGCAGCTTGGTTTTTTCAGTTGATTAATAATCAGTTACTCTTAAAGCATTTAATTAAAATTAACTACTCATTAATTGCAACTTCTTTAATGACCTCTTGGTCAGGCAAAAGCAGGGCAATCTAGCAAATCGTTAAATATTACACTCTATATTTACATACTGTACAAATTACCCATTCTGTGGTATTAGTCAATCCTAGGTTGGTACAATTTCAAGTCTACATTGTTCCGTATACCTAATAGTTTTCCAGAGCTTGGATACTCTAAGCTACACTCTATATTTACATACTGTACATATTACCCATTCTGTGGTATTAATGAATCCTAGGTTGGTACAATTTCAAGTCTACAATGTTCCGTATACCTAATAGTTTTCCAGAGCTTGGATACTCTAAGCAATAAGCATTTGTGTGAGGTATACCTATGACTTTATATGGTCCATTATAAACAAACTTAAATTGAGAGATTTCATCGTCTATCTCGCTCAATTTCTCATGAGCTTTTACAAGTACTAAGTCTCCAATTGCAAATTTAGCAAAATGTGCTTTAGCGTCATGACGACGTATGCGAGCATCGGCTTTTAGCTTCATTATTTCTCGCAAACGATCTTTTTTCACACCAATACTAATGTCAATCCGTAGAGGAAATTTGATTATCTCTTCCACTAAACATTTACTTCTGTCATCTAACAGGATTTCCTCTGGAGAAAATCCCGTAGACTCATGTCTCAAGGTGTTCATAATTCTCTCAAATTCTGTTATATATTTGTTCCATGCCCTATGGTTGTGGTGGCAATAGGTACGGCAAAGTCGGCCTAGCTCGCGCGTATACCTCTCAGCGGGATTTCCAGTCGGACAGTTAGCTGAAATATGGATCACTTCGACCCCATTACTTGCCATGCCTTCATTCCACAACCTAGAAGTAAATTGTGCCCCATTGTCTGAAAGAATCGCCTTGGGCTTACCAATATGATCGTTCACAAGCTTGCTATAGACCGCTTTGGCTGTAGCTTTCCTAATCGGGTATAGTTTGATGAACTTGGAAAACGCCTCTAGCACTACTAAAATTTAAGCAAAGTTTCCTGATGACTTGGGCAAAGGTCCGTACAAGTCCACGCACAGTAATTCAAAGGTGTCGTTAGGCCTTATACTTTGCATAGGACTCGTACAGTTGGTAACATTCACCTTTTGACATAAATCGCAAGTTTTCACTCTGTTAGTAACGCGTTTTAACATGTTGTCAAAATGTACTCCTTCACTCAGCTTTTCCATACATTTCTTTGGTCCACAGTGACCATACGCCAAATGGTAGTAGTCTATTACTTCCGTGACGTATTTGGTGGGCCAGCATACCCGCCAAATATTACTATCTTCATCCTTACGTATGTACAAGATATGATCGTATATCTTGTAATACTTCCTTAATTTCTCTCCTTCTGGACTCCTTTCGTCATATCGGGTTTTCACCATATTTAAACAACCGTCCTCGTTCTGATGACGACGTAGATTCTTACAGATGTTCACTATTAATTTACGTCCCTCAACTTCTTTAAAAATAGTATAATTTGACCATTCCATCTGCCTCATCTTTCAATACATCTTGATTAGACTCGCGCAACTGCGACAGCGCATCCGCTACGCAATTGTCGGTCCCTTTTACGTAACAGATGTCATAGTTAAATTGCTGTAAATACAGCGACCACCTAGTCAGACTTTCGTGAAGTGGTTTACAATCCATTAGATAAGTGAGTGCCTTATGGTCCGTATGAACAATCACCTTACGGTCCCATAGGTAACACTTGAACTTCTTGAATCCTCACACGATAGCGAGACACTCTTTCTCAGAAATCGTGTAGTTTCGCTCACTTTTTGATAAAGTTCGACTCGCGAACGCTATCGTCCGATGTTCCTTATCCTCTCCTTTACCAACTTCTTGGAACAGTTCTACCCCCACCCCGTAATTCGACGAATCCGTTCCCAGATGGAAGGGTAGCGATAAGTCAGGATGAAATAGTATGTTAGATCTTAACAACTCGTCTTTTAATCTCTCGAAAGCGGACTGACATCCATCAGTCCACACAAACGGAACATTTTTGCGTAAAATTTTCATCATTAAACACTTGTCCTTTTACAAATTTATGGTAAAATCCTGTGAGCCCTAGAAAACTTTTTAAGTGTTTCCTAGACTTGGATGGAGGACAATTCCTTATTGCCTCTAGTTTCACTGGGTCTTTCGTAATACCAGCAGTGGTATTTTCATTCCCTAAAAATTTCAGTTCCTGCTTCACAAATTCGCATTTCTTTAGCTTTAGAGTCATTCCGCCACGGCGCAATGCTCTAAAAACTTCATATAACAGGTCGCAATGATCATGCCAAATGGCATTGGCCAACAATAGGTCGTCAACATATACAGTTAATCTTGAACTCAAAACCGGGCCGAGCACTTTATCTAGGGCCCTGATAAATACGGACACAGATATATTAAGTCCAAACGGCAGTACTCTATACTGATAACACCTGCCCGCAAACAAGAAGACGGTGTATGGCCGAGATTCTTCTTCGAGTTCTATTTGCCAGTAACTAGCCGTCAGATCGAGGCTAGTTATGAACTTAACGTCATGAAAACGTTGCAAAATCTCCTCCATACTCTCTGGTCTGTCTGTTTCGCGTTGAACGACCCTATTCAACGTGCGTGCGTCAATCGCAATACGCACACTACCATCCCGTTTTGCTACAATGACCAAACCGTTATTGTATGGACTCGTACTTCTTTCAATCACTCCCCATTCGATCATCTTATCTATCTACCACTGAACTGCTTTCTTTTTGGACAGCGGTATAGCATACGGTCTCACGAAGAATGGTTCATGCGGAATTACATGCAACTTGCATTTATATCCTTCCATAAGTCCCGGTTTGTCTGAAAACACACTTTTATTCCTCATTATTACTTCATACAGGCCTCGTCTTTGTTCGTGTGTTACGTTTGACACACCGTCCACAATACTTTCTAATTCACTTTCTACACTATTGTCAATGCCGAGATTCCTCACGTTACAGTAGTTCAAATTCATACCTATGTCAATGGCATCCAGCCAGCTAACAATGTGTGTAGGCCTATACACACCATCTACTGCCTCGTCAAAACTAACTACTGTTGTTTTATCTTGTGACGTACATGTCAAAGTTTTGCTTTCGCAATTAATCACTGCACGCTACTTTAATAGCCAATCTAACCCGATAATTACTTCCGTAGTTAAGTCTGGCACGACGACAAACTCTTGTTCAAATCGTGCCCCACATATCTCGAAGTGGACAAAAATCTGTTTTGTGACCGGTTTACTGGCCTTCCCAGTAGCACCGATAATTTTCAGCCCTGTTACTGGCATGACTACGATACCAGGTCTGTCTTTCAGTAACTCAAATATATTCCCAGATACAGCACTCAATTCTCCACCGGTGTCAATCAACACGTTTAGTTGTGGCTCGTGCTTATTAACAGACACTACTATCTCTCTACACTTGTCCTCGACTGTTTCTTTATTTTCCCACAGTAAATCCTCGTCTATATCCAGGTCATTCCAGAAAAAACCATCCGGCTTTGATCCTAAATCCGGCTTATCTGGCGGCTTTTTCAGCCTCTGTTCACATAGAGTGTTAATTTCAACACGTTTGTCCTGAGGCTTAGTCTGTAGCTTCGCCTCCAATGCCGAAACCCTTTCCTGTAACTCGTCACTAGTGAGTGTTGCTTTGCTATCAATTCACTAATTGTCATCATCGTTGATTCCTCTTTGTTCAGATTGATCTCATCAGCCAATCTGCCTGGAGGAATGTGCCCAGTAGTATCTGCAATTACTTCCTCTGGATCTGCGCAACCCACACTGCTACCGTCTGACCGTATAACGCTGTAATCTACGTGCTTTTCTACCAATCGTGTCCGGCTATCACTAAAATTTTCGTAATCATTCTCCTTAATACTCTCGCAATGTTTAAACTGGAAGTTTGCGTCGGATGGGTCGGCTACTCCTACCACTATAACTTTCGGTAAGGTCTGCCGGTTAGGGCTAGAACTTTCCGTTACTACTTCAACATCCAACTCCTGCGGGACGAAACACGACGAATCTTGCTCGTGCTCCCCATTAACATCAACTATTTCTGGTAAAGTCTGCCGGTTAGGGCCAGAACTTTCTATCACTTCACAAACACTACCTTCCTGCGGGACGAGACGCGGCAAATCCTGCCCGCGCTCCCCGTAAACACTTCTCCCGTACAGGCCCTAATAATCTCTTAGTTCGTCGTATAAGCGACCGAACTGCCTTAACCAGACCTCATCCCTCTCTGCATCCCCTCGCTCGATGACGGACGTGTTATCCGACATCTGATCTTCTCTCAACAATTGCGAATCATTCTTAAACTCAATCTCCATTTCCGCTGTGGCTGTTACAGCTGCCACTTTATAATCGATTTCCGGAACACTACTTAAATTGTTCTGACTGACAGTGAATGTATTTTCTGCTGCCGTGTCTACAGCTGATCTACTACTTGTGGGCGCACTCCTTTCTCTTAACACTGGCACACTCTCCCGCCGTTGAATATTCCATACGGAATTTTTATAACGACGACACCTGGGTTTTCTCCTGTTATTGGGCCTCCAAAATTTCTCCACGCCCGGCCGGCCCCTCTCCGGCGCGGCTAATGGTTTCCCTGCCTCGTCCCAGCAGATCTGCTCCCCGGATGCTGCTGAGGCGGCTTATCACACCCTCTGGCGTTATTACTATTCTGTGAAGCCCGTATCACGTTAGTATGATACTGGTTTCCGTCATTCCTGTTATTAGTTGCATTGTACCAATTGTCATTACGGTTCGAACCATTATTGTTATTGCTGCCATGGTTGCGGTATGCATTATTCCCATGGTTATCGTTGTTGTGGTTGTTGTGTTACCTGTTGTTGTCACCACGGCCTCTACCATTGTCACGATTATTGTGCCAATTGTCCTCGTCCTCGACTCTTTCCAGGAAATCATTGATTGTCTTGTAATTGCTTCCTACGTAGCGTTCTGTATCATCTGGAAGCTTCTTGTAGAGTTTCCAGACTATTTCGGATTCCGTGCGGCAATCACGCAAATATTCCAACTTGCGGATCCAGCCCTCACAAAACTCCATCATCGAGCCGCGCGAATTCGTATCGGAAGGCCTCGATACGACAAATTCGCGCCAGACACTTTGTTGTTTTTGCTCTGACCAGTATTCAGCCAGAAACAAATTTTTAAACTCGTCAAAAGTCAGGTTCGTAATGTTGAGGTTTAAGCCCCAACGCTTGGCATCACCACCCAACACGTCAATAACCGCATTAATTTTTCTCTCATTAGTCCATGATCTGGGTAAAACTCTTACACAATTTTTAATGAAATCCGTCGCGTGTATACCGCCTTTTTTCATGGGGTCGAACCGCTCCTCTTTCGCCAACAATTCCGAACTATGGGCACAGATTGGCACATAGCTCTGTTTTTCGTCAAGTTTCTTTTCTAATTCCGACACTCTCGTAATTACTTGGCAAGTGGTTGTCGCAAGCGTTTCCACTTCCCTCTTTTTCTCTTCGCAGGTATTAGCCTGCTTCCTCACTTTAGTATCTACTTCGGACACTAAAGCCTTTAAAGTTTCCACCTTTTGTTGATCCTCTTTTTTCACTAATTGAATTTGTTCCGTCACATTATTCTCGATGATCGGAGCAACTGCTTCTCCTACACTTTTCTCGATTCTGCTAATTTCGGAATCAAAACGAGTATTTATGCTCGCAATTTACGCCTGAACGCCTATCATTTCCTGTTTAAGATTACCGATTTCGGTATTAATTAAAACAATATCTTCTTTGATTTAATCAACTTTTGCGTTAACAACTCCAACATTGTTGTTAACAACATTAATAGCTTTGTTCTGATTGTCAGGCTTCCTGTCAATTTTTTTAGACTGAGCTTCTTGCTTGGCAGACTGAGCTTCTTGCTTGGCAGCCTGAGCTTTAATTTCTGCCGATTGAGTTTCTATCTTGCTAGGCTGAGCCTTGATTTCGTTAACCAAAACATTCAATAAATCAGCTAAATTCCCGGAAACCAGCGGTTTTACTTCCATAGTGGGTGCCTCTTTTAATTGTCCCTCCGTATTCGTCATCAAGGGGTTCAGATTTGATTATCACTTCCGATTCCGAAACATTTTGTAAAGTTGTAATTCCATTTCTGCTCTTTGTTGCGTTTCGCCGGACGCGTCTTTCATGATAGCCGCCTGCCCCTGAACAATGGGTTCCGTAGTGCGCGTTTCCCACTGTTCGACTGATTGTTCCGTGTCCAAGTCTACCAAATTTTGGTAATTGTTGCCTTCACTCATTTTAATAATTTTCAATATAAATGCCAAATCTAATTAGGATTCCTCCTACTACTAATTCTCGCTGACGTAACTACCTGTTCGTAACCAGTACTTTGTTACGAGATTTGCACAATGCAAAATCCGTGTCCAGAACAACCTCAAATCCGAAGATTGTCCTGTCACCAGGTCGCCACCTGTAACCTCCCCCTCACTTATCGACCTTAATGACAGTGAAAAATTATACCGCATATACCTAATGGAAACTTGGGAAAAGCAATCGTCACCAAAGTTAATCTGTCGGTAAAGAGGAACGAAAGGGTTACATCTAAACGAAAGGAAAAATGCAAATGAAATCGGTGGAAATTAATTTTGAGAAAAGAGTAAAATTAATAAAGAAAGTAAATGTGCGGTCGTTACGTCAACAATTAATTGGCGTTAAGTAGATATTTGAGATTTGTGAAAATTATGGTTGCCAGTCCTATGGACAAATACTATAATAACTGAAAATGAAAGATTAATGCACATATAATTAGCAGTAAAAGCGTGGCAACTGAAGGTTGACACGTGTTGTGAGAAAACTGAATGTTTGTCAGAAGTAATGAATTTCGCTACCCTCTGACTTAATTTAGCAAAAGAATTAATAAAACCGGAAAATTGAAAATTAATTTACTGGCTGAAATTAACAGTGAACTTTGTTTCTGAAGCACTACGAAATTCAATAAAATAAGGTTAGTCTTGGGCTACCTCAACAATCATTTCAAAAGCTACTTGAATCTACGCAATTTAGAAATAAGATATTTAACTTTGAACTTGAATTAAATGATTCTGAACAATTGAAAATAGTAAAATTTAGTACGTACCAAGCTGAGCTGCAGTCACAGGTAAGCTAAAATATGGTAGCGAAACTCACACTCTTAATTTGTGCCTGTGTAATCTAAATATTGCAGCCAGCAATGAATACTTTAACTGAACTTTGAAATTAAAGCAGTGAAATGGAATGATATTGCTTTAATGCTGGCGTTTAAATTTCAACGACACTCGGGTTCATTCCGGAAAAGGAAGGGACCCTGCTTGGTAATGCAATTGGGACAATGAGCAACAAAGGTTCATGCTACATTGCTGTAATTTAGTGAGAAAAATTTAACAGTTTGAAAAGCTGAGGTCTGCCACACAGTTCTAAAACTTTACGTGCTTTTAGTCTTCCTTGTTGGTTGATTGGAGGTTTGAAGTCGTCGATCGAGGAGGTGGCGACAGTCACTCATTGTCGGCCGTCGCTGTTGCAGAAGCTGGATGTTGGCGCGCCTTTTTCTCGACACGGTCACCAGGCGAAAAGGGCTCCTGATGTGTGCCTGCTAATGCTTCCTGTCCGCGACACCGTGTCAGAAACTATCATAGCAAGTTGAGCGCAATTACATCCTGCCAAACCCCGAAAGCGCGGCAACTCGCGGGAGCGTCACACAACACACCTTCTCCACTGCCCTACCCCAGCCAGACCCCTCTGCTCTGCCCGCACTCCACGCGACAGAGTTCACACTACCAAAGATCCTAAACACTTTGGTTCTCCACACGACCTATCGATGTAGTCGTTCGATAGCATAGTTTTCCCTAGGCAAGACCCAGCGTAAAAATACAAATAATATTTACAAAACAAACCAATTATAATCGACATAAATGCATAAATATATATGCACAAATATTAAAACAATTACAATATATAAAGACACAGAAATGTCATATCTAGAGGTAACAAAACAAGGAAAAAAATTATAGTACAATAGATGGAAATAGGAGGATATGCATTTCCGGCATTACAAGCTTACTAGTAGCCCCAATAACTTTTATTCCAGAAACATGCATCACTACTATACCCTTTGTATTCTTAATAGATTCAAAAAATGCCAGTGAAATTCATTCAAATCACTATCACTGTTCATTAAACAACATGTATACCTTGCACACTTGCTGTTATTACTGGGTGCCACACATCCTTTTTACTTACCATGTGATCTTCTTCATACAAAAAATCCTCGTGCATCCTTTTCTTGGAAAGATTGTCATCCTGCTAACCAAAATGAATATCAGACACAGTCAAATTCCAGATAGCATGATTCTCTTCCTCATGACACTCTCAAACTCTAACTGTTCATTAAGCCTAACATTATCCTCCTTTATTCTTTCTTTACTTAACACAGTGCCATCATTATCAACTATAAATTCAAATATCTCATCGCTACTGGATTTGTCACTGCTATTGCCATTACAAATACTGTCAGAATTCGATCCACTGTCAGTTTCATTGTCCTCAAATACTTGGCAAATTAGTTGATCCTTGTTTCTAGTATTAGACCACATGGTAAAACACCGGAATTCCTTGTTTTCTCTTAAAAATTCACCATCCATTTTGCCACTGAGGACATCCTGAGCAACAGCAACACGCTGTTTCATCACTTAATTCTATTATAGTAACTTCCTCGTCTCTTTCTACAGGATAAACATTGCTACACACACCATCATTCAACATCTCACTAGATTTAGGATTTACACTTGTCTTACCACTACCATTTACACTACCCTTACCTGTGATTACAGCACATTTATACACACATGCCTCTTCATCACTACCTGCTCTAGTGCAAGCCAAAACTGGAGCATTATCTAGTTTAAATAGTTTGATCCAGAACTAAAATCATCTCCTCCATTTCTGTTTCTCGAATTTCTCCTACCATTCCTGTGACCATTCTGGCTATCCTCCACCCAACCATTCCTTGAATTTCTGCTATAATTACTTTTGTTCAGCCTATTTACCTGAAATTATCTCCCTGATTGATTATTGTCGTCAAAATTTGTCCTATGATCTTCCAATGAGGGCTTGACCCTCTCCACTTTATCAACAGAATTTAAGAAATCACTAATGTTAGTTCTAGAGGCAGGTACAAGCAATTCTCTAACTTTCTGAGCCAACTTAGTTTTTAAACCCATAATTATTGATTCACTACCTAGCTCTATGTCCAAATATTTCAGTTTGTTTATCCAGAGCTGAGAGAAACCTTTTACAGTACCCTTCCTAGAGTCAAATCTCCCCCCCCCCCCCCCCCCGAAATTCACTCAAAATTCTCTGTTGCTTCTGTTTAGACTAATATTCATCTAAAAGTGCTTTCTTAAAGCTATGCCATGAAACACAACTATCAGCTACCTGAGCTGCCCATCCACAAGCATCCCCTTTCAATAGACCTGTCACAAACGAGATTTTCTCTTTGTCATCCCATGTTTCACGCAAATCATTAAATTCCCTAATGAAATCCAGTGTTTGCACTTCACCACTTGGTTGAAAATTACTAATAATTTTCAACCATGTGGTTGAAAATCATTAAATTTCTTACAAATAACAAATGAAGGACTGTTTGTGGCACTACATACACTATGCCTTAGATTTTATACCTCTTCCATCTTTTTCTCCATTTCAGTCAATTTTGAATCCTCATTCTTATTTAATTTCACCAGTTTCTCCTCTACCACTACTGCACACTTGGTTTCTACCTGAGTTTCTAAATCATTTTGAATCTGATCGATTTGGTTCTCAAGTTTAATCCAATTTTCAGCACAAAATTTCCTGGCTGCTTTGACTTCATCTTTAGTATTAGGTACCACTTTCTTTATCTTTTCCTCACAATCTTTAACTACCGCCTCTACCTTCTTATTTAATTCTGCTATTAGCCCTGACCATCTTAATTTCCTTTTTAATTTCTCTCTTCAGTCCATCCTTTAAGCTAGTCATGTCAGTTTTAATGCTGCTAATGTCTTTTTTCATACTACTAATGTCTTCTTTCATAATCATACTACCCAAAATTTATCTTAATATTGCTTCCAGTTTTCTGTCTGCCATGAACTAATGCCCTTGCTGACTTTCCTTACTAGATTCCTCCCCCTTAGCCTTAACGATTTCATCCACTTCAGTACTGTTTTCGTCCATTTTGCGTGCACCACCACACAATGTAGATGATGCTTTTATCATTTCATCTACAATAGTAATTTCACCCCCATCATCAAAGTTAGATTCATGTCTGATTTATAACCACTATCATCTGTAGAAGCAGTCCCCATTAAGTCTTTCTGTTCATTAAACAACTTAACATCTACAGCTTTGTTATCAATCACATCACTCTCCTGTTTCCCCCATCACACTATCTTGTTCGTTAAAGCCAGTCATTTGTATCACTTACCTTATCTTTATTCACTCATCTCCTGCTGCTGCTGCTGCAGTTGTCGTCTCAGTTCATCGTCTGTATGGCTGCTGCAAATTCTAATTTTCTTGGTCAGGTAAGTTGTTTATCCCAGTCAGCTGTATCCACCTACATGCTGATTGGCTGCTTCTATACTCAATGGCTGCTTCAATAGAACCCACTCGCAGATTGGCTGCAGTCATACTGTGGCCATGAAACCCATGAGCTGATTGGCTGTTGCACCTCCTCCATTAAAATCACTGTACTGTAAACTGTACGTGAGTTCACTGTTCAAAGTTTGTGAGTCCTAGTTTCTTGTGCCCAAATACAATAGTCCTCACCCAGGGCACCAAAAGTGATGTTTGACTGCTTTATTTCTTCGTTGATAGTCCTCAGTGTCGACTTACTGTATTTCTATGCTGGCTGAAAAATGTGTGTGTAAGTTCAACACTGACTACTGTAAATGATGTAGCTGATAGTTGCACAGTTGCGTTTCACAGTTCTTTACTTTCACTGTTCACAACCCCCCAATATTACACAGTTAATATGGACTATTGAGCAACTTTTGATAAGCCTCATTAATAGTTTGCAGGCAAACATCAGCATAATTCCACAATAGTTTGCTATTGAACATCTATGAGCAGAAAATACCTAACCACACTGTTCACTATATCTCAAATAGATTGAACAGGCACTGTCATTGTTGTAACACACAGCCTATTTGTGTTACACTTATTTCACAGTTAAGCTGATCCATTGTTGTTGATCTAACCAATACAAGTTTCTCGTCTGAAAATCTGCCATGGACTGACTGTCTCAGGACCAAAAATCGGGTCTTTATATATCCTCACAAAAAGTAATGACTGAAACTACACATTGTTCAATGTTTAATTTATAGAAATTACAATTAAAACATAACACTTTCAATTAACTAAATACATGGAAAAATTCATGTTTTTTAGCAGTTCCTTCTATCACAAAGTTTATGCCGAATTCTTTGTTTAAATGATGAAATTAACCGATATATATCTACACAAACAATACTTTCGTCAAACCTGGTAATTATTTAGGAATTAATTAAGGGCTGGCTTTGCTAATATGTTTTTGAATAGAGACAAATAAGTACTTAAAGAATGCTAGTAGTTGTTCTTCCAAATGTTTATAATTAGCACAGAATTTTTATTTGTTTATAAGTCAGCAGTAGAATCTGAGTCACGAAGCAATTACTGATTTCACCCTATAACAAAAGATATTGACTAGGAATAGTCACAATAAATTAGAAATCAATTACACATACAAAACTAAGCACAAAATAAGATCTTGTACTATATTTCTTAAGACTGAGGACTAATCTTTCAGTTCTATGAAAAAGCTGATTATACTCACATATGTTAATGGTGATGATGCTGCTGCTGATGATGATGATGAGGTCCCATACTCTGAGGAGCATAGGGGATGTTGCAGGAGACCTGCACCTCCGACTAGGCAAGCTCCTAACAGAGGCAGTAAAAATAAAAAAAATGAATTTTAGGAGGCAGATAGCCAAAGAAGAGCAGAAGTAAAGAGATTCCAGCTTAGTTCACCACAACGTGAGCTCACTACTTTGCTAGTACATTCACTGTAGCTCAAACTTGGAATTGTTATACTGTAGAGATATCTTATTTTTTTGTATGTCGTCCTTTGCTTGTGACACACCTGTTTAACACAAAGTTAAATAATGTATTTTTTCTTTTGTGATAAAGCTCGTTAATACGATTTGTTTGAATATTGTCTAGGGAGCCAAGAAAGTAGGTTTCCTAGACACCCCATATTCGATGACTTGGCAGGATTCAACATTTGGTGACGAGTAAGAAGAACACTGTGCCTGACTGCCACAAATATTTGATTTTTCGTGGGGTATTGTGCTTTGCTGGCGCCTTAATTCTACACTGTCTTTTCTAGGGTGTGTTTACTTGCTTTAATAGTGTCTCTTATAGTGTTTTTGCTAATTAGTGTTTTCAGGTGAGCGTTGCTGCAAACTTATTTGCTTGTGTGCTTATTTTTATCGCATGCCTTGTCTGTTTATTTGCATTTGTCTCTCGCAACTATGAGCAACCCACCTCACCCACACCCTGTTCAGGCGCCTCAGCTGCAAGCAATAGATGCAACACAGCTAACGCAGATGTTTCAGTTTCAGACCCCACAAGTAACCATGCAACTAAACGTGGTACAGCATCTCCTGGCGAACCAGTCTACCAACACAGCGCCACAAGCAACGAGGGCAGCTCCAAGTGCTATACCATCTTTTCACCGGTTTAACGACAAAGACGAGGAGTGGCTCGAGTGGTCACAACAGTCTGATGCCCACGTAATTGCTCATAATGTACCAGGTACTGTGAAACTACATTACCTTTTGTCAGTGGTATGAATTGCAGTGTTTCGCCTCACTCAGAAATTGTTCCCTAACACAACTCCGAGTGAAATTTCCTATAATCAGGTTGTAGATTCGCTAACTAACTGTTATGACCAACAAGTGAATGTGGTAGCAGTTAGGTACCAATCCTTTAATGAGAGGAAAAGGTCAGCACAAAATTATCGCAAATTGGTAACAGGATTTCAGGGTATGACGAGGAAATGCAAATTCAAATGTACTTGTGGCGCTTTATATTCAGATGTTATCTCGCGTGATGGGATCGTCTACAATGTAACTGATGTCAAACATAGAGAACAGATTTTGAAATAGCCCGATCCATTATTTCAGCATTTAATGCAAATTCTCGATCAGTATAATTCAGGTGCTGTGTCGGCCGTTAAATTTGAGCAGCCACCAATTTGTCAGTTTGAGTCGTCCCTTGCTTACGACTGGTCCAGTAGGCAGCGAGAGCATGTGCATGCCAGACTGCGTAAACAAACTTTTTGTTCATTTGCCTATTAGCGGAAAAAGTGTGAAATTTCAGTCAGACACAGGTGCTTCTGTTATATTGCTGAATCTTAGCACAATTCAGATGTTGTCCTCCATGTTTTGCCTCGAAGGTTTGCCTGAAGTCATGGTGATGGACACCGGCTCTGAGTTCATGTCAAATACACTCCTGGAAATGGAAAAAAGAACACATTGACACCGGTGTGTCAGACCCACCATACTTGCTCCGGACACTGCGAGAGGGCTGTACAAGCAATGATCACACGCACGGCACAGCGGACACACCAGGAACCGCGGTGTTGGCCGTCGAATGGCGCTAGCTGCGCAGCATTTGTGCACCGCCGCCGTCAGTGTCAGCCAGTTTGCCGTGGCATACGGAGCTCCATCGCAGTCTTTAACACTGGTAGCATGCCGCGACAGCGTGGACGTGAACCGTATGTGCAGTTGACGGACTTTGAGCGAGGGCGTATAGTGGGCATGCGGGAGGCCGGGTGGACGTACCGCCGAATTGCTCAACACGTGGGGCGTGAGGTCTCCACAGTACATCGATGTTGTCGCCAGTGGTCGGCGGAAGGTGCACGTGCCCGTCGACCTGGGACCGGACCGCAGCGACGCACGGATGCACGCCAAGACCGTAGGATCCTACGCAGTGCCGTAGGGGACCGCACCACCACTCCCCAGCAAATTAGGGACACTGTTGCTCCTGGGGTATCGGCGAGGACCATTCGCAACCGTCTCCATGAAGCTGGGCTACGGTCCCGCACACCGTTAGGCCGTCTTCCGCTCACGCCCCAACATCGTGCAGCCCGCCTCCAGTGGTGTCGCGACAGGCGTGAATGGAGGGACGAATGGAGACGTGTCGTCTTCAGCGATGAGAGTCGCTTCTGCCTTGGTGCCAATGATGGTCGTATGCGTGTTTGGCGCCGTGCAGGTGAGCGCCACAATCAGGACTGCATACGACCGAGGCACACAGGGCCAACACCCGGCATCATGGTGTGGGGAGCGATCTCCTACACTGGCCGTACACCACTGGTGATCGTCGAGGGGACACTGAATAGTGCACGGTACATCCAAACCGTCATCTAACCCATCGTTCTACCATTCCTAGACCGGCAAGGGAACTTGCTGTTCCAACAGGACAATGCACGTCCGCATGTATCCCGTGCCACCCAACGTGCTCTAGAAGGTGTAAGTCAACTACCCTGGCCAGCAAGATCTCCGGATCTGTCCCCCATTGAGCATGTTTGGGACTGGATGAAGCGTCGTCTCACGCGGTCTGCACGTCCAGCACGAACGCTGGTCCAACTGAGGCGCCAGGTGGAAATGGCATGGCAAGCCGTTCCACAGGACTACATCCAGCATCTCTACGATCGTCTCCATGGGAGAATAGCAGCCTGCATTGCTGCGAAAGGTGGATATACACTGTACTAGTGCCGACATTGTGCATGCTCTGTTGCCTGTGTCTATGTGCCTGTGGTTCTGTCAGTGTGATCATGTGATGTATCTGACCCCAGGAATGTGTCAATAAAGTTTCCCCTTCCTGGGACAATGAATTCACGGTGTTCTTATTTCAATTTCCAGGAGTGTAGATTTGAAACATTCTGTGAATGCAACGGCATACAGCATCTAACTAGTGCACCGTTCCATCCACAGTCAATCAGCGAAACAGAAGGTTTTGCTAGAATCTTGAGAGCAACAGATGGCCAAACTTTGCACCGCACACACTAGGGATCAAGCATTGCAACGGTTTCTCGCCTCGTGTAGTTCGCATCCACGAAATGGGCCATCGCCGGCGGAATTGCTTCACAGCCGCCGCCATCGGGCACTGCTACACCTGATCCAAGCTCCTCAGTATCCAGCGCCGAACGAGGGCTGCAAGTATCACTTCGCGCCACATGATACAGTGTTTTATAGGGTTTTTACCAGCGCAGATGGTGGGCGCGAGGCGAGATCCTTCGTCGACTTGGCGCATACATGTATCTCATTTCAGGCCCTGACGCTTTGCAGCGCCGACATCACAATCAAATTCGCTACTCTCATGTGCACAGTGATTCTTCTGTGTCTCTCCCCTCAGATTTACGTATACCAAGGACAGCGCGGCCACAGCAGCTGCCCCGAGGGTCATCACAACACTTCAGGATGACCCCATGGAGACAGAGCCTTCACCTCCTCCGCCTCCTCTCGTCCTACCGATGGAGCTGGACCAGCCAACGCCACAGCAGCCGACGCCTTCTATATCTTGCTATGAGCCTCAGGAGTTGGACGCGTATCCAGGGGATGTTTCTGCCAGAGCAAAGGCTGGTTGGTGGGATACGACTGGAAGCCTGACTTCCCCTGCAGCCACAGCTTCCAGTCCCACAGAGCATCCACACTCCTGTCCCCCCTCCCCCTACCATTTTCGTGATCCCTATACGACGACAGTCCGTCGCTTTGGGTGGGGGGGTGGGGGGGAGGAATGTTATGGTATAAAGTCAAGTGCCGGCACGCCAGTCAGGAACGAGAGAGCAGAGAGGGCTGTGAAGAAGATGTCAGCTAATTGAACGTTGATCGACCCCTCTCCACGACGACAATGTGATAGCAACGGTCTCTATGCGAAGAGAAAATAAGCACCATGCCCGATTAGCCATGGCCCAGCTCTATGAGAAGTTGCAAGACTAGCGACCTGAATAGAAGCATGAAGCTCATTACTTCGCTCGCACATTCTATATAGCTCAAACTTGGAATCGTTATACTGAAGAGATATCTTATTTTGTCTGTCGCCCTTTGCTTGAGACACATCTGTTCAACACAAGGTTAAGTATTGAATTTTTTTCTTTTGTAATATAGCTCATTAATATGATTTGTTTGAATATCGTCTACCAATCCGAGAAAGCAGGTTTCGTAGATATCCCATATTCGATGACTAGGCAGGATGCAACACTATTGACACGAAATAGTCTACAATGTCTTTATACACACTTTTAGCACAAATCAGCCATCTGCTCAGTCTTTTCAACACACAGGATGATGCAATCCCTAGATCGAACATGTCTGTAACAGTGGAGTGTCACAAATAAATTATTGTGTTCCCACATTTCACATGGAGTGCTGAGTTGTCGTACACTGTTGTAACTGAGAAAGTTAGAGCAGCACAGTTAATGTTGGTGGCTCACGACTTGGATAATACTCTGTGGTCATCTGCTGACTGATATAGGCTTCATCATGTTTCATTTCATCCCATCTGTGCTCAATAAACTGCACTATAACATTTTAAGATACTTTTTCAATTTCCAAAACACACACCAGTCATTGGCTTCTACAGCTGCTAGTAGACCGATATTTAACCGCTATGAACCTGTAGATGCTAAATCGTGTGTTGAAGCAAAAAGCGTTAGAGCGCTAGGTGGAAATACTAGCTTCTCATCTGCAATATCTACACCTCGTACTTCTGGCAGTGGCATCAGAATCTTCTGAGATGGTTTATATGTTGGCAGCCGGTACTGACCAGTACCGTTTAGGATAGGACCACCTGCACACATCTGCGAGTCAGGTACAGGCTGCATTTATTCATCACTGAGTGGTATAGACAACATCATTGTCCTGTTCCAGCATGCTGACCAAGTGTGCAACAGGATCCCACAGTGCTGATGCTGATGATTGTCCTGACATGTTGGAGGTAACTGCAGGTCCTGATAATTCTGTTGTCGTTTGTATGTCTGCTGCTGTGATGCTTCGCGCAATCTAGACTGCTGCTCACGATGCTTCACAATTCTTTGTCCTCCACCAAGTGGCAAGCTGCTGTGTTTGTCTTATATCACCTATATCATGATCTCAAGACCATATATAACGCTCCTGCATTCCTATTGGCTCCTGAAGGATGTGGTGGTGGTGGACAGCATGGCTCTCTGGTGGTGATATTATGAACTAATCCACTTGAGACCCAAACATTTCTGGCAATTTCAGATATGTTAGGCAGTTCCAGCATGAGAATCTATCTACATGAGTTCTAAACTCATCTTCATCCCATCCCGCTGAATTGCCATTATTTGTTGAAAAGTTTTCACCCTGCACTCATCCATTATATTTTCCTTCATGTAGGAAGCCGTGGGGGCGTCCTCAGTTTCATGCTTGCATGTAATATACTTATTAAACTCATCTCTGTTTGTAACCAATATCTCCTCAACTGAACACATTGTACACACATGAGTGCTTGTGCTACAGTGGGTGAAAGTCTTGTCTCTTGAGCTTCAGGAGACAGACTAGGGTTTCCTCGAATGATGCAGTTCCAGCACAGACATTTATCCATGTGAGTTGCGGAGTATTCCTGCTGCATCTTAATTATTTGATGAAGTGTTTACGCGTTTTTCATACACTCGTTCAGTATCATTGCCTTCCAAGCAGCATCAGGCACAGTCCTTAACTACATGATTACAGCTAACAAAACTGTTAAACTCCTCCCTGAGCAACACAAACATCTCGTCCATTGAACACATAATACAGAGTAAAGATTTACATCAGATCTGTCTGTCAGATCACTAAGACTGAAGCTCCCTCACATGTGGAGCAGGAAGGGGATGTTGGGTAGCGGTGGGTGTGGGTGACATCATAGGAGTAGGGGAGCGAAAATATCAACTCCACAGCTGCTGTCTACTGCAAAATTGTTAAGGCTTTCGTCTCGATGCATTCTGCTACTTAGTTGATCTGCATGCTCCTGTGAGTGATGCTGTCGATCTTGTCCCAGTCGTCTCGATGCATTCTGCTACATAGTTGATCTGCATGCTCCTGTGAGTGATGCTATCGATCTTGTCCCAGTCGTCTCGATGCATTCTGCTACTTAGTTGATCTGCATGCTCCTGTGAGTGATGCTGTCGATCTTGTCCCAGTCGTCTCGATGCATTCTGCTACTTAGTTGATCTGCATGCTCCTGTGAATGTGGTTGAACAATGGCAACTCAAATTGTTTAAATAAAAAATATTCTGCACTGGGTACAAACTAAAGACTTATGTCCATCCTACCTGGCAGCCCAGCACACACTGTGTCCTTTTCCCGGCAGTTTCCAGATGGGGAGGGAACGAGGTGGGGGAGAGGAGTGGGAGAGGGCCAACACCATCCTCTGGTGATGGTGTTGTGAACTATGTCAGTTGGTATCCAAACCTCAAGGTGAGCAAACAAAATTGGATATTCCCACCAATAAATTTGAATTTCCTGTCATTTTTAAATTAACTGCCAAAATTTCTATTTCCCACCATTTCTGGGGGTGAGGAGTGGAGGAGAGGGGAAGTTACCCACAGGCCAGCTGGGGAAAACCCATGACTTTATCATGAGTGGGGGTATTTAATTGATCAATTAATTAATTTTCATAATTAATTTGAAGTCAAAAGTGGTGCATAACCAGCCGCATTCCACTATTATCAACAACCCAAACATTATCCCAAATAGTAGTCAAAATGTTTCAAATTTCTGCACTCAGAGCAAGGTGTATAGTGTCTTGGCTGTCTCCTGATCAATTAAACTGTCTTCTTTTGCAGTCAGCGTTCTAATGATCATTCTTGGGGTAATAATAGCACATAACCTTCTTCTTGTTCACAGTATTTTTGTTTCAATTATTTTGCAAACGCTGAGTTATATCCTTTTTGTGAGTAGCCTTAACAGCAGCCAATGCAGTTGCATTTCTTCAATCAGCAACAAACGTTGCTCTTCTTTCAGTAATCTTGCAGTTAAATTATCTATCGAAAATCTGTCTGCTTTTGTCATGGAAGGCCCAAGAAGTGACAAAAGAACCGTCATTTGCTAGAATTTGACGGTAAACTATGGCAGTCTTTCTGTGTCTTCCATTGGTACACAAACATCAGCGAAAGATTGTGCTAATTCTTCAACTTTACTAATATGTTGAGCAATAGTACTGCAGTGCAACATTTTATAATTAAAGAACTATTGCTTCAATGCAATTTTATTTATTTCAGGCCACTGTTCATGAATTATCTTAAAATGATTCCACATACCATGTGGTGCAGCACACAAAGTAAAAGTCTGCAGCTGGTCAAATTCCATATGAGACTAAGTAAAAAGCATTGCTTTTGCATTAAGTCCATCTCTTAACTTCCATGCATCTGTGCCTTCAACTGCCCTTTTTTACTTCCATCAACAATATGCAGGAATACATCTGCACAAAGGACTGTTTCCATTTGATATTTCCATAACAAAAATTAGCTCAGTCGAATTTCTGGACAATGAAAAACTTTCTTAGATCCCTCCTTTACCTTTACACTTTCCAAGTGAAAATACTCGATGTAGTTAAATGCATTTCATAGACTAACTTAACATGAAGAAACAGAAATGTTACTCCATTTAAGGAACGTTTTCATCTTTTACTTGATGCGTGGCCTATAACCTACTGGATGGACAGTAATTAAGGTATTGTTATTACAGTTTGTGGCCAATAAGTCTTATTTCTTGAATAAAGGAGAAGTCACTTCAAACAGAAGACACAGAACATATTCCACTCACAATTATAACAAGACAAAAAGTATGCAAAGGAATAATATATCATGTGTTATTTATTCTCCCAGTATATATTATTATCCTTCCAGTATTGTCGTATTTTTGTGATGTTTTAAGTAAAAGGTTTGTTTTACAATGGTATTTTATGGTTTATCAGCATGGTACCAAAGAATGGTTGGTAAAGTTTTCATGAAGTTTGACGTTTGTAACCTCCACTGGTGAAGAAATTTGGGGTCTACGGACAATCATAAAGAGAACTATTTTAGAGTGTGACAGAAACTTCGACTGCATGATTGGTGTGCTGTTCAGGCCAGAAGAAAGTGTACACAATTACGAAACCGATGTTGCTAAATGGTCTTGGGCTCTCCAAAAGCAAGGAAATAACTTATTCTATCATTTGACACCGAGCCTTTACCTTGTTATTTTTATTTTTAATATTTTAAACAAGGCTGCACTTCAAGGGATTGTGCTAATATTTCAACTTAACTGACATTGTACTTCAGCAATGGTTAGAGATCAGTAAATGAGTCCGAAGCAGCCACACAGTTGCAACAAAAGTTGGTTTTGTTCAAACTTTGACCATGGTTTCGACAGATGTAAACCCATCTTCTTCAGTTACATGTATTTCCGGAAAAGACAGATTTATTGTTGAAGCAGGATGGCTGCTTTGGATTCCTTTACTTTGTGTTGTGCCCACCAAAGAGCTTTGGGCTAAACTACACAGAATTTATGGTGTACACTAAGACGAAAATATTGATCTGCTTAGACATAAATTTCATAAAATTTTGTCAGAAGCATCATCAGACATATACAAGACCATCTAGCCAAATTTATGAAGTTCAAACTTGTCTTTCTTTGTTAGACAAGTTGATAAATGATAGTGTCCTTCGGACAGACGTTTTGCAAACTTTTCCCAACAAGTTTGATTACATTTACATTACATGGTACGATTTACCACTGAAGAGAAACATGCAATAAGTTAGACTAAGAACGTTTAAATTATGAGCTGACAATAACAGGTCATGATGATGAAAATGTTGCTACAGCAATGACGTCGAAAATGAAGATTAACAAAGACCAACAATGGCACAATCAACCTTCATCTGGAGCATATGTATAAAAAATATCACATTATAAAAGAAATTTCCGTAGAAAATACTTTTTGCCTGACAAAGAAGGCAATTTGTCATTAAAGTGTGAAACAAAAGTTTGGGTTGTGTTAGATGTAAGAACGAGCATGGTTAGTCAAATGAGTGTACTAGAGTAAACAAAAGAAAACACTATGCTATGTTATCAACTAGTGTAACATCAGTGACAAGTTAAAAAAATTATAGCCACAAAGAGACTTCAAAAATCGAGAAAAAATATAATGGTGAGGTGTAACAGTTTTTCTGTGGATATAAACTAATTGGGCTATCATGAGTAGTACATTGTCAGCGGTACGACACATCACATAACAAATCAATCTGATTGATACATTACATGTGAACCATTTGAAACTTCTAGGAAGATGGATGATGCAAAAAAGGAGATACAAACTGAAGCATTTGGAACAAATCAAACTGAAGAACAGGTATTCAATTTGCAGAACGATATTTTGAAGAAGTTTGGCTTTGTCCAGAACGATTATGTAACTTATTTTCTATTAAGAAAGCTGAGCAAAAGTAATAAATCAAATAACTGAAAACGATGGCACTTGTGGGTGTTTTTCAAAAACAATATTGTAATTGCTGTTGCTACATCCAATGCCATAATGAGCTTTATCATTTCGCTGTGAAAGCTGTTCATCAAGAAAAGTTTTGCGTTGTCACTGTACAGCAAGTAAAAAAAATAGAGTGAGGGAGAGGATACACACACATCCCTCTCCTTCTGAGATTACTAAGAATTGAGATATTCTCATAGACAGCAATAAATTTGTAAATAAACTAATTTTTTAAAAAAATTTCAGCTGTCATCTCTCAAGAGCCGTATCATTCCACTATACTTGTGATTTGTTAACGTTTTTCAGAAATTGAATCTAATTTATATTTTTCGTCTTCAAATTATAAATTAAATTATACAATCACAGACATAATTATTTTGTGATTAAAAGAATTAAGTGCTATCTTCAATAAATTTGTGTACAACTTAATATTCCAAAATCATTCATCTTGAGTTACACAGTCTGTACTAATTACATTATTCATTTAACTGTAAATATTTTCTAAGTATGATTATTCTGCACTTTTATGTTGTTGGCAGTCTTTTTTTTACTCACAATCTGTCACTTCTTCTAGAATACTCTTTCAAGATCCATTATCTGCAGGCCAAGTTTCAATCAATCAGAAATTTTATACTGCTGGTAAGCTAAGCTACTATCAGTGCATTGCCATCCATTAAATTCAACAAAATATTTCTCATGAAGAATTTACATCATTATTCACTTTTGGTACAACATCCCAACTTCTGTTCCATTGCCATGTTTTGTATTCGATGAAACATTCTTTACACTTTACACATTTTCTCACTATTATGTTGGCACCATGCCGTTCTACACTTATTTATATTTGAATGCATCATAAAGATGTCCGCTTCACATGGTTATGAATAAAACAAGCACAACACATATACATTTCACAAATTCATGGAGACAGAAGAACTTTACATTCACACCTTTTGCCAGAACATATGCAAGCAGCCCACAACAGCAATACATATTATTGATTCTGTTGGCCATGGTGTGGTCTTGCATTGTAAAACTCCAGAGTATCCTAACTCGCATTGAGTTCAACAACAGTCAGTCCATTCTCCCATCTCCAAACTCAGTATACAGCTCCAGTACCATTCCATAAAACAATACAAAATGCCTTAAATTAGTTTCCTAATAATTTTAAGCAAATTTTAAGTAAACATGTTTTCATACACTGTTACGATATAAATACAAAATATGTAATGTTTTCTTTTCACTTTGAGTGTTATAAACAATGCCACCATTAACATCATGCCACGACAATGGTTCATCAATGTTTTTGTTTTGGTCACAGCTCTAGCTAGGCCTATACAACTAGGGCATTTCCCTTCACAGTCTTTTATAAGTTCTGTGCTTGCTCTTATCATCTGTTACTACAGATCCTCTACATCTACATCACATTTAAGTGCTTGGCAGAGGGTTCATCGAACCACAATCACACTATCTCCCTACCATTCCACTCCCGAGCAGCGCGCGGGAAAAACGAACACCCAAACCTTTCTGTTCGACCTCTGATTTCTCTTATTTTATTTTGATAATCATTCCTACCTATGTAGGTTGGGCTCAACAAAATATTTTCGCATTCGGAAGAGAAAGTTGGTGACTGAAATTTCGTAAATAGATCTCGCCACGACGAAAAACGTCTTTGCTTTAATGACTTCCATCCCAACTCGCGTATCATATCTGCCACACTCTCTCCCCTATTACGTAATAATACAAAACGAGCTGCCCTTTTTTGCACCCTTTCGATGTCCTCCGTCAATCCCAGCTAGTAAGGATCCCACACCATGCAGCAATATTCTAACAGAGGACGAACGAGTGTAGCGTAAGCTGTCTCTTTAGTGGACTTGTTGCATCTTCTAAGTGTCCTGCCAACAAAACGCAACCTTTGGCTCGCCTTCCCCACAGTATTATCTATGTGGTCTTTCCAACTGAAGTTTTTCATTATTTTTACACCCAGGTACTTAGTTGAATTGACAGCCTTGAGAACTGTACTATTTATCGAGTAATCGAATTCCAACGGATTTCTTTTGGAACTAATGTGGATCACCTCACACTTTTCGTTATTTAGCGTCAACTGCCACTTGCCACACCATACAGCAGTCTTTTCTAAATCGCTTTGCAACTGATACTGGTCTTTGGATGACCTTACTAGACGGTAAATTACAGCATCATCCGCGAACAACCTAAGACAACTGCTCAGATTGTCACCCAGGTCATTTATATAGATCAGGAACAGCAGAGGTCCCAGGACACTTCCCTGGGTAACACCTGATATCACTTCAGTTTTACTCGATGATTTGCCGTCTATTACTAGGAACTGCGACCTTCCTGACATGAAATCACGAATCCAGTCGCACAACTGAGACGATACCCCATAGGCCCGCAGCTTGATTAGAAGTCGCTTGTGGGGAATGGTGTCAAAAGCTTCCCGGAAATCTAGAAATACGGAATCAACTTGAGATCCCCTGTCGATAGCGGCCATTACTTTGTGCGAATAAAGAGCTAGCTGCGTTGCACAAGAACGATGTTTTCTGAAACCATGCTGATTACGTATCAATAGATCGTTCCCTTCGAGGTGATTCATAATGTTTGAATACAGTATATGCTCCAAAACCCTACTGCAAATCGACGTCAATGATATAGGTCTGTAGTTCGATGGATTACTCCTACTACCCTTGTTAAACACTGGTGCGACCTGCGCAATTTTCCAATATGTAGTTACAGATCTATCGGTGAGCAAGCGGTTTTATAAGATTGCTAAGTAGGGAGCTATTGTATCAGCGTAATCTGAAAGGAACCTAATCGGTATACAATCTGCTCCTGAAGACTTGCCCGTATCAAGCGATTTGAGTTGCATCGAATCCCTAAAGTATCTACTTCTAAGAAACTCATGCTAGCAGCTATTTGTGTTCCAAATTCTGGAATATTCCATTCGTCTTCCATGGTGAAGGAATTTCGGAAAACTGCATTCAATAACTACGCTTTAGTGGCACAGGCGTCGGTAACAGTACCATCAGCACTGCGCAGCGAAGGTATTGACTGCGTCTTGCCGCTTGTGTACTTTACATACGACCAGAATTTCTTCGGATTTTCTACCAAATTTCGAGACAATGTTTCGTTGTGGAACCTATTAAAGGCATCTCGCATTGAAGTCCGTGCCAAATTTCGAGCGTCTGTAAATTTTAGATAATCTTCGGGATTTCGCGTTCTTCTGAACTTCACATGCTTTTTCCGCTGCCTCTGCAACAGCATTCGGACCTGTTTCGTGTACCATGGGGGATCAGTTCCATTTCTTACCAATTTATGAAGTATGAATCTCTCAATTGCTGTTGCTAATATATCTTTGAATTTGAGCCACATCTCGGCTACATTTGCACAGTCAGTTCGGAAGAAATGGAGATTGTCTCTTAGGATGGCTTCTAGTGACACTTTATCCGCTTTTTTAAATAAAATTATTTTGCGTTTGTTTCTGGTGGATTTGGAAGAAACGGTATTGAGCCTAGCTACAACGACCTTGTGATCACTAATCGCTGTATCAGTCATGATGCTCTCTATTAGCTCTGGATTGTTTGTGGCTAAGAGGTCAAGTGTGTTTTCGAACAAGTATTTTTGCAACATATCGAGGGAAGGTTGAAGTCCCTACCAACTATAACCGTATGAGTGGGGTACTTATTTGTTACGAGACTCAAATTTTCTCTGAACTGTTCGGTAACGACTCACACCACTAGCCAGCCTCATTTTCTATGCTCTTTAAATCTTACCTACGGAAGCTTACAACTGTGATTCACAGATACATCAAGAGAACGTTTTAGAATCTTGCTTCAATAACAATGCATAAATACTCAATTTACCAAATCATTGCTTCATTCCTTCTAGATTTGAGTGTCATTGTTGCTATGAAAAGAACTAGTGGAACTCTATTTGTGTAATAACTGTGTATTTTCTACCGAATTTCACATATGAGCATTAAGTGACTTTATAATATATAGGGGCTTATTATCTTATTCTTAGATTCCACCTTCCTTTCATATTTAAAACCAGTGTGTGTCATTACTCTCTTATTTCACATTACATGTAGTCCTGTTTAAAGCTTATTTATTACGTTTATGTCATTTATGAGATTTCCACATCAATGTTGCGTCTTATGTCGACAATATGTCTACTCCTTTTACTTCATAAAATAGTTGGCGGAAACTACGTCACCCATAAATATTACTTAATGACCAACTTACACGTCACCTTTTGCCTTCCCTCCCTCACTCTTCATGAATGATTGGCCAACTTTCCTGTCACCTACAAACCATATTTCTCTCTTCTCACTAACAACTGACTGACTTTTCTGTCATCTAATCCATACCTCTCAATTTACCTCTTTCCTCTCTTCATAAATAGTTGGCATATTTTTCTGTTGCCTAGTAACCATAACTCTCCATTTACCATAAACCTCTTTGGCAGAACTATTCCTAACCTATCAGTTTATTTTTGTTATTTTAATTCATACTAAAGAGTTCTGATATGTCTAGGTGGACAAAATCTGTACATGAACTCAAGACAATGTTCAGTTATTTACATTATTTTTACCACCAGAATTTCTGCTATTGTACATTATGGTACTCATTTGCCCATTTTAGCATCATCCTCTTTTTCTGCAGTCTTCAACATACTTTTTTACGTTATTTCATCTGTGTTATATGTATAAAAGCCCTCATCTTGCTTTCCTATTCTTAAAATACCTTCAGACATAATGGTTTGTTTGCTGTTGTTGTATATATCGAAAAAATTCTTCCACTACATACCTTATAATATGTTTAATGTTATGTGCATTAATATAGTACTAGTGTCTTCTTGTACCTACATATTGTGTTCCTGGTGTATCTGTAATCTTATACTTCGTATACTCATGCCTGTGAGGGTTTCAATTAGTCATCATTTATTCCAGGGAAAAGCTGCACGGTCATCAACAGTATTCTGCTCTGTTGAGAACAGTACTGTCTTCATATATATAGTTAAAGGCTACCCAGCCATTGACCTTCGTCTGTGTGAATGCGCACAGGTTGCCCAAACTCTTACGGGAATCGCCAAAGCGTGTGCGAGTAATGAGTGAATGGGCAAATGTCTATAAAGTACATTACATATGTAGAATTGTGGACAGTTGGGAATGTGAGTCTCACGGGAAGCGTGCAAGGGATAAGTCCCTTCAGTCGCGCTATTTATCTGTGTCCTCGGTGAGTCAGATGGATAGAGCATCTGCCATGTAAGCAGGAGATCCCGGGTTCGAGTCCCGGTCGGGGCACACATTTTCAGCTGTCCACATCGAGGTATATCAACGACACCTGTCGGCAGCTGAGGGTTTCAGTTAGTCATAATTTATTCCAGTGAAAAGCTGCACGGTCATCAACAGTATTCTGTTCTGTCAAGAACAGTTACTGTCTTCATAAACATGTCTGTCTGGCAAGACTGACGAACCAGCTATGATCTTACAATCAAACCACTTCCCCCACCATCCAAGTTAGGTGCGATCCGATGATCTCCAAAGTGCTTCGTCTGCAACTGTTTAGCAACTGTTTACTATTCTGCTGGTTATTAACACTTGTGAAATAATGGAATGACAGCATGCTAATGAGAGGTGCTTTAATATGAAATGCAATCAAATACACTGTTTAGTTTGTCCGATATTAATAACAAGAGTATCAGTTTGGAGCGCAGCTTCCGAATGCAGCAGTCAGTCACGAAGTAGAACAACTATTTTAGCGGTCTTTCTCACGATATCCTTACTGAACAAACAATCTGTCATCGGTACCTCACACCACATTATGTCATCTTGCCACTGCTGCCTTCTCAACTGCTCTACAAAGAGTTTCTTGTACCTGAATATGATGACTGCAAAGCCAGAAATATTACAACTGAAACTTATGATGCTTTACAGAGATGGCTTGAAAGAATGGATCATCAAAATAAACGCTGTGAGTATCAGTTTTTGAAAGATCGTGGTATAGAGGCAACGACTAATAGCAGCTTTTGTGAGGGGAGCATCTATGGTAAACATTACCGATTGGCGTTTAGTGAAAGAGTGCTTAAATCCAGTAAAGCCGTAGAATTAATTTATACAGATGTTTGTGGAACAATGGAAGAAAATTATTTTCAGGCTTATCGATACTTTGCGTTTTAAAGATGATGTTCCCAGTTCCAGGGTAACATACTGCTTGTAACATAAAGCTACCACTGTTCATTAAAAAGAACAAGACTCAACTGATGTTATTCTGAAAGGATTACGTCCAGACAGTGGCAACGAGTTCCACAATAAAGATGTAAGTAAATTTACTGATTCCACTAGACTGTAACATTCAATTACTGCACCATATCCCACTCAGCAGAATGGAGTTTCTGAATGGGAAAATAGAATTTCTTGTGAGATGGCATGTTCTTGCTTCTGCTCTGGCAAATACTTACCAAAAGCATTGTGTGTTGTGGCAATTTAGGCTGCAACATACACTTTCAATCGAATTGATCCAACATAAATTAAAGGTAAAAGTCCAATGTAGTTATTTTTGAAGAAAGAAGGTCATTTTGATAATTAGGTGAATTTGAAATTAAATACTGTACTTGGATGTCCACATAAAATGGAATAAGTCTACTGCTATATCTTCAAAAAGGCATGGCATTGGTTATAATGATCATGAGTATTGCGTATATTCTCCTGAAAAAAGGGTGTTGGTGTGTGTGTGTGTGTGTGTGTGTGTGTGTGTGTGTGTGTGTGTGTGTGTGTGCAGAGATGTGAAATTCAAATAAAAATAAATATAGGAACCACTTACTGAAAAGACCGAATGGGTTGTTGATATGTCAGATGTAGATTTTGGTCTTGGAGAGGACGGTATCAACCATGACATAGCTACAACTGACGAAAGGCTCAGCAACCATATGTATGACACTGACGGACACACTGATAGGAACTTGAAAGCTAGATATGAAGACAAAGGAAGCCAAAATTTCTGTGAATGTCGAAATTTGAAGAAACCATCATGCTGCTGTGAAGATCTGGCTCATCAGTCGAAAATGACGCTTCTTTATGAGACAGCAAAGAATTATAAAGAAGCAACATAGTCAGAAAGTTATGAACAAAGGAAGAAAGCGATGTAGGAAGAAATGAATGCTCTGAAGAAGAATAAAACAAGGGATCTAGTTAGCAAATCTAAAACAAACAAGTTGATTCAAAATCGAGGGGGTTTTGTTACAAAGTTAAACACAAATTATAAAGTGATTCGATGTTAGGCTAGATTAGTGGAAAAATGATACAGTTAGAGTTTTAGAATAGATCATGTTAACACATTTAGCCCTTTAGGTAGATCTGAGATGATGAAAGGACTGCTGATGTTGCAATTCAACATTATTAGTGTATAAGGCTGTTTGATTTAATGACAGCATTTCTCAATGTTATTTTGAAGGAGAAAATCTATATGTATGAACAAAGGGTATTTGATAATGGTGCACTGAAGAGTCTGTGTGTTTTGAAGCAAGCATCAAAATGCCATTATAAATGTCTTGTTAAATTTCGTACAGAATGTAATTAATGGGAGAGCTGTTCAGATCGATGTATATTCTTTGGTGACAATCTGGTACTGTTGTTTTACGTTGATGATGGATTGGCTATAGCCTCTACTGATGCAACAGCTAAGTTTATTGAACAGTTGGGTAAACGTATTCAGATAACTGTAACGAAGGGATGATTACTTCCTGGGCTTAAAAATCCAGAAATTCGACAATATATTCATGTAAATCAGGTTGCATAATATTTGAAGAGAATATTAGATAAATATTGTATGATGGTCGCAAACCCAATATCTTTATAAGTTAAACCAGAGTGGATAGTGAATGGCAAAAAGTTTGAGAAGAATGAGGACTGTAGTACTGAAACTTATAGTGACACTCACCATAGCGGGTATAAATTCACAAAATAATCAATATGTGGATTCTACAGAAGTTTCAGCGAGTTCCAGTGATGTGGAAAAGTAAATTACAGCTCTTTCTTCAATGGAGGCAGAATATGTGCCTGTAAGTGGAACTTTCAAGTCGCTTGTTTGGTCCTAAAGTTAGTTTCTGCTTCACCACACATATATCATCATGGGAGAATGTGAAAGCATCAGTGTATATTCATGTTGTTATAAATTTGAATTATTAATCTCCGAATATTGTCAATTGTTACAGGAACTTCTTGTGTTGACTTCAGTGTGACGTTGGTTGTGCTTTTTGGTTTTGACATATTCTTTCTATAGTGTAGGACTTCTGTGATCTTGTAAATAAATGTTTCGTTTAGATAATAAGATATTGTCCACCTGCATACAGCCATCTCAAGACGCCAAGCACAACGAACCATACGATGCAACCCTTCCTAAAACTTTAATTCATATTTGATGTCAACAAATTTCTCTCTTTCAGAAATACTTACCTTGTTATTGTCAGTCAGCATGTTATATTCTCTCTACTTTAGTCATTGGTAGCTATTTTTGAGGACAAATTTCAATAATCACCTAATACTTTTAGTTCCTCATTACCTATCTCTCTCAGCATCACCTCATTTAAAAGCAAACGTCTAAGTTCTTATTTCTTGTCACTGAAATTTAATTCCCTTTCCAAATTAATCCTTACTTTCGTTTACTGCTTGTTCAGTATATGTATATACTGAATGATATGGAGGATTGATTGTAAGCCTGTTTCATTCTCTTCTCAAATAGTGCTTCTCTTTCATATCCTTCGATTCTTTTAAATACAGTCTCATTTCTGAACACGTTGTAGACAACCTTTTGCACATTATATTTCGCATTACTACCTTCATAATTGCATAGAGTGAAATCTAGTCAACAATGTCAAGATCTTTCTCTAAACCCAAAAATTTGACAAATGTCGATTTGACTTTCTTCACACTGTCTTTGATATTAAATGCCAAATATATCTGACCTCTTACTAACAGCACCAGAGGAAACAATGATCTGTATTACCCTGTGTAAAACCAACTTTGGCACAGAAAGGGGTGAAATATGCAGCTATAAAACTATAATTTAATTTGATTTTATTCATATCTGGTCCTGCTAAATTACATTCTGTACAAAATTTTTACTATAATGTACGACAACTCAAAGAATACACTGTTATATGGCGAAAAACAAACAATACAATAAACTATATACATATGGGGTATATAATATTATATTCAAAGTTTCAAGAGAGATGATAATGCTGTAGATAATATACATACAATATATATATTACTACATACATAACAGCATCGTACTTTGAGATTATTTATAACATTATAGGTAAATGACAATACTCACATATAAGAAATAGGAAGCAACTAACAAAAACAATTCACTCAATGAACAATTACGAAGAACTACATCGCACAACACTTGAGAGATACTCATTCCCACACAGCTACCCACCTGCAAAATGTGGAGCACTAGGAATACAGGTGTATTTGAATTTGATAACTCTAACTGCTCTTGTGTGAAGCATACATGATGACTAGGTGAGTTGAATGTTCTCATGTGAGGGAGTTGTGAGTTGGTTCGTCGTTTGCCGACTATGTGGGTGCAAGAAGTTTGTCCCTGTGTCCCCCCATATTGCTCACCTCATTGTCTGAAGCTGAAGCCAGCATGACCCACGCTACTTTCATTCTTCCCACTAATACTTTGCTGCCCTTCCCGTTTTGCAGACTCTCAAATGTGTGTTCACTTCACCACAAAGCCTGGTAGAGACCTGTATATGGGGTATCAGAGATGTCCATCCAGAGCCTGTGTGCAGCATGATGTGTGAACGACCTGTCAGTGGGTTGTGCAGTGTGTGAGCATGATGTGCAGCGTGTAATATCTAAACAACTAGCTCTCAATATCATACCTTTTCCTTTTGTGCATTATTAATTTCTATGAATGTTTTCTTTTCCTCATCAGTTATAAGAAAATTCTATATTTCTGCAAAGGACGGTAAAGATAGGCTTTTAGAATTATCTTTGTAACAGAAGAGCAATGCCTGGAAAACATTCAAATTTTTAACAACTTTCGTTTCAATCTCACTAAGAGTACATATGTTTTAGATCTCACACAAAATGGACGTGTAATTTTTAATCATGCATCAACAATGTGTGTAGTAAGTGTTAATTATGTATAAAACGCAAGGAAAAATATATATTAAGACTTATCATATTCACAAGAATATTTTTACTTATTATAGCAACATTTGTTCACAGTTTTTCCTGTAATCATAGGAAGAGGCAGTAACTTTTTCCATCCTGCAAGACATCTTAAAATATATATGTGCTAATCATCAAGATTTAGTGGATGGACTGTATGACCAGCAACCACAGAAAATTAGAGGACCAAGTTTGCTGCAAAATCAGACAGTCTAAAAATCTACATCGACAGAGTAAGAAAAGTTATCATAGATACATTATTTATTTTTGCTCCTTCAATATTTGTATGCTGCATTGCATTTCTATTACGCTGTGTGGAAGACTGTTCATGGCACCAATTTAGTTTCAACAAGAATCTATGCTTTAATTCCAGTACTGCATGTAGTAATTATCTCTCATTACGTAAATTTCATGCTGATTCACACTCTTTGTGTTGAGTGTTGGGCTGCCTCCCAGCACAGTTATTCCAAAATCGACCAATAGACCAACACAGCAGCTGGTGCTTTTCGAATCATTGCCAGGTGGTCCCAAATCCTCTGTACCAACAGGGCTGTACCAACAGGAGTAGTCTGTTTGGTCTGTCAGTGGGACATAGGTGAGAAACTCTGGTTGGGATCCTTAACGGCTCACCGTATACTGTCTTAGCTACTGATGCACCCATATCAGCCTCATAAGCTGTCCATAACCAGAGGGAGCGCTTTGGTTCAACTTTCTTGGAGCACATGAGAGCTGCTTTCAGCATATGATACCCCATCTCTCCACCATACCATTGCTGGCTGGATGGTAACTGGTTGTGTAGTGGTCCTGAAATCCACAGACATTAGCCAGCTCACTGAACAGGGTAGATTTCGACTGTCTTCCCTGGTCTGCCATAATGTGTGGGATACAGTCGAAGCATGCCAACCAGCATGTGATGAATGCCTTAGGGACCATCTCAGCTGATTTGTCTAGTGTGTGCTGTCAGCAGAGTGCCAACTTTAGAACGTGTCCTCTAGAAATTGTAACCCAGATTGTCTGTCAGCATAGTGGAACTGGTATGATATTACCATGCATTTCTGTTAAACTAAAAAAAATCATCTGCAACAAACCATACGAATGTTGGATTGGTCCTGTTTTTGTGTGTTATGATCGGCCCTAATTGAACAGCTCTGTCAGGAGGGTCAATATGGTGGCTACTTTGCCAGTCATAGGTTTGGTTCCTGTTGAAGCCATTGGTAGGCAGGTCTTTACAAGGCACAACCTGCATCTCAGTAGGAAAAGGAAGGGTGAACTGTCCAGGATTACAGCAAAATATTTAAGTGGGGCACTGAAATTCATGAGAGTAGCTCGTTTTTAGTCTAACATCAGTGTCCAATAATTCAACATTGAATAAAATCAAGTTTATTGAGCAGCTCGGAAACGTGGGTACTAGAGATGTTAAAATATCACAAAATTCCCCATACAGTGAAAAACAGTGTTAATATATCACAAGATTCTCATAACAGTACAGTGAAAAATAATGTAGGTACACTCCATCAGAACATCAGGGGATTAAAAGATAAAGCAGGTGAGCTTCTTATTTGTTTAGAAGATCTAGAAACTGGGGGTGGAATAGATGTACTATGCCTATCTCATCATATAATCAGACATGTGGAAAAGGTAAGTGTAACTGCATATAAACTTCGAGCATACATAAGTACAGACACTGTGGAGAGAGGAAGAGCTGTCATATGTGTTAAAATTTATCATAATGTGAAAAATTTATAAACTAAAAAAAATTGTCTAGGGAGACATATACAGGTAGAAGCATGTGCCTTTGAGCTTAAACTAAATAATGTTAGTATTATAATGGCAGCTGTTTAGAAGTCCCCCACTGAGAAATTTTCAGTTATTTCTAAAAATACTGGTTGTGTAGTGGTCCTGGAATCCACAGAGCTTACCCATCTCACTGAACAGGATGGATTTCGACTGTCTTCCCTGCTCTGCCCGAATATGAGGGGGACAGTTGAAGCATGCCCACCAGCATGTGATGAATGCAGGGAAGCAAATTGCAAATTATCGTTTGTGGGGATTTCAATACAGATTTTCTGAAAGAGTCTGATAGAAAGCTTGACCTTGAAGTATTACTTGATTCTTTCAATTTGACATCAGTTATTGGTTTTTATACCCAGGTAGAAAAGGAAAGCAGCACACTTATAGATACTGTTTTTATAGACCAAGATAAATTTAATCAACTAAAACATTTCTTGCCGATGACCTGACGTTATGGGGAAATTGCGAGAAGGAGGTGCAAGAGCAGTTAGATGTATGGGAGGCAACGGCAGCACAATATGGAATGCATTTCTCTGCAAAGAAAAGTGAAATAATTGTCACAACAAGGAAGAAGAATAGGCCAAATGTGGATATAACTTGTGGAGGGGAAAAACTACAAGTGGTAGAGAACTTCAAGTATCTGGGAAGCATGATTGAAAGTGAGGGGGGAAACGCAATGGAAATAAATGAAAGGTGCAGAAAGCAGGGCAGTTCTTCAAATGCATTAGGGGGCTTATTTGGAGCAAGGAGGTGCCACAGAAATCCAAGGGAATTATATACCGAACCTACTTTGTCCCCATATTGGCATACGGAAGTGAGACATGGGTAATGCACAAAAGCGACAAAAGTAGAATACAAGCTAGTGAAATGAAGTTCCAGAGGAGCAGGTTGAGTGTAACAAGACGAGACAGATTGCGAAATGTGTATGTGAGGGAAAGACTAAAGGAGGAACCAGTACAGAACAGGATAGAAAAATCAAGACTGCAGTGGTATGGACACATGAAGAGAATGGATGAGGGAAGAATTCCAAAGAGGATGTTTGATCTGCAACTGGAGGGGAAGAGGCCCAGGGGAAGACCAAGAGATAGATGGGTGAATGGAGTGAAGGAATGTGTGACGAGAAGAGGAGAGAACCGGACGAAGGTGGAAGAGGGGGAATGGTGGAAAGACAGAACACGATGGAGAGGCTTGTGTTCCCGACAGACCCAGCCAGTGGCTGGAAACTGTCCAAGATGATGATGATGATGAAAACCTTTTCCCGTTAAGATGGTCTTTCTGATCATGATGCACAGCTAATTACAGTATATGACATAGGTCAATACAGTAATGCAAAACAGTCCTATGAATAGTGCAGTCAATTAACAATTTAATAACTGCAAAATTCAGGGAAAGCTTGCAGCAGTTAGAATGGTATGAGTTCTACAGGGAAATTGATACTAATTTAAAATTTAACCTATTTCATGATACCATGTACATTTCAAAACATTATCCCTAAGAAAACACTGAAACATGGTTCTAAGAAACCATCTAAAGAGCCATGACTTACGAAAGGGATGAAAAAAGCCTTGTAAACAGAAAGGGGAAATGCATCTTATAGGTAGGAATAATGATGCAGAAATAGTCAAAGATCATAAAAACTACTGCATTCCATTAAAAAAATTAATTAAAAAATCCAGAAGTATATGTGTTATGCCTGAGATTATCATCTCTCATAATAAAGTTAAAGAATATGGAATATTTTTAAAAGGGAGACAGGGCAACAGAGAGTACAGCAAGACTGTATTTCTATCAAAATCAACGAGAAATTTGCTAACAAAAAACCAAAAGTAGAAAATATTTTTAGTAATAAATTTTTAAGTGTTGTAGTAAATAGGATACAGCTGTTGATTAGAAAATGCAAGGTGGTTTATGAGAGAGGGAATACATATGCAATTTGTTAATACTGAAATTCAACCCACCTCTTCTGGTGAAATTAGGAAAATAAGAAATTCAGTCAAAAGCAAAAGCTCACAGGGAATTGATGGCATTTCCAGCTGCCAACTAAAAGCTCGTGCCCAACCGATAAATAGTATTCTGGTGCTAACAATTACTCCCCAGTCTCATTTAGACAGCTTTATCCAAAATCCTTGGAAAAGTAATGAATTCATGAGTAGCTTCACATATTTGTAAAATCGAAGTACTAACAAAATGTCAGTTTGATTTTCAGAAAGTCTTTTCAACTGGAAATGCTTTGTATGCTTTCACTGATCAAATATCAGATAGTCTGAATAACTGAACATCACCCATTGGGATTTTTTGGTGATCCCTCATGTGTGAATCACAAAATTCTTCTAGAAAAGCTTAAGTAGTGGTAAGAGTGGGACATTGCACAATTGGTTTAACTCATATTGAACTGGAAGAATGTAGAAAGTTGAAATTATCAGTACAGATAGTCTGCAAAAATTAGCAGTGTCCTCTAACTGCAGAAGTATCAAGAATGGTATCCCACGAGGAAATTGTAGATAATGACTTTCAGAAAATAGTTAAGTGGTTCTCTGCAAATAGACTCTCACTAAACTTCGAGAAAACACAGTATATACAGTTCTGTATGGTAAATGGCACAACACCTTTGATAAATATAGACTCTGAAGAGAAGTCTGTTGCTATGTCAGAATATTGAGAATTTCTGGATGTGTGCATTGATGAGAAATAACACATTGATGATATCCTGAAACGTTTAGGTGCAGCTACCAATACTATTAGGGTTATTGGATATTTTGGTCATAAACATATCAGTAAATTAGCCTAATATGCCTATTTTCATTGATTACTTTTATATGGCATCATATTTTTGGGTAATTCTTCATTAAAATAAAAAGTATTCATTGCACAAAAGCTTGTAATCATAATAATAGCTGGACCTAACACAAGATCATTTTGCAGACATTTATTTAAAGAATTCAAGATCTTCACACTATCGCTGTAATACGTATATTCGCTTATGAAATTTGTTATTATTAACCCAGCTCACTTCAAAAATAATAGCAAAGTGCATAGCTACAATACTAGAAGAAGGGTGATCTTCGCTATTCTGGGTACAATCTGACTTTGACAGAGAAAGGGGTGAATCGTGCTACCACAAAAATCTTTGTCCATTAACTAAATAGCATTAAAAATCTGACAGATAACCAGCCAGCATTTAAAAACAAATTAAAAGAATTTCTGAATGACAATTCCTTCTACTCGGTAGATGAATGTTTAGATATGAAGTAGTAACTGTAAAAAAAGCTTATAAAAGATTACACTGTGTAAAGAAAACTTAAATTATACTGACACGTTCCACATCATTACGAAATGTCATATTCATGATCTATTGAACAAGTATTAATGTAACGTAATGGTGACTGTTTGTGAGGACAGCTGATTCTGCAGTCTCCACAAGTACATTAATAGTATACTTGTTGTGCCTTGGGAATTTAGGGGTAAATTCTAGAGACACTCATATTTCATTGTCTCAAGCACACGACATTTTAAGGATGAATGTGTGAGAGTGGAAATGTGTCTATTGTGCCATGGTTTATGTGTGTGCAGGATGGGTGTGTGTTATGAGAAGATTAAAGTTGTGGCGGTCTAGCGGCACTAACAAGTGGTGGCTGCACCTGCCTTATGCACAGTACAAGGAGTAATCAAGGACTATTCTTTGACAGTGAAGTAGTAGTGGCTGCTGGGAACAAATGAAATATGTTTTTTATCTAGAGACTCATATACTCTGGTCTTTGACTTGCTAGGAGCAAGAACTGTTTTGACAAGTGTTATTAAAACCAAAAGAGACTCTAATGGCATGTGTTAAGTACTAATGTTTTCCAGATGGGGTTGATTTACGAGACTTGAAAGAGCATGTGGAACTTGTGTAGTGGTCTTATTGTGAAGAAGAAAATATAGCGGAGTTGATATAAAAGTATTTTGAGACTAATGAATCATGTTATGGATAAAGAAGTAGTTCAGTAATATTTCCCTAACCAGCACATAATCTTCAGAGAAGAAACATTGTGAAGGTCGACGCAGCCATCTGTCCTGAGAAGAAGCTCACAATACATAAGTCACCTGCAAGAGACGTGTGAGTCTTGCACCCCAGTACCACACAGTCTCTGGTCATCAGGGAAACGTTAGACACTTTGGTCTAGAAACTATTACTAGGTGGTGTTTCATATGCCACGAGCACCACTTGGAGGTGCCACTGTCTGTGTCGCCTATTGTGCACCTTTCTTGCCATTTCGGTAATCACACAGTATCGCTCACTTTGTAGCCTGAGACCTAAACTGTGATACCAACAGATGGCCAATGAGGCATCTTGAGCTTGAGTGTGGTCCTGAACTGGAGGATTAGTAGAATGTTTTGCCCATATCCATCTATCTGAACCCATCTGAAGCTCCAGTGCCTGAAATTGGTTGGCCATCTTTTCCAGCACAGTTTGTAAATCTTTATGAGATCCAGTTCTGCACAGTATTCGCCCAAATGACACTGTTGGACAACAATGCATATGTTCTTCTGATGCCTCCAGTTGCTGACTGTTATGTGGAGCATCATTATCCAGTGGCCCTGCAGCCGCTACACATGCTGAGTAGAATGTGCTGTGTGCACGATAAGCTATCCACAAGAACTTATCCAAGAGCTGTTTCTCTCGTGCTATCAAGATTAACTACACTGTGGAGGCAGTTGATGTTTACACATGTGGAGTAGCAACTCTTCAGGTACCACACTAACTTCCACTATAGCCTGAAAGTGTCTCCAGAATTCCAAAGGGATTCTGTCACCTCTTCACTCATGATATAGCACCTATTTGAGCTTTTGTTCAGGTGACTTGGTGCAACAAGTGATCAACACCGTCTTGAGTGCTTGATAGGTCAGTTGCTGTGGAACTTGCAGGAGAATATCAGTACCCACAACAGTTGCCCCCTTGTCTAAAGTACTGTCAAAGTAAATTGTTTCCCATCATCTGTGATCTCCTGTTGGGCGAAAATCATTTACTGAATCTCATATTGAGCAGATGAAAACAATAGGGCCCTTTACTGTAACCAAGGCGCAGATGACATGAATGAGACATCTGGCAAATGGCATGCAATGTGTGGGACATGGAAGAAACTGGTGGAGTTTGTAAGCTTGCTGTAGCCAATCTCTCATCACACATAATGTAGAAACTTCCAGAACTTCACTCTCTCACTGTAACTACTGGATCTCCTCACTAATCATAAATAACAATTTCACTGTGTCTTCCATAATTATAAAAAGTAACGCAAAACGTGAACTCAAAATAACGCAAAAAGCGACCATGCTTTTTGTGCCTGAACTATGTCCATCTCAGAGACACCAGTTATACAGGCAAATTACTATACCCCCATATTGGATATCTCAACCATATCGAAACACAAAGCAACTACGAACAACAACTCACTCAAGGAACAATTTAGTTAATCATTTGCACAGCACAAAGATTATACATTGCACTTTACTTGGGGAGTTACTTATTCGCACAATATAATACAAATAGAAATTCATTTAAATTATGTGCTGTATGGTTTAGAAGAAATTGTTTCAGTTTCCTCTTGAATGCATTGGAGTTGGCAATGTTCTTTTTTAGATTTGGTAGGATATTAATGTAAATTCTTATTCCAGACTGGATAGTCCCTTTTTGTACCATACTGAGTGTTACTGAATCTTTGTGAGGGCACTGCTTCTGCCTTGCATTGTGATTGTTAATATCACAGTTAATCTGGAAAAGTTCATTGTTGTTGATTACAGCATCATCACTTTGTAGATGTACTGATGTGTGATTGTCAATATCTCAAGGGTCTTGGGTAGGTGGCTATAGGATGTCTAATTTGTAATAACACACATCAATCTCATAAATTCTTTTTGTACTGTAAAAACATTTTCACTTTTGCAGCATTTTTCGAGTATATTATAAGAGATTGGATAGTGGCTGTAGGCGATATCCTGTGATATTATTATTGCTCTCTTAACATAGTCTGAAATAACTCTTAGTGCAAAGTATGCTGATCTTAGTTCCTTGAGCAGGTGAGCAATATATTCATTCTATCTTAATTTCTCATCTGAAACTGCTTTAAATTTTCTTTTAATGATTTTATTCTAGACTATTTGTCTTATAATGTCTGCATATTTGTGTCATTGTTTCAGCTGTAATCTGTGTGAGGATTTCACACCATGGATCTAAATACCTGTATCATCAACAAACATTACTATATTTGCCTTGTTATTTCTTAATGATGGTAAGCCATTAATGTACACTATGATGAGAAGCCTAGGGATCGAGCCTTGTGGAACACTGCACTTAATAGTTCTCCCCTCTGATTTTATTGTTTCACCTGCACCTAATAGTGCAACACTTTGTTTCCTGATAAGTAAGTGAAATTCTAGTGAAGCTAGTGATTGATCTTTGATACCATAGTGTGGGAGTTTTTGTTCTCATGTTATGTTTCACACAGTCAAAGACTTTAGGGGGTCACAGGATACCTTCTACAGTCCAGTTGATCCAGAATTTTTTAAAGAGCCTGAATATTGCTTCCTCTGAGGACAGTCCTTTGTGAAAGCCAGTCCGGTATGGGATCAGTAAGCCACTTTTGTATTATAAACGTTTTCAGTATGTTGCAACTTACAGCTCTCAAATATGAAGTAAAGACTTTTTAAGCGTTTAACATCAAAACTACTATTTATCTACTAGCTGACTAGTTTCACGCTTTGTCCATTTTCATACGACACCTTCATTATCCTTCATTACGTGATCTGTGTGACATAGATATTTTATATGCAATGGATAATTTGTCCAAATTGGTTTATTCCATGTACCAAGCTGGCTTGGCATACAGTGTAATCCAGTAATATCAGAAAATTGAGTCCGCCTTGATGCAAAACACCTTGTTACACATTTATTTCTTTATTCTCCCAAACTAGTTTTTGGCGACAAATATCACCATCATCAGTGGTATTTTTAAAATCTAAAACAGGCAGAAAATAGCATGGTTACACAAAAACATTAGCACATGCTATTTTCTGCACGTTTTAGATTAAAAAACCACTGATGTGGTGATATTTGTCGCCGAAACTAGTTTGGGAGAATAAAGAAGTAAACGAATAACGAGGTGTTTTGCATCAAGGCGGACTCAGTTTTCTGATATTACTGTTTTTCAATGCAAACACGGACCAAATGGAAGAGTTCCAAGATAAAATCACAGTGTAAGCCAATGACAATAACTTCTCCATTGTATATAAAATATCGTTGTCATATAGATCACTTCGTCCTGGAGAGTGAAAGTGGCCAGTAAATAAGTAGCAGCTTTCGTGTTAAACACATACGTCATTTGGTGTTAGGTGTTCATATGCCTATTGCACACCTTAATATTTAAATATTTTTCAAAGAACTGGTAGCAGAGAGTCAGGCCATTATTTAAATAGTACGTGTTTCTCACCATCTTCCTGTATTGTCATTTTTGTAGCATATTTTAATCTGCAATCTACCATGGAAATAAAATGCCCGACAGATAACGAAAATGTTATCAAATGTTGGTTAAAGAGCTTTCTGCTTAACTCCTCCTACACCTTAGAGATATTATTTATTAGGGATAAATAGTCATTAAAAAATAAGCCTGTTAATGGCCAGTATACAACTAAATAAATATTTTAATTTTTTAGGTAGTTCTACGAAGGTGTTGTACATTTGTCCTGTTGACACGGTCCACATGAAAATGTTTACCGTGATTTTGATATATGGAACAATTAACAGACTAACTAAGTGGATGTTCTAACTTTGACACATTTCCCATTTTGTTTATACGTGTTGCTGATTATTATGACGATCGGATCAGGTGCAAGAAGATTCTTCAACAGTTAGGAATAGTTAGAGATGAACTGAAGACACTTAGGAGGACAGCATTTACAGTGGAATAACTGTGCGGTAGCTGCAACGTGTTTGTCAATTGTGAAGCAGACAACAAACTATACGTTGCACAATCAAGAACTTCACCTGAAGCATTACCTAACTTATTACTGAAAAATTCCGAATAATTCGATTGTGTAGTAAGGTTAATTGTTATTCTTCACGAATCCTATCGCCAAAGATCAAAGATAGATCATATGTCCTAAAATGCGGATAAGATTTATCATAGAAAGATTATTGTACCAATTTGAGATCGATTTGGATAAATATAACATATGCTTTCTACGAACATGGTGCTAATAAAAAGAAAATTTGGATCATTTGAATGTGACATATAAAGTAACCTTTAGCGGTCCTTGAGGTACTGGTATTGTTGATGTTCGAAAATCAGAACCACCAATGAGGACGAAATGTAGTGCAGAAGGAGGTTGTAGGTAAATAAATAAACCCGCTGTTTGCCCCGCAGAAGTGAATAAAATTCTCTGTAACTCGAATTTCAGGGGTCGTTTGAGAGAAAAAACGTGTTCTGTGCGACAAAATTCGTGAAACAATTCCAAAAAACTTAATTTTGATTCGATACGTTCGCAGTTACCTCGGTCACAAATGAAGGAACTTTTAGAGTAAATGATGCCTGCATCAGTGTTGAGTTTTAATAAGTGTATTTTTAGAATATAAGCTTTCCACGAAAAACAACTAATTAAGCCGTTTTACTTGCTTACAAAAGGAATTTGCACGTTTTAAAGGCTTCATACAGATTAATGCGCGGTAGCCATTTTGATGAAATTTTATGACAATTGTTCCGTTCCACTAGAAAACGGGAAATTTCTTTTATTATGGTGTTTGAAAATACAGTAAAATGTTACGTCTTAAACCATTAGTGTATTTATATCTCAAGATTGTAGCATAATCAATTCGATTCTTATCAACCGAATATCCTCGTAAGTATCATCGCGTATATATTACAGTACATTTTATGTTTCCTGGAAGAACAAATCATGTTTGGTGAGGAGTACAATGTTGTGGTGCATATTTTTTCAAATACAGCGAAGTCACTGGATCCGTAGAAAGCTGATGTTAGTTTATGTACAGTTTCCCGCGTTTACTGTGGTAACATGACTATGTGCGTAGTGCACTTAACCTAACATTATCAGGAAACGTACGCGCTGGCTGTTTTTGTTGTTACTTCTGCCAACGGAGAACAGGTATGTTGTTATGGGTCACACTACTCAGGCTAAGTCATTATCTGTCTCCTATGAAATAAGTAGAGTGAATGTTTATGATTTGAACGGTCTGTGTTTATTTTGAGGAGCCTTTGTTCTTGTACGCAATTCACGAGATTTGAGCTCGTCTGTAAATAATGTTAGCCAGTTTACAGTGTGATAAGTGATTCGTTTCTTGAAATAAGCTCATTAACTTTTCATCCGTATCAATTCTATCCCAGGATTCACTGGCTTATTTACAAAATGAGTAGTTGTTTACATTATGTGTTTTTGTTACATACAAGCATTGCTACCTGTTAGTCGAGTTAAATATACAATGTTGACAAACAGCAATAGGATTTGTGAAGAATTAGATGGGAGCTTTTTATTGCAAATGTATATGTTTTGAAATTAGGACCTACTCACTGTTGCTGGTTTTTGAAATGCTTAAAACTTCAGTGTGGATTGCTTTAATTAGCCAAACAAAGCTGTTGAAGTACTGCAGTGTTTTTTGGTGTGGTTTGCTTTGTCATTGTGTACATGATTTAGAACTGCTGAGGTTATGTGACAGTGTACTCTTAAGTACATATAATTGGACAGGAAACAATACATTAGTGTGTGGTACATCTCGAATTGGGGTGTGTGTGTGTGTGTGTGTGTGTGTGTGTGTGTGTGTGTGTGTGTGTGTGTGTGTGTGTGTGTGGAAGTATGGTAGCTTGAGGTAATTATCAGTCAGGTAAATTTAGAGTAATTAACAAATTGCTCACCATCCCGACGGGAACCTGATTTTTTTGGTCAAATAATTTTTATTTTCTGTCAGAACTTTCTTTTTCATGTAGTTATGTGTAGGTCCTATATCAAATCAAATTATTTTCCTGGTGTGTTTACAGCAACATCAGTTTCGCAATGTAGCCAAAAAAATTAAAAAATCTTCTAGTTTAATTTTCTGTTGTAATTTAGGATCAACAGTGGCTAAATTTTCTGCAGAGTTATCAGTATACATTGAACATTCTTCAAGCTAGAAAGAAAATTTCTAGACATTAGCATGGTAGAGAAAGGAATTTTGAAAAACTGAATAGTTTTGATATGCTGTGGGGTAATTTTAAGGCAGTGTATTGTTTGTGATGCTACAAGATAATTAAGTTTTGTTATAAGCAAAAAATCACAGTAGTAAAAATCCCACAGACATACATTTAAGGAAGGTAAATCCTACTTAGAGACCAGGTACACTACACACAGTGTAAGCGTTGAAAGTTTCATCAGGAAGTATGGGCTAAAGAGGAACTCAAAATCGTCCCAAAGGACAAGGAGATGGCATGGCTGGAAAGAAGACAATTATTCCAGAATATGAAGAAGTGGAACTAGCAAACTCACCTTGATGCACAGCCAAATTGGAATTTGGACTGACAAAAGAAGCAGTGGAAGCTGCAATAGAAATGTGATTGAGCAAAGCATTCATACTCTTTCACCAATAACTGGCTAGTGGAAGACTCATTACAAATCTTTAAAAACATGATGATTTGATGGGGAAGAAACCAGAACCCTCACACCAAGCTGAAAATGATGTCACAAATGTTCTATTCATAATTTACAATGTTTATGATTAGATGATAAAGAGTGGAGCAGTTTGCTGTAAAACATGATTGAAATGTGTTTATATTCGTTATGAGTCTAGTTTCTGCCTAGATCCATCTGAAACAAAAGAAAGACCTCATGGAAATTTAAAACAGGCGTTTAAAATAGTTAGGAAAGGGTAGATATTGGTGGCCATTAAAAAAACAAGTGAAAATTGTTGCAGAAGCCTTCTTATGTTTTGGGCATATCAAGGCAGTGTCATATAGACCATTTCATGCGAAAGCCATTGATGATACGAATTACCTTTACTGCAATATCAAAAAGTATTACAAAGAGTCTGTTAAAACTGAGAAGTGTAAAACTGTAGTTCAGAAATAATATTTTTGTTTTAAACTGACATTAAATGGCTGTACACTCTATGGGATTCTGAAAAACAATGTTATTTTTGTAGAGGCATCAGTTGTGACTTACGCCCCTGTAAAAATAAAGTTTCACTAGCAGCACTGATGATCATGTGTTTGTCATTTAATACTTTTTACTTGCACTTCTTGACGACATTACCAGTAGAGTTCCCAAGCAAACAGTACGCTGCACTTGTTTTGACTGTTGCACATTGTTTTCTTCACTATACGTGCAGCTAAATGTGCATTGCGCTGTAGGTTGGCAATTTATCTATTATTTGTAATACAAAGTCTCCTTCTTAGAGTTATATTAATGTTGAGGAGCAATGCTGTAATTCAGTAATTGAAGAAATAGTAAACAACTGGAATATTATGGAGGCAGTAATATCAAAATTGCAAGGATAAGTGCAGGCTATGTGAATCATCTAGGGTAAAGTATTCCAGAAAGGAAATGTAGATTATCTTTGAGGAAAGGTTCCAATGAAGTCTGTTTCAGTCAAGGAATTAGAAAGAAATTTGAAGTGGTCTGTAAAGAACAGTAGCCAAGACAATGAGGGAATGGGCCGTCAAAAACTTACATGGTGCATTACTATTGTGAAGTGTGGAACTGTAGGTGTTATATAGGATGCAATCAAGATAATGTTAATGTAAATAAAAAGAAGTGTAAGATTTCAGTATCTTTCACATTTATTTTTTAAAATGGCATCAGTTTCCAGCATTTAATGAATTATCACCATTACAAATTCGGGTACTAGAAGGACATTCACATTTGCATCATATGAAACAAAATACCAGTCAAGATATCCATGTAAAGTTATTGTACAGTTTAAGAAGTTGTTCTCAATTTGGAAGGAATGTGTATCAGTTGACTTACAACCATTTAAAAATATATGACGTGATTATTGAATAAATTCCCCAACATAGTGTTTTGGTAGTACACATTTGTCTTTCAGTTACCCCGTTGGTACTCGTACCTGTCCTTTAAATAATCCATGAAGCAGTTGTCTGGAAATTACCCTGTACATATCTGAAATTTACCCCATTCCTTGGGGTAGTTTCCAGTCACCACTTTATTTTTAATTTAGTACAATATGTGAGATAATGAAATTTTCTGCAGATACTGCTTAGTCATATGAGTATTGGAATAAATTGTAGGAAAAGCTGCATTTTTGTCTGGAAATCACCCCGAGCTACACTCTATTTACTATGACAAAACCATTAAAACCACTGTTAATTGGAGACATGGAGATTGTTGATAAGAGATGTGAGGGAATGGTGATGCTGTCTGAGTGATCAGCTAGATTATCCTGCTACTGTACACACTATTCCCAGCTTCTAATCATTCGTAGCATCTTCTGCTACTGCAGTAATTGCATATTCTGTTGTATAAGAAATGGAATTGGAGGGCTTACTTGTGGGAGAATGTCAAGGAAATACTTAAAAACTTAAAATGACATTTGCTTGTAGATTGAAATAAAGTGCCCCATCACAATTGCCTACTTGCAAAGCTTCAAGAATCACCATGAAGTGAGGGAACTAGGAATATATTACAACCCCCTATGAATATATCACACAGGGAGGGGGGGGGGGGGGGGCGGGGGGGAGACAAGATTACGTTAATTGTAGTGTGCACAGAGGCACTTTTAGTAGTCATGCTTTCCACACTTCGTATGAGTATGAAACAGGAAGAAACCCTTATACATGGTACAATAAGAAGCTCCCACTTCCATAAACTTCACACTGGTTTGCATAGTATAACTGTAGGTGTACATTTGTGCTCCCAAGTTCTTTTGTATGAATTTATTAGTGAATGTTTTGCAGACTGAGCTACAGTATACTGATTTGTGTTAAACTTTCTACTTGGTATACATGTTATGTATTCTTAATGTCTTACTTTGTGAATTGTATTTTATTCATCTTATGACGTACATTTGCAATCCATTTGGTTTGCATACAGGAGACATGTCAAAATTTATAATACAGTTACAGTGATTTTTACATTAATAAATAATAGCACTACAGTAAATAATAACAGATTAGATTAGTTTTTTGTTCCTTAGATCCGTGCTGAGGAGATCCTCGTGGATGTGGAACATGTAAAATTTTTTTAAGCTGAAATAACAATACTAGTAGTATGAATATATACAATACATCATTTGTTTCTATTAAAAAATTTGTCAATGGAGTAGAAGGAGTTGGCCGCTAGTAAGTCTTTCGGGCTCCTTTTAAACTGATCTTTATTTGTAACTAAATTTTTTATGTTTGCTGGCAAATTATTGAAGATGAGTGTTGCTGAGTAGTGGACCCCTTTTTGAACTAAAGTAAGTGCTTTCAAGTCCTTGTGCAGATCATTTTTGTTCCTGGTATTGTATGTTTGAACTGAGCTGTTTGTTGGAAAAAGAGATATATTATTTAGGACAAATTTCATTAAGGAGTAAATATACTGAGAGGCAGTAGGTAGTATACCCAGTTTTTTGAAGAGGTTTCTACAGGACGTCCGTGAATTTACTCCACAAATAATACATATTACACTCTTTTGGACTCTGAAAGCTTTTGTTTGACTTGAAGAGTTACTCCAAAATATTATACCGTATGACATTATGGAATAAAAGTAGGCAAAGTATGCAAGCTTGTTCATTTTTATGTCGCCTATGTCTGCTAACACTTGAATTGCAAATACAGATTTGTTAAGCTGTTTCTGCAGTTCTGTGGTGTGCTCCTTCCAACTGAATGTGTTGTCAAGTTGTAATCCCAGGGATTTAAGACTGTCAACCTCTTCTATCTGCGCTTCTTCATACTTAATGCATATGCTAGGTGGAAACCTCTTACAGGTTCTGAATTGCATATAGTGAGTCTTTTCAAAGTTTAATGTCAGTGAGTTGGCTTTAAACCATTTATTAATATCCAGGAAAATATCATTAGCATGTCTTTCAAGAACTACACTCTACATACTATTTATTGCAGTACTTGTGTCATCTGCAAACAAAATGAACTCTGCTTCTGGCAGTGTAACTGATGAGAGATCATTAATGTACACAAGAAAAATCAGTGGCCCTAAGATGGATCTTTGTGGGACACCAGATGTAATTTCTTCCTATTCTGATGATGACTGATGACTTAATTCACTAGTCCCTTGCACTGACAGCCTTTGTTTCCTGTTAGCGAGGTATGACTTGAACCATTTTGCAGCACTGCCCGTGACACCATAGAATTCTAATTTATTTAAAAGGATGTTGTGGTTCACACAATCAAATGCCTTTGAAAAATCACAGAAAATACCTGCTGCTTGTAATTTGTTATTTAATGAATTAAGTACATTTTCACTGTAGGTGTAAATAGCCTTCTCGATATCGGGACCCTTCAGAAATCCAAACTGTGTTCTTGATAATATGTTATTTGTGATCAGATGGTTGAGAAGCTGCCTGTACATCACTTTTTCTAAAATTCTTGAAAACGCTGGCAAAAGTGAAATCGGTCTGTAGTTTGATGGTATCTCTTTATCCCCTTTCTTGAATAGAGGCTTAACATCTGCATATTTTAGCCAGTCAGGAAATGTCCCAGTTATAATTGACTGGTTACACAAGTAACTTAGAATTGTATTAAACTCACAAGAACATGCCTTAATTAACTTTGTTGATATTTCATCGTAACCACTAGAATGCTTTGTTTTTAAAGATTTTATTAAAATGGCTCTGAGCACTATGGGACTTAACATCTATGGTCATCAGTCCCCTAGAACTTAGAACTACTTAAACCTAACTAACCTAAGGACAGCACACAACACCCAGTCATCACGAGGCAGAGAAAATCCCTGACCTCGCCGGGAATCGAACCTGGGAACCCGGGCATGGGAAGCGAGAACGCTACCGCACGACCACGAGCTGTGGACTAGGATTTTATTATGGAAGTTATTTCTTTTGGTGAAGTGAGTGACATATTCATGTACCTGAGGCTATTTGTAAAGGCTAGTTTCAGATATTCAAGGGCATTCTTTACTGATCCTGACAATCCCATTCTATCAGTAACGGATATAAAGTAATTGTTAAATAGATTTGCCACACTATGTCCATCGGTAGCTAATGTTTCATCTATCTTTAATGCTATTTGCTCCTGTTCCTTTCTGGTTCTACCAGTCTCCTCTTTCACTATATCCCATATTGTTTTTGTTTTGTTCCCTGACAGTGCTATCATCTTCTCATAGTGCATTTGTTTAGATGTCTGAATTACTTTTTTCAAATATTTTACAATATTCCTTGTATTTAGCTAAATCATCAGCATTGGAGCTATTCTTGGTCGACAGATATATTTTCCTTTTTGTCTTACAGGAAGTCTTTATTCCTTGTGTAATCCATGGTTTTATTATAGACTTCTGTTTAATTTGAGTAACTTTTAGAGGAAAACAGTTTTCAAACATGGTACTAACATTGTTCATGAATGTGTTATATTTTTCATTCATGTCATGAGCACTGTAAACATTTTTCCAGTTCATATCTTTGAGCAGTTTTCTAAAACACCCAATTTTTGGTTGATTGACTACTCTCCTGTACTCAGATTTAGCAGACTTGATAATCTGCTTAGAACTTACATCTAAAACAAGGAGCTGCATGTTATGATCTGATAGTCCATTTATTACAGGTTTTATGATATGATTTTGTTCCTTTGATTTGTCTACAAAAATGTTATCAATGGCTGTCCTTGAGGATTTAGTGATCCTAGTTGGAAAGTTTACAGTGTGAGATAGATTGAAAGACAACATTATAAACTGCAGTAAATGTTTACTGGAAGATTGCATTAGAAAATCTGTATTAAAGTCACCAGCGATCAAAATTTCTTTGTTTCTTCCTGTTAAATAACCCAAAAGAGCTTCTAGATGATTTATGAATAGATTATAATTTCCTGCAGGTGCTCGGTAAATAGTTACTATTATATAGGATCTTTTATGGAACTCTACTTCTGTTGCACATGCTTCTAGATACTGCTCTAAACAGAATTTATTAATGTCAATGTTCTTGAATTTATGGCAGTCTTTAATAAATGTGGCAACTCCTCCTCCATCCATATCTACTCTGCAGAAGTAGGAAGCTAGCTTAAATCCTGAACTGACAAGGATATTTGTTGGGATGTGTAACACATTATATCCAGCTCTAATTTCCAGTTTGTCCTACATGAATTCATCCACTGAGTAATAACACTTCAGTGTCAGTACCTCATATAGCTTTCTTTTAAGTGAACCTAAATTCATCTGCATCAATTGTTCCCTTTTAATTTACTAAAAAATTTCATTCCCATGTATTGAGGTCCCTGGGCATAGAGTCTGAGACAGTTGGTGGGGAGCATAAAATTTTCTTTGTTTCTAGTATCATGTAAACAGACAAAATAGTTACCCTCAAATAATTCATGTCTGGTGTACAAAAATGTAATAACCTCATATATGTATAAGGATGACAGAGTTAATATTTTAAGTTTTCTAAGTAATGATCAACATGGTTCTTTGTGATTTTCAGTGCACATATTTCGAATGATTTTTTTCTGTATTTTTAATACCCGCACTATGTTTGTCAAGCTACCCCAAAAAACTGATATGAAGAAGCCTAGGATGGACAATCTTCTATTGTATTTGTACTTCACTGTATCAGATCTTGTTTATGAACACATTGTGATAAAAGAACAGTTGTAATTAGTGTAGATTTGTCATTAGTTAGTTAGTTAGTTAGTTAAATGTCCCTTACATCATTTGAATGGGTCTGTTGTCAAAATTACATGGTACGAGCAAATTTACAGGGTATTGGTGTTAACATTAGTGGACACACTATTTTTATAGTCCTACTCACACAGCTACACTTGAAATCTAGATGTTTTCTTATTTTATTTTATTACTGTCTACCAGTTTTTAAGCAGATATTTGTCACTAGAATGGAAGGAGTTGTCTTGGAGAAATTATTTTAAGATAAATGTAATACTTGCTTTGCTACCTGTATGTATGTTATTGAGCAGATGACAAAAATTTTTGTTGCTGCATGTTGACTTCCTTTCATAGCCGCTGACCTGCAACTTTAAATGCAAATATTTTAGTGTAAACACACTTTCGTGAATGCATGAAGGACTCCTCTGGGGACGATTCATTGCATGATTGAGATGTTGAAAGGTCAATAAGCACATAAATAAAACTGAAAATCTTGCTAAGCTTTGGGACCATATCCTCCTTCAGATATGCAAATAAACTGAAATATGATATCATCATAAATCTTAGCAGTATTTTCAGCCTTCTTTATGTGCCCATTGACCACTCAACATTTCAACTATATGGTGAATTGTTCTCTTCACACTTTTCATGTTTACATTTCACCAAGAATGTTCTTGTTACGATCATGATGTCTGCCCATCACAATCAATATGTGTAGGTCTTTCCCCTTATTCCAACAGTTCTCTTTGAACAGACAGCAGTACGAATATGTTGTCACAATGTTTCTTCAACCTCAGCAAATGCGTCCACAAGCTAAAGTACATTGCAAGGAGGAGCATATCTCATACAACGATTATCACTATTTTTCTTCTTAATTTCATGGATGGTATGAGGGAGAAATGATAATATGGGTGCCTGCATAAACACTATTTTATGATTTTGTCCTACCGTTCGTACTCATTATATTGTTATTATTATTTTACACCTCTAGTCCATAGGACCAAATTGAGAAGCAAGTCTCCATGGTCTTGGAACGTTCATTACATGAAATTACAACAGAAAAGTAATAATAGATAACATAAAATGTTCATGAATCCTAAAAAGACTACAAGCTGTAAGTTTATACAAACACAGTCGACACTGTACTACAGGAATTAATTTAATTTTTCAACCAGAGTGCATTGTAAGAAGAAGAAGAAGATGATGGTCACAGGAGGCAACAAAACAAGGCAATATGGAATAGTGGAGGAGAAGAGACCATTAGAACCAAAGATGAAGAAGAGTATGTAATACGTCGGTAACAGAAGAGTATAGTGTCACAAATGTTAGTAACACGCCTTCTATGTCAGTTGCTGATAGGATACTGGTTATCATGCGCTGCTCTGAAATATTTGAGATCAGCAATTACACATATAAGCAAATAACTTCAGTAATGTGACTAACACCTACCTTTACTTTAGACAAAGTAATGACAGGCATAAAATCTTTAATGAGAAAGAAATAAAAAAAAAATGTCTAGTTTGTGTGATAAAAGATCAAACACTAAGATTGTTTTCTCTGTAGGCATTATAAACATTGAGATAAAAAAAATAGCAAATTTAGTAGGTCCTAGAGTTAAGGAGGTCTGTTAGTTTATTTTTTGTTGCCATTAATAAATAGTTTGTAGCAAATTCACTGGATGACATATTCCGTGAATTTATAAAACACATAGGGGAACATGGAAGAACTTGGCTGAAGAAGTTCTACAATGATATACTCAAGACCGGAAGGGTGCCTCAACAGTTAAAGATTGCACACACATTAGCAATCCTCAAATCTGGAAAGCCAGTACATGACCCCTCAAGTTAATGGCCAATTGCACTGCTGAGTGTGTGCTTCAAACTACTGGAACGACTCATCCATAACAGAATACAAGGAATAATAAACAACATAACCCCAACATATCAGGCTGGGTTCAGAAGAAAGTGGAGCTGCCCTGAGCAGGTCCTAGCCTTGACATCCTACATTGAGGCTGGATTCCAAAAGAAACTAAAGACATCAGTGGCCTTTGTTGATCTGTCAGCAGCATATGACACTGTGTGGCTAGATGAACTCCTGCTGAAGTTACAAAAAGCATGTACCAAGTAAGAAACTGACGACACTTGTGGGAAATATGTTAACCAACCGCTACTTCAAGGTTAGCGTTGGACAAAAACAGAGCGAGTCATTTACCTTGAAAAATGGGCTCCCCCAAGAGTCCTTCCTAACACCCCCACTTTTCAGTCTGTACACCAGTGACATGCCAAACACTGCTGGCGCAAAATTTTGCTATGCCGATGACCTTGCCATAGCTGTACAAACCAGCACACTTGAGGAAGGAGAAGCTATGTTATCTGGAGACTTAGAAACTCTCAACACATACTACAAAGCATGGAGACTCCATCCAAATGCAGCAAAGACAGAAGACTGCACATTCCATCTAAACAACGGAATTGCAAACCAGCCATTGAATGTGAGCTGCTGCCAATAAAAGGTTAGACATAATTTCCAGCCTAAATACCTTGGTGTCATACTAGATCGCTCTCTGATGTATAAAAAACACTTGGAAAAACAAGCCAAAAACTAAAGACCGGAAACAACATTGTAAAGAAACTAGCTGGTACAACATGGGGTGCTGACGAATCAACTCTACGTACTACAGTACTGACGCTGGTGTACCCAGTTGCTGAATACTGTGCTCCAGTGTGGCAACATAGTGCCCGCACGAGAAAGCTGGACGTACACCTGAAAAAGTCAATGAGGATAATTACGGGCACATTAAAATCCACCCTGATCGCCTGGCTACACACCATCAGCAACATCGCACCACCTGAATTACGACGCCAAGAAGCAGTCAATCAAGAATGGAGGGAATTACACCACCCCGACTACCCACAAGACCTCCCAATTCACACAGTCTTAAACAACACTCTCCCCAGACCACTTAAAATCTCGCAGTCCACTGTGGCATAATGGAAGGAATGATAAGAAGTTTGACATTAAGGAAGAGTGGCACAAGGGGTGGAATGCTGCCAGCCTAACAGGATTTCATCTGCAGAGAAGTGAGTGGACAAGGCTGAACAGAATAAGAAGTGGCCACACCAGGTGCAATGCTATGATGCACAAGTGGGGTTTCCGAGATTCTCCAGCCTGTGATTGTGGGGCCCAAGGACAAACTGTTCAACAAATTGTTAGAGACTGTCCTCAGAGGAAGTATCATGGACCATGTAGTGACTTTATTAATGCTACTCCCTCTGCTGTTGGTTGGCTTCAATCATTAGATGTTGAACTATGATTAAATGTGTCTACCTTTTTTTAACTTGCAATTATATCAGTCAAAGTAGTCAGTAATATTAAGTTAGTAATTTTCACAATTTAAAAATGTGTATAAAATTTGTGCCAAAAGGTATATACAAGTACTTAATTAGATGTTGTTATTGTTGTTGTAGTCTTCAGTCCAGAGATTGGTTTGATGCAGCTCTCCATGCTACTCTATCCTGTGCAAGGTTCTTCATCTCCCAGTACCTACTGCAACCTACATCCTTCTGAAACTGTTCAGTGTATTCACCTCTTAGTCTCCCTCAGCAATTTTTACCCTCCACACTGCCCTCCAATACTTAATTGGTGATCCCTTGATGCCTCAGAATATGCCCTACAAACCGATCCCTTCTTCTAATCAAGTTGTGCCACAAATTTCTCTTCTCTCCAATTCTATTCAATACTTCCTCATTAGTTATGTGATCTACCCATCTAATCTTCAGCATTTTTCTGTAGCACCACATTTCGAAATCTTATATTCTCTTCTTGTCTAAACTATTTATCGTCCATGTTTCACTTGCATACATGGCTACAGTCCATACAAATACTTTCAGAAACGACTTCCTGACACTTAAATCTGTACTCGATGTTAACAAATTTCTCTTCTGCAGAAATGCGTTCCTTCCCATTGCCAGTCTACATTTTATATCCTCTCTACTTCGACCATCATCAGTTATTTTGCTCCCCAAATAGCAATACTCATTTACTAATTTAAGCGTCTCATTTCCTAATCTAATTCCTGCAGCATCACCCGATTTAATTCAACTACATTCCATTATTCTCGGTTTGCTTTTGTTGATGTTCATCTTATATCCTCCTTTCAAGACCATGTCCATTTCGTTCAGCTGCTCTTCCAGGTCCTTTGCTGTCTCTGACAGAATTACAATGTCATCAGCGAACCTCAAAGTTCTTATTTCTTCTCCCTGGATTTTAATTCCTACTCCGAATCTTTCTTTCGTTTCCTTTACTGCTTGCTCAATATCCAGATTGAATAACATCGGGGAGAGGCTACAACCCCGTCTCACTCCCTTCCCAACCACTGCTTCCTTTGCATGTCCCTCGACTCCTATAACTGCCATCTGGTTTCTGTACGAATTGTAAATAGCCTTCCTTGTATTTTACCCCTGCCACCTTCAGAAATTGAAAGAGAGTATTCCAGTCAACATTGTCAAAAGCTTTCTCTAAGTCTACAAATTCTAGAAACATAGGTTTGCCTTTCCTTAATCTTTCTTCTAAGATAAGTCGTAGGTTCAGTATTGCCTCGCGTGTTCCAACATTTCTACGGAATTCAAACTGATCTTCCCCAAGGTCGGCTTCTACCAGTTTTTCCATTCGTCTGTAAAGAATTCAGGTTAGTATTTTGCAGCAGTGGCTTATTAAACTGATAGTTAGGTAATTTTCACATCTGTCAACACCTGCTTTCTTTGGGATTGGAATTATTATATTCTTCTTGAAGTCTGAGGGTATTTCGCCTGTCTCGTACATCTTGCTCACCAGATGGTAGAGTTTTGTCAGGATTGGCTCTCCCAAGGCTGTCAGTAGTTCTAATGGAACGTTGTCTACTCCTGGGGCCTTGTTTCGACTTAGGTCTTTCAGTGCTCTGTCAAACTCTTCACACAGTTATCATATCTCCCATTTCATCTTCATCTACATTCTCTTCCATTTCTATAATATTGTCCTTAAGAACATCGCCCTTGTATAGACCCTCTATATACTCCTTCCACCTTTCTGCTTTCCCTTCTTTCCTTAGAACTGGGTTTCCATCTTGATATTCATGCAAGTGGTTCTCTTTTCTCCAAAGGTCTCTTTAATTTTCCTTTAGGCAGTATTCATCTTACCCCTAGTGATATGTGCCTCTACATCCTTACATTTGTCCTCTAGCCATCCCTGCTTAGCCATTTTGCACTTCCTGTCGATCTCATTTTTGAGACTTTGTATTCCTCTTTGACTGCTTCATTTACTGCATTTTTATATTTTCTCCTTTTATCAATTAAATTAAATATCTCTTGTGTTACCCAAGGATTTCTATTAGCCGTCATCTTTTTACCTACTTGATCCTCTGCTACTTTTACTATTTCGTCTCTCAAATCTACTCATTCTTCTTCTATTGTATTTCTTTCCCCCATTCTTGTCAATCGTTCCCTAATGCTCTCCCTGAAGCTCTCTACCACCTCTGATTCTTTCAGTTTATCTAAGTCCTATCTCCTCCAATTCCCACCGTTTTGCAGTTTCTTCAGTTTTAATCTACTGTTCATAACCAATAGATTGTGGTCAGAGTCCACATCTGCCCCTGGAAAAGTCTTATAATTTAAAACCTGGTTCCTGAATCTCAGTCTTACCATTATATAATCCATCTGAAACCTGTCAGTATCTCCAGGGTTCTTCCATGTATACAACCTTAATTAGATATACATGTAAAATTAAACTTTATGTGCTTGTCAGTGTTTGTTGTTGTTGCCATACGATAAATAAAATAATAAATAAGCAAAGTACTGTTATTAAACTTTGAGAAAACTAACTAAGTGTAGATCACAACATTGTTATGGTTCCCAACCAGAGTACACACAGCATGAGAACATGTGGAGGTTAAAGTTCATAGGATTATTACTTGGCAGAAGGATTATTACTTGGCAGAAATTTCACTTGGGGAAAACATCGTGAACCTGTCAGAACACCTAAAGAAATAGCGGTTTGCAATGCAAATGTTGTCAGGCATAGGTGATGCAAAAATTAAAAGCAAAATTGCGTGCTTTGCTTACATTATTCCATAATTTCATACTGTGTGTGTGTGTCCGGGGGGGGGGGGGGAGGGGGGGGTTGCTTATTAAGCCAAAGTGTGTAATGGAATTTTTTGTTATGTGAATTCAATATCATCTACTGTTCAAAGAACTGTGGATACTAACTACCACTTGTCTATATGTTTACTTGTTAAAATTTGTCATACATAATTCACTTTCTTTTCAAACCAGCAGCACAGTTCAGGGAGTCAATCCTAGGAACAAGTTGCTACCAACTACGAAATGTTTAGCTTGTAGAGCCGTTTTCACAAGGGCTGCTTTGTGTGAAACTGGCAATGTATAAAAAAAGTTCCTCGAGATTGCTGGCTTAATAGACCGAGGATCTACAAATTGCTGTCCTGACACAGCTTTTTGTATAGGCATAGTCCATAACAATTCAAGCAGGCTAAGAAAAAATCTTACCTTCGTAGTCTCACATGTTAGAGAATTTAGCATATGTTAAAATGAAGAACTAAGTAAGGAACATATTTTTTTTCTTTTCTCCAAAAAAATTTCTGCTCCGAGATAACAGCCCTCTAAAGATGACCACTGCGCATACCATTTTGAAGATGTGGATTTTGGAAAAAATTTAAAAATGCTGTATTTCTGGAGCAATTCCATGTATTTTGTTGGTCTTTTTTTATTTGAAAGATATTTGCTTTATGATTACAAAGAAATCCTCCATTTGGACTTACCTGTCCAAGTTCTTTTACTATAGTGTCCTGAACATTTTTTTATAACTTTTCCAAAAATATCAGTCCATCAAATTTTGATATTTTTTTTCCGCTGATTAGTGCCATATAGTTCTCCATTCCGTGAAAAGGAAAGCTTCCACTTTTATGTTGAAAAGGTTTTATAAACAATTGAAATTTTTGCCATACATAAAACCTGTTTTATTATCACATAACAGGCTCATAAATATCAAAACCTAGCCTTATTTAACATAATTTTAGTTTTGAAAGATGAGTAAGAGACTCTTTTTTTCAAGCATTTCAAATGTTTCCAAAATATATGTGAAAGATCCAAAGACTTAAAGGTTTCAATTTAGAGAACTTCCGTGCACTCTATTTTGTACTGAAATTAGCCAACCAGTGTACTAAAAATGTGTTCCACTGCTTCAGTATCTTCGTTTGATATAGAGCGATGCCTTCCTGTTGAACCAATAGAAACTGGAGCACTTACAATCTGCAGAACATTGTGAACAGGAAGTGAGTACAGATGGCATTGTTGCTGTCCTTCAGCTGGAAACCTATATCCAGCAGCTGGTCCATGAGGTAGCAAAAAGTTCACTACAGTTTCGTTTAACTAATAACTGGTGTCTATAATCTCTGCAATCCACCAATCACAGTCATACACACATGCCACAAACATCCCCTTTCTCAGGTTGTGAATCTGAATATTATCCTGATGTTTCTGAGCTGTTGGCTAAATGAATGAAATTTCTTCTTTCTTGCTCTTTAATGTGCGTGCAGTATGAGTTCGCCCATTGCTTTGAGTCCAAAAATGAGTCTTCTGAATTCCTTTCACAGGATTAGTTTGTTTGGACGATTATTTTTTTTCTGCTCATGGAATTCTTCTATTTCCTCTTTGGACAAAAGAATGAGGGCTGTGGATGTGTAAGATTTCACGACTCTTGTAAAATCCTCATGTTTCTGAATTCCAGCTATATTTGGTCTGGAAAGATTATGTTTTGTAGCATGGTGCTTCAGCAGGCCTCCTACCCCATCATGAGGCACCTTCCATGACCAGTAGCACGGTATACCGTATTTACTCGAATCTAAGCCGCACTCGAATCTAAGCCGCACCTGAAAAATGAGACTCGAAATAAAGGAAAAAAAAATTCCTGAATCTAAGCCGCGCCTGAAATTTGAGACTCGAAATTCAAGGGGAGAGAAAAGTTTTAGGCCGCACCTCCAAATCGAATCAAAGTTGGTCCATTGTAATATGAGACACAATTTAGGTCTAATGAATGACGATACAGCTACAGTAGTTTGGTTCGAGTCATAAGCTTAGCAGTTAAGCTTTACCAGGTAGCCATTGCTAAGCGTCAGGCGCTCCGTCCGTATTTATACGGGTACCCTTCCTTTTTCACGTGCTTCGTTTGGTTTGAATCTATTGCTTATTTTGCTTCGATCTGATAAGTGCCGTTTTCTTTGTTATAGGTGTTTACGTCACTCTAAGCTGAAAATGCATTACTGTACTGTGTCATGCATTGTTTGTCGCATTCTGATAGTGCGTGTTTACGGACTGTCGCCGCTCGCGGCATGGCCCGCTTTTGTGCGCGCTACTGCCGCTAACAATAAAAAAAAGAGAGGAATCGTCTTATTAGCGAAACAGTGGCAAGAGACTGCTATTTGTTGTTACTTATACACTGCTGCTTTCTTTGTTAATGATCAACAAGAACCAAATAATAGACTGCGTATGATAGAACATGTTCTGAACGAGAGTTAGGCGAAAATTTTTCTCCGTTTGAAAATCTTTGCGGCCGCTTCTTTAGTACATCAAATTCTGCACAGAAATTAGAATTAGATTTGCAAATCAAGTCAGTTGCCGTGCTTCATTTCTGACTGTATCACTTAATACGAATATAAACATGACACGATACATATATTCTTCCGCGTTTGCTGTTGTCTCACTCCAGTTTCGTAGTTTATTAGGCAGGCAGGATTTAAATGAGATAGCAGCAAACACGAAAGAAAACATGGCAAAATGTTTATATTCATATTATTCTTATGGTGAAGAGAATACTGCATGTGATTCACAATTCATAAAAGTTCCTATTAGCAACCATCTCTTGTCACAGGTAGGAAAAATTTCAGAACGTAGAGTTGGCCATATTGACAAACATCCCAAACAGTCTTGCCAGTCGGATTTTCTTAGTACATTGAAATTCTGCTACATTCGAAGATGAACAGTACGGAGTTTGTATTTACTTCGTTGGATAATGTATGAAAATGCAGTGGTCGAAACTCGGGGCGAAGAAAAAAGCTCGTCTTCCACCTTTTTTTTTAATTTATTTACTGACGCAGAGGTTTTGGCGCCAGTATTTATCTCTGTGCCTACAAACAATGCCTGTGTAGCGCTACATATATTCGACGGCAGAAGTTCGTTGTGGCGGCCCCTACCTTTTCAGAATTCCCGCATGCTTTGCACTCGATTCTAAGCCGCAAGCGGTTTTTTGGATTACAAAAACCGGAAAAAAGTGCGGCTTAGATTCGAGTAAATACGGTATCCAGTCAGCTGGCACAAGAGACTTACTCAATTCAAACAGCTGGTAATGATTTTTAAAATGACAAAGAGCACCATCAGAAATAATTATGATCTTCCATGCCCCTGTTCGCGGTTGAAGAATTTTGCACATCGCTAGCAAAGCATGTGCTGAGTCATATCCTATGTCATCACTTACAACTGCAACACTTGTGGTCTTGTTTTGAAAATATGTCACTCCTGTAATCAGGGTGTATACGACCCGGGGCAACCGGGAAATCCGGGAAAAAACCCGGGAATTTTTTCATCCGGGAGAAAACCGAGAAAAACCCGGGAATTTTTCATTGTTTTAGCTTTCAGTTAAATTTTTGTAATTTTGACTGCAGACTTGATTCTCTAGCAAAGAATGTTATTGTATCCTGCTACTGGAGAATGATACTGCAGCAATAGAATATAAACAAGAGGGAAAAAAATAAAACTTTAGTGTCAAAGGAAATGTGCAATTTACAACAAAAAACCGTGCACACACAAGCGTCTGCAAATAGCAAAAATGTGTCAAAGGCCGTAGGGCGCAGACTGTAATTCTTCGTAACAATAAACTGCTTGCTATGAGCATGACGTCAAAACTGTTCACATTAGGTTCGTTTGACCAATTGCCAGCGGTCTGTTGCGCATGCGCATTTGACTCTCGTATTAAGCAGTACCTTCTCCCGCTACTTGAAGTTTGGCTGTTAGCTGTAGCGGTAGTAGCAGCAAGCAGCCAGATGGAAACGAGAAAAATTTTTCTCGCGCGCCCTAGCTGCCAGATTCACTCTTGCACAGAGTTGTCTGAGTTGTAGTGGGGAGGGGGTTAGTCTCCTCGTGACCCGTGTTTACGTTAAGTGATTTCGCTGCTTCTCTTCGTGTACAGTTCCCACGTCAAATGAAAACTCATCAGAGTTCTGTGGCCGGGAGCTATCAAGTGAATTAAAATACATTCACATAATTACGGAGGGCAAAAATATATTATTAATTTCAGTTTTCTGGTTTTATTTTATTTCTAAGTTAGTAGCAGTCAAGCATTAATCGCCTTGCAGAACAGTGAAGTTTCGCAAGTTTGCTAAAGAAATTTGGCGTTATTAATCTTTCCGCCGAGGCAATCATTTTATTTGAAACGAAGTGTTTCATTCTACAGTATTGGCTAGTTCCAACTGTTTGCTGAATTTCAAGTGCACGTTTTTTTTTAATCATCTTCTGCCATATATGGCATTATGCCATAATGAAGAACCAGAAATGAGATCGTAGAGTACTGGTACGCCAAGAAAATTTACATCCCAAAAACCACACTGAAAAGCTTAATATCAGAAGGGACCTACTTCATTGTGAATCTGGAAAAAGCCAATTTGCACTTCAAGCCGAATCATGCATTTTAGTATGGTTTACGAAATTCCGATGCTCTTTGGAGTATCCTCTGATGCACTGTTTCTTTTATGGTGTAATGTAAGCTCTCTTAGTGCTTTATACACACGAACATACGGGCTTCCTACACCACTGCAGCTGCACACGCACAATAATGCCTGTTTGCTGGCGCTCTCTGGCAACTGGTAAATCGAACCTGTTTCTAACAGTCTCCGGATAGTATTGCGAACGGTAGTTAGAAAAGCGTTACTTTCAAAGTAAATTTCTTTTTACGCAAGATGAATTATATTAGGTGTGAGAAAGTGGGATGGTTATCTAAATCACAGAGCGTTCGAAACTGAACAGTTTGAGTACCAGCCACTTACAAGAATTTGGAGCCGAGACATTTATGTCATAATTTTAAATTTACTGGCACATTTGTGTGATGTGTCTTAAAGTATAACACACGCAAAAAAGATCAATATTACATGTGAAAGCTTAGCTTCTGTTGTAGCGTGTTAATCTTAGAGACTAACATAATACATGAAAGCTTAGCTTTTCTTGTAGATATACGGTTCTGTGTACATTAATGTAAACCGTTAACTTTTCCTCTTGCGTGTTCGCGCTATGTAACCAGTGATCTTTCTATTGGCTGACTATAACACTTGTCCTATGCTCTGAATAGCTGCTGTCATCGGCTGACGAGATCTCGTGGCTTGAGACATGACTCGCTTACATAAGGACATCGCAACCTCGGTTTCAACGCTCCGGAAACTAACGCGCTGTGTTTGGTGCAATTCGAATTTATACTGTCGCAATACTAAAATATGCAACGTATATGTTGCTGAAAATCAAAGGTCTTTCCAAAACTTCTCTCCCTTTTTTTTATTTTATTAAAAGTATCTCCAAAACTTCTTTGCCCCGTCTTTTCTTTTTTATCCGGTAAGTTCTATGCGATTGTATAAAAGTTTTACAGTTCCGAGGGAAAATCTACGGAAAAGCTACTGTCAGTTAGCACAGAAAAAGTGTATTTTCGCCCGGGAAAAAGCATATTTTTTAAACGGGATATCCGGGAATAATCCGGGATTTTTTTTTCCTTGTCCCCGTATACACCCTGTGTAAGAACTGAAACCTGGTCATTACTCCAATGATACCCTTGTACTTCTTGTGGAAGAATTACAGTCCAGTTTTCAGCAAGATCACAGTGAAGCACTAAACATAGTTCTTCAGCCTGTACACACCCTTTCACTTCTGCAATGCATTTTTGTTGCAATTTCTTCAGATGCTGGTGTGTTCTTGCTTTCACTGAGCATTTACCAAGTTCATCAATGAAACTGTCAGAGGCCAACAGTTTTCTTAATTAGTTTACTTTCCTCCCATGTCACATATGTAATTTCTGCAGAGTTATCTGCTATGTCTTCCAGGCCAAGTGTCTGTAAAGACAGTCCTCCCTTTCCAGGGCAGTCACCACATACTTGAAACAAACAAGTCTCTCGCTTTTTGTCACGGACTACTAAATACTTCACATGCCCAACCAAAGTTTCATATATCACTAGCTCCAATAAGTTCTTCAAAGTTACCACATGACGTTCAAAATCCAAGCAGTACACACATAAACAGACATCTCCAGGCGGTTGTGGAACTACCCACTTAGGTCGTAGTGCATAAAATTAAGATCTTCCAGTATGTAAAGTTGTATAGTTGCTCTTATAAATTGCAAAAGTGTGTTTAATACTGCGAGTCAAGTACCTCTTCACTTTCAAAGTTTTTTGACCTTCAACTGTTACGGTTATATTGTCTTTTTTTTGTTGGCACTTGGGTGAGAATAGTCCCATTTGTCTTCCAGATAAAATGACGGCACTATTTGGACTTGAGCTGCTTCTACAGGATGACCATAATAGGGATCTGGTCTTCCAAAAACTCATTTTACTGACCTCACATTTCTTGATTTGTCTACCATGTACTTTGATACTGATGGAATGTGGTTCAAAATTGTTTTCTTTGAAAATGTCTCTGGAATAATAGTTAAAACTTGCACCTTTTCACTGTATGCACACTATTCAACAGCTGAATTGATATGTGTGAAAAAGTCCTGGCAAGAGGTGCTAGAGTGCTTCAGTTCATTTTCTTCTATTTTGAAGAGTGTGGTCAGTTCTGCTAGTGTATTCATCCATAGCTTTAGCAATTTCTCTGCGCTTTCTTGATGAGAACACTTATTCCCAACCTGAACAAAGTCTGTCTTTTGTTTGTCTTATATATTACACTTTTATGGATATTCAGATAGTCAGCACATTTCACTCTGCTGTGGCCCCAGTCAGAACACAATTCAAACAGTCCTTTTCACAAAACCCACTGCAACTGTGTCAACTGGCGAATTCCTCACAAAAACACAGAACTTGCTGGATGGTCTCAGATAACGTGCAGTGAACAAACACGACAAAGAAACTGACAAGAAACTACAACAAAGTGTAAGAAATATCTGCAACACTGGAAGTGAGAAAAAAAATAACTGCAACAAAGAAAGTGATAAGACTCTCTGGCTCTGAGCACTATGGGACTTAACATCTGTGGTCATCAGTCCCCTAGAACTTAGAACTACTTAAACCTAAGGACATCACACACATCCATGCCCGAGGCAGGACTTGAACCTGCGACCGTAGCAGAAAGTGATAAGAAATAACTGCAACAAAGACAATAGAAATAAACATTATAACAAAGAAATTAGAAAGAAATTATTAAGAAACAACTTCAGTGACGACATTCATTACCCATGAAAGTTAAAAAAAATGATTTTTTAAAATCAAACCTGTCTAGTTTAAAAGTGGAAGCTCTCCTTAACAGAGAATTTAGTATTACATGGTACTAATCAACAGAAAAAAATCTTAACTCTTGCAGATTGGCATTTTTGAAAGGGGAAAAAAAAATTCTGTAAATTATAAAAAAAATTTCAAAAGGCAACGATAAAAGAACTTCGACAGATATGCCCAAATGGAGGATACCATTGTAATCATAAAGCAATTATCTTTCAAATAAAAAAAATCTAACAAAATATCTAGATCTGTTGCAGAGATACAGCATTTTAAAGATTTTTCCAACATTTGCATCTTCAAACTGGCGATCGCAGTGTCATCTTTGAAGGCCTGCATCTTGGGGCAAGAATTTTTTCGAAAAAAACAAAAAAATATGTGTTTCATACTTACTTCTGAATTTCAACATATGGTATATTCAATAACATCTAAGACTACAAAGGTAAGCCCCTGCTTGAAGTGATTCGATAATAGGACACATAAGTAACATAACAGCTCTGTCTCCCCCTCCCTCCCACTCCCACTCTCTCCCTCCCACTCCCACTCTCTCCCTCCCACTCCCACTCTCTCCCTCCCACTCCCACTCTCTCCCTCCCACTCCCACTCTCTCCCTCCCACTCCCACTCTCTCCCTCCCACTCCCACTCTCTCCCTCCCACTCCCACTCTCTCCCTCCCACTCCCACTCTCTCCCTCCCACTCCCACTCTCTCCCTCCCACTCCCCCACTCTCTCTCTACCACTCCCCCCCTCTCTCTCTACCACTCCCCCCCTCTCTCTCTACCACTCCCCCCTCTCTCTCTACCACTCCCCCCTCTCTCTCTACCACTCCCCCCCTCTCTCTCTACCACTCCCCCCTCTCTCTCTACCACTCCCCCCCTCTCTCTCTACCACTCCCCCCCTCTCTCTCTACCACTCCCCCCCTCTCTCTCTACCACTCCCCCCCTCTCTCTCTACCACTCCCCCCCTCTCTCTCTACCACTCCCCCCCTCTCTCTCTACCACTCCCCCCCTCTCTCTCTACCACTCCCCCCCTCTCTCTCTACCACTCCCCCCCTCTCTCTCTACCACTCCCCCCCTCTCTCTCTCCCACTCCCCCCCTCTCTCTCTCCCACTCCCCCCCTCTCTCTCTCCCACTCCCCCCCTCTCTCTCTCCCACTCCCCCCCTCTCTCTCTCCCACTCCCCCCCTCTCTCTCTACCACTCCCCCCCCTCTCTCTCTACCACTCCCCCCCTCTCTCTCTACCACTCCCCCCTCTCTCTCTACCACTCCCCCCCCCTCTCTCTACCACTCCCCCCCTCTCTCTCTACCACTCCCCCCCTCTCTCTCTACCACTCCCCCCCTCTCTCTCTACCACTCCCCCCCTCTCTCTCTACCACTCCCCCCCTCTCTCTCTACCACTCCCCCCCTCTCTCTCTACCACTCCCCCCCTCTCTCTCTACCACTCCCCCCCTCTCTCTCTACCACTCCCCCCCTCTCTCTCTACCACTCCCCCCCTCTCTCTCTACCACTCCCCCCCTCTCTCTCTACCACTCCCCCCCTCTCTCTCTACCACTCCCCCCCTCTCTCTCTACCACTCCCCCCCTCTCTCTCTACCACTCCCCCCCTCTCTCTCTACCACTCCCCCCCCTCTCTCTCTACCACCCCCCCCTCTCTCTCTACCACTCCCCCCCTCTCTCTCTACCACTCCCCCCCTCTCTCTCTACCACTCCCCCCCTCTCTCTCTACCACTCCCCCCCTCTCTCTCTACCACTCCCCCCCTCTCTCTCTACCACTCCCCCCTCTCTCTCTACCACTCCCCCCTCTCTCTCCCACTCCCCCCTCTCCCCCCTCTCCCTCTCTCCCACTCCACCATTCTCTCCCACTCCCTCCTCTCCCCCCGCCACCCTCTCTCTCCCACTCCCCCCGCCCCCTCTCTCTCCCACTCCCCCCGCCCCCTCTCTCTCCCATCCCCCGCCGCCCCCTCTTTCCCTCCCACTCCCCCACGCCCCCTCTCTCCCTCCCACTCCCCCACGCCCCCTCTCTCCCTCCCACTACCCCTGCCCCCTCTCTCCCTCCCACTCCCCCCCCCCCCGCCCCGCTCTCTGCCCTCTCCCCCTCTCTCCGCCCTCTCCCCCCCGCCCCCTCTCACCGCCCTCTCCCACCGCCCTCTCCCCCCGCCCCCTCTCTCCGCCCTCTCCCCCCGCCCCATCTCTCCGCCCTCTCCCCCCGCCCCATCTCTCCGCCCTCTCCCCCCGCCCCCTCTCTCCGCCCTCTCCCCCCGCCCCCTCTCTCCGCCCTCTCCCCCCGCCCCCTCTCTCCGCCCTCTCCCCCCGCCCCCTCTCTCCGCCCTCTCCCCCCGCCCCCTCTCTCCGCCCCCTCCCCCCTCGCCCCCTCTCTCTGCCCTCTCCCTCCCCCGCCCCCTCTCTCTGCCCTCTCCCTCCCCCGCCCCCTCTCTCTGCCCTCTCCCTCCCCCGCCCCCTCTCTCCGCCCACTCCCCCCCGCCCCCTCTCTCCGCCCCCTCTCTCCGCCCCCTCTCTCCGCCCCCTCTCTCCGCCCTCTCCCCCCCGCCCCTCTCTCCGCCCTCTCCCTCCCCCGCCCTCTCTCTCCGCCCTCTCCCTCCCCCGCCCCCTCTCTCCGCCCTCTCCCATCGCCCCCTCTCTCCGCCCTCTCCCCCCGCCCTCTCTCTCCGCCCTCTCCCCCCGCCCCCTCTCTCCGCCATCTGCCCCCTCACACTCCCCATGCCCTCCCTCTCTCCCCCCTCTCTCTCCCCCCTCTCTCTCTCGCCCCCCTCTCTCCCCCCTCTCTCTCTCCCCCCTCTCTCTCCCCCTCTCTCCCCCCTCTCTCCCCCCCCTCTCCCCCCTCTCTCCCCCCCTCTCTCTCCCCCCTCTCTCACCCCCCTCTCTCTCTCCCCCCCTCTCTCTCGCCCCCCTCTCTCTCGCCCCCCCTCTCTCTCGCCCCCCTCTCTCTCGCCCCCCTCTCTCTCGCCCCCCCTCTCTGTCGCCCCCACCTCTCTCTCGCCCCCCCTCTCTGTCGCCCCCCCTCTCTGTCGCCCCCCTCTCTCTCGCCCCCCTCTCTCTCGCCCCCCTCTCTCTCGCCCCCCCTCTCTCTCGCCCCCCCCTCTCTCTCGCCCCCCCTCTCTCTCGCCCCCCCTCTCTCTCGCCCCCCTCTCTCTCGCCCCCCCTCTCTCTCGCCCCCCCCTCTCTCTCGCCCCCCCTCTCTCGCCCCCCCCCTCTCTCGCCCCCCCCTCTCTCGCCCCCCCCTCTCTCGCCCCCCGTCTCTCTCGCCCCCCCTCTCTCTCGCCCCCCCTCTCTCACGCCCCCCCTCTCTCTCGCCCCCCCTCTCTCTCGCCCCCCTCTCTCTCGCCCCCCTCTCTCTCGCCCCCCCTCTCTCTCGCCCCCCTCTCTCTCGCCCCCCCCTCTCTCTCGCCCCCCTCTCTCTCTCGCCCCCCTCTCTCTCGCCCCCCTCTCTCTCGCCCCCCTCTCTCTCGCCCCCCTCTCTCTCGCCCCCCTCTCTCTCGCCCCCCTCTCTCTCGCCCCCCTCTCTCTCCCCCCTCCTCTCTCTCCCCCCTCCTCTCTCCCCCCTCCTCTCTCTCCCCCCTCCTCTCCCCCCCCCTCCTCTCTCTCCCCCCTCCTCTCTCTCCCCCCTCCCTTTCCCCCCCTCCCTTTCCCCTCTCTCCCTTTCCCCCCTCTCCCTCTCCCCCCTCTCCCTCTCCCCCCCTCCCCCCCTCTCCCCCCTCTCCCCCCTCTCCCCCCTCTCCCTCTCCCCCCTCTCCCTCTCCCCCCTCTCCCTCTCCCCCCCTCTGTCTCTCTCTCCCCCCCTCTGTCTCTCTCTCCCCCCCTCTGTCTCTCTCTCCCCCCCTCTGTCTCTCTCTCCCCCCCTCTGTCTCTCTCTCCCCCCCTCTGTCTCTCTCTCCCCCCCCTCTGTCTCTCTCTCTCTCCCCCCCTCTGTCTCTCTCTCTCTCCCCCCCTCTGTCTCTCTCTCTCTCCCCCCCTCTCTCTCTCCCCCCCTCTGTCTCTCCCCCCCCTCTGTCTCTCTCCCCCCCCTCTGTCTCTCTCCCCCCCCCCTCTGTCTCTCTCCCCCCCCCCTCTGTCTCTCTCCCCCCTCTCTCTCTCTTCCCCCCTCTCTTTTCCCCCTCTCTCTCTTCACCTCCCCCTCATTATCCCCTTTTCCTCCCTCCCCCCACTCTACCCCGTCTCCACCGCGCAGGGCGCAGACTTGCTAAAACATTGTGTTCAAACAAATTTTCCTTATATTTTTTCATAATAATAGTAACTGCTACTTTATAGTGTGTGATTGGTGTTTTTGATAACTTTATTGCCTGACTAATGAACCCAGCAGTGCTTTCCAGTTGCTAAATATTTAAGGGAAATTGGCTATATGTCCTAATCTCCTTACCCCTCCCACATTTTCATCTCCCCCCCCCCCCCCCTCTCTCTCTCTCTCAAGCTGTAGGATATGTGAGAATAGTAGCTTCAATGACAGTATTTTGCACATTATTAATCTGTGAATGGGTAGGATTACAACGTTTTGGACAATTAGGTTCCATAGTAGTATTCTAATCACAAGCTGACAAGCCATAAGTATAACTTTCATGCTTTCTATTAAAACCCATTGTGAGAAAGAAAACAAAACAACACATTGTGATGAATGCAATATTTGTTTAAAATTATATATAAGAAGAAAGAATAAATGTATGGGAGAAACAGTTTGTGTAATGATTTAAATGTCCTACTCTGGTAATTGAAACTACTCTTGAGGAAAATGATAATGAGATGAGATTAAAAAAAAAAAACACACATTATCACAGCACATCATTTTCTTTCTACCAGCTAGTTTTAACAGGTAATCTGTACATTATTGTTTAAAAAAATATATTGCATATGCCCATCTGAATGTGTATTAGAGCATTTTGTATAAATTTGCAGTAAATCTGTTGAGAACTTTGAGACTTTCAGCAATGTCGTATCTTTATGTAGTAGTATAAATAATATTTTATTTGTCTTTTCTTTCAAACCAAATGCCAGAGGAGTACAAATTATCAAGACTAGGACACATGTTTATGTAGTTTTCCTTGCAGATTTACAGTTATTTCCCACAATTAAGCTAGTGAATTGGAGTATTTCTTTTTCCCACCTTAAAACTGATTTTTCCTGAAGGTCTCACTTTGTAGTTCCTTGTATAATTCTGGTTTGTAAAATTTCCTTTTACTTTCAGTGTTACTAAATTATGTTTGCTTTATTCCACACGAATCTCAATGTGTCCACACTTTAAATTGATTATTGTCTTGGATTGTCTATCTTCCAATTATGACCATATCTCCATTGCAGTGATTAGTGTTAATTCCTTCATTCATTCACTCTGTACGTGCCAAATAAATAGCCATTTAGCAGTGGATAGAGATGCAGAAAAAATGAATAGTTACTGCACTTCCAAGCAGTCCTTCAGAGTTTGCACAGTTCCACATCTTTTTTTATGCGTTTTTTCATGCTGCCACGCAATGAGTAGGTTTTCCACATATCATGTTGTACTTTCAAACATTAATTATTTCTATTGAGATGCTACTACATAGTCATTTCTTTTGCAATGTCCATATATCTCCAGTTCATCCAGTAAAATGATTGTACGATGTTTTTAATTGATAGATTACCCAAATAATCTGTTAATTTTCCAAATGTGTCCCCTATTTTGTGTATTTGTATGGCTTGCTGATCCTGTGTGTCTCCTGTATGTGAAATTACATAGGTGGCCTGCTGTTACTGGATAGAAAATGAAACAATCATCTGTAAATTGTTAGTGATCACAGTGCACTTGGTCTGTTATCTTCAGCCGAAGTTAGTTAACTGCAGTGAGTTATATTTTTACCTTGTATTTTTAGAAGAAATTAAGATTATAGTTTAACATCTTATCATCTACAATATTATTAGAGACACAACACATGTTGAATTATGAAATGGAATCGGCTATGCACTTTTCCAAGTAACTAACCTGACATTTGCCTTAAGCAATTAAGAGGTGTATAGGGTTGTGGGGCTTTGAACCCCACTCTTTCCGAATGACAGGCCGGCATCTTAAACCACTTATCTAGTGATGTGAAGAATGTAAGTTTTTTTTTTAAATGTAATACCTTTGTATTGAATTCTAGTTCTACACAGAGTTATTTCTTTTGCTTTTACTGTAGTCCCCCCCCCCCCCCAATTCTCCACATGTTGGTATGAGACAGGGTCCAGGGCTTGTTTAGTTGGTCTTTGTGTTCCATTAATTATTGTCTCTCTTGTGCTTTGTAAGTCAATATAGTTAATACATTTGTTTTATTCATCTTCACTTGTGAATTCATTTTGATTCAGAAGATAGTTAAAACTCATTTAATGTTTGTTATGTCTTTAGATATCTGCTTTTGTTTGTTGAAATGTGCAACAGAAAAAATTCTGACAGTTGAATAATTTTTTCCAAGTTATGTTTGTAGATATGAGCTGTGGTACTAGAGATAGAAGGTTCAGTTGCTATTGCATGTGGCAAGTTCTTAACACCACAGTTAAATACAAAGCTGTGCACTTGGAATTCTCAGTGTGTGGCAGTCTCTCATATTTCATTAGAGTATTCTGAACTGTTGCTGTAACTTCTTGTACAAGTGTGTTGGAAATGAGGAAAATGAGCAAATTCCGTTATAAATATTGGTACATCTGAGATGTTGTTCCCAGTATAATACTGGAATATTTTAACCCCATGACATCTAAATGACCGTAGTCACATATATAATACATAAGTAACATAGTGCAGTTTTCTAGACATAATGAAATATCTAATTACTAGGCCTTTCTATAAGAACAGTGATTTTTACAGATATCAATTACTATGGTTCATACATTGTACTTAAATTGTTTTATAAAATTATTTGATAAGATATATCAGCGCACACTCCGCTGTAGAGTGAAAATTTCATTCTAGAAACACCCCCAGGCTGTGGCTAAGCCATGTCTCAGCAATATCCTTTCTTTCAGGCTAGTTCTGCGAGGTTCGCAGGAGAGCTTCTGTAAAGTTTGGAAGGTGGGAGATGAGGAACTGGCGGAATTAAAGCTGTGAGGACGGGGCGTGAGTCGTGCTTGGTTAGCTCAGTTGGTAGAGCAATTGCCCGCGAAAGGCAAAGGTCCCGAGTTCGAGTCTCGGTCCGGCACACAGTTTTAATCTACCAATGTTCGTTACCCATCTGTGCAGTAATGGCATACTTCACAAATCACAAACTGGATTTCAGAACAACAATTGTACTAAGAGAGCCACTTACGCATTTGATAACCAGATATTACAGTTTTAAATTGTGAATACAGTTATAACATTGGTTGGAGAAGTTATGATTTTACCAATTCAGTAGTTGTACATATGATCAGTTGAATGTTTGTATATTTTTGTTTTTTGTTAAGGTGAAGAAACAGAGTGATTCACTTATTCTGAAAAGTGTTAAAGTGCAAGGTCTATAAGTATTTTTTAGAAATATAAATGATATATAATTTTGTTTAGAAAATGAGGCAGTACTTGGTTTCATCATGGAATATGAGGCTGTTGTTGTTAACCGAAGAAAAGAAGCTTCAGAAGAAAAATAAACTAAATTATGTCGTAAGAGGTTATTAACTAATTGATTGCAAACACGGCAATGTTTTTAATTAAACAATTCATCCAATTCTGTTGCATAAAAAGTTTGAACTTTTGACCAGCATAACTTTAAACATGAACCACGGACCTAGCCATTGATGGGAAACCTTGCATGTCTCAGCAATGCAGATAGCCATATCATAGGTGCAACCACAATGGAGGAATGTATGTTGAGAGGCTAGACAAATGGGTGGTTCCTGAAGAGGGACAGCAACCTTTTCAGCTGTGGCAGGGACAACAGTCCGGATGATTTATTGATCTGGCCTTGTAACCTCAACCAAAACAGCCTTGCTGCAGTGCTGCTTCGAATGGCTGAAAGAAAGGAGAAACTGCAGCTGTAATTTTTTCCGAGGGCATGCAGCTCTACTGTATGGTTAAATGCTGATGCCGTCCTCTTAGGTAAAATATTCTGGAGGTAAAATAGTCCCCTGTTTGGATCTCTGGGCAGGGACTACTCAGGATGATGTCGTCATCATGAGAAACAGATTGGAGTGTGGAATGTTAGATCCCTTTATTGGGCACGTAGGTTAGAAAATTCAAAAACAGAAGTAGATAGGTATTGTGGGAATTACGGAAGTTCGGTGGCAGTAGAAATAGGATTTCTGGTCAAGTGAATACAGAGTTATAAATACAAAGTCAAATAGGGATAATGCAGGAGCGAGTTTAATAATGAATATGAAAATAGGAATGCAGGTAAGCTACAATGAACAGTGAACAGCATAGTGAACGCATTATCATAAACAAAATAGACACGAAGCCCGGACTGTAGGAGGGGGGGGAGGTGAAATGTAAGGGGAAGGCGTCAGGTAGACTTTTGCACAGTGCATAAAGTAATCATCGCTAATACTTGAGATAAGAATCTTAAAAGAAGATAGTATATGTGGAAGAGACCTGGAGGCACTGGAAGGTTTCAGATTTGTTATATAATGGTGAGAAAAGGAGAAAAAGATTTAGGAACCAGGTTTTAAATTGTAAGACATTTCCAGGGACAGATGTGTGGACTCTGACCACAGTATATTGGCTATGAACTAGAGATTAAAACTGAAGAAATTGGAAAAAAAGTAGGAAATTAAGGAGTTGGAACATGGATAAGTTGAAAGAACCAGAGGCTATTGAGAGTTTCAGAAGGGGACATTAGGCAACATTTGACAAGAACAGGGGAAAGGAATACAGTAGAAGATGTATGGGTAGCTTTAAGAGATGAATTAGTGAAGGCAGCAGATGATCAAATAGGTAAAAAGACAAGACCTAGTAGAAATTCTTGTATAACACAAATTTAGTTGATGCATGAAGAAAATTAAAAAATGCAGCAAATGAAGCAGGCAAAAGGAAATACAAACGTCTAAAAAATTATATTGACAGGCAGTGCAAAATAACTAAACAGGAATGCCTAGAGGACAAATGTAAGGATTTAGAAGCATATTTCAATAGGTGAAAGATAGATACTGCCTAAAAAAAAAAAAAAAAAATATGAAGATGTCTTTGGGGGAAAGAGAAGCAGCTGTATGAATATCAAGAGCCCAGATGGAAAACCAGGCCTAAGCAAAGAAGGGAAAGCTGAAAGGTGGAATGAGTATATAGTCTGAACTTGAAGACAGTATTATAGAAAGGGAAGAGGAAGTAGATGGAGATGAGATAGGTGGTATGATACTCCAAGAAGAATTTGACATAGCTCTGAAAGCTCTTAAGTTGAAACAAGACACTGGGTTAGATGATATTTGATCAGAGCTACTGATAGCTGTGGGAGAGCCAGCCGTGACAAAACTCTTCCATCTGGTGTGCTAGATGTATGAGACAGTTTAAATACTCTTGGACTTCAAAAAGAATATAATAATTCCAATTCCAAAGAAAGCAGTTGCAGACAGATATGAAAATTTCTGAACAATCAGTTTAATAAGTCATGGCTGCAAAATATTAACATGAATTGTGTGCAGAAGAATGGAAAAACTGGTAGAGGCCGACCTTGTAGAAGCTCAGTTTGGAGTCCAGAGTAATGTAGGAACATGCGAGGCATTACTGACTCTACAACTTACTGTAGGAGATAGTTTAAAGAAAGACAAACCAATATTTATAGCATTTGTTGACTAAGAGTAAGCTTTTGATGATGTTGATTGGAATACTCTTTTAAATTCCGAAGGTAGCAATTGTAAAATACAGGTAATTGAAGGCTATATATGATTTGTGCAGAAACCAGATGGCAATTTTAAGAATCGAGGGGCATGAAAGGGAAGCAGTGCTTGAGAAGGGAGTGAGACAGGGTTGTAGCCTGTCGCTGAAGTTATTCAATCTGCACATAATAAAGGAAACCAAAGAAAAATTTGGAGTGGGAATTAAAGTTCAAGGAGAAAAAAAAAAAAAAAAAAAAAAAAAAATTCGGCATTGTTATTCTGTCAGAGACAACAAAGGACTTGGAAGGGCAATTGCGTGGAATGGACAGTGTCTTGAAAGGAAGATATAAGATGAACATCAGAAAGAGCAAATCAAGGATAATGGAAAGTAGTTGAGTTAAATTAGGTGATGCTAAAGGAATTAGCGTAGAAAACGAGACACTTAAAATAGTAGAGGAGTTTTGCTATTTGGGCAACAAAATAATTGATGATGGCCAAAGTAGAGAGACATAAAATGTAAACTGGTAATGGCAAAGAAAAGCATTTCTGAAGAAAAGTTTAATATCGAATATAGATTTAAGTGTAAGGAAATCTTTTCCGAAGGTATTTGTATGGAGTGTAGCCATGTATGGAAGTAAAACATGGGCGATAAACAGTTTCGACAAAAAGAGAATATGAGCCTTTGAAGTATGGTGCTACAGAAGAATGTTGAAGATTAGATGTGTCGATCACATAACTAATGAGGAGGTACTGAATAGAGTTGGGGAGACGAGTAATTTGTGGCACAACTTGACTAAAAGAATGGATCGGTTGATAGGACTCATTCTGAGACATCAAGGGACCATAAATTTAGTATCAAATGAGATGGCGCAGTGGTTAGAACAGCATTCAGGAGGATGATGATTTAAACCCATGTCCGGCCATCCTGGTTTAGTTTTTCTGCGATTTCTCTAAATCGCTTCAGGCAAATGCCAGAATGTTTCCTTTGACAGGGTATGGCTGACTTCCTTCCCCATCCTTCTCTAATTCGATGGGACTGATGACCTCGCTGTTTGGTCTCCCCCAAATCAACCAACCGTAGAGGGAAGCATGGGGGGTAACAATTGTAGAGGACAACCGAGAGATCAATATAGCAAGCAGATTCAGAAGGATGTAGGTTGCAGTAATTATTCAAAGATGAAGAGTGTTGCACAGGATAGAGTAGCATCGAGAGCTGCATCAGACCAGTCTTTGGACAGAAGACCACAATAATAATAATAATAATAATAATAACAACAACAATGTTAAACAGGCTAACGAACTTTCATGTTGTGAAACATTTTGCTATGTAAAACATTATTTATTTTTTCTATAAGAATAACTCCCCAACTTCAGAACCATAGAAAACGATAAGTTCATTATTTTTAAACTTATTGTCAAATTAAAATTATATGGTGGACCATAATTTGAACCTATAACCATGTCTTTCGCAGGCAGTACTCTTAATGACTGAGCTAATGAGACCGATATGTTATCTGCTTTGAAACTTGTTTTGGTTGCTTGCTACTTTATAATTAGTAATTCTGAGATAGCCAGAATCAATGGCGTGAGGTAGGATATTTATTGCAAGGACGCCATTTTTGTTGGAAAAGCCCTAGGAGACAGCAACAAAGGCAGATAATAAGTTAACTTTTTGTTATAAGTACTACCATTTTGATCAAACCCAGTACTTTATGGTGTCCCATGGGACTTCCAAATCTGACAGCCCAATTAGGCCAAATAGACCATGATGAACATGATTTTACACACACATAGTACAGGAAGGATCAAAATTTCAACTAAACGAAGACAGATACCAAATATTGGTCCACATAAATTAAAGCTAAAATGAAGAAAAATCGAGTGAAGAAGTTGATGAAGGCAGTTCAGAGGTGATTCAGATGACTACATAGAACATCAGCAATGTGTTCCACAATCTGGTGTTTCAATTAAGTACATCTGCCTACATAGCAGTGATCATGGAAGGTGCTGCTATGTTGCAAACACTCCATAACAAATGGCGTGTTTATGTTACAGGTTTATATTAATTGATTAATCACTTCTAATATCCTTCAAATGGCAACTACTACACAATTCCCAGACATCACAGTACATGGATGAAACACAGTAAAGTAAGCCGTGTGACTGCTTTGCATCTGTCTATAAAAATGGCGTAGTGTTGCAATTGCTGCAAAAAGTAGGCTTTTGTCTAATCCAGAGCGCCAGTCGTGGTCAGAAACTTCACAATTCAGTCTAGTGTGCTATCTTCCTTTGGAATCAGATTGCTCTGTTTTTGATGTGATAGAATCATTTAACTTGGCCAGAAAAAATCTCTCAGTGTAGCACTAGCACATATGCGACAAGTACTAGAGGCTGTATCAAAAATCATGCTTCGTTACACTAACTTTGTCAACTTTTTCAGAGGCAAATACATGTTTCCTTACTATTAACTGGAATATCAGTGGGCTTTTTGACCATAGGAATCTACTTGCAGACTTATTCAGTTCTTATAGAGTAGATAATCCCAGGGTGACTGAAATCCACTTACTTCCTACTCAGACATTTAAAGTCAGGAATTTTAATTGTTTGTACCCATTGTCCATCTAAAAAAAGCATTCAGCCATGTAAAATGGTGCAAGATGCTTGAAATTATCAGAAAAATGGGTATAAACTGCTGGGAAAGATTGGCAATACAAAATGTGTACAAGAACGAAGTGAGAACTTTTAAGAAAGGAAGACCAAAGGATAAGTGCCCAGATTAAAAAGAGCGTAAGATGGGGGTGCAGTTTTTCTCCCCCCTCTGTTGCAGTACTTATCATCTTTGCATATAAACTGTACGTGTATGTATTTTTCCAAGTGTACCTTTTTAATTGTTTATTTCACTTTTTTTACTAGATGTAGTTCAATATACCTTCTAAAACATGTGAAACCAAAATATGTAGAATGCCTGGTTAGATGTAAGAGAGGGCCTGAGGTCCTAATCTTGCCAGGTTAAATAAACAAACAAACATTTGATGGCAAACTGTGATGGGTTGGCTTGCTTGCCTTAGTGATGCAGATGGTCTTATCACAGATGCAGTCACATTGGAGGGCTATCTGTGGGGAAGCCAGACTAACATATGATTCCTGAACAGGGATAGCAGCCTTTTCATTGGTTATAAAGACAGCAGTATGGAGGATTAAGTGATCTGACATTGTAACAATAACAAATATAACCTTGTTGTGTTGGCATTGTTATTATCTGATAGCAATAGGTAATTACATGTCCCAAGGACATGCTGCTCCATGCCTTACTGATGATATCATCCTCTTAATATTTCAGAAATCCTCCCCTTTTCCCATACCCCCAGTTGGGATCTCTGGAAGGGGGCTACTCGGCATGAAAGTTTAGATCCTTTAACCAAGTATGTAGGTAAGAGAAATAAGATATATTGGTAAGTAGTGAAGTGTGAGGCAGGAAGAACAGGATTCGTGGTCAGTTGAATAATGAGTTATCAACATAAAATCAAATAAGGGTGACCAAGGAGTAGGTTTAATAGCCCATAAGAGAGTAGGAATGTGGTTGAAATACTATTAGCAGAACTGCTATGAAAAGCCCAGTGAACAATTATTGTAACAATATTAGACACAACACCAAGATTCGGGATAGGCTTTTAAGTACACAAGTTGCTTTACAATTCCTATTAGTGGCTTCTAAGGTTTGTAGAGGAGATATAGTACATAAAGTTTTGATAAGGAACCCATGTGCAGAAATGTACTGTATGGGTGTAAAATAAATTTGAAGATCAGATCACTTTTAGGTCCCCTGCTTCTCTCTCTCCCTCCCTCCTCTCTCTCTCTCTCTCTCTCTCTCTCTCTCTCTCTCTCTCTCTCTCTCTCACACACACACACACACACACACACACACACACACACACACACACACAGAGACAAAGAGGTCTGATGTGTGGATTACAGGAGTTGCTTCACATAGCAGCCCTGCTGTCATTGCACAAGATTTATCTATGATGCATGCTTTCATACACATGGTCCACAAACTCTAGTGTGTGCTGAATAATTTTGCTGCACCCAGAACTCATTCAGAGAGATCTTCGTGTGACTGTACAGCAGTCTCATACACGAGACTTCATATCACCTCACAAGTAAAAGGTGAGAGGAGTTACCATGGTGGCCAAGGAGTAGGTCCACCTCGACCTATCTACTTTTTGCCATGTCTGTAGATATCACATGCAAAATGTGTGGGTGCACCATCATGTTGGAACCACATTTGCTGGTGGAGCGACAGTGACAATTCTTCCAGTGATTGCACTAGTACATCTTGCAAGAATTCAAGTGTTTTCGACCCATTAGGTGGTAATGGAAGAATGTACAGCCCAGTGAGGTGACCAACAGTGATTTCACCTCTTATATTGATAATGTGGTGCTACAGAAGAATGCTGAAGATTAGATGGGTAGATCACATAAATGATGAAGTATTGGATAGAATTGGGGAGAAGAGGAGTATGTGGCACAACTTGACAAAAAGAAGGGATCGGTTGGTAGGACATGTTCTGAGACATCAAGGGATCACCAATTTAGTGTTGGAGGGCAGCATGGAGGGTAAAAATCGTAGAGGGAGACCAAGAGATGAATACACTGAGCAGATTCAGAAGGATGTAGGCTGCAGTAGGTACTGGGAGATGATGAAGCTTGCACAGGATAGGGTAGCATGGAGAGCTGCATCAAACCAGTCTCAGGACTGAAGACCACAACAACAACAACAACAACAACAACATATTGATAGCAATCCAATTTTGAATTTCATGTGAAGTTAGTTTCATCTGTAGAAAGAACATGGCATGGAAATTTGAGCATGTCGACATAATGTTGTAGAAGCCACAATCAGAAATTGCCCATAGTGGAAAATCTGCTGGAGTCATTGCATGCACATTCTGTCGGGTGGAGTTACTCGTCACACAGAATGTGCCAGACACTTGTGTGTAGCAAGTCAGTGGCATGGGCAGCGTTTCAAGCACTCATTGTTGGGTTCTTTTCTGTGTGACTAAGGACAGTCTCCTCAAAACTGATAATGCACTGCATTTGTGGAGCACCACAGTCAACCCTCCTCATTGCAAACGTATCGGTTTCTTGCAGCCTTTGTTGTAGCTGGAGAAAAATTGTATGTAATGGACTTTTGCCTGAAACCTAAATGTGTAGCAGTCTCTTTGTTGTGCCTGTCTGCAGTCCAGTGTCTCCTCTATATGGTGAATAGCAGTATATCCTTTTCATAATATTGTTGTACTTTTCATTGTTTGTTCTTGAGGCACATATTGTAAAGATCTTATCATTATGTCCTGTTTCATTGCATATTATCAACACCTCTGTGCACTACTCGATCATGTATTCCACCACCCCCTACTGTCTCAATCGTCCTTACTGTTCAGTGACAGATTGCTGGGTGAGCAGAATGCTGATGCAGTGGTTATAAACAGAAGACACACTAACTCAGGAGAGTGATGACTGTGCCCTCTTCTCAGTTTGCATGCATGTCATGAATTGGGAGTTTTGAAAGTGATCCAATTGTCAGACTTATTTGATATCCAAATGGTACCTTTACAGGCATGGGTTTCCTATCAAATCTTTGTCTATTAAATCCTCTCTGTGACACCTAGAAGCCTGTAACAGGAATTGTGAAACATCCTGTATTCGTCCTCTAGCTCTGCAGATGATGAAGAGATTCAGTTATGTTTGATAAGATAAAATAAATTATTCAGTTCATTAAGGGCGGTGAAAATTTAGTTGTGACGGATGAATTCAATAGTAGTAAAAGGAAGGGAAGGAAAAATAGTGAGAGGTCATGGATGGGAGAAAGGAATGACGGGGGAAAATGAATTGATATAATTTTATACACAGCACAGTTTAATCATTGCAAATATTTTGCATAAGGTTAAATATATGGAAGAGGCTTGGAGGCACCAGAAGGTTTCATGCAGACCATATAATGGTAAGACAGAGATTTCTAAACCAGGTTTAAAACTAAATCACATTTACAGAGGCTAACATGGACTCTTGACCCTAAGTTATTGGTTATGGTTGACAGATGACAAGTAACCACTTTTCAGAAAGCCGAGCAATTGAGGTTGTGAAAGAACAGTAGTTGTTGAGTGTGTCAAAGGGAGCATTACGCTGTGATTGACCAAAACAGGTGAAAAGTAAACAATAGAAGAGGAATGATTAGTAGGTTTGAGAGAGAAAATAGTGAGGGTAGAAAATGACTATAGTTTAAAAGACAAGGGCCAGTATAAATTATTGGATAACACATGAGATACTGAATTTAATTGTCAAAAGTAGAAAATATAAATCCACAGTAAATGGAGTGGGCAAAAGGGAGTGCAGAAGTTTAAAAAATTAAATTGAAATGAAAGTCTGTGAAGCTACTAAGAAAAGAAAACTTTTTGAGATTGGTAGAAGCTGAAATCTGCGATCATCAGATTGGTTTGTGTCCTGAGGAATGTTGGATCACGAGAAAGAATACTGGTGCTACAGTTTCAGAGTCAAACCTGCATTTATAGCATTTGTAGATTTAGAGAAAGATTTGGACAATGTTGACTGGAAGATTTTCTTAGAAATTCTTAAGCTAGCACGGCATAGGTCAGGGAGCATAAAAGTTATCTGTAGCTTGTATTGAAACCAGGCTGCAGTAATGAGAATCTAAGGATGTGAAAGAGGTGTTGGTTGCATCCACCATGTTGTTCAGTCTGTATGTTGAGTAAGCAATAAAGGTGAAAAAAGAGAAATTTGTAAAGGTAATTAAAGTTCAGGGAGAATAGAAAGTATCTTTGTTGTTTGTGGGTGAAGTTGTAATTCTGTCAGAGGTGCAAACGATTCGAAAGAGCAGTTAAATAGAACGAGTAGTATGTTGCAGAAAGGTTTTAAAATAAATATCAACAAGTCAGTGGCAATGAGATACAGTCAAATTAAAGCAGGTAATGCTGAGGCAACTAGATTTGCGAATGAAAACCAAAAAATAGAAAATAGTAAATCATAACACTATTTGACAGCAAAATATCAATGTCCAAAGGATGTAAAGCCGATGGGCAGTACTGAGAAAACCGTCTCAAAAAAAAAGAGAAATATGTTAACATTGTATATAAATTTAAGGTTCAATATTTGCATGGAGTGTAGCCTTGTATGGGAGTGAAATGTCAATGATAAGCAATTCAGACAAGAGAATAGAAGATTTTGAAATGTGGTGCTATAAAAGAGTGCTGACAACTTGACGGGTGAATTGGAAAACTAATGAAGAGTTACTGGACTGAATTGAAAAGAAAACGAATTTTTGGCACAGGTTGACTAATAGAAGGGATCAGTCAATAGGACACATTTTCACGCATCAGTGAATAATTAATTTGACAATGGAGGAGAGTGTGATGTGTAAAAATGTAGAGGGACATCAACGCTTCACTATGATAAGCAGGTGTTCAAGAGGATGGAGGTTGCAGTAGTTAGACAGATGATGAGACTGGCATAGTATACTGGCAATTGCATCAAATCATTCTTTTGACCGAAGACCACAACATACTGCTTCAGTTAATAATAATAAGAAGTGGAAATTTTGATGACAGTGGTTAGTACACATTATAACTATAATGGAAAACTCTGTGCCACTTCTTCTCTTTGGGCAGAAATTTTGTAAAAAATGAAAAACAAAGTAATAAATAAAACAAAATATCTTGCCATGATGGGCCAGATGAAACAATTTCTGAAAACTTCAGCCAATGTTTCAATTATCTCTGCAAAAGTTAAATTGAAAGAAAAAGTATTAGTTGAACCTGACATCTGAAAAATGTTTAGTTCAAACTTTGAGTCAGAAATTACTGTCCGTGAAAAGGAGGTGTGGGTATCATTTGAGGAGATTATTACTTAATTCTTAGCCATAGAAAAGGCATATTTTTAGTTTAGCCAGCATCCTGTGGAAAACTTCATTAATTTGGGTTGTGTATTAGATGAGCATCAAAATTCACTTTTTGAGTAATCACCTTGATTCTTTTCCTTGACAATTTGTGATATTAATGAGGAACATGGCGAGCACTTTCGGCAATGTATCAAAATTGTGGAGAGATGGTATGAAACCCGCTGTATACGAATATGACGGGCACTACTGGTTCTCACCTCTCAGAGATGTATAGTGGACAGTGCATCTGAGAAAAAGCTGATTTAGATACTTTAAGAAGAAGAGAGAAACAAAGTTTAAGCCAGTGCACACACATTTCCTGTTAATAAATAGGTGATATCATATTTATACTCCAGTAAAACTTTGTTTTTCTAGTGTATAATTAAATCACATTGTGACAAAACTGTATATGGTAGGTCAGATATGGATTGCTTGCCCAAGCAACCACGAGATTCAGAAGCTGTTACTCAGCAAAAAGTAATCAAAAATAATTTCATCTTTGGCCTGCTAGCAGTTACATATGATTCTTGATATTTGGTCTGTAGCCTCTGATACTTGTAGCAATGAAATCTAGTGACTCCAAAATAGATTTGTAAGAATTGCTACAAAAGCCACTCTTTACCAGTTGAACAGAAATGTACACATCCTTTACATTTAATAAAAATCCCTTACGTTTTTGAGTCCAAGTCAAAAGAATTCGCTAATAAAGTTAAACATCACACCACAATTTCATATGAAATGTAGAAAACAAGCCACCCAACTCCAGAACCAAATTCTCCAAGAGGTCAATAAGAAAACAATTTTTCATACAACAAAGTCTTGACATACAAACAAAAAAAAATAACTTAATAAAAACAGAAATCACTGTGAAAACCTCTGTAATTAGACAGAAGGTATGTGCTTAAATCAAATGCAGTCCTTTGAGGAAGAACAAGGGACCCAGACCGGCTACAAAATGCCAGTGCTGTATTTATATTTTATGTGCTACAACATACACAAGCTGTGAAGTTTGTATACACACTACTCATGTAAATGGCGTAAAGTCAGCTGTGTATCATTATTTATCTTGATTATGTATCGCTTGACCATGAGCCACACTTCAAACTACTGGAGGAAAAATAAATGTTATAAATGTGACAGTGCCACTAACTGTAATCCAAACACTAGTTCTTACCTACTGCTAGTAAGTAATCAATCCCAGTTGCTAGTGAGACTCAAAATGATTTTTAGTTGAACTAAGCGCAAGAGAAATTGTGTTCCAGTTTATGGTTTTAAAATGTTATTTTATAATATTTTAAATCAGGACTGCAGCAATGTACCAGTCTAGATTTATGTATCTGAGCAGAGTAACATTATAGGCTTGTCTGCTTACAAAATGAATTTGTCTATTGTGATGCAGGGGTGCTGTGATCTTGAGGACATGGGGCAGATAATAACATTTCAGTTATGAAGTTTTTCCTCTGTTCAAACTCCCAGACTGCAATGAAAGTCACACAACACATGCTCCATCAAGAGGTTTGTTCAGTCTATCTAGGATGGACTCATTCACGCGCAACATCTAGGAAGGGGTTAATATTCTGCTGGATAACGGCCCCCATGGGAAATAAAATCAAAAACAAGTGATAGTTGCAGTAGCCTAGGAGGTCTGTTTGCTACGTGATGTGGCACAATGTAAATCCCTCCATATGCCATGATGCCACTGTTGAAGCACAGAGTCATGTAAGTGACTAATAACAAAACCACAGTTGATGAAGGCAACCAACAATTCATCTGACCTCAGCATTGTATCTTCCAGCCACAGATGTGAAATGAAGCACTGAATCATCCCCGGTCTATCAACTGGCCTATGAAGTAAGGAGTCCTACAGCTCAATAGGGCACCATCGTGCAGTATTTCGTGTTGTGAATTCTGTGAGACATGTTTTAAGAAAATGTGTTTTGTGTTGTGATAAGGGCAGCAACTAGCTTACCTTTTTATCTGCTCTCTATTTTAGCTTACTGAGTCAGATAAGGTTAATTTTTTTTAAATTGTGTGTAACAATTTCCTAAGTTAATTAGGAAGATAGTTTGGTATGGTGTCATAGTGGCTGGTTTATTCATTTTTTGTGAGTGCTCATCCAGCCACACTTTACTCTGTTACTGTTTTAGCCTCGTCTCTGTTGACCTTTTTTTTCAGTAAGGTGATTGGCTGACTGGCTGACTGAGTGCAAATGTGCAATTGATTGTGAGTGGAATTGTATTTGAACTTGTCTCATGCCTTTAAACATTTGAACTGTAGTCACTGACAATTTTGCAAGGCAGGCTGTAACCGTAGGGTTGAGTGCCACAATAAATTTTTAAGTGTGTGTGTGTGTGTGTGTGTGTGTGTGTGTTTTATTTCCCAGTGTTCTTGTTAATATGTTATTTAAATTGTTTCATTATAATGATACTGCTTACTCACAAATTTACATTTATGTGTAGAAAAAGGGAAATAAAATTTCATTTTACAAATAAAAGATTGAAAGCTAGAATTTGACAATTTTCACTGTTTTCAATTTTCTGCAGTCTTCAGTACATAGCAGACAGATCTATTGTTTACACATTACTGAAATATATCTTGCAGTGGTGAGGATTTTTATGTCTGATTTAGGATGAGTTATCTTACATAAAGTGCTGTGTGTATATGAAGTTTTTTTTATAAAGTTTCGTTAAATACTCATTCTTAAAATTGAAATGATTTAATTTCAGTATGTCATAATGTGCTGTATTTCTGTTTGTTTCAGAGATATTTCTGTGTTTAGGGAAGAGATGGCAGCGTTAACTGGGAGTTGCATTTATTTTATTCAGCATCAATGTAGTGTCAGAGTTTATTGGAAACTAGTTTTTTGAGTGTCACGTAAGCAGAAAAGGTAATGAAAACTTCATTGCATTTTTTATATGTGCAATTTTTCATTGGTTGTTTTAATCAGTTTGGTGTGTACCACAACTGCCATGTGATATTACATTGTGTAAAGTATAAATTTGTATGTACACATAAGATGTCTGCTTAGAAAACATTAAAATTGCATTTTCTTGTCTTAATTTCAGGGTGTACACTTGTCATTCATTCATACCAATAATAATGTTTTTTTGCAAAACTTTCAGCACTCTGATTGATTGTTTGTTTCACAACAAATGCACATCTGATAGCATTTCAATGCAGAGATTAGTATACCCCTCTAATAGTTAACACTAGTTAACAATTAGTTGGAAGCAAAAAATATTCAGTTTTCTTTCTTTACATTGAATTTGCCTATTAATGAAACCGTGTTATACTTTAGGTTTCTAGTACCCATACATTGAATTGCATGTATTTGTGGTGTTTGTTTGGATTCTTTATTTGTACTTCCATCTTGTATATAGCTATTTTCTGCCTTACAATACTGTGCAAATAGAGCATGCAATTAATTTAAGTGAAGTTGGTATAAGGTCTAATGACTTTTGTACAACAAATTTTAGTTCCATTTGTAAGTGGTCTCTTAGGTTTTAGAAAAAAGAGGTGTTCATTTTTATTCTTCATTACTGTTTTCTTTGTTTTTGATTAGTTTTTAGCGTATTTCCCAAAATTTTATTATTTTCTTAACTCCTTATTTGAATAATTTTTTCTTTATAATTTGAGTGTAATGCTCTTTTTGTTGCAGAAAATGGAGTTTATGATTCACCAGTATTTTAGTACTTTTCTTTCAACCATTAAAATAAATAGGATTCAAGAACCTAATGTAGTATGCAGGTTAATGGCTTGTTTGGGAAGTCATACAGCTAAATTTTGTATTAGACAGCAATGTAAATAATGCTTCAAAATGATGCAGAAATGTACAGTTTAGGGTTAGTAGGAAATGCAAGGTATGCATAAAACAGTTTTATTTGTTAAAACTCTTTTGGCTTTGTCACAAACTTATCTCCCTGCTATGTACTTGGACAAAATTCTGTGGTATTAGAATTTGGAATGTAATGGAATTGAATTAGTGTTATTATTATTATTATTATTATTATTATTTTGCATGAAAATTTATTGAGTATCTACAGTACCACTCTTAGTGTTGTCAAGTACTTTCATTCAGCTTACAAGATACATGCTGAGCCATCAGGAACCTAATCACAGGACAAAAGTTTTGAAAACAAACAGTTTCATAATTAAGGAGACAAGTTACAAGAAGAGAAAGTGCTCTCCTTTATTATGTAGCATCTATAACTTAATTCCTAATAATTGAAGCCTTTTAAGAAAGAAGTTGATTTTGGTAGAAATATTATTTGCCTACAAGTCTAACACTTTGGGCTAAATCAAACAGTGGAAAATCCAGAATGGAATGGCAATATTATGAAAAGGGTAGATTGCTACTCACCATGTAGGAGGTGATGACTGTGACTCAACATCTCCACTTTATGGTGAGTAGCAGTCTATCCTTTCCGTAATATTGTCATGAACACTTTGCGTAACTTTTCCTGAGCTGCTTCACCTTTCATAATTACAGGTGATTTAAAATAAGTGTTTGATGTTAACCATTACACTGCCTTGCTGCATTCCCAGCAAGTTTAAAATAATTATTCTACTACAAAAATTCAAATTTGACAAATGTCTTAAACAATTTCCATCTCTCTTCTCTCCCTTCCTTTGTCTAGTCTGAGAGCAATAACTTGTGACTCTGGAAGCTTTTCTGTCATTTATTACTCAATGAAAATCCATGTGGTTTGTTTAAACTGGAGTAATATCTTACAATTTATTTGTGTTGCACGACTTTTCATCTTAACACATTTGTAAGAAAATAACTATGTCCTTTCATGATTCTTTGTAACTGGAAATCACATGTTTGCTTAACGCTTTAGCTGAATTAATAGGTTCCTTCAAGGGATGCTATCAATTTGGAATTTGAGTGTTTTCGAAAAAAATTCTGTTTTTTCGTGCGTTTGATAAGAGGCAGAGATCAAGGTAATCACGTTTGCTTGAAGCAATCCATTTTTAGTGTGATATAATAGATACAATAGTTCTTAGACTGTTGTAACTATTTTACAACAAGGAAAAATGATTTAATGTTAAATCTTCAGTTGTTAATTTTAAATCATTTTCAGTAATCAGTTTTATTTTCATAAATATATCAAAACATGCAGCCCATGAGACAAATTTACTTTTTGGAGTATATTGAATGCATCTTCTGGCTAACACTCTTAAAATGACCAAAATCCTTTGCTTCTGCCAATCATGTTATGATTTCTCTGCTTCTGTTCACTGACTGAAGCTGTGCATTTTCATTGTGCCCTTGCTGGTATTGCATTGCATGTGTGTATAGCAACTGAATTATTATTATATCCGATAGAAGTTGTTGTATACGTAATTTGTGAATGCAACACTATTACAGTAAAAAAATAAATAAGTAAATAAACTACTCATATTTTGCCTCTTTAATACAGTTTGCCATTTGCAGTACTGAGTAATAAGAATGTATGGTATTTACATCAACAAAAAAGTTTTTGCACCAAGAAAAATAAAATGAATGGGGAATGGACCTTTCCAGTAGTTTTAAATATTGGTAGTGGTGTTTTGACTGCCAGTTTATGAAATGAACCTAATGATACGTAACAAAACATTTAAATACTAGTGTCGTAATCAAGAGGAGACAAATTTAGTCTGGTTGACATTTTGATTAAAACCCTTCACTCTATTTTTTAAAAATCATTTTGGCCCGTCATTCTATTTTTTTTAAAAATCATTTTGGGTGGATATTACACTTGTTCATTCCATAAGACTGTGGCAAATATTTTTTTATTATTGTCAGAAATCAGCAGTGCTCTGTCTTTATAAATAAACATCACTGCTTTGCAGTTAGAGAAATAAATGTAGATGTGAGAGTAAACTTGAAGTTTCAAAATATGTTGTTAAGATTGTAAATATGTGGTTGAACATTAGCATTTACATTCTAGTAGAAACTTTTTTAAAAAGACAATCTGAGTGAACGTGATAACAAAAAGCGATGTCAAATTGCCCTCAGACAATTTGAAGAGCCTTGCATTTTTTTCTTACTTGGTGTAATTATTGAAGTTTTTATGGTTGAAGAATGGGAAATCTTCTTCTGTTCTGTGGGCCATTAAATAAAAATGTGATATTCATGTTTAAAAACATCTGCAATTAAACAGAAAAAGTTGTTCTTGTGTTGTTATAAGTTGGTGTTGCCCCTGAAATTCCAACAAGTTGCAACTTCACTACAATAAGTGTCTTTTAGCGTTTTGTGTGCAAAGTTCATCTTTATGTACTTTTTCTCTAGGTCTTTACTGTCACTTTGTCAGTTGTAAAACAGGCATGAGTGGAGACATCACAGTTGATCATACCATTGTCTCATCATATTCAAACTTGAGTTTTTGGTAGTCATCCCCCCCCCCCTCCTCACTGAAGATTTGCCCATTTTTAATTTTTTTTCTATTTTTCCAGTCCTCACTATTTTTCACTATCTGCTTTTGTAATGCTCTACCTGTAAAACATAACATGAAGAGGGGGTAGTGTTTTGCACAAAATACGTTCAACATTCACTATAAGCTTTTTACCTGTTATTTCTAATTGATATGTTCTACATTTTTTTAAATTCTAAAATCATATCTTGTTTTTATTTGGTGCAAAGAGGGTAAGAAGTACTGTCACAGCACATTGTGCATTCTGTATTAAGTCATTGTATTTCAGATGTACTGTATGTAAACCGTTAAATGATTCCTGGGGTGAAAGGCTATTCCAACTATGTGTCAAAAATCAAATATTATAGATATTTGTGAATAAAAGTCCATGTGTTATAAAATTTTGGTCTTTTGTTGGTTGTTTAGTTGAGAGAGAAGACACATTGTACTGTTGTGTATGGATGTAATTACCAACTTGAGCTTATTCCTTTTGCACAACAAATCCATTACAGCACTTCCCTGGGATTCATAGAATAGTAACATGTGATTTGCTGTTGTTGATTTCTTGAGCTCTTCATTTCTTGCAGGTGCAATAAATACATTAACAGTGCTGAAGAGCATATTATAAATGATAATATAGTGCTGAATATACTGAGAACAGCATATGTCCAATGATATCAATAATTCTTTCATTTATTCTTCACGCATTGTTTCCCTGAAGTCCCATCATGAAAGAGTGCCTTCAGTTATCTGGAATGGGTCAAGTTACTTATTAACTGGCAGAAGCAGTTCATGTGTGAAGATAACAGTTACTTCTAAAAAATACATTGAGCCTCTTCTTAGAATATTCAGATGCAAATTTTATCAACTTTGTATATTACTTCTGACTTTTCACATGAGATTATATGTAACTCTCAAAGTTTTGATATCTGAGTCCTTAGACAATCATATGAAACTTACACTAATGCTTTCTGTAAGTGAAAGGACTCTAAATGTTGAAGAAAACAAGATGGATGTAAATGTTAGTGTGCACTATTTGGTATTTTTAACTTGAGTGGGAGACATTGGCAGTACTTAGTATTTGGATTACTCTTTTTATCCCTCCAATTGTAATTGAATGATGGCAAATAATCATTTACTTCCTCTCATTGCACATGTTGTACTCTACATGGATTCCCAGGGGTTGTAAAGAAGTGTTTTCTGCTTGCTTGTATTATGCTGAAGATTATACTGCAAGGTTGGAATTAATTTTAAATTCAATGGAAGCTGCTGTAGGTCACATTTATTTTATCGTTAGTATTACCACCATGTCTCTTTCCATAATATTTGCGTGCTCTGTACCTCAGTTTTATCCACATGCATTTAATTCTGAACTTGTGCTGCCTTGCTTGATTTTTACTATTGAGTGACATAGTAGGTTTTATGAAGTAATTGTAAAAGTAACACTTTTGCACCTTAAATCGGTGTGCATACAACAACACTGTCCCTAATATGTTCCAAAATGCCATGCATAAAAACAAGATTTTCTGTTACACATACCTCAGGTTCTGTTGGTGACAAAAATGTAGAATCAAGTGTTTTGATAGCCCTTGGTCTGAGGACCACTTTTATACCCAACAGAAAGATTGTCTTAGTGTCACAATCCTACAGTAAAGGGCCAATGGATGAGTATTACACACTCCCTCCTGCTTAGGCAAATGAAGCAAATCTGTTAGTTCTTTTTACATTTGTTGTGGTCTACAGTGGGTTTGATAGGACTTAGTGCCATTAGGTAATGAGTATGAGTAGTTCCTCAGACCCCCCCCCACCCCCTACCCCCACCCCCCACCCAAAAAAAAAAAAAAAAAATTGATTGTACTATATTTTTGCTGACACCAGCAGACCAAAACCTAGCCACAGTTTCCGAGACAGCTATGCGCAGCAAATGGCTTTAATTTTTATGATGTATTTCTAAGATCCCAATCTTGAATAACCTTGAAAATTTTCTTCTTATCTTTGTTCTGTTTGGGAGATACGTAGTTTCAAATTTATCCTACTTGCACCCACGTGAAATCCTGTTTGCAGTGAAAACTTAGTTTATAAAGTGATGTTGCATGGAGAAATGTGCTGTAAAGTGCCTCTGCTATCATCTGGGAACACCAGTTGTAGTACTGAAGCACCTGCAAAATTTTTCTACATGTAAAATCCAGTCTGAGGTGTAAAATTAGGTTTGTGTTATTTCAATATCATCTAAGTAAATTATCTACATTTTTTTGACCAATACAGTTCTCTTCATTTGAGTTGCATGCCCTGCTCTAACAGGGAAAAGAAGGAACCAGTGGAAAAAGGCTCCCATCGGGGCACAAAAATGTGAATATGTGCCTGTTTGTTTAAAAGACTTTGACTGGAAAGGGGGGTACCAGTTCCCTAGTCTGTCTTCCTCAGCTCCTATAAAAATTTTCCCAAAAATGACAGGCAAAGTATATGGCAGTGACAGTGAGGAAGAGAGAGATAGTGACAGTGAGAAGAGACAGCAGCAGTAAGTAAGAGAGGAATGCAATACTAGCAGTAAGAGAGAGCAAGAGGGAGAAAGGGGATTGTGGCTATGACACAGGAAACAATGTCAGAAAGACATATAGAGATAATGACAATGAGTGGGAACTTTTTGGGAGTTTAAGGGGAGCCGGAGGTGGTCAAATCCAAAAAATTACGATTTTTTTTTCCTACCGAAAATTAATTGTAACATTCCTCTTTAATGTAAACTTTGAATTATTGTTCTACTCGCCCTAGAAGTGGAGTTATTACCATATTCCCCCACGCCTGCAGAGGAAATGGGCGGCCGCTGAATGCATCTAACACCCTCTCGTGACTTCCTGGCGAACTGCTTGGGATTTTCTCAGCCTGTTACGCATACAGCGCCTTATGTTATGCATACAGCGAGTGTGCAAGGGTTGGCTACATTGTTTTTTGTGACAAATGAAGCACTAAGAGCGCGGAACATCGTCTCTTTGCTGTTTACCGTTTCGAATTAATTCAGTGTTGCGCCTGTTGTTGGTAGTATTATACTTCTTGTGTAAAGCGTGTTTCTGGTTACGATGCCACGTTTTAGTAACCGTGTATATAAGAAGAGGAAGAACGTAGGGAAAAGAAAATTAACACTAATACCAAGTTGCGACACTACAATTACTGAAACAGTGCGTTCTTCTGCTAAGCAACACATGGCCGGCCATAGCCCTGTGACATCTTCTAGCAAATACTACCTTGGGGATGGTGACTCCAAAGGTTTCAAGGCTATAGAGGAACTGAAACCATATGGAAATGAATTTGTAGTTGAAAAGTTGGAATCCATTGGGCATGTGCAAAAGCGTATGGGTGCATGGCTTCGAAGGCTCAAACAAACTTCGGGTTCAAGTAAGCTCAGTGATGGAAAGACAATAGGAGGGAGAGGCAGGCTTACTGATGAGGTGATTGAACGTCTATAAGGCAAAATACTAGTAATGTTAGTGACATGCGAAAAGCAGTGTGGGCATTGTTCCTTCATACTACCTCTTCCAATGAATACCCTCAACACAGCCTGTGCCCAAAAGATTCCTGGTGCAAATATAATGCAAAAAGGACTATGATCACAAACATGGTTTGCCAGCAGCTGTGATAAATGCAATAAAACCAATTTTTCATGATTTAGCACAGCCAGAATTGTTACACAAATGTCTATACGGAAAGACGCAGAATCTTAATGAGAGCGTAAACAATTTGATTTGGAAAGTGATTCCTAAAAGGGTGTTTGTAAGCATAAAAACACTGCACTTTGGCATTTATGATGCAATAGCAACCTACAACCAAGAAAACAGTGTGAAGTGTGAAGTTCTGAAGGCATTAGGATTTACAGCTGGGGTGAACATTGTACGAGCACTAAGAAATATTGACAGAGAAAGGATAAGAGGAGCAGAAAGAAGAGAAAGGCATATGAAGTATGATGGAACAACAGGCCAGAAAAGAAGACAGAAGAGGAAGCTTTTGGAGAATGAAGAAGAAGACCCTGATAATCCATCCTATAGTGCAGGAATGTATTGAGAAACTTTGATAGCCATTTCCCGTAAATTAGAATTTTTCGAATATAAGGAACATTTTCTCAAAATCCACTCAAGCTAGAGAGATGAAATTTTTATACAGCACTCCTAGTGGTCAAACTTACATTGTAACACAGCCATTTGGCAATATGTTCAGTAGTTTCATTTCACTTTAATTATAAAGCAATTATTTGTAAAAAAATTTGGGTCATTAATTAAAAAAATAATTGGAAGGAAACTAGAAATGATGCTCCAAAATCCCTCTGTCATATCTGCAATACTAAACCACTCTATATGTAAAAAAAAATTCAAAATTTTCTATTTGGTAGTTTATTCATAAATGTTCCTCAAACTTAGTGATTTTAACATGGGCAGCATAGGCACCTCCGGCTCCCCTTAAAGTGAGTTGCACGTTAAAAAAGTGTGAATATGTTTGCATGCTAAAATGTTTGGGAAAATTTTTAAAAGTGCGAAGGAAGGTAGAGTGAGGCAGCTGGTACCCCTCTTTTCAATCAGTCTTTTACGTAAACGGGAACATACTCACATTTTTTGTGCTCAGAGAGGAGCATTTTTCTGCTGGTATAATTTGTACCCAGTCAAATTCATCTAGAAAACATTTTGAGGCATGATAAGCATTTCATGTGGCAAGAAAGCCATGTGAACAGGAAACCCATATGCAAATAACCCATTAAATTCAATAATTTTGAGTGGTGATACAAGCACAACAATGAGATTGCAAGTATTGTTCAGAGTAACAAGCATCATCTCGAAAGAAGAGTGACCAAATGAATTATCATAGAATCACTATTATAAGAAAAAGATGTGTGTCTTTATCAAATGCAAATAACGAATCATCTTAATATCTACTTTAATATGACAGGGAGAAATATTTTCATTATATTCGTGGGCATCAAGAAGAAATATGATGCACAGAAAGACAAAAATTTTTGGATATTTGAAATGATCTGAGGCTAAACAATAAGTTCTAGAAGCTAGAAGGCATGAAAACACCCCCCCCCCCCCCCCCCCCCACACACACACACACACAAAATGCATTTGTCAAGATAAAGAAAAAATTTACATCTACCAACTTCAACAGAGTAAAAAGAATTTTTAAAATTTGCAAATACGATACAAATTTTAAAATTAAATGTTTAAATAAATTTACCTAAAAGTAAATTGCAGGGAGTGTCTTTACTGAATGCAGATAGAAAAAATGTTTACTGCATACATCAGTGTGGATACACATGGGGACTCACATAAAGGTGATTGACTGTGATGAGAGGAGCTCATTTGTACTAGCTTAAAAATATTTTTCCCACACAAACAAATATCCGTATTAATTTTCTGGTAGATTAAAACTGTATGCAGTACAAGGAACATTACCTTACATGTCATTGCTCTTAACTTAAAGGGCATTACCCACAATATTCAATGCTGAAAGTTTGAGCTTTGATCCAGCACACAGTTTTAATCTACCAAGATGTTTCATGTCAGCACAGACTCCACTGCAGAGTGATAACTTCTCCTGGTTCTCATTGTGTCTGTTTATTTTGTAATAAAACTGTTGTGAAGCAGACGGAGTCTCGCTCCTCTGTATCCTCGTGTGAGTTTCCTTATTCTACTGAGTTCTGTTAAACTAAAAGAAATTCCAGCTAGAGGGCCTCTACTCACATAATAACTGTCTGGACAAATCCGTGTCTCTGTCTGTATGCTCAGACTACTCGCTGCACATGACAGATGCATCATTATAATGATGGGGATGATGACACCCTGTGATTTCACCATATATCTCCCTTGGTGAAATTGTATGTGTGTATCCTCTTTCACCTTTGTGGGTCTGATTTGTAACTTATACCTATGTTGACTTTCATGATTTGCTTCTTCTTGTTCCTCATCTACACACACACACACACACACACACACACACACACACACACACACACACCTGCCTGCCTTTATAAACATTTTTTCAGTCTTTCTTTCTTTCTCCCCACCCTTATCCCATTCCTCTCCATTTTTATTTTGTGTGTGATAGTCCATTTCTCAGGATTTTGCGTATTTTTCACTTTTAATCACATAATCTGTATCGTAACCTGTGTACTCAAGCGCATACTTCTGTGTTTGACTGACTGATGTGCAGGCTTTTCATGTCGAACTTAGTGTGTTCAGTTCAACAGATTGTTCGACCTTCATCACTGGGTTTTTCATGTATGTAGGTTCAAATGTTTGCGAAAGTAGAATGTATAAAATTAGCAAAGTTCTCTTGGAAATTAAAAACTTAAGATCTTGCAGAAAAGTGCCATGCCATTTGCTTTGCTTTAGTATAAATGTCTACCATGTGTGAAGTAGTATACATGAATGTTTTTTGCCTTTCTTATTGTGTTCCCAGTTTTCAGAATTCGATCAGTAACATCCAGCCAGAACTTCTTCCTAACAGAATTTGTGTGTTAAATATTTCTTATGTACACAGAGCTACACAAAACCTTCACTCAGTAAGCAGAAAACAGTAACCAACTGAACAAGTTCACCATACTGCAGTAAGACATGCAACTAACCCCCCCCCCCCCCCCCCCCTGCCCTCCCCAAGTCCCCCAGTTCTTAGTTCAGTAGTCCTTCATCCTTCTTGACTGTAAGGGTGGATTTATCAGCTTGCTGCATCTCTGGCACACTATTATTACATGGGTATACACTGTATCCATCCTGTACACATTTCAAACATCATTGCTCACATCAGGATTTCAAGGCAGGACACAAACCTGTCACAGAGTCTACACATTTTGGTAAAATGCAACATAACCTGCATCATATAACTGTGTTTTTGTCTTTTTTGACATTTTTTTTCTTTATTGGCACAAATAATAAAACATACATGGTGAAAACTGTTTGTTTTTACTGATGAGCCCGTATAATTTAATTAATTAATTTTTATTTATTTATTAAATTTAATTTCCAAATAAATTATATAATAAATAAAAAATAATAATAAAATAAATAACAATAAAATAATAAAAATAAATAAATAATTAACAGGTAAATAATATGCATTTTAAATACATTATTTTTATTTATTTATTAAATTTAATTTATAAATATATTGAATATGGCATGTTATGTGACTTGTTTGACGTTTTATTTATGTAATTACATATCTAATTCAGTGGGAGATTGTATACCAAATTCGATAACATTTCAGATCCTATGAAACATTTCCACCTTATTAACAGGCTATTCCTTGTCATGCACACGTGCTGCACTGAACGTTAATGCGACGGTACATGGAATCCAAACATCAGAAAACATAATGCTAGTGATAAGTATTATTATAATAGTAAAATGAGCGGCATGAAGTTTCCATGTGAGATCAGAATAATTTTCAAGAGTGCTTCTGAACTCAGTTTTGAACTTTCCTGAGAAATAAACTACAATCCATTAAAGAAGCATGAATAGGCAATTTCACTGAACTGCTTTAAACAGAGTGAAGCAAACTGCCACTATTATATTGAGTATTTCTATATATGTGCAGCATTCGTGAAGTACGCAGTAGCTGTGTGATGATACAGTTAGAATGGCATATGTAGAATGAGGTGTTGTAATGTTTAGTGGAAGAAATGCAATTTCCTGAATTGTAATAGATGCTTGATGGTCTTTGTTATCATTTTATTAAGAATTCTGTTGTTATTGCTTGTAACATTGAATGTATAACGTTCACTAGTAGGATGTAATTGTTACTTCCGTGCCGTAAGTAAAATTAATGAAGAATTTCATTTATGTGGTGCGGAATGGTGATGTGATTGGAAGATTTTGGTCACACTACAGTTTCAAAATTTTGCAATCCCTTGGATTTTTGGAGTAAGGGAAAAGGGTCAGTGAAATACTTAAAATTATATGTTAAAGTTGTCAGTCAGTATGCCTCTGTCTTCCTGGCATGTTGATTTTAGTAACAAAATAAATAAATAAATAATGAATTTTAGTGTATTAGATGGTGGAAAATCTAGGATGGGATAATGTCAATATTATAAAAAGGATAGTTGTGACTCACCATATAGCGAAGATGGTGAGTCGCAGATACGAACAACAAAAAGACTGTCAGACAGAGCTTTCAGTCTAAACAGGCCTTCATCAGAATAGACAACATTCAAACACAAACTTTATTCCGATGAAGGCCTGTGAGGCTGAAAGTTTTGTTTGATAGTTTTTTGTACTAGCTATCTGCAACTCAGCATCTATGCTATATGGTGAATTGTAGTGTACAGCATTCAAACCACTTTACCTAAGTATCCACATAATACCATTGAAAAATTGCTTTAAGGTTTCCAAACCCATCACTGAAATAAAAAAAATAAAATAAAAGGGACATAACCTATTAGCAAAAATCATACAGCTAAAGATGATACCTCTTCATTCTTATAACAATGTTTCACTTTAAAATTACAAAAAAGAGTAATACTGATTTTGTGTTACAGATTCTGTAATGGCCACACACAAGTGGCTGTTGGTATGGCACCAAAGAAAGATTATAAAATCAGAAAAGGCAAGATGATCCCTAATAAGGACAATATACCATCACCCACTTCACCATCTTCAGATGGAAAGTTGAAATTTTCAGACAGATTGAAAGCATTATTAAATTCAGGAGGTGTCAAGGACGGTGACACTGAATCAGATGACCCTTACACATTCAGTGAACCAGAGCCTCAAGTTCTGCGATTGTATCAGAAGGCAGATGCTAGCAATATGTATACAAAAAACTGTGTATCGTTAAAACCTAATTGTACTGAAGTCGATGTCAAACCTGCTGAGCAGAACATTGTTGGTGAAATGATTAAAATTGAAGGTACTGATGTGGCTAGGTTGTCACCAGCTGTGTCTAAGAGCATTTTTCAGCCAATTTCTGGGAGAATTGTGCTTGACAACAGAGTGTCAGACGACGAAAGTTCAAAAACCATGAACAGGTTGCAGGCAAAAATAGCTCAGAATAAAGTGATAGGGAAACATAAGAAAGTCCATTCATCTAGTCCTAGTCCGGAATTGAAGAACGTTGTAAGGAAACGCCCATCACCACCCAAAAACTGCTGGCAACCTGTTAAAGAAAGAAGCCTTCTGGAGGAACAATTACTGGGTGTTAATTCAGATGTCGCTGTGAAGACGGAACCTCCTAGTCCTCCACTGTCTTCCTCTCCTCCCAAGTATCAGAAACCTAGTGCCAGCCAAAAACAGTATATACCAATTTCAGTTCATTCGGTCAGGGTTGCTGTTCCACCTGCTCAACAAAGAATTAGAAAAAGCAGGAGAAAACTTGATGTCTCTTGCCATGAATCACTGCAGCGGATACAGCACTTAAAAGAAAAAATTAGAGAGTATAACTGTGATTTGTTTCCTTTAGGTAAGTACTCATTTATACGTGATTCACTTAGATAATGTAAGTATAAATTGTGTTTATTTGTTGTAGTACTTTAATTATGGAGCTGAGTGACGCTTGAGAGCTGTCTCCCTACAGAAAGGATAATGCGTCACAGAGACATAAGTTAAATTCTAATGTCAATATGGAATATGCTTTCCTGGTGATGGGAGTTTTATTTGTAAGCTTTTAAGGAAAAAGTGATCTGTTCCACAGGATATTCAGTTGTAGGGATGAAAACTGCTATTTTGTCATCAAATTTGAAATTGTAGCTTAGTACTACTCTGAAGTTTCAGCATTACATTCAGAAAAAAAGTCAAGAAAGTACCACAGACTTTTAATATTCTGCATGATCATTCAGTTATCAGTAACTGCCAACAACATGTAGAAACTAAACTCCTCTCAAGCCAATGCCAACTAAAGAACTGACACATAATTAATTTGGTATTGTTTTTGTAACAAGTTCACTACAACAGTTATGACATTGATGCACAGAATTGTATAAAGCTTGTTTTTCTTCTTTGTCCACTTTTCAAGGCTACTACTTGTTCAGGCTGAGCACCTAATAATTGCAAATGCTGCCCCATTTTACCAGGTACATGCCAGTGGACCCATGCTGCCACATTATACTTCAGAGGAGAGACTGTAACTAGTAAAAATAACTCAAATCACCAACAATATTCAGATTTCATGGGTTGGGAATTGTGTTTACTTGTTTGTGTATTTTTATTATTATGGAAAATCCAGAATAGAGTGTAAGAATAGTATGAAAAGGATAGTTGCTATTCACCATATAGCGGAGATGCTGAGTCACAGAAAGTACATTAAGGGAATTCCGTTTACAGAAGAGAGAAGAGTGGTCTGCTATGAAGCAAGTCACTACTGGGTTGCATCCCAGAATGGCATATACATTGTAAGAATGGTTCTCCACGAAATGCAGTCTGGTACTGTGTGTGAAATGCGGAGACTACGGTATACATTAGAAGACTCTGTAGTGAGCCACTTCATTTATTGTGTGTATGACAATCAGTGGTGGGAGGGACAGATGCAAGATATAACAGTCTCCTTTATGACACCTCATGGTCCTATTAATACTTTCAAATGGCGATCATCAAAAGATCAGTGTGCAGTTCCCATTTCCCAAGTATTGCTCTTGTTGGATCATCCTTGTCCATGTACAAATTCAGCTTAGCTATACAAGTTCAATGGCAGGTGAAAAAACAAAAAAAAAAAACAAAAACAAATGAACTCTGTTCGACAGTGCAGTGTTGATTGCCACATTGTAGGTAATTTTAATTCATGGAAAGTCATGAAGTAAAATCATGACAGAAGACTATAATAATGTGTGAATAATACCATAAAAAGAAAAGGGGCTATAAATATTCTATATCTCATTTTCGTCATAAAAGCCTTTTGAACAAAACTATGAATTGTTTTCCCACTCACTTATAATGTTATTTTGATTCAGAAATACCATTTTTCATGATGTTTACTTAAAATCAGCAATCAATTTAAATATTTAAGTGCCCATGATTTTTTTTTTTTGACTTTGCGAGTAGAGCTAGGTCTACCTAAAAAATTTCTCATGTTTTTTTACAGATAAGTATTGTCTACTTTGATTGTACATTCCCTAAGAACAATGACCAACTAATGTACTATGAAATTTTTAGAAGATTTAGAATGGGGTTTTGGAGAAAATTTCTAAATAACCAAAAATTTCAGATTCTCTCATCTTTATGTACAGATATTTTGACAGTTTAAGAACTTCATGCATTCTACATCTACATCTACATCTACATCCACATCCATACTCTTCAAGCCACCTGACGGTGTGTGGCGGAGGGTACTTTGAGTACCTCTGTTGATTCTCCCTTCTATTCCAGTCTCGTATTGTTTGTGGAAAGAAAGATTGTCGGTATGCCTCTGTGTGGGCTCTAATCTCTTCGCGAGATATACGTAGGAGGGAGCAATATACTGCTTGTCTCCTCGGTGAAGGTATGTTCTCGAAACTTCAACAAAAGCCCGTACCGAGCTACTGAGCATCTCTCCTCCAGAAGCTTCCACTGAAGTTTATCTATCATCACCGTAACGCTTTCGTGATTACTAAATGATCCTGTAACAAAGCGCGCTGCTCTCCATTGGATCTTCTTTCTCTCTTCTATCAACCCTATCTGGTACGGATCCCACACTGCTGAGCAGTATTCGAGCAGTGGGTGAACAAGTGTACTGTAACCTACTTCCTTTGTTTTCCGATTGCATTTCCTTAGGATTCTTCCAGTGAATCTCAGTCTGGTATCTGCTTTACCGACTATCAACTTTATATGATCATTCCATTGTAAATCACTCCTAATGCCTACTCCCAGATAATTTATAGGATTAACTGCTTCCAGTTGCTGACCTGCTATATTGTAGTTAAATGATAAAGGATCTTTCTTTCTATGTATTCGCAGCACGTTACACTTGTCAACATTATGATTCAATTGCCATTCCCTGCACCGTGTGTCAATTTGTTGCAGATCCTCCTGCATTTCAGTAAAATTTTCAATTGTTACAACCTCTCGATATACTACAGCATCATCCGCAAAAAGCCTCAGTGAACTTCCGATGCTATCCACAAGGTTGTTTATAATGTATATTATGAATAGCAATGGTCCTACGACACTCCCCTGCGGCACACCTGAAATCACTCTTACTTCGGAAGACTTCTCTCCATGCTGCATTCTGTTATCTAGGAACTCTTCAATCCAATCACACACTTGGTCTGATAGTCCATATGCTCTTACTCTGTTCATTAAACGACTGTGGGGAACTGTATCGAACACCTTGCAGAAGTCAAGAAACACAGCATCTACCTGGGAACCCATGTCTATGACCCTCCGAGTCTCATGAATGAATAGTGCGAGCTGGGTTTCACACAGTCGTCTTTTTCGAAACCCATGCTGATTCCTACAGAGTAGATTTCTAGTCTCCAGAAAAGTCATTATACTCTTAACATAATACTTGTTCCAAAATTCTACAACTGATCAACATTAGAGACATATGTCTATAGTTCTGTACATCTGTTCGACGTCCCTTCTTGAAAATAGGGATGACCTGTGCCCTTTTCCAATCCTTAATGTCGTAGTTGACAGCAGTCCTTCCACTTCATTGTTTCTCAAGACAGTTAACATCCTGTGACTATTCAACTATTCATATTTTCAAAACATAATTTTGAAATTTGCAATAAATTACAATGTTTTTTGGATTATTTAAAAAAAAAAAAAAAAAACCTCGAAGGTATGTTTGTATTAATCATGTCTCATAGTATTGAGGACGAAGTATTTATTGAAAATAAATTCAGATCTGTATCACTTTTTGATTTCTTTATTACAATTTTTCCTTTCGTTACAACATTTTCACAAATACTCCGATTTAGAGGCGTCTGTAGTGTTTGAACAAATCACCATACAATCAGAATATTGTAGTTTAGGAGAGGTATCATGTGAAACTTCAACATATATTTGTTTTCAGCAGGATTTGAAATAATGATGTGACACATTCACTCTTGACCTGTATGATTTAAGGTGAAATCGCCGAATTTCTCCTACCTGATGGCTGAAAGTAGTCTAGATTGGCTTGATGAGTGTAAGAATAAAATGACAAATTCTCCATGACATTGACAATCATTGGATTAGAATTTAGTTATTATTGAAAGGCATTTAAGTCCACATTACCTTTTTCTGGGTTATCTGCTATAAAACTGAAATTGTTTCTTGGTAGGTTAGGATACAAAATTCTTTGTCATACCATTTAAGATACACTCGTATAAATTCTCACAGTGATTCCAGAAAACTTTGAGTGGCAAAGATTTCATATTTAGGGTGTGCTGATACATACCCTCCTTCCCTCCCTCCCTCCCTCCCTCCCTCCCACTAGTTCTTCTCTCTCTCTCTCCCCATCTCAGACCCACTAGTTCATCTTTCATACATAACATTATTTTGAATAGCAATTGGAATCATTTATTGATTCTGTGCAGAGTCTGTACCAGTTTACAGAGATTGATAAAATGCAGAGCCTATGGCACTTAGGACAGGCTCTGGCACTATAAGATATAGTCATTTGTCTTTCTGGTAATGATTAATCCCACACCACTGAAAATCTTGTTAAGAGTTTGAATAGCCTTGAGATTCTATTTCTCAAATTTACATCATAAATAGTGTGACGAATGAAGGTGTTGCTTTACTAGTTACAAAGTTGATAGTTGATAGATGAATTGTTGGAAGAAGATACTCTAAGGTGAAGGGAATCTTACCCCAACTTCTCCTAAGTGTTGATGCGTGCCACAGTTACTATGAAATCTAATGCTCTCATAATCAGCAGTAAGTTGTCCACTTTGCCTTATCAGCTGATATTCTTATAACATAGCAAACACGCGAGTTACTTTGGTGAATAGAAGAAAAATTTTAATTCATTATTAGTTGGTATATACTATTTGAATGCATATTTGTGCCCCAGAATAGATTATTTCCTTGACATCCTACTGCATATCCAATCTTTTATGATTTTTAATTCGGACTAGTAGCAAATACGAATACATAGTTTAAAAAAATGTGTGTGTTTTAGTTTTATGTTTATTGCCTTTCTTGGTACAAGTTCTCAGAATACTATGTTTCCATACACCATTATTCAGATATGCTTTTTTACCATTAATAAATGCTTTATTTCTAAATATCTGACAATACTTCCTGTCACACCTTCATAAAACAGAGCTTCTCAGAAATGTCACATTTGCTGATTTATATACTTCATTTTTAGTAAATGTACTACCTTTCAGCATTGTTCATCATTGTAAATAGTCTTCATGGGTTTGGTGCCAGATTACGTTGTGCAAATTCCACAATATTTCCTTGGAGCAGCTGCCAGACATCTTCAGATGGTTCGACCTTGCTAGGTACGACCAGTCGTACCTAGCCACCAGAAAGGTTGAACCACCTGAAGATGTTGGACATTTGCTCCGAGGAAATATTGCGGAAATTGCACAATGTGATCCAGCCGCAAACCGGTCAAGACTATTTACAACACATCTTCTAGGAAAGCTTGAAGAGTCACATTGTACATCATTATTGCAGATTTGGCTGCATGTAAACATATTAATAATTATCTCTTGTCTATTCCTGTCTACCTTTCCTGTCGGTGCCAGAATTGAATTTCACTTAACTTTGTTTGGGCAAAAGTAAAAGTGCCCTAAATTTATCTTGAGTACATTAGTGACCTTTAACAATTCTTCGTAAGAAGGTAACTGAAGTATGCTGACACTAGACTCATGGCAGTGATATTGTAGGTTCACAGTACCCTACATAGTGTAATAACAATCATCAACTGAGTAAAATAGAGCATTGAACTATGGCGCCTCTACTGAATAAAGTAATTTTTCCAATTCATATTAGCTCATCCCATAACGCACATAAACTCATTCCATACCAAGAAGTCTAATGATCCCCCACTTTACTATATCAGGTTCTGTTCAAATTTTGTATGTTCTTGTTATAGATAGTTCACAAAATGTTAGCTCTCAGTATGCAGTAGTTGACCCATTGGTCAAATCTGTCAAAATTTTGCAATAAGCACTTCATCACATCTGAAGCTGTGTGTTTCCGTGAATAGTTAAACTATATCTCTGAGACTTGATTCATTAGTTTATTAGTTTTGGATAGTATGTGTGTACACATCTTTAACATTTAGCGCACCAGGTGTACTCAGTCTCGTCAAGAAATTTGGTCATAGCAAGAAACATTCAGTTTGGGCAGAATTCCATCCCAAAGTAATAGTAGTAAAATGGTATGCTTTTTGGGTGTTTGTACTCCATTAGTTTCTATGTAGGACCTGCAAAATTTAGCTTTTAGGAATGTGTAGTTCTTGAGAGAATAGGAGGAAAATTTTGCCCCAGAAATTTTTTCTTGCTTTTTCTACAATTTCTACAATTTGGAAGTCCATTCATTGCAAACAGCATATTTTCTCTGTATAATGTTAACTATGCTACACTGTGTTTTCAGATGTATTCAAATGCAAACAACTAACACTTTTTTTACTTCTATTCAAAGAATAAGTGTACCACTTTCCATGAATAGACTCTTTATGTTGTTGCATTAACAATTTGCTTCTCTGTACTGTTAGCTGTTTTATTCAGTACAGCTTCAGATATCTGTATGAAAAGAAGTACTTCAAATTTGCTTCTCTAAGACAAGAGTACTAGCAACTTTCAAGTCCACATGGTCCCAACATTGTAAGGTTTTATCTGTTTGCCAATTATTGTTCACTGAAATTAAATTATATTGTTGTTCTCTTCATTCTTGTATTGTAAGAGCACCTACAGTGTGTCATTTGTTTAGAGAGAGAGAGAGAGAGAGAGAGAGAGAGGGGGGGGGGGGGCAATCTGTCCAATCAGCGGCTATATGAGTTTGCACTGATTGTAAGGATCATGTGTTCAGCTATCTGGTCACCAATAACAGACAAAAACACTTGATTATCTAAATAAGTTTGACTGTAAAATTATGTTTTCCAAATTCTGTGACCTCATACATACCTGACTGGAATGTTGCAATAAAGTTCTCCGGGATGCACATTGTGTGCGCTTGTGCCACAAAGAAAAAAAAGTTAAAATTTTGATGGGCTTCATTGTATGCAACACTGAATCAAAAGATTGCATGCTCCATCAGTGTAAAAGTTGTCAAGGGAAAACTGCAGTGGGGTCATACTTTACTGTTGTGTGTAAAGATGTTAATCCAGATGTTGTCGAATACAAACAGTGGTTGCCAACAGATCGCCCATCACTTGAAATAAAAGAAATGCCTGTTGCACCCTTCTTACTGGAGTTGCTCACTGAAACATCTGACCTGATAATACATCATTTCCTTCTGAAAAACTAGACACAGTATCTTTAAAATGAAAGAAAACCTGAAGCCTGCTGAAGGAAAACTTGTGTTAAATTTTGCAGAAAATTATTCATTTGTTGTATGGGATTCTGTGCAGGTTTTACATTGGGGATACAGTTAAGTCACTGTGCATCCCACATTAATTCATTTGTTCAATTGAGTTTGTGTTTCAGTGTAAGAGCATCCACAATATAAGTGATAGCTGAAGGCATGACACAGTAGCTGTTCATGTTTTTTGTGACAAAACAGCCTCTTGAGACAGACAGTGAGTGAATTTGTTGAAAATTTTATACCTTAATGATGGATGGGCTACTGATTACAAAAATTTGTGACAGTGTCACCAAGTTTTTGGTATAAAAGCAGAATGCAACCTCTTTGGTAAATGCCTTGGTAAATCTGCATGTGGAGGAGTTGGAGGAACTGTCAAATGCCTGTTGTCAATGGCTAGCTAGCTTGAGGTGTTCAAAAGAAATCCAAATTCTTAACTTCAATGAAAATAATCAGTCTTTGAAAATATAATGCAGTTGGATAGGTAAAAAATCTACTCACCAAGCGGTGGCAAGAGAACACACACATAAAGGTATTTAAATTCGTAAGCTTTCAGAGCTAGGGCTCCTTTTGCCAACAGAAGGGTTGAAGGGGAATGAAGAGGGATGAAGGAAAAGATCTGGTCAGGTTTAGGAAATGGGGAGAATTTAGAAAAGTCAACCAGTACCCCAAGTCAGGGGAGACTTACCAAACAGACTGCTGGGGGACTTCTCTGGATGAGATTTGAAAACCTGAGAGCTTAAAGGTAGAAGTTACAGTAATATGCAAAACAGGGATTACTGATGAAACATTATTCACAAGTTAAGTAGAGCATAAAGCTAAGTGCATTGTGTGTGATAGAGATGGAAGGGGTGGGGGAGGGGGCAGGGAAAAATTGACAGGTCAGAAAATGAAAGACTTTGAATACTAAAAGAGAGGGAAGAAAGGAATAATTACTGTGAAGAAATGCTGACACTGAAGAAATCAGACAATGGAAAATCCAGGATGGAATGTAACAATATTATGAAAAGGAAAGTTGCTGCTCACCATACAGCAGAGACGCTGAGCCGCAGATAGCTTTTGGCCAGAGAGGCCACCATCAAGATTAGACCACAGACGCACACATACACACTCATGCAAGTGCAACTCTCTCTCTCTCTCTCTCTCTCTCTCTCTCTCTCTCTGTCTGTCTCTCTCTCTCTCTCTCTCTCTCTCTCTCTCTCTCTCTCTCTCTCTCTCTCTCACACACACACACACACACACACACACACAAACACAAACACACACACGCGACTGCAGTCCCAGGCAACTGAGGCCACACTGCCAGCAGCAGCACCAGTGCATGATGGGAGTGGCGATTGGGTGGGGGTAAGGAGGGGGGACAGTAGGGTGGGGGTGGCAGACAATGACATACTGTTGGGAAGCGCACAAGGACGAGCTGGAAAGAGGGTAGGGCAGCTGTGTAGAGTCGGGAGGGCAGTGGGGAAGGGGGTGGGGGGGGGAATATCGGAAAAGGAAAAAAAGTAAAAAGACTGGATGCGATGGTGGAATGAGGGCTGTGTAGTGCTGGAATGGGAACAGAGAAGGGGCTGGGTGGGCGAGGACAATGACTAACGAAGGTTGAGGCCAGGAAGGTTATGGGAATGTAGGATGTAGGTAAAGTAGTTGTTGGAGAAATTCATATAAATTAAGGCCAGATGAGTGACAAGAACCAAGGTCATGTAACAGCGGTTTTGCAGAGTTCTGAGAAATAGGTGTCTGGGGGGGGAGAATCCAAATAATACATGTGGTGAAACAGGCGCTGAGGTTACGACTGTCATGATGTAGGGCATACTCTGCAACAGGATACTGTGTGTTGCCAGGATACACCCTCCTGACTATGCTTATTCATCCTAACTGATAACTTCGTGGCAGTTATGCCAATGTAAGAGGCTGAACAGTCTTTACTTCCTTTGACAGTATATGTTTGGCCAGTTACAGGGCTGCTGTAGTTGGTGGTAGGAGGGTGCATAAGGCAAGTCATACAGTGGAGATGGTCACAAAGTAGGAGCTGTAGGGTAGGGAAATGGGTGCAGAGGCACCATAGGGGCTGGCAAGGATATTGCGGGGATCGGGAGGGCAACGAAAAGCTGTTTAAGGTGTGGTGGACAAATGCCAGACAGAATGGAATGTTTTGAGGAAGTCATGGATTTGTCAAAGCAGCTAATTGACAAAGACTAGGATATTGAGAGACAAGAGGTCTCCCAAGTTGTTTTTGTAGGGATCAACACTGCCAGGATTGGATATGATGGCCTGGGAAATCTGCTTTTGAACTAGGTTGGTGGGGTAATTACTTTCAATGAAGGCTGAGGTGAGAGTTGTGGTGTATTGCTGTAAAGACTTTGCATCTGAACAGATATGTTTGCTTCAAATACCAAGGCCGTGTGTGAATGAATGTTTGTAATGGAAAGGATGGCAACTGTCAAAATGTAAGTACTGTTGTTTGTCAGTAGATTTAATGTGAACAGGAGTGTGTAGCTGATCTTTGGTGAGGATGAGGTCAACATTAAGGAAAGTGGCATAGGATTCGAAATAGGACCATGTGAACTTAATTGTAATTTTATTTACTGTGGTCAACCTATTTAGAGATTTCAAGAATTATAATAGGTCAGTTTCAGTATGAGTCCATATGGCAAAGAGATCATCATTATATCCAAACCAAACCAGGGACTGAAAGCATATGGGTTCCAGGAAAGTCCTCTCCAAGCAACCCGTAAAAGGTTGATATACGAGGTGCATTCAAGTTCTAAGGCCTCAGATTTTTTTTTCTCCGGACTGGAAACAGATAGAAACATGTGCATTGTTTTAAAATGAGGCCACGTTCATTGTCAATACGTCCCCGAGATGGCAGCACCATACGGCAGATGGAATTTTACCGCCAGCGGCGAGAATGAGAACTGTTTTAAATACTTAAAATGGCAACGTTTTCCTTACTTGAACAGCGTGCAATCATTCGTTTTCTGAATTTGCATGGTGTGAAACCAATTGAAATTCATCGACAGTTGAAGGAGACATGTGGTGATGGAGTTATGGATGTGTCGAAAGTGCGTTAGTGGGTGCGACAGTTTAATGAAGGTGTGACAACAAACCGAAACAACCTCGGGCTCGCACAAGCCGGTCTGACGACATGATCGAGAAAGTGGAGAGAATTGTTTTGGGGGATCGCCGAATGACTGTTGAACAGATCGCCTCCAGAGCTGGCATTTCTGTGGGTTCTGTGCACACAATCCTGCATGACGACCTGAAAATGCGAAAAGTGTCATCCAGGTGGGTGCCACGAATGCTGACGGACGACCACATGGCTGCCCGTGTGGCATGTTGCCAAGCAATGTTGACGCGCAACAACAGCATGAATGGGACTTCCTTTTTGTTGGTTGTGACAATGGATGAGACGTGGGTGCCATTTTTCAATCCAGAAACAAAGCGCCAGTCAGCTCAGTGGATGCACACAGATTCACCGCCACCAAAAAATTTCGGGTAACCGCCAGTGCTGAAAAAATGATGGTGTCCATGTTCTGGGACAGCGAAGGCGTAATCCTTACCCATTGCGTTCCAAAGGGCACTACGGTAACAGGTGCATCCTACGAAAATGTTGTGAAGAACAAATTCCTTCCTGCACTCCAACAAAAACATCCGGGAAGGGCTGCGCATGTGCTGTTTCACCAAGACAACGCACCCGCACATCGAGCTAACGTTACGCAACAGTTTCTTCGTGATAACAACTTTGAAGTGATTCCTCATGCTCCCTACTCACCTGACCTGGCTCCTAGTGACTTTTGGCTTTTTCCAACAATGAAAGACACACTCCGTGGCCGCACATTCACCAGCCATGCTGCTATTGCCTCAGCGATTTTCCAGTGGTCAAAACAGACTCCTAAAGAAGCCTTCGCCGCTGCCATGGGATCATGGCGTCAGCGTTGTGAAAAATGTGTGTGTCTGCAGGGCGATTACGTCGAGAAGTAACGCCAGTTTCATCGATTTCGGGTGAGTAGTTAATTAGAAAAAAAATCGGAGGCCTTAGAACTTGAATGCACCTCGTAGGAAAGAACTATACTGGTTCTCATGGCTGTGCCCCTGATGTGTATGTATATCTGTCCCTCAATGGTAAAGTAGTTGTTGGAAAGTATAATGCTGATTAAGGTGAACAGGAGAGAGATCATAGATTTGGAATCAAATTGGCACTGAGGAAATGTTCAGCAGCAGACATTGTTTTGTTCTGAATCCCATGCCACTTTCTTTGATGTTGACCTCGTGCTCACCAAAAATCAGCTACACACTTCTGTTCAAATTAAAACTACTAATAAACAACAGTATTTACTTTTTGACAATTGTCGTCATTTCCATTTCAAATGTTCCTGTCCATACAGCCTTGGGACTCAAGGTAAATGTATTTGCTCAGATGGAGACTCTTCACAGCAATACACCACCATTCTCACCTCACCCTTTACTGGACGTAATTACCCCACCAGCCTATTTCAAAAGCAGATTTCCTGGGCCGTCACATCCAATCCTGGTAGTGCTAATACCTCCAGAAAACAACTTAAGAGTACACCCCTTGTCACTCAATATTATTCTGGTCTTGAATGTATTAATCAGCTACTTTGACAAGGTCCTGACTTCCTCAAAACATGACATTCTGTCCGACATTTTGCCCACCACTCTTAGAATAGCTTTTTGTCGCCCTCCCAATCTCCACAGGGTCCTTTTCAGATCCTATGCTGCTTCTGCACCCATTTCCGTACCCTATGGCACATACCCCAGTGTCCATCCCTACTTTAAGACTTGCTGTATGCAACCTCCTACCACCATCTGTAGCAGCCTTGTAACTGGCAAAATATATACTATCAAAGAGAGTCAACACACTAAACATACTGTTCAGCCTTTTACATTGGTGTGACTCTCGTCAAGTTGTAAGGATGAATGACATTGGCAGAGGGTGTATACTAGTGAACACACAATATCCTGTTATAGAGCATGCCCTACATCATGACAGTGATAACCTCAGTGCCTGTTTCACCACATGTGCCATCTGGATTCTTCCGCTCCTTATCCCCTCCTGCCCAGACACCAGTTTCTCAGAACTTGGCAGGTGAGAACTGGCGTCACAACATGTTCTTGGTTCTTGTCACCCACCTAGCCTTAATTTACATTAATTTCGTCACAGTAACTATTCCTTCGTTCACTTCCTTCTAGTATTATATATCTTTCATTTTCTGACCTGTCTATTCCCCCCCCCCCCCCCCCACCCCCCCCCACCCCCCTTTCCCATCTCTATCACATACAATGCTCTTAGTTTTCTGCTCTTCTTAACTCATGTACAATGTTTTGGCATTAATACCTGTTTTGCATATTACCGTATCTTTCACCTTAAAGATCCCATGTTTTCAAATCTCGTCCAGTGCAGTCCTCAACAGTCTGCCTGATACAGTCTACCCTCATCTCGGGTTCTGGGTGACTTTCCCAAATTCTCCCAATTTCCTAAACCTCCCTAGTGCTTTACCTTCACCCTTCTTCCTTCCCCTTCAACTCTTCTGTGGGCAGAAAAGCCCTGGCTCCAAAAGCTTGCAAATTTAAATACTTCTATATGTGTGCTCTTCTGCTGCTGGTTGGTGAGTAGACCTTTTTCTATCCAGTTACATTGTATTTTCACTTATTTGTTGGATATATTCAAATCTCTCTATCTTACCCTATTGTTTTTGGTCTCTAGGGATCCCTCTATTACCATGTAGGTGTTATCTTGATATGCTAACTCATCTTATAACCACATCCCTCGCCTCTCAGATTCAGCAGACAACCACCTTATTTCTACTCTCATCAATCCACTTTTAATTTTCAGTATTCTCCCATAATATCATCACAAAGCACTTCAATTCTTTCCTTTCTCCAGTTTTTTCTTTACAGTTACATTACAAATTCTAACATTTGATTTGTTCACATGTTATCATAAAACTTGATTACATTTCATTTTGCATGTCAAGGATCAGTTAAAATTGTCATCTCATTTTGCGTGACAAGGATCAGTTAAAATTGTCAATGATAAACCAGGGAGAAAGGTTTGCCCCTGCACATACAGTTGCTAGAATATGAAAAATCCCATGCTTGTTCCATTTGACTTGTGGTGGATTCAGGTAGGGCCTAAAGCTTTTGTGACATTAGTTGCCAAAATTTCAGACTCGACAGACAAAAGGTCAGATTTCTAAGTTTCAACTTTGCAGACAGGTTAGTATGATGTCTGCATTTACAGTAACAGCTGATGTGTTGGTAACATTTGTGAGATGTCACATGTAGAACATCATTCTTGGATTACTTTCATGAATCCTTTTGGCCTTCCATACTTGTTCTACTGACCATTCATGAGGGATATTTGCTGGATCCCTGATCAGAATATTCTCAGAAAGCTGCCAGTTACTGAAGTAAAGTCACTGGGTCATCTTTACAGTTTTCTGGATGTTCTCATTAAATAATAATAATAATAATAATAATAATAATAATAATAACGCCAATCTTATTACTTTGGATGTGATATCCTTCAATTGGTCTGCCACCATTTTGGCACAAATAATTTACTCTTGTCTTAGTCGCCATAGTTCTTTTATTTTTACGTCTTGACAAAGTTTGCTGTGCAGAATTCTCCTAGCTTAAGGGATGCGTAGTATGTAGTCAACATTGAATGTACTTGCTTGGCAGTAGCCATCAAACTGTGGCAAAATTGATGCAAAATTTTAACTGCTGCAGCACTGATAATGACATGACTTGTTGACAAAATTCCAGTGTGGGATCCATTAGGTAATCAGCCTGAGGTCTGAGAATATTTAGCAAGAAGTCTGCAGTGAGGCTTGGAAACTATTTTAAGTAACCCACTAACACCTTGTGTATAATGGATGGACTTGGCTGAATTTACATTTCAACTCAAAATGAAGTGATTAATTTTTACAATTAGCTCTGCAAAAGTGTACTTTGCCACGGTGTTTCAAAATTGCAACATTGCTCTGGAGGATACACCGGGTGTAAAAAATTAACTGTTTACAACATGCCACAGTGGTATAGGGGAAGTTAAGATGAGCAATTTGCTCTAACAACAATGTATATTCCTGGATAGAAAGGGAACCACTCACCTATAGTGGTCTGATGTGTGACACATAAAAACACATAACAGAAAACAGTATTCACATTGGCTTTTGAACTCCAGCTGCTTTTGTAGCAGAAGTACTCATTTTCACACACACAATCATACAGACACCCTAACACACTCTCCTATGACTGTAATCTCGTCATAACTGTGTGTGCGTGTGCGTGTGTGCTAGATAAAGGTTGAGAGCCCCAAAGCTACTGTGAATACTGTTTTCTGTTGTGTGTTTCTAATTGCCGCTGTAATTGAGTGGTTGTCATTCCCTTATTTTGCATACAATTTTATAAAGAGACCTGTGGTCTGTCCATCTAAAAAACAATATCAAATTGACTTATAAAAGTCACTTGACATACTGCCCATTTGGCTAAAATAGTCCATGAATATTAAAAACGCCTTCTTCTTGCACTTACAAAATTTCAAATTATCATTTGTGTAAATTTTACATTACTGTTTGGTGAATTTTAACAATATAAAAATAACAGTTAAAATGTTTTCCTTCTCTGGCCTTTTTACTTGAAGAAGACAGCTATGCTCGTATTGTGTTTAGATTGGATTCGGAAGATAATTAGTTCTGCATAATCTGTTGCAAACGGATGACACATGACCCTTTTGTTTTTGCATTTGTGACACACGGCCCAACGTTGTGGACAGTCTTCTCGTGAATGTTTCGTAAAACACCACGGACATGAAGGAAGTTGCCGTGGGTTTTGCTGCAGTTTCTTAGAGGTTTGTTTACGGTTAGGCCGAGGCTGGGCTTGGGAGCGTATTGCGGCCACGTCGGCCGGCGGGGACATGCCACATGCTTCGTCAACATCGCACAGAGGTTGTATTTCCCTGATGTTGCCCCATGCCTCTATTTGCGCTCCAGCGGCGCGAGAAATTTCAAAAGACTGAGCGATGGATAGGACTTCATGTAGAGTCAGATTTGCCAACTGGAGGGCACGTTGCCTAACTTCTTTGTCGGGCGCCGATCAGATAATAGCATCCCGTACCATGGAATCGGCGTAGGATTCTTTGTTAACTTCAGTAACAAATTGACATTTTCTACTGAGACCGCGAAGTTCAGCAGCCCAAGTGCGATAGGATTGATTCGGTTGTTTTTGACAACGATAAAAGGCAACACGAGAGGCTACCACATGCATTTGCTTTTAAAAATAGACGGACAGAAGTGAGCACATTTCAGCAAAGGACAAAGATGCAGGATCTTTCAAAGGAGCCAATTGTGACAACAACCGATACATTTGAGGTGAAATCCGTGAAAGGAACAGAGACTTACATGTTTGTTTGTCCACGACATGAAATGCCAAGAAGTGCTGTCGAAGACATTTTTCGTAATCAGACCAGTCTTCCGCCGTCTCGTCGTAAGGAGGAAAAGTAGGTAGAGACAACGATGAGAGACGCCCCGCATTTGATGCCACGACGAAATCACGAATCGCATTTGTGAGAAGCGTTTGCTGTTCTATGAGACCTTGCAATTGTTGCTCTAAAGTAGCCATGGAAACATGTGGGTCAATGATGGAAAAGAAAAATCACTACCTCGTCGCCAATTGTTATAGCTTCAAGTTGAACAAATATATTTCAAGGAAGACGCAATACATGAAAGTCACAGATCAAGTAAACAGAGTAAGATATGTGTACACTTTAACAGTCAAATCGTAACTGAATCCAAGTCTAGCGGCCGCTGGCTGGCTGGCCGCTTAGGTGGTGTTGCTGCTGCATGGCTGGCAGGCAGTGGACACGCGTAACTGCGCGGTGGCACTTTGAAAGATCGGCGAGTCACAACAGTTAGCATGACATTTTTTTTGTTACAGTAAAATTCTTGATGTATTTGGATGTCACTGGGGCAGTGAATACTACATAAAAGCTCTTAAAACTTGTACACATTATACTGTCCAAACTACCGAATTAAAATATCATAGATCTAGTGTGATTATTCATTAAAAGAGCGATCACCTCAAAAATAATTAAAATCTTTTCATTGCTGTCACTAAATTTCGACAACCTTGACATGAGGCGCTGCTAAAGACCCAGTATTGAATATTGAGGGCTGAGAATTCACAGCATTATCTGTAACATGTATGGGCAGTTGCAGACCAAATAGGAACAGCATCTGAGGTGATCAGATGGGAATGGTATCCAAAATTGGACAACTTCACATGGAATGACTCTATAGATTATGTACAGTTAGTTGCTGCTAATTATTGTGTCAGCATTAAATTATTTTACTTGTTTTAAAGCCTTTGCTGTGTGCTCAGCTGACAAAACACTGAAAGATAACTTGTTTGCCCCCCAATTAGTGCACTTTTCTTTTTTGTAGGTGGCATAATTGGATTGTTTCACACTTTTTAGTATTGTGAACAGTTGGTTTTGATTAACTTACAGGTGTAGAAGCAACAGATAGTGAAGGAAGTGAAATTGAAGATGAGGAAGATAGGGCAGTTTTTCAACGGCACTGGTTTTCAGTGAGTGTTGAGCAAGCAGCAACTGGACTAGGGGGACGTGATGGCCGTCTTGCTCAAGTGCGTGCTGAAACGAGACGTCGATTACGACAGATAGTCCGTGGCTTACCAGATACAGCTATGCGAGTAAACATGGGTTTGGATATGAACGGCAGCTGGGCATTAGCAGAGGCTGTATTAAATGCAGCCAAGAAGTTTCCTACAAAAACTGCACAGATACTAACAGGAAAAGATGGTCATCGTCATAACAGGTAAACGGAGCACAATTTGTTTGTGTATTTTCATCTATCAAATCTTGTATGGATTGTAAATGTAGTTGCTATTTTGATAAATTTTGAAAATATTTATGCATATAACTGCTAAAGTGTGTGCCACTTTTCAGCATTGTGTGACAGTACTTCGTTTAATACAGTGTGTTTGTTCATTGTGAAAAGTATTACCTAAGTTTCAACATGCTGTTCACCAAATTGATTGTGGAAAATGTTACAGTTTACATTAAAAGTGTGGGATGGTGAATTAAATCAGTACTTTATCCAGTTCTCTGTCCGGTCAGCATTTCCAGAATGTAGCAATTCTTGTGGCCTTGTTATTTGCCTTGATTAAGTCCTATGTTGCGCAAGAGAGTTTCAGTAGAGCGTATATGAGCATGGACCGAACAAGGTAGTGCAGTGGCTAGCACACTGGACTCACATTCGGGAGGATGACGGTTCAATCCCATGTCTGGCCATCCTGATTTAGCTTTTCCGTGCTTTCCCTAAATTGCTCCAGGCAAATGCCAAGATGGTTCCTTTGAAAGGGCACAGCTGACTTCCTTCCCCATCCTTTCCTGATCTGATGAGATCGATGACCTCGCTGTCTGGTCTCCTCCCCCAAAACAACCCAACCCATATGAGCATGTGGCCTGGATCTTGTGTTCTTCTGCACTCGCAGTGTGTCTCCATCAGCTTGGAGAATGTGAGAATGTCTGCATGTGGGTCTTGCAGTGGGTGACATCCACCCCAGGACAATTGGATGATCTAATTAGTCCCTGTTTAAAGTTTTTAGATATCTTGAGCAAGTAGTCAATTTGTGCCCACCCTATACGCATTGAAATCTAAATTTTGTTGTGATGTTTTTTAAATTTATGCAATTACAGTGCGCCACTAGGTGATTTGGTAACTAACTCCACGAGATTTGACTATTTTAAAGATTAACATCAATTTAATAAAGTATTTAAATAATTGGGGTCAAAATAATAAATAACAATATTGAGTTACCCTCAATTCCCCTGTCAAAGTGCAGCAGTCACATTAGTGGCTAATGTCTATGCCTGAATTGGACACGAAGTCTGTGGATGAAATATTGTTGGAAGATCACTTGTGTGGAATGGCTGTGATTTGAAATAGGTCCTAAGATGAACATCATCAAAAGTAAAACTAATTAATGGGATATAGTCAGAGTAAAAAAGAGGTGATGCAGAGGGAATTAGATTAGGGAATTAGGCTCTTAAAGGAGGACAGAAGTTTTTCTATTTGAAAAACAAAATAACTTGACATTGTCAGAAGTAAAGAGGATATGAACTGCAGACTTGAAATAATGAGGAAAGCTATTCTAAAAAAGAGAAATATGTGAACATCAAATATAAATAATGTTAGCAAGTATTTTCTGAAAGCATTGGTCCAGAGTGTAGCTTTACATGAAGTGAAAAGTGGATGATTAACGGTACAAAAAAGAAGGGAGTAGACATTTTGCAATATGGTGCTACAGAAGAATCCTGAACATGGATAGATCATGTAACCAATGAATAGGTACTGAATTGTATCCAGGAAAGGGGAAGGGGGATTTGTGGTACGGCTTGACTAAAAGAAGAAACCGCTTGATGGGGCATGTCCTGAGGCATCAATGAATAGTTAATTTGCTAATGGAAGGAAGCGTATGGAATAAAAAATTGTGGAGGGAGAACAAGGATTGGCTACAGTAAGTAGGTCCAAGTGGATGTTACAATAGTTAAACAGAGATGCAGTGACTTGCAAAGAATGACTAACATCGAGAGCTGGATCAAAGAAATCTTCCAACTGAAGACCACCACCACCACCACCACCACCACCACAACAACAACAAGAATGCACTAAATAACTCTTAGCAGTTTGTGTAGTTTGTATCTTTATGGTCCATGGTGTGTTGTGGACTTTTATGTCAGAAAAGAATGTGTGTCCAATGGGAGCTCAGTTTTTTAGTAAAGTTGCAAGCACTTCCATGAATGATCTTAATTTGCAGGTAACATATGCAATTCAAGAGGTCTTCTTATTTGAGATTTTCCCAATATCGATATTTTATTTAGTTGTGAAATATGATTAGCCTTAACAGTAACAGCATTATTTTAAACCTCAAAAGCTCCATTTGTTGCTCTTTGGCAATGTGATCAGGTGCCACCCTAAACTCATATTTGTCTGAGCCATGTGCGCAAATAGGATTTCTTTTTTTCTGCTTCTCTCCCCCCCCCCCCCCCCCCCCTCCCCCAAAGTTGTAAAGAGTGTGTTCAGCCTTGCACAAATATCTCACAGAGAAGTCCAGAAGTATAATTATACCTCTTCACCTTCAATAGACTGTTGTCAACAATCATTATTGAGTTCTGGGATTTTTTTCTGGTCAAAACATTTGTACTGACAGAGGCTACACTTTTTTTTCTTTCTTTCTTTCTTTTTCTTCTAAAAAAAAATGATAAACAGGTGCTGTGTTGAAACAAACAATGAGAAAGAAAATGCTGTGCTCTGAAAAAATTGTGATTTTGTTTTCTTTCTCACAGTAAGTTTGAACTAAAGTAGCAGGGCATTTAATTTAACTACAGTAGCAGAGCATTTAAACTGTTAGACACATGCTTTCTCCCATTTGTACTGTGTCTATATGTACATAATTTTAAACAACAATTTAGACACAACAATGTGCTGTTTTGTTTTCTTCTTCACAGTCAGTTTTAACAGAAAATCTGTATGTTAAGAAAAACATAAAATTTGTATATTAAGAAAGCTGTATTTATGGCTTATTGGCTTATGATTAGAAGACTGCTATGCAATTTGAATCGTTTGAAATTTTGTGATGCTAACCGTAGGCAGATTAAAATTGCTAAATAATGTCACTGAAGCTACAATTCTCACAGACCTATCAACTGGAGAGACCTTTCTCTTATCCTGTACACCCCTGTACACCAGGGATCCCAACCAACATACCCATTCAATTTAAGCAAATCAAGGTTTTGTTTGCAGTAACAACGAAGAAGACTCAAAGTGGACATTGTTACATTGGAACTGATTTATGATAAGAGTGTTTATTACATGGTCAGTTGTACATTTCTTTCTTGTTAACTGGTAGTTCAGAAAATCAGTTCGTATTTTTATCATACAGTATCCAGAATATAAAAAAGATGCATAATCTGAAGTTTTGTAATTGTGTTGCATACAATATTAAAAAGAAAATAACCGTAGAAGCAATAAAAACAAAAAATGAAAACAAATAAGCCATTTTCATTCACATTCTCAGTGATTGATTATAATTTCAAGTTCCATGCCTACAGCGTGGGTGAAGTTGCAACAAGGAGCTGAAGTTTTTATTCTGATTCAAATCCCAGTGCTACCCCTGGTTAGGATCTACAGTATTAGGTTGGTGCATAAGTTCGTAACATTTTTGTTTTGCCTGTTCCCCCTGCTGGTTGTTGGTGATTCATTTATTTATTGTAATTTTTTATTTGTAGTTCACTGCTGCTTTTTGAGTTCACATATTGTTATTTTGTCATTTGGTAATAATGAGAGGAGCTGTGGACACCAGAAAATGGAGTTCCAAATGGAGAAATTGGAATATTTCCAACGTATTCTTCTTTTGAGTTCAGTAGTGGGGTGGTGACAGCTGATGCAGCCAGAAACATTTGCTCCATGTATGAGGATATTTCCTTTGGACAGGGACTAACAAGAAAATAGTTTTCTCATTTTAAGGAGGATTGTTTTAATAGTAGAGACTCTCCATGTTCAGGAAGACAAGGCTTTGATGAAGATTATTTAAATGCAATAATCCACAATGATCCCCATCAGTGTACTCAAAAACTGGCAGTGTGATGAACTCTGTTCATTCGATATTGTGTGACACTTATATGCAATGGGGAATATTCAAAAATTGGATGTATACATACCGCTTGATCTAAGCAAAAGTCACAAACATCAGCAAGTGGTCATATGTGCACCTCTGCATGCTCGTCATCAATTGGCTAATGAACAACACCGACCATTCCTATCCTGTAATGGTACTGGTAATGAGAAGTAGTGTTTTATGCTAATATGGGTAAAAAAAAGAAAGAAAGAAAAAAGGAATGGTTGAGCCCAAAGAAAGCGACTCCCCACCCAAAGACCTCTGTGCATCCACAAAAAATAATGTTATGTATCTGGTGGAACAGCAATGTACTACGAATCACTTCCCTAAAGTGTAACCCTTACTGCTGACATTTATTGTCAACTGAGATGTCTTACAGTTTCAATCCAAGGACAACGACCAGGAAGACTGCATGAAGTGATGCTACTCCACAACAACGCCTGCCCACGTTCTGCAAGACTGATAAAAAACACTATACAGGAATTGGATTGGGAAATCATTCCACACCCATGTTATTAACCTGACCTTGCACTCTCAGGTCTTCACTTGTTCTGTTTTCTACCAAATAACCTTCATGGAACTTCTTTTCTGGTTGAAAATGTTCTCTCTGGACATGGATTGACCAGTTTTTTACTACAAAACCACGTGATTTCTACAGTTGCAGAATTGAAAAGTTACCTAGCATTTGTAGACTGTTGTAAATAATGAGGGATAATATATTATTGATGACTGAAGTCTCAGTTATGTGGATCTGTTTTGTTTATTAAACTTATGGAAAACTGCTATGAACTTATGCATCAACCTAATATATCCAGTTCCCATATATAATTAACAATTGTGAAGCACTCCTGTGTTTCCTAATGTCTTTATATTTGCTTGTAAAGAAGCAAAAACCAATAAAAACAGCCAGAAACCCATTTTGTCAAACTTTTTGCTATTTTCACTCAAAATATGTTTCCTATATTTCATTGTCCTTGGTAACTGCATAGTTTGCGTGTATGTTAAAGGTGGCACTGGGTTAAATGATAGCATTATTATGAGAAAGAACCCTGCAGATGACTGACATTATCCTCACTCCTAATCACTCTGCCTCTCTCACGAACATGCTATGTATACATGGCATTTTTCTTACAGTACATCATCATGTATGTGGAATTGGACAGGGACTGACCTGTAATTGATTATAATACCTTGGTATAGATTCCGGTGGCCAAGATAATACTGTCATGTCGTAACCACACTCACATCCAATTCCAGAAGTAGGGCTGGCAATGAAATACAGTACTCAGCTCTGTAAGCTCATATATTACAAATACCAATGTACAGCCAGAACAGATGTGAACTCTTCACTGGGGAATGGAGTTATTTATAAAAATATCGAATATTCCAGAATGCTGGTGTCTATACTAACTTTGGATATTCCAGAATATACAAACATAAGATGCTTCAAGAACGTAACATAAAAGATAAATACTAAAGAAAATAATTGCTGATTGCTGGGTTTGAAGTGGCAACATGTAGCACACCAGCCAGTGATGTTAACCACTATGCCACACTGCGTGTACCATAGCTCACTGCATTGTTCCCCTCCTAGAGAAGCAGTTCCCTGCTGTTTCAGAAGTTGTTATTGGATCCAGCTGCAGCATCGTGGATCTAGATGTTGCCACAAGTCCTCTGTGTGGTGGCTCCTTGCATTCTGGTCGTGTTGTTACATCCTCTTCACTATGAGGAGCATTGAAGGTAGGATGTCCCTGTCTAAGCTTCACAATTTTCCAGTGGGTCTTCAGCTTCCTCTAACTTCCCATTGTTGATCTGTGCCTCAGAACTGTAGTAGAGCTCCGTACAGAGAACAGTGACGATGTCTCCATGCCTTTGTCTTCTTGATGGAGAATAATAATAGTTGACTTAATATGTGACATCCAACAAATAATGAAACTAAGTGGCCTGAAGTAGCACTGTAGTAACTTTTCTGATAGTTACACTTTCTGCACAGACATAAAAATCCAGACCAGTCCTTCAGGCTGTATGTCACTGTCCGGTGCTTGCTCTCGGTATTTCTCCTGGGCATCCATGGTCCATATGCGAGACAGCTACCTTGCTCCTGCAGTCCTGGTGATATGGTTTTCATGTAGTGATCAGAGTAGTGCCCGGTTGAAATGGGAAATGTGTATCCATTGTTGATATTGGCTTTGCTTAAATGCAGCAGAGAGATTGGGATACAATAGTGCACGCCATGTCATCCACATATGACACAGCGAAGCAATACAGTACAGGCTTCACATCACTCCCATAATTTATTTGAACATATTATATGCCAGAAGAAACTCAAGTTTCACATTGTTTACTTCTGCATTGAGGAAATGTATCATTGCTTGTGGGGGTTGGAAAAACTGCGCCATAGTAGAGTAAGATTGCAATATGCTTTTTTGAAAGAATCCATTATATTTGCTGACAGTTGCATTTTGTTTACAAGGGATCATTGTGGCTTCATTTAATGATAACTTCAAAACTACCAGCATTTTCTTGGAATTCGTTGGAAAAGGCTTCCTGGTCACAGTCTGACTGGGAACTTCATTCTGTAACTGACCAACAATCTGTGAAGTTAGTTTTTTTCCTTGACTTGGTGTTTAATATTATAATTTGACTCTTGACGTTCAGTGATCAGTGTCGCAGAGAAAGCATTCAATGGCACACCTTTGCCCGTGCTTGGAAAAGCTCAGATCTTGTGATCTTGGTCAGACTATCAGGACCATGGATGACATGTATTGAGTATATGTGTCATACATGCTTACAACAGCTGAGCAAATCTGCTATTGGAGAATGTTGCCATGGCACCAGTCATCCTACTGAATATAACAACACTGAGACTCTGGCATGAGCTTCCAGGTGTTGGATAGCTTTATTAAGGAAGCAGTTGAAGCTTAACTAGCAACTGATGTTATTAATAGAGATGGAAGTTTTTGTTTAAATTCTGTGTGTAGTCCTTCTCTCTCCCTTGTCAAAAAACAGAGGGATGAACTTAATGCTACCTCACCCATTACTTTCAGTCATCTTTGTTTTAGTGATGCACTACTCTCACTCTCTCTCTCTCTCTCTCTCTCTGTCTGTGTGTGTGTGTGTGTGTGTGTGTGTGTGAGAGTGTGTGGAAAGGGGGGGAGGGGGGGGGGTTGCAGTCAGAGAGTAGTTCATCTCGCACTTGAGTTATCTGGATTCTTAGACCTATCACATTTTCAGCACCTTCCTGAAGTTGTATTAGATGTGCCCCTATCCCATAATTGTTAGCATGACAGTTACAATACAATCCATGAGACACAAACAAATGCATCAAATAAAGAACAAGCATTGCTCCCCGGTGACAAGCAGTGAAATTACAGAATGCCAAAGTACTACTCTCACAAACTGTGAACATTAAAATGACAGCTACCAGTAAATAAGTTGGAAATAAGGAATGTATACAGTAAATCAGCTGCCCCTGTTGTATTAAATTATGGATCAAGGCATCAGTGTACATGAGTGAAGATATGAGAGAGGAAGAGGAAGAGAAATGTGTGAAAGTGCTGGAGTATAATTTTTGAAGAGATAAGGAAAAATTACAATGTAACGTGAGTGAAAAATAAGAGAGAACTTTTATGGGAAGAAGTGGTGTGTCTTTGCTTCACTGTGAGAGAAATATATGTGGCATTCCTGTCAATTTTTCAAAGAAGAATGAAAAATATGATGAAGGAAATGCTTCAGCTTTTTCTTAAATGGAGCAGTGTTTCAAGTTGTGCATAGAATGCAGTGTGACTTTTTCTAAAGGCATTAATATTGAAAGAGTATGAAATTATTTTTTTGTTCTGCATGACTACAGTTAGAATACCAGATAAATGAAATCTTCTCTTGTGACAATGATGAGATTATAGGTAATTTATCTGTGTGACATGTTACTGAAGGGCATGCATATGGAGAAGGTAATTAAATCTCACATAATTTGACACCTCACAATGAAACTGTTTGTACTAGTCTATTATGTGGTAAAACAGGTGTTTGTTGCAGATGTAGCACATAGTGTCCATCATGGTTGGTTCTTTCCATATAAAGTTTTCTCAGTTTTCTTGCCATTTTGGATTGTATCACAGCTGGTATTGGGCTGTACAATATTCTGTTTCACATACTAAGGACATATAGGTACTAATTTTTGGAGGACATAGAGGCAAACACAAGTCTTCCTGCAAGCAGCAGCAGTGTTTTCTGCCCATTTGAGATGTTCATTCGAAAATATGTCGATATTCTTCACAGTATTCTGATAAAGAAGAAGAGAGGGCAGATGTTTGTGACATTCATGGCTAATTATCTTCTGATGAGATACTAAGGTTACAAGACTTACATTTAGTTTTAGACCCCGATTTTGCGTATGTCTAATTACTAGAGAAAGATACATCATTCATGGTGAAAATTATATCTTTTACAATATCTGAAAAATGTTGTTTTCATTTGTACAAAGGAAAATTCAGTAGAGAAAACTCAGATGTTATGAGACAAAGTTGCTGGTCTCTACATCCTTCCAGGAGACAAAATAAGTAGTGCTGCTGATAAACACACATTAAAGTGACGCTCTTCTGTAGATTTCGAAACTAAAAGTTCCTTCCTGGGAGGGGAAGAGGGGGTTGGGGGTAACATCGGGACATCTTAAAAAGAAAGGTTAGGTTACTCAGACCCCAGGATATGAGGGACTGTTCTCTTGTGAGAATGAGACAAAGTCTTCCCTCAACCTCACTACATGTGAGTCCCTCTCATTATTGTAAGAAATATTGCTTTGCCATGTGTTGTAATTTCCGATTTCTTTGTAGTAATCAAATGTTTGTTTTGACACTTGTGGACAGCATTCCCCTTGTTCATCATTTAATAGAACTCACGAAGTCTGCAGTGGTTGGATTGACTTTCTGAAACGTCCTATATGCTTGTGTAGATATTCCAACGTTTTTCGGATGACATGAGACAATGTAATACTGGGGTGCAAAACTCGCACGTCTCTCGCAGTTGACTTCTGTATTGTGTGCAGCTGATTCTCTTCTCTGGGTAATCATCTACTTCTTCTTCTCCGAAGACTATAACGGATTACAGGAATTTATTAAGCTACTTCTCTATTCTTGAAGTAATTTGCATTGGAACACTTTCAGTTTATTCGTGGTATATTTTCATCTCTCAACACAAAGCAACATTTATTCTTTATCACATAAGCAAGTAAACTCTGGCAAGCCAACTGGTGTCTTTAAATGTCAGATTCGATAAAACACATGTACAATATCATAGTAACAATCCAATAATTTATGGACATCACATGCGTCCTGCCTCATGCAGAGCTAAGACATGAGAAAGATAAAAGTCTCTAGTCTCAAGCTCGTCCAGTACATGAATGTGCATAGAAATCTATATTTAATTGTTCATTAGTCTTTTATACAATCACCACAGACACTAACACATCAAAGAATACTACATAATTATTCCCTGAGTTTTCATCAAGTCTTCTGTGACACTGGCAGCAAACACCTGTTGTCATCAGTGACTCGCCCTTCTTACAGTATTCTAATAAAAAACTTCCAAAGTGCACATAGAAACAGTTGGATTGGTAGAAATGTTCTCTCTCTCCTGCACTTGTACCTAAAATATTGGGCGTTTGAGACGGTGGAAGGCAGAGTGTTTCTAGAATTTACACCAAAATTCTTGAGGCACCACACATTCCTCCCCTTAGCTCGAACACGTGATATTTTATACATATTCATTATGTACAATAATATCACAAAAGATAAAGAATTATCTTTTAACTGTACATCTCTTTCTACTAATAACTTTGCATATTTTACCACAATTATAAAATGTGAACCTTTCAATCCATGTTGGAGTTAGCTCATTTGAATCTCCAAAAATTTGTGAGTACCAAATTTTGTTTTCTATTCCTCTTCCAATCGTAAATTCCAGGTGTACATAACTCATGAATACTCTACTACTTTGTTCCTACCTCCTGTACTAATTTTCCCAAGTATGTACTTCCTCATTACGTATTATAATCTGGAGGAACTCTGGGTAGAATAAAAGTGTTCCCTTCTTCTGACTCTTGTAAATCTAAAACATAAAAATGCTAGTGCTACATAGAATTCAAGCCTACCAAACTTATCCCTATAAACGTGTGACTTCTGTCACGATACTGCCCCTTTTCCCTTTAGGAACAGTACCTATATCTTACATGGGTTGATCCTAGGAGTGCCCTTTCTCCTTCTGTCAGGGTAGGTATGCCCCTTTCTTATTCCTATCCTCCTATGGTACAGGTCAATCCCCTTCTTGGTACCCCTGTCCGCACAGTATAGGTCAGCCTTTCATATGTCTGCTTATCCGCCCTTTTTCTCATCCAATAAATGTTGAGTGTGCCCTCCGTATCCTTCTTGAGTAGACCTTCTAGTTCATTGCCCTAGCATACATCTTTATGAATACTATTCTTAAATATTCTCTTGGTAAAGTTACAACTCTACTTTACACCTTAACTCCACTTTCCAATACTTCCTCTAATATTCTAGAGTCCTCTTTCACTCCTCACTCCTACTATATAGACAGATATCATGCCCACACATAGTAGATGCTATGTCAACCTGTATTTACCAACTCCCAGTAGATACTATGCCTTTTCTCAAAGGACTAGCACGACGCGTGCTTTGATTGTTATTGTCCTGTCTTCATATACATGTAAATATATATATGAGAGCAACAAAAAAGTAATGATGCAGAACCGTCACATATCAACAATGTAATATGTGCGTCTGTTCAGATGTACATATATCTTTATTCCCCTACATCTTCTTGGCAGTTCTGACATCACTTCAGGTTTCTAATTTGTAATTCTCCTGTTTGTGTTTAAGTGTATCTTTGTGTGTATGTAGATGTGTGTTTGTGTATCCTGATTCTTCGGCCTACTTATATGAAATAAGTTGAAGGTTATTGGAAACCGCAGAAAATAAAAAGGACTTCAGCGATAGAAGTATATGCATATGGAAAGAGGGAAAGATAGACCGGTACTTGGATGAGAAGTAAGAAAGGGAAAGGTAGAAATGGTTGCTAAGATTGAAGAAGAGAAAGAAGATATCCCCAAAGGTAGGAAACCCTCCCCCCCCCCCTCCCCCCTCCCCCCTCCCCCCCCCCCTCCCTCCCTCCCCAGGATCCCTACTTCGCCGGTACTTGAATGAGAAGCCAGAGGAGGTATGATGTTAAACTTCTCCAACAGAATGGACATTCTCGCCTTCACCTTTGAAGCCCCCCCGAAGAAATATATTAGCAACACCTATGGAACGGCAAATGGTGAAGAATCAGTTAGACCTGTCAAACCCTCCCATTTACATTACATCTCACAAAAGGTATAAAATATTCTATAAAAATAGAAAATTATACACTACAACCAAAGAGTTGTTCAGCTAATCACTTTTAACTTTATTTTATACACACATAAAATATTCTGTTCAGTTTATGTCTTCTAGATATCGCTCTGCTTGAATAGTACCATGATACTATATTTATACTAGTACTGTATTCTATTCGTTTCATTCCATGTTTAGAGGTCACTGTTTACCCATGATTTCTCTTAAATAGGTCTCAATCTTGTAGTCATATCCGGTTTCCTATTTACTAACATTATAGGATAGTTTAAGAATTCAAGAATAGATTACAGAAAACTTGGAGGGAATTTGGTGCAGGAAAACTGAGTTTGAGGAAACACCGAAAACAACTAGAGATCCGACGGTCGTCACTCCGCCCATTAATACAGAACATTAATATCACTGGGGGGGGGGGAATGTGACTCCGCCCAGATCCCATGGATCTGACATTAAGCTCACTCAATCATTTATGGACCAATACTTCTTGTTAAATTTTGTGTGGAAGCCTCCCCACAACAAAACAATTACCACTTTACTAGGAAATACAACATTAGGTAAAGTTATTCTTTTTTCTACTTTGTCATGGACAAGTTTGAATTGCTCGCACAAGTCGTCTGTAAACTTGTTAGTATCCTTAGATTTGGAAGAAGCAACAGTCACAACATTTCCAGAGGTTATACTCTTGGAAATTTCTCGATCTATAATTAGCTCAGAAGGTTCCACCAGACTACTTACATTTATAATGTCAAAGTTGACTATTTTTTCTTTGAAATTTTGTTCTACATTATTTACTCGCGAACTGACATCTTGTGTAGTAACAGCTCTTATACTAACACCTGGAATTTTTGATTGCATAATTGAAATTAATTCCATAGATCGATCTGTGCTCTCTATCAAGATATTAGTTTCCTGTCTTATGGAATTAAATTTAACATTACATACATTTTCACTAAATTTTAATTTTCGACTAAATTCAGATTCTACATTATTAAATTTATCTTCAGTATCAAATTCTAGGTTTTTAGCTAAATTCTAAAATCGCTCATCCTGCTTTTGTTTAAGGTCAATAAATAGTTGATTAATGTGAGTTCACTCTTTAAATCTAACTTCACATTTTCTACCTTATTATTTAAAGAGTCAAATTCAATCTTTAATAAAACTATATTTACTGCTTGACTGGTCATGGTTTCACTTTGAGCATCTAATTTTTCACTTATAGTGAAAGCAAACTTAGCACTTTGGTCATCTAATCTAGCATTTAACTTTTACTGAGTCTAACTTTAGACTTAATCCTTTGATTAAATTTGCCACTTCACTCCAGTCTGGCATGTCCCTATTCGCTATCATGGCCGTGGCTGTTCATGAAGTTTGTTGCTGTTCTTGATCCATAATTTTATTGATCTTAGACTTAGCAATCATCTAAAAGAAAATCACCACTGAGTACAATAACTATAACAACAGTTATCATTCAGCTGTCCCCTCAGCTTTTACCAAATAATTATTGGTTTTCACTCACCCAGCGTAGAGTTCTAGCTGCATTGGTGAGCGAATGTGTAATCAGCGCCAGCAGACAGCACTGGCAGCGGCGACGTCGAATTTTGGTTTCAGCAACGTCGTCAGTGAGCGGACGCGGAGTCAGCACCAGTGAGCAGCAGCTGGTGCAGTCAACGTCAGTGGCTGGTTACTGCATCGGCGCGGTGTACATGTGTGAAGGAAGACTGCTTACTCTCCACACCCAATCTTCTTAGTCGAAAAGTTGAGGTCTTCTCTCCAGTTTTCTCCGCTGTTACTTTCTCACATCTTTTACTTCGTTGCACTCGCAACTTTCTTCCTTGATTTATTGGACTCAATATGATTACTGGAAACAGTTCTCATATTTTGTTAGGCCTGGTTGCTACGGTAATGCCTAATATCTTATTTCCGTTTCTGCCTTTAAATTCTCATTTTCTTTGGGTCCTGTCACTTAGGTTGCCACGTTCTAATGTTTTTCGGCGACAAAACTGGCCATTAAAATTGGTACACCAAGAAGAAATTCAGATGATAAACGGGTATTCATTTGACAAATATATTATACTGGAAGTGACGTGATTACATTTTTGCACAGTTTGGATGCGTAGATTCTGAGAAATCAGTACCCAGAACAACCACCTCTGGCCATAATAACGGCCTTGATACACCTGGGCATTGAGTCAGAGCTTGGATGGCGTGTACAGGTACAGCTGCCCATGCAGCTTCAACACGATACCACAGTTCATCAAGAGTAGTGACTGGCGTATTGCGACGAGCCAGTTGCTCAGCCACCATTGACCAGACGTTTTCAGGTGGTGAGAGATCTGGAGAATGTGCTGGCCAGGGCAGCAGTCGAACATTTTCTGTATCCAGAAAGGCCCGTACTGGCCCCGCAACATGTGGTCGTGCATTAGCCTGCTGAAATGTAGGGTTTCACAGGGATCGAATGAAGGGTAGAGCCACGGGTCGTAACACGTCTGAAATGTAACGTCCACTGTTCAAAGTGCCGTCATTGCGAACAATAGCTGACCGAGACGTGTAACCAGTGGCACCCCATACCGTCACGCCGGGTGATACGCCAGTATGGCCATGACGAATACATGCTCACTGTGATGTTGCCAAACACGGATGCGATCATCATGTTGCTGTAAACAGAACCTGGACTCATCCGAAAAAAATTTCGTGCACCTAGGTTTGTCGTTGAGTACACCATTGCAGTTTCTCCTGTCTGTGATGCAGCGTCAAGGGTAACCGCAGCCATGGTCTCTGAGCTGATAGTCCATGCTGCTGCAAACATCGTCAAACTGTTCATGCAGATGGTCGTTTTCTTGCAAACGTCACCATCTGTTGACTCGTGGATTGAGACGTGGCTGCACAATCTGTTACAGCCATGCGGATGAGATGCCTGTCATCTCGACTACTAGTGATATGAGGCCGTTGGGATACAGCAGGGTGATCCGTATTACCCTCCTGAACCCACTGATTCCATATTCTGCTAACGGTCATTGGATATCGACCAATGTGAGCAGCAATGTCGTGTTGCGATAAACCGCAATCACGATAGGCTACAATCCGACCTTGATCATAGTCGGAAACGTGATGGTACACATTTCTCCTCCTTACTCGAGGCATCACAACAACGTTTCACCAGGCAATGCTGGTCAACTGCTGTTTGTGTATGAGAAATCGGTTGGAAACTTTCTTCACGTCAGCATGTTGTAGGTGTCGCCACCAGTGCCAACCTTGTGAGAATGCTCTGAAAAGCTAATCATTTGCATATCATAGCATCTTCTTTCTGTTGGTTAAATTTTGCGTCTGTAGCACGTCATCTTCATGGTGTAGCAATTTTAATGGCCAGTAGTGTATCTTCTTATTTCTGTAATCTATTGATCACATATATGAACTTTGGTGTCAGTATACTTGTTGATTAACGATGTACTAGAACTGCTATGCAGAACAAAATTCTCTTCTTAGACATATAAATATCTTCATCGTCTCACTCGTATCTCGAGCTTTAGATATAATTAAGTACATTGAGACATAAGAGTTTGTTTAAAAACCATATCAAAATATAAACATGCGTCTTGACTTCTCTGAGTCCAAGACATGAAGTAAGATAAAAGTCTCTATTATCAAACGAGTCCAATACATGAATGTGCATAGAAATCTGTATTCAATTGTTCATTAGTCTTTTTTACAATCACCACAGACACTTAACACATCAAAGAATACTACATAATTATTCCCTGAGTTTTCATCACGTCTTTGTGGCGCTGGTGGCAAACACCTGTCGTCATCAGTGACTCACCCTTCTTACAGTCTTCTAACAAACTTCGGACCTGCACATAGAAACAGGTGGGAATTTACACTGAAATTCTTGAGGCACTACAATATTTTTGAAATTACGTACAAGCCTTAACAATTTATTGCAACATTAAACTTTATTCAGTTGTATTTTTCACTAGACTTGACTTTTTCCAGAAATGGTTTGTTTGTTTTAATTACAGTAGAAAAGTCATGATAACAAAGTTCTCAATTAATTTTAACATTTGAATGATGTTTAACAGTAGGTACTGAAAGTGTGAAGGGGGAAAAAAAAGGAGTTGGGATGGTAGGGGAGAGGGCCAAAGACATGGCATGTTGTTGTTGTTGTTGTTGTTGTTGTTGTGGTCTTCAGTTCAGAGACCGGTTTGATGCAGCTCTCCATGCTACTCTATCCTGTGGATGCCTCTTTATCTCCGAATAACTACTGCAACCTGCATCTTTCTGAATCTGCTTATTGTATTCATCTCTCTCTCTCTCTCTCTCTCTATGATTTTTACCCTCTGTGCTTCCCTCCAGTACTACATTGGTGATTCCTTGATGTGTCAGAAGGTGTCCGACCAACCGATCCCTTCTTCTAGTCAGGTTGTGCCACAAATTAGTCCTCTCCAATACTATTCAGTACCTCCTCATTAGTTACATGATCTACCCATCAAATCTTCAGCATTTTTCTGGAGCATTACATTTCAAACGCTTCTATTCTCTTCTTGTCGAAAGTAGTTAGTGTCCATGTTTCACTTCCATACATGGCTACACTCCATACAAATACTTCCAGAAAAGACTTCCTGACACTTAAATCTATACTCAATGTTAACAAATTTTTCTTCTTTAGTAATGCTTTCCTTGCCAGCCAGTCTACATTTTATATCCTCCCTACTTCGACAGTCATCAGTTATTTTGTTTCCCAAATAGCAAACCTCAGTTACTGCTTTAAGTGTCTCATTTCCTAATATAATTCTCTCAGCACCACCTTATTAAATTCGACCCCATTTCAGTATTCTCGGTTTGCTTTTGTTGATGTTCATCTTATATCCTCCTTTCAACACACAGTCCATTCCATTTGGCTGCTCTTCCAGGTCATTTGCTGTCTCTGACAGAATTACAATGTCGTCTGCTAACCTCAAAATTTTTATTTCTTCTCCCTGGATTTTAATTCCTACTCCAATTTTTTCCCCCTGCTTGCTCAATATACAGATTGAATAACATCGGAGATAGGCTACAACCCTATCTCACTCTCTTCTCAACCACTGCTTCCCTTTTGTGCCCCTCGACTCTTATAACAGCTATCTGGTCTCTGTACATATTCCATATAGCCTTTCGCTCCCTGTATTTGACTCCTGCCACCTTCAGAACTTGAAAGAGAGTATTCCAGTCAACATTGTCAAAAACTTTCTCTAAGTCTACAAATGCTAGAAATTTAGGTTTGCCTTTCCTTAACCTATCTTCTAAGATACGTTGTAGGGTCAGTATTGCCTCGTGTGTTCCAATATTTTTACAGAATCTAAACTGATCTTCCTCAAGGTTGGCTTCTAGCAGTTTTTCCATTTGTCTGTAAAGAATTCATGTTGGTATTTTGCAACCATGATCTATTAAATTTTCACACCTGTCAGCACCAGCTTTCTTTGGGATTGGAATTATTATATTCTACTTGAAGTCTTATGTTATTTCGCCTGTCTCATACATCTTGCTAACCAGATGGAAGAGTTTTGTCATGGTTGGCTGTTCCAAGGCCATCAGTAGTTCTAGTGGAATGTTGTCTACTCCTGGAGCCTTGTTTCGACCTAGGTCTTTCAGTGCTCTGTCAAATTTTTCACGCAGTATCATATCTCCCATTTCAACTTCATCTACGTCCTCTTTCATTTCCATAATATTGCCCTCAAGTACATTGCCCTCTATATACTCCTTCCGACTTTCTGCCTTCCCTTCGTTGCTTAGGACTGGTTTTCCATCTGAGCTCATGATGTTCATTCAGGTGGTTCTCTTTTCTCCAAAGGTCTCTTCAATTTTCCTGTAGGCAGTATCTATCTTACCCCTAGTGATAAATGCTTCTAAATCCTTACATTTGTCCTCTGGCCATCCTTGCTTAGCCGTTTTGCACTTCCTGTCGATCTCATTTTTGAGATGTTTGCATTCGTTTTCGCTTGCTTCATTTAGTGCGCTTTTATATTTTCTCCTTTCATCAATTAAATTCAGTATCTCTTCTGTTACCCAAGGATTTCTACTAGCACTTGTCTTTTTACCTACTTGCTCCTCTGCTACATTCACTATTTCATTTCTCAAAGCTACCCATACTTCTTCTATCATATCTCTTTCCCCTGTTCTTGTCAGTCGTTCCCTAATGCCCCCTCTGAAACTCTCTATAGCCTCTGGTTCTCTCAGTTTATCCAGGTCCCATCACCTTAAATGCCCAACTTTTTGCAGTTTCTTCAGTTTTAATCTACAGTTCATAACTAATAGATTGTGGTCAGAGTCTACATATGCCCCTGGAAATGTATTACAACTTTAAACCTGGTTCCTAAATCTTTGTCTTACCATTATATAATCTGTCTGAAACTTTCCAGTGTCTCCAGACCTCTTCCACGTATACAACCTTCTTTCATGACTCTTAAACCAAGTATTAGATGTGATTAAATTATGCTCTGTGCAAAATTCTACCAGGCGGCTTCCTCTTTCATTCCTTATGCCCAATCCATATTCACCTACTACTTTTCCTGCTCTTCGTTTTCCTACTATCGAATTCCAGTCTTGCTTGACTTTTAGATGTTTGTCTCCCTTAACTATATGAATAATTTCCTTTATTGCATCATACATTTCTTCAATCTCTTCATCATCTGTGGAGCTAGTTGGCTATAAACTTGTACTACTGTAGTTGGCATGGGCTTCGTGCCTACCTAGGCTACAATAATGTGTTCACTATGCTGTTCGTAGTAGCTTATCTGGGTCCCTATTTTTTAGTCATTATTAAACTTACTCTTGCATTACCCCTATTTGATTTTGTGTGTATAACCCTGTATTCACCTGACCAGATGTCTTGTTCCTCCTGCCACTGAACTTCACTATTTCCCACTATATCTAGCTTTAACCTATCCGTTTCCACTTTTTAAATTTTTTAACCTACCTGCCCGATTAAAGGATCTAACATTCGACGCTTCGATCCATAGAACACCAGTTTTGTTTCTGCTGATAACGACGTCCTCGTGACTGGGCCCCGCCCGGAGATTCGTATGGGGGACTATTTTACCTCTGGACTATTTTAAACAAGAGTAAGCCATCATCATTTAACCATGCAGTAAAGCTGCATGTCCTCAGGAAAAGTTGTGGCTGTAGTTTCCCCTTTCTTTCAGCCGTTTCACAGTACCAGCACAGCAAGTCTGTTTTGATTGATGTTACAAGGCCAGATCAGTCAATCATCCAGACTGTTGCCCCTGAAATTACTGAAAGGCTGCTGCTGCCGCCCCTCTTCAGAAACCACACATTTGTTTGACCTCTCAACAGACAAGCCTCTTTTGTTGCACCCATGGTACGGCTATCTGTATCGCTGAGGCACGCAAGCCTCCCCACCAATGGCAAGTGCCATGGTTCAGGGGAAAGGGGGGGGGGGGGCATGATGTCGCATACACAACCATTTTAGAAATATTGTAGCATGAAATATCAGACGATTGAAGGAGCTTCAAAATTGCTTTCCACTTCTCTTCAATGTTTTCTGGTACTTTTCTAGAACTCGAACTGCAACATACCCTTTGCTTTTCAATTATCTGGGCCAAAAATGTGTGTTCGTCAAATAGGTCGTCAGAACTTGTGGAATCTTTTATAATTTAATTAACAACTTGTGTGACCCATCCAAGTGCTAGCTAAATCCGACAGCGCTTAACTTCGGTGATTTGATGGGAACCGCTACTACCACTGTGGGCAGGCTGTTGACTTATATTCTTTTTATAAGTTAACATTAAACACACATTCTTTTGGCCATTACTAAATGATGAGACCAAAAATGAATAGAATAAGATTATCAATAATTTATAGATGATTTACTTCACACACAAAAACAACATATGTACATTGCCCGTGTTGTGTTGGCAAATGCCTAAGGGGAAAGTTTTGGTGGAACAGGTAGCCATGCCTCCACATTGATGTAAGAGCTTTCTACAAGGTCGGATAAAAGAGACACAGCCTTAAGACAATGTTTAGAAGTGCGATGGTGTTTTAAAAGTGTTTTGTCAATCACATAAATCTACAATTTTAAAAAATCTGTGCCCCTCATAAACCCTGGAGATTTTGCAACCCTGGCCGTAACCTCGGAGAGCACTAAAAACCCAGGACTGTGCAAGCTGATCCCAGACTTTGATAAACCTAAGCATATTAGTTAAGTTATTTGACTGGTATGCTGAACGTTGTGGGTCTGTTTCCTGTCAAGTGCCATTTTTGTTACATCTTTATCAAAATGACTGTGATTATTATTAACATTTTATTAATTGGTTTAAATGTTATCTTATTTCTGATCCTTTGTCACTCCATTTTAGTCATCATATTTACTTTTTTATGACAGCTACCAACTAACAAAATGTACGTCTTGCAACGGAAAATAAATATTTGCATTATTGTACAGCCAATACAAATAGATTATTTTGTTTTCTGTTCATTGACTATTAGATCAGTATTTTTCAAATTTTAAATTTTACAATGGCTAGATCAAAGTAATTAGAACCACATGTACCTAGGTTCCAAATGAAAAATTGATAAAAATAAGTAATAAACAATATTGAATTAAGAAAATTGGTAAGATGGTTAAAATGATCCAGTAAAAAGTTAGAAATGAAAAATTTGAACTAAACTAATTATCTGAATAAAAATAATGATCAGTCATTTTGATAAAGATTAAAAAAATACAAAAAACACTTGGATTTGAACCAAACATCCGCATCCCAGCTTAATATCTTAACCTTTGGGCTACATTGCTATTTCGAACAAATTATGTTGTGTTTATGGTTCTGGTGAATACCGAGGATTTCTTTTTTGGAAATTACATGCAACACGGGCCCACTGGGGTGAATGGTGGCAGAGTGTGGTACCTGGGAGCCCAATCTACACAACCCCCATAGGTATTTTCAAAATGTTGATCCCACCCCCATGACCTCTCGTTGTCAGCTGTTGGCCATGGAGCTTCATCTTTTCTCACTTTGATCGTACATATGGACACACATTTGTCATAGCTTGAGATTATCAGTGTCATGATTTTACATCTATTATAGTCTCTGGTTATTTATTGTCTTTAAGTTTTCAAGTAGTCCACTGTTAGAGCATCAAAATCTATACATTTGATATTCCTGCAAGTTGTGTGATCCGATTTATGTATTGTGTCATACAGAAAGAAATGGTGTTGACACCTGCGCGGTATCTCTTACGTTGTCAGTCTTGTTTATTATGATTACATCCATGAGACTGTAAAGAAGTTCCATGTAGAAAAAGGATTCTACTGGTAGAAGAGCCATGTTGTTGCAAGTAAATAATTTTCACAGGGTTATTCTACAAAATGTTTTTTTAAAAAGTTCTTATATCATGTATCCCATGACAATGATGTATTCATAGGGGGGGGGGGGCTGAATAGTTGTAATGTCAGCTGGAATGGTGTTGTGCTGATGTTTAATTACTTATAAAGTACTCCAATTAAGGACTTGAAGCTCCCTAGTCATCTCAGTGAACATGAATTCCTATTGTCATGTGCTACGAGGGTTCATAATTTTGAGCTTAAGGTGATTTACACGTAGTGTTGCTGGAGGAGGGAAAAAATCAGTGCGGTGTGGTCAGTATGGAATTTGTAAATTGGGGGAAATGGCTGAAAATGAGTTCCATTATGAAGGCAAGTTTTCTCTTTTGCAAAATTCTGTGTGAAAACTTTGTAGTTAAACTAGAGAACTGCATTCGCCAGGCAAACACAAGTGTTTTTAAAGAGTACTCCATGAGATCTTATGGTAGCAACAGGGTCAACTCCCTGTTTACAACTCTGTAGCTGATGAATTATATTGAAAGATCAGCTATTAGTTTGTGAGAATTTTTTCCTTTGTTACAAAGATTTGTGATCTTTTCATTATACAGTGTATGCCACATGTTTGCCCATCAGATGCACCCAATAAGCTGTATACTAAGTGAATGTATTTTTCCTTGCCCTACTGAAGGTGTTGGCAGAAGTATGAAGCTTCTCTTTCTGGACTGTAAACATAGCTTGATGTTAGTGACAGCATAGACTAGAATTTAGAAAAAAGGCTTTTTATCTGAGTAACTTTATATCTAAAGCTGTATGACAAGCATTTGAGTACCGTGCTGTTATCACATTGTCACATTAGTTTTTGTTTCAGCTTTGTTACTTTATTTAATATTTTGTTTATTACTACAGTGATAAGATAAAAAATGTACATTTTTGTCCATAATAACCGAAGCTGTTTCATAAATTTTTAGGTCAAAATTAACATTTCATAAATTTTTAGGTCAAAATTAACAATGCTCGTGAAGCGGAGATGCAGTTATCGGAAAGGAGAATCAGAAGCATGCAAGAGTTTGGCACTTCCTTGTACTCAACACTGCCTGCGACATATCATGTATAATGTTGATCAGTTGTTGTATGAGCATTGTACAGCCAAATTCTCAGACAATACACAGTGTTGTGTTCCTGTTTTTGACATATGCCATGAATTACCATTGTGTCCAGAACATGCAAGGAAACGGGTAAGCGCTTCAATGTGTTTCTCAAATCAGTGATTCACAAATGTATGCTAGCTCTCTCTCTCTCTCTCTCTCTCTCTCTCTCTCTCTCTCTCTCGCACACACACACACACACACACACACACACACACACACTCTTCGTCTCACCAATCTTATTCTTATTTCATTTTTTATTTATTTTTACAGTCCTTGTCCCTACCATCACTCATTCACCTTCAGTATTTTTCTCTTACATCTAAGACATTTATATCCTATTTATTTATTTAGAGTTAAGCTCTCATCTATTATTTTCTGGCATCTGCATCATAGTATGAGTAGTGTTTAATTTGAATCTAGAATCTTGTGTGTGTGTGTGTGTGTGTGTGTGTGTGTGTTTTGTTGTTGTTGTTGTTGTTGTTGTTGTCTTCATGACAGTTTGTCCCATCTGTAGATGACCAGAGGCAAATGGAAGAATGGTTCTCGAAGACTGTGTCTCATTGTCTAAGTCTCATCTCTAATAACCTCAATGTCAGATGGACAAATAATTGTCATCTTTGATATGACATAACAAGAAGTATTATCCTCTTTTTAGTTTTGATGTGATCCCTCAGTTTTAGAGGTCACTAGAATTGTATATGAAATTTGCTTCTGAAATAGGCTCATAGAATAGGTATGAACAATAAAGTTGGTTGTGAAGCCCACTTTCTGTTTGTGTGGTGATTTATCATTCTGTACTGTGTAATATACCAAGACAAGAAGTGAACGGATGGTAACTGTTGAAATGCTGGGACTGTGTTTTTTGTCGTAATGCTGGGACTGTGTTTTTCGTCATTTTTTAACATGCGCTGTAGTGGGAACTGATTCAAATTTTTCAGCAATGTATCTGAATTATACATCATGGAGTGGTCCATGATAGCAGACCATCAGATATTTTGAAGATGTGCTTAGTATTAGTAAGTTGTCATTGATTATTTCTTTGCCTACAGGATAATTATGATCGGATGTGTGCAGAGACAAGACCAAAAAAGATCCGAAAAAAGGCAAAACCATCAGCCATGACTAGACCCAGTAAAAGAGGAAAGAAAAAGAGAAGACTGCACAGGCTGACAGACTCAACATCTGCAGAGGAGATATCACCTCAAGCCACTGTTGTGTCAGACACGCCAGGTGAGGTCATAGTAATTAATAATTTATATTAGTAAATGCCTGGGAGAAGCAGTACAGTAAGCCACTTCATCTTGGCCTTTTGTAACATACCAAAACTGACTATAGAGTCTATTTCGAAGCAGACAGGTATGGATGAAACGGGAGATGTGTATACCATTCCTTTTATGACTGACAGAATTGAAGACATGCATAATAACTTTTGTCAACCTTCTTGTCATGTCAGCTTCATTACAAATCTTCGGTCTGTACAATTCAGCATTCCTTACATGAATTTCATCATCTCGGCTTTATATTTAAGAGATAAATGGTCATTATGTACTCCATTATGTAATGGATGTATATACTGCACCATAACCATTAGTGTCAGTCTGCATACATTATTAAGTAAGAGCGTTTATTTATTTATTTACTTTTAAGTCATCACTCTACAACTGATTTGTTAGTTTCATGTTCCATGGATCATTAACACGATAAATCATAATAATGTAGAATGAGTCATTTTACATATACATCACAACTTAATTCTTAAGTATGGTTTCGTGCTAAATATGTATAAAATTTGTTACTTTTTTTTTTTTTTAAAGTTTGATCTGAATAGTAATTCCCACCCACCAACTTTTACACATTACGGTAAGAGAAATTCTTCTACAGATTAGAACAACTTGGGAAAGACAAACTTTTTTAGTTGGTTTCAAATTGTACTTAGCTGTCTGTCAGACATTTTATATCCCTAGGTGGTGTTGTTGTTGATGTGGTCTTTAGTCCAGAGACTGGTTTGATGCAGCTCTCCATGCTACTCTATCCTGTGCAAGCTTCTTCATCTCCTAGTGCCTACTGCAACCTACACCTTTCTGAATCTGCTTAGTGTATTCATCTCTTGGTCTCTCTCTGCAATTTTTACCCTCCACACTGCCCTCCAATGCTAAATTGATGATCCCTTAATGCCTCATAACATGTCCTACCAACCAATCCATTCTTCTAGTCAAGTTGTGCCACAAATTTCTCTTCTCCTCAATTCTATTCAATGTGTCCTCATTAGTTATGTGATACACCCATCTAATCTAAAGCATTCTTCTGTAGCACCGCGTTTCAAAAGCTTCTATTCTCTTCTTATCCAAACTATTTATTGTCCATGTTTCACTTCCATACATGGCTACACTCCCTTGGTAAGTTATCATACATTTTTGTTGCAGTATTGTGTACCCCTTTTTGTGGTAAGGACAACCTTAATGTGGAGTAATGAATGTCTTTTTCCTTATGGTATTGTAATTGTGTACTTAATTTTTCCTTTTGAACTGCAGTGGATTATTTGCAACAAAATTCATGAGGGAATAAATATACTATGAAGCAGTAGTCAGATTGCCCTTCTATTGAAACAGATGTCTACAAGATGGTGGTGGGCATGCACTACATATTATTCTTACACCACATTTTGGAACAATGAAGACTTTCTTTCTTAAGACCATTATTCCATATGGCATTAATAAATCAAAATACGCAAAATATGGCAACTTATTGAACTTCCCCAGATTTGTATTGATTCTAAGTGCAAATGTGGCTGGACTACGTTGTTTTATGAGTTCCAAAATGTGCTTTTCCCGGTTTAAATTCTCATCAGTATGAACACCTAAGAATTTTGAAGTTTACACCCTATTTATCATTTCCTCATTGTGTTTTACCCTTATCATTGGTGTAGTGCCCCCAGATGTGCGTAACTGAATGTGTTGTGCATTTTCCAAATTGGGGATGAAACCATCCACAGAAAACTAGTCAGTGATGCTTTTAAGAACATTGTTTACTATTTATTCTGTTTCTGTATGTATTATTTGATTGATTACAATAGTAGAGTTACCTGCTAAAACAACTAATTCCACTTGTTGTCTTTTACATGGGAGATCATTTACATATATGAGGAACAATAGTGGACCTATGATTGAGCCTTGGGGAAGCCCATATGTGATTCTCTCCTGTCAGAAAAATGTTCTCAGATTACATTGGTCGAATTATTAAGTAGGACTTTGTGCGTTATTTTGGTTAGGTATGGCATTATCCACTGGTTGGCTGTACAGTCAACCATAGAACTTTAATTTATCTCTGAGTATCTAGTGCTTCACATAGTCAAATGCCGTAGAGAGGTCCAAAAAATATTAGTCATCATTATTTTGTTATTTAATGCTTGTAAAATTTGGTGAGTGAACATGTAAATGACATTTTCTGTAGAACAACTCTTCTGAAATCCAAACTGTGATCTTCTGAGCACATTATTGTTGCTCAGGTGAGATATTATTGTAGAATACATAACCTTCTCAAAAATTTTGGAAAATGATTTCAAAATGAAACAGGTCAGTAGTTATTCCTGTCTCTCCTGTTACCTTTGTTATTTAGGGGTTTGACAATGGGATATTTCAGTCTCTGTGGAGAAGTGCCTTGTGTTAGTGAGGCATTACATATTTCAGAGAAGACAGAGATTATTATATAGGAACAAATCTATTGTATTCTGTTGGAAACACCATAAAAACCAAATGAGTTTTTATTTTTGAGAGAATGTATAATTTTCGTAATTTCGAAACAACAATTTGGTGATACATTCATTTTACAGAATCATACGAGAGTTACTTTTTTGACATACTATTCTGATATTTATCTTGAACTGTCCCTCCCTGTACTTTCTACTATAGTTAAGAAATTGTTATTAAATATATTTGCTACCGGTAACTCATTATTAATAGCCCTTCCATTCGGTTCAATAGTGATGTCATGTTGTTCTGTGGCTGGTTGTCCTGTCTCTCATTTCACTACAATATATATAGCCTTACTTCTGTTGTTGGAATTACTGATTTCTTTCTTAATGTGCATGTTCCTTAACTTTTTAAAATAACTATTCTTAGTACTTTTGAGTAGTTTTTGTGGTGTACAACTGCTGCAGGATCTCTACTTCTTCTTGCCAACAAATACATTCCCTCTTCCTTCACAAAATACTTTAGTCCCACTAGTGATCAATGTTTTCTCAAGGCTGTTTAATGTCCTTACTGATTAGCTTTTGTGGAAAGTTATTTTGAAATAGTGATACCAATTTATCATGGAATAGATTAAATTTTATGCAAGCATTTGGTCCATTCCAAATTTCATCCCAGACCATCTCTTGTAAACTGTTCTTAAAAACATTTGTCTTGGAATCATGAATTATTCTGATTTCCTCTTAGGAGTATCACACTGTAAGGTACTATGTTATTTATCCTAACCAATTGTGCATCATGATCAGAGAGAGCATTTTTTACTAGATAATAAGATTTTCTTGCTTTAAACTTCAGAGAAAACGTTATCAATCGGGGTCCTACTGTGTTGGAAAGTTAATTACTAAGATCAAATTGTTGGACCCAAATAAGGTTTCCAGATCATTTTTCCTTTCAGAATCCTTTAGAAAACGCACATTGTAGTCACCACAGACTGTTGACTGCTTGCTGCTATGTGACAGATAGCATAGTAAGCAATCCAGATTCCTCATAAACATGACATAAAGGTCTTCTGCCTATTACTCAGTCCTCTAATGTTTTGATGAAATAAGCTAACCTTACCTTCCTTTGCATCCTTAAGCATTGTGTGGGGCTCTGCTGTTATTTTGACTGCCTTCAAAACAGGAGGCCTGAATCCTGAGTGTAACCTAAAAAAAAAAAAAATAAAATAAAATAAAAGGTACCTCTCAAATGCCAATAACCTCCTGTTCAGGTGTAGCCCGTGTGTAGCATATCCCCATCTCTCAATTGTAGCAAGGAGCACTGCACTCATATGAGTTTTCATTTCTTCTGATCGAGCTTAGCTTCATCCCTGCTAGTGCAGCTGGAGATAAAGGCTGTAAGAACATACTTGAGGAAGAATTAAATTTCTGGGATTCAGTTTCTGAATTATGTCTCAATAGTCTTCCTATAAATTGTTTATTGAATTTTGACTTACATATTGTTTATGATTCTGCCTGCAGGAGACTTCCTTTTATTTGTTAAGCCCAAAATCTTTGTGTTAGAGTATTACTGTTTGACTATCCATCTATATAGCAACTATTGTAATGTATCTTATAGTGTAGCAGTGGATAAGGATATGGTGAAAAATACTGGGAAGAAATAAGAAGATATTGTCCATTATTTTACACAGTCATTACAGTCACACTTAAAGGCAAATGTAATTAAGCCCATAGGTAAAAATTAAGGCTAAGGTATTTGTTACTTGATGGACAACTCCTTGATCTGTGCATCATTTGTTGTGTGGTTAAAAGTTCTCATTATTAGCCAAAAGACAGCATTTGAGTTATTAACCACCAACATTCTGTCTGTGCAGTTTGTTTTGATTCCACAGGATGTATATGACCTGGGATTTTTTCATCCGGGAGAAAGCTGGGAAAAACCTGGGAATTTTTAGAATTCCAGGAATTTTTCATGGTTTTAGTTTTCAGTTAAATTTTTATTATTTTGACTGGTAAGAACCGATACTCTAACAATGGATATTACTGTATCCCTCTACTGCAGAATAATACTGCAGCAATAAAACATGAATGAGAGAAAAAACAGAAATAAAACTTAAGTTGGAAAGGAAATGTGCCGTATACAGCAACAGAACACAGTACTCATATGAGCATCTGCCAACAGCAAAATGAGTCGAAGGCTTTAGGAAGACTATGCAATGCTTCATAACCACAAATTTCCTCTGATGAGCGCAATGTCACAACTGTTTACCTTAGATTCTTTTGAGCAGTTGCGAGCGGGCGCTTGTGAGTGCGCTGTTGAGTCATGTATGAGTAGTACCTTCTCCCACTTCCGGGTACAGAAGTGTGGCTGTTAGCTGTACAAGCAATGGCAGCAAACAGCCAGATGCTACCCAGAAAAATTTTACTGGCACACCCAAGCTGCCAGATTCACGTATGCACAGCAGGCCTGGATCTAGGGGGTGGAAGGGGGGGGGGTGGTATTTGAGATTGGTACTTCGTGAACTATATTCTGTAGTGTTATAAAAATGACCATTTGTGCCAAAACAGTCTTGTTTATTTTATGGATGTTACAATGGCTGCAATATTAAAAAGGTCTATTTCATTTTATCTAGTAGACAGTGAGAAAATATACACAATCAGATTGAGAAACCACTCCAGTCTTGGGTACTATTTGTATTAACAGTTTTTCTGTATTAGATAACGACGTTTTGATTTTTCATGTAGCAAAACATTTGATGAACTTTGATGAGGAAATAGATTATTTCACAGAAAGGAAAGCACACCATGTAAAGCTGTAGCAAGATGAGAGAGAAGAAATTGCTAGGACTTAAGGATTGAAGAAATGTATACTGTCTTGCTTGTTTCTTGTCTTTACTTGTTTTATATATCCTGTATTTAATTTTATGTCACACAAAACAGCAAGTTAGAAGCTAATAGGCAATAAAGAGTGCAAATTTTCTGAAGAGTTCTCCCGGTTACAAATAATCCCATCCAGTGTTAATTGCGAGTGTTTTTTTTTTAAAGAGGGGTATGATTTCAAACCTGTCCTAAATATAGTTTGATGGCATCCATTACAAAATATACATGTTTGAATTCCACAGAACGAAGCACAGTGACGTGCAATAGAATAATACCATGTGAAGAGGCATGGTGCTGCACTTTGACACACCTAAGACCAAATAACATGTCTTACGTTTCCTCGAACATATATGTTTTATGTATTAGTCTCTTCAGAAAGATGTGTGCTACAAAATCAACATATTTTTGAAAAGTCCTATCTCAAACACTCGTGGGTGGGGTTTGCGGGGTGGGGGGGCACCACTATCTAGTATTGCCACACTTCAGAAATATTGTAAATCTGAGGCTGATGCGCAGAGCAATCAGAGTTGCAGTGGGGAGGTCGGTAGTCTCCACCTGACCTGTGTTTACGATTAGTGATATTGCTGTTTCCTCTTTGTTTACTGCTCTCATGTCAAATAAAAATGGAACAGATTTCTTTGGCAGGGAACTATTAAGTGAATTAAAATACATTCACATAATTATGGAAGGCTAAAATGTATTATTAGCATTAATCACCTTGCAGAACAGTGAAGTTTTTTTTGTAGTTTTTTTACAGAAATTTGTCTTTTATTAATCTTGTCCACTGAAGCAGTCAATTTATTTGAAACAAAGTGTTTAATTCCACACTATTGGCTAATTTCAACTGTTCGCTACATTTCAAGTGCAAATTTTCATCTTCTAGCACATATGGTGTTATGCCATTGTAAAGAACCAAACATGAGATAATACAGTACTGCTACTCCAAGAAAATTTACATCCTAGCAACCACACAGAAAAGCTTAATATCAGGTTGAGGCCTACTTCGTTGGGAACCTGGACATACAAATGTGCACTTTAAGCTGGATTATGCATTTTAGTTTGCGTCACAAAATTCCGATGCTCTTGGAGTATCCTCTGGTGTCTTGTTTCTTTTATGACTTAATGTAAGATCTTTTAATGTTTTACATGTGTGAAAATACGGGCTTCCTACATCATCGTAGCTACACAAGGGACACCTGTTACATGGCGCACTCTGGCAACTGCTGCAACAAACCTGTTTCTTACAGGTTGCGGGAATATATTGCGAATGGTGGTTTGAAAAGCTTTACTTTCAAAATAAATTTCCTTTTATGCAAGATGAACTATGTGTGAGAATGTACGATGAATTTCTTAAATCACAGAGCATTTGACTCATTTAAAAATCAACTCTTTGATGACGAGCCAGTTAGAAGAATTTTGAGCCCAGAAGATCAGACATTTATGTCGTTACTAACAATTTTACTGTCACAGTTGTGTGATGTATCTTAAAGTATAACATGTGCAAAAAAGATCAACATTATATGTGAAAGCGTACCTTCTCGTGCAGCTTATTAATCTTAGAGACCAATATTATATGCGAAAGCTTTGCTTTTCTTGTAATAACACTATGTATATTAATTTAAACGATTAACTTTTGCTGTTTGTGTGTTCGCGTTACTTAACAGTGATGTCGCTATTTGCTGACTACATCACATGTCCTATACTCTGAATATTCGCTGTCATTGGATGGTGAGATCATGCGACACGAGCTATGACTGGCTTACAAAGGCGCATCACAGTCTTGATTTCGATGCTTCAGAAAATAACATTCGGTGTTTAGTGGAATTCGAATTTAAATAATATGAAAATCTGCAGCGTACATGTTACTGCACATCAAGGATCTTTCTAAAATGTGTTTTTTCCCCCTGAGTTTCGTTTCCTAAAGTGCCGGGAAATTCTACTTTCCTTCTTCTTTCTCAGGGCCTTTGTCCCGCTTCAACATGGAGTTGCCCGGTTAATATTGATTTGGCAATGTTAGTTGCAGAGGGTGGCTGGATGCCATTCCTGCCGCCACCCTGAATCCCCCCCCCTCCCTCCCCCCTCCCGGGAAAGGAATTAGTGTACCCCAACTGTCTGCGTCTAGTGTAAGCCATGTAATAGTGTGAATGTGTTCAAATGTCTGTCAGTCATGGAACTGAGGTGGAATGTAGGGACCAGCCCGATATTCACATAGTGGGATCTGACAGTTTATTAATCTTTGAGACAAATATTATATGCGAAAGCTTTGCTTTTCTTGTAGCAACACTATGTATATTAACTTAAACCATTAACTTTTCCTGTTGGTGGAATTAGAATTTATACTTTCATAATACGAAAATATGCAGCGTACATGTTGCTGCACACCAAAGATCTTTCCAAAACGTGTTTTTCCCACTTAGTTTCGTTTTCTAAAGTGCCAGGAAATTCTACACTGGTGTATAAAACCATAGCCATTCAAAGGATTGGTAAGTTTTAGAGTTCCGACAGAAAGTGTACTGTCACTTAACACGGAAAAAGTGTGTTTTCACCTGTTAGAAAATGTATTTTTAACCTGGAGATCCAGGAAAAACCCAGGAATTTTTTACCTTGTCCGCGTATACACACTGTTATATGTCAGGATTCATGATGATGTGCCCATCATTTCGTTAATAGTCACAGTTATTGTGGTATGGATATGGAAGTAAGACACTGCGTGAAATTTGAAAAAAATTGCAATGACAAATAGGGGTCACCATGGTTTTGCATTTGGTGCATATTATATAACACATTGCTGCACATGAAATCTAACTTACATATTGAATTTTGTCTAGACTTGTGTGGGGTCTCTACCTGTCATCAACCTCGAGAAAATTCATCTGATATGGCATACTCATTTGTGGTCGTGCCGTGCCAGCGGTAAAATCGGAGTGAAATACCCACAACATTACTCATAATTCATGAATTATTTGATATATTGAAAACAGATTTTGGCAAATGATAGCATGCAAAGAGGAGAATACTTTGCCATACATTTATTATGCAAAACCTCACTATCTACTGTGTTATTACACTGACTACAGCCTTTTTTTAACTCTCTTGTCAGGCGCAATTCTGGGACTCCCTGGTTCGGGCACAATGAGCCTGACAGGCACTGATTTTGAAATCACCAGTTATCTCATATTTTCAATTTTAGTGCGCCCATAAACAGTGGCTTTCATGGGAATGTATAGACAGAATGTATGGAAATGGATGCTGAAAGAGTCCTTTTATTAAACACAAGAGCAACAAAATATAGGACAGAAATTTCAAAATTATCACTGAACAGTTACAGTTTTCAGTACATAAATTTTATTCAACAGTAAATTTTTACAAATAACTTTAATTTTAAGTCACAATTTTGGTGCTGGTGTTTCTCAAACTGACTCAGGATTACCAGAAGAAACACATTGATGCACAGAGAAGCAAAGTTGGCAAACCATATTTGCATGGGATAAGCAGATCGCGTGGTGACAACTTTTACATTCATAATTTGACAGTCTTCTGCACCACATTTCAGTAGTGTATCTATGTCTTTTGGGATGTAAGAGAGGTGGTGATTTCTCTCTGTCTTCTGTGAGGATAAATCTTTCAAGTTAGCTTTGCAAGCTGGAGGGGATTCCAGTCTTCTTCATACTACTTCTGCATAACTCTCAGAGAACAAGTTGATATGGCAGTGATTTTAGGTAAATTCTTCTAAGCAGTTTATCCAGTTGATTTCCAAATAACCTGGGAGTTGATACCACCCACATTCGACATTGTGAAAAAAAGAGCATTGACCCTTGCTTTGTTTTTTGGCTCCCACTGTAAGTAGCCCACATTTTATCTGCAGTATAAACACCACCTTCTGGTGAAGTGTAGGCAGTGACTATCTCTGGTTTATTCTTCCTTCCAGATTGGGGATCAATGACATTCTTATTATTAAGTGAAGATACAAAAATCCAGTTTTAGTTCTGGTGCGGTATGTAGGAAACCAAAACTTTCCAGTCACTAACGCCAAACATACTGTTTTATTGTTTCTTCCCTTTTACATCAACAAAATCTGATGGAAGTTGCCTTTTATTTTTTCTGGCAGTTCCAACATGTGAATTCTTTTTTGTCTTCAGATAGTCGGTGAGGTCAGAATCAGAAAACCAGCTATCAGCAGTGATATTGCGACCAGATCCAAATACAGGCTTAGCCATTCTCTTGATAACTTCACTTGGTTTGCTGCTGAGACATCAAGGACGTGTGGGCTGTAGTCCAAGATAGATCTCCATGTTGACTGTTCATACCATTTTAGCATCAACAAGAGCAAACTGTTTTGTTCCATATTTATTTAGTTTTGAGGGTATGTACTGTCAAAAAACACATCTACCACGAAAACCTGGAAGCATTTTGTTTATTGTGACATTGTCTTGGCACAATAGCTCTTTTGACAAAATTCCTCGAACTTTTCGAAAACTTCACAGATAGGAGCTAGCCAGTCAAATTCTTTCCGTTGGGCTCCCATAGGTCATTCATCAAAATGAAGGTAATGTATTAGACTCTTAAACCATTTGAGATTCGTCACAAGACCAAATTTTTCAACATTGTCTCCTTCAGTCCCCCATAGTTCCACCAGACTTTGACAATTTCCTGTGTATGCACATGCTAGTTACAACAAGCCAATAAAAATCTCTTTTTTCATTTACATCTTTGGAACTTAGGTCTCTCTCTCTCTCTCTCTCTCTCTCTCTCTCTCTCTCTCTCTCTCTGTGTGTGTGTGTGTGTGTGTGTGTGTGTGTGTGTGTGTGTCCCTGGAGAAACTGTTCTTGCCACTGACATCGTATTGGTTTGTGTGTTTGATGATTGTTTCGAGGATGTCAGTAGTGGATAAAGTACTCCAATATTCAACTGCATTTTTAGCATTTCGTATGACTCCAGAAAAGTGAGTAATGGTCTTGTGAGGTCCCATGTGATGCCTTTTCCCAGATGACTTTTTGGCTCACATGGTCTTCATATCTCTTCCCAAATAAAAGTTTTTTTTTTTGTTTTGTTGTCTTCTCCTTCTTTATGTTCAGCAGTATCCTCACCACCTAATTCCGTTACAGAACTGCCTTCAGGTTCTCCCACCTCGTCTTGTGAATTGATGTCACTCTTCTCACCAAGATCCTCAGATAACATGCAGTCTTCCTTCTCATTGCACATCAGCAAATCCTGTATTTGTTCGAGATGACAAAGGTTAGACAAACCGTAATAATTCCGAGCTGTATCTGTGGAGAATCTGTAGTGTAAAAGAGAGTACATCAGGATAATTACATATTCAGTTGCAACGTACCTGAAAGGCCAGCTCAGTATACTATATATTTTCACAAAATATTCCCAAAATTTGCAGTACTCGTCCATCAAGTGAGCAAAACTCTGATGAAAAAGAACCAAAAATACACAGCTCCGTAATTAAGATGCAATCAGACGCAATGAGCTCAAGAAGCCACCACTTACGTCATATCTGTTCCCCATGAAACTGCACAAAAACTAATGGAGGAGGTTGTAAGAAACACCAGATGATAGGAAGGTTCTAATGACAGGGAAATCTTTTGCAGCCAGATTGGGCAGAAGGGAACAAAAATATGTCAGCTGTGTCTGTCAGGCCAATTGCACCCGATGGAGCATTAATGAAAGAATTTAATTTTTTATGGCCATTAATAACTGCTGAAACGAGACATGCTGTGGGTTTGGGAACAACATAATTGAAGACATTATGCATTTATTTTGTACTGAGGATGTGCTTTTTCATAAGCTACTGACCTTACTTTTCCTAGTTCTTCAGTTAATAAATCACTGTTTCAGAATTCTCTCACAGTTATGTCTGCACAACATACTAGTGAGGGACCATTTCGTAAACTCCACTGTGTTTTACAAAACAAGAAAATTTTAACACGGCAGCAAGAGAAATGTATTGGTTTTACTCAAAATTCGCCACTCATGTCACTTCTCTGAAAGTTACAAATGGTTAACAAGCCAAGCAAAAATAAGTCACTGCATTTTCAGTGGAGTTCTTTTTAGATACTAACCAAAGCAGAGGTGACAGATCTGTTTGAATGGTCACCATGCAAGTGGGGGCGCAGAGGTGCTCCATTTAATATTTACAACTGCAATTCCCCTCCAGTGCTTGGAATTTATCATACAGCACCTGCCTGTAACCCCCACCACTATCACTCTCCCCACGCATGCCCTGGCGAATGCGCATCTTCCGGCCGTGGTATTTTGCCCAGACTCTAATTTTCAGCAGGTGCATCCAGGCGTGGTGGTGGGCTCAGTGTTTTAACTGGTGGCAAAGTTCTGCTGGGGACCCAGTACTGCGGGGTATATTGCTGTTACTCATGCCCAGGGATATGGGCAAACACCACATTGGCAAGGAAGGCAGAGAAAATGGACTGAGTATGGTGTATGGTGGACGTAGTATACATGGCACCTCATTCCTGGAGGAGCCCAAGAGCGGGATAAACAGTCTGAGCACAGAAAGGCAAGTAGTCAAGTGAAGGAAAACCACTGTTACAAATCACCTGGCCTTCCATATAGGGGGTTTAGGAAATGGACCTGCGCTACACAGTAGTAAAAGAAACCACATGCAAAATTTCAGCCTCAAAATGGAATGGATCGAAACAAAAATGACAACAGGCATGAAAAAGGACAATGAGAATTGCAACGTGGAACATATAAAAACGGTCTGATAGAAACCAAAGGGAAAGGGAATGGCGCAGAAGAGAGAAGTGATTACATACACATTTATAATGGCGTACCAAAAGGACAATGAGCCCAAGGTAAAATTACCATTGTCATAAAGAAACAACTAAAAAGAAACTTAACCATCTGGGAATGTATCAGCAACAGAATTCTGCAAGTACAGATGAAGCTAAAGAACCTTTTCATGGCAATTATTATTGCATACTCTCCAAGTGACTATGCTAATTCCACACCCAACTGACAAGATCCCTTGAAAATAATAGGGAATCACAAAGAAATAGTTTTATTAGGAGACTTAACTGCAAGAACAGGGTGGAAAGCCAACAACAGTGTAGTGGAACAACATGGTGAAAATGCCATAAATAATAATTATGAAAGGTTGATAGAATTCTGGTTGCAAAATAACTTCAGTATTCCAAATTACCGCATGAGATTTGGTGCATAAGAGATCTGCAGCTGAGATGCGTGATAATTAATTTAGCGAGATCCAATTCAGTTGTACTAATATTTATTCAAACCATGACTGGTTTCTGGATTTTAAAATACAATCTTCAGGTTATAAAATTATTGTATTAGGCAACCAATAACATGCGGTCAGGCCAGCCAGTGCAAGAGCTCCAATTGTTGCTTCTTGGCAGAAACTGTCAGTCCCCGGGCAGTTACATGGTAGGAATGCCAACCGTTACTGTCATGTTTATGTCATTTCGTTGTTTCTCTGTGGTGTATGGGCACTCAACAGCAAGGTTGGCGGTGACCTCACATATATTAGAAGAAATGAATGTTAGTAAAAGAGCCAAAAATGTTGTCACATTTGCTCACTTGTGTGGAGCCACACAATCGCTCTGTATCACACACTGTAAAACAGAGGCACAGGGGTAAGTGACCAGCTGACCACTTACAAAAAAATATGTGTGCGCCAGTAGCCCTGTTAACACATCAAGAACATCTCCTCTAAATTTTTGGAAACAAGTTGGACAGATCACAAAACATTAAAACTCTAACCACATTCATTTCAACTTCACTTAAAATAGAGGGCAGATCTGTCAGCAAAGATGCCACTGCCCTCTGGACTGAAAATAGAACAGAGTCTAGTAAAATGTGGCGCATAGTGATCTGTATGCCACAAGCGCCAGACACTGGAGGCTTTTCTCATTGGAGCAAGTAGCCATGTGTCGTAGGACTGTGGCCTATGTGAAGATGAGTAAGGGGGACATCATCCCACCTTCATGTCTGAAAGGAAGTATGCCACGGCCGCATAGTGTACTTTACTAGACACAGCTTATTATCAGTCACTTCCAGCCACTCGTCTTCCTTCGACACATGGCTCTGTACCTCAGCAGGAAGGTGACAGCATGCGGGGTGATGGCACACCGAAGTAACTGATGGTTACAACATACCTATTCGGGTGCTACATTAGCTCTTTCATTCTGTATAATACTCGTGTAGCCTGGCACCCAGCTGAAAGACACTTCCTTCCTCAGCCATTGTAGTTGGAGGAGGATGCTCTGGATATTCTGGACTGCTTAATCTACTGTGTACAAGCTTTGTAGAGAGTGATGGACACTCAGAGAATCGGAACAGACAAGAATTTAACACTCAAAGCATGCCTCGTGCTCCAGTGCCCGCAAGATCACATATAGTTCTGCATAAATGGCATTAAAGACTCGTGGAAATCTGACCTTGAGAACACAATCAGGAAAACAACACATCAACCCATGGAGTCCCCCTATTTCGACCTACCTGTAAAGATAGGTGTGGAGTTGTGATGCTCAGTTAAAATGACAGAAAATGAAGTATTAAAGACATATGCTGGAGTACAATCCCTCCTGTATTGCACTAAATCTAAAATTACACTGGATCTCTGCATTAACCGTGATGGCAAGTGGTTAAAAGCATGAATTTGGGGTCGTACAAGCTCTGCACCAATTGACTCCAGCACACACTGCATGTGGATACCAAATGGCATTGTTGCTCATGGACGATTGGAGAAAAGCATTTCAAGAGGTAGACAAGCAACAGTATGGTAAGCAGATGAATTCAGAGCTGCGAGGAACTTACATGCTGATGCACCATGAGGAGCTGCCACCATATGGTGAGTAGCAGTCCCCCAGCCTCAGCGCAAAAACTGGGTGTGGGGCTGGTTCTGCCTTTCAGGTCTCTCAGGTGTGGTAACCACAACAATTTAGAGTTAAAAATGATGCTGCATTGGTCTTTTAAAATGGAGAATGGTAACCCTCATAAGCAAGTCAAATAAATTAAAAATATGATGAGAATGAATAAAATGAACGTACACACACATTGATCTGCAGGAAACAAAACCTGTCTCTGAAGCCCGTGCCTCTAACCTCCACACTGTAAGCTGCAACTGACAAGTCGCTGTTGCAACACTGGAGGAGGATCAGAAAACATAAAAATTGTCCACAGAAAAGGATCATTGTTGGGACTCTGTTCTGTACACATGTTACTGTTTATGGCTATGGCAACATTTAGGGTAACATTTAAAACACTGCCCAGAGAGACACCATTCTCTTGCTCAAAACTATCTGAAGCCCTGTCACCAATGCAGCACCTAAAAAATTGCTTACAAAAGAAAGGCTGTATGAGGTGGCCAACAGAGCCCCGTCGAAGTTGCTCTAGATTATAACGTCTCCAAGTAGTGTTGTATGCCTTTCTGATCTCAAAGAAAATACCGAGACAGTGATGTTTACATAGGAAAGCCTGTTGAATAGCAGCCTTTAGCAGCGACAGGTTGTCAACAGTATACCAAAATCTTAAGAACCCACACTGATAATGGCTAAAGAGTTGCCAGGTCTCTTACAACCAGACCAGATGATGGTTAACCTTTCGCTTTAGGACCTTTCCTACACAGCTTATTAAGGCGATGTTCCAGTAACTACTGGGACATGTGTAGTCCTTCCCTGGTTTTAGGAGGGGAATCAGAATGGCCTGTCACCACGAGTTGGGTAAGTGATCTGTCTGCCAGGAGGATTTCCTTTGATGTTGCTGACAAATGTTGAAGCATGCAGTACCGGATTTGGTCATGACCATGTGCAGTATAATGAGTCTCAGACAGTGCCAGTCCCAAGTCCCACATGGAGAAAGGGCAGCTGTAAGACTCAGAATTGTGGGATCTGATGTCCAGTTTGCCCCTCTCTGCAATCACACAGTAGCGGCTAAACGCCAGATCCAGGTTGGCATTGGCAATAGTCCCTGCAAAATGCTGTGCCATGGTCTGAGCGATGTCTCCAGGCACTGTCTGGAGACACCCCTGTTTACTAGAAATCCTCCTGATGGTGTCCCATAATTTTGTAGAACAAGCAGAACTGTTTCATAGAATCCAGGAACACTTGTCATGCCTTTTCTTGCTCACCTTGGCTCTTGCAACTCGAAAAGCTATGAGGTTGCCTGCCGTTGGGCGGCATTTAAACCGTCGAAGTGCCGCACACCTGTCCCAGATTGCTGAATGGTAGTCATCAGTCCTCCAAGATACAGGTTGCCTCTTAAGATGACATGAGGATTTAGGGAAGGCTAAGTCAGCGGCATATGAATTACTTGTGTGATATGGTCCACCCATCCCTGGATGCTGTCGTGGTGTTCAAACACAGACAGCTGGCTGAACCGTGACCAGTTAGCCCCACTGATCATCCAGTTCAGTGGCTTCTGTTCCAGCAGTCCCCCATCCAGTAGCGGTCACTGGAATGAAGGTCATCAGTTGCTTCCCACTGTGCTGAGTCTGCAAGGGCTGGAGAACAGAAAGAGAGGTAGATTTCTGAGGACAATCCAGTAGCAGTCAAGAAATGAGTGGGACTGCCTGTGTTGAGGATGCATGGCTCCTGAGACTTCATGAGGTTCTCAGACTTGACCCCTGGGGCAAGTAGTCCGAACCCCATAATACATTATGGGCATTGAAATCACCCGGTAGGTAAAATGGGTAGGGGAATTTTGCAATGAGACCTGTGAGAGCCTCAGAGTCTTATCGCATCCTGTGGAGGTAAATACAGGGAGCAGATAGCGATCTTCTGACCCGGATGAACAGCAATGGCTACTGCTTGTAGGTCAGTAACCAAGGAGAAAGCAGAGGAGTTGTGTGTGTTATTAACAAACACAGCAACTCATCCCTTGGCTCTTTCCCCAGTCACATCATTTTCTCGGTGGTGGGTATAGAGCCGTAGCACAGGGACATCAGTGGCTTTGGAATGTGTTTCCTGTAGACATAAGCACAGAAAGTATGCCTATGCCAGGAGTTTCGGTTCCTCCATGTGAGATATGAACCCATTTATGTTTCACTGTAGTATGGGAGCCTTTATCAGGGGATTGCACTTTTAACTTGTCTTTCCACCAAGGTGGGGAACACGCAACAGGTGGAGGTTCAGCCTTGGGGCAAGATGGTTGCAGTGAACAGACTTCACAGCCCATTGGCTATGAAGCGGAAGCAGTATAACTGTCAAGTCAAATGACACCGACAAGGTCTGACAGTCTGCTGCCTGTTTTCACCTGGGTTGCTGTTTTGGTCCGAGATGGCTTTGTAGGAGCTACTGCAGCAGTAGTGGAGCCAGCACTTGATTTTTTACCACTTCTGCCTTTGATGGGAGTTTCACAAGGGTGATGACTGTGGCTTTGTCCAATGTTCTTGGGAGGGCTATGGGATCTACAACAATTGCAGCTTGACAGATGCAGTGACAAACACGGTACTAGTGCTAACATTAGCAAGCTTTGTTTGTGTAGAAGTGTTTAGTGTGAAATAGGCTTCTTAAGGGCCGAAGCAAAAGATGTAGTGAATGTGGGAGGCTGCATGACCTGACAGATCTTCTTGGCTTCAACATACGGGATTCATTTTGATGTTTTAATTTCCTGTATCTTCCTTTCTTCAAGGAAGACAGCATAGCCCGTACTCCAGACTGGGTGATCCCCAGAGCAATTCACTTACTTTGAAGGAGAGGAGCAGCCAGCTCTCTCATGGGCAGCCTCACCACATCTGCTGCAAATGGCTTCACCCTCACATCCTAAGGTGGTGTGCCCAGAGCACTGGCATTTCAAACAGCACATTGGATTGGGGATATAGGGCCACACACTTAGACAAAGGAAACCTGTCTTGATATGCTGTGGGAGTTTTGTGCTATTGCAGGTAAGGATGGAAGAGTCAGATTTTACAAGATCCGCATCCACCCTTTTCAGTAAAAGGTCTCTTCTTGAGCTCTCACTTTCGGTTCCTCCGTGTATGTCAATTCAAGGTGTTGTGGATCTCCGTTTCTGTGCCATATTTCTCAAGCCAACTTTCTGGAGGTTTGTCGCTTGTTGCGAACTAGCAGTTTAAACCTACAGTGTTCATTTTGCAATCACCTGACTGATTTCAACACACCTGTGACTCCCTCTAAACCATTTTGAATATAAAAATATGAAAACCTTCTCAAAGCGGCCCTCCTTACATTTCACAATCACAAACACATTCTGCCCAGTTCTCTGTTACTATTGAATGAAGAAATCTCTGTAAATCCTGAGTCTGGAGGACTGGCTACATGAGCCCTCTTGTTAGTCGGGTCTCAATACTAACCAGCAGCCCCTACACTTTGCTGGGAGGAAGAAGAGGGAACTTCAAGGGTTCCATCTTGGTCCCATGAACAACTAGGGAAATAAGAGTCCACCTAGACAGAGCCCTGCATGCCTAGGTAAGCCTCATACACTACACAGTTGAGGTGCAAAAGATCCCACAGAGATTGCCTGCTAACGGTTGTTCCACCTAAACAGCCATGCATCTTGTCAGTGCATAGCAGACCTTGACATTGACCCACAGCTTATAGTGACTAGGACCAGCAGTGCATATTAGACTCAAGCTCAGGATCCCCTGGGTGCCAAGCCTGTCCCGGCAAATGAATGCTGAGCCCCTGAGGGCTGTTTGTGTCATTTAAGAAGGGAAGCAGGAGAGATTGTACAAACTATTGTGGTATTAATGCCACCCATGGCAAAATCTACACTTGTATACTAAAAAAAGAGGATAGAAGAAGAAATAACTGAATCTGAAGAATAAACTGGATTCATATCTGGTCTCTCGAATGCCGATACAGTAATTATCCTAAAAAATGTAGTTCAGAAAAGAGCAGGTAGGAGGTGTCTTTGGAGACCTTCAAGAAGCTTAAGACACATTTCCACAAATTGTGGGCAAGTCTGATTGATAATGTGTGTCACCAAGCTATGTGGAAGCTGTCAAATTGTTCTACAAAGGCTGTATGGCACTGTTAAAAATCAGAAATCGTCCATCTCAAGAGTTTGATGTGAGGTGATAAAGAACCAGCTGCTTGAGGAGGCTTTGAAACTGTGGGAAAGAAAATGTGGAGGAATAGGTATCCCCATAGATGATGAGATTTTTGCTGATGCCGCTGTGGATGAGGAACATGCTACTTATGTGCTTCACACATTAAAAGAAGAATATAAAAAATGGAGAATTACTGTAAGCATATCTGAAGGAGGGAGAAAATATTGTTAATTACATGCAAGTGGGTGCTGATATTGTTACTTTAAATACTTGAGAGTGACATAGTTGTCAAATGTTATAACTGTAGCTAATATAAACAACAAAATTGCCCAGGACACAGGGGCCATAAAACAGTTAAACGTGCCCTTTGGAACAATAACACAAGCACACAGAACAAAACAAGTCTTAAAATTACAGACTTTGCTTGAAATTATTTGAATAGCAATTGTTGCAATTAATAGTTAATGTATAGGGAATGGCCAAAAATGTGGAAACACCAAAAACACAACACATTTCCATGCCCAGTGCAGTGTAGGAAACCCTTTGGCATTCAAAACAGCTTCAAGTCCTCTTGCAATGAATAAATATAGGTTCTGTATGGCTTCCAAGTGAATCTTATACCAGTCTTCCTGCTAAGTAGTGGCACATTCAGATAACGATAACGATGGAGGTGGATATGGATCACACGCCCTTCTCTCCGAAGTAGACCACGAAGCTCGATAACATTGAGATCTGGTAACTGTGGTGACCAGGAAAGATGCAGAAATTCATCCTCTTGCTCACAGAACCAGTGTTGGATGATGCATACTGTGTGAACAGGGGTCATGTTGTCTTGGAATACAGCATCACCATTGAGGAACAGTCATTGTACCAGCTAAAATGGCCATGCAGCAGTAATGCAGCCTTGCAGAGTGGGCATGGGGTCCATGGAATCACCAACCCCCACTATGTTTCACTCTTTGGATGTAAACTTGACTAGAAGCTGGAAACAGTGTGACACAAGAGTCATCTGACCAAATTACTTTCTTCCTTTGCCAAGTAGTCCAGGTTTTGTGGCTTTGGCACCACATGTTCCTGTTACAGGCGTTTGCATCCTGATAAGTAGTTTTGAAATTCCAGCCCGCCCTTCAATTCCCTGCTTTGTATCTCCCTTCATGTTGTTTTGGTGCTGACAGGGCTTGCGAGTGTGACATTCAGTTTTGCGGTGACTTTTGCTGCTACGATCCTCTTCTTTTTCATCAGTGTCCTCTTCAATTACCGTCTGGTATGATATATCAACACACACACTTTCAGCGGCATTGTGACGTAGGTGGATGATGTTTTTCTGCTTTCGATATATGTTGCCTCATGACCAAAATCTTTGGTCAAGTTGGTTAGGGAAACACCCATCGTATGAACACCAACAATTTTTCCATGAGATCTGATATAATGCACTCACAACTACACAGAACACTGTTCTGACCACAAATGACACTTGCAACATGTGCCATTCATGGTCAAGTACGACAGTGCAACCTTCAGAAAATTGGGCTAGCTTCTGTATTTATGTTCAAGCGGGCATTTCTCACTGTGATTCCATATTTTTTCCAACCCCTGTACAGTCCCTTATTATTTAGTGACATTTGTGATATCTTTGATATTCTCCTTGCTGAGTTTTTACAAGCTTTTTGTACTGAAATACACTAATTTTTTCTTCTGGTCCTTCCTTTGTTGAAATATTTCTCTTCACAGTTGCCCATCAGATTTCTATGTGGTTCATGTCAGGTCTGTTCCCAAGCCAGGCTTAAAGCTTTGCTGTTTTTCTTCCAAAAATCGGGCTACTCTGCTTTACAGCATAGTGCAATGGCATGCATGCAGAGTCTATCATCATTTGAGAACCTTTCACTGATTTAATTGGTTTCACAGAATTTCTTTGTACTGATGCTGCTCCATTGTGCCATCAGCAGTGTACAGCTTGCCTGTTCCTCTAATAGACATCTCACTCCTGACCATTGTTGATGTTGGATGTTTTGTTTGCTGTAGAATACACTCTGTCTTGAATACTTCTCCTGGTCTCCTCCAGATTTACTGACAGATTCCTCCATTGTAGTGAATACAGATTCATCACTGAAGCATACTTAGGTCAGAAACACAAAATTCTGTATTAGATGAATGATAAAGTTTCTATAAAATGCTTAATTTGAAATGAAAATCTCTTGAGTATTAAAATATTATCAGAATATACGGCAGAGAAAAATAAGTGGATATTTCTAATACCACTTTACATGTTGATAAGTGCATGCATTCACATTACAAGATACGGTATAATCCGAGCCATCAGCAACCTAATTGTAGGACAGAACTTATAAAAAAACACGAATTGTTTCGTAATTGGGGGGGTCTAAGTTACAAGAAGAGAGAGATATACTTTGTTACTTAAGATTGGTAACTTAATTCAAAATAATTGAAGCTTTTTGAGAGAAACTGTCAACAGTTGTGTTGCTGATAATATGCAAATGATGATGATATTTTATGTGGGATATGTTTTTGAATGAAAAGCATATTGCGGTTTAGGTAAAAGTAATTCAAAGGAAAGGGTGGATTTTACCACGATTGGTGTCCAACAGCTGCCGCTGAAGACTCTGATGTAGGCTTTGCAGACATTTTGTTGTGCTATGACCAGCCCTGGATTAATTCTTCTGTGAAGAGATTGAACAAGGACCTGAATGGGCCACTTCAGGCAGTTGTGAAGTATTATATTAGTGTTATTCTAGAAGAATCTTTTGGGTGGGTATTACTACAATAATCATAGGCTACAGTTGAGTAAAAATGATGATGATTAAAAAATAATAATGAGAAACCATGTGGCATAATGTACTAGAAAAATTCGCAGTAGATGTAGAGTTAACAAAATGAAAACTGCTTATGGTTTACTAGAACAAAAAATTTTGTACAAGAAGAAATACATACCTGGGAAAACAAAACCAAAACACTATACCGCAGTGGTAAGAGCAGAACATTTATATGAATTTGAATGCTTAAGAATGAACTGAAGCTGCATAGAATAGATGTACCGGAAAGAAAGACCTTCAGGAAAATGATGAGTGCAGTGCAAGCTGCATATTGTTGGAAGATGAGAAGTATCAAGGAGATATACAAAAATATAGAAAAATTGTCAGAAGTAATGGCAAAGCAAAGATGAAATTACAATGAAATGAACACCCCAAGCTGCTTACAGGCGTTGACATACACCAACGGGGACAGATGAAAATGTCTGCCCCGACCGGGACTCGAACCCAGGATCTCCTGCTTACATGGCAGACGCTCTATCCACCTGAGCCACCGAGGACACAGAGGATAGCGCGACTGCAGGGATTTATCTCTGGCATGCCTCCCGCGAAACCCACATTCTCAACGTATTGTCCCACACTTCATTCATAGTGCCCCCGCCCATTATACTCATTACTCGCGGCACATTGCCGATTCCCGTAAGAGTTCGGGCTCTGTTTGTGCATTCGCACAGAAGAAGAAGATGGTCAAGTGGCCGGTGAGCCTTAACTATATATACAGGGTGTGGTAGATAAGTAATGAGACTCAGTCTAGAAAAACAAATTTATTGATCCAATTTGTACAAAACGTTAATATTCTTCAAAGTACTCGCCTTGGGCGTCGACACAACGTTGCCAGCGCGTTTTCCAAGCTTCATAGGCCCCACTGTAGTCCGTTTGAGTTATCCCAGTTAGTGCCTTCGTGATAGCACGTTGGATGTTCGGAATATCGTCGAAACGATGACCCTTCAGGCATCTTTTGACCTTCGGAAATAGGAAGAAATCAGGAGGACTCAAGTCAGGACTGTATGGTGGCTGTGGCAAAACTTCAACTCCAATTCGGGTCAAGTAGGAGGTCATGAGGAACGCTGTGTGCGCCGGAGCCTTGTCGTGGTGGAGACGCCAGCGTTGAGCAAGGTCCTGTCGCTTCCGTTTGACGGCTCTGTGCAATCGCTGAAGGACTTCTTTGTAGAATTCGGCATTGACAGTCTTCCCCTGAGGGACAAACTCTTTGTGAATTAACCCCCGCTTGTCGAAAAACACAATCAGCATTGTCTTGATGCGGGACTTTGACATTCTTGCTTTCTTCGGCCGCGGGGATTCCGGTGTGTGCCACTCCGAGCTCTGGACTTTCGTCTCTGGGTCGTACTGGAATGTCCACGATTCGTCGCCTGTTACTACGTTGTCTAAAAAGTGTGGATTATTTTCCAAATCATTCAACATCTCACGGCAAACGTCCACTCGTTGTTGCTTTTGTTCGGCGGTGAGCACTCGGGGAACCAATTTTGCGCAAACTTTCCTCATCATCAAATCTTGCGTAACAATTTGGTGAACCACGATCATTTTGAGACTTAAAACGACGGTCGGAGTCCAGGAGTTCTTTCACTTTGGCCACCGTTTCATCCACACGACTCGTTGAAGGGCGTCCAGATCGTTCCATGTCTTCAACGGATTCCCTCCCGTTTTTAAATTCATTAAACCACCGGAACACTTGAGCTCTTGATAGGGAGTCTTCTTTGTAGGCCTCCGTAATCATACCAAAAGTTTCCGAAGCAGTTTTGCCCAAGCAAAAGCAAAATTTGATTGCATACCGCTGTTCTATCGAGCGATCCATCTTCAGCGTTTTCACAAGTGTCACGGGCACACAAACAACGTAATACGCGAAGCTCGACCCTCACTGCACCAGAGCTCCGACGCGACTGCGAACCGGTTCTATTGTTAGCTCAGATCCCCCACCACGTGACGTACAGGTGGAGACCGCCCTGCGAGCGACTGGGGCGCCGTGCGGCGGCCAGTCTCATTACTTATCTACCACACCCTGTATTCTAAGAAGGTATCTGTTCTTTATGACATGATACCTTCTTAGTATATATAAAGCAAAGATGAATCTTCTTTGAACACACCTAGTAAATTAATGAGAATAGGTTAACAAAACAAATACTCCTGTATTTTTGGGAAAAGAAATTGACAGTACTAAGGATTACACAAATGAGAAAAGAACTGGAAAGATACAACATCGAAGTATCAGAAATAACAGAAAGAAACCGTATTAAGAATAAACTAGTAAATTTAGAAGTCTTTCAGGGAAGAAGAAATAAAAAATGGATAATAACATGGACAAAAGAAAGGAAAAGATAACATGGGGAGAAAATGGAGTACTGGAAAAATAAGAAATAACGAGAACAGAAGTAGAAGTAGTCATATTATTTTAGTTGGTCAATATGAAGATTTAAAAAAAGATGCATGAGCAGACTATAACGTTGGTGACAATCTGATGCAGACTAATTCCTGTGGTTAGTGGGTTCAGGCAGACATGTTTTAGAAGCTGCATTCAGAATTTTAGCTCATAGTATTAGAAGAAACTGAAGTGACAGAAGATCCAGTTGCATCACAGAAGCAGAGAGAGAAAGATAAAATCAAATTACTGTATTTTATTAGATTACCATGTCCTAAAATCAGGTAGATGCAGTGTTTCTTGAATTCCAAAAAAGCATTTGACTCAGTACCTCATCAGTGCTTATTTACAATAGAATGATTATATGGGATATCAAACAAAATTGATGACTGCTGACTGGATTTGGAAACTTTTGGTTGGCAGGACACATGTTATCCTGCTTTGGCAGATGTTGAAGTAATTTCAGGAGTGCCCCAGGAAAGTGTTGATGTTCATTTTGTGTATAGGTGACCTGCCAGACAATATTAAAAGTCACCTTCAACTTTTTACACATGATGCAGTTATTTGTAATGATGTACTATCTGAAAAAAGTTGCTTAATATTTAGTCAGAGCTTGATGATATTTTAAAGTGTTGCAAAGTTTGGCGACTTGCTTTAAATGTTCGGAAATGAACTGTGCACATTGCAAAATGTAGAATCACGATATCTTATAACTATAATACTAATAGTCACAATGGAATCAGTAAAATACCTGTGACATAATGATTTGTGGAGATATGAAGTGAAATAATACATAGTCTCAGTTATAGACGAAATGTATGGCAGACTTTGGCTCATCTGTAGGACATTAAGAAAATACAGTCTGCAAAGGGGAATTCTTATAAAACTCTCATGTGGTCCATTATAGAATATTGCTCAGGTTTATGGGACTCACAGGAGGTAGAATTAACAGAAAACATTGAGTGTATGCAAAGAGGGACAGTACAGATGGTGGAAGTTTTTTGTGACCAACAGGAGAGTGCTACAAAACTTGAACTGGCAATCACTTGAAGGACAGTGATCAGCTATCCCATGAAAGCCTACTCGCAAAGTTTCGAGAATCATAGTTGAGGAAACTAGGCATGCAATGCAGCCCCATATGTACTGTCCTCTTGGGAACCACAAAGACAAGATCAGACTAATTACAGCACACACACAGGTAGTTAAGCAGTCAGTATTTCCTCACCCCTTATGCAAATAGAACAGTAAGATACTCTGATGTGTGGTACTACTCTGCCATGCACTTTCCAGTGGTTTGCAATGGATGTACAGGTAAACGTAAAATATAAATTATTTCTTTGCTTGAAAATTCTTAAAAACTGGAAGGGGATTAATGTTCTTAATTACACATTTAACATTTATGTTATATGTTCATAACACGACATATACCAATTACTATGTCAATGAAATCAGAAATTATTAAGTGAATTCCAGCACAAGCTGTGAAACTGGAGATGATGATATGGAGGTGATTGTATTAGGAATAGTAGATGTAGAAGAAGAAAAATTGGAATTTAAAATAACATTAATGGAAATTTCTGGACGGACCGATACATAAAATAAAGAAAAGGCTACCACTTGCACATGCATGAAGCAAAGTAATATGTAACAGAAAAAAGCATTCACACTAGCTTTTGAGCACTAACACTTTCTTTAGCAATAAATACACACATTCACACACAGACACCCAAATACACACTCACAAGTCTTGCTGTGAACTATGGGAGTGTGTGTGTTTGGGTGTCCGTGTGGTTATATGTGTGAATGTGTGTACTAATGCTAGGAAAAGAGCAAGTGCTTGAAAGCTAGTGTGGATACTGTTTTATGGTATATGTAACTGTGCTCCATGCATTAGTCCACTGTAGATGAGTGGTTGCCTTTCCCTTATTTTATGAAATTTAAAATAAGCTATGATTGCTGTAAACATAATATACAAAATATGGAATCAATGAAAACTGATTTTGATTATGGGTTGAAAGGCAGAACAAAAGGATAGTTGGCTCAGAAATCTGGCTGTGCTAAGAACAACTACCTTACTCTGACATTAAAGTTGGGTGCAGTTTTGTTACTGCATTTTTAAGAATTGTCAACTTCAGCATATTATTCTTTTCCAGATACAAATGGTGGGGAAAGTTCGTCAGCCCCTGAGAGCATGGAAATGTGTGTTAAGGAAGAAGCAGTAAGAAATTCAGTTCCACCAGAAACACACATTGTTGAAGAAAACCATGAACAATCTGGTAAGATTATACAATTTATACGTCCGCACATGGAAAAATTGTATGTTTGATCATATACAGACAGGTGCATGGCTGTCTGCAGGAATTTTGCCCAAAAGGGACAAGATTCTAAAATTGTCAAGTTTTCATATAACTACTACTGTGAATTTCAGATCTCATCATATTCCAAGAACTAAATTTAATAATATACACACAAAACTTACTTCATCTAAAATGACTGTATCCATTTGGTATTTTGAAGATTTTTAAGAGCTTTAAGGAACCATTTGCACTCGAGCACAGACAATATTTAATTTACTGAACTTAGAGTGTATGTATCGATTCTTTAAGGGGGGAGGGGGGAAAGGAATTAACACCACTCTCTTGTCGCAGCCAGTAGGCATCAGGGGTTGTTCCTGTGGACATGGGGACATGTCAGACAGATATACTGCAGCCATGTTTGTATTGTGCTGGGTTTTGGAGCGTTCCCTTCTGTAGCTCTTTAAGAGCTGTATGAGGATGTGACACAGAAAAGATTGGGTACTCTGTTTCTTCACTTTCCTATAAAGATCCCACCCCAAATATTACAAACAATGCCAAAATTGCCACCACTACTAGAGAACAGTTAATTTTTCATTAACAAACTGACAACCAAACAGTCTAATCTTTACTAAACCACTGTGCTACCCCTCGCAGGCAGTTGAGAAGAATTGGAGGCAGTCATTCCTAGAAATAAGTGAGAATTTTCAAAGTAATAAAATGTAATGTCATCCCCCCCCCCCCCCCCCCCTCCCAAACCTTTTCCTCACTATAACATTCAGAAGCTACCTCCCTCTCAAGTACGTCTGCTAACAACACACTGCAGGAGACAGAAATAAAAGTGGCCATGGAAACACGACCATTAGATGTCACAACCTGGAAACTGATGGCTTTGATTGAGGAGTTGCATTATTTATTGGTACATGGGTAGAGCAATATACAGATATTTAAAAAATAACATGAAGCATTGAATCGCTCTTTCGGGTAGTCAAGACTGATGGTGGTGGCAAGTGGATAATCATCATCATCAGTTATCTGCTATATTAGCAGGTCCTTTCCCTCTCCATTTTCTGCGATCCATTGCTTCCTTCTTAAGGCTGCTGTATGTTGTACCGTCCATCATGTCATCCAGTATCTGGAATCTCTTCCTTCCTCGCTTCCTTTTCCCTTCTACATAACCTTCTAAAACTGTTTTTATCAGTCCGTCATTCTTTCTTAATATATGCCCAATCCAATTTCTTTTTCTTCTCTTTATTACATCTAGTAACTGTCTTTTCTCTCCCACCCTTCTCAGTACCTCTTCATTTTTTACTCTGTCCATCCAACTTATTCTTTCCATCTTCCGCCATGTCCAGATCTCAAAAGCCTCCAGCCTTTCTGTCTTTTTTCCTCATAGTCCATGTTTCAGCGCCATATAGAAGAACACAAGACATTTTATGAGTCTCTTTCTGAGTTCTCTGTCCAGACCGCTGCAGAAGATTCTCCTTTTCTTATAAAATGCCTCTTTGGCCATTGCTATCCTTGTTTTAATTTCTGTGGTGCACTTCCAGTCGGTGCCTATCCTGCTTCCAAGATACTTAAAATTTTGCACCTGTTCTAGTGTTTCTCCATTCAGCACAATTTTTATTTCCTTATTTCCTCCTATTGCCAATACTTTTGTCTTATTTGTGTTAATTTTCATTCCATATTTTTTTCCGTTAGTTGCAATGGTGTCCACCAAATCCTGTAATTCTTTTTCCCCTGTGGCTAGAAGGACCATGTCATCAGCAAATCTCAAGCACCCTACTCTTCTTCCTCCAATTTCTACTCCTTTGTCATCTAATGAGCATTGGTCAATCACATTTTACAAGTAAAGGTTGAAAAGAGTAGGTGATAAACAGCATCCTTGTCTTACTCCTTTCCCTAGTCTGATCCAGTTTGTACTTTCTCTTCTCACTTTAACTGAAACTTTTTGATTAAGGTACACTGAGTTTATAAGTCTTCTGGTTTTCCAGTCCACTCTGTTTTCCCTCATAATAGTCGCCAGCTTGCCCCAAACCACATTGTCAAATGCCTTTTCTAAATCGATGAAGCACATATATAGGTCACTTCCTTTTTCAATAAACCTTTCTCCCAAGATTCGTAGGAGCCCTATTGCATCTCTGGTGCCCGTATTCCATCTAAAGCCAAACTGCTCCTCGCTGAGATTCTCCTCTATTACTTTCTCAAGTCTTTTATTAATTATTCTTAACATCACTTTGGCTGCACGTGAAATGAGGCTGATTGTCCTGTGCTCGCTGCATTTCTTGGTTCCTTGTTTTTTCGGTAATGGAATCATTACTGTTGTCAAAAAGTCCTCAGGCCATTCACCACTGTCATATATTTTATTACATAACCTCAATATTTCTCTTATTCCATTGTGGTTCAAGCATTTTAGTGTTTCTCCCGGTATTGTATCTGTACATACTGCTTTGCCATTTTTCATTGCAGCAATGGCAGACTTTACTTCTTCCATTATGATGGTCGGTCCTTTCTCTTCATCACTTACACTGTTATGTGATTCAAGTTCCAGAGTTTCTGGTTTGCTATTTGTGTCATATAGCTCTTTTATATATTCTTCCCATCTCTGGAGGACATCGTCACGATCTTTGTACACTACCTCTTCGTCTTTACTCAAAATTTCCATAGTAGCACTTCCTGCTCTGTTTTGTTCTCATGTCATAGTCTTTACTCTGTTGTATAGTAAGTCATATCTTCCCTTCCTGTCCAGTTCTTCAATTTCATCACATTCCGCTTTTAGCCATTTTTTCGTAGCCTGCTCTGTTTCTCTTCGCAGTTCGTTATTTAACCTTCGGTATATCTTTCTTGCATCTTCAGTGCTCTTGTTTTTCAATTTCCTTTTCTCCTCCATCTTGGAAATCATTTCTTGTGTGACCCATGGTTTTTTTGACCTTTTCCCTTTTACATATCCTATATTTTGCTGTCCTGCTTTAATGATTCCTTCTTTCAGCATATTCCAGTACTCGTTGGCATTATCAGGTGCTTCTTTGTCTCTTAATGTGTTTAGAAAGTCCCGAGACAGCATTTCTGTAATTTGTTCTTTGTTGGACCTTATCTTCTCTAGATCCCACTTCTTCACCATTGTCGCGTTTTTCAGTTTTTTCATTCTTATTTCTATTTCTGCCATAAGTAAGTTGTGGTCACTATTAATATCTGCACCTGGTAATGTGTGCACCTTCTTGATTCCATTCCTGTATCTTTCTTCTACCAGTATAAAATTGATTTGGCTTCTATATTTATCCCCTGGTGATTTCCAAGTGTAGAGCCTACTCTTATGGTTCTTGAACCATGTGTTTGCCGCTATCAGCTGCCTTTCCCTGCAGAAGTCAGTTAATCATTCACCTCTGTCATTTTTCTTTCCAAGACCATGACTGCCTACTATGTTTCCCTCTTTCCCTTCTCCCACAATGGCATTCCAGTCTCCCATTACTATTTTGCAGCATTTTTTATTTTCGTCCATTATTCTCTCTATTACATTGTACGTTTCCTCTACAATTTGGTCATCATGTTCTGAAGTTGGCATATACACTTGGACAATCAGTAAATCTTTTTGTGCTCCTTTCAACCTTACACCAATAACCTGGTCATTTGCATAGTCTACATATTCCACACATTTAGCCAATTCCTTTGTCATAATCATTCCTACTCCATTAATTCCTTTTACTTCTCCTCCTGAGTAGTAGAATACATATTCATCTGACTGCAACTCTCCATGTCCATTCCATCTTACCTCAGCAACTCCGAGGTCCATATGATTCTTTTCCATCTCTCTTTTAAGGTTTTCTAGTTTTCCTGCTTGTAGCAGAGTTCTGACATTCCAGGTACCAATTCTCGTTTTGATTTTTTGCCTCCTTTCAAGTTGTCCCCCCCCCCCCCCCCTTCGGAGATCCGAATGGGGGACTATTTTACCTCCGGACAATGATTTAACATGAGAGGAAGCCATTTTTTGTGCATAAAATGGAGACTGCATTATGCAGAGAAGATAATCTGCGGTGGTATTCCGTTGCCTTCCGCAGTTCTGGAGGCCGCCCCTAACATGGGATACAGACGCCTTTTGCAGCCGCCCGCTCCAGGTCAGACGCTGCATGAGAAGTATAGGTTGGAAAATGAAAGACCCCTAGCCCTCGAAACCTAATAGCGTCAGGGTCGGAAAAGAACAAGAGCTGGCCAAGGGTGGCCAGATAGGAAAGATAAAAGTGAGGAGCCTGGCATAAGTAAGTGGAAGCAGTGCCAGGACTCAGCTCGGGGCCCCGTGGTCGCCAGCCATGTATCACTAGGTGTGACTCCCTGAGGATAATACTCAAAATTTAGGTATGTCAGTTTTCTATCATTGTTACTCGAAAAAAGCGATAACAGTGACTTGGTAGCAGATCATGCTAAAACATTAGTTTACTTACCTACTGAGGGCCTTTACATTCACCAAAACAGAGAAATTCCCTCACTCACATCCATCATATGCCACTATTGTTTGCAGGTTATGACACGGTGAAGACTGACCTAAGGGAATATGCATAACCACTTGTTTATAGGTCAGTACCTAGGCTCTAAATTGCTGTTTTGCTGAGAATTGCCCTCAGTGCCAGTGTTATTGTAATTTATGTTGGAGGATATACTAGAAGGAGGGGAAGCATCTTATATCAGTAAGACTTGAGGTTTGTGTTTTGGTTACTCCTTCATGCTCAAATAAACTGTTGGCAAGCAAGTATGTCCTATGCTCAATTCACATAAGCAAGTAACAAGTAGCATCAGTAAACTTTTCAGTACCGCACAGCGACATTGCAGTGGTAATAGCACAGCAGTACAGGATTGGAAGCCAGTCAGTATTGACAGACAAAAGAAAGCAGACAGTGTGACTGGTGCACAGTAAAGCACTTACTGCACTGAAATGGCCACACTAACAGAATATATTTTAAACTGTTATCATTAACAGAAGATTTGTAGATTAAGATGAAACAGTTGTTGTCATGGAGTGAAGCACCTGTTGGATAAGGCATTTCAGCATTTGAATGGTCATATTCAAACAAAAAAGCCACCATTAGACACAAGCACAACATAATTTAACAGCGATAATTTCGTATACCATTTCTCTGCTGATCAGTTTCACAGCAGAACCCTCGCAATAATTTTTCATACTCGAAACCATGCAGCTCCAGTAAGATCTTATTGTGGTGCTCCTTGTACCCCATGTTTCAGCATATTTCTTCACCTCTTCAGTGTTGAGTGGCTCCACTGTTTCATGTTTTCTGCTAAAATGCATGTTAGAATGATACTGTAAGCTTATAGTGTTAAATCCCTATTGTGCTTTGAATACGTCTACGGAGTTCAGTGACTTCTCTTATAGCTTAAAATCATTTCTTCTGACCATTGTTGAGACGTGGCAGTGGCTACTCATGAATTCCTGAACTAATCTTCCCATTGTTTTCTGATGCTCTGCTGTTGCTCCTTTCTGTGGCTTGGTATTGTTTGCAATTGTGAACTCAGACCATTACATTATAATTGGTCTTAACTACCCTCTTGTATAACCTTTGGTAGTTAATGAGAGGGTTGAGAACTTTTGTTATTACAGGGGAATAATTGTGTGTCCTGCATTTTCTCGCTGGTTGCTATGTGCAGTTACAATGTTTAACTCGGCATTTTCCAATTTGTTGAGAGTCCAGAGTGCAGTGGTGCTATTGAATGAGTTTTGTATATGTTGTATTGGTCCAAATGTAGGCTATGCTTGCATTTCATTTATGTAATTTTAAATAACTTTTCTGAGGTACATTTATGTGTTGGTGTTCTAGAATAATTTAGTTACTTCCAAGAGAAGCCATTCGGACTCTAATAACATCGTCCCTTCTTTAGCTACCGTTGTGCAGGATCTAGAGAGGGGCCATATTTTGTAGCAGCTGCCTAGAAACTAGTAATCAGCAAGAAAATGCCTGTTTGCATATGCTGCACATTAATTTTTATAGACTGAGGTATGGAGGAGGATGAAGTGATGGACAAAGGAAGGGGGAGGTGGAGAAGGATAGAGAGGGGTGGCGAAGGAGATTAGATTGTATATCCAGTTGCCATACATATGTGGCAACTGCAAATCATTGCCAAGTTAACTGGTTCTATAATAAAGCGAAAAGGTAAATGCACTTATAGTAAAACTTGTAATTCATTACTTGAATATCATGCAGTTTTCCCACATGAGGAACCAGTTGAAAGTTACTTCTTTCTTGTGAGACAACTAAATGTACGTGTGGTTCACTAAAGACAGATAATTTTTTGATGGCCACTACATAAGTTCCTGTGGCTAATATTTCAGTGTCTTTTTAAATTATCGGCCCATGCATAGGGAAACTTTCGTGAAGTTAAACAGTTTTAAATGCACTTTCTGTTTAAATGTTGGAAGTCAAAATGTTGAGCCATTACTGTTGCAACAGTTGGTCAGTAATAAAAGAGATCTGAATGCAACAACCGGTATTTTTTCTTCGACTTTCTTCCATCACATTGACAATCAGTTCTCTATAGTACCAGATGTTTTGGACCCCTACTTTCATGTTTTTTGATGCAGTGTACCATTTCTCAAAGTGGTTAAATGTTTCCCTGTGTGCATTATTATCTTGACTCCATAAATAAGAAACACAACTTAAGGCTAAATGATCCTGCCATTCTTTTTCCATTGAATTAATCTAAATTACCTGTATTTTCTGAGAGTGGCATTTTTCACTGTTTAACAGAACATTGTTCAGTATTACTTTTTAGTATATTTACATTGTCCCTATTTGTATCCTTATTAGTATCCTTGCATTTTTTGTAGCTTTGGTGTGTTTAGTTGTACAGTAATTTTCAAAAAGAAAATGATTACACCTTGATTGATGATGGAATGGCAGCTACCTAGGTGCTTTGTAATGTTTGTCGTATTTCCGTTCCAGACCATGTATGTAACTTCTCTGGTTGGTTGTAGTGGATCAGTGGATAAGTAAACTGAACACACTTTGTATTATTTCAGAACTATATATTTCACTCAAGAAATACCCTTATCATTCAAGCAAACGTGCTACTCCGTCGATAAGAAGAAGAAAAGACAAGACTGACTGTAGAAAAGAACCTTGTTAGCATTTAGAGGCACACATTCGCGTATATCATTATCTATGCCACAGTATTAATATTGAAGCTATCTTACTGTGACAAAGAAAAAATATTTAATAAAAAAAAAAAATCAGATGAACATAAGTGAAAAAAATTGTCTTTTCTTGCTTCCTATTTGTTTATTGTATTACAATGTCCCAACCATTTCCCATTATTCCAATTAAAAGCATCCATATGGGCTCTTTCCCATATTCTACCCTGTGTAAAGGTTCACATTGGTGTTCATGATGCTGTGGCTTGATAAACATTTTGTAAGGGAAAGGAAAGATCCATAGATCCCTGGGCTCTGTGCATCATTTTTCTTTGAGGCTGTTCCAGTTTGCCTTTTCCCATGGCATCATGTAATAGAGGTGAAGACTTATTTCTTGCCTCCTAATAATTAAAAACAAATGTCCCTTATATGAGGTTGTTTGTACAGAATATGAATTCTAAGTTTGCAGTGTTGCAGATATTGTGCTGTGAAATTCATTCCACATGATTCATCCAGGCAATATTACATTAGTTTTGATTTAGGGTCAGTTTTTTTCTTTTTGGTGATGTTTATGATTATTTCTAGAGTGTTACTGATGTGCCGGCCGGAGTGGCTGAGCAGTTCTAGGCGCTACAGTCCGGAACCGCGCGACAGCTACGGTCGCAGGTTCGAATCCTGCCTCAGGCATGGATGTGTGTGATGTCCTTAGGTTAGTTAGGTTTAAGTAGTTCTAAGTCCCATAGTGCTCAGAGCCATTTGAACTATTTTTGTTATTGTTGTCAGATTATGATTATGCAAGCATGACATTCTCATATACCACACCCATCATATCACTTTCATATATTGTCCCAGCTTTAACGTATTTCAATGCATTGCTTAATACCTACCAGAAAAATGTGCATGTAGTCCATAGACTGCATTGAGGGATTTTATGCTAACTCACAATCTGTAATTCTATCTTATTTCTACATAATAAGATGTCATAAGGTCCCCAATCAATATTGTTGACTGACATGCAGTTAGTAATATTGTCCATTGCTGTTTAAGGCCTTAATCATTATTGTAATGTCATACTGAAAGAACTAAAGCTGGAGATGTGCATAGGAATGCTTTTCAGAGAGAAGTGGATGGGGGATGAATTTTTATACTAGAAAAAGAGCAAGATTGTGTTCCGAAAGGTGGTGTGACTTCTGACCTGTCATCAGCTTCTATCTGCCATTCCCCATAATTCATCTGCCAGTGACTGGGTGCCTTTCCCAGTATGGTTTCCTCAAGTAAGTTAAGGTAAATGTCAGGATGGTTTCTGGGAAGAGGTCATCTTTTTTTCATCCCTGTCCTTCACTAATCTGGATGTGTGTGATCCCTCCCAAATGGGATCATCATTGATGCGACATTAAATCCTAAGTGTGCTTCCTTTGCAGATCAGTTTGTCTTTCTTAATTTGTGTTTGTTGTTTCCATTCTGGAAATCCATTAACATAAAAATATTTGTTATCATCTGATTTCTTATTTTTTTATTTTTGCTGGAGCTTTCGTAAGACATTATAGATCATTTTGCTTTGTAATGTGTAACTCCTTCATTGTATTGAATTTTAGATTCCATACCTAAGTTATTTGGTAACTGAAATAGCCAGTAAAACAGTAAAATTAAATAAAAAAACTTATTAGGTATATTGTACAACCTGAGCCATTATCATTAATATTTTCTGTTGATAACCAACAAAGTCATAAATGATTTTGGAGGCTTTCTTGACATTCTTTTGAGGGGGGGGGATATTTGTTCCACTTTGATCAGAAAAGAAATATGGCTGGCCACACACAGATTTGTCTTGTAAAGACCAAATTTAACCATTGTGTGATATTGCTTAAGTACAGTATTTTAATTAGATTCCATTTGTGCCTAGATCACTTTTTGAAATTCCTGGCTGCAGAAACAGTGCAGTGGCATGTTTTTTAAACCTATTTATTTTGTTGTTGAGGAAAGATAAATATTTTCTTTGTTTTCCTTCTATTTATTAGGTATAGAGGTCGTTGAAGAAGTAGTGTTTTCAATGGCAGAGGACTTTGCGGATCCAGTGGAACTAGCAAACCAAGCTACACGACTGCTCGAAGAGCATGACCTTACAAATGTCCTCAACCAGATTCCTGCAGATGCATTTAATGACTTGTTCACTGGTAAGTAGAATTATTATTGACTCGTACATCACATGAACTTGATAAAAGCAAATGCGCACATTTGCGACAATGCAACAGCACCTATTCTTTTTCACTCTCCAACACTCCTGTTGGCTGGTTTGTTCTTGCCCACCTTGACTTCCTCTCCTGTGCAGATCTTTTCATCCTAGATTGACACACAACACACAATTTCCTCAATTACTTATTTTTTGTATTTTAATCTATTTCCCCTTCCTACCCTCTACAGGTCACTGTAGATAATCGAAGTCATTCCATGAGGTCTTAACACATATCCTATAGTCCAGTATAATTAGTGCAATCCACACATTCCTTTCCTTGCTGATTCTACATAGAACCAACCTCCTTAATTCTTATTAGCGGTCCACTTAATTTTCATATGTAACACCAGATCTCAGGTACTTTGATTCAAAACTTTTCAGTTTTTGTCACAGACCATGATTCACTTTCATGCAGAAAGCTATGCTGCGGATGTAATTTCTCCTTTGTCTTTTTCATTTTGAAATTAAGTCATATATTCAATACTGGTAGACCTCTTTTGGTGAGAATGCTCTTTGTCCATGCTGGTCTGCATCTAGAATACTTCTTGCTTCAAACACCATGCGTTGCCTTGCTTTCACTTCATCTACTGTGATCCCTGATTTTGATGTGCAGTTTTCTGCTGATGCCATTTCTGTTGCTCGTTAACACTTTCACCTGTTTTAGTTTACTCTGAGTCCATATTCTGTACTCGTTAGACTATTTATTCCATTCAGTGGACCCTGTAATTTTTCCTCACATTCATTGAGGATAGCAGCGTCATCGGCAAATGTTAGCATTGGTATTCTTTCCCTCTTAAATATAGTCCCTTTCCTGTATCTTTCCTTTACGTCTCACATTGCTTCTTTGATAGACAGGTTTAATAGTGGAGGAAACCACTCTATCCCTGCCTTATACCTTTTTTGACGTGAGTATTTCTCTCTTGCTCTTCTGTTCTTATTGTTCCTGCTTGGTTCTTGTACCTTTTGTGTATTATATATAGTGTGTACCTTTATTTATGATGATGTTGCACCACTTTAAATTGTTGAATCATTTTTCGAGGCTTAAAAATCCTATGAAAGTCCATTGATTTTTCATAAGATGTGCTTCCATCATCAAATATGACTCCCTGTTTGAAGCCTTTTCATTTCGTAAAACCAAATTGATTTTCATCTCACGGATTCTTTGTTTTCTTTTCCATTTTTTGTGTATTATCCTGGTTAGCTACTGTCAAGCTGATAATTTGACATTTCTTTAAATTATCTATCCTTGCTATCTTCAAGATTATATGAATTGTAAACTTCTAAAGTCAAATGGTATGTCACCATACTGATACATGATATTCGCTAGCTAAACAGTCAGTCAGTTGTCACTATGTCAATGACTTTGTAAGTTCTGATGGAATGTTATCCATCCCTTCTGCCTTGTTTGTTTGCAGGTCCTCTAAATCAAAACCAATTACTGCCACTTTCACACTATCAGACAGTTTTGTGCTATTTATGAGGGTATGACAAGTGTAATATTTATGACACCTCTAAAAGATGTGAATTGTAACCCTCATAATACTATATGGGTACCTCAGTGTAATACTTTCCACCAAAAAAGATACACCAGGTGCAACATGCACTGGGATTTTTTAATGTAGTGTCCGCACACTTTTTTCCTAGCGCAGCTGGAGGCAACTTGCTAACTTCTTGTCGTGTAAAGATGATTCATAGTCATCATCCCAATTGATTTTTTTCTGTGCTGGCTGCAGACTTTAACATGCACGCAATAAACAGTGCAGAACACAGTGGTAAAATGGGAAAATCTCAATACAACTAAAAATGAGAGTTGTGAAATAATGGGATGTCCTTGATGTTGTTTCATTCACACAGAATTACAAAATAAGAAAAACGATTCCAAGAGCCAGTCTGTTATTAGTGTTCACAGCAGAGTTTCTATAAACGAATCATCCTTTCCCGAGCACCATAACAAGTTGTACATAATATGTCACATGATGTTCAGATCAACAAGAGATCACACATTTTTCAAGGCAACTTTTAACAAAATGTTCCATCTTTACTCAAAATTGCAATTCACAGCCTGAATCTTGTCTTGCCTCTTCCTAAATGGATCTTAGGCTCCTATTGAGCTATTTTAACAGTTTGACATCTGCTTCTTAGGGTGAGCCTGTGATTGGTTTATCTTGTCCACCAACGATAATCAATATGTCTACAAAAATAATCATTGATGGAAAAAAGTAATATAACTGGATAGAAAAGAAGTCTACTCGCCAAGCAGCAGCAGGAGAAAACACACATAAATGATACAGAAATGCACAAGCTTTTGGAGCCAGTGGTTCCTTTAGACAGAATGGTTGAAGGGAAATAAAGAGGAATGAAGGAAAATGACTGGTGACTTTTAAGAATTGGAGAGAGTTATGGGAAAGCCGTCCAGAACCCCAGGTCAGAGGAGACTTATTGGACAGGATGAGAAGGAAAGACTGATCATTGGGGACAGTATCAATTGAAATTTGAAAACCTGTGAGCTTAAAGATGAAAGTTTGGGTAATCAGCAAAACATTGGGAATGGTCACTGGGATATGATCCATAATGTAGGGAAATGGGTGCAGGAGCAGGATCTGACAAGGATTGGGAGTGATTGGGAGGGTGATTGGGAGGGTGACTAAAAGCTATTCTAGATGTGATGGCAAAATGTCGGACAGAATGGACCTCATTTTCAGGGCATGGTATTAGAAAATCCTAGCCATGTTGAAGTAGCTGGTCAATACATTCAAGACCACGCTAGTACTGAGTGTGAAGAAGTGTATTCATAAGTTGTTTGTTGGAGGGATCAGCAGTATCAGGATTGGATCTGTTGCCATGGGAAATCTGCTTTTGAGCTATGCTGGAGGGCAAATTATGTTCACTGAAGGTTGAAGTGAGGATGGTGGTGTATTGCTGTCAAGAGGCTGCATCTGAACAAATATGTTTGCCTCAAATGTCACGGTATGGGAAGGAATGTTTGACATGGAAAGGAAGGCAACGGTCCAAATGTAAGTACTGTTATGTGTTAGTAGGTTTAATGTGACCTTCGGTGATGATTCAATCAGCATCAGTGAAACTGTCATGGGATTCAGAAAGGGACCTTGTGAAATTTGATTTCAAGTATGTATTTAGAGATTGCAACGATTTGAAAAGTTTGGCCTTACCACGAGTCCATCTGGCAAAGATGTTGTCAGTGCATCAAAATTCACCCAGGGCTGAAGGCGTATGGATCCATGGAAAGCCCCCCGCCCCCCCCTGATGCCACCCCGCTCTCTCAAAGTGACTCACAAAAAGATTAGCATTGGAGGAAATATTCTGGTACACATGGTGATACCCATCAAAGTATCAAGTTGATTAAGGGATGTCATAGGGTTGGAATCAGGTGGGTGCTATTTGAGGTAATTTTCAGCAGCAGGGTCGACCATGTATGTGGGGAATGTTGGTATAGAGCAGAATCTCCCATACTGTGTTCCGCAGAACACTGATATTCCACGAGAAGTGAATATATGCGCCACGAAAAACTACTAATAACATCGGTTTTTTTTTCCCCTGACATTTAGATAATTCTAATTATTTTTTTATAACAATTTGTGTGTTATTAGTTAAGATATAAAATCGAAATAATCACTGTAAAAAATTCTCTTTTTTTAAAAATGTCATTGCCCTTCAAACTGAACAAGGTGTTCCATCGGTGTACCAGGATTCTTAAAGTGTTCCGTCAGAGGGAAAGTTCAGAATTTCCTGGAATAGAGGGAGTTGGCATCAATGGTAACTTGCAAGGTGTTTTGTGGGAATGAGACGGGCACATATTTTAGACACTCTGTGAAATGGGTGGTGTCTTTAATATAGGAGGGGAATCTTTGTACTGTAGGTTGCAGCTGTTGATCAAGCAAGTCAGAGGTGCTTTTAGTCGCTGCTTTGGATCCAGCAACTATGGGATGACCGGGATGATTGGGTTTGTGTATCTTAGGAAGAAAACGAAAGGTGGGAGTGTGTCGTTTGGTGCGGTAAAAAGTTCTATGAATTGAGGCATTAGTCCTTGTGTGGGGCCTGAAATTATAAAGAGAGATTGCAGGCCAGTTTGAACCACAGGGATCAGATCTCGATGGCGGATGCCGTACATAAAAAAAAGTGTCAGTGGACACACACACACACACACACACACACACACACACACACACACACACACTCCCATCAGTCAGGTACTAAAGTGGTAGATCCCTTGTCTGCTGGGAGCATAATGATGAAGTCATCAGTTTTCCGGGAGTGAAGAGCCTGGGATTCTACAGATGACAGGTTTGGGTCATACTTTATGGACCTGAGAAAGGATGACAAAGCAGAGATGCATCATAGGAATTCTTGGAAGGCTTGGTGAGGCATGATTTTGAGGTAATGGTTGTGGTTCAATTGGGATCATGGCCGGAACGGTTCAAGGCAAGTTCAGAGTCAGGTTTGCTGTTGGTTTTGAGTTTGGGTTGCAAAGTGATACTTCTGGTTGACATTACACACAAAGGAAAGTAGGCCCTTAACTAAAGTAGCATGCTTTAATGCAGTTGTAGAGCTGAAAGTGAGATTGTTGAATAATTCAGGAGGGGAGAGGGCTTTATATGAGAGGTTGAGAAAACTACACAGCTGTGGCTGGTTCTTGTGATCATGAATTGCCATTGCTCTGGGAGGTAGTGGTGAAGGCTGTGGGATGTTGAGAAGGTTAGCCAAATTCGGTTACTTGGAGAGGAGTGGAAATGAGATAGAAGCCAACAAGTAGTTTCTCAGTCACATGACATTTGACTTGTGCAACACTAGTGCAAAGGATACATAAGAGCCACCTTAACAGTCTATTGTTCTGCTTAAAATTTGACAATTTTGTGAAACACAAAGGACATAACATTAAATTCTGTCATATTACAAACTCTTGTTGCATTTGAACAAGTTTGCAGTAAAAGTTCTCATAATTGTTTGGGTACAAACATTTATGGTGCTTTTTAAGTGACAGAAATATTGAAATATGACTTGTTCTTTAAAAAAAATATTTCTTTATTATGAGTGCAAATCAATATTTTATTTGTTTATGAGATACTGTAATGATTTACAAAGTGTGCTGCAAATGATAAATTAAGTTACTGTTCATGCAGAATTCTGGGTAAAAATGTTACCACCTTTAAACAGATTTAGAACAAGATGATCCTGTTCAGATGAGGCAAGAAAGAAAATTACTCTAGAATGAAATGCTTAACAATCTGAATAAATCAAATTAAACTGACTGTAATTGTTGTCATGAGAATGAATTACAGTGACGAGGCCCATCATGGAGATAAATAGTACTGACAGACATCACTAGATCGCAGGACATCTGAAATTTTGAGAATTGGACTGAATTGTGATTGCAATCTTCGACTTACTTATTAGTTGGTGTCATTACATAATTATGAACTGCACCCTGGAAAATATTGCAGTCTGTGTTTCACAGTTGTTCAAGCACAGCATTACGGAAGTGTTGTAGGGGGGAACAGTGATACCAGCTTGGCTGAGAAGAGGGCTGAGCATCTAACACATTTAAACTCAAGTTTATTTGGATCGATATGAAATGACTTTAAAATTGGACAAATACACAACAACAGTGTACATTTCTGCAGGAGACAATAGTAGTCTAGATAGGAGTCAGTGGCATACTTCATGAGTTTTCTGCAGTAATGTTGTCAATGCTTGCTGTGAGTTATAATTGAAATGAAAGGGGGTTTGTCAGCAGCTGGTTCTACACAGCTGATGAGAGAGTGGCTAGCAGACAATGTGTTTGGAAGCAAGAAGTTCATAATGATAGGGAACCTCCATGGTATACAGTCACTATAAAGAAACTTATAACGAAACCGAGATCACTGCATAATAGGTGTAAAACAAAGCGTAGTGCGATTGATAGAGAGATGCTGAATGAAACATATTTGACTGTCAAGAGAGCAATGTGTGAAGCCTCCAACGACTACTGTATCAGAATATTGTCAACTGATCTTTCTCAGAACACACAGAAATTCTGGTCATATTTAAAGGCTGTCAGTGGCACCAAAGTTAGTGTCCAGACCCTAGCAGATGAGACAGGAACTGAAATTGAGGGTTGCAAAGCAAAATCAGAAATGCTTAATTCCATTTTCAAATTTTCCTTTACAAAGAAAACCCCAGGAGAATTGCCCAATTTAATCCTCGTACCACTGAAAACATGAATTATATAATTATTAGTGTCAGTGGTATCGAGAAACAGCTGAAATCATTAAAATTGAGTTAGAGCCCCTCTTCTAACTGTAATCTGTTGTAGATCCCTCAAATAAAAAAACGTGGCCAGTTCTTGGAAAAAAATCACAAGTCACACCCATCTGGAAGAAGGATAGTAGAAATGATCCACAAAATCCTTGATACTGATTTGTTGTAGAATCTTAGAACATATTCTGAGCCAAATATAAGGAGGTATCTTAAAGAAAATGATCCCAATGCCACCCAGCATGGATTTCAGAAACATCGATTATGTGAAACCAAACTTTCACTTTTCTCACATGACATACTGAAAGCTTTGGATCAAAGCAACCAGATGGATGCAGTATTTCCTGATTTCCAAAAAGCATTTGACTCGGTACCATGGCTATGCTTATTGTCAGAAGTACGATCATGTGGGGTATCTAGTGAAGTTTGTGACGGGATTGATGACTTTTTGATTGGGAGGGCACAGCATGTTATCTGGGATGGAGAGTCATCGTCAGATGTAGAAGTAGCTTCGGATGTGCCACTGTGAAATGTGTCGGGACCCTTGCTGTTCATATTGTATATTAATGACCTCGCAGACAATATTAATAGTAAAATCAGGATTTTTGCATATGATTCAGCTGTCTGTAATGAAAAACTGTCTAAAAGAAGCTGCTTATATATTCACATTGATGAGATTTGAGCAGGGTGCGGAGATAGGCAGCTTGCTCTGAATGTTCAGAAATGTAAAGTTTTACTCTTCACAAAACAAAGAAACGTAGTATCCTGTGACCATAATATCAGTGAGTCACTGCTGGAATCAGCTAACTCATACAAATAACTGGGTATAACACTTTGTAGAGATATGAAATGGAATGATCGTATAGGTTCAGTCATTGGTAAACCTGGAGGTAGACTTCGGTTTATTGGTAGAACACTGGGGAAGTGCAATCAGTCCACGAAGGAGATTGCTTACAAATCACTCATGTGACCAGTTCTAGAATATTGCTTAGGTGTGTGAGACCCGGTTCAAATAGGACTAACAGGGATATTGAGTGTTTTAAGTGATTACTCTAGGAATATACTATAACCCCCTATGTATTGATCACTTAGAGATCTTGAGGATAAGATTAGAATAATTACTGCATGCACAGAGGCATTCAAACAATCATTCTTCCCGCACTCCAAATGTGAATGGAATAGGAAGAAACTCTAATAACTGATACAATGGGATATATCCTCTGCCATGTGCCTCACAGTGGTTTACAGAGTGTAGATGTGGATGTAGAAGAAACATCGTAACATTCTCAGGTCATTATAGAAGCAAAATCTGGTAACATATTTGGGGGGGAAAAAAAACACACACACACACACACACACAGAGAGAAGAAATCATAACATTGGGAAGGAACAGTCAAATATTTAAATATTTGTGACAGTGAAAATATAAATTTCACAGTTGTGCTATCAGGATGGTGGTGGTGATTAAAAATAATGGTACCCAAAACGACAGGCATTGTAAGAAAGACAAGATAGTGTAGGTAAAACTTAATGTAAACCGTTTCTTTTTGTTTATTTTATTTCTGCTTGTGTTATCGAGATGTAGGCAAACAACGAATGGCCGAAGTTTAGACTAGGCATAATGCTGATGTTTTAGGCAGATACTTTATGTCAGTAAAACAGTTTGTACTCTGATTATTCAGAATATGTTAAAAATAAATTTCCCTCAGTAAGTCTCTTAAAAATGCAGGTCATCCTATATTCAGGGTCATCTTACACTTGCATAAATGCAGTATATTGGTGACAGATTACCTTGATAAATGCAAGAGATTGCTGTATTTGAACTGTAAAAGAGGCTGGTGAAGAATGGGATTACACCCAGAAATAGGGACTTTTAAATTTAGCCCATTTTCAGTAACTCCAGGGATAAACAGATGTCAAGAAACATAATGTGGGACCTTAGTTTAGATAGGGCAAAAGCATGTTTACAAAATGAACAAATATAATATGTGATGGAATTCATCAAGGTAGAACAGGAGGGTCTGGATTATTACAGATGGTGATAGTGGCAAAGGAGTAGCAGAGGAGGAAAAATGAGAGAAAAAAGGAAGATAAGCAATTGGGACCAGAGAAGAAGCTAAAAAGAGGTAATCAGTGGGGTAGAAGTGACAAGAATTTATCATGAAAAAACTGGAATATACGATAGAAAAATTACCATAGGAAACTATTTCCACAATTGGGAAGTTTGTGAAAACAGAGGGAAAGTCATTGGAGAAAATGAAGTTTACTGTATACAGGAAATAAAATAATTAAGGAGATCACAGTAACAGCTGATAAGCGTGGTTTGGAGAAACAGATGCACGAAAACATCAATAAATTGCTTAGAAGGTAAATAACAATAGATCTGTCTTAAGTACTAGAAAATATATAGAAGTAAAATGTTGGTTAATCATAGGTGGTTTAGACAAATGAAAAAACAAACTAGCATAAATGGTTGAAAACAGTTGACTGTTTGAACTGGAAAGGAGGCCGTGTTTGAGAATATAACTGGGAAAAAAACTACTCACCAAGCCCGGGCAGGAGGAAGCACATTTATCTACAGGCCCTTCTTAAAACCACAGGCCCTTCGCAAGGACTAACACCTCAAGTTCTATAACTTCTTACATCATCCAAACCAAGGACTCCCAGCTTTTACCTTCTTCCTAAGATCCACAAACCCAGTCATTATGGCCATCCTATAGTTGCTGGCTTCAAAGCACCCGCTAAATGTATCTCTGCTTGGTTGAGCAGAATCTGCAATGTAAAGAACAAAGACACCTCCCTCCCCCTCTCATTTCAGATGATCTAGGAAATGTTTATTAACATTGTCTCTACCTGCTGCTGAACATTTCCTCAATCAGTACCCACCTGATTCCAAACCCGTGACATCCTTCCTGTTCACCTTAATCAACTTAATACTTATCAACAACTACCTTATTTTTGAAGGGTAGACATATAAACAGATGATGGGTACAGTCATGCAAATTAGGTTGGGTTTTTCCTGTGCCACCCTTTCAATGGGTTGCTTGGAGGAAGATTTCCTGGAATCTGTAAGGTTTCGGCCCCTGGTTTAGTATAATATGTTTGTGCCATCTTTATATGTGGACTAATTGTGAGGCTGACGTGATAGAATTTTTGGAATCTCTAAATATAATCTCTCAATAAAATCTCACATGGTCCTATTCCGAATACCATGTCACTTTCCTCAATGTTGACTTTGTCATCACTGCGAGTCATCTATACACTTCTGTTCACATTAAGAATACTAAAAGACAGCAGTAATTACAGTTTGACAATTGTCATCCTTTCCATGTCAAGCATTCCCTCCCATACAGCCTTTGCATTCAAGGCAAGCAGTTTGTTCAGAATGCGGACTCTTTACAGCAACACACCAGGAGCCTCTCCTATGCTTCTCTGGACGTAATTATCCGATTGGCTTAACCCAGGCTGTCACATCCAGTCCTCTCATCATTCAGTACTATCCAGGCCTAGAATGTATTAATCAGCTACTTCAGCAAGGCTGTGGCTTCCTAAAATCATACCCTAAAAAGAGGTCCATTCTATCTGATACTTTGACCACCACATCTAGAATAGCTTTCCACTCCCCCCCTCCCCCCTCCCCCTCCTCTCTCAGATATCTCTGCAGTGCAGTATCTTGGTCAGACCCTGTGCCCCTTCTGCACCCATTTTCTCACTCTATGGCTTCTACCTCTGTGACCATCCCCGTTATAAGACTTTTCATGCACCCTCCTACCACCACCTATACTAGCCCTGCAAGTAGTGAAACGTACACTATCAAAGGGAGAGCCAAGTGGTGAAACAACACACTTCATTTGCCAGTTGTTATGTAGACAGTTTGGCCTTCAATGTTGGTATGACTACCACCTACTTATCATTAAGGATTGATGGACAGAGACAGCTGGTGTATACCAGCAACACACAACATGTTGTCATTGAGCGTGTTCTACAACAGAGGTTGCCAAACTTGTTTCACAGTGGGCTAGACAACTGACAAATCGACAATCATGGGTCGTGTCATCATTCTGTTTATTACTCCAAAGTGAGAACGATTGCTGAATTAAGTTCAGAGTTCCATGTTAATCACGGATCAGTGGCATGCAGTGTACAAAAAACAAGGACAGCCAGCATATTTATTTACTAAAAAAGTTATCAAAGACGATCACATTAGCAAATAGATCTTTACATCAGACCTAATCTGCACGCATCCAAATCTCACAAACTAAAAAGCTAAAAATGAGATTTGTAAACCTGACATTTGGCTTTCAAGATATCATCAGTATTTGGTTTGGTATTACTCCATCCAGTCAAGATAATTGCTTTCCAGTGTTCATCAATCTCGTTCGACATGCTGACTTAACATACTGTATTTTTCAAAATTTTTTCTGGCAGACACAATTTGTTCCAAACACTGATGCCATACCAGCAGCAAAGTTCTTCAGTTTCAGAAACTTTACATCAGGTAAGTAGTGGTAAAATTCAACAAGTTTTCTATTTCTATGCTTGTGTTTCAACAAGTCACTTGCCTGCAAATCAATGGGTTCCAGCCATTCGTTACAACCAAACATGTTCTGCAAAAGAAGAATGACACTCAATTCTGTCAAGATCAGAAAATTGCTCCAAAAAATCCTTTTATAAGTCGCAAATAATAATCAGGGTTGACATCTTCAGGGATTGTCACACGAACTCATTGAAACAGTAAAAATAAGAAAAAAATTTCTCCTTTCAGGTCTGCCACAAACAGTGATAGCTTACTCTGAAATCCTTTGATGATTCTGTGGAGGTCACAAATGAGGCTATCCTTTCCTATAAGTTTTCAGTTCATTCATGTGGGGTATGACGTTGACCAAAAATAGTTCTGACAGCCATGCAGATCTGACAGCTGTGGATCAGCTCTATCTTTTTCAGTGAGAAAAACATCCATTTCACATTGGAGCTTGTAAAAACTAAACAGTACTTTGCTGCAGCTGAGACGCCTCACTGTTATGTTATAAGGCAAATCACAGAATGCAGAACTACTTTCTTCAAGAACAGCCTGGAAATGGTGCTGACTGAGTGCATGTACCTGAAAGCAGCTCACAACAGAAACAACTGGCTTCAGTACACAAGAAATATCTGTCTTCCACAAAGTGCTTGCTGATGTGTGATGTGTTTTATGAACAGAGCACCCACAGTTTGCAAATCTTTAAACTGAGTAGGGGAGATCAGTGCATCTTAGCCCTTTTTTGTATTTTACATGTTCCCACTAATCTTTTTATGTGGAAACGCTACTACATTGTTTCAGAACCTGTACACCTAAGTAATTCAGGCCACTCATTGTTCATCTATTCATAATAGTGTATTTATATATAAAAACAAAGATGAGGTGACTTACCGAACGAAAGCGCTGGCAGGTCGATAGACACACAAACATACACACAAAATTCAAGCTTTCGCAACAAACTGTTGCCTCATCAGGAAAGAGGGAAGGAGAGGGGAAGACGAAAGGAAGTGGGTTTTAAGGGAGAGGGTAAGGAGTCATTCCAATCCCGGGAGCGGAAAGACTTACCTTAGGGGGAAAAAAGGACAGGTATACACTCGCACACACGCACATATCCATCCACACATACAGACACAAGCAGACATTGGTCTTTAAATATGTCTGCTTGTGTCTGTATGTGTGGATGGATATGTGCTTCTGTGCGAGTGTATACCCGTCCTTTTTTCCCTCTAAGGTAAGTCTTTCCGCTCCCGGGATTGGAATGACCCCTTACCCTCTCCCTTAAAACCCACTTCCTTTCGTCTTCCCCTCTCCTTCCCTCTTTCCTGATGAGGCAACAGTTTGTTGCGAAAGCTTGAATTTTGTGTGTATGTTTGTGTTTGTTTGTGTGTCTATCGACCTGCCAGCGCTTTCGTTCGGTAAGTCACCTCATCTTTGTTTTTATATATAATTTTTCCCACGTGGAATGTTTCCCTCTATTATATTAATAATGTGTTTAGTACTATAATACCACCTGGGACAACCTATCTCACCCACAGGGCAAGTCGGCCCAGCAGTAGGGGCAAGTCAGAAGTCAGTCCATATGATTTTATAGTTTAATTTAATTTATTTAATTTGAAACATATCAACTTTGATACTCACAGTTTATTTAGTGAAAATTCCTATAGCTTTACGACAGAAACCGTAATCACAAATTTTGTTTTCATTGTTATAACAACAGTCTGAAAGAAAAGTATGTACAAAATTTTGATCAGTCTTCACCTAAGTGCCCAGTAGGATCTTTATGGTTTGAACATTGATTAAAAAGTTCTTGTGCCCCAGTGTCATATTGGAATTGTTTTAGTTCATTTACGAACACATTTTAAGCATTTATCACTGTGTCTTCATCTTGAAGAACCTTCATGGTGATGCCTACTTCCTTTCTGCATTTTATGTGAGGAGTTTTATCACATGATTCAGCTTGATCACTGCCTCATTTCTTAAAAAAATGGTTTTAGTGAGCAACATCCTTATTTCTGTCTAAAGTGTTGTTTTTTGGAGACTTGCTGTTCATGTTGTAATGCGTCTTTCTCTGGATTTTGCTTCATTGGCTGCGTGGGATTAGCCGAGTGGTCTAAGGCGCTGCAGTCATGGACTGTGCTGCTGATTCCAGCGGAGGTTTGAGTCCTCCCTCGGGCATGGGTGTGTGTTTGTCCTTAGGATAATTTAGGTTAAGTAGAGTGTAAACTTAGGGACTGATGACCTTAGCAGTTAAGTCCCATAAGATTTCACACACATTTGAACATTTTTTTGCTGCATTGTTGTAGTTCTGTTCTTGTTTGTTTGCTGTCTCTTTTACTTGGTTGCAGTTTCTCAAATGGCATGACTTTTTCAGCTGTTGGGAAGCACTGCTGGTCAGGTGAGGTGACGTTTAACATAACAGCTGTTGTTACCGACAGCATAGGCCTACATTGTGTTCTTGAACAGTTGTAGGGCCAGCTTCGGAAATAAAACCACAACCTACAGCATTCACATCAGGTCTATCTCATGTATATGAAGACATCAGTGGAAATAAAAAAAAATCGAACATTGCATATACATTCTCAGTTTAAATCAGTATGGGACACATAAAAATTGCATTGGATTTGATCTAGACTTTGACATTGTTTGACCTAATAAAGTTCATCATTACAAAAAGACAGTGGAGCATGTTGGCCATCTGGGCCCATGTTCCCCTGTTTAAATGGGCCATTGTGCCCCAGTGTCATATTGGAATTATTTAGGTCATTTATGAAAATGTTCCAAGCATTTATCACTGTGTCAAAATAATCCTTAATATATTGTACTTACTTGTTTAGTGAGAGCATTGTCTTGGAGTACGCGACAAAAATCTTGGTCAAACAAAAAGTACTTTCAGCGAGAAGAAAACACAAAATGTGTGCCCCTGCCTCGCTTGACAATTTAAACTGCATTGATGCATATATATGAGAAGATGACAGTATGGTTGCTACCAACGTCCTTGGTCTGTGGCATATATGAACGGCAGTATTACGAAATAATACCAATTGGCACCGTGCCCCTACGGCCTCAGTCTTCCCTACCAATCATTAAACACAGTGAACGTAAGGCACACAGCAGCCAGGAAATCTCGGCGTATATGAAGATCTGATATTCTAAACATAAAATTTAAATCCATGTCTCATGGTCCAAACATTTCATCATTCAAACCCCCAATACCATCGACAGGCCGGATGAGCTGATGTCATGGGCAGGATCCGGCCCATGGGCCATAGCTTGGTTACCCTGCTCTACAATATGACAGTTCTGACCTCGGTACCTGTTTCACCACACACACCATCTGGATTCTCTCTGCTGATACTACTTTCTTAGAACTCCTTATGTGGAAAATCACATTACAACATGTGCTAGGTTCTTGCCAACCATCTGGCCTAAATTTATGTTAATTCCTGTGGTGTCAGGATATCTTTTCAGTAACTATTCCTTTTCGTCACTACCTTTTATTCTTTTTTCCCCTGACATGTCTACACCCCCTCCCCACCCACCTACCCCCCACCTCCCAACACACACACACACACACACACACACACACACACACACACACACACAAATATTAAAAAAAGTTACCTGTCTACAATGTATAATGCACGTAGCTGTCAGCTCTTATTGACTTTTGCAGGATGTTTTTCCAGCTGTCTCTGTCTTGTTTATTACCCCATCTTTCAACCTTAAGCTCTCAAGTTTTCAAATATGGTCCATTGCAAGCACCAACAATAAGTCTTTCCTTCTCATCCTGCCTGATAAGTCTTCTCTGACTCAGGGATCCAGGTGACTTTTCCATAATGCTTCCCACTTCCTAAACCTCACCAGTCTTTTTCCTTCACCTCTTTTCCTTTACCTTCAACCCTAATTCTAGTAGAAGGAGCCACTGGTTTCAAAAGTTTGTGCATTTCCTTATATATATAATAGAGGGAAACATTCCACGTGGGAAAAATATATCTAAAAACAAAGATTCTGTAACTTACCAAACGAAAGCATTGGTACGTTCATAGAAACAATAACAAACAAAAGCACTCACACAAATTTCAGCTTTCGCAACCCACGGTTGCTTCATCAGGAAAGAGGGAAGGAGAGGGAAAGACGAAAGGATGTGGGTTTTAAGGGAGAGGGTAAGGAGTCATTCCAATCCCGGGAGTGGAAAGACTTACCTTGGGGGGAAAAAGGGACAGGTATACACTCGCGCGCACACACACATATCCATCCACACATAACAGACACAAGCCTCTGTCTGTGGAAGTTACTTTAGATGATCACCATTTCTTACAGCAAAATAACTGGTTAAATTCATTCCCTCCAGTCACAGGAATAAAGGTAACCGGGGCAACAGGTATGACAAGCAAACCAGTATATGTTGTTGTTGTGGTCTTCAGTCCTGAGACTGGTTTGATGCAGCTCTCCATGCTACTCTATCCTGTGCGAGCTGCTTCATCTCCCAGTACGTACTGCAGCCTACATCCTTCTGAATCTGCTTATTGTATTCCCATCTCTTGGTCTCCCTCTATGATTTTTGCCCTCCACATTGCCCTCCAATACTAAATTAGTGATCCCTTGATGCCTCAGAACATGTCCTACCAACTGATCCCTTCTTCTAGTCAAGTTGTACCACAAACTCCTCTTCTCCCCAATTCTATTCAATACCTCCTCATTAGTTATGTGATCTACCCACCTAATTGTAAGCATTCTTCTGTAGCACCACATTTCGAAAGCTTCTATTCTTTTCTTGTCTAAACTATTTATCGTCCATGTTTCACTTCCATACATGGCTACACTCCATACAAATACTTTCAGAAACAACTTCCTGACACTTAAATCTATACTCGATGTTACAAATTTCTCTTCTTCACAAACACTTTCCTTGCCATTGCCAGTCTACATTTTATATCCTTTCTACTTTGATCATCATCAGTTATTTTGCTCCCCAAATAGCAAAACTCATTTACTACTTTAAGCGTCTCATTTCGTAATCTAATTCCCACAGCATCACCAGATTTAATTTGACTACATTCCATTATCCTCGTTTTGCTTTTGTTGATGTTCATCTTATATCATCCTTTCAAGACACTGTCCATTCCGTTCAGCTGCTCTTCCAAGTCCTTTGCTGTCTCTGACAGAATTACAATGTCACCGGCGAACCTCGAAGTTTTTATTTGTTCTCCATGAATTTTAATACCTACTCTGAATTTTTCTTTTGTTTCCTTTACTGCTTGCTCAATATACAGATTGAATAACATAAACTATCCCGAGAAAAACTACTTACAAAGTTCCAAGAACCACCTTTAGATAATGAATCCAGGAATATAGTACAAACTTCTGTGCATCGCTCACATAGGGATTGGGAGGACAAGATTTGATTAATTACAGCATGCACAGAGGCCTTTAAACAATCATTGTTCCTACACTCCATGCATGAATGGACTGGGAAGAAGCCAAAGCCTTAAACATCCTGAAATGTGTCAGTCGTACGTCTTTGGGAGCTGACAAGGCACGTCTGCTCCAACTTTACAAGGCCTTAGTGCGACCCCGGCTCGAATACAGATGCCAGATTTATAGGTCAGCAAGGCCTTCGTACCTGAAAATGCTGGATGCAGTTCACCACGAGAGTATTAGGCTGTCTACAGGGGCCTATTGCACAAGCCCGGTTGTTAGTTTGTGTGCAGAGGCTGGTGAGCCTCCACTGTCTATTCGACGTCTTCTTCTCGTGGTATGCCAAGCATATAGAGCATTGTCCGTTCCTACATTGCCAGCATCCTGTTACGTTGTTCAGCTACCACTGGAATGGTTGTTCGATCATCGGCCACAAGCAACACGGCCATTTGGGATCCGTGCAAGGGAGAGCCTTGAATTATTACAGGTGGGTGGCTTTAAGGTCCAAAGCCAGGGTTGGAGCAGGGCCACTCCCTGGCTACTACCAAAGTCCAGAGTGCTTGTAGAAGTGACTGCTTACAAGAAACATTGTACCTCAGACTATGTTTTTAAAGTTAAGTTTAATGAAATTTTACGTAGCCACCCAGATTTTATTACTGTCTACATGGATGGTTTTAAGCAGGGAGATGTTTTCGGTTGTTCTGTCGTGTTCCCTGACATTGTCCTCAAGATAGGACTCCCAGAGCAGTTTTCAGTTTATTACGTGGAACTGTTTACTATCCTGAGGGCAATGGAGCAGATGCGAAGGCATTGTGACAAAAAATTTATCATCTGTTCTGATTCTCAAAGTGCCCTTCTCGCTGTTGGACAGATGTACCCAGCAGATCGGATGGTGCAACAGTTACAGGACGCTCTCCTTCTCAGGAAAACAAGGAAACAATTTTTTGCTTCCAGGGCACATATGCATCCAGGGAAACAAACTCGCTGATGCTGCTGCTAAGGAGGCTTACCTCCCTTCCTCCTCCTGCCCGCTGTTCAGTCCTTCTATGGGATGTCACTTCATTTGTGACCAGGAAGGCTATATGTTGGTGGGAGTCCCAGTGGCTGGAAGTGAGGAATAATAAACTACGTTCCATCAAGACTTCAGTGCGATCATGGATCACCTCCTTCCACTCTCGACGGTGTGAAGAAGTAGCCCATATTCGGCTTAGAGTGGCACATTGTCCATTGACACATGGCTTCCTTTTATGTTGGGAGGAGCCCCCAGTATGTCAGAGATGTGGGACACAGCTGTCAGTACATCTTTTTACTGAGTGTGTTTTATATGACGCCTGAGGGTTGAAATGGGTTTCCCACAGGATCTTCCCTCTATTTTAACTGGTAATGAGGTGAGTGTTGTTTGTGCCTTAAAATTTTGTGTGGTGTCTGGAATTCTTCCCAAAATATTTGGTGTGAGATCTTAATGTGTCACAGAGTGGCTGGGTCACACATTATTTCTAAGTCATCATCCAGCCACGGTCATTTGACCCTTTTTTAACAGCATCCGTACAGGTATTTTATCCATGATTTTATTTAGTTATCCCGCTGTGTATCGCTGGGGTTATGTTATGAGCTTTTATGAACGTCACCTTCTTGGGGTGGGATCAAACATAGTTTTCCGATTAATTGACCTTCTTCCATAGATTGTGCAAATCTTCAGTATAATATTAATGCAAGGGTGCTGATGATCTAGCTGTTTAGCGTCCTCCACCATAAATCATCATCGTCATCTTCCACTCCTAAACCCCCCCCCCCCCCCCTTGCTCTTTGCTTATTGCATCTTACCCGTTTCTCTATGATACCCCATTGCAGCAGCAAGTGTGACTGCCTCCTGTACATATTGATTGGATTGTCATTGAACTAATACACCCTTTACAGACAGACAGTGGTGACTCCATATGTTCCTGTGCTTGCTTTGTTCCTCTGTCTCCGTGTCGTACTAATACACCCAGCACTCATCCATAGTGATTGTGTGATTAGACGAAACATCTATAGTGGCCCGACACAGCTGTAGCATTTCCACTGGTACCCCGGTTTGGTACGCTTATCGAATGGGAATGAGATGTTGGGGAAACCCAGTGGGTGGCAACTTTTGTCATGCTCTAAATGTCATTGGCTAATTGTCACTTTTCCACTGTTACCTCAACGTGATACACTCATTTTGAGCACCAGTATCACCGTTTCTTTGTTGTTCCCTGTTCTTCACAAAGAGATAGTCTGTCACTTTGTTCATCATCATTCAGACTTATTTGACCATGCTGGAAGTGTCTGCACTAACTAATGCCTGTTTCAAATGATGATGCAATGTTTCCATATACTTCCACCAATTCAGCATAGGTAGTTGAAGCATTGTTCCCCTTCAGGTGTTGAAAGTTTGTTGCTGTACAACACTCCACCTTATCAGTGAACTGTGATTTTTTTTTTTTTTTTTTTTTTTTTTTTTTTTTTTTTTTTTTTTTTTATCACCCCTCATATTTTTAGATAAAATATTTTGTAATACTTTTTATTTGAAAACACTGAAAACCACACACATGGTTGAAATGTGGGATACTGGAATACACACTCTGCTAGCTCCACAACTGGTGAATCCTCTCAAGAGTGGAAAGCCCCGAGTCATAGAACAATGACCTCTAATAGAGATAGGGGGAAATCCTTTTAAGTTATGTCTAATTTCAGTGTTAATCATTGCCAAATTAGGTATTCTTTTTGCCAAGTTTTTGCCAGTACCTGATGTGGCATTATGTCAGCTTTTGCTTTATTTCCTGAAAGCTTAATCGTCAGTTAGCATATAATCCTTATTTTTTACTTACTTCATAGCTTTGCAGTGTTACTTAAAATGAAAATATATCTTCAATTTATGCTATATTTATTGACTCCTTACATCACATTTATTTATATTATTGTACCTGTTAAATATAATCAATTAAAGAAAAATAACTGTGATTATGTAATTGAAATTTTTCAAAGTCTTCTACATTTACGTCTGCATCCATATCTGTACTCTGCAAATCTGTGAAGTAAAAGACAGAAAACACTTTCCATTGTACCATATACTAAGTTTTTCTTCTGTTCCATTCACATACGAAGCACAGGAGGAATGATTTCATAAATTCCTCTGCATGCACTGTAAGTAGCCTAATATTTTTTTGCAGTCTGTCTAGGTGTTTTTCATAGGACCTACAATTATTCCCAAATTCCCCACTTAATACTGGTTCAGCTATTGTTGGTCTCCACTGCTGTTTATAGCGGACTTTGAATCCCTTTACCCTTTTGTGCTCTTTTGTTTTTAGTGTGCACTGATATTTTGTGAATGTCACATTCTCTCAGCATTTTACAGCTCCAGTGGAAAAACAGTGAGAATTTGCTTGTGTGTGCCAATCACAGTACAGGACATATGGCAGCTTGCAAACTTGTGATAATTTGGTTGGAGTTCACAGAGCAGCTGAACGTGATTCCATAAAAGTCTATCATATTACTCGTGAAATATGATAGAAATTCTCCTGTCTGTTGTTTGTTTGTGATGACGGTGAAGTTGGCATGACACATCTCACGTATTGAGCCATGATTGGCTGAAAAAAGCAAACCAAGCAGACTCCATGTCACATTACATGTTTGCATCATATGTGCCTTGACATCTAGCAGACTACTACTTCCTTTTCCAGCTCATAAATATGAGAAAGAGAGTCCTGTATCATCTGAAGCTGGGTACATTAATGAAATTGCTTGGAGCCCACTGAAGGAATTGGAGCAGTTGAGTAAATTCTTCTCTTCGTCCTGCTTAATACACCCTAATGTCTTCAGGATCGCATATGGTAGTAGCACTGTGGACTGTGAATTTGCTTGCATGTGAGGTCATCATCAAGAAAAATGACTTGATAGATAAGAGTGTCCTCTTGCATAGTCCCTTCAGTGTATACTGGAATAAAATCATGATGACTGAGGAAAATATTGCTAACAATAGATTTAAAAACGACACTAGAGGTAAAACTTCTTGGCAGATTAAAACTCTGTGCTGGATGAGGTCTTGAACCTGGGACATCGCCTTCCATGGGCAAATGGGTGTCACCTGAGCTATCCAAACATGGCTCCCGTCCCTTCCTCAGAGATTCACGCCCATCAGTACCTTATCTACAAGAAAGGATATTAGGAAGGTGCAGCTTAGTCACAACCTAGGGGGTTGTTTCCAGAATGAACTTTCACTCAGGAGTGGAGTGTGTGCCGATTTGAAATGTCAAGACTGGGACTCAAACCTGGGTAAGACAAAGGTTTTTATCCACCTGGAAGTTTCGAATTGGCACACAATCCGAATATGAGGGATGCTATCTTTTTAAAATAACTCTGGGCCACTTAAGAACCTGAGGTTGTGGGTTGCATGAGGTTAACATTTCTGTCAGAAGCTAAAATTGTTTGCTGGACTGGAATTTGAACTCAGAATCTCTATACTTCATGTGCAGAAAGCTTACCAGTCATACTGTCCATGACACCTCACATACCAACTCAGAGTCTTAACTTTTCCAGATTGAGTCATATCACAGCACATACTAGTAACACGTTGCAAAGAAATGTTAATGACAGCATATATACTGCATAGAGTAAAAGATAATATCTCGGTAATGGTTGTACCGGTTAGCCCCTCCTCCAACATGCTGTAACATGACTTAATCGGACAGTCTGTCATTTTACCAATCAGGCACCATCTTTGGTTTTCTGAATCAGTGCTCTCTGTTGTCCATCCATTATTTCATTGAATTTTAACATAATATTTGCTCTGTGCATTTGCAGCTATCAGCTATGACCGACCATGACTCATCCTTTGTAAGACTCAAAGTGGTTTCTTTCTGGAAAACCAGAAAACGGTTAGACTGCCGTAAGGAATATTTGGTAGGAAATGAATTGTCACACAACCTGTAGATAAGGAAAGTCGTGTGTGTGTGTGTGTGTGTGTGGATGTGGGTGGGGCTGGTTGGTCATGCGCGTGCGGGGGTGTGGGTGTGCACGTCCAAGGTATCATTCAAAATGATTGTACTACTTACCTCTGTTACATTTTAAAGTTCATGTTCTTGACTCATGCAGCATTGACACATATCAAGAAGCATGACTTGGCTGAAAGTTGGCAGTATTTTACCCTGGAAATATTCTACAGTTGTAAGATGCAGTTGCCAGTCTGCCCAAGATATTCCCACCATTCAATTAGACAGTTGCAAGTGGTTTATGTTCATTTTGTGTGTCAAGTTGTTGTTTTAAAAAATTGAAGTGGATTATTGACATTCAGTAGCCTACTCCAGTAGTTTCTAAGCATGAGTTAATGATGTTACGTTTCTCATTTGAAAAAGTGCCACTAATTATGAAATTACACTTTGTGAACACAAATTTCATTTACTGTGTCAGGTAGCAACTGTGTTGCAGATTCAGTTAAATAGTGTTGGTGAGACATTAAATCTCATTTAGTTATAGTGAAGTGACTACTAGCACCAGACATCAGTAACCCCTTTGACCAATAGTTGAGCAACTTGTTAATGTTGTCTCCAGTTAGTGGATTTCAGTGACCCAAATGACCTTTCCTGATAGTAGAACTGAGTCACTGTACATCAAGATGTTATAGTTGGCTCCCTAATTGCCCCTATCTTTGTATGGAGTATTTTGAAGTTATTCTTCCTAATTATTTGAAATATTCCTTCTTCCCCTTTTTCTTAGGAAAATTATAACAAAATATTTTATATTTTCTACCCAAAGTAAGAAATTAAAAAAGAATTTAATAATCTTGAATTGTGCATTTTAACAGATAAAAATGGCCAGTATGAACCAACTAAAGAAGAAACAGAAGAACTGGAACGTGCTTTAGAAGCAGTGGACAAAGATGTTAAATCACTGGAAAGATTATCTCAAACACATGGTTTAATGGAACCATATATAGATGACAGTGCTCTGCAGACACTAGTTCAGTTGCCCGAAGTGACTGCGGGTTTGTCAGTTCCAGGTATTGTGCCTGCTGTTTTCACTACGTATCACAGTCATAATGGGTTTGTGGTAAATTCTCATCATTCAGCTGCCGCAGTGCCCGACATTAAAAATCTTGGACCACATCCAGTAGAATCTCCTGGTCTAGTGTCACCGTGTATATCAATTCAGACTCAGACTGACACACCATCTTAGCATGCATCACAGCGTTTTTATCAAGTGGTATTGTGCTCAAGGTGGTATTCAGTATTTCGGATTTTTGTTAAATATTGACGGTTTCAAAGTGGTGTGTGTGTGTGTGTGTGTGTGTGAGAGAGAGAGAGAGAGAGAGAGAGAGAGAGAGAGAGAGAGAGAGCATGTGCACGCATGTGTGCCTGCATGTGCATATGCACATGAGTGCATATATTTTGTGTGCGCGCGCATGTGTTGATGTCCAAAGTACACTGAATATGAAATAAGTGGCAGCACTTGTCAGAGACGCTTGTGTGTGTAAGTTAGACGTGATAATTGCTACAGTATTATAGTTGTTAAAGTTGCATATGAATCTTTTTTGTATGTGTTTCCATTGTAGTAATGACTCCCTTGTGAGGTGAAAATTGGTATGATGCTTTAAAATATTTTTTATAAGATTCACAGTTTCTGTTCTGTAGGTTTCATGTGTGTAAATATCTTTTTAACTTAATGCATCACTAAGAATATTTTTCTTCTTTTTCACTACCAACACAGTTTTGTGTTACGAATCTGCTTTTCAATATCTCTGTATATTCACATAATATGTGAACAAAAAATGACCCCTTCCGTAGTTCTTATTTCTACCTGTGTATAATGCATTGCAGAAGAAACAAAAAAGAATGTATTGCTAATTCATATGACACATTCATTTGTTTAATGGGTGGTATACTTTTTGTACTATTCGGGTTAGTCCAAGTAAGCTGTTTATTTTGTATTGAGTGTACTTTATGAAAAACGGTGTTGTGCAGTTGTATCTTGTGATGAATACTGTGTAGTGTTATGATAACAGTGCAAATTTTAGAAACAAAATATTGTAGCCAGAGCAGTTCACCAAACAGTATCTTGGAGACATGCATGTCATTGTTATATTGCTGTTGAAAATAGTCTTTTGTTTATACTCAGGGAGGGTGAAACTAATTGCATTTATTCCATGTGTGTCTGTCTATGTGTGTGCGTGTCTCACTTGCATCATGTGATTAATTAACAGTTTCTTGATTTGCCCTTCCCTGTACAACTAAAGCTCAGATTTGAGTGCTGCGGAGGTACTTTTTTCCAGATTATAGAGCATGCCTCATGACTTCCATGACTGACTCCACAGTTAACTGTTGAACCATTACAATGGTTTGAATTTTTTATATGAATGGATGAATAAGGGCCACAATAATAGTTGAAATACTACAGTTGTTTCAGCAACACTTCAGTAAAGTGGGGAATTCACAAATTTCTGTAGTTCTTTACTTTTTTTTTTTGCTTGTTGGATTAATAGCACTCCAAAAATTTGTCAATGCTTACTTTTCACTTTCTTCTTTGCTTGTAATAATATGTGCATTATTTGCTCTACTGCATTTTAGCCAGGGATATGCCATTTCTGTTGTAAAAACGGCATTCTGAAATTTGTAAGGACATTATTCATTGATTTTTTAGCAGTCACAGAACTTTATTTTTTTGTGTATTCTCCTTAATTTCATGTGTTCTTGTTCATTCAAAATTGAGTAGAGTATGCTCTGCTTCATTTGGGAAGACTGGTAGTTGAATCACTTGTGTACCTGATATTTAATATTTGTTTAGTGTTTCACATCTTAAGGTTTTGTTGGAAATAATATTGCACATTTCATTTATTTTGTTTCTCACATTGCTGAAACATTTACGCTAATGCTGTGTATTAATAAGTTTGTTGAGAGCAAGTTTGAATATCTTGAGTCCCAGCATGCTTCCTGTTTTGTAGCCTTTTAAATTATTTTTTAATGTTGTATAGTAAAGATAATGTGAAAATAAAATCTACTTCAGTGATACAGGCTTTTGTCATAATGATTTACGGTTGTTTTGTTACTCAGGTGAAACAAGGGGTAGAGTTATTGATTCAGAGCAGAACATTTATGAAAAATAGATGTACATTCCACTGGTAAACTTAACACTTTTGCAGAACGTTTATAAAGTATCTAGATTTGCATAAACAGTTATAAATGAGGGGTTCCATCCTCTGACTGTAGGCAGCACACAACAGCGAATAATACGTAGTGGTATTAGATCATAATTTTAATCTCAGGAAGAAAAATGTGCTGAAGAGTCCCTTAAATAAACAAGAATCAGTTTTCTCTTGTATATTTGTACTCATTCTCTTAAACTGTTGGAAGTCAGGAGGTTCATATATATATATATATATATTTATTAAACTATAGAGTAGCATGTACATTTCAGGTTGTGTCTGGCACATATAAAAAGATGGATGCATTCTCTATGTTTAGCATTTATTTCATCACACATAAGTCACTCATAATCATTTTTACTATGTACCTGCTGTGTAAGGAATTAGCTGATCTGATTATCAAAGAAATCTGTTTACGAAAAGTTATTGAATCTTTAACACTTTTCCTTGCTTTATGGTTGTCGGGCATGTGCTGTTCACAGTTTTACATTATGAGAATACCGTAGAGAATTTTAATGTGAAATGAAGAGAGAGCAGTATTTTCATACTTTTAATTAGAAGTTCTAAATTACAAAAATTTTTAAATGTATTGCACTGTCACGAAATGTGATGTATATTCCAGATAAATGTAAAATAAGCAGACACTGTACAGATTTTGTAATAAATACTACGTTAAATGAATACACACACTCATAACATGAATACACAAACTTGTTGTCTCAATGGGACCAAGGCACATCACTTTAAATTTGTCATTCAAGTTTATTACACAGAATCATCCATGTCTAGTTGATATAAAGCCTGACAACTATTAAGCAAGTCATTCTGCATTTAGACACAATAAACAGTGAAATATTAAGAGCAAAGTGGTGTTCTTTGATCTCATATCAGCTTACTGAAAATTTTTGTTACCATATAGTAATTCATCCCTAGTGACATTGACTGATGTAGCACATCATTGTGGTTGATCGTAAGAACTTCAGTAACTAAGTGAGGTCTAGGATAAATGCTAAGTGTTGTTCTTTTGTGTGTGTGTGTGTGTGTGTGTGTGTGTGTGTGTGTGTGTTTGTGTTTGTAAAAACAAGTATTAACAAGAAGCAATGCCTGTCAAAAAGAAATGTGTTCGAAAGTGAAATGTATCTTATAGACAGCTTTTGCTTAAATGTGTTGTAAAGTTGGAACAGCACTAAATGTGTTTAGGGTAAATGAAAGTGCAATACATACTTGAGAAAACCAACAAAAAATTATATATATAAACTGTAATTCGTTGAAACACTTGTTGCCGTTGTGTACGTCTCATAATGTGTATGCCATTTCTTTTTTGTAGTGTAATTAAAATAGTTTTTTGATATACTTGGACTGACTGACAGTGAAAATGTATAATTGTAATTTTGAATACATATTTTGTCCCAAATTGTAGTGAAATTGATTTTGATATTTTCCTCTTACCTTTGAAACAAACTGGTAATTGTTGTTGATTATTTGAAAGTTCCTATTAAAGTAGTAGTTTTGTAATATTTTGTAAAATATGTGCTTTTTTTTTTAAATATTTGCTACTCCATGACTCATATACTGAAACAGTGTGTTGTCTCATGCCTGAGATGAAGTTGAAGAAACTACAGTGTATGTGACAGGAAAATTGTTAAGGTTTACAGCCAATTATGCGTAAGTGATATTTACGTGATGGACACTTTGGCTTCAGAAAAAAACTGAATACGGTGTGGCTATTTTTCTACTAAAAAGACACATAACTAAATGTCACCATACAGCCATATTTCGCACATAAAATGCTTGGTGTGTAGTGAATAAAACAGTGTCGTCTCCAGGAAATTTTGTTGGAAATATCCTGTTCTTACTTTGAGTACTTTAAGCAAAGTCTTCCACATAACCATTAAATTCTTCATGTAATTTAATATTCTGACTGGAAGATGTCTATTTTCGTATTGATGGAACTAATACTGTAGCAGTTCGTTGCTATTATTGTTTCATTCGTAAGTTCTGTCAAAAGTGGTACTTTGTAAATAAATATTGTGCACCATTACAATAGCTATTTTGCATAAGTGGTAGTTATCTGCAGTTTTTTAACATTAACAAAAAATTTGAATATAAATGCTCCAGAAATAAATAAAAATAGATTTTAAAAAATCGTACTCGGCAGAATGAGGTGAAGGCTAAAGTGTCACCAATGAAAGTGTTTGTATCATAAATAATTACTTTAGTTTTTAGAAGATTGGGTGACAAGAAACAGAGAGGAAATATAAGAAAAGAAACACAACCATCTGCTACATACAGGATAATAGAGAGAAGATACGAAGATTAACAAAGAAGAAAACAGGATCTTAGGTTTTAGAGGTCAGCAAAGATAATTTTGTGACTGCAAGATACTTCTTACCAGCAGGACAATAGAAGTGCAGGTCTACATGGACACCATCTACGCCTACATCTGTACTCAAAAAGCTATGTGATTGAGCTGTGTGACTGAGATTACACAGTGTACCAGTATCATTTTTCACCCCCACTTTCCTTCCTATTCTATTTTTGAAAGGAACAGTAAGTGCCCTCTGTATGAGCCGAAATTTCTCTAGTTTTGCCACTGTGGTCAATACATGACATGTTTGTTAGAGGAAATAGTATGTTTCTTGACTCATTTTGGAACATAGGCATTTGAAATTTTGTGAATAAGGCTCTCTGCAGTGCACGAGGCCTTCGTTGTAATGTCTCTCACTGCTGGTCATCGGGTATTTCTGTTATATTGTCCCACTGGCAAACACGTGACAAATTCTGTAGCTTTTGTTTCAGTGTTTTATCTCTCTCCCTTTGCCATCAGCACACTGCGGCGTAGGACTACAAACTTTGCCATATCATTTACATATGCCCTTTCCACACAACCTTGTGGTTTTCCAGTTGCTGACTACACTTATGGTGAAGTGACTCCATTAAGAATGATATCTGCTACCAACTAGCTGAATAAACAGAGCAAGCTACATTTTACAACAAAGAGAAAAAAGTGGGAAGTGTAACAGCAAAGGTAAATGTAGCAGTACCAGGTTATTGCAGAGAGTATGTCAGATTTTAATGGGACATAATTAGAATATAGCCACACACTTATCGCTGGTGAAATTGATTTGTAAAATAGCCTGTGTATGTTCCTACTAATTAAGAACTCAACAAAAATACAGAAGAACCTAAAACATAGTATGCTGGAGAAATTAAAAAGTCAATATACTACAATGTTATGAGAAGGATATATACTACTCACCATAAAAATGACATGTTGAGTTGGGGACAGACACAATGAAGAGACTGTTACACACAGTTTTCAGCCATAGTCTTCTTCAAAAAAGAAAGAAAAACACACACATTCACACAAGCAGGCACACCTCTTACACATGACCACTGTCTCTGTCCAGTCTTTTCATTGTGTCTGCCAGCAACTAAATGTGTCATCTTTACAGTGAGTAGCTATCTATCCTTTTTATAATATTGTTGATATTCCAACGTGGGCCTTCGATTATTTGATGTAGTCAGCTTTATTTACACAGAACTTACACACTGTAATAGTCGCATAGAGCGTATAGTTACAAATGCGAAAGTACTGATACAAATACAGAGATAGCATTTAATGTTCCCCTACATCCTCCCCACTGTGGTCTGCCTCCACTGGTATGACCAGCTGGGCAGGCCTGGTAAAGTGTCTTCTATCAGCAGTAACGAGGGTGACCGTGTGTGGGACTCTCTCTCGGCCTTATTTAACCCCCTGGGAACCCACATAAACTTAGTTGCAGGGGAGTCTGTGTGGTGCCAAATTGTCTGCATCGTGAGATCTTCACTTTTCAATTCTCATAAAGCAATATTTCATTAATACTTGTTTGTAGGGAAAGATTACATGTGAAGAACACACTAATGTAGACAAGCAGTATATACTGAATACAAAAGCAATACATTACCTTAAGACACAAACTACAAGGAAAAATAAACTCAAAATTGTATTTAGCACACAAATTAAGAAAGTACCTCTTAAAGAAATTAATGAGGTAATGCATATATCTTGATCAATCTGAATAAAAATTGAAGCAAATATCATGAAACACATACAAAAACTTGAAATGGGACTCTTAAGATTAATAATTTGGTAACTAGAGAAAAGTTTCTCATTGAGCTCAAACTTTTCTTTCTCTCGTTTTTTTTTTTTTTTTTTTTAAAAAGCAATATACATTTCAAGTTGTCATTTTCTTTTAAAAAACACAAAACTGAAAGATATCATCACATAGAATGTATCCCAGTGTTCATTTTCTTATCATCTTAACTTTCTTTGTCTCCCAAGAATCTGCTGCAAATCACTGATAATTTACTATGTTTTTTTGCAAACTTTGTGTGAGCATTTTTCCCAGGTAAGGCTTGTTCCATAATTTTTCTGGCACCCTCATAAGTAACAAATTCCACTATGAACTGCTGAGGTGGTATTAGGTGGGACAACTGAGAGTCTCTTGTATTTAGAAAGGAAAAGTTGTATATCTTTCAGAAGCCACCAGTTCATTGCTTGGTTTCAGAAGTTTGGTTCCACCAACATTTGACCAAGTTCACTGAGATCAAGTCTTTTTCTGTAATTACTGGCTCTAGCGATACTGATTGTATAAATTTTGTACGAGTTCATACTAGCAATATTGAGGTGTCTAAAGTAAACCACCATAGCCCATCTTCTTGTTTTCCTCCCTTTTTTCGTATTGTAATCAAGTACTATTACAGGTATAGTGGTTGCGGAGAGAGATAATGTGGACTATCAGATGAAAGGATATCAATGATACGATTCGCTGATGACATTGCTATCCCGAGTGAAAGTGAAGAAGAATTAAATGATCTGCTGAACAGAATGAACAGTCTAATGAGTACACAGTATGGTTTGAGAGTAAATCGGAGAAAGACGAAGGTAATGAGAAGTAGTAGAAATGAGAACAGTGAGAAACTTAACATCAGGATTGATGGTCACGAAGTCAATGAAGTTAAGGAATTCTGCTACGTAGGCAGTAAAATAACCAATGACGGTGCCGGCCGAAGTGGCCGTGCTGTTAAAGGCGCTGCAGTCTGGAACCGCAAGACCGCAACAGTCGCAGGTTCGAATCCTGCCTCGGGCATTGATGTTTGTGATGTCCTTAGGTTAGTTAGGTTTAACTAGTTCTAAGTTCTAGGGGACTAATGACCTCAGCAGTTGAGTCCCATAGTGCTCAGAGCCATTTGAACCAATGACGGACGGAGCAAGGAGGACATCAAAAGCAGACTCGCTATGGCAAAAAAAGGCATTTCTGGCCAAGAGAAGTCTACTAATATCAAATACCGGCCTTAATTTGAGGAAGAAATTTCTGAGGATGTATGTCTGGCGTACAGCATTGTATGGTAGTGAAACATGGACTGTGGGAAAACCGTAACAGAAGAGAATCGAAGCATTTGAGGTGTGGTGCTATAGACGCATGTTGAAAATTAGGTGGACTGATAAGGTAAGGAATGAGGAGGTTCTACGCAGAATCGGAGAGGAAAGGAATATGTGGAAAACACTGATAAGGAGAAGGGACAGGATGATAGGACATCTGCTAAGACATGAGGGAATGACTTCCATGGTACTAAAGGGAGCTGTAGAGGGCAAAAACTGTAGAGGAAGACAGAGATTGGAATACGTCAAGCAAATAATTGAGGACGTAGGTTGCAAGTACTACTCTGAGATGAAGAGGTTAGCACAGGAAAGGAATTCGTGGCGGGCCGCATCAAACCAGCCGGTAGACTGATGACAAAAAAAAAAATATCAAATCTGTAGTAATTATGTTTAGCTACATCACAAATTGCCTGCTCAGAGACATGCATAGGTATAGATGTGTTCGTGCTAAGAACATTGTGGCAGTTCTGGAACATTGGATAAATATTAATTTCTTTTAGTTTTGGTGGGGGCTTTGAATGCATCTTTTCTCCCCAATGATGTACAACAGTGCGTGCATGACTGCGGCTGCGATACTCTCTTCGTGTCAATTCGTCTCTGAATAGCTCCATTCAAAAATGCAAGTCCTGGTCACATCATTGGGAAAAGGAAATTAGGATGTAGCTTGGTAGTGGAAAGAAAGCTTGGGACTTCCGCATATTATAATTTTTACTTAACACAATACTGAGACAAAGAAATTACATGCGTCTTTCTCACACCAGCTCAGAAGACCAGCAAACACTGAGATCGGTGAGGGGGGGGGGGGGGGGCAAATGAGCCATACAAAAAATTGATAGTTTTGTTCTTCAGTTATCTGTCAGTATAGATATAATTATACCTCCCTACAATATCATTGCCACACAGGGATGGCATGAATGTTTATTTATATGTGTAGGTCATTTAGAGAGCCTACACAGCTGCCCCCACAGTGTACTGACGTGATCCATATCTCTGGGCCTCAGTATACAATGGTGGTACATTACATTTTTTTTTAATTTTTTATTTATTTATTTATTTTACTCTTGGCGTTTCAGAGTACTGAAAGCTTTATTCGTGGCCAACCTTACCTCGTTTACTCCTGGAACATCTCATGCCATAAAATATATTATTACTACTACTACTATTTACAAACAAAAAATAAATAAAATAAAAATGAAAGGTTATATCTATCGACAAGCGTGTTTGATTTCAGAGTCTTGTAGTTTGGTTACTGGAATGTAACCACTGCTATTGCGGCATTGTCCAGCGCATGCCCTCACATGATGTATGCTGCATGCAAACTTGAGTTTGTTAACGCAAGTTGAGCTGTCTACGAGTGTGCTACAATTTCACTTATTTACCCAAAGTCAATAAAAGTGTTTATCCCATTGCTGGAACATAGTGTGCTGAGGCTTGTACATAGTGGAACCATCGATGCTCTGGCGAGGAGGTTCATCGTTTATGGCTCAGGCATTTGTTCCTGTTGTAATGCATATGTTTCAGTGCTTGAATCAGGCTCACCCTATCGGCATCCCAAAGACACTTGAATGGGTTCCAGGTAAGTCTCCAATGTCTTTATTCGTTTCCACGCCCTCTCTGTTTTAGAATGTCTTGCTGATATCCAAGTCCACTGAGGATATAAATAACCTTTCCTGCCCAGTACTGGCACATGCTTTTCACAGGAACAGACACGGATTTGCAAGTTTCAAACTTCACAAATTGTCCATTTATTAGACTGCATATGAATTCCTGGAAAACATATTCAGCTTTACATTGCATCTTAGTTTTCACATTTCATGATTGTCACAATAACCTAAGTATATACATTTTAAGATATATTTTAAGATTAATAATTTCTTACACCGCACATACATTTTCATATGGCATGTACATTTACATAAATATTATACAAAAATTTACATAAACACTGTACAGAAATTATACATACAAGACAGTTAATATTATGTACATTTCTTGTGATTTTATGTCACATAACATTTTTCTGTGTTTACATTATCATTTTAATCACATTTTGCTCTCGGACATTACCCTTTTGAATGTTCATTTGTGAGCAATCTGTATTCATATTCTCATCTTACATTAACATTATACAGCTTCTCATTTTTTCTAACTCTTTTTCAGTGTTGACAAATTATTTGCATACAACATTATCACATAACGTGTGTAAGTTTTGTGTTCATACACCACACCTGACAAGAGTATCCATCGTTAGATGCGGAGGAAGGAAAGCTTCATAACATAAAACTGCGACATGCCTTCATAACAATGCTTAGCTACACCTCTGCCAACTTTACTAGGATGTGTCTGTTGGTCCACAGGAAGTGTTACAGGCAGGAAGAAGTGTTCATTTGTACTCTACGACTGCAATCGTTCATTCATCACGGGAGAACTATTGAGTACATCATTTTATGACTATCTGTTCGTGTGAATTCACTTCGTGTTTACTATCTACTGATATGTTCCAGCAGTACAGTATTGTGCTATACAGGTGTCATCGTCAACTGTAAACAGTGCACTTCAGTGCTGGTGACTAATACTTCCTTTGCTACAGGGTATCACTCTTGTGTATCCTGTCATGCATGAATATGTCCTACGGGAATTGTGCTAAGGTCCATGTGTAAAACAATGTTGAGACAGCTTGTGTTCATATGCAAATGTACTGTAATAACTATTGCTTAGCACTCTTCTCAGTCACATGGACTTGTAATGCTTGGTCTGATCCCTTTTCATGTGGTAGAACAAGACCTAATTTCAACCCTTTCATACATCTGGTGTACTGCAGCTTTTTTCCCTACACACCCACCCACCCACCCACACACACACACACACACACACACACACACACACACACACACACACACATAGGGGAACATTCCACGTGGGAAAAATATATCTAAAAACAAAGATGATGTGACTTACCAAACGAAAGCGCTGGCAGGTCGATAGACACACAAACAAACACAAACATACACACAAAATTCAAGCTTTGGCAACCAACGGTTGCTTCATCAGGAAAGAGGGAAGGAGAGGGAAAGACGAAAGGATGTGGGTTTTAAGGGAGAGGGTAAGGAGTCATTCCAATCCCGGGAGCAGAAAGACTTACCTTAGGGGGAAAAAAGGACGGGTATACACTCGCACACCCACCCATATCCAACCGCACATACACAGACACAATGTCTGCTGTTCTGGTCATTGACCACGGTCGGTGGCACATTGTACATTTTCTGCCTATAACCTCTGTGGCCATTAAATCCTGATCAATTGAAATTGTCCTTTTTTACTTTTGTTTCTTCGCTTGAATTTTTTCCCCTTTCTGTTACCCAATTGGTTCCTCTTGATACTGCTGCAAGGGGGATATGGCTTCCAACTGAGTTGGTTGTTATTGCTATTCCCATCGTGTTGTTTGTTGGTTCGTGTGGGATCTGCCTATGTGCTGTCACATTGTGGTTGTGCATGTCTCTCTTTGTAGATAAGATCAATGGAATCGAAAACTGAGAGCAAATTCTCTATACCATGCTCAGTAGTGGTAACTCATTTCTCACGAATGTTAGCTGGTAGTCGGCATTTCAGAATTTTGTGAACTCTAGGTGTGCTATCGGGTTTGTCCAGTAATGGGTTTCATTTATGTACTTCTCGAAGTGAACCTTTAGTGTTCACTGGTTGAATGGCACTGGAAACATTTTGCACCTCAATCTCTCTTGTACAGAATTTTTCTAGGAAGGCCCTTTCAAACTGTTCGTAGGTGTGTATAGCCTATCACTAAGTGTATCTTCTGTGCTTTGGTCCAATTCCTTGGGAAAATGTTCCAGAAGGTTTTCATTAACATGACTTTGTTTGTTCGCTTACCTTCTGAAAAAGAAATCGGAAACTGCCTGTGTCATAATAAGCCTCCATTCCTGAGCAAAATAGAAAGGCATGCAGCACTGTCCATTGCCGGCGGCGTGGCATTGTTCTGATGTATCGGATCATATTCCGAAAACCTCTGCGCAACAGGTACAGGAGTCGGCAGCACTTGCTGCATGTTATAGTTGCAGTCTATTTCACCTGACAGGATAGGGCTCAAGTGTGGATAGATGTTCGGATTATTGATCCTGTCTGTGGACACCTGATAGCTTGGAGTTGAATGTTCCCTTTCCTTTTCAGTATTACCATTGATGTTAGTCTGTGATTTTTCCTCCACTGCTTTCAACCTCTGATCTATGTCAGCTCTTAGTTCTGCCTTCTCTACCTTCATTGCTTCCTTGATCACATCTGCATAACCCTTGTGTTCATGGACTATCTTCTACACCAGAGTACTGCCTTAGTCTAGAATACCAGCCTCGGCTCTATCCTTTATTTGTGCTACCTAGTAGCAGTGACAGGTGTTAAACCCGTTCAAATAGACGTTTGTTCATTGTTTGCAACCCGTCAATGACCTGCGAGTATATTTATATTGTGACACATTTGTGACTGCTCCTGCTGCATTTTTGTCTGAGCCTCAGACACCTCCTTCACCTTTTTCGCAAACCGTTCTTGTGTCTTGCCTACTGATGACACTTTTTGTCTTAAATTATCTATGTCGTGTGACAAGTCACTGAGAAATTATGTTTTAGGTCTTTCCCCATACTTACAAGTTTATATGGTAATTCATTTGAAAGATCAGCATGCAAATCTTTTGCCAAGTCATTGAACTGTTGTGTTATGTCAGTGCTGAAACCATCAAGAGTTTGCTTTTGTTGTTCAAATAATTCCCTTTGTGTCTCTGTCTGTTGTTTTGAAAACTCATTACATTTTTCATCAATACTTCGTTTGGGTGTTTGTTTTTGCTCTTCCTTAAACTTGTTCTTAAAATCACTAAAGCTATGTTTAAATAACTGTTGTAATGTTTGCATCGTGATTGTGGTTTCTGGTGTGCACAGTGCACCCTGTCCAATCACGTTTCAATTAGGCGTAAGTGTGGCAGGCAAAGAATGATTTAACAAGTCCATGCTGCCTCACATTACATTTTCGACAGGCGAAAAAATATTCCATGGTGAAAATTGTGCTCTTGTCTCAACTACTGTCATCGTTCTATCATTTCAAATGATAATTTTATCATCATCTCTGTCTCGGTTAATTGAAAAATGCATTTGGCTGTCGTCACAGCAAGTGAAATTTTCAATTTCGATTTCATGTGTTGCCACGTCCGTTTCGGAGATGTCTTGTGCCTGGGTATCTGGCCGTGGACTGTCAACAGTGTGTCTATTGTGTATACTCATTTTTTGATACTTCTACAAAATGACAAAATAGTTGAATACTTTTGAAAATGAATTCTGTTTGTAATAGAATACCACTAAGAAACCTGTTCAGGGATGACTCACTAACATATATCAAAATACATTGTCAGGGTAACTCAGTTGTATGCACCCATTTCTCTCCCTAAAATTAATTTTCTGTCCAAATGTCTACTTATTTTACGAGAATGCTTCAATTTGGGAATTGGATTAGGAAAGGTACTATGATCACCAATAGCAGAGACACTGTTAGGCACAGTCATGCACGCAATAGATCATGAATTTTCCTACCATGTCATTGGCTTTCTCACTCCTCCTGGAATTCTCCAATTGATTATGTTTTAACTGTTGCCAGCATGTGATTTCCATCCTCATTCCAATATCATAGTATCCCATTCGTGAAACAGAGAAAGACGACAATTATTTTAATAGAAAATTTACAAAATTATATAATTATTTTAAATTATTACAAATGTGCTAACTCTTTCCTGATGATGACGTCATACTGTATGTCACCAGATATAGTCGTTTGTGTGAGAGAGAGAGAGAGAGAGAGAGAGAGAGAGTGTGGATTGTCGAGATCAGTAGTAATTATCGTTTAGCCGCACAAAAATTGTCTGCCCAGAAAACGCGTTCCGGTATGGATCCATATGTGTTAAGAACGTTGTTGCAGTTCTGGAACATTGAATAAATGTTAATTCCTTTTAGTTTTGGTGTAGGGCTTCATATTTACCTTTACTTCCCAATGATGTACAACAATACCGGTGTGGATGTGGGTGCTGTCTCTTCGTGTCAACTTCCATCTCTGAAAGGCTCCATTTAAAAATGCAAGTCCATGTGTCGTTCTCACACCAGCTCCAAAGACAACAGACACCGAGATTGGTGGGGGAAAAAAGCAAATGAGGCCCATAAAAAAACTGATAGTTTCATTCTTCAATTTTTTGGCAGCATAGATATGATCATACCTTCCTATGACATCTTTGCCACACGGGAATCGTACAAAAATTTATTTATATGAGTAGTTCATTTAAAGAACCTACACAGAGGCTTAACTGATTCCAGGTAAAGGTGCATCAAGTGTCGAGCTGTATTTGGTGCATGTGAAAAGGGCTTTCCCCTGGAAAGAGAGCCTGACCTTCAGTATGTTACTGTGTTCAAGGCAAAGAAAGCGCATATTGCTGGATCTCAAACTCTTGAGATGGTCATGAATGTCCTCACAGACTTGCACTCAGTAACCTTGCTGTTCGTAGAACACACAGTTGGCTTCTACCTTCCATAGGGACCTGTGTGCTGTATGTCTTGGCTTAGATCGAACGTTGAGGGCTGATGTGTAGGTACTACAATGTTAGTTACTCTGCAAATTTCCCCACAAATATTTTGCATAGTGAGGTCCACATCATCTTCTAACAAGAATTCCATCAGTTTCAGGATGTTTCCTTCTGACAATTGGCCTTCTTTCTTTGAATTACCAGCTTTGACTTGTCTTCTAGGGTTCAATGTTGGTTAATCTGCAGAATTCCCTATGAATCTTTTGTGAAGTCAGGTCTGCACGAACCTGTTCTAACAGGAATTCCGTCAAGTTCACGATGTTTCCTTCTGATGATCGTCCCTCTTTGTTTGAGTTATCCAGCATTGACATTTGTCTCCTGGGAAAGCACGAAGTATCTTCGAAACTAAGACTCGACCATAAGTCTCTATATTTTCCCTTAGTGACGGCAGAGCTGAATCCTCTTATTACATTCAATAAATGTTAATTTAAGAGATTATGAGGAATCAAATTTTACAAGTTTGATGTCTTCCAGACAGGCAATATGTGTCTGGATAACTCTGTTTCCGTCATCATAACAATCACCCTCACTCCATTGGCTTCTTTTGGCCATGACGACCCCATGCTGCTTTCACTATCTGCCTCCATTTCTTCATGTCTTGTGCTGCTTTTTCCCATTTGGTGATACCTAGCACTTTACAGCCTGAGGTCACTTCATCTTGCCATCTGCTTCTTGGTCTTCTAGGGGGTCATGACTCTTCCACCTTCTTGTCATATATCTGAGAAATTATTCCACGATGGTCCACTCTGACAACATGGCCTGCCTATTGCAAACATCTCGCTTTGCCACTGTTCACTACAAAGGGTTGGTCAGCTAGCTTAACTAGTTCTTCGTTGGATTTCAGAACCCATCTTCGTGTTGCTTGGTCAAATGTTTGCCCATAGATTTTTCTATGCACTTTAATTTCAAAGACTGAAAGCTGCTGCTCTTCTTTTTTGGCCATGTTCCATGCTTTGGCTCTGCATAGCAGTACTGACCAGATGATTATGCTGTTCACTTGGTCTTCCTGATCAAGAGTTTGGAGGACAGAAGTTTTTGGAGGGAAAAGTAAACTTTGTTCGCATTCCATATTCTAGTTTGGTATTTGAATTGTTGTCTATTGCAATCATTTATATTTACACAAAGATATTTAAGTTGAATGTGTTTTTCAAAGTGTAGTTTTCTATATGAAGTTTCTTACACTGTCCTGTAGACATATTGTCCTTTCTTATGATCACACATTCTATTTTTTCTTTATTAATTTTTAAACTTATTTGTATGATGGTTTCATTTGGCTTTTTGAACAGTGTTGCAGTTTCACCATTGTTATTTCCTATTAAAACTGCGTCATCTGCTTAGGCCACTATGTTTTGTTGTGTATTAGTGATGTTTTCATTTGTTGCTCGTTTGGTTTCTATTACCAGGTTTTCCATGACAAGGTTGAAGGTAAGTAGGGCTAGAGCATCGCTTTGATTCACTCCAGCTTTGTTCTCAAAACAGTCTGACATCAAGGCACAGTAGATCCCTTAGCTTACTGCTTTCTTCATACATATTTTGACCAAGCTGGTGAATTTCTTGGAGGTTCTGCATTCTGTCATGATTTCCCATATTATATCTCTGTCCACTGAATCGTAGGCCTTCTGAAAGTCTGTGAACAGTTAATGGATGCTCGTGTTGTATTCCCTTATGTTTTCATTGATGGTCTTGATGTAGAATATGCTTTCTATTACTGTTCTGTTTTCCTGAAAAACCATTCTGGTAGTTTGCTTTTATATTGTGTATAATGTGCGAATATAATTTCCTCGGTTTGCTCATTACAATTGCAGTTACAGCAATGCCTTGTACCAAAGTCCTTGGTTCCTCCTCCAGATACCATCAAAAAAATACATGTTCCTTGACAGTTGTCAAGTTTGGGTCTGCCTCAATAGAAGATTCAAACTGTCTCAAAAACATGTCCATTGTTCATTGTACTGGAAAATGGCTGTGAAGACTTGATTGGTAGCAGTTGTAACAATGTAGAAACACCAGAAGGCATCCTGTCAACCATGACACCTGGAAGTCTTCTCCCGATATTGTACTTTGGCTTCAGGATCACCCAATTAACACAGTCTGGGTGTAGTCTTCACTTGCTAAGACATCGGTTTTGTATTCTGTGTCATCAGGTAAGTATTGGATAGAGTCATCCAGTGTCACTGAACTAGCTAAAGTTTCTGCCATTGATAACTAATGTATTCTATACCATTCTTTGGCATGAAATTGTCAAACAAATTTATATGATAAATGAAGCATGTAGTGTTGGCATTTTGTGTTCCTCATTGGCCTTTCAACTTAGAGATACAGTCAGTAGTTTCAATTCCTTTGCTCATCTTTAGTGATAGTTGTAGTGTTGCTACTACTGGTAGCAGATGCGAAGCCTTAATTTTAAACTTCCCCACAAGAGATCAGGGGTGCATTCTTCTACCTTCTACTCAAATATGAGAGTGCTTCAGAAAGTAAGTTACACATTTGCCATTTTATTTCTATATAGCCACCAATGGGACACTATTTTTTATATAGTCACCAAATCTCTGTAAACAATGGACTATCAGTCATTCAGTTCCTCGACTATAGAAATGTGTCCTTTGATCACAGTGCATTTGAGAACTGCTGTATAAACTTCCTCATTGTTTGAAAAATCTCTTCCACCCACCGCCCCCCTCTCTCCCTCCATTGGCCTTTCAGCATTCCAAAAAGAATTCCCTGACAATGTTGTTGTGGTCAGTGTCGATGGCCTTCATTCTGAATCAGTATCACCCACACCTGTGCGGCCATAGTCAAACTATTGACACCATTTCACTACAGCTGGATGCAACATATGCAGTTGGTCCATATAGTACTAGAATTTAATGGTGAATCTGTGTGCAATTTAGAACCACACTGCCCTGCATACTTCAACTTTGGAGTGCATTTTCAGTTTTCATGCTATTTCACTCGTAGGTATGATGCTCATATTATCTGCACCATAGCAGCATTGTCTCTGCAGGAAATCTGAAATATATACTCTATATGACAGTGCAGCACTCATTGTGCAATAGTCTTAGTATGAGATGGCCAGTTTAACTTATTTACTGAAGTCCCTATATATTACTCCAACAGGTGTAACGTGTCATGACATGTATCCTCACCCGGGGCACCACATGTAACGTGCCGGGTTGTTTCCTCACCCGGGTCACCACATGTAACATGACGGGCTGTTTCCTTTGTATTAGTGCCACGTATAGTTCACGTCACAACCGGATGTAGCGATATTGAAACATTTCCTCACCCAGTAGATAACGCGCAGTGTTCTCAACCTACCTTGCTTTGCTTATTCAATATTGTCTTCTCGGTAGCTGCGTCCGTCTCACCTAAATCACACTGCAATTAAGAAGCCAGGGTCCTAGATTTTTTTTTCCAAAATCAAAAGTCAAGACCTTATTCATTGTTGAACACTTATGACAACCACAGTGCGTGTTTTTTGATATCGCTCACACACACAATATTCACGTGGCCAGGCCTCTTACACTTAATCGTCACATTAGCTAAGTCAAAAACTTCCAGTCTTTAACAATGTTCACAATTACAATTACCAAAAAATTAACCAACTTGCCGCACTTTTGCTCCAAGAGAATCTGATCGAGAACTAACTGAAAACTGCACCAGCTCGGACCTTATATAGACAAGCGCTTGAATATTTGACTATTTCTTTTAATATATTATAGTTTATAATTTCCTAGGGTTAAAATGATCCTTTCTAACTGATTTTGAAGTTAACTATTGGGTTTTATTATTTAAATAACGTGTGAGCTGTATCAATTTAAATACGCGGAACTAACTTATGCATCCGCCGTGGGAATTTCCGACTTATAACTATGGCAGCCCTTCTCAACAATAATTTTTACATATTCAAATTTACTTAATTCTTAATTAATGCACTTACAAAGTTGAGACTGGAGTTATTTTATGTAGAAAAATAAAGGTAGCAAAAGTATCGAAACAGATCTCGGAGTTATTTGGTAGTTTGGTCACAATTGGCACTGAAAGTCATACAGGCTACAGATTTTAAGTCTTAATATCTATTTAACTAATGGACTTTAGGTTAATTTAAACACTTTGCTGGAACCAGTAAAATTTAGGCTTTCTTTTGGATGCAGTCTTATAGCTGAATTTGATCTATTTGCTCACTTGAATTTTACTTAGTATGTATTGCACAATATACGTCATTGTTCATAACTTTTAATAGTATGCATTTCCAATAAAACTGATTAGCTCATTACTTTCAGAATAGACATTAGAATGTACTGAAATAATAGATTTTACTAGGGGAATTTTATTTAAACTATTTCTGAAATGTGTGCTATGAGGCTGAAGGCCACAGAATCTGTAGTCGGAATCTGCGTGGTTAAAATAAAAAAAAAAAAAAAAAAAAAAAAAAAAGGTTCATTGCTTAACTAAGTTACTGAAGGAGTGTAAAACCAAAACAGGATAGCAGTGGGCAACCCTGCTTCGTTACACAGGCTGTATGTGTGCAACAAGGTCATTAAGTACAATAATGACTGCAAGTGAGCTGAAGGTCGTAATGCTTAAATGAATTATTGAGAAGTGTGCCTTGTACATTACATGTGAAGGAATTCCGCTGTTTAGTGACTGTAAATTGATGTGCAAGTCCTCTTGAATCATTGCAGACTTTCCAAAAGTTCATGTCCTTGATGCTTCTTCGGGTTTTGGCAACAAAAAATGTGTGGGACCATTTAGAAAGTTGGTTAACATCAGTCAACATACAACTTTATTTACACAGAACTTACAGATCATGAAAGTTACTTAACACCTTCAGTTTGAAATTCAGAGATATAAATGCAGAGATACCAGTGTTTGGATACGTACTAATTTAGCACCCACAACTCATTTGAGGCAAATCAGAGGATTGTTTCTTTGAAAAGCCATGGTTGATTTCCACCAAGCTTGCTTGTGCTCTCTCTCTCTCTCTTAATGACCTCATAAAAAATCAGACAAAAAAAAGTGTAAAGCACGGGGGTGGTTGGCCTCTACTGTGGCTGGTGGTGGAACCGGGTTGGCAGAGGTCAGGAGGCCAGTAGCTCCCTACCATGGACAGTATAGCAGTGGAGTCGTGAGTGGATGGCTGACAGTCATCTGATATATCATGAAAACATCATTGTTAGTACATTCATTTATTGTTCATCAGCTACAGCAAGCCTAACGATACTGAGATAGACCAGTGCCCCTCTGGACATAAGTGGTAGGTGGCCTGCAAAGAGGTGTGGCCTTCAGTGAACAACATGGCTTATGTGCAATGTCATATGGCTAATGCTGTGTTAATGGCAGAGGCCCAGCGAGGCCACAAACACGACAGTGGGTGGTGGTCTCTAATGCAGACTTAGAGGCTGCATAGGTTGGGGTGCGCTGAGGTGTGCAGAATCACACTGTGGACCCAAAACACGAGATGGCTCACAGCAGCAGCAGCAGCAGCAGCAGCAGTGACTGCCCACACAAGCAGAGGCAGGCATCAAGGAGGTTGCCTGCACAAGTGCAGGCAGCTGAACGGTTGTGCTGAACTGGGCTCAAACTGTAGACCACCACATGGCTCACTGATTGGAGGTTGCTAATTCCATAGCATCCCAAGCAGCAGCAGATCCATTTAGTCTCATAGACCCTGATAGGTTCCCCCTTGGAGCTGGTGGCTGGCAGACTGGAATAACTCTGGCTAGAGATGAGAAGTATTTCTACAGATTTGGCTCATCCTTATTTTGCTAAAGTGTTGGTTTCTATTGGGTAAGCCATAACAGGACCATGGCTTGGACATGAAGCAATCACATCACCCATGCCAAAGCGTCTCTGTCTGTCCGCTATGTCGATGTTGTTGTGCCTCTGGCCCCCCTGCTTGGCCATAGTATTTGGTAATCATCTCGATGCCTTGAAGACAGTATTTGTCATGTCAGCAGATAGCGCCTGATATATCAGGTTCATTCAAATGAAATCTGGTCAGTGCATCTACCTTTGCCTTACAGGTAAGGTGGCACCATGTAACTGCGGGTATGGTGGTGCCATCTATTGGTAGACTGACGCTTGTGCACTGTTTGATGTTGCATAGCACCATTGTGATTTCATGCCAAAGAGAAGGTGGTCACACAAGTTATCATCCACTAGCGATCATGCAGGCCAGTAAGCAGGAACAACAAGGAGTGATTCGATTTTTGGTGGCAGAGGTAGTTGGAGGCTGTGAAATGTATCCATTGATGAAGGCTGTGTACGGTGAGTACAGTCTGAGCCATTCAAATGTTGTGGAATGGCACAAATGATTCCTTGAGGGGCGCTAGTCACAGGAAGACGATCCTGGACAGGCTCATCGTGTCATCACACCAGAAATGGTTTGCGGAAGTGAATGCTTTAGTCTTGGACAGCCACAGAATCACGGTGGACGAGATCCATCGGTTATTGAGTATTAGCAGGGGCACTGCCCACACCATAATGCATCAACACTTGAACTTTTGAAAAATCTATGTGCAGTGGATTCCCCATCAACTGATCGCTGAACAGCGCAATACTTGAATGGCGCTGTCTACAAGTTATCTGCAACATTATCAAGAGGAGGAATACGGCTTTCTGTTGCGTTTTGTCACTGGTGATGAAACATGGTGTCACCATTTTGAACCAGAAAGCAAGTGTCAGAGCAAGTAGTGGAAACATGTGCCTTCACCTGGATCCGACAGCGGCCTACTAGCTTCTTTGAGGATGGAATTGACCGGCTAGTGTCACAAAGGGATAAATGTGCCAACAGTTTTGGTGACCATTCTCTCATTCCTACTCACTTAGGATAGAGTCTCCTCAGTGACAATTTCTGCTGTTTGTTTGTTAATTCTGTTTTACATGTCTGTGATGTTTATATAAGTTCTTTGTTGCATTGTGTTGTTTATATCTATAACTTTCAAAGTAGGCTAACTGCTCCTGCTGTTCATGTAGGAGGTAAAATAGGCAGTTTCTTTGCTCAGAAACATGCCATGGCCACAAATCGTAGCTCAAAACATGAAGTTTGTGATTACTGTCATTTGATGTGTGCATGAGTACAACAATATATATTACCAAAACATGATAGTATAAAAACTGTGAAACATGCCACAAGTCCTGGACGCGATATGGCTGCTCAGCACTCAGCGATTACTTTCAACTGTCCTGATAATGCCAATATAGTTTTTCCTGTCTGAGAGCTACAGCTAGTGGCTCTCAAGAGACAGAGGTTGCTGTCTACACGAGAGGTCTAAACTTGTAGAGCGCATCAGGTGAGATCTTGCCCCCAATGCTCGGGCACTCCAGGTGAGCTGACTCAGCACTGTTTACACAGCACGTATTACTCACAAATGCTCTCTGTGAGTGAAGAACTCTTATGTATGTATCTAGCTTTAGATCACATAGGTTGGCAGCAGTTCCTCTGATGACCAACAAGTACTGATCAGTGGCCACATAATACAAGTGAAAACCTCTTCCTCTTCAACAAGTGAGAAAGGTGCAGCACAATGCTTTAAATTAATGTGTGGCAGTTGTTCACCATTATTTGAATTTAGGAGTAAGCTCTAGTCAAATGTGTTTTGTTGGGCAGCTGCTTTTTACACCAATAGCCATGTGAGGTTTATGAAGATGTGTGTACATAGTGGCATGGAAACTGGGAGGGTGACTTTTCGTGCCCTGGAAAGGCAACATTTCTGAGATGGGACTCGCACCATGGATATCCTTTGTAATGGGATTGCGTACACATGTAGTAGTTGCATCACTCAGTCAATCGGCAGCTTCCTTTCAGTTTATTATAGCTTGTTAGGAACAACAGAAATTTGTTGATGTAATATTTTTTGCCCTATGAGCTACTCATTGTTCAGAAATACTAAAATCCCAATTGCTCCGACTATATAAATGTAAATTTAATTTGGCATTTTTTGTCGTATTGATACCATACTGTATTTAATTTTTTGGACGTGATGCCATTTTAAAGATTTCGCTTCCTTTTTTACTTGTTTGTATTTACTGTCTATTTATGGCACAAAAATTCATTATTTTAATGTCAGCTAGAATGAACATTTCATGTGCATCTAGGAGTAATCCAACAGTGTTCCTCAGTAACATATTCACACATGTTGAAGATTAATTGATAGTTGATAGTTCATCTGGTTATTGTTACTGTCATTAATTTGTGCAAGATTTGGCTTCCTGCCAACAGCTTCATGTCAAGGTAACACTTGGCCACTATATTCTCAGTGATCAGTGAGACTTTCCCAGTCTCTGTTTTCCCCACAGTTTTTACCCTTTGCATCTTCCTCCAGTACCATGGATATTATTCCATAATGTCTTAACATGTGTCCTGCCATCCTGCCCCTTCTTTGTGTCAGTGTTTTCCATATCTTCCCTGTTTACCATATCTTCCTTTCTTTGCTGATTCTGTGGAGAACCTCCTGATTCCTTGCTTTACCTGTCCACCTAATTTTCAATATTCTTCTGTAGCATCACATCTGAAATACTTCCATTCTCTTCTGTTACAGTCTTCCCACAGTCCTGGATTCACTACCATACAGTGCTGTGCTCCAAATGTGTATATTCTGAGAAATTTCTCCATAAAATTGAGACCAATGTTTGATACTGTAAAACTCTATTGACCAGAAATGCCTTCTTTACCTGTGCTGGTCTGCTTTTTGTGTCCTTGTTTTGTCCATCGTGGGTTATTTCCCTCCCAAGGTAGCAGAATTCCTTAACTTTGTGTACTTCATGGTCATCAGTTTTGATGTTCAAGTTTATTGGTATTCTCATTTCTGCTACTTCTCATTACTTTTGTCTAGCTTTGGTTTACTGTAAATCCATATTTTGTACTCATTAGACTGTTCTTTCCTTTCAGCAGATCCTATATTTATTCTTCACTTTCACTGAGGATAGCAATATCATCAGTGAATCTTATCATTGATACACTTTCACCCTGAATTTTAACCCAACCCTTGAACCTTCCTTTTATTTCCCTTAGTGCTTCTTCTATGTGCGGGGTGAATATAGGTGTGAAAGACTTCATTTGTGTCTTATATCCCTTTTACTCCAAACATTTCTTTCTTGCTCTTCCAATCTTATTGTTCCCTCTTGGTTCTTGTACGTACTCTATATTACCTGCCTTCCCTTGTAGCTTACTTGTATTTTTCCCAGAATTTCAAGCATCTTGCACCATTTTACACTGTCAAATGCCTTTTCGGGGGTGATACATCATTTGAACAATTCTAGATTTTTCTTTACTCTTGCTTCCATTATGAAGCGCAAAATCAGGACTGCCTCTCTGTTGCTTTCACCTTTGCTAAAGCGAAACAGATTGTCATCTAATAGGTCCTCAATTTTATACCCCATTCCTCCGTATATTACTCATGCCAAAAACTGTGTGCACGAGTGGTTAAACTGATTGTGCAATAGTTCTCACACTTAACAGCTCTTTACTGTCTTCAGAATAGTATTCATGCCCCCCCCCCCCCCCCCCAAAAAAAAAAGGCCAATGGTATGTCGCCAATCTCACAGATTGTATTCACCAGCTTGAAAAGTCATTTAGTTGCCATTTCTCTCAATGACTGTAGAAATTCCAGTAAATAGTTTTCTATCCCTTCTGCCTTATTTGATTTCAAATCTTCCAAAACTATTTAAAATTCTGATCCATTAGCTGTTCTTCCATTGTGTCATCAGTCGATTCCTACCCCTTTAGTGTACTCTTTCTAAATATCCACTCTCTCCTCTGCATTTGATAGTGGAGTTCCCATTGCATTCTTAATATTTGTTCATACAGCAAGCAAAGAAAATGATACAAAAGGAAAGAAAGTAAGTAAACTATATTATTTCAAAAGCAATTGGTGTAACTTTATATATACTGATCCCACTGTGAGACAAGATGATCAATACCTTCGTGGTAAAATGTTTGCAATTGCCTGTTGGATGATGATTGTACCCAGGCATGCACTTCAGCATACAAAGCAAATCGCCAACCTCAAAAGCCTTTTTCAGGGCTCCAAAACTCTGTAAATCACACTGGGAAAGATTGGGGCTCTATGGAGGAAGTGTAGGGGCTTCCCAGCAAAACATCTACAGTGTAGTCGGAACAACCTTGGCAACATGTGAGTGGGCGTTATCCTGCAACAGAAGTATGCCATATGTCAACCTGCTGCTTATGGACTTTCTGACACATGGTGCCACAGTTAATACACAGTGATATATGGTCACTTTGCAATAATTGAAGGGTGTCATCAAGTCCAAACACCCACGAATGTTGACAGGTGGCATAATTCTGTTGCAGGGTAATGCCTGCCCACATGTTGCCAAGGTTGTTTTGACTGTATTGCGGGTATTTCACTGGGAAGCTCGTAAACATCCTCCGTATAGTTCCAATGTCTTCCTAACAATTTCCTTACTATTGGAGCCTCAAAGAAATACATTCGTGGCTGTCGATTTGCCTTAGACACAGGTGACAGCTGGGTGCAGTCATGGTCCTGTAGGCATCCACAAACATTTTTCCATGAAAATATGAACCATCTCATCTCGCAACGGGATAAATCTATGAACAGTTATGGAAATTACTTTTGCAATAATCAACAGTTTATTTACTTTTTATCATTTGTCTCATTTTCATTTGAGCCCCTCTGTAGAAGAGACAATTCACTGTGATCTCTGCATACTATTATTTCACTTTTCAGTAGTCCTGAATTTTTTTTTCATGATGGATAAGCATTCTTGTAGCAAAGCCAATTGATCAACGTTCTGTGTTATCAGTAGTATCTATTAGTTCCAAGATCTGGCATCCAAGACCAGAGCGTGATGTGAAATGAAATGGACATTTGAAATCTGGAGCAATTCCCAGACTTTGTTCTAAAGTCCAATTCCGTTGCTTGTTTTGTTAGGCAGAACAGATGGGGAGTATTTAATACTGATTTTGTAAAAACTTTCTATACGAGCATACCATCCCCAAATAAGTTTTCAACTCTTTCTCACTTGCACATTCAGGGCATAATCTTGTTGTGTCTAATTGACAGGGATCTTGCGTGACTCCTTTTGTATTTATGACACGTCCCAAATGTTTCACTTTATCTGTCTCCATTGTGACTTAAATAACTTAACGGTAACTCCTTGTAAATACAGTCTGGTTAATAACTGATCTAATGTATTACAGTACTCTTCCCAAGTTTTGGATGTTGTGACTACATCATCTACATAAAGTTATACGAGGGTAAGTGAATTATTATCTGCAATTTAGTATATTTTTGTTTATTGTGGTAGTAGTGTCGTTTTACGTTGATGATGCATGCTTTGTTTATTTGTTGTTATATCTTTGCAATTTTCAAGCTGCTAGGTTAGTTTCATTATCGCTGCCATGCTGTTAATCATGGGTGCTCTGCTGTCTATTTGCATAAAAAAAGAGCAATGTTCAGTGATCTGTTTTTTGTGGTTGGAAGGTGTATCAGGGGCCAAAATTCATTAAAGACTTTCGGTACAGTCCAAGAACAGTGTTTTGCCACAGTGGAGTATCTATGAATGGATTGAAAAATTCCAAAATGGTCGCACAAGTGTTATGCACAATGAAGGAGCTGGATGACTGTATACTGCCCCAAATGAAGAAACCATTGAGCATTCACATGAAATGATTCTCTTAGACAGACGATTAACTATTGACAAAGTGGCACATTGTCTGCAAATTAGTCATGGTTCTGCCTACGAATTCATCCACAACAGACTTGGGTTTCATAAAGTTTGTGCAAGGTGGGTCCCAAAACAACTCACACAGTTGCATAAACAAACGCACTTGGACATGTACAAAAAACATTCGGATCACTTTGCTAACAAAGGGACAACTCCTTGGACAGGATCATTACTGGTGATGAAACATGGATCCGTCATTACAAGCCAGAGAGTAAATGGCAGAGTATGGAATGGAAACATCCAAATTCGCTGTGCCAGAAAAAGTTCAAGACCCAACCGTCCATAGGAAAACTGATGCTTACGGTTTTTTGGGATGCACAAGGGCCAGTACTGGAACATTATGGGGAAAGGGACACAGCAATAAACAGTGAGATGCTTACTGTCAGGCTAAAGCCTGCAATTCGAAGAAAATACAGAGGATTGCTGTCAAAATGTGTTGTGTTGTTGGACGACAATGTCCGTCCGTTTACTGCTGCCCACACTGCTGAAATGCTCCAGAAACTCACATTTGAAATAATGATCATCCTCCATATAGTCCCGATCTTGCCTCCTTCTGACTATCACTTGTTTGGTCCACTCAAACAGGCATTAAGTGGCAGTCAATATGCCACGGACGAAGCAGTGAAAGAGGCAGTGCATTCCTGGCTTGCATCTCAACCGAGAGCCTTCTTTTATAAGGGCATCAGGAAGCTTGTACAATGATGAATGAAGTGTGTTGAAATGCAAGGAGGCTATGTCCAAAAATGATGTTCTTGTAAATTTCCTATTTGATTACAATAAAATTTTATAACTACTTTGCAGATAATGATTGACTTACCCTCGTATATTCTCTTCAAGAGGCTGTCCAACAGCTGTGTTTACTACTCTTATAAATATAGGCACAGATACATTCAACACAAGGGACAAGACCTTAAACTGATAATATCTGCCTTAAAATAGAAATTTTCTGGCTATTAGTACTTGCCAGTGAGTTATGTTGAGTCCATTGTGCTAAAGTATTTGGCTACTCAAAAACTAGTTAATAATTCATCTATAATTGAACATCTGCCCCTTTCATTTTTGGATGACTTATTTAAAGTCGTAGCATGTAATACTAAACAGATTGATTCCCCCCCCCCCCCCACCCCTCTTTTTTTTTTTTTTTTTTTTTTTTTTTTTTTTTTTTTTTTTTTTCCCCCCTGTGTACATAACGGATACATGTTTTGGGTAAGGCTTAACATAGAACGGTCATGTGGTTTTATCTTTAATGTACATTTATAATCTAATCATCCCTGATTTTAATGAAAAAATCTTTTTGTCTTTCTCTAATAAATATAATAGCGCATGCTGTTCACTCTTATTAAAGTATGTAGACTTATTGACTATCTGAACTACATCTTCTTGTTTACTGTATAAATTCTTATGTTGAGAGTTATTTATGCAATCATCTAACAGTGATGAAACTTCCTGGCAGATTAAAACTGTGTACCAGACCAAGACTTAAAGTCGGGACCTTTGCCTTTCACGGACAAGGTTCGCAGGAGAGCTTCTGTAAAGTTTGGAAGGTAGGAGATGAGGTACTGGCAGAAGTAAAGCTGTGAGGACGGGGCGTGAGTCTTGCTTGGGTAGCTCAGTTGGTAGAGCACTTGCCTGCGAAAGGCAAAGGTCCTGAGTTCGAGTCTCGGTCCGGCACACAGTTTTAATCTGCCAGGAAGTTTCATATCAGCGCACACTCAGCTGCAGAGTGAAAATCTCATTCTCATCTAACAGTGATGCTTCTGCTATTAATATTACCCTCAATGATTTAGACATGGATTTTTCCAGTTGCAAAGTAATAAATCTGTAACTAGTCAAATAGGAACATTTAGTCCCATTACAACAAATATTGGACATTTAAAAGTATAATTACTAATATTAAACTTAACTAATAATTCTTCCTCAACGGGCTTACCCATTGCTCTGGTAATTCCAACAATTCAGTTTCAATAACTGGTAATATTGGAAATTTAACCTAAGGTTAAAGCCAAAGTACAGACAGACAACATTCAAGAAAAATAGAATAAAAGAAGCACACTAAATAAGCAGAAAGGGTAGTATCAATTTACTTCATCAAAATATCAAGGAAATAAAAAATAAAGTAGATGAGCTGTTTAGTGAGTTTAGATGGTCTCAAAAACAAGAATGAGATTGATATACTTTGTCTGTCTGAACACCGTGTAACTGTGGGGAAGGAAAGTGTCAATAAAAATGGTTATAATTTAGCATCTTACACTTGCAGATCCAGCATGGATAAAGGAGGAGTTGCCATTTACACAAAACAAGGGTATAAGTAAATTTTGTGTTGATCAGCACTTTGAAGTTTGTGCATGTGAACTACAGCTATATAATGTAGTTTTGATATTAGAAACAGTATTCAGGTTCCCATTAGGAGATTGGGAGCTATTCATAAAAAAAGTTTGTTCCCTATTATGTTGTCTGTAAGACAAAAAGAAGAAGCTATTAATCTGATTTCAGTGTAGACTTTCTAAGCAATTATGATAGGAAAAAAGCACTAGAAGTGTTATTAATGACGTATAACTTAGAATCAGGATCAACTTCCTTACATGTATAGCTCAAAACAGTAGCACTCTACTATTAATGTATTTGTACAGCAAGAGATTATGAGGCCATGATGCACAATTGCTTAACTTACAAAACCCAGCAGGGTGTACAGTACAGAAACCATTAAGTAAAAGTGTAAGGCTGGTCAACCCAGTACCTATAGAGCACTTCAGAGAAAGTTTAAGAAATGTTATTTGGGAAGATGTGTATAATGAGCCAAATGCTAATGTAACATATTTCTTGATAAATTTATACCCCTTCTTGGACATTGTTGCCACAAAAAAATTACTAAATATAACACCAAACAGTTTTCAAAGAAACCTGGGATTACTACAGATATTGAAGTGTCTTCCGAAAGGAAAAGAAAATTGTATGAGAGTGCAAGAACTAATAAAGATACAGAAGTAATTTTACACTGTAAAACATGCTGAGAAATGTGGTCAGAAAATCAATAAACATATATTAGAGATGCAAGTAAGAACTCGGGCAATAAAATCAAATCAATATGAAATTTTGTTTGAAGAGGGATAGGAAAAGTAACCACTGGGGTAGGTAGTATTACTATTAAAGAGAATGAGACCATCTTAACCAACAGTACATAAGTAGCTAATGTATTTAACAAGTATTTCTTAAGTGTAGTTGAAAAAATTGGTGAGAATAGTTCAAAAGAAAAAGACAAGCCATACATGGAAGAGTCAGTTTTGAGAAATCCTAGTCAGATTAATTTTTATCTAACAACCTCTTGTGAAACAAGGAAAATAATCAATTCTTTGAAAAATAAATGTTTTATGTCTCTAACAAAATATTAAAACAATGTGGAGCAGTTACAGCTGATGTTCTGAGTCACATCTGTAATGCATCACTAACTCAAGGTATTTTACCAGACATGTTAAAATATGCCATTGTCAAGCCTCGCTACAAAAAAGGGGACTCCATAGATCCTTGCTCACAGCATTTTGAAAAATCATTGAGAAAGTAATGCATTCAAGAGTGATTACCCATCTCAACAGAATGGGATACTTAGTACATCATAGTTTGGATTTTAAAAATGCTGTTCTACTGAAACAGGAATATAAAATTTCACTGCCCACATAATAGATTCTTTAAATATTAAAATGCCACCATTAGGAATTTTCTGTGATTTATCCATAGCATTTGATTGTGTGAATCGTGACATTATGTTACACAAATTACAATTCTACAGTGCAAATGGAACAGCATATGAGTGGTTTAAATCATATCTACAAAACAGGAAGCAGAAAGTTGCTGTATATAGTTTAAAATTATTTAATTGGATAGATAAAAAATCTACTCCCTAAGTGGTGGGAGAAAACTCACATGAAAGACTGTTGTGATTGGCAAGCTTTCGGAGCCAGTGGCTCGTTCTTCAGGCAGAGGTGTTGAAGGGTGAAGGAAAAGGACTGGAGAGGTCTCGGAAAGGGGTAGATTTTGGGAAAGTCACCCATAATTGCAGGTCAGGGGAGACTTACCACCCTCCTCATCCCGTACAGTAAGCCTCCCCTGACCTGTGATTCTGGGTGACTTTCCCAAAATCTACCCCTTTCCTAGATCTCTCCAGTCCTTTTCCTTCACCCTTCTTCCTTTCCTTTCAACCCTTCTACCTGAAGAAGGAGTCACTGGCTCTGAAAGCTTGCCAGTCACAACAGTCTTTTTATGTGTGTGTTCTGCCACCACTAGGTGAGTAGATTTTTTATCTATCCAATTAAATAATTTTGTCAATAATTGATTGTTTTCATTGTTATATAGTTTAAGTGATTTAAGGAAGTTTCCCACTTAATTTAACTTGGGTGAAATTACATTAGGTGTTCCATAGGGTTCGATCATGGGTTCCCACCTGTTCTTGATATATATGAATGACCTCCCTTCTTATCTGAAACAAGAAGCTAGACTGAAACTGTTTGCTGATGACACAAACATCATTATTAATCCAGTAAAAGAAACTCCAATAGAAAATGATACAAATAATATTTTTGGAAAAGTTATTGATTGGGCTTCCTCTGAACTTTAAAAAAATACAGTATATCCTATTTTCTACTACAAGGAGTACAGTTCCTACAATAAATACAACCCATCAACTGGAGTCAGAAGCCAGAGTAGAGCATTCTAAGTTTTTAGGTTTATATATAGATGAGAATCTTAATTGGAAAATTCATATTTTTGGATCTCCTAAAGCGACTAGGTTCAGCAACTTTTGCAATCAGAGTAATGACTAATTTTGAGGATATAGAAATTAGCAAGCTAACATACTTTGCATACTTTCACTCTGATGTCATACAGAATATTATTTTGGGGTAACTAAACACTTAGGCAAAAAGTATTCATTGCTCAAAAGAAAGTGGTTAGAATAAATGTTTGGGGCTCTTAGTCTCAAGTCTTGTAGGCACCTGTTTAAAAGGTTAGGAATTCATACAACAGCCTCACAGTGCATTTACTCAGTATTGAAATTTGTTCTCAACAACATGGACCAGTTTAAAAACAACAGTGAAATTCATGATTACAATACCAGAAGAAAGAAAGACTTACACTATCCTATACTTAACCTATCTTTGGCACAGTAAGAAGTAAAATATGCTGCTGTAAATCTTTTCAGTAAATTACAAGATGAAACAAAATGTCTGACAGACAGCAGTAATAGGTTCAAAAATAAACTGAAATCATATCTAACAATGGAAAATCCAGGATGGAATGTAACAATATTAGAGAAGGAAAGTTGCTACTCACCATATAGCGGAGCTGCTGAGTCGCGATGGGCACAACAAAAAGATTGACACAATTATAGCTTTCATCCATTAAGGCCTTTGTCAGCAATAGACACACACACACACACACACACACACACACACACATATACACAAATGAAACTTGCACGCACGTCTGCAGTCTCAGACAACTGAAACCACACTGCGAGCAGCAGCACCAGTGCGTGATGTGAATGGTAACTGGGTGGGGGTATGGAGGGCAGGACAGAAAGCGGGAAGGGGGGGGGGGGGGACCAGTAGCGATAATGAGAGAAATAAAAAGAAATTAAAAGACTGGGTATGACGGTGAAATGATGGCTGTGTAGTGATGGGAGGCGGCTGGATGGGTGAGGACAGTGACTAACAAAGGTTGAGGCCTGGGGTCTTACGGGAACATAGGATGTATTGCAGGGAAAGTTCCCACCTGCGCAATTCAGAAAAGCTCGTGTTTGTGGGAAGGTTCCATATGGCACAGGCTGTGAAGCAGTCATCAAGACCAACCTATTTGTGGGCCATCTAGAGGAATTTTTTCTAAAATCCTAGAATCCTAAACCCCTCACCTGGTTCAGATTTGTTGATGACAGCTTTGCTATCTGGATTGAAGGTGAGGACACCCTGTCCACACTCCTCCAGAACCTCAACAACTTCTCCCCCATTTGCTTCACCTGGTCCTACTCAACCCAACCAGCCACCTTCCTAGATGTTGACCTCCACCTCAGAGATGACTACATCAGTACCTCAGTCCATATCAAACCTCAGTCCATACCGCCACTTTGACAGTTGCCACCCATTCCATACCAAGAAGTCCCTTCCATACAGCCTAGCCATCCATGGTCATCACACCTGCAGTGACAAGCAATCCCTCTCAAAATATACTGAGGGTCTCACTGAAGCCCTATCCTCCCAACCTTGTACAAAAACAAATCTCCCACCCCTCCTATAGTGGTATTCCGCCATCAACTGAACCTACACAATGTACTCATCCATCCTTACACAACCCCTGCTCCCAATCCCTGTAATAGACCTACCTACAAGACCTGTCCCATACATCCTCCTACCACCACCTACTCCAGTCTGGTCACTGACATCACCTATCCCATCAAAGGCAGGCTACCTGTGAAACCAGTCATGTGATTTACAAGCTAAGCTGCAACTACTGTGCTGCATTCTATGTAGGCGTGAGAAGCAACAAGCTGTCTGTACGCATGAATGGCCACCAACAAGCTGTGGCCAAAAAACTAGTTGACCACCCTGTTGCTGAACACGCTACCGAACATGATATTCCTCATCTCAATGACTGCTTCACAGCCTGTGACATATGGATCCTTCCCACAAACACCAGCTTTTCTGAATTGTGCAGGTGGGAACTTTCCCTGCAATACATCCTAAGTTCCCATAACCCCCTGGCCTCAACCTTCGTTAGTCACTGTCCTCACCCTTCCAGCCCCCTCCCTGTTTCCATTCCAGCACTATACAGCTGTCATTTCACTGCCACACCTAGTCTTTTAATTTCTTTTTATTTCTCCCCCCCCCCCCCCCCCCCCCCACCTTCTCTCCTGCCCTCCATCTAAACTCCAGCACTTCACTGTCTGCCACCCCCACCATACTATCCCTCCCCCTTCCTGCCCCAGCCTTCTCCTTACCCCCACCCAGTCACCATTCACATCATGCATTGGTGCTGCTGCTCGCAGTGTGGTTTCAGTTGTCTGAGACTGCAGCTGTGTGTGCAAGTTTCGTTTACATGAGTGTGTGTGTGTGTGTGTGTGTGTGTGTGTGTGTGTGTGTGTGTTGCTGACAGAGGCCTTAATGGCCGAAAGCTATAGTTGTGTGAATCTTTTTGCTGTGCCTGTTGTGACTCAGCAGCTCCACTATATGGTGAGTAACAGCTTTCCTTCTCTAATATTGAAATTATAACTCCTTTACAACTCCTTCTATACCATAGATGAATTCTTGAATAGGTATAAACAAATCTACAGGTATAAAATATACATTTTTTGCCATTTAAGGGAATCGGGTATGTAATAAAAATTTTAAGCCTTAAAAAGTGCATTTCGTATGCACTTGACACATTCCAAATCATAACAGCTACCATGAGGTTGATCAATGGAACATGTAACTAACTGACTGACTGACTGACTATATTATTCTAGTATGTATTGGTCAGTAACACACATTTCACTTCCAGTGATTTGTACATCTTTTATGTGACAACTTACTCTAGGTTTAAAAAATGCTTTCGTTTCCCCTTCTCTTTCTTCTCCTAATTCTTCACATAAATTTGCATTACCTTGAAATCTTATTAACATGGAATCACTATCATGTGGCTTGTCTATAATATGTTTCTGGGAACAGCCATATCCTAGATGCCTTTGAGTTTTCCTGTGTGTTGCTACTGCTATTGTGAAATATTTTATTTGAATGTTTCTAATTTTGTATTATCTTTGCACTTGTAGCCTATCTTATTAAACCCCTGATCTTGTTTTACTCTTTCTGTATTGTGGTTACTGTCCTGTTGTTTCACCAACTATTTACATTCTGTCATGTCAGATAATTTTTCTACTGTTTCTATTTGTTCAAGGTACTCTAATAAATTTGATATCTTCCCCGAGCCTTACCAAAGAGCTTCTCCTTCACTTTCTAAGGTAGCCTACTGATAACCACTTCTAATAACTGTTTTTCTCTTATTGGATCATCTAAATATTTTGCTTTATTTAAATTCCATTCAACAAAATCCCTATACCTTTTCCAATTGTTATTGTGTGGCTTAGAACTAGGGAAAGGATGGGTGACTACTTTGGCAGAGGGCGGACAACAAAGAGGTTGAGGGAATATGAAAAGCAAGGAGGTGATAGAACGAAGGGGTGGAAACTGTTGGGTGAAGGGTGTGGGGACAGTAGGTTACCATAGGTTGAGGCCAGGCTAATTTCAGTAACGGAGAATGCATTGTAAGGATAACTCCCATCTGTGCAGTTCAGAAAAGCTGGTGGTGGAGGGGAGGATCCAGATGGCCTGGCTTGTAAAACAGCCATTGAAATTAAGCATTTCATGTGCAGCTGTGCATTGTGCCACAGGGAGGTTAAGTTTGCTCTTAGCCACAGTCTGGCAGTGGCCATTCATCCTGGTGGACAGCTGGTGGGTAATCATACCAATATAAAAAGATGTACAGTGCTTGCAGCAGAGCTGATATGCAACATCACTGCTTTCACAGGTGGCCCAGCCTTTGATGTAGGATAAACCTGTGCCAGAACTGGAATAGGAAGTGCTGGGCAGGTGGGCTGGGCAGGTCTTGCACCTGGGTCTTCCACAGGGATACGAGCCCTATGGAAAGGGGCTGGACTGGGAGTGGCATAGGGATGGACTGAGATGTTGCACAGGTTGGGTGAACAATGGATCACCTCTTTAGGAGGGGTGGGAAGGGTCTTGGGGAGGATGTACCTCATTTCAAGGCAAGATGATAGATAATCAAAACCCTAACAAAGGATGTGGTTCAGTTGTTCCAGTCCATGGTGGTATTTGGTGATGAAGGGGGCACTCTTTTGTAGTTGGCTTTTGCAGGTGGTGGGAGGATTCGGGGTGTGTGATGAAATGGCATGGGAAATCTGTTTATGGGCTAGGTCTGGGGGTAGTGCCTGTCTGTGAATCCCTTGATGAGACCTGGAGCATAGTAGTAAAAGGAGTTCTTGGCACTGCAGGTATGCCATCTGAAGTTGGCAGGGATTTTTCGATATGTAAGGGATAGTAGCTGTAAAAATGCAGGTTAGTGATTGGTAGGTTTAATGTTGCCAGAGGTGTGGATGGAGCCATCAGAGAGGCAGACGGGAGTTATTCTTACAACACATTCTCCACACTCAAAATTATCCCAGCCTCAACCTACAGTAACCTACTGTTCCCAAACACTCCTTCCAACATTTTCTGTCCCCTCGTCCTGTCACCTGCTCTCTTCTCACATTCCCTCACCCTCTTTGTGTACCATCCTCTGCCAACATACCTGCCCATCCTTTCCCCTTCCCTGCTCCTCTCCTTCCCTGCTCCTCTCCTTTTCTGCTCCTCTCCTTTTCTGCTCCTCTCCTTTTCTGCACCCCTCCTTTTCTGCACCCCTCCTTTTCTGCACCCCTCCTTTTCTGCACCCCTCCTTTTCTGCACCCCTCCTTTTCTGCACCCCTCCTTTTCTGCACCTCTCCTTTTCTGCACCTCTCCTTTTCTGCACCTCTCCTTTTCTGCACCTCTCCTTTTCTGCACCTCTCCTTTTCTGCACCTCTCCTTTTCTGCACCTCTCCTTTTCTGCACCTCTGATTTTCTGCACCTCTCCTTTTCTGCACCTCTCCTTTTCTGCACCTCTCCTTTTCTGCACCTCTCCTTTTCTGCACCTCTCCTTTTCTGCACCTCTCCTTTTCTGCACCTCTCCTTTTCTGCACCTCTCCTTTTCTGCACCTCTCCTTTTCTGCACCTCTCCTTTTCTGCACCTCTCCTTTTCTGCACCTCTCCTTTTCTGCACCTCTCCTTTTCTGCACCTCTCCTTTTCTGCACCTCTCCTTTTCTGCACCTCTCCTTTTCTGCACTTCTCCTTCTCTGCTCCTCCCCTTCTCTGCTCCTCTCTATTTTTGTTCCAAGTTTTTACCTGTCACGGCTCACCTCCCAACACAGTGCCTGGCACTTTCTAGTCCCTGCATGTCCTGCCCAACAGTGCTCGTCTCTTTCCCCACCTATACCCTGCTATCCCTCCTCCCTTCTCCGCCCCACTCCTGATTATTATTCATGTTACAGTTGCATTGTGGTCAGAGTTGCCACTGGTAGCCGTCACGTGTTTGTGACGTGTACTTTTGCTTGTGTTAATGAGTGAGTGTTTTCTTTGTTGAAGAATGCTTTGGCTGAAAGCTATTAACATGTAATAGTTTTTTTGTTTTGCCTGTCTGCAACTCAATGGATCATCTTTATGGTTTGTAGCAATCTATCCTCTTCCTGATATTGTTGATATTCCAGCCTAGAGTTTCCATTGTTTAATAATCTGGGGTCCTACCCACTCGTCTCTTATAGGGTGCCTAAAGGATGCTGCTTTTTCAGATAGCTATACAATAGTTCAAGCAAATCACATTAATGGTTTTTATTACAATGAAGTTGATTGACAGTACTTAACTTTGTATTTACAATGTGTTGTCGCAACTGATGGGTGACACGCAAGTAATCAATGTCCTTCGCTATAATCAATATCCGTACAAGCAGTTAATACAAGCCACTTGTCTCAGTGTAACAGTTAGGATGACAGCTCTTCTTGTGCCTCTCTGCTAGTGTCCATCTTCTACTGTCTGGCCGAGGCTGGCAAGCATGGTGCTTATATTCTCTTTGGATAGAGGCTGCTCCTGTTGTAGTAACATCCTAGTCAGTGTGCTATTGGCTGACTTTGTTGCACAGCTCTCTCTGCTCTTGTGTTCTTCATCTTCGTGGCGACACTTTTCATTATGCTGGAAGATTCCTCTCCTGCAAAGTGATGGACCGTCATTGTGTTGGGAGTACGACCATGGCAGGGTAGGCAGGAGTGTGGGCACGTAGCGGGACCTGAAACTGTGGCTGCAGCGGACGTCAGGCTTCCAGTTGTTCCTCGCCATCCAGCCTTTGCTCTGGTGGAAATGTCCCCTGGAAGGATATGTGTCCACCTCCTGATGCCATGAACCAGATGAAGAAGGTGGCAACTGCTGCAGCATGGGCAGGTCCAGCTCCATCGGTAGGACGAGGGGAGGTGGAGGAGACGAAGGCGCCGTCTCCATGGGGTCGTCCCACAGTGTCGGGAGGACACCCTCTGGTGGCTGCTGTTGCCGTGCTGTCTTCTGGATTCATGAATCTGGGGGAAGAGACACTGAGAGATTGCCGTGCACATGACAGAGGTGAAGTTGATTTTGATCTCGCCACTGCCAGCCATGTTGACCTGAAATAAGTTGTATGCAAGTGTCAAGTTGGTGGATGATCTCGCATCGCACCCACTGTCTGTTGCTACTAAAAACCCTGTAAAAGACAATATCATGCAGTGTGAAGTGATACTTTCAGCACCGGATGCTGAGGAGGGTGGCGCAGTGTCCAATGACAATGGCGGTGAAGCAATTCTGCTGGCAGTGGTCCATCTCATGGGTGCGAATGATAGGAGGCGAGAAACAGTTGCAATGCTTGGTCCCTGGTGTATGTGGAGCAAAGTTCGACCATCTGCTGCTTGGAGGTTGTGACAAAATGTTCCACTTTGCCATTTGACTGTGGATGGAATGTTTTACTAATTAAATGCTGTATACCATTGCATACACAGAATGTTTCAAATTCATTTGATGTGAACTGAGGTCCACTGTCTCACACTATTAATCCAGGTAAACCTCCAAGGCAAAAAATAGAGGACAACACCTGAATTGTGCTATGTGATGTTGCCGAGTTCATTGGCACATCAGAAGGAAACTTGCTATATGAGTGAACCACAAGCAACCAAGGGGTGTTCCAAAAAGATCCCGCAAAGTCTGTGTGCACATATTGCAATGGCAACCGTGATGTAGGCCAAGCAGAGAATTTTTGTGGCAGAGCGGACTCATTTTCTGCACATGCGTGACATATTGATGTCATCCATTCTATTTGGGTGTCCATACCCTGCCAAGTACAGTGTCAACATGCTGACTGTTTTGTACGAACAATCCCCCAGTGTCCTTGGCGAAGTAACTGCAACACTTTAGAGATCAACACACATGACTACCCACTGCCATTTTGAATTAGAATTACTCTTTTCTGAACATGAGGTTATGCCGACAGGCAAAGTATCAGTGCACTACAGAGTTCTTTATGTTAAGCAAGGAATGAGGCCAAGATGTGTGAATGTATATTAGCAAAATGTTCAAATCTGAATCAGCCTGTGCAATTTTCCTATAGTTCAGCAGAAAAGATCGAAGAAATTCAGAGTCCTGAGCGTTGATGTGACAACAAGATGCAGCAGAAGTGTAATAGTCTGTATCAGGTATTTGCATTGCCATGTTGAGCTGTCAGATGATGCACAATCTCGCACTGGTATTAAGATAACACAAAACCCATCTTTGCAATTTGTTTACGTACAGGAACCGGTTTTGTCGGATCAAACAAGGACTGTAAAGGCTTGTGATCCATTACTATGTCAAATTTTCTGCTACACAAATAAGGTGGAATTTTGGTGACACCATATGCAATAGCCAAAGCCTCTTTCTCAATTTGTGAATAGTCACACTGAGCTTTGGACACACTTTTGATGCGAAAGCAGTAGGTCTGTCTTTATCACCAATTCAGTGCGAAAGCACTGCACTGATACCATTAGAGGAAGCGTCAATGTGCAAGACAATTGGTTGGTAAAGATCAAAGTGCACTAAGCATCGATCACTAAGCAATGCATCTTTAAGTTTCTGTAAAGCTACTAGGTACTCATCTGTCCAAACAAAAGAGACATTCTTACGACCCAAGCAATGCAATGGAGCTGTGATTTGTGCAGAATTTGGTATGAACTGAATATAGAAGATCATTTTCCCCAAAACTGACTGCAATTCTGTGATGCTGCGAGGAACTGGCAAATTTCATATGGCTAACAAATGCAACTGAAGCAGATGTACACCTTCACTGTTTATGACATGACCAAGATACTGCAACTCAGATTTTAAAAAATCACACTTGTCCAGTCTGTACTTTAGTCCTGCCGCAGATAACACACGAAAAAAGGTTTGAACACTTGTGGCACTTGTGCAGTCAGCTGTTCCAAATACCGTTGGAAAATTGCAGGTGTGGAACCACTGCCAAAAGGCAAATGCAAATATTTAAACAAACCCAAATGAGTATTTACTGCACACACTTTTTGAGATTGTACATCGAGTGGTATTTGAAGATACACATTGTGCAAATTAATTTTTGAAAAGTAGCATCCAGTGCCCAATTTGTCCATAAGATACTTTGGGTGTGGCAATGGATAAGTATTAATCACAGTGTGTGGGTTGGCTGTTGGTTTAAAATCAACACAGAGGTGAATGTGACCTGAAGGTTTGGGGAGCAAAACCAGTGGTCTTGCCCACTGACTAGCTTGTATGGGCACAATATATCCACTATCTTGCAATTCTTTAAGTTCAACAGTGACTTTGTCCCATAATGCAATGGGAACAGTTCTGCCCTGGCAAAATTTTGGCTGAGCATTGTCTTTCAGAGTAATAAGTGCAACAAAATTGTTAGCCTTGCCTAAACCTTCAGAAAAGAGTTTCAGGAGTTCAATGTCTCTTGCATTGAATGCAGACACTTGACAACACATTATCCCGAATGTTAAAGACAAACAAATCAAAAGAATCAATACCAAATATGTTCTCACACTTGTGTGATTTTAGCACCGCAAAAGTCACTGTTCGCGTATGCGATTGATACATGTCAGGCAAAGTACATGTTCCAAGAATGGGTATGTCTTGCCCATTATAACCTGTCAGTTGTGTTCTAGTTTTAGACAGGCATGGTGAGCCTAACAGTTCATGTGTTTGACGATTGAGCAATGTGATGGAGGCGCCTGTGTCCAACTGAAACTTCACACTTTTCCCACAAGGAAGTAAATGAACAAAAATTTTGTTTGACTGGTGTGTCACTGAAGAAACTGCTCGCATACCAGTTTTGTGAATGCCTGTTGCAGACTTGGAATATACTACATTAACAACATGGGCCTTGTGATGAGATTTTTGTGAGTGGGCCGAATTCTTATGGTTGTTCCATTGCGAACTTATGGATCATGCATGTCCTTTCCTACCATAAGCGTAACACTGAGCTTGTTGGGAGGGCAGTCTTGGCATTTGTGCCATGAATAATACTGAGGGCAATACTTAATTCCATTTGCCTGTGTAGCCACCTATTTAGCGAACTGCTTACACGGTGTGGAGAGGTGTTGTTTACTTGGCTTGGTTAGTACAATTTTGTGTAGTGTGTTTATAGGAAGATGGCGACGCATATAGATGTGGTAGTAAATCGGTCCATAAATTGCGAGTATTTAGCGTCAATAAGGTGCAAGTTATGCGAAAAAATCATATCAAGTGGCATTAGAATTTGTTCAGTGTTGCATATTTGGTATCATTCGCAGTGCTTCGCGAAAATAAATCAAGAAAATATCTCGTGTATGTGTGGAACAAAGTGTAATGGACGTCTGGCAGCGAGTGAAATGTGCTGCGCAAATCGTGAAATCATAGTACTCGAATCACTGCAGAAAGAACTGAAAGCCACAAGAGAACATGCTCTGTTGTTGGAAAACATTATTAAAAGTCTATCTGACCCATCACATAAAGAACTCGGTCAACTTCAAGAGTATAGTGAACCAAAGAAATGTGCAAAACCTAAATTTGTTTCCAGTGCGTTAAAAGTTCCGTTAAGAAATCGATTTCAACATCTTATTACAGATTGTGAACTTAAAAATGTTGAAACAAGCAACTCACACCAAGACTACGAATCGGAATCGGCGGACAGGAAATTTACAAAGCGCAATAAGTCAGTAAAACGTAACTGTCTCGATGTTGCAAACAAAGTGACTCCTAAAAACTTTAGTACAAGCTGCCATGGAAAAGGTTGATTGCAACCAAGGGACTCAACCCGACGAATAGCTGGCTGCTCAAATTTACTGGCTGACAGGCCACCTGAATCGTAGGATTTGCACAACCTGCTGATAAGATGGATCAGACTTTCAAAATCTGTTCTCTGAGTTTGACATCAGGTACATTGCACACAATCGCATCACACAACATAACATATGAATATATAGCACTGTAAGCTCAATTTAATTTGCATTTCCTAGCATTCACTTGTTGGTCATAATAATTTGTTATCGAGTCGCTAACTTGTTCATATGTGAGTTCACCCTGAGTGGCGTTTGGAAACAACTTCTGAGTTAAGCTGAACACTGCACTTTCTACCGTAGGTAATAGATACGGAAGTTTCACAGTACCTGGTACATAGTGAGCTAGTAGGTAGTCCTTGAACTGGTGCAACCACTTGAGCCATTCCTTTTCTTGTTCATGAAACTGTCAAAAAGGTGGTATAGCAGCTTTAGTAGGTGATGCTTGTTCCATCAGGAGCACAGCATTGGCCAGTAGCTGCTGCACCATGTTGAGTAGGGTGGAGATTTGCTGCGTCTGGAACTGAAACGTCCATATTAGCTGTGTGCCATCTAACGCTTGCAGCTGTGGCACCCGAGAAGGGTGCAGGATAGGTGGGGTGGGCATTTTGGAAGAGACAAATGCAACGAACAGACAGAGCAAGCAAGGAAAGTAAGGACAAAAGCAAAGAAAATTTCTGCAATGCCCACCTGAAAACACTGATTAGCAAAAGAGACTGTTAAAAGCATGTAAATGCCCCTGCAAAGGAAAGACAAGAGAAAATTAAGGTGCCAGCAAAATACGAGAATCCCATGGCCGTCAGGCTCAAGGTTTGTTTGTAACTCCTCGTTGCCAATGTGGGGTGCTGCCCACTCATTTTGTACAGGGTGCCTAAAGGATGCTGCTTTCTTGGATAGCTATACTACAGTTCAAGCAAATTACATTAATGGTTTTTATTACAATAAAGTGAATTGACAATACTTAACTTTGTATCTACAACGAGTTGTGGCAAGATATGGGCAACATCCGAATAATCAATGTCCATACAAGTCATTAATATAAGCCACTTGTCTTAGTGTTACAGTTAGGATGACAGCTCTTCTTGTGCCTCTCTGCTGGTGCCTCTGCTAGTGTCCATCTTCTACTGTCCATGTCTGCTGGTGCCGGTTTACTATTGTCTGGCCATGGCTGGCAGGCGTGGCGCTTATATTCTCTTCGGATAGGGGCCGCTCCTGGTGACATCCTAGTCAGCGTGCCATTGGCTGGCTTTGTCTCAAAGACTTCTCTGCTCTTGCGTTCTTCATTTTTGTGCCGGCGCTTTTTGTTGCACGGGCACAAATAACTAATTCTTTAGTTTTCTTTTCTTCGTATCTGTTAGTAATGAACAAAAGTCCATCAACTACTTTTCTTTCTAAATTGAACAGTATTTGACAATGTCTTTGGATGGATGATTCTGCAGCCACACAACAAGATGAAAAGAATTCAGAGGGTAGATGGCAGAAGGTATTGCATAATCTGGACGGAGAAGGAGTGTTGATGATAGGATACAGAACAGGAAAGGTAAGGTGAGACAGGGGGACCAAGTTAGCAGAGGTTTAGGCTAGGGGAATTGCAAGAGTTACCACAGTTTGGTGGTGGCCATTCATGCGAGTAAACAGTTGGTTACTTGTTGCGCCAACATAGAATCCTGTACAGTAATTGCAGTGTAGCTAATTTATAATAGCTAATTTATAACAAAGCTGCTTTCACAGGTGGCTTTGTCTTGTATTGGGTAGGAAATGGCTGTGACTGGACTGCTGTAGGAGGTGGTGGGTGGGCATATAATACAGGTGTTGCACCTGGGCCGACCTCAAGGGAATGACCCATGGGGTTCAGGATTGGGAGTAGAACTGGAATGGGGATGGACAAGGATCTTCAGTATGTTAGGTGGGCAGTGGGTCATTACTTTGGGGCATGTGGGTAGGATTTTGGGTATATACTATGTAAGTGGGTATTCACATAACCACTTCACTCAACGGACAAAATTAATTGAAATTGAAAAATCACTTCACAGTGTATTGTATGCCAAAGGGATAGTACCCACTAGGTTTTAAGACAGTGGACACCACTGGAAAGTCCGTTGCAAAGTGTCAACTGTGTCTCCTCATCCATCAGTTTCTCGCACACCTGTTTCCCATTGCTTCATGTCATATGCATTGCTTCATCGCATGTAGATGCTGTGTGCTGACTGCCCACTGTACTGGCTGGTCGTGTTGTATGGAAACAACTTATTGTGAATTATAGGCTGCCAATTGTTTTATATCATAGACTACAGCTACTGCATATTCTGTCATTTCATTCTTGAACTGCCCTTGTCCCAGGCTGAGCTTACGCCCCGTAAAATTTAAATGCGTGCGAAACTTACACAATTACTTTCAACATGCAAATTTTGGTTGAATTTTGCTTCAGAACTATTTTAATTTTCTTCATTGTCTTGAAAATAAAAAGCTGTTGCACAGTATTTAATGGCAAGTTTTTGATTAATGTTGCCAAAAAAGATCCTCTTTTACTTACTCTCTTTGCAGAAAGTAATAAGTATTTCAAAAATTGTTTTCAATTCAAGCATACAGCATTGAATAAGTACTTGATGTAATAAATAAACTTTTATACCACTTGCATTTAATTTTGCTTCTTCCATGGTGAAAATATTGGTTAAAAATAATAAAACCAGGTAACCTCAGTTGTTCTGTATGAATGTCAATTATTGTTTTTAATTCATTTCAGATGTCACTTAAGGTGAATCTTCATTTGTATTTTTCACTCAGTGTTATCACAGAGTGTGTAATTAATTTTCTTCCATGCAGTTGCCTAGCCTTGCTCAATGTACGACAGCTTACACAGTTCTGACCTGCTTCTGATGTCAACAGGCTTTGTAATCTACCTCTCCCACCTTTGTTGTCACTACTGTCTTTATGGTTAAGTCTTTTCATAAGATTCGAGAGGAGTAAGATTTACAATAAACTTTTTACTTATCTTTTCTCTTGTAGTTGACTCCAGTTCTTCATGTGTAGCGATCTGATTCCTGAAGCCGAAATTTTCACATTTTATGTTCTTATGGTCCAATTGATCTAAACAAATTTGAATGCCTGTGCAGAATTTTGTTTTTTGATATTTATTTGCATCACATTTTAATGTATCGCACTGCGTTTAGAATTTTCACATTAACAAAGCCAAAATTACATTGTTCTTCCAAAATACAAAAACTAGTCCAATGACATCAAAGGCGTGCTTACTGCAACTTCACTCTGTGGTAATATCAATATTTCAAAGGGTTTAAAATTTTTCTTGATAAATGAATTTGTATTAGTTTATTATTGTTATTTTATAAATGAATCCAGAAATAAACACAATGAACAGTACTAGATTGTGTAATTAATAATAGAAATTTTAAGTGTGCCAAATATTTCGTAATTGCCAATGTTTCCAAAAAAAATAATGCTAACTGTACTTTCAGAGTCAGTAAATATTGATTGTAACAACAAACAAAGTAATTCCTTTTCATAGATTTTAGCTTGAAATATAATTAATTGTGTATAAAATTATATGAAATTTTTCAGAAAAACAGCTGAGATAATTTTGGCCTGTCCAAAATTTGAAAAATATTTCTGGTATCGACTACTTCTGTTGAGGAAAAGTAGTGCTAGAGGAGGATGTCCCCTTACAGCTTCCTATGCTGAAGTATTTAATGGATAAAGACTTTTATTTCTTATATAGCTGATGTTGTGACCACGTGTCACCACACCTCAATTGCACAATTGTAGTATAACCAGGAACGAGACAGACCCACATTAAATCTTCTTACGATGAATTCTTGTTCTATTAATTCCATTTCTTCAATAGCAGACCGTTTTCACTAGCAAGAAGTAGAACCAGGAATACTTTGGATGTAGAATGTTGACTTCTGTTCGTGGGTAGAAAGTTTCCAATTCTGTGAAACAAACGAAGTGCAGGGTGGAAATTTTCTATATAGCATGGGCTGGTGCGTGCCTCATGAATTGGCTTCTTTCTCACGATTTCACATTCTTAAGATGTTTTCTTGCATTCCGAGGTTGTTGGGAGAACAGCTACACAACACCTCTTTATAACCACTCTCTCTGCGTGAACTCTGAACAGACTCACGTTTGGGCTCCCTCTCAAAATTTGCCGGCGTTCGTCATTTCCAAGGAATGTCCTCACTGTCGGGGAAAACATCTTCTTAAGAATGCTGGTTTCTTTCACATGCTTCCCCACGCTTTTTGCACACTCGTTCCTGTGCCTGTGGGGTGCTGGAATTGCCAGCACATTCCTGTTTTCTAAGGCAGGTAAAATGACTGCTGCAACGCCAGAAGAACTCAGATGCTTTTGCATGAACATTCTTGGCATTCCGTTGTAATGGCTGCAGGTGTCCATCAGCTCTCGGCACGCTTCTCGTTGTCAAACTGGCCCTTTGCATCGTGTCCCTTCTTGAGCAAGGCGAGGACGTCGGCATGGCTTCCCGCTGTGTGCTTGCAGAATGACTGCACCTGGGGGCTCGCCCCAAGGAGTCCGGCCCCTTCCTCTTCCATGGATGCTCACAACGACTTGGAAAATGTGGCTGCACTATTACATAGCTCCTTGTCATGTCTATAAAGCTTCTGATAGAGAAGGTTGAAGGTCATGGCAAAGTGGCCCATCTATGTTCACTTGGCCCATCACACTTCAAAACAAAACAAAAATCTTCACTCCCTAACCAGTTACACTAACACTTCATTCACTGACATGGAGTTCTGCAGTGATATTACGTTTACAGTTGTGCCCTAGCATGTCAAGCCGAGTCAATGTTTACATATGGTTGCCCTTTGTAAAGAGGTACAAGACATGTACAGATAAAGAGATTTCCTTACATATAAACTGATCACGAAAAATGCCGTTATATTGAACTTGACAGTAATGTCTCATATGTACACAAGACAGAAATGGTTCAAATGGCTCTGAGCACTATGGGACTCAACTTCTGAGGTCATCAGTCCCCTAGAACTTAGAACTACTTAAACCTAACTAACCCAAGACATCACACATATCCATGCCCGAGGCATTATTCGAACCTGCGACCGTAGCGGTTGCACGGTTCCAGACTGCAGCACCTAGAACCGCTCGGCCTACACAAGACAAGACATGCACAAATAAATGAAGATCAAATTAAGTAAACAGTACATGAGGAACACAAATAAAATTGAACATAATGTTAATGTCACAGATGTATGCAAGATATATGCAAAATAAACATGTATTCAAGATGAGTGTAAATCAGAAATAAACTGCTCACAATAATTTTAGATTAGATTAGATTAGATTCAGTTTTCGTTCCATAGACCCAAAAATGACATGATTCTCATTGGTGTGGAACATTTCAGAAAGTATGACATAAAAACATAAAACATTTGAATATTTTACTTAGTACCCTGATCATTTGTCAGGAGACAGTCGAAATTAAGCTAATACAATGCAGTTAACTGGGACAGCTAATATTTACAGAATTAACACACTGTCAGAATGAAACACTGTTATCCACTATTAATAAATTTATCACACCTAATCTTGACTGTTGTGACCAAGTGTTGTCAAAACTGAAATCTAACAGATATTTTTACTTAAGCTGACTTAACAGTCTCTGTTAAGATATTCATCTATGGAGTAGAAGGATTTGCCTATCAAAAAGTCTTTCAAACTCTGTTTAAACCGTGCTTTATCTGAAACCAAGGTTTTAATGTTTGCTGGAAATTTATTTAAAATGGGTGTTCCTGAATATCGGACCCCTTTTTGGACCAAGGTAAGTGATTTTAGTCCTTTATGTAGTTTCTTCTTATTCCTAGTACTGATACTGTGTACTGAGCTATTGGTTGTAAATAGAGATGTATTAATTGCAACAAATTTCATTAAGGAATAAATATACTGAGAAGCAGTGGTTAGAATACAAAATTCCTTGAACAGGTTTCTACAAGATGTTCTTGAATTTACACCACAAATGATTCTTATCACACACTTTTGCACCGTAAAAACTTTTGCTCGGTTTGATGAGTTGCCCCAGAATATGGTCCCATACGACATAATAGAATGAAAGTAAGCGAAGTATGCAAGTTTTTTTATATTCATATCTCCTACATCTGACATCATTCTCACAGCAAATACAGACTTGTTTAGGCGCTTAAGCAATTCTGAGGTATGCCCTTCCCAACTGAATTTATTATCGAGATGTAATCCCAGAAATTTAACACTGTCAACCTCTTCGATCTGCGTGTCTTCATATGTTATACTCATGCTGGAAGGAAATCTCTTACAATTTCTGAACTGCATATAGTGTGTCTTCTCAAAGTTTAATGACAAAGAATTAGCTTTAAACCACTTATTAATGTCAGTGAAAATTTGATTAGCAGCTATTTCTAAATCTGTACTTGACTTGCTATGTTTTGCAATGTTTGTATCATCTGCAAACAAAACAAACTTAGCATCTGGCAAACTTAGCATACTGTTCATCACATCACATATGAGAATACGATACTTCTAGACTACACATAGACGTAAGACATGTGAAACAGAAGTGCACTTTACACAGCAATAATGTTTATAACAGACTTATTTGTCAGTAATGCCAACACGAAAATTACACAATACAGAATTATGGCAAGATATGTAAGAGTTGCCCTTAAGTGGCATTGTTCATTGAAGAGCTCTGTAAAATAGGTACAGAATAGATATCAATTCAAACGTCTGGTTACACAAACAATAAATTTTCCGATGACATACTTTATTGAACTGACAAGGATATAATAGATAGGATAGTGTAATGTAACGACGTAAGTTTTTTTTATAACCGATTTTCCTTTGATATATGACCATGTGCAGACTTCGTCACCTACGTCAGTTACAACCCACTTCAAAATTATTTATATTCTTTTTAAATTGTCATAGAATGGTTCTTGAACGAAACTGTAAAACATCAGTTGAGTCGTATGCAAAGAATTACATCACTTGGGCCAATTGGTTTTCGTAAACTTTTTCGATTTAAATTTCGTTTGTTTCTCCTCAGAAATTATATTGACACACGTTATCTTGATTTAATCGATATCAGAATCACACATTGAATAAACCTTTGAGATTCAAAGTTTTGATGAACGCTGTGAGAATTCAATAATCTTGTCAAATATATTATTAATCCGTTCACATAATTCTTCATAAATAAATCCTCAGAACACGTGTTTCAACTTTAGTAGCATACACTATTTTATTAGCCTCCTACACATACAGATGTGAACTTGACCGTTGACAAACTAGGACTGACTTTTCAATAAGATTAAGCTCTCTATGACGTCATTGTTGTACAAAAAGAGTACAAAAAAATTCATTTTTAATTTTTAGAAGCACGACGCAACAACTCGGTTCCAGGATCTTCTGTTGCTCTTTGGCTGTCGACCCGCGACGTATAGTGGCCAGCAATTTCCTCTCTGGTCACGGCAGCGAAGATGCGGTCTCCGTTCGTTGCGCCGCACTCTCCGTACATGAAACATAAAAAATACAAAACTTTTAGATAATTCACAGCTATTACAAATATTAAGAAAAATACATAAACAAAACTAAATTAAACTTATATTCACCTGCAAACTGGGCTGACACTGGTGGATGGGTGACGCTTCAATTTCGTCCCACTACATACCCCACCCACAAGCTCAGTTTGTCAGGTTTTAACCGAAAATAAGACCTTTTCTATATACCATATTTAACTGTTAATACATTTTCCTCACATTTTACGTAATCTAGAGCCCTTGCTCTTAGATAGATTTAATCCTTTTAATACGATATTGTTGTGACTATTTGTCATTTACTCTTAATTGTGCTATTTTGGTAATTTATAACCGAATATATGGAGATTACTCCTCTTCATTTAATAGTTGCTAATAAATACTAACTTATTACGTTCTTTAACGTTGTTACATTGGGACAGAGCGTTCAAATTGTGATAAATTAGTTTGTTTTATTCACTTACTAGAGTTATTCTTTCCAAAAATGTATATTACTAATAAGTTTCTCACAATAACTAATAGTACTATTTACTTTACGTCATTCTTTTCCCTAATGCCTTATTTATGCCTGAGGTCAAGAAGAAATCAAGCAAAACTTTCTTTAGAATCTCGGCACGGCTTTCTTTACCTTCGGACACCTTGTTGGGTAATGGCAATTTATTTAGGAGAAACAAGCGAGAGAGCCCCGTCTGGTGTGTTCTATATTAACACTATTACAAACCTCTATTAAAGGCACTCTGCTATGTTCTCGTGAGCCATATAGCTCTGGACGCCCATGGTCCCTAAAATTATTAACCATCCCCTTTGGTTCCTACTATCCGAGTAAATTTAAAATATACAAAATTACTTTTGACCTAATAGCAAAATTTCTTCCATATAAATCCCCCTTTTGGTTATCTTTCTCTTTTTGAAGTACCAGTAGATTATTGTAGAACACTTATTTAAGCTTTCTGTTTAATTCTTTAAAATAATACGTAACTATCACGAAAAACTTCACATGAATGAACTATGAACGCTCTTCCGTGTGTAACATATACTAAATATTAACTTATTTAGGAATGAAGGGTTTCATTTGATCAACACTATATAATCCTTTAATTACACCTGATGAAGGTTCCATAAGAAGTAACGCTTTGGGATGTACAATCTTATGTACAACATATGGACCTTCAAAGATAAAGAAGAATTTTCTACATTCCTTACCGATCTTAGAACTTTTAGGATGAGATCGTACTAACACAAGATCTCCTACCTGAAATGAGGGTTCTATAGCATGTTGATTATAACTTTTAATTCTCCGTTCGGCATTTTTAACAATCTGTTCGCAAACTTTTTCGTCTGGGATGCATTGTTGGATCTCATTTACTGGAGGCCAAGGTAGAGCAGCTAGTAAAGGCTCACCTATAATTCGTTTGCCTAAAATTTCTATAGGTGATAATCCCGTCATTAGGTGAGGAAATTCATTTAATATCTTTTCGAATTCAGGCATTAGTTTGGCCCACCGAGTATGTTTATGTGCACAATAAGTTCTACATAATCGTCCTAATTCTTTCATGACTCTTTCTTCTAAATTACTTTGAGGGTGATATTTCGAAATTAAGATATGTTTGATTCCATATTGTTTTATCATATCTTGAAATCTTTGACTAATAAAGGCACTACCGTTGTCAGACATAAGTCGTTTAGGAATGCCCCAGTTAACAAAGTAATTTCGGGTGAGGCAGCGTATAACGCTTGCTGTATTCGCTCGTTTCAAAGTATATAGCTTCACATGTTTGGACCAACATTCCATTACAACAAACACGTAAGTTAATCCTCCTGAACTACGAGGCAGAGGGCCGAAAAAATCTAATGACAGTAGATCCCACAGACCTCGAGGAATTACAGCATATAATTTATAACGCTTATATTTGTTATGAACTTTAACCTTTTGACAGGTTTCACAAGCCCTAATAATACTCCTCATAACACGGGACATATTTTTGAAATAATAATACTTCTTTAGATGTTTAATACATTTATGAATTCCAAAATGCCCGTATCCTTCATGAATATAAGTAATTAACTCGTACACAACAGTTTTCAGAATGCATATTTTCCATCTCTGGTGTTCCCTCTGTGCTTTCCAATACAACAAGTCGTTAAAATATAACCACACGCTCCGGGTGTTAACTGTTTTGTCCCCATTATTAAGGTTTTGTATAAGGTCCCTATATTGATCATCATTTCTTTGATTGCATCTAATAGCAGTTACTATCCGTTTAACCTTACGTTCGTTCTCCTGAGTTAAAAGGAAATAAACATGGTAATTTGTTCCTGGTTCTTCTGCAATGTTAATATTCTCCATTCCTACGGGAAGCCTCGACAAAGCATCCGAAACTACATTCTGAGATCCTTTTATATACCTAATTTCGTACTGAAATTCTTGCAAGCATAATGCCCAACATAATAGCCTACGGTGAAGTAACCGACAATTGTTCAAAAAGATTAAAGCCTGATGATCAGTATATACAATTGTTTTTCTTCCCATTAATAATCCTCTAAATCGTTGAAAACCCCATACCACTGTGAGAGCTTCCTTCTCGGATACAAAATAATTTCTTTCATGTTTATTTAAAGTTCTAGTAGCGAATCCAATAGGCCGATATAATCCCTTTTCATTGGTCAGATCACCTTGGAATATTACACAAGACACACCATAATCAGAGGCATCCGTACACATACAAAAGTCCTGATTGAAATCTGGATGGTATAACATTTTGGGTTCGGTTAACGCTCCTTTTATCTTATTAAAAACTTCCTCTTCCTCTTGTCCCCAGAGCCATACTGACTTCTCTTTTAATAAATCTAGTAATTTAGGATTAACAATATCCAGCCCTGGAAGAAATCTTCTCAGAAATCCTACCATTCCTAAGAATGATTTCAGTTGTTTCCGATTTCTAGGACTCGGGCATCGAGCAATAGCTTCAATACGTGCTGGGTCTGGCCTAATACCTTTACTGTCCACTATATGCCCCAAAAATCTCACTTCCTCCTTTCCAAAGTAAGACTTAGATAATTTTAAAGTAATTCCTCTGTCAATTAAACGGTTAAACAATTCCCGTAATATCGTTACGTGTTCTTCCCACGTTTTAGTAGCTACCAAAATATCATCTACATATAAAATAATCTTTTGTAACAATTGCTGACCCAAAGCAGAATCTAATGCCCTAATGAAAGTTGACACTGATATATTAAGTCCAAAAGGTAAAACTTGGAACTGATATGATCTGCCTTCAAAAAGAAAAGCCGTATATTGCCATGAATCCGGGTGTAATGTTACTTGATGGTAGCCAGCGGTTAGATCCATTGTACTCATATAACGAGAACCAGCAATCTTAAGAAGTACGTCCTCCATAGGAATAGGTCTGTCTCTTTCCATCTCTATAATTTTATTTAATTCACCTGCATCCAGAAACAGTCGTACCCCACCAGTAGCTTTCTTAACTACCCACAACGGACTGTTAAAAGTGCTACATGATCGTTCGATAATGTTTTGTTCTAGCATCTTACTTATTTCTCTACTAGCCGGTTCTTTGAATTGTACTGGAATAGGATAAGGCTTCTTAAAGAATGGTTTTTGATCTTTAATCTTAAGTTTACAAACGTAATCTTTGATTCTCCCCGGTTCATCTGAGAAGACGGCTCTAAATTCTAACAACAAAGATTCCAACTCTTCCTTTTCTTGTTCGGATAGACAATTCTTAGAATAACATTTTTCTTTCACTTCGGTTTCGATACTATTACTAGCCTGACATTGGTATACTGCATATTCAAGATCACTAAAATCTGTTAATAGGTTCATGGTCGGTGCGTACTTAATCTGTAAGGATTCGTAGCAATTTTCAGGTACTTGATTATTAGAAAACCTCACTTTAAAAGCACATGCCTCCTTATGGATGGTTAAGGAAGAGTCTTTAAAATCTAATATAGCTTTATATTTACACAGCCAATCTATACCTAAAATTATGGCGACATTTAAGTTGGCTACGACGAGTACAGAGTGACCAATTAATTGTTTAGCAATTTCAAAAGTTAAATAAACTTCCTCAGTAATATTTTGACTTCTTTTACCAGTAACTCCTATAATTTTCACCCCAGTTACAGGTACGGTTGGGAAATTCCAATATTTTCTTTTAAGCTGAAATAATTCTTTAGATAAAATACTTACTTCGCTACCCGAATCAATTATAATATTTACTTCGGTATCTTTAATATAACCTTTAATAACGGGTTTATAAGTTATATTCTCCCTTATCTGATTGTCTTCCTGAAGTAAATCTTGTTGCCAATCACCGTCCTTTTGGCAGCTTAATGTTAAATTGCAATTGGGTCTTGTATAATCTTGACTAACAGTTCCCTTTAGTTGACCCGTACTAAAGGACTTTACTAGTTTTCTGAACTTTCTATGATAACGTCACCTACCACTTGACCTTCATTAATTACTTGAGGATGATTTATCTCATGATCGTTATTGTGTAATTTCCGCATTTTAGAGTTATTACCACGATTTTGTTGGCTCTCTTTATCTTTAGATTGACGTTTTATATAACAAAACCGGCTATGATTGTTGTTGTTAGCTTTTCGTAGTTCTGAATTATTATTATTTCAAGGATTGTCATTTCTACCAAATCTAAATTTCTCGTCTTCCCTTTCTCTATTAAGTTTATCTAACTGTTCTAAATATCCTAATAATTCGCACGGCTGTGACCATTCTTTTTCTATCATTCTTTCCTTTACATAATACAGTAACCTACTAATTAGGACTCGTATTAAATGACTTTCAATAATTGGTTCTTCAATTAATTTAGTGCGGTTTAAATGCCATCCAAAATAATTCCTATAACCTCCCCACCATTTAGAATATGGAGGAGGGTCTAACCAACTCTAAAGTTAAGTGTTGTTGTTTTCCTCTTGACCAATAATTTTGTTTAAACTGCTTAACAAAATCATCCCAGTCCCTAAATTCAGTTCTATGCAGTACTGCCCATTCCGCAGCTTCTGCTTCTAAATGTCCTATTACAAATTGAATCCGTTTTTCATTACTCCATTTAGGAGATAATGATGTTTCAAAGGCTTTTATAAAGATTATAGGGTGAAGTTAGCCCCCTGGTTTGAATACAGGAAATTGACTTGCTTCATTTGAATTTGTCGTTATATCATCCAAACATTCTGCGAGAGAAATAGCTGGATTTTGTTTAGATTGCAGAGACGGAGTTGCATCGGATTGGCTTGCCGTGATTTCTTTATTCGTATTGTTGTCGTCCGAGCTAGCAAATTCGATGCGACTGTTGTCTCTGGTTATGTTATTGCTTCTACTACTTGAAATGTTTTCATTATTATCTAATTCCGATAACCGTTTAGTAATTTCCTGTATTCGCATTTCTGTATTGGATACGCGATTAGCTAATATCGATTCTTCACTGTGTTCACGATGTGAACACTCTGTACCTTCGTCAATGTTATTATCTTTGGCAGTCTCAAGGTTACTGCATATTTCAGTAATTAAAAATTTCATGTTTTCGATTTCGGTATGATCTTTTTCTACTTGATGAGTTAATGTCTCTAATTCTACATTATCTATTGAAGAAATCTCTACAGGTTTGGAAGAGACCTCTTTAATAGATTCCAATAATTCTCTACGAACAGTTTCTGTTTGCATAGAAAATTCATCTTGTAACATATCGTTATTTTTCTGTATTTCATTTACAACTAAGATATTGACACTATCTAGTCTCTCGGTTAAGTCAGTAAGCCTCTATTTTATCACTTAATTCTCGACTGGTTTCATGAAAATGTTCCTGTAACCTGTCTGTCGATTTTGTTAGCTCCCCTTTAAGTTCCTCTTTTAACCTAGCCGTAGATTCGTCGTTAGACTGTTTTAATCGAGCCGTAGATTCATTGTTAGACTGTTTTAATCTAGTAATAGATTCTTCATTAGACTGTTTTAATTCCTGTTTCAATTTAGCGATCGTCCTAAAAAGGGATCTCATGCTCCTATCGGACATAGACTGCTCTTCGTCTGACATTTCACTTCCCAACATCATTGTAAGATAAGACTGCTCTTCGTCTGACATTTCACTTCCCAACATCATTGTAAGATATTGACTAGTTACACACGCAGACTTGTAATCAACAATCCTGTAAAAGCACGCTCCCTATGTACAACACTCCACTTCCAACTTGAAACAAACTCACCGGACACTAATATTGTAATTTGTAGTTCTCGATGATCAGTGTGCTGCTATGGGCTGCAGATGTAACAGCCGTCAATGCAGCCGCTGAGATGCTGCAACCCCGCTTCCACAACCGGCAGGACGCTGAGTCGAACACCGGAGACGTCACTGGCTGCAACCATGCCCGGCACTGCCGTAGACAGGCGAAGCCCTCAGCAACACCTCTAATACCAGCCGGAGGAACGCCCCACAGCTGACGTACTGGGCTTATTAGTTTAGGGAGAAAAAAGGTTGTCGGGGTTTGCAGCGTTCAGCTGCTGCCCAACAGATGCGCCTTCTCGTGGAACAACTGCGTGACCGTACTGCTTGGCTGCGCTCCGTCAGATGCCCACACCCGCGAAGTCGCCGCTGGCTGGTGAAGGCTCCACGAAAACTCGCGTTGACTTCCGAAGAACTCTTGATGTTTTGTTTCGTACCTGTGTGCCTTAGTTGCACACAAGTCCTGTTTCTAAGGTCGCCACGGTGTAGTGTAACGACGTAAGTTTTTTTTATAACCGATTTTCCTTTGATATATGACCATGTGCAGACTTCGTCACCTACGTCAGTTACAACCCACTTCAAAATTATTTATATTCTTTTTAAATTGTCATAGAATGGTTCTTGAATGAAACTGTAAAACATCAGTTGAGTCGTATGCAAAGAATTACATCACTTGGGCCAATTGGTTTTCGTAAACTTTTTCGATTTAAATTTCGTTTGTTTCTCCTCAGAAATTATATTGACACACGTTATCTTGATTTAATCGATATCAGAATCACACATTGAATAAACCTTTGAGATTCAAAGTTTTGATGAACGCTGTGAGAATTCAATAATCTTGTCAAATATATTATTAATCCGTTCACATAATTCTTCATAAATAAATCCTCAGAACACGTGTTTCAACTTTAGTAGCATACACTATTTTATTAGCCTCCTACACATACAGATGTGAACTTGACCGTTGACAAACTAGGACTGACTTTTCAATAAGATTAAGCTCTCTATGACGTCATTGTTGTACAAAAAGAGTACAAAAAAATTCATTTTTAATTTTTAGAAGCACGACGCAACAACTCGGTTCCAGGATCTTCTGTTGCTCTTTGGCTGTCGACCCGCGACGTATAGTGACCAGCAATTTCCTCTCTGGTCACGGCAGCAAAGATGCTGTCTCCGTTCGTTGCGCCGCCCTCTCCGTACATGAAACATAAAAAATACAAAACTTTTAGATAATTCACAGCTATTACAAATATTAAGAAAAATACATAAACAAAACTAAATTAAACTTATATTCACCTGCAAACTGGGCTGACACTGGTGGATGGGTGACGCTTCAATTTCGTCCCACTACAATAGGACGGGTAGCACCTTCACATTTTCATCAACCATGCAATGTTTTGTTACCTTGTAAGATGTACAAAAATAAGATTTTTACCTTTTCTTCTTCCACAGGACCCACAATCAATATGTATAAAGAGAGACACGCGCACCTCCCTCCAATATTTCAACAAAGGCTTAATCAGTCTTATATCAAACAATTAAATATTATTTGCGGAGATAGGAAATCATGGGAACAGCTGAAATAGCACATCACTTCACCGCAATTTGCATTTATTATAACACTTGATAACAGACCAAGAAAATGTCGCGTGTTACACTTGACAGATAATAGCAGTAGAACAATAATAAACACCTGATTCAGTTTTCTGCACTTTAGTTAAAGTTCAACAGGCAAACACAATTTAAGTTCTCTCATAAATATAAATATGTGCATATATCTAAAAATAAAGAAGATGTGACTTACCAAACAAAAGCACTGGCAGGTTGATAGACACACAAACATAGACACAAAATTCTAGCTTTCGCAACCAACGGCTGCTTCATCAGGAAAGAGGGAATTTGCGAAAGCTAGAATTTTGTGTGTATGTTTGTGTTTGTGTGTGTGTCTATCAACCTGCCAGCGCTTTCGTTTGGTAAGTCACATCTTCTTTGTTTTTAGATATATTTTTCCCACGTGGAATGTTTCCCTCTATTATATAAATATGTGCATAAGCGCATTAAAGAATTGGTTATGAAACGGCCGCTTATAACATCAACACAGGCACACTCCATTTAAAGGGAAAATAATTAGTAAGTTTACACATTGAATAGAACATTAAGGTGAATAACAAGAAAGTGCACCATCCACGACACCTTATGGTGACAGTTAACCTCCAATAAGTTCCTTTCTTTACAATATGACATTAAGTCAATAGTAATTTTAAAAAATTTAGATTCCAGAGATTTTTATTGACAAATCTATACTCAAAGGAGGCACACTCCATCTAAATACTGAAAATGGCAACTTAGTAGCTACCTAGAGTAACAAAATTAAGAATGGCTTGCTTATAGATTGACTAGAATAAAGGAATAAATAACACATACATGGCTTCTGATGGCTGACAATCTGTGTTGGGCTATTGAGTAGTGATTAATTTAAGCTAGCCACAACATATGCTAACCAGGTTAGCAGCATATTTAAAGACAAGCATCGAGCAAGTACACTGGTCATAAGATAAAGGAGCCAGTAGTAATTTACAACTATCTACAGCATTGAAATCAACTGATGACAGGTTGACCATTACCAATGTGGCCTACGATAGACAGTCAATAGACTGAACACTCAGCTGAAACCCAAGTATAATGCTGAGGGGTGAAACGCCCAGCCCAAAGCATCTTTAGTGCAGACACCTAGTTTGAGAACAAAACAACCATGAAATAACAGGATGATATTGCAGCTTGCAGTACAAATGCCAGAGCCCGAATATAGCCTTAAACCAAGGCAGGACTAAAGCACACTAGTTTATCTCTCAATTAAAGTTTCCAAAACAATCAAAACTAGCAGGATTCCCTTACATGGCAGACATGCCAACACTTCTGTTCATACCCCAGAATCAACTAGCGCAACATAAATCATGGACACATTTCAGATAATATTTTAAAACAACATACTTAAATACCTTTGTTTACCACAAGCCTTAATTAGTTAACAGGTTAGGCTCAGTTATTGATGCCACACAAATGAGGTAGCAAGTTAAGGTCTACAATTCTACTTTGCCATTTAACATGCATCGTGATGAGGAAAGAAAGAATCCAGCTAATTTATTGAAAGTCACTACTTAGATTCAGTATTTGACGATGCACTTGAAATCAACAGACAAAGGTGAGAGTCAAATATACACTCGCAAGCATCACATGCAGAACACGAGCATAAGGTGAGCATTAAATAGACTGCTCCTTGTTCAGTTATTTACACACCGACGAAATAAATAATCTTCACTAAATTACTGCAGACGCCGGAATCCCCAGCTGCTTGCGAATGATGCAAATAATGGTCCAAACGTCTTACTTTAAGTCTGATGACATCAGTAGGATAGGAGTTTCAATGAACAACCAGGCCTCATCCATTTGGATCCACCATCAAAGAAACGGCGTGGCCTGCTGTACGTTCCCAGACGTCCACAATCAGAGTTCCTCCTCCTGACCGACGCTCTCCTGCAAACACGGCAGGGAGCTGGCTGCAACAACACCACAGCACTCTCTGGCCAGGGTAAGAAAACAACAGAGCGTGAAGCAGGAATTTCAAAAGGAATGCTCTACAGGCAAGGAGCAAATGCAGAGAACCTACTGTGACATTTTGTCACGGTTCATAAAGTACTCGTCACTGATCTTTGGAAGGCCTCCTTCTCATTTACTAGGTTGCATAGTGTCAGTTATGCGAGCCGCTTGGACGGACTCAAATGTCAGAAAAAATTGTTCCTGTACTTAACTTTCTATTCTCTTACTTAACCATGCAATTTTTTTTAACTAAATTCAATTGTGTCAGCTGTGTGAGCCATGCTGATGCCTAGATTGTCTCTAATCTAAAAACAAATCTTTTGTGTATGTTACTTTGTACACTCGCGATATTTTAGCCGACCCTTAAATTGTAACATGCAAAATAATCCTAACACACTTCAATCAACGTTTCATGCACTACTTTGCAAAGGTAAAATGTCTTCTCTTCGAACTGCAAGGTACTTATGGGTTGCCTCTGTGTGCTGCAACAGAAATCTTATCTAACATTAGTGCGTATCTGGTTTTCACCTTTCACGCTAGAGTCATTACACTGAACACCTCACATGTAATACAATAACACATGGCTCCATCGCACTGCATTTCAGTTAAATATATAAAAAAACAAACAAACAAAAATTGAAAGACACGGAAAATGGCAATGCACTTGCGTGAGCTGCATGATAATCCCATGCTAAGGGAAACATCATTTTGTCAAATGCAAGCGGCTCCTCTCAGTCTTGCGCTGCGCATCATGAAGGCACACCGAACCCAGCCACACACACATGCAACCATCATATCATCTCTCCATATTCACAAAAAAGTGGCTCACAGTACAGACACACTCAAAAACAACTATCTAAGCACAGAAACTACGTATTAATTATTACAACAGAAAATCTATTCACAAAATTCAGCATGCTGTTAACAGACATCTACAATTTTCTGTACCACCACTGTTGTGCAATACCCTGTTGTGCCATGTACACTCTCAGACTGTGGGCGTTAAAAGTTCCAACCTCACACTCGCCTTTATAAATTGCATAGGCATTGGGTGCTTCTACCTGTCGAACCAAGTATGGGCCCTCATACTGGTGAAAGAACTTTGCTATTCTTTTCTTTTCGGCAACTGATGGCCTATGCATTCTTACGAGGACTTGGTCCCCTATCTCATAAGTTTTCATCTGTTTTCCCTGCTCTGTTTCGATTCTCTTCATCACCATCATGAACACTCGGACTCGATTCACACATTGCTCGTGTGTCTCCGCCTCTCCTTCCGTCAGTGGTTTGACAATCCTGACAGCAACAGACTTCTCCTGTTTCTAGAACTGTAGGTCTATTGGTCTGTATCCTGTACTGCAACACACAACTTTGTTGAAGTACCTCTCTATCAGAGATCACTTACACAAAATGTGGCATGCCCCAGGGCTCGGTGTCAGGCCCCCTTCTGTTCTCGATCTGTACTATATATTCCAAAATTGTTCTGTATGCCGATGACGTGTCCATTGTGTGTAAAAAGGAATCATGTAATGAACTAGAGGCTGAGTGTAATAATGTGACAAAAGAAATAGTTCAGTTTTTCAATGAAAGCCACTTAAATGTAAGCACCAGCAAAACATGTTTGATGGAGTTTAACAAAAGAATGTTGAATAATGAAATTAATTTATACATTGGCAACGAATTGGTAAAGAAAGAGTCTAGTGTAAAATTCCTTGGCCTAACAATCCAAAGCAACCTGAGATAGGACACCCATACTGATTCCCTAGCAACTAAGTTGTCAAAAAATATATTTGCAATCAGTACTATTAGCAAATTCTGTAAAGACACTGTAGTCCTAAAGATTGCATTGAAATTTGAGGAGCAACAACCAAAGCTAATCTAGATAAGCTACTCATTCTTCAAAAAAGGGGTGTGAGAATAATCTGTGGGGCAAAATATAGAGAATCTTGTCGCAACTTTTTTTTAAAAAAACAGAGGTATTAACAGTTATAAACACATCCATTCTAAAAGTCATATTGCTTGTGAAAAGACTGCACTCAAACACTTATTCAGATTTCCACCAGTACAATACTAGAAATAAAGATAGATTTTACATTGGCAGCCACAGAACAGCACTTTACGAAAAGGGGCCTCAGTACACAGGTATAAAATTAGCTAATGCACTGCCTAGTGCAGTCATGGGTCTTCCTACAATTAAACTGAAACATCAGCTTAAGATTTTTAGTAAAACACCCTTTCTACACTTTAGAAGAGTACCATACTTATATGAAGAACAACAAATTCTTTGTGAAATTATGTAAATAGAGATCAGTAAATGTTTTATTATAATTTTGTTGGAAATTAATGATATATTCATGAGAATGTGTCTTGTATATTGTACGAATAACTGTAATCATTACTGTTTCTTTGTACATGTGCAGTGTACCATTCGATGTTGAGAATAAAGCTATTATTATTATTATTGGCCGGCTGCAGTGGCCGAGTGGTTCTGGGTGCTTCAGTCCGGAACCACGGGACTGCTACAGTCGCAGGTTCGAATCCTGCCTCAGGTATGGATGTGTGTGATGTCCTTCGGTTAGTTAGGTTTAAGTAGCTCTAAGTTCTAGGGGACTGAAGACCTCAGACGTTAAGTCCCATAGTGCTCAGAGCCATTTGAACCATTATCATTAGTATTGTTATTATCTTCGGTAGGTGTTGTACCCAGGCATTGTGTCTGTCAGGAACCAATATTCTAAAGAGCACTCCCAGCTACTGCATTTATTATTCTGCAGGGTTAGATTGAGGGTTCCTAATTAAGGAGAATGTCACTTTGATCCCTTCCTTTTCTAATCCTGCCTTCCATCTCGGAGATGTGAAAATTGGGGCATGGTCTGAGACGACTCTTGGGCTTCCCACATGTGCGCACATAATCTTCCATCAATATTTTTACACAGCTTCTCATTGTGGTGCGGTTTGTGGCATAAAGCCTGATGTGCTTAGTAAATGCATCCACAACAACGAAAATAAACTGCCACCCGAACCGTCCCTTCAGCAGAGGCCCATAATGATCAATGCACACCAGGTCATTCAGTGCTTCTGGTGTGATGGCAATCATTTCACCTCACACAATCATGTTTAGGTGTTTTACACGATGGCACATGTCTCATTTTCTAACTAGCTCTGTAACTTTCCATCTGAGAATGGTATGTTCCCACTCCTTGGCAATTGTCGCATACAAGTTTGTCGCCTCGTAATGACCAAGGTGCTGCTGATAGCGATCGATTAAGTCTTCTAAAGGACATCAGGTAGGCAAACTTTTCACCTTTGTTATTTCAAGTTCCATCAGAAACATATCGTCCACTTTATCGTGCACTGTAGAGCAGTATTTCTAATTTGCACATCCTCTCCACCAATGCCATACATCAGAAACTCCTTTACTATCCGGATTTCTGGCTGTGGGTCTTGTGCTGTGGCTATCTCTCTCCCATATTGTCGGATGTACGCCTGGTCCCATTGTTGTAACATTGCCATTATAACTTCATTATTTTCTCGCACGACATTTTCTTCTGCGTCGTCTTCACGTAAAGGATTTTGTCTTAACCAGTTGGCAAATTTGTTATGTTTACCCAAGAAATAAGCGATTTTGAATTCTTGAATCGCCAGGGCCCAACGCATCACTTTGTTACTCATTTATCTGACAGTTTTGATGAACGTTAGAGTATGATGATCTGTATATAAACGAGTTTTTCGGCCGAGCAGGTAACTCCTAAACTGTTTTGTTCCATAGTCTATGGCTAGCATTTCTAATTCTGTAGTGAAATACCATGTCTCAGCTTCCAGTAACTTCCAGCTACATGTAGCAACAATGTGCGTGTTCCCATCTTGTCTTCCTGTTGCAGACATCCCCCAATGCCATTTGCACTTGCATCTGTGAAGAGTTGGAAAGGTGCCATGAAGACGGGATGCGGCAAACAAATACAGTCACCAAAAGCAATCTTAACCTTCTTCAACTCATTTTCCTCCTCGTTTTCCCAGCTCCACTTCTTGCCCTTCTTCAACAGCGCGTATAGAGGACTCAACATCTGCGAGAAATTGACAATGTGTTCCCTGTAAAATGAAATCAGCCCCAAGAACTATCTTACTTTTGCAAATTTTGTGACCGTGGAGGGAACAACATTATCTTCTAATACTGGCGAGTGGAAATTAGTACGTCTGTGGTGCACTTCACAGTGCTTCTCTGCCACTCTGCAATCGCTCTCGCATTTTACACTCCGCATGAGTTTCTCTGTGGCTGTAGGGGCTTCACCTTCAATCTTTTTCATTTTCTCAGCTCACTCATCGCCACGTCATTTGACTGTGGTCTCTCTCTGTATCTTCTCTTGTTCCTTTTTTAGCGTGTCATCAGTAATCACATGGCCGGCTTGGGGTATCACGGGAGTGCACTCATTTATGGCCTCTGGCCTTCTAAACCCTGGTAGTATATGTTGAAGGTCTCTAACCCACAACCAGTCAGCTATGTTCGTGGATTTCTCATCACTACTTGCGGACAGTTAACTGACTTCATCTGGAACACCTGGTCCCTCTAATAAATCATCTTTTAGCTCCCGTGGCCCATCTATGAAAATTTCCTCATTCTCCCTACATTTTTCTAAATTAACTGTGCCCTTTGTGCCCTCTGCACCTCATGTGATCAGATTTTCGAACAAACTGAACACAGTATTAGTGGTCCAATTCTTGATCACCTATCTTCTTGAGAGTACATCATTCCCAATTATAAAATCGATCGACAGCCCACAGATGACAACTGCATTCACCTGGAAGGTACTTCTTCTGCCGCTTAACGACACCAAGACCTGTTTCTCTACATTCTTTCTTTTTGCCCCAAAAGTGGGAATTAATGAGATTCCTTTTACGGGTATCTCAGCTAATTTACTACCACTTTCCACCAGCTTTGAGTACAAAGATGTTGAAAGTGCTGTCATTTGTGACTCAGAATCAAGACATGCTCTTTTTCCGGCAATGTCGTCTTGCCAGTACCGCACATTGCGTATGTGATGGCCCTTCTCTGCCGTGGCATCCCCTGCAATATCTCATTTTCTCTGATCATTCATTTGTGAGATCTCATGCTCCTCTGCCAGAGGTGGGGTCAGAGGTGGTGAACCTGCATTATTCTCATGGTCTCTCCCATAATGCAACCCACGCAGTTCGCGTGGTGTCTTTGGTTTGGCACTTCATTCCTGCCTTGTTCTCCATGTTGTGGACCATGACTACTATCTTGTTCTCACCTCTTCCCCTCTTCTCTCGTTCGTCTGTAATTGCACCAATTCAGTCTGTCATTGCAGTGCACAAACCCTGGCAGCACCCCATTTTCTGTCCTCATTGCGTGTCCATTTGCTGTCCTTTGCTTCTGCTGTTCTTCGATTCCATCCAATGACCTTAAAATATCAAGGAACTGTTGTCTCGACCGTGCCCCGAGGTGTGTACGTTGTGCATGAGCAGGAAAATGTGAGCGCATCGCACTGCACCATTCCTCCTCTGACATTTTGTCTTCCAAGTATCCCACCAGAATGCAAAGTGAGCAGCATAGGTTGCCATGGATTGGTATGACAGTGGCGCATACTGTCCCTGATACATATTCACCTTTGCACTCGCCTGTGCTGCCAGGTTCCAAGATGTTGCCAGAAGCTTAGTGCAGAAATCCGTGTAACTATTTTTCTTGCAAATTGTAACATAAAACTAAGCAGCCTCCTCCTGATCGAGCGCATGGCGCACGAGTAGAGCGTTACATTCGGCCACTCTTTTTGCACGCAGATATGCGTCTAGATTCTTTAGGTATGCCTTCGGATGAGTACCGCGCGTTAGGCCGAACTCGGGCAGTGGTGTGTCCACCCCAGGCATCAGTAGTGTGGCTTGCAAATTCGTGGCGTGATCTGCGGTACAAGGTCACTACCTTGTCGCATTGCAGACACTTCTTGCTCGAGGACTGACATTCGTGTTTGTGTTTCCTTGGATGATTTACTTTCCTTATCTAGGCGCACAATGAGATCAGTCATCTTTGCATTTATCCGCGTTTCCAAGTTGTCAACCTTCGTTTCACACTCTTTCCTCACTTTGCTTAGGTTGTTGATGACCTCCGTCCATGTCTTTTTGGTTTTGGTCTCCAATTCGTGCCTAACTTCAGCGATCTGCCGATCAAGCCTTTGTTTGCAAATATTTAGCTCTGTTTCGAGTCTTTCAAACTGCGTTTTATTCTCCTCCCTTATGGCTGTTAACTGTGATGTATGGTTTTCTAGTATCGCGAGAATCCGATCTAGTGGACTCTGACTTTGTGTATCCCCCATAAACGTGCTTTGTGTTTCCTCACACTCCCCCGAACTTTCCTCAACTGGCTTGACTCTTTCCATATTTATCAATGTCCCAGATCTATAAAGTAGAAGCACTCCACAGAACGAACAGAGACACTACAATGCCGATGACAACGCTGGTAACAGCAAACAGAACAATGGAAATCGTGGAACAGAATATTCACAGCAACAAACTACACATTCTAAAACTACATCAAAAATTACGAGGAGGCTATGGGAACGAAAACTGACTACACTAGCTACCGCTATGTCTAAGTTATATGTTCATTTGCAACGCGCTTAGCACACACAAACACGCCATCCATATGCCTGACACCTCACACAAATGAGGTTAACATATGCTAATAATGGAATGGGGATACTTCCTGAATCATGCCTTGAAACTTAGAAGTTCTCACACTAACAAGAACATGAGAATGAAGTCAAATCGATGCCCCAGATATGGCGCCAAAATGTAGTGATCAACTCGGGAAATTATTTTGTGGCATCAGATAAGAGTCGCCCCATGTTAGGCACCAAAAATGTAGTGACTTCGAGAAATTAAATGAAATCAAACACAAAGGGTACAAAATTAAGGGGTTCATGTATGAATATAAAAGATTGCTGGACACGACTTAGTTATTAAGGGGAAGGAGGAGGGAATGAATCATCTCATCATGCTTGTTATCATTTGTTGTATGCTGCTGTCGGTGCAGCATGTCTCGTTGGGACTGTGCTGCACGAGTTGGCTGTCCTCATTAGCAATCGCAGCTTTGTGGTGGGTCCCAGGTATGATCTCCGTGTTGTCTGCCTGTTGTCAGTTGTGTGGTCGAAGCTACGATATCATAGCGTCGGAATGCGGATGTTGGTGACGGGTGGAAGAGCGCCCATGCCCTCTCGCTTCTGTGGTGTCTCCACGACTCCCCTTTTTTGCTTCTCATCCCTCTCTCAGCTCAACTCCTCTTCAAAACATTATTCCTTTTGACGTTGTCATTGGCGGACGAAATTTTCAATGTAGCCCAATGACAGATCGCTGTTTCATCGTACCGCCTCTCCGAGCAGGGTGGAAATTTTCTATCTGGCATGGACTAGTGTGTGCCTCATGAATTGGCATCTTTCTCACGATTTCACATTCTTAAGATGTTTTCCTGCATTCTGAGGCTGTTGGGAGAGCAGCTAAACAATACTTCTTTGTAACCACTCTCTCTGTGTGAGCTCTGGACAGACTCATGTTTGGGCTCTATTTCAAAATCTGCCGGCGTCTGTCATTTCCAGGGAATGTCCTCATTGTCGATGAAAACATCTTCTTAAGAACGCTGATTTCTTTCACACGCCTCCACGCGCTTTTTGCACACTCCTTCCTGTGCCTGTGGGGCACATCCTTGTTTTCTAAGGCATGTAGAATGACTGCTGCAATGCCAGAAGAACTCAGATGCTTTTGCATGAACATTCGTGGCGTTCCATACTGATGGCTGCAGGTGTCCATCAGCTCTTGGCATTCTACTCATTGTGAGATGAGCCCCTTGCATTGTATCCCTTCTTGAGCGAGGCAAGGATGTCAACCCGGCTTTCTGCTGTGTGCTTGCAAATGACTGCACCCAGGGGCTCGTCCCAGGGAGTCTTGCCCCCTTCCTCCTCCACAGCCGTTCGCTCAAAAGTGGCTGCGGTATTACAATATGCTACAATAACACTTTAAATAATGGCATAATGGCTGGTCTCCTCAGCCTGACATTGCTCTGTGCGGTTTATCTTCAAACTGTTAAGGTCATGTCTGGAGTTAGTAGTCTGGATGTCTCTATCTGTATAAGATGTATGAATGTAGGGCTGGACCTCATCACTGCATCATTTTCAGTGCTAATAAATGTAGAAAGAACCACTTAACTACACTGGTGTCCAAGATGAAAGCAATGAACCAAAATTTTGTAAAGTTGCATTTCTTTTGACACAAAACAGTATGATCAGTTGATAGTAAAGTAGAAGCAATATAAAGAATACAGAACATAAACAACTGCAACACACATAACAGCAAACAGAAATGTTCTTCATTTTTTTCCAACTTACTGGAATTAGACACATTCTGACAACCAGTTAATGCACTCACTATGGGGTGTGACCATCTGGGCAGCAATACAGGCATGACAAATGACAGAGCATGCTGGGAAAGATGCCATCAGTCTCATTTTCAGGCAATAATTCCCATTCTTCATGCAGTGCTGCTCGCAATTCTTGGAGAGTGGTTGGTGGATACCGACGTGATGCGACCCATGTCCCTAGTGCATCCCAGACTTGCTGTATGGGATTCAAATTGGAAGAGTGAGCAGGCCATGCCTTGATTGCAGTATCTTTTGTTTCCAAGGAAACATCAACCACGCATGCTCTATGTGGTCGAGCATGATCGTCTAGCAATATGAAGTCTGGGCCTGCAGCATCTTGCAACAACCACACATGAGGTCGCATGATCTCATCATGATACATGACACGAGTTAAACCTTGGTGATTTAAAAATACAATTTCATGAGGAGGGCCACCCAGAGTGGCCAAGTGGTTCTAGGTGCTACAGTCTGGAACTGCGCGGCCGCTACGGTCGCAGGTTCGAATCCTGCCTCGGGCATGGATGTGTGTGATGTCCTTAGGTTAGTTAGGTTTAAGTAGTTCTAAGTTCTAGGGGACTGATGACCTGAGAAGTTAAGTCCCATAATGCTCAGAGCCATTTGAACCAAGCCATCATGAGGAGGTGTTCGAGTGATTCAACATAATCCCTGCCCATACCATTAGGGATCATCCTTGATATCACTCTCTTTTGCTAATGGTTGGGTACCAAAATCATGTTCCACATTCCTTCCAAATGTGGATCCATTGAGAATACTGTCCAGGCCAAGTCAGGACTCATATGTGAAAAGAACATTGGGCCACTGTTAGACCATCCAATTGGCATGTTGATAGCTTCACTGTAGATGTTCCCTTCTATGAAGATGTGTCAGGAGATACACATACAGCAGATCTCCGACAATAAAGGCCACTCTGCCAGAGCCTTCTGTATACTGTTTGCCTCACTACATGCCCAGTAAGTGCTGCAAGGTCGAATGCCAGTTGCCGTGCAGTACTAAGGTGGTACTGACATGACTTTGCAGCCAAATAATGGTTCTCTCTTTCTGATATTATATTTGGTCAGCCCTGCCCTGGTCTTTGGGAAACAGTTTTGATCTCTATAAACTGTCACCACATCTGAATAGCAACAATGATTCACATTAAGCTGTCAGGCCATATCAGCCTTTGACTGCCCTGCTTCCTTTCTTCACATGGCTCTCCACCACAGAGATCCTGGTACACATCTTCTCTGTGCCATACTGCACCATTTGTGACTGTGTACAGAGCAGTTGTGGATGTGGGACTTCCCAGGAAACATTATCCCGTTTGATAGGTTCCCTGATGTCATTATTGGCATTGTTGTCGGTTGACCAGAATGCCATCTTCCGTGCAGGAAATGATCGTATGGACATCTGTTGACAGTGTGTGTGATTATATCGTGAATTAGACACAGGATGGGGAAGCAGTGGTTTGTTGCTTTAATCTTGGGCACCAGTGTATAAAAGCTGAGTCATGTACATCATTGCACAATTCTTGAAAATAGCTTTCAGCTATTCCACCAAGACAAGAAGCTACATGACACCAAGGACTTGACAAGATATGCAGGTAGGAGACAGTTCAACTTTCCAAGGAATCCTTTGGCAGAACACAGCAGTGTGAATGAAATCTCAGTTCATCATTAAATGACATTGCTGCTGAATAGAGAGATGATGCAGCATTCTGAAAACCATAGAAGCCTTGGAGGAGGAGGAGGAGGAGGAGGAGGATGATCCATTCAAAGGAGAATTCCAGTTAATAAATGGGACATTATATGAGTGGAACTATGATCCAGTGGGACAGGAATGGTTGCTCAACATCTGAGCTCATCTATGGCCAGCTATCCTGAAATATTTCCATGATACTTCAACATCTGGTCATCTGAGACTCGTGAAGACTCTAGACATAATCAGTCCAAGTCTCTACCTAGTCATTAGAAAGTATTTGAGCCACCGTAAGGAATGTCAATGGCAGAAACACATGCTGCAGTTACCTCCGGGACACCTGGTACCAATTCTGCCTGCAGCAGTGCCATTCCACCATATTGGAATTGACCTCTTGGGGAGATTCCTAAAGTCAACAAATGGGAATCGATGGATAATAAGTAGCACTGACTACCTCACTTACTCTGCTGTCAACAAAGCTGTGCCAGTTGCTGGTACTCTGGAAATTCAGAGTTCCTGTACAATACATAATTTTGAAGCACAGAGCATCCTGTGAGCATCTGTGAGCATGGATAATTTTTGCAGACAAGAACAGCATCAGAGGTAACTTTACGTTGTAATATCACTCACAATATGACAGTTGCTTTCTACCCACAGGTGAACAGCCTCACAGGAATCTGTAATAAGATGTTTTCAGATATGCTGTTGATGTACTTGATGTTGAACAGAGATATTTAGATACAGTATTGCCCAACACGGTATTTGCGTACAACACAGAAAAGCAAGACACTATAGGTTTAACACTATTTCCTGCTTCATGGCTGCAAGGCTGAAAGGACTGTGAATACACTGTTTCCATTTCAATTGGATGATATTCAGGAAGGCTGTGTGAACATCTCATTGCCAGGACCAAAGAAACTGGCTCCCATACAGATCCTGGAAGTGTAGGAGAAAGATCAAAATCACAATTTCCAAGCACCAGCCAATGAAATATAGCTTACGAGACATGGTAAGAATGTTTACAGCTGTGTGGAAAATGTGACTATTAGAGAAGCTACTGAAGTGCTGCCTTGGGCTATATTGCCTTCTTCGTCACTTGTCAGACACCACATAGTAAGTCAAGAATATGACCCTTCATCAAGAAGACAAAAGCACAGAAGTGTTATCAATGTCATTCATGTTAAGCTCTACTGCTGTCCTGAGGCACAGATCAATGACGGGGCCTTCTTGTTCAAGGAAATTGAAGAATCACTCAACAACTGCGAAACTTCAATGGTAGGGGCTACTTTCAGTATTCATCATTGTTAAGAGGTTGTGACTACATGACCAGAATGTGAAGATCCATCAGTGCTGCCCTACAGGGAACCACAGACAAGATCCAGATTTTAGGTGCTGCAGTCGGCTCCAATGAGAATTCCTGGAAAACTGGGTCATTATTTCTCCAGGACAGAAAACAGTACCACAATGTGAAGTGGTTGTAGTGTGGCACAGTGATTGCATCATTGGCTGCAGTCTGTCAGTTCAAAACTGACCCTAGAAATTATTTGTTATTTAGTACTTATTGTTTCTGGAAAGTTTCCAACATATCTTCTTTTTGTAACGATTGTATATTCTGTAGTATTCGATATTTGTATAAAGAGCAGTGCTCTGTATCCAGGTGTTATTTCTGTTGTGGCTGTATAAATGATATTCATAATAAACACGCTTTCAGTGATAAGTGCTGTATTTCATTGATGACCTAGCTTTCAGATTGAGACTTGAGTGTGGTATGAATAATGTCAGCTCACAAGAGTATGACAAACCCTTAATGTAGCTGAACCTAAACCAAAACTGCCCTAAGGCCTTTCCACAACCAGTAACTGTGAGACTGAGCAAGGTTAGGTAAGGTCTCTTTGCCAACAATGTTGCATCTGTAATCACCTGTGATATACAGTGTGCAACTACCCACACTTTCAGGTACAACAAGCACACAACTAAACCGACGCACTTTGGTAAGCCACAAAGTCTATAACAAGTATCAAGATCATTAATTGCCCACTGCAGTGCTTGAAGGTTCCCTTGAGCTATCTTGTGTACAACACACACATCACTAATCATAGCCACGTTCATCCACTTCAGGCATCATCTTCCCAGAAACCAGAAAAATACTGTCTGGCCCACTCTTCCTGCATTTGGCGCTGCTCTCTGTGTCAACAGCCACCAGCTGTGATGCAGCTCTGCAGGCATATGCTTCCAGACAAGGCTATACCATTGCTCCCCAACAGACTCCAGTTCCCTGTATCACAGCTATCGCCCTGTCCTCAAAGTGTGCAGGATCACTACCACAAGCTGACTGTGACTTTTCTCTCCACACACATACTCTAAGTCTCGGCAGCTCTCCTGCTTGCCAACAAGTCAGGAACCAACCATTCCAGAACAGACGTGTTGAACTGTGTGCCCTCCAGGCACCTGGTGCTACACATGTTGTGTTGGCATTCTGCTGCTGCCAACAGCTCTAGTGCTGGCCCCAAGTTCTGGCTTTGTCTGCTGTCACACGCAAGTGTCTTTCATGCTCTTATATTTGCTCACTTTCCAACTTGCCTTGCTGCTGCTCTCAGCTGCTTTGATGCCCTGTAGGACGTCTGGCATGGTGGGAAGATGCCACCAGCCTTGGTGACAACTACTGAATGGGGCAGAAATAAACATCATGTTTCATTTATTGTATGATCATTAATGTCTACTTCTGGTGCTAACAGACCATTAATACTGGACTTAAATGGTGTAATATGAGTCTTTGGGAGCTTGAAACCTAAACTGTCAGCTGTTAACCACTTGCAGGCATCTTCAACTATCATCAGAGCTGTATCTTGACTGATACATTTATTTTATCAAACACTACTGTTTTTGAACTGCTTTTTAAGGTCATGTGAAGGTCATTTATGTAGATTAGGAACAAGGGTGGGGCCCAGAATCAATCCTTGGGACATTCCACGTGTTAAGTTCTCTTACATTGTGAGCTTAGTTTCATGCTTGAGAGACATTCTGTTAATGAGATAGTCTGCTTTCTGTAATGAAGGTGAGATTCCATCCCTGCAAAATGCATGCCACAACATTTTAACTTGCTAAGTAGCATTTTGATATCTACAGAACCAAAGACTTTAGCAAAGTCACAGAATATATCAACAGGATAATTTTTCTTCTTTAACTCTACTAACACTTCATTTGTGGGTTCTGGTATTGCATTCTTTGTGGAGAATCCTTTATGAAAGTGAAACTGACAGGAAGCTAACAAGATCTATGCTGTTAAATGAGTCAGTATTCTGTTATGGGCCATTTTCTCAAACAATTTTTAGACTAGCAGGAGTGATGTAGATATATAATTAGAGGTAGTTTCCTTGTTTCCAGTTTCATAAATGGGTATGTTGTAAAATACACCATTAGTCATTGATTGATTTCAAAGATGGTCCATGGTGATTCTATCAAGTCCATACCAGATTTTAATATTCTGCAGGAATCACCATCATAACCAGCAGAACTGCCTTTTTTTATTGACCTGATGAATTTTGCGATCTCTTTAGAGGTTGCAGTTTTGAAGATAATGTCCATTAGTGGTGCATGCAGCGTCTGTAGAAGTAAATATAATGTGTATGTATTTGGTTGTTTATTTCTGGGCACAATGTTTGCTGCCACTGTGAGGAAGTAATTATTGAATTTTGTGTTGTGGCCAGTTATTTGATTGTGTCACCATTTCTGCTACAGTTTTTTAGGGGTTCTATTTCATTTGGATAGCTGTTTTTATTTGTTTCTTCTTTAGTAATGTTCCAAATGGTTTTCCCCTTGTTCTTGGGTTATTTTATTTATTGATCTCCTTTTCAGAATTACGTAGAGCTCTCTCTTTTTAGCACAAAATACCTTAGATCCAGGAGTTACCCACCCTGTATCCTTGCTTGTATTCAACTGTGCCCTTGTTTGTTTTTGGGGAAAACAAAACTCAAATTGCTGTAGGAATGTGTTTAAGAAAGAGTTAAATATTCCACCAACATTGTTTTATAAACTTCTCCCCAGTGTTCCTTCTATCATTTTTCATGAAATACTATGATTAAGTCATTGTTTATGATTCCTGATACAATACTTTTCTTCTATGATTTGTACATAAATGGTAACTAAATTTTATTCTTAATATTTGACCATCGTAGTCAGATAAAACATTGACTATTGATTTTACAGCTTAATTAATAGCTGTTGTACTTTGTCCTTCAGTCATCATAAGGTATTTTAATGTGATGATAATCGGAAGCTGAACATCAACAATCTAGGTTCCCTCAGTCGCTACAGAAAATCAACATTAAATTCTCCATAAACAATGATTCTGTACTTAAATGCACATAACATTGTTTAAACTGTATGTAGCTTGTTTATGAAGCTTAAGACACTTCCTGTGAGTATTACAGGTTTCTGTGTTTTGTGGTCCACCAAATGTTGCACAATATTCAAAAAGTTGTTCAACACAACATCTGTTAACCTGGAGGGCCTGGCACTTAACTTCAATTTTTGCATAAACAGCCATTCCCTAGTTCTTCTGAGCAGTTCTATAGTGTAATATTGGCCTGTCTTCATGAAGATGAATCTGTTTAATTCCAAAGATTTCCCCTTAATCTTCTAATATCCATAATGAGTCCGCTGAAATTTCATTTATTCTTCCCATACATTCCATGCAACACAAGAGGTACATGTAAATGGCCAAGGAAAAAAATTTCTAACTGTTAGTGTTCAAGCAGAAAAAAACTGTCACACAGTTGGAAAAGGCACCAAAACAAAACTAGAAAATTCAATGAAGGGAATGTTCCTCAGTGTGCCAAAAATGAGACAATTCTTCTTTACGTAAGTGTGCAATCATTCAGGGGTAAACTGGATTAATTACAGTACTGGCTCGAACAAATGAACTGTAGCATACTCTGTATTAATGAACACTGGTTAAATAGTTCACATATAGAATTGTATGTCCCATTTGGATATTCACTGATCACAAGTTACTGCAGAACAAATATTGCACATGATGGGGTATCAACCTATGCTAGAAACAGTCTACATATAAAGTACAGTGGTCTGCATCTAGACAGTATATCTGAGGCAGCAGCAGTGGCATTATACACACAAAAAACTGTAATTATGTCACTCTGTTGTACACCAGGAACTGATGAAAAAACACTCATAGATAAACTCAGTGTGTTAACACTACTACTTTCAAGGCATCACGAACTTTTCATAGGTAGTTGCATTTACATGGATGTAAGAAATAATGTATCTCACTTAATAAATATGATAAAGTCACTTAACCTCTACTGAATCAATGAACAACCTACAAGGCTACGAGCATGCTTAGGCAACATATTGACCAATGAGCATAGAGATTGTGTAGAATGTAATGTGGTTAAATCACGACTATCTGATCATGAAGGACTGTCCAAAACCAATAGAGTCACTTTTTGAATGTGCCAAAAGTTTTGTAAAGTACAGAATAATAAATGAAAATAACACTGAAAATATGATATGGAAACTAAAATCTGTGGACAGGTCCTGGAAATTGGCCTCTGAGAGAATTATTGATGAATGCACTACTTTGTTTCTAGATATTGTTCAGAGTATACTAAATAGCAAGTGTCCAGTCATCTATAAAAAAATATTAATCACACTAAATTTATACCTAAAAATATTAAGACATAGTATACTCTGAGAGTGAATTATATAAAACACTGCTTTTTATAGCTAAAGATAGATATGAGGGATGTTCAATTACAGGCCGGAAACAGTTTTTTGAGAGGTCCTTCAAAATCGCCTCACAGCCTTCACCAATGCTTCTGATGATTGATAATATCTCTCATGAAGGCGTTTCTTCTATGTTAGGGAATAGAAAAAAAGGCACATGGTTAACCCCATGTGCCCAGACTATAGGGAGGGTAAGGGATGCACTTCATGTTAATTTTTGCAAGATATTCAGCAACAAAATTGGCAATATGCGGCTGCACATTACCGTGGTGCAGGATCTAGCCTCCTACACGGAAATGTGCTCTTTTGTGCCTGATATGGACTTGCAGTGTTTTCAGGACATCCCTATAGTATTGTCCAGTTACTGAGTAGGTGCAGATACAACATGCCGATAAACCATTCCATGAATATCAATGAATGAGATGACCATAACTTTCCCAGCAGAAGCAACCAGTTTTGGTTTTTTAGGGGTTGGTGATGAAGGAGATTTCCACACTGAGCTTTGCTGTTTGCTCTCAGGATCAAAATGGTGTAGCCAAGTTTCATCAGCAATGATTACATTTTAAAGAAACTCCAGATCTTCCTCGAACATCAACTTTAACTGCATGCAGACCTGCACGCGAATGTCCTTTTGTTTGGGAATCAACAGTCTTGGAACCGATCGCGCACAAACACATAGGGTGACCAGATGCAATTGTTTAAAAAGGAGGACAATCAGCTTCAAAAAGGAGGACAAAGGAAGAAAAAAGAGGACACATCAAACAGGTCAACTGCAGATGAGGATACCACCCATCAGCTTTGGACAAGTCATGTGACTGCCGGGAATTACCGGTAAAACCAGTAGTTAATTGTTACTGATGGTCAGGTGGTGGTTAACTGAGCAATATAAAAAAATTAAAAACATTGATTGTGGTGACAGTGTGGTGTCAATTGTTTTGTTATGTCAACAACACGGAATTGTTTACAAAGCGAAAAACGTAAGACCATTCACCTCCCTTCATCTGACACCACTACCAACATCTACAATTCAAGCAGCAGCTGACGACATGTAAACTGCACTGCAACCTTCCGAATACAAATAAATTGAATGACTATGAAACAATGAAATAAAACCATGACAGTTAATCTGTCGAGTTCTTTCTTACCTTTACTGGCCACTGAGACGTACATTCCAGCTCCACATATCTTACATTTGGTTTCAAATTCATTTCTCCCTTTCTTAAAGACGGATATTTGCAGGAAAGGACATCAGAAAATGTACACTTTCGTTTAGGCATAGCCAAATATTTTACCTAATTCACTCGGTTAAAAATTACACTCACAAATCACACATGCACTACAGGGAGCCAAGCGAAGATACAAAATGAAAATTTTAAGTAATCGATATTTGCATTTGCTTATAGGTAGATCAATGATAACATCGACAATCCTGGTGCCCTCTACTAACACCATCTTTGTGAATGTTTATCATGAAGGCTGTGCCAATAGTCAAAGAATTTAAGGAAAGAGCAATAGAACGGGACGAATTGTAAATTTAACTGTATTACGCTTAACTTTGCAAAAAAGCCAGACACTGTAAAAATCCACCCGGACCCTGGACAAAGAGCTAAAAAGGAGGACATGTCCGGATTAATCCGGACATCTGGTCACCCTACAAAAACGTGTCGTGTAATTTTTCTGCCATCAACGTGTGGGTGGCACCCAATGAAATGTTAAGTATTCCAGAAAGTGATCTTAAGGTAATTCATCGATCCTCTCTCATAATAACAGTAGCAGTGTTCATTTTTTCTTCCGTAAGAGCAGTAACTGGAGCACTGGGTCCACCTTCCTTTGAAATTGATTGTCTCCCTTCTTTAAATAATTTAAACCACCTTTGAGCTGTGCTGTAGGGAAGAACTGACTCTCCATAGGCCTCCTGTAACATTGTATAAGTCTCAGCTGAAGATTTGTTGAGACAGAAGCAGAATTTCAAAGCTGCATATTGTTCTTTGCATGTTACCTCCATTGCAGCAGTAGGTGATACTGAACATGTCTAACGTTGCCTGCCTCTCACACGCGGGAACCAGGAGTTCCAACAATGAAACTACTGCAGTGTGTCTGTTACACATTAAGCTAACAGAATATCATAAGATTAAATTTTAGCATGAGAAATTATGACCATAAAAAAATTGTGATCATTCTTTATTGAACAGCCCTCTTATATTAAAAGTGGTGCAGTTAATAAAGTGCATGCAAAACTCAAACAAGTCTATGAAACTGACATTAAAATAGCCAAGTGTGAAGTATATGGTAGCTACATTTTGAAATCTAGAAATAGTCAAAAGCTGCATGGAATGTCATCGAATGTGAAATATACCAGTACAAAAGGACAATACCATTCCCATAGACGTTTTAAGTGAATACTCTGTAAACTGTGCATGCTGTCATTATTCTAGCTGCAACAACAACTTAGTTGTGACACACTTCTACCCCAAGCAAAAAAAAATAGCTACTTTCTTATGGTCTAACATTACTCTCCATAATAATAGCAAAGCAATTGACAAGCTTGGAAACTGCAAAACAGGGGACTATTGCGGAGTCAGTGTAATGGAAATTGTAAAATAGATGACTGTTATAGAATGAGTAACTTTGTCACAAAGAACATAGGAAATGAAATTAAAATGCCATTGCTTTATCAAGCCAACAGAATTGTGGCAGATGCTATGTTACCTGAAGCTTTTAAAATCACTGGTACCCTCCCAGTGGTTAAGAAAGGAAAAAGACACTTCTGTAGTAATTATAGACCAATATCAGTCTAGTAATTATAAACCTATTTCAGTTGTTCCAATTGCATAAAAAATAATAGAAAGCTGTACACATACACAAGCATGTGACTACACTGGTATTAAAAATTAAATCAATAAACCACTGTTTCCCTGTGCTGTGTCTAATTCATGATATAATCACACAAACAGTCAATATATGTCCGTACAATCATGTCCTGCATGGGAGGTGGCATTCTGGTCAACAGACAACCATGCCAACAACGACATCAGGCCTCCTATCAAATGGGACAGTGTTTGCGGGGTAGTCCCACATCCACAGTTGCTGTGTACACCATCACAGTCGGTGCAGTATACAGAGAAGATGCATACCAGGCTCACTGTGGTGGATAGCCATGGGAAGAATGGAAGCAAGACATCCCAAACTGATGTGGCCTGATGGCTTAATATGAATCATTGTTGTTTTTCATATGTGGCGACAGTTTATAGAGACTGAAACTGTATCCTGGAGACTAGGGTGGGGCAAATTGTATATGACATCAGAAAGACTGAGACCTGGCTGAACCCTGAGATAGGAAGTTCTGAAATACTTAGTGAGGGTTGGAGCGTGTATCGGAAAGACAGTTTAGACACCGTTGGAGGTGGTGTCTTCATTGCAGTTGACAAAAATATTGTGTCTACTGAGGTCGAAGTAGAGTGTGATTGTGAAGTTATCTGGACACGTTTAACAGGGACAGGAGAAATAAAATTAATTGTTGGATGTTATTACCTGCCACCAGATTTGACTGTGACAGTTCTAGAATCATTCAAAGGGAGTCTACACTCTGTATCGCAGGAGTACCCGGATCATGCTATATTAGTTGGAGACAACTTCAACCTACCTAGTATAGACTGGGATGTCTATGGACTCATTACAGGTGGTACAGACAAGCCGACGTTTGAATTACTTTTGAACACATTATCCGAAAACTGTCTTGAGCAGCTAAATCGACAGCCAACATGTAATGGAAGTATTTTAGATCTGGTAGCCACAAACAGACCAGAACTCATCGACGGTGTCAGTGTTGAGACAGGGATTAGTGAGCGTGATGTTGTCATTACAACTATTTTATTTTATTTATTTATTTATTTACGTCCTGAATCTTTGTGGTACATATACCATACCTTAGATGTTGGACAAAATATTACATTAATATACTGTTACATTGGTGTATAAATTACATTTATAAATTGTTACATTTTTATATTGCTATGTTGTTACATTACATTTTTATACTGTGACAACCAACTTATTTTTCAAGATACTGTGTAACTGAGTAAAAACAGTTTTCCAAGAGATATGATGTTACAGATTTTTTAAAGCTATGGATTTTGTTTATGGCCTTTAGATTACTTGGCAGCTTATTAAACAAATGTGAACCTGAGTGATATACACCTTTCTTGCACAGTGTGGTATAACAATGATGTCTGTGTATGTCACTGTTTGCCCTTGTATGGTGTTCGTGTACAGATTTATTTTGAATAAATACATTTCCATTTTTTAGCATGCTCTTTTTTAGGAACATTACAACTTCTAGTATATAGATACATGGTAGGGGTAGAATCCCCAGTTCTTTAAAGAATGGTTTGCATGATTTTCGGCTGTTGGCATTTTTCATTACCCTCACAATCTTTTTTTGTTTCCGGAATGTGGTTATGTAATGAGGAGAATTTCCCCAGAATATGATGCCATATCTTAATAGGGAGTGTATGCAAGCGTAATACACTGCTCTAACTGTTTCAGGACTTGTGTTGTTCCATATAATCCTCATCGCATAAGTCATTTTGGATAGTTTAGAATTTAATGAAGTGATGTGGGAATTCCATTTAAGATTGTCTTGTAAGTGGATGCCAAGAAATTTTGCTTCAGTGACACTGTTAATTCTTTGGTTTTCTATTGACATGTTTGGTTTTAAAGGGTTTTTATTTTGTTGTGTATGGAAGTGTAAGACGACTGTTTTTTGAGGGTTTATCAGTAATTTATTCCTCATAAACCACTCTGAGACATTATCACTTGTGACTTTAGCATTTAAACTTAGAGCCATTTCGTTTTCACCTTCAATTAATATGCTTGTGTCATCTGCAAATAGCACTGGTTCGGAGTGTTGAACGTGTAGGGGGAAGTCGTTTATGAAAATTAGGAAGAGAAAGGGACCTAAAATTGAGCCTTGTGGTACACCGTGGGTTAATGTGGAAGGTTTCGATTGATAAGCTTGGAGTTCGTTTTTTCCCATGTGTTTTACCTCTGTTACCTGAGAGCGATTTTCTAGGTAGGATTTCAGCCACTCGTGTGGCAGGCCTCTTACACCATACCACTCTAACTTTCTTAGGAGAATTTCATGGTCTATTAGATCAAATGCTTTTGTTAAATCCAGGAAAATCCCCGAAACATTTTTGTGATTATCCACTGAATTTAAAATACGATTTATGAGGCTAAAAGTGGCTGTTTCAGTACTGCACTGAGGCCTGAAGCCATGCTGACATCCTGAAATCATATTTTTTTTTTTTTTTTTTTTTTTTTTTTTTTTTTTGTTAAAGAAATCAGTTAGTTGTAGCAGAACTAGTTTTTCAATGATTTTTGAAAAACCTGATAGGAGTGACACGGGCCTATAGTTGACCATCTGCTGCCGATCGCCCTTTTTGTAAAGGGGTACAACTTTTGCAGTTTTTAACTGTTGTGGGAAAATACCACTTGATAGTGAAGAATTGCATATATCTAGCAGTGGTGCGAGTATCTGTTCAGCTGATACTTTTATAATATAGTCTGGCACATCGTCGACACCGGCTGAATATTTATTTTTTAATGACTTTATACTGTTTAACAGTTCTTCCCTACTTATTGGACGGAGGAACATGGATGTATTTGTTACACTATTGGTCTGGTTACAAAAGTTAAAAAGTTGGTCAAGAAGGCTAGGAGAGTATTCTTACTAGAAACAGCAAATAAGCAGTTGTTAGCATCCCACTTAGTAAATGAATTGACTTCATTTACTTCTGGTACAATGGATGTGGAAGAATTATGGACAAATTTTAAACACATTGTAAATCACGCATTAGAGAAGTATGTGCTGAAAAAGTCTGATACGGACAGAAAAGACCTATACCATGGTTTAACAGCGCAATTCGGAGAATGCTCAGGAAGCAAAGGCAGTTGCACTCGCGGTACAAGAAAGATTGGGAGAATGAGGACAGGCAAAAGTTAGTAGAGATTCATCCTGCTGTAAAAAGAGCAATGCGCAAAGCATACAACCACTACCACCGTCATACCTTAGCAAAATATCTTGCTGAAAACCCAAGGAAATTCTGGTCTCACGTAAAATTGGTAAGCAGGTCAAAGGCTTCCATCCAGTCACTCACTGATCAGTCTGGCCTGGCAACGGTAGACAGCAAAACAAAAGCTGAAATTTTAAATTTAGCATTTGAGAAATCTTTCATGCAGGAGGATCGTACAAACATACCGCCATTTGAGTCTCGTACAGATTTCCATACGGAGGACATGGTAATAGACATCCCTGGGGTTGTGAAGCGGCTGAATGGGTTGAAAATAAATAAATCATCAGGTCCTGATGGGATTCCAATTCGGTTTTGCAGAGAGTACTCTACTGCATTGGCTCCTTACTTAGCTTGCATTTATCGTGAATCTCTTGTCCAACGTAAAGTCCCGAGCGACTGGAAAAAAGTGCAGGTGACGACTGTATATAAGAAGGGTAGACGGACAGATCCTCAAAATTACAGACCAATATCCTTAACATCGGTTTGTTGCAGGATTCTCGAACATATTCTCAGTTTGAATATAATGAATTTCCTTGAGACAGAGAAGTTGCTGTCCCTGCATCAGCACGGCTTTAGAAAGCATTGCTCCTGCGAAACGCAACTTGCCCTTTTTTCACATGATATCTTGCAAACCATGGATGAAAGGTATCAGATGGATGCCATATTCCTTGACTTCCGGAAAGCGTTTGACTCAATGACCCACTGCAGACTCCTAACTAAGGTACGAGCATATGGGATTGGTTCCCAAATATGTGAGTGGCTCGAAGACTTCTTAAGTAATAGAACCCAGTACGTTGTCCTCGATGGTGAGTGTTCATCAGAGGTGAGGGTATCATCTGGAGTGCCCCAGGGAAGTGTGGTAGGTCCGCTGTTGTTTTCTATCTACATAAATGATCTTTTGGATAGGGTGGATAGCAATGTGCAGCTGTTTGCTGATGATGCTGTGGTGTATGGGAAGGTGTCATCATTGAGTGACTGTAGGAAGATACAAGATGACTTGGACAGGATTTGTGATTGGTGTAAAGAATTGCAGCTATCTCTAAATATAGATAAATGTAAATCAATGCAGATGAATAGGAAAAAGAATCCCGTAATGTTTGAATACTCCATTAGTAGTGTAGCGCTTTACACAGTCACGTCGATTAAATATTTGGGCGTAACATTGCAGAGCGATATGAAGTGGGACAAGCATGTAATGGCAGTTGTCGGGAAGGCAGGTAGTCGTCTTCGGTTCATAGGTAGAATTTTGGGAATATGTGGTTCATCTGTAGAGGAGATCACTTATAAAACACTAATACGACCTATTATTGAGTACTGCTCAAGCGTTTGGGATCCCTATCAGGTCGGATTGAGGGAGGACATAGAAGCAATTCAGAGGCGGGCTGCTAGATTTGTTACTGGTAGGTTCGATCACCACACGAGTGTTACAGAAATGCTTCAGGAACTCGGGTGGGAGTCTCTGGAGGAAAGGAGGCATTCTTTTCATGAATCGCTACTGAGGAAATTTAGAGAACCAGCATTTGAGGCTGACTGCAGTACAATTTTACTGCCGCCAACTTATATTTTGCGGAAAGACCACAAAGATAAGATAAGAGAGATTCGGGCTCGTACAGAGGCATATAGGCAGTCATTTTTCCCTCGTTCTGTTTGGGAGTGGAACAGGGAGAGAAGATGGTAGTTGTGATACGAGGTACCCTCCGCCACGTACAGTGTGGTGGGTTGTGGAGTATGTATGTAGATGTAGATGTAGAAGAGAGAACCACTATTTGTCTGTCAAGGCATGGCAATGCCACCTTGGTACTGAACGGCAACTGGCATTCGACCTTGCAACATTCACTGGACATGTTGTAGTGAGGCAAACAGTATACAGAAGGCTCTGGCAGAGTGGCCTTTATTGTTGGAGACCTGCTGTATGTGTGTCTCTTGACGCATCTTCATAGAATAGAACATCTAGAGTGAAGCTCAACATGCCAATTTGATGGTCTAACAGTGGCCCAATGTTCTTTTCACATATGAGTCATGATTTGGTCTGGACAGTGATTCTCAATGGATTCCCATCTGATTTTGGGACTAACCATTGGGGAAGGAGACTGAGATCAAGGATGATCCCTAATGGTGTGGGCAGGGATTACATTGACCATTCGAACATCTATTCATGAAAGTGTATGGTTAAATTGGCAAGGTTTAACTGCTTACAGGTATCATGATGTGATCTCTGAACCACATGTGCAGTTGTTGCAAGGTGCTGTGGGCCCAGACTTCCTATAGCTGGACAATAATACTCAACCTCATAGAGCACACATGGTTGACGTTTTCTTGGAAATGGAAGATTAGATTAGAGTAGATTTACTTTCATTCCAATTGATCCGTAGTGAGGAGGTCCTCCAGGATGTGGAGCATGTCAGAAAAACAACAATACATGACAAATATTTACAACTAAAACAAATAAGCTAATGTACCATTCCACAGGTCCCAAGTGGAATGATCGTCATTTTTTAATGAACACTATATAAAAGAACCATTTTACAAATACTAATGCACTGAATTTAAAATAAAAAAGTTTGTTATTTATTTATAAGGTAGTAAACATGTAATACAAGTACCATAATACTTATTTACAATGAATGCATTACTGCACTGAAATGGTGCAGAAGGTAGATTGTACTTACACACACACACACACACACACACAAACACACACACACACGCACACACATAAATTGGCCACCAATAAATCCTTTAGGCTTCTCTTAAACTGAATTTCATTGGTTTTTAAGCTTTTTATGGCTGCTGGCAAGTTATTGAAAATGTGTGTTCCTGAATAATGCACACCTTTTTGTACAAGACTAAGTGACTTTAAATCCTTGTGAAGATTATTCTTATTTCTAGTGTTGATTCCATGAATTGAGCTGTTGGTTTGAAAAAGTGATACATTTTTAATGACAAATTTCATTAAGGAATAAATATATTGGGAAGCAGTAGTTAGTATCCCTAGTTCCCTAAACAGGCTTCTGCAGGATGTTCTTGAGTTCACACCACATATAAGTCTTACTGCACGTTTTTGTGCTCGGAAAACTTTAGCTTGGCTTGATGAATTACCCCAAAAAATAATCCCATATGACATTATGGAATGAAAGTAAGCATAGTATGCCAGCTTTTTCATTTTTATATCCCCTATGTCTGACAAAATTCGCATTGCAAACAGAGATTTGTTAAGACGCTTCAGCAGTTCTGTGTTGTGCTCCTCCCAGTTGAATTTATTATCAAGCTGTAATCCCAAGAATTTAACACTGTCCTTTTCTCCTATCTTCTTGTCATTGTACGTTAGACATATACTCGTGGGACACCCCTTACAAGTTCTGAACTGCATGTAGTGTGTTTTTTCAAAGTTTAGTGACAAATAATTGACTAGGAACCAGTGATTAATGTCCACAAATATTTTATTGGCTGATCTTTCTAAGACTACACTTGATTTGCTATTTATTGCAATGTTTGTATCATCGGCAAACAAAACGAACTTGGCATCTGGTAATGTTACTGATGAAAGGTCATTGATATACACAAGAAAAAGTAAGGACCCCAAAATGGAACCTTGTGGGACCCCACATGTAATTAGTTCCCAGTTGGATGATGCCTGATAGCTTGATACATCTCTCTTTCCTAATAGCACCCTTTGTTTCCTGCCAGAGATATAAGATTTGAACCAATTTGCAGCATTTCCTGTTACACTAAAATATTCTAATTTACTTAAAAGGATATTGTGATTTACACAGTCAAATGCCTTTGACAGATCACAAAATATACCAGTTGCCTGCAATTTTTTGTCTAATGAATTAAGCACATTTTCACTGTAAGTGTAGATAGCCTTCTCAATATCAGAACCTTTTAGAAATCCGAACTGTGACTTTGACAGTATGTTATTTGAGATAAGATGGTTATAAAGCTGACTGTACATTACTTTTTCGAAAAATTTTGAGAATGCTGGCAACAGTGAAATTGGACGAAATTTGATGCTATTTCTTTATCTCCAGAATTTCCTCTCCAACCTCAACTCCTTTGGTTCCTTCAGATTCACGTGGTCCTACTCCAAATCCCACGCCACTTTCCTTGACGCTGACCTCCATCTGTCCAATGGCCAGCTTCACACGTCTGTCCACATCAAACCCACCAACAAGCAACAGTACCTCCATTATGACAGCTGCCACCCACTCCACATCAAACGGTCCCTTCCCTACAGCCTAGGTCCTCATGGCAAACGAATCTGCTCCAGTCCGGAATCCCTGAACCATTACACCAACAACCTGAAAACAGCTTTTGCATCCCGCAACTACCCTCCCGACCTGGTACAGAAGCAAATAACCAGAGCCACTTCCTCATCCCCTCAAACCCAGAACCTCCCACAGAAGAACCACAAAAGTGCCCCACATGTGACAGGATACTTTCCGGGATTGGATCAGACTCTGAATGTGGTTCTCCATCAGGGATATGACTTCCTCAAATCCTGCCCTGAAATGAGATCCATCCTTCATGAAATCCTCCCCACTCCACCAAGAGTGTCTTTCCGCCGTCCACCTAACCTTCGTAACCTCTTAGCTCATCCGTATGAAATCCCCAAACCACCTTCCCTACCCTCTGGCTCCTACCCTTGTAACCGCTCCCGGTGTAAAACCTGTCCCATGCACCCTCCCACCACCACCTATTCCAGTCCTGTAACCCGGAAGGTATACATGATCAAAAGCAGAGCCACGTGTGAAAGCACCCACGTGATTTACCAACTGACCTGCCTACACTGTGAAGCTTTCTATGTGGGAATGACAAGCAACAAACTGTCCATTCACATGAATGGACACAGGCAGACAGTGGTTGTTGGTAATGAGGATCACCCTGTGGCTAAACGTGCCTTGGTGCACGGCCAGCACATCTTGGCACAGTGTTACACCGTCCGGGTTATCTGGATACTTCCCACTAACACCAACCTGTCAGAACTCCAGAGATGGGAACTTGCCCTTCAGTGTATCCTCTCTTCTCGTTATCCGCCAGGCCTCAACCTCCGCTAATTTCAAGTTGCCGCCACTCATACCTCACCTGTCTTTCAACAGCATCTTTGCCTCTGCACTTCCGCCTCGACTAACATCTCTGCCCAAACTCTTTGCCTTTACAAATGTCTGCTTGTGTCTATGTATGTGCGGATGGATATGTGTGTGTGTGCGAGTGTATACCCGTCCTTTTTTCCCCCTAAGGTAAGTCTTTCCGCTCCCGGGATTGGAATGACTCCTTACCCTCTCCCTTAAAACCCACATCCTTTCGTCTTTCCCCCTCCTTCCCTCTTTCCTGATGAGGCAACAGTTTGTTGCGAAAGCTTGAATTTTGTGTTTTTGTTTGTGTTAGTTTGTGTGTCTATCGACCTGCCAGCGCTTCGTTTGGTAAGTCACATCATCTTTGTTTTCAGATATATTTTTCCCACGTGGAATGTTTCCCTCTATTATATTCATATCATTAATTTGAACCCAACAATTGTGTTTGTTATTGTCACTGTTGCATTTCAAAATCTTTTCTGTCGTCTTATTTTCTCTTTCTGTTTTTGCCAGTAGTTTCACTTTGTATTCACCTTCTCCTTTTTAGCATAATCCACTATACTATTTTATCCCGCCTATATATACTCAATAATACGTAACCCACTTCCATACCATAACCAACTACCGCTGCTATAAAATCCACCATTTCTAGTTCACAAACAGTTCCTTTCACCTATTAAACAACCATTTCGGCTAGTTCTAATAACTTTCGCTTTATTTCCATTTCCGTTTTTCCCACATCACTGATAATTTTTAGCCGCTTCCCACAGGTTTTAACGTCATTATTTCTTAGTCAGACAATTGTTAGCTTCTTTTTCATAATCGGCCACCACAAAACCACTCCTTTTAATACATTTACACGCAGTTTTTTCGAAATTTTCCCGAATTTCTCCGTCCTTTAACGTGTTTTGGCGGCAACACAACCACCTAACCTTTGTGCACATCGTTGTCTACCAACCCAAGTCCAACATAGCCCAGCTGTAACCAACACTTTGTCGCCTTTTTTCACACCAGATCTCCAGTTACTTTCCAGTTCACCTTTATCTATCCCCATATATTTATATTTTCGTTTTCATATCAGCCTCATGTTACACTTTCCACCTCCTAATACCATGTCACCTTCACAACAACCCCACAACGACCCCATTAAGTTTTATTTACATTCCCTCCACAAACATGCCTTCGCCCTAGCCAGATTACGCTCCCATATTCTATTTTCTCAGGCTTGTCTGACATTTGGCATTACCCCCAAAGGCCTCACACTTAAAGTTCCCATCTCTGGCTGCAACCCTTCTTTCCATCCGTCCCTATACCAGTTCCAAACTGAACAATCCATTGCCCTCACCCACCTAATCCTTCAGCTACACATCAACTCAGCCAATGAACACACCCGTCAACTGCTATCCTTAATAAAAGTCCTCAATCTTTCCTCTCCCACATCCACACCACTGTTCAGAGCATCCCCCTACAGGCCAACCGCAGATTAGAACAGCATGCCACCCTCCACCTCAAAAAACTATCCAATCTCCTGGTTTCCCACCTCCGGAAAGGCAACTCACTCACACTTCACAACCTTTCCAGCAAACCTCAACCTCCTCTCATTGCACACAAACCCAGTCTCTCCCATCTACTCAATCTCCCACTTCCAGCTCCACTGCCTCCAAAACCTCAAAATTCCAATCAACATAATCTGGAACCACAACACCCTAATTCAGTAGTTAACCTTTCCTCCAAACCTCTCTCCCAATCCAAAACCTCTGTCCTATCCAAAGGCCTCACCTTCAGCCCCACTCCCAGATTCAACCAAACAGCCCTCGTCAAAGATTTACTGTCCTACACTCGTACTCTCTGCTGGAAATATCACTTTGCCACGAAGACAAATGATCCTAATCCTACTCCTAATGATCCAACTCCCCAAGACACTATCCAAATTGAACCCTGCCCGGAACAGTTCCGTCCTCCATCACAGCGGGACCCAGCTCCTCTTCCTCAAAATCACCCTCTCCGAACCTTCCAGGAATTTCTGACTTCCAGCCTTGCCTCTCAATCCTTCTTAAAAAACCTTAATCCTACTCCCAACATCACCACTGCTGAAGCCCAGGCTATCCGTGATCTGAAGGCTGACCGATCCATCATCATTCTTCTGGCGGACAAGGGTTCCACGACCGTGGTACTTGATCGTCGGGAGTATGTGGCCGAGGGACTGCGTCAGCTTTCAGACAACACCACATACAAAGTTTGCCAAGGTAATCCCGTTCCTGATGTCCAGGCGGAGCTTCAAGGAATCCTCAGAACCTTAGGCCCCCTGCAAAACCTTTCACCTGACTCCATCAACCTCCTGACCCCACCGAAACCCCGCACCCCTACCTTCTACCTTCTTCCTAAAATTCACAAACCCAATCATCCCGGCCGCCCCATTGTAGCTGGTTACCAAGTCCTCACAGAACGTATCTCTGCCTACGTAGATCAACACCTAATACCCATTACATGCAGTCTCCCATCCTTCATCAAAGACACCAACCACTTTCTCGAACGCCTGGAATCCTTACCCAATCTGTTACCCCCAGAAACCTTCCTTGTAACCATAGATGCCACTGCCTCATACACAAATATTCCGCACATCCAGGGCCTTGCTGCGATGGAGCGCTTCCTTTCACGCTGATCACCTGCCACCCTACCTAAAACCTCTTTCCTCATTACCTTAGCCAGCTTCATCCTGACCCACAACATCTTCACTTTTGAAGGCCAGACATACCAACAATTAAAGGGAACAGCCATGGGTACCAGGATGGCCCCCTCATATGCCAACCTATTCATGGGTCGCTTAGAGGAAGCCTTCTTGGTTACCCAGTTCTGCCAACCCAAAGTTTCGTACAGATTTATTGATGATATCTTCATGATCTGGACTCACAGTGAAGAAGAACTCCAGAATTTCCTCTCCAACCTCAACTCCTTTGGTTCCATCAGATTCACGTGGTCCTACTCTAAATCCCACGCCACTTTCCTTGACGTTGACCTCCATCTGTCCAATGGCCAGCTTCACACGTCCGTCCACATCAAACCCACCAACAAGCAACAGTACCTCCATTATGACAGCTGCCACCCACTCCACATCAAACGGTCCCTTCCCTACAGCCTAGGTCTTCGTGTCAAATGAATCTCCTCCAGTCCAGAATCCCTGAACCATTACACCAACAACCTGAAAACAGCTTTCGCATCCCGCAACTACCCTCCCGACCTGGTACAGAAGCAAATAACCAGAGCCACTTCCTCATCCCCTCAAACGCAGAACCTCCCACAGAAGAACCACAAAAGTGCCCCACTTGTGACAGGATACTTTCGGGGACTGGACCAGACTCTGAATGTGGCTCTCCAGCAGGGATACGACTTCCTCAAATCCTGCCCTGAAATGAGATCCATCCTTCATGAAATCCTCCCCATTCCACCAAGAGTGTCTTTCCGCTGTCCACCGAACCTTCGTAACCTCTTAGTTCATCCCTATGAAATCCCCAAACCACCTTCCCTACCTTCTGGCTCCTACCCTTGTAACCGCCCCCGGTGTAAAACCTGTCCCATGCACCCTCCCACCACCACCTACTCCAGTCCTGTAACCCGGAAGGTGTACACGATCAAAGGCAGAGCCACGTGTGAAAGCACCCACATGATTTACCAACTGACCTGCCTACACTGTGAAGCTTTCTATCTGGGAATGACCAGCAACAAACTGTCCATTTGCATGAATGGACACAGGCAGACAGTGTTTGTTGGTAATGAGGATCACCCTGTGGCCAAAAATGCCTTGGTGCACGGCCAGCACATCTGGACACAGTGTTACACCGTCCGGGTTATCTGGATACTCCCCACTAACACCAACCTATCCGAACTCCGGAGATGGGAACTTGCTCTTCAATATATCCTCTCTTCCCGTTATCCACCAGGCCTCAATCTCCACTAATTTCAAGTTGCCGCCACTCATACCTCACCTGTCATTCAACAACATCTTTGCCTCTGCACTTCCGCCTCGACTGACATCCCTGCCCAAACTCTTTGTCTTTAAATATGTCTGCTTGTGTCTGTATATGTGTGGATGGATATGTGTGTGTGTGTGCGCGAGTGTATACCTGTCCTTTTTTGCCCCTAAGGTAAGTCTTTCCGCTCCCGGGATTGGAATGACTCCTTACCCTCTCCCTTAAAACCCACATTGTTTCATCTTTCCTGACGAAGCAACCATGGGTTGCGAAAGCTTGAATTTTGTGTGTATGTTTGTGTTTGTTTATGTGTCTATCGACCTGCCAGTGACCTTACATGTTGTCAAGCCCAGTTGTATCAAAATATACTGAACAGCTTATAATAAAAATCCCAAACTTTCATTTTCCTGGATGGATGAGAGAAATTCATTCATTTTTATTTATGGAGCCTTTGATGTGTTGATGGAAAACTATGTCCTTGGCTTTGTCCAAGCTGAAGTATTATGTTGAAATGATAGTTGTTTCAACTGTAACTACATTTATTTTGCAGCTCTGACTTTCAGATGAATTTATCCTAAAAAAGGCCGCCTAGTGAACACTTTGGAAATAACTGGCACAGGATGGATTCTGCTTTGGTCACACTAGATGCTTTCGGCGATTCGCTGTGCAAGTAGTCTCTTACCAGAAGCGTTCAGATGCAAACCAACCCATATATCAAGTGTCTAAGCGAGGGACAATGCATCAGTCACAAGCATCTGCCAATGTCCCTCTCCTCTGAGTGATTAAAGGTGGAACTACAAATTTCAGAGTACTGGACGTAGGGGAAAAAAAATAATAGTAATTAAAGGAGGTCCCATCCAGGGAAGTTCAGCTGCTAGGTGCAAGTCTTATTTTCGGTGACACCACATTGGGTGACTTGTGCATCAGTGATGATCAAATGGTGATGAGGACAATACGACACCCAGTGCACAGGTGGAGAAAATCTCCAACCCAGCCGGGAATTGAACCTGGGCCCACTGCATGGTAGGCAAGCATGTTACCTCTCAGCTAAGCAGGCAGACGACTGGACATGGAATTTTACTATGACATGTGTAAATTAGTGTAGTTTGTAAGTGAATATGGATTTCTCAACACACCACAAGACTCGCTCTGTAACTACAGTATCCGAATGTTTTTGAGGTGAAAGTGAGAGAACATCATGGGCACATCATTTCCTATCACAGTTCACTTCAAAAAATTGAAAGGTGTTCTGTTTATTGATCAAAATTCTTCTGAAGTGCACATTTCCAATTAACTACCTCACAATAATAGTAATAATTTCATGCCATTGTGTGTAGTTTAGTTATATGTTGATAAATGTACTGCCAAGTTCAGATTTGACAGTTGGGATTTCAAATGGCCAGCAATGAACTTAAATGCAGACCAACACCAAACATCATTGATGATGAGAGTGAGATGTTACAGATGACCAGGGATACACACCTATGTGCACCATATAACTGGCAGTAGGGCTCAGTGCAGTGTATGTTATTTCACATAATTTTTATAGTGATCTTGCAGTTTTACTTTGAATTTGCCCAGGCAGAAACATGAGGGCAGTGACATGTAACTTGAGATGTGAAGTATTTTCTATTCTTTCATGATCATGTTAAAAGACAACTACTTCATGTGATGGAAAACGGAAATAGAAAGAACAGGAACAAATAGCATTATTTCAGGATTCTGTAAGGAAATGAATTAATGAGCAGATTCAAAGCGTACGTATTTGGATTCAAAATATAAATTAAATTATTAGGAAACAGATGATTGGAATAGGTAAGCTGCAAAGAGCTGCTGAAGAACTCAAAAAGAAAAACTGGCATATCGCTGTAGGGTTGGAATCAGTTGATTCAAAATTTACACAGGATATTTCAGAAGCAGTGTGAGAGATGGCATGTGTAAGAGGTGGCTGATAATGAAATTTATCAGGCCTTTCAAAAATCAAAACATGGGAAAGCTGCCAATACCGGAGGTATAGTAATGGAATTATTGAAATACATAGGATCTAAAGTGATAGCAGCACTAGTAACTATTTTTAATAAAGTGGTTCAAGGAGATGAAGTATCACAAAAATGGAATATGTCATATATTATTGCCATACATAAGGAAGGGGGAAGGAGAGATCAGAATAACTGTGGGGTAATATGTGTAATGACTTAGGTGAGTAGATTGTTCAGAGATACAGTAAAGAACAGAATGGAAAAGGTTGCACATGTCGTTGTATCTCAGATACAGTCAGGCTTTATTGCAGGGAAAAGCTGTATTGATAACATCATGTGTATGTGCTAGATGTGCCACAAAATCATCTCAAAAAACAATGATCTCATCTGATGTTTGTTGATTCAGAAAAGACCTAGGACTTTGTACCAAGGAGGTTACTGTGAATAGCAATGGAAAATGTCAGAGTGGATGGTGCATTAATAGAGTTGGTGAAAAGAATGTGCCAACAATGTGACGAAATTCTGAAGATTGATGGTAATATGTCAGAAAGTTTAAAGACAAGTAAAGGATTAAGACAAGGATGTTCTGTGTCACCATCTTTATTTAAGTTTTAGTTGCTCTTGATTACTGGAATAGACAGTGCAGAAGTTTGGGTGTGGCAGTACAGCATCAACGTTTTCATTTATACCATTTATCAAAGATCAAGTACTTATGACTATGGATAAGAATGATGCAATGTATCAAATGAAAAAAAAAATAATGGATGCTTATGAACAATGGGAATACAAAAGAATATTTTGGTGATGGAAGTGAGAAAGGTGAGGATTTGGATTTTGAGTTTGGCCTGATAAGAAATGTAAAAGTGGTCAAGTATCTGGGTACACTAATCGATACGACTTGCCAGTGCAAAGTGAACATATTGATTAGGAATGTGGAAATAGAAATGGATGAATAATTCCTTGAGTAATTGGAAAAACTGATTGGAAAGAATAGTTGAAAAAAGATTCCGACGGTAATTTATGAATCTGCGCACAATCTTGGTTGAACTTTACCTGATACCAGTATCAACAGACCTTTAATATCATTACAATGAAGGTCAATAAACATATTTGCATTATGTACTGCTGAGGCTAGTGGAGTGCGATACCAAATAATCACCACAACCATTGAAATTGTTGATCTGCCACATGAAGCACAACATTTTTGTTATAATTAAACTAAGTCCATAAGGTGCCTATCAAGTCTGAGTCATTACCTTCACATTAATTCCATTGCATGTAGTGGCAATGTTGATCCAGGAATGCTCCTCCTCATATCGCGTGACTTATTCTTGTCTGCACCGAACCTCTTGATGCAGGATCTCAGTGGCGAGTGAAATGATGAACAGGTAGGATTTGAATTCTTAACTGAGTGAATAAATGTTCTTTTTTTTAATAACTTTTTACAATACTTTTAATGAATGGTTAAAATACACATTTTCAACAATGATGGCATGACGGATCCAAGTGTATGTCCTTAAGCTGCCACTCCTTCCAATACTCCTCCCCCCCTCCCCCCCAAAAAAAGAGTGAATATACATGAATTAATAAATTTAAAGACATATTTCTTACTTTATTTCATTCAGATATTTGATGATGTATCAAAACACTATTCTTACCACAAAATAACTTGTTAATTTACTTTTGGTGGTGTCTTATAACTCATTCAGTTTACATATAGCTTATGTGTGTGTGTGTGTGTGTGTGTGTGTGTGTGTGTGTGTGTGTGCGTGTGTGCGAATGTATACCTGTCCTTTTTTCCCCCTAAAGTAAGTCTTTCCGCTCCCGGGATTGGAATAACTCCTTACCCTCTCCCTTAAAACCCACTTCCTTTCGTCTTTCCCTCTCCTTCCCTCTTTCCTGATGAGGCAACAGTTTGTTGCGAAAGCTTGAATTTTGTGTGCATGTTTGTGTGTCTATCAACGTGCCAGCGCTTTCGTTTGGTAAGTCACATCATCTTTGTTTTTTATATATATATATATATATATATATATATATATATATATATATATATATATATATATATATATATATATATACACACACACACACACACACACACAAAGATGATGTAAGGTGATGTAAGTCACATCATCTTTGTTAGATGATGTGACTTACCATACGAAAGCGCTGGCAGGTCGATAGAAATACAAACAGACGCATACATACACACAAAATTCAAGCTTTCGCAATAAACTGTTGCCTCATCAGGAAAGAGGGAAGGAGAGGGAAAGACGAAAGGATGTGGGTTTTAAGGGAGACGGTAAGGAGTCATTCCAATCCCGGGAGCAGAAAGACTTACCTTAGGGGGAAAAAAGGACGGGTATACACTCGCACACACACACCCACATACATATCCATCCACACATATACAGACACAAGCAGACATGTCTTTCCCTCTCCTTCCCTCTTTCCTGATGAGGCAACAGTTTGTTGCGAAAGCTTGAAAAAAAAAATAGAGGGACATCCCACGTGGGAAAATTATATCTAAAAACAAAGATGATGAGACTTACCAAACAAAAGCGCTGGCAGGTCGATAGGCACACAAACAAACACAAACATACACACAAAATTCTAGCTTTCACAACCAACTGTTGCTTTGTCAGGAAAGAGGGAAGGAGAGGGAAAGACGATAGGATGTGGGTTTTAAGTGAGAGGGTAAGGAGTCATTCCAATCCCGGGAGCGGAAAGACTTACCTTAGGGGGAAAAAAGGACGGGTATACACTCGCACACACACACATATCCATCCGCATATACACAGACACAAGCAGACATTTGTAAAGGCGAAGAGTTTGGGCAGAGATGTTAGTAGAGGTGGAAGTAAAGAGGCAAAGGTGTTGTTGAAAGACAGGTGAGGTATGAGTGGCGGCAACTTGAAATTAGCAGAGGTTGAGGCCTGGCGGATAACGAGAAGAGTGGATATACTGAAGGGCAAGTTCCCATCTCCGGAGTTCTGACAGGTTGGTGTTAGTGGGAAGTATCCAGATAACCCGGGCGGTGTAACACTGTGCCAAGATGTGCTGGCCGTGCACCAAGGTATGTTTAGCCACAGGGTGATCCTCATTACCAACAAACACTGTCTGCCTGTGTCCATTCATGCGAATGGACAGTTTGTTGCTGGTCATTCCCAGATAGAAAGCTTCATAGTGTAGGCAGGTCAGTTGGTAAATCACGTGGGTGCTTTCACACGTGGCTGTGCCTTTGATCATGTACACCTTCCGGGTTACAGGACTGGAGTAGGTGGTGGTGGGAGGGTGCATGGGACAGGTTTTACACCAGGAGCAGTTACAAGGGTAGGAGCCAGAGGGTAGGGAAGGTGGTTCGGGGATTTCATAGGGATGAGCTAAGAGGTTATGAAGGTTCGGTGGACGGCGGAAACACACTCGTGGTGGAGTGGGGAGGATTTCATGAAGGATGGATCTCATTTCAGGGCAGGATTTGAGGAAGTCGTATCCCTGATGGAGAACCACATTCAGAGTCTGATCCAATCCCGGAAAGTATCCTGTCACAAGTGGGGCACTTTTGTGGTTCTTCTGTGGGAGGTTCTGGGTTTGAGGGGATGAGGAAGTGAATCTGGTTATTTGCTTCTGTACCAGGTCAGGAGGGTAGTTGCGGGATGCAAAAGCTGTTTTCAGGTTGTTGGTGTAATGGTTCAGGGATTCCGGACTGGAGCAGATTCGTTTGCCACGAGGACCTAGGCTGTAGGGAAGGGACCGTTTGATGTGGAATGGGTGGCAGCTGTCATAATGGAGGTACTGTTGCTTGTTGGTGGGTTTGATGTGGACGGACGTGTGAAGCTGACCATTGGACAGATGGAGGTCAATGTCAAGGAAAGTGGCATGGGATTTGGAGTATGACCAGGTGAATCTGATGGAACCAAAGGAGCTGAGGTTGGAGAGGAAATTCTGGAGTTCTTCTTCACTGTGAGTCCAGATTATGAAGATGTCATCAATAAATCTATACCAAACTTTGGGTTGGCAGGCCTGGGTAACCAAGAAGGCTTCCTCTAAGCAACCCATGAATAGGTTGGCGTATGAGACATATTTCTGCTTGTGTCTGTATATGTGTGGATGGATATATGTGTGTGTACGAGTTTATACCCGTCCTTTTTTCCTCCTAAGGTAAGTCTTTCTGCTCCCGGGATTGGAATGACTCCTTACCCTCTCCCTTAAAACCCACATCCTTTCGTCTTTCCCTCTCCTTCCCTCTTTCCTGATGAGGCAACAGTTTGTTGCGAAAGCTTGAATTTTGTGTGTATGTTTGTGTTTGTTTGTGTGTCTGTCGACCTGCCAGCACTTTCATTTGGTAAGTCACATCATCTTTGTTTTTAGATATATTTGATATATTTTTCCTACGTGGAATGTTTACCTCTATGACACACAAACAAACACAAACATACACACAAAATTCAAGCTTTCGCAACAAACTGTTGCCTCATCAGGAAAGAGGGAAGGAGAGGGAAAGACGGAAGGAAGTGGGTTTTAAGAGTGAGGGTAAGGAGTCATTCCAATCCCGGGAGCGGAAAGACTTACCTTAGGGGGAAAAAAGGACAGGTATACACTCACACACACACACATATCCATCCACACATACAGATGTCTGCTTGTGTCTGTATGTGTGGATGGATATGTGTGTGTGTGCGAGTGTATACCTGTACTTTTTTCCCCTAAGGTAAGTCTTTCCACTCCCGGGATTGGAATGACTCCTTACCCTCACCCTTAAAACCCACTTCCTTCCGTCTTTCCCTCTCCTTCCCTCTTTCCTGGTGAGGCAACAGTTTGTTGCGAAAGCTTGAATTTTGTGTGTATGTTTGTGTTTGTTTGTGCGTCTATCGACCTGCCAGCGCTTTCGTTCGGTAAGTCGCCTCATCTTTGTTTTTATATATAATTTTTCCCACGTGGAATGTTTCCCTCTATTATATATATATATTCTCTCCTAACAAAGTGCTGCATGCTGTAATCATATAGTCCCATTGTTTTCAGTCAATCTCTGCACAATGTTTAACTTGTAAATTATGCGCACGCAGACCACTGTCCGTTATCATCACAGTTCGCGCTCATGTGTCCCATATGAGGCCAGAATGTGCATGTCATGCATTTATAGTGGCTTTCCCTGCACAAATTCATGAATCTTGTGTTTAGTGGGATGATCCTTTGTGAAATCTTCGATGTGGTGACAACTGATTTCCATATCAGTGGCCCAAGGAATTTATTTCACCTCTAATACTAAAATGTAGACTTTCATGGCCAGAAATATCATGTCCATTATAATTATCCGGTCTGTTATGCCGTGGTTGGTTGATGAATTCTGTGTCGATTCCCAACGTTTCGTCTCCAACTGCGGGAGACATCTTCACGGGGGTCTGTAGCTCGATGGAAGTTCCAACACACCCACTGGCTCAGTAGCGGGCCAGTGGGTGTGTTGGACCTTCCATCGAGCTACGGACCCCCGTGAAGATGTCTCCCGCAGTCGGAGCGAGCCAGTGGGTGTGTTGGACCTTCCATCGAGCTACGGACCCCCGTGAAGATGTCTCCCGCAGTCGGAGACGAAACGTTGGGAATCGACAGAGAATTCATCAACCAACCACGGCATAAAAGCCCGGATACTTATAATGGACATTATTTCACCTCATCACTCTCACTTATTTAATGGGGAGACCAGCCATATATCCAACATCCATTGACAAGGTATGTTCCTTGCTCCTTTTATGATGTTATTGAGCACAGAAAATTCATGTTACACAAAGGATTGCCATTTTTAGTTTACCATGCGCACACCCACGTATTGTTTTGACACATGTACACTTAACACTTTGCTGCCAGGTTTTGTATGTTTTTGCGCTTTGTTTTTGAGTGTCTTTCATACAGGTGTGTTACATAAAGTTTCTGTAGTGTCCTTTCCACATACTGTACACATAACATAATAAAATACAAATACAATTACAAAATATACTTATCCTATTAATTTGCTGACATCCCATTATTATCGCTGATATACATTATAGTCTTTAACATATTCTCTCCCCTTTTTATATATAGGGTCATTACTTGTCATTTGGTTTTAGTGCAGCGTAGTGGTAACGTTACCACCTACCACACAGGGGGTCCAGATTTGATTCCAGGCAGGGGACTGTGTGTTGTGTGTCCTTCAACATCATTATCATCATCACTGACTCGCAAGTCACCGATGTGGCGTCAACTAAAGGGGACTTGCGATACGGCGGCTGGACTCCCCTGCATGGGGCCTCCCGGCCAGCAATGCCATACGATCATCATATTAGTACATTTTTTCAGATTCCAGTTATATGAGAACACATTTTACTCTCGTTTGGTTACACATGCTTCATATAACATTCATAGAATAATAGATTCTATTTTCATTTATAGCATAAATTGACATACACTTCATTTCAATTTACAATGACTTCTTGTCGGAGCATATTTATCAATTCAAAAAGAATCAAAGAAGTAAATAATACTAGAATAGATATTACGCACTGCACATAACCTCACCTCTCTAACATTCTCTCTACACACTACAGGGTTGTGGAAATTCCACAGAAAGGCATTTATGTGCTCAGTTATGCCTCATTAATAGACTTAATTGTGATCCCAAAAAGAACAAAATAGTTTGTTGTTTCCAAGTAAAACTAGAATCTAATGATACCAATCTTATCAAATACTTATCAGTGATTATATATACTTGTTATGTTCATTGTGTAAAGAATAACCATTGAATGTGCTGAGGTTTACAGATTTGCATCATCAATATGTTACGCTATGTATCATGAGCGTAAAACAATGTTTATATAAGTAACAAAAGGGCATAAAAATTTCAATGTAACTCAGGTATTCAACAATTTCATGGGTAGTCGATGCTCATAGCAGTTAGGTTTCGACCCCTTGATTATTTGGTAGTACTCAACCTTAGTTCAGCATCATGATATGTGATGTACTGCAACTGTTTTCCTATTCACATACTTTCACACTATCACACTCATAGGCATCATAAACTTACAACTACATTTACTTGCAGTGAGGTCCCTTCTTACATTTATATGGTACCTGGATCTCTACAAGCATTTATCTTTCTTCACTTTGGGACATGTTGATGCATCGTTCCTTGGAAGAAAGTGGCTTGAGGGCTACTAATACTTTTTCATATATTCAGCCGTGTATTCATTCACTTCAGTGTGCAGTTGTGCTATCACAAAACTTATTTCATGTCATGTGTCCATCTCTACTTATCTTATAAATCTGAAAGATAAAGTGTATTACAGGCATCGTGCGACCTCTTATTTAGCATGCCACTTATACTGTACTTGCTTGTTTACCTCCAGCAAGACTTTTCTTGTCTATCAAGTATGATTAGGGCGTGTCCTTTCGATTCTTAAATTTGTAAATATTGTACATATATAGATATAATGTATATAGTAGTGTAGCTTAAGTAAATAACTTGTAGTTTAGCATCCCTTTCCTGTGTATATAATCCATTACCTTACCTTTGTGTGTGTGTATTGTGTTGATAGTCATAGTTGCAGCACAGACTCTCCCTTAATTTTCTATGTCTCTGTTTACTTTACAGGCTTTAAAAATGCTAGTGCAGGATGTAGCTCGATAGGTTTGTTTATTTTGGGCACTCCAATACTTCCAGCTGTGCCTGCCTGGTGCGCACACGCTTGCAGTTTGTTGACCAGCTTGCTTCCCGTTCACATGCGTTGCGTCGCTTTGATACCACTTGCATCATGGCAAATTGTGTATTGCATTGCTTGTTACTGTGCATTTCACAAGTTCATTTATTTGTTTATAACTGGGCTACATGCAAGGCAAAGCATTGTATTTAGAGTATCATCGCTTCTAGACACACAAAAATAAAATTCTTCCATTTTACAAACACTCATCTTATTGTTTACACGTTTGAAATATAAGAAAAAAATACAAACAAAAATTTTACTTACCAACTAACAACATAAATTCTGGAATGTGACTTTTCAGCAGCCTAAATGTAATATTATTATATGTATATACAACTTAGAGAGTATACAGCCCTTCTTCGATATATAAATGTTCGCAAGTCTTTGTGTGGTAAAGGCCCTTGTCTTTACCCTATTTGTGTGTACCAATCTGTATGTTCCCGGGTTCCCAGGCAGGGGATTTTAGTAATTGTGTATGGTCCGGTGTATAGTAATTGCCACTTATGATTCAGTTTTTCAATTTGGGATGTGTTCTAAGTAACGCCTATTGTCCTATATAAAATTGTGTTGCACATGTCAGCTTTCTGTCATAAATTCCTTGCCTGTATTTAGTCCAGGTTTCAAGGTTGATTACTGCTTGCTGTATTTTATCATCCAGTGATAATTCATGTATCGGTATCTTGGTCAGAGGTTTCTCCCACTCACCTACTTGTTTGCAATTGAGAATCAACTCATTTGGTGTAAATCCAGATGATGTATGGGGAAAGTTGTTAACAACTTGTAAGAAGGGAGTGACATAAATCCAGATGATGTATGGGGAAAGTTATTAACAACTTGTAAGAAGGGAGTGACATATTCAATCCACTTGGTATGTTTACGAGGTATATAGGTCCTCACAAACATCTACATCTACATCTACATCCATACTCTGCAAGCCACCTGACGGTGTGTGGCGGAGGGTACCCTGAGTACCTCTATCGGTTCTCCCTTCTATTCCAGTCTCGTATTGTTCATGGAAAGAATGATTGTCAGTATGCTTCTGTGCAGGCTCTAATCTCTCTGATTTTATCCTCATGTCTCTTCGTGAGATATACGTAGGAGGGAGCAATATACTGCTTGACTCTTCGGTGAAGGTATGTTCTCGAAACTTTAACAAAAGCCCGTACCGAGCTACTGAGCGTCTCTCCTGCAGAGTCTTCCACTGGAGTTTATCTAATATTTCCGTAATGCTTTCGCGATTACTAAATGATCCTGTAATGAAGCGCGCTGCTCCCCGTTGGATCTTCTCTATCTCTTCTATCAACCCTATCTGGTACGGATCTCACACTGCTGGGCAGTATTCAAGCAGTGGGCGGACAAACATACTGTAACCTACTTCCTTTGTTTTTGGATTGCATTTCCTTAGGATTCTTCCAATGAATCTCAGTCTGGCATCTGCTTTACCGACGATCAACTTCATATGATCATTCCACTTTAAATTACTCCTAATACGTACTCCCAGATAATTTATGGAATTAACTGCTTCCAGTTGCTGACCTGCTATTTTGTAGCTAAATGATAAGGGATCTATCTTTCTATGTATTCGCAGCACATTACACTTGTCTACATTGAGATTGAATTGCCAATCCCTGCACCATGCGTCAATTCGCTGCAGATCCTCCTGCATTTCAGTACAATTTTCCATTGTTACAACCTCTCGATACACCACAGCATCATCTGCAAAAAGCCTCAGTGAACTTCTGATGTCATCCACAAAGTCATTTATGTATATTGTGAATAGCAACGGTCCTATGACACTCCCCTGCGGCACACCTGAAATCACTCTTACTTCGGATGACTTCTCTCCATTGAGAATGACATGCTGCGTTCTGTTATCTAGGAACTCTTCAATCCAATCACACAATTGGTCTGGTAGTCCATATGCTCTTACTTTGTTCATTAAACGACTGTGGGGAATTCCTGAAACACTTTTTCTGTTGGGGATGATTTGGAGTGAAATTTGGATGCTAAAATGTGTTTGAGTTGGTTGGAGTCTACAAACTCTTTCTATTTAAAACCAACAAAATATGAGGCATTATCTGTTAACATGACTTCTGATTTTCCTACTCTTGTAAAAAACACAGTTTTACATATTTGGTGAAAATGTACACTTTATGTTACCCTTGTCTCTGGGATAGTGTCTAGCCACATCCAAAGATACTTTTCCTAGAGGTTTTCTAGCCACACAATGGAATATAGTCCAATCTGATTGGAGATGTCAGAATGTTTTGTTTTTTGGCACTTTCTTACCACCTGTAGTACTCTTCGTTTAATGTTGGGGAAATAACAATATTTGCCTATTTTGTCAGTGCACTTTGCAGTGCCATAAAGGCCCCAAGTATTGTGTGTGTATAAGAGAAAATCATCCACATATTCCTCTGGCAAGCACATGCACCATTGTTCTTGTTTGGGATGGTTCCTTTTGAACAGAGCACCTTTGTGAATAGTGAAAAACCTTTTTAACTTTTCATCACTGTTTTGCATAAGTTTCACTCTTACCTTACTCCATCATGTGTCTTCCTGCTGTAATTGCTCCATGTGTTTACACATGTGGTCATAGTATGCTCGGAGTGTTTTGTCTTCCATCAACATAGCTCTTATTTCACTTTCCTGCTCTAGAAGATCATTAAATTCCTCTAAGCCTTGTGGTAGTCGAGAAAGAGCATCAGCTATTGTGTTATGGTTTCCTTTTATGTACACATTTGAAAATCAAATTCTTGATGATACATAAACCACAAAGCTATCCACTGATGTAGCAATTTACAAGTTAACAAAAACGATGGGGACTGATGGTCACAGTATACATTCGTGTGTCTGCTCAAAAGGAAATATTCAAACTTTTTAAAGGACCAAATTACAGCAAAACCCTCCAACTCCTTAACTGAATATGAACATTCAGCTTTGGATAAGGTGTGGCTGGCAAAGCTAACTACTTTAGGGATGAGTTTTCCCTGTTCTTCTACCATTTGAAAAAGGCATGCACCCAGACCTTGAGAAGACATGTTGGTGCATAAGCAAAAATCCCTCTTCATGTCTCTTTGAGAAAAAATATTAGCATTTAATAAGGCTTGCTTGATTTTCTCAAAATTGGTTTGACATTGCTTGTCCCATAAGCAAGCTCTGTTTTTTCGGAGGAGGTTGAGTAAAGCATCACTGTTCATAAGTTAGTTAAGGATGACTTTCCTGGAACCTCTGCTTCCTTTAAACCTGAATCTATTTTAGCTAGAAATTGCTTTCTTTTTCTTTTATAGCTTCTTCTACAATATCTACATAAATTTTGCACTCTTACACTACCTTTTCAGCAAGAGTGCTGCTCTATCCAGCATCAGCTTTTTCTGTTATTTCCTTTACATCTGCACATATCTTATCTCTCTGTTTCTTGACAAATTTTGACTCTAAACTTAACTGGTCCACTCTTAGACTTAGCTTTTGTACTTCTGTAGGTAAGCTTTTGTACACATCTTGCTGAATGCATTTGTCAAATTTTTTTCCAACACATCCACTTGGGATTGCATCTCCTGAATTTGGGAATATGCTTCACTAAGGTTTTTTAATTCACCTGCAAGTTGTTCCTGTTTATCGTCGATGGATGATATTCTTTCCATTAATGTAAATACAGGGTGGTCCATTGATCGTGAGTGGGCCAAATATCTCACAAAATAAGCGTCAAACGAAAAAACTACAAAGAACGAAACTTGCCTAGCTCGAAGGAGGAAACCAGATGGCGCTATGGTTGGCCTGCTAGATGGTGCTGCCATAAGTCAAATGGATATCAACTGCATTTTTTTAAATAGGAACCCCCATTTTTTATTACATATTCATGTAGTACGTAAAGAAAGATGAATGTTTTAGTTGAACCACTTTTTTCGCTTTGTGATAAATGGTGCTGTAATAGTCACAAACATATGGCTCACAAATTTAGACAAACAGTTGGTAACAGGTAGGTTTTTAAATTAAAATACAGAACGTAGGTATGTTTGAACATTTTATTTCAGTTGTTCCAATGTCATACATGTACCTTTGTGAACTTATCATTTCTGAGAACACATGTTGTTACAGTGTGATTACCTGTAAATACCACATTAATGCAATAAATGCTCAAAATGATGTCCGTCAACCTCAATGCATTTGGAAATATGTGTAACGACATTCCTCTCAACAGCAAGTAGTTCGCCTCCCGTAATGTTCACAAATGCATTGACAATGCGCTGACACATGTTGTCAGGCATTGTCAGTGGATCACAATAGCAAATATTCTTCAACTTTCCTCACAGAAAGAAATCCGGCGACATCAGATCTGATGAACATGAGGGTCATGGTGTGGTGCTATGACAACCAATCCACCTGTCATGAAATATGCTATTCAATACTGCTTCAACCGCACGCGAGCTATGTGCCGGACATCCATCATGTTGGAAGTACTTCGCCATTCTGTCATGCAGTGAAACATCTTGTAGTAACATCAGTAGAACATTACATAGTAAATCAGCATAAATTGCACCATTTAAATTGCCATCAATAAAATGGGGGCCAATTATCCTTCCTCTCATAATGCCCCACAATACATTAACCCACCAAGGTCGCTGATGTTCCAATTGTAGCAGCCATTGTGGATTTTCCGTTGCCCAATAGTGCATATTATGCCGGTTTACGTTACTGCTGTTGGTGAATGACGCTTCGTTGCTAAACAGAATGCGTGCAAAAAAATCTGTCATCATCCCGCAATTTCTCTTGTGCCCAGTGGCAGAACTGTACACGATGTTCAGAGTCGTTGCCATGCAATTCCTGATGCATAGAAATATGGTATGTGTGCAATCGATGTTGATGTAGCATTCTCAACACCAACGTTTTTGAGAGTCCTGATTCTCATGCAATTTGTTGCTGCTGATGTGCGCATTAGCAACGACAGCAGCTAAAACACCTAACTGGGCGTCATCATTTGTTGCAGGTCACGGTTGATGTTTCACATGTGGCTGAACACTTCCTGTTTCCTTAAATAATGTAACTATCCGGTGAATGGTCTGGACACGTGGATGATGTCCAGGTTACCGAGCAGCATACATATCACACGTCCATTGGGCATTTCGATCACAATAGCCATACATCAACATGATATTGACCTTTTCCACGATTAGTAAACGGTCCATTTTAACACAGCTAATGTATCATGAAGTAAATAGTAAATACTGTCCGCACTGATGGAATGTTTCGTGATACCACATACTTATACATTTGTGACTATTACAGCACCCTCTGTCACAAAGTGAAAAAAGTGGTCCAACTAAAACATTCATATTTCTTTATGTACTACACGAATATGTAATAAAAAATGGGGGTTCCTATATAAGAAAACGCATTTGATATCCGTTTGACCTATGGCAGCGCCATCTGGTTTCCCCCTTCAAGCTAGACGAGTTTCATTCTTTGTAGTTTTTTCATTTGATGCTTTTATCGTGAGATATTTGGCCCGGTCACTATCAATGGACCACCCTGTACATTGCAGGATGTGTCGGTAATTAGTTCTTGTTTTACTTATTTACCTAAGTCTGTCAACTTCCCAGATAGTTCATCAGATAATTCAGTGTGTATAGTTTTGCTCACCTCACTGAACTGTTAAATGCCTGATTTTGCTGTGTAAACTGTTCTCCTATATTTCCCTGATGTTTTGTGAACTGCTGTGTCACACCCTTAAGTTGTTGTGTTATTTGTTGCATGAGTTTTGTCAAATTGTGTGTCTCATTGTATATACATTGTTTTTACAAACTGTTTCCTGTTCTTGTGTTTGCAATGTTGTGAGCAAGTAATCGAAGGAATTCTCGCTGTTGTGCCCTTCAGTTTCATTATTTAAAAAAAATGTTTCCCGGTGAGAGCTTAGACATTGTCTCATCAAGCATCATAAAAGATACATCATGATTAGTTGTATTACCAGTGTCATCATTTATTGATAGTGGGACACCAACCTCATTGCTTTGGTCACTATTGGCCAGTCCACAAGTTGATGCCAAGCTTGGATTTCCAACATCTTGGTATATTGAATTTTGTAATGAATTTTCAACAATGACCATTTCCTTTGACCCCCATTGTAAATAGGTTTTAACAAAATTATGAATAAAATTTTTCAAAAATGAAATTTTGTCTGTCTCGATACTTTTCAATTAAAGTAGATTTAGCTGTGTATTCACTAATGAACCTGATTATTATCTGACACAGTCTTATAGAATTTGAATGACTTATCTTGCACTTTAATGACTTTGTACAAATTTTCGTCTTTTCTGTAGAAATGCACTTTCTGTAAAGGATGTTAATTGGAAGGAAAAGAGATTATCTACTGCCAGAGACACGGTGCCAGGCATGGCCATATAACCATACAGCATAGCAGCTTCCTACCATTACTGCTGAAATCAATATTCCCAGCTGGTCTCATTTGTAGGCAGAATTTAATTTTAATTTGCTCCATCAATGTTTTTGTCATGTCCAATCTTTTGGACATGTAAAAAATACAATGGAAGTTTCATTAGTTCCTTGTAACAATAATATGAATCATTTATCTCAAAAATTTTATCTCAACAATTGAAAGTTCTGTTCAAATTTTGCTCGGCGCCGTACCTTAAAAGTCACCATGAACAGGGATGTGGAAATGGAAATGGATTAATAATTCCTCAAGTAATTGGAAAAACTGATCTGAAAGAATAGTTGGAAAATGATTTTGAATGAAAGTTATGAATTTGTGCACCATCTTGCTTGAACTTCACCTGATATCAATATCAACAGACCTTTAATATCATTACATTCAAGATCAATAAATGTAATTTGCATTATGTACTGCTGCTTCTAGTAGGTGCGGTACCAAATAATCACCACAACCATTGAAATCGTCGATCTGTCACATGAAGCACAATATTTTTAGAATAATTAAATCAAGTACAATAGGTGCCTGTCAAGTCTGAGTCATTACCTTCACATCAATTTCACTGTGTTTAGTCTTGAATGCTGCAATGTCAATGTAGGGGTGCTCCTCCATATACCACATGCATTGTTCTTGCCTGCACTGAACCTCTTGATGCAGGATCTCAGTGGTGAATAAAATGATGAACAGGTAGGATTTGATCTCATAACTGTGCAAATAAATATTCCTTTTTAATAACTTTTTACAATACTTTTAATGAACAGTTAAAATACACATTTTCAACAACACTGGCATGACGGATCCAAGTGTATGTCCTTATGCTACCACTTCCCAAAACAAAAGAGTGAAAATATATGAATTAATAAATTGAAGGACATATTTCTTACTTTGTTTCATACAGATATTTAATGATGTATCAACACATTTTCGTTGCCACAAAACATCTCGTTAATTTACTTTCAGTTGTGTCTTTATCTCATTCAGTTTACATATAACTTATATATAGGAAAAGAAAAGAACGAAAAAATAATATGATTCAATACAATATCCCACAGGATACATCTGCTGAGTGTTACTGTTAGATCATTGAGTAGTATCTTTTGGATTTGACATGGACACTGAAGAATGAGAGCTGAAGGGGGAAAATTGAGGCTGTCAAAATCTACAGGCTACTGTGGAGCATAATATTGACTGGTTTGGATTGACTGAAGTGTGAATATGTAAGAATGGAGATAGATGCACTGGAACCAGTCTCAGATAGGACAGATTCTTGAGTACTGAGATGGTATGGACATCATCCAAAGGATGGAGGAACAAGAGTAGCCACAGTGTTTATTCAACTGGTCTCTGTGAGTGAAAAGCAGCTGAGAGAGGCCAAGGGCAATGTGGATTGGAACTATATCCAAATACTTGGAAATGTGAGGTCTGTCAGGAAAAGACTGTCAGGAAATTCGTTTGTAGCATTTGAGAGCAGACAACTGCTGCTAAGCAGAGACATCTGCTAAAATAAAATAAAAAAATCATAAATAAATAAATAAAAAAGCTAAGTATTTCAGAATTTAGTGGTGGGTTGGAGGCAAGATATGTGACTGTCATTTAATAGTGAGGGTAACATGTTCTGAAATACAACACATCCAGACTTGAGGAAAAGTCACCATACAATACTGTGTGTGAAAACAAAAACGCCACACACTGAAAACAAAAGGTGAATAAATATATGCAGAAAGTGAGAGGAAATGAATTTAGTAAACCAGAATTAAGAAGCACGCTGATTAATAACGAAAATTACAGGTAGTTCTGGGACTGTTATCATTTTGAAAGCAATAAAAGAATGTTTAGAAGTATCCAAAATTTGATTCCAAAGGCAAGCTCCTCCATGAATATTTCTGAAAGCCTCTGAGAATGCTCTTTTTAGTTCTTGGGGTGAAGACAAAAATATTCAGTTTATTGTGACCAATTTGGAGAACTGTGCATTTCTTCTTAATCAGAATATGGCTTACAATCAGTTGCATATTTTGAACACCATTTTAAATCTATGTTTTCATCACAAGGAGCACATAAAGTACTTAGATTACAACTTTCAGAAGCAGAACCACATTCAAGTAATTGGGGTAACTTCAGGTAGTTCAGTCAGTGGCATTTTGATCACTTCAAACTTTCTGTATGTGGAAGTATTAATACGTTGACTGCCAAGCACAGTGGGTCAGAGCTTAGCATTACATTCATGGGAATATGTTGGAACATTACTTGATCTATGAGGCAGGCTAGATTATTTGAGTGCATCTCATGATGTGTAAACAGAAATGTGATTGTTAGGAAGCCAGTGTCAGTCATGGGGAGGACAACTCACATAAACAAAAGAACAATATTTGTTACAAGCAAGTTGTGTAAAAAGGGAATTAACACAACCAGTCTAATAAAAGCAATAATTTTTCATGTAATTATAACCTTCAGCACTTCAAAGACCTCTTTCATGCAGGAAAGAATTCATACTACATGAATAAATACAGAAATCAATCATACGGTAACTACAATTCTGAATCTCAACACGTTTATGTAGATGGTATTGCCTGAGTTTGGTCTTGATAGAGAACAGAACAGATGTAAGTAATCACATCAGCAGCAAGCAGGAGCATCTGTCAAGTAAATTTCAAACACGAGAACAGTGGGACTCAATTTAAACTCTGAATCAGGGTCAATGACAAATGTTTATCAGCCTTTGGGAACCAGAGAAAGAAAAGTAGTTGTAGAGCCAACCCTAAAAGCTCAAGATGAAGGGCAAGAAGTGATTAGGTTGGGTAGAAAGTCAGACTAGCTTGATAAACAAAGATATATGGAAAGAGAGTTCAACTAATAAGGACTGTGGACTATTTGCAGTCAAATGGATTATACTGCAAGGAGTAGTAATCTATTTCATTTAGCAAAATTTGCATTTCAAACAGAAAATGATGATACACTACATCTTGGAGTTGGCATTCTTTTGGGATCCAACTGGTGTAATGATATCAAAGCAAACATATGATTTAGGAATCAAATTATCTGATTAAATGACAATGGTCAGGAACAATCTATTTATTTCAAAACATGATATGTTTCCAAGACAGAGATGCATAGGAAATACCAAGATATGATGAAGTCAACTCCACAACTGAAAATACATTATAAAGTTTGAGGCACAGACAATGGTCCAACTGCATATAGAGTGTTGAAATGACCTTAAACAGTATTCCCCACTGAAGCAGAAAGTTGACTCCTTGCACTGTCTCCGTCAAGTAGAAAGAATATGAACTATCCTTAAAAATGTGTTGGCCATCAATGGAGTGGTGAAGGGAAGTAACTCTAACAAAGTGTAACATATAGTTTTCTAACTATGTGCATTTACTTGTTATGTTTGCTACTGTTGACATCAGTGGTGGTATCTGAAGCACAGGGGCTGTTGTTTATTCTGGAGATGATTTGTCAGTTTTTCCCTAATCCCCCCCTAGATGAGTGATGGCCTGGGTCCAGCAGACTTTCTTAAAAGACAAGTAATTTTCCCCTGCTGGCCAGTGCTTTCCAGCCCCTGGTAGAAACAAACTTTTGAAGATCCTGACAGGAAGCACCACCTTCCAGAGACATTCTGTGAGGAGGGAAGTTGGCTAGTAACTCTTATGGTGGCTGAAGTCATACCCTCTGGGATAGATGTGGTGTTTTCTTCATGAATTTGTTAAGTCAGCAGTAGGTAATCTGTCATGCTCAACCAAGTTATTTCTTGCAACATGGAAAATTGGGAGAATCGGAAAGTGCATTCGCTGTATAGATGTAGATTTTTGGTTGAGTTATTTCAACTTTTCTAGATGAGTGTTACTGTTTAGCAAGTGTGAACTCACTCTGTAGGCAGAGACCTCAAATTAGGTTGTGCAATCAACACACTAATAAATGGTATTGGTTAATGAGTAAGGTGAACCTGACAATGTTTAAATGAAGTTTCTATGGAAATCTGAGTGTTGCCTTTTTATATGTGACCTTTTCTCTCTTTCTCATTTGGTAGTTGAAAGCAAATGGGTTATCCACTACTGGCTTGTTTGAATGTATCACAGCTTCACCAAAGCCCCATTGCCTCTCATTTTTCATCGTTCCTGTTGGACATTCACATATACCATTGTGGTCCCGGGGCACACACAGTTGCCAATGCACATCCTTGTCAGTGTCCATCTCCCATGTCATGGACAAGGGGTTGGAAATGTGGGAGAAAATATTTCAAAAGCCATCAACAAAGAAGGAAAACCCATGTGATTGGAAGGAGAAGTTTTGAAATTCTGGAAAGTATACTTCCAAAATCTGTATGAAGGGCAGTATGAAACACACATAATGAACAGAGGGAGATGAAATAAATAGCACTATCTCAGAGGAAGTATAAAAACACATCTGCAGATGTTGGATGCGCAGAAAGCCGTATTAGAAACAAAAAATTGTAAAGCTGCTGGAGTAGTTGATATCACAGTGGATATGATTGAAACCACAAAACCTGTCAGAATTTAGTGGCTGTGTAGAATAATGAGGATAGTATGGACATAAAGAAAGTTTCCTAATGACTGGACAAAGGCAATTATTGTACCTATTTTTAAGAAGGGTAACAAGGTGCCCTGTGAGAACTAAAGATGAACAGCATTACTGTGCCACTGCATGAAGAGTCATGAAAAGATAATTTTATAGAAAATCAGAAACCAGAAAGAGCTACAATTAAGAGGAAAACAACAACCAGGATATCCATGTGGAAAATCAACTATAGAGGCCATATTTACAGCTAGACAGATAGTAGAAAAGAAACAGGAATTTGGGAAAGATGTAGTAGCTGCATTCATAGATAAAAAAAAAGGCTTATGACGCAGTTAGAGGTGAAGAGAGATGGCAAGATCTGAATGGACTGGAACTGTCAAAAGAATGCAACTGAGAATCAGAAACCTGTACGACAAATGCCTGAAGTGCCTTGTAATAAATAGCAAGAAATCAGAAAGGTTTAGGACAGACAGACTGGTTTGACAAGGAGGTGTGCTTTCTCCACTGCTCTTTCATATAGTCATGGACAACATCACAATGAAAACCCTGTAGCCAGGGCAACTGCAACTGTGACAACTCATCTTGGATATTAAGGAGACATTTTAGCTGTATTTAATCTTTTTATCATCAGATCAGAACTGGTTTTCAGTGCCATGAAACCCATTAAGATCTGATATAAAAAGATTAAATACCACTGAAGTGGCTTCTTGATTCTAAAGATCGTAATGAAAGTTCATTTGGGGTCAAAAGGAGATGAAATGAAACTCATAGCATATTCAGCTGATGTGATGATTTGGGAACAAAATGAACAGAGGTTGCAAGAACAACCACGTAACTGGCAGAGAGTAAGTGAAGAAGCAATCATGGAAATAAGTTTAACAAAAATTGTGGTAATGGAAATCAGCAGGAAAAATGAAGTAAGTAAGTTGTAATGGAAAAATTATTAATGAATTAGATGCCTTTGAATACCTAGGAAGTAAGTTAGCCAAGATAGGAAACATCAAGGACGAAATTTTGGAGAGGATAGAAAATTGTTCAGAATTTTATACAGTGTATTAAATGTAATAGAAATTGGAAAATACCTGCCTAAACAAATATCATGATATACAAGTCATACTATGTTACAGTTTTGACATATGAATCAGAATGTTGGACTTGGGCAAAGAAAGATCTGAGTAAAATATAAATGACATTGATGTGCTTTCTATGAGGGATCCTGGGTAAAATGCAGATGGAAAGAATAAGGAATGTAACGATACAAAACATGCTTCAGATCAATCTCATGGCTTGGCCATGTTAAAAGAATGGGACAAGTAAGACTTACAGTAAGAACTCTAGAATGGACAGAACCTGGAGGACAACCAACCAATTGAAAGACCACAAACAAGATGAGGAGACCAGATGAATGATTATGTGAACCAGAGAGGACTGCCATGGGAGGATATGCTGGATGATAGACTGTGGCAGAAAAGAGAAGCTTGGAAGAGACTCTATGAATGACCTGCATGAGCAGAAATTTTCAGGAAGAAGACTTTTCCTCTATTTACTTTGAGCTGTGGGAATTATCAGCTATAAGCTAGTTGGATATGTGTATGATCTGTTGGAAGTGTACTTGTTCCAGTCCAGTTGTTGGATCTTGGAATCTTCCTCAGAGTAGTTACAGAGTTTTTGGGCTTTTACTTATTGACTGTGGAGCAGTGACCGATTGAACCATGCCTTGAGAATCAAAGAAAGGCTGTCAACTCTTATGCAGACTGATTTTGATAGCGTATCAGTGCAGAGAATTAGTCTGGATCTGCGAGTAAATGTTTCAAAGTAAATTTGGAGCAATGTGTCTCATAAATTCTCTCATGTGTCACACATCATTAATAGTGCTTGGATTCTGGATGCAGTTGTGATTGTGACTTCAGAGATGCCACAGAAGCTCCAAGGATGGATGCAAGTAACATTTTGCCTGGAAATGGCTTGTCAGGATTGGAATCACCACACAGTACTTAATCTTCACCAGATTGTAACATTAGCTGTCACAACATCACTGGGCGGAAGCATCATTTATTACCTGTACATCACACAAATGCCAGTGATATGAATCTTTGATGCATCTGGGTGTGTGTGATCATTTTTGTGCTGAGCTTATTGGAATGTGTGTCAGTCTCATACCCATTAATAGGAAAATGTTTCAGCAAGTGTGTGTGAGTGTCTGTTTCAAGTTTTTGGAAGAGTGATACAATGACGTTGGCGGATCAGTTAAGTATTCAAGCAGAACATCAGTTAAGTGTTCAAGAAATGCTCATAGCAAATGATAAATGAAAATCATCAGATTCAGAGAGAGAGAGAGAGAGAAAGATGTGAAAGTAAGAATAGGGAGAAGAGAGAACAGAAAAGGCAAAGAGCCAAAAAAGAGAATTGGGAGGAAGATTTATGCTTGAAAATAAGGGTGGAGACTGAAAAATTGGGTCACAATATTCTGAAAGACTTATTACACTACATCAATTGCAAAAATATAGACAAAAGAAGAGTCTTTGAACATATTCTACGAGGCCTGTTCAGAAAGTAAGCTCCGATTGATTGCCAAATTGAAACCACAGTGAACATCAGAAATGTTTTACTTGTAACAATTAGCTACACCTTTCAGCTACTTCTCTACGTAGTCGCCGTTCTGACTTAGACTTTTGTCATAGCGTTGTACCAACTTTTCAATAGCCTCATCATAGAAGGCAGCCGCCAGTGCTTTCCGCCAATTCTCCATGCTGGCCTACACCTCGTTGTCTGTGTCAAAATGTTGTCTTCAAAGACAGCGGTTCATGTGACCAGAGATGAAACTCAGGGGGAGACAATTGCAGACTGTATTGTGGGTAATCTCACATTTCCATTTGAAAACGATGCAGGAGCATCTTCATTGCCCCTGCAGAATGCGGCTGAGACTTGTCTTGAAGAAGAAACAGCATGACAGCTATGTAATGTTAGCTGCATAGCTTCAGGCAAAATTTCTCACCAGGCCCTCGTACTTGGCGGCAGACACTATTCTCTAGACATCTTTACGCACTCACTGCGAGCTCAGAAATGAGAAGAGCGACGTGATGCTAACTGGGGTTATACTAGAGACACTACCCAACACATCTGTGCAAAGCTTTATCGGATTTTCATAGTCGTTTCCATTTCGCGACCGATCGGAGCTTACTTTCTGAACGCCCCTCGTATGTTAAAATTTAAGAGATGTTCAAGAAAAGAAGATAGTTGGCAGAATTATCAGGTTATTTACTGAATTTGTGGCTGAGTTAACCCCTCTTTAATTGTAATATATCATAGACCCCTCAAACAAAAAATTGTGCCCAGTAGTTGGAAGAAAGTGTGGATCACACCTGTCTTCAGAAGTAATCCACTAAACTGCAATTCAGTATCTCTGACATCAATTTGTCATAGAATCTTAGAACACGATACTGAAGTTAGCTTTGTTTTCCCCTGTGGAGTAGCATAACTGGCAGACATTAAATGGCAGTGTCAACTGTTGAAACAAACCAAAGATTAAGCATAAATTACACAGCACTCTACAGTGAGATACTCAGTTAATAGAAGACACACAACAAACAAACATAGTTGAGAGTGTAAAAGTTATTTTCGAACAAAATTTATCAAACTCAATAGAAGACCCATGTCCAGTCATTGGATACAGGAGATATGTTTGGAGACCTTTTATTATAAAATCCTATGGCACAAACAAAGTCTTGTATCCAAAAACTACATTAACATGCCAATTAGGAGGTTCTGGTAACTGAATGCTGCAGAACATACACAATGTGCACCCCCAACCACTACCTACAGAAGTCTGTCGCTAAATATATTCCCACCAATGCAATATGCTGCTTGCAGCATTCATAATACAGTCATTCTTCAGTTTAATAACAAAACACAAAGCCAGATTAAAAGTCCAATTAGCAGATACTGGCAGCTGAACATATCAGAAAATATGTGTTGCTTGAGCCCAGCCCCAAATTTTGGAAGTCAGTAGGTCAATAATTTTCCACCATCACTATATCGCACTTGCAGCATCCAGACTGCCCTCCTCCTTTAGTTTGATAACAAAAACATGAAACCAGATTGCAGTCCAATCTTGTCTTTGGAAAAAGACATTTAGTATTTCGGCCTTTAGTCTGTCATCCTCTGTTTCAGTACCATTTTGGTCACAGAGTGTCTGGACATTTTGTTTTTATCCACCTACCGCTTTGACATAAGACCAAAATTACTGGCAGCTGCGTATGGCATAAAATAAGTGTTGTACACTCCCAGCCCCTAATTTTGGAGATGAATAGATCAATAAATTCTCGCAGTCACAGTGTGCCAGTAGTGGCATCCCGACTATACTCCTCTTTTCGATCAATAACAAAACATGAAGCCAGATAACAGTCTAATTAGGAGGTACTGGCAGCTGAATATGGAGGTTGGTAATTCAATAAATTTCTGTCATCTTAATAGGTCTACACCTACATCTACATCTACCTGATTACTCTGCTGTTCACAATAAAGTGCCTGGCAGAGGGTTCAATGAACCACCTTCATGCTGTCTCTCTACCGTTCCACTCTTGAATGGCACGGGGGGAAAAACGAGCACTTAAATTTTTCCGTGCGAGTCCTGATTTCTCTTATTTTATCGTGATGATCATTTCTCCCTATGTAGTTGGGTGCCAACAGAATGTTTTCGCACTCGGAGGAGAAAACTGGTGATTGAAATTTCATAAGAAGATCCTGTTGCAATGAAAAACACCTTTGTTTTAATGTTTGCCACTCCAATTCATGTATCATGTCTGTGACACTATCTCCCCTATTTCACGATAATACAAAATGAGCTGCCTTCTTTGTACTTTTTCGATGTCATCCGTCAGTCCCGCCTGATGCGGATCCAACACCGCACAGCAGTATTCCAGAATAGGGCAGACAAGCATAGTGTAAGCAGTCTCTTTGGTAGACCTGTTGCACTTTCTAAGTGTTCTGCCAATGAATCACAGTCTTTGGTTTGCTCTACCCACATTATTATCTATGTGATCGTTGCAATTTAGGTTATTTGTAATTGTAATCCCTAAGCATTTAGTTGAATTTACAGCCCTCAGATTTGTGTGACTTATTGCGTAATCGAAATTTAGCTGATTTCTTTTAGTACTCATGTGAATAACTTCGCACTTTTCTTTATTCAGGGTCAATTGCCACTTTTCACACCATACAGATACCTTATCTAAATCATTTTGCAACTCATTTTGATCATCTGATGACTTTAAAAGACAGTAAATGACAGCATCATCTGCAAACAATCTAAGATGGCTACTCAGATTGTCTCCTATGTCGTTAATATAGATCAGGAACAATAGAGGGCCTATAACACTTCCTTGGGGAATGCCGGATATTACTTCTGTTTTACTCAATGACTTTCCATCTATTACTACAAACGGTGACCTTTCTGACAGGAAATCATGAATCCAGTCACACAACTGAGGTGATAATCCGTAGGCACGCAGTTTGATTAGAAGATGCTTCTGAGGAATGGTGTCGAAAGCCATCTGGAAATCTAAAAATATGGAATCAATTTGACATCCCCTGTCGATAGCACTCATTGCTTCATGAGTATAAAGAACTAGTTGTGTTTCACAAGAATGATATTTTCTGAATCCGTACTGACTATATGTCAATAAATCGTTTCTTTGCGGTACTTCATTATGTTCGAATACAGTAGGGCCTATATGTTCTAAAACCCTACTGCAAATTGACGTTAGTGATATAGGCCTGTAATTCAGCGGATTACTCCTACTTCCCTTTTTGGGTATTGGTATGACTTGAGCAATTTTTCAGTCTTTAGGTACTTATCTTTCTGTGAGTGAGTGGTTGTATATAATTGCTAAATATGGAGCTATTTTATCAGCATACTCAGAGAGGAACCTGACTGGTATACAATCTTGACCAGAGGCCTTGCCTTTATTAAGCGATTTAAGCTGCTTCGTTACATCAAGGATATCTATTTCTAAGTTTCTCATCTTGGCAGTTGTTCTTGATTGGAATTCAGGAAAATTTGCTTCATCTTCTTTGGTGAAGGAGTTTCGAAAAACCGTGTTTAATAACTTTGCTTTAGTGGCACTGTCATCAGTGACTTCACCATTGTTATCGCGCAGTGAAGGTATTGATTGTGTCTTGCCACTGGTGTGCTTTATGTATGACCAGAATCTCTTTGGGTTTTCTGCCAGATTTCGAGACAGAATTTCATTGTGGAAATTATTAAAAGCTTCTCGCATTGAAGTAAGCACCATATTTCAAACTTCTGTAAAACTTTGCCAATCTTAAGGATTTTGCATTCTTTTAAATTTGGCATGCTTTTTTTGTTGCTTCTGCAACAATGGTCTGACCCATTTTGTGTACCATGGGGGATCAGTACCATCACTTATTAATTTATGTGGTATATATCTCTCAATTGCTGTTGATACTATCTCTTTGAAAACATTCCACAGCTTTTCTACACTTACATGATCAGATTGGAAGGAATGAAGACTGTCTCTTTAAAAGGTCTTAAGAGCATTTTTATCAGCTTTTTAAAACAGATATTCTTTGTGTTTCTTTTTTATGGTTGTAGGTGTTACGGTATTCCGCCTAGCAGCAACTGCCTTGTGGTTGCTGATCCCTGTATTTGTCACAACACTCACTATTTGTCCAGGATTATTTGTTGCTAAAAGGTCAAGTATACTTTCACAACCATTTACGCTTCGAGTGGGCTCATGAACTAATTGTTCAAAAGCATTTTATGAGAAACCATTCAGTACAATTTTGGATGATGTTTTATACCTACCGCCGGCTTTAAACGTATAATTTTTCCAGCATGTCAAGGGTAGACTGAAGTCACCACTGACTATAATTGTATGAGCACGGTATTTATTTGAAATTAGACTCAAATTTTCTTTGAACTGTTCAGCAACTATGTCTTCTGAGTTGGGGGGTCAGTAAAACGATCCAATTAATAGTTTAGTCTGATTCTCAGGTATAACCTCTACCAATACTATTTCACAATAACTATCTACTTCAGTTTCACTACAAGGCAAACTACCTCTGACAGCAATAAATACTCACCACCAACTGTATTTAATCTATCCTTTCTGAACACTGTTAGATCGTTTGAAAAAATTTCGGCTGAACTTATTTCCGGCTTTAGCCAGCTCTCTGTACCTACAACTATTTGAGCTTCAGTGCTTTCTATTAGGGCTTAGCGCTCTGGTTCTTTCCCAACACAGCTACGACGATTTACAACTACAATACCAATCATTTCTACAACTACCTTACTGTGTTTTACGTGCCCACTTTCTGAAGGACACTCCTTCTGTGGTTCCCTGAGACCCATTAACCTAAAAAACCACCCAGTCCATTCCACACAGCCCCCACTACCTGTGTAGCCACCTCCTGTGTGTAGTGGACTCCTGACCTATTAAGTGGAACCTGGAAACCCACCACCTGATGGCGAAAGTCAAGGAATCTGCAGCTTACATGGTCACAGAACCGCCTGAGCCACTGATTCAGACCCTCCACTCAGCTCTGCACCAAAGGACCACAGTTGGTTCTATCGACAGTGCTGCAGATGGTGAGCTCTGCCTTAATCTTGGAAGCAAGACTGGCAGTCTTTACCATTTCCACTAGCCACCCGAAACCAGACAGAATCTGCTCCGATCCAAAGTGACACATGTCATTGGTACCGACATGAGCCACCACCTGCAGTTGGCTGCACCCTGTACTCTTCATGGCATCCGGAAGCACCCTTTCCACACCCGGAATGACTCCCCCTGGAATGCACACAGAGTGCACACTGGCTTCCTTCCCCTCCTTGGCAGCCACGTTCCTAAGGGCCCCCATTACACGCCTAACATTGGAGCTCCCAACTACTAGCAAACCCACCCTCTGTGAATGCCCAGACCTTGCAGCTGAGAAGCTTCCTCTGGAATGGAGTGGACGACTGCATCCAGCTCAGAGACATCGTCAGCCACAGATAACGCCCAAAACCTGTTCGTCAAACGAAATGGGGAGGCCCTACGTTCGGCCCCACGGAAAGTTTTTTGGTCCTGCCAGACTTTGGAATGATCTCCTACTCGACCACAGGTGAGGGGTCAACCTCCATGCAGGCAGTATCCGGGGAGGTCACAGCAGTGGACCGATGGGAGGATATGTGGGACGTGCTCGACGTCTCTCACATCCCCACGTTCGATCCCCCACAGTGATGCTCTGTGGCAGCAGCCTCAAGCTGTGTGATGGAAGCCAGCGCAGCCTGAAGCTCAGCTCACATCTGTACACAACAATCACAGTTCCTATCCATTACTGCATTCCTCCTGTTTGAAGTTAGTAAAAATATGTAAAAAGCAAATGGTGTACTCGCCTTAGTAGTAGCAGGAACTAGTGATGTGCTCTGTCTGATGGTCACTTGCAGCATCCAGAGTACACTCCTTCTTTAGATCAATCACAAAACATGAAGCCAGATTAATGGTCTGATTAGGAAATACCAGAAGCTGAATATGGCAAAAAATACATATTGCATGCTCCTGGCCCCTAACTTCAGGGGTCAATAGCTCAATAAATTTCCACTGTCACAATATTCCACTTGCAGCATCCAGCGTACATTCATCCTTAGCTCATTAATAAGACATGAAGCCAGGTTATTGGTCCAATTAGGAAGTATTGCCAGCTGAATATCATAGGAAATACTTACTCGGTGCCCACAGTCTCTAATTTTGAGTTCATTAATGCAATAAATTTCTGTCGTCACAATATATGCAACTTGGAGCATCCAGAGAACTTTCCTTCTTTATGTAAATCACAAAACATGAAACCAGATTAAAGGGTCAATTAAGAGATACCAGCAGCTGAATGCGGCAGGAAATACATGTTGGGCACCACTAGGCCCTCACTTCAGTGGTCAATAACACACTAAAATTCCTCCATCGCAATATGTCATTTGCAACATCCAGAGCCCATTCCTTCTTTAGTTCAACAGCAAAACATAAATCCAGGTTAACAGTCCAATTAGGAGATACTGATAGCCGAATATGGCACAAAATCTGCATTGGGTGCTCCCAGCACCCAATCTCATTTCATCATACAAAGCAGATACAGATAGCCATTTTGTAGGTGCAGCCACAGTAGAGGGGTACCTGTTGATATGCCAGACAAACACGCAGTTCCTGAATAGGGGCAACAGACTTTTCAGTAGTTACAGGGATAGCAGTCTGAATGATGACTGAACTGGCCTTGTAACATCAACCAAAATGGCAGTGCTGGTACTGCAAAAGGCTGAAAGCAAGGGGAAACTATAGCCGTAATCTTTCCCAAGGGCATTAGGCTCTATTGCATGGCTAAATGATGATGCCATCATCATGGGTAAAATATTCCAGAGGTAAAATAGGCCCCCATTTGGATCTCTGGGCAGGGTCTACTCAGGCACAAGTTGTCATCAGGAAAAATAAAACTGGCATTCTTCAGAGTGAAACATGGAACGTTAAGGTAGATTAGAAAATTTAAAAAGGGAAATGGATAGGTTGAAGTTAGATATAGTGGAAATTAGTGAAGTTCAGTGGCAGGAATATCAGGACTTCTGGTCGGTGAATACAGGGTTATAAACACAAAGTCAGATAGGGATAATGCAGGAGGGGTTTTAATAATGAATAAAAAAGCAGGTACACTACTGTGATCAGCATAGTGAATGCATTATCATAGCCAAATAAACATGAAGCCCATACCTACCACAGTAGTACAAGTCTATATGCCAACTGGCTCCACAGGTGATGAAGAGATCGAGGAAATTTATGATAACAGAAATTATTCAGATAGTTACAGGAGATGAAAATTTAATTGTGATGAGGAACTGTAATTCAACAGTAGGAAAAGGAAGAGAAGGAAAATAGTAGGCCAATATGTATTGGGGGAAAGAACAAAAGAAGAAGCCACCTGTTAGAATTTTGCACAGAGCATAATTTAATCATTTTGGTTTAATAACCATGAAAGAAAGTTGTATATGTGGAAGAGGTTTCAGACTGATTATGTAATTGTAAGACAGAGATTTAGGAACCAACTGTAAATTGTAAGACATTTCCAGGGGTAGGTGTGGGCTCTGACCACAATTTATTAGTTATGAACTATAGATAAAAAATGAAGAAATTGCAAAAAGGTGGGAAGCAAGAAGATGGGACCTGGATAAGTTGAAAGAACCGAAGGTTGTTGAGAATTTCAGAGGGAGCATTGGGCCACTAGAGATGGGTAAAGTTGTTCATCCGTGGGAACTAGTTAACTGGTGATTGCTCTTTTCTGGGAACTGTTCATTTTTACTCGTTTACCATTCATTGTGCTTGCTATATGTTTCTTATGAAAAATTGAAAATTAGTAGCATAGGTGACTGAATATGGAAGGCCTCAAGAGGGGGCACTTGCCTCCCCCCATGGAATATAGAGTTTTTATTCATAACAGAATTCTCACACACTTGTAATATTCGTGATTCTGCAAAACATCTTGTTTAGCCGACTTTAGGGTTAAGTGACTGATCACAGTGAAATATTATAAGCTGGTACACGAAACTCCGGCCCCACGTACAGACTGCTCACCAAATACGTACGATTTGTTGACTGTGACGAGCAGAATAGGTAAACATGTAATAATTAGGCAGTGAAGAAATAACAAATAAGCTAATGCAAACAACTTCAAAACAATAGATGACGATTGGTGGGTGACAATGAGCAGTCTAGTACTTGAGGCAGATTTTTCTTTGTGCACCACCCTGTACCACTGAAATAATATTGTAGGAGTTATCATATTCTCATTACAAAATGTGACACCATACACTTGATCACGAAGTGCAGGCTTCATTTGGTTGTAAGTCAGTCTGTCTTCCATAACAATGAAAATGCTCTTTTACCTTGGATTAAAAAAAACGGACACACGTGTGCCATGACTATGTCCTTTGCATGTGTAAAAACAAAAAATCTTGCATTTTTACAAGTATTTCCACTGCTGTTTATCAAAATAGTGAAGTAAGCTGATACGCCGCTTCGTTACCTGAATAGATGTATCTATTAAATACCATGTAATTTTTATGTAATTTACGTAATTATAAAATACATTTTAATTATTGGCCATGGACGCTGAATAGAATACAAAAAGAATCAGAAGTTCAGAGTTCAAAAAAGGTTTGAAACAGATCTAGAATTGGCATGTGAAGAGAACAAAATGAACAACAACAACTTGGTACTGAACTAACTACGAGCAGTCGGCAGTGGAACTGCGTCGAGTGGCCAAGCAAAGAGAGACGAGTCTGGCCAAGTGAGACCGAGAGTGAGACAGATGGGAATGGGACCAAGGCTGGAATGAGACCGGCCGACGTGCTGTTTGGGAACAAGACTGATTTTTTCCCGTTCCTGGTAACTATAAGTAGAAAGCCGCAACCGAGACTGAGACAGACAGGAACGGGATCAAGGCTGGAACAAGACTGGCCAACATGCTGTTGCAGGAATGAGACCGACTGTTTCCCATTCCCAGGAACTATAAGTAGAAATCTGCAACCAAAGTGAACTATGAAAGACCGTTCCTTTGAATTCATTCCTCGCTCATTCCATTCATCTTGGTGAACTGTTCCTTTGGACCCATTAGTTCGCAAACAACCCATCTCTATAGGCTGCAAATGACTACAATGGGGAAAAGGAAAACAGTATGAGACAGCCGGGTAGCTCTGAGAATGAAATAGTGAAGGCAACAGAGGATCAAATGGGTTAAAACACAAGGCCTAGTAGTAATCTTTGGACAACACAGGAGATAATGAATTTAATTGATGAAAGGAGAAAATATAAAAATGGAGCTAAGGAAGCAGGCAAAGGGGAATATATTTTTTTTAAAAAAAATGAGATTGACAGGAAGTGCAGAATGGATAAGCAGGAATGGCTAGAGGAGAAGTATAAAGAATTAGAAGCATATTTCAGTAAGGGAAAGATAGATACCATCTATAGGCAAATTAAAGAGGCTCTTGGAGAAAAGAGAGCGGCTGTATGAATATCAAGAGCTCAGATGGAAAACCAGTCATAAACAAAGAAAGGATAGCTGAAACGTGGAAGAAGAGACTATATACAAAGGAGACGAACTTGAAAGCAATATTATAGAAAAGGAAGTGGACATAGATGAAGATGAGATAGGAGATATGACACAGTATAAAGAATTTGACAGAGTGCTGAAGAACCTAAATTGCAATGAGGCCCCAGGAGTAGATGACATTCTGTCAGAACTACTGATAGCCTTGGGAGAGTATGCCATGAAAAAACTCTTCCAACTGGTGCTCAAGATGTATAAATCAGGTGAAATTCCCAGAGTCTTCAAGAGGAATGCAATAATTCTAATTTCAAAGAAAGCAGTTGCTGACACATGTCAAAATTACTGAACCATCAGTTTAATAAGTTATGGTTGCAAAACACTAATACAAATTCTTTATAGAAGAATGGGGAAACTGGTAGAAGCTGACACTGGGGGGAGATCAGTTTGGATTCTGGAAAAATGTAGGGAAACACAAGGCAATACTGACCCTATGACATACCTTAGAATGTAGGTTAAGGAAAGACAAACCTATGTTTATAGCATTTGTACAGTTGGAGAAGGCATTTGACAATGTTGGCCTGAGTACTTTCTTCGAAACTGTGACAGTAACAGGGGTAAAATACAGGAAGCAAAACGCTGTTTGCAACTTGTACAGACAGCACTTATGAGTATGGGTATGAGAGCGAAACAGTGGTTGAGAAGGGAATGAGCAGGGTTGTAGCCTATCCTCGATTTTATGCAGTCTCTACACTGAGCAAACAGTAAAAGAAACCAAAGAAAAATTTGGAGCAGAAATTAAAATTCAAGGAGGCTGAAGTTTAGGATTGGAGGAGCAGTTGAGTGGAATGGACAGTGTCATGAAAGGAGGATATGAAATGAACATCTACAAAAGCAAAAGTAGGGTAATGGAATGAAGTTAAATTGAATCTGGTGTTACTGAGGAAATTAGATTAGGAAATGAGACATTTAAAGTAGCAGGTGAGTTTTGCTGTTTGGGCAGCAAAATAAAAGCAAAGTGTTCCCAAAGAAAAGAAATTTGTTAACTTCAAATATAGATTTAAGTGTTAGGAAGACTTTTTGGAGAGTATTTGTGTGGGGTGTAGCCCTATATGGAAATGAAACATGGATTATAAATAGTGTAGGCAAGAAGAGAATAGAAACTTTTGAAATGTTGTGCTACAGAAGAATGCTGAAGATTAGATGGATAGATCATGTAAGGTCAAATTGGGCTGAAAAGAAAATTGTGGCGCAACCTGACTAGTAGAAGGGATCAGTTGATAGAACAAGTGATCACTGTCATCAAGGGATCATCAGTTTAGTATTGGAAGGAAATGTGTTTGTCCGTATTTGGGGGAGGGGGGGGGGGGGGGGGCTAAAAATCATATAGGGAGACCAAAAACAAGTAAGCAGATTCAGAAAGATGTAAGTTGCATGCATATTATTCAGAGGTGAAGAGGCTTGCATAGGATAGAGTAGCATGGAGGGCTGCATCAAACCTGTCTTTGGACTACAACAGAAGCAGAGAAACAGTCAAAAATTCGTTTTTTTCCATCCCCTGGCGTGTAGGCTGTGCTGCACGACTGGCATAATGTGTGGAAACAGTATGAGCCAGCCAAATCAACCTGCTTTTCAGGGCAGTCTACATGTCAGGGACAAGAAATGGTTTTTCTGTTCCCCAGCATCTATGTTGCCTTGCATGACAGGTCTGTAGTGTTCCAGCATCAGTGTACTTTATTGACCTGCTTTGCATGGCAGCCTATGTATCAGGGGCAAGTAAATTATTTTCAAGCCCCTGATGTGCTGCGAAGCTTCATTTGCCAGCGAGCACATCTTGAGACAGGTTAAGATGGATAGAGGAGGGCATGAGTGGAGTGAGTGGGTGGTGGAATCGGATGATGAGAGTGGAGGAAGAGGAGATGCAGGTGGAAGGTGTAGAGGGGTAGCAAGCAGGTGGAAAAGAAAGAGAGGGGGGGGGGGGGGAGAGAGAGAGAGAGAGAGAGAGAGAGAGAGAGAGAGAGAGAGAGAGAGAGAGAGAGGAAGAGGATGAGGAGGATATGGTTAGAGAGAGGCCATGTGGAAGTGGACAAAAAAACAGGGAGAAGAGGGGATAAAGAGACAGAGTGAGGAAATGGAGATAAACAGAGATGGGATGATGATGTGGAGGAAGACTTGAACACAGTGAGGGGAGGAGGAGATGTGTTCAACATATGTGTTGAATGTTTACACTGGCAAAGCCACAGGAAAAGGCTAGTAATACAAAAACTTACCGCTGTCACAGTGTGCCACTTGTAGCATCCAGAGTACACTCCTTCTGCAGTTCAATAACAAAACATGTAGCCAAATTACTGGTCCGATTAAGAAGCATGGTACCTATATATGGCAGTAAATATACAACATGCACACCAATCCCTAATTTCAGAGTTCAATAATTCAATAAATTGCCACCATGACAATATGTCACTTGTCGAATCCAGAGTACACTCTGTCTTTACTTCAATAACAAAACATGAAGCCAGATTACTGATTGGTTTAGAAGATGCTGGCAGCTGAATATGGCAGAAAATACACCTTGGGTGCCCATGCCCCTAACTTTGGAGGTCAATAAATTTCTTCTATCACAGTATGCCACTTGCAGCACCCAGCGTATACTCCTTGTTTAGTTCAGTAACAAAATATGAAGACAGATTAGCAGTGTGATTGGGAGATGCCAGCAGCTTAATATGGTGGAAAACATGCGATGCGTGACCCTGCAACCAAATTTTGAAGATGAATAGCTCAATAAATTTCTGCCAACACGGTTTGCCACTTCCAGCATCAAGAGTACACTCCTCCTTTAGTTCAATAACAAAAAATGAAACCAGATTAACACTCCAATTAGGAGATAATGACAACTGAGTATGGCAGAAAATACATGGTGGATGCTACCAGCCCCTAACCTCGAAGGTCAGTAAATGTTCACCTTTGTAATATGTCATTTGCAGAACGCATAGTACTCTCCTGCTTTATTTATAAGATAACATGAAGCCAGATTATAGGTTTGATTAGAAGATACCGGCAACTGACTATGGCAGAAAATATGACATTCGAGCCCTCTCCCTCTAACTATATACGTGCCCATAAAGGCTTATCCTGGTAGGGTGAGCTGTATAAATGGTCTCCATTGTACTGTAGGATGATAAATTCCATATAAATGAAAAGGGGAAAGGTACCCTCAGCAAACTAATGTGTCTATACTTAGCATTTAAATTTAGCATTGGATAATGACTTGAATGAACATGTCACTTACTCAGTGCATAATGGAAACAACATTTTTAACTTCAGGAAAGGGAGAATACCAGTAGTGAAAAGACATATATATATATTTGATTAATGGTATACTGGTGGTTCATAAAATAGAAGAAATAGATTTCTTAAATTTTCCGAAAAAGCAATTTGTTGACAAATAAGAGCTGGTTTTGGTGAATATGAAACACAATCACTCAGGCAAATAGAAAGGTCGCCATACATCAAAAAAAATAAAAGAGTACTGCATTAACACAGGGACGTTACACCCTTCTTGGTATGCAAGAATGGTCACTGTACTGCATTGCATTAAGAAGGTACATGATGAAATGGGTCCGTCATATCAATTTCATATAACTGAGTCTTGATGCTGAGTTATTTCTGAGTTTTGTTGCCTCCAGGTGCCCATGTGCAACCATAGCAAGCCTCGAGCCTCAAGGAGGGAAGAGTGCCACTGTTACAGAGGCTTGCACGCTGCAGACTCATGCGTACGCACGCTCTCTCTCTCTCTCTCTCTCTCTCTCTCTCTCTCTCTCTCTCTCTCTCTCACACACACACACACACACACACACACACACAAGCCACCACCATCTCAGAATGGTGACAGACTGCTTACTTATGTCAGCACAAGTGGATGCCAGTCACCGAGTACCACCACAGTAAGTTGCTCATCCTCTGCCTATGGAGCTTGTTTTTCTCGAGTCACACTGGAGCATCTTGATGTGTGTGTAATTATCCAGGGCTAGGGTGACTGACACGGCGATAACAGGTCAACACTATAAAATGTTTTTGCAAATAAACTGATGAAGATTATTTACTTGGTGTTTGCATACTTCTTTTCCTCGTGGAACCCAATGCCTACATTTCCTGACAACTTTTGTGTAAGGTCCACATCCAAGGACAGAGCCCTCCTTCACACAACCTATATATTTTGTGTACCTGTGATTTTCTGTATCCTAATCCTGTAGTTGGTTGATCTGAGTGTGGATTCTCTCATGTGATGGAAAGCTATAGTCTTGGGGCTATAAGCATCGCCATGTAATATGGTAATGCTTTCTTTACTATGTGTGGTTGTAAGAAACTATATTGGACTTTGGTATTTAAATAATGCAATAGATATCGACTTGAATAAATATTGCACTTACACCGCATGATACAAACTGTGAAATATGTACTGATGAAAACTAAGTCCTTTTTACTGAAATTCTAGACAGAAACTGTTAAATTTATGATAGCAAAACAATGAGAATACTTCCCTGAGAAGTGCATATTGTTTCAATTTATAAAACCTATAGAATGTATTAAGAAGATTTCTTTAAGTTTGTTTGGCTGTGATTTTAGCAAAAGAATCATCTCTTCTAGCAGTTTTTAGAAAGGTGATTTAATGTGCGACTCAATTTGAAGTACCAGAACGTATCATTTATGTTTGTGATATTTGCAATAAAATGATGAATGCTTGAAACTACAATTGTGATAAATAAATAGTTCAGACAACCAGAAATAAAAATTCATTAAAGCTGAGTTTGTGACAGATAGAGTCGGTCGGTACGCAGATCAAGCTCAGTCTTTACCATTACTCGTGATCTGGGCATCTGCTCGGCAGTCGTTAGTGTGAGCTAGGCATCTGCTCGGGACTGTGGCAGCAAGTAATTCATGGCTCGGGCATAGGTACTCACCAGTGAGGCGACTAGGTCATACTCGTAGTGGAAGGTGATAGGCCAAATGTGGTATTCAAAGGCCTGCGATGAAAACAGCGTGTATGATATGTATACATGTCAGGAATTCATTACTTCATCTTCATAGTATTTTGAACTTTGCATTTTCATGCTCTTGTTTAGCAACATCGTTGAAGCAGGAAATGGTCACACGATTTGTTCGTTGAGCATGTGCTAAGAAGTAAAACTTTTCTCTGCTATAATCAAACTCAGTTTATGAGGTCATGTCATGGCTGTTTAATGGAAGAAATAATGTTCTTTATACTTAAATGGAAAACTACTAGGGTAATGAATGATCAAATGGAATCAGTTAATGAAGTAGAGGTTGAAGATAATGTAACAAAGTACATGACATCAGTGTGTCTAGAATCCAAAAATCTGTTAGTAACAGAAACCTTTGAATACAAACCTGTATATTACATTTATATTATATTTGTGGAGGCTATTTACACAGATTGTTTGTGTTCCATCTGGTATGATATGATTGTCCTCATCATAATCATCATTTAAGACTGATTATGCCTTTCAGCGTTCAGTCTGGAGCATAGCCCCCCTTATACAGTTCCTCCATGATCCCCTATTCAGTGCTAACATTGCTGCCTCTTCTGATGTTAAACCTATTACTTCAAAATCATTCTTAACCGAATCCGGGTACCTCCTCCTCGGTCTGCCCCGAGTCCTCCTACCCTCTACTGCTGAATCCATGAGTCTCTTGAGTAACCTTGCTTCTCCCATGCATGTAACATGACCCCACCATCTAAGCCTGTTCGCCCTGACTGCTACATCTATAGAGTTCATTCCCAGTTTTTCTTTGATTTCCTCATTGTGGACACCCTCCTGCCATTGTTCCCATCTACTAGTACCTGCAATCATCCTAGCTACTTTCATATCCGTAACCTCAACCTTGTTGATAAGGTAACCTGAATCCACCCAGCTTTCGCTCCCATACAACAAAGTTGGTTGAAAGATTGAACGGTGCACAGATAACTTAGTCTTGGTACTGACTTCCTTCTTGCAGAAGAGAGTAGATCGTAGCTGAGCGCTCACTGCATTAGCTTTGCTACACCTCGCTTCCAGTTCTTTCACTACGTTGCCATCCTGTGAGAATATGCATCCTAAGTACTTGAAACCGTCCACCTGTTCTAACTTTGTTCCTCCTATTTGGCACTCAATCCGTTTATATTTCTTTCCCACTGACATTACTTTCGTTTTGGAGATGCTAATCTTCATACCATAGTCCTTACATTTCTGATCTAGTTCTGAAATATTACTTTGCAAACTTTCAATCAAATCTGCCATCACAACTAAGTCATCCGCATATGCAAGACTGCTTATTTTGTGTTCACATATCTTAATCTCACCCAGCCAGTCTATTGTTTTCAACATATGATCCGTAAATAATATGAACAACAGTGGAGACAGGTTGCAGCCTTGTCTTACCCCTGAAACTATTCTGAACCGTGAACTCAATTTACCGTCAACTCTAACTGCTGCCTGACTATCCATGTAAAGACCTTTAATTGCTTGCAAAAGTTTGCCTCCTATTCCATAATCTTGTAGAACAGACAATAACTTCCTCCTAGGAACCCAGTCATATGCCTTTTCTAGAACTATAAAGCATAGATACAATTCCCTGTTCCACTCATAACACTTCTCCATTATTTGCCGTAAGCTAAAGATCTGGTCCTGACAACCTCTAAGAGGCCTAAACCCACACTGATTTTCATCCAATTGGTCCTCAACTAATACTCGCACTTTCCTTTCAACAATACCTGAGAAGATTTTACCCACAACGCTGATTAAAGAGATACCTCTGTAGTTGTTACAATCTTTTCTGTTTCCATGTTAAAAGATTGGTGTGATTACTGCTTTTGTCCAGTCTGGTGGCACCTTTCCCAACTCCCAGGCCATTTCAATTATCCTTTGTAGCCATTTAAGACCTGACATTCCACTGTATTTGATGAGTTCCGACTTAATTTCATCCACCCCAGCATCCACTTCCTCAAATGTGATCCTATTTCCATCATCATTCCTATCCCATTCTACCTCGAAATCTGAAACATTACTGATCGCATTTTCACCTACATTGAGCCACTCTTCAAAATATTCCCTCCTTCTGCCCAAGGCATCCACAGGATTCACCAGCAGTTTTCCTGACCTGTCCAAAATACTTGTCATTTCCTTCTTACCTCCCTTTCGAAGACTGCTAATTACACTCCAGAATGGTTTTTCAGCAGCTTGACCCACAGTCTCCAACCTGTTTCCAAAGTCTTCCCACGATTTCTTCTTGGATGCTGCAATTATCTGTTTGGCTTTGTTTCTTTCTTCAACATAACTTTCTCTGTCTACCTGGATTCTAGTATGTAGCCATTTTTGATACGCCTTCTTTTTCCTTTTACAGGCTGCCTTGACTGTATCATTCCACAAAGCTGTTTGCTTCTTCCTACTCTTACACACTACTGTTCCAAGACATTCTTTAGCCACTTCTAGTACTGTGTCCCTGTACCTTGTCCATTCCTTTTCCAATGACCGTAATTGACTACATTCAACTAACTGGTACCTTTCTGAGATTGCTGTTATGTACTTGTGCCTGATTTCCTTATCCTGAAGTTTCTCCACTCTTCTCCTCCTACATATGGACCTGACCTTCTGCACTTTCAGCCTCACAATCCCAATTTCACTGCAGATTAAATAATGATCAGTGTCATCAAAGAATCCCCTGAATACACGTGTGTCCCTCACAGCCTTCCTGAATTCCTGATCTGTTATTATATAGTCAATGACAGATCTGATTCCCCTGCCTTCCCAAGTATACCGGTGAATGTTCTTATGTTTAAAAAAGGAGTTTGTGATTACTATGCCCATACTGGCATAGAAATCCAAGAGTTGTTTCCCGTTCCTGTTGGCCTCCATATCCTCTCCAAATTTACCCATAACCTTTTCATTCATACCCTTCTGTTCGATTTCCAGTCCTGGCGTTAAAATCACCCATGAGCAGAACACTGTCCTTGTCCTTTACTCTAACAACTACATCACTGAGTGCCTCATAAAAACTATCCATCTTATCTTGATCTGTCCCTTCACAATGCGAATATACTGACACAATCCTAATTTTCTTGCTAGACACTGTCAAATCTATCCACATCAGTCGTTCGTTTACATACCTTATTGCAACTACGCTGGGTTCCATTTCTTTCCTGATGTAAAGCCCCTACACCCTATTGTGCTATTCCTGCTTTGACTCCTGACAGGTAGACCTTGTATTCTCCCACTTCCTCTTCTTTCTCACCCCTTACCCGAATGTCACTAACAGCTAAAACGTCCAGCCCCATCTTACTTGCAGCCTCTGCCGGCTCTACCTTCTTCCCACAGTAGCCCCCATTGATATTAATAGCTCCCCATCTCATTACCATTTGTTTGCCAGGTCGTATCTTAGGAGTCCCTGGTTTGTCAGTTAGAGGTGGGACTCCGTCACCTCCAAAGGTCCGAGGCATTTTGCTCTGATTGTTGCCAGCGTCATATTTAAAGTACCAGGGAAGCAGGTTGCTAGCCTTACTTGCCCCGAGTCCCATTGGGTTTTACCCCTAACGGCTGAGGGACTAACCGGTGGATTTGGTAGTCTTTGCCGTACGAGCACAAAGGTGACCACGACTCAGAATACGTCCCAGATGCCCAGCCTTATTCCAAAGTAACTGGTATCCCGATTGTCGGGACCACTTACTTGGCCACTCATACGTTGCCTGTGGTTCATGAACTAGGACATGACTACAGGAGCCCACACCATGAACCACTATGATTGTCTTCATAAAAAAAAAATCCCTTGTCTTTCTCATAGTTCTGGATTAACAAAATGTCATTGACACATCAAAGGCATTTGATATTATTGATCATGAATTATTGTTTGAGAAACTATATTGCAATGGTGTATGTGGTACTGTTCACAGCTGGTTTAAATCATACCTATCAGACAGATACCAGAAAGTAGAAATAGTTCACAGAGGAACCTCTTACTTTTCAGAATATAAGAAAGTTGGTAATGGAGTGCCACAAGGTTCTGTGCTGGGACCCCTCCTGTTCTTGATTTTTCATAAATGACCCACAAAGCTGTTTATCACTAGCTAATGCTGTATTGTATGCGGACAATATAAGTCTTTTTATTAAAGCTCAAAATGAGACTGACTTGCAACACAAAGTACAAATAAGAAAAGAAGAAGCAGGAAAATGGTTTAGAGATAACTCTTTATTTGTAAATGAGAAAAAAACAGTATAGATGAATTTCAGCCACGTAAGGAATAAAGTAAAGCCCAATATAGTTTTGAAACTTGGTGAACAGAAGATTTTACAAACTTCAAACCCAAATTTTTAGGTATCTGGTTAGACGAGCATCTAAAGTGAGATAAACATATTGAAATGCTCAATAAAAAGCTAAGTAAATGCTGCTATATACTCAGAATGCTGAAAAATGGCTGCAGTGAAAAAACAGTAATAAGTGCTTATTATGCTCTTATGCATAGTCTATTGCGGTATGGTGTCTTATTTTGGGGTAATCAAAGTCTGGCAAACTGGTCATTTATTATTCAAGAACTGAGCATTAAGAATAATGAAAGGGGCTGTGGCAAGAGAGCCTTGCAGGGAAATTTTCAAAGAATTTCAAATAATGTCGCTTCCATCTTTATATATCTACGAAAGTATTTGCTTTTTCAAATCTCACCCCCAATTATCTTCTTTCAATAGTGAGTGCCATGACTACCCAACATGACACAGGAATGATTTTCACAGAGAAACACACAAAACAGCCCAATATCACAAAAGTACAATATATCACCCCAAAATCCTTTTTAGTGCTCTTCCCTTAAGCATCTAAAAGATAGAAAAGTTTAACATTTTTAAAAATGAACTTAAAATATGTTATTAAGAGAATATTTTTACAGTGTTACAGAGTACATAGATATTCACAATATAGTGACATAGTGGTCAATGATAATGATAATTCATATTTGAAGAAATGTATGAAAATAGTTTGCCTGTACACACTACAATTAATTAATTATTGTTTGTTCTGTTATTCATAGTGGTCAATGATAATGATAATTCATATTTGAACAAATATGTGAAAATAGTCTGCCTGTACACACTATAATTAATTAATTATTGTTTGTTCTCTTACTCCCTACTATAGTGGTCAATGATAATGTTAAGTTATATCTGAAAAACAAATGTATGAAAATAGTATGCACTATAAAGAATTAATTATTGTTTGTTTTGTTATTCTCTACTATATGCTGCACGAGATATATATTTATATACGTTTTACCACCGTAGGCCTATGTTATTAATTTACTGTATAATTACAAATTCATGTAATGTAGGCCTAACATGGCAACTCCTATATCATTGTATATGATAAAATGGATACTCAATAAATACAGTAACAAATAACTAGATCGATATTGCAGCGCTTCTTGGATGCAATTACGCCTGCCTCGCGAAAATATCTTTCGCTTGCCATGCTTATAGCAGGAATGCAACAAATTGAAAGATATTCGTTGCATTCCTGCTAGAAGCACGGCAAGCTTTAAAATAGCTTTGGGAAGGACCAGGCACTCGCCATCTACCATGACAAGACGTTCTTGGCGTTATCGCCTGGGGCGTTCATGTTCAAATATTTCTCAAGTTCATATTTGCCTTTAGAAGGTGATGAACGCCAACTTCGTTATTTGTTTACGTTAGAGAGAATGGGATCTTCTTTCTCTCCTTCCATGAGTACCGGTACACTGTGTAGCTTATAATGAACACTTTGATTTTTGATAAATGTCTTCTTTCTTCTCTTCACTCAGTTCTACGAGTTTTGTGAAATTGGATGAAAGACTATTGCCTTGTAATGAGAATCCCGTAGTTCGTTAACGACTTCCTCTTTTAGATATGTTTCTGCACGTCCTTTCAGCAATTTAACTACAGCCTCTGAATTGTCAGGTTATTTAAGTGGTGCTCTGATATACCAATAATTTCATAGGCAACATCTATAAGCAGTTCACTAACTTTAGCTCTAGTACCTCTTATACTTTGATGCAATATGCTAATTCCTTCTATACTTGGCAACATTATATCCTTGGAAGGTAAGCCCTTAGAGGGACTTCCTTTAAGCAGGTATACCTATCAGCTGACTCCAGTCTAAAAAAGGTGTACTTCTAACACCAAATACTACAGGAATTTTTCCATGAGTGACACCACCCACTACACTGTCACCTATAAGCTTAGCCAGAATTCCCTTCCCATACCTATTGAGGTGCAGGCCATGCCTAGCAAAACCCGATCTGTTGATAGACCCAACTGGCACCATGAGACGTCACCCATGCCCTCTGCTGTCTGCACCCTCCCCAGCCCCACATTAACACGCCTAACAGCCGCATTAAAGTGAGGTTGATCATGACGCTGGAACAGTTGCACGAAGTGCACATTAGTGCCACCAGCTTGAGTAGCTATCTTTACCAGGTCACCATCTACATCGTATTCCCCGTCCCTATCGAGACTGTGACATCTTGATGATGTTTCTAATCTTGCCACCAAACTGGAGCATTTCATATATCCTGTATTTCTACACACTGCCTGGATGCTTTCCATAATATCAGACAGTTCTTCACTAAGGAATTTGTCATCCAGCATGTTCCTTGTGTTGTTGTTGTGGTCTACTATCCAGAGACTGGTTTGATGCAGCTCTCCATGCTACTCTATCCTGTGAAAGCTTCTTCATCTCCCAGTACCTACTGCAACCTACATCCTTCTGAATCTGTTTAGTGTATTCATCTCTTGATCTCCCTCTACGATTTTTACCCTCCACACTGCCCTCCAATACTAAATTGCTGATCCCTTGACGCCTCAGAATATGCCCTACCAACCGATCCCTTCTTCTAGTCAAGTTGTGCCACAGATTTCTCTTCTCTTCAATTCTATTCAATACCTCCACCTCTACCCATCTAATCTTCAGCATTCTTGTGTAGCACCACATTTCAAAATCTTCTATTCTCTTCTTGTCTAAACTATTTATTGTCCACGTTTCACTTCCATAGATGGCTACACTCCATACAAATACTTTCAGAAACGCCTTCCTGACACTTAAATCTATACTCAATGTTAACAAATTTCTCTTCTTCAGAAACGCTTTCCTCGCCATTGCCAGTCTACATTTTATACCCTCTCTACTTCGACCATCATAAGTTATTTTGCTCCCCGAATAGCAAAACTCATTTACTACTTTAAGCGTTTCATTTCCTAATTTAATTCCCACAGCATCACCCGATTTAATTCGACTACATTCCATTATCCTCGTTTTGCTTTTGTTGATGTTCATCTTATATCCTCCTTTCAAGACACTGTCCATTCTGTTCAGCTGCTCTTCCAGGTCCTTTGCTGTCTCTGACAGAATTACAATGTCATTGGTGAACCTCAAAGTATTTATTTCTTCTCCATGGATTTTAATTCCTTCTCTGAATTTTTATCTTGTTTCCTTTACTGCTTGCTCAATATACAGATTGAATAACACCAGGGATATGCTACAACCCTGTCTCGCTCCCTTCCCAACCACTGCTTCCCTATCATGCACCTCAACTCTTATATCTACCATCTGGTTTCTGTACAAATTGTAAATAGCCTTTCGTTCCCTGTATTTTACCCCTTCCACCTTCAGAATTTGAAAGAGAGTATTCCAGTCAACATTGTCAAAAGCTTTCTCTAAGTCTATAAATGCTAGAAACGTAGGTTTGCCTTTCCTTAATCTATTTTCTAAGGTAAGTAGTAGGGTCAATATTGCCTCACATATTCCAACATTTCTAGGGAATCCAAACTGGCCTTCCTCGATGTCGGTTTCTACCAGTTTTTCCATTCGTCTCTAAAGAATTCGTGTTAGTATTTTGCAGCCGTGGCTTATTAAACTGATAGTTCGGTAATTTTCACATCTGTCAACAGCTGCTTTCTTTGGTATTGGAATTATTATATTCTTCTTGAAGTCTGATGGTATTTCGCCTGTCTCATACATCTTCCTCACTAGATGTTCCTTAACGCTTTGTTTATACAGTGCACTGTTCACACCAGACGCTCGGGGTGTTAAAGAGCTTTCTTTATGTTCATCCCTGATCGTCACAAACGTCACTGTTTAGTTCCAGAGGAGATATATCTATATCAAACAATTTTGCATGTAGACCTGCAAGAATATTTTCAGACGTTTTCGAAATCTTTGTTGTAAGGAGTATATTATTTCTTCACTTCTGATCTGTCTTCAGAGTCTGCAATAATATTAGAAGTTTTCACAGTTTATAATGGGCATGTTCAACGTCCTGACCACTGGCGTTATTCGTTTTATCTAGAGCTGTGAATTAAATGTAAATAAACTTGGCACCGGACTCGTAAAAACACAGTGCAGGCTCTAAACTGTATCGTGTTTCGTAACAAAAATACACTAGATAACGAAACGTTGCACTACACAATCCATTAGAGCAGAAGGTACTTTAGGAAATTTAGACTTTACTACCAAGAGTTTCTCTGATAAACTTTCATTCAATGGAGCTGATGGGATTTTCACACAACTGCCCTTTCAGCGAAGTGCTTCACTAATTCAACTTACGTGCTTCACTAATTCAACTTACGTGATAATTGCATCATGCATTCAAACTATTTAGTAGACACTGATTTATTTCCACAATTAAATGTGGAAAGCCTTAAACAGACGAAGCAAACATTAGAAGTAACAACGAGATCAAATGGAATTTAGTTTTACTAGCTTATTCGGTCAGAATTGGAAAGTAATTAGTAGTGTGGCATATAAAAGTTTTATCAGCATCGTGTCTTTTGCTCTATAACTTGAAAAGAATTTTGTTACAAGCGCATCAAGTCCACATTCGAAATAGTACTCACAAATAAACTGAACGATCTAATAAAATACTGTGAGCTTTAACCCGTCACTGTTCAAAAAGTAAAACAGGTGTAGCGATCCAGCATGTTCATCATTTTAGACAGTTGAAACACCCTTGGATATGCCACAACAGAAATTTTTATTATTACGTAACTCGCTCTCGCAAACTGTCAAAAGTGAACTTAACAAGGCTAAGAATGGTGTTCAGTTCCAAAGAGTAAACGTACTGTCAACAGCGTCCGTTTCAAACACATTAAATAAAATGTGGGCGATCTATTCTTTGTGTGCCGGTTCCCACTCCCCCCCCCCCCCCCCCCCCCCCCCCACCGCGGTAGAGCGGAACTCCTGGAATGTATGGATATGTCTGTTGGATGTATCGCCTGGCCCTGGTGCGAACTACTGCCTGTTCTAGCGTTCCTTTGGGGTCTGCTTGCCATGTGGATGGTTTCATTTTCTCCACTTGCTGTCCTTCTTCTGTCTTTTCTGATGTTGTGAGCGTAGTTTCCCCTTGCTTTTCTGCGAACTATTCGTTGTCTGATCCCGATATATATGCAGGCTTCACCCTTTCTAGGAGCACTGTTATTGTTTGCCGTTACATTGTATCTGCATCGTATGTTTATCGCGTCTTAAGACACTATGTCACCCTGCATACGGTGGTCACAGAGGGGAACTTACTGCATCTGTCCTCAGCATTACGTGTGAGCATATGCTGAGATCTTTTAGCACAAAAAAACTTACGTTCACCATGTCATGCTGTTGGCAATGGCCAGAGTTTGGGAATGTGGCTTCATACTTTTTGCAGCAAGTATGGCGTATTGCTTCCTGTCTTGTTTATGTATGGTCCAGAGTCCTAACAGTAGCAGTAGCAATGCAAAGATCCAATTGTCTTCATCACACATAATAGCAGCTTTCAATGTCGTGTGACAGCATTCCACCACTCCATTACTCGCTAGAGAGTAGCTGCTTATAAGACGATGGTGTAGCCCACACAGCTTAGTCAGCTCTAGGAACAGTGTTGATTTGAACTGTCGCACCTTGTCTGTGGTAACATATGACAAGCAGCGAAAACCTGAAAAACCTTTGTTGCTGTCTCTGCCGAGATGTCAGTGAAGGATACTACCTCTGACCACTAAGTATAATTACCGATTGCTGTCAGCGAGTAACGGCACTCTTCTGACTCTGGCAACGGTCCTATAATATCCGAGTGAACATGGGAGAAGTGGTCTCTTCCACTGTCTTATGGACGTGCCTGCCCAACTTACATCGTTGACATGCCACACATGATTTTTCCCACCTGTGGCAAACCTTATAAATGCCAGGCCATACGAATTGATCTGTCAGCAGCCTAATGCTCATGTTTGTACTAGGATGAGCTAGACCATGAATTCCATCAAAAACAGCTTTGCATAGTCATTTTAGTATGAAAGGTCCGGGTTTGCCTTGCTACATACCAGACCAGATCTTGGTTGTATCTGTGTAAACTGCAGTTCTGTCAATTCAGTGTGTCAATATTCTTTAAGCTGAGCATTGGTAGCGTGCTCTGTGGCCAGCTCCCCATAATCTACCGTATAGGAGATGGCTCCAACCACCGAAAAAAAAAATCAGCTACAACATTTTCGGCCCCTCTTATGTGCCTAATATCTGTACTGAACTGGCCAATTCAAGATGCCGAAATTGTCTTGGGGACCAGTTGTCGTTATGTGTGCTGAAGGCAAAAGTTATAGGTTTGGGTCTGTATATACAATGAATGCTCTGGCTTCGATGTACAGGTGAAAGTGCCCCACTGCTTTATATGCTACCAAAAGTGCTCCACTCGACTTCGGATGCTACGAGCTTGCAGGAGAAACAACTCAAGGGCTGCTGACAATCGTCAGCATACTGATGGAGAGCGGCAACAATTGCTTGCTGGCAGGCATTTACTGCTAAAGATGCATCATGTACAGAATGGGGTAACAAAATTGGTTTCTGCAAGCTTTCTTTTACCTGGTTGAAAGCTCGCTACATCTGTGGTGTCCACTGCAATGGCTGCTGATATGTGGTGTGTTCACGTGCTAGAGCAGCTATCAGTGGTGCTCGTACCTTGGCTGCTCCTCGTAAGTGCCACCAATAGAAATTTATGACTCCTGGGAATCTTCATAGCTGATGAAAGTCTGTCAAGTGAGGAATGTCCTTTATGGTTTCAATCATGTCTTTGAAAGGTCAGATGTCAGATGCTGAAACGACATAGCCAAGGAAATTTATCTGTGTCTGATGCAGAGTAGACTTTGTTTCGTTGGCCACTATGTCACAGTTGCAAATTAGGTCAAAGACTGCTTTGAAGTGTTCTTCGTGCTCTGTGGTAGTTCTGGAAAATAGCAAGATGTTATCCAAGTATGCAAAGCAAAAATTCAGCCCTCTGAGGATTTCATCCACGAAACGTTGCCATGTCTGTGCAGCATTTTTTAATTCGAAGGGCATTCATGAAAACTCGCACAATTCAAATGAAGTTATCACAGCAGTCTGTGGTATGTCTTCATTCGCCATTGGTATTTGGTTATATGCCATCTTGCAATCAATTACTCTGAATATTGTGGATCCCGCTTGTACAGTTGTGAAGTCTTTAATATTTGGAATCGGGTATTGGTCCAGGGATTGTGCTTTTGTTCAAGGCCTGGTAATCCCTGTAGGGCCTCCAAAAGCCATTCCTCTTCTTTATTAGGTGTTGTGGGGATGCCTCCAGGCTATCCGACATGCGGATAAGGTCCGTTTGTAGCATATCATTGAACTTCGCCTCTACCACCCTGAAACGATCTGGAGCCAGTCTTCTCGGCCATCTTGAGGCTGGTAGCCAAGGTGTGATCTTAATGTGGTGTACTGTGTTATATAACACTGTGTTTACTTGTTCTCAACTACCCAAGGTGCTCACAGCACTTCGGTCAGAGATCCTGTGACGACCTCACCATTCATTTTTATCTGTGCTGCATTGAGGTTTATCTCTATCCTCTGTTGAAAAATAGAGTCCGCTCCCAGGATAGGCTGTGAGACATACGCCAGCATGAAATTACACATAAATTTCTTCCTAAATTCGAGACCCACTTCGGTTTCATGATGTCCATATGTCGCTATGGGGGAATTGTTTGCAGCTGTGAGCCGATCAGGCTTGACTGACGTTCTTTTTTCTGTGCCTACTGGTAATGTGCTAACATCAGAGCCCGAACCGACGAGACAGCAGTGATCCATCTAAACATCTCTTACATACAATATGCGGGACTACGCTAATAGACTGGCTTGGTTACTCTCTCGTTGGGGTTCTGTTAGATCATCGAATGTCTTAGTATGGTACTTTTGTTGGGTTCTGCAGTCTGGTGCGCCTATTGCCGATTGCTGGCTTCATTTGGGTGTCAACACCGAGAAGTGAGCTTCGTTGCTTGCTCCCCAAAACACCGATGATACCAACATATCGAATCTTGCCTCGTTTTATAATGTTGTTGATTTTTACTTTCTGTGTTCTGTTGGTGTATATCCTTTGTATCTTCTGCCGGTACTGTTACTGTTTCTTTAATGCTTTTATCTGCCTGTTAACATGTGGATGTCATTCTGTTCGTACAGCTGCAGTCTATTCTGTGTTGCTTTTCTCATGCAATTTAATTGTGTTTGATGCGTTTGTTTTGCCTAATGTTACATACACTTTGTCTGTAACTGGAATTACCACGTTGATGTCAGCAATGCTGTAGGTGACAACAGCTGCTTGCACCATAAGTGGCTGCTGTGCCAGCATGGCTTCCGATAACTCCTCTTCATTGATGGTACTTCGTAAATGTCATCAGAATTCTGTTGGTTTTGTGTGGCCTAATTGCACGCCGTGCAATACTTGCTGCACTCGTTGCTCTACTGACTTACACAACTGATCAACTAGCGTTTTGTTTAGCTGTGCATACTTTTTTTGCGGTGGTTTCAATATGATGTCCACGACCGTAGTGGCAGCTCTGATGCCCAAAATGTTTACTGCTACTGCGAATTGTACGTCATCGTCAGTCACTTTGTTCTGGACAAATGCTAGGTCTAACATTGCGAAGAGTAATTTAAGTTTTTCAGGCAAGAACAGCGGAGTTTGCACTTTCATTTTTGACTTGACTCGCAACTTATATTTGTTGGCCTGTCTCTGTATTGAATCTTCGTCTTGTATCAGCAATTGTGGGCACATCTATCCTCTATCTTGTGTTTCTATTGCATCTTAAAAATCCTTAATCTGCTTCTGCAAGGCATCTTATATCTTTAACAGCTGCAGTGCAGCTTGAGCTTGATTGACTTCTTGATGCAACAACACCGTATGACTCTGTGTAGCCATGTGTGACTTTCCCGCATTTTTAGGGTGACCAGTTTGTAGTGATCCTGGCATGTTGATCATTTTAGACAATGAAGACACTTTTGGGTATGCTACAACAAAAGTTTTTATTTTTACGTACCTCACAATCTTACAAACTGTCAAAAGTGAACTTAACAAGGCTAAGAGTATTGTCCAGTTCCAAAGAATAAATGTACTGTCAATAGTGTCCTTTTCAAACACATCAAATACACTGTGTGCGATCTATTCTCTGTGCAGCGATTCCCACAGAGACACAAAAATAAATCTTGAGCACTCTTGTTGGACATGGTTGTAAGAGTAAACTTAAGGAATATTGGATTATAGTGAGCACCCCGTTCATCTAACAGGAAATGACAAAAATTCTTAATCAAATTAAACTAGTACCTTGAACTTATCCCAAGAGGAACTATCGCAGCTTGTTCCTTGTCTGTCCAGCAGTACATACAACCTGTCTGCTCACATTCGCAGAAATCCTCTATCGTTGTTATAGGTTGTAAGAAATGGCACTGGAGTTTCTACGAGTCTTATGAGTGCAGTGAAAACTCATAGCAGGCGAGTGGCGGCAGCCTCGCCCAGCCCCATGGGCCCTCGTGTCTGCGAGCACAACTCATGTTAGTAACAAGCTATGAGCGAGTCTGAAGTCTAAGGTGACTGGCTCAATGCACAAATCACATATCCACATTATGCTTTCTTTCTGTGGTGCCGAACAATTAAGGCACATTCATATAATTACGAAGATGACATATTTAACTTAAAAAAGTGCTTGTTAATGCCACTTTAACATAATAAAAGGCTGAATTTTAAAAGAATGCCCAGAATAGTCAATGTGGCATAAATGAGATACTGAACCATTCTGGAATGATCATGTGTGTTTCAAGTTCTCTAAGGCTGTAGATACAGCAGTAGTGAATACCAAAGTAGATGATTAAGCTGAAGAGGAATAGACATCTCTAAAACAGGCACTCACAGGAGTTGGCCAGAACATTGGGGAAAGACAAGAATTCAGCAAAATAAGTTATTTAGAAATGAAGTAAATGGAAGTGCAGGGAAACCAAGGTGCAATGGCTGCAAGAAAAATTGAAAAAGAAATATTTCTCAGAAGAACTGATTAACAATACACAGATGTTAAAACAAACTTCAGTAAATTAGAAACAAAGGTGTCAACAGGAAGTGTGCATGAGGCATTCCGCTGTTAAATGCAGAGGAAAGAGCAGATAGCTAGAAAGAGTGCAGTGAATGACTCTATGATAGGTAGGGACTGTCTGATGATGTGATAGAACACGAGATGAGAGTAGATATAGAAGATATACAGGATCCACTATTAGAGTTAGAGTTTAACAGAGCTCTGGAAGAGTTGAGATCAAATAAGGCAGAAGTTGTAAATAACAATCCTTCAAATACCGTTAAGTGGAAATCCAAATGACTATTCAAGGTGGTTTGTAGACTCTGTGGAGACAGGTGATATACAGTAACACTTTCGGAAAAATATCGACACAGTCACAAGGATAACAAGGGCAGGTAAGTGTGAAAACTATGGTACAACCAATATAGTCAACTATTCATCTCAAGACAACCAGCAATTGTGCTGACAGTTAACATTATTCTCATTTGTTGTTCAGTCTCGTTTGCACATTTTTAATTACATGACAAGTTTAGAGCCCTCTGGAACATCTTTAGATCTAAAACAAAGTAAAACTAAATATGTACCATGTAATATTTTACATAACTAGAAAAAAGAGTTGTATGTAAACGCAGAATTTACCTAAGTCGCATTGCAACACATTTTGTCGGTTCAGAACTTCATGCCAGAATAGCGCATTTTGCAATTACGTTCAGTGTCTTAAACGTGTGTCTGGTGGAGGTGGGAGAGAAGAGGGGGAAAGAATTAAAAAAAGAGGGGGGAATAGGAATGGGAAAATGGAATGAGTGTGAGTTAAGATATTAATAGTGTAGAACAAATGAGCATGTAAAGAAAATGGCATAAAATAGTAAAATTATAAAATGTAAAACTCTTACAGTTTTACATACCTACTGGTCTAATCTTTTAGTATCTTAACAGAAGATTTTTTACATGATTGACGGTTTTCAATTTTAGTATAAGGTCCTCTCTTGTTAAACCCATAGCATCCCTGGCAGATGGTGTCCTGTACATCGTGTACATGTACATGTTGTAAATCGTTCTGTAGAAATCAGCAATATATTTAACCTCTCATGTGTATGTTGCAACAAAAGTGTTGATATAGATATCAGATTGTGTGCAGTAACAGAAGTGTGGGCTCACATTTTGTGTTTGGCGAGCGTAGGCACGATAAATAATGCCTGTGACTGTGGCATGGAAACATGTGACCTTCGAGAAACTGCCGTTACGAAGTTTTCTCTTGCAGTAGAAGAGAATACTGCCGATGCGCTTCAACAGGAACGTACTGCAGCAAATAGATTTGTTCGCAACTTGGAGACAGTCGTAAAAATCTCTAACAGTGAAAATATCTAGTGACGTTACCGGTAGTGAAAATAAGAACTGTTGCATTGCGCAGAAAATGTCTTCACGCTTGAAACAATACCAGCAAGTGTTTACAACGGCTGTGTCTACCAAAAACGGCTCTGAAGTGATTTCAGATGATAAATAAACCCGTACGATAATTCAAACATTGTGAAAACCATGTTATTCTTTAGATACTGTGAATATTCCCTTGAAAGTGCCGCAAGTACAAATAAATTATACAAAATTGAATAACAAGGATAGTACGTTTCCCCGTGACAACATGGAGTGCCGTGACATAAGTTATGAAGACAGAAAAGTGCTAATTTTATCTGATAGCCCTGGTCAAAATATTTCGAAGACGCTTATGAACATTAACGTAACATCTTTCTTAAAACCAGGTGCACATATGTATGAAATAACAAAGGACTGCACTAAGCTATCAGAGATACTCACAAAAAATGATGTTGTTGTCTTAATAGGCGGATCTAATGATGTGTACCATAATAATGCTAAACAGGCTGTCAGAGAAGTAATGAAAGCCCTAAACAATTTACGAAATGTAATCGTGATCCTCTCGAGCATACCAACAAGATGTGACTTAATTCCTACATCATGTGTCGACAACCAATAGGAAACTACAGAAAATTGCTAAAACATTTCCTAATGCATCCTTTCTCGAATGTCATTCCCATGAAAGGGATCATTATACTAGGCATGGGATGCACTTAAAAAACAAGGGAAAGCGATTTATGTGCAGTCAGATAAGAGAACATATTAACAACATAACTAAGGGAAACAACTCACAGACTGCCTTAGACATGGGAATACAAGGACATCCAGGTGCTGAAAATGTAAAGGAGACAAATAACTTGTCAGTTGCCGTACAAATCGAAATGCAAGGTCCATCTAAAACACTCTCCTGTGCTGAAGTTGTGATCTCACCTACAAGATTAACGTCATGTGAAGATGAAAAAGATGTGACATCAATAGGGAAAACCGAAATTCCACATGCAACAAATCGGAAGAAATCTTCATCAAGCTATCCAAATAAAAGGTTGTTGGGCAGAAGAAATGCGGAGCCTCCATCACATCTCAACGATTTCTTATGTGTGGGCATGAAGAAAAAGAAGGGACAACAGTATGTAGTGTCAAGTGTCTCTTCCCTCCTGTCCCAAGACAGACTCCAGGGGATTCTCAGTCAGGTGACAGCAGCACTAATACAATAAAAAAAACAAGAGGAAGGCATCTCTTTCTTTCATCAAAATATAAGAGGCATCTTAAACAAAACAGATCAACTACTTATTGACATTAATGAAAATGATTGTATAAATGATGCTCAGATTTTGTGCTTAACTGAGCACCATGTTACTGATAAATGTGCCTTGCCATCTATAGTAAGTTATATAACATACTAATGTAGGGAAAGTAAATACAAAGGTGGAGTAGCAATTCATGTTCAGGATAGTGTAGCACATAAAGCTATAGACATTAAGAAATGTTGTATGGAACAACAGTTTGAGGCATGTGCAACAGAAATAATATATAAATTCTACACAATAATAGAGTTAGCTGTCTACAGGGCACCTTCAGGTGACATAAAAACTTTTCTATGTATAATGGAACTCCTGCTGCCGGGGTTACTTGCAAAAGCAAAGAATACTGTAGTTTTACGCGATTTCAATAAAAATTTTATGACAGAAAATAAGAATAAAATTGACTTTGAGGTTGTGATGACCGTATATTATCTGATATCGGTACTAAATTTCCCAACAAGAAGTACATCCCAAACTATGAAGGATAACATTTTTTTATATGTAAGTAGACATCAGAATTATACTGTCAGGCAGGTTATAAGTGGGTTATCAGATCATGATGAACAAATTCTCACTCTTTATGATGTTAATATGTTCAAAAAACAATTTACTGACTGGAAATTCATAAGAGTAATGAACAAAGAGGCAAAAGCAATTTTCAACCATAGGTTGTAGCAAATGGATTGGTCTTTAGTATATAGCCTTGATAATGTTGATACTAAATTTAACCGTTTTTAAATGAATTCTGTGCTCTTTTTTAAGAAATATTTTCAAAGAAATGGGTCAGAAACAGTGCTTAGCGAAACTTATGCTGCAATAAGATTATCTAAAGATGTAGAAAAATGGGAACACTATAGATTATACTCTAAAATTTTAAAGAAACTAATACAGAAAACAAAAGCCGTTTATTATGACAAGAAAGTAGATAATTCTAATAATGAAATAAAAACAATTTGGAGCATTTTAAAGAAAGAAACAAAGTGATACAACAAGCAACGAACAAGTAAATAAAATCAGATATGAAGGTACCCTAGTAGATAACCCCAAATCTGTGGCTGAGATTTTTAATAAACACTTCCTATCAGTAACTCAACAGATTGGTCACAAGCCCAATGTTGATGAAGCTGTACCTCTTTGTCAGGCTGTAAATTCAAACACAATTTCACAAATACACCTTAATCCTGTCACTGTAGGCGAAATTTTAAAAATAAGAACTCTGCAGGGGTTGATAATATTTCTACTAATTTATTGAAATATTCTTGTGTGTGGATAAGGTACATTCTCTGTCATATTTTCAATACCTCCCTTCAGAAATGTTTTGTTCCCAGTAGACTTAAGTATGCCATTGTGCAGCCACTGTACAAAAAGAGTGATAAAACTGAACTAACTAGCTGTTAACCTATCTCTTTGCTGACAGCTTTCTCTAAAATTCTAGAATAGCTAATGTATATAAGAATTACTGATCATGGAGTTCACAGCAAGAGCCAATTTGGAGTTCAAAAGGGCTGTTCAAAAGTAGATGCAATCTATGCACATGCAAATGAAGTCCTAAAAACCCTTAATGAAAAACTGCTAGCACTTGGTGTCTTCTGTGATTTGTCTAAAGCGTTTGACTGTGTTGATCACCAGATTCTCTTGCTAAAAGCAAAATTAGTAGTAATAAGTGGTGTTGCAGACAGTAGGATCTCCAAGACAGAAAACAAAAAGTTGTCTAGAATAGCTCAAGTAGATTATGTGATGTTTCCTCTTAATGGAGTTCAGTTACATGTGGAGTGTCTCAGGGATCAGTTCTTGGGCCACTACTATTCCTGATTTTTATAAACGATCTATCATCATGTACAAGCCTGCCATGTAAATTTACATTATTTGCTAATGATACAACAATTTTTATGAGCAGTAGAACAGATAGTAATCTTGAGGAATCCATTAATCACTTGCTCTCAGATATGGTTAACTGCTTCAAGGTGAATGGTCTCTAAATTCTAGTAAGACCAGCTTTATTCAGTTCTGCACAAAACAGAAAAAGAGAGAGAGATAAATGTGACATGTGCTGATCAGCCAATAGGAAGAATGGAAACAACAAAATTTCCTGGAGTGCACATTAACAAGAAAATGAACTGGTCTTCACGTATAGATCTCTGTAAGAGGCTTAGCTCTGCTATGTATGCTTTATGGGTTGTCATTACATGTGTTGAACGTAACACTGCAAAAGTGGCATACTATGGCTATTGTCACTCACTCATTGAGTACACCATTATTTGTTGGGGCAACCAGCCATTAGCTAGGAAAGTGTTCATTACTCAGAAACGAGCTTTAAGAGTTATATGTGGATTGTGCCCAAGAGACTTGTGTGGAAATAGCTTTCGAAACCTTAAAATATACACATCTACATGCCAATATATTTTTCTTTCATGCATTTTGTATGTAAAAATATGGAGATATTTCAAACATACAGTAATTATCATGAGCATAACACAAGGAGGAAGAATGACATACTCAGTGAGCATAGAAATTTGAGCTTGGTGCAAAAGTGTGTCCACTACACTGGAACAAAACTCTTCAATGCTCTTCCTCCTGAAATAAAGACAGAGATTCATAACAAGAGTAAGTTTGAGGAAGCACTAAAAATATCTCTGCTAGAAAAGGCTTTTTACAGATCAGATGAATTTTTAAATAAACAAATTGTAAAATTTTAACATTATATAATGAAAGTTGACAAAACGCCACTAAGACTGATTATTTAACTTGAGCTCTGTATCTGTGTGTGCTTTGTATCTGTTTTTCCATAGTGCTATAATGATTCTAAGGAAATATATATTGTCTTTTTTCTGAAATGCTGCTCAAGGAATTTACTGTATAAATTTTTATATAATTATGTACTCAAATGATTGTATATGCTATAAGATTATCATAGTGTATTTATAAAAACCTGATTTGTTCCACGTCCTTGTGAACCCAACACAATTGGACCTATGGAACATGGAGTAAAATAAAATAAAATCAATCAAATAAAACTACCTTTCCCTCCCTGGTCCCTTGCCTTCTTTCCTCCTTGTTCTATTTTATAATTTTACCATTTTATACCATTTACGTTTTACACACCCATTGTTCAGCATTATTAATGTTTTAACAGAATATTTACAAGCAAAATTATGCTTTCTATAATTTCAGCAAGATACTTTTGTTAAACTCATGACATCCCATTACTCCCCCTCCCTGCTTCATTTCCCTTTCCCCAATTACCCTCAGTCAATTTTCTTCTTCCTCTCCCCCTTTTTCCTCTTTCCTCTCCCCTACTTCCATTAGACACCTATTTCAAACGTTAATTGCAGTTGCTGATATGAGGTTCATAATAGGCAAGATGGGTTCATTTATGTACAACTCTTTTTTCTGTATACTTATTCTACATATTTAGTTTCACCTCGTTTTAGAGCTGCTGATGACCCAGAGTGATCAAAACATGTAATGTAATTACAGAAGTACATCTGAGACTGAACAATAAATGAGGATTATTTTAAATATCGTACAGACAGCTTAATACCAGATGCATCAAAGTCGCTGAGAAGAATCGTGTACAGAAGAAAGGAAAAAAAATTTAGGATCTTTTGATGGTGTACAGCCTTGCTTAAGGGAGGTCAAGGCATCAGAAGAGCAGTTCTGGCGTTGCACTTGATAGATGGCGTCCAGTGAGAGCATTTTTGTACCAAGTGCGAGAGAAACGTCAAAAAAGAAAAATTTAATGGTTTTTGTGGACTCTGGTGCAGTAAATAATTTCACATCGAATGTGTTTGCGTCACCAACAGTGAAGATCTCGTTGTAAAATGTTCAAACGTGCGGTTAAAATACGTTGGTGAAATCTGTGAAGTGAGGTTAGTTGACAAATTCTCAGAAGAATCAAGAATTTTATTCACCATAGATCATTTTACAATGGTATTGGCTTCGTCATACAGGATGTACTAGTACATACAGAATAATAAAATAAACAAGTGTCAGTACATTATAATACATTGCAAGTATGGCAGTGTACCAAACTACACCAGGATAGCTTCTAAAAGTTAATGCAATAAGCTATACTATAATCTAATATAATATACTATTGTATTGTTCATTGTATACACTATGTAATTACACATGATTAACCACAGCATACAATAATATGTTTAACTACAGACAACTTTTAAATGCTAGTATCCTCCTTAGGCATCTCAAAGAATTTTTTATATGTCATAGAATGGATGATCTGAAAGCCAGCTGTACCTCTTAATTTAAAAAAAAATAACATCCATAGACGGAACACAAACTGGCAGTTTATTGAACATTTTGAGTGGGTTAACTCTGGGGGAATTTCTCGTTCTCACTAATCTGTGGCGTGGTATATCTAAATTGCCCTTAGCCCTGGTTTTGTGTTCATGTATTTCCCCTCTGGCAATAAATTCTGAAATATTATATCTAATATAGAGTACAGACACACAGATGTATACATTTATAATTTTGAGTATTCTGAGTCTGGAAAAAAGAGGATGACAGTGCTCCCTATGACCTCTTTTACATGTTATGTGTAAACTGTTTTGCGTAATTTCAAGATGTTCTTGATGTGAGGGGAGTGCCCCATATAATCAGACCATATGAAATATGACTGGAATAGCCCAAAGTATGTCACCCTAAGGTACTCTAAGCTCACTACCTCCCTTAGTTTCAAGGTGAAGTGTGCCATCTGAGATATTTTTTCACATGATTGGCATATTCCTCCCAATAGAGTTTAGAGTCAATGTGAATACCTAAGACTTTTACAGACTTATTGCCTACTTCATTTGATGTTTCCATTAAAAGCTGTTGGACTTTATCAGGATTGCACAAGAGCTTATTGGCTGCTAACCAGTCCATGGCTGTATCAAATGTTTCTTTTGTTAGTTTATTCATATCTGAAATGTTCTGATGTGTGGTAAGTAGTGTTGTATCGTCAGCATAACACACAACAGGATGGGCTATGTTTTTAGGTAAATCATTAATAGGTTCAATGAAGAAGAAGGGTTCAAGGATAGACCCTTTTGGTACACCTGTGCTGATTTCCATTACGCAAGTATTAACATTTCTGACTGAAACGAATTGTTTTCGGTTACTTAAATAAGAATTTATCACAGCTGAAGCGCTCCCTCTCACCCCATAAAACTCTAGTTTCTCCAGTAGTACATCAACAGGAATTCAATCGAAAGCTTTGCTTAGGTCATATAGTACCAGTGTTTTCAAAAGCTGTTAAGGCTTGGTCAATGATTTCCAAGATGGACCCTGTTGTGTTTTTTCCTTTTTCAAAAACAAAATTGATTGCAACATAGGATATTGTGTTTTTCAAAGAAGCCGCTTATTTGTGTGTGTATCAGTGCCTCAAATATTATTGAGAATATTGGAACAATGGAGACTGGTCTGTAGCTTTGGGGAAGATGTTTGTCCTCTTTTTTAAAAACTGGGACAACTTTTGATACCTTAAGTGCATCTGGAAAAGCTCCAAATTCTACACATTTATTAAAGTAAAAGCTAATAGTTTGGGGATTGAGTGTATTGTGTTTTTAATTATGTTATTATAACCAATAACGGTCCTTGCCTTTAGAACCTGAAAATCAGGATACAGCTCTTATAACATCAGCAGGTGTGACAGCCCTCCATTGAAATACCAGGTTAACAGGCAGTGGTGTTCCAACAAGGTCCATTGCAGATGAATTTCTTGCTTTAATACTGTTACTTATTTCTTTAACTGAGTTTAAAAAGCATTGATTTAATTCCTCAGCTTCAAGCAGAGTTGTTTCTGTTCATTTTGGTGTATTCTCTTGTTTTATTATCTGCCATGCTGCCTTGTATTTATTGGGAGCCCTTCCTATGTAATTTTCCACTGCTTGCTTTTTGTCAGAAGAAATTTAGCTGTGTAGTATTTTTTGCATTTCAGATATGGCCTATGGCTGTTCATGCTCTGTTCTGCTCCTTGGTTAGCTGCTTGCTTATGCATCTGGTACAGCACACGCATGTTTCCTCCAATTTCTGCTAGCTCTTCTTTAAACTAGTTCAGACTTTTCTTTTTCATTTCACTTGGCTATCTAATGCTTTTTTTTTACTGTTCAAGAAGAATACCATAAAATTGCGTACTTTTTAAAGCAGTTAACAAAGGTAACTTCAGCTTCACTTTTTCCAGATTGATAATTATATATAAAGTCCCAATCTGCACTTCATAATCTATCAACAAACATACTTATGTATTCTTCCTTTTGTCCTCATACCATTGCTACTTTAGGTTCTTCTGTTTTAACTGACTGCCTCTTACAAAGTGTAAGGAGTAATGGCTCATGATCTGCAAGTCCACTTCCTGCAAATCTGACTGTAAAATCTTCCCTGTGGAAATTCACAACAATATTGTCTATCCAGGAATTCTTACATGTGGCACGGTTATTTGTACAATAGAGATCTAATGATCTTAGCATATTCAAAAATGTCCTAGCAACTGGCCTGTGTTTGTTTACTATTTCTATGTTGAAATCATCACATATAGCAATTCTTGTTTTACTTTTCAATATCTTTTTAACTATTAATTCGCATTTTTCAATAAAATCACCATCTGGCGACCTATATAGACTAATTACCACTATATTTTCATTCATTAGTTTTACAGAACTAAACTTCCCATCTAGTTCTGAGGAGTACTTAGACACATCAATTCTGGAAAACTTTATTCCTTCTTTGACAAAAAGTCCAGCACCACCTTTCTTTCTCTATTTTCTACATATCATGTCTCCCACAACATACCCTTTGGGAGCAAACATATTTATTTGTTCTTGGGTTAACCAGTGCTCAGATAGACATATAACATCTACATGCTCAATGTTGCATAAATGTTCTAATTCTAATATCTTATTTCTAATACAAAGGATGTTAACTTGTAGAAAAGTAAGTAGTTTGTCTCTGCCCGTATTCCTCTGAGAGCAATTTGATTCTGTACTTGAAGTTGTACGTTCAGTTAATGTCTTTAATCTTGATGCACTGTGGTCGTCTGTGTTATGATAGTCACATACCTGTTCATCCACTTGATGACTAGGGCCCAGATTTTAATTACCTAAAAAACAGTGAAATATGCAAGCATTTATGACCTAAAACACATAAATATGACCTTAAAAATAAACTATGACTTAATAGAAGTTTATTTAAAGCATTCTTGTTTGTTTATTTAATTTTTTATTCACCATTAAGTAATACAAAATTCACTTCTCAAAATATTGTAAGTATAGTTCTTTCTTTCTGTAAGGTTAGTGGCTAATTTGTACCTATTTTTTGAATGTCTGAATGTTTTATTTTCTAAACACAAAGTACAGTGAAAAGATCATCTATCGAAACAGTAAAACAATGTTTTTATTTCTACATAGTATTTAAATCGTTTCACATTATTTAATACCGTATGTCAATCTTCAATATCTGCAAAGTTGCACTGAATCACAAGGTGCATTTTCAGGTTTTCCGTTGTCAAAGATCTACCGTTGTCGCTGAGGATAGTTTTGTACTTGGAAAAGCTCCTCTCCACTTCACAAGACGTCACTGGAGCGTATTTGGAGGCAGTCAGGTCACTGGAGTTCAGCTTTGTTTCAGTATCTTCAAATGTTGTGGCATTCCCTGAAAGACTGTCACTAATTTTGCACAGTGTAGAATATCCAGGATTCCGCTGGAGAACACTTTGCAATTTGGTTTTCACTTTGTCAGCCACATGACCATGAGCTCGACCCAACTCACTCTGCACATGTTGCACAATACTCAAGGCCTCACACAGCTGACTGCCAACACCTTACAGTCGTTTGATGGCTTTTGATATCATAGGAAAATTGTCGTTGATGCAAGCTTCGAGACAATGTGTCAATAGCACTTGATTCATCGCTATCAAGCTCACAGAAGATTGTCTTTATTTGTGCGTAGTTGATGCGGTAATACTCAGCAGTATTAAGCCATTAACCCCATCGTGTAATAACAGGTTTAGGTGAGAGGGGCGTTGAAGGTGCTTGTTCCTTGAATTTCTGCACCCGTAGCGGAGCCTTCACATAGATTTTCTTATCACAGGAAATTAATTTGTCTACATCAGGGTAATTTGACGCACCTCTTCGGCAACTCTGTGCTACACACGTGCAAGGCAAGTGGCATACACCATACTGGGGTAGAGAATCTGAAGCCCTTTGGCTGCTTTACCCACGTACGAAGCACCATCTGTTACAAGCAGCAAAACATTATCTCTTTTCACACCATCCAGCCAGAGTAGCTTCAGAGAGTTCTCAAACAAAATAGCAATCATCGAATTGTTTACTCTATCAAGAGCTTCACACGTTAGTAGGAACATATCTCCAGGGCTATCAGCTTTTAGAACACCAACAACATATGCAATATATCGTCCACCAATATCCATAGTTTCATCTCTCGACAGCCAGATCTCTTGCTCAGCAATAGTAATTCGTATTTTGTTGAGCACATCATTGTAGCATACAGATAGATAGTTCTTTCTCAGTGCAGATTCATCTGGAACTGTGTGTTATGTACTTGTTCAAGAACCGCCTGAAGCGTGGACTCTTCAGCTTTTCCAATGGGGTGTTGCAGGACACCATCATCTCACACAAATCCTTGCAGAATAATTGTATGGTTGACCTGTCTGTTCAAATAACAGCGTTTGCCTACTGTTATTTTCAGCACTTCGTTTCACACAGCTGCTGTGTTTAGCGGCATTACAGTGTTGTTGCACATTAAAGCACTTTTCTGCACTAACTTTAACTTCACACAGTTTACAAAATAATATTTTCCCATCAGTACTAAAGAACTTCTCTCCAAACTGTCGAAAATATCCTCGCAACTTCACGCTGTCGGAGCACTTTGCTTTAGGCATGTTGAACAAGGCAAAGGCTTTATTCAAACTGGTTACTAGGAACACCTGTACGACTGCGATGATTATTACGGCAGAAGCCACCTTTGTTGGCTCTGAGAGCATATTGTCGACTCTGCACAATAATGTTTTATGTTCGCTAAACGACTGTTGTGGTACACCGATTTTCTGCTACAGTCCTGAGAAATATAGCTGTGTACTAATTTATCTGTTAAATATTGCCTCGTGAGCAACATATTCATTTTCTCATTCGTGTGTCCCGTAAGTTAAGAGAAAAACGGTATATGCATAACAGTGGCGACACTCACCGCTGTTAAAGTTGTTACCGTTTGACAGATGGAGCGACTCTAGCGCTCCAAGCGCCGAGTAAGGTGAATATCAGATGCGTCGAAAGTATAACGTTTGTCTTGGATCCATTTCCTACGTAATTTACGAAATATTTGAGTTACTTTCTTGCCCCAAAGAGTTTGTGTAATATCATAAGGCATATATGTTTCTAAAAATGATTCTAAAATAAGTGCAAGTATGGACAAAAACCATGAATCGAGTGGAAAGCTACAACACATTCGTGAAGAAACACGTGGCGTTGGATAGAATTGCAGCTTACCTCGCTGATATCAAAAGAATATAAACACACAGATTCACACATGAGATGCACAGACATATACTTCTACATGCAAAAGGGATCGACAGCTCATGTATTGTTCTGTATGCCTACTGTGTTTGTCATTGTCGCCTGTTGCCACAAGTACTGTTATATAATTATGTACTCAAATCTTTATAATAAATTCCAAGTGGGAAAAGCAACTGCCAAATAGTGGATTAAATATGTTGAAAATATAATGATGAGGTGATTACATTACATTTCACACAAAATCAAATATTTGAATAATTTGCAAACAATCTGTCAGTGAACAAGGTACTGACAAAATAATATCACACGAAGGAAGCAGGGAAAATTAAGTGACTAACAACAGAAGTGAATGAAATACGTACCAGACATTACGATTTTGTAAGACACGAATAACTGCACTTAATCTAACCACTTCATCGTCAAAGCAGGTCTGTGTTGAAGATTCACACGAATCTGGCACTGATACATGGAGAGCTGAACTGGCTGCTTCTGTGTCATAGGACTGTTTTACAGCTTTAGATGGATTGTCGAATCTTTGTGGCAGTTTCCTCTTCATCGTCAGTTCAGGTGGCTTATTTGGGATGTCAAACACTGTGGGCATTCCACACGAGTTTATTATTGTCTGAGCTCATGAACTGGTTTTGTTCAAAATGTAGCAAACAAAACCTAATTTTATTATACATTTGAACTGGACCTTTTTTCATAATGTCTTCTCGTCTGCTATCAACTAGCCATGTTCTGCTCCTAAAACGAAACGTTAATCATTAATACACTTGTGGTTTGCTAGTGATTCCTGACGATACAGTTTAGTAACATAATGGTATATACCTCTCAGGATCCTTAGGAAACCTAAAAAAAAAAAAAAAGAAAAGACAGCTGGGGTGTCTTCTTCCTGTTGTTGCTGCAATTTTATGCGCTACAAAGGCTCCCGCTTATAAATACCATTGCAGAAATCAAAATAAACAACCACTATTCGCTTTCACGATCGCGCCGAACTCACAGTTTAAGTTACTGATGGCGCGGTAGGCAACAAAATCGAGGCGAAGTGTCGCGACCAATGATCTCCAAACCAGTATAGAGATCACTGGTCGCGACTGTTATGTTCATGGTTATGTTAGACTGTGCTTCACAGCCATTCCAAAGACTTTAGACAGATCTTTCAAGACGGCAATACAGTCTGACATGATCAAATTTTATACGCTAGGCAGCAAGGTGATGTTGATTTGGTTGCATTTTTGAGTAATCTTATTAAAATAGTGAAAGAACTTTCCAGTGATGATAAAAGAAAAACTTGAAACTATGATCGCTGCAAACTGTAGGTTATAAATGTTGATGCCACAAAGTGAAGAAACATCTCAGTCTTCGTGAAACTTGGAAAGACAGTGTGTCAAGGTTGTTGAAAAGAATGTATTATGACAGAAACTGGACAGGTAAACATCGCAGATCTGAGGCAAACTCCAGACACAATTCTCGAGGACACCATAGAAGCAGTATCTACCAGTATTACCAATCAAATTAGTGGCAAAACGGCAGGGAAACCATCAAGTGGTAATTTTCTAACGGGAAAAGACTCTATTGAAGATCCAAATACTGCTGCAGTGGCAACAAGCTCAAGTGTAAACAACGAGTGTGTCAGTGAAACAAAATACCTCGTTGTAAACAAACCAGATACGGACGTTAACAAGTTGTTGAACCTAAACTCTTCAGAAAGCGAAAATAGAGATTGTAAGGAAGTGAACAGCTAGCGAAGAGGCAGAAGGTATTCAAATATAGCGAAACAAAACAGTGAGCTGTCCATAACCACTGCAGACACAGCACAAGGAATAAATTGTTGTACAAGACTATGCTACAAAATGGAAAAGCTAGTGGATGTTACAGGCCTACAGTGAAACCTACAATGCGAACGTTTAGAGATGTCAGTAGTAAAAACAGAACTGAAATCATAATAGGTAGTGACGATGAAAATGGAATGCTGTATGGCGAAAAAAGAGCCTGGTTTCACTGTAGCAAACTAACAGGTGGCACTACAATTGATACGTTTGGAGTTGTCAGTAGTAATAACAGAACTAAAATCATAATAGGTAGTGGCGATGAAAATGGATTACTGTATGGCGAAAAAAGAGCCTGGTTTCACTGTAGCTAACTAACAGGTGGCACCACAATTGATACTCTACCGGTAACTACCTTCTTACAGAACGCTTTCCCAAGTCACAACAGCTTTACAGTTGGAAATCTGGAAACGAAGGGATTAAATAAAAGCTTCAAAATTGGTGTTAAGGATCAAACAATGGACAACAATATATGGTCCAAAAACGTTGTGATATTCTTTTATTCTGGAAGACACCCAATGCTCCAGCAAGATAAACTCCCAAGACTCAGCATATTACAGTAGAAAAGGAAAAAAAAATGCTAGCTTAGTTATAGTTAGTGCACATGTGCAGTGCCATAGGAGAAAACTCGATGCGTTATAACTGGTTGCTTAAAAAGGTGGCCTACAATGAAGAAGGAGAATTTTCGTTATCTCCGCTAAAAAGAGATTAGACTTAACAATATCAGTTAAAGTTCAGACATACAGTAGTGCTATAGATAAATCCAAACATTCAGTTGTAATTAGTGAAACAGTACGCGAATTTTCTTATGAAAAGGCATTGATTGTATGAAACATGACTCTGCCCCAAAAATCTATTTTCATAATGTACAGGAATTTAAGCGTAAGCTGAATGAGCTAGAACTTTCAACGAGTTATCAACAGTGAACTGTCAGATGCCCAAATACTGTGTATTACTGAACACTACGTAAAGTCACTCGAAATAGAATCAGTTGTGTTACCACAATTCAAAATAGTGCATCACTTCTCAAGGAAAGTCTTCAGAGACGAAGCTGATTGCATATTTATAAAAGACAGTGTTGCAGCTTCACACTGGATATATGCAGCTCCCACTCTAAAAATTAAGACATAGAGTTGTCAGGTGTTGAAATCAAAGATATCAGTGTGTATCTAATATCAGTTTATAGATGTCCCTTGGGCAGCTTGTGCTTCTTCTATAGAAATTTGACACCAGTATTAGAAAAAATGGTAAGAAGGAAACCTTCAGGGGTCATAATCTGTGGTGATTTTAATATCAATTTCCTTTCAGAATGTAATGATCAGTATAAGTTTAAACATTTCATGAACTCTTACAAACTTGATATGAAGTGCACATGCCCAACTAGGGTAATCAACCAACGTGTAAGTGCTCTTAACCAAGTAGTTAGAAAGTTGAATTGTTCTGTTAAGTCTGTAAATGTAGGATTTTCTGATCATAACACACTGATTATACAGCCAGTCTTTCTGGGCCATAAACCTGAACCCAAAAAATGACAATCCAAAGCAGGAATTTTTGTCAAAGTGATACCCTTAATTTTTTGTACCATATGCAGAGAGAAAACTGGGTGACTGAATACCTTCTCAAAGAGCAGATGAAAAACTGGTGACCTTTTTAAACTCTTTCTGTTACTATTTCAAATGCCATTTCCTGTTAAAAAAAAAAAAAAAAAAACAGAGTAGGGGAAAGTGAGACACTCTGAACCACGGGGCACTTGAATCAGGCAGCATAATTTCATTATAAGGTGGTAAATTATTTTTTACTCTGTGCATATGTTGTCAGTACTGCTCTACCAACAGCCACTTGTTTTCTGCAGGATCTAGTTCCCGCCATTAGTGTTGTACTGGTGATATGTTAGTTTCGCGACAGTGAAGTAATTATTTGGGGCATAGATAGATTCAATTTTGTTCAATCCTTTGTCACCAAATTTTAGAGAAAGTAAGTCATTGTAACAATATCAATACTGTATTTTAATGATATAGATATTCAAATATTAACAATGTTCATACATAACCTCACATGATCTTTGTTTGAAATATGTACTGTTGGGGCACATTGAACCAAGCTCTCCCGGGGCCCAATGAGCCATGGTTCATTGTGCCCCAGGAATCTTTTAAGTGTCCAATACAAGCACTCTGTACTTTGTTTCCTTAGTATGGGCAAAACATATGTGTAGGAATTTAAGGCTTTTAAGTCACAGACGTTCAGCAGTCCTGTTCTATATTATCAGGTTTGAAAATAGTTCTTTCATACCACAGGAAGACGGACAGAGGTAAAACTGACCATTACGCTATGCAAGAAGCTATACAGGATGTTCTTAAGAAGGGCATGGCAGTTCACCAAGCAGCTAAATTTCATTTAGTACCTTATCCAACTCTTCATTGATATGTTCAAGAGATTAAATGTGGTTCCAGAGAAAGATTGACACCAAACTATGGCAATCGTAAGGTATTTTCTGTGGAGCAGGAGAAAGAATTAGGTAAAGGATGACGCTTTTGTTCCAGATGGCATCATACTTTATGTGCTCCCACGACCTGCTACTGATGGTGTGACAAAGAGACAAAAATCATATTTCAAATTTGGAATCAGCTTCAAGTCCATTGATGTTCAATAATTCCAAAATAAGTAACATGATTGTGTGCCTACAGATTTAATTATATGATTCACACATGGAATATATGTACACGTTATGTGTAAAGTATATTTACACTTACTTTGTATGCTAAATAGGTTCTTTCAATGAACTTGTTTAAAGTGGTTCATTGTACCCCATATGTGGGGCACAATGAACCATTTACCAAATTTTCTTCAAAGGCCTTCAGCTAAAAAACAATTTATGGCAATGCAATCATATAAGGCCATTTGATACTTGAATGATTAAACTGTAACTTCTGTAAATCACAACTCTGTAATAAAATTATTGGATGAGTAACATGGAGAAATATTTTTTATGGTTCAATGTGCCCCACTCTCCCCTATCCTCCAACTGGATCACAACAGGTATTATAACCTCAGCAAAGAGGAAGGAAGATCTTTTCTCCCTCAGCAAGACTAACCTTGACAAAAGTGAACAATTTGAGAAGTACTTCACTGCATACAAAAATGTGTAGGAATGTGATGAATTCTGCTAAAAAACTGCACAATGGCACATTTCTGAAGTCTTCATATAATAAAAGCAGATCTATGTGGGAAATAATTAATGCAAGAATAGGTAGAATAGGAATAGTGTTAGTTACATTAAAGTAAATGCAATGTTGATTACTGGCCAAGACAAAGTAGCTCAGGAATTTAACTCACACTTTATTGAAACTGTAGAAAAACTAACAGAACATGTAAAGAGTAATTGCCCATTTAACCTGTCCTCAGTACCTCTGCCAACACGTTGTTTTCATCACCAATATCAGGGACAGAAATAGAAAAGATAATCCATAGTAAAATGAATAAAAATCATCAGCAGGAGAAGACATGATCCCTTGCTTCCTTCTTCACCATTGCAATAATCATATCAGTAAGCCACTGTCTCAGTGTCATAAATGCCTAAATGGGGTACACTCATCTACACGAGTTATTAAAAAAAATGGTGTGCCACAGGGTTCTGTTCTAGGTTCCTTGTTATTTATACTTTATATAAATGACTCCCTTTGCAACCTACCCACTAGCAAGGCATTGCTCTTCGCCAATGATACTAATATCCTTATGTCAAATAAGATGAATTGCTTTAGTCAGCAGTGAATAGAAAAGCAATCCAACTAAACTCATGGCTTGCATCAAATAGACTACTCCTAAATGCCAAAAACGATAGTATACATACCCTTCCACACCATTCAGAACAGAATTCTCCAGGTTCCAACAGTAACACTAAATGGCAGCATTATAGAATTTGTCAATGAAACAAAATTCTTAGGGATTGACATCACTGATACATTTACATGGAAAAGCCACATTGACATGATTAGTTCCAGGCTAAGGAAAGTTTGTTTTATGCTCCTCTCAGTGAGGGATGAGCTAAATGCCAGCACATTGACATGCATGTATTATGATTTTTTCCATTCTGTACCATGCTAAAGAATTATTTTTTGGGTCATAGTACTGAATCAAGGAAATTATTTATACTGCAAAAAAGTAGTCATAATAATCCTGTACAAAAAGAAAAGAAAAACGTGCAAACCGCTGTTTAAAAAATTAAACATACTGCCTCTCACTGGCCAATATATATTTGAACTTCTCTGTTTTACTAAACAAAATGTCAGTAGATTGCACAGGAATCTGGACAGTCACCATCATGACACAACATCAAAAAAAGGCTAAGGCTAGTTCCCCATACTACTAAACTGTATGACAATAGTGTTAAGTGTATGGGACTCAAACTCTACAACCATCTCCCAAAGAAACTATTCAAGAATCAACAAAATTAAAAAAGAAAAACCTTCGAGCACTCCTAACAAAGAATTGCTTTTACATCATTGAAGACTTTCTTGAAAGTGATCTATCATAAATTAAATTATATATTTTTATAATGTTTCAAAATCAAACAGTTTCATTAGAAATAATCTGTTGTCCATTGATGAACTATTACTGTTTGATTTTGACCAGAATTATTATTTGAACTTATTCTTACTCTGGTATTATTATGAATAAACACATAATACATCATCAGTGAGATGTGCACCATAAGAAACACTTCTATGTCTATATGAGTTCTCATATCATTTGTTTGACTTGTTCCATGTCACATTCTACTCTTCTGTACATTGAATGATTGAGTGGATTAATAAGTATATATATATATACAAATAAGACTAGATGTATTATGTATAAGTGAACACTAGCTAGCCCATACAGTAATAGAATACTATGGCCATACTGAATATTTGGAACTAGTGGCTGCCTGGTGTAGAGAAACTCCTATAGATGGTTGTGTGTTTGAATATACAAGTGGTAAGCTCAGTGCCAAAAAAATTGAGTAAGCAACTTCTGTGTGGTCTTGGCTCTAGAATTGGGTGTGTTGGAGCTGCCAGATGCTAATTTAATTGTTGTTTGTGTACCTTTCCCCAAATAATTTGAGCCGGCCGGTGTGGCCGAGCGGTTCTAGGCGCTTCAGTCTGGAACCGTGTGACCACTATTGTTGCGGGTTCGAATCCTGCCTCGGGCATGGATGTGTGTGATGTCCTTAGGTTAGTTAGGTTTAAGTAGTTCTAAGTTCTAGGGGACTGATGACCTCAGATGTTAAGTCCCATAGTGCTCAGAGCCATTTGAACCATTTTTGAACCAAATAACTTGATCAACTAACTGGAAAGTTTTCTGTCTCATCTAGTGTGCCTAGAAGTAAAAATTGCATTATGTGGAGACTACAACATCCATATTAGGGAAGACAATGACAAAAGAGAGCTTTTATGAACTCAGTAAGGAGCTATGAACTATTTCTGGAAAATTGTCTAACAGCAAGAGGAGATGCTTGTCTTGATACAGTTGTTACAATCCTAAATGGTTGGGACTACAAAGTAAGTGTGGTTGATCCTATACTTGCTGATCACAGTGCAGTAATAATGAAGCTATGGACAAACTCACTAAGTACTCAACAAATTCCCAGGTGGTATTCAAATTATGTCTACAGAAGTAGGGTTATTACAAAGAAAATTTATATGATTTCAAAACTGCAGTGTCTTCTGCAGACTGGTATCAAATGTGCGATGAATTGGAACCAACGGATACACTGACATCTATGTTCCAAACCCTTAAAGCCAAATTTGATGAAATATTTCGACTAAAACTCTAGAGATATAGAATTGCCAAATCAAAATGCACACAGAAAACTTTGAAGTGAAGAGCTGGTAAGCCTCTAAATTAGCTAAAATAAGACGCATTGTACAACTACTAAACGATAAATTCGAAGCCATTGAGGACATTGGTGTCAAGAACAGACCATACTGCACTTATCTGAATGCCAAAAGGATGCACAGAAAATAAGTAGAGAAAGCAAAGAAAGAAAGCAGTACCAAATTTAATGAAGAAGCTCGTAATTCTTGCAAGGCAGCATGGGATGTAGACAAAAGCCCACCTCTCTCCTGCTCAAATTCTTGCAATCCAGATGAACTTAATGAATGTTTTATAAGTACAGTAGAAAGCACAGTAGGTGAAATTCCTGACTTCAGAACAAAACCTGCAGGTGCCGTGAAATGTGGAAATAAATGCAGCATGGTAATGTGGAAGAGTGCATATCCAAAAAACCTAATAAAAATAGTAAAAGATTACAAACACCTGGCAGCCCTAATATTTATGGCAGGTCCTGTACTGTTTTAAAAATTATAGTCTGTAAGATTGCTCAACCACTTTCAATAGTAATAAATAAATGCCTCCATGTTACGGAATTTCCAGATTTCCTGAAACCATCACGCACAGTACAGTTTACAAAAAATATAATCCACACAATGCATCAAGCTTCAGGTCCATATCTATAATACCAGTGCAAGCTAAGGTGATGGAGTCCATAATGAAAGGTCGGCTATTAAGATATTTTGAAGAAACAACCTCTTTTATGATATATAGCACAGCTTTCTCAAGGGAAAGTGAACTACAACAGCAATACTTGACTTAATTACAAATATAGATCAGTGTTTTGAAGACAATAAGTCTGTGACTTTAGTAAGACATTTGATTGTATCCCACGTAAGGCCCTGCTCAGAAAGCTAAAATTATATGGTATTGGGGGAGCTGTTCTACAAACTCTCGAATCCTACCTAAATAACGGATGACAGATTGTATCTGTGCAAAAAGCAAAATCAGGTGAAATGAAGTTAAAACATGGTGTACCACAGGGATCCATAATAGGGACCCTGTTGTTCTTTGTTTTTGTTAATGACATAGGCTACAATGGGCACACCTTGCAGTTTGCAGAGGACACAACTTTGTTCTCACAAGGGGAGAATGTATGTCAAGCTGTACAACAAGCAGATGTACTATTTAGTGAGGCCAAGGCCTTGTTCATCATGACTAAGATGAAAATTAATGAAAACAAAACACCGAGGATGATATGCAGCCTAAGTGACACTGGAACATGGGGTGACACAGCAGCTGTTAAGCTGCTGTTCTTTTTCATTAATACAAAGTAAAGTTGGCAACAGAGAGAAGTGTTAACAATGAAAGTGAAATACCAAGAAAGAAGTGCTTGGATTAAAAAGGCTGTAAGACAGAGATGAGCTCTTTCACACCTACTGTTCAATCTGTACATCAAAGAAGCAATGATGCAAATAAGAAAATGCTTCAAAAGTGTGATTGAAGTTTGATGATGACATTGCTGTCCTCAATGTAACTGCAGAAGAATAGCATGACCTATTGAAGGGAATAAACAATCTAACGAGTACAGAATATTTACTGAGGGCAAACTGAAAAAAGACGAAAGCAATCAGGAGTAGTAGAAATGAGATTAGCAATAAACATAACATCCACACTGGTGACCATGAAGTAGACAAAATTGAGAAATTCTGCTACCTTTGAAGCAAATTAATGCACACAGATGACAGAAGGGGACATAAGAAGTAAGCTAACACAGACAAAGAGCACATCCCTGGCCAGAGGAGTCACTAGTATCAAACATCGGTCTTAATGTGAGGAAGAAATTTCTGAGAATATATGTTTGGAGCACAGTTTTGTGTAGTAGTAATCATGGTAAGTGATAAAACCACAAAAAGAAGAGTACTGAAGCATTTTATATGTGCTGCTATAGAAGGATGTTGAAAATTAGGTTTACTGATAAGATAGAAATCGAAGAGCTCCTTTGTACAACTGGTGAAGAAAAAAAAAACATGGAGAACACTGACAAGAAAAAGGGACAGCAAGATAGGACATCTGTTACGACATCAGATAATAACTTCAATGACACTAGAAGGAACTGTAGAGGGAAAAAACTGTATGGCAGACAGAAATTATTCATGCTACGGATAGCTGAGTACATTGGATGCAAATGCTACTAAAAAAATTTAAAAATTGCTACAGATTAATTATAACAGACATGATTTCTGAATCCAGCTATGATCGATTCTTGATATCTCTATTTCCTGTAACCCATTGCTTCTTTCTTCAGTTGTTGTATTGACATCCACGAAGATGAGTATTACAGATATGAGTCATTTCCATCATTGCCTTCTCTTCTGTTCCACAAATCAATTTAAATAAAATTCACACTTTCTCAGTACAAACCCAATGCAGTTTCTTTCCTTCTCCCATTCCTCTCATTCGTTTACCTCCAAACTCACTACAGTCTCTTACAGCATTTTCTTGTCTCCCGAATATGCACCAAGAGAAATGGCACAGTGGCTACCACAGTGGACTCACATTTGGGAGGACAATGGTTCAAGTTCACATCTGGCCATCCTGATTTAGGCTTTCTGTGATTTCCCTAAATCACTTCAGGTGAATGCTGGGATGGTTCCTTTGCAAGAGCATGGCCGTCTTCCTTCCCCTTCCTTCCCTACTCAAGTGGGACCAATGGCCTCACTGTTTGGTCCCCTCCTCCCTACATCAACCACCCAACCCAATTATTCATTTTCTGTGAAAGGATGATGTTCAGTATCTATGACCTACTTAGAGGCAGACATAACACTTTGTTTTCTAATCCCATGTATAATCCTGAAGGATGAACTATTCAGAGTATATCCTTGTATTATGGACATTTATTTTATCCACTTATTTGCACCAGGATACCAATGTGGCCTGTACAAAATGATTTTTGGGAAATGATGATATATAATATCTTGATTTTGTAGGCAATGTTGTTGCAATGAGCAGTGGCATGATTACACCTGCTCTTATTATTTCACCAGCAATTCAGTAATCTGTAGAAAGGTAATAATCACAACACAAATCACAGCATTACCAGCACATGAAGCCAGTACTATATACTTGGAGAAGCAGCTATCGATGGTGACTGTTTGCCACCGCATCTCTCCAGAGATGTCCCTGCAAGTAGCTATAGCTGACAGATTTCGTGTGCGAAACAACCCTAATAAACTCAGCACACCATTTCCTTTGTGTCACAATCAGGGCAAGCAAACCGGGCACAGGCCTAGAGGTCCATCTCCTCAGGTGGGTCACAAATACTAAATTCACTCCAATTAACAGTTCCAGTTCATTTCAGATTTATCATTGTGATGAGGTTTGTAATAATTTCACAAAACAAGAAACAATAAAAGAATTAAGATTGTATCTTCATATTCATAATTCAATACAATTTTATCATTTTGGTGCATGTTTCTGATTTAGCTCCCACAACCCATTACTTCAGTTTTCATGTAGAAGATACTTCTTTTGAAAGATAAAGTAAAAGAAAAGTGTATCTCTGAGTGCTTTCCTGTTATCTTTCAAGGGTATTCTTTCACCATCTGGAAGGCTCTCTGGTATATTTTCTGTCCATTTGTGTTTGCTTCTCAGCATGTTTGCATTTCCATACTAGAAATGCAGGTACATTTGTACACTATCTCAATGTCTACTACAGCCCCACTAAAACACATGTGTGAGAAATGGTCATAGAATAATCAGGAACATCTGTCTCCCTCTTTCTATGAAGTAATCTTATAGTATATGTGCAGGAATTCCATGTACCACTGTCGTTTCCTGCCTTTCCTGTTTCAGTAACTAATGGTGCACAGGAAGAATGCCTATTGACAGCTTACTTATGAGTTCTAATCTCTTTGATTTTTATCTAATGGTCTTTCATGAGATATATGTAGGTGGAAGTAATATGCTGGTTGACTCTTTTAGTAATGTAGCAGTAAATACATCACCATATACAACGCTTCTCTTGTAGTGTCTGCCAGAGGAGTTGAATGATCAAAATCATCATCTGCTTGATGCTTTCAGTCTTACTATACCAATTTGTGATGAGATGTGCTGCTCTTCTTTAAATCTTCTCACATGTACTCTATATGCCCTACTAGCTTTCTGCACATAATGGACGTCTGTCCTATTAAGGAGGGTCCTGCAATTCTCTACCGAGCTGCAATGGCCAATAATTTAGCAACCAATATTGTCATATTGTCTAATTCTCTGGTTTACACCTGGCATGAAACGATGGGAGATGATGCTGTAAAATGCTACAATAGATTTGACACCTTGTGAAAGGCTACCTGTCTTCACCAATTCCAGCATCGACTTATAGATCCTGCAAATGGCCTCACAAGCTTGGAGAATTTGGATTTTGGGAAAAAGTATTTTAAGAATTAGTGGTTGCTGAAAACTTCACCAGATACTGTGTTATGTCTGCCCAGGGATAACATGGGGTTAGGAACAATTTTTTGTTAAAAATGCTATAACACATACATCCAAATTTAAGTTAAGAGCTCAAGTTCCCTAAAAAGTAGATTTTATGGATTTGGAATCCTGTGTATTTAACTTCAACTATTGCTAGTGAGCTTTGTGACAATGAATGTGCTGTCATTAATTAAGGAATGAAACATTAATAGTGGGAGTTGTTTCACAAGATGACAAATGTCCCATGTGATGGAAGTTAAAATGCAAACAGGAGGAACCTGCTCTAAAGTGAGACAAATTCTGAGAATAAAAAGATAATACGGATATCAGATTCAAATTTCAATGGAGACAGATCGTGAATAACAAATAATAATTTTAATTTAGTTGTATCAATATAATGGAAGGAAACATTCCACGTGGGAAAAAATATATATAAAAACAAAGATGAGGTGACTTACCGAACAAAAGCGCTGGCAGGTCGATAGACACACAAACAAACACAAACACACACACAAAATTCAAGCTTTCGCAACAAACTGTTGCCTCATCAGGAAAGAGGGAAGGAGAGGGGAAGACGAAAGGAAGTGGGTTTTAAGGGAGAGGGTAAGGAGTCATTCCAAGCCCGGGAGCGGAAAGACTTACCTTACGGGGAAAAAAGGACAGGTATACACTCGCACACACGCACATATCCATCCACACATACAGACACAAGCAGACGCTTGTGTCTGTATGTGTGGATGGATATGTGCGTGTGTGCGAGTGTATACCTGTCCTTTTTTCCCCGTAAGGTAAGTCTTTCCGCTCCCGGGATTGGAATGACTCCTTACCCTCTCCCTTAAAACCCACTTCCTTTCGTCTTCCCCTCTCCTTCCCTCTTTCCTGATGAGGCAACAGTTTGTTGCGAAAGCTTGAATTTTGTGTGTGTGTTTGTGTTTGTTTGTGTGTCTATCGACCTGCCAGCGCTTTTGTTCGGTAAGTCACCTCATCTTTGTTTTTATATATATTTTAATTTAGTTGGAAATATTATATCACATACTCCTATGATTTTTTGCTATTCCCTGACCATAACAGACCTAAATCCACCTTTGGTCACAACTTGAGGAATAAGGTGCTTAGACGTTGGCGAGTATCAGTTTTTCAAATTTATTATGGGAACCCAGTGCAGGCTACAGCAGTGTATAAATTCTTTCCGACATAATTAAACCCTGCACTCAACACTTTATTAGATTTCCTATGATTATGTAATTAAATAGATAGCAGGAATGCACCTTGGCTGACCTCATTGACACTGCATCTACTCTGTTGGAAATAGTATTTCTAAATGTAGTAATAATAACAGATTTTCTGCTGTTTACACATAACACAAGTGGTATGCAGCTCAATGAGTTACCATTTTTGATAAATGGTAGGTTCAACAGTAGCTCCATAATCACCCCAGTCATAGACAGATGGAAAAACACATATTCCACACAGAAGAAGGTGAAAGTTTACTACATTGTTGTGACTGCGAAAACCTTCACAGCATTTGGCACATATTATTTACCCACATTTTTGACATTTCAGGCTTTTGCGATCATGTGCTTCTAAACAACAGTAAAGACACCCACCATGCACATTTGCATAAAAAAAAAAAAAAAAAAAAAAATTGTGTCAGATGGATTTATAGCTTCAGTGAGTGACTTTCCTACAGCCATGCTATTCAAATAAGTAATGACAAATAATCCATAGCTTCAACCAACTTACAGTCCCTTTATGTCAGTTTATTGAAAATACACAAGTAATTCCATGATCTACAAAAGTTTTTGACTATTGGCAGGCAATTTTCTCTTTCCCATTTTGCTATCACAAGCAATCCAAATAAACTGCTTCTTTTATCTTCATGTTGAATGCAAACTAGTGCCAGTGATTGCCATTTAATTGTTCTGGAATGGTAATACTTTCAAAATCATTTACATTCTTCCAATATATAGGATTATTTCTATAATTTCTGCTTTCCAAATGCTGTCCACTATCTGAGAGCCAAAGTAGAAAACTGGACATGGAAAAATAAATCCTGCAGAGCAATCTATAATAATGTTTGTCAGTCAGTTATTATCAAAGAGATATTTATAATCTTCATTTTGCAAGAAATGTTCTATTTTGTGGCTCAATCGTTCCATGGTAAACAGCAACAACAAAATTTATGTCCTTTCTTTTATAATAGTGGGCAGCATACTGGAATATGCAATTCTTTAAACATACTGTTGTACAGTCAGGAATGTTGTTACTTCCTGTGTGCTTAATATCTTTGTAACCATGCACAGAAGACTGAATGATTGTGACATCAAAATTCTGTCTGAAACCAGAAAACTTTGACTTCTTTTTCTTTTGGCAGAATTTCTCTGCAGTTGACCAATCATTATTTTCAAATTGCCCATCTTTTCTTCCTTTAGACTCTCCTGCAACTTCTTTCACTGAATGGGAAGCATTGATTTTAAATTTTCTGAAAATAGACTGTACTTGGGTCTCCATGATCTCTAAGAACTGTCTTACCTTCTGTTTGCTGATGTTAAGGAGTGGTCCCATTTTGATCTACCGAAATCAGTTTTCCACTGTTGCAATGTTGCATTTCTTAATGTCTTCTCTGGCAGGCAAGGGATCTATGGCAATCCCAGACCACCAAGGAACAACTGACATATATATCATTAAAATAAGCATAACAAAATCTTCATCATGGAAAGGATTTTGGGCAATACCAATTTCTGGAAATATTTGTTCTATTCTTTGAGGTTTTGGGGTTGCAGACATATCATGTTGACTTCTTGCCACAGTATTTCAGCTGGCAACCATCCAGCCATCTTCAGGTGATTGTCTGCCACTGGTGATTCCTAGTTCACAGTGTTTGCTTTATGGTGAAAATCAGTGCAAAGACACATGCACATTGATGGCTGTCACAGGAGTGTCATCTATCAAAATCTGCTCCCTCTGCATATTCTGTTTCACCTGTGGTGCACAGGCATATGCGTAAATGTGAAACTACATATCTGCACTCTGTTGGAATGTGCACTCGTGGTGCTAAAAACAAACATCAGATGTCATTAGATGTGTCATTATGAACAAAATGTTTCCTCTCAGATGAAATTAAAGAGATTGCAGGGTTCCAAGCCTTGTCTGGTTGAAAGCCACCACCATGCTTTATAAGATCTTGTGAGATGTATTTCCACAGATTCTTTAATTAGTGGATGCCAAAAGAATCTTCCTGGGGCCAAGATTATCGTGGCAGAATAATCCATAGAGTGTCATGGGGTGACACAGTGCTCACCTATTATCAACTTACTGCAATGCAAAAGGTAAGTGTAGCACTCATGTTCAACACATTTTCATATACTGTGCATATGGTCTGGCCTATGTAAGCTTTCTCACAATGGCAAGGAATTTTGAAAATTCTAGGCTTCTGGAGTCCCAGATGGTTCTTTATTGAACTGCAAAGAGCACTAATCTTCACCAGTAGCTGGAAGATTACTTTAACTTGGTGTTTCCTTAGGATCCTACATATTTTAGACAAAAGGTTGCTGAAATATGGAAGTAATGCCATGGACTTGAACAACTCCTTATCTTCTTGATGTTGTGAGTGGTCATATTTCTTCCTGCTTAGCACTGTACTAATTTGATGTGGAGGGTAACCATTATGTTTGAATACTGACTGTAGATGTTCTAGCTCCTTTGTAAGGTTGTCTCCATCAGAAACAACATGTGCCTGGTGCAGCAGCATTCTAAGAAGTCTGGCAGCTTCACACTTGCAAGTAGAGGTCTGTATGTGTGACCTTAAGGTAGACAGAATGCCCTAATGACCCATCCACTGTCATACTAACCAAGATGTCCAAAAATGGTAAACCATCACCCCATTCTATTTCCACCTTAAACTAGATGTTCTTGTGGATTGAATTCAGATGTTGAAAGAAATGTGACTGTTCTTCTTCATTAAACCACCTCCTAACAGATATAAAAACAAGCAAAAACCCAAAAATAATGAGAATTAAATTAAAGGAATTGCTACTAAATCACTGTTTCTATTCCGTACATGAATTTCTTGAAACAAAATTTTAATTACTTGCAATAAGCTGTTTATTCAGTTGTAGATGTTTCTACTTAGTAAGATAATTTAATTATTGTATCTTATCTATATTCTGTCTGTATCTCATATTTGTGAACTATGTACCACAATATTTTAATTACTTGTAATAAGCTGTATATTCACTTGTAGATATTTCTACTTAGTAAAATAATTTAATTATTGTTTACTTTGAGGTTCGCCGATGACATTGTAATTCTGTCAGAGACAGCAAAGGACTTGGAAGAGCAGTTGAATGGAATGGACAGTGTCTTGAAAGGAGGATATAAGATGAACATCAACAAAAGCAAAACAAGGATAATGGAATTAGTCTAATTAAGTCGGGTGATGCTGAGGGAATTAGATTAGGAAATGAGGCACTTAAAGTAGTAAAGGAGTTTTGCTATTTGGGGAGCAAAATAACTGATGATGGTCGAAGTAGAGAGGATATAAAATGTAGGCTGGCAATGGCAAGGAAAGCGTTTCTGAAGAAGATAAATTTGTTAACATCCAGTATTGATTTAAGTGTCAGGAAGTCATTTCTGAAAGTATTCGTATGGAGTGTAGCCATGTATGGAAGTGAAACATGGATGATAAATAGTTTGGACAAGAAGAGAATAGAAGCTTTCGAAATGTGGTGCTACAGAAGAATGCTGAAGATTAGATGGGTAGATCACATAACTAATGAGGAAGTATTGAATAGGATTGGGGAGAAGAGAAGTTTGTGGCACAACTTGACCAGAAGAAGGGATCGGTTGGTAGGACATGTTCTGAGGCATCAAGGGATCACCAATTTAGTATTGGAGGGCAGCGTGGAGGGTAAAAATCGTAGAGGGAGACCAAGAGATGAATACACTAAGCAGATTCAGAAGGATGTAGGTTGCAGTAGGTACTGGGAGATGAAAAAGCTTGCACAGGATAGAGTAGCATGGAGAGCTGCATCAAACCAGTCTCAGGACTGAAGACCACAACAACAACAACAACAACAACTCATATTCTGTTTGTATCTCTTATATGTATTCTGCTATGTGCAGTATGCACCACCATCATCTCTCATCACACACCACCTTTTTTTACATTTTGTATATATATCCTGTATGTATTCTGCTATGTGAGTTATGTGCCACTACTGTCATCTCTCATCAAATACCATATTAACATAATTTTTCAAATTGACTTGTCCTATATCATGATGTGCTTTGCTGTACAAATTGTATGATCTACAGGACCAATAATAAATCAAATCAAATCAAGGGGCCACATTACAAAAGTGTCATCTACGTATTGACACAAGACTCTTGATTTAAGTTCTACTGAATAAACTGCACTTTCCGCAAAGTCTTCCATTAAAAAGTTTGCTATCAGGGGAAGAGGAATACCCATGACAACACCATCAGTTTGCTCAAAATATTCACTGTTAAATAAAAAGTCGGTTGAGGAAACGTTGTGATGAAAAAGTACTGTTATATTAGACATCAACTTACTGCTGATGAGTGACAAAGAGTCCGTAAGATGAACTTTAATGAAAAGTGAGATGTCATCAAAGCTCACTAACAACTCAGTTTCATTCATTTCAAGTGACTTCAGTCTATTGACAAGTCAGCAGAGTTGCAAACATGAGCCAGCCGAAGTGGCCAAGTGGTTCTAGGCGCTACAGTCTGGAAGTGCGCGACCGCTACAGTCGCAGGTTCGAATCCTGCTTTGGGCATGGATGTGTGTGATGTCCTTAGGTTAGTTAGGTTTAAGTAGTTCTATGTTCTAGGGGACTAATGACCTGAGAAGTTAAGTCCCATAGTGCTCAGAGCCATTTGAACCATTTTTTTGCAAACATGATGCACACAATTCCCCACAAAAGGTCTCAGTTGAGAGGCAAGACATATAGTGAAATCGTACATAGGAGCGTTGATATTAATGATAATCAGTGGTAACTGAACATCTGTTTTATGAATCTTTGGAAGACCATATAATCTGGGTGGCTCAGAACTGTGAGATCTTAATCTTTTGGCCACCTTCTTGCAGAACAGTAGAAGAATTCAACTGCACTGATATTTTCCTTTCCACTTTCCCTGTGGGGTCTTTATCAGTCTTCACACAACAAGTTATAAATCTTCTATTCACACCACTGTGGCATTATGCTTATCTGCTGGTAACACCACCTTGTGAGGATCTTCTTGTAGCTTTTGTAGTGCTGCCGTTTCCAAGGCAGAAATGTTGGTTTTCTGAGATGCAGCTTTTGTTACATTACATTATATTTTTATTGGTCCTTTTGATCATTTGTTGTACAAGGTATAAAATATGTACTGGACAAGTCATTTTGATTTACAATACATGTTTTTAAATCATACAAGAATATTTACATTGATTTAGGCATAATATTATCACAACTGGAGGTTCAGCTTCCATACATTATATTTAACCCAAGTAATTCAATGTTTTTTTTTTCTTTTTTTAGTATTTGGCCATAAATTTTTATATTTCAAAATATTCATCTATACTATAATAACATTTTTGCAATAAATGTTTATGGATAGCAGTTTTAAATTTTGAAGTCTCTTTTATTGTTTTAATGTTTGTAGGTAGCTTATTGTATAGTCTGTTTCCTGTTTGCAGTGGTCCATTCTGTTTTAGTTTGTGTGTGCGTGTGTTATACAGGTGGATACTCTGGTTAGTTGACACAAGATTGTTGCTAGTTTCTAAGATTTTCCTTACAAATATGATTACTTGTAAAATGTACAGACATGGTAGTGGAAGGATATGTAGTTTCTGAGGCTTGCGTGAGTTTCTTGATGCAGCATTTTCTATGGCTCTTACAATTCTCGTTTTGGCATATAAAACAATTTTTGCTAGCAGATGTGTTTCCCCAAAAGATTATGCCATATCGCAGTAAGGATTCTGCCTGGGTGAGGTATACATCTTTTAATGCCTCTTTCGATGTTCAATCAGAAAGAGTTTTGATAGTATAGCAAATGGTATTTAATTTATTTGTAATTATTTTGTATGTTGAACCCATCTTAGATCTTCTTGGATCCATATCCCGAGAAATTTTGTAGAGCTTGCATTTTCGAGGGTTTTAGTAAACAACTCTATGTCTGGCACTAGTGGACATTTATTTTGCACTGTGTGTATATGCATTGTAACTGTTTTTTCTGTGTTTATTACTAAGTTGTTTCCAGAAAACCAGTCTGTAAAAAGGGTGGTGCAATTTTTAACCTCGTGTAGTAATTCTTCTTTGGTCCTTCCTTTTATTATCACATTTCTGTCATCTGCCAATTTTATGTAATTATGGCATGGGCTGGTCAGTTCCAAGTCATTTACAAAGAGTGGAAACAGAACTGGTCCAAGAATGGAGCCTTGTGGTACACCATACTTGATGCTCTGCTTTTCTGAGCAATAGGACTTTATCTTGTCCCCTTCTTGCATAGTAAGCCCAACTAATTGCTCTCTGTTTTGGAGATATGATTTTATCCATTCATAGGCTTGGCAGCTAATACCTACAGATTCAAGTTTCTGAAGCAAGATGTTGTGATTGATGACATTGAATGCTTTAGAGAGGTCTAGAACTATGGTTGAGATATGTTCCTTATTGTCTATTGCATTTAAGGCTTCATTTATGAATGCAAAGATAGCTGTCTCACTAGATTTAGATTTTCGTAATCCATGTTGACTGTTTGAGAAATAATTTTTTTTTTTTCTATGAAACTAATTAGTCTTTTACAATAGATTTTTTCAATTATTTTGGAAAAACCAGATAATAGTGAGATTGGCCAATAGTTTGATAGTTCTGTTTTTATCCCTTTCTTGAACAGGTGTCTTACTTTTGCTATCTCCATTTTTTTCTGGGAACACACCTTCTGATAGAGACCAGTTACAGATGTTGACAAGTGGCCTGGCGATGAGGGGAGCACATTTCTTCAAGATATTGTCAGGGATATTGTCAGTACTAACAGAGACTTTGGGATTCAGTTCTTTGATTATATTAAGTATTTCCTTTACATTGGTGGGGTACAGAAAAATAGATTTGTTATTTATAGTACATCTGGATGATTTATAGGAGTACACTGTAAATTTTGATTTATAAGATGTTCAGCTATCTGTGTGAAGTAGGAATTAAATTTATTTGCAATTTTTGTAGATTCAGTTATCACAGTTTAATTCTCCATCAAACAGTTAATGTTATGGAAGTCTACCTGTTCTGCTGCAGTTTCTTTCCTGATGATATTCCATATGGCTTTCCTCTTATTGGTGGAATTTTTTATGTATGTGTCATTTGCCATTATTTTTGCTTGTTTGACAACATTTTTGAATATCTTTTTATAGGTTTTGTAATAAGAGTCAAATTCTGGTGATGTGAGTTGATTGGACAATCTGTGCAGTACTCTTTTTTTTTGTTTGAAAATACTAGAATCCCAGGAGTAATCCATTTATTTTTTGTTTTCCTTGTGTATGTTTTCCTCTGGGTTGGAGGCAAGCATAGTTCAAAATAGCAGGAAAAATTGTTAATAAAGTTATTGAATTTTCCATGTGTGTTTTTGCAGTTATAAATCTCTTCCCAACTTTCTTTGCTGAAGTAATGGAGAAAATGATTTATATTTTCATTACTGTAGTTTCTTTGGTGGTTGTTAGGCAGTATTTAAGCTGTAGCTTGGTTTCCATACTCAGAGAGAGTTTTTGAGCTGTGTTTAATGTTTCTATTGTGTAGTTCATTTCTACATTTACAAAAATCTGATCAGTCGTGGTACGTGAAGTCTTTGTGATACGAGTTGCTGTTTCTATGGTGGATTTCTTGTTAAAAGTTTGCAAGAGATTCAGTAATTCATTCTTTTCTTTGGTGTCCTTTGCAAAGTCAATATTAAAATCACCACACAGAATAACTCTTCTGTTTCTTTGTGTTAGTCTGTTAAGTGAATATTTTAAAATTTTTAGGAGAGTATTTATGTCACCAGTTGGAGCTCTGTATAAACAAATAACAGCTAGTTTAATGGCTACTATCTCAACTCCTGATAGCTTTCCTTTACTATTTCAACAGGAAATTTTATATATACAAAATTTCTATTATTTCTTATGAATATACAACTGCCACCATGTTTAAGAATTTTTCTACAGAAATAACCACCTATCACAATGTTAGGTAGGGACACAATATGTAACTTGTTATGTCAGTGCATGACATGTTCCACATCTTGTTTCTTCTGCCTCATCACAAGGAAGAGGTCTAACAGTTTCCTCAACAGCACTAATAAAATCAGTTAGAGGAAGGGTTCTCAATTCAAGCCTTTCCCAAACACAGTCATTGTTATGTTCTCCAAAGCCTTATCTGATAAATTGACCAAGGAGTGTTGAAAAGTATCTTCTTGCAGTAACTTTGCTGACAGGTGGACAAACTTTGAAAAATATCCTGAAGTAGACTGCTTATGGACACAGTCCAGCTTTGCTCAGGTCACTCCGTTGACCCATGCCCAGGGAAGTGATATTAGGCTTGATGCACCTCCATATGCAGATGAACAGCTAGTTCAACATGGCATCCAATTCACAGCAAGTAAAACAGATCATCTCTTTCACTAGTGCTAGGCTTGCCTTTCTTGTGATGCACTTTGCAGGGGCAGTCTGGATAAAATGTTCACTCTGGTAAACTTCGTAATAAGCCCATTGGACTGACGGTTGAGAAAAAAACAAAGAGAGCTTGACAATTTTGCTCGCTTTTTGTGTAGCTTGCCCAGCCTCTGGATTTCTAATGCCATTGCCTCCCCAAAGAGATATCTGGTGTGACTCTTGAAGTTTTCCCAGCATACTGAATATTCTATGAGGTTTTCGGATTGCAGCCAGATCGCATTGACTTCTTGCCACATGTAGCTACAGATATAGGTGGGGAAAACTGTGTCATAACTGTCAAAAATCTTGGACTGTCAGATCATTTATGCCAAATCATAAAAGTAAAAGCTTCTGTAGAAAAACCAGTAAACCTCCACATGTTTAAAAGAGTCTACTCAGACGCAGCAATACAAAAATTTTGCTTACAATTAAGACATGAAAGATGGGAAGAAGTATATTCAGAAAATAATGTGAATCAGAAATTCTCCAAATTCATGTCGGAGTTTAAGATAATATTTGAAGAAGCCTTCCCCAAAGCACTAAGTTCTACTGGAACATCCACCAAAAATAAGTGGATTACCACAGGAATTAGAAAATCTGCCCAAACTTTTAAATACCTAAACTCTATAAAAAACAACAACAGTGATCCAGATTTTCTTCATTACTACAGAAACTACAAAAAAATCTATAGGAAGGTGCTCAATGTTGCAAAAAAAAAGGCCAATGATAGACTAATAAATCTAGCTAAAAATAAAAGTAAAGCTACATGGACTATAGTGAAACAAGAGACAGGAACAGCAACACAAAGGCAAATAAACACCCAAATCAGGAACAAAGAAAACCTAACAAGTACCCCAAAAGAACTAGCAAACTTTGTTAATTCTTACTTTAGTAGTATAGCTACAAAGTTACAGGAAAATTTTTCAAAATCTCATAATCCACGAACACGGGAATATACATCAAATTCAATGGTATTGCTACCCACTACTGAGGAAGAAGTATGTAATGTGGTAAGGAAATTAAAGAGCAAAAATTCAGCAGGTTTAGATGAAATTCCAATGTCTGTGCTGAAAAAATGCATAAATAGTATCAAAGCCCCCTAACCAATATCATAAATGAATCTTTCAAAGCCGGTTGTTTCCCTGATTATCTGAAACATGCAAAAATTTTACCTCTACACAAAAAAGATGATGTAGAAAACATTGAGAACTACAGGCCAATTGCCCTACTGTCATCATTTTCCAAAATAATACAGTCCATAATGAAGAACAGACTTATGAGCTATCTAAACAAATACAACCTTCTTTCAAATGACCAATTTGGTTTCAGACCAGGCAGAGATACAGAAATGGCAATAGCACATTTCACTAAAGTGGTTCTAGAAGCACTAGATGAAGGCAACTATGTATCTGGCATATTCCTTGACCTGTCAAAGGCCTTTGATACAGTTGACCACCAGAATCTATTACTTAAGTTAGAAGCACTAGGAGTAAGAGGGGTAATCAACAAATGGTTCCATTCATACCTTAAAAATAGAGTACAGTGGGTAGAGATCTCGCATGTCTCCAGTAGATCAAAGTTCATAGAAAAACACCTGTCAGATCCACAGCATATTAATATTGGGGTCCCTCAGGGAAGTGTGCTGAGTCCGGTGTTGTTCTTGATTTATATAAATGACTTTCCACAATATATCCGACATGGAGAGAAGATATTGTTTGCCGATGACAGCAATATTATAATCACCAGTGAGACATCAGCACAAATGTTGGAAAATTGTAATGAATCACTGAAAGATGTCTACAAATGGTCTACAGAGAATAAAGTGACCTTAAATATTAAGAAAACAAATAGCATACGCTTTAGAATAAACAGAAAAAACAGTCCCCTAAAGTTAAAGCTACATAACACCTCTGTAGACGAAGTGCCCACTACAAAATTCCTAGGGTTGCATATTGACAGCCAGCTTAGGTGGAGTGAACATGTTAAAAAACTCACAAAAAAGATATCTACAACGTGTTACGCACTTAGAGTTCTCTCCTCAGTATGCAGCGATGAATGCCTAAGAACTGTATATTTTAGCTATGTACATTCAGTCATAAGCTATGGGATAATTTTCTGGGGAAATAATGTACTCAACTTACAAACAGTTTTTAAAGTGCAGAAGAGAGCAGTGAGAATTATAACTAAAAGCAGTAAGTGGGCTCACTGCAGAGAACTATTCAAAATACTTGGTATTCTAACTGTTCCCTGTTTATTTATGTTCCACACTATAGTATATATAAAGAAAAATATAGTGAATTATAGTACAAACAGCATTTTACACAGCTACAGCACAAGAACAAGCCACTGCCTTCATCTAGATAGGAGAAACAAGCATAAGACCCAAAAAAGTTTCTTGTATCAGGGTGTAAAATTGTATAACAAGCTGCCACAGGAAATCAAAGAAATTAACAGCATGTACTGTTTCAGAAAAACTCTTAAACTGTATTTTCAGGAACACTGTTTTTACACAGTAAGTGAATATTTAAATGTTTGAATGTAATTTAAGTGACATAATGACATTGTATTGTATATTCTGTAAATGTATAACAAGCTGCACAGGACATCAAAGAAATTAACAACATGTACTGTTACAGAAAACCCTTAAACTATATTTTCAGGAACACTGTTTCTAAACAATAAGTGAATATTTAATTGTTTGAATGTAATTTAAGTGATAAATGTCATTGTATTTGTATACTCTGTAAATGCATATAAAAGTGTCAATGTATCTGCAAAAATCACTGTATCCAAACTGACAACATCCATACATTGCAAAATGTCTACGGATGGCTAATCAAATAAATAAATTAATTAATTAATTAATTTTGGCTGGCAACCATCCAGGCATCTTCATTGTTTGCCACTGGAGAATTCTAGTTTATGGTGTTGGCTTTATAGTAAAAACTGGTGGGCAGACATATGCACACTGGCAGCCATTACAGGAGTGTCATCTATCAAAATCCCGAAGAATTGCTTCATGACTTCATCAGAAAGGCAAAAAGCCCAACAGCTGCATCTGGTGATTTGGTCTGTGAGCAGCTCTATTGACATAGGTGACATCAGTCAGCTGTTGACCAAAGTCCTTAAATATAGACCTGTCCACAGCTGTCTTTTTGGAATGTTGTGTCAATATAGATCTCTGAATGTATCTTCTGTTACGAGAATTAAATGTAGAAACCAGGTTTAAATGTGAATCATCTCAGTTATGGTGATGTACTAATCCATAGCATAGTCAGAGTTACAGATTGGAGTGTTACATGATTGACTGAACTTAATTAAGTGATTATAAATCATTAGTGGAATGGCAGAGTGATTTATAGCTTAATTCATATTATTACACCTTCAGCACAATATCTCAAAAATTTTCATCATATTAAGTACTGCTTACTAATGTAACTACCACTCAGATGCTTGCATCACTTAACTTTGAATTTGTCTTTGCATCCATACCAGCAGTAGCAAATGCTGAAAAACAAACCAAATTTGGGTAAAAGTTACACAGTGAAACACCCCCTTTATTTTTGCAGTTTGCATATGATATGTGTACATAATATCCATCAAAACACACGACAGATGCTTTTCATTGTCTAATGTATTTTTCTGGGCATGATCCTGTTGTTTTAGTTTATATTACAAAAAATGCATTAAATATGGGAAAGTGTATTTAAAAATGGTGAAAGCAAAATATTAGGCTATGCTACACATCTGTCTGTTGCCACAACCTTTATTTCGTATTTGCTGGGTTCCAGAACTGTCGACAAAATTATCACCTTTCAACCTAATGTGGACCTCAGACTGCGCTACAGGTAACATGTTCCTCCAACCGAGGCTTCTAGGGAAAGTGGGAGAGGGCGATCCAATATAGTAATCTAGCTCATATATGTTCTCTTGACCAATCTAGTTACTGAAATGCTTAAATTCTGATCATTGTTGTTCTGTAAACAAACAGCTGTATGCCAATCACCTATTCCTTTACGTAGTTTCTCAAAATCCAGTTCATTTGCATGTGGCCTTTTGATAAGCAGCTTCAAATTTTAAGACTATTATAGGTGCAGGACACTGATTATCAAAATGTATCAGTTACAATTAAATGTCAAACAAAACATTTACAATAAATCATTAATTTTTAGGCTAGTTTCAACTAATATTTTTTAATGTAGTAGGCAGTCACAACTTTCTTCCATTTTTATATGTATACATACTATGCAAGAAATGAATGGTGCATGGTGGAGGGTACTTTGTACCACTACAAATCATTTCCTTTCCTGATCCATTCGCAAACTGAGTGATGGAAAAAAAGGCTATCTATTTGCTTCCATACATATCTTCATGGTCCTTATTCAAAATATATATCAGTGATGGTGGAATTGTTCTGTAGCCAGTTTCAAATGCCAGTGCTTTAAATTTTCTCAATAGTGTTCCACAAGAAGAACATTGTCTTCCCTCCAGGGATTCTCATATGAGTTCACCAAGCATCTTCATAATACTCGCATGTTGTTTGAACCAACTGATAACAAATCTAGCAGCCTGCCTCTGAGTTGCTTCAATGTATCCATTTTATTTGACCTGGTGGGGATCTCAAACATTTGAACAGTACTCATGAATAGATCACAATGGTGTTCTACACAGGTGGCCTAGGTGACCTTTCTCTCATTCCCAATCATCCAAAACATATCCATCTTCCCAAAGGAAGGAACTAATAGTCCTTAAAGCTAGCGATAGTTTTTTTCTTCAGCTGTTGTTTTCCTTTCATACTTCATACAAAGCATTTCATAATTTAACAAAGATCACTGTCAGCTTACATATAACAGTAACTTTAGTAGTGTTGACAGAAGCGTCCAATCCCTTGCGTCGGCTTTGACCCGTGACGTAAGGGTGTTGTGGTGTGTGACATCATGATGGCGTGGAGTTTGGTTTGTGAGCGTGGCGTGTTTGTAGATGGCGTCGTGTTGTGGTTTGTTGTGCCCTCTGGTGGTATGTTCAGGGCTTTTGTTTGTGTGGTGTAATGGGCTCAGTTCGTTCTTGCTCATTATACAGAATTGTTCGAGTGTTGTCTGTGTTTGCAGTGGAATTCGTTTCAGTGAGTTAACAATTTAGCGGTTTTGTGTGAAGGTTAATTCAGTGTTGTTCACTGTAGGTCGTGTGGTAATTTTAGTAAATTAATCAGTTGTTGTTTTTGTTCAGGAATGGATATGACAGATAAAATTAATAGCACGCGTCTGAGGGAAATGATGGGAAACACCGCTTTGGAAATGATAAAGTTTTTGCAGCTGTGTGGTTTAATTGCTGAGATCGGGAAGTGCTCCATTTGTGGCGAAGAAATGAAGTTGTCTAATGTTCCGGTGCCTCAGACCAGGGACGCTGTCGAAAGGATGACATTTGGCATTCCATACGGCGTGGTTCCTGGTTCAAGAAGTCTAGGTTGGGCATGCGCGAGATTGTACTGGTGGCTTATTATTTTTGTTATAGATCCCCACACAGTTTTTGCGCGCATGAGACTGGTGTGAGTAAGAGGAGTGTGGTTGATAGGTTTTCTTTTTGCCATGAAGTGTGTTCCGAGTTTATTAAGTACAGGGGTAAGCTGAGGGGGCATGGGGTTGTTGTGGAGGTGGACGAGTCACAGCTTGGGAAAAGGAAGTATGGGAGGGGTAAGTTTGTGGTTGGTGTCTAGGTGTGGGGGGGCTGTTGTTCTGAGGGGTGGGTGTTCTGAATGCGTTTTTAGGGTTGTGGAACGGAGGCCTAAGATGGAATTAGTGGGGTTAATTTAGGAGTACATAGAACCGGGGTCCACAGTAGTTTCAGAAGCATTTTCTTCATATAGGGGGTTAGGTGAGAGGGGATTCAATCATTTAGTCGTTAACCATAGCTTAGAGTTCAAAAATTATGAGATGGGGGCATGCACAAATACAACAGATGTGGGGGGCTGTTAAGTCAGTTCTTGGGAGGGGGAAGAGGTTTTTTGGTTTTTTTAAGGGCTGTTAGTAAAATGTATAGGCCAAAAGTGGTTGGTTAGGGTGGTTTGGGTAGGTGGATGGGTGGCTGCGGCTCATGGTGGGGTGGGTGGTTAATTTCGTGTTAGAGTGATTGTGGAAAAGGGGGGGGGGGAGTGTGTTGGTTTGTGATTTAGTTGTGGAGAATCTAGAATCTACACTCCTGGAAATTGAAATAAGAACACCGTGAATTCATTGTCCCAGGAAGGGGAAACTTTATTGACACATTCCTGGGGTCAGATACATCACATGATCACACTGACAGAACCACAGGCACATAGACACAGGCAACAGAGCATGCACAATGTCGGCACTAGTACAGTGTATATCCACCTTTCGCAGCAATGCAGGCTGCTATTCTCCCATGGAGTCGATCGTAGAGATGCTGGATGTAGTCCTGTGGAACGGCTTGCCATGCCATTTCCACCTGGCGCCTCAGTTGGACCAGCGTTCGTGCTGGACGTGCAGACCGCGTGAGACGACGCTTCATCCAGTCCCAAACATGCCCAATGGGGGACAGATCCAGAGATCTTGCTGGCCAGGGTAGTTGACTTACACCTTCTAGAGCACGTTGGGTGGCACGGGATACATGCGGACGTGCATTGTCCTGTTGGAACAGCAAGTTCCCTTGCCGGTCTAGGAATGGTAGAACGATGGGTTCGATGATGGTTTGGATGTACCGTGCACTATTCAGTGTCCCCTCGACGATCACCAGTGGTGTACGGCCAGTGTAGGAGATCGCTCCCCACACCATGATGCCGGGTGTTGGCCCTGTGTGCCTCGGTCGTATGCAGTCCTGATTGTGGCGCTCACCTGCACGGCGCCAAACACGCATACGACCATCATTGGCACCAAGGCAGAAGCGACTCTCATCGCTGAAGACGACACGTCTCCATTCGTCCCTCCATTCACGCCTGTCACGACACCGCTGGAGGCGGGCTGCACGATGTTGGGGCGTGAGCGGAAGACGGCCTAACTGTGTGTGGGACCGTAGCCCAGCTTCATGGAGACGGTTGCGAATGGTCCTCGCCGATACCCCAGGAGCAACAGTGTCCCTAATTTGCTGGGAAGTGGCGGTGCGGTCCCCTACGGCACTGCGTAGGATCCTACGGTCTTGGCGTGCATCCGTGCGTCGCTGCGGTCCGGTCCCAGGTCGACGGGCACGTGCACCTTCCGCCGACCACTGGCGACAACATCGATGTACTGTGGAGACCTCACGCCCCACGTGTTGAGCAATTCGGCGGTACGTCCACCCGGCCTCCCGCATGCCCACTATACGCCCTCGCTCAAAGTCCGTCAACTGCACATACGGTTCACGACCATGCTGTTGCTGCATGCTACCAGTGTTAAAGACTGCGATGGAGCTCCGTATGCCATGGCAAACTGGCTGACACTGACGGCGGCGGTGCACAAATGCTGCGCAGCTAGCGCCATTCGACGGCCAACACCGCGGTTCCTGGTGTGTCCGCTGTGCCGTGTGTGTGATCATTGCTTGTACAGCCCTCTCGCAGTGTCCGGAGCAAGTATGGTGGGTCTGACACACCGGTGTCAATGTGTTCTTTTTTCCATTTCCAGGAGTGTATTTTATTGAAGTTTTTGTTGAGTTGTAGTGTGTGATTGAATTTTTGTTATGTTGCATTTGGTTTTTGTTTATGGGTTCATTATTTTGGGGTGAGGGGGGAGGTTGGGTTGGTTGAGGGGGGGGATGAGGTGTGGGTGGGTCGGGTCTTTCTTTTGGTTGAGTATTTTTTCATTGGTTTGTGTGTGTGTGTGTGTGTGTGTGTGTGTGTGTGTGTGTGTGTGTGGTGGCCAACCTAGTTTGTGGCACCGGAACTTTTTTGTGGTAAGTTTTTATTTTTTTGGTTTTAGTGTATGTGTTGTGTGTTGTGGTTGAGAAAATTGTTTTATTGAAATGTGTTGCTGTGGATGTTGGTATTGGCATCAGGAGATGTTTTTGAGCTATATAGGTCAAGGGAAGTGTTTTGTCCTAATTTATGGGATCAGGAGGTGCTGTTGAGCTATATAGGTCAAGGGAAGTGTTTGGTCCTAATTTATGGGATCAGGAGCTGCTGTTGAGCTATATAGGTCAAGGGAAATGTTCGATCCCAATTTATGGGATTGGGAGCTGCTATTGAGCTATATAGGACAAGGGAAGTGTTTGGTCCTAATTTATGGGATCGAGAGCTGCTGTTGAGCAGGTGGTATCAGTCTCTTCAATAGAGTCTTGGTGAAGGCTGTATCATTATATTTCATCCCAAAATATATATGGATCTTGCTGTCAGTTACTTTGTGGCATCCAAAAATATACATGTACATATTTCTTTTGTAGTGCGATATAGATGTTGTCAGTTTACGTAATGCAAGTGCTTTTTGCATGTCAAATGTAAACATGAACATCTGGGAATCTGCCTCTTTACTACATGCTGTGTCTGTAGCCATAGCTGTTCTTGCAGCTTCAGCCCTCCTAAGGTGAAGCTCCTTTTCAGTTTGCAGATTTCTTTTTTCTTCTGCATTGGTAGCAGCGTCCATTTCAAAGCTCAATTTGTCACAAAAAGAGCAAGTGCCTTTACGTGGTGGTCAAAATGACAGGTTGAAGTCTTTGTTAAATACTTTTTGATAGATGTGCTCCCCCACAATTTCTTTATTCTGAGATATGCATTTATCTTTGTACAAATTGTACATTTTGGCCACGCACAGCTCAGGATTTAAAAACCTTTTGCAGAGATTATCCTTCCTTGCATAATGGCTCTTGGAAACTGGAAAGCTTTTGATGTGTTACTTTACATCATTGATCAGATCTTCTGGTACTGAGTTTATTCTGATATTTGCCCCTTCCGTCAACGTGAGGTGTACATTCATCCTTGTTTTTAGTTAAAAGCCTAGAGAGGCGTCCATTAGAAATGTCAAAAGTATTCAAGAAAAACTTCTTGCATACCATTGCACAGTTTCCATTCACATGTAATCGATATTCATAAATACAGCTTTTCTGAGAACCAGAGCCATCTCTTGGTTGTCGGCAGTTAACTGAATGATACATGCATAGACCATTCAGATAACTATTTTGGCGATTAATATCACCCACAGCCCTGAAATTTTATTGAAACATTTACAGGCACACCTGCAGTCCACATTGCGAAATGTTTTTGAAGGAATTATTTTACCAGTTGCTGTGATTTATAACTCCCCAGTATCCCTTTTTTTCTTTCAAATATGCTTTTCACATGTGTCCGTTTTCCGTGCACCCTTCTTGCTTCGAGTATGCTTTCTTTTTGTCTGCATATTTGAGGCTGCACCGTTCACACAGGCATCATTCTCCTGTTTTGTCATTCTTTGCACTTTCATTGGACGTTACATCGTCATCAGTACTGGTATCTACATAGAAAGTGACAAGTTATGATTTATACAGCACCAGATGATTGAAAACATATGTATATGTGAAATATATTAATTGGACACCGTCATTTTCCATTGGTATTGTCAACATAACCTTCATTCTTACATATTACTTTTTTGGAACAAAATGTCTACAATGCTGAGAGAAAAGTGATAGCAACATGCTTCAATGCACAAAAGCACATGGACTTGTAACACTACTGAAATAAATTCCTGCTTGCTTTCTCTAATGTGTCAGCATTGAGGTGCACTCTGTTGGCAGCAGGACAAAGCTGGGGCTGTCCCACTATGCAAAATAAATTAAAAATGACTTGTGTGAGTACATACATGAAGATAACTTCATTTTTTTTATTTTAAATGGACTTGTACCACTATTGAAATAAGCCCTTCAACTAATATCTGTATCAACAATACAAGGACAAGATATATTAATAATCACTGTGAATATGACACGTTTATTTACAGGCAGGTCAGGCACAATGAAAAGATGCTCTTTCAGCCGATCTTATTCTTCTTCTTCTTCTTCTTCTCTCTCTCTCTCTCTCTCTCACTCTCACTTTTTTCTTCTTCTTCCAGAGTCTCATCACGAGCATTTCGGAAACTGCACGACCTGTTGGGTGCTTGAGGAGTGCTGCGGTGACTGTCTTCAGCAATGGCAAACCCAACAGACTTTGTGGAGTTGGGTGGCCACCTTCCATTACAGATGTCAGACTCTGTAGGCTGGACAGACTGGTAAAACAGGACAGGTAGTGAACTGTGACAGAACAAACATCAGACTTTAATGCTGGTCAGAATGCAAATGTATCTGAACACACAGTGGACCCAATAATGGGGCTCCACAGCTGACATCTCCTGCATATACCAATGTTGACACCATGATGTTGGCAGCTGCAACTGAAATGGGCATGTGACCATCAGCACTGGAGTTTAACACAGAGGTAGATCATTGCACGGTCTGATGAATCCCGATACCTTCTTCATCGTGCTGATGGGAGGGCACTAATCCATCATCCTCCAGGGGTACAGCTCCTTGATACGCATACTACGGGACACGGAAAGCTGATGGTGGCTCCACTATGCTCAGGGAAACATTCACATGGGCATCCATGGGTCTAGTGGAACTAGTGGAGGGTACTGTTATGGCCAAGGGGTACTGTACACTGGTTGCACACATACAGTCCTTCATGACAATCATGTTTCCCAATGCAGAGGCATTTTTCAACAACATAATGTGCCATGTCCCAATGCCGGGAGTGTGATGGAGTGGTTCGAAGAACACTGTGGTTAGTTCCAGTTGATGTGCTGGCCCCCTAACTAGACAAATCTGCACTCGATTGAAAACATCTGGGATGTGATTGAACAAGGCATCATAGCTCATCACCCCTTTCTCTTAAATTTATGGGAATTAGGTGACTTGTGTGTGCATATGTGGTGCCAACTCCCTCCAGTGACCTACCAAGGCCTCATTGCTTTCACATCATGATGCATGGCTGCTGTTATCCATGCCAAAGGTGATCGTATCAGCTAATAGGTAAGGGGTCATAATGTTCTAGTTAATCAGTGCGCATATTTTTAACAGTGAACGTTCCAACTTTAGGGAATAGGTTACAGCTGAGTCTCTTGGTTTTGCACCACAAATTGTTATTACAGTGTCCTTCTGTAACTTTAAAAGCTTATGAAGGTTTGCTTGAGTTGTAGCATCCCATACATCTAGGCTGTAATTTATACTAGGATACATCAACACATGATAAGCAGCCTGTAGTACATGGGTATTGTTTTGGTACTTGCTCTGAATATTTACCACAAATGTATTTTAAGGGGTGGAATTGGTCAAAAAGTGACATTTTTGGATTATTATCTCTTATTAATATTTGATCTCTCCTGAATAATTTGATGCATTATTTGTTGAAAAATTCCAATTGAAAGTGTAGTTTTTATCATTTCAAAGTTAATAGTGTGTGTGTGTAAAATTATCCGGTCATTCTGCACTGACTTGCCTAAGTATCTCTATCTCTTGAACTATTCAATCTAGAATGCTGTGGTTTTCAGCTATTTATTCCCTGAAATCATATTAATGTTTGTGTTAAGAGGTTGGATGCACTTTGTAAACAGAAATGGCAGTATAGCACATGCATTTTGTTTATTTGCTTTGTGGTTGTCGTGTTTCATAAGTTTTGAACTGAAAACATAGTGGTTTGGTGTGTTATTGTAATCTCTTATACCTCTTTTCAACATGACGAAAAGAAAGGGTTGTTTTAAGAAGCAACATTTCCATGGAAATCAGCATATCACAAAATATGAATCCAGCGTTGATCCTGAAATAGATGTTTCACTGGCCCGTGATAAGGACACACCTACTAGTGCTTCGAAGAGGAAACTTAGAGACCTTGAGGATTTATTTATTGGCAAAGATCAAAATAGTTTAGGTTACATTCTTTTAGATTTGAGTGTGTTAGGACAAGTTTTGCAAGATGCTGTGTCATGTAAGGTTTGTGGTGGGCAAATTAGCATCTCTGTGGACTCATCTGCAAGGACTGGACTGGCTAACAAACTTGATATTCAGTGCGAAGTTTGCAGGTTCTTGACATCATTTTGGACTTCTGAAAAGTGCAAGAATGACTTGTTTGAGGGCAATGTTACATTCCTGTATGGAATGAGGTGCATTGGGAAAGGATTGACTGCACCTGAAGTATTATGTGCAATGCTGAATTTGCCAAACCCACCAGCCAGATCAAGTAAGTACACAGAAGTAACTGATGAATGTGTCAAATCTGTTACTGTTGCTTCTATGAAAACTGCTGCTAAAGAAGCAGTAGAATTAAATAACACAACAGACTTATCTGTGGCAGTTGATGGCACATGGAAGAAGAGAGGTCACACATCAAAAAATGCAGTTGCAGCTGTCACTAGTGTTGACCGAGGTAATGTTTTAGACATTGAAGTGCTAACTAAATATTGTCATCAGTGTAAATCAGTTGATGAAACAAGTGAAAGCCATAAAACAAATTGTGCTAAGAATTATGAGGGAACTAGTGGGGGTATGGAGGCTACTGCAGTTGTTTCTATGTTCAGACGTTCACAACAGGAGAGAGGTGTGTGTTACACTGAGTCCTTGGGGGATGGTGATTCTGTGGCACCGATGAGGTCAACACCAGCATCAATATACGTTTTTCTCTAGACTCCGAGCATCGTCTTTGGACGCTAAGCTAAGATTATCTTTGCTCTCTTCCACCATGGCTAGTTCTTTGTAAGCCTTGCTTGTGTGAAAGGGTGAATAAATGAACTACTTTTAATAAGGTGTTGTTTGGTGTAACTGACCTGAACTTCCACCTCACTGGTGACTCCAAGTTGTAACGTCTTTCGTTTTCGCCATTTTACTGTGTCTGCAGCCTCCGCGTCAGTTATTTTCACTTGTATCACATCGACACAACATTTAAACAATGATTTTGGCCCAACGCCTAACGCTGGATTTTGTGATTGACATGTATCATGTTGCAGGCGACGTTTTAGAGTCTGCAACAATAAGTGAGGTGTGCATGACTCCGGCTATCAGACACCTTTGTTCCCACCACATGTGCCCTCCCTCATTGACTGTGCAGTTACCTCTCACAGATCTCCGTGCAGTGCGGACCAATGCTGATTTCTGTAAATGCTTCGTCGGACAACCTACCACCGCCAGGACAATGATTTGCCACACCGCAATTCGTGCAGTACCACGCGGATTCCTGCCACATGGCCGGAACTGCTTTGTTCACAGGTCAACCTCCTCAACATCCAACCATGCCCGCACCTGCCTCAGTTCAGCATCAGCACATGCCTTCCTGCTTCGATACCTTGGCCTGCAACAGGAACAATAGCTTGTTATCTGTGCCTGACCTCCATCTCTGTCGCACTGCTACGCCTCAGTGTTTTGTGCCATGACATTCACCTCATCCGCACGCCGTTTTGAGAGGAGTGACTATGAACAGTGAACATTCACACATTCCATACGACATTCAACGTCATTTTCCGCACTGCGCTCTGGACAGCCTGCACCTCTGCAGCTTCTCTGCAACGCAGGTGTCTCCAGCTCTGATTGTACATCGAGCTTTCCGCTGACTTGCACGCATTTTCAAACTTTGAACGTTTTCTCACCTGTCGCCCATGCGCCGGCTCCAGTCGAGCTTCCACTACCATTCTTGGCACATCTTGGTGCCTCATCCGCGTTGGTCTTCCGCGACGTGTCAATTCGAACACACCCGCAACGTGTTGAGCTTCTGCAACCGCAATCGATGTGTTACGGCATCTCACCCACGTCGGCCTCCCACATCGCGATGGATCGAGCTCAACCACAACGTGTCACCTTCACGCTGCCTCCCAAACAGCCATTGTTGCCACATCCCCTGGAGGCACACTCTCCTGGAATACTACAGCAACAACAGCTCGTTTCACGCAGTGCCCCAACAAACTCAACTCCACCTGTTCTTCCAAACATTCTACAATGCTTACCGATGCTGTTGCTACAACCTAGTTCAAAATTGCGGACAAAGTGTTCGACAATTACAAACTCGACGAGTCAACCAGATTTCTGTGCCTCATCACCCACCTGCACGACAAGGAGGACTTGATTGCTGACCTGGGTGACGCCCCGGACTCATCTACCCAGTACACTCTAGCCAAAGAGACAGTTCTACGTCGGCTTGCACGCTCAACTGAGGCAGCAATACGGCAAGAGCTCCACATTGAGCAACTAGGCAACAACAAACCTTCCCAGCTCTGGAGACGACTACGTGCCCTGGTCAGCGCCGATCTATTCTCTGACACAGCTCTCCTCGCCATCTGGTCAGATAAACTATCTCCTCACATTCACTTTGCTCTGGCTCAAAGGTCTCCTGAACCTGTCAAGCAAAGAATGACAATTGCTGACAAGCTACACGATGCATCACTGCTCCACTTCGCCAGCCACTGCCTACCTGACAAGTCTTAGGTTCATGCTCATCGCCCTGCGACCGGGCACGGCCGGGGCCATACTGTGCCGAGCGTTCCACTCGCTCTGGGAAGCAGTAAACAAGCAACTGGGACGTCACCGGCTCTTCCCGCGGTCACGCCCCCTCCTGCAACCGAACCTGCTGCGGCCAGCGAACCTCAGCCACCGCCACTGGCAACGAACTTTCTGCAGGAAATGCAACCGCACTACCCATACTGTTACTTCCACACACAGTTTGGTGAGGCAGCACGGAATTGCAGACCTCCCTGTTACTTCCCAAACGCCAATCGCAGGTAGGTTCAGGTGCCGCCTCCTGTGCACAACATGACAGGCAACCCCCAGTACTCCATTCTGTCCGGGAACGAACGGATAATTGTGGATGACTTTACATTAAAGACATTTCATCAGGATACCTTTTCCTAGTGGACACAGGCGCCGATGTTTCACTGCTGCCCACGTCCTTAGTATCGTCAAACGTCCACCCTCATCATACTTCACTGCAAGCCGTGAATTCAACTAAACTACGATGCTCGGGTTCAACTTCACACGTCGTCTCACTCTCTGCAAACTGCAAACTCGAGTGGCCTTTTTTAGTGTGCGATATTGAGGAACCTATACAGGCATTGACTTCTTGCAACACCACAAACTTTCACCGGAGCTAGTGCAAAACACCGTGTTTCATCACCCGTCCAAGACTCACTTCCCCTGCGCTCCGTCGAGCAAACCCCCCCCCCCCCCCCCCCCCCATGACACATTGGTCTGGGCTCATCTCATCCGTACATGCTCGTCTCTGTCGATGACGTTACAAGAAACACAAAACAAGTGCCTTGTCGAGCTTGAAAATGTCACTCGCGTATGCAAGGAAATCTTCGAGCTCTCGCTCCAGCTCCACAAAACTCAGCTCCAGCTCTCCGAAGCAGCAAAGGAATTACAGACACTGGAGCAAGGACAAAGCAAGGTCAGTAAGTGCGCCGAATCTGCTTGTAGTCCCAGCAATCGAGCCTCCGTGTGCTTACCTCCCACTACCCCTCACAACTGTGCTATCAAGCCTGCCATAACGTGTACTGACAGTTCCACAGGGCCACACCCCCCTAACACGGCAGCATTTGACACTCAGCCGGACACGAGTGCGCATACGTGATGAGCGTCACGTGTTCCCAAACTGACAGCTCTTACCCCTCCACTCACGGACAGCACCTCATACTATGCATCTTTGGCTCCTGTGGGCCGCCGTGCGACCTCCACTGACAACATAAACAGTGCACTCGCGCCTAGCGCTTCACCCGCGACCGTGTTGCCACAGGCCGTGCCTTCAGGCAATGGACTCACAAACAGCTCATGAGCTCTACTGAGCTCACCTGACCTTGGTGCCACAGCTTCGGGCTGGCGGCCATCTTGTCGCGTTGACTCCTGGGACACTTTGCCGCCTCGGCTCCCGACGGAATTGCCTAGTGGCTCCGAACACCACGACCACACCTCGCCCGCCCTGCCTGCCAACTTTACCAGTTCCCTCGCAGGTGCGACCATGTTTTCTGTCACCGATTGCAAACGGGCCTACCACCAGATCCCCATGGCATCTGAAGACATCGAGAAGACAGGAATCACCACCCCAATCGGGTTATTTCAGTTTCGATTCATACCCTTGGGGTCTGAAAAACGCAACCCAGACCTGGCAACGCTTCATCAACAAAGTTCTATTCGACCTAAAATTCTGCTTTGCATATCTTGACGACATTCTTGTGTTCAGTTCCTCCATTGAGGACAACATTCGACATGTGCAAACTGTGATGAACACTCTCGTGGCAGCAGGCATCGAGACCAACCATGACAAATCAGCTACATCAACCCGCTGTCACTTTTCTTGGTTTTCGGGTCTCTACCGACGGCATTTCACCACCCCCTGAGTAAGTACAAACTATACTAAACCTATCCATACCTGCGTCATCCAAAGAGCTCCCGTGCTTTCTGGGGATGGTTAATTACAATCGCTGACATCGACCTCAGGCTGTGGAGATTCAGGCTCCACTGACTGACGCCTTGGCAGGCACCCACACTTCTGGATCTTGGACCGTTCCATAGACCCCTGCTATGACTGACTCTTTCACCGCCCTCAAGAATCTTCTTGCTGAGGCCTGCACCATCACGCATCCTCATCCCAATGCACAGCTTTTCATCACCACAGACATGAATGATACTGCCATTGACGCTGTCCTTAGCCAGACTATCGATGGCCAAACTTCGCCCCTGCAGTTCTTCTCGCACAAGCTCACCAATGCACAATGGAAATATTCCGCGTTTGACAGGGAGTTGCTCACCATCTATGAAGTGATCAATCATTTTAAGCCTGATGTTGAGGGACGCCCTTTCTATGTTTTAATGGACCACAAACCCTTGGCTGCAGCCATTACAACCCGCCAGTGGATGCGCCTCCTCGCTGCTTCAGATACATGAACTTCATATCTCAGTTCACCACCTATGTCAGACACATAAAGGGTGCTGACAATACAGTTGCTGACTTCCTTTCACGAGTCGATGCCGTCCATTTGCTGTTAGACCTCTCTGAACTGCCTAACCTTCAACCCGCCAACAAGGACACACAAAACCTGATTTCAGACTCTACCCCTTCACTACACTTCGTCCACACCACCTTCCCTGGCATTTCTGGTGAGATCTGGTGCGATGACAGTACGGGCGCGTTGCGCCCCCTCATCCCAACCATGCTCCGTCGAGCTGTCTTCAATGCATTGCATAATTTAGCACACCCTGGTGTTCATGCATCCACCTGCCTCATAGCGGAGCACTTTGTGTGGAGAAATGTCAACAAGGATTGCCAGCAATGGGCACGCTCCTGCATCGCGTGCCAACGATGCAAAGTACACAAGCACACTTCATCCCCCCTCGGTGCCTTTTCGATCCCTCCTGAGCGTTTCCAGCACATTCATATTGACATTGTCGGCACACTTCCCCCCTGTAATGGCTCTTGGTATGTTCTCTCGTCTATCGACCAAGCAACTCGCTGGGCTCGAGGCTGTCCCCCTCCCCAATATTATGGCAGAAACAGTTGCTCGAGCTTTCGTCGAGTCATGGGTATCACGTTCCCACATCACTCCCCCCACCAGCCATTCCCATCCTAAGGTTCACATCCCAAAATCTCTGGACAATTGTGAGTACGTCATGTTCCATAATGACACTGTCCGTGCTCCCCTCCAACCTCCTTATATCAGCCTGTACCGAGTTCTCCAGCGCTCAGCCAACACCTATGACATCCAGATGAAAGATTCAGCTGTCACAGTCTCTATCAACAGACTTAAGCCTGCTCATGTCAAGCCTTCTTCTACCCCTCTTCAGGCCACGACCACGCCTCTCACTGTTGTGGCTCATGACGCTCTGACCACTCCCTCCAGGTCGGACTTACACACTCAATCGAGTGAGATCCAGCTCCAATCGTCGATTCTTCTCCATCCTCGCCCCCTAATCTGGTCACACGCACTCCGTCGAGTGACCCCATGCTCCCAATGTCGAGCTTACCTACAATCACGTCCTCGCCGCCAGGCCCTTCGCTGGTCCCTTCGACCTCTCTCCCTTTGCCTGCCTTGCCCTGTCGAGGTTCCTCACACACCCCCCATCTTGAATGTGCCCTCGCTTGAGGTGTTTGTGCCTGTTCCCCCGGACATTATCCACGACATCTCTATAATACTACATGATGATACACTGTTCGTCATGTGTTTCCCTTCATCTGTTGCTCATGACACAACCTCCGCCATTCCCTGCCACCTGGTGAAATGTGTTCCCCTCTTGCTTGATGTCGACCTGGACATGCTTCGTGTGTCCGCCATGCCCACCGGAGTCATCGTCATCGTCACTCCGTTCCACTCGCAAGCTGCCGGCCCACCTGTTGCTGCACGACCAGAACGCCCAGTATGATGCCCGGCAAGCTTCAACAACTTCCAGGTTCAGTGGCTGAACCTTCCTTCATGTCATCTACCCATGCAGCTCCTTGATGACGCTGTTGAGCTGACTGTGGCCTAGCTCCCACGGGCCACCCCTGCCGACACCTTGGTCACCCCCCCCCCCCCCTGGCCTCTCATGAGTACTCCATACTGCCAGGGGGGGGGGGGAGGGGGGGTGGCTATGTGGTGCCGATGAGGTCGACACCAGCATCAATATACGTTTTCCTTTAGACTCCGAGCATTGTCTTTGGACGCTAAGCTAAGATTATCTTTGCTCTCTTCCACCATGGCTAGTTCTTTGTAAGCCTTGCTTGTGTAAAGAGGTGAATAAATGAACTACTGTGAATAAGGTGTTGTTTGGTGTAACTGACCCAAACTTCCACCTCAATTCAAAAGCTTACAAATCAGTACTGGAAAGCCAACCTTATGGTAATAAACAGATTGTTAAGATTGAATGTGTGGGCCACATTCAAAAATGTATTTGAACACGTCTCTGAAAATTGAAGCAGACAAAAGCAAAAGATAAGTTATCAGATGGAAAGATTCTAAATGGTAAAGGAAGACTTACAGACAAAAACATTGATGAACTCCAGCGTTATTATGAAATGGCAATAAGAAACAATACACATGACCTACAAGGGATGAAACGAGCAGTGTGGAATACATTCTTCGACAAATCTTCCACTGATGATACACCTATACATGGTCTTTGTCCACCTGGTGCTGATTCATGGTGCAAGTACCGCAAAGCTCAGGCAGCGGGTAGTGAGGAACCATTTTAGGCACAAAAATAGCATACCATCTGCAGTGATGGAAGCTATTAAACCAATATATAGAGAATTAGCTCATCCTGACCTTCTTTCCGAAAGCCTTCATGGTCGAACACAAAACCCGAATGAGTCTTTCAATAATGTAATTTGGACCCGCATACCAAAAAATGTCTTTGTAGAAAGGAAAACTCTATGCTTGGGTATTTGTGATGCTGTGATTACATTTAATGATGGTATAAAGGGAAGAACTGGGGTACTAGAGGAACTTGGTATCACTTCAGGCGCCAACACACTGCAAGCCTTTCAGCGAATGGATTGACTTAGGATAATGAAAGCCCAGCATTCAGCAGAGGAAATGACTAAAGAAGCAAGAGGCAGGAAAAGAAGGAAGCTTCTAGGTTTGCAGGATAGTCAAGAACAGGATCCAGATAATGCTGATTATGGGACTGGCTGTTTCTAGAAGCTGGCATGCCTCCATGTGTAAGTTAATATCAAATAAAATGTTTGAATTTGATTTGCCAGAAATGACATTTTTAAAATTATTTGAGCCATTATCTCAGGAACTATTACAGATACATATCTCTAATTTTACACTATGTTACCACTTAGTATACTGTAGCTACTGAACCTCCCAAAACATCTCAACCTATAATGGTTTTTTACTTACGGAAGAAAAAGTGGACTTTTAAAAGAAAATATTGAACAATATTTTTAAAAAATCATAACTAGCTAATTACTTCTCTGTACATTTTGATTCTGGGTCAGTAATCAGAAAAGCAGTGATACTATACATCCCAAAAATTTCAGATCTCTCTCTGTCACAGGTTCTGAGAAATATTGCAGATTTAACACTGTGGGTATAGGACATATGAACTCCCCTTAAGCCAGTTTGCTTGCCAGAGAGTGAACACGTGTATCCCAGTATTGTTATTCCCAGGATTTTTGAATAGTTTTCTTTGATGGCAATATCAGTTCCAATGCACAACTGAATTTCAATATCTGAGCTGTGGGATTACAATCCATTACTGCTGTTATCTTAGTGCTGATAGTGAGATGGCTTTCATTGAAGTACTGCATTATTTCATTTGTAATACAGTTTCACAGTATTTGTAGTTGATCATGATCTTTATGCATGCAATAGATGTAGCATCAGCATACAGAACTATCTTTGGATTTGGGGAGCAGTATTTTATGTCATTTACATAAATCAAGAAAAGGAGGATCCCAGTACAGAGCCCTGGGTACCCTGTGTTACTTACCAGTAATGTTAGATCTATGTGTGCCACTCGCCATTCTTAACAGCAAAAATTGATTCTATTAAATAGCAAACAGTTATCGGCATATTTACCCAGCCATTTTCACAGAGTATTTACTATCTCTCTCTACAAACAGTTGAAAGAGATTGGCTGAAAAAATATCTACATTTGCAGACACCCACAATTATACATTTCATTTCCCTTCTATAGTTTATCACAGAAATTCACTGACACCTTCAACACTTGAAGAACTTACATCCATGGGCAGTAATTATTACCACTTTTTGCATTTATAGAAACATCACCATAAGGATTGATCTCCATACTAAAAGATGAGCAGAGAATCTTTGTTAATGGGTGCATAATAAGATTCTTCTTTGGTGTACCAGTGCTCAGTGGCCTGAAACATCTGGTTTATTAACACATCTGTGATATCCAAATCATTGTGCTTATTTTCTAGGTTTGTGAAGTATTGGTCAATAATCTTGAAACTGTATTTAGACTGGTGGATCATATCTGCAGATTTAACTTTGTTTGCAGGCTGCATTGTCACCATCTTTTTTTCTTTTCTTTGATTGAAGCCATAAATATCCTCATTAAGCAAGCAGATGTACTTATCAAAATGGTAAGAGGACACAAAAAAGGTGACACATATAAAAATAAAAATAATAATAAAATGAGAGAGTCTAAAGGATTTCCTGACAGCTAAATGTAAAATTTATCACTTAATTATATTTTTCTTCCCAAAACCTAAGAACACTGTTAGTTTAGTGCCTCCAAGGCATAATGCTGCTTCATTGAGCATGGCAACAAACAAGTCTCAGATAATAGACTTCTGTGGTATTACCTAAGAAGGAACTGATGCACTGGATGCAAAGTGCACAATTTACTATACCAGCAGGTGTCCCAGAATATGGCCTCACACTGTTCTGAACCATCATGAATATTTCTGTGGTAAATACATTAGTGATATATTCATCATTGGCAGAAAATTGAACAGTCACAATTTTGCTTCAAGTCCCTACAATGGCTGTTGATCAAACTGTATCTGAAGAGACAGCTATCAACCCACACTTTCCACAGTAGGTCAGACTACTAATTACCAGAATTCTGAAATGTGGATCTTGTAAACCTAGAGCTGATGTAAAAAAATGAATGAGATGTGATGTGTCCCAGATCAAAGATGGGAAAACAAAAGGTTACTTTATTAGTTGTAGCACACCAATATGCAGTGGCTAAGAAGTGTGTACAATGACTGTATTCAAAGCTATGTATATTAGTTTAATTCCTGGCTTAAGTTTTCATTACTTCATTGCTACTGTTCCTACTCTTATCAGTTAATATCAGAATGCCAACAACTACTTTGTTGCTTTAAAATATTCAGCATCTGCAGCCAACACACATAAATGGCAACACAAGCCACTTTTAAGAGTCAGCTGCAGTGAATGCACAAACAAGAAAATTTTTGCAATTTATTTGAAAGTCCTAATGCAGCTCTCTTTTTCAATCATGTTCATCTGAAATATTAAAACTGATAAGAGCTTCCCAATAGTGCAACAAAAAGTGCACCATACACATTACAGGTTCAGTGTAATCTGTCCTCTTCCATAAATTTGCATGTCATGTTGGGATCATAGGGAACTACACCAAATATGTCAGTATAATACTGTAGTTCATTGTCCTGATATCTGCGTGAAACCAGTTCTTGCTTACCCAAGTTTATCTCATCTATGCACTGCATCAGATCTTAAATGTAGTATGTTTTATTTGTATGAAAAGTTTTCTGAATAAATTATCTGTTCTATACCTAAAGCTAATGCTTGCATAACCTAGTGTGCCATTTGGATGGGTTTACTTGTGTATCAATACAACTGTCAGGTTTGATTCTGGAGGGTTACATGAAATATATTCCACATCAGTTTTAAGCATCTATTCTCAGTTGCAAAATATATTATGCCATTTCCATATAAATATTTTAAATCATGCTGGGGAATATACCAATAACACAGTTCCAGCATATGTCAGACTTTTAATTTTAGTTGTGTCAACCAAAGAGAACTAGGGACCAAGTCTTGCACTGCCCTCTTTTGTATATTAACCCACTGACTGGCACAAAGTTGCTGGTGGCCACAGCAGATAGCTCTGTGGTGGCCAGCAGTGGTCTCATGGTAGTCAGCATGGTAACAACCAGATATCAGCATTTTGATCTTATTGAGCAAAAATATTTATTTGTATCTAATATGCCTTACAATTTGAGAAGGTTTTTGGGCCTTCAGTGTTTTTATTTCAATATCTTAACAAAACCAAGTGATTAAATGACTAGAAAGTTGTCCATGAATTCAGTTGTAGATACATATTTCAACACAGAGTACTTGACTGTGTAAAGGGTAACCCCTCAAACAGCAATTAGCATTATATCTTTTTAGCCAGGGCTGTTATAGATGCATATTCTTCATGTTCAAGGTTCATAGGAGGCTGGTTAACACAATGACTGCCCTGCTGCTGCCACCAGCAACAGCAGAACTGCCCACCAGACTTGGTGTGGCTGCTGGCAGCCACAGCAGAGCAGCATACTTAATGCAGTGTGCCTGACAAGCTGGTGAAACATCCATCACTAACCATATGTCAATTAACATTTTAAATGCAGAACATTGAGGTCAAGAAACCCAGCAGATATAATAATCTATAAATACTATAATCTAAAAAATAAATTACAACTGAAAAGGCAATTTCCTATCATGTCTACCAAGCAAATTTTGTTTTGTGTCAGTGATTTCTTTTGCTGCAACTGACTAGTAAACAGGAGTGGTAATATTCATACTTTGCCTGTGAAAAGCAGCAGAGCCATTAGAAACAGCTACACACATACTCCAATTTATGTTGAAATTATCAGTTGGATATTTCAGTTAAATTCTGTGAGCCATAGGAAACAAGATAAAGGAACCAAATGAAACAGGTAAACACTGAATTAATTTCTTTATTGACAACACTCAGATTTCTGCATCACCATAGGGATACCAAGCTTAATTCATTACTCGCTTTTTTACATGGCAAGTTTCCCCAGTGGGCCTATAAGCCATGAAACGTACACAAAGCTACTTCTTGCTGTCTTCTCTTTCTTGGACTTCTACTTCAGAAAATCTGAAACATACATTACAAAAACAGATTACACTACTTACAAATCTGGTTTCGGTCACTTCAGTTCATAGCTATTTTTCTGTGAAAAATACTGACTACAGTCATTGTAATTTTGAATATTCAAGTTTTCATGTCTGCAGGAACATGTTACTGAAAGCAGATATTTAAAGGGCACTAAGGTTACAATACTGTTACTATACAATTTCTGACCAACAAAAAGTTATGATGATTGCAACTTAAATACCAAATGCAGTTCTTATGAGAATACGCCATTATCACAAATAATCCACATAGATGCACTAAGAGAAACTATGCAGTGTAACATTGCAGCAGAATACTGTCACCACAAAGAATGAAATTCTATAGTGTTACTGGACACTTTTCTTTTATTCTGTAATGTAAAATTATTGTACTAAATTGCTTATTGTCCATTGACTGCAGTATAAACATTTCTTTCTCCACTACAACTATGTGCTTTTCCTGCAGACGTATTCTCAAAATAGCCAAGCCCTTTAATGAAAACTGCAGTCATCTTGTGGGCACTTAACTGTACCTTCAGTATTTGGTTCTATATCATTCACATTCCTGGTGCATGCATATAAAGTTTTTCAAAACTGAAACATTTTATCACACACAAAACATTTGATGGGACCAGCCATTATACGTACACCCACAACACACAAAATAACAGGAAAGAATGGCTTGATTCAAAGGATAGCTGTGATTAAAACACTAGCAGTGATCAGGATTGGCTGGCATGAGAGTTGATGTCATGATATGACTTCATAATTCTTTGGGGTCCACAAGTTGCACCTGAAATTGCACCCTCTGCAAATACTGTTTCATTTCTGGCATGCAGCTGCATGAGTGAAGGTGAAACTACATGTTCACCCTCTGTCAGAATGCACACTGCCGGTGCTAAAAACAAACATCCGATGTCGCCAGACATGTCATTAGGAATAATAGTTGCCAGCTGAAATACTGTGCAAGAAGTCAACATGATCCAGCTGCAATTCCAAAATCTCATAGAATATTCAGTATGCTGGGAAAACTTTAAGAATCACGTCAGATACCTCTTTGGAGAGGTGGTGGCATTAGAAATCCAGAGTTTGGACAAGCTACACAATAAGTGAGCAAGACTGCTAAGTCCTCTGTGTTTTTTACTCAAGCAAAGTTTGCCAGAGTGAGACGTTTTATCCAGACTGCCACTGCAAAGTTCATTATATAAAAGACAGTCCTAGCGCTAGCAAAAGACAGGATTCGTTCAACTTGCCGTGAATTGTACACCATATTGAAACAGCTGTTATGTATCCATATGGAAATTGCATGCAGCCTACCATCAATTTCCTGGGTATGGGTTGATGGAGTGATCTGGGCAAAGTTGGACTGGGTCCATAAGGTGTCTACTTCAGGACAATTTTTGAAGTTCGCCTGCCTGTCAGCAATGATACTGCAAAAAGATACTTTTAGATGCTCCTTGGTCAATTTATCAGATAAGGTTTTGGTCACTGTAATGTGGTCTGTGCTTGGGAAAGGTTTGAACATCGACCTTATGCCAAGAACTCTGGCTATTGAAGAAGCTGTTAACCTCTTCCTTCAATGTGTCATCACTACAAAAATGCAAATGAACTTCTCCTCCTCCATTACAATGCAAGGCCTCACACAAGTCTGTGCACCCAAGTGGAGTTCACAATACTTTACTGGACTTTTCTTCTTCATCCTCCCTACAGTCCCCATCTTGCACTTTCCGAATTCCTTCTATTTGGCCCAATGAAGGATGCACTCTGTGGGAAGTAATACATGGATGATGGGGTGGTTATTGATGAAGCAGGATGTTGGCTCTGATGTCGACCAGTAGAGTGGTACCACATGGGCACACAGACCCTCCCAATAAGGTAAGGTGCCATAAGGCCATCGGATTGAGCAGAGATTATGTTGAAAAATAGGGTTTTGTAGCCAAATAGTGGGGAGTAATATGGTGTATTGGAACACTGACTAAAGCTAGCCTGCTTTCATATGAAAAATGCGTTGCTTTACTTGTTGAATGCCCCTTGTATTTAGTAGAATTATTGTCAGTGTTATTTTTGCAGTTGTAAAGTTTGAATTCTGTACTTAAAAAAGCTTTTTACATCTTTTTATGTCAAGAGAGCATCTTTGGTGCTCCCACCAAGCTGAATGCTGACTACTGTTCTTAATAAAGTGAAGGTCATCATGTGGAGGAAGATTCTGTCAGTGTGGGTCACAGCTCTGTGATTTACATAAGATTAAATAAGTTTAATTGTCATTAACAAACATAATAAGAAGAAAGTCCCAGTGGAAGCAGCTGGGGCAGTAGACACTGTGAGTAGTGACCAAAAGATGCAGCATTCTTGTGGTAACAGCTGACTGCTGTCGATAGAGAAATTTAGCATATTAGGTAGTAGCAGCTGGGAAGGGCTCATGTTGGCTCGTCGCTTCCTCTGGGTAGCTGCAGGTCATCTGCCACATCAAGCAATGCGTCCTGGTGGGAGCCATGGAGAAGCTGGCTGTGCTGGGGACAAGATCTGCTTGCTGTGACCAGATGGTATCAGTTGGTTAGAACTACAGCTACTTGTAGGTTGCAGTTTACACCAAAAGTCAGCTCACTGTGAATAGAAATTTATTCAGTAGGTGCAATTCACTTTGATACACAATACAAGTGTACTGTGCAGTGCCAACAACCTTAACTTTGTCACTGTGGGTAGTCATAATAAGCATGTCAGACAACAATGCATGGATATAGAGAAATGGCCTTTGTGGGCAAGAGTAATAAACCAGAAATTAAATAATATCAGTGTAATGATAACCACTTGAAAGACATCAAATGTAGAGATAAACCAGAAATCAGATAGAACTAATGTGAGATAACCAGTTTAAAGACCACTAATATGGAGAGAAATCAGAATATAACCAGTTTAAGGGCACCAAATGAAGAAATTAATCAGAAAACAGGAAATTTGAGTTGTGAGACAAAATCTGCATTAACTAGCATAAAGACTTAGATTGTGAATACACATCCCAGGGTATATTATATTTGCAAGTATAGGGCAGAGAAGTTACAAATGAAACAAGAATATTCTGAACCTGACTGATCATATCAGAACTATAAAACTCATAGTTTCACAGGAAATTGATAAAAATAATACTGTTATCCTCCAAGAGATCATGAACCATACTGACCGTGCATATAATGAACTGTTGGAATGTGTTGAGGACACTTCTATTGGAGCCACCAGACACACACTCTCTCCATGTGGGAAATGACAATAGTAAATAATCATGTACAAGAAGAAGTACGGAAATAGAGAAGATGAAAAGCAAATGTCTGAAACTGTAACACAGTAAACATGTTAAAAATAATATTACCAAAGGGTCTTCATACTGTGGTGAGCATTACTGAATAGAAAAGGCAGCATTGTTAGGGCAGTTTGGACAGACTGAGACACATTTGCAGGAAGTTTGTAAATGGGCACAGAATTTACAGTATCTAGGAGTCCTCATACACTGGATAGTAGTATTAATGTATAGGGAAGTGGTGGATAGGCAATTCTGATCATTTGAATGGTACAGGAGAATCAACAGAACTGGAGACAAGGAAAAATGGTTTGCAAGGTTTGCACCATATAAAGATGGTAAACCAAATTTGCCAAGAAAATGGTGGGAGGAATGTGATTTACTTAACAGTACCCACAGGGCTCATAAGTTCTTGAATTTCAAACCAGAAGGAGAATTACATCCAGTAATATGTTTATGAATTTTTGAGAGAGTTTTGCCATCAAAGTGGAATGACAGCAAGGAAATGCAATTTGTGATATGACATTTAGAGGTTGAAGCAACCAAATGGGCTGTACTTCATATACATTTTAAGAATTGGGTAGATTTTTACAACAGTTTAAAGATAAATACTGGTCAGAACGTGAGCAACATGAGGTTACACTCAAGTTACTAGACCCAGACCCTTACAATAGTGGTAAAGAAAGCAGGGGACAGTGTGCGATCCGTTTTTCATGCAAGGGTGATAAATTAGATTATCAAAATGGAAAGAAACCGCCATATTTTGGTGGAAGAAATCCTTTTGAAGCTCTCTGAAGCAAAATATATTAGCAGTATGGACCTGATAGTGGGAGGGGAAAGTGCATATGAATTCGAGAGAGCATACAGCCTTCTTGTTCAAAGATAAGTCATACCAATTCAAGGTAGTGCCTTTTGGACTAAATATATTGGTAGTTGTTTTCATCATAGTGCTAGATTTTGCTCTAGGGCCTCAACTATTGTGGACATCAGTCCTATACATAGAATATAAATTAGTTGTATCTGAAACTTTGAAAAAGCATATTGCCATATTAAAAGAACTAATTTATTTAAAAAAAGATAAGAGGCAAGATTTTGAGGCCATATAGTTGATAGCTCAGGTATTAGATCTAATCCTTCCCATGTAGAAGCAATTGCTCAGTTTCCAAGTCCAAAGAGTAGAAAACAAAAGGAATAGAAAACATTCCCTGTAATTGTCAGTTTCCTTACGCATTATCTACCAGGAACAGATATAACTAACAAGAAATTATTTGATCTAATTAAACAGATGGGGTGAGCAGCAGGAGAACACTTTCAATAATATAAAATGTGACTTACATTAGTTAATGTGCCAATTCTGTTTCACCTTAATTTTGAGCAAGACTTTAATTTGTTGACAGTTGCATATATTACAGACTGTTATGAGATGTGTCTCAAGGAGAGTGTAACGATGCCCACCTTGCTTTATATCTTTGTTGTCATTTATTGTCCTTGGTGTCAACGTACTGGCTAAAAAAATAAGGGGATGGACGTGCATTACTATCTACTGTAAATGATGTAGCTGACAGTTGCACAGTTGCATTTCACAGTATTTTACTTTCACTTTTCACAGCCCCCCAATAATACACAGCTATATATGGCCAGTGCACTATTGTTCTAACTTCCCATAAACCTCATTAATAGTTAGCAGGTGAACATCCACATACTGCTACAAGAGTTTCTTGTTGAACATCAATAATCAGTAAAAACATAACCATGTAAATCACAGTTCTTTCGGAATAATCAGGTACATATTGAACAGACACTGTCATTGCTTGAATACACGGCCTATTAGTGTAACACTTGTTTCACTGTTAAGATGATGCAGTGTTGTCGTTCTAACTAACACAGGTTCCTCGTGTGAAAATTGGCCATGGACTGACTGTCTCGTGAGCAAAAATTGGGCCCTTATATATCCTCATAATAATATGTGCAGAAACTACACAGTGTTTGAAGTTTAATTTCCAGAAATTACAATTAAAACTTAACTCATTAAATTAACTGAATACATTGAAAAATTGGTTGTTTTTAACAGTTTCTTCTACTACAGGGGTTAAGCCAGATTATTTGTTTAACTCATGACAATACTTTGGACAAAACTGTTAATTACTTTGGAATTAATTAATGGATTGACCAGATAGATATTGCAAATAGCTAACTGGGCAATTCAATGACCATGTGGGAATGAGATGCATGTAGAGGTATACTAAAGAAACTATCCCACAAATAACTGCACATAAATATTTATTTCCACAGTAGTCATACATGTTTTTGAAGAGAGCCAAATAGATACTTTAAGATTTCCAGAATTTTGACTTCCAAATGTTTACAATTATTACAAAATATATATTTGTTTACAAGTCAACAACAGAATTTAAGTTACAAAACAATTACTGATATGATGAAAGATACTAACTAGGAACAGTCGAAATAAATTAGAAAATCAATTACTTACATAGAACTAAGCACAAAATTAGATCTGGTGTTATGTTCTTTAAAACTGAGGGCCAACCTTTCCCTTTTATGAAAATGCACGTTATACTCATGTATGTTAATGGTAATTAGTTAAAATTGAAAAAAATGAATTTTAAGGACACAGATGGCAAAAGAAGAGAGGAAGTAAAAAAATCCCAGCTTGCTTTGACACATCACCTCCTCATTGGATTGGCCAGACAGATATTGCAAATAGCTAACTGGGCAATTCAATGACCATATGGGAATGAGATGCATGTAGTGGTATACTAAAGAAACTGTCCCACAAATAACTGCACATAAATATATATTTCCACAGTAGTCATACACATGTACACAGCAAGAGACATAAATGCAGACTCCTAGAAGTACATGGTGGCTCAAATCCCCAGATCTCAGTCAAAGATCATGTTGTTCATGGTCGATATGACCTATCGGTGCCACACAGCCCCCCCACCCCCCACCCCCACACCCTTCCGCACTACGGAGTACCACAGGTGAGTCTTCACTGGAGACAGTGTTGGTGGTCGTACAAGATGGTAGACTCACGACCAGGACCTCCACCTCGACTGGGGCGGGGTGTGGAGGCAGAGTGATGGGAGGCAGACCCACTTCGAAGTTGTTGAGCCAATGAGGATGGACGATGTGGAGGCTGGCCTATGAGCAGGTGGGTGGAACGGTGGATGGCTGGGTGTAGGTGTGGCAAGCCTGGATGCTAAACGAGCCGTCTGGTCAGATGAAGTCATCAGGTCGCACTCACGAGGGAGGGTGAGTCTATGCGCAACATTGAAATTTAGCTGGTCGTTGGGTGGCTGGTCTGTGAGTAGAATGAGAACTGGGTCATCGAGAGTTATGATTGAAATGTCGTCCACGCCGTATGGGGCTGCGTTGCAGAGCAGGGTGACTATGGGAGTGGGTGCTTCATAGTCGGTGAGGTAGCAGCGAAACCCACACACGGGGTGGAGGTTGACATATCCAAGAAACTTGCAAATGGCGACAGGGAGGTGTCGGGTGAAAAAATCGGCGTGGTAGCCTGAGGAGAAAAGTTGTCGGACTCCATGGCAGGAGAGAGACTGGCGGGAGAGTTGTTAGAAGAATCTGACTGGACAAGCAGGGGGGCATCGGGATCCACAAATGCTGTGTAGGGAAGCAGCATACTCACGCCTTATAAAATTCACATCAGTCTTTCCATTGTGTGCCAGCCTAGTCCGCTGTAACTAGCTCTGACATCATAAATATTGCGCAATACTTTAAAATGAAGTAAATAACCTGAAACGTTTCTAGCATGTCAGGAGTAATACAAAATCAATATGTGTTGGATATCAGTTCAATAACTTTAACCATTTTCGAAATTTGGATGTTTTTCTGTAAAAATCATTGGCGCAACAGAAAAGAGCTAGAAACTTAAAAATTTATATTTAGATTCCTTTTGCATAATAATTTAGTAGAAACAGTATTCTGGATCTCACAAATTAAAATTTTAGTTGAAATTCATGTTTTCCTGAATTTTGTCTTAGAAATTAAGGAAGCAAGATAGATTAAGAAGGCGAATAAATAAGGCTAGGATATTTAAATTTAAATAGAAGGGAGATCCGCTATAACCATAAAAATGTGAGAAGTTTCAACAGAATAACTATAAAACTATAGCTATAGCCTATCTCCAAAGAGCAAGTTCAGAGCTGTGTAGTGTAATTAAATTAATTCTCTCGCCCAAAATATTTGACTTAGCCACGTCAGACTTTTATTATGATTACTTACTTGTGTGCTGATTACACAATTAAAATTGAAAGCTTCATAGGCCATCAGCAAAGGAAGCAATGATTTATTCGATAACTTAAAGTGGTGCATTACTAGCCCAGCGGCTAGTCGGGAGAGCAGATTTGATCAGGTGTTCTCTTAGCTATCCGCACCGCGGCTTTATATGTAAGAATGCTGCACAAGAAAAGGAAGGTCCCAGTTCTCTCCAGATGCTGATTAGCGCACCACCTGTGCCGGGAGTCGCTTCATGTCAATATTGTTGATATAAACAGCCTCAGATGCAGTAATAAGTGACTCGGGATACGCGTAACCATGAAATCGTTTCCGAATAAAGTGTTAATTTTGGGATGACGTTAATGATCTATCTTTAGTTTGCGTATGTCATATTTTCACGTGCCGCCACAGGACAGACATTCTACCATTATTAGCGTGGCGTTTGATGAACATTATCATCAAGTTATGGCGAGCACTCACTTAAACATTTAATTTGAACAGTTATAGTGGCATCAGTGCATTAGACTCTGCACTGCTCTGGTAGTTGGATTGTGTGGATTCTTTTTGGTCTGTAACTTTCAGAATATAGTGAACATTTTAGAGAGAATGGTTTTTGATTATGAATTCCAGACAATCTCCTAATTCCTCAGAGCTATAAGCTGTAGCTATAAATGTATTTCTCAGATGAAGTGGGCACTAGGAATTCTAATTACAGGCTTCATGTTTTGCTAATCACTTTCCGGTTGCCAATATTGCAGTTAGAGAGCCAGTGTTGAGAATGGCAAACAGCATAAATACAAAACATTTATTCTATTATTCCACCCGCCACCCCACAGCTGGTTTGAGTTGGTGTAACGAAACAGTTTGGGGAGAGTCTTTGACGATGATGTCAAAAGTTGTATCGCCCCACCGGAGGACTTTAAAGTGGCCAAGGTAAGGTGTTTGCAGAGGTTGTTGGGGCATCTCTCAGCATCACATGGGAGCAAGTGTTGAGAGTGGTTGGCACATAAGTGTCCGGCAGGGAGTGGCTGACAGGTGGGTGCAGGCGCGCATGTTTGAAGTGCGACTTATGAAATCTGGGGAGGGGGGGAAATCTTCAGGTACCTGAGGCTGAATGAGTTCCCCTGGTAGGATGGGGTTCTCCGCAAAAGTGAATTCTGAGATAGTTCCCTGTAAGTCGGGCTTGAAAGTTGAGTGGTGGCCGAGGAGCACTCATGTAAGGGCTTCAGACCAGAGGCAGTCATGGCACCTGAGGGCCGTTTTCTTAGTGCAGTGCCACCGTTCTATCAACCCATTGCTTTGTGGGTGGTAGGCTGTGGTATGAATTTTCTTTATGTTGCAGATGTTGAAAAAAGGGTGAACAGGGAAGACTTAAACTGCCGACCCTGGTCAGTGGTGATGGTGGTTGGACAACTGACCCTAGAAATCCATGAGTAGATGAAACCCTTGGCCAAGGTCTCGGCTGTGATGTTAGGTAAAGGAACTACCTCTACCCAGTGGGACATGCAGTCGATTGTGGATAGAATGTATCTGTGGCCCTCCAACGGTGGAAGAGGACCGACAAGATTGCTATGTACATGGCGAAATTGTCCTGGGGAAATGTCAAATCTGCCGAGTGGTGGGGTGGTGTGGCAGCTGATTTTGTTGCATTGACAGGGGACACAGCTGCGTGCCCAGCTCTGACAGTCCCATTTTATATTTTGCCAAATGAAACCCTCAGAGACAAGCCGTGTAGTAATATGGACGCCAGGGTGAGCGAGGTTATGCAGTACGTCAAAGGCCTGCCGGTGCAGGGGGGGTGGGAGCAACAGGTGTAAGGTACCAGTAGAAGAATCGCACCACACCTCATCCACAATGCTGGAGAATTTAGCTTTGGTAAACACAAGGGATGTTCGAGGGTCTGCGAAGAGAGCTTGAGATTTCTCGTTGGAGGCTTGTAGGGCGGCCAGGTTGGATAATTCTATGATGCGCGAAATAGTATTGATCAGCGAGAAAAATCTGTGGCGATGTTGTCCATGCCTTTGATGTAGCGACCGTTGATTGTGAATTGGGAGACTAGATCAAAGTGGTGGAAACGCCGAGGGGGTGGGTCCTTGGGGGGGGGGGGGGGGGGGGTTTGCAGAAAGCGTCTGCGAGTGGTTTGTGATCCATGAGGATGAAGAACAAGGGACCCTCCATGTCGGGGTGGAAGTGTTTGACGTCCTTGTAGACCGCAATTAGATCTATCGAAAGCAGAGTATTTCTTCTGAGCTGTTGATAGTTTTTTAGAGAAGAAATGAAGAGGGGAAACCATGTCTGCATCACATTGCTGTAGTACCTCTCCCATCGTGATGTCACTGACGTCTACAGTGATGAACAACTTGGCCGAGGGGCCGGGCTGGGCGAGCGTCACTGCATGAGCTAAAGAAGTCTTTAGTGCAACGAAGGCCTCCAGCATAGGTGCAGTCCAGCGAACGGGTTTGGGTCTTGAAGTATGTTTATCTGACACCAAGTCTGTCAGCGGGGCCTGCATGGTGGCGGAAGAGGGCAGGTGATGGTGGTAGTAATTTATTGTGTCCAGGAAACGTTGGAGTTTCTTGTAAGTAGTAGGGGGCAGCATTGACACGATAGCCTGCATGCGAGATTTGGGAGGCTGTATTCCATCGGTGGAGATGGTGTAACCCAAGAAAGTGATGGAAGGCTGACAATTAGAATGTCTTTGTTGACCTCGACGCCGTTGGAGTTCAAGGTCTGGAGGACCATGGATAAATGATTTTTATGTTCCTCAGCCGACTTACTGAAAATGATTATGTCAAACAGATATGCAAAGCAAAGCTCCAACTGTCATAAGTTGGAGTCAATGAATCGCTGCCACATTTGTGCCAAGTTTTTCAGGCTGAATGGCATGAAGTTGTATTGCAACAAACCAAGTGGTGTGATAATAGCTGTTTCAGGGATGTCTTTCAGCACTATGGGAATCTGCTGGTAGGCATGTTTACAGTCAATATCACTGAAGATTGTAGCGCCCAGTAACATATGAGTGAAATCATTTACGTTAGGCATGGGGTAATTGTCTGTAATTCAGAAAGAACCATCATGTTTGAGGGTGAGGTGAATCAATGAAGACCAGTTGCTGTCTGACAGTTGCAGGATAGCTACCTCCAAAAGTTCGTTACTTTGGTGCGGGCTGCATGCAACTTAATAGGGTTGAGGTGTCTAAGCTTGTGTCTAATAGGAGGGCCGGCAGTGGTAACTATCTGGTGGGTCATTCCGTCAGTCATGGAAGAAACTGAGAACTGCACACGAGACTGATCATTGCCGTGGCGCAAAGTTTTTGGATGAGTAGGGTGCGACGAGACATAGCCGTTAGCGTGAGTGGGAAAGGGCAGCCCAGAAGTCACATGCCTAGTATGTGAGCACAGCGTGCACTAGTTTGGAGTGGGCAGCTGTGCACACTGCGTTGAGCGGGTCAGAATGCACGGTGAATGTCTGCTGTCAACCTTACACTTGATAACCAGCATGGGTGAGAGCGGCATTGACGTTGCGCCTGGAACAGGAATGGCCACCGAGTCACGTGGCTGGCGCGCGAGAGAGGTTGAATGTTTATCAACACTCGGGGCTGCTGCTTGCACGGTGTGCGTGGTTGCTTCGTGCACGCGACTGTCACTAGAAGCACTGTTTGAAACAAAAGGCACTGAAAGTGGCGAGCATGTCAGAGGTGCAGAGTCTACCGGACACAAATCGTCACATGCGATTAATGTATTTGGACTAACCTGATGAGTGTCTAAGCTGGTGTCACCCAGAGAAGCTTGATTAGGTGGCGGAACTGTGGACTCCAGTTTTAGCAGTGAGTTACGAGCCACAACGAGCTCGTAGGTGTGTGTGATGCATTGTTTCAGCTCATCATTGTCCAGGTCGAGTTGTGCCACTGAGTAGTATTCTGACAGTAGATTAGTTACACAGTTCACAATGTTGCCTGCGATGGCAGAGCACTTGCATACTAACTCACACGTTGCGAGAGATGCAAAGCGGGTGAAATAAGTGCGGGAGCAAAGTATCTGAGTGTTAGTGGGATGGTGTAGCACTGAGCCCTGAACTACATTCGGAGAGAGTTTGTAATTGGACAAAAAATCCATACCGAGAATTGGTTCATCAATGTCAGAAATGTAGAAAGTCCATGGAAAACACAGAGAATCAGATAGGTGCACCATAACTTTGACAGAGCCTGAGGTTTGTAATGTTGATGCATTGACAGCTCGTAGAAGTGACTTCGTCAGTGAAAAGCTGGGGGGAGCCATCGATGTAGGTATGATAGACACATCAGTACCAATGTCAACTAGGAAAGTGAGCCGTGACGAAATGTCAGTCATGTACAAATGACGGCTCAGCAGGGCGGACGAATGGACGGAGTGCAATATATGAGGATGCCTGTGAGGTTCCCTGCAGGATTCAGCATCTTTTAGGTCCTGCGGTTGGCGTTTGGGTGCTGCCAAGGTAACCAGCACATCTTAACATCCTCGCCGAAAACCTTGTCGTACCAGCAGTACAGATGAGCCAGATGTGGTGATGATGGTGACTGCAGCAGTGGAGGAGGCTTGTCCTCGTTGATTTGTTCTGGTATGTATACCGGCATGTATGGAGCATGGACAATCCTGGAGTGCTCAGACGGTGGAGAGAGCAAGTGGATGCTGCCAGCGATGTAGAAGGCGTGGAGGTGGAGTGAGCCCTGCCTCTGCCGGCAGATGGCTGGTAAGCAAGAGCAGTTGTGCCAACTAGCGGTGAGTGGTGAGCTGCCTGGCATTGTTGTAGCAATGAATACAGTTGATCTGTGTTGTGGAGACAAGAGCCGATTGACTCAAAGGAGTGCTGGAGCAGATGGCTCTGTAGGTCAGTAGGCAGCTTGGCAGACCACACCGCCCACAGAGTGACGTCCGACATGGTATGTTCACTCACAAGTAACCAAAGGTGATGCCAGAGTTGTAATGGGGTTCAGTCCCCCTGGTGTTCCTCATACAAGATCTTGATGATTCATTCTTGTGGTGAGCAGGCGAGTTGTTCAATGACCATCTTCTTCCCAAACTCATATTTTGGTAGAGGCGGTGGCAAGAGGAGTTGATCGCAAGTTAAGTCTGAATGGTCATGGAGGTGTGTGATGAGACATAGGAATTTAGAGTTGTTGTCAGACACGTGATGCAACTCGAAAAGATGCTCGACAAGTGCAAACCATGACACTGGGTTGTCCTCGTATAAATGTGGCAGCTTCGGCAGACGACTTGGAGGTGGGGTTGGAGGGGGCTTCGGTGTCTCTTGGAAAACTGTCTGGTCTGTGATGGGAGAGGCTATGCAGCAGGCCAGTGCGGTAGGCTTGGGTGTGTTTCTGGCGAAAACGTCCATAGCAACCGCAGGTTGCATTGTCCTTGATGTGTCACGAAAACACCACGCGGCTGACACGGTCGGTACCATGGGAACGGGCAGTTGTGTGGTGTTGGGGTCCCATAAACTGGGCCGTAGGCTACAGGCACTGATTTAAATTAACCTACCTTGGAAATAATGCCGAAGGCCGGTGTGGCAGATACAGTTGGTGCTGTGGGAGAGGTGAGCAGCTGAGCGGCTGGAACTGGGGCCCCCTGTGAGTGCGAGGGTGGGTTGGTAACTCTTATGGCAAAAGTTTGATTTCTCTGCGTACCTTGAAGACATGCCCCATGAGTTTGCACTATGAATGACTGGTGGAACTTGCAGAAAGTCACTTCAGTGTGGTAAGACACCATTGGAAGGCGAAACACCAAATGATGCACTCAAACCGACATGGTCGAAAACTTGAGAGACGGGTCTGGGGGGTGAGTAAGGAGAATTGTGCGTACTAAAATGTCCTTGATTAGTTTGCAAATGAGGCAAAATCAGACCAGGTCGCAGTTGATTGTGGCCTGGTGCATTTTGCAGTAATGGCAGCACAGCACACGGCACCACAGCAACTGTTGTTGCAGCCCGTTGAGAGTCAAGGTACATGTGTGAATGTAGATCACTTTGAGTATTATGCGATCGATCAGTAGGTACGCAGTTTGGAATATTGTTCACTTCAAACTTCACACGTTGGTGAACACAGTCTGGCAACAAAACCCGAGTCCATTGTTTGTGTTAGCAGTGTAGCACTCGACCATTGTAGAGTGACAAAGTTTGAGGTTAATGTGGCTGGAGATCACAGATTGCTGTGAATTAATGTAGAACCGGTCATTGGTAAAGGAACGTTGTGGAGATTCCAAATCTTCAAACAAAGTGTTGGGTGAGGCAGCCATGGCGGGGTGCACATAACCTGTTGATCCTAAAACACCCGGCACGGTAGTCACGCAAGATATGCAAATTTCGGGGTCACCAGTATGGGAACGAGATGTGTGTAGAGGTATACTGAACAAACTGTCCCACAAATATCTGCACATAAATATGTATTTCCACAGTAGCCATACACATGTACACAGCAAGAGGCATAAATGCAGACTCCTAGAATTACATGGCAGCTTGAATCCCCAGATCTCAATCAAAGATCATGTTGTTCATGGTCAATATGACCTATCGATGGATGAACCACAAGGGATGCCAGAAATTGGGTTTAAAATCTACACACGAAAAATTACATAAGAAATCTTATCAAAAACGTACAGTACATATAATAGAAAGAAACACTCCACATGGGAAAAATATATTAAAAACAAAGACGCTGCAACTTACCAAACGAGAAAGTGCTGGAAGATAGAGACAATAAAAAACACACAAACACACACACAAATTTCAAGCTCTTGCAGCCCACGGTTGCTTCGTCAGGAAAGAGGGAAGGAGAGGGAAAGACAAAAGGATTGGGTTTTAAGGGAGAGGGTACAGAGTCATTCCAATCCCGGGAGCGGAAAGACTTACCTTAGGGGGATAAACCTGTCCCTTTTCCCCCTAAGGTAAGTCTTCTGCTCCTGGGATTGGAATGACTCCTTACCCTCTCCCTTAAAACTCACATCCTTTCGTCTTTCCCTCTCCTTCGCTCTTTCCTGATGAAGCAACCATGGGCTGCTAAAGCTTGAAATTTGTGTGTGTGTGTTTGTGTGTTTTTTATTGTGTCTATCTACCAGTGCTTTCTCAGTCGCAGCATCTTTGTTTTTAACATACAGTACACATATTTTTTCAAATTTATACTTATACTACTGGCCATATAAAAATCCCCATACAAAATATTTACATACAGTCTATTGCAAAATTACACAAAATATCCACAAGTTATACTTTTAACAAAAAATTAGGCACCTTCATCATAAGTTATGTCCTTTTTGGGTAAGCAAAGATTATATTTAAAGATACATATCATTTGATACAAGTCCTATCTTGCTTCAAATAATAAATCCTCATGGGTAGCAAATAATTTAATTTACACTGTGCATTGCAGTTCATGTTTAGACAAAAAAATTTCACTTGCTCAATATTTAGTAATTTTCACAAGCACTTTCAGTTTCTCAGTGAGCTCTTACACACTTTCTCACCAAATTGTCCATACCTTCAACGGGTCTAAGTGGCAGTTAGCAAGCAAATGCACTGCTATCAGTTCTCTTGGAGGTGGTTCTCCTCCACATGTACATGAAAAAAAAAATAGACAAAATACCCTACTTTAGTACACTTACTTTTACTTCTAACTTAAGTCTAAGAAAAAATTTTTTTAACACTAATGGCAAATGATAGCATTACATCATAAATAAATACATTACATAGTTCTCATAACATTACAATAATAAATACTAAATTTGACTATAGTACGAAAGGTGTGAACTAGAAAATAATTTTAAATCAAATCAACATTTCAATACAAAATATTACTCTTAGTCATAACTGTCTGAAATTGGTTAAACTCAAAAGACTTTTGTTTCTTACTCATTTGCAAAATAGAAAAAACTCAAAATGTGCATGAGCATAGATTTACCAATCATTATGTTATGAAAAAAGAATAGAGTCACCATTAAAAAACTCAATTACTACTCAATTCAAAATTACTGGAGGTGGAAGTTGTCCCAAATCATTGCCCCACTTCTCTATTCCACTCTGAGCACTATTCTCATTGAACCAGAAAATTAAATGCTCACAAAATGCTACCAAATAGTTTACTTGTCAGAATATTCACATCAGTCTAGCACCACAGTTATCAGTTAATCAGCAAACTCATTGTTCTTCATTCCAGTATTACCACTTTAAGCTCATAATTCCTCAGAACACAAATTGAAGTTTTCTGATAATGTATAAATCCAATGTTGCAACATTAAATGACTTCTGTCTCACAAGAATTTTGCACTTTCTTTTAAGCTTTCAGTCCCAGCTGTAGTGTCATGAATTGCACAATATACACAGCACCCAATGTTGCCTAGTTCAAAAATAGATCATCAGTACAGTTACACCACATTTGTTTGTATACTACCTCCTTTTTCATTCACCATGTCTGTCAGCTACATTACTTTACTTACATTTCTTACCTTGTTAGCTAGTGGACTGCATTCTCAAAAAATATCCCTACTGCAGAGACAGATTCCCTAACAATTAAGAGTACCCCAGTATGGAGTACTCTTGAGAGGCCGGGGTGGGGGGGGGGGGGGGGTGATTATGGCGTCGGCAGGGGTGTTTCGCAGGAGCTGGACCACGGTCAGCTCGACAGTGTCGTTGGGGAGCTGTGCGGGTAGATGTTGTGAAGGACGATTCGGCCACTGAACCTGGAAGTCGTTGAAGCAAGTCGGGTGTCGTACTGGGCGTGCTGGACGTGTGGCAACGGGTAGGCCGGGGGTTTGCGGGTGGAACAGAGCGACGACGACGATGTCTCCAGTGGGCGTGGCGAACACACGAAGCATGTCCAAGTCAGCGTAGGGCGGGAGGAGAACACATTTCACCAGGTGGCAGGGAATGATGGAGGTTGTGTCATGAGCACTGGATGAAGAGAAACACACAATGAACAGTGTATAATTACGCAGTATTATTGAGATGTTGTGGATTATGTCTGGGGGGACAGGCACAAATACCTCGAGCGAGGGCACATTCAAGACGGGGGGGCAGGGCGAGGCAGGCTACGGGGGAGAGGTCGAAGGGACCGACGAAGGGCCTGGCGGCAAGGGCGTGAACGTAGGTAAGCTCGACGTGGTGAGCATGTGGTCACTGGACAGAGTGCGTGAGACCAGAGTAGAGGGCGAGGTTGGAGGAGAGCTCGACGATTGGAGCTGGAAGTCACTCAACGGAGTGTGTAAGTCCGACGTGGAGGGAGTGGTTGGAGCGTCGTGAGCCATGACACTGAGTGGCGTGGTCGTGGCCTGAAGGGGGGTAGAAGAAGGCTCAAGATGAGCAGACTTAAGTCTGTTGAGAGAGACTGTAACAGCTGAATCTTTCATCTGGATGTCATAGGTGTTGGCTGAGCGCCGGAGAACTCAATACTGGCCGGTATATGGGGGGTGGAGGGGAGCACGGATAGTGTCATCTCAGAGCATGATGTACTCACAATTGACCAGAGATTTAGGGACGTGAACCTTAGGGTGGGAATGGCTGGTGGGCGGAGGGATATGGAGGTTGATGAAGTGACGTCTGACGCAGTCCACGAAGGAAGGTAAGTCAGACTGAGGGAGAGAAGCGGAAGGGCTCACAAGTTCGCAAGGGAGAACAATGTTCTGGCCATATACGAAGTCAGCTATTGTGCCTTTGATGTCTCCTTATAAATTGCATGAATGCCGAGTAGCACAAGGGTAGGGCCTCTGTCCATAGAGAGTCGTGGCATTGAAGAGCCGCCTTGAAAGTGCGGTGCCAGCACTCAACTAGCCCATTACTTTGTGGTTGATATGCTGTGGTATGGATGCGTCGGATGCCGCAAATGTTACAAATCCTGTTGAACAGGGCAGACTGAAATTGTCTGCCCTGGTCAGCCGTGATGATAGCTGGACATCTGAAACGCGATACCCATGACTCGATGAAAGCTCGAACAACAGTTTCTGCCATAATATTGGGGAGGGGGACAGCCTCAACTCAGCGAGTTGTTCAGTCGATAGACGAGAGAACATAATGAAAGCCGTTAGAGGGGGAGAGAGGGCAGACAATGTCAATATGAATATGCCGGAAACACCCAGGAGGGATCAAAAAGGTGCCGAGGGGGGTGAAGAGCGCTTGTGTACTTTGCATCTTTGGCACGTGATGCAGGAGCGTGCCCATTGCTGGCGCTCTGCTACGAGGCGGGCAGATGCACGAACACCAGGGTGAGCTAAATTATGCAATGCATTGAAGGCAGCTCGACGGAGCGTGGTTGGGATGAGAGGGCATAACATTCCCGTACTGTCGTCACACCAGATCTCACCAGGGAAGGTGGTGCAGACGAAGTGTAGTGAAGAAGTAGTCTGAAATCAGGTTTTGTGTTTCCACATCAGCAGGTTGGAAGTTAGGCAGTTCAGGGAGGTCTAACAGCAAATGGACGGCGTCAACTCGTGAAAGGAAATCAGCAACTATATTGTCAGCACCCTTTATGTGTCTGACATCACTGGTGAACTGAGATATGAAGTCCATGTATCTGAAGCAGCGAGGAGGCGGGTCAGCTGGCGGGTATGTAATGGCTGCAGCCAGGGGTTTGTGGTCCGTTAAAACATAGAAAGGGCGTCCCTGAATGTCAGTCTTAAAATACTTGATCGCTTCGTAGACCGTGACCAACTCCCTGTCAAATGCAGAATATTTCCATTGTGCATTGGTGAGCTTGCGCTAGAAGAACTGCAGAGGCGAAATTTGGCCGTTGATTGTCTGGCTAAGGACAGTGCCGATGGCAGTATCGCTCGCATCTGTGGTGATGAAAAGGTGCGCATTGGGATGAGGATGCGAGATGGTGCAGGCCTTGGCAAGAAGATTCTTGAGGGCGGTGAAAGAGTCAGTAATAACAGGGGTCCATGGAATAGTCCATGATCCAGAAGTGTGGGTGCCTGCCAAGGCGTCAGTCAGTGGAGCCTGAATTTCCGCAGCCTGAGGTAGATGTAAGCGATTATAATTAACTATCCCCAGAAAGCACCAGAGCTCTTTGAATGACGCAGGTCTGGGTAGGTTTAGTACTGTTTGTACTTTCTCAGGGGGTGGTGAAATGTGACAGCGGGTTGATGTAGCTGATTTGTCATGGTTGGTCTCAATGCCTGCTGCCATGAGACTGTTCATAACAGTTTGCACATGTCGAATATTGTCATCGACAGAGGAGCTGAACACAAGAATGTCATCAAGATATGCAAAGCAGAATTTTAGGTTGAATAGCACTTTGTTGATGAAGCGTTGCCAGGTCTGGGTTGCATTTTTCAGACCGAAGGGCATGAATCAAAACTGAAATAACCCGATTGGGTTGGCGATTGCTGTCTTCTCGATGTCTTCAGGTAACATGGGGATCTGGTGGTAAGCCCGTTTGCAATCAATGACAGAGAACGTGGTCGCACTGCAAGGGAACTGGTAAAGTCGGCAATGTTGGGTATGGGGTAGGTGTCCATAATTGTTTGTGCGTTTAGTTGATGGTAGTCTACACACCTGTGCCAGGACCAGTCTTTCTTGGGTGTCATACATATGGGCGTAGACCAGCTACTGGCAGGGGGTTCAATGACGCTCGGGAGGACGACGGTTCAATCCCGCGTCCAGCCATCCTGATTTAGGTTTTCCGTGATTTCCCTAAATCGCTCCAGGCAAATGCCGGGATGGTTCCTTTCAAAGGGCACGGCCGACTTCCTTCCCCGTCCTTCCCTAATCCGATGAGACCGATGACCTCGCTGTCTGGTCTCCTTCCCCAAAACAACCAACCAACCTTCAATGACGCCACAGCTTAGTAGTTCGGAAATCTGATTTTTAAGGTCAGAGAGGCGCTCAGGACAAAGTCGGTGTGATTTACTGAGATCAGAGGACCTGGCGTGAGGTAAAGCTTGGGAAGCGTGCCATTGGTGATGACAGAAATGTTGCCGGTGGCACGGGAGGCAGTTTGTTTACAATGTGTGGCGGGCAGGGCGAGCGAGGAGTGGTCGTCGTGTTCGAAGCCACTCAGCGGATCTGATGGTAGCCGAGGCAAAGTGTCCCAGGAGTCAACGTGACAAGATGGCCGCCAGCCCGAAGCAGTGGCACCGTGGTTGGGTGATCTCGGTAGAGATCGTGAGCCCTTTGTGAGTCCATTGTCCGAGGCTCGCAGCCTGTGGCAGCATGGTCGCGGGCGAAATGCTTGGTGTGATTGCACTGTTTGTGTTGTCACTGGTGGTGGCACGGCAGCACTAAGGAGCTGAAATTGCATAGTTTGGGGTGCAGCCTGCAATGGGTGGGGTAGGAGCTGTCAGTTTGGGAACATGTGATGCTCATCCCGTATGCGCACTTGTGTCCGACCGAGTGTCAAACGCTGCCATGTTAGGAGGGTATGGCCCTGTGGAACTGTCAGTACACATTGTGGCAGTCTTGATAGCACAGTTGCGAGGGGTAGTGGTAGGTAAACACACGGAGGCTCGATTGCTGGGACTACAAGCAGATTCGGCGCAGTTACTGACCTTGCTTTGTCCTTGTTGTGGTGTCTGTAATTCCTTTGCTGCATCGGAGAGCTGGAGCTGAGTTTTGTGGAGCTGGAGAGAGAGCTCGAAGTTTTCCTTGTGTAGGCGAGCGACGTGTTCAAGCTCGACAAGGCACTTGTGTGTGGTTTCTTGTAACGTCATCGACAGAGACGAACATGTACAGATGAGATGAGACTGGACTGATGTGTCACGGTGGGGGATTACTCAACGGAGCACAGGGGAAATGAGTCTTGGACGGATGATGAAACACGGTGTTTTGCACTAGGTCCGGTGAAACTTTATGTTGTCGCAAGAGGTCACTGCCTAGTATAGGTTCGTCAATTTCGCACACTAAAGAAGTCCACTCGAGTTTGCAGTTTGCTGAGAGTAAGATGACGTGGGAAGTTGAACCCGAGCATTGTAGTTTAGTTGAATTCACGGCTTGAAGTGAAGTATGATGATGGCGGATATTCAACGACGCTAAGGATGTGGGCAGCAGTGAAACAACGACGCCTGTGCCCACTAGGAAAAGGTATCCTGACGAAATGTCTTTAATGTAAAGTCGTCCACAATTATCTGGTTGTTCCCAGACAGAATGGAGTACTGGGGGGTGCCTGTCATGTTGTGCGCAGGAGGCGGCACCCGAACCTACCTGCGATTGGCGTTTGGGAAGTAGCAGGGAGGTCTGCAACTCCGTGCTGCCTCACCAAGCCATGTGTGGAACTAACAGTACGGGTAGTGCAGTTGCATTTCCCGCGGAAAGTTCGCTGCCAGTGGCGGTGGCTGAAGTTCGCTGGCCGCAGCAGGTTCGGTTGCAGGAGGGGGCGTGACTGTGGGAAGAGCCGGTGACATCCCAGTTGCTTGTTTACTGCTTCCCAGAGCGAGTGGAACGCTCAGCACAGTACGGCCCCGGCTGTGTCCGGCCGCAGGGTGATGAGCCTGAGCCTGAGACTTGTCAGGTAGGCAGTGGCTGGCGACGTGGAGCAGTGATGCATCGTGTAGCTTGTCAACAATTGTCATTCTTTGCTCGACAGGTTCAGGAGTCCTTTGAGCCAGAGCAAAGCGGATGAGAGGAGATAGTTTATCTGACCAGATGGCGAGGAGAGCTGTGTCAGAGAATAGATCGGCACTGACCAGGGCACGTAGCCGTCTCCAGAGCTGGGAAGGTTTGTCATTTCCTAGTTGCTCGACATGGAGCACTTGCCATATTGCTGCCTCAGTTGAGCGTGCAAGCTGACGTAGAACTGTCTTTTTCGCTAGAGTGTACTGGGTAGAAGAGTCCGGGGCATTGACCAGGTCAGCAATCAAGTCCTCCTGGTTCTGCAGGTGGGTGATGAGGCACAGAAACATGGTTTACTCGTCTAGTTTGTAATGGTCGAACACTTCGTCCACAATTTTGAACCAGATTGTTGCTCTATCGGGATTAAGCAGTGGCAGCGTCGGTAAGCGTTGCAGAATGTTTGAAAGAACAGGTGGAGTTGAGTTAATCGGGGCACTGCCTGAATCGAGCTGTTGTTGCTGTAGTATTCCAGGAGAGTGTGCCTCCAGGGGATGTGGCAACAATGGCTGTTCAGCTGGCAGCATGAAGGTGACATGTTGTGGTTGATTGCAATCCGTCGCAAGGCAGGAGGTCGACACGGGTGAGACACCGTAATGTGTCGATTGTGGTTGCAGAAGCTCAACACGTTGCGGGTGTGTTCGGATCGATATGTCACGGAAGACCGACATGGATGAGGCACTGAGATGTGCCAAGAATCGTAGCGGCAGCTCGACTGGATCTGGCGCGGGGGCGACAGGTGAGAAAAAGCTCAAAGTTTGAAACGTGTTAGTCCACAGAAGGCTTAACGTATGATCAGAGCCGGTGCCACCTGTGTTGCAGGGAGGCTGCAGAGGTGCGGGCTGTCCAGAAGCACAGTGTGGGAAATAATGTCGAACGTGAGACGGAATGTGTGAATGTTCACTGTTCATAGTCACTCCACTCAAAACAGTGTGCGGATAAGGTGAATGTCGTGGCACAAAACACTGAAGCGTAGCAGTGGGACAGAGTTGGAGGTCAGGCACAGATTACATGTTATTGTTCCTGTTGCAGGCCGAGTTATTGAAGTAGGAAGGCATCTACTGCTGCTGAACCGAGGCAGGTGCAGATGCTGAGGAGGTAGACCTATGAACGAAGCAGTTCCGGCCATGTGGCATGTATCCGTGTGGTACTGCACGGATTGCGGCGTGGCAAATCATTGTCCTGGTGGTAGTAGGTTGTCCAACAAAGCATTTGCAGAAATCAGCATTGGTCCCGCACCGCACAGCGGTCCGTAAGAGGTAACTGCACAGTCAATGAGGAAGGGCACATGTGGTGGGAACAAAGGCGTTTGATAGCTGGAGTCATGCGCACTCCTAACCTCACTTATTGTTGCAGGCTCGAAAACGTCAGGCGAAATCGGCGGAATCATCGAGTGAGAGGCATTGTGTTGCAGTCCTGGTGGGTGTACATCGCTCGCAACATGATGCATGTCGATCACAAAATCCGGCGTTAGACGCAGGGGCCGAAGTCATTATGCTGTGTCAATGTAATACACGCGAAAATAACCAACGCGGAGGTCGCAGACACAGTAAAACGGCGAAAACGGAAGACGTAACAACTCGGGGTCACCAGTGAGGAGGATTACTGGGTTGGTTGCACCAATAATCACACCCATTTAGCAATAGTTCATTTATTAAACTTAACACATACAAGGATCACAAAGAACTGAACTCAACATGGCGGAACAGCCAAAGATAGTGCTTAGAGTCCAAAGATGAATGTATATCGATGTTGGTGTCGATTCATCGGCGCCACAGTTTGTTATTTTCCAGAAATGCAACATGCCGCTGAACCTGTGCTAGCAGAACTATTGAACAAGAACACACAAATACTGGCCACAATGCCACAGCAGCAGTAGCCTGCAGATAGGCTGCACAAAGTATTGGACTTGGTTTCATTCAACTATACTGTATCACCCCTGCAGCAGCCACTTTTGTTCAACTAAACTGTGCCATGGCTGTGACGGTTTTCACCACTTTGGAGTTGCTGCAGCTCACAGAACTGCAGGCAAGTCTTCTCTCAAGAGTACTACTGTTTGCAAGCACTCATAACGTCACTGCTTATGGGTCTAAATGTGTAAATGTGGGCATGGATTCAGATAATAACTTTCCTGTGGATACTGAAATCGAAAACACAAAATGTGTTGATTCTAAAGTTCAATATTTGTGGTGCAAGTGGGAATATATGAACAGCATGATGGATCATATAAAGAATAAGGTGATGGACGAGTATGATTCTTGCCATATTCCAATTGACTTTCAAATGCTAGGCCGTAAGTCAACATAGTTGATATGTATGGCAAGCCCATGCTAGAATTAACTTAATGGGGTCCAAATATGTACTTGAAATATTGAAGTGTTGTGGAATTAGATGCTATGTACTGTGCAATAATGATCGCTACAAAAAGATTGTGTCACTGACTGTCACATGTAAGAGCTGCTTACTACGAATTTGTGGATTATTTGAGCAAAAATAGTGTGACAAAGAAACAAATGGAGCAGTGTCTAAATTCCTGTATACCCCCTGTGCCAAAGTACATAACTGTTGAACCTACAACGACTGCAGAGGGAGAGTTCTCAGATGGAATTCCTATGTTGTTAATACTGCCTATTGGCTTTAATGCCATTCAGGCAGAGTCTGAGGCCTACAGAGAGCATTTATTTGCACTATGCACTGTACATAAAGTGAACAAAGAACGATGTGTGTGAAGAATGGTTGTTGTTTAAATCCCCACCCACCCATCTCCTGTCCAATGACCTACTAAAAGAATAATAGCTACCTCATAATTTGAGTCAGAGAGCCACCTCCAGGCTAGCACTGCAGCCACTGTCAGCAACGCCACCATCGCTGGTACCCCTGGCACATAGCCTGATACACTACCCCCGGAGGTGTTAGAATCACCTCTGTGACACTGTCACCACTGATTGCTGAGACACAGTCACCAAGTCAAAGAAAAATAAATGAATGTCAGATATAAAGACAAAGTAGCATACGACATTTATCTGGTCTCTGATAAACAGCCCACGCTGTGCGAACATACATGACTTTCAGCCACCTGAAAAAGTGAAGCCATACAGCATATTCATATTTGATGATATTGCAGTGGAAAACCAGAATGAAATAAGAAAATATTTATGCTTTGGTTGGTTATCATATGTAAGTAGACACATTTTATTTGACCCAGACATCCTCAAGGATCCCAAAGCAATTGAGGAGTCTGACAGACTATGGGCATAAGTCCAAAAAACGTGTTTCAGGTGAAAGTCAGTTGAAGATTTGCATATTTATATCTTATTGAAAAACAATTATATTCCAATGGTGTGATAATTCTGTCTTAGACCATACAGAATCGTTCCTTACAACTGAAGATATTTCTTCTATTTGTGGTATGTTATCCAAAATATAATGAGCGGTTTACGCCCCTTTTCCCTCAAACCATGATAACTCTAAAAAATATCATGGAAATTCAGTTGGAAAATTCCTTTTGTGATTTTATTATTCAGTTAAACTCTATATTGCCAAAAATATATGTTTATGACCATTATAGTTTAAGTTCTCATATAGGATCAGTAGCTTCTTCATTGCTTACTCTCTCTAGAAGTTCTTCACAGCAGCCTTTTACTGTATCAAAAATGAAGCGCAACAAGTTCTTCTCAGCAGCCTTTTACTGTATCCAAAATGAAGCGCAACAGGTCTTGAATGTCCCTCAACTATGCTGTTGCTGAAGTTGGTTTGTCTACTAATGACAAAAATGAAATATCTTCAGGAATCTTGTTGATTTCTTAATATATTTAAAAGGTATAAAGACCTTAAAATATGATTATGAAGCTTGGATTGTGCCATCACTGCCAAAGTGCATTATCACAAATGACTGCAACTAGGAAAGAAATTTCCTCATGACTTTGATGAGAAGAAGTCCATTACACTTTTCTTCCAATCTTTAATAAGCTCACTTCCATCAATGACTTGAAATATCTGTGGTTTCTCCCTGCATTGTTTAAGGACTAGGACATACTCTTCCTCTGAACATACAGTTTCCCTCTTCTTCACATTTCTTTCCATAAATGCCAAAATTCCGGTCACACTGACTATATGAATGAACATGGACTGGGAAAATGTGTGATACTTATATTCCAAGTGTTTTTGCTAACCATGTGCAAAAAGCGATCATAACAAAGTTTTTTTTTTTTTTTGCCTTCCTGTAGCATCAGAAAAATTTATTTTTCTAATGTTCTTGACTCTTCAGGCAAACAGAGTGTGGGTCCTTCTTACCTTTGAACTCCATAAAATTGTAAAAAACACTTGAACCATCATTATGGCAGTGCACATTAGAAACGTAACATCCAGAGGAGTCATTTATAAAACTGCATATTCACCACCAGGTTTGGAAATGGAAGGTTCTGTGCATTATCAAATTCTAAGCACAGCATACTGTTATCTGATTTACTGTGTGCAATAAGCTGTTTTTTCTGCATAATAGGCCTCAACAGAATTTATGTGCAACTCATATCTATTTTTGAGCTCCTTATTTTCTTCACATTTAAGCCTTGTAGTAGTTTCAGAACAAAGCTCGCAAATGTTTGACCTAGGTTGTCTGAATGCAAAGTTCAATATTTTGAAGAACTTATACTATGCATGATACTGCATATTAAGCTGACTATCATATTTTGCTCAGTAATACTTTTGAAAGAGGGTGAACAATATCCTGATATTTAAATTTGGGTTCTCAAATTGCAACTTGCTTCATTTGGATGCTGCATAATGTGAATTTGCATGAGGAATTGTTGCTAAATGCTCTTTAATACACTCCCAAATCTCCTTACCTATTTTATGGGGTCTATTTTGATGTTTACCCCCGTCTTTTTTCAAAGCTATCACCTTGTAGAACCTTCTTCTGAACAGTTCTTAAAAACGCTTTTCAGAAATGTTCAGCACACGAAGGAGCAAATGTCTGAAGACAGGCACTTAACAACCTTAGATAGAAAATGAACACACCCATACATTTTCTGTGTTCTTCGTTTTGGGCATCTTCTTTATTTCTTTAACATCCTTTCTCTCCACACATCCTGAGAGAAATGCATCCTTTCGAGATTTATCACCACATACTGTTTCTTGGATCGCGTCTGTCACCATTGCACTAGACTCTTTTCGATAACATAGATCTACAGACTTACTTTTCTTTGCACCTACGATCATTCCTTTCTTGTTTCTGTAACTTTCCCCACTGTTCTTTCTCTTTGTTTTGTCTGTAAAGTCATTTTCTGAATCATTATCACTCACTCTACTCGTTATATCTCTCAACTTGACACGTAACGCAACTCACAGTCGACTCACAACACATAAGATGGCTGCTTACCTTACATGAAAGGTATCGATCTGAAAGTTTCAGGAATAATAATTCAAATATGGAGGTATCGATTTAGCGCTTTGATGGAAAAAGGGTGTAAATCCAAATACGCCCATAGTCCATCGCACTCCTCAATTGATCTGGGATAATGCAAACTTTATTATAGCTTTTAAGCAGAAAAATCTGAATTTAAAGCATATTTACCAAGCTCGTGTAGAAACTGATCTGTCATTCAACAATTCGTCACTATATGCAGAGATTTCTGGAATATCTCGCATTATGGTTTTCTGGTTATTGATAAAACAAGAAATGGAATGAGGGGCAATGTAGATTAAACTTCGATGAGATTATGTGTAGTAGGTAGTCTACCAAGGCATTATCCTGTCAGTATGTTATAGGCTATGGGCAAATTCCCAAGGGTACAGTATGCTCATGCTGATGGGATGAAGCATAAGCCCAACATATGTTTATAAGTCGACAGAAAAATTGAGACCCACAACATGAGATCAGCCAAGGCAGCAGCTGCAAAAGGTGAATCTCAGATGAATGAGAGGCTAAAGGGAGGTGAGCAAGCAATAAACACAAGGTTAACTCAAGTGAAGACATCATACAACTGTTATTCAAGCAATATTGGGGATGTTCAGCCCAGCTGACAGTGATGTGATTATAGTTGCAATATGTTTTGGGACAATGTCATCCAATTTTCAAGTCCTAAAAACAAGGAAACAAGATAAAACAACCCTTCTTATAGCGAGAGAAATATAAGTTATACAGACTTACTGCATAATTTGTATACAGAGGGAAATGATACAAGTTATAGAAAACAACTTACATGAGCGTGGTAAAATATTTGAAGTTGAAAGTGATGAATTTATAAGCTTACAAAAGTTTGTTTTGTCGTTCAACTATTTTAAGTTTAGTGATAAGTTTTATGCACAAGATAAAGGTTTAGCAATGAGATGTGCTTTAGCAGGAAATTTGGCAGACATCTTCTTTAATAAGTTCAAAATAACTTATTTAAAGACAAACGTTAAGCTCAGTGACAAAATACAGACATGCAGGAGATATGTTGATGATATTTTTATAATATATGATGGATCCGAGGAAGAAGTAAATGAGTTGGTGAATAACTTCAATAAGATGCATAAGGACATAGTTTTTACAGTGGAGTGTGAGCAACATGGAATGTTAAATTATCTCGATCTGAAAATCGGGAATAAGAATAACAAACACAAGATAGAAATTTTTAGGAAATCCACATTCACAGAGGCCGTTACTGGTAAGTCCTCATACCACCCCCATAAACATAAATCTGCATTTTTCAAAATGGCAGTGCACAGGACTAATTCTGTACCTCTAAGTCTGAATATCAAACATAAGGAAATGAAAATTCTTAGACAAATAGTGTCAGAAAACGGTTTTTATGTGGGTTTGATAGATGTGTTGGATGTAACAGTTAGGCGTGGTAATCAGCAAAATGATAAAAATTTAGACAAATGCCATATCAGGGACCATGTCACATAAATTAGCGAGGTTGTTTAACAAGAAAGCAGTCAGAATAGCTTTCAAGATGGGCAACAAATTAGGGCAGAGACTGAAGCATAAGACCGATGCAGATGAGAACTGGATGAGAAAATCGAGAATGTATGATGTAAAATGTCAGGATTGTGAACCAAGATATATGGGACAGACAGAATGGAATTTTAAAGTTAGATATAAAGAGCACAATAATAGAGAGAATGGCTTGTCAGTTGTGGCAAAGCATTTTAAGGATGAGCAGCATTCTTTGCGAGATATAACAGTAATGGAAAGTATGAAGGTGTTGCATGTTGAAGGAAAAGGGTGTTGCGGTCCGACTTAGAGGAGGTAAAGACTTACTGTGCCTTGAAAGAGAAGTGCATCGGCTTTTTAAATGAGAGGATGTGTCTAAAGGGCGTTTCTGGGCACACTTCAGCAATATCCTCCTTAAGAATCAGCCACCAACATATTTTACCTAGTGACATAGGATTTTCGCATGCTATTTCCTTTCAGATTGAAGCCTAGAGGTAGTTTTAAGTTAGAATGGGCTAGGACAAAACAGGTATTTCTCGAAGATATTATGACAGACAGTAGTATCATTGGTCTCAGCATTAGGCTTTAAGTAAATATCAGTATTCATACGTGATGTCAGTGGCTTTCAGTTTGCAACTGTACCTCAGAAATGGTGGATGCACCAGCTTCTGATATATGAGCTACTGATGTATGAGTAATGTACATAGGTAAGATAACACTCCAGAAGGATGATTAAAAAGCACAAACTGTAGGAAATATATTATCATTATTAGAACAGTGTCAAGCAGTAAATTTAGCAAAGGTCATGGCCAGCCGCTGTGACCAAGCGGTTCCGGAACTGGCACTGACATTCAGAATAAAAAGATGAACACATTACTTCTGGAGTATTTATATTACAATGATCCTAATGAATTTATAGACCAGCTACAGCTACTGAAAACGTCGGCACCAGCAGGGAATACAGCGCACATGAAAGAAGTAATATCACTCATCTCAGAGCTTCAAGAAAGACGCATTACTGAATAATAACAATGCAGATGGTGGTCTGTGAACTTCACAGGTCCGCTCACAGAATGTTTCAGTGCAGACAACTCATAATACATGGTTGGGATGATCTATGGCAGGCTCATCTCATGCATATGACAGACATTGTGCTCAAGATCGAATAGAGGGTTCCAATATATCTTAATTATCATAGAAACATATTTGAAATTCTTCAGGCCCTTCCAGAGAAAGCAAAGACTTATCAGTGTAGCAGTTGCTTCATATTGGTACAGATTGTGTACTGACAGCCTACAGGCTGACCATGGAGATGAATTTTACAACAAGAATTTCAAGTAACGGAGCGATGTGGGATAAATCACTATTCAAAATTCTCCCACACGAAAGTGAGTACTGTGGAGCACCTGAACAGAATCATATGTTTGGTGCAGTTTAATCTTTGTGGCTTATACAGATGGTTAGGCATTCTCTCACAAACTATTGGGGAGAGTAAATGCACTGAACATCACACAATTAGGAAGAGGCCTATTGATGTGCATGATGATGGACTTCTGAATATAGCATAGAATCATATTATAATGGTGGATCTACGCAATCAGAAGTTCAGGGCAAGTGATTAGGTGTGTGTTTCAAAATATAAAACTGTGTTTGAGAGGTCCCACTTTCCTAAATGGTTAACAGAGATATCGTCCAAAGTACACAGGACAAACGTGAGAACATACATTTTAAAGGACAGCAATGGTGGAGAAACTGCAGGGACTTTTTCTCAGAGGAATTATAAAAAAATTTCTGAACCAAACACGTTTCTTGTAGAGCATGTCATAAGGCATCACATGAACAGAGCATTAGTGAAATGGCTTGGCTTTCCAGAAACACAAAGCAGCTGGTGAACGCTTGCAATTTGCTATATAATGGTGTACAAAGCTCAGACAGTGCAGCAGCATACCCTGTGTGATACAAAGCGAATCAACAGAAGTGGTAGTGGCATTCTCAATAAACTCCCTGTCGAGCTTCATCTTCCCAGAAACAGTTTCAATCAACCTGGAACGAAGTGAGAAAGCATCTGGCTTGTGGTGATAAGGGGATTAATGTACTTGATGAGGTGTAGAAGGTGTATGATCTATGTAGGCTGCAAATCAAGATTTGGTGGAATGTCATGCTGCAGAAAGAATTTCAGCTGGTGAGGTGAAGCAAATATATTGTGGAAGGGATGTAGGCACAGAACAACATGTTGGGGCATTTGAAACTGATAAAGCAATGGGTACCAAACTGGATGCAGGAATAAATTTCAAACATATAATGAATTCTACTCGTTGCATTCTGAAGCAGGAAAAACTTACTGGGTGCTTAAGAAATTGCATCCAATTTGCATGTTATGAGCTAAAAGCATCATGAAGAAGCAGAAGGAGTAAGAAGATGTAGTGTTAAAACACCCTGGGTCTTGCCAATATGTGAGACATCCGAGGCAATTATGCTGTTTCTAATTCCAGTGTTAGCACGGCTATTGGCAGTTCGGTCATTGCCATAGCCCAAAGAGTGAAGAATGCACAAAACGTTGAGAAGCAGCTACAAGAACCTAAAAGGCATAACAGGATGATAGAGGCCATCACTATCAGTTAGTGACTATATTTAAAGCCATATAAAAAAGCCTTGTACATCTTGCTAAAAGATGTCCCCTAATTACGCTACCTAATAGACCACTTACCGATACTAATCTGCTTGAATTCGTCAAGAAACTCAACATCCTGAGATTTAATGGTATGTTTATGCAGAATACATCTACATCCATACTCCACAAGCCACCTGACGGTGTGTGGCAGAGGGTACCTAAGAAGATATTGTCTATATCACTTGAGCCAGGAGGAATCTCCACAACCATGTTGGCTCCAAGGTGAAGTTTATTGTGCAACTCAGTGATGTCTGGAATGCTGTTATAGGTTTACAGACCATTCAGTGCAATAATCCACTCATCCTTTCTTAGATGTACTGAGGGGAAGAAATTGACAAAGAAGATTCCTAAGTGTGAAGAGTGTGGAATTGTAAATTTAGACATTGCAGGAGGATTAGGAACGCACTGTGTTGCATATGTTAAGATACTAATATACTGTACTTTGACTCATACGGGGATTTACATCGGCTGGTAGAACTGCGCCGATATTTCACCAACAGTTTTTGATACTACAAAGACTTTGTTTCATACCTTTTTGGGCATTTCTGTCTAATGTTTCCCCTGACAAATGTGTAAAAACAAAAGCTATGTGTACATCACCTTGTTAGTCGAGCCTGAGATGTCATGCCGTACACTCTTTCTCTAAAAGAGAGCTCATCTGTATTAAGAGCAAATTACTTCCCTCAGTAGATCTAAGAAACAATGAGTGGATTATTGCACGGAATGGTCTGGAAACCTATAACAGCATTGCACACATCACTGAGTAGAACAATAAACTTCACCTTGGAGGCAGCATGGTTGTAGAGATTCCTCTTGGTTTAAGTGACATAGACAATATCTTCTTTCATCAGTGTATGTATCTAATATGGCGGTAACTAGAATAAGTCGTGTGGGCTCCAGTGGAAAATGTAGGAAGTGCAACAAAACAGTTAAGAATGCCATTATCTGTGGGCTATGTAAAAGTGTCTTCCATTTTCATTGCGGAAAAATTGATCCTTCAGTGAAAGAAAATCCGAAACTGCTAGCACTCTGGAAGTGCAAAAATTCTGCAGTTAAAACATGACGAAAACAATGAAACTAAAGGACAGTTCCTTAAATTGTGAACTATCGCTGATGTACGAGAAGTTGATTGATGAAATTAGCTGCCACAGTAAAGAAATTCATCGACTTCAGAAGGATGTGGCTAATTTACAGAATGCAGTAGCCATGTGCTCTATGTCGAATGTGAACAGTGTGATTCTTAACTCTAGAAGTGTTGCTAATAACAGTATTGAAATGTGCCAGACTTGTAAAACTAGGATTGTGTATGTCGATTAAGATGCATATCGTGTTATACCAGTAATAAAGTACCTGAAAAATGTAAGATAGAATTAGATAAGAGGTTTAAGGATACAGGGTACTCCTCCAGCTCAATATTATTTAAAAATCAATATCTATTTCTTTCAGCCACTGTTTATAATGCATATGTTTTACAGTTTTTTGTTAATATCAGGTAATGCAGGACACTATCTAAACAAATTAGAAGTGTTTTGAATATTTTGGAATCTACTTAGGGTTATTAAAAAAATTACAAAGAAATGGAGGTAATTTTTTTTTCCAAAATGCTTCCTCAAATTGAGGTACCATTTAATCCAATGTTATATATTTGAAGGAGACCAAATTTTTACCAGATATGCGTGACATGATAGCTGAGATACTAGACATATTTAATTCCACCTATTATGTATATTACAAGGATAAAAAATATCACATCTTACATTTTAATTTTTATAATTTTTTTCCTAATAAAATGTTATTTTTTCTATAATTTAGATGATTCTGCAATAAAACTTAGGTCTATTACATAAGGAAGGGCTATTGCAAGTTACAGAAAAAAATTAGAGCAATGCTTTATAATCTTTAGGAAATGTTTGTACCTGAATTCTGAAAAATACAACTTGCAGGAAATTGAAAATGAAGATACAAGTTCAATTAAACTGTACCTCAGAACTTCCTGAAGCAAAATCTTCAACCTGCAGCATTTCTTCATCTTCAAACATCCTCTTGGCATTCCTTTTAGCACTTATTGCTTCTTTGGTAAATTGAAGAGCGAATCTTTCAGCTTTATGTACCCATTGTCTGTCACACGCAAGCAATTGATCTCCCATATTAGAGTCATATTTTATGCCAAAACTTCTCAGAACTTCCAACCTTCCTATCACTTTATCATTGAGACATATCACTGCACCATGTACACCAACCTTTAATGTATTTAGTTCTACAAAAACATTCTTGGGTAACATTTCCAATATGCAATGGTTGAAACTTTCATTTGTGTTCTGTGTGCCCCCATGAAGACATTTACTAAGCAAAACAGGTCACTCTGGTCTTTAAAAGTTGGTTTTATTTCATTCAACACAGGCTCAGGAAGCGAATGCTTATGGTGGTGTATTTGACCACTTTCTTTTGCTTTTTGGTAACCACACCAAGAAACTGCTTCTTTAAGGCCAAGTCCATGGACAGGGTGGTCATCTGTGTACAACTTATGAAAGTAGGTGGCCCATACAGCTTTCCTCATTGCTATAACATCATTCAGAGGTGCAGTTCGTGTAATGGACAGTTCATAATAACTTCGAAGAAGGTCTATTTCAGTTTCTGTCAATATGCCTCGGCCAGACAGAGATTTTCCATCAGATAGCAACCTTCTTTCATTTCTCTTTGTAGCTTCCTCAATCTAGCACCAATCCTCTTGTGAACATGTGCACAACACTCCAGTTTTTTAACAAAGGTATCGCCATAAACAAGTGAACTCATTAATTTTATTGAAAGCTTTAGATTCCCCTTCGCCTAAGTATTTTGTATATCTACTGTTATAAAAAGGAACTGATCTGTGAAATATTTTTAGAGCTCCATCACACTCCATACCTCTATTTAACCATCATAATTATTAGAACACTGATGTTCAGTATGTCCTTCAGTGTTACCATGGCAGGTGTGGCAGTACTTAGATAAGCACTCAACATCAACAACTTTTCCATTCTCCAGAAAAGTAGCACTTACAACACATTCAGGGTACGATGTCCTTGATGTTGCCATGTCCCACCAAGTGCAACAGCAATGTCCCTGGTTCCACTGATATTTACAGTTTCTTCTACTGCACATATCATAGATGCTTTAGACACAAGCGTCAAGGCACCTAAACATATTTTTATGTGCATACTGAACCTACTGGGAGGAGGAGTAACGTCCATCAAACCACAAAACGTATGAGCAGGCTTTTTTTCCGTTTCCTACTGCATGCATTGCACACACTAACTTCAAATTCACATCAAATGAATTATGCACGATGTTCGAAGTCATTTTCGAGGTTGATTTATTGCAGGATCTACACACAACAACTGATTTTGACGCTAAACCCTTCCTGCTACTTTGTTGTTCAGTTATTTCCAGACATTTTTGTATTTTCAACATTGCATCACGGACAGCAATCGTGATAATCTAATATATAAGAAACTATCAGTCTCGATTGCAGTAATCGCTCATAGTTTCTTATACATTTCCAGACAGCCTACACCATCACATTATAGACATTCTGCCACATCCCTTATCAAAGAAGATAAGATGCCCACATCAACAATCAGGTACAGAGAGCATCGTTGTTAACACAAAAATTTGAATCACTAGAAGACGTGCCACGTGGGAGTTTCTTCCCTGCAGAACTGATACATAGTGTGGCTTGCTTTGTTTGTGAACTGGTTACCACGGAATTTCCTGTTATTGAATTTCTTGATGCATGGCATAGTTCGTATTTATTGCACACTAAAGGATATGTACTTCCACAAATATATGTAGCACTTGGGCAACAAACGTTCAGCAACACTTGAACAAACTGCTCCAGTGAAACAAAAGTAAATACTAGTAAAGATAATCATTTACAGACACTAGAAACCTACACCGTTACCAATAGATACAATGTATCATACATATAATCGCTGGAAACAGAAAGTTCACAGTTATTTTCGAAATAATACTGGTTTCTGTAACAGAAACGAATGAGGTGTGGTGGCATACAGGACTGTAACTTTAAAATTTGGTATATATAGGTCAAATGGAATCAAGATGGCGGCGCGTATAGACGTACTAATAAACCGATCCGCGGAAAATTACGAGTTTTTAAATCCTGTGTGTGTAAAATGTAGTAAGAAGGCGAAATATGGTGTTAAATTATGTTCGTGGTCACAGAAATGGATCCATCGTCACTGTTTAAATGCCTTAGAAGAAAAAAACATGACCTGTGACTATGAAAATGTGCACTGTAACTATCGTTATATCGCGTGTTTACAAACGGAATGCGAAGAAGAATGCACGACTTCTTCATTAAAATACGATCTTCTGTTAGGTAAACTATATGTAGAGAAGCTTGAATCAGTGATATATAGTGTACAGAAGCTGGAAGAAGTGATAGACCATTCAAAGTGTAGTGAAACGGTTGTAAACGAACAAAACGGTAACTTTACTAGGCCTAAAAAGTTTTGTCGTGTTAATCGTAAGGAAAACAACTTTCGTCTCCCAGAAGCAAATAAGTTTGAATTTTTAACATGTGATGAATATGAAATATGTGAAAAGAGCCAAAGAATGGAAGTACTTTCATCAAATACAGCGACCACAAATCATTTCAGTAGGCCTACGAAGTCCTGTAATAACAAGAAAGGAAATACCAGAAAATACATGGAACATACTTATCGTGCAAACAAGATAACTACTGGTAGAGGTAAGAAGAACAAAGAAGATATTTTCATACTTTCAGACAGTCATGGAAAGGGCTTAGCCGACATTTTGTGTAAAATGCAAACTATATTCCAGGTTAGTGGAATAACGAAACCGGGTGCCCCTTTGCGCGAGGTTTTAAAATACTGTGAACATTCTTTGAAGCTCGGAAGCAACTGTTTAATAATAGGAGGTGCTAATGATGTTTATAGGAACGAGGGCAAACTCGCCACAGGAGCTCTAAGAAGTACATTACAGAAAATTACAGATGTTAACTTCTTCATTGCCAGTATCTCACAAAGACATGATCTTATATAAAAATCCTGTGTCAACAAAGAAATCACAGTTACTAATAGGAAATTTGAGAAAATCTGCCGAAGCCTCCCAAATGCCACATGTGTGGACATACCATCTACAGAGAGAAGTCATTTTACCAGGCATGGGCTTCACAGAAATAAACTCGGAAAATCATTCATTAGTCAAGATATCCTTAATGCAGTGAAGGCAGTTAAGGACAATAATAGCATGACCATACCACTTCCACCACCAAACACAGCAACTGAAAATTTCCAACAAGAAAATGAAACTGAATCACTGACAACAGGTCCAGCACTAGAATCTCCACTTTCCTCAAAAACAGCTGAGATGAATGATTCAACTATGACAGAAGTTTCCAAAGCAGCTTCAGCAGAGGCAGCTACATACTACGCAACTGCATCATTAACAAGAAAAAAAAGCCTGATGTACCAGCAGCCAACGACCTTTCTTCAGTATTGGCCCCTCCTCAGTCTTCAACAGTGAAAGACTTTTCACCAGCTTCACCATCATCAGCAGTAACAGAAGCAAACACAAGAAGCACAAGAACCAGGAAACTTACAACTCTGCAGGATTTTTGGTACCCGGCCTCAGTTACAAGACTAACATAAGGCAGATACCTTTAGATACACCAACTTCCAAGTCTAACTGGCAACAGTTTCACCTCCACTGTCATCAACAGAAGAATAACCATGCCACCTGATCATCTAAAGGATTTTTTAGCATCAGGTCTAGAGGGAAGGGTGCCACCAAGATAAATGAAAACAAATGCCTAACAGTGTTTCACCAAAACATTCAAGCCATAAAGAACAAAGCACAACATCTAGAAGTAGAATTGGAAAATTTTGATGGCCAAATTTTGTGTATCACTGAACACTGGTGCAAAGGGAAGGAAATTGAACACATTGCATTAGCATCATATGACCTCGCATGTTACTGTAGCAGAATCTCAATGAATGGTGGAGGTTCATGTATCTATGTAAAAAAGGTATGTCATTTAAAGTTAGATATGATCTTTTAGATCTAGGTGAGGACAAACATTTTGAACTTTCCACTGTTGAAATAATAGGATCTGGCATAGCAAAAAAATTAACCATATTTTGTGTGTACCACTCTCCCAGTGGAGACATTGATATATTCTTCTCAAAACTGAATCAAAGCTTAGACAAGGTTTCTGGACCAAAAGCAAATGTAATTATCTGTTGTGACTTAAACATAATATGATGAAGCCTGATAAGGCTAGCAACATATATGTGAATATTCTAAGCTGTTATGGAATATCCTTCCTTGTTAATTGTCCAACTAGAATAACGAAAGAATCTTCCTCATCTATAGATCATGTAGCTAAAGATATTGATAGTAAAAAATGTCATATTGTTGTCCAAAACCTGGGCCTATCAGACCACCTCTGCCAGATCTTAAAAACTAACATTCATGTAGAAACTACTCCTAAACTGTGTGCATACAAAATAATGTTTTCCAAATCAACCCTGTATGAGTTTAAATCCCAACTAGAATATGAAGATTGGAGGAAAGTCTATGCAGAAACCAATGCAAATCAGAAATTTATCAAATTCATGTCAATTTTTAAACTCAGATTTGAAGAGATGTTTTCCAAAACTCTTTATCAAATTAAAACTACAAAGAGAAATCAATGGGTGACTACAGGTATCAAAAAATCCTAAGAAACTTTTAGATATCTCAGCTCCATAAAAAATAATCAGTCTAACCCAGAAGTTCGGCAATTCTACAAAAAGTACAGGAAAATATACAGAAAGGTGTTGCTGGCTGCAAAAAAACTTTCAAACAACAAAATATCACTTGAAGCTGAAAACAAGAGCTAAGCAGCCTGGAACATTGTCAGACAGGAAACATCTAACTCTGCTAAAAAAGGACCTCAATTCACATATTAAAAACAAAGATGTACCAGTAGGTAACCCTAAAAAATTAGCTGATTTTGTAAACTCATATTTCAGTAGTATTGCAAAAAAATTACAGCAGAAATTTCCAGATACGTATGATTTACCTACTCAGAACCAGCCAACAAACTCAATGGTGCTCTTGCCAACTACAGAAAGGGAAGTGGCACTATTAGTACACCAACTAAAAAATAAAACTTCAGTAGGACTTGATGAAATCCCAGTCTGCGTAATTAAAGAATGTATAGACTGCATAAAGGGCCCATTAACAGACATAATTAATGAATCTTTCGAATCTGGATACCTTCCAGAGAACCTAAAACAAGCAAAAGTCATACCTATACTTAAAAACAGAGATGTGGAAAATGTAGAGAACTACAGGCCGATTTCTATACTGTCTATCATTTCTAAAATAATAGAAATACTAGTCGAAAAGAGACTGCTAAATTACCTGAATAAATATAACCTTCTTTCCAATGACCAATTTGGTTTTAGGCCTGGAAAAGGCACACAATCTGCTATAGCACAGTTCACTAAAGTAATTTTAGAAGCACTGGACAAAGGTGAAAATATAAGTGGTATCTTTTTAGACTTGTCCAAGGCCTTTGGTACAGTTGACCACAAAATCTTACTTCATAAATTAGGGCAAATAGGATTAAGAGGTGTGACAAAGAAGTGGTTCAAATCATACTTGGAAAACAGAGTTCAACGAGTTGAGATATCACAAGTTTCAAACAATTCCCTTGTAAAACACCTGTCTGACACAGAAAATGTGAATATAGGCGTCCCACAGGGAAGTGTATTAGGCCCAATATTGTTTCTTGTATACATAAACGAGTTCCCACAAAGAATCAGACGTGGAGAAAAAATACTTTTTGCTGATGACAGCAACATAGTAATAACAGGTGAAAATCCAACACAACTGTCAGAAAGAGCAAACGAGGCTCTCAATGATGTCCACAACTGGTCATTGAAAAGTAAAGTAAACCTAAATGTAAAGAAAGCTAACTATATTAACTTCCAATTGAACATAAAACACAATGCCACTAGAATAAAAGTTGATAATAATGAATTAGAATGTGTAACAAGTAACAAATTCTTAGGGATGAATGTAGACAGCCAATTGAAATGGACAAACCATGTCAACAATTTGGCAAAGAAATTATCAACAGCATGCTATGCTCTTAGAATCGTTGCACCAGTATGCAATAATACCTGCCTTAAAATAACGTATTACGGATATCTACACTCAGTCCTCAGCTATGGGATCATGTTTTGGGGAACAAGTGCCAGTAACATACAAACTGTGCTCAAAGTACAAAAAAGAGCCATAAGGATAATAACAAACAGCAGCAACAGGGCCCACTGTCTAGAATTATTTAGAAAGCTAGGCATTCTAACTGTTTCTTGTGAGTATATCTTGCAGAACATAATGTTCATTAAGAAAAATCTCAACATGTACAACACAAACAGCCTAATACATGACCATGAAACAAGAGCTTGTCACCACCTCCATCTAGATAGAAAGAACAAGGCAAAGACACAAAAAAAGTATACTTCATAATGGGATAAAACTGTATAACAAATTACCATAGGAAATTAAAGAAATAAATGAGCCCCTCACTTTCAGACAAAAGCTTAAAACCTTCTTAGCCCTAGGACTCACTCTGGGGTCATAGGTGACCCCAATCATCTTTACTATGGATAAAATAATATTTCTATTTCTTGTAAAAATCCAGAATTTTATGACTTTTACCACACAGTATTGTAGTTCTCTCGCAAAAATTTTTAGAGCAATTGACGCAACATTTAAATCAATAATTAACAAATACTACTGTTGGGGTCAATTATGACCCCAGATAGATTATATGTAAAATTCATAGAATGTATAGATTGTCTACTATCAATCTCTTTCTTAGGTATTTTGAGTTGGTAACACTGAATTCAGGTGATATTCAGGTGTTACTCAGAACTAATCTCAAACTGGAAGTTCGTTTGTACGTTTGTTGTTGCAGTGTAATTTCAGCATGGATGGAATACGTTTTGCTCCTGGCTATAGTGTAGAACAAGCTATGGAAGACTTATTTCGTAGCAGTAGTGATTCAGAAGGTAGTGACGCCGAAGATGATGGAACAGAGACACAGGTAGACCAAAGTGATGAAATGTGTTTACATGAATTAGAAGAAAATGATATTCTTGCTGAAAATGATGACAGTGGAGAAGATGAAAGTGCAGTACTGGTAAGCAGGGGTTGGGATATTGCATGGAGTACAAAAGGACCATCAATTCGTAGATTTCCAGTTCGCAATATACAACGATTTTCAGCAGGTATTCCTAGTACAGTTAGTGTTACTTCAGCTGTTGACTGTTTCAGGCAGTTTATTACTAATGAATTGCTGGATAGAATAGTTCAGTTCACAAATCAACGAGGAAATGAATTGAAAGTGTCTGGAAAATTAGTTGACTGGCGTGATACAGACAGATGCGAGCTTCTTTCATTTTTAAGCTTGCTGATTCTGTATGACGTACAGAAGAGCCGGGGGAAACCTATTGACGAATTTCAGGACTCTGAATATGGCACTCCTCTATACCGTGCTATTATGTCGAGGCGGCGATATCAGGACATTCTGCGTTCACTTCGTTTTGATGACCGCATCACAAGACTTGAAAGGAAAGAGAGGACTGGAAATAAGGCTGAAGCTGTACAGGAAATATTTGATTTGTTTGCCGTGCAATGTCAAACATCATTTATACCTTCCAGCAACATTACTGTTGATGAACATCTTTGCGTATACAAAGGTCAGTGCAGTTTCAAGGTCTACATTCCTTCAAAGCCAGGAAAGTATGGCATCAAGATATGGTGCGCAGTAGGCTGTGAACATGGTTATCTGACAAATCTTCAAATGTACACTGGAAGGAGTGGTGATGTGAGAGAAGTGAATCAAGGCAAGAGAGTGGTCTTAGATTTAGTGCGTCATCTGGGTGGCAGTGGTAGGAATATAACCACTGACAATTTTTTCACGAGCTATGACCTTGGCCAAGAATTGTTGAAAATGAAGTTGACACTTGTAGGTACTCTACGTTCTACAAGAAAAGAAGTCCCAAAAGGGTTTTTGCCTTCGAATACTAGGGAAGAATGCACTACCAGATTTGCATACAGTGGTAAAACCCTATTAGTTTGGTATGTTCCAAAAAGAAATAAGGCTGTGCTACTCCTGTCAACAAAACATCAATCATTTGAAGTGCCCAAAGAAAACAACTTAAAACGAAAACCAGAAGTAGTGTTGTATTACAATTCAACAAAATCAGGTGTCGATACGCTAGATCAAATGAGATCTTACTATTCTGTGAAAAAGGGTACAAAACGTTGGCCATTAGCAGTATTTTATGATCTTGTCGATCTAGCTGCACTCAATGCCTACAGACTCTTCTGTGTTGCTGTTGAAAAAACAGAGAGACGTCTTTTTCTAATGAAGTTGGCCAAAGAAATGGCAAAGCCCCAAGTGGAACTTCGTTTGAGTTTACCACAAGCAAGGAACAAGGATATTATTAGCAGTATCCAACAGTGTGGATTTGATGACAATGGACATGCAGACGTAATATCCGACAATCAGAAGAGAAAGCGAGGCAGATGCTCCATTTGCCCCCGATCAAAGGACACAAAATACAGTTCAACATGCAAAAAGTGTAACAAATTTGTTTGCAAGGAACATTCTGAAATAGTTACTACTTGCAAAATATGTGCAGATGACTATGGTACAGATTCCGGTTAGAATTATGTTTCCTGTTGAGTTGTTCATCACATTTTCTGTAAATTTGAAGCCATTGTGAAACATTTATGAGTGAAACAAATTATGACTTAGAGTAATATTGTAACTTCTGATATGCAATTACTCTGCCATATGTATTTTAATTCTATTATGTACATACGTGTTAAAAAAGCTGTGAAATGTGTCTAAATAATACATAAAATGCAAACAAACAGTATTAAACGACAGTACGTTGTTCTCTGAATGATTAGTACAATCAATTATATATTGATTGGGGTCATGTATGACCCCAGATGGAGTACTAGGGAAATTTTAGCAGAGTGAGTCCTAGGGTTGGTAAGTAAAAGTTGTTATACTGTAAAAGAATGTTTAACATAGATGTAGATTATTAGCAACATATGACAATACCACCAAAATATTATGTAATTATAAATGTGTGTATGACTAGTTATAAAAAAGCTGCACAGAATATGAGAAACCTGTTTCATTCTAAATGTAAATGTATGTTCATGTGTTGTAAACTGAGGACATCCATACAATATTTATTGTTCCACAGATGAATTAATAAATAAAATAAATAAATATAAATTTCTCATTTGAAACCCTATAATGTATATATCAATGTAATCAGGAAAGACTACAGAATTTAATGAAATCATAAAATTTTTTTCGATTTTTCCACCATTTACAAGTATCCTGTATCCTTAAAGTGCACACTATTCACCAGGAAAGCCCAACAGTTTCTAGTGTAATTTCATAAGACAAGATGAATTATTCTGTTACTAATCTCGAAAATAACTCCGACAATATAATCAATTCAGGAATACAGTGATGAGGAAACAGAAATCAGGTTGTCCTTATTGGTACTACAAATCGTATTGAGCTTCAAAGTGTACACAAAGAAAAGGACTAATGGAAATGCGTCTCTTCAATGTTTAATGACGATTCACAGTTAACTACCGCAATGCACAACCCCAGTGTGAGAAAGCACGAAAAAGTAACACAAAGTTAATTGTCCTTGCTGATAGTCGTGGTCGTGGGGTTGCTACATGGATCAGTGACAGAATATCTGAAAAAGAAACAGCATTTGTTAAGCTTGGTGCTCTCATGTCTGTAATTGGAAATCTTGTCCACCTGCCTGAAATCGGCAAATTAACTCATAATGATTTTATTGTATTGTTTGGAGGGGCAAGTGACGTATTTAAAAACGAAACTCCTAAAGCTACTGATGAATTAAAGAAGTATTTAGATCACTTGACTCATACAAATGTCCTGTTAATGACTATTCCATACCGATACGACCTACCATCGTGATCGTGTGTAAACAGAGAAATAAGTGCTGCAAACGTTACTCTCGAAAGTATGTGTACAATATGAAAATGTAGAAGCCATTGCTCTGAGTGGTACAGAATGTAGATTCCACACTAGACATGGACTTTATCTAAGTGGGTTAGGGAAACAGCTTACTGTGGAAAAAACAAACATTTGTTGTCAGGAAATCAGAGATAAGACATACAGCATCAAAGGAAACAGATACATCATCACATCTTCTCTGTTTGGCAAAACAGCAATCATCTTCCTGTTATGCAGAAGCGATGCACAGTTCATTGGAAGAAAATAAGCAGACTCCATCAATGGAGAAAACGACTCCAGGCTTCCACACATGGTTTTTTATGGACATGTCCTTATCAAGCAAGAATGAGGTCAGTGATATAATAAAAATGCCCTTAGGAATCTCAAATGTTAATGTAAATCTCGGTACTGGTAATCAAATAAATTACTGCAACAAACATATTTCTGTATGCTTTCAAAATATAGAGTCAATAACAAAGTTTTAGATGTAAAGATTTTACTAAATGCAGAACTTAACTTTATCAGTGTTTTGTATACGAGGGCTATCCACAAAGTACATTACGTTTTTGTTTGTGTCCGTTAGGGGCGGGGCTAGCACGGCCATCTCGGTGTCATGGCATTCCTCCGCTCAGTCGGCATCCTGCCGTGCTAGTGAGAGGTTCGTGCTGTACTCTGTTGAGTTACTGTGACGGTTTGAAATGTCAGCGTTAATTGAAAATGCCGCGAAGTGTGAAGTGTGTGCTGTAATAAGGTTTCTGACTACAAAAAACTGTACACCGATAGAAATCTATCGGCAGCTTTGTGAAGTGTATGGGGCAACATAATCACTGAAGGTGGAGTGTGTCAATAGGTCATAAAATTTAAAAATGGCCGAACTAACGTTCACGACGAAGAGCGAAGTGGAAGATCCAGCATAGTGACTGCCGAACTTGTCGAAAAAGTCGATGCCGCAGTCCGTAAAAACCGTAATTTCACAATAACGGAAGTCTCTATGAGTTTTCCACAAATTTCACGAAGTTTGTTGCACGAAATCATTACCGAAAAGCTTGGTTACCATAAGTTTTGTGCAAGATGGATACCAAAAATCTTGACAGAGATTCACAAAAATCAGCGAATGGCTGCAGCATTAACGTTTTTGTACGCTTACGAGAAAGATGGCGACTCATTACTCGATCGCATCGTTACTGGTGACGAAACATGGGTTAAGCATGTGAACTGCGAGACAAAATTGCAGTCAATGCAGTGGGGGACACAAATTCCCCTCAAAAACCCAAGAAATGCATGCAGATAATGATGGCAAGGAAGGTGATGGCGACTGTCTTCTGGGACAGAAAAGGTGTGATTTTTGTGGATTTCCTGGAAAGAGGCACTACAATAAACTCTCAAAGATATTACCAAACTCTGCACAACCTCAGAAGAGCAATACAAAACAAGCGCAGGGGAAAGTTGTGCTCAAAGATCTTGCTGTTTCACGACAATGTCCGGGCCCACACGGCAAATGGCACTTGTGAAGTCCTCGAATCTTATAAGTGGGAGTTGTTTCCTCATCCGCCGTACAGTCCCGACCTGGCACCGAGCGACTTCCACTTATTCCCAGTAATGAAGAAGTGGTTGGCTATGCAGTGTTTTGATGACGATGCACAGCCTCAAGAAGAGGTAACCACGTGGTTGAAGGCGCAGTCGGCCGAATTTTACGACGAAGGAATTTCCAAGATCGTCCATCGCTACGATAAGTGCCTTCATTTAAATGGCAACTATGTAGAAAAGTAGTATTTAAGTGTGCCTTTCATCTGTATATAATTAAAAAAAGTCCGATACTTTATTTATTTTTAATTCCAAAACGTAATGTACTTTGTGATTAGCCCTCGTTTTACGGAACACTGGCTAAATAATGACCAAATTCACTCTTTTTCTATACCATAATACACAACAGCAAATTATTTCTGTAACAATAACCATAAAAATGAAGGTACCGCAATTTTCATTAAGCATAAATATAAATCAGTCAGTAAGTTTCAGCATCTCACTGCAGAGAGAGACATTGAACTGGCACTCATTGAAGTCTGCGGGGCAAATACAACTGTATCATGTATTTATCGTTCCCCAAATGGAAATTTTGACTGATTTCTGAATAAGCTTGAATATGTACCAAAAAAAGCTTCATCTAGACAAAAAAATCAGTAGTGCTTTGTGGGGACTTCAACATTGATTCTCTGGGAACCAGCAAAAGAAAGAAATATTGCTCAATCTCACACACACCTTCAACTTAAAATAGACAATAACAATCCCAATAAGAATCAGAAAAACCACTGCTACCGCCTTGGATCAGATATTTGTGAATATAAATTAGAACTATAACAGCAAGACGGTTTAATACACATAATATAGAAACATACAACTCCCATTTATCAGGAGAAAGGTGGGAAGACGTTTTGCAAATAGATGACACCAACAAAAAGTTTAAGAAATTCTCTAGCATCTTCATTCATTACTTCGAAATTGCGTTCCCTCTTAAAACACAAAAAATAAGAGGCACAACTAAAAAAGCAAAGCTATGGATAACAACAGTGATCGAAATATCAAGTGCGAGGAAAAGAGAATTACGCAAATACAGGAAAAACAATAACATACCCCCTCTTCTAAACAGTTACATTCAGGAATACATTCAAATCTACAGAAGAGTGATACGATAGGCAAAAAAATGGCCAGTGGTAAGTTCACAACAGAATCAGGATATAAAAACTAAGCAATATGGAAAGTCATAAAAAAGAAAGCAAATAAGTGTCCCATAAACTGGAATATATCGCTCTTAAGCATGAGAACAAGAGTCTAACTGATCCCCAACACATAGCAAATCTTTTTAAATGTTACATTCCAGAGATCACAAATAATTTAATAGTCAGTGACAAAACAGATACTAGAAAGAAACAGAAAGACAAAGTGCACTCATGTTCCTCTTCAATCTACATTGATGGAACAACCCCAGATGTTATAATCAATGCTACATCAGCTCATAGGAAAATGTCATCAGGGATTGATGGTATTACTTATTACAACATAAAGCAATGTACTAAAAACAGTTCACTTCCTCTTGCAGATACAGGAAATTCATTTTTTCTGACAGTCACATTTCCAGACAGTTTAAAAATTGCTGAAGTGGTCCGTATCCATAAGAAAAGAGACAAAACAAATATAGACCAGTTTCATTATTATCAGGCTTTAATAAAATCTTAGAAAAAGTAATGCCTAATAGGTTAATGAAAATCTTAGAAAAAAAAACAAAATTCTCACCGGTTCTCAGCATGGATCCAGGAAAAATAAATTAACAACTAGTGCAACCCATGATTTTATAGAAAATGCCCTGCAAGCAATAGACAAAAAACGAAGAGCTACTGGCATTTGTTCAGACTTAAGTAAAGCCTTTGACATACTGGACCACAACCTACTATTGGAGAAGCTCCAAGTATATGGCAGTATAGGCACTGCACTAATAAAGTTTACTTTGTACTTGACGAACAGGAAACAAAAACACAAATAAAGCATGAACTAAAGGAAAACACCAGGACATGCTTCTCAGACGCAGAAGTTCTAAATAAAGGGGTCCCTCATGGATCCATTCTTGGGTCAATCCTCTTCGTCCTGTATATAAATGATCTAGACCTGAACAATGAGTTACAAACACTTTTTTTGCAGATGAGATAAGCATCCTAATTATAGGAAATACCCCAAGCCAGCTTCAAACAGGTGTTAATAAGACTACAGAACAGTTAAATAGATGGTTTGACGCGAATGAACTTAAGTTAAATACAAAAAACAGCATTCCTAAGTTTTTGTTTAAAAGGTAATGCATGCTGCACCAGTGTGACAATGAACTCCAACAAAATTTCATCTTCTCCAGAAACAAAGCTTTTAGGCCTATAGCTTCAAAATAACTTCAAATGGCACACACATATAAACAAAATTAATGGAACACTAAATAAAATATCTTACAGTCTGCATTTACTCTCTGTCAAAGCAAGTTATAGCATTGCCTGAAATGCCTACTTTGCCCAATTCCACAGCATCTTACTGAACAGAATTATATTCTGGGATGATACACCACCTCGTTCAGTCATCTTCTTAACTCAAAAAAGAACTGTAAGAGCAATGCTCGAAAGTAAATTCTTGAAAACCCCTCTTTCAAAAGTCATCAATTCTTCCTCTTTCCCATAAATATATTAGAAAGAATTGAATGAAAGTAAATGAAAATTTTAATGCCCATGAACATGATACGAGACAAAAGGAAAACTTTCATGTCCAGTCGATAAGGACATCAACCTATAAAACCTCCACAGTAAACAGCGCTATACAAATTTACAATAGTCATCTGTATAAAGTAAAAGATATAGCATCATTCATTCTTACTCTTTTGTAAAACCCTAAAGGCATTCTTATTGGATCATTACTCCTATTCAGTAGCAGAATTTCTAGATCATTTAAGATACAAAAGTCTTGAAACAAGACAGTGCAGCATCTGCAAGAACCTTAGTGAATAAAGCTAAAATTCATGTATCTGCTGAAATAATTACTGTATTCATATATATATATATATATATATATATATATATATATATATCTCTTTCCAGATTGTGGGATACAGAACAGACACACACACACACAGATACACAGATACACAGACACACACACACACACACACACACACACACATATATATATATATATATATATATATATATATATATGTGTGTGTGTGTGTGTGTGTGTGTGTGTGTGTGTGTATCTGTGTGTGTGTGTGTGTGTGTGTGTGTGTGTGTGTGTGTGTGTGTGTGTGTGTCTCTGTCTGTGTATCTGTGTGTGTGTGTGTGTCTGTTCTGTATCCCACAATCCGGAAAGATTTACAGGATGAATCAATAAGTGAAATGCAATTATAAAATGATCTGTAAAAGACTCTGACTCACATGCGAATGATAGTACTTTTAAAACAGAGATAAAAATGACAGAACATACAATAGGTTTTAGGAAGGTTCAATAGGATCAGTACTTGGTTTTCTGAGGAGTCAAGTTTTGACTAATAATACTGAGAGAAGGGTTGGGGTTGTTTGGGGAAGAAGACAGGAGAGCGTGGTAATCAGTCTCTTCAGATTAGGGAAGGATGGGGAAGAAAGTCAGCCGTGACCTTTCAAAGAACCATCTTGGCATTTGCCTGAAGCGATGTAAGGAAATCATGGAAAACCTAAATCACAATGACTGGATGAGGGATTGAACCACTATCCTCCCAAATGCGGGTCCAGTGTGCTAGCCACAATGCCATCTTGCTCGGTACTGAGAGAATTTACGGGTCTGATAAATCAGTAAATATTCTCCCTGTTAGTATGATCCATGTTGGGTTTAATATCACTATGAATTTGTACATTACCTATGGATTATTTTCTACCATAGGACCAGGATACAAACTCACTGACATTCCCAGTAGCCCAGTGTATCTCCTAGTGACTGTTCAGACATTAATCCGTCTCAAGCTGCATATTGTTGACAGGACACGAAACTGGTTGATTTTTGAGGAGAGGGTCATGGTACATCTTTTTCAAGCAGCAGCATGGGACTAAGGTATAAAAACAACCCACATGCCAAACAGTTCACCATTCTGTAGTGGAAGAAGGTGATAACATGTCAGAATCATGTCTTGCAGTTGACTGGACTGAAACCTTTGCAATGGTGTTACTTGAAATAACAACACCAGTTCAATATGATGAACAAATCACTTGTCAGGAATATATGCTTCACAAACCATTTGCTTCGACTATGTTCAGTTATAAATATGAAATATGAATACTGGTTCAACATCAAGATGAGTTAACAATTCCAAGCAGCAGTTTGCTGTACTTGGAAGTCAATTTATGAAAAATGATGCAAGTGCTCTAGCAGTAACATCAAGACTTACCCATAACGCATTCACTGTTCTATTTCAAGAGTTGTGATATGAGCTTAATGGCATTAAGGTCTACCAAACAAGAAACTTTGGAATCTCTACAACAGTCAAAATTCACGTATCTGCATCAAATTCTGATCTGAATGTTCTATAATATGCAGCATGGCTCACTGACAGATCTATAAGTAAGTGCTTTAGTACGTGCTTCACTCTCAAAGAGCTTGTGGGATTCTTTTAGGACAATAAGGGAGCGATTTGGAATGCTAAACAGGAACAAATTGTTGTTCAAAATGCAACAGATGATAAGCACATGTTTATGAGGTGCAAGCAGTGGAATAAACAATTTTTTGGCAAAATTATTTTAGAAAGTGCTGGACATTTCAGTATCAGATGAGACATGCCTGAAACTTTTACATGTACTGAACTCTGGACCTCAGCTACTACTATGTTTCCATTTGTGGGAACCCTATGAGCATCCAGCTCTACCACTGCCCTCAAAACTTAGCTGACTGATGAAGATGGTTATGCAAACAGTAAAGCCTTAATTAATTATTCTGATGCTGCAGAGAGGCAGGTGAGGGAACGTGACTGAGGATTCAACATATCTGAAAATTGTAGCCTGACCTATGAGAAAGCCTTCCTGAATTCGTTATGTATACAATACTCTATAGCTTGACAGGAACAATGACAGTATGAGTTTACTGTATGATACATACTCGAGTTTTGATCTTCTTACTATGAGGATGATGAATTGAGATGTATTTTCAATCCACAGGAGTTTAAAGAATTGGCACTAGTCGTTGTGATTGATTACTTGCAGCAAAACGAAAATATCAAGATAGTTCATACAGACATCCACATTGAATTTCAATAATCAGACAATTTCCTATCAAACACTGTGGCTATGCATTAATTTTGCATGATCATATTATTAATTACTCAGCTATCACAAGAATTGTGAGCAAATAGTATAAATGAGGTGGTAATTTTTCACAGCTGAAATGCACCATGATGGTCCCTCAAATCATGAGCACTGTTGCATATATGCTGGGCTTTCAGGACGAGTATGGTTAGTTTGTGTTCAAAGATATTGCATTCCTTGCATTTGAAAATCATGGACAAGTACTGACAACATCTTCAGGAATCGTCATTTTAGGCAAACCATTTAGAACAGTGAAGAGAGCCCAGATTCATTGGACAGCACCCACATTAACCTTCAGTGATCATTAGAGGTAGTGGGATGATGACGCTTTACAGTACAAAAAAATGGTGACAATACTTTCAAACGATCATGGAGATAACATTGTTGACATCAAAGATCATAAAAACGTTGTGTGGTTTCATGACATTTTCAAAAGTATATGAATAAGAAATCGTTATGATTATAAATGCTCAGGTCTTCGGAGACTGAGGAAAAAGTGTGGACACATAAGCAATTATTTTTGTGCTTCATAAAATGTACAAATACTTTAAAGTTGGATAATCAATAAATGATACTGTATTTTTTAAAAGCTTGTTTTATTTATGCACATTGTCCTCTTTCTTCTTCTCTTAAAGTGTTCAGGTAAGTATTCATTACACACTGCCTGTGCAGCTCACTGAGTATTGAGCTTACAATTCTAGAAATATCCTCAATATATGTCTTGAAGCATCACTTGTCAACAGCCACATGCATCCAAGGCGCTTTTCTGTGTATGGTGTATGGTATATCTAGTACATAAACTGAGGTGCACACCTTTTGTGGAAAATGGATGTTCTTCCTAGGCATCACTACCATCTCACATGCAAGCACACAGTGCCTCAGTTGGTCAGCTTGCAGCAGCAGTGAGTAGTCTACACAATTGTAATGGCCACAGGCAGTATTGCTTTAGTTTAAGTGTTTCAGATAGTAGCCAGCTATCAGCCACGCCCAGAGCAGGTCAACATTAGTTGATGTTATCTATTGTCATGGGTAGGATTCTCTGGATAGTGGTGGCAGTAAGTCGCTTGCAGACTGCTGCTAGCACGTGAATATTTTCTACCATTAGCTCTGTAACTGTTGAAAGTATTATTTTCATCACCAGATGTTCAGCAGCCCAGATATGACCTTGAATATAATATATCATGCATCTGCACTGGAGTATAGTAGTGCCAGCACTATGCCACAGAGTAATAGTGAAAAATACAATTCCTTTGACTGTAGGTTGTGCATTGGCTACACGTGCAGCACCTTACCACGGGAACCTCTACACAGGTTCTGTCTCGCCTGTGCAGGCAGGGATCAATTTGATTATGCAGGGATAAGCATCCCTGAAATACGTGGCACTAACCTATGTGAAGGAGCAATTTAGTGTAGCTGCTCATTCGAATCATATTTGTGACAGGTGCCACATACTCGTGCTATTGTGTTAGACTGGTCAAAGCAACTCCTGGTGCTTCCCACTGGCTACCACTACATTCCTTGCCTCTCTCTCTATTGAGTAGCCTGGTTAGTGCTTCTCAGTATCCTTTCAATCATTAATTCGCATTGCCGTTACCCCTGTTCTTCTTCCCTAGACCCCTGTCAGCACTATGAAGCACCATGTTTCTCCATGCTGACAATGATGGTGTCGTTAATAAGTGTCCCAGATTGACCTTTGGCGATACTGGTATGTGGAATTGATTTCTGTCGTTTTTTCTGTGTGTTTTCATTTATTATTTGCAATCAGATGACAAATTTATCCTCCCCCTTAGTCTGTTGCGACATGAGCATCCTGTCACCTCTGTTGAATGTCAGTTCGCTTGAGGATCTTGTGAGGCAGTGTAGGTGTGTTCAATAATTCGTCCCAGATGGATGAGTTACCTCCTACTTCAGCATTAGTTCGTAAAGCATGATACCAGTCACTGAGGTGTGAATAAGTGCGTAGTATTTCTCTTTCGTATTCCTCTTCTTCTTCTTTTTCTCCTAACAACGAACGCAATTGCATGCAGGGTTACTAATGCCACATGTTCTCTTGTTTGTTTCTAGACATACTCGATGTGCAGCTTGAACTCGACTGGATTTGGCTGGTGATAACAGCCAATAACGTGCTGTTGTCTCATTCAAAGGCAGTTAATTTTGAACATCAGTAGAAACGATATAGGCCCCTAAATATATCTTTTTTTTAAATATGCATGATAATATTGTTCCTCCTGACTTTACAAATGATATGGAGGAGATGCTGGAAGTTGGCTACGCACATGTAGCAGCAGCAGACCAATTGAGAATGTTGCAGCCATAGCTGAGTATGCAGCAGCCCATCACACCATCTGTGCACCTACAGCCATCCATGATGAAGCATCCTCGGCCTGTTGATTTGAAATATAAGTAAAAACACTATAGATCCTTATAGACATCTTCATTTTTCTAAAGTTAAGCCTGATACTTAATATTGTTCCTCCTTCTGTCTGTGCAGGTGGTGTGGGAGAGATGATGGTGGCGGATATGTGCCTCCAGCAGCAGCTGGTTGTATTACCACAATCCTTTGGGATCCTATATCCTTTCCACTCTAGCAAAGGGGGCATATGTGTAATATCAATATGCTGCTTTGATTTTGTATTTTCTGTTTATCTGGATTCGATTACACTGAAGATTTTCTTTTGCAGCAAATCAATAATTTACATTAATTTAAGCTATTATTTTGAGATTGTTTACGTTGGGCCTCACCAATATGTATAATGAAGGAAACATGTTGGGTTAAAAGCTGATATTCCATCACAATTCGTACATTATACAAACTTCAGGCATATGGTAGGAATAAAATTTCTATTATAATTGTGGAGTAACTAACATTTAAAGTTCCGATATTTCTAGTCATCGAAAGACAACTATTTTTACGTTTGAAACTAAAAAGCAAATTATATCCGTAATAGAAATATGACATGATAATTTCTTAGTCAGAACTAAGCATACTAAAGTTTTAATTGGTGTTAGTTAATAGAATTGTAATTATGACTATTTAGAAATTTAAAGTTTTTCTCATACAAAATTTAATTAATTAATCTCAGCCTTTCATTCAATAAAACTTATCCCTCTGTTCACCAGAAAGTGATACGATGGTTATCCTTTAAGTAAGTAAAGTGATATATGCAAATTAATGAAATATGTTGTTGTAATGATAAAACAGGTAATTTTTAGTCTTAATAGAAACAGATTCTTTCCTGTCTTTGTAGAAAATTATTCTCTTTAGTTTCATGTAAATTTCTTTGTAATTAGGTAAGGTATATTTAAAGTTTTAATTATTAAACCTAAAATTTGATATGTAACAATGTCAGTAATTGTTTAAAATCATATTAATAGAGGCCATTTGTAAGCAGCCCTATCCCAGTTGGAGTTTTTTTGACATCAGTTATGAGACAGTGTAAAGTCAATTTTACACGTAGTTCACCACCAAACATCTAGCGTGCGAAATAAAACTCGTTGTGAACACGAATTCCTGGAACTTGTTTCTACCATTGCATGATTCCTGAGTGGCGAAACAGTAACATGAAGATGAACTTATGGCACCATTAAGAACCAGCACCCCAGATTACACAAGATATGTATTATTTACTTGGTGGAGGATATCTGCAATATGATGAGGTATTCTGTTTTCTTGTGTTATGGAATGATACATATCCCAAGCTTCTCCACACAAAATCATTTTTCGCCACATTACATTACATGGTCCACCCATGATGTGCAGGCTGCTCTGCTGCTGTCCATCCTGATGGTGGTGATGGTGTTGATGATGATGATTCAGCCAGCTTCACAGAAGTGTCCGATGCCAGCCATGCAGCAGCAGCCCAGCAAGTGGATGTATCCACACCTGTCTGTGCAGCAGTAGACACAAATGGATGCATCCACAGTCAGTGATGCATCAACTTGGCTCATGGATGTATCCACCACTGCCCATGATGGACCAGCAGCAGCTGGCCATGAAGCAACAGCCTCCTATGATGTACCCACCACCACCCATGACACAGCCGCCCCCCCCCCTCACTCCCCTCTCTGAAAGAGGACGTTAATGTTGGTGGCTACTGGTATGATCTGCAAGGCAAGTCGATTGCTGAGTGGTTCAGTGGTTTAGAACTTATACAAAGAGCATCCGTCATACAGGCTCATTTTCCTGAGATAAAATGTTCAGCTATGAACTCCACTTTCTTTTTACTTGCACTTGCTCATTTTTGGTTCACTTATTGGGGGGTCCAGTTATACCCATCTTCCTGAAGAATATTGCTAAAATCTATGCATTAATGTCTACGATTTTGAGGACAAATATTGCTTCACATGGTTGCTTCTGGCTAGCAACAGAATTTACTTAGTCATGCATATTGTAAAGATGCATATAAAATATCTCATGTCTGCAGGCATTATCTTTTCCAAGCCATTGAATTCCTTGTAAAACTCCAGGACATTACAAAATTGAAGACTCAGAACCCCAATTATTCGATGCATATTTATACCCTGGGAGTTGATGAGCCAGGTGGTGTACATGATCATGTGTGCACTCTGCACAACAAATAAGTCAAGTGTATAGTAGTTGCACTCCTCAAAATTAGCCAGTAAACGTCCAAAACATATAGACCTGTTGCTCCAAGGGCATTGAGCAAGACTACATGTTGATCAAAAGCATGTCCCCCCTACTCTCCTCTCAAATGAGTAAACAAAGACATAAACTGTATTCTTGCCATTGGTGCCTCAACTTATTTAGTGTGAGTGAGTACTTCAATGACTGCTCAAGCCAGGAACCCAAACATGTGGACATGCCTCCTGAGGATCAAATGTTCTTGAAGTTTAAGAACGCCCACCATCAGGAGCGATATCCCTTTATCATTTACACCAATTTTGAGTGTCTCTTAGTCCTGTGGCACATTGTAAAGGTGATCCCTCGTCTCCCATACCATCTTCACAGAACGCCACGTACCATATGTTGCTGCATGTCAAGTTGTGTTCATTTATGACTCTAGTCAAAACAAATTCGAATCTTATGTTGGGGACAATCCTGCTAGATGGTTGCTCACTAAGTTCAAAGAACTTACCCGGGAGGTTGATCACATTTATAGCAGCAATGTCTCCATGGCAAACTCAGAGAATGATACATTCTACAAGAAGGCAGTTGACTGTCATATTTGCGGGCTGCTGCAAGATAGAGATGTAACTCCCCTCGAGACCAATATCATCTAACAGGGAAGTTCCATGGTGCAGCTCATAATGCATGCAGCTTGAAGTATCAACTGCCATAGTGGATACCTGTCTTTTTTCATAATTTGAGTGGGTGTGATTTCCAGTTTCTAGTTCAGTATTTGGTTGATTTAAGGTTGAAAGATGATAAGACCAGTATCATTCTTGACATTGTTGAGATGCACACCTCGTTTTCAAAGAGAATCATGCCAAGAATAGTGCTCCACTTTTTAGATTTGCCTCACTTCATTCACACATCTCTTCAGAAACTTGATTTGTCCAGAGGACATGCATTTCACCAGATCTGTATATCTCAATGATGCAAAGTTACTGCTTGTGACAAAGAAGTGATTTGATAGAGAGTCTCAATGAAACCACATTCCCTGACATAATCAAATTCTCCATTAAACTAACAGAGGCTGCCATAACAGATGTGGAGTATGATCACATGGTGAATGTTTGGATAGAGTTCAGTATCATCAATTTGGGCAAATGTGCAACATTATACATGAAGACTGATGTATCAGCTTGTGGACATCTTTGAAAAGTTCTGAAGTGTATGCCTCGACACATAATTTCTGGATCCTGCCTTCTATTTGACCACACCTGGACTTTTTGGGGCGCAATTTAAAGGAAGATATGCATCAGCATTGAACCGTAGACTGATGTTGACAGGCTGCTCTTCTTTGAAAGTGGGATTCATGGGGGACTTCATCAGTGCATGCACTGGTATACCAAGGTAAAGAACCATGAATAAATGAGGAGGAATAGAGGCCTTCTGACGATTTAAGTTACAGCCTTTACCTGGGTGCAAACAACCTCTTTGGGCAACCCATGCAACAAAGTCTACCATGTGGAGTATTCCAAAGGCTGTCTAAGGAGGAAACCGATGAACTGAAGGAAGAGAACCATGATGGGAATGAGGATGCTGGTGAGGGATGTGTTCTGTAGGTAAATCTGGAATATCCTGCCCATCTGCATGACGAGCACCGCGACTTGCCGACTCTGTGGATAATACCTTAACAGATGGCGGCAAGTAGAAGTGCAACGTTCCTTAGTCCACATACAAACCCTAATTTAGACGTTGAAAAGTGTAGAAAATGTTTAAAATTGTTGTAAACTGGCATCAGGTGTATGAAATGTAAACATTCTTTCCATTTTAGATGTGCTAGAACTGATCCATCAGTGAAAGAAAGCAACGAATTCATCATAGGCCGGAACTCTACTTAATGTTGCCTCAAAAACACAGGTAAAATAACAAACGCAAATAATTGTGACTGTAAGTGCGAATTTTCAGTATTAGTTGAAGACCTAATAAGTGAAATTCAGTGTCTAACGGCTGAGGTTTCTCTACTAAATAAAAAGGGAATGAAATAGGTCCACAGTGCCTGCTCAACAACTGTAGTCCTAAATTAAAAACAAAAGAAAGCTTCCCGGCCGTTATTAGTAGAAACAGGTATCAGATTCTTGATAAAATAGTGGTAGATGTAGCATTTAAATCTGTGCAAACAAAGAGCAACACTCCGAACTCCAAAATAACTGCTGGTACTAAGTTCAAAAAACAAGCCCTAACCTCATGTGCTAACCTAAGTGAACGTAAACAAACAAAGACAACAACAGCAAAATCTGTGGAAGTGTGTGGAATGAACTGTCCCAACAGAACAATAGAAGAACCAAGGTGAACCAGAAACACAAGAAGGGACGGATTCTAACATATGCAGACAATCATGGTCGTGGAATAGCGAAAAAACATCGCGAGTATCCAGGACGACTTCACAGCTGTGGCCTACGTTCAACCTGGAGCACCTCTTTCTGTTGTGGTAAAGCTGTGTGTCCAAAATAGTGAGTCTTATTCATCAAATGGTTGTTTCATAATCATAGGAGATACGAATGATCTAGCAAAAAATAAAGCAAATGACGCTATCAGGCAAATGAAAGTGGCACTCAGTAAGCCGATTAACACTAAAGTAATTATAGTTAATAATCCACAGAGACACAATCTGATGGAACAATCTATAGTGAACTTGCAAGAGCACAAGACGAATGATAGGCGTAAAACAATATATAATAAATTTCACAATGTGTCCATGGTTAATGTCAGCAATCTAGAAAGAGGCCTGAATACAACTCACGGTATACACATGAATAAAAGAGGCGAAAAGATGGTCAGCAAATTAATTGTCGAGAAAATTAGACGAAGTTCTCCACAAAGCGGTGTAAATAAGTGTATTGCCATGGAATGGGCCAACCTGCCAAATCAGAATCTGCCACATAAACAGCCACTGCAGGCAAGCCTGGGAAACTTGTAAAGCCTGCTGGACATTTTGGTAGTCCTAAATCATCCTGTATAGTCCAGCAGAAGAAACTCAGACTTAATGTAACACACCAGAATTTCGGTAGTCTTAAAAACAAGCACAATGATCTGGATATCATTACATCTCTTGATAAACCTGATATTTTAGTCATAACTGAACACTGGTACACAGAAGACCTAATTAGCATTAGTCAACGACTCTCCATGAAATTTTGTTCTGCCTTTAGCATGAAAAACAAGGCTGGGGATGACGTAGCAATCTTCACTGTTAAAGCAAGTAATTTCAGTGGTATTGATGTAAGTATATTCTGTGTAGAAGGAATCACTGAATTTGCTGCAATAAATCTAAAATGGGATAGAGAAAATATAGCAATTATTGGTGTGTATAGGCCACCTGGGGCATGCAAGGATACATTTTTCAGAAATCTATCTGACTTGTTGATATATATAGACAGTAGATTTTGTAGGTTAAATAGCCATGTAAATACCATAATAACATGGGGTATAATTATAGACTCAGTAACCACTGATTCCAACACCAAAAAGCTACATCTCCTACTCGATGAATTCAATCTGACGCCACTTATCCGCGAGCCAACTAGAGAGACTGGCAACAGCAAAACATGTCTGGATAATATAATACTAAACATGACCCATCTTTCCTACAGTACAGCTGTTCTAAAACTAGCCATCTCTGATCACGATGCAGCACAGCTTCAATTAGAGGCAAATGAGATGCCCTTTGCTACTAAAAAGAAGCTATGTGTAAGCAAAAGAATTATGTATAATGATAACATCAATAGACTGAACTGCATGTTAGCACACATGCAATGGTTTGAGAATGATAGCTTTTCTTATGATAGCTTTGCTGCTGACATCTACTGTTGTTTTGATGCCACATGCTCAGTTGTAGCCACAAAAGTTAAACTAAAAATATAAACAAAAGTATATGGATAAATAATGATGTCATTGAAACAAGGGAAAAACTGAAATTATTGCATAGTGCAATGTTGAATAATACACAAAATCTCAAGCTAAAGGAGGCCTTCAAAATTTATCACAATTACTATAAAGAATTATTAATACAGACCAGGAGCAGCTACATTGCAAACAAGCTTCAGGTTTCACACAGTGTTACTTCTGATGTCTGGGGAGTCATAAACAATTTTAGAACAGGCAGGGACAAATGCTGCATGGACTTTAATATGACCACAATGGGATGGTAGTAAAAGATCAACTTGAAATTGCTAATATATTCAACGAATATTTTTTTCAGTAGGGGAAGCTATCAATGACAAACATAATAACCTACAGTATAATTTTAAAGGCAATCGGTCTAAGCATAGCATATATCTAGCCCACACAAACTGCAAAAAAAAAAAAAAAAAAAAAAAAAAAAAAATTAACATCATAAGCTCTCTAAAGTCTTCCACTTCCGCAGGGCATGATCGCCTCAGTATTAATGTATTAAAAGTGTGCAGAAAAAGTGTGTCTGTACCCCTGTCTGTAGCAGTAAATAATATAATAGAGTCCGGCAACTTCCCAGACAGACTAAAAATAGCTCTGGTAACACCAGTCTTTGAAAAAGGAGACAAACTCAAAATTCAAAACTACAGATCCATCTCAATACTTTCAGTATTTTCCAAAACAGCTGAAAAAGTCATATACAGCAGAATCATAAACTTTCTCCAGATGCACAACATAATGTTTGAAAATCAAAATGGATTTTTAAAACGTAAATCAACCAGCACAACAGCTGTACATTTAATTGAAGAGATAATAAGTGGCATTGAGAACAAGCAACATGTTGCAATCATATACCTCAAACTTGAGATCGCTTTCGACTGTGTGAACACAACAATCCTACTAGAAAAGCTATGGAACATTGGCATCAGTGGCACTGCTCATGACCTAATAAAATCTTATGTGAGTAACCGAAAACAGTTTGTACTGCTTAAAACTGAAAATGGTCTTCACAAATCCAAAATCACTAATATAAAATATGGCGTGCCCAGGACTCAGTATTGGGTCCTCTTCTGTTTATGATTTATGTAAAATGACGTAAGATGTTGCACTCAGAGTTATGGAATAGAAATATTGGGAACAAGCACCAAAGCAAATATAAATAAGCTATTGCTACTTCAGAAAAGGGCTATAAGAATCATTTGTGGAGCAAAACATAACGAATCATGCCGTGACTTGTTTCCAAAAACTGGTGTAAGCAAATATAAATAAGCTATTGCTACTTCAGAAAAGGGCTATAAGAATCATTTGTGGAGCAAAACATAACGAATCATGCCGTGACTTGTTTCCAAAAACTGGTGTACTAACTGTAGTAAACATTTAGACTCTAAAAGCCATATTACTTGTTAAAAGACTGAAACCCAACATTTGTTCCAATTTGTATCAGTACAATACCAGAAGTAAAGAAAAATTTTACATTAGTGGTCACAGAACAGCACCGTATGAAAAGGGTCAGCAGTATGGAGGTTTAAAGATAGCAGTGCACTGCCCAGTAAAGTTTTGATCCTACCCACAACGAAGCTCAAATTTCATCTAAAGAAATTTCTGTTACAAAATTAATTTTACACATTAGAAGATTACCATACTTACATGCAGAATAAAAAGTGCTTCAAAAAAATTTGTAAATAGTGTTAAGCAAACCATTTTATTTGTAGTTTAATTATTTTGTTAATCAATGATGTATTCAGAAGAATGTATTATTGTGCTATGTATCAAGAATTGTAACCTGTTTTTATACATATGCAATTAATCATTCAATGTTGAATAAAGTGTCATTATTATCATTATTATTATTGTTGTTGTTAACATTATGAACAGCAATTTAGCTACAACAAAGAAAGTTATGAGATTGAAGAGGATATGATCCCATTTGTACTAAGACTCAGACTGGAGGTGTATGAGTAAAGTGAGTATGTGGGTCTTTTTATTCTGGACACAGAGTACAAAAGTACAAATTTTATGCACTGCATCAGTGTAGCACTCTGGTTAATACGTATGTAAACCTTATTTTAGATATACTCTAATGATATCTGTATGTTAAACCCGACCACAGGCCCAGAGAGGGCTTTTGATGTTAGGTCTGTGAATTCGTACACAGAGAGCTGAAGTGATCCACTTTACAGTCCATCTAAGTCTCAGTTCACATGGGAAGTGCAGAACTTCGTCTTTGGGTTACTGGAGTCGTCATGTAACCTGTTAAGTGAACTGCCACTGTTATTGAGTCATATGAGTTGCTTCCTGCATCATATATATAACTGATTTCTACCCTTTGATCCTTCTTCAGATAAACACTGCCAGTAACTACATTGTCCCTCCTCACTACAAACTGTGTAATAAAGGTCTGCTGTGATGGAGAAAATAATGAGTGTATTCTAAGTGGAGGCTTCCACTGCAGAAATGCAGTATATGCTGGTGCTTTGTAACTATTCTACATATGATTATTCAAATAAGTTTAGAAAAAGGCCTAACATTGGAATGAAACATGTAGCGCATATAACATGGATTTTGAAGAAAATCGGGGTAAAATAATTTGTAGTAAGAAGTATGAAGCTGATTTGCACCGTAACAGTCATTTAATGACCAGTTTCTAATACTATTCATCCAGATGATCTTGTGCAAGTCATTTAAAATCTGAATTTTATGTTCTGCACCCTATCTCTTTTTAAAGCTGTTTGCTGCATTCTAGCCTTGTTCTTCCTCAACAAATTCTCCTCCTCCTCCTCCTGCCACACATCTACACACACCACACACACACACACACACACACTCCTCCATAAGTAAATTAATGGTACCTTAGATAACTCAGACTATGTATTGTCAACCTATTTCTTATTTTAGTCAAGCTGTGACATAAAGTTTTGTTCTTCACATTCTGATACAGTATCTCTTCATTAATTACTCTATCTACCTATCTAATCTTCAGTATTAGTCTACAGCATCACAACTGAAATGCTTCTTTTCCTAATTACACAGTACAGCCATACGCCCTCTCTAAATAAACATCTGTAGTTTCCTCTTGCATCAATTCCAGCGTAGCACAGAATTGTTAACTGATGTTACAAAGCCATCTCAGTTGATCATGCCCTGCAGTTAATGAAAACACTGCTGCCCCCTCTTTTGCAGCCATAGATTAGCATATCCTCTCCTCATATACTATTCTAATACAGTCGCAACTCCATTCAAGTATAAGTTTTGTTGACATAGGAATTGGAATTTAGCAGTTGCATTCCCTTAATAATGTGCTGTCCATGGAAGTATGTAGAACATGAATGTGACATTTGGTTTCTCAACCCACTACTGAACAGTGGATGTGTAATTATAAGGGGCTATCCATTTTACAAAAAGTTGGAACATAATTTCGGCATTAAGGTACTTACAATATTAGTAGAGTTTGTTAATAAAAGAAAACCACGAAAAACACAAACACACACAGCAAGTAATAAACGTTGAGGGAGGTGAATGGTTTAATGCTTACAATCGAGTGTATGAGTCAGTTACTTCTGCTGGAGGTGTAGATCTCTGATGATGCTTCATGATGGTGAAGATGATGAACCTTTACTAAGGAGTACAGATCACAAGTGGTGGGTTTGTTTGATGGTTAGTAAGCCTGTTCTGAGGGTGAGCGGTGGGGAGAGTAGACAACTGCAGTGCCATGGGGTAACTGGCATCACTGAAAACATTGCAGAGTCTAAACTTAGAAGCCTGCAGGGTGGCTTCATGGAAAATTCTGATCCTCCTGCTCATGGTTTACGATGTTGGAATGTCAGATGAGAGCAACATGTTAGAAATTCATAGCAGAGATTCATTCTTGATGGGTAGTAAGCCTGGACGCTACAGGCGAGTAGAGGATAAAAATTTTCTGGAAATCTTAGGTGTACTACGTACAAGTAAAACACAAATAATTTATGAGAGAAATCACTTAATAATGCAGTGCCAGCCCAGACATGAGATCACATCCTGTTCATAGGAGGAATGGATGGAGCTTAACGAACATTTTCTTCAAAGCCAAAACGTGAGTCACTAATTTCTCCAGCAATCAGATGGACCTGCTGCTCCAATGCCAGAGCCCATCCAATAGTAACAATTTTCTTATGAACTACACTATCACCATCTTTCCGGCTTACTAACTGGACAGCTGCTGTCTGGATGCCAAGCAACTGTCCAATCAGTAATGCTTTTGGGAGGCAACCATTGTCTCAGGTCACTGGCCGAGCACCACACCAGCAGTGTTTTCAGAATTCACAGGAAGTCCTTCTGCCGCCTGGTGATGGTGCCGCCATTGTCTGGTACAGGCATCTAGTCTAGGGTTAGATCAAAGAGATGCTTCCACACAGGATGCTGACTTTGGGTGGGCCTCTTTGTGGGTGCTATAAAATCTCTCCCCAGCACCAAGCCCATTTGCAGTGGATTCAGACAGAGAACTATGCCCCATAAAAGTTCTTTATAATATGTGATTTTTTACTGCAATGCAACTTGTGCTCACTGTGTTTAACAGAGTTGTGGTAGTTATGATTACGTGTGCAGAACCCGTAACTTGATATACACGCTTTGCTGGTTGCATTCGAACACTTAATTCAGTAATAAAAATGCAAATTGGCAGATAATGTGGACCTTGCACTTGCTGTAAGTGGCCAAGATAGGACACCACCTTGCAGCTTTTATGCATTTGTTACTTTGTGAACTGAGGAAAATAAATAATTATCATTAAAAATAACATCGTCATTCTCTTTCATCTGCATCAGCCATATTCATCACTCTGCAATAGTTTCCAAATAAATGTTTGTTATATGCTTTAAATTCAGCATGTATTTCACATAATCTAACTGGAGCATTAATAGACTTAGGAATGCTATCTGTAAACTCTCCTTGTTTTAATTTCTCTTTATATGAGTAGTGCTGACAGACTTAGGTACAGCACACATACACACACCTATGCACACATCGAACTCCTCTTCTCCATATAGGCAGGAAACGAGGGTTACCTTGCCTTCCATTACCTTGTTTCAAATACTTTTCAAAGTCATCCAATTGCACGCTCACGTCATTGTAACTAGGAGTCTTTTTTATGTTTTTTATGGTGTAGAGAGAGTCTGAAAATAAGTATTCTTGTAAAAAAATCTATATTACTTTCTACTTATAAATTTACTCACAGAAAGCAATTCTTTCTTTATTTTTGGTTGGTGTGGTTTTAATAACATCCACCTGATTTCTACCTTGTAATTTAAATCTACATTGAACTCTTCTGATTCTTTCTCCACCCCATAATTTGGCAAGTACAAGGAATGTATATTTGCGAATTCTGGAACATATCTAAGTTTTTTCCAGCAAACTACCTCTTTTACAGCTTTAACAATTAGCTTTGTACCCTCCAGTAGTTCTTCTAGACGAGAGCATTCGGTGACTTTCATCTTACCTCTAATTTTTAGCATAACACTATTGTTATAACACTCCACATCTTTCTGGGCGTGCACTGGCAGCTATTCTGCCGCACATTCGTGTGGAATCTCCATATTAATATTTCTGTTTCGAACTTTCGTCCTCTTCCGCAGCCCCAGACAGACTTACGTAGTTCACAATGAAACCACCAGAGGGTAGAAAACGCAATCTGATGACACCACATTTGGGGATATAAGACAGGCATGGTAGCTCACCACACTCATCTTGGCTATTAGCAAACCGCTTCAGCTGCATTTCATCATTTACTTTTATTTTGTGGCACTGAAAGCCACATCTTCAGATGAACATATCGAATCGTGCACATCTTCAGATGAACATACTGAATTATTTAAAAATCTAAAGAAGGCCCTTTTTGCCTTGCTTGGCATTTGTCTGTAGGTAGGGCAACTGCAGCTATGAGTAGTCATCTCGGATATTAATAAACCACTTCAGCAGTATTTAGTCCTTTATTTTTAAATCACTACCAGCCTCAATTGCAGTCAGTCAGTGGAAGGACCGTGAAGCATCAACAGCAGCAATCGAGATCATCCAGCACCTCACAGCAGAAAAGAACAAAGCAGAAGAGTAAATATCTCCTGCTTAATAATATTACATGTCTGTTGGTAGTTGCTATTATTACTGTTGCATGTAACAATTTTTCTTTGTTCTTGAGCATCAAAACCAAGACCTGCAGCAATGGTGGAGCAAACAACAGCCCATCTTGTCAGAACCTGTTGCAGCGATAGAGACCTCCGGTATTTGGGATCCTGTAGTGGAACTCATCGGCATATTGGAGCAAAATAAGGATCTGCTATTGTTTGTGCAACTCATCGATTTTTGCGATGAAGGCACCCAACAGCAGAGCACAGAGGGTGTGGTGCAGGTCAGTACTGGACACCAGCATACACATCATCCATTGAACTACAAAACATTTCAGTGACTCTGCAAGGACAGAGTGTGGCTGTAGTGGATGAGAAGATACCAACTTCTCAAAGTGCACTACTGCTATTCTCTTCTGCATGTAATTTAACTGGTAGTGGGTCAAAGCATCTGAATGTGGGCATAGAAGCAGACAGTGACCAGTACCTATTAATGGAGATTGAGAGTGTAATGAAAGTTGATGAAGTTTACTCAGTCTGAATGGGAGGAGGTACGTTGTGCAACGCCGTACATCATTGCTCAGTGGACTATAGAGTATAACTCTGTCTCATTCTCCTATAGACATTTACTAGCTCTTCTGCTGCACATTCTTGAGGGAATTCCATATAAATCTTCATGTTTACATTTTGCAAATCAGTGGTCATTAAATGTTGTTATGTCGTTGGTTTTAATCTCTGCAAGCGATGTTCTGTTGCTAGATGCTCAACATCCAGTCCAACACAGTTAGATACAAGGTAACCATCCTTTCTAAGCAGATCGAGATGAGACTGGAGCTATGTAATCGTTTTTTTTTGGTGTGTCCTTTAATGCAGAAAACGTACTCCAACCTATAGCCACCTACCAGTTCTATTAACAATAAATGCAGATATTTTATATGCCCCAGTGGTAGCCAGATTTCGCCATACACTGTGCTTAAAGCAATATGTAAGCCTTGTCTGCACATCCGCAGTAGCTTCTGCTTTTTACAAATGCATTTATGGCTTTATGGCAGTTGTCTTGGCTTTATGGCAGTTGTCATCACCATATGCTCCAGTTTTTCTTTTTTGACTTCAATGTCTTCCATTTCCAGCTTTCTTTTTCACACATACAACACGGTAATGGCACTTAAAGGAGTAATTTCCCCAATGGGAATGGGTTAAGTCTGTGTGAGACACTTATCAAGGGAGGCAAAAAGGGACTTCTTTAGATTTTTAAATAAATCAGTATGTTCACCTGAAGATGTGAATAATTCAATATGTTCATCTGAAGATGTGGCTTTTAGTACTACTAAATATAAATAGAAATGCAGCTGAAGCGGTTTACTAATACCCAAGATGAGACTGGTGAGCTATCATGCCTGTCCTATATCCACAATGTGATGATGACGTCACTGGGTGTGGTGTTGGCAGATTCCGTTTTCCACCCTCTAGTGGTGGGACTGTGAACTATGTCAGTCAATTTGGAGCTGCAGAAGAGGACATGATCGTCTCTTGCAATGTAGAAGAGGACAATTGTCAAGTCATTTCGAAAAAGGTGGACAGTTCCAGCACAAGCAACCACCTGTAACAGTCGCAAAATATACCTTGATGTCGACTCACTGCATCTCCATTACTTGTAGACAAGTATACTTCTTACAGTCCTCCATTATCATTTCTTTCTAATGTCCGCCTCGATAGCTGAGTGGTAAGTGCAGCAGACTGCAATGCCAAGGGGCCTGGGTTCGATTCCCAGCTGGGTCAGAGATTTTCTCTGCTCAGGGCCTGGGTGTTGTGTTGTCCTCATCATCATCATCTCATCCCAAGTCGCCAAAGTGGTGTCAACTCAAAAGACTTGCACCAGGTGATGTTCTACCCAACGGGAGGCCCTCGCCACATGACATTTCCATTTCCATTTCTTTCTAATCCTCACGTAGGAGGTTATGGACGCAATCATCAGCTGCATTCTTACAGGTAATAAGATTTTTAAAGTCCTCTCTGGCTGACACCAGCATCTCATCAACTGAACACATTGTGCATAAACAAAGCTGCTTCCACTGAGGCTGACAAGCAATGGAGCTTTTGCCACCAGTTCTCAAGATGGAGGTGGTGAGGGCTGCTTTTCCCAGAGTCCTCTGGTGATGGTATTGTTAACTAGACTGTACAAGAAAATTCTTCTAACGGGATAACACCAACACGCACCAAAAATGAGGAAATAACGAAGGTACCCTACATCCTTCCGCACCAACATATATACATATTGAATTTTTATAAATAAAGAATGTATTATTATTATAACCTCTGCAATGTAACTAACATTTAAATTTATGGCGAAAATTTGAGTTTCTCACGAAAACTAAAATTTCCTGCCAATAGGGGTTGGGCAGTGGAGAGGAGGGGAGAGGATAAGGATAGGGGGGATTTCCCAGGGGGAGCAGGATTAATTGATCGATTTAATTAATTAATCAATTAATTTTATATCAATTTGATATCAAGATTGCACCAGAAATCTCTTTGTCCCTCTACTCAGATTCTAGTGTCACTCCCACCTCTTTTGATCCACACATATTCTCCTGGCAAAACTCACCCTTCATGCTGCCAACAGTTCCCACATTAGTTTCAATGGCCTGGTTGAGCTTTGGTTCCAACTTATACCGGATTTGCAATGTCCTGAGCTTCTCATGTAGCTGATGTGGACAGCTCAGTACTTGGAACTGACTTCCTTAAGAACTTTGGCCTCTCTCCAGACCTACATTTAGAGTTATTTCTACACCATGCGATAGGTATACATATTCTAGGGCTCCTTGGCCCCCTCTTCTTTGGTGAAAAGTTATCCACTACTACTTGCTCTCTTGCAGTATTGCTGTTAACTGCTCACCTCACCAACTTCCTGGTTGAGCTTACTGCTCAGCACTCTGAGATCAATGCCCTACAGGCATGCCATTCAGAACTCCAATAGCTGATGGACAATGTGTTGAACAAACTGGCACATGCTCACCACACTGTCAGTAGGCTCATTGGTTGTGGTCCACCCACTTCACAGACACACCCACAGCAGTAGGCTTTTGAGGTCTCTGTGTTCCCAAAGTAAGGTTAGTGACGTCCCTCCCACCAGTGTACTGTCTGATTGTGCCCCCTCTTCACAGGAGTGATTTGCTTGTGTCTACTCTATGTGTAGAGGCAGCACATATAGACATGATTATGAACAACACCTGCCATAGGATAAAACTGGTGGATGGTTCCCCTATATGATACAAGACATGCCTTCTCACTCCTAAGAAACTACCCCACTTGGAAACAATTACTAATGAACTTTTAAGCGTGGGCATTTCCACCTCATCCCTAAGAAGGTTTGTTTGTTGTAGTTGTATGCTGACTACTGGAAAATCAACACCCAGACCATTAGGGACAATTATCCTACCACCGTCATTCAGGACTTTACCCATGGAGCGTGGGTGTTCAGTGTCATTGACTGTCACAAGACATGTCATCAGATCCATATGTGAAAATTTACGTCCCTAAAACAGCAATAATTTCGCAGTATGGCATATTTGAATACTACTTTATGCTCTTAAGAACATGGCTCCAACTTTGCAAAGGTTCACTGACTCCGTTTTGTTTGACCTAGCTTATTGCTATGCCTACCTCGACGTTAGCTTTATCTACTCTCCCACCTTTGACGAGCATGAAAAACATTTAGCTAAAGATCTGTCTCTTCTCACCAATAACAGCGTGGAAATTAATCATAATAAGTCACAACTGAGCAGCTCAAGTGTTACCTTGCTATGTCACACTGTCACCTCCAAGGGTATCCATCCAATGTTTGATCACGTCCAACTTATTACTGACCATCCATAACCCATGGCATAACACAGTTTGCGACGTTTTCTGTGAATAGTAAACGTTTTTTTTGAAGACATTTGCCATATGCTGCGTCTCTAAAGGCATCTCTGACAGATGCTTTGGCTGGCAAAATCACCTGTAGGACCATAAGGTACTGTGGTCAGAAGAAATGATCCAGGCATTTACTACAGTTAAGACTGCGCTTTCGGAAGTTTTCACGCTTGTGCACCTGCTGCCTGACACACACACCTCCATTACAGCTGAAACAAGTGTCATATTGTTCAGCGCAGTTCTTCAGCAGCATGTCGCTGATACTACACAACCCTTCCAGTTCTTCTTGAGAAAACTCACTGCTACTGGATGCAAATGGTCAGCATTCAACCATGAAGTTTTGGCAGTTTATGAAGCATGAGATTCTTTCTCGAAGACACAGAAGGATGCAAGTCCACGATTTTTACTGATCACAAGCCTCTCATGGACACTATTTTCAACCGTGCATAGGACCTCCCCCCCACAGATATTCTGACACATGGAACTTATTAGCCAGTATCTCAGCGAATCTTGGCACATTTTGGAGGCTGACAATGTGGAAGCTGACTACCTGTCATGAGTGAACACCATTACTTTCATTTTGGACTTCCATGAACTAGCTCAGCTGCAAGTGCATGATCCCAAAATCAAACCCTGCAACAGGACTCTAATCTGGCACCAGCCATGATGTCCTGCCCCTTCCCGGTTCCTTCCAGCCTATACTGTGGACATCTTGACTAGTAACCTCTGTCTTCTTATTCCAGCTCCTCTATGACAGACAGTTTTCTCAGCTATCCACAATCTCATGCACCCAGGCATTAACGCTACAACACATCTTGTCATGGAGCTTTTTGTTTGATCTGGCATCTAGAATGACTGTTGCCCTTGAATGTGCTCTTGCGTACCATGTCAAGGGAATAAGGTTGGATACATATCATGTCAAGGGTGTATGGTTGGCCACCGTACTCAATCTCCACTGGGAAACTTCGGCATAGTGAAGGGTTGCTTGCATCACATGCACCTCAATATCGTGTGCCCCCTTGCCCCTTCTGAGGGATTCAGATATATCCTTTCAGTTGTTGACTGGGTAACTAGATGGGTCAAATCTGTACTCCTTTCAGACGTCATAGCCAATTCTGTCAAGCTTGCTTTCACTTCTGCATGGATTTCGCATTTCATATGTCCCAAATCCATCACCACTGACCAAGGATGCCAGATGAAGTCCTTGCTCTTCATCAAATTATGCTCCCTTTGTGGTAGTGTTAGTTTCGATACAACTGCATACAATCCCCAGAACAATGGACTGGTCAAAGAGGCTCTTCTGTGCCATAGAGACTCCAGGTGAGAGCCCCTACTGTGGATATTACTCACCATTCGTTTGGCTCAGAAAGATGACCAGAACTCTTCCCTTGCTGATATCCTCTATGGAGTGCTCTTAATTCTACCTGCCAGGTTCGTTGAGGGTACTGAGCTCCCACCTCAGGATGAGCCACCTGCTCTGGTCGAGTGCATTGGCTCACACATCACGAATATATGTACATCAGCAACACACTGTCAGACACTGCCTTGAGTGTTCATACATAGTAATCTAACACCCTGTGAGTTTGTGATGCTATGAGATGGCACTATCTGTGCGTCTCTTCAATTACAATACTCTGGTCTGCAGAGGGTCCTTGGCCATGCAGATGACACAATGGACATTATTCTCAATGGGAAGTGTCAGGCAGTTTCCTAAAACAGAGTCAAACCTGCTTTCACACTGGATGAGGAGTCTTCTGCAATCACAGATGCAGATGTGCTGCTGATGGATGATACCTTCACTGAGGTAGCGATAACTCCTTTCAGTGCTCTATTCCCCCACAGTGCATCACTTGATGCTTGTGCCTTGTGTGACACTTGCCCTCCTGAAGAAGTGGTTAAAATATGCAAGCGTTCTGTGCTTTTGTAAATCCCCTCCCCTCCCAGTGCTACGGTTTTCATTGTTGACACATCTAACTTCTGTGTTGAGGCTCTATCTCTTTAACTTAATGTTTGTCGCTTCTCCCCATTCTCCTGATGGCTCGCCCACCGCTCATATCACACTTCTTTTCTCATTCCAGTTAGCAAGTGATGCTGATGAAGACTATATCGTGACCACCATTGGTGGATGCAGTAATCTCATCTTTACTTGTGCATCCACATGACCAGATGCACATAGTAGAATCCCTCTTTCCCATTTGGACCAATGCCTGCAGCCAACTGGCTGTTTATGGAACAATGTGGTCTCCGACATCTGCAGCTCTGACCTTCCGCAGTCGTTGAGAAATGGCCCAGTTGTGTTTCACTTTGGGACCTGCCACAATGTGGGTGGTCGTACAATATTTCCCACCATCTCTTAAGATGCCACCCGACCACACCACACTACAGAACCAATGCTGGTATTGTGTGTGCATCCCAGTGCTCCACAATAGGGAGGCTGATGGCGATTATCGTTTGGTTCAACCAGAAAGCAGAGCACCAATATCCGGTCCAGACCTGGAGGAAAAGGTGATAAACTTAAATATCTTCAACAGAAAGCCAGTTTGTAGTGTTGCCTGTCGTATTACAGAAAACAAGAGTGATAGTGAAGTGGACAATGAAAGTGGCTTTCAGGGAAAGAAATAATTTTGTTCATAAAGTGGTGGACATAATACTTGGTATAGCACCAATATCAAGCACAATGTCACTTGCCATCCCTCCTACTAAACCATGTACAACAGCCTGTACAACTCCTTTGTTTTGTTCGTGACACTTAAGCTGATTGATTGCTAATTTTTCCCTGAAATCACTATCATCATTGTAACTTAGCATCTTGGTTGTATTTCCTACGTTGCCCACCAGATCGTCTCATGGTTTGTTGACCTTATGTTTGAATGGCATGCTGTTCTACCACCTCAATTACGCTTATAGTCGGTGTCGAGTTTGCCAGTCACCTTTAACAGTAAGTTTTCAAATCTCACTTTATAGAAAAAAAACAGTATTTAAATAGTGAGACTGCATAACTCCTTGAAATTTTTCTATTTGCTCTCCCACATTTTCAGATCGATTTCACACCAGGTATCATAGACTTATTGACATCACTTGCATCAAGCACAAGGTATATGCTTCCATAGTATTTGGGAACAGCAACTAACGGTCTTCTATAAGGAGATAAGGAAGTCTCTGTTATCCCCAATGCCTCCTTTTTATTCAACGGTACCAAGTAGCTAGCATGGTGATATGTCTCATGAGCTTTGACCTGCATATCATAAAAGTAACCCTTAATTATCAGTGGTTTTTTGAAGGATATCACTGTATAATGTTTCAATTACTGTGTGAGTTGTTGCCATTGTATGTCACTGAGATAGCTCCACCTGATGACCTTTGCTTCTATGTTTTTTCTTACAGAGTCGAACTCACTTTCGGCGTTTTCAATTATACGTGAGTAGTTTTCTCGAGTACAGTCACTGGCTACGTGCAATAGCTTGGGTTGCATATAGGTTACCTTCAACATTCTGCAGTACTGTGCATGTAAAGCAGTTATTGTTATCATTGCCAGTTTGACTAACCTTCCTTCACTCATAAATGAGTATACAGCTCTTTGTGTCCTTTCCTCTTAAAAATTCCCAGCCTAGGATACATGGAACCACAAAATTTTGTGCAACGACGAATGAGCTTCTTATCGCTCTGTTTTCCACTTGAATGATGGCCTGTATTTGACTCTGAATTCGCTGCATATGTCCATGTACGGCTCCTACAATACTACAATGTTGAACTCGCAGTGTTGACCACTGATTCACCTGGATGATGCGCTTGAATAGGTCATAATCCATAATGGATACACTGGCACTGGCATTAATAATTACATTCACGGGCATGCCGTATGTGTTTCCTTTGACTGTGGCTTGTACCAACTCAGTATTTTGCTGACCGCACTTTCTCAGATCAGATCCAACCCTTCTCTATGTCTGAGCATGGATGCATTTACATATCCATTGTCCCCCATTCTTGCTCCCATGACCACATGCAGAAGGCTTACATTGGTCGTCTATAGTGTGACGCTCACAATGTACTTGGTTGTGGGTCATCCACCATTTTTACTATTCTGACTCTATGAGATTGCTGCATCTGTTGTGGCATCTCATACTGTGCTGGTTGTAAGAGGTCCGAGCAGATGTAATTTCGATATATTGCTCATGCGCTGCCTGCAATATGCAAGGTCTCTGACCAGAGAGCAGTGTTGACTGCAGCAGGAACTGTGTAGCTGTAGCAGTAAGTTGTGGCTAGTCTGGAGTCTGCTCTGGTCTGGCATGGTGTATCGTGTTGGCTGGCCGGTCGCGGTGCAGCAATGCCGGAGCCTGAGTATTATTGTATAAGGTAAAAAGCAGCCTCACGCACATGTAGTAATGTTATCTCAAGTCGCATGTAAATGTTTTAAAACTCTCGTAATAGTAATCTTCCTCATAAAAAGTAACTTTTAACAACCATTCATTTCAATTAAAAGAATTTACTAATTTCTCCCATCCATGATCATCCCAATTATTGCAATAGAAAAATCAGTTGCTCCCTTTCATAAATGACAGATAGGTCGGCCAGCATTGCACAGAGCTGTGCCGGAAAAATTTATTGTAAGAGCAGATATATCCAGCGACTTCATTGAGGTAAGAATTTTCACTTTTTTTTATTCAGAATGGTCTTTCAGGGCCATGACGCAGCACTGCTGTCGTCCAAAATTTACCAGGTTAAATTCACAGTGAATTATTGAAAAGTCATAAGTGAGCGACAATTTAATTGAGAGGTTACTTACATTGTTTTATTACCAGGTTACTGAATTTATTTTTTTATTGGAACGTTAACTAAATGTAAATGACATAATTATAATTTTTACTGTTGAGAGGTTTAGGAATTTTTCTGTTGTGAGGTTACGGTAAATGTGAATGAATTTTGAGCTTAGATTAAATCAGAAAGAATTTTGTGGGTAGATTAAATGTAAAAGAAAGGTTGCAAATGAGAAAGAATTTTGTTTTGAGGTTACACTAAAATCAGAATCATTAACCAATAATATTTATTTTATTTTTGTGGGGAGGTTACACCGCGACAACTGGCCAGGATCGTATTTCTTTGTGAATCTCTGAGAAGTAGTCATTTATCCGCTCTTATTTACTTAAATGTAGTTTGCATCTGGCGCAACGCATTTACTAATTTGTCACTTTTTATTTCACAGATCATCGGCAATTTATTGCTCTTTGTTGTAATTGTGTTTTTTTTCATTTCGCTTTGTCTTTGTTTCATTTTGTGCTTAATTTTGATTTGTGAAAAATGCCGTGAAAAACTGTTAACAGTACATCGCGATGTGCAATGAGTGAAATAGCCAACTCGAATAATTTGACCGATAATAATTGCGACACACAGTGTAATAGTGATAATCGTCTATTTACAGATAATCAGTGCCTACCGATCACTAGTAATGATTTTGATCCTAATGATGAACAAGCAAATTCAATTATGTCCACAGTAAATGTAACAATTGATGATGCAGCACGTTCCGATACAATGAACGCTGCCCAGTTTGCCACACCCGGTTTGCAAAATTTGAATTGTGAACAGATAAATTTTTCTCACGAAGATGAACAATGTAGTCAAAATATGTAAGATTTACTTGATTTCGAGGTAGTGACCCACAGTGCACATCCAATTGGCAAACCTTTTCGAGAATCACAGAATGACCAAATGGTTACACTAAACGTGACAATTGCAGGTACGCCATTAAACAGCACAGAGAATAGAGTTGGTAATATTGGCATGGATCAAGTTATGGCATTATTGCTACAACTTAATGAAAATGTCAAACAACAAATTAACGAATCGAACAAACAAATTAATGAAAAACTTGACAACAATTCCAAACAGTCGAAGAAAGAACAACGCAACAATTTTAAACAATTGAATGAAAAATACGACAACCTTAATGAATCGAACAAACAACTTAGTGAACAGATTACAGCCGTTGCCGTGCAATGTCATGATACTAAAGAGCAATTATGTGAGGAAATTAAGGCTTGTTCTAGGAGCAGTAGCGAAGAAATTAGATCTGTGACTCAAGAATTAAGTAATACACATGCAGCCACAACTAAATTACTTAGAGATGAAATTAGTGCAGTCACTGAACAATGCTCTGAAAACGCAACACAGTTACGCGACGAGTTTAAATTAATGTCAGCAGAACTTTCACGCACGCTGGATGCGAAAGTAGACGCGAAATTTGACCAACAGAACAGACAAATTGACGAACGTTTTAATCACCACCTACAAACCAGTGAAACGCGTTACAGTAAATTTATACAGAAACAGAATAAAGTAAAGCAACAAGTCATGGAAACAATTACTGCATAGAGACAGGAAGATAAGCGTAAATTATTTATGAAAGGAAAAACATACGTAGACAACAATATTACTAACCAAAAACAGACACACACGCATTAGACTTTCAGACAATGACCAACAGACTTGAAAAGTTGGAACTAATACAGGATCCCGATGCCATCAAAGCAGACGTTAAAAAGTTGAACAAAAACACATGTAAAATACAAAAACAAATTAATGCTTGTGACACTAAAAACGACGATCACGTGAAAGTACTGACTGAAAAATATGATGAATTGGCCAGTCGTATTGATGTTATCGAAAATAATAATGACACCAAATCAAACGATACGTCACCAGTTTCGCTTAATCAAACACCCGAATTCCAAAATTTACAGCAGACGATCAGTGAGATAGGTTCGTCCAATAATACATTACGTAGAAAATTGTTATCTTTACAGCAAGAAGTGACAGAGATGAAAAATATTTCAGCCTTTAACACATCACAGCATATGCCACTTTACGAACATTTGTCAGACTCACACAGCCAGTGTAATTTAGGTAATTTACAGAGAGTACGTGAGTTAGATTCCGAACAGTCACAGACAAATAGATTATCACACAATCCTGAACCAGTTCAGACATTCAGAGACGATAATTGTGATTATAAGCACTTTCTAACCGTGAAAAAATTTAAGGTACTTAATAATGACAGAACACAGAGTCACGCTTTAGACTGGATACGACAATTTGCTTTTGTATTTTCACCAGCTTGGCCTGTAATGCAGAAACTAGAATTGGACTGGATACGAGAATTTGTTTTTGAATTTTCACCGGCATTGCACGTAACACAAAAACTAAAATTTATTTGCAGTGCGTAATAGACCTCAGGGGATTCATTACACTTCAATGAATATGTGCCGTAGCGTGCACAGGGCCCCGAGCCATAGTAGTGCTATTTGATCTTTAGTTTTCTGCACTGCTGCCTTCTCTTTTACTATCCTTTATATCTATCAAAACAGCTCTTCAACTATCGATCTATCTAGGATTAGAAACGTGTAAAGAAAACCCAATATGACAATTTTTACCGAAAGTGACAATTTTCATTAGACACTCACGAAATGACAACCACCAGAACTTTAATAACTGACAAAATTTTAATCATCAGTATGTACAAAATTATCAGCAACTGGAAACAAATTTTGGGAACAAAAGAGGCTCTTCCCTACAACAGCGACAAAACCAGCCGGTTAGCATACCTAACCAACAATGTAGTCTGCAAGGTCAATCAAGCTTTAATGTTTCGCCGCCTACACGTATAGCGTCGGCTCCACCAAATAGGAACGCACAGCAACAAGAAAATCAGAAAACACACCATTTTAACTCATATCGCAATGCACCGTATAGAAATGACTATCATGACAGACGTGAAAGTAATGAGCACAATTTTCAGCGTACGTTTAATAACAGTCGGTCTTACCAGCAGCAGAATCATCCGCAACAACAGATTATCATGAATGAACCAGACAGTAGATATCATCCCGAACGTAATACGTCAGAAAGAAATAACAGAACAGTACAAATAGTCGAGATGCCACAGCATCCTCCCGCAAATAATAGCACGTCAGAAAGAATTTGACTAGATACAGTACAGGTTGCATCTTCCTGCAACGCAAGCAATACTTTTGACACAGAGAATCTTGTTCACGAAAATGTTATCAGTTTTGACGACATCCGATGCACACTTTTGCATTAAAGACATAATCATAACGTATGTAGACGACATTCTTATTGCAGAAGCTAACTGGTCTGAACACAATCTGATTCTTGAACAACTGTTGCAAACTTTTCGTGCACAAGGACTCACAGTTAATCTTAGCAAATCACACTTTGGTAAAACTTCTATAAAATTTCTTGGACATGTAATTTCAGCAGAAGGCATTGCGCCTGACCCGGAAAAACTTCAAGCTTTACGTGACATTACTGTTCCTACGACGAAGAAACAACTACGCAGCTTTCTGGGATTAATTAACTTTTTTCGTAAGTTTATTCATTACTCTGCTTTAGACACCCCTAGACTATGCCAGTTGACGGGTAAAAACACTATTTGGTCATGGGATAGCCAAGCACATTCTGAATTTGTCAATCTGAAACAAGCTTTGTTGAATGCACCACTTTTATCACATCCAGATCTTACTAGAAATTTTTCCATTGCCACCGACAGTTCTAACACTGCTGCAGGCGTACACATTTTTCAGGAAAGTAAAGAAAATGGCACTACAGTAATTAAAAACATAGCCTTTGCGAGTCGCATTCTGTCACCTGCTGAACGCAATTATTCTGTTACAGAACTTGAAACATTATGTGTTGTATGGGCATTTACGAGATTTAGGCATTTTCTTTATGGAAGACATACGACCGTTTACACAGATCATAGAGCGATACAGTTTTTACTTTCAGCAAAATTTACACATGACAGGCTAAGCAGATGGAAACTTTATTTACAGGAATTTAATTTTACAATTGTTCACATTCCCGGTACACAAAATGTTGTAGCAGACGCACTATCCCGTTCTCTCAGCAACAATCAGCAAGACATCGGAACCAACTTCTGCCAAGCAAATTCTAGCATCATGTATATTCAACAAGTTGCATTCGAAAATTTTATTTCGGCATCATTACGAGACATAGCACAAGAGCAGAGCAAAGAAAACGTGTGGAAAGAAATTAAACACCTTTGGCAAGATAGGAATAATGTTACCATTAGAAACCATTACACTGTACGCAATAATATTCTGTTTCGCCGCTCTTATCATGACAGCAACAACTGGTTATTAGGTATTCCTGACGAGCTTGTTAACAAATTAATTTGGTATACTCATTTAAGTTGCGCACATTACGGAGCCAGAAAATGTTTTCTTATACTGAGACAGAACTGTTATTTTGCCAACATGGAGAAAAATATTCGACGAGTTTTAGCGCCATGTAAAATCTGCCAGAAAGCTAAGTCAGACGCGACTTCACATATTCCTCCGTTACATCCCATTGTACTGTTAAATTGAGACACATGGCCGCTGTAGACATTTTTGGTCCGATTCCCAGAACTAATAGAGGTTTTTGTTACATCTTTGTTGCTGTTGAACTCACTTCGAAATTTGTTACCTTCACTCCGTTACGTAAAGCTACTGCTAAATCTGTTTCGAATGCATTTGTAAAACATTTTCTATTTCATGTAGGGCATGTATTGAAAGTAATTTCCGACAATGGCCCACAATTTCGATCTGCTATATGGACACGTAATTTACGAGCAAGAAACATTTCTCCGATTTATATATCCAAGTATCACGCTTCTTCGAACCCTTGTGAACGTCTAATGAAAGAAATTGGTAAACTATGTAGAATATACTGCCATAAAAAACATATCGATTGGGATACACACATACTGTCATTCCAGGATGTAAATAACTCGATACCAAATGAATCTACTATGCTATCTCCGGCTGTTATATTGAAAAATGTTGAACCACCTAACAAAATTAAAGAATTAGTATCCTTTCCTACATGTCGTCGACTACGACATCATGAAATAATTGACATTGCACTGAACAACATCAAACGTGCCGCAGAGCGCCGGAGAAGACAGCAAAAACAGGTTTGTACACGCCGTGACTTTCACGTTGGACAGAAGATATTATTACGCACACATTATTTATCTAACAGAGGAAAGAATAGATGCAGTAAATTTGAGCTTCTATATGCAGGTCCATACAGAATTCGCAGCATTCCTCACCCCAATGTAGTGAACGTCGAAACTCTGAGAACCAGAAAAAGTAAAGGCAATCACCATGTCCCCAGTATTAAACCCTTTATTGAATGAACATACTCTATGATTTATCACACTGTAATGCCATTTCCTGATTTTTATATGACCAATTATGCAATTGTATTTATATGACTACTTACTGATGATTATCATATTTTTTCTTGGCAAGTGCCCGGCAAGGTAAGGTTAGCAGGTCGCTTTTCTTGTCGTTGTACATCAGACCGTGCACATTTTCCATTTTTCGTGTATCTATGATTGTTTTCCTGTTTTGTTTGTATGCACTACGAAATCTTTAAGATATAAGAAACACCAATTGACTTTGACATTTTGCCTTGTGATATCTCAACATCGTGACTATTTTACATTTTTTTTGCTACTACATTATGATACTCTGTGTACATTTTTTGCACTTGAAAACTGTCTATGTTTTTGACATAATACGTTTTCTGTCATGCTATGCTGTATGCTTAATTATATCACTAGAAACCAGTTTTTATTTAATGGGTATATGATTTAAATGCAAGATATTAATCCTTTTTCATCATTTTCAGAAAGCAATAATGTGTAAAAGAAATAACATAAACAAACCACAGTGGATTACTATGAAATGGGAATTTCACCTTCGGAATGAAAGAAAGAAAATGGAATACCTTGTGATGAAGAGCAAATGGATCAGAATTAACAAGCATTAACAATAATATACTTTACACATCGTATGATAGCAGTCTTAACTAATTTTTTTCTTTCAGAATACGGGCGATTGATGCAGGCTGTCAGACAGAACTACACATCTTAGTTTTAGTGATGAAATATGCTAGAAATAAGAAACACTATACTATGAATAGTTGTGTGAAGTAAATGGTAATATGAATAATGAAGTATCTTTTTAGCAGATGATAATGAATGATGACGAATAGTTATACAAAGAATAAGCTTACATGGATAATGAGGTTTTTCTTTGCAGCTGTTGATAGTGATGAAGTTATGGTGATACGAATAATGAAGTTTTTCTTTGCAGATGAGGATAATGATGAAGTTTATATATTTACTGTTAGTTAAGAAATGCTATGTAGTTATTTAAGCATTTGTTGCAGTTCGTTTTGACAGTATGTCTTATATCGCATGGCATAATGACTGAATTGTTTGGAAAGGATAGCTAGAATACATACATATTGAGTACACGTTTCATTACCTGTTAGTTCGAAGTTCACTACTTTTCAGCATAATATGCATTTCTTCTTTCAGCTTATTAATTCATTTTGTATTTTTTTCCAGGAGAAGCTATTCATAAATTTAATGTGCTATAAGCAGTTAGTTATTAAACCAGTTCTAGTACTTGCTTTTTTATTACCCGTTTGTGTGTGTCATTCATGAATGTGATCACATATACTCTACTTGTTTCATATCCTTGCTATAGCTGACTCATGACAAATGACGTTACTAATCCTTATTTGCAGCAATAAGTCAAAAGCAAATATTTTCATGCCCCAGCAATTAATTATCGATCCCAACGCAATGCATTGCTAGCACAAAAAAATAGACCTTGAATAATAGTTACAGTGAGTTACATTTTAAATATGTCTTATGTCACTTGAATGATGAGTTCTGAGTAATACTGAATGATGTTTTCTAACCACAGACTTTGAGTAATAGTTACAGTGTGTTACATTTTAAATATGCCTTATGTCACTTGAATGATGAGTTCTGAGTGATACTGAATGATGTTTTGTAATAATGCATAAATGCTATGCCAATAATTTCTGTAAATAATATTTTTGTTATACTCTATAAATGCTATTTTGAATGATGACTTCTGAATAATACTGAATAATATTTTATAAAACTATATGAATACTTTGTAACTCGCCAATGAATGCCACTGTTTCTTATATTTTAAATTTGTCTTATGTCACTTACATGCTATTATATATGAATACCAGTAGCTTGATGCTACACTCATTAACGCCTGTTTTGAATGATGACTTCTGAACAATGTATCTAAATGGTTTGTAACTGGCCAATGAATGCCAATGATTACTATAACTAGATGAATTATGTAAATGCTATGCCACTAGTTAACCCTTGCTTTGAATGATCACTTTTGAATAATGCATAAAAATGGTTTGTAACTGGCCAATGAGTGCCAATGTTCACCGTAATCAGATGACTTATGAATAATGTTCTTTGTTACTCCATACATTGTACAGAAATGTTTAGTAACCAGGCAATGAGTGCCAACAATTACTCAAATCGGTTAATAGACTAGTGTAATTCTCAATGATGACTAGCATAAGACTTAGTGTCCTTCACCTTCTGACCTAATTACCAGAAATTATTGCAATATCCGTTTGTCCTGTCTATCCTCATGATCATGGAGCACTGTATTTGGTTTTTACACTAATTCCACGTTGGTGTACCTTAAAAGAGTGTGGTGTTGACACATCATGCTGTCCACCACCTTGAACAATAGAGATGTTATTATGGACCCATTGTTTGGTGTACCTAATGTACTACCAAAATGATAACATTCAATATTAATACGACATTTCAGTGTCTTGGCTACACTGATTAATACTTCTGGGAAGAGAGCTTCCGATTGTCTCACTTTGTGTTGTGCTTCTGTAGAAAGATATGGTCTTTCAGTGGAGCTACGTGCAACCTACTGAGGTACAACCATGATGCAATCCTTCCCTTTCCTATCCAAGTTCTTGTAAAATGGTAAAAAATATATACAGTGTGTGTGCACTTTATGTCATTTATTAAAATGTTTTGTACTCATTGCGTATCCTAGTTCTTGTAAAATGGTAAAAAATATATACAGCGCATGTGCACTTTATGTCATTTATTAATATGTTTTGTACTCATTGTGTATCCTAGTTCCTGTAAAATGGTAAAAACTATATACAGTGCGTGTGCACTTTATGTCATTTGTTAATGTGTTTTGTACTCATTGCGTTTACATTTTGTCATTGCTTGATATGTTCTGTACTCAGTGCATGTGCACTCTATTTCATTTCAAGTTCTGAACTTATATATATCATGGCAAGTCCAATTGACTCACCATCACTGCCAAATTTTTGCCCCCCCAGTGGAGGGGTTTGTAAGAGGTCTGAGCAGATGTAATTTCGATGTATTGCTCATGCGCTGCCTCCGATATGCAAGGTCTCTGACCAGAGAGCAGTGATGACTGCAGTAGGAACTGTGTAGCTGTAGCAGTAAGTTGTGGCTAGTCTGGAGTCTGCTCTGGTCTGGTATGGTGTATTGTGTTGGCTGGCCGGTCGCGGTGCAGCAATGCCGGAGCCTGAGTATTATTGTATAAGGTAAAAAGCAGCCTCACGCACATGTAGTAATGTTATCTCAAGTCGCATGTAAATGTTTTAAAACTCTCATAATAGTAATCTTCCTCATAAAAAGTAACTTTTAACAACCATTCATTTCAATTAAAAGAATTTACTAATTTCTTCCATCCATGATCATCCCAATTATTGCAATAGAAAAATCAGTTGCTCCCTTTCATAAATGACAGATAGGTCGGCAGCATTGCACAGAGCTGTGCCGGAAAAATTTATTGTAAGAGCAGATATATCCAGCGACTTCATTGAGGTAAGAATTTTTACTTTTTTTATTCAGAATAATCTTTCAGGGCCATGACGCAGCACTGCTGTTGTCCAAAATTTACCAGGTTAAATTCACAGTGAATTAGTGAAAAGTCATAAGTGAGCGACAATTTAATTGAGAGGTTACTTACATTGTTTTATTACCAGGTTACTGAATTTATTGTTTTATTGGGACGTTACACTGAATGTGAACGACATAATTATAATTTTTACTGTTGAGAGGTTTAGGAATTTTTCTGTTGTGAGGTTACGGTAAATGTGAATGAATTTTGAGCTTAGATTAAATCAGAAAGAATTTTGTGGGTAGATTAAATGTAAAAGAATTTTGTAGGGACATTTCAAATGAGAAAGAATTTTGTTTTGAGGTTACACTAAAATTAGAATCATTGACCAGTAATGTTTATTTTATTTTTGTGGGGAGGTTACAAGGTAACCAATGTAGTTGTTGATTAGGAACTGACGTTGGTATGACAGTAATGTTATACTGTCATTCACCGGGTGATTCTTACCCTGCGGTGTTTGCTTTGAATAGCAGTTTGCTGGGCCTGTTTCTTGTCCTTGTTCATACCTCTCCCTCATATTTTTGGACTGAAATACGGCATTATAGTCCCCTTCATTTCCCCTCTTTCTATTAAAATTGTTGCTCCTGTTCATAAACGGATCCCTATCGGAACTGTTGCTACCATTGCTTCCATCCTTGACTTTTGTGCAAGCTTTGATGATTACCAAGGGCCCAGATTGTGTAATACCTTTTTTTAAATTTTTCTTGCAATATCAATTTATATGAAAGTTTTCTTTTCCTAATTGGGAACAAGAAATTGATACATCTCATCAGAAGACGGCTTTTAAAATTATTTTTGTAACTTGTTTCAGTGTTGCTTGAGCGTACTTATGTTTTAGATCTCATACAAAAAGGAAGTGCAATTTTTACTTGTGCATCAACAGTCTGTGTAGTAAATGCTATGTGTGATAAAAATACAAAAATAAAAAATATACATTAACGATTATCATAGTTGTAGGAATATTTTTATTTATTACTCCAACACTTTTCACAAGCTTGACTGTTGTCTGCACTCATACGAAGAGGCAGTAATTTCTTTCATCTTGCAAGACATCTTAAAATATACGCTAATCATCAAGATTTAATGGATGGACTGTATGATCGGAAACCGTAGAAAAGTAGAGGTAATCAAAGAATGTTAGCGTAACTTAATGGTGACTTCTATTGCATATATGTATGTATAATAATCTAACAATTGACTTTTTGTTAAGCACCAAGTTTGCTGCAAAATACGGTTTGTGTGACTTCAGTGCTGGTACGTTGCACTGTATTTTTCTTATGCTGCGAAGAAGATTGTTCATTGCACCAAATTTAATTTCAACAAAAATTCATGCTTTAGTTCCAGTACTGCAATTAGTAATAACCTCTTATTACGTAAATTTCATGCCGCCTTATAGTCTTTGTGTTAGGTGTTTGGCTGCTTCCCAGCACATTTATTCCAAAATTGACCAACAGAACTGACACAAGGTGCATAAATCATTGTATCTTTGCACCAAACAAGGTGGCACAGTGGTTAGCACACTGGACTCGCATTTGAGAGGATGACAGTTCAAGCCTGCATCCGGCCATCCTGATTCAGGTTTTCCACGATTTCCCTAAACAGCTTTGGGCATATGCCAGGATGGTTCCTTTGAAAGGGCATGGCTGATTTCCTTTCCTATCCTTCCAATATTTGATTGGACCAATGAACTCGCTATTTGGTCCTTCCCCAAAATCAACCAACCAACCAATGTATCTTTGCTATCCGTTTTTCCTTCGAGTAAAAAATGTACAATTAATTTTTCACACATGTAGGGATGCCACCACTATTGGAATAAGTGGTTATAAGTGGTTAGGCTATAAATAACACCATACGTTGTGATTACGTAGGCTTTCCTGGCGTAATAAGTCATGAAAGTCTCTTCGGGTTTGCTGCCGGATCCTACAACCAACTTTACTCGATATTTCGGCAACACCATACATTTACCAGAAATACCTTTACAAGATGCATACTTTTCCATCTATGTCTTTCTCGTAAGAAGATATGAACAAGACTAAAATAATTGCAAACCAGAGTAAAATTATTGCTAAAATATATTTCTTTTGTTTTCATTGTTCTCACTCTTTACTACAAAACATAGACTATCATGAACTATCGGTACTGCTTTTCGTACACATCACAGTGAGGTAATTAATATTTTTACATGCTTTTTTTGTACACAGAATAACAGTTTATTTACTTATTTATTTGGAGTCCATATTATTAGATTCATGATATTGATCTTGTCAAAGTACAGAACGGTATAAAATATTACATATTTATATCACGTACAAAGTTTTATCATTGGTATCAACACATCTTTATAACAAAAACAGTATTCTGTTTAATTAGATTACAAAGTTATACAGGGTGAGTCACCTAACATTACCGCTGGATATATTTCGTAAGCCACATCAAATACTGACGAATCGATTCCACAGACGGAACGTGAGGAGAGGGGCTAGTGTAATTGATTAATACAAACCATAAAAAATGCACGGAAGTGTGTTTTTTAACACAAACCTACGTTTTTTTAAATGGGACCCCGTTAGTTTTGTTAGCACATCTGAACATATAAACAAATATGTAATCAGTGCCATTTGTTTCATTGTAAAATGTGAATTACATCCAGAGATATTTTAACCTAAAGTTGATGCTTGAGTACCACTCCTCCGCTGTTCGATCGTGTGTATCGGAGAGCACCGAATTACGTAGGGATCCAAAGGGAACGGTGATGGACCTTAGGTACAGAAGAGACTGGAACAGCACATTATGTCCACATGCTAACACCTTTTTATTGGTCTTATTCACTGACACACATGTACATTACCATGAGGGGTGAGGTACACATACAAACGTGGTTTCCGTTTTCAATTACGGAGTGGAATAGAGTGTGTCCTGACATGTCAGGCCAATAGATGTTCAATGGGGTGGCCATCATTTGCTGCACACAATTGCAATCTCTGGCGTAATGAATGTCGTACACGCCGCAGTACATCTGGTGTAATGTCGCCGCAGGCTGCCACAATATGTTGTTTCATATCCTCTGGGGTTGTTGGCATATCATGGTACACATTCTCCTTTAACGTACCCCACAGAAAGAAGTCCAGAGGTGTAAGATCAGGAGAATGGGCCGGCCAATTTATGCGTCCTCCACGTCCTATGAAACGCCCGTCGAACATCCTGTCAAGGGTCAGCCTAGTGTTAATTGCGGAATGTGCAGGTGCACCATCATGCTGATACCACATACGTCGACGCGTAACCAGTGGGACGTTTTCGAGCAACATTGACAGATCATTCTGTAGAAATGCGATGTATGTTGCAGCTGTTTTCACCCCTGTAATGAAGTGAGGAACAATGAGGTAGTCGCCAATGATTCCGCACCATACATTTACAGTCCACGGTCGCTGTCGCTCTATCTGTCTGAGCCAGCGAGGATTGTCCACCGACCAGTAATGCATGTTCCGTAGATTCACTGCCCCGTGGTTTGTGAAACCCGCCTCATCGGTAAACAGGTAGAACTGCAACGCATTCTCTGTTAATACCCATTGACAGAATTGCACTCGATGATTAAAGTAATCACCATGTAATTGCTGATGTAGCGACACATGAAACGGGTGAAAGCGGTGAAGATGCAGTATGCGCATGACACTACTTTGACTCAGTCCACCGGCTCCCGCAATGTCCCGTGGGTTCATGGCAACAGCAGCTAACACACCAACTGCACCCGCTTCTCCTGTGACGGGCCTGTTACGGACCCGTTTGCGTGCTACGACCATACCTGTTGCATACAGTTGGCGGTAGATGTTTTGCAATGTGCGGCACGTTGGATGTTCTCTGTCCGGGTACCGTTCTGCATACACCCTGCAGGCTTCAGCTGCATTTTGTCGACACTCGCCGTAGATGAGTATTATCTCCACCTTTTCAGAGTTCGAATACACCATGGTCACAGTTCCTACAACACTACACTATCACAGACGTCTGGTAACACGGTGTACTACAGTTGGTCTGTGTGCGGAGACGAATGCAGAATAACAATAGCAGCAAGCGTTACATGCGGACACTGCGACAGCTAGACCAAACCACAACAGTGCACGACAGCCACACTCGTTAACACGGTTGTCATCTTAAACATGTCCCTGCAGATGCTGCTCGCCGACTGTGGCCTGTGTTTGTTACAACACGCAACTGAACGTCGGAGGTTTCAAGCGTCAACTTTAGGTTACAATATCTCCGAATGTAATTAACATTTTATGATGCAACAAACGGCACAGATTACATATTTGTTTATATGTTCAGATGTGCTAACAAAACTAACGTGGTTCCATTCAAAAAGACGTAGTTTTGTGTTAAAAAACATACTTCCGTGCGTTTTTGTATGGTTTGTATTAAACAATTACACTAGCCTCTCTCCTCACATTCGGTCTGTGAAATCGGTTCATCAGTATTTGATGTGGTTTACGAAACATATCCAGCGGTAACGTTAGGCGACTCACCCTGTATAGATACATACAGATAGAATGAACACTAGAGAAACCCCTTGGTTGATTTTACAAAAACTATTAGTACCAGTACTTCAGTTAACTAAGCATAGTAACATACAACATAAAAGGTAGATGCATAATTAGATACATACATGGATGAAACAAGTTTGGTTTTATCTTGGAGTGATTCATAATTATGAGTTTTTGCTTAGAGAGTTATGATGCGGACCTACAGATATGAGCAAAATTCCAGGTATTCATTTATACTGTGGAAGCTGTTGTTTATTGAAAGATTGTTTACTTCTTATTTTGGTGTATTAATGTTTGGTATTTGTTTCATGCTATCTGGCAATGCACTGTACAGAATTTTTGGTTTGTAAACAGCACTGTCATGGTATATTGATTTTCTGTGCACATCCCTATGATTGTCATCCCTGTTCCTTGATTGATAATTGTGGATCTCACTATTCATAGCTGAAACTTGATGGTTTTTAATGAAGCAGATGCTTTCAAATGTAAATATAGATGATAAGGTCATGATTTTTAATTCCTTAAAGATACCTTTACATGGTACTCTATAAGCAACATCACTTATTAATCATACAGCTTTCTTTTGGAGCTTGAAAGAGTGTTTTGCAAAAGAGGTATTTCCCCATAACACTATACCATACTTCAGTAGACTATGCACCTACGCACAGTAAGCACTTAACACTGTTTTGGTATTGCAGCAATCTTTAAGTACTCTTAATATGTAATAATAGTTGCTTAAATTTTTGTTAAGCCTTTCTACATGTTTTTCCCATCTTAGATGCTCATCCACACACAATGCTAAAAAGTACATGTGATTCTTTTGCTGAATTTGGCTATTCAGTGATGTGAATTTTACCCACAATCCTAAAAACTGTATGTGATTCTTTTGCTGGTTTTGGCTATTCGATGATGTGAATTTTACCCACAAAATCCTAAAAACTATATATGATCCTTTTGCTGGATTTGGCTATTCGATGATGTGAATTTTACATTGGCGGTACTTTTGTTCCTTGTATGGTTAAAGTTCATCCATACAGTTTTCTTGTCTTTCACAATTCGACAGTTATCTTTAAACCATTTTTCTGCAACTTCTATTGCACTGTCAAATTTTTGCTACATCTCATAATAATTCTTCCCTTTCATAATGAAACTGGTACCATAAGCAAATAATTTAGTATCAACTCTTGAAAACAATTTGGTAAGTCATTAATAAAACTCAAGAATAACAATGGAGTCAATACCAACCACTGGGGCACCCCATAATTAATGCTTTTATATTCAGAATGATACACATTTCCATCCTGAGAAATTTGTACTCTTTGTTTCCTATCAGTTAAATATGACTTGAACCACTCATAGAAAATACTACGGACATCATAACTATACAGTTTTAACAGCAGTAGGTTATGGTTTATAAGATCAAACGCTTTGGAATGATCCAAAACAAACCTACAGATCAGTTCCTTGTCCTCAACAGCTTTGTAAAGAAGTTTCAGGAAACTGAAGTGAGCCGTTTGTGTAAATTTGCCGTTTCTGAAAACATTGTGTGTATTTACAAGAATTTTAATTTTGTTTAGGAAGTCTATAGATCTGTCATAAATTATTCTTTCAATTATTTTCGAAAATACAGGTAATAATGACAGTGGTCTGAAATTTTTAATCTCAAACTTGTCACCACTTTTATAAACTGGTATTACTGGTGATGCTTTAGTGTACTTGAAAACACACCAGTTTCAAAGGAGTCATTGATTACGTCCACAGGTTGAGACATAATATTGTAGATACTATAATTAATAATTTTGTCAAGGGTACCATCAAATCCGCAGGTCATTTTACTCGTTAGTTTGCTGATAGCCATTTGTACTTCTTTGGATGTTATGGGATTTATGTACATTGTCCTTTCATTTACTGAAGTTATTACCTTTGTCTTTGGATTATATTTAGTGGTGATCAGGATTTGGGCTACATTAATATGATGATCATTAAATATATTAGCTATTTGAAGTGGATCATCAACAATTTCATTTCTGTATTTTATGGTGATTTTATTACTTGCATTTTCATGTTTGCCTGTATGATTATGAATAACTTTCCACATACATTTCATTTTGTTGTTACCCTTTCTGATATATGAATCACTGTGCTTCTTTTTTGCAGCAACTACAGCTTTCCTGTGCTCTTTCCTATAACACTTTACATGTTGGTTCAAGAAAGTATTTTGCTTTGCGCACTAATGTAGCATTCTAAGAGTTTCTGATGACACTTTGATTTCACATGCTATCCATGAATTTGATTGTTTGTTTAGTTTCATTTTCTTCAGAGGGAATGAAATATCATAGCATTATTTATAATTTGACAAGAACTTGTTGAATTTTATATCTGCAGAATCATTGCTTTCCATGTCCCAGCTTGCATTTTTTAACATTAGATTAAAGACCCTAATGCTGTCACCAGTAATTAATCTTCTCTCAATATATTTCCTGTTGTCACTTTTCTCATGAGATTTCTCTAAAGTCAGTTTAACTGCTTGATGATCAGAGAAACCTGTGTCCAATACCTCAGATTTAAAGCCACATTTAGATTTGTCAATGAATCTTTGGTTTATAGTACTTTCACTTTTGCTTCTGTATCTGGTGGTATCTTCTACACACATTCTATATTGTATGTTTTTAGTAGATTAACAAGTTTCTGCCCTTTTTATACAGTTGCCCTTGAAAGTAACATTGAAATCCCCAAACACAATTCTGTATTTTGACTGATTATTTAGATAGTTCAGAAGAATTTTCAAATTTTCAGAAAACAATTCAAAATTATATATATACATGCAATTATAATTTTATATATACTATGTATACATGCAATTATAATTTTAATATCTGTTAGTTCAGATAAACAATATTCAAATTTTTTTCAATACAACAGACATTTTTAAACCTAATTTCCTTTGATTTAATATCTGTTCATACACATATACATGTTCCAACCCCTCTCTATGTTTCCCTGCAAAAGCTGCTGACCAACTGGAAGTCTGAAATTCCAACTGCACATTTTTGTATTTCTTGCAGTTAGTGCTCAGTTACACACAAGACAGAAAAGTACTTCAATGAACCATTCAAAAGAACCTCTTGGTCATATAGCTTACTGGTTAAGACCTACTCATTATGATATAGGAGAGTTAAAGAATTATTCAGCTCTATGAGAGGTACATTTCTTGCCTCGTTAGTTCTTTGAAGAGTAGGCTCTAGCCTTCCTTTCGTTTCTAACCTGATTATCACCTCCAAGGGAGTCCTGGACTTCTTCTTGGTTGCTTTCTTCTGCAGTGGATTGGGCCATAAAAAATCGTTCATATGTTGTTTGGATGCTAACTTTCGCCTGGTGCTTCATCATGATCTGTTGTTTTTAACTTCTGTCTGCTCTGGTATGGCTTCCTCCTCAGTCTTTTTACATGGTGATATTGTCTTCTGTGCTGTTCCCCAGCCATTTGTTCATTTCACTGAAGGCATATTTACTGATACTGTTTTCGTTCCTTCTGTTATTTTCGAATACTGTTGTGATATTGTCTTCTGTGTTACTTCCTTGTCACTTGTTGATTCCATAGTATGCAAACTTACTGTTAATTTTTTGATTTCTTCTTCTGTTATTTTCCCATATTGTAAGCATACAGTTTCGGTGAGTGACTGATCTGCCTGCTGCAAGCAGTTAACAGAGATCAGTGACGGTGTGGTGGGCTGCATCATGGTTGAATAATGAAGGTTCCTGCATAGTTTTTCTTTTCCTTTCAGCATCAAGTGTAGCCCATGCTTGGTATAATCAGTCCTCCTTAAAAACTGGGTAACATCCAGTACCTTAGTTCATTTTATCATCTAAAAATTTTGCGTCAACCATAAATAAAGTATTTCGTTCACAGAGGGTCAGTACAACTGATTCACTGAGTCATCATCCCCAGCCCAAAGTGCTATGGATAGAAACTTGAAATTTGGAAAGGGTGTTGATCTTTTACTGGGGGCATTGTTTAAGAATGGACTGATCAAAATTCCACTCCTAAGGGGGTGCAAGTCTTTGGAAAACATGTTACTATTAAGACAATTTTGAAGCAAGAACTATGAAAATTGGTATTTGGTTTTTCAGCTAGAAATAAAAAATACATGTTTCAGCATTTTTGAAAATTCAATCACCAAGGGGATGAAACAGTGGGTGAAGTATTTGAAAATATGTCATTATTAAGGAACTATTAAAACATTTATAAAGCTACAGCTATGAAAATTGGTATTTGTTTGTCCTATTAGAAATTAAAAAACACATATTTCACTGTTTTTGGAAATTCAACTCCTAAGAGGGCGAGAAAGAGATGAAAATTTTTCGTTTCATTCACAAATTTTTAAACCTAAGTCTATGTAAACTGGTACTTCACTTCTCCATCAGATATAAAGAAATACATGTTAGAGGACGAAAGTGTTTATGGAAATATCACCACGAGACCGCAAAAGGCATGATTAACGAAAACCTTGCACGTCAGGTACCAGAATCACTTGTTGGTAAGAAGTATATTCATAAAAGATAATGTTTCAATGGCCTTAATTAGCAGGAAAAGTTTAGAAGGTTTTGCAGTTTGTGAACAACATAAAAATTCGATTAAAGAAAAGCAAAAAACATCTGTGTAGACCGTACGTAGACCACTGGGCTCTATCGTAGCTACCAACAAATAAAAACTTGTAATTGTGAAATTGGGGAGAAAGCATAGAGAGCGGTAATATGCACCCCCAGTATGTTTTCAATAAAATATTGTACACTAATACAATAATAGTGCCTTAATTGATATAGTTATACTCTACTGACAGTTAACTAAGACATTATATTGATTAAATTCCTTAAAATGTCAGAATATATTTATCATTATTTTGTTTCCCAAAGATGATAAATATGACTGCGAACAGGATGTGCAGTTCATATGGCCCCCATGGTGTTTGTAATATGGACCCCCAGTATATTTTAAGGATTTTTTGCTGCAAGAAAAAAGAATAATTGCTTTTTAATTAAAATATGTATTTATTATGAAGTATAAAACCATAAAAGTAGAAAGTAGCACAGCACCAGCGACAGTAGTCACAAACATAGTCCTCTTTCTCTGCCCCCAACACAGTAGGCGCTGCACCCATAATTTGCCATGAATGACATTTGAAAAGTTCCCATCACAGAACAGGCAAAGAGCATCGTCTTTAACTGACTGAAGTTCACCAACTGGTGAACCAGTTGAGAGCGAAATCGTCAACACAATCTGAGTCCATTTCTTCTTGCTTAATCAAAGTTTTCTTTAACTCTCGACTATTATTACTAACACCTCTTCCACGACCAGATGCACCATGCCCTCTGCCATGAGTTTGGGTTTGGGTTTCAGAACAAGATGGCTGTGATACATTGTAAGTTAAGTTCCTTTTGATAGCTGTTAATTTCCCCCATCCACGACCACAGCCATGAAGATTAGCTGCAGCTTTTTTCTCTTCTATGTAAGCTTCTAATTCGTTTTTATATGGAGATCCTGTCACAAGACTAGCAACACACAGTTTTCGCCCACGAGACGATGTTTTCATCTCCTCAGGTATGGGATGGAAATCCCTTCGAAACACAATAAATGCAATTCTAGTAGGCTCGTGGACATCAGTTTCAATAGCATCAAGGTCCTCTTCAGTCTGAACTCTCTTTTCGGGTTCCTGTTGTTTCGGTTAGTCGGCAGGGGTAGGAATCGAGACTTCTTCCCCAGCGATGAATTCATCATCTTGAAATATATTTCTTTCTAAGGAATAAATTCTTGTTACCCCTAGAACATAGAACCACTTAAACCTAACAAACCTAAGGACATCACACACATCCATTACTGAGGCAGGATTCGAACCTCCAACTGTAGTGTCGCGCGGTTCCAGACTGAAGCGCCTAGAACCGCTAGGTCACAACGGCCAGCAAATTAAGTAACTAATGAAGAAATTGAAGTAATAAGTCCTTAGATATAAATAACTAGAGACGGCAGAGATGTTAGCATGAAAAATCAATGCTTCTAATTAACAAAATTGTAAAATAAAAATCTAGTAACCTTAGACCTCATTATCTTGAGAAACAGCTTAAAAGTTATTACCAAGCGATGTATTTTTATTTGTTATTTATTTTTATGTCTTCCTCTGTAATTCCATTTCTAATAAACTCTCCAATTGTTTACATATCACAGTTTTCCAATTTCCAGAATCTGACGCCTTATTTGTGCATTCTATATATTTAATCGGATAACCACAAGCTCTGTAGTACCATTACATGTTAGTAACCAAATCCAAACTGTAGTTAATCATGTAACCAAAATAATATGAGAAACATTTTGTAACTAAAGTTCAGAATGATTTTCTTATGGAAAACTAAAGATATTACTATAAAAGATTGTCATTGAACATTGTATTTTATACCTTATTTGGCTGTAACATCAGTTTCTTTACGTTTTGTAAATTTTAATTGTAACATCAAAATTGTACAAAATTAATAATGCTTTACTTTGGAAGTTATTGTTAAAGTTCTATATAAAAGGATGCAGCGAGGCTGTGAGTTAGGTGTGAGTTGTTGTTTTGTGGGTAAGTTTTGAAGGTACTTTTGGAAGTAAAAGAGATCAGTGAAGTCGGTCTGTGTATTGTTTATTTGACAAGTGTGCAGTTCGGATGTCAATTAATGTGAATAAATTTTGTGAAGCCTGAAAATTTCCCAATCATTCATCGATGAACAAGGCAGAAGGAACTTAAGTAACATTCAGCATGAATTGTTACAAGGCGAAGTCCCTCTTAGCTTTGTTTTTTCAACAAAATGTTTCAACCAGTCCGTGACTATGTTTGTTTGAACCTAACCAATTGACCCAGGAGGAGCACCTTTCGTAAGAATATCTGCCATATTCGTTCTTGGGAATATGAACATTGGAAGTACATAAGAACCTCCCGCACTCATCGAACAGATAACTGTTACAAGAGACCCATGCTCTGCAGCAGTCAGAGAAGAAATTTGGCGATTACCTCTGCTTGCAGTTACTTGCGGCATCTTAGTGTGAATACGCTAAGGCCTGTTACGTCAACGTCCCATACACGATCTTCTGGATATTTATGTATTCAGCTTGTAGCAAGTCATAGAATGAGTTAAGTCTTTCACGGGTAAAGTCTTTTGCTCAAGCATACAACGTTCTGGTTGGCTTTCTCATTGAAAGCTTATCTTCATGATGTCAAAGAAAATGGTCAAGCCAAACCCTTCCAGCAATTTCATTACTTAAATTTGTTGCAATTCCATTCCTAAGAAGGAATTAGAAACTAATTTCGCACAAGAGTTGTCAAAAAAATTGAGGAGAGATTCGAAACACTAGATAAGCATGTATAAGTAGAACATTCTAAACTTAGAGTAGAGGTTGTTCAGACTAGGAGGATCTTAGAAGAAAAAGTAGAAACTTACAAAAGGAACTCTGAGTTAAAATTTAGAGACATTACCAATCAAATAAGTAATGTAGAACTGAAGTGATATGAAAAAATAGATTTGTGTAAAAATAATGTTGTAGATTTAAGTAGGAAAGTTGTGAGAGGGTTTAGCTCAAAGAAATTTTGTTAGCAATATTAATTGTCTATGGAGTGGCATACATTTAATATGCTTTCCAGGAGATGGGAAATTGCATCCTGTTGATTTTTTGCAGCATTGTCAGTGTTAAGAGATTTTTGGATGGAGAAGCAATCTCATGAATCAATCAGAATGTTAATTGTACCATGTCATATGACGAATTTGAAAGAAAGTTCTTAAATAAGTGTTGGACAGAATACGAGCAAGCTAGGATTAAGAGTGAGTTTTTTAATGGTCGAATGTATAGGGGAGGTGATGGTAGCTTGAAGTGTTTTTGTGAAAACCAATAGAGGAAATAAGTACGCTTAGACAAACGTTTTGATGAACTAATATAAATAGATGCCCTAAAAAGGAGATTGTCGAAAAGAGTACAGTGGGAGTTGATTTATGGACCAGATGACTATGTAGATCAGTTCTTGAGGTATGTAGATAAGTTGGATGGAGGCTTTGAAAGAAATGAAAGGCTAAGTAATGGCAGATTTGGCAATCAACCATCTGGGCGTGGAATCAGAGCAGGAATCAAGGTAGGAGTGACAATGAAAATCAGAATAATATTAGTGGTTAGAACGGAAGTGATAATAGATGGATCAACCATAGAAATGGCAATGGAAACAGAAGATATGACGACAGGGAAAGACCTTTGGAGAATAATAACAGAAAGTTGGATAATCACCAATCAAGACCAGGCAATTTAAACTGATGGACGCTCATTAGGAGCCTGTCAGTTTTGGGCGAGAAATAAGTACCGAAATCAGGCTAAACATCACCGGCCTAGAGACATCAAAAACAACTACAGAAGACAGCGTAATCGAGATATTGGAGTGGAAATGACAGAACTAATGTAAGAAGAGCACATCAGATTAGGAAATTACAGTTTGGCTGTAAATTCTGGAAAAGTATGAATGAAATTATGGAAGATAGAAGTATTAGCATCTGTAAGAATGTTGAAGAAGTTCCGTTAGAGGAGGAAATTATTTCAAGTCTATATAATCAGAGCGGTGAAGAAGTTTGCAAAGAAAATGTTGGTTCTGATGATAATCCAGATGACTTTGGATTAAGTAAAATAATGGAGGAAGATTCCATCACTGTTAAGCACTTACGTGATGATACTTTTACTGGTGTACTTGTCAACAATTCTGATGATCATTGTAAAGATATTGTAGAAGCTCCTAGTATTGCAGATGATACCATGTGTGACGATATTGATAGTGAAAGTGGCAGTAGTAATGATGAATGGAACGAGGAATTAGATGGCATGGTGTATATGGAGGTTAAAGAAGATTTAATTAATGGTAAGAAGATGATGTTAGTAGTATTTGTGAAGAATATGAGAACCAGATTGTACCAGTGGAAACTGGGAAGGTATCATCAGATAAGGAACATGTGGACAGAAACTATGGTTTAGATGCGATGCTAGAAACTTTATGGGATACTTACAAGAGACATAGTGACAGTGACAGAGTAAAAAGGGTCATCAAGATTATTTCTGAAGAAATGCATTCCAACTGGGAAGGTAGAGCCATGCTTACAGTGAGATCAGTCCCAGGAAAAGTAGACAGTGTGTAAAAGAGGGACATAACATCAAACAATCATCTGATGTAGCTCTAAGTAAAATTCAAACAAGTAACAGAAATTGTGCAGGCAAGAATGGTGCAAATGAAAAGAGTGATGTTAATGAGGAAGACAATGAAGAAGAATGCAGTGAAGACAAGTAAGCTGAATTACTGACCATCAAACTAAAAGAAGCTGGAAGTCTAGATGAAGAACAGACAGATCAATTAGGGAGTTTGTTGTGGGAATACAAAGATGTGTTTAGTGAGAAATACTGGAAAAGTGAAGAACTATGACTGTAGACTTAATCTAAAACCTCACGAACCATTTTTTATCAAACCATGTGGAGTAAGTGTCAAACACCAAAATAAAGTAAGATAAGTAAAAGTCCTCAGGGCGACACTTCCTTGTGTCAAGTGCATGGCAAGCACTAGGTCTCCGAGCTATGTAGCATTCTATTTTTCTACTTTTCGTTTTCGGATGCTACATCTTTTGCTCATCTATAAACCTGTAATGAAGTTATCTGTTACTGAAAATACTATCCATTCCGTGTAGTATAAGTTTTCTGTGTGTAATATGACTACTATTGCCTGACATTATTTGAGGAATAAGTTGAAAATGTAAACTGTGTACTAAATTTGACTTTCCTACAATGTGATTGACCAATTATTGTAGCTATACTCTGTAGAGCATGTATTTGATTTATGGTTGCTTCTTGGGGAATTACAGGCATGGTCATGATTTTATGAATTTGCCAATCAAATGAACAAATAGACACCCACTAGTTCACTTTCTAGGGCTGCTGGTACAGCTTCTTTTCTTCCAAGCTTTTTAGTTTCAACATCTGCCATCTGTGAGGTATTAGCCTCACACACACACTGGTGCAGAACTTTTTTGGGACCACAAAATATTCCAGTACTTTTTTAACTCCCATCGTTTTGCCTATGACAGCAGACACTTCCTCTCAAATTTTGTTTTTATCCCACACTTGCCTTTTCGGGGTTGGTTTAGGTGCCAGAGTAGTCCTGGGCATCGGAAAACAAAAATAAATACATTTTACGGACTGCTTATAATATGGACCCCGGGGTCTACATTACAATGGAGACCATATTACAGTCACCTTCAGCTTGTAAAGCCGTGTAAACAACTTAAAAACGAAATAATACCACACCTTTTAATCTATTTGAAACTGTTGCCAATACTTTCTAGGTTGTATGCATGGTGCTTAATGTAAGTATTAACCAATTATGGTACGTTAATAAAGTGAAATACATATACCTCTCAAAGTTTTGAACTGGACTTTGAAAAATACAACCTCACTGTTACTCAACCACTGTACTGATCTACTTCCAGCGCTTCTATAGGCCAGTGAGGATACTAGTAGACTAGTTCCAGCTATCACCACTAGAGTTCAGCTAAATGCTATTGAGATATTAAGGGGGCCATATTTGCTGCGGGGGCCATATTACCACCACTTCCTCTATAGTTTATCCAAAATTACTGTAGGATTGATAGCGCCAAAACTACGCCATCTGCAGCTACAGCATATCCCCGAAATTGCCAAACCTTTACCCCAAGCAACACTTCCTCCCTACAGTACGCTTCATTTTCACTCAGCTTGCTGCCCTGTGTGATCGTTGCGCCGTGTGACTTTCTGGGCATTCGTTTTTACTGTTGTAGGAGTTGTTACCGTTATTCGTTGTGTGGTACTCAACGATGTCAGCGGGAAGTTCGTCGAAAGTTGTAAGTGGAAACGTTCGATGTCGTTCTCTTGGCCAGGAGATTGCCACACGAGGGCAGCCAAGAGAAGTGGTTTGCACATCAAGTGCCTACTTTAAGATTAATAAACTTAATGATGGCCCGCTGCTCTCGCTTACCAAAGTGATTGACAGAACTACTGCAGCTCTGAATATAAACAAAAACACTGTTGTGAAGATTGAGAAGGAAATGTTCGATAAAGAAAAGGAAGCTGAAGAACCATCGAAACTTAAACTCACCTAGGATAAAACGTCATATGGATAGGCGGATTGCACATCCTTGTACACCGTCTTACACAACTTTGGCTTTCACTATGGACATTTCTGTTGCCATAAGCTGTTGATGGAGAAAGAGGATATAGCTGCATGGCGATGCCTATTTTTAAGGCACACTCGTAGCTTAAATATAGACGAAGTGGTGTGGCTTGACAGAACGTGGGCCAATTCTGGTCACGTTGTCAAGCAGTGCTTGACAGACGACACAGTTAAGTGAACAATGGCAATGCCTTCCAGCAAGGGTGGCAAATTTTTTCTTCTTCAGTCAGGCACCTCCCAGTGTTTCCTAACAAACATTCTCCTGCTTTTAAATCAAAGAAAAAAAGAGATTATCGAGAAGAAATGAACCACATTATATTTACAAAGTGGTTCAAAGACTCACTAATACCAAATCTTCGAAAACAGTCAACAATTGTACTAGATAATGCTCCTTACCATTCAATTGTTGTTGACAAGGCACCTATCATGGCAAACCGAAGGAGAAAATGATTGACTGGCTTCAGCGTCTTAACACCGATGTATGCGATGACCTTAAAAAGGTGGAGCTTATGGAAAAAATATCGCTCCATTAGCCACAATACCCCCTATACAAAATCGACGAAATGGCAAAAAAATCATGGGTATTCAGCCATTAGGCTACCACCTTACCATTAGCCACAATACCCCCTATACAAAATCGACGAAATGGCAAAAAAACAAGGGTATTCATCCATTAGGCTACCACATTACCATGGCCATTTAAACCGAACAGAGTTAATAGGGGCCCAAATTAAAGGTTACGTTGCCAGGAATATTAATAAATTTATCCTCTCTGCAGCTGAAGCAGTCACAAGAGAAGCTGTCAGGATCGTCACCGCTAAAGACTGGAAGAAAGTCGTCAAACATACGCAGAACATCACGGAAGGGGCATGGTAGAATGTAGCTCTTTCGGAAAATTCATTGCAGGAGACGATAATTTAATTAAATGACAATAGAGACACTGACAGTGAAGCGACACTTCAAGATTGGTTGGTTGGTTGGTTTTGGGGAAGGAGACCAGACAGCGAGGTCATTGGTCTCATCGGAGTAGGGGAGGATGGGGAAGGAAGTCGGCCATGCCCTTTCAAAGGAACCATCCCGTCATTTGCCTGGAGCGATTTAGGGAAATCACGGAAAACCTAAATCGGGATGGCCGGACGCGGGATGGAACCGTCGTCCTCCCGAATGCGAGTCCAGTGTCTAACCACTGCGCCACCTCGCTCGGTGACACTTCAAGAATCCGTCATGGTGACGAGAGCGAAATCAGTGTTTTTCTATTATTCCCCTAGAAATGGAGAAAAAGCAGATCCAGCTACGTGTTTGACGTGCGCTGTTTATATCTGCAAGTGGTTACATAACAAAATTATATTGTCATAAGTTTTGTAATTTTGTTGATATGGTCTTAATAGCAACTAATTTCAAAGGAAGTTCATAACAGGCATTCACTAGCATCACACAAAATAAATACTACTCTTTACAATATGACTGCTGTAATACAGGGGCCCTGTTATTTGTATTGCTTTTGTGCTGTCTGTACAATAAGTGTTGGTCCATTTAAGACACGTTTTCCCACTGTGATGAACACACTTAAACTTATTTTTGGTTGTGTTACAATTAAGTAGGCGGATCGCGAAAATTAATAGTAGTTTCATTACAAGCCTGTAGCAATCTGTTTCTTGTGTTGATACTGCACAGGCACCCGAATAATAGTTGATGCGCCATTGGACCATTGTGAGTAATATTTAACTCAAATTATCTCGCATTAGAGATCTCCGACAGAGTTCCGATTTCGAACATGTGAAAAGATGATCCATTCTTAAGATCTCATTACCGTTATGTATTCACCTAACTTTAACAACAAAAAAGTTCCCACGTTTGGAAAAACTAATGAACAGATACGAGGCGTTAAATTCAGTCAAAAGCCACGAAAAAAATTTCAGTGCTGCAGGGATCTGCTCATACACATCTATCAACCAAAGAGGTGCCTGTGGCAACTCGTTACCGTTCTGTCACAGTGTTAGACTGTGGTTATTTCCTATTAAACATAAAAATGGTGTTAACACAATACGTGACAACAAGGAATGGAAGACAGAAAAACAAGCAGTGAAGGGAAAAGAAGAAATCTACGTTATATCAACGAGTCATGGTAAGGGACTAGCTACAATCATGTCCGATATCCAGTCAGACTATAAAGTCATTGTAATTACAAAACCAGGAGCTCCTTTACGAGAAGTGCTGAAAAATTGTGAAAGTGCAGTTAATGGTGGTGTGAACTGTGTCGTAATCGGAGGAGATAACGATGTGTACAAAAACGAGAGAAGCCTTGCTGTAAAAGCGCTGAAAGAATCACTAGGAAAAATGTCACAAGTGAAAGTATTTGTTGTAAGCATTCCTCACCGACACTACTTAATTGAAAACTCATGTGTAAATAGTGAAATCACTGCAACAAACCGAAAACTCAGAAAGGTCTGCAGCAGTTTTGTGCACACAACCTTCATTGAGGCAACCAGCTCTGTCAGAGAGCATTTTACAAGACATAGACTGCATAGAAATCGACTAGGCAAGAAAGTACTAGCGAAAGAAATTCTCCAAGCAATAAAAGCGGTAGGGGTAGACATGCAGCTTGCACTACCTGCGATAGGTTCATTACCGGTGTAAAAACAAATGGAGAATGCACCAAAAGAACATGAGAAACATCTCTGGCTACATCTCTAAAAGAAATTAGGCCTACATCAGCATCAGAATGGGAACCATCATTGTCACCATTGGCATCACCAGAAGCAGTAATAGAAAATGTATCAGCTATAGAAGCACCACCACAAACCGCAGCAGACGTTACACCAGCAACAATAACTACACCCCCACCAAGAGGAGGGAAGAGAACTACAACAGAAGAAGCAGTATCAAGTGTTGTGGGTAATCGGAAAACAGTGCCTCCTCTCCGTCATCATGATTTTTAGTGGAACACAGCAAACGAAGAAGCTCATAAAACAGGTACCTTAAAAGATATTATAGCACCTAACCAAACTGTTAATTCTAAAGACAATGACAATTATGATCTTAAAATTTGCTTCCTGAATATTCAATGAGTAAAAGACAAAGAAAATAATTTTGGAGTAGAGAACAAATTTCATATTTTTTGTCTGAGTGAACACTGGGCAACAGAGAGTGAACATACAGCTATCAAATTTGATAACTATAAAATAGCAAATGGTTTCTGTAGAAAAGTGCACAAAAAGGGTGGTGTGGCATTGTGTACTAACCAGTCTCTCAGCCACTTCATTGATAGGTTGGATCTGGATTATGACGTTGTAATAGGTGAAGATTTGAATCCAGATTTTGATGTAACAACAGCCAAACATAGTGTCACTGAGCTCAAAAGTCTTCTAAGACAGTACAATCTGCACTTTCTCAATTGTCGACCCACAAGAGTGAAGCATGTCTTGGTAGTATCTTTGTCAGTTTCAATACTACAGAAGAGTCATGTGAAGTGATAGTATTTCCATTCTCAGATCATGATTCTGTATCATTAAATTACAATAGTAGGTTCTTTGCAGATAAGAGTAACATTGATAAGTCTGTCCCAAGAATGGTAATCACTAGATCGGTCACAAATGATAAAATTGAATGGTTTTGTAAGTCCCTTACTAACAGAGACTGGTTTGGCCAATGGTCTGGTGATGCAAATTATAGCCTATGCAAATATGTGTCAGCAAAACTAATATTTGAAAGGTTTTTCAAAGCATTTTTGACACAATTTTATTACTGCATTCCGATATAAAAACGCAAAATAATCGACAAAGGCTCCAAAGGTAAGGGTATAAACGAACAAAACCCATGGTATACTGCACAACTAACAAATCAGAAAAAGCAAGTTATGTTTCTGTACAGTATACATAAAAATCTGAAGACCAACCATGCCAGATCAGCCTATGTTCAGTGTAGGAATAAGTCCAAAAAGCCATTGTGGAAGTCAAAAGAGCACACAACTTCAGCAGTATTATGAATTCTATGAATAAATGCAAAGCTACGTGGAAACTAATAAATAGTGTTACTAAAGATGAAAGAAATAAAAAAAATCAGTACATGTCCTCATAAATTCAATCATTTCTTCATTAAATCAATACAAAAAGTAGGAAATGTTATCACCAAACCTGTCATTAGCTCATCTGAGATTCTTTCAAAACATGTCTGCAAACTACCAGTAAATACATGTATGTTTACCTTTTCTGAGATCCCACCTAGTCTCAACCAAAAAATAGTTACACGTCTGAAATCACCAGAGATTGTAGACATATATGACATTTGTTGCAACATTCTAAAAAATTAATGGATTGTATTGTGTATCCTTTAGCATGCTTCATAAATAAGTGTGCATCTGAGGGATATTTTCCTGATGTGCTAAAAGCATTGAGGGTAGTCCCAATATACAAAAAAAGGAGGTACTGACTCAACTTCAAGTTACAGATCAATTTCCATTGTCCCAGTTCTCTCTAAAGTGTTTGAATGTGTCATATACCAGCAGTTATCCATGTATATTGAAAACACAGGAATAATTAGCGAATCACAGTATGATTTTCGGAAAAACTTGTCAACTGTTGATCTATAGACTCAGTAGTCAAACACATACATCAAGTGTTCGAGGATAAAGGATTTGCTCAAGTCACCTTTTGTGACCTAAGTAAGGCTTCTGACTGTGTAGAGCATAAAATACTTCTAGAAAAGAATGGAGTACTGCAACATTGGAGGTAACAGCCTTAAACTATTAAAATCATACCTACAGGATCGCAAGAGAGCTGTTTGTGTAGGTGAAGAAAAGTCCATTATTGAATTAGTTAAAACAGATGTACCACAGGGATCTGTACAAGTTTCTAATAATGATTAATGATCTGCCTTCATTCGTTGAGTCCATGACAATACTGTATGCAGATTATACAACTTTCGTTCATTGTAGTAATCATATCAGTAGGCTCAAAGCTTGTGCTGCAGAGACAATGGCTCAAGCATCCTATTGGTTTAAAGCAAATGGCTTCCTACTGAATTATAACAAAATGCTGCAGATGGTTTTTAGTCTAAAGCCTCTATCAGAAGATCCTAGTTGTGTTAAATTTTTAGGGGTATATGTAGATGAAAAATTATCCTAGGGTACTCAAGTACAAAATATTAGTGGTAAATTGTCTAGAGTGATGTATTTTCTATGGTGACTTATGGACTGTGTACCTCAAAATAATGTTAGAACGTCGTATTTTTCATTTTTCCAAAGCATCCTAACATAAGGTATTATTTTATGTGGAAATTCGAGTTTAGTGTGTGACATCCTAATACTACAAAAGAAACCCATTACGATAATTACTGGTTCTCCATATTAAGCACACTGCAAACCATTGTTCTGTGAACAAAAAATCATGCCTGTAATAAATCTATATATTTACTATGTTTCACTCCATATAAAAAAGAAGTTAGTAGAAGCAAAACATAGAGAAAATATACATTTCTACAACATTTGAAGGAACAGATGCGTTTATACTCCTTACCACCGATTGTCAAAGTCACTTAACAACTATGAACTGATGGGGCACAAATTATTTAATAATCTTCCACAATATATACAAGAACTACCTGAACAAGCATTCAAATGAAAACTGTACGAATGGCTAGTTGCTAACCCAGTCTATGATGTAAATGATTATTTCAAATCTAATAAATTTTTTAGTACTAATGACATGCCTCATGTTTTCTTTAAATTAACTGTTATATTGTATTATGTGCCTGATATTGTCTATGTAATGGCCAAATGACAATAAAATTACTATTACTATTATTATTATTATTATCTTCTTTCCTTTCTCAGACCTTAGGTCTTATTATTATTATTATTATTATTATTGTGCAATCTTTTCTCCATATTTGTCATACAGCTCAAGTCAATAATAACAGTGTGCACAGTACTTCAGGTTGACAATCATGTTTTTGCTCACAGCAAAGCAGAAAAGTGTGAAAACACTTTGCTGATCTGGATTCAGGTTAGTGCAAAATTCCTTATAGGGTTTTTGTTGGTATACTAGTCTGGTTGCCCATTTCAAAACACACTAGTACAATACTTTACTTATTCATTTCTTACAGTTTCACCATGCACTCACAAATGCAAAAAAAAAACTTTATTAAACTGAGTTCACTGTATCATACTCTTTCAACATTTATTTCCAACAAACACATGCATTAATATCGCCCCCACAGACAGTAGTAATATTCGGTAATACAAAGTACAAGCAAAGTATTTACAGAATAAATATATGTCAGAGAGATACCTATGAGTTATGGTAAGAAATAGATTTCCATACAATAACATAACTTTTGTATGACTCTAGCCTGTATCTTGCCATTCCTGCAGGCCAGGACAGTATTATTTATTTATTTAAAGCATAATTAGTCTTTGAATATTTGCAATGGACAACATTTGACAGAACATAGAAAGGACTGAGGGAAAGCTCAAAATAGAGTGAAACATGTACTTGGTATTTGTGAAGTGCCAAGTCGATATGTAATCGATCATCTAATAATACAATTATTCATAGGACTTTGAACGCCACTAACACAAATTCAAAATTTTATCCTTACATTATAGTAATATGTTATATTACATATGTACAAATGACCGTTAATGAAGGCATTCCTCTCATATTTCAGCTCTGATTTCGTTTAGATCAAGGGGACTAGGAGAGAGAGAGACAAAAATACTTCTTACAACAAAATACTTAATACTATGAAAAGATACAGAATAAAGTATCTGGACAGTGAAGGATCTAGTTTCTTATACAAATGTCTTTCTTTTCTGAAGACACAACTAAAGTAAATTTAAGTCAGATAGCATCAAATTAGTTCTACTAAACTAACAAAAGTAGTGGAATTGCTTTGTTCAAATCATGACTCTGTTCATTGACCTTGTGGAATTCGACAGCAGGTACTCTTCAGAGCAATAGTTTGTAGTCCATAAAAGATACACATTAACACTAAGAATGTCTTCTTGCTTTCTGTCTCTACAGCTGTTATTTACATACATACATTTCAGACAGTCACTGTGAGACACAGCAAGAGTAGTGTCCAGTATTCAGTTTATCGGATGTATGCAGATATTGTGACAATGACTACTTAATCTATGGATTAGTGTTATAAGTGTTGGTTCTAGGAGAGGCTAACAAGAAACTTCCTTTGATCAATAGTCTGCACATCAAGTACATTCCTTTCAGATTCTATGTATAAACATGGTTCTATGATGTTCTTCTTCTATCACAACTACTGATACACAGCTAACTGTTCATTTGTATACAAATAATAGTAAAGATGAATATAATTAATAATTGATGTAGATATTTCTTAAGATCTCGATGTGGATCATTGGTTCTAGGATAGGCTAACAAGAAGTTTACTTCATGACTTCAGTAATAGCCCATACATTAAGTACAAGCTGACACTTCCAGCAGTTTTGGCTACCAATAATAATGGGATACAGTAAGGTAAGTGTGATTGCTCTATAATTTTCCATTTTATCATTTCTGTTGTTTCTTTGGTAACTGCCTCTTGTTTTGTCCCGGGGAAGAAGCACAAGTTTTGACACTTTATTTTGTAAGTGTGTATGATACCTGGCTTGGTATTAAAAACGTGTCCATATTTCAATAACATTTCTTTTAGTTTGGCCTCCTGTTATAAGTTAAGGGGGCATTTAAGTCAAATTAATTGAAATTTGACATTTTCTGTTTTCTACTCCATAAAGTACTTTGGACTTTCCTGAACATTTTGGTATATAATTCATTAAAATCAGACAATTCTCAAACCTTCAAATAATATTTTGAATCTTGACATGTGATTGTCAAATTTCGCTGCTACGCATATACCGCCACACTTGAGCAGTCATATCTTGGTAACTACACAGTCTAGAAGACTATGAATCGCTTTTGTTTTGTGTCTCAGAATTTGGCATTACGAATAAACAAATGAGTCCTTCGTTTCTGATACTAGTTTTCGTTGAAAGTAGTGTGATTATCGGCTATTTTTTTAGTAAGCTAACTTCTATTGCATTTTATACATAAATAAATGGCTAAGCTTAAAAGTAACTTAAAGAAACGCAAATCTATGGGTAACAGGTATGTGAGATCTGCATCTTCTTCCGAATTTCTTGTAAACATTTGTGCTAACAGTGAAGGAAACCATGCTAATGTTTCTGAAGTGGCCACACCCCCTAGTGCATGGAAAAGGAAAGTAATTTTAGAAACGGGCGACAGTGGTGAAAGTAATGATATTATGGACAATGTAATTATTGATATGCAAATCCTTGCACAAGTTCTTGCTGAAACTGGCTCTTGCTGTCTTTGTGATGGTGAAGTTAAACTTTATGAGGATATTGGAGCTAGAATAGATGTTGTGTCTAAATTAATTATTAAATGTCAGAAGTGCAAAAACGAAAAAGCATTTCATACTCCATCAAAGTGTTCAGGTAAGAAACTCATTTGAAACTGTTCTATGGCTTTAGATGCATTGGTAAAGGCGCAAGGGCTGGTAATGTTCTCTGTGCTGTGTTGAACTTGCCAAAACCGCCTTCTAGGTATACGAAATATGTAATAGCAATTAGGACCTCTCTAAATGCTGTGGCTGAAGATTCAATGGTTGCTGCTACATCAGAAGCTGTTGAACAAAATGAGGGTGACACAGACATCAGCACTGCTGTGGATGGATCCTGGCAAAATCGTGCATTTAGTTCTAAAAATGGTTTTACATCTGCAATAAGTATTGATACTGGAAAAGTTTTGGACTTTGAAGTTCTCAGTAAGTACTGCCAAAGTTGTACAGTGAACCAGAAGAACAGATTACTTCATAATCAGCAGCATATAAAATGATATTCTAAGTGGAGGAATGGAGGTGAAAGGAGCAGTTAACATTTTCCAGCATTCGCAGAAGGAGAGAGGCGTCAGATATGTGAATTACTTAGGTGATGGAGACAGCAAGGCTTTGATTGCAGTACAAAACAGTACGCCATATGATGTTCCTATACAAAGAGTGTGTAGAACATGTCAAGAAAAGGATGGAAACACATCTGCATAATCTAAAAACCAAGGTGGGTAACACAAAACTGTCTCATGACAAGACAATAAAATGTGCTGGAAGACTAACGGACAAAGTAATTGATGATTTCAGGAATATTATGGGAAGGCCATTAGAGATAACTGAGATAATTTAGAGAAGATGAAAGCTGAATTTTCTGGCTCCCTGCATGAATTTACACAGAAATATTCTCTTCCTTTGGCAGGAATGGATGCAATCAAACCTATTTACAGAGATCTGGCAAATCCTGAACTACTAAAGAAGTATTTACGTGGGAAGACCCAGAATGTAGATGAGTACTTCAACAATGTTGTGTGGTGCTGAGTGCCTAAAATGTATTTGTTGGCTTTATGACTCTAAAGTTAGTAGTGACTGATGCTGTAATAACTTTTAATGGTGGGAACTATGAAAGACTTAAGGTTCTGGAGAAGTTAGGAGTAAGGTTTGGACAGAACACAGCTAAATGACTGCAGGAACTGGATTAGCTTCATATACGTGAAGCAGAGTTAGTTGCTCAGCAAATGACAAAAGAAGCAAGAAAGCAAAGGAGGAGGTAAGCACTGGGCTGCTGTGACGCTGAAGAAGACACAGACTGTGAGCAAGGGCAATTCTAGTGTGTAAAAGATGCAGAAATGTAAGTATGTATAAGAATTTTTAATAAAAAATTTTAAACCTCAATATCTCTTAACTACATTTTTTTTTGCAATAAATGACCCATTTTCTAAAAAAGTGCTGATGGTAGAGACATGAAATTTTCACAGCACGCCAAGAGTGAGATTCAACACACATAGAATAATTAAAATATTCTGAGTTGTTTTGTTTTTACGTTCATTTATTTACAAAATTCTGTCAAAATATTGAGTGTTTGAAAAAAAAGATAACGTGCCTCACAATATAATTTTGTAATAATTCTAGTTAGGTTAATCTTGAAAGGTGCATTCAATAATTATGGAAAATTGTAAGCTGATGTCTTAAAAAGTTTCCAAGATAATGGGTCACAAAATTCGATAATTTAACATTGTCGGAATAGAACATACAATGTCCCCTTAAGAGTTAAAGATTCTGCTACTTTGTCAGTTAAGTGATCTTTGTCATTCTTCACGATACTAGAGTGAGAGACTGGCTAGTAATCTGTGACACTTTTGTCTCAATAAACTTGGCCCTTATACCTTTGCAACATTTACTATGTTTAGCTTCGGTCTTTATCAAACCTCCAACAATATTTTCACCATTGATACTCAGATCTCCCCAGACGAGAAGTATCTTTTTGAGTACTTCTCCCTCAGAAACTCCATGCAAAAAATACATTCGACTATTAATCCATTTACAACTAGGAACAGGCAGAATATGGCTCCATTTCCTGTAACTTTCTCAGCCTGCATCTGCACTTCGACAATTTGTAACATGATATAGATTGGTCCACAGATTTTGGAGTTTTGTATTTGGTAAGCAGGTACCCTCATACCCTCACTAATCTTATTAAACAAACGTGCTGACATCATATTTTTAGTAGCACCTGTGTCAATAACAACTGCAGTCAGAACGTTTCCCAGAGTAGCACTAATACTGGCCTGAACTACATTTTTAAATTGATCATTCCATTTATAGCTGTCAGTACCTAACTCATCTTTGATGTTCACATCTTCATTATACATTATAAGACAAAAAAAAAACAGTGTGCCACAAAGGTGTTTTGGAAATTGGTCACAAACTGGTATTCATACAGGTACCGACAGAATACGCTAAATTGTAAATTTTGGCAGCCATTGGAGGAATGCATGATGCTGCAGCACAATTTCACCATGCATCTGGCAAGCACAGTAGACAGAGGACATATCGATACCAGGGCATAAAATCTTTGTAAATTTCATTCTGTGTACTCCTTTGGACAGTAACTATGCCTCGCAAACAGACACATGAACAATATACGCAGATGTCAGCATTTGAGAGAGGATATGTATCTGAGCTCAAAGAAGATGGATGGAGTAATTGCCAAATGACTCGACATTTGAATAGAAGAAATGCCACTATCCAACGATGTTCTCAGGAGTGGGTGAACCCTGATGGAACACAGTGTCAAGAAGGAAGCGGTCAACCTATAGAGGAGAGAACGTGAGGACTAAGCAATTGTGAGACAGGTAATCAGAGTCCCAGATTCACCATTATCGTCTATCTGATTTGCAGGTGGTGCTTCAGTCATCACAAGGGCCATTAATAGGTGGCTCACAGAAAGGGGGCTGAGGTCACTTGCCCCATGTGCCCACTGTCACTGACCTCTCTACACCAACAGGCCTGTTTGCAGTAACGTCAGGCACGTTCTGCCTGGAATCTCATTGACTGGAGTGGAGTTGTCTTCAGTGTTGAATCCCACTTCGAATTCAGCCCCAATGATCAGCAATGACATGTCTGGAGACATGCCTGATGGCAGTGGGATACCAACTACATTGTCACCCACCATAAAGCCTGACAACCAGAAGTGATAGTGTGGAGTGCCATTTCCTTTCGTAGTATGAACCCTTTGGTTTTCATCTGTGGCACCCTTATACCACAGCGGCAAGTCGATGACATTCTACAGCCTCTTTTGTTGCCTTTCTTGGCAAGCCATCCTGGATTTACATTTCAGCAAGGTAATGCCCATCTACATACCAAGAGAGTTTCTACTGCTGGTCTTCATGCTTGCCAAACCCTACCTTGGCCAGTTGTCTCCCTAGTTGCGAGTGTTAGGAGCATTATGGGCTGACCTTCGAACCATCTCGGGATTTTTACAATCTAACACATCAATTGGACAGAATTTGACATGATATCCCTCATGAGGACATCCAACAATTCTGTCAATCTGTGACATGTCAAATAAATACTTGTGTATGGGCCAGAAGTGGACCAACATGTTACTCACTTGCTCAATTTGTGAAGCTGTTTCTCTTTGATAAATTGTTTCTTAATTTTGAAATTGTCTGCACATAGGTTCACCGACTTGGGTTTTCTGCCTCTACTCTATGCGACGACCCTCATTGGAGGGCAGAATGCAGTAGGCTCCAGTATGTTGAATAAGTGTCTGCCCGCTTAGCTGAGAGCTAATGGGCTTGCCCACCATGCACTGTGCCTGGGTTCGATTCCCAGCTGTGTTGTAGATTTTCTCTGCTCGTTTACTGGGTGTTGTGCTGTTCTCATCATCATGTCATCATCACTGACGCACAAGTCGCTCAGTGTGGCGTCACCTGTAATAAGACTTGCACCTGGTGACCAATCTTCCTAGGCGGGGGCCTCCCGGACATCAATGCCACACAATCATTTCTTTTTTTTGTTTAATGAATCGTAGTCAGACACGATTCTTCCATCACATCAGTAACATTTGCTTCTCAATTTTGCATTCGACAGCTTGTGGCAATGGCACAGTTTTGTACTGGACAAATTTGCTGGTGAGTAACATTTGTATTTAACTAATGGTGGTATCACATCTTGGAATTCCAGTGATTTTGATGACATTGATATACTCCATTACTATAGTAACCGGGTGATATCTATTGTTTGCTGATCATCGTTTGTTAGAATTCGGTGGACCTCGTTTAGCTTGCTGAGTGTCATGCAGCAGAGACACCACTGGCTGCATTACAAAGTTAGCACAACAGTCGTTTGATCTTTCATGATTGTCAAACTGTGCACAGTGGAATGGACAGACCCATAACACCATTATTATCGCCATTACTCTTCTTATAATCTTCATGTATTAAATCAATTGAACGCAGTATGGAAATCAAGCGTTCTAAGTTCATCTCTGGAATGTGATCTAACTTTTTTTTACATCCAAAGGTAACCTTGTTTCAAGTATTCGTAAAATTTCTCTCTGTGAAATAGGTATATCCTACTACCTGGTTTTATTGAAACACTTTTTTAAATTTTACAAAGACTGCCTCGTCTACTGTGGAATGGCTTCGAGTTGAACACCTTTTTACAGGTTATCCTGTATGCAGTTTGACCAACACTTCGACAAGAATGCATTCTCAGATTTCCCATAGGTTTGGCAGCTTTTAGCCATTTCAGCTACCCAAAGCGCAGCCTCCTCTTGCATAAAACATGTAATGAAATGTATTTCCTGTTATTCTGATCAGTATTTAGGTAATATTGGTATAAATGGTTTTATAAACACAACAGGATGAATATTTACTTATCGGGTGTGAAAACCTGGAACTGTCGCTGTTTCAATAAATTTCTTCTAGCAAAATGGAGGACAAAGATGCGTGGTTAGATGACAGACTAGTACGGTCTATCGCATCTCTACATATTCTGACATTTGGTGCTCGACTATTGTAGTCACCGCTTCCCCTAGTAATAGAGGATCGTGTATCATGTACCATTTCCTTGACAGCAGACAACTCCTGCTGCATACTACTAATCTGAGAAGTGACACTGTCAAGCCTTTTAGGCAAATCTTTACTTAAAGCAGCTTTGATATGATTTAAGCCTGATTTAACTGATTCCTCTGAAATGGCTTTCTCAGGTAATGCCTCTGTAATAGATCGTTATACAGCATATTGTAATTATGAATCTAACTTTTCCATTGATCTGGTCGTTCTCATCAAGAATCCACTTTGAAAAATTCTGTTAAAAACTTTCGCTCTGTGCATCGAACTTTAACTTAGCTTCTTGTTCAGTAGTAAAATTCTCTACTTTTGCACATAGCTTCCAAGCAGATTCTTTCATCCAGAAATAAATATTCACTCTGCAGTGGAGAGTGTGCTGGCACGAAAATTTCTGGCAGATTAAAACTTTGTATCTGACAGAAACTCAAACTCAGGACTTGGAACTCATGACCCATGAGTTCCACTTGGGTAGGTCACTTGTTAGAGCATCTGTCCACGAAAAGCAAAGGTGTGGCGTTTGAGTCTCGATCTGGCTCGCAGTTTTAATCTACCAGGAAGTTTCAGATCAGTGCACACCCCTCTGCTGAGTGAAAATTTCATTCTGGGAACATCGTCCAGGCTGTGGCTAAGCCATGTCTCCGCAAAATCCTTTCTTCTAACAGTGTTAGACCCCAAGATTGACACGAGAGCTTCTGTGAAGTTGGGAAGGCTGGAAATGAGGTACTGGCAGAAGTAAAGTTGCACAGACAGATTATGAGGCATTCTTGAGTACCTCAGTTGATAGACCACTTACCTGTGAAAGGCAAGGATCCCGATTTCGAGTCTCGCTTTGGCAGACAGTTTTTATCCTCCAGGAGGCTTAGGTTCTTTTATATTAGTCTGTTTGTATGTTAATTTTTTTGTAGACTTAGGAATGGCCTGGCGTGGTTTTCAATTCCAAAAATGCGATTTCTAGAGCATCCTGTTGCAGCGACGAATTTGATCAGCCGATAATTTTGTTAGATCCGTTGACAATTGTGTCGATTTAGACAATATACGTCTTCAGAATGAGATTTTCACTCTGCAGTGGAGTGTGCGCTGATATGAAACTTCCTGGCAGTTTAAAACTGTGTGCCGGACGGAGACTCGAACTCGGGACCTTTTCCATTCGCGGGCAAGTGCTCTACTAACTGAGCTACCCAAGCACAACTCACGCCCCGTCCGCACAACATTACTTCTGTCAGGTCCCGGGTTCGAGTCTCGGTCCGGCACTCAGTTTTAATCTGCCAGAAAGTTTCAATATACGTCTTGCTGTGACGGTATTTTATCTTGCAGTATCGACAAGTGTTCAAAAGTCGCTTTCGTTGTTGCCTCTTAACTTCGATAAAACGCCGTAAATGACCCTTGAGTAGGAATATAGTCCTGTCCACGAACGACTGCACTGTTGCTGAATCCAAGCGACAGTTGCGGTACTCGCATACGCTTGCTTTGCGCTTGGTGTAATTGTGTATTCTTCAAATTATATCTCTCACTTGCTTGTGTAGAATTTGTCGCTTACCACCACCATCAGACATGACAACGTGCAACAAATGGAATAAAAATGCACTAAAAAACTAGCTACGATCACCTTTCATGGACGTGTTAGGTACAACATTCATCACAGAACACTCAGAACACTACTGAACGCCTATTGGCTATCGGAGAATACGTGGCGTAGTTGGGCAGAACGAGCCTAAGCTCGAGCGCCGTCGTTTATGACTCAAGCTACATTTGGTGGAACAATTTCTTCACTCTCGGCCTGTGACTCCATTTCACGTACTGAAGCGTCAATATTTTCGATAGCCGTCTTAGTGAATTCTGTAGCTTCAGCGTATGATTCTGCGTCATCATGCGCTTCAGATTTCATTTTTATGGATGTTCCTATATTTACCGTAACAGTGACATAGCTGAATATGTTTGAGTAAAATAACGTATTTTACCTTAATATCAGCAAGTACTGTAAATAATTATGTTGAACATGAACTTTTCAGCAAGAGAACATTTATCTGTTGAAACACTGTAACAGCGCTATGCTATGTTACAAGCTCACAACGTAAAGCCAGCCATCTTCTTCAAATTAATTTCGTGATTATTATTATTATCTGTAATTACTAGAAAACTTAGGTAACGATATTTTGAGAGCCAACAATTATGATACACGTTGGCAAGGGAAATAAATAATGTTGTTCTTGCCTTACACCTTTCGTTGTAATGAAGATCATTAATACTGATTAAAAAAAACTACTGTGTTTTGTTTCTAATTTGGTGGAAAATCTCTTATCTAATGTTCCTTGGTTTAAACAGAATATATTTTCTTCAACTTCAGCCCATTTTCATTAATATTTTACAGTTTTCTTGTGGTACATGAAACAAAGAAAAACAATTTTTAGTATCGTATTGACAATAAAATTTCATACACAGAATATTTATAAAATAGTCCTTTAACACAGACTACAATGTAACTGTCCTGTCAGATGGTCGACAGTATAATGTCTTGCCTTTCCTTCAGTATCGATAAACACTTTAAATTTACTCTTGATAGTAAAATGTTACACAGAGAAAGTATAAATCATATTGCCAATAAGAAAAGAAAAGAGGCAGTCGTAAAACTGCAAGAAAGTGTAGGTATTCTATCTTTTCTTATGGTCTGACAGCACAAAATGATTTGAGCTTATGGCCCAGCAGACTTTCTTGGAAAGCAGAGAGCTTGGTGATGCAAAACCATGTTTTTGTTAGTGGTTAATGCAAAAATTAGTTTCGCATGATAATAATAATCACAGTCGGATATCGTTAATAACATGGACTCCAAGTCCGACTCAAATATTGATATTTTTTGTGACTATACAAAGTAATATATATGAGAAATCTCAATCAAAAACCAAGACTACCCTATCAAGCAACATTTTGTGGACCACATCGTGATCGCATCTTGACTGTAAAATTATTTATTTGTAAAACACAGTTCAGCAAGTTTCGACCATGTGATCATTTTCAAGCAGAAGTAATTACACTTTGACTCATGTCAAAAACCGAAGTGAAATGACATGACACAATGTGGAAACTGGGTTCATCATATTGTGTTCCTGATTATGACCCCTTTTATGTATTGCACTCTTTGAATTGCATTTTAATTATGTTTCTCGTATTTGGATTGATATTTCCTCGTATGCATAATACTGAGTCGAGTAAATAATTACATGTTAGTTAACGTTTCGTGTAAAACATAATCTAGTTTCATAGTATAGTGTTCTGTGGACTCATATTTTTTACACCTTAAAGGCCAGTTCACACTGTCCATCAAGTCACGCCACGTCACAACCTGTTAAAACATCCTTCCTGCAATGCATTTCACACTGACCTATCACATCACGTCACAGCAACGTCCAGGTTTCTTGGGAAGAAGGTTTAGATGGCTGACGACATCCGTCTATTATTGATCACGTGACCTTTAAGCTCATTTCCACTTAATACTGTTGGTCCATGTTAAGTTGACGATTGGCGTGGTGGCTGTCAGGAACGGTCGTGTCCGCGCATTGTATTTGCCGAGGGGAGTGGAGCGATGAGGGAAAGGCAGCGTCAGTTGCTTGTTAAGCAGCTTTGTGCGGAAATATTGCCTTCTTAAGTGACACATCCGTCAGATCGGAAATCACTTAACTTGTTGACATAGTTTTACCTACAACTTATATATTATTTATTTATCAAAAACAATGAAAAATGAAAGTAGATGAATGTACAACTTACGACACTATGAATAGAAAGTCAAAAACTGATTTTCGGAATCTGTTTGCACATTGCATTTATGAAACACAGGCGAGCACTAATATTTACAAAGTGTAATTAACTATGCCTGAAAAAATTGTCGAAATGGTATTCACTAAAGATCACGATTATTTATGTTTGTTTCAAGATCATCGTCATCGCTTGAGGGCGTGGTCTTGATGATAACTTCTTCGATGGCCATTTCCATTACCCCATCTCGTGTCCAGTACTCTTGCCCCAGCCGCTCACTTTCCTGCAGTAACCTTACCACACTTGTGCAGCAACTGAAAGCAAAGCAGCATTAACAAGATTCTGTTATCTTTCCTTCGACGTGACACTGTTCTAACTGTAATTGTGTTGTAATTTGGCCCATGCCAATGTTATCGGATTTAGATAGTAGTTTTGGGACAGTAAGCAGACTACTTTATGGCTCTGATCTCAGCGATTTTATCCGCAGCCCACATTTTCACGGCTGGTTTGTTTTCCTTTATTTTAAATAACAGTTCAGCCTTCCTCATTGTATCGTTGCAGTTTATTTGCCCGTCTCGCAACCACTCTAACAACGTAATCCAGAAATCAAATTGGGTGAAATATTATGAATCACAATATCTGCAACCCCTCCACCGCCCCGCTTACGTCCTCTAGTTTCGTCAATTTCATGAAGTTCGCAAGCTAGTGTGAACAGTTTCTTGCATGAGACTTCCCGATTAATAAAAACTATGTGCCAAACCGTATTCCCGGGTTCGAGTCCCAGTCTGGCACACAGTTTCAATTTATCAGAAAATATTTCGAATCAGCGCATACTCCGTCGCAGGGTGAAAATTCGTTCCGGTTTCTTGTATCTTGCTGCAAGTACTTGCCGAATTTTTCATTTCCTGAAACTTTTTCTCAAACTTAAAGAAGTTGAGAGTTTTCAGTACCGGTGCGAAAATGTCAGTGTCGAAAACGATGAGTGGCACACGGACATGTGGCCGAAACAAATGTACCACTGGAGCCCCAAAACACTTATAAGTGGCTCTGTCAATCAAGGAAGTGCGAAATGAGTTTGCTAATAAATTTGTTTCACCAGAAGGGAGAGTAGAATGGCAATACAGGTGGCTTTACGTTGTAGCTGATTGCTTGGGTGTTACCGACAACATAAATGGATTACATTTGTGATAAAAGTAGTAAATACTGCTTGCAAAACTCGAAGAGTAATTAAAACGCAGTCTCTTGGTGCGACACCGCGCCGCATTTATGTTTTCTGTATCCGAATATTTGATTATACAGTAGACAAGAGATGTAACATTCGACATTCTCAAAGTTTTTAGTCTAAGTGAAGTCCTCTGATTTTAGTAAATTGAATAGTGTTGCTTGGTAACATCAATATGTACACCTCTAACACTTATTCCATTTTCTTATGTTTTGTTTCGTCAGGATTTTATTCATTAATATGGATGTAACAACAGTGGCAACGGCTCTGGTTTTGAAGAATAACTTCACGTCTGCAACAAGTACTTGAAACAAGTTGCAGAAATGAACTTGCCCCAGTGATTCGAAGAAATACACTTGAGCAAGTTTTTGTTCTAATGTAAACACGTCAGCAAGTGCTTACAGAAGTTACTTGCTAGTGGACACAAGGCTCTCTTAATACTCTGCATCTAGCGGTAGCTTGACTTGGCAGTCCTCTGAGACAAATGACTATCTCTCAAGTAGTGCCAATTTTTCCGCTTCTGGCAGCTTTAGCGGAATCGTCGAGTTGTGACCAAACTGTACACGGCCATGTGCACGTCTCCATATTTCGTTTCGTCATGGTTTTCGAGACTGATAACAGTTGTTTGTTGTTGGTTACTTGTTATAAATTGTTTTGTTTGCTTATTTCATTAGTTAAAATTTATAACTTTATAATAAACGACGAAAGATTAATTGAAGCAGTGAGGCAGCAGTCTGAATCGTATGACATGAGTGTAGTAAATTACTTGCCCTCTACTACATTTATGAAGTTTATTTTTAAACATACAGGTACTGTATTCAACGTTTTCCATGAGATGGATTGCAATATAGCTGAAACATGAAATGAAAAGAATACTGTGGATAAAATCAGATTACCGTGATTTGTAAGTGGAATTTCTTAGTGTGTTGTCTGGCATTTGCGATGTTTTATAAAGAAATGGGTTGAAACCTTTAGATACTGCAACAGTGGCAAAATGCCACGTTGACAGCTGCTCCATTCCACCTCTTACTGCAGTTACGACCCCAATCAATGTGTGGTGCTTATAACAATCATGAAGACACTGACTAGTTTACTGGACCACATTACACAAACAAGTAACTTTGTTAGTTCCAACTATATTTATAGTTGCCTCCATCAGACACATCAACAAGTGCTAAACTCTTCAACTAAGCAGTAAGTGATGATTGGTGTGAATAAATTGTAGATACAAACAAAACATTTAAAACTAATCACGTAAATGATATCCAGTGCATTATATTTGCACACTGCTCCCTGGATGCAATATTTTCAAGTAGGCATGTTTGCATATGACCGATTCATCAAGTTACAAAAATCAACCAGTCATTATTTAATGTCCAAATCTGCGCATTCCCCTGCGAACGTATTGTTTGCTGAAGCAGGTGTTTCTGTACAGACTAGAAATCCAGAACCCATTAATGAAAAGATTTAACACAATCAATGCAACTGCATGATTCTATACAAGTAGCAACATACATAATCAAAACATAGAATACACACTTTAGCTAAATAACTAATGTTACATACATCACTCCTTTGAGCTTGTTGAGCCAACACTAATTCCTTGACACTGTACGTAAAAAAGAACAACCTATTGTCTAGGCACCTAGCTATTCCTTCCAGAGCTTCAGGTTTGTGATATTCTGTAACTATCTGAGACCTCCTGGTCCTTATTATTTCGATCTCGACTGTACTGGCGTGTATCACAGTCTGTACAAGGAATGGACTGGCCAACAAATTGAAAAACTTGCTGCACAAAAAAAGATGCAAAGTCCTGAAGGCTTACCTCCCTTTCAGTTTATTACTGTTATGATGGGTTGACAGTGATCGTGTACTTAGTGCCTCAGTATCAAACTGCATTTGGTAACTGGAGGTGATGGGTCATTCCATCTGTTGACTAAGATTTTTTAATCTATCTTTGATGCCGTGATGTGAGGAGAGAGGCGCTGGTTCGGAGTGATACTGGAGTGCCGCCCTTATGAGCCGAATTCTGGGATGGTGGAAGCGGCCGGCCACAGGTAGGATGGCAGAGAGCAATGGTGGCTGATGGCAGCCTTCTCGTCATGGGATATGTTCGTGCAAGAACCAGGACGATGCCACAGCGAGTCGCCAATTAACCGGCAGTGTCCTACAGCTGCAAAAATGGTTCCAATGGCTCTGAGCACTGTGGGACTTAACATCTGAAGTCATCAGTCCCCTAGAACGTAGAACTACTTAAACCTAACTAGCCTAAAGACATCACACAATCCATGCCCGAGGCAGGATTCGAACCTGCGACCGTAGCGGTCGAGCGGTTCCAGACTGAAGCGCCTAGAACCGCTCGGCACTTCGGCTGGCCTTACAGCTGCAGATAGATTCTCTTTGACTGTGTTCCTCGTTTTCTTCGCCTTCTATGCAAAAAAATCCTGGCAACTCGTCCTCAACCATATCGGTTGTTGAGACTGAAATTACTGGCCCTGCTTCGTCTGCTGCAAAGGAGTTTACCCCATATTCATCACACCCTACATAAAAAAGCTCTAAGAGTTTTCCTTCTTCCATAACTTCAATAGTGAGACCTATCAATTTATGTACAGATTCCTCCTGGTAAGGACAGTTGTCAAGAATCGGTGTTATCGGAGATCCACCCACAGTTAACTTCATACTGACTCCGCTTACATCCATTAAAGACCTAAGAAATCATTTCCAAAAATGGAGTCTGTTATTAATGTCAGGATGATTAAGAAGTTTAATTCAAATGGGTATGTTCTACATACAACTGTGTCTGCCACTTAATTTCTAGACTTCTGCCAGGAACAGTCCTTCTAATGGATATCTTCTGCAGTGCCGACATTGGCCGTCCTCTACTCCCATAACATTTATCGAATACGTCGGCTCTGAGGACATAAACCTGTCTACCAGAATCTAGCACATAATCACCTTGACACTTACTGCTCTTTGTTGTTTCATTATCACCAATACCTATACACAATGTAACTGTAACTTCACTACTCTCTCTCCTCTCATTCTCAGGACGCGACAGGCTCTCCAACTGTCAGTCAATCTGATTCTCATTTCACCTCCATGATATTCATTGGTTCTGGGACTGGCTGGATGCATGTCTGCTCCTTGTGGTGGAGGCTCATTGTTCACATGAAACCTGTTTTTATTAACATGCTGCCTATTATGGTTAGGGATGGGGTCTCCATGTCCCATTTCCGCATTTTCTATTCCACCTATTTGAATCGTGATTTGACAGGAGGAATGCCTGCTAATTTTTATGATCATGATTCTCATTCTGAGGCAGAACAGCTTTAACCCTTCTTCATCTAATAGATCCATATGACCCCAGAGTAAAACCTTTTCCTACCACAGACTCTGGAAGGAGGTCACATCCTGCACACCCCTTCCTATTATCACTGTGTCTCAGCATAGTTTTGAGGCAACTCAGTTAAACAGATCTCTCATATATCAGCTGGTTGGTAGGTGTGTCTAGGTACAGGTTATGCCTTACCATATTCCTGAAAATGCCAGTGTCACAGTGACTACTGCCAGTATAGTCTTCATTCATGAGGATGTCAAAGTTTGTCCTTTCCTCTTCACACTTCTTCCGGAATTCATTTAGGAATGTTGCTCAAAACTCGCCTAATCCTTACGCTAACGCAGTAATGGCTGCATCCTTGCAGCTGCCTCCTCATTGAGGTGACTTCACATAACCTTCATCCTTAATAAATCACCGCGTGCAGCATGAAGCGCTTCCTCTTATTGAGACAGCCACATCTTTGATGTTGTGCATTTGTTACACAGGGAAAAAAGAATAGTTCTCAACTCACACGAAATTCTTTCTGCATTCTTCCTCATCTGTCTCCACACCATTATTCTCGCTCACCTGTACCATGTTTGCCATCAATTTGCGAAAGTTAGAGTAGATTTTCCAATTCCCACATTCCGATCGACTCTCTCCTGCTTCTACTGCCACCTCCTTTGTGGCTGACCACATTTTCCTTACACCCTTGTGCATCGCCGTCTGTCATAACTTAGCTAGCATGTGTTAATTTCGTTGGCTAATTTCCAGTTGTTATGCATGAACCGCAACAGCCAGTGTACATCTTTGCTGCCTCCTACTGCTCTGGGCTGTGTCCCAGCCAGACCGTCCTTCATTCTGCAGCGAGATTCCCTCAACTGCATGTGAATCAATCCCCCCGCTACTCTGCCAACCTGATTCGCTTGTTCCTGTAGCTTTTCTCTAGTTGTGCGATCTGCTGACACATGTTGTTTAGGTCCTGGAGTCCCCCAACACACTTCTTTAAGTACGTGCCTAATCTGTTCACTATCTGGAGCCGCTCTACTGTATTGCATGGGGTCGCGCTCGGTGGCAACAATGCGATTTTCAGAATGTTCACCTATATCCATGACTACCTGTCGTACCTCCACTACATCTTTCTGAATTTCCTTTATGATCACCTGATTTTTAGCAGTCAACACATTCATTGAGGTCTGGAGCTCATCAATAATATTTTGTTCTGAGATTCTAATGTGTTATCCTGCTCGTCGAGTCAGCCATTAATAATTGCCCTCTGCTCATCAAGTTCCCCAAGCTGCTTGTCACACTGATTATTCAGACTACTGAATTTATCATTTAGGCTATTAAGTTTATAATTTAGACTATTTAGGCTGCCCCAAAGCAACATTGTCAAACCATACTCCCAGTGTGTTGGCGCTGCTGGAATTGTTCTGTGTTAACGCAGCCTGGCTTTCTGTGTCTAACCTTGATCCAGTCCAAGCTTTGCGCACCGAATACCATTACCAGCTTCCCGAGCCCTTTTCAGCTATACACCTGTTGCATGCGACTTGTCCGCACATTCCTGTACTTGTGGCCTCCGCTATAGCCTCCTCTGCTTCCTCTTCAGGGATAGTATAACATAACTTTTGATAAAATTGCTACGTTAGATTCCTACTTATTGACTAATATGTAATACCCAGTAGGCTACTTCAGTTAAAATATTTGCATACTTATACTAACTGCAATGAGTGAACAGTAAAGAACTACTTCTTTAACTATATTATAAAAAGGCGACGTCTTCTAGAAAATGAACATCTATAAACCGCTTATTTGATACCAATCTTTGCTCTGTGGAGATATAATTACTTTACCTGTGAAAAAAGTGACATTAGATTGTTTCCTTCTTCCCTTTCTGACAGTTGCAAAGTGTAGTCATTGTAACGTTTCGCCAATAATAGTTGGATCATTATACAGGGTGTATCAAAAAGAATCATCCGATTTTTAAAATGTTGGAAAGAGCAAAATCTCGTGTTTTACATGGTTCCCGCTATGTAGCAGCAGTGTGCGCCCACTTCAGTTCTTGTAAAAAATGGTGTCGGGACAACAGAAAGCGTTTTGTGGAGCGCAGTGCAGGTCAGTAATAACTGTTCACTTTGACTTTCGTACTAGGTTGGTGTGGAGCCTCATACAGCAATGAGCATTAGACGATGACATGAACAATTCCGAGAAATAGGTTGTTTGTGTAAAGGCAAATCGCCGGGCCGTCACTGAGTGTCTGACACAGACTTCGAACGCATCCATCACAGTTTCACAAGGAGTCTCCAGAAATCCGTTTGCCGTGCAGATCGACAGCTCAACACGCCCCTGATGTCCGTCTGGCGTGTGTGCACCGAGGTTTACACACGAAACCACACAAACACAAAATTCAGCTACTGAAAGCTCTACGTGAAGATGCCAAACAACAATGTGTGGAGTACTGTAATTTCGTTCTTGGCAAGATGGAGGAAGACAGTTTTCTTCCACACTTAGTGTTTAGTGAACAGGCAACATTCGATTTAAATGGAACGGTGAATCGTCATAATGTGAGAATATGTGGTACAGAACAACCACATGAAGTTGCACAACATGAGAGGGACTCTACAGAATTTAATGTGTTTTGTGCAGTTTCATGGGAAGAGGTACATGTCCATTTTTCTTTACCGAGAACACTGTTACAGGAAGCACATATCTCGATACGCTTGAGAGCTTTCTTTTCCACAGTTGGAGACTGATTCGAACGACTTCTTTTACCAACAGAATGGGGAACTGTCACACTGGCATCTGGAAGTGCGGTAATTTTTAAATGAAACTATTTATGAACAATGGATCAGTCGCGTTGGACCAAATGATTCAGCCTTACCTTCATTACTGGCCTCCAAGGTCCCTGGATCAGACTGTATGTGATTATTTCTTGTGGGGGATTATAAAAGACATTGTTTATGTGCCTCTGTTACCAACAACAATGAATGAACTGAGACATTGTATACCAGCAGCTGTGGAAGCTGTAACTCAAGGCATGCACACTGCAGTGTGGGAACAGTTTGAATATTGAACTGATATGTGCCGTGCATCTCAAGAGGGGCACATTGAACACCTAAGCGAAGGTATGAAAAAAAAAAAAATCTTTTTGAGTTTCCTGTTCATCAAAAAACTAAATTCATTGTATATGTTTATTAGTTTCATAAATATAGACATGCCATATCGGATGATTCTTTTTGATCAATCTGTGTTTTAGAGATTGTTTTATTTTGTAAAATGATCAACCTCGCAGTTTTCGTGTTTTGATTATATAACACAAGGAATTTCTGGCCATTTAACTAAAGTTAGGAACGGCTTGATTCGTGACGCAACGGTCGAGCACCAGTAAGCACTCTTATCGTTACTTATTTTATTTTTAGAAAGTCGAAACTGCCTCTCAGTTCGAAGTCTGATTAACGTTTTACAAAATCAATCCACTTGACCTTACTCAAACTTAAAAATAATCAATATTTGCAACAATTTCAATTGAAAATTAGATTATTAGGGATTTTGTTGTTCGGGAGTTAATGATACGCGTTAACAGAACACTAAATTAACCGATACAAAAGAAAACACTTCAACAGGTGTAACTGCCTCTAAGAACTCGTCTGCCTCCGTTGCTCCTACGAGCGCGCAACTCTCTGTCCTATCGAAAGTTAAAAATCTTTTCGTGCGAGACCTAATGACGACGCTCATAACCCTAGTCACACGCTATTATAGCAACTAATCAACAGTTCGCCGTATGGTATCATCAAAGAAATTCACTGTTACTTGGCTACCACCAACCCCTCGCCTACTGTACACAAAACAGTTCTCCCGCAGCCACCTACATTAATAAATTTTCCCCCAAAATTTTCACACGAAATAACACATAAATCAAATGAAGAACAAGGCTGTTGACCACCGCCGATAGCCACAAAATAAAATCTGTGTCAACCTGAAAAAAAGATTTCAAATTAGTTATTATATGCTAAATACCTGCCTTTTTCACGGAAGAACCCTAGCGTCCAGAGGAAAAGGACCCTGAGCAGATTCGACCTCGTGGAACAGCACTACTCTTCGTTTTTATTGTAATTTGAACTGACTCGGATAGATCGCACGATCGCAACCGTTACCGCATCAGTGCCCTTCTCTGATCCATATATTTTTCCAACATGTTAAAAATTCAGGTCTCAGTCATTGAACGAGGCGTCTACCATCATTGCAACAAGGTCACGTAAACCTGTCTGATCTCCCATGCGCCGACTGGCTGCACACATCTGTGACTCCTGCAATGTTTGCCCACATGGCTATGTGCTGCTTTAGTTAGTGCATGTGTACGAATATGTGTGGTAGCTACGAGTCATTGCTGCATTGCCCACACACTCCTTCTTTTCCTCCATGTGTGCACGAATGATTTCTGTTGTGTTGGCAGAAGAGCCAACACCTTGTTACTAGTGGAGGCCGAAATGCACGTGTTTTAGCTCACGCAGGCTGGCGTGAGGAGGGAAGAACTACACTGACGTGAGGTCTGGAACATGACAAGGAATTAGAATTCAGAATGCGGGCGTAATTAGTTTGATACTTAACTTTAATCCATTAATAATGAACGTCGCTCTTGACAGTACATGATTCACAATATTATCTGTTCAGAATACATTTGTAGTAACTGAATATGGCACCTTGCTAGGTCGTAACAAATGACGTAGCTGAAGTCTACGCTAAACTGTCGTCTCTGCAAGTGAGAGCGTATGTAGTCAGCGAACCATCGCTAGCAAAGTCAGCAGTCAGCGAGTGCTAGGGAGTCTCTCTAGACCTGCCGTGTGGCGGCGCTCGGTCTGTAATAATTGATAGTGGCGACACGCGGGTCCGACGTATACTAACGGTCCGCGGCCGATTTAAAGGCTACCACCTAGCAAGTGTGGTGTCTGGCGGTGACACCACAGTTTCATTCTCTGGTACGTTATACGATGAGGGTTTTGATACCACGTTTGCTCAATAGATGTGTTGATTGTAGCGTAAATTGTCATTAGCATTTCGTTGTATTAAGAGCAAAAACTCCTGGTTTAAATGAGAGAAAAACCCTGTTGCTCGTGCATATAATTTCAGTTTCTCACCATTCTGTTGACTATATCATGCCGATTGTGTTTTATCAGGAAAGTCAGTACTGTAGCAGTGAACCGTGTAGAGAACGCTATTCCAGTATTCGGAACGTGCGTTTATCTGATAGGTCTTATTCAGAGTTTTGCCCATTGTGTCATTAATTGTTGTTCAAATCAGCCTTACAGTTGAATAGTGGTACCATTTTAAAATATTGACGTTGTTCACTGTCAGGTCTCCGCAGACATTCTTCAGTCGCCTTTGAATATCTGCGATGCTCTGGCTTTCCGCATAAAGAAACTCAATGACAGCTCTCTCCTTAGACCACACTTCCGCCACAGAAGCCATTTTGAGGGCTACGTGTAGCGCCGCCACCTATCGGAACCTCACAAAACAAGAGGGACTGAATCGAGAATATTCCACGACATCCCAGAACAAATTTCTCATTTTTCAACAAAAATTTCCCAACAAAAAAATATGCTGCGTGAGTTATTGAACGCCCCTCGTAGAAACATATCTGTGTGTGGCATAGGAAAGGAAAGCATGATTAACAGCTCTTGGTTTCCTGTACATGTGGAGTAAGGGTGGACAACGACAAGTTCGCTATCTGCATAAAAATGAGCACGGAAAATGGGCACAAACTAATAAACCACCCTTTATCTAATCTAAGCAAACGGTTTACTTCAAGGAGAGGAAAAGTTTTATGTTGAGTGGATGAAGCCCACACTATTTTCACACAGCTTCGTGAAACACTACGGCACGTTTCCCTCTAAGGCATTTCAAGATTGCCATGGGCATTGATTATTCAATCACACAGGCCTTTAAAGGATTGATATACACTGATTTAAATCCAGGCTATTGTACAGGGCACTACTACTCGCTAATGACGAGACTCTATCCACGTGGTGGAGGAAAAGGGGCCAGCCCTAATCTACAAGAAATCATCATCAAAGTGACCATAAATCAGCTCAGAATTTAACACAGGATTTAACAAGCTACAGCAGTTCTATTAAGCCATCACGTGGCGAGTCTGGAGAATGAAAGAGGGCATCAGTACCACAAATAAAAGTGCCTCAAATTTAAAAGAATTTACTCTCAAAATCTACTACGAACTATTTACCATTACGAATTCACAATGAACACCTGCAGAATACTCAGAATAGATAATATTTAGGCATAATTCTGTAACTCCAGTCAGTACAAAGAAACTCATCAAGCATACTTTCCACAACGAAATTACAGAAGTAATCAAAATCATTGAATCCCGACTCACTTCACTCAAGATGGCGATCCCAAAGAGATGGAATTAGTGATTTCTATAACTAAGCAACACATTCACATACTTGAATCATTGAGACGTGCAAGACGCCCTTATGGAGCCACTGCACATTGACCCCTGAAGAACGAACGCTCGAAACACAGAGGATCTTGGATGACAGCTTTGTTGGTGGTGGAAGCAGACCAAGTGCTGAGACCTACCATGGCACACCAACATCTGAAGCCCCCTATATCTCGCCTTACTTCTTGTCTTTACTCTTGGCTAAACCTGCCTACCACCCTATATATGCATCTGAGGCTTGTTTGCGCAATCATATGAACGTGCAACGTACTCATACTCACACTCACGCATTACAGGAATGTGGAGGAATCACACCAGTATCGGGAAACAGATTCTGCCAATTAAATAAATGAAAACAAAGTTGTTCTATTCCACATCCATAAGCTGTTGGTGCGCTAACTTGATTATTACGTAGCAGCAGAGGCGGCATTGAACGAGTGCAAGATCACAAAAATAACGTTAGCAATCCCATTTCAAGTTGACAGTTGGCGACTACCATTACCTGGAACGCAGTTGTGGGTCGACAGTGTTGGCCACTTCACATATGTTGACTACAACTGCAATTGGGGAACTATGATGATCTGTTTACAGGATGGGGCAAATATCGTCAGTTTACAGAGCACAGACAATGATGGTGAAAGTTACAATGTGGAGAGCAATAACGCTCAATGTAAGGCGTCAACAATGATGGGAAATTTATTGGGAGGAGCACCGATGGTCAGTTTGCGTTGTGACTGCAGTTAAAGCTAGGGCCAATGACGGTCAGTTTACAGGGAGGGAAAAAAGATGGTCAGCTTAGAGAGTGGAGGAAATGATGGTAAGTTAACAGAGTGTCTGATAGTACTGCCTGGGAGGGGGGGAGGGGGAGTTTGAATGATGTTCAGTTTACAGGTTGAGGGAAAGGTGGTCAATTTATAGAGTGTGTGCAGTAATGGTCAGCTTACAGTGTGACTGCAACTAATCATGTCAGTTTAAAGTAGTCATTCCCAACCTCAGATAATTACTCCCAGAGGGGTGAAATGAAACTTCGACACAAATTGGGTTTGTTGAAGATTTAGCGACGCTCTAAGTTATTTTATTAAAAATAATCACTATTAACACTTTCGGCTTTAATATATAATAGAGCAAAATCATCATCAGCTATTTGACATCCACCGACACGTAAAAGGTTCCTCTCTATCTTTCATTCACTGCAACCTTTAGCAATATGAAATCCATTTGCCCCTGCATATTTATGACATCAGCTGCCTACCTTCTGTCAGTTTCTCTTCCCGTTCTTCTGTTATTTCCTGGAATTCAGAAAAGAACTTCCTTTGACCAGCTGCTATGCATTTTCTTAACTACAATCCAACTCATCTTTCCCTTTCTTTTCAGCACTATTATTGTTATGTCTTCCATTGTAGTCTGTCCACTAATTAATTTGTTTCTTCTCCTGTCTCTGTCAGTTATCTGCATCTTTCATCTTTCCAGTGTTCGCCAAACCACACTCAAATACTGAATGGTGTTTGTCTTAAAAGACTTTATCAGAGTGTCATGGTCATACAAACTGTTTGTAAATGTTCCATTTCACACACACTGAAAACTTCGCTTTGAAAACTGATTTATTTTACCAAGATATTTATGAGCTATTTTTACTCTTCTATTTATTTCTTTTATTTTTCATTCAATGGCAGTAGTTACAATACTCGCCATTAAAATTGCTACACCACGAAGACGACGTGCTACAGACGCGAAATTTAACCACCAGGAAGAAGCTGCTGTGATATGCAAATGATTAGCTTTTCAGAGCTCACACACACGGTTGGCACCGGTGGCGACCTCTACAACGTGCTGACATGAGGAAAGTTTCCAACCGATTGCTCATACACAAACAGCAGTTGACCGGCGTTGCCTGGTGAAACGTTGTTGTGATGCCTCGTGTAAGGAGGAGAAATGCGTACCATCACGTTTCCAATTTTGATAAAGGTCGGATTGTAGTCTATCGCAATTGCGGTTTATCGTATCGCGACATTGCTGCTCGCGTTGGTCGAGATCCAATGACTGTTAGCAGAATATGGAATCAGTGGGGTCAGGAAGGTAATACGGAACGCCGTGCTGGATCCCAACGGCTTCGTATCACTAGCAGTCGAGATGACATGTCTATAACGAATCGTGCAGCCACGTCTCGATCCCTGAGTCAACAGATGGGGACGTTTGCAAGACAACAACCACCTGCACGAACAGTTCGACGACGTTCGCAGCAGAATGGACTATCAGCTCGGAGGCCATGACTGCGGTTGCCCTTGACGCTGCATCACAGCAGAAGCGCCTGCGATGGTGTACTCAATGACGAAACTGGGTGCACGAATGGCAAAACGTCCTTTTTTTTGGGAAGAATCCAGGTTATGTTGACAGCATCATGATGGTCGCATCCGTGTTTGGCGACATCGCGGTGAACGCACATTGGAAGCGTGTATTCGTCATCGCCATACTGGCGTATCACCCGGCGTGATGGTATGGGGTGCCATTAGTTACACATCTCGGTCACCTCTTGTTCGCATTGACGGCACTTTCAACACTGGACGTTACATTTGAGATGTGTTACGACCCGTGGCTCTACCCTTCATTCTATCCCTGCGAAACCCTGCATTTCGGCAGAATAATGCACGACCGCATGTTGCATGTCCTGTACGGGCCTTTCTGGATACAGAAAATGTTCGACTGCTGCCCTGGCCAGCACATTCTCCAGATCTCTCACCAATTGAAAACGTCTGGTCAATGGTGGCCGAGCAACTGGCTCGTCACAATACGCCAGTCACTACTCTTGATGAACTGTGGTATCGTGTTGACGCTGCATGGGCAGCTGTACCTGTACACGTCATCCAAGGTCTGTTTGACTCAATGCCCAGGCCTATCAAGACCGTTATTACGGCCAGAGGTGGTTGTTCTGGGTACTGATTTCTCTGGATCTATGCACCCAAATTGCGTGAAAATGTAATCACATGTCAGTTCTAGTATAATATATTTGTCCAATGAATACCCTTTTATCATCTGCATTTCTTCTTGGTGTAGCAATTTTAATGGCCAGTAGTGTATTAGTCGTCATCAGCAGTAGCTCTTTTTGTAATTTGAAAGATTGACAAGTAAATATATAGTTTCTAAGCCCAGTTTTAGTGAATGAAGGAATGAATTCAGGTGGAGCTATTCAAGTGGAAGTTCGTTTTATTGGACTTGAGGAAGGTAATATGCTATAAACAGATTTTCAAGGACCAGACCTGGCATCATGTTAACAAAATATCTGTGGTTGGTAGCTGCTATTATTGAAAGAACTCTTAAAATTACAATTAAAACAAACGTGATAAACTGAATGAATATGAAGTATGACTTGCGATGTGATAAAGCAGCCACCAAACCAAATATAAAAAAAATTATTTTTAGAAATAACAGTTCCAGATGCCCCACTGATTTTTTGTTTCTTAGTTTAGTGAAAAACGTGGTAGAGTCATGAATTTCACGTGTCTGAATGTTAACTATATGGATGTGTCACCTCAAGAATAAAAATTTTGTATTCCTACAGTCTAGTATTTAATTAGGTTCCAAAAATTGTTCAGGGTTTTGGATGACATCAGACCCACTCATTTGGCTTCAGAAAGGTTGGGAAACTCTGCTTTAGAGGATATGGGTAATCATGATGATCAGTTTACAGAGTCACTACCTTTACGCCATATACTATTGGGTGGGGCAATGATGGTCAGCTTACAGGGTGACTATGATTGCCATGGATTCTATTCTGCCAGCAACGGTCAGTCAATATTTGGTGACTGCAATCATAACAGCACACGCACGCATTTATCTCGACAAAAATTGTTACAAATTGCCCGATAATCACCACTGTTACATGATATTGTGACAAATAGCCCCTGTTGTAGCAAAAATTGTAGTATGTTAACCTATCCATCGCTGTGTTACAGCAAATTATCCAGTTGCACATAATTCGCTACTATAACATGAGTGAACAAGCGAGAACATAGTTAACTTCGAATGCTAGTAGACGATGCCACCATCAAAATCAAGGAAGTTATATTAAGATCAAAACATCAATCTCAGGGGTTTCATGAGCTAACCGTGGGTGAGTCCAAAACCTCCTGCTGCGTTTCTTAATGTATTCACAAATGAAATAAGTAAACGTAGCTTGCATTCTTCCGAGTAGGTTTCCAATCTAGAACTGCTGCACAGTTATCGCTGTGATGCCTCTGTGTGTGCACTCAACTATTTCTGACGCCGCGATCTCGTTGCAGGCACGTAGGGCAGTTAAGGAGAGTTATAATGGAAAAAAAATTTTCCACAGTTTCGAATTTTTATCTCATTATAAAATTTGCAATTTTGCAAATAAAATTATATATATATATATATATATATATATATATATATATATATATATATATATATATATATATACTCTCACAAGGGAAGTATTTTATTTTATTTTTTAAATATAATCTGCACCAGTTGAAAATGTTAAAATTTTTATATGCATTACTTCAAGATATAATAAAATCGGCCAGTTTTTTTTATCTAGAAGGCTATGGATTGCTGTGTTATAAAGATTAAAGTAAACGTTTGTATTGGTAGCACTTTCAAAAATAGTATCATATTGTTTCATAGTATACACATGCATTGTATATCGAAGTGCCAACGTTTTTCCAAGGAAAAGTGACGAATAGATTGGTAAACACTTAAAAAGTAAATTATGACGACAAAAGAAGTGTTTTTAAGAAATGTGGGTTTCATGGTAACAGATTTTCGAATAAAGGGGATCACTGTGTTCAACTTGTGGCATGTGAAGTTACAGACAATGAAATACAGGCAAACATGTAGTATCTAGAGAAACACCCATTAGTGCTATGAATATTAAAATAAAACGTTGTGATACACAGTTTTCTCAAAACGAAAGTGATGTAAATGGTAGGTTAGGTTATATTCTGATTGATTTACACATCCTAACAAGGGTGTTAGATGAATGTGTGTGTTGTAAAATATGTGGAGGACCAGTTAGTTTACATGAAGTCAGTGATGTATCAAATGGACTAGCCAGGAAACTTATCACTAACTGTGCCAGTTGTAAATATACTCATTCATTTTGTCATTCTGATAACCATGAAGATAATTATCATGAAGTAAATGTTGGGTAGTTTTATGGATTGAGAGATGTTGGCAGAGGACACACTGCAGCAGAAACAACGTGTGTCGTGATGAATATGCCACGCCCACCTTGTAAAATCGACAGGTATGCCAGATTTATTGGAGCTGCTGTGGAATCTGTTGCGTGCGAGTCAATGAAGGGCGCTGAAAACGAAGCTGTTGAAATAAATGATGGTATGACTGACATACAAGTAGCTTTTGATGGCACTTGGCAGAAGCACAGCTACAGTTCTAAGAATTCTGTTGCTATGGTGACCAGTTTGGAAACTGGAAAGGTAATAGATTTTCTGATTTTAACCAAACATCGTTATAAGTCTAAATCAGGGAATGAAGAAGAGCACATCTGTGACCGAAATTATGAAGGAACAAGTGGTGGAATGGAGGCCTCTGCAACTATTAAAATTTTTAGTCGATATGTGAATGAAAGGGGAGTGTGTTACACTAACTTCTTAGGAGGTGAAGACTCAAAAGCATATGACAGTGTAGTAGCTGCTCAGATCAGAAGATTATCACAAAACTGGAATGTGTTGGTCATGTCCAGAAGAGTATGGGCACCAGGTTGAGGAAGTTGAAACAAAGTTTGAGAGACAAGAAACTTTCTGATGGAAAAACCATAAAAGGCAGGCTGACAGACAAAATGATTGATGATCTACAGCACTATTATGGGATGGCCATTAGAAATAATACTGAGGATTTGTTGAAAATGAAGCAGGCAGTATGGGCTGTCAACTGATGAAAAACCAGTACACCATCTTTGCCCTCCTGGACCTGATTCATGGTGCAATTACTGCAATGTCCAGTACTCAAACAGTTCATACAGCCATAAACATTCCATTCCAGGAGCGCTCATGGATATCATAAAACCTATTTATAGAGACCTGGCTAATCCTGAATTACTGAAGAAGTGTCTGCATGGCCAGATTCAAAATCCCCATGAGTCATTCAATAATCTTATTCTGAATCGCTTACCAAAAAATATTTTTGTTGGAATGAAGATACTAAAGTTGGGAGTCAGTGATGCTGTTATTGATTTTAATGATGACAACATTGGTAGGCTGAAAGTACTAAATCATATGGGAAACAGCTGGTGGTGGATATTTGCAAAGTACTTGTTGGCATAGCGCACATATATCTCTCAGACGACAAACAGTCGACTTTCATGATATGTTATACATTCCAAACGTCATGTGTCATTTGATAGCAGTCACTCAGGAATGATGGTATTAAATAAAGCGTGGTAATAACTGCGAAAGTTTCTGTACTACTTTGGTGAAAACAAGGTCAGTGAACAGGATGCATAAATATTCACAACTGCAACTGGAAGTCTTCTACACTTGACAGACGGTACAAGGCTAGATTTAGCATACCCAACGACTTATTTGAGTCAATTCAGCAGCAGTCACACTCCTCAAGCCACCTAACGGTATGCGGCGGAGGGTACTTCTGGTACTTCTAACTGATCCCTCGTACCCTGTTGCCTTAAGTACCATTAACGCAGACCTGGATCACTAAAAGAACCCATAAGACAAGCGAAGTTGATGAACAAGTTTCTGAGTGAGTTTAGGCAAGATTGTTTTCTGTCCTATCTTATGAAGATTTTTATCGATAATCAAGGCCCGAGGAAACTTCTCCAAAACCTTAAACCTTTGGAGAGAATCAAGCATATGGATCTAAAGATTTCCTTCGAGAAAGAGCAAGTGGAAGCCAGCAATATGAATTAGGAATATATCGAATATCAAGTCTACAGTTTACCCAGATATACAATCGAATCAAAAACTTACATTGGCAATTTGAGCCGAAGGCTTATTTCAATAAAATAAAAAGTAATTGAAAATTAACCTTGCCCCACACTCCACGATACAGTAATATATCGAATACATTGAATCTCGAAATCTATTGTGTCTATTTGTAGTCTTGTGCCATATACATGTACAATTTCACGACTACCACGAGAATGCAGAAATTTGTTGCTACTGATGGAAGTAAGAAGAAACACAGTTAACTAAGTAGTGGATGTACCCCAGTAATCAATTCATTTGAGAATTCAGAAGAGAAAGAGCTAACAATTTTGTTAACTAACAAAAAACTAAACTGCACATTTGGACAATTTGCAATTCTGCACCTTGAGATCTATACAGACAATGTACACGAACTAGTCTGTTCATTGCTTTTGTAATGTTCCCCTCTTGTCTGTCCCTAAACGATGTAAAGAATCCAAATCCATATCTCTGGTGTTTCCTTCAAATCCTTACGACTTCCGTTGTGTAATGTTGCTTGTTATTCATAGAGCGGACCGCGATTCTTGTTCCCATGAGGTACTGGATCGCGGTTGCCACTAGGCTTATGAACTGTATTCGAAATCGAAAGTCACAAGGGAAACACAAATTGATTAGCCCGAATTTCCATGTTAGTTTAAGTAGCTATGTAATTAAAGCAAGAAGAAACCCTAATTTACCCATTGGAACAACTACTTCGAACAGCAGCAGAACGAAGTCGTCAAACATAGTCTTCCATTTACAGCTGTGTAACACTATAACCCGCAGCAGACCCAATGGTAAACCATGGCTGTTTCCATAACATTCGTAGCTGTCTGTAGCTCTGGCATAGTCCATACTACATATTCGAATGCTGAATAACATACTGCGACACGAGTCATGGTGTGAAACCGTCAGAAATTGCTGCAGAATCTTGCCTATGTCACTGGCCTCCCGCAGTCGTCTTTTTTTATTAGGCTTTTCCTACTGCCCTGAGAACGAGATTCCGAGGTATATGCGTGTATTCCATTTGTCCAGAAAGCCTGGTCATGTGCATCGGTACCAGATATGGATTGGAAAGCTGTTGTAACAACAATAAATAGTAATGAATGAAGTTTACTACACGGCAGGATAAGAATGACGATTAAAAATAAAAATAAATAAAAATAGGCTGATCGTTCGGTTGGTGCAATGCAAAGGTTTTCTTAGTATTTTTCTTACTAAGTCCGTTCTGGCGATGTCCAGTGTAAAAAGAAAACACTGAAGCACATCAGTAGTCCAACGCGACCTGAACCAGCAACCATCCTTGCCTTTAGATCACAAGATGAGCGTGGTGCCACAGAGCGCCAATTAGCTCTCTGTCATTGCTCCGATGGTGGTTTTAAAGCAGACATTTCACAACATGAAATACAAAACTAGTTGAAATGCCGTCCCTAGGGTCGAAAAATCAAATTTACGATCTCGATGTCATATAAATGCGAATACCATTCAAACTACTTGATCAGTATGAAAGGAGAATATTACGAGAATTTAGCAATATTACTCAGCACCAATCCCCAACGTGAACGAACGATCACGGGGTGACACACATCATCAGCAATACTGCCAAGTCTCAACTGCACTAGCAATTTGAACAACTTCATTCACTGCTTCCGCAGCCTGCTCCAGCCAGGTTTCAGTGGGGCTGCGCCACCAGACGCTAATCTAACTTCAAACCAACAGCAGATTACATGAAAATGTGGAGATATTATGGATAACAGACTAATGCAACAATGTCAAGAAATAATAAATCAAACTGTAGATTCACAAGAAAAAATTGAATGTATGACTAGTGAAGTGGAAACAAAACAGAAGAAATAGGTAAATGGACAGTTGTGCACTTCCGTAAGTGATTCACCACCAGATCTACCACAATTAATACCTACTGACTAGTCTCTCCATTGTTTCCGTAATTTTTCCCGTCTTGTTAGATACCAATATTTTGAGCCAAATTTATATTCATATCACTGACAGTTCGAATCTGTTCAGAGACTTTCTCTTGATTTGTTAGTGATGTAACTTGGTATTTGAGAAGCAGATGACTGTGATACACCTGCGAGATTACCAGGAGACATATAACACAGAGGGTTAAGATTCATCACTTACTCGTGACAGTTATCAGCAAAAGAAAGTGATAAGACACAACTTTTGCAGCAAAATTGGAACTGATTTTGAAAGCAGGTACCGTTTTACTAAGTGAGCACTCTACAACTATGCAGTTAAAGCATTGCTGCAGTAAACACTCTCACTGTAATAACTGAAGCTGAGCTCGCAACATGAAAGATGAAAGCAGGGGCATCTCATGGAGATATCTTAAGCGGGAATTATTCAAAAATATTTAATCGAGTTGACAAGAAAAAGGCAAGCGAATTTAGGAGGATAAATCAGTCTCACACTGTTTCGACAGCAGAATTGCCAGACAATCCGTACATCGTGCAAAGTCTTGACTTCGTTAGTGGCCAGAAGAATGCATTTTCGTTGCTCGAAACCTGCATAATCAGCTCCCGACATCCGATATAGCACAAGACAATGTGCTCTCCAAATTTCAGATGTTCTTTACTCTGTACAGAGCAACTTGCAAGTTAAAACGAGTTGATGCTATACGGCAGTGAAGAGCTTTCTACATGCAGGATCCAAACAATGGAAGACTATGTTTGATAACTTTGTTCTGCTGCTGTTCGAATTAGTTATGCCAATAGATAAATTAGTGTTTGTTCTTGCTTTTATTTACGTAACTACATAAAGTAACGTGGAGATTCTGGGTAATCAAGTGTGTGTTTCACATGTGTCTTTCGACTTATAAAACAATTCGGAAGTCTTTTGGCAACCTCTATCCAGTACCTCGTGGGATCAAGAACAAGTGTCTGATTTACAAGTCTCAAGCAACAACACACAATAGAAGTCGTTGCGAAGATTCGAAGGAACCATCTATGAAATTAACTCGGATTCTTTAAACCATTTATGGACTAAAAGAGAGAGCAACATTTCGAAAGCAATGAACAGACTAGTCTATATGCAATGTATGTATAGATCCCAAGGTGAAAAAATTATGAAGGTGTAAAACTGCACATTGGCTACATCCACAGTTTAGTTTCTGGGTTATGAAGGTGCAGAACTCCACATTGATTACATCCACAGTTTAGTTTCTGTGTTATGAAGGCGCAGAACTGCACATTGATTACATCCACAGTTTAGTATCTGTGTTAATGAACATAATTTTTAGTATCTTTTCTTCTGAATCTAAAAATGAATTGAAACTTGCAAGGTTCGCAGGAGAGCTTCTGTAAAGTTTGGAAGGTAGGAGACGAGGTACTGGCAGAAGTAAAGCTGTGAGTACCGGGCGTGAGTCGTGCTTCGGTAGCTCAGTTGGTAGAGCACTTGCCCGCGAAAGGCAAAGTTCCCGAGTTCGAGTCTCGGTCGGGCACACAGTTTTAATCTGCCAAGAAGTTTCATATCAGCGCACACTCCGCTGCAGAGTGAAAATCTCATTCTGGTAAAAATGAATTGATTACTGTGTTTGTTAGAATACTGAAGAGCTTTGACTCGACCTTCAGGGATAGTAATTTGAGTTTTTTTCGTCACATTGGACCCATATGTCAGGAGAATAGTTATGAAGTGAACATACTGATTAATATAGTTCCTCTGTGCTAAACCTCTGTTAAAGTAATTAGGCACCCCTGTAGACATTTGCTGACATCCGATCAGCAACTTCCCTCCCTCTAGATTGCTTAAAAATGGGCAATTTTATTGGTTTAAATCTAATTCAATACCTTAAGTATCACTTTCGATCAGCGTTAAGTTCTCCACGAATCCGCACATGGACCTCAAAACATGCAGTACGCCTGTGCTGCTGTAGAACGCACACTGCAGCGTATTTACACAGTTAATGACGTACATCTACTGTAAGGAATCAAATAATGACAGTTACACATTTCACGGCAATTACGCGTTGTGGCCTGCCCAAAATTCACGAATTTCTGTCAAAAAAATGACATGAAGAATTACTTCATAAAGGAAAAGAAACGACATATAAAGCATTAATAATAATATTAAACAATGTAGTGAGATATTCTGTTGGGATCATAAATTATATAACTGATTTTGAGTCTTCTATTGTTCGCATATTAATGTAACAAGATGCTCATTGTATTAAACTGGGTCATCTGTTTCCACTGATATCAATCATGAAATGCAAATCGTTGAAATTTTTTGAGAAGCATCACTGAACAACAGTTGATGAGCACTGACTAACAGCTTCTTAGAAACGATATGGACTGTGCAAAATAACTCAAAATGCGTGTAGCTCCTGTTACAGTCAGTGAGGAGAGAAGAAATATCACTGAAATGCAAAACAAAAATTATCTGCCTTTGATAATATTTCTGAATTTTGTAGTATCCAGACCGATGAGTGGTAACTGATGCTTTCTGTAAACAGCGAGAGAGCACTGCCCCGATATATGTTGGGGCAGTCATTATTTGATTCCTTATGGTAGGTGTTTGTCATTATATATATATATATATATATATATATATATATATATATATATATATATATATATATATATGTATGTATGTATGTATATGTATATAAGAATTTCTGATGAATCTAGAATAAAAGAACACATTAGATTATATAGTAAAATTCTAAAGAGAATTATAAAGTGATCCAAAATCTTATATACTATGTCTGAAATAGACATTCAAACTACAAAGTATAAACCATCTGGACTGTCATCAAAAGGGAGCTGTGGAAAAAAGATGATGGTGTGTCTAGCATAGAAATGAGACAGTGTGGTGATTTTATTAAAGAAACAGATGCAGTATCAACTGTCCTTAATGAGCACTGACTAACAGCTTCTGAGAAACGATATGGACTGTGCAAAATAACTCAAATGCGTGTAGCTCCTGTTAGTCAGTGAGGGGACAAGGAATATCACTGAAATGCAAAACAAAAATTATCTGCCTTTGATAATATTTCTACTAAGGTCCGTAAATGTTGTCTTAATACCATTTATTGTAATACTTAGCCACACACACACCATGTGATCAAAAGTATCCAGACACCTGGCTGAAAATGACTTACAAGTTCTTGGCGCCCACCATCGGTAATGCTGGAATTCAATATGGTGTTGGCCAACTCTTAGCTTCGATGACAACTTCCACTCTCGCAGGCATACGATCAATCAGGTGCTGGAAGGTTTCTTGGGGAATGGCAGCCCATTCTTCATGGAGTGCTGCACTGAGGAGAGGTATCGATGTCGATCGGTGAGGCCTGGCACGAAGTTGGCGTTCCAAAACATCCCAGAGGTATTCTATAGGATTCAGGTCAGGACTCTGTGCAGACCAGTCCACTACAGGGATGTTATTATTGTGTAACCATTCCGCCACAGGCGGTGCATTATGGACAGGTGCTCGATCGTCTTGAATGATGCAATCGTCATACCCAAATTGCTCTTCAGCAGTGTGAAGATTCTTAAAATATCACTGTAGGCCTGTGCTGTGATAGTGCGACGCAAAACAATAAGGGGTGCAAGCCCCCTCCATGAAAAACACAATCATACCATAACACCACCGCCTTCAAATTTTACTGTTGGCACTACACACGCTGGCAGATAACGTTCACCGGGCATTTGTCATACCCACAACCTACCATCGGATCGCCACATTGTGTACCGTGATTCGTCACTCCACACAACGTTTTTCCACTGTTCAATCGTCCAATATTTACGCTCCTTACACCAAGCGAGGCGTCGTTTGGCATTTATTGGCGTGATGTGTGGCTTAAGAGCAGCCGCTCGACCAAGAAATCCAAGTTTTCTCAACTGTCATAGTACTTGCAGCGGATCGTGATGCAGTTTGGAATTCCTGTGTGATTAACATCTTGGGTTGTCGGGTGTTCTGCCGGATATCAGCGTCGTACTTGGACGATATTTCGGTCACGTAGCTCGAGACCTTCATCAGGTGCGACCTGAGACTGCTCCTCGAGTGGACCTGGTCCAGTATTTATGCCTATGGCCTTCCCCCTCCACCAACGGCTGCAGGCGCTTCCTCTGTGGTCCGCGCCCATTCCCTGCGACCTGCTGGAGCGTTGCTGCTCCGTTTTCCGTCCGCTGCGGTTCTAGGTGTTCCCTCTGCGGTCCGCGCCCACCAAACCCGCTCCTGGGGGTTTCATCTACGGTCTGGGGTACCAGGCGTTCCCCCTGCGGTCCGCGCCCGCTCACCACGACCTGTTGGAGCGTTGCCGCTCCGTTTTTCGTCCGCTGCGGCTCTGGATGTTCCCACTGCGGTCCGCGCCCACCAGTCCCAGTTCTGGGTGTTCCATCTTCGGTCTGGTGCTCCTGGCAGTCCGTCAGAGGCTCGTTTACCATCTCCATGTCTCTGGTTCTTCTGTTTGTGTAGTGTTGCAGCTGGCCCCGTTGCTCCTTTAACAATTCCAGAGCCGGATCCCAGGCTCTGCTTAGCTGGTACCCTGTGTCACGATTCACAAGATCGTCAGCCATTTTAATCTCAATCGATTCTCTTATAACACTGTCCCAAAATCTGAGTGTTTGTGCTAGAATCTTGGTATCCTCATACTTCATGGTATGATCTAGTTCTAGACAGTGTTCAGCAATGGCTGACTTAGCCACCTGTCTTATTCTAGTGTGCCTCTGATGTTCTTTGCACCTGATCTCCACAGTTCTTGTCGTCTGGCCAATGTAGGACATGCCACATTGACAAGGTATATTGTAAATCCCTGGTTTTCGTAACCCCAGGTCGTCTTTGACACTCCCCAGCAGTCCCCCGATCTTGTTGGATGGACAGAAAATACACTTGATATTGTGTTTACGCAGGATCCTACTGATTCAGGCAGAGATAGAGCCAGCATGGGGCAGATATGCCACCTTCTTTGCTTCATCTTGGTCTTCTTCAGGAACCTGTGGTATAGTGGCTGGTCGGAGTGCCCTCTCAATTTGTCTGTCCGTGTATCCATTCTTGGAGAAAACTGTTTTGAGACGTTCTATCTCTATGGGTAGATTCTCTTGGTCTGATAGGGCACGTGCTCTGTGGACCAAAGTCTTTAGAACCCCATTCTTCTGTGCAGGGTAGTGACAACTGCTGGCCTGCAGATATAAATCAGTGTGTGTTGGTTTTCGGTACACACTGTGGCCAATTGATCCATCTGCTTTCCTCTGGACTAGTACATCCAGAAATGGCAGCTGGCCATTCTTCTCCAGTTCCATGGTGAACTTGATATTAGGCTGGCATGAGTTAAGATGTCCAAGAAACTCATTGAGCCTGTCCATCCCATGTGGCCAGATCACGAAGGTGTCATCCACATACCTAAAGAAGCATGTGGGTTTAAATGTGGCTGTCTCCAATGCCCTCTCCTCAAAACTCTCCATAATCATGTTGGCAACCACAGGGGACAGTGGGCTGCCCATAGCTACACCTTCAGTTTGCTCGTAATATTGGTTTCTGTACAGGAAGTACGTGGATGTCAGTGTATGACTGAACAGGTCCAACAGAGCACCATCAAATTTCTCTGCAATCAGTTCTAGTGAGTCCTTCAGTGGGACCCTGGTGAACAGCGATACCACATCAAAACTAACCATGATGTCCGAATCTGTGATGTGCAGTTGCTTTAGGCATTGTAGGAAATCTCCTGAGTTGCGGATGTGTTAAATACATTTCCCCACATATGGAGCCAGGAGACCTTTCAAGTACTTGGCTGTTGTGTACGTAGGTGCCCCAATATTACTGACAATAGGACGTAGGGGCACGCCCTCCTTGTGTATTGATCACAAGATCAATAAGGAACTTTAGTTCACTGTCTCCTCATGTGCACTGTTACACCACAAAATTCCTTGTAAAAAAAAAAAGTCAAGAGGAGAAGCTTCTCGTCTTTCAGTCTTTGTAATTCTGGTAATGCTTGTACTTATATGATACTGGAGTATTGAGATCCTTTTTCAAAAATTTGTATTTTAGTATGTCTGAAATACACTGCAATTATTTTCTGTTCCTTGTCTGATGGAGATGAACAGTTTGATTGTGCTCCATTTTGCTTGGGTCACATAATGCAGACACAATGGTCTTTCTTGTATGGGCCGCTTGTACAACGCCCAGTTAGCAGCTGGTTAAGCTCTAACCGCGGAATAGCGCGAGAAACGCGTTGTACGAACCCGGGCTAACGCCTAACTGGAGAATAAACTCGAGGATACCTTAGCCGGTGATTTCTAGCCGGTTAGCGAGCTTAACCACGGAATAAGTTTTAAAGATGGCAGGAATACCCATAGATTCAGACAGCGGTGACGAGTTTTTGGTTGAAGTGTTCATAAAAATGAGGAAGGAGAAGAAAGTGAGACGCAGCCCGAATAATTTTGATGAATTCGGCGACTCAGAAATGATATGCAGATTTCGCTTGTCAAAGGAAGCCGTGCTTCGTCTTTTCAATCTTGTACGTCAGAAACTGGAACATAGGGTGGACAGGTGAAATTATTTCTCTGTTTTCTAAGATAATACTGTTAAATTGTGTGAAATGTGCTTCCTTTCCGTACTTCGTGAATTCCGCTGTGTTATTTCTGTAAATTAGGCACATTAAAACGACGGTTCGTGCCAAAATAGCCTTGCGTATCTGGCGTGTGTTACAGTTGTTGCAGTAGTAGAAAGGATTGACTCGTTTTTTTTAGAAGACAATCCCATAATAGACTTAACGAAATCGAAAATCCACACCAGTTATGGTTACTATTTGTATGGCAGTTTTAACAAAAACGTGAATTCTTATGTTGCAAAACGCTTTGATAAAATAGCAGTGTCCCAATTTCAGACAACTTCAGCCTTTAGTGAATATATTTTGATGAGAGGCCCACTTTTGCTTCAGAGCAACAACATTGTATCCCACCATTCTTCACTGAAGTCTGTGAACTGTTGTGCTTATTCAAGCCAAGTTTAACACAGTAAGATTATCAGGAAACTATGGAACATAGCTGTTGTGTTTCTCAACATTATTATTATCTACACCAGCCCATCTGAAAACACCTCGACCTCCCCTACAGTTTATCTGTATATACTTTATATGACTTCCAGATGTTAATTTTGAATAACTGTATTAAACGGGCTTTGATTTTGCCTATACAGTCAATAGTGATATGTCTAATGTCACATTAATACTTTATTTCAAAATAGTAGCTGAGTAACTGTAGAAGAGCATTAGCTGTTTTAAAAAGAAATTGTATCCTCCTAAGATACATATTTCTAAAGTAATTTTCATGATAGATTATCACCATTTGGAATGTGTTGTTCTTCTGGTTTACCAGAATTAGCTTCTTGAGTCCACTTCTGCACCTTAATAACTTGTTCCACAACCTTCCATGCTCTTTATGACAGATTTACAGAAGTGTATGAATTAATTAGTACTTTAGTCTTTGTGAGTTTAAAACTGAAAGAATGGGTGTTTCAGTTTCAAAGGAGGCTGTGAGAACCATACTTACCTTGAATTATGTATTAAGAAAAAAGCTCAATTGTTACAGATTACTTTATTCCTTTTTCTTTCTTTGAAGAATGATACTGTTCCACCAATGAACCAATTACTATTAACACTAATATATTTTGCCTCAGGCGATTTTCTGTTATCTGTTGGAGATTTCGCTGGAATCGACAAGGGGATTATATAGCGTAATTTCCAAGAGTTTGTGGCGCCATAGATTGCACACATATGAGAATTAAGTCATCAGGTGGTGACAATGCAGAAGAATATAGAGGAAGAGAAGGATATTTTTCTTTGAATGTGCAAACAGTGGCCAGCTATGATTAAAAAATATTGGACATTGTCTGTAGGTGGCCAGGTTCAGCACATAACCAGACCATTTTCAATAATTCTAGGCTGAGAGCTCCGCTTGAAAGTGGTGAAATGGGTAATCGCGTGTTGTTGTGTGATTCTGGTTATGCAGCGTGTCATTATCTTCTTCCTTCGATAACCAATCCAAGGACAAGAGCAGAAAATCTTTACAATCAATCACATATAAGAACAAGAAATGTGATAGAGAGGTCATACGGTGTTTGGAAGAGACGTTTTCCTGTTCTATCTATGGAATAACACTACAGACTGAAAGAGCTGAGGCAATAATTGTTGCATGCGCTGTGCTGCACAATATGGCAATAGACATGAATGAGGGATTGCCTCCTCTCGATCCTGTATTCAAGGCAGCCATTGATATGTCTATTGTAGATGAAAGAGACCAGGATGCACAAGACAATGGACAGCATGCCACAAGAGACACATTTGTCAATTACTTCAATTCTCTATTGTAATTAAATGAAAATTTTATTTTATCTGACTAAATTGAAAATAAAATGTTTACATGAATTGGTTTTTATTCAGACATTAATTTCTTTAGTTTTTCTTTTCTAATCGTAATTTTCAGCTCTAGGCTGTCTTTCTTTAATTGAAAGAGCTCTTCTTCTCTCCTCTGGGACTCGACATGCTGCTTTTGCAGCAGCACCAGCTGTAGTTCAGCTAACTCTCTCTTCGCATTGGCCCATGGATCCAACTGTTTAGCTGACGCAGACTGTGATACCCTCTGCCGTTTCCACTTGCTTCGGCCTGACTGGTCTCCATAATAAATAAAATATTAGCATTGGAAATTCTATGTCACACCTTTGTGGCTATAAATGGTAGTGAAAGTGCTTCAGTTCTTAGAAAGAAATGATTAATTTCTTTAGAAAGGTAGTATATTTTATGATGTGGATTGTGGGCATTAGTGATACACTTGTGCTTATGTGTTGTGAAAACCTAGAACTCAACTACAGCATGCAAAGAACATTATTGTGATGTACCTGATACATGTGTAGCTGATGGACCACCTCCTGTATTATCTGCCCCCTCTAAGTCAACTGTTGAAGAAAAGAATTAAAAATTTTAAATTACATTTACCTAACTTTTTAAGTTAACTGGTGTGAACCCTACAGGCTGTTAAAATATTTGTATTCAACATCAAGTATTTTACTGGCAACAAAATAGTTTCACAAAATAATATCATCTTTCAGGATCATTCTTTCCACATTGTGAATGCATACTGCCTTGTTTATTCCTTGCTAATGATGATTTACTTTCACTGGGGAAAAGAAAATTTAAGACTTTATCTGAATATAGGGCCTCTTACCTGCAACGGGTAAAGTAACACAGTTTATGGCACTAAAGTATAGAATATAACCTACATGGTAATATCTTAAGACATCACGTTAAGTAAGAGGGCAAGCATATTTACAGCTCTGTGAGACAGACACAGTGACATAGATCCTACCTTAGCACAAATTTTATATTACATTCCCCAAATTTTTTAAGTTAATTGCTGTGAACCCTCTAGGCTGTTAAAATATTTTCACTCAACATCAAGTATTGCGTTGCCAACAAAATATTATTTTGTGAAATTATAATTATAAGCACTGCTGACCCTAGTGTAAACATAAGTTTATGGTTCCCCCTACATTAGATTTAGATTTTATATGGCAGAGGATGATGTCAACAAGTAATGCAATATTTGAAGTTTACATTACAATACTGAGAAAATTTATGAACAGAGTGATTAATTTGCTTACCAGTTGTTTCATTTCGCAGTAGTTGCAAGCTTGCAGAACTAGAGTCAGATTCATGTAAAGAACTTGCATTTAGATCCAATGTAGGATGTAGTGGGCTTCTTAAAACTTGTATTGGATTTTTGCAAGTTGTGTTATCTGAAATCAAATCACGCAGTTGACAATAACACAAAAAGACACTAGATTAGAGCTACTTTGTATGTATTCACATTTTGTAGTGTAGATGTTGCTTAATCTGCAGTGCTCAACTCCTTACATTTTATGTAATTTATCATCTGATGGACTACAGCTCAATGAGTTGCACACAGTTTAACTAATTTAATTCAACAAGAAAATTGTCTGCATTGAGCTTATGCACAAGACACAACATATCTGTAAATGAATACATCATTTGAAACTACTGTGTTTCATTATGAAAAAAATGGGACGCTAGAATATTACAACATTCACTTTTGAGACAATTGTACGAAATGCTACCGTATAATGACTTATTTTGAAGTAGTTTTCATGTTTCTTATCTGTTGGATGTGTCTCCACAAGCAATGGCACGCTTACTTCAGACATTTATGATTAGGGATTTATAATCAGAAAACAAAAGTGACACTTTTAAGTAGAGATTATTATAGGAAACAAGGAAGAACAGAGTGAAGATCTTACTCCTCCAGTTACTTCCCCCTCCCCCTATATTATACATAGATGCTAGAGATAATTGTAAAGTCATAATTATATATTTAAAAGCAACTGTTACTTATATATTTAGAAGACATTAAATGACAACAGCCTCTAGTTAAGATATTACCCATAAGTACATTAATTATACCCCAGCAATATAAAGAGGTTTATGGCTGTCCACTATAAATGTTGACAACCTATTCTCCATGTGTATCCCCCAATAAAATATTTAATTACCGCCTCATAATAAAAATGGTATTTGTATATGGAAAAAAAGAAGCAGCAGGTGGAGGAACAAACAGTGTTCAATAATTCAGCAAATGTACTATACTTCCTGTAAAACACCCATTGCTACTGCAGTGAATTAATCATTCTAAAATTTTATTACGACAGAGAGCTAGGCCGTAAATAACATCTCAGAATTATCGACCAAATTAAACTCTGTGACGCCTGTGTTGTCGCTGGTTGTTGCAGTCTCTGAAAAGACTACATGACGTTCATTATTTCAAAAAGCTGCTTGCTTTTCAAAATAGTTACTACAGTAGCTGCCTACGAAAAAATCATCATCTACAATATTGGACGGAATATTCTTACCTAGAAACGTTGCGTCAGAATCAAAATGACTAGTGTGGCCATCTGAAGAAAGTTTAATGAAACTGTGTATTTTTGTATACACAATTGCAAGTTTATGTTCGTCAAAACGCCCACCGCCAGTCTGGAGCCTATGCTGCCTTAATACATCATAATGTTTGTTCCATAAAAACACGGGAGAACTGGCCATCTTCAGGTGAGTGCCACTGTAGAAGTACTACTACAGTAACGTCCTGCCACGATATTTCGGCGCAGAGTCTTCTGGCCATCTTCAGGTGAGTGCCACTGTAGTAGTACTACTACAGTGGGACTCTGCGCCGAAATATCGTGGCAGGACGTTACTGATATCCGGCAGTTCTCCCGTGTTTTTATGGAACAATCAGTACGCCGGGAAAGCTTTAAACATCACATCAAGCATAATGTTTTCTGGTCTCATTCTTTAGCGTGTCATATTTCTGTCGCAGCTGATCACTGGTTCTGCATGATGTTGTTTGTGAATTATAGAGAGTGCATACTCCCTCCCATGCTTTGTTCTGAAATTTGGAAAGATATCTCATTGGTCAAACAATGAAAACTTAACCATTTAACTAATTTCAAGCGATATTTCATTATACATACATTACAAGCTTAGTTAAATGTTTTGACTGACCTTTTCACTACTTGATACTGCATCCGTTTTCTTGTTCTCTATTATGCTTCTGAAATCGTGAACGATATCGACAAGCTTTAATACATCTTCCAGGGATAGTTTTGGGCTCTCGATCGCGTTTCACCTATTTTAATCGAGCTCTTTTTGCAGACGACGAGACGTAAATAAACTTGAAAAACGCGCGAAAATACCCAGAGTGCTCTCCTGCTGTTGCCAACTTAACTGAACGAGATCGCAATTCCAGGGTTAACTAAGAAGAGAATAAAATGGCATCGTACAACGCGCTGTCAAAGTTATACCGTGGTTAGCTTATTCCGTGATTAGCTAACCTTGGATTTAACCGGGCGTTGTACAACCGGCCCCATATGGAGTGTTAGTTGTATTAAAATATTAAGATCCTTAAAACAATATCTACAAGATTCATTTTGCTTCTTTGTCGATATAATCCGAATGATTTTTTTGTGTAGTGTGAATATTCCTTTTCATTCCCGTGAAGGTAGTTCCCACATTGCATCTCAAAACACAAACATATGCATACTTCGCCAGCTGTTTCGTTAGAAATATAGCTGATCTTAACTTAATGGGAACAATTATCAGTAGTCAGTAAGAATTTACAAGCAAAATAAATTTTGTCTATAGTGTCGTTAAAGATCAATAAAGCAAATGTGTAGTACAATTTATTTAACAAAAACTCTGCTATTAATTACAGAAAGGGTACATTACACTTTGTATTCTTGGTTTGCTAATATTTCCAACCTATCTCTTTTATGTAAATGTATTCCTCTATTAGTTTTATGTTATTGTACGTTCGATGAATACGTAGGCGCAAACAATTATTTATGATTCGTTTTAAAGAGATGTTGTTACGTAGCAGTTTAGTGGTATTTCGAGAAATTCCAGGCCACTATTTCTCCGTGTGGCGGCCAGCATGGAGCCCGTGATCTGTGTTGGAGTTATTTGTATTCATCTGTGATTGTTTAATAGTAGTTTCGGGTAAGTACGCATTTGACATTTATAGAGAAGTACAATAGCAGAATACAGCTAATTAAGTGTATTTGATGTAAAACAAAACTGAAATTTGAGCTTATTATTTCATAAATATATTCAGCAACTATCAGTTGTGTTCTTATGGTGCGAACAACTTATGGCGCCATTATGCGACTGAGGAGTGCCGCGCCGCAGAACAATAAGAACATTATGCATCCATTATGTGACGACCACGTACAGATCACTCTGTGCGGTTAAGAGCTGTTTAGCAGGGCCAACTGGCAACTGTTGTTGCATATTGTTGACTAATGCCGCAGTATTTTCAGTTACTGCACATTGATCAAGACATAAGTCGATCTATACGGTTTCTGACCAAGATAAGATAATTTAGCAAAATTATTAGATGAAAATTGATTGGAATGTCATACAACAGCGCCATCGTAATTCCAGTTCTTAAATAAATTTCCAAATCGATATTCTTTACCGACTTGTTCAAAATTTAGATGCTGTCTTATAGTTAGAAGTAGGTTGACTGATGGATTGCGCACAAAAATATGCCCCACCGATTTTGAAATGGTAAAATATTTGCTGCTGTCCTAGATCGTTGCGGCTTGCTATGTCTCGTATTTCAATTTAAACAGTGTACAAAAGCCCCAAGAAATTTTAGTTCTAAATCTGTTAATACCAACAACTGCTGGGGAACTTCACTCACATTATGGAAACATAAGGCTTCGTTACCGGTCAGTTTGTTATCACAACCAGATTTTCTGCATTCATATTTGTTGGCTTCACAAACATTTCACTTTCCAATCTAACGTCGACCTTGGGCTGCTACAGATCAGCCTGTCACCACAACCAAGATTTAAGAGTGTGCGGCGTTCAATACATAACATTATGTCCCTTCAGGGATAGTCAGTGATGCTTGCATTATTGTTTGTTACACCTAATGAGTTAAATTATCGCATCTTCTTAACATTAAAATCATGTTATTGCTTTGTGATCCACATAGACTACATCTTTTGATTTCTTATCTCATCCCAGATACTGGTATTATTCTCTGTGAGAATCATTGAATATGATACAAGTAACGGAAGAGAGGGTAAGAAGAAGACAATAAGACTTAGGCCTACGATATTTTTTATCCTCATGTTTCCGACTTGATGCCTACATGAATACTTTAAGCAACTACTATAATTTTCTTCCCATTTACAGGTTTTATAGTTTTCCGAATGGAACATATATATAAACATCTTATGTCATTGTATTGTTGTTTGCAACTAAGGTTACATAAGTAGTCAGGTAAGTTGGCAAAGGAGAACACAACTGGAGAAACATAAATAATCATTTTATTTTAAGCACAGAAGTTGCATATATATGCGTTGCGTTTGGCTTCTGTCACAGTTAGAGCGTTGCAAGCATCATGGATCCATTTATGACATTGAGAACAAGCATACCAAGACTCTGATTTAACAGTCATTATAGATTTCAAAAAGATCTTCCGCAACAAATTCATAATTGTTGTTGTCATCAATGCAGCTGACTGATACCGAGGAATGTGAAGAATCTTCCAAAAAGACTTCCGTATCACATTCTTTTTCTTCTCCCCTTAGCTGTCTTTTTGGCATTCTGTTTTTCAGCTCGTTTCTTTTGGGTTTCTTCGTTATTTTCTGTGGCTTTCATCTCGGCTTGCATGTTTTTTTAAAGCTCCTATTGATAGTGCTCCCTCCATGAACCATGGACCTTGCCGTTGGTGGGGAGGCTTGTGTGCCTCATGCGATACACATGGCCGTACCGTAGGTGCAACCACAACGGAGGGGTATCTGTTGAGAGGCCAGACAAACATGTGGTTCCTGAAGAGGGGTAGCAGCCTTTTCAGTAGTTGCAGGGGCAACAGTCTAGATGACTGACTGATCTGGCCTTGTAACACTATCCAAAATGGCCTTGCTGTGCTGGTACTGTGAATGGCTGAAAGCAAGGGGAAACTACAGCTGTAATTTTTCTTGAGGACATGCAGCTTTACTGTATGGTTAAATGATGATGGTGTCCTCTTGGGTAAAATAGTCCGGAGGTAAAATAGTCCCCCATTCGGATCTCTGGGCGGGGACTACTCAAGAGGACGTCGCTATCAGAGAAAGAAAACTGGCATTCTACGGATCGGAGTGTGGAATGTCAGATCCCTTAATCGGGCAGGTAGCCTAGAAAATTTAAAAAGGGAAATGGATAGGTTAAAGTTAGATATAGTGGGAATTAGTGAAGTTTGGTGGCAGGAGGAGCAAGACCTTTGGTCAGGTGAATACAGGGTTCTAAATACAAAATCAAATAGGGGTAATGCAGGAGTAGGTTTAATAATGAATAAAAAATAGGAGTGCGGGTAAGCTACTACAAACAGCATAGTAAACGCATTATTGTGGCCAAGATAGATTGTTGTTGTTGTTGTTGGGATGTTTAAGGGAGACTAGGCCAAGATAGACACGAAACCCACGCCTACTACAGTAGTACAAGTTTGTATGCCAACTAGTTCTGTAGATGATGAAGAAATTGATGAAATGTATGATGAGATAACAGAAATTATTCAGGTAGTCAAGGGAGACGAAAATTTAATAGTCATGGGTGACTGGAATTCGATAGTAGGAAAAGTTAGAGAGGCAAACGTAGTAGTTGAATATGGATTGGGGGTAAGAAATGAAAGAGGAAGCCATTTGGTAGAATTTTGCACAGAGCATAACTTAATCATAGCTAACACTTGATTCAAGAATCATAAAAGAAAGCTGTATACATGGAAGAATCCTGGAGATACTAGGAGGTATCAGATAGATTATATAATGGTAAGACAGAGATTTATGACCAGGTTTTAAATTGTAAGACATTTCCAGGGGCAGATGTGGACACCGACCACAATCTATTGGTTATGAACTGTAGATTAAAACTGAAGAAACTGCAAAAAGGTGGGAATTTAAGGAGATGGGACCTGGATAAACTGACTAAACCAGAGGTTGTAAAGAGTTTCAGGGAGAGCATAAGGGAACAATTGACAGGAATGGGGGAAAGAAATACAGTAGAAGACGAATGGGTAGCTCTGAGGGATGAAGTAGTGAAGGCAGCAGAGGATCAAGTAGGTAAAAAGACGAGGGCTAGTAGAAATCCTTGCATAACAGAAGAAATATTGAATTTAATTGATGAAAGGAGAAAATATAAAAATGCAGTAAATGAAGCAGGCAAAAAGCAATACAAACGTCTCAAAAATGAGTTTGACAGGAAGTGCAAATTGGCTAAGCGGGGATGGCTAGAGGACAAATGTAAGGATGTAGAGGCTTATCTCACCATGGGTAAGATAGATACCTACAGGAAAATTAAAGAGACCTTTGGAGAAAAGAGAACCACTTGTATGAATATCAAGAGCTCAGATGGAAACCCAGTTCTAAGCAAATAAGGGAAAGAAGAAAGGTGGAAGGAATATACAGAGGGTCTATACTAGGGTGATGTACTTGAGGGCAATATTATGAAAATGGAAGAGGATGTAGATGAAGATGAAATGGGAGATATGATACTGCATGAAGTGTTTGACAGAGCACTGAAAGACCTAAGTCAAAACAGGGGAGTAGACAACATTCCATTAGAACTACTGATAGCCTTGGGAGAGCCAGCCCTGACAAAACTCTACCATCTGGTGAGCAAGATGTATGAGACAGGTGAAATACCCTCAGACTTAAAGAAGAATGTAATGATTCCAATCCCAAAGAAAGTTGGTGTTGACAGATGTGAAAATTACCGAACTATCAGTTTAATAAGTCACAGTTGCAAAATACTATCACGAATTCTTCACAGACCAATGAAAAAACTGGTAGGAGCCGACCTCGGGGAAGATTAGTTTGGGTTCCATAGAAATGTTGGAACACGTGAGGCAATACTGACCCTACAACTTATCTTAGAAGACAGATGAAGGAAAGGCAAACCTACTTTTCTAGCATTTGTAGATTTAGAGAAAGCTTTTGACAATGTTCATTGGAATACTCTCTTCCAAATTCTGAAGGAGGCAGAGGTAAAATACAGGGAGTGAAAGGCTATTTACAATTTGTACAGAAACCAGATGGCAGTTATAAGAGTCGAGGGGCATGAAAGGGAAGCAGTGGTTGGGAAGGGAGTGAGACAGGGTTGCAGCGTCTCCCCAATGTTATTCAATCTGTATATTGAGCAAGCAGTGAAGGAAACAAAAGAAAAATTCAGAGTAGGTATTAAAATCCGTGGAGAAGAAATAAAAACTTTGAGGTTGGCCGATGACATTGTAATTCTGTCAGAGACAGCGAACTGGAAGAGCAGTTGAACAGAATGGACAGTGTCTTGAAAGGAGGATATAAGATGAACATCAACAAAAGCAAAATGAGGATAATGGAATGTAGTCGAATTAAGTTGGGTGATGCTGAGGGTATTAAATTAGGAAATGAGACACTTAAAGTAGTAAAGGAGTTTTGCTATTTGGGGAGCAAAATAACTGATGATGGTCAAAGTAGAGAGGAATAAAATGTAGACTGGCAATGGCAAGGAAAGTGTTTCTGAAGAAGAGAAATTTGTTAATATCGAGTGTAGATGTAAGTGTCAGGAAGTCGTTTCTGAAAGTATTTGTATGGAGTGTAGCCATGTATGGAAGTGAAACATGCACGATAAATAGTTTGGACAAGAAGAGAATAGAAGCTTTTGAAATATGTTGCTACAGAAGAATGCTGAAGATTAGATGGGTAGATCACATAACTAATGAGGGGGTATTGAATAGAATTGGGGAGAAGAGGACTTTGTGGCACAACTTGACAAGAAGAAGGGACCGGTTGGTAGGACATGTTCTGAGGCATCAAGGGATTACAAATTTAGCATTGGAGGGCAGCGTGGAGGGTAAAAATCGTAGGGGGAGACCAAGAGATGAATACACTAAGCATATTCAGAAGGATATAGATTGCAATAAGTACTGGGAGATGAAGAAGCTTGCACAGGATAGAGTAGCATGGGGAGCTGCATCAAACCAGTCTCAGGACTGAAGACAACAACAACAACAACAACAACAATTGACAGGGCTGCTTGTGATGTGCAATGAGGGCAACTTTTGCCTGTGTTTTCTTTCTTTTGGAGTAGCATTCAGTAAAAGAAGCAGGGCAAAGTAGGGTAGACCTACACAAGGTGGTCCAGGTATTCCAGATTCATCAGAGTTATCTCAATGAGCTTAAGGTTCAGTTAGGCCTACTTCGGTGTCACTGTGTTACCACCAGAGGCATCTCATGTCCAACTACTTCTGTTTCGTCCAGACTAACTACTGAGGCATTATGTGGTCTCTGTGTTGCCATCAATGGCTCAGACTCAGAATCACTGAATATTTTAGATTCAGTAGAACTATTCAAGTTGCTTTTTAACTCTTTTATGACAATTGTACCAAACTTGCTGTATGCTACTTTAAATAACCCAACAATGTCTTTAATAGTTAACAGTCCCATTAAGTAATCACCAGTCCGGCATTAGGCAGTTTTAAATGGGCTGTTTCCAGTGGCTCATACGATGGCTGGCATGTGGCAGAAGACCCAGTAAACTAACATGATTTTCTCAACATAAATTGACAGCTTTCAAAGTACCGTATGATGTGTGGTTATCCATCAACAAAAGAATTGGTTTTTCCTTGCAAGGCCTAACATGTTTCATGAAAATTTCTCACCACTGGATAAAGGTTTCAGCATCCATCCACCCGGATTCATTACACACACCTAGAGAACCAGATGTCGCTTTGTTCATAAAGTGCTACTGCACTCACACCCTGGAGAAAATGAAGAAATGTGGGATGTAATGACCAATGCCACTGAAACTGCTTGCTTCATTGCCATTCACACTCCTTTTAGAAAAAAAAATCATTTTATACCCCTGCAATTTGGGCTTAAGATGCTCAATTTTTTTGTGAGGACAGTTGAGCAGCCAGTCTCATCTATATTGTAAATCTGATGAGGCTCATACTTTCCATAGCTAAAATCCATGAGTCTAGATTAAAGAACAATTCAGCGTAAGTTTTGTTAAAAGCAGCCAGGCTGGCTGCAGATGCAGCTTCTGGTTTTAGTAGTAGTAGTAGTAGTAGTAGTAATAGCTTTATTCTTCCGCAGATCTCTTTTTACGTGGATATTGAACATGAAAATGTATTGCATAACAGGTACTTACTAGGTGCCTTTTCAAATAAGTGAATTTTTGCAATTTCTTTAATCCCTTTTGGTAATTTATTGTACAGTTTTATTCCTTGGTAGAAAATGCTGTTTTTATTTTTATGTTTATTTTTTCTTGGTAAATGTAAGTTGAGTCTAGCTCTTGTTCTATGGTCATGGACAGAGCTGTTTGTGCAGTAGTTACCAATGTTATTATTGATGTGTACAACTGACTGATAAATGTATTCACACGGAGCTGTTAAAATCCCTGGTGTTTTGAACAGATCTTTACAATGAGCTCGACTACTATTTTTGGTTATTATTCTTATGGCTCTTTTCTGGAGTTTGAAAATTGTGTTGATATTTTGTGCATTTGTTCCCCAAAAAAGAATGACGTAGCTAAGAATTGAGTGTATGTATGAATAGCATGTAACTAAAAGACACTGCATGTTTCACACTGATGATAGGCTTCTAAAGGCGTAACATGCTGATGATATTCTGTTTGCAAGTACCTTTGTGTGTTCACACCACTTCAACTGGGAATCAATATTCATTCCTAGAAATTTTGCATTTATTACACAGTCTATAGAGGTACCATCTACATTTAATTTAATGTTGTCATTTTTCCTCTTCAGGCTGAAATTCATGACATTAGTTTTCTTTATGTTCAATGTCACTTTATTACTTATTGACCAATCATAAACTTCCTTGAGAGTTTCATTTGCTTTCTTGACAAGGAGTTCTCTTGTTTTCTCAGTGACTATAATAATGCTGTCATCAGCGAAGAGAATTTTTTCACCATGAGTAGCACTATTGGGAAGGGAAAAGTTGAATACATCCTTAAAGCGAAGGATGAAGTCTTTACCCACTTCCTTTTTTCTTCGTTGCAGTTGTGTGGACTCTTCAGTGTTTTGGCATGGTCATAGGCAGTATTGGCAAACTGTTTCCTTGTTAAACTGAAAGCTCTTCTGTCCAAGTCCTGGACATATCCCTTGAAGTTTTCAGCTGCTCATCAGTGAATATACATAGAAAGCATCTGGCACTTGGCAAAATCTGAAAAATAAGTAAAATTTAATTTGTTTAAACATAACACATTAGTTACAAGCCATGATATTTAGTTCACGTGGTGCTTGCAACTTAAACTGATATAAGCCTATTACATTTAAATAACTTACTTCTTCTACATACTTCCTGGCATAATGCCACAATGTAGCTTCTGGCAGACGGTACTTTCTCGAAACTACATACACCACCACACTGTTCTTTACCCTCTGCAGAGCTAGATCCATCAAATTGTGTCACCATTGCTGCTTATTGGTCTTTCTTTTATACTTGTTATCCATGCTGAATTCTGCAAATTAAATTGAAAAGCTCATTAAAATGCTTTATGCATTGGTTGGGTAAAATGACGAATTTGTCATGTTGTCTACTTAGAAAATTTGTCACCCAAAGTACTCATTTATAATCTTAACTTAAGAACAACACTCCATTAAATTCTCTTTGGAGATTACTATTGCATTAAAGAAACAACGTAGTTTGTAATTTCATGGTCCAGATGTTGTTTCAATGCACTGTTATATTGCAATGAATGTGCGTTTGAACACAAATGATGGTGTCTTGGGGCTAAATGATGATGGTTAGCTGTAGTTGATACTGTAGCACATGTAGAGTGCTAACCACTAGCATTTCGTAGTATGTTATGTCAAATTTTTTGATACTATTTTCATAGAAACATCGCAAAATTTTATTCCCAATTGATAAAAAAGCATTAAAAATCTAGATTGTAAGTAGATAAGACTTTTTGGATACTACCACATGAGCATTAGTTAACAGCCCGTTGTGGAGATGTGAAAAATGCGTAGAAAATAATTTCTGTCTGTGGGCTCAGTAAGATGTTAAGTTGTTTAGGTAATGTGCAAAAATAAGTGTACATAACCACTCACCAATGAGAGAGTGGTGGACAGCACATAGGAACTTTTAAAAATTGTATGTTGTCTCACGGGCTTTCAAGCTGTCACACTTCTTTAATTTTGATGATGTGTTCACAGTTACAGACATGTATACACAAACAGCCATGGTAATACTGACTGTTGGTAAATGGTTGCCAGCACAAATGGGTGACGAAAGACATCTGTCAATAGGGAGAGAGGAGATGTATGGGGCAAGGAGTTGAGTGGGGAGGGAGAGCTGGATGGCAGTCATCAGCAGCAGCACATTGTGGATCACTTTCGTTAAACATCTATTCAGACCCCATTGCTCTCAACCTATCCCTCCATGGCAAATTCCTAGCCACTTCTTTCTAGTCCAGTAACTGTACTCTTCTTTTCGTCACCTATCACACACTGTCCTACACACCTTCAGTTTAGATATTATCATTGTTAATACATGTCTTGACATTGTTTTTTTCCAACTAATAATGCGAGACATTACTTTGTAGCTTTGCACCATGTAAAGAAGATTACCGTTAGTGCTACTGATACTTAAGCTGCATACCATTAGTTTTTAGTGGAGTTATCTCTGTGGTGATGATACCCTAATGGTGGTAGTCTCTCATAATATGATCTTTGAACACAATGCCTGTGAGAAGATTATTCGTACATTTCAAACATCTTCTTACCAGGTATCAACACACACACACACACGCACAAGCATATCATACTTCTCTTCTTCTTCTTGGTTAAGCATTAAGCTACTTACCAGAATGTTTCAGAGGCTGGATGAAAAGTTAAAATTCTCAATTTGGTGCATAAAAAGAGAGAGCTTGTTCTTAACTATAGCTTTTTTGTTATATGTTAGTGTAGGGATAAATGTGATGCCTTCAGATAGCTTGTACTTTAAATGCCTCATCCTCCAAGAATATCGGTTATCAGTAACATGTTTTGTTGTTTGTTCATGGCTTTCCTAGACAGCAGTTCTGCACCCAATCCAAACTGCAGCCTTAAGTTCTCTAGCCAAGATAATTATCTTTGTCCCGGACCACATCTCCCACCAGTCTTTCCCATTTGTAACATGTTATATTTGTTCTTGTGCATTATATGGCCAAAGTGTTCCAGTTTTCGGTCTTTATAGTATTGAGAATTTTTAAATCTTTGTTCATACACTGTAGCATCCTTAATATCATTCAATATGCCCACATTTCAAGTGCCTCCAATTTATTATGTTATACTGCAGTAAGTATCCATGACTCAGCTCCATAGATTAGGAAATGGAATACATAGCATTGAAGTAGCTGAGTGCAATGTGTAATACTTACATCACACCTAGTCAGAACCTTCTTCATTTTCTGGAAAAAACTTATGGCCTCTTTAATTCTGCAGCAAATTTCTTGAGAGAAATACCAGCTATTGTTGATTTAGCACTCTAAATATCTGTATGATGAAACCCTTTCAAACTAATTATTGAGTATAAGAGAGCACTGAATTTCTTCTCTGTTTCTGCTGGCACCAATCCATTTTGTTCTTGATGTATGCTCTCTTCAATATTGCTCTCTTCAGTGGCAGCTTTTAGTAATTCTTGCCTGATTATAAGTAAGACAGTGTCATCAGCACATCTAATGTTATTGATGATATCTCTGTTAATCACCACACCTTGATATTTGAAGAACACCCCAGAAAATCTTTTCAGAATAGATATTGAAAATTTAATGAGGATATGTCGCGAAGTACGATAGCTTCAATGACTACACTAAGATTCCAAGCACTTAATGATCAACTTGATATTGCTATACATAAACACACCATCACTCCAATTCAGACGTTTGCAACAAACTAAAGGTCCATGCGCTATTGGCCACAAATCTCAAAGATGGCAGTCCAAAGATAGTTCACTTGACTGGTTCCATTCTGCCACAGGGAGAAAACTCAACTCTCCAAACTCCGTTCATATGCAATACTTCTTCTGATAGCTGATTATTGACATGTACCCCGGCACTTTGGTTCCAGTAAAGATTTCCAATCAATTGGACGCCACAACCACCTAGAGACAGGTCTCATAAAATAGGTGTCAGTTTGTTGCGTTGAACTTAACTGATGAAACAAGCATAAACTGCGATGTAAGCATCATTACATTATTGAATCGAAACCTGAGATGTGACTAATGCCTCTTCAGTCCTGAAACAACTTTTGAATCCTAACTGAAAATCACTGTAGCTCTCCTCACATTCACAGTATATTCTCAAATGCAGTGTTTTATTTGATAACTTGAGAGTATGACTCATTAAACTGATCATTGTGTAGCCAGTGCAGCACTTTGCACTGGGCTTTCTGGGAAGTGGTGCAAGTGTTGGTTCAATAGAAACTGTTGAAGAAAGCAGCCAACAAGGAAGGAGGTAATTCATCCTTGAACACTAAGATTCCATGTGTAGAGATAAGCACTTAATGATCAACTTGATATTGCTATACATAAACACACATTCACTCCAATTCAAATGTTCACAATGAACTGGAGGTCCACACACCATTGGCCTCAAACTTCAAAGATGGGAGTCCAAAGATAGATCAGTCGACCGATTCTATGCCGCCACAGAGCCCCCCCCCCCCCCCCCCCCCCCCCGCCCCCCGAGCACCTATGGCATTAAGCAGTGGGGGTGCGGGGGGTTGTAATAAGTGGCCTTTGGGAATGAGTGAGTTGGTTGGTGACAGTTAGGAGGCCTGTAGCATCAATGAAAGAAGAGATTGCATTGATCTCTGCACCTGGGGGAAGTTGGAGGTGTTTGATGATCGAAATGGAAGAGGTGGGAGGGACGTCAGCTGAGCGGGGAGGAGCGTGAAGGATGAAAATGAAATTGTCACATATCTGTAGAGAGATGTCATCTGGGCCAAAATGGCACACATCTGTTTGGAGGGTGAAAGAGCTAGGAGGGGAAGGGGAAAAGTGGGTGAGTGGTGAGGAAGGGGAAACCTCGCCATTGGTGGTCAGACTCGGGCAGGCTGGAGACAGAGCCAGTGCCGACCAACCATCGGGCTGTGAGATGTAAGTGTCGGCGGAGACCTCGTGCAGTGATTAGGCAGCTAGACAGGAGCAGGCTCTCCACAGCATCGTCCGCAATGGTCCATGCTGGCTTCACTCAGTGAACTGAAACAGGGAGAGGTTGGTCACGTAGGAGGATGTCAAATGTTTTCATTTCACACACTAACATTTTATAGGGGCTGGAATGTGGGCATTGTAAAGCTGCATGCACTGAGTCGTTGCGTAACATCACATAATCACATTTGTTTAGTTCCTTGTGGATAAACACGGTTGGAGTGGAGTGAGAACCAGGAGGCAGCACACGCTGTCAATAAATATTGGAACACACCTGCTTTATTAGGGGAAGGAGTTCAGTGTCTGTAAGTGGAGGTGAGGTCTCAACAAACTTGGCCAGAAGGACCAATGGTTCACCATTCAATACTTCAGTCAGGGAAGCATCGATTCCCTCCTTGAAGGATGCACGGATACCCAGGAGAACCCAGGGTAATATGTCAGTCCATGAGGAGTTGTGGCACATGAGGGCAGCTTTTAAGGTCCGATGCCACTGCTCCATGAGGCCGTTACTTTGGGGGTGGTAGGCAGAAGTCTGGAATTGCGCCACCCCATAGAGCTCGCATAATTTGGAGAAAAGTACAGATTCAAATTTCCGGCCTTGGTCTGTCGTAACATAGAATGGACAGCCGAAGTGAGAAATCCATGTGGCTATGAACGAACAAGCAACAGAGTCTGCCTTATCGATAATTGAGAGGATGTATCTATAGTTTTGTGAGAGGGGCAGTGGACCGTCCGAATCGAGGTGTACATGTCTGAAGTGATCTGGTGGTACATCAACTTGCCAGTAGGGGGTTGTGCATGCCTATCGACCTTGGAGCGTTTGCATGCAACACAAGCTTGTGTCCAATCACAGCACTGAGCTTTAATTCCAGCCCACATTAAGTGTTCAGTGATGAGCTGGTCGTGGCCTTGATGGGCTGGGTGGACAAGGTTATCTATGGTGTCAAAAATCTGCTGTCTCACGGGTGATGGGATGAGTGGGCGGGGTGAACCAGTTGAGATGTCGCACTGGAGTGAGCCCCTGGACCCATGGAGTGTGCGAGGCTCGATCTTAAGAGCCATGGGATTGTCAGTGATTAATTTCACGATTTCTGTGTTATGATGTGCTCAGGCGAGTGCATCAAAGTCTATGACACTATCTATGGCAGAGACGCGGGAGAGAGAATCAGCCATGACGTTGTCTTCTCCCTGTATGTAGCGAAAGTCATTTGTGTACTGGGCAATAAGGTTCATGTGACGAAACTGGTGGGGAGGGGTCTGCAGGTGGGTTGCATAAAGCATCTGCCAGGGGGTGGCGGTCAGTGAAGACTGTAACATCTCTACCCTCAATGCTTTCACGGAAATAACAAATAGCCTCGTACACAGCAAGTAGCTCCTGGACGAATGCCGACCATTTCTTCTGGGAGGGCAATAACTTTTTTGAGAAGAAATGTAGGGGTTGTTCTTCATCTCCAATGTGCTGTTGCAGGATGGCCCCGATGGAAGAATCACTGTCATCTTTGGTGACAGAGATTTTGGCGTCTGCGACTGGATTAGCTAAGGTGACAGCTAGCACGAGGTCCTGTTTCAAATCTGCAAATGCGCGCTCCATTTCCTTGGTCTATGGTACTTTGCGCATGCCTGTTGTATGTGGGCCTGACAAAGAATCTGTCAATGGTGTTTGTAGTGATGCAGCCTTAGGGATGTGGCAACGGAAGAAGCTAATCATCCCCAAAAAACAACTCAAGTCGTGATACGTTTCAGGTGGGGCTAGCTGACTATCCAGTGCAGTTCTATCCGAGGTGGGTCTAATACCTGCAGCCAACACTTTGTGGTCAAGAAAACTGACCAAATTGCTTCGGAGTTGCGTGTTGTCCTCATTGATTACCTCACCGTTACCATATAGGATACAAAACTTTGCCTTGAGATGATGTTTGTGTTCTTCTGCTGAGGAAAAATTTAGAATATTGACAATGTATGAATAGAAAAGTGGGAGCACAAGAAGAAGGGAGTCCAAGAAGCGTTTCTATATCTGCGCTGCATTCTTTAAACCGTATTATTTAGCGTACGATATGTAACAATCACAATAACACATAAAATACAGTACCACAGACACATTAAAATACAGTTTAGATCTTTATATCTAAGCCATTGATCCAATCCACCACTTCGGAAGTAACCAGGTTCGAATCCACTAGATTTCCAGGGAAGGTATGGAGGGGGCAGTCCACTGCTATATGCTTCATTGTTTGTGGAACATCAGCACAGTCACAGTATGGAGTATCCACCCAACGCCATTTATGAAGAATCGAAGCACTTCTTACCATACCACATCTGAAATAGTTAAGCCTGCTCCAAGTGTATCTTGGCAAGCTGAAACCATTGAGCCTTACTGTTTGATCTTCAACTTTCAAGATGCCCTGTGGAGTAGAAGATGTCAATTCTTTCCGCCAGCTGTCTTTTGGGTTGAAATGGTTGCTTACTTAACAATTCCATGGCCATTTTACATGCCGATTTACGGGACTTCAACCTGGATGATTATAGCTGTCTCACATCTTCATGAATTGGGAGTGATGAGTTATTCAGTATTCTTGACCACAGATGACCAAGATGTTTCTGTCTTCTGATATGAGGAGGTGGTATGTTAGGCCTACACAGTACCGGCAGCCATTGGACTGGAGTCGCAAGTAATGTTCCAGATATGATACGCATAGTGTGACGAAGTTGAATGCCCACAAGCTGAGTATGGCAGCTATTAAGCCATACTGCAGGCAGTACTCTGCTGAGGAATAGTCGAGTGCTAGAGCAGTTGTTCTCAATGTGTTGGCGTCAGATCCCTGTGATGTACCAGCTAGAATCTGAAGAAGGTTATTACGGCTCTTCAATTTTGCAGCAGATTTATGTAACTGGGCTTTATATGTTAGGGTCCTTTCCAAAGTCATACCCACATGGAATGTAGCAATACTCAAAAAGGCCAAAGGGCATTTTATGTATGTCATCAGCGTGCATCGGTATTTGATGATATGCTTTCTTGGCATCTACCACGCTGAACATTTTTGAATCACTCAGTTGTTGTGCAAAGTCCTGTATATGGGGAACTGGATAATTGTGCAGAATAGTTCTATCGTTTAGTCTACGGTAATTCCCATAGTGCCATCTTTTTATGGAGTGGGTCGAATTGATGATGACCAATCGCTGGATGAGGGGTGAACAATCCCTGCAGTTAAGAGTTCCTGAGTAATAGACTTAGCAATCTTGAGTTTATGAGGGTTCAGTCTCTGAGCTTTATATCTAACAGGGGGGCCTTCAGTAGTATTCAATTTATGACATGCACCATTGGTGACAGCCGAAATACTTCATGACTAGGGGGTGGGGATCACACTGTTTACTAGGTGAGGCAGGAACACTGACCTCGATATCATCCATCACACAGTGGTTGGTGTCGGCAGCTGGTGGCGAGGCTGAACAGCTGGTGCCGTGAAGGCTGGAGATCTTGCATCTGTCAAGGTCGAGGGCATGAGTAGTATCCTCGATGAGTCATCGTAACATGGCTTGATTAGTTTGGAGAGCATTAATCTGTTCGTGTTGAACTAGGATGTCACAAGATGCACTTGCGAGTTTAGCTGTGAGCAGAACCTACTCAGCTGTCAAAGAGCTAAGAGAAGAGTCACAAAGGGGTGGGGGTTGCACTCGAGAGGCAGACATGAGAGGAATAGTTGTATCAGTAGGTAGGTGATGCGGGGTATTCTCTGATGTATTGATAGAAAATGGGTGGTGGCATAGGAAATCAACTCCTAGCACTGGGTAACTGACTTCTGCTACGTGAAATGTCCATGGAAACTGCAGAGAGACAGATAATTTCAAAGTGAGTGGAGCTGTACCAAGGATGTTGATGTTTGAATCATTTGCGACCCATGGTAATGTAGGTGAGAGTTGCAGATTCAGAGGTGCAACTGATTGGGGAATGACGCTTGTGTCAGCCCCACTGTCAATCAAAAACTTTTGGTTGGTGCAATGTCGTGCACATAGAGGCATCTGCCAACAGGTGAGGTGATATGTGCTGACTGCTCATGTGCCATGTATTTTTTGCATGAGACGAGGTGCCTAATGCATCTCACATTGCGGGTTTTCCACCGCACATGGTGAGCGACATTTGCGAGCGGCGTATCTGAAGGGGACATGAAACCAATATGAGGGATAACATGGGTGCTGTTGAGTGGCCGTAGTATTATGGGAGGCTGCTGCTATGCTGTGCTGCGTATCACTCGAGGCTGCTGGAGGGGGAGCACACAGTAGCACACGAGGTTCATGGTTTAGGCTGCCAGATGGAAGCACTCGTGCTGGCTGCTGACTGTGTGGATGAGAGCATTTGATACCGGATTGTGGAGGGTGCAGTACTGCGCTGACATCACGTGACAGAGTGGGGGAAGCTGGAACCTGAAATGAAAGTTCGCACTGGCGAATTATCTTGAAAGCGCGGCCTGCCACTAACAGTTTCTCATTGAGCAAGCTCAATGTGAGCAGTAGGAGTTGCAGTTGTAATGTTTCTGGGAGTTGCATTAACCAGATCTACCACAGCGCTGCAGCTAGCAAAAGGTCATGTGTTGCAAGGGCACATAGACGATGCCACAGTGTGGAGGGAGTGAGGTTGCCTAAATGTTCCTTGTGAATAATATGGTGAATGATCTCATCAGAAGGTAGCGACAAATGTTCACAGATAATTCATTTAGCATTTGTGTATTGTGAGGAGGGGGGGCGAATGCAACACAGTGTCAGGGATTAAGTCCAAATCGTCGTGTACACGGTTGGTGAGGAACACGAATTTCGATCCTTGACACTCGTTTCTTGTTTTCCTTACGTGTTAGTTTCTTATACAACAGTTTTCATCTTTTCCTGCTTTCTTTGCATGTATGCATCTATTTTACTAAATTTGTCCACATTCGTTTCTTTTAATGTGTGTCAGGGCACTGATAACCTCGACATTGAGCACCCATAAGCACCAACACACACACACACACACACACACACACACACAGTAGCATGAAAAAGAGAGTCCACGTGTGCAAACCAGGTGCATGGCTGGTCCTTTACAAATGTAGGCAGTTGCAGAAATTTGGCGTACGGGATGTCTGATAACACAGTGTTACTTGGGGGTTGATTGTGTGTAACTGTTTGGTAGCGGTAACACTGGGGAGAGGGGGACAGGGGTCCCCAGAAACTTGACCAGGCAGGTGGGGTTCCTGTTGCAGCCAGGGCATCGGGAAACGTTGTATCGAGGTAGTTGTTGTGTTGTTGTGGTCTTCAGTCCTGAGACTGGTTTGATGCAGCTCTCCATGCTACCCTATCCTGTGCAAGCTTCTTCATCTCCCAGTACCTACTGCAACCTACATCCTTCTGAATCTGCTTAGTGTATTGATCTCTTGGTCTCCCCCTACGATTTTTACCCTCCACGCTGCCCTCCAATGCTAAATTTGTGATCCCTTGATGCCTCAAAACATGTCCTACCAACTGATCCCTTCTTCTAGTCAAGTTGTGCCACAAACTTCTCTTCTCCCCAATCGTATTCAACACCTCCTCATTAGTTACGTGATCTACCCACCTTATCTTCAGCATTCTTCTATAGCACCACATTTCGAAAGCTTCTATTCTCCTGACACTCGAGGTAGTAGCATCTTCAATAATCCACTGCTCAGAATTAGTTGTAGGCATGGGAGAGAGTTGTAATTCGGTCATAAATGCGGTTGGTGCATGCGGCGCAGCAGACTTGACCTAGACCGAGCAAGATGTACAGGTCAGCAAACCCATGTTGTATGAAATCGGATGCAGTACATATCGAAGCACGAGGCACAGTTCGTGATACATCACTCTCTTGATCAAAATGCCCATACATGTGTGAAAGCACAGTCAGAGGCAATGTGGTGGCGGCCACATGGGCCCTATTAACTGTAGCACTCACAGGCACAGTAGCAAAATGATGAAAGTTCATGTTTGGAAGTTCTGCTTGCGTAGCTGGAAGCTGCAATGGCATCTGGTTCACAGATAAGTAAAGTGCTTGAATCGCTGCAGGCGAACATAGCTGCTGTTGGCTGTTGAAAGACCACATGGCATAGCAACAAAAGATGATATGAAAAACACGAAAACAGTTTGGAGCACTTGTCATTGGGGTCACCGTCACCAATGTGGAAGTAGGTACGATGGCTTAAATGAATACACTAAGATTCCACGTGTAGAGATAAGCACTTTAAGGATCAGCTCAGTATTGCTATACATAAACACACCATCGCTCCAATTCAAATGTTCGCAACAAACTAAAGGTCCATGCGCTATTGGCCACAAACCTCAAAGATGGCAGCCCAAACATAGTTCACTTGACTGGTTCCATTCTGCCACAGGGGAAAACTGAACTCTCCAAACTCCATTCATAATCAAATGGTTCAAATGGCTCTGAGCACTATGGGACTCAACATCTTAGGTCATAAGTCCCCTAGAACTTAGAACTACAAAAACCTAACTAACCTAAGGACATCACACACACCCATGCCCGAGGCAGGATTCGAACCTGCGACCGTAGCAGTCCCGCGGTTCCGGACTGGAGCTCCAGAACCGCTAGACCACCGATGCCGGCCCATTCATAATCAATACTTCTTCTGATAGCCGATTATTGACATGCACACCGGCACTTTGGTTCCAGTAAAGATTTCCAATCAATTGGACGTCACAACCAGCTAGAGACAGTTATCATAAGATAGGTCTCATTTTGTTGTGCTGAACTTAACTGATGAAACAAGCATAAACTGTGATGTAAGCATCATGGCATTATTGAATCAAAACCTGAGATCTGACTAATGCCTCTTGAGTCCTGAAACAACTTCTGAATCCTAACTGAAAGTCACCACAGCTCTCCTCACATTCACAGTATATTCTCAAATGCAGTGTTTTATTTGATAGCTTGAGAGTATGACTCATTAAACTGATCATTGTGTAGCCAGTGCAGCACTTTGCACTGGGCTTTCTGGGAAGTGGTGCAAGTGTTGGTTCAATAGAAACTGTTGAACAAAGCAGCCAACAAGGAAGGAGATAATTCATCCTTGAACAGCTTCAGTACTTCTGTGTGCATTTTGTCAAGATCTGAAGGCTTCTTGCTTGTTGATATTGTTACAGCATGATCAACTTCTGCTCTTGTGATGTCCCTACCACTGCTCTCCCTAAAACCATTATTAACACTTTTGTGTTTTGCTACATGCTTTTGAAATATGATGCTCTTTTATGTTATTTATTTCCTTCTGTATTTCTTTTTATATCAGAAATAGTAGTATTATGTGGAGAAAGCTACACCAATGTGACTCTTCCCATAAATTTAAAATTACTAACATAATCTAGAAAAAGAAAGACATCAAAAAGTTTACACAAAGTGGCTAAGGATCAAGGTCTGTGATTGATTATATGCTAGTTAATGAACAAATGAAGGATCTTATGTGAGATATATGTGTTTATAGAGGAACCAACATAGGTAGTGACCAATTTCTTATGGACAGTAAGATAAGGCTGCTATCAAAATGGAAGAAAACGCAAGAACTCTAAAAGAAGCCAAGACATGAGATGTTGAAAGTATGCCTCTTGCTAGAACATAATATTAGTAAACTTTATCAGCACAGATCCGAAAAACAGCTTGCTTCACTACCAGTAAACAAAAGACATCAATACAGTATTGAATAATATTAAGACCTGTATATCAAAGCAGCTTCAGAAGCACGTGGCAAAAGGAAGAAAACATTGGGGAAAAGATGATTCAGAATTGAAACACAGAAATTAAGAAACTTAAAGAAAAAGAGTTAACTTATTTACTTATTTTTGGTTAAAAATATGTATAGAGAGAGAGAGAGAGAGAGAGAGAGAGAGAGAGCTTGGAAGCATATGAAATAAAAAGGAATGCTGTGAAACAAATAGAGCACAAGGCACACCAAGAGTCATGGGACATGTTCATAAGTGTCTTAGAACATGATGTACATGGTAGACAGCAGTGTGCATACAAAATCATGAAGATCATGTACAAAGAAGGAATAGACATTATGTCACTCAACATTACACCCAATGAATAACGGATGAATCATTGTGTGGACTTAAAAGTGTACACAGAAGACTGAAGATTGCACTGGAGAAAGTATGTACAATGAAACTGTAGATCCAGTTACTGTGAAGAAGATATGAGAGGCTTTGAAAGTCTTGTAGAAAAGGGAAACCACCAGAATAGACAGAATGAATGCCAGACTAATTAAATAAGTAGATTTATCACTTGATAAAAGACTTTTACAATTAATAAATGTATGTTGTGAACGTTGGAGGAACTGCAAGATTCCATACTGATCGTATGTAGCAGAAGTAATCTCTCTCTTCAAGAAAGGGAAATACACCGAATGTAAAAACTCTCATAGCATCCATCTCCTAAAAACAAGCTACAAACTATACTTAAGGGTATCAATAACCACATGAAGAATATCACAGAAGCCGTTGTTTTTAAGGAACAAAATGGATTTAGATGAGGTAGTTCATGCACAGACAATGTGTTTCTAATTAAGAACATTGTAAAAACCACAGAGAATTTAGTATACACTCCTGGAAATGGAAAAAAGAACACATTGACACCGGTGTGTCAGACCCACCATACTTGCTCCGGACACTGCGAGAGGGCTGTACAAGCAATGATCACACGCACGGCACAGCGGACTCACCAGGAACCGCGGTGTTGGCCATCGAATGGCGCTAGCTGCGCAGCATTTGTGCACCGCCGCCGTCAGTGTCTGCCAGTTTGCCGTGGCATACGGAGCTCCATCGCAGTCTTTAACACTGGTAGCATGCCGCGACAGCGTGGACGTGAACCGTATGTGCAGTTGACGGACTTTGAGCGAGGGCGTATAGTGGGCATGCGGGAGGCCGAGTGGACGTACCGCTGAATTGCTCAACACGTGGGGCGTGAGGTCTCCACAGTACATCGATGTTGTCGCCAGTGGTCGGCGGAAGGTGCACGTGCCCGTCGACCTGGGACCGGACCGCAGCGACGCACGGATGCACGCCAAGACCGTAGGATCCTACGCAGTGCCGTAGGGGACCGCACCGCCACTTCCCAGCAAATTAGGGACACTGTTGCTCCTGGGATATCTGCGAGGACCATTCGCAACCGTCTCCATGAAGCTGGGCTACGGTCCCGCACACCGTTAGGCCGTCTTCCGCTCACGCCCCAACATCGTGCAGCCTGCCTCCAGTGGTGTCGCGACAGGCGTGAATGGAGGGACGAATGGAGACGTGTCGTCTTCAGCGATGAGAGTCGCTTCTGCCTTGGTGCCAATGATGGTCGTATGCGTGTTTGGCGCCGTGCAGGTGAGCGCCACAATCAGGACTGCATACGACCGAGGCACACAGGGCCAACACCCGGCATCATGGTGTGGGGAGCGACCTCCTACACTGGCCGTACACCACTGGTGGTCGTCGAGGGGACACTGAATAGTGCACGGTACATCCAAACCGTCATCGAACCCATCGTTCTACCATTCCTAGACCGGCAAGGGAACTTGCTGTTCCAACAGGACAATGCACGTCCGCATGTATCCCGTGCCACCCAACGTGCTCTAGAAGGTGTAAGTCAACTACCCTGGCCAGCAAGATCTCCGGATCTGTCCCCCATTGAGCATGTTTGGGACTGGATGAAGCGTCGTCTCACGCGGTCTGCACGTCCAGCACGAACGCTGGTCCAACTGAGGTGCCAGGTGGAGATGGCATGGCAAGCCGTTCCACAGGACTACATCCAGCATCTCTACGATCGTCTCCATGGGAGAATAGCAGCCTGCATTGCTGCGAAAGGTGGATATACACTGTACTAGTGCCGACATTGTGCATGCTCTGTTGCCTGTGTCTATGTGCCTGTGGTTCTGTCAGTGTGATCATGTGATGTATCTGACCCCAGGAATGTGTCAATAAAGTTTCCCCTTCCTGGGACAATGAATTCACGGTGTTCTTATTTCAATTTCCAGGAGTGTAGAAACCCATATGACCATTATCGACTCTCAGAAGGCTTTTGACCACATGAGCTATGGTAGCCTAAGGACGATTCTCTCTGAATGTGGATATCCTTATTACCTCAAATAGGTAACGAAAAGTCTTCACAAAAATACACTCATTGTAATAGACACAGCTATGAATCAATTAGAAAAAAATAATTATTAACCAGTGCGTAAGACATTTACATTGACTTCATTCTTCATAAATGAAAATGTAAGGTAAAGAAGGGAATTAGGGAGCACATGAGGAATATTAGAAACTGCTTCTATTTGCAGAGATATTGTTGTTATTTAAAAGAATGAAGATGACCTCCAAAGATCAGTATACCAGCTGAATGAAATGTGCAAGAAATTCGATTTTAAAGTACCTCATATAAAATAACAATAAAGGCATTCTGAGGAAAATATCTACTGAGATCAAAAATTGTTTTAGATAATTCAGTTTTAAAACAAAGTTCTTAAATCTTTTACTTACATTTTGCTGTAAGTTTTGATTTTAAAAAAAATTTTTAAAAAAGAAAAGAAACCAGCAGAGATGAGGTTTCTAAGGGAGGACAAAGGGATGTACAAAAAGAGAAACGATTAGAAATGAAGATATTAGATAGAATAGAATTACATATTTTCAATAGGAAGGAAAAGATTCAAAAGTATCATATTAACTGAAGACATCATCTCATGGAGTGTCACAGAAGTCCCCAAAATTTTTTTATTAATTCAGTCTCGAAGTTTTTAGGCTGATGAGGTGTGTACATACACAAATTAAATAAAATAAAGAAGCAAAACTAAGACTAACTAATTGATTTTCTGTACAGTGCATATCTATATATCATTCATCACTGTACTTCAGAGCAAAGAGGATAACTGGAGAGAGGTTCATGTCTCCATACGTACTGCATTCTGTTGTCCAAGTAGCCTTTAGTCTATGGGCAGAAACAATGGCAGGGAAGTTGAGTAGATGACCTAGCTAACCTTTGCAGGAAAGGGATATCATCTGCTAGAAGGAAAGCTTACATAGTGAAAGAGGGGTACCAAGTGGATTGCCAATGTTTAATATTGTTTTAAGGTAACAATCAGCATATAATAAACCCAGGGAATCACACCATTCAGTGAAAGTTGAGGGCAGCTGTCATAGAATTTCATGTATGAATAAAGCAGTTTGAAAAATAATATTTATTTGCTTTTGATTTCTTTGAATGAGGTGGTGGAGTAGTAGTTCAACTGGACTCACGTTTGGGAGGATTGGGGATTAAATCCATTTCCCATTGTAAGTGGTAAATAGTCATACTCTTTTCGCTAACTTAGACATGTGCTAGGAGAAGTGTATGCTGCGCTCTACACCTCACCACTAAAAGTGAAATCAAGCCATTAACAGATGTATGACTTGTAACTTGCAAAAATCTTCAAAATGTTTGGCTGTAAATTGTGGGCCATTACTAGAAACATGACTAATGACCTCAGCAGTTGAGTCCCATAGTGCTCAGAGCCATTTGAACCATTACTAGAAACAGTTGTATGAGGTAAGCCTCTACTTATGAATGCCTTCATTAGCATAGCGATTGTAGCTCCATATAAGACAACTTAATTGGGCTTTTGTTTGTGATTCAACTGGCTATGTTTGTTCCTCTACATCTACATCTACATGATTGCTCTGAAATTCACAATTAAGTGTCTGGTAGAGGGTTCATTGAACCACCTTCAAGTCTCTACCATTCCACACTCTAACAATGTTTGGGAGAAACAAACACATAAATCTTTGTGTGTGAGCTCTGATTTCTCTTATTTTATCATGCTCATTCCTCCCTATGTAGGTGAGTGCCAAAATATTTTTTTCACACTCTGAGGAGAAAGGTGGTGACAAATTTTGCGAGAAGATCCTACCACAACAGAAAACACCTTTGTTTTAATGATTGCTATCCCAATTCATGTATCATGTCCCAGATCAAAATTGTAGTGGCAAGATCATTGATAACACTCCAACAGGATTTCAGAGTGTCAGATTAAACCTGTGTATTGAGACTTCAGTTCAAAACCAGAGCCTTATCTAGTCCGGGAAATTTACATAGTGATTACCTATGTGGACATGGCTTCTGATTTGCTCGCCCAGCTTCACTTTCACCAGTACCTCTCTTTTGCCTTTCATAGTACACAGTTTTCCCGTGTACCTTGTGAGGTAAGCACACCTGGAAGGAATCATGTTGCTGAGAAATGGCTTATTTCCAGCAGAGGGGATTGTTTACAGAACAAACCTTTCACTTTGCTAAGAGTTTAGAAATTTCCTGGATTAAAACTGTATGACTATGTGAGTTTCTGTCAGCTCACAACAATTTGACCCATCTCGTCCTGTGGTCTTTTCTTTTGTGATGCTGCTACCCAATTTTTAGCTAAGATCATGAGAAGTAGTGAGAAAACCACCATGAAGCATTGCATTAACTGTGGGCTGGTAGCTGTGAGTGTGGCAACATGTGGGTAAATAGTATACATGTGAGGGCATTGCAAGATGAGGCTAGTTTATGTAAGGCTAGCTGCACTCGGCAGAAAACTACACTGCACAAAGGTAATGACCATAGCAGATCACTGTCACCCCACACTGGAAGTCTCTTGTTATGTGTGACATGACTAGGGGCAGATTTTAGCAGAACAAATGTGCTTCAGAGCAGTATGAATATGTCTGTATTTTGAGGCAGAAGCCATTCTCACATCACCAGAATCCAGCAGCATCACCATGATGCCAAGGGCCATGCTGGGAAGTGAGATGACTGGGCATCACTACCAACAGCTGTGGGTCTGAGATCAGGCTGTGCCTGCCACCGCCAGCTCTAGATTCCTCATGAGACTTGGTGCATAGCCCCTCCAACCTGCCATCCATACCTGCTGGTGACAATATTGAGTTTTTAGTGAGCCTTAGTGCTCTGCATCAGCTGCTGTCCGACTCCTGCCAGAGTGCAGAGATGTCTCTGTGCACTGCTGCGGTAAACTTGTGTGGAACCAAGGGGCCGCCAGGGCTCTATGCTGTTGACATCATGGCCATGATCTCTAGAGGCTGCCAGCCTGTCATGGGCCTTCCCTCAACATTGCAAGTTGCCTATACAGCACACAGGGCAGAAACTGCTGCCCGTACATCAGCACTAGCCAAGGCCAACAGAGTGAGGCATGCTTCCTCACTGAATCACAACACATCATGTGATGGAACTAAATAAAGGTCAACAGTGTTTCCACTGCGCCTACTGTCCCGTCACAACCAACAACCACTCATTCACCCCCCCCCCCCCCCCCCATGCCCCACCCGTGAGTGCAACTACTGCACTCTTAAGAGTGCCAACATCACCATAATCTGCAGTGGAGGGAGTGCCACCCTCCCACAGCACAACATCCAAGCCACATTCTACAGCATCTTTGTTTATCCAAGCCACATTCTACAGCATCTTTGTTTAGGGTGAGTGAGACCATTTTTGCTCTTGTGTGGTGACAGTCATGTGGTCAAAGCTTAGAGGGAATGATTATATTAGATTTACCTTTATAAATCTGGAGGAACCAGTAGATTTGTCTCAGTAACCAGTGGGTTTGTCACAGTTTAACAGTAATGCTAGAGATGACTGGTTGGATACAGCATGTTGTATTGTAGTATTGTATTTGGGTGGTCTGAAAAGTTCTTGGAATGGAATCACTGCAACTTTTTTTATTTTTCAATGTTGTCTCCTTGTAGATTAATGCACTTGGTCCAACAATGTTCCAGTGCTTTCATCCCATCTCGAAAATGTGTTTTCTCCAGGCCTACAAAATAGTTGTCGACTCCAGCTATCAATTCTTCGTATGAATTAAATCTTCATCCACTAAGAAAAATTTTCAGTTTTGGGAAGAGATGGAAGTCTGATGGAGCCATATAAGGTGAATAAGGTGGGTGTGGCTACAACAGGAAATAAATCACTGGTGTATGGGGGACCATACAGAACACGACGATTGCTGAAACTGGGTTTGGAGGAATTTATGAGGGCTATCCACAAAGTACATTACGTTTTGGAATTAAAAATAAATAAACTATTGGAAATTTTTTTTATTGTATACAGATTAAATCCACTTAAATACTACTTTTCTACATAGTTGCCATTTAAGTTAAGGCACTTATCGTAGCGATGGATGAGGTTGGAAATTCCTTCGTCGTAAAATTTGGCTGCCTGCACCTTCAACCACGTGGTTACGTCTTTTGGGACAGAAAAGGTGTGATTTTTGTGGATTTCCTGGAAAGAGGCACTACAATAAACTCTCAAAGGTATTGCCAAACTCTGCACAACCTCAGAAGACCAATACAAAACAAGCGCAGGGGAAAGTTGGGCTCAAAGATCTTGCTGATTCACGACAACGCCCAGGCCCACACGGCAAATGCCACTCGTGAAGTTCTCGAATCTTTTAAGTGGGAGTTGTTTCCTCATCCGCCATACAGTCCCGACCTGGCACTGAGCGACTTCCACTTATTCCCAGCAATGAAGAAGTGGTTGGCTATGCAGCGTTTTGATGACGACGCACGGCTTCAAGAAGAGGTAACCACATGGTTGAGGGCGCAGGCGGCCGAATTTTACGTCGAAGGAATTTCCAAGCTCGTCCATCGCTACAATAAGTGCCTTAATTTAAATGGCATCTATGTAGAAAAGTAGTATTTAAGTGTGGCTTTCATCTGTATGCAATAAAAAAAATTTCCAATACTTGATTTATTTTTAATTCCAAAACGTAATGTACTTTGTGGATAGCCCTCGTATAAATCGCCAGTTAGCTGACAGGGGTCTGCTGATGACTTGAAGAAGTATCGCTTTTGTTGCGTTTACTGCCATTTGAATAGTAAGTCTACGACAGATGCCTACCCTATCCTGAACATCACAGAGACTGTAGATAATCTAACTCGTATCAGTACTTATCCACAGTGAACATAAAGAGTAGTGGATACCATCAATTAGAAGTTACTGTGGAGGATGGATCGAAAATGGCTTTTTCAGCACTTTGGGGACACTATCAATATAGGAAGACACTTTTTGGGTTAAAAAATGCACTGGCCACATTCCATAGGTTGTTGGAAAGAGTGCTGAAAGAATTAAAGCCGTGTCCATGCCTGATGTATTTTGATGACATAATTGCCTTTTCAAGGAATATACAGGAACACAACCAATGATAGAGGGAAGTGTTCAGGAGGTTATGAGTAACTCATTTGGCACAAAGCACTGAAAAATGTCGCTTTGCACTGGAAGAAATCAATTTTTTCGGGTTTTCTGGGTATCACAAATTATTATAGAAAGTTTGTTATGGGATCTGTGGACACAGATTACCTGTATGGTAGAAAGTTCTAGCTAGTGATGGACCATGCTGCTTTGAGGCAATTACTAGGTTTCAAGGACACAACCAGTAGACTGATGAGGTGCACATTAAAATTTATATTCTAACTTTATTTTTCCTAATAGAATGAATGCAAAATATAAGGGGCATTCAAATGAAACCCAGTCACTAGTGTAAAGTAATGGTATTGATTTTATTAACTCAAAAATGTAGTTATACACAGTACACATACTCAAAAATAGTTGCCAAAATTGTTGGCACATTTATCCCATTGTGATACCAGCTGGTTGATTGCATCCTTGAAGAAATAAGTAAGTTGCTGTCAGTTCCAGGCCTGGATCCAGTCACACACTTTGTCATCCGTTGTGAATCAATGTTTGCAAATAGCTTGTTTTACATGTCCAAACACATGAAAGTCACACAGTGAAAGGTCGGAACTGTACAGTGGATGTTCCAGCATTTCCCACCAAAACTGCTGCAATGTTGTCTTCACTGCAGGAGGATAACACTGTTGGACAACATGCCTTGGCATTTTGACTTGATGGCTCGTCTAAGGTTCTGTAAAGTGGCTTGATAGTGCTGGGCATTGATGGAGATTCCCTCTTCCAAAAACTTGACAAGCAGTGGGCTGTTGTGGTCAAAGAAGGACATCATGACCATATCAGTACTGGTGTGCATGGTCACTGATTTCTTTGGAGGTGGTGAAGTCTGTTATTTCCATCGCTTGCTCTGACACTTGCTTTCTGATTCAAAATGGTGACACTATTTCTCATCACCTGTGACAATATGCAACAGAAAGCCGTATTCCTCATCATGATAACATTGCAGATGACTCAAAGACAGCACCATTTGAGTATTGCGATGTCCCATGGTCAGTTGATGGGGAACCTACTGCTCACAGATTTTTCAAAAGTTCAAGTGTTGATGCATTATGGCATGGGCGGTGTCAGCACTAATACCGAGTAACTGATGGAACTCATCCACAGTGATTCTGCAGTTGTCCAAGACTAAAGCATTGTTTCCAGCCATTTCCAGTGTTATGACACGATGAGCCTGTCCAGGATGAGCATCGTTTTCCAGTGACTCTGTAAAGAAGCAAGCTGGGATATTTTTACTTCTCCTCTTGTTTTTCCATCCACAGTGATTCTGCAGTTGTCCAAGACTAAAGCATTGTTTCCAGCCATTTCCAGTGTTATGACACGATGAGCCTGTCCAGGATGAGCATCGTTTTCCAGTGACTCTGTAAAGAAGCAAGCTGGGATATTTTTACTTCTCCTCTTGTTTTTCCATCTGCCTCCTTAAAATTCATTTTTTCACTTTTGACTAATTGCCATTAATACACGTGAGTGTAAGCTGTATTTTCATAAAAGAGATAGGATGGCCCTCATTTTTAAAGAATATAACACCAGATCTAATTTTGTGCTTAGTTTTATGTATGTAATTAATTTTCTGATTTATTTCAATGATGCCTAGTTAGTGTCTTTTGTTTAAGGGTGAAATCAGTAATTGTTTCCTAACTTAAATTCTATTGTTGACTGATAAACAAATATAAATTCTTAAGTATCTATTTAGCTCTATTCGAAAACATGTTAGCAATTAATTCCAAAATAATTAACAGTTTTGTCAAAAGTATTTTTTGCATTACTATATATGTTAATTTCATGATTTAAACAAATAATTTGGGTTAACCCTTGTAGTAGAAGAAACTGTTAAAAATAACCAGTTTTTTTATGTATTCAGTTAATTTAATGAGTAAAGTTGTAATTGCAATTTCTGTAAATTTAACTTTGAACACTGTGTAAGTTCAGAACCTATGATTGTGAGGATATATAAGGACCCAGTTTTTGTTCATGAGACAGTCAGTCCACAGCCGAGTTTCAGACGAGGAACCTGTGTTGGTTAGAATGACAACAATATACCAACTTAAAAGTGAAATAAGTGTTGCACCAATAGGCCGTGTGTTAAAACAATTACAGTGTCTGCTCCATATATACTTTTCTATTCTTCAAGAACTGTGAACTTTGTGATAAAGTTTTTACTGCTCGTAGATGTTCAACAGTAAACTATTGTAGCAGTATGTGGATGTTCGCCTGCTACCTTTTAACGATGCTTATCGAAAGTTAAGCAGTAGTGCACTGGCCATATTAAATGTGTATATGGGGGGGTTGCAAAAAGTGAAAGTAAACAACTATGTAACTCAAATGTGCATCTGTCAGCTACATCATTTACAATAGACACTACTGTACTTCCACCCCCTATTTTTTCAGCCAGTATGTTGACACCAAAGGCAACAAACAAAGAAGAAATAAAGCAGGGAACATCATCACAACTCGCGCCCCTCAAGGAATCGTTTGCGCAATTCAACAACACTTGAATGACTCATACTGTACTCACCATACGCAGTCTTCATCCACTGATACATTTCACGGCCTCCAACTTGCTTCACTGCCAAAAATCGAATCACTCCTCATCATTCCTGCTTACTCACTTGCATGTTCGGTAGTGGATGGTAACTTGTGTGACCATCTTCTCTTTGGTGTGAAACCACACTGACACTGTGTGACATCAAACAGTGCATATGTGTCAGTTTCACTGTACCTGCAGTTAAATGGTGCCACCTTACCTGTAAGGCAAAGGTAGACGCAAGGACCAGGTTTCACTTGAATGAACCTCATACATTAGCATTCAGCTAGTACAAGTAAAATGTTTCTTGGATAGGAATAATTGGTAAATGAATGTTCTGCACCCAGTCTGTTGCTTGAGATAATATGTGGAGTTGGTCTTTCATTAGAGTTCCAACTTCAAATTTATTATAGAATTTTTTAGCCTTTCTCTTGTGCACCATGCCCTCAGCCAATGCAGATCTTTTTGCTACAGCATTAATATGGGGATTTTGAATCTTAACTTCTAATTTGTCATACAAGCAGCTGCATTTACATGAGGTCATCCAGATGACAAGGATAGTTTTCATTGAAAAATGAAACAAAAGTATGGTAGCTACATTTAACATCAGTATGTTTCTCCTTGATCATTTTATTAATCAACTTCTGGTTGATTCTTGTGTCTAAATATTTAACTGTCCTCCCAGAGCAGTGGCTTTCTGCTACTGGGTAGTTATTTATGTGTTTTCTGATAAGTTGTCTGAATTTGGGTGACAAACCATTTACACTGGGAATTTTCCTTCTTTTCACATGTGGTCTCTGGTCTAATATAGGCAGCTTTCTCAGTCATTTCATTCTTTTCAGTTATATCTAGAAGAGCCAGAAATGCTTTGTAACATATCTTTCTTTTGTTGTTACCCATAATTATGCGATAAGCAAAAACTTTGTCAACTTGTCAAACTGAATCCTCTTTTCTTGGACATCGCTGGATGTCACATATGTCAATTAAGTGGCTTGATATAAATACCTTGTTCATCCTTAGAGGGAACCTCTTGCACCTGGAAACACAAAAGATTCTAGTGCAGAAACATATTTAAGCAGTTATCATGATGATAACACAGTATATTACACATTATAAACACTTAATCATGAAAATATATAGGATCCAATGGCAACAAATAGATGTGACACCCTTAAGGATCTCTACATCGAAGGTGATGTAATTTGAAATATGCCCAGCTTAAGAAAGACGGAATGTGTGTTTCACACAACCATCAATAAACTGAGATGTTATAATAAATACTAAGAGTTGGTTACTGTATGAAAACTGCATCAGTATGTTGATACCATTGTGGCAGAAATGATTACCAAAGTACACTGGATGATTAAAACAAGGAAAAAGAGATATACGTTCAGTAAAGTAGTTAAAAAATCAGTAGTTTCATATCTCAATGAGAAACTGAAAACTTTCAGCACAGGACAGGAGCATGTAGAGGAACTATGGCTCAAGTTTAAAAGAATAGTTGACAATGCACTGGATAGAGATGTACCCAGTGGAATAGTTCATAATAGGAGGGATCCTACATGTTATACAGTCGCTGTTAAGCAACTTCTAAAGAACAAAGATTATTGCATAACAGATGTAAAACAAAGCGTAAGCCTATAGATAGAGAGCTGCTGAATGAAATATGTTCGGCTGTCAAGAGAGGAATGTGTGACAACTTCAATGACTATCATAGCAGAATGCTGTCAAACCCAAAGAAACTCTGGTCATATGTAAAGGCCATTAGATGCACCAAAGTTAAGTGTCCAGTCCTTAGTGAATGAGATAGGAACTGAAATTGAGGGAAACAAAGCAAAAACTGAAATGTTTGACTTTGTTTTCAAATGTTTCCTTACAAAGGAAAACCCAGGAGAAGTGCCCCAATTCAATCCTTGTACCATTGAAAAGAAGAGTGAAATAAGCATTAGTGTCAGTGGTGTTGAGAAACAGCTGAAATCACTGAAACTGAACAAAACTCCAGGGCCTGATGGTATCCCTATCAGATTGTATATTAAATTTGCAGCTTAGTTAGCCCCTATTCTAACTACAACCTGTCACAGATCTCTTGAACAAAAAGCTGTGCCAAGTTCTTGGAAAAAATAACTGGTCACACCTGGCTGTAAGAAGGTAATAGAAGTGATGCACAAAACTACTGTCCAATATCCTTGATATCAGTTTGTTGTAGAATATTGGCACATCTTCTGAGCTCAAACATAATCTGGTATCTTGCACAGAATGTTGACGTCAGTGCTGACCAGCATAGAGTCCGAAAACATCGATCATATGAAACCCAACTCACAGCTCTCTCACATGACATACCAAAAGCTTTTGATCAAGATAGTCAGGTAGATCAGTACTTCTTCATTTCTGAAAAGCACTTCACTCAGTACCACAGCTATGCTTATTCTCAAAAGTATGATCATGTGGCGTGTTGACTGAAACTTGTGACTGGATTGGTATCTTTGTAGTAGGGAAGATGCAGCATGTTATATTGGATTCATCCAGATCTAGAAGTAACTTGAGGTGTGCCCCACAACCTTGCAGACAATATTAACAGTAACTTAAGACTTTTTGCAGATGATGCAGCTTCTTTCAAACAGCACTTCCTCAAAGATATTGAGGAAGTGCTGTTTGAAAGAAGCTGCATAAATATTCAGTCAGATCTCGATATGATTTCAAAGTGATACAAAGATTGACAACTTGTTTAAAATGTTGAGAAGTGTAAAATTTTGCATTTTGCAAAACAAAAAAAAAGTAGTATCCTATGACTATAACATCAGTGAGTCACTGTTGAAATCAGCCAACTGTACAAATATCTGGGCTAAACTTTGTAGGGATATGAAATGGAAGGCTCAGTTGTAGGTAAAACAGTGTCGCGTCCCAAGCGTGGGTATTGCGAGAGATTGAGCAACACGGTTCGTGGATGGGATTTTAGCCGGTTGACCGTAATGAGAGGCAGACTTTTGATCTGGCTAAGATGTAAAAATCCCTGGTTTTCACAAGGCTAGGAAGGTGATAGAAATTAAAGTCATGATAACTTTAATAAATTGCAGTTTATTCTAAGTGAATACAAATCGCCCTATCTGACGGTGGTTGCACTCACAGGAAGGCCAAGTCTAATACAGAGACGGTGACTGACTCCACCGTTCCGACTGCCTAATAGAAGTTCTGCAACGTTTCTTAACATCCTACGTTAGAGTCCCGCGGCTACGCCCTGACGCTCTCCAGCGACTATCTCCGGCTGCCTGCCTACAGCCCGTTCCCCAGCCCAAGTCGGCTGCTGCTATCTAACTCTTCGCCCTCACCAGACAAGACCCGACACGTCAAGCACTCAGAGCGGCGTGCTCTCGGGTTTTGTTAGCGTTTCCCCTTCGACCCCGCCAGCGCTTGGCCTGACGTAGCGTCGAAGGCAACGTGTCCTTATTTGGTATCGTTAAAACATTGTTGTTGCTATTGTTCTTCAGAGGCTGAGTGGAGGGGCAGAGGCGCCTCTCCCTATATGGTCACGCACTGCGTCCTGAGCCCTTCATTGGCTCCTCATGACGTAGTGCGGTCCCCACCAAGGGCCCTCTTTCTTTCTCTCTCCACTCCCAGACCTCTCTCTCTGGCCAGGAATGCTTTCTGTTGATATTCTTAATTGAATGCTTATCATGAGTCCCTGCACAGACCTTCGTTTGTATCTACTGGCTGTTTACTTTCTTATCAAAGCACCCAGCTGCCCAGCAGTTTGAGTGCCGCCTCGGCTGGCCCTTCTGCCACGCCTGGCGTCCAGCGCTACGGTTTTAACTTCGTCCTACGTACTATTCTTAAGGTACTGCAATTAGACTTGGCTTGTTCCTGTGGTTACAACACCTCCCCCGCCAGGGAAATTGGCGTTACTCCTCAGAGTACCGTCAATTGTGATTCTCTCATTTTATTTGATTACATTTTCTTTGTTACATCAACACTTCATATGTTTCTTTTTCTTTCATATACACTTAATTCCATTAAGTTCTTTGTGAGACACAATCATTTATACATACATTTATCAAGATACACTTTTCTTCTCTCTCTTTTTTTTTTCAATTCATTGCTACAACAATTATTTATCAAACATACATTTATCAAGGTACATTTTTTTTTCAAGTCATTGATACAATTACAATCAAGGTACATTTTTAAACATTGATACAAAATACCATTTTCATTCAACAAATACATACAGTTTCCAAAAATGGACAAAACACTAAAATTGATTACACCTTTTCATAAGACACCTCTAATATATTTTACCTTTTGATTTGACTTAACGCCTGTTTCTGAACAGAACTGAATCTTCGTGGTTTTTCCCACATCTTTCGTATATTACTACCTCTTCAGTGTCTTTATTAGCTTGCCTTCTGCTTAAGCTAGTCTCTGGATATTGATTTACTATAGTATTTCTTATACATACTTTACCACAGCAGTTATTATCGCCAAAGTACTTCCATAAACTTTTGAAGCATTCCTTACAGCATTTACAATTTTTACAACAACATGTGATTACAACAACAATGACTATTGCTATAGCTATGTATGTAGTTACTGAGTAATGGGTAAAGTATCTGGAGTATTTTAGTTCCTCCTCCTGCCTTTCGGCCATCCGCTGGACATCGTCCAACCTTTTCCCAGTGACTTTCAAGTCGTCTAATTGTGTTACTACCTGCTCTAGTGGTAAATCTAGCGTTAACATTGAGACATTCTTCTTTTCCTCATTTACTACACAACAGTCAAATTCTAAATTAATTTGAGGTATTATATTCTTCTTTGTTACGTTACTATGAATTACTCTATCTGTTTGTATGAACACTCTCGTTCCATACCCTTTACATTTACTATAAAAACTTATCTTTCCTACCCCTTTCATTAATAAATCCTTCGGGGGTTCTTTTCCACATAATACTGTCAGTCCTTCTTCCTTAGGAGCTACATATAGCCATTCGTTACTGTTTAGATGGGTCCAAAGGCTCTGATTCAGTGCGACTATTTTTCGCACACAATCTTCCGGAATTTCTCTTACCGGTTGTAATAATTTGGCTTCGCATTCCTCATGGTCGAATGTCGATAGCAATGCGAATGACTGTCTGCACAGTTTTTTGTTCTTACTCAATTCTTTACATTTTAAATCATCCGCAGAAAGTTTCGCGTACTGCCTTTTGGATTCATCTATCAGTAGAAATTCTTTCTCTGGCTGTATGTATATGTACCTCCCTTTCATATTTGGGATCTCCTTTGGTAATGGAAGAACTCTGTACAAATTGAAATTATTACTGTCTATTAAAGGGATATTAATTACGTACCCTAGTATGCTACTGGAAATGAAAACATCTATATCGATTATTCTTAACAAGAGGTAGCCTGATGACTCTGCGAGAGGAACAGGAAACTTCACGTCTTTTAATTCGTCTCGGATTAAACTTAGATACTTCACAATTTGCACTGGATTAATGATGTGAGGCTGAAGTATTCCCTTTTGAGCATTTACAATGGCATTTATCATTTGCTCGTACTCTTCTTCGATTTGGCCAAACACTGCCGTTAATTGCAATACTTGTTCCGTTACAGTGGCAAAAGTTGCTACTCGTTTGAAACCTATATCTGTCTCCTTTACGTATTCCTTCATAAACATTTCTAGTCTCTGCATGCCTGTTCTTAGAATGTGTTCATTTGATTCTAGTGTATATACTGTTCTGTTTACTCATGCTAATGTGGCCCTTACCACTGCCACTTGTTCCTTAGTTAACCTCAGCAACCCTTCGGAGTTCTTTTCCATAGCATCTATTCTTTCCTTATAGTACGCTGCGTCTGCTTCGTCCAATGTCCCGAACAGTATCTTACTTACCTGTCCTACGAAGTTGAATACTCCTCTCTTTCTTCTGGTTTCGTGTTTTGTGAGTTGCTGTACGAGTTGCTGTAACCCTGTAATCTTTTCTACGTGATGTGTAACTTGCTGATCTAATACTCTACATTCTATTAATCCAACGTTTAGTTGTTTCAATGTGTCACGGCACCTCTGTACCGCTGCCTTACCGTACCTCTCTGCTTTTTGAAATCTTTCTGTTATTACATCTAAGTTAACATATGTGACTATTCTCCATGTGGTACTGTATATTTCTATTTGTCCTACGTGATCGTAATACAGTCCTGATGAACTTGGTATTGGGGTTACTTTGAATTCGTTCGTTTCGTATCCTGATGCAACGAAGCTGTATGTTGCTACCACTATGATGAGTTGCACCACTTGCCACTTGAGTGCCATACCTGAAATTTTAAAAGAACTGTTTCAGCCTGTTGGAATGTACTTTTGTTTCCTTATTTCTCTTAACCCTTATGACTACGTTAGGACCTTCCACTTTTAACACTTCAAATGGACCTCTCCATTGCGAATCTAGTTTCCGAGATCTTCCACGTCTCACTGATTCGTCGTGTAATAACACCTTGTCCCCTACATTAAATTCTTTTGGATTCTGTTTCAAATCATACTGTCCTTTACTGATTACCTTACTCCTTATAATAGAATCCCTAGCCACTCTATGGGCTTCCTGCATTCTTGCTCTTAACTTATTTACATACGAATCATAATCGTAACTTACCTGTGGTGTTTCTTGCTGCAGTACTCCTGGTATGTTAACCTTTCTTCCGTACATTAACTCGAATGGTGTATAACCTGTGCTACTGTGTGGTGTAGTGTTGAACACAAAAACTGCATACGGCACCCATTTGTCCCACGAACTTTGATCTCCTGTTACAAAGTGTCTGAGATATTCTACAATTGTTCTATGGCTCCTTTCTAGAGCACCATTTGACTCAGGGTGGTATGCTGTAGTATTTATACGTTTTACCTTCAACAATTTACATACACTTTTAAACACATCACTCAGAAAATTTGATCCTTGATCTGTTAACAAAACTGATGGAATCCCATACCTTAATACTATATTTTCTACAAATGCTTCTGCTACAGTTTCAGCGTCTTGCTTGTCAATAGGGACTGCTACTGTGAATTTACTCAGATCGTCTTGGAATGTTAGCATGTACTTTTTTCCTGTACTAGATACATCTAGTGGACCCACTATATCCATTGCACATTTTTCAAATACTGTTTCAGCTGTGTCTGTAATTTCTAAAGGCATCCTTGTTTTCATTTGTGTGTTTTTGTTCTTTTGACATGATGGACACTTCCTAATATAATTTTCAATGTCCCGCTTCATTCCGTGCCACTGCTTGTACGATTTTATCCTCTCGAATGTCCTATGCATTCCCTGGTGCCCTCCCAAGGGATTATCGTGCATCTCCTTTAATATACTTTCCTTTTCTTTGGGGCTAATTTCCTCATTACTATTTGTTTCCTGGTCTATCTCACCTGACACTTGCGCTTGCCGCACGATTACGGAACTCTGTTCCGCCTCAGCTTGTGCTACGGAGGTTCTTTCTGCCTCCACATTTCGCTTTGAACTTATCTCTTCCTTTCCTTCATGCCTTATCCGGCTTAACGCGTCTGCATTACTGTTTAGCCTTCCTGGCTTATATACTACCTCGTAGTCGTACTCTTCGAGCTTTAGTCTCCACTTTAGGAGCCTCGAACTCGGATCCTTCACACTAAATATCCATGTTAGTGGCTTATGGTCTGTCACCACTGTGAACTTTCGTCCATACACGTATGGTCTAAACTGTTTTACCGCGTACACTATAGCCAACAACTCTTTTTCCGTTGTACTATAGTTCAGTTCTGCTTTGTTCAGTGCTCTGGATGCATATGCAATCGGCAAGTCTTCGCCAATCTTTTTCCCTTGCGATAACACGGCTCTCAACGCTGCGTTACTCGCATCCGTTGTGATTATAAACGGTTTTGTAAAGTCGGGATACTGAAGTAACGGAGGATTCACTAATTTCTCTTTCAGTTCCTTGAACGCATTCTTCTGTCATTCTCCCCATTGGTATTCTACTCCTTTCTTTAAGAGCTCATGGAGAGGTTTCGCAATTTTGCTGAAATTTGCAATGAAACGTCGATAGTACCCTATCAATCCTAGAAACCCTTTTAGTTCTTTTGTTGTTCTCGGCTGTGGGAAGAACTTCACCTTCTTCACCTTTGCCATATCCGATGATATTCCCTTGTCCGTGATACAATGACCTAGGAAGATTACCTCCTTCCTCAGAAATTCACACTTGTCCGGTTGCAACTTCAAATTGTGCTCTCGCAACCTGTCAAATATTTCCCGGAGTTTTTCGTTATGCTCCTGCAGGTTTTTCCCATAACATACTATGTCATCCAAATAGACAAAACATTTAACACCTTGTAAACCTGCCAATACTGTGTTCATTAGTCTCTGGAAACATCCTGGGGCTCCTTTCAGTCCCATCGGCATTCTTTTGTATTCGTAATGTTGATAGTTTGAGCTGAATGCCGTTTTCTCTCTGTCCTTCTCGTCCGTCAATATTTGATGGTACCCGCTTGCGAGGTCAAGCGTCGAGAAGTACTTGGCTTGCCCTAATTGATCCAGGATATTGGAGATATTCGGCAGTGGAAATGCATCGCCTACCGTGATGTCATTTAATTGTCGGTAGTCCACTACTATTCTCCATTTCTGCTTGCCACTTGCATCCAACTTCTTTGGAACTAACAGTAACGGTGCATTCCATGCGCTCTTGCTTTCGACAATTATGTCGTCCTTCAGCATTTGTTCTATCTGCTCTTTTAGCACTTCCTTTTGCGCTTCAGGGATCCTGTACGGTCTAGCGTTCACTACCTTCCCCGCGTGTTCCGGCGCAATCGGTATTCTATGTTTCACTGCAGAAGTATAGGACAGTTTGTCCCCCGGTAGATGAAATACATCTCCGTACTCCGTGCAGACCTCTGCTAGAGCGCTCTTTTCTTCGACATTCAAATGATCCATTCTGAGCTGCCTTCGCAACACACTAGCACGACTTTCCGTCTTACCTACTGCTTCAGTGCTACATTTTACTTCGCGTACTTTCGCTATTCTTTCTAACTCTTCCGTTACTAATCTGACATTTCCTAGTCGAACTCTGTCCTCTGACACGTTTAATGCACTTACTATGCATTTCCCATTTCGCACTTTTACTAAGGACTCTGGTACATGCACCCCCTCGTGCAATCTCCTGCCTCGGTATGACCATTTCTCTTTCGATTCCCCGTGGTACCTTTCCGTCCACTTCCAACAACATTATTCTTTCTTCCCGGGGCCCTATCTCCCCGCCTATTTCTGAATCTGCTTCTATCTCTTGTCCCTTTGGTTCTTCCTCTACTACTAAGGGTATATCTCGCCCTTTTAGTCTTATTACTTTACCCGCATAGTCCAGCTTGACTCTATGCTGTGTTAAGAAATTTCTCCCTATCAATCCGTCGTACGGAATGTCTAGACCTCTACCGTACACGTGAAATTTCTGTTTCACCTCTTCAGATCCGTCTATACTTAAGTTTATTTGTACCGTGCCTATTGTGCTAACGGCTTCACTCGTTACACCTTTTAACCGAAGCTTTTCTGTTTCATTGATTCCCAGCCTACTCTTTACCGGAATGCTCGTCCTCTTTAACAAACACAATTGTGCTCCTGTGTCTATTAGCAACTTTAAGTACTTCTTTAGTTCTATGCAGTACAACATTACCACGTCGTTTTCTGTTGCACAGTCGATTACCCTCACTGTGGGTTTACCTATTGCAACAAGGCCCGACTGCGCGGCCTTGCCGCCTCTTAGTTTCCCTGTACTACCTTTCCTGTTTTGCTCGATACTGGCACCCTGCCTTTTCTCCAGGCGTGCCAGGGCCCTTCGTGGCAGTCTTTCGCGTAGTGGCCCTGCCGCTTACACTTAAAGCACGCAACATCTTTTATTCTTGTGCACGGAACTCCGCAGTTCCCTGGTAAATTACACTGTGGACATCTCCACTCTCGTAACCCTCCATCGGTTTCTATATGATTCCCTCTGAATTCCCTTACATCTATCGGGTGAACTTTCCTTAACCGCACCCTGCATTTCATGTCTGTGTGTCCCGGCTTGTCACACCCATAGCAAAAGTTTGTAAATTCTTTACCTGTCATGGCTCGTACTCTATGCTCTGGCCTGCTTTTCCTACACTTGCTCGCTATGTGACCTCTCAGCCCACAATTGAAACATTTCAACTCTTTACTTTCTCTCGCGTTTTTTACAGCTTCTTTATTTCGAGTGTACGTTACCCTCGGGGCTAGTCCCCGCTCTCTCATGGACAATATCGCACTCTCCTTCTGCAGTGCCAACTCCACTGCTGCTGCCAACGTGATTTCATCGCCTCTGCTTCTCACTATTGTTTGTATTCTGTCATTACTTAAACCCTGTATAAAACATGCTCTTCCTAAGGAGTCGACTAGTTCTATTGCACCCAAGTTTTCTCTGGCCGTAACTCTGTTTACCGCTTCGCGAAAGTGTCTCTGCATTTCATCAATTCTGCTTGCCCACATTGCTATCGGTTCCCCTTGTCCCTGTCTGGCTTGGAAAATTTTACATGCGTAGTAGTCTATAGTACGCTTACTGGCATAATTTTCTTCTAAAACGTGTTTCACCTCTTGCCACGTACCTGTGCGTTCACGCACCTGCAATCTCGACCTGGCCTCACCGGTTATCTTTGCTTTAACGAACTTCAATAATGTTTTGTGTTCCTCAGGCTTTACTAATTCAAAAGCTGCATCGACATTTTCGATAAATTCTCTTAAATCCTTCTTGTTCCCTTCGAACACTTTCGACACAATTCATAGGGCCTCCTTTACTGACATCTTACCACTAGTGGAGGATGACGCAACTTCATTAGTTAGGGGCATCTTAACTAAGTTAACACTTTACACAACGAAATACAATATTCTTAATGCAGTTTTACAAGTACCGCTTCTCTTGTGGTGCGCCGCCTGCTGTGTTGGCTCGCGTCGTCCTGCGCTGCTTCGCGCTCTCTTTGTGCCCGCGCTGTCCCGCGCTGCTCCGCGCTGTCTTTGTGCCCGCGCTGTCCGCGCTGTTCCGCGCTGCTCCGCGCTGTCTCTGTGCCCGCGCTGCTGCGATGCGCCGGCCGCCGCTCTGCTGGGCTGTGCCGACCCCGTCGCTCTCCTCGGTTGCCGCTGCTACGGCTCCTGCCGCTTCTGCTGCTGCTCGGCCCGGACCCTCGGACTCGAACGCTGGCTGCTCAGGCACCTCTGTGCCTCGTCGCTCCGCGTCGCACTGCCGCTGTCCTGCGTTGCCCTGCACCCGCGAGGACTACCTTTCTGGACTCTGACGTACTGGTGCTACTAATGCTGAAAGTTGCGAGTCGCCACAACTTCCTGCCAATTGCCACAGTCGCTGTAGCAAAATCTAATGTCTCTGCCTCCTATTTGCCTATGCGCCTTTGTGATAACCCCACACCTGGCACCAAAAGTTTTTATTTATGTCGCGTCCCAAGCGTGGGTATTGCGAGGGATTGAGCGACATGGTTCGTGGATGGGATTTTAGCCGGTTGACTGTAATGAGAGGGAGACTTTTGATCTGGCTAAGAAGTAAAAATCCCTGGTTTTCACAAGGCTAGGAAGGTGATAGAAATTAAAGTCGTGATAACTTTAATAAATTGCAGTTTATTCTAAGTGAATACAAATCGCCCTATCTGACGGTGGTTGCACTCACAGGAAGGCCAAGTCTAATACAGAGACGGTGACTGACTCCACCGTTCCGACTGCCTACTAGAAGTTCTGCAACGTTTCTTAACACCCTACGTTAGAGTCCCGCGGCTACGCCCTGACGCTCTCCAGCGACTATCTCTGGCTGCCTGCCTACAGTCCGTTCCCCAGCCCAAGTCGGCTGCTGCTATCTAACTCTTCGCCCTCACCAGACAAGACCCGACACGTCAAGCACTCAGAGCGGCGTGCTCTCGGGTTTTGTTAGCGTTTCCCCTTCGACCCCGCCAGCGCTTGGCCTGACGTGGCGTCGAAGGCAACGTGTCCTTATTTGGTATCGTTAAAACATTGTTGTTGCTATTGTTCTTCAGAGGCTGAGTGGAGGGGCAGAGGCGCCTCTCCCTATATGGTCACGCACTGCGTCCTGAGCCCTTCATTGGCTCCTCATGACGTAGTGCGGTCCCCACCAAGGGCCCTCTTTCTTTCTCTCTCCACTCCCAGACCTCTCTCTCTGGCCAGGAATGCTTTCTGTTGATATTCTTAATTGCACAGACCTTCGTTTGTATCTACTGGCTGTTTACTTTCTTATCAAAGCACCCAGCTGCCCAGCAGTTTGAGTGCCGCCTCAGCTGGCCCTTCTGCCACGCCTGGCGTCCAGTGCTACAGTTTTAACTTCGTCCTACGTACTATTCTTAAGGTACTGCAATTAGACTTGGCTTGTTCCTGCGGTTACAACAACAGGTGGTAGACTTCGGTTTATTGGTAGAATACTGGGGAAGTGCAGTCAGTCTACAAAGGAGATTACTTACACATCACTCATGTGACTGGTTCTAGAATATTGCTCAAGTGCGTGTGATCCATACCAAATAGGACTAACAGGGGATATTGAATGTATACAGAGAAGGACAGCACAAGTGATCCATGGGAGAGTATCACAGAGATACTGAAAGAACTGAACTGGCAGGCTCTTGAAGGTAGATGTAAATTATCCCAAGAAAGTCTATTAGCAAAATTTCAGGAACTGGCTTTAAACAATGGCTCAAGGAATATACTACAACCCCCTATGTATCGCTCACACAGTGATTGTGAGGATAAGATTAGAATAATTGCTGCATGCACAAAGACATTCAAACAATCATTCTTTCCACACTCCCAAGTGTGAATGGATTTGTAAGAAACCCTAATAAGTGGTACTATGGGATGTACCCTTGGCCATGCATCTCACATTGGTTTGCAGAGTATAGATGCAGATGTAGATGTAAACAGAGTTCAAGAAACTGTCAATAACATTAAAAGTATTTAAAAATTACCTGCAGTCAGATCCTGTAATTGTATCTGATGTGCATTCACCCTTGCAATCAGTATGTTTTTGGCCTTTTAGCTTCATTGTTTTTGGAATGTTTCCCTTCCACATTTTCCTTTTCTTCCATTGTTTACTTTATTCTTTTCCTGATACAGTGGCACCTTCCATTTCTTTCAGAAATGAAAAGAAATGTATAGGTCTACAATATACAATATTAGCTGTTTTCTTCCAGTAAATAAATTTTGCAACTGAAGCCCTTTCTGCATGAAGTGATTCATTTATCCATTGCAGTGAGTGTGTATAACTTCTAAGTACACACTAGCACAGTGTTGTCACCATTCAAGGTGATGCATGGGGAAAAAAATGCCATCACCATTTGACATGACTGGACAGAAAGGAGGCAGGAACTGTGAGTTGGTCTGAGAATTTACAAGAAAAGATAGGGAAGTATGGAGAAAGGTCAATCGAGTGAATACTAAGTAGTTGAAGACGGAAGAGGATGTACCGAAGTAAGTGGGAACATTATCACAGTACAAAATAGGACAGTAGGTGATGTTATCATGTCCATATTCTCAGAAGAGGAAAATGAAGAAGTTTGTAACATGGTACCAGTCCCTGTACCATATATCAAGTGACTGAGACCACTTTATCAGTAAGTATAAAGCTACAGTTGCCAATAAGTTCAACAATTGACATGCAGAGCATTTACGACCACTCAAGAGTGCACCAGAAGTGATTCCATGGGGTTGGGGGGTGGAATTAAAGTGAGGAAAGAGCCAGAGAAGAAGAAACAGGATCCTGAACAACAGGAGAAAGAGGTCCAGACATATTAGGCTAAATATGCATTTAGGCAGGCAAATAATCAATATGTATTGTTTTTTGGATTTTAGATATTTTTCTCATATGTGTAATATGTGTTGCTTGTATTATTTCAGATAAGTTTGTGTTTTTTTGGTAGTGTAGGGTGAGTCTGTAGTATACTGAAATGTGCTGTTGGAGACAGCAGGTTTCTGAGGGGAGAGGAGGTGATAATGGTCCCTGTGTTCAGGTTGCTGTATGGAGAAAGGGGCAGAGGAGAAGAATACTAGTTTTGGCAGTGCTGTACCTCTTTGCTGAAGACAGAGTGGGGCACTGCAAGATCATCACCTGGACTGAGGAGTTATATTTTCCATGCAACAAGATGTAGGAGGTAATCAGGGAAGTGCCAGCCATCGACACGCCGCACGAAACCAGAAGGCTAAAAAAGGAAATGGATAGATGCTGGGAGCAGAACTCTGGAGACCCTATTTCAGACAGCAGATGCAAGCGATGTGAGCAAATTGAATGAAACAAGGGTTTAGTGGAGGCAAATAGTGGTAATAGAGTGACATTGAGAGTGACAATGGTTTCGCAAAAAGAGCAACAATGAAGTGGCATTCCACATAGACCGTAAATATGGAGAATGGCATGTTGAACAACACACACATGCTTTGGCAGCTTACCTAGGAAGTGACAGATTATCGCAAGCCTCATCTAGTACTCTGAACCGAGATTTGGAAGCCGTACAAGCATGGATGCAAGTATTGGATGTGAGTATAGCATTGACAAGATAGTTGCAGTATCTAGGGGATAGCATTTGGGATACAAGAATAGAACTGATGAAATTGCAACCCATTCTTCAGGTGCGCCATGGGCAGTTAAATCTGGCCTTGCTGTCTCCTGAGCAGTGTTTGAGAGGACTGAGGAAGGAACAAGGGTAATTAGCATCAGAATTACAATTTGTAACATAGCCAGGTAGCAAGAAGTTGCCTTGACATTGAGAGTGTAACAGTGGATGTGACGATGAATAATGCATGATTGTACATATCAGTGAGGATACCAGAAACGAGTGAGTATGTGTTATTTAGATGTCACAGAGGGCCACACCTGTTGGGCGTAGTTAGCAACAGTTGGTAAATTTGTGCTAGTGAGAGAAGAAGGGGTGTCTCCAATGGCAAAAGACAGAGATCATCGCAGAATAAGACTGAGGGTGAGCTTCAACAGTGCCAGATCAGGATTGTCACCATATGCCCAATGCATGAGGTTGTAACAGGTGGAAGTACATGTCATGCAACTGTTCAGAAGTAGAGCAGAAGGACATCCATGTCAGAAAGAGGTGACTGAACCAAAACATTATTTCTGGAGACCAGATTTACATTAGAAATACTTATTATATGATAATGTAGTGGTAGCTGGTGGCTGTGAGTGAGGAAAACTCATGGAGCAAGACATTTACAGTTGCAAGGCAGTGGGTTGTTGATTGACAGGATCTACATTTCATTTACCAGTCACTATGATGGGAATTTGTCTGTTGGATACAACACAGCTACCACTATATTGGCCAGACAAAAATCTGATGTTGCCCAAACAGAGCCTTACTTTCCTTAGTAGCGACATCACCATTTAGGATAGGGAAAGTTAGTTTTGTGCTATATTTTTGAGCACGAGTTACAGCCAGGTGCGGGCCAAATTGCGGTAAGTTACGCATACCAGCAGTTGCGAAGGCAAATAGAAGCCACAGGGGCATAGAACTGCTGGAGAGGATGCACACAGCAGTTTCGATGGCACAAGTCACAGGCAGAAGAGGGCCACTGGCTAACCTAGCATGCGTGCTGCGAAGTGGCGTGCTTAGCAAAACAGAGTCGCACAGCCAAGTATAAATAGGTGCCGCTTTCTAATGAGATTCATTCAAGTGTGGCAGCTCTCCTGGATGGTGGGGCGTGTCACACCACTGGGTGACACGCAGTAACAGGGAGAGTTAGTTCTGTGTGATATTCGGAGCACGAGTTACAGCCAGGTGCTGGCCGGATTGCAGTAAGTTATGCATACCAGCAGTTGCGAAGGCAAATAGTGGCCACAGGGGCGTAGAACTGCTGGGGAGGATACACACAGCAGTTTCCATGGCACAAGTCACAGGCAGAAGAGGGCCACTGGCTAACCTAAGTGTTATGCATATATGACGTGAAGTTGCATGCTTAGCAAAACAGAGTCGCACAGCCGAGTGTAAATAGGTGCCATTTTCTAATGAGATGCATTCAAGTGTGGCAGCTCTCCTGGATGGTGGGGCGTGTCACACCACTGGGCAACACGCAGTACCAAATGGGGCAACAGCGTCCCAGTCCACTGCGGGTCATTGGTTCATCCCTCTGAGCCTGACACGAGGTCCGCAGCCAACGAGCGGTGGGCCACTCTTCGGCTCGCTACTGTCTTGGCTCCCGACACATGCTGGAGACTTCCAAGGCGAGTGCCGCAGATTCAGACACCAGATTGAGGGTGGTCGTTGCTGCCGTATTCTCAGCTATGCCAGCAAGGAAGAAGCAGCAGTGAGGTCGGCCTACAGCTCCTGGCGGAGCAGTGCGGAGTCAACAGGGATGGTGGCCACTGAGTCAGCTGCTGGCACAGCCATCCTGACATCATTGGAACTCAGTGGGCCGGCCAAGGCCGGCACGAAACAGCGTTGCGTTGCACAGGCCACTGGGGTGCTTCCTCAGCATTGCGGGGCTCTGTGACGCAGACCGAGGTGAATGGAGCACTGTAGTGGAAACAAATAAATCATTTGGAAAGTTCTAGCTCAGTTTTAATGTGGAAACTCTGGCACCCACCCACTACATTTGGTGTCTTCCCACTACATTTGGTCATCCTGATACATTCAATGGCAGAAAGCCACCGCAACATTTGGTGTCAGAATAGTGGATGTTGTCTGTCCAGTATGACGTTCGAGCCCACCACCTGCAGTACAGTCACAAGATGTGGTGAGTGCTGACAAAATTGTTCTTTTTGAGTATTGGACATTTTCTTTGTTTTTTGTGTGGCATAGTATTTTTTGTTGTCAGAGTAAGCGTCAGTGTTTTTGGGGCAGTAAGATTTATTGTTTTCTTGTAGCATTTAATTACTTTTGTATTGGCTTATGATGATACTGAGTATCATGATACGGAGCTGTAGGAAGTCAGTTTATTCCTGTATTTAATCCTGGAACAAAATGACTAACTGGGAATGGAAGCAACACAATGGCAGAGTCAAGGATGCAAGGTGTGTTGGAACCAGAAGTGGCACGGATTTGGTTGGAAAAAGTAGCACAATTGACAGCAGACAATACGCAGTTGAGAAATGAATTAACATCTAGAAGTGAGCGGGAAACCACATCTGATCAGTTGTTGTTGCCTAGGGTGCAGGAGATTGATCCAGCCACCGCCAGTTTGATTATTCCATTTTCTGGCAAGGCATCTGAGGATGTGCGTTCATTTCTGCAGGATTTGGAGGCTTCAGCAGTGATGAATGGTTGGTCTGATGAGCAGTTGTTACACGTAGCCAAGATTAGATTAACGGGTGATGCGAAGACATATGTAAGGTGTTCTGAGGCCTTAAGGAAGGCAGGACAGTTTAAACAGTTAAAGGGGAAGGGCTTTTACAAAGGTACAAAAAGCAGAATAGTGCTTGGTACTTTAGGGTTGAGTACAATGATGAAGAGACAGGGGGAGACAGTAGAGAAATTTGCGGACAAAATAAGGGAAATTAATGAGTATACTTACGAGTTGGGTCAGAGCGATGGAGCGAATAGTGTTCTGTTGCAGGAGGCCGAGCAAAGGGCACATGATGTATTTTTGAGAGAGTTACCGCCACATATGTCACAGAAAGTGTGTGAAGGGAATCCAAAAGATTTATATTCGGCCATTCAGCTGGCAATTCAATGTGAGGAAATATATGTGGCGACAGGGGTATGTGAGAGGCAAACAGTGTTTACGGCGGGTATAAAATGTTATAAGTGTGGTCATAAGGGACATGTGCAGAGGCAGTGTACTCAGTCACAAAGGAATAGAGGAAAGGGCAGAAATCAGCAGCGTGAAGGATGGAGAAGTGGAGATAGGAGAGGTGAACACGCGTTAAACAACAGAGGAGGCCAGAGACCCACCTAAGGGAGCTCACATTTAATTTCAATGCTACAAATACGTATGCAGAGGTGGAATGTTCAGTGGTAGGATCAGGATCCATAGGAACTAAAAGTTGAAGATTTTGTTGGACACAGGGGCGCGAGTGTCAGTGGCTACTAAGAATATAATGGGACAAAGGAAGCTAGACCCACCATGTTATAGATTGCGTGGGGTTATAGATTGTGTGGGGTGGGGGATAAGGACAGGGGTCAGGGACAGTTGACTTTTGCATAGGGAAAGTCTGATTTAATGCATGTATGGAGGTAGTACCATGGGTAAGCGATGGCTACGACATGATCCTAGGAGTAGATTTATTGCATCAACATCATGCCAAAATTGACCTTGGACAGTGAACTGTGGAACTTGGTGGAATGTTATTTCAGCTAGGGGAAACTGTTGTCATTGCAGAGCTGTCATGAGGGGCGTTCAACATAATGAACAAACCAATTGAAAGGCATACATTAGCATTAAGGCTTAACCCTTTGCACTCCGTAAGGCAGACACAGGGCAGCTCCGTGCGCTCTTATTTAAATCGCTGCCACCTGGGCGGCAGTGCACCGCAGAGATTTGCACGGATCTCTTTGTGGAAACAATGTGGTCGCTGGCAAACAATTGGGGTATACATTAAAACAAAATGTGTGCTTTCATTCATATATTTACGTAAGTTTTTACGGTACAAAACTTTCAATTGTGTGGAATTGTTTGAAACACTCTTCAGGGTGGAGAGCTGGGTTTCGTGAGCATGTTTCGCAGTAATACACAGTTTCACACCTGCCACCTTTCTTTTTTCTGTCTGAGCACACTGCACAATCCTTATGCTTGTTCTCAGGAAGCTTGTTGATAATGTACAACTTCCATTCAAGCATTCCTCGTCATCAGAAGTTGAACGACATCCTCGTTTCTGTCCTTGAGTTCTTTCTTCGGCAACTAATCCTCTTATAGCACTTTTACATAATGCTTTGTGAGACAGTATTGTCAACTTGTTTTTCTCACAGTGGTTCTTGTATAGTAAATAGCTGGTTACAAGTCCTACCTCCAACAGCCAGAAGTATAGTTTTCGCCACCACTTGAGACTTTTCATTAGAAAACCGCAACTGGAAATAAAATTGTCAGATCGATCAACTCCACCCATTTTTGAAGTATAATCAATAATCACAGTTGGTTTCTTTATTTCTTTCCTTTCCTTTCTGTTTCTCCTTTCTATAAGTGACACTGAGTTATTGGCTTTTGTAGAAAGCATGAGAACTGTTCGTTTATCTTGCCATGCCAGAACCATCATTTTGTTGTTGTGGAGGCATTTTATTTCGTGCTTCCTTAGACGCAGAGCTCCTTTCTTGATTGCAGCTGGAAGGTTTTTGTGATCGTTCCTGTGAGATGCATGTTCTGTTTCAACAGCTCATCAGCTAATGCAACACTTGTATAAAAACGGTCAGCGTACAAATGATACCCTGATTGCCCTGTATTATTTCTGATATTAGCTAGCAGCTGAAGAACTATTCTCTCAGAAAAATTCAAGTGTGGACAAATGAATGACTCAGTTGTTACAGCGCCAAAATAGGGTATCAAACTTCAGATATAACCATTTGATGAATCCGAAATTACATAAACTCTGAGTCCCCATTTTGTTGGTTTTTGAGGATTGTACATTTTGAATAATACATGACCCTTGAACGATACTGTAGATTTATCAGCAGCTAAATACTGATATGGTCAATAAATTTCGAGAAACGTGCTAGACAAGTAATTCAGTACATTTGTCACTTTACTCAGACGTGAATGAACCTGACTGTTGACATGTGTAGCACTTGTCGAATTAGAAACATGAAGTGCCCAGAAAATTTGCATAAATCGTCGGCGACTAAAACAGTCTTGAAAGAAGTTGAATGATTGTAACCATTCTCTTGAAAAAAAGTCCTGCAAGTTCTTACACTTTTGTAATGCCATATTCAGTAGCACACCATGGAAGCGTTTCATTTCTTCCATGGTAACATTTCTCCAGTCCCAGAATGCAGAATGTTGTGGAAGTGGTGTCACTTTGGGTATTTTTGATGTAGCATACCTATTCGTTTCATCTGGTATTTGTTGAAATAGGTTATCTGTAAAAATTAATTGAAAGAATCCGACGGGCGACAATGGAACAGAACTACTTTCTGTTATAAAACCACACTTTGATTCGTCAAAAGGAAAATCTGTGAAGTCAGTGTCAGTGTCGCTCCACATTCACCACGAATCCTCTGCTGAATCACTAGAAACATGCACATTGCCACTGTTTTTTTCGTCATTGTCACTCGAATTGTTTTGAAATGAATCACTGTCATAATCAAAATAATTTTCACTCTTGTTTTCACTTAGAGATTGCTCTAAAAGATCTAAAATGTCTTCCTCAAAAAGAACTGTACGTGAAGAACTAGTCATTTTGAGCACGTGGACTTGAACGTAATAATCACAATCTTTGACTTAACACAGCTGCTACTGTTCGACACTGAGTTAACACTAGTTCTCCTAGATGGCAGCACACTGCAGCAATAATGCCTAGTAAACTCAAAATACATCTGAGAGCTTCGATAAGTTGTGTCGAATGAGGCTCGACATCGGAGCAGAAAATAAATTTCGCGATGTCGAGTGGCACTCGACATTGGAGTGGAAAGGGTTAATTTGCATGAGTGTGTGTCTAGCGGCACTGGGAAGTCGCTTTGGGTAAGTGTGAAGTCGAAGCTACCTGTGGGTACAGTATGTGTTATTGAACCATTGGAGGATAATGAAGTTTTGGGTTCACTGGGTTGTTGTGTGAAACATAGTGTACGTGTACAGGAGGGGAATGACAGGCAAGTAGTTCCTGTGAACATGGATAATTTTAATGCTGTAGGCGCAAATGTGAGGAAAGGAGTTTTGGTAGCAAATTTGGATGTGCCAGATGATGAAGACTTGTGTTCGAGAGGTAGGCGAAGTGATCAACCACTAACTGCTGATAGAACTGCATTGCGTGACAAAATTAAGCATTTGAAAGTAGGAGAAAGAGAGCATATGGAATAATTATTGTGGGAATTTAATGTTTTGTGTTTTCCAGAGGGGCCATTACCAGCAACTCCATTAGTTCAACGTAGGATACCAACAGGGAATGAAGCACCTGTTTACAGTAAACATACAGAATACCGAGGTATTTGCAGCTGATTGTGGAGGATTTCATTGATCAGCAGCTTGCGGACGGTATTATAAAGCTTAGTAATAGTTGCTGGGGAGCAGGCATTGTTGTTGTGCCTAAAAAAATCTACAGATGGAACTAAGAAATACAGGTTCTGTTGTGACTACCGATACCTCAATAAAAAGATCCCATTCCAAACATATCAGAGACTTTGGATCACTTACGACAGTGCCAGTACTTTTCTACGATGGATTTGACAAGTGGTTATCATCAGTTAGAGGTGGCTCCAGAGGATCGTCCAAAAACTGCTTTCTCTACACCTGGAGGTCATTACCTGTACATTAGAATGCCATTCGGATTGAAAAATGCTCCAGCAACATTTCAGAGGTTGCTAGACAGTGTCTTGAGGGGTTTGAAACCACAGCACTGTCTTGTCTATTTTGGTGACATTATAGTGTTTTCAAGTAGTATGGTGCAACATAGACAGCAGTTAAGGGAAGTTTTTATGAGGTTAAGAGCAGCTTGTTTGACGTTGAGCCTGTAGAAGTGTCATTTTGCATTTGAAGAAGTAAAATATTTGGGTCATATTATCAGTAAGGACGCAGTGCGAACAGATCCGAGGTTGGTACAGGCTGTAAGGGAACCGAAAACATTTAAGGAAGTGCAGTCATTCATTGAACTTTGCAATTTCTATCGAAAGTTTGTGAAGGGTTTTGCAGATTTAGCACAGCCATTGATGCGAGTGTTATGGAAGCGTGTGAAATTTGAGTGGACAGAAGAATGTCAAGAAGCATTTGACAAACCGAAAGAAGTGTTAACATCAAGTCCAGATTTTGAAAAGGAGTTTATACTAGTATTCGATGGATCAAATCAAGCATTAGGGTGTGTTCTTCATCAGAAAATTGATAGGAAAGAACATCCTGTAGTCTATGCGTCTAGGCAGTTGAATGCAGCAGAGAAGAATTACTCAACAACAGAGAGGGGGATGCTTAGCGTAATCTATGGAATCACATATTTTAAATGTTATTTATAGGAGAGAAGATTTCGAGTAGTGACAGATCATGCTGCATTGAAGTGGTTGTTGGGATTGAAGGATCGGTCCACTAGACTCGCTCATTGGGCTGTGAGGCTTAGTGAATTCGACCACGAGGTGGTGCACCAGCCTGGGAAGAACCACAGTAATGCAGATGCACTAAGTAGGAAGGTGGCAAAAGTAGAAGTCATAGGTAGTGATCTAGAGGTGTGGCGAAAATTACAGGATGCGGACAACAATTGTGAATTGTATCGGACACAGCCACAACTTAATATGTATGACGGTCTTCTGTGCAGGGAAACAAAGTTAGGCCCAAGGGTAGTAGTACCAGCGAAGTTGAGGGATGAGGTTTTAAAGGAAGCACATGATCATGTGTTATTTAGTCATGGAGGGTGTAGAGCGATGAATAGGACAGTGGCAGAGAGGTATTGGTGGAGAGGTAGGAAAGGAGATGTGGATCAGTATGTCAAGAACTGTATACCATGTACGCAGAGAGCAGATTTGAGTTGGAAACATATACAGTTACAACAATTACCGGAAGCGACATGTCCATTTTCTTTGCTCAGGATTGATGTCTTAGGACCTTTTAGGCGAACACCATGAGGGAACAGATTCGTTCTGACAATAATAGGTATTTGGAGATGGTGGCTGTGCCAAATCAACCGGCAGCAATGGTCGTGCAAGCCTTAGTAAATAACTGGGTTTTGGAGTTTGGTGTACCAGAGACAATAATTACTGACCAAGGGACCAACTTCATGTCAGATTTAATGAAGGAACTGTGTAAATTGTTGAATGTAAAGAATTTGAGGACGAGTGTGTTGCATCCACAGGCCAATGGAAGGACAGAATGGGTACACTGAACAATCGGGAAGATGCTGAGTTTTTATGTGGATTCTCATCACCGTCAGTGGTATGAGTATTTGAAGCATATTGTATGTGCATACAATGCAAAAGTCCATACAAATACCACTTTGTCTCCGCATGATGTAGTGTATGGGTAAAAAATGCCATCATCGTTTGATTTAGTGAAGCTACAGAAAGGAAGTACTGGTGAATCTGTATGTCAATTCACAAGGACAGTTCGGGATGTTTGGAAACAGGAACAAAAGGCGAATACAAAGGCTTTGGAAAGGCAGGAAGACGCAGTAAAGCAGAAAGGAAGTTTACTGCAGTATAGAGTGGAGCAATGGGTAATGCTGTCCAGCCAATACACGCAAAAAGGAAAAAACGAAGAAGTTCATCACGAGGTATCAAGGGCCATACCAAGTTGTTGAAACCACATCTCCCATTAATGTTAAGCTTCAGCTGTGAACTAGAACAATGATAGTACACATTGGGCAGTTACAGCCATGTAAGGGCTGCCCAGATGTGATTCCAGGCATGTCACAGGAAGGAAAGAGGAAGAAAGAGAGAGTGAAGAGAGGTGCTAAGCACAGAGAAAACCAGGAATATAGAGTACGGCATGAAGTACCATATGCTTTGCAATCTAGAAAGTAGTAGAGTATTTGTAGTTTTTTTGTTTTTGTGTCATGTGTCATTGGGTTTGCGTAGAGTAATTAGGCATTGTATTTTATATGTGTTTTCGAGTATTGTAAGCCTGCTAGGGGCAGCAGACCTTTTAAAGAGGGAGGAAGGGTGATGGTGATCCCTGTCCTCAGGTTATTGAAAAGGGAAGTGTAGCATCTGACAAATGTGGAGTGTTGTTGGAGGAGAAATCAAACACAGTTCTGGATAAATAAATGCGTCACAGAAAATTTTGCGGCAAAGCCGTGATAAATATGTGTTGAACGATGTCAGGGTCATATGATTCCCTGTTTAAATTTTTAATTATTGACAGTGCTGGGTCAGGAATGTTGTGTTTATTGCACCAGTTCATATAATGTAATTTAAGGATGAAAGTAGTCACACAATCAGTACTGAGTTTGGATCAAAAATAGTAAATATTGGAGGAAAACCTGCGAAGTTACAAATATGGGACACATGCATGGTGCAGTTATTTTTAGCCAGGGGGAAAGGAACAGACTGTCCAAGGAAAATCATGGAGCTAAAATTGAGCTTGCAACAGGTCGGGATGCATTGGATTTTCTCCACCTACGAGGATTTGTTAGTAGTAGCAATTTGTTTTGAGCGGGGAGTACTTGCAGAAGTGAAATGTATAGAGCTTGAGGGGAGTGGAATTCTAATCAATGGAACTGCGTGTAACATAATAGGACCAACCTTCCATCTGCCAGCATCAATTTCAGGAGTCACACATTTGAATGTTACACAGCCACAGCTGTACTGGCCAGAAACCACTTTAGAGTTTTTGCCAAGGCAGAATCTGACCTTGTTAAATCAAACTCTGGAGCCAGGTATGTTGAGACCCATAAACCAGTTCATTTTAGAGCAAGAGGGGCACATATCAGCCGAACAGCTTGTTCAACATGTCACTCAGTATAGGGAAAGGCAACGGCAAATAATGATCATTTTAAACACCTCTGTGCCAAGTGTCATTGCAGCCTTAACTTTGTTATGTGTTGTTTTCTTTCTGATCAGGCGGAGAGCCAGTTCCCAGAGGGATCCAAGGGTAGTCCAAGTCCCAGTAGATTGGATACTGAGGGTGTAGGTAAGGGGTTGAATGAGCATTTAGTGGAGTGGTCATCCATTAGGAATTTTTTATGTTTTTTCCCCTCATGTCATGTGCTTAGGAGCACTAGACCACGTCTAAGTTTTCTAATAGTAAGTGTGTCACAAGCACCAATCCAAACAAGCTTAAGAGTTAGTTAAAGGATGACCCGGGGACCGGGTCTTTCCGAAGAGGGGAATAATGTAGCGGCACCACAGTTTAGGATAGAGAAAGTTAGTTTTGTGCAATATTTGGAGCACGAGTTATAGCCAGGTACAGGCCGGATTGCAGTAAGTTATGCATACCAGCAGTTGCGAAGGCAAATAGAGACCACAGGGTGTAGAACTGCTGGAGAGGGCACACACAGCAGTTTCCATGGCACAAGTCACAGGTAGAAGAAGGCCACTGACCAACCTAAGTGTTATGCATACATGATGTGAAGCGGAATGCTTGACAAAACAGAGTCGCACAGCCGAGTATAAATACGTGCCATTTTCTAATGAGATTCATTCAAGTGTGGCAGCTCTCCTGGACGGTGGGGTGTGTCATATGGCCAGGCTACACACAATAACAAATGGGGCAACAGCATCCCAGTCCACGGTGGGTCATTGGTTCGACCCTCTGAGGCCGACGCAGGGTCCGCAGCCAGCCAGTGGTGGGCCACTCTTCGGCTCGCTACTGCGGGCAGTCGTCTTGGCTCCCGACACACACCAGAGACTTCCGAGGCAAGTGCCACAGATTCGGACGCCGGATTGTGGGCAGTCATTGCTGCTGCATTCTCAGCTATGCCAGTGAGGGAGAAGCAGCAGCGGGGCCAGCCTGCGGCTCCCAGTGGAGCAGCACGGAGTCAATGGAGACAGTGGCTGCTGAGTCGGCTGCTTGCGCAGCCATCCTGACATCATTGGAACTCAGTGGGCCAGCCAAGGCCAGCATGACATAGCATTGCATTACACAGGTTGCTGGGGTGCTTCCTCAGCATTACGGGGCCCTGTGACGCAGACCGAGGTGAACTAAGCACTGTATTGGAAACAAATAAATCATTTAGAAAGTTCTCGCAGAGTTTTAATACGGCAACTTCTGGCACGCACCCACTACATTTGGTGTCTTTCCACTATATTTGGTCATCCTGATACATTCAGTGGCAGAAAGCCGTTGCAACACCTTAATGGAATTTTCAAACCCAGCCTGGACCCTTCATTGAGTAAGATGATGGCTTCACAATAGGGGCAAATGTAATTGCTGCACGTAAAACAATATCAGCAATATCGGGATGGTAGATGTGAGGTGAACATGACCTTGAGTGTCACAATTTCTTGTCCCATAGTTACTCTGATTTTGCTTGTCTTAGCCTTTCCATATCTGAGATGATGAGCTATTCAGGGACCAGATCCAGGGACATGTTAAGTTCATGTGGACTGTATTCCCTCAGTGAGGGATGGAGAATAGATTGTTAGGTTCAGAATTAATGTGGTAATTGTGTAACAAGTAGGAATAACTGCTCTAATTGTAATTCTATTTGTTTACAGATTAAGGGGAGAAGCAACCTTAAGAGGAAACTTGGTCCATGTAGGACCCGAGGGGTTGCGTCTTCGCTGTGGAGGAGGAGCAGTGTAACAGTACCACCCAGTTCTTAGCTTAAACACTGAGAAGTAGTGAGAAAGCTGTTGTGAAGCATTGCATTAACATCTGTGGGCTGATAGCTGCACGTGTGTTGACATGTAATAACATTCGTGTAAGGGGACTGTTAGATGAGGCTAGCTGCTCTTAGAAGAAAACTGCACCACACAGTGATAATGACTAGCAGATGGGTCACTATTATCACACTGTCATCACACCAAGCCTCTTGTTATAGTGACATGACTAGGGGCCAGGGTTTATCAGAACAAATGTGCCTTGGAGCGATATAAACATGTTTGAATTTTGAGGCAGAAGGCATTATCATTTTGCTGGAATCCAACAACACCATCATGACGCCAGGGCCATGCTGGGCAGTGTCATGGCTGGGCATCACCAGCAGCAGCTGTGGGTTCAAGACAGGGTCATACCTGCCACTGCTAGCAGTAAGTTCCTCACAGGACTTCATGCCACAGCCCCGCCAGCGTGCTGTTTGTGTTTGCTGCCACCAGCGCTAGGTTCCCCACAAGTCTTGGTGTTACAGCCCTGCCGACCTACCATCCGTGCCTGCTGCCACCAGTGCTGAGTTCCTAATGGAACTTAGCGCTAGCCACTATCTAACCCCTGCCAGAGTGTGGCAAGTTGAATTCTGTGCACAGCCATCTCCACACACTGCTGTGTTAAATGTGTGCAGAGCCAAGGGGCCACCAGGGCTCCATGCCGCTGAGGGAAGTAGGCCACTGGGCTGCAACAGTTGATGAACCTAAAGCAGACACTTATGTCAAATAAGTCAATAACATTGAATAGCTAGGCCATTGTCAGCAAAGAAAAAGTCCAAACTATGTACACACCCAACTCCTGGGCCACAGATCACAGGTACCTTGAAGAAGAGTTAAATCAGTTGAAGAGAACAAACTGTGCACATTCGAGGAGTGTAGGCTGAGTCATGCAGTTCCAAGTACTGGGATGCCAGCCGCATAATTATAGATGTGCAGATGAAGTGACTGCTGGTGGCTGTCATGGTGCTAACTATGAGGCTGGTCCACATCATATTTTGTCACAGTCATGGTCATGCGTGAGCTGTCATTTGTAAGATGCTAAACTCAACTGGTGGACTGACTGAGTCACTGTACAGCTGGCACAAGAATGTGACCACCTATTATGTTTGATGTCAGCATGCAATAAACACTCACAGACAGTAGGTGGCAGTACTAGCTGTGGAAGGTATATAAAGTGTGTCAAAGGGATGCTGAAAACAGTGCTGTCTTTGTCATAATGAGAAAATGGAGTTATTTATCTGACATCCAGAAGGGTGTGGTCATTGGCTTTCAGGCCAATGGTGGAAGCATTTCCAAAATGGCTAAGTTTGTAAGCTGTTTGAGTGCCATCATGGTTAAGTATACTATCCATGGTGCCAAAACTGGTGCCGAGGCAACAGTGGTGCACCACAAGCCATAGATGACAAGGCTTCGTCTTGTCATAGTCCATGCGACACCACCCATCGGTTATGTGAGTCCTCCCTCGGGCATGGGTGTGTGTGTCGTCCTTAGTGTAAGTTAGTTTGTTAGATTAAGTAGTGTGTGAGCTTAGGGATCTATGACCTCAGCAGTTTGGTTCCATAACAACTTACCACAAATTTCCAAAACAAGGCTTAACAACAGCTGCATGCACGTTGAGCAACTGACTGCCCAGATCAACAGTGTCTCTTCAATGATCATTCAGCAAATGTTGCTTTGTGTGGGCCTCTGCAGCAGGTGTCTGGTTCATGCACCAATGCTGACTGCTGTTCATTGGTGATGAAGCCTGGAATTTGCATGCCAATACCAGAACTGGATATCCACTCAGTAGCAGATGACCTTTTCAGATGAATCACATTTTACACTCCATCAGACAGATGACTGTTGGCATGTATGGCATGAAACTTCCTGAAGCAGAAACTATGAAACAATCATTGGAAGGGTCTAGGCCGGAGGGAGGATTGTGGCCTCGAGAATGCTTTTGTGACATTCCATGGGTGATGTCATCATTCTGGAAGGCACAATGGATCAACACAAGTATGCATCTATCAGTGGGAACCATCTCCACCCCTACATGCAGTTTGTTTTTCTTCAGCACAATGGAATCTGCTAGCAGGACAATGCAGTGTGTCTCACAGTTCACAGTGCATGTGAGTGGTCCCATGACCACCAAACTCTCTGAAATTAAACCCAACTGAGATTCTGTGGGACAACCTCATCCTGGCCATTTGTGCCCTGTTCATATTCTGGCAATTAAGGTACTGAGTGATCCAGTGTAGGCCATAATTATCATACTGAAATGAAATGAAACTTGGTAGATATGCTAATATGTTAACTTGGAACCAATTTACGTTGGAAAAAAATGTTAGTTCCAGCTGTGGCCACCAGCTGCAAATCTGTCACTGTACACTGTTTATATGATGGTATGACATCCATGCTGTCATTTGACAAATCATAATGTGAGTGAACAATGTGGCTATCGAGAAGAGAGAACTTGTGTTGTTAGTAGCAAAACTGTTTCATATGGATGGCAGCAGCTACACTGCTGCATCGAGAGAGTATTTCTGACTGAAAGATCTGAGGGGAGGTCTGAAGTCACTAAAATATATAAAGAAGGTGATAATGAAATTCAAAAAGTAGTAGTCAGTAATAAAGTCAGAATTATGCCTTTCTCACTTCTTTAACCTTTGCTGCCCATGTACCATTTCCAACCCATTAATATGGAAATATTTCTGTATTTCTTTCATGTATGCACAGCATCAGATTTGTATGTGGTGGCCAAAATTGGAACTAATTTTTTCCAGCATAAATAGGTTCCTCATTAAGGTATTAGTATATCTACCAAGTTTTGCTACCATACGATAATTATAGCCCACAATGGACCTCTGTGAGTAGCTGCACTTTACTTATAACCACCCGGTATGTATAACTGAATTAAAATGCAAACATACTTCTCTGAAAAATGATTGCCAAAGAAGGCCATTTCAAAACTGCAACCACAGGTGAAAAAGCAAGAGTGTAATATGTTATTGGATTATTTCTTACCTTTGATTATTTCTTACCTTGTGCTGCACCTAACAGGAGTTATGCTGTGCGTAACCTCCTGCTGCACACAAACATACACACAACCACCCATCCATGACCCCCTCCCCCCCCCCTCCTGCATCCCACCAGTACACAGATAAATTATAAAATGATGAGGACTGGTTGCCCTCATTGACCTACAAACTAAAAAGCTATAATTATACAAACCTAGTCAAGATTTTCTGCTCAGGTTTATGGTGTTCATTATGAATTTTAGGTTAATGCTATGTATCTTCAGCTCATGCAGTCACAATTATTATATTTTACCTGCATGTCTTTAGCTCATGTATTCACAATCATTACATTATGCCTGCGTTTTTATCTAGAATGTACATACCTTAGAGTAAAGGAGACCATTTACCAAAAAGTAGAAGTGTTGAGTCACTGACAGGAGCACACAAAAAAAGAAAGAAAACTTTATAGCTTGCATAGTAATCATTTTTTGAGCTAGAACACACACACACACACACACACACACACACACACACATGCATGTGCAAACATACATACCCATAAGACCCTACATGATGCCAGCAGGTTACTCAAAACCTGTGCTGCATTTCATTAGGTCGGCTAGTTTGAGGTATGAGCTGTGTTGGGTGGGGTGAGTAATGGAGATAGAGGTGGCAGGCAGGAAGAGGGGTTGGGGTGGGTGGCTAGTGGCATGAAGGGATGCAGCAGTTTTGCCCACTGGGAATGGAGGAGGGAGGGGTGGCAGGTGCATGGACTAGATATGTGGCAGACAAGTGTCAGAGCCAGTGATGAGTGGTGCATGCTGAAAGTGACATGGTACTTGAATTGGGAGAGGGTAGTAGGAATGGGGAATTGGACAGATCTTGAATCTGATTCTTCCACAAGAGTTATGATCCCTGTGACAGGGGGCTGGGAGGGAGAGTGGTGGAGGCCTGGACTAGGGTGGTGTGTAGGGTAGGTGGGCAATGGAACACCACTTTAGGAGGGGTGGGAAGAATCTTGAGTAAAATGCTCCTCATTACAGGGCATGACAAAGGATATAGTTCAGCTGTTCGAGTCCAGGGTGATGTTGACTGATGAGGGGTGTAATCTCCTCCCTCCAAATTAGTCTTTTATGAAGATTTGAGGGGAGTGAAGATTAGAATAAACTTTCTAGTTTACTTAGCTTTTCATGTAGAGTTTCTCCAGTTCTTCTTGTCTAGGTGTAGTGATTCTTGAAGCTGAAATTCTCACATTTTGGGTCCTTATGGTTGAATTGATCTAAATAAATTTGAAGATTGTAGTTGCAGAATTTTTATTTTTATATAAATATATTATTTCATATTTTAGTATATCATACAGTCTACTAATTTTTCACATTAACCCAGATAGTCCTGAATTATTTGTTTTTCAAAAATTGATTTATATCTTATGTACATTCATTCACAAGGTTGTAAGGAAGAAAGTAAAAACAATTTTGAGTATTTATTTTTATTTAGTATTTCCAAAAATGGGCGTCCTTCTAGAAGGACGTCAGGACAATGAGGGAACATGTTTTTAAAGTATATGACATTGCACAATTAACTTGTTTTGGTTTTTATACTTTTAAATAAACATAAATAAATTTGAATTATGGGCTAAAACAGCTAAAAAATACAAAAAACAAAGAAAATAACGTATACACATATTTTATGCACTAGTATGATAAGACAAAAAGCAACAAACATGAAGTGATTTGTCACATTTTATGCACATAGTAGTAGTTTTTTTGTGGCAACTTCGACATTTCAGCTGCTTCTTCTTCTTCTTTTTTTTTTTTTATCTCATCCGTTGGTGATTCAGCAACATAATGTTCTCTTCCATCAAATCTAGAATCTAGTTTTGCCTTCTTACTAGGATATCCCCTGCTGGTAGTGACTCTTGTTATTTTCAAGAATTGCAGTGACAATTCGACGACGAAATGTCAGATGATCTATGGGTTATTCGTTGTGCTTGTAAAGATCCCAGGCATTTTGCTCTGCAAATGTCTATAGTTTTAACGTTCGTTATCCGCTGTTTTCCAGCCAACAATCACTGCCAACAATCTCTTCCACACCTACCAGTATCATCCATTTCCGTCGATTTCTTGTTGCTGCCAATATTTTTGTGCCACTGGCTATCTTTCTCTGCCACAAAAAATTTTTTGGGACATTTCTGCGCCACCCGCGATCTTTTTTGCGTCACGCGCGATCTTTTTTACGGCACGCGCGATCTTTTTTGCGGCACGCGCGATCTTGTTTGCGGCACGCGCGATCTCTTTTTTTCGGCACTCGCTATCTCTGTTTTTAAGCAACGTGTGTTCTTTTCCCCTGATCTGGACATACTTGCTTGGTCTGGTCAACTTTTTCCGTATTTTTCTTATTTAGTGGTCTTCCTTTGGTATTGAACGTTACCAACACAATTTCTTTCCTTCTCGTCCTTCCCTCCGCGTTTTATTCCTTCTTATGATTACTATTTCAACTTTAGTTATTTAATTTCCCTACCCACCAGTTACCCACTATGTACCCTAATCCTATACCACATTATTTACATTCATTCCGGAAACATGCATTCACCGTAGCCAAACTGCAATCCCACATACTTTTCCTCCGGTCCTGCTTAACCTTTGGAATTACCCCTAAAGGGCTTACCTTAAAAGTTCCCATCTCCGGGTGCAATTCCTCCTTCCACCAGTCTCTCCTGGACTTCCAGAACCTTCAATCCTTAGCCCTTACCCAACTTGTCCTGAATCTCTACACTACGTCATGTAACCACCACTCCCAACAGCTCCTATCTCTCTTCAAAGTCCTCCACCTCTCAAACCCTTGCTTGGAGAACACACTCAGGAACAGCATCCTAGAAGCCAGCTGCAAACTTAAGTTCCATGCCACACACCACCTGAAAAAACTATCCACAGTGCTAGTGCAACACCTAAGAAGTGGGGTCCCTCTCCCTATCCCTCACTAACACCAACCACAACAGAACCTTCAACAAACCCACCCTACTCAATCTCCCCATCCCAGCACATACCCCACACAGACCAAATCTCAACTATAACCACAGTCAAATGCCACATATCACCAGTCCCAATTCAGTCCTAAACCTCTCATCCAGATCCCTCTCTCCTCCAGAGACATCTGTTCTATCAAAAGGCTTAACCTTTAGCCCCAAGCCTAAACTCAACCACACTGCCCTGGTTAAAGATCTCCTCTCATTCACCCGGAACCTCAACTGGAAATATCACTTCACTACCCAAACCCAGCCCCCAAATACTAGACCAAGTGTTGAACCCTGTCTAGAACAGTTCCGACTGCCTTCTCAAAGGGATCTTCCTCCCCTCCCCCAAAACCATCCCTTGCAGACATTTCAGGAATTCCTCACATCCAGTGTTGCCTCCCAGTCCTTCTTGAAGAACATCCCGACAAACCCCAAAATCACCCCAGCTGAATCCCATGCGATTAAGGAGCTGAAAATAGACCGCTCTATTGTCATCCTCCCGGCGGATAAAGGCTCCACAACTGTTGTACTTGACCGTGTGGAGTATGTGGCAGAAGGACTGCGTCAACTCTCCGACACCTCAACCTACAAAGCTGTTACCCAGGATCCCATTCCCTCCATCCAGACTGAGCTGCAAAAAATCCTAAAAATCCAAGGTCCCTCACAAGGCCTCACAATGGCTTCCATAGACTTACTCACTCAACCTGAGCCACGTACCCCTACCTTCACCTATTACCCAAAATCCACAAAGAGAACCATCCTGGCCGTCCCATTGTAGCAGGCTTTCTAAGCCCCAACCGAATGTATCTCAGCTCTGGTAGACCAGCACCTCCAACCTATCACCCGCAGACTCCCATCTTACATCAAAGACACAAACCACTTCCTAGAACGCCTCAAATCCATTCCCACTACTCTCCCACCTGAAACCTTTCTTGTCACCATAGATGCTACATCCCTTTACACAAACATCCCACATACCCATGGTCTCTCTACCCTTGAGCACTACCTCTCCCAACACCCACCCGAAGATCTTCCAAAACCCTCATTCCTTATCACACTTACCAACTTCATCCTCACCCACAATTACTTCACTTTTGAAGGCCAGACCTACAAACAAATCAGGGGAACGGCCATGGGAACCAGGATGGCTCCGTCCTATGCCAACCTCTTTATGGGCCGCATGGAGGAGGCTTTCCTGAAGACCCAACACCCGCTTCCCCTGGCCTGGTATAGGTTTATAGATGACATCTTTGTGGTCTGGACTCATGGTGAAGAAACACTCCTTAATTTCCTCCATAACCTCAACTCCTTTTCGAATCTGAATTTCACCTGGTCCTTCTCCAAAACCCAAGCCACCTTCCTGGATGTTGACCTTCATCTTGTTGAAGCTCACATCCACACCTCCGTCCATATCAAACCCACAAACAAACAACAGTACCTTCACTTTGATAGCTGCCATCCTTTCCACATCAAACGCTCCCTTCCCTACAGCCTAGGTATTCGTGGCAAACGTATCTGCTCCAGTGACGAATCCCTCAACAATTACGCCAATAACCTGACCAATGCTTTCCTCTCCCGCAACTATCCCGCAGACCTTGTCTACAAACAGATTTCCCGAGCAATACATTCCTCCCCATCCAACAACAATGTTCCTACCCCCAGACCACACAGAAGCATCCCCCTTGTCACCCAATATTATCCTGGCCTCGAAAACATCAACAAATTACTCCGCCAGGGATATGACTTTCTCAAGTCAACCCCTGAAATGAGATCATCCCTTGACAAAATTCTCCCCACACCACCCAGAGTTGCCTTTCGTCGCCCCCCTAACCTCCGTAAAATCCTTGTTAAACCCTACAATATTCCCAGACTACCTTCTCCACCCAGCGGTTCCTACCCCGGTAACCGACCCCGCTGCAAAGCCTGCCCCATGCATCCCCCCACAACCACCTACTCCAGCCCCGCTACTGGTAAAACATACACAATTCAAGGCAGGGCCACGTGTGAAACTACACATGTCATTTATCAACTGACATGCCTGCACTGCACAGCCTTTTACATCGGCATGACAACAACTAAACTGGCTGAGCGCATGAACGGACACATACGAACTGTCCGCCTAGGAGATGCCCAATACCCAGTAGCGGAGCATGCCCTCGAGCATAATTCTAGGGACCTAGGAACCTGCTACACCGTATGTGCCATTTGGCTTCTCCCACCCAACACCAGTCCCTCTGAACTGCGGAGATGGGAACTTGCACTCCAACACATCCTTTCATCCCGCCATCCCCCTGGACTGAACCTACATTAAACAACCTCAATCCCATTTACTCTTCAGTCTTCTCCTCTTTCCCTTTCCTCTTTAGCCATTCACGCATCTTTTCATCCTACATAGTTGTGTTTATCTTTATACTATATACCTCTTTACTTCTGTATGCATCCTCTTTGGTTTGAAGCTGGCACAGTACTTACAGTAGAATATCTTTGGCTTCCCTCTGACAACCATGCCTCCATCCTTGCTACCCTCTCTTTGTTAGTATTTGTTTCACATCTCATATGAGATTTTCCATTAATCATTTTAATGTCTATAAAATGTGCAATGATCGGGAAATACTACTTTTTCCCTCTAATAGAGCATCTATATAGGGATTCATTTTGGTCAGTTCGATCTATGCCTCCCATATGAGTATTGTAGGCGTGTAATAAGTTAGGTTGAAGCATGCTAATCCTTTTCTTTTGCGCCCTGGAAAATCTTGCTACAGAGCATAGTGGTTGCACTCTGTCAAAGTTGGTGGCTACAGTAACAACATTGTTGTCATTCCAACGTACAATGGAAATCCCGGATGCTGAGTGGGAACAAATTTCATATGATCCTCTATTTTCTTTTATCATTTTATCTACAAATGATAGAGTACAATTCTTAGCTGTGTTTCCTCTTATTGTTCCTGTTGCTTCCACACCCCTCTCTTTTAGGTCATGTAGCGCAAGAGCATTGAGCTGACTTGCTGGTAATTTATCCACACTTGGATTTTCTTCAGCACCCGAATCTTCATCTGTTACGTCATCAGTTGGATTTAGATGAGGGTGTAATGTTACATTCACACCAGTATTAGGTATTTCCTATCTTTTGATTCTAACAAGTCCAAAAGTTCCATAAGTGTACATCGTTTTCTGTGAATACAAAATGACAACATATACCCTGACATCCTTCTGGAAGGACGGTTGAAAACATTATTGAATTACAACTGATGAAAACTTTCAATCGTAATATGAGCCCATAAATAATATAGGTTAATTCTTTAAGATATTATATGACAAATTTCAGAATTATTGATGCAATATGAAGGAAAATATACATACCCATCGATGACAAGGTCAGTCAGTTCGTCCATGGTGAAATCGGCCCTCTTTTCAAGACACAGTTTCTCACTCACTATGAACGACAGTGTCAAACTGACTGTCACAGTGTGCAACTGACTCTGCCTACTTCATATAACAATGCGTCACAGTCCTTTGCAACAATGTGTTATTCGCAAAAATAAATAATTTCAACAGTGAGTTACGACGTCCTTCCAGAAGGACGTCAGGGTTATCTGGGTTAACAAAGCCGGAATTACATTGTTCGCACCAAATACAAGAATATGTCCAATCACATCAGAGGCATGCTTATGACTCCCACACTCTGTGGAAATAACCATATGCCAAAGGTTTTACAATTTTTTTTAACAAATGAATTTCTACTAGCCTTGGTTGTGTTACGTTATTATTTTCAGTTATTATTTCATAAATGAACCCAGAAATAAACGTAGTAACCAGTGCAATATTGTGTAATAGTAATAGAAATTTTAAGTGTAACAATAGTTTATAATCTCAAGTCTTTGTGAAAGATAATTTTAACTGTACATTCAGAACTATTACTTATTGATTATAACATCGAGATTAAAACATATTATAAAGTAATTCATTTTCATAAATTTTAGCTTTGAAATATAACATACTGTAGATAAAATTGTATGAAAGTTTTCAGAAAAGCAACTGAGATAATATTGACTGTCCAAAATTTGAAAAATAATACTGGTCTTGACACAAGTACTGTTGAGGAAAAGTGATGTCAGAGGAGGATGTCCCCTTACAACAACCCCCTCACATAATATGGAAATAATGTGTTTATAATATTTTGTGACATATTATGAAGTTTGCCAAACTGTGTACAAAATGATGCCAAAAGATAGAATACAAATGTATAGAAGTATCTGATACACAACATATTACAGAAAACGTAAGAAAATTATCTATTATACAAGTCATAATCTATACATATATGAGAACATGGCATTCAGATTTTCAGATCTGTGGGACATTCTGTCCCAAGACAAATGATACAAAGTCAAAACTACAACATTTCAACACTAAATTATAGAAATAAGTGCAGACGCAATGTAAAGTACTAGAATTGCAAATTTCAAGTTTACATCTATAATGTCACACCTTCAAAATTATCAAAAGAGAAGAAAAAAATCAGAGCCTAAGTGTACTTCAAGTGAGCTGACTTGAAAAACTCACGATGTGTACTGACCAGAAGAACATACTCAATCACAAGTAGGAGTATAGCATAAAATCAATCAGCCACATAATCCAGAGTACATTAGTATAGGTTGACTCATTAAAGTAAAAACTAATGAAAAAATGTTAGGCCCTATGCTTACGATGTGGAGACTGACCAATGAATCCAGACAGCACCAGGTGCATCCCAGCAGAAATGTTTTGAAACAACAAAATGAATAAAGTTCATAATCATATATCAATAAGTTCAATCATATGTAAAGAATAATTAGAGGAAGCATCTAGCATCAGTCAGTAGCTACACACTCTCCTTGAGTACACACACAATTTCAATGACCAGGGGTACTCAAAACAGAGTTAAGCATGAATTTGCACACAACTCATGTCCAATGAGATAAAATAATGCAGTACTCAGGATAAATACAGGTAATCAGAGTCATTAATAGCTTAGAATGATGACCTTAGAATGAGAACCAAAATCAGTGTACAAAATCAGAAATGTGTACATCGTGTACTCCAGTTTGTACACAATTCATGATGAAAAATGTAATTGTCTTCCACACTATTTGCTAATTATTCATACAAACTAACCTACATTCGTAGGAACCTAGAAGATAGATTTAAAAAAAAAATAAAAAATACTGAGTGCTGAGATAAGAAAATTCATTGAAATGTATGACTACTAACCTAACAGTGCCTAATTTTTTCAGATTCTGATAATTATATACAACATGGCTCATAGAATGTACTTCAGAACTTTTTTCACATTTCTGTGTTGAACATAACAAATCATCAGTCATAGAACATCAACCCAAGTCAAACAAGATTTAAAGTGACATAATATTGGGAAGTTAATCCCTCTACTTGAAAAAACTTACATTTATGTGAAATAACACTGTCCATAGCAGTGACTCCTTTTCTAAACAAGTAGATCCTTGAAATTTATGTAAATACAAGAATTTTGCATATAGAATAATTTCTTGGCTTATAATTTACAAATTTCAGTCACAAGACTGATGAGGTTGACAGATGCTTGAGCACATACCCAGCACCTTTGATCTCTTGCAAGTTGACTGGACCAACAAGGGTCAGCCATACAGTAGTGTGGGACTGAATCCACGCACATCTTTCAGTTTCCTCCCTAGATTTCTCATCACAAGCTCCAATGGATAGGTAACTTCCTGTCTAGTTTTCACATCAAATCCTGATACATTGTTTTATGTACTAAGTATGCTGTTCAATACCTCTCTCACATTACACTTCATATGTTTTGCATATTTACATTAGAAAAACTTCAGAACGGATTGAAAAGTGTTCACACATATGGTACGTTAATAAAAGGAGCTAAATGCAATGAAAAAATGAGCTAGTAAGGTAATGTACTCATATACACTAAAGATATATCAAAGTAACATTTATTTAGCAATTAGCAGATTAAAAGAAATCATGTACACAGGCAAGACAAGCTGGACTGCACTGACACATCATCCGATAAGTACCTACAAAATGAGGTATGGACCATAGTCCACGATGTACTGATATAAGAACTCTGTGTTTAACATACACGTGTCTGGTTTGCACATATGAAACTTCAAAATACCATTCCTAATATTTACAGTACACATGAATAAAATGAGCCTTCACTGAATTACCCACAACACCCATGACCTTACCCAAAAGACTTCCTGACAATTAAATCACTTTCTGCAGAGTACACAATAATAATAATAATAATAATATTTAACACTAATAGCATTCTAATAAAAGAAATCTATCACTAGATATTTAGTGGCATTGTCATATTTCAAAACTGTAAAAGGATCTACCCACTTACATGACATATATGTATCAGAGTCTAAAATACAAATCTATTACACAACAGAATTATATAGTTGTATGAACCTGCAAATGTAATGTGACATAGATTTAAACTCAGCCAATAGATAAGACAGAGTGTTAGAAATCGCATCATCTTATGTACTACATTCGTGACAAAGGAGAAAGGAAAAAAAAAAAAAAAGAAATTAGATACTTATGGTTCATGTCTATAAGCTTTCAGTTCAGTGATATTGTATGATCCTAAAAACTTCTTAGATTTAAGATAGACAAGTCTTTATGCATTAGGATGTGGATTTTCTAGACTTTCAAATGGTCTTATTTTGGCTTTCAAAAACACAAGATCTCCCACATCAAACTTAGAAAATCTACATTTACCATCATGTCTCTGCTTTCTCCTATCCCCTTGCTTTTTCATATGCTGACACATTCTTGTCTCTCTTGCATTGACAGAATTTTACATGGTGGAAACTCGACATTTTCAGAAATTGAGTTAGCTGGTCTGCGATTAAGCACAATTTCAAATGGTGAAAAATCTGTGGCAGAAAAAAGCTGTTCACAGTATTCTCAAAATCACTGACATAATCCATCCAAATGGTATGATTCTTACTACAATATGTTCTAAATAGTCTTCCAATTTCTCTCATATATCTTTCTGCAGGATTACTCAATGGATGGTACACAGAGGTTAGAATATGCCTTATTTTTGCATGATCAAAAAAATCTTTCCAAGCTTGTGGTGTAAACTGAGAATGATTGTCAGATAAAAATATGTTATGTTGAATCTAGAAATGATTTGCTTGCTGGTAGGTTTCTTGAGAGGAAACAGCTTGATGAACTTCAGAAATACATCAACCACCACAAAAACATAACAGAATCCATTCTTAGACTTAGGCAAAGATCCACAGACATCCAAAGACATGAGATCTAGATTACTATTAGGCAGTATGTTTTGCATTTGACCTCTACTTGTTGGATTACTTACCTTTACCCCTTGACATTTGTCACAGCTAGCATTCTTCTTCTTGACTCCCCTTCATATGTTATAAAAATAGATGTTCCCATAAATCTCTTGTGTGCATTTGGTTGAACCAGAATGACCAAAACTCTCATGTGTATAAGTAATTGAAGTATCAATACATCGTTCTGTCCAACATAGTTTCCAATCCTCTGAGTCAATCTTACGTCTCCTGAACAAAATAGCGTTGTGTACCTTATAATACTGTTCTGTCTTTTCTTCTCCTTTGTTACCTAACATGCTCTTAACCAATTTCCAATTTTGATCATGCTATTGATACCTGCAAATGTCTTTGCAAATTTTAAAGATCACTTTTTTTCTCTTTCACACATCTCAAGTACATAATTTTAAACACTTTTTCACCTTCTCCAAGGTTGTTAGATGATTCACTTCCTATAGGTTGCCTAGACAAAGAATCACCAACTACATTATCTGTGCCATTAATGTATCTGATTTCATAATTAAACTGCTGTAAAAACAAGGACCAACAAGTAATTCTGTTTTGGTACAGCTTACACACCTGAAGATAACATAGTGCCTTGTGATCAGTATAGATAATAATATTGTGGCGTAGTAAATAATTTTTAAATTTGTTGGACACCCAATGTACAGGCAAAAGTTCTTTCTCAGTTATGGTGTATGTCTTTTCATGTTTTTGTTGTACTCTACTACCAAACACAAGACATCTATGATCAATAACTCCACCAACTTCAACCTCCTGAAATAAATGAGCACCCAATCCAACATAACAAGTGTCTGACTTTGACACAACTGTCCTTTGATCCCATTGAAAGTATTGTTCTTCAAAAGTTCACACAGGCATGAAGCATTCAAAGCTTGGCTGCAACAAAATTTTCTATAGAATACAGTTAACCTAAAAGATGATCTAAGCTGTTTTATGTTGTGAGGAGCAGGAAACTTAGCAATAGCATCAAGTTTCTCTTTATCAGGTGCAATTCCTTTCTCAGATATAACATGTCCTAAAAATTTTACTTCTTACACACCAAATTTACACTTACCTGTTCTGAGAGTTATACCCCCTGATTCCAATTTTGAAAACACATCTCTTAACAGATGTAAATATTGTTCCCTAATCTTTTCAGTGACTAAAATGTCTTCAACATACACAATTAATTTTGAACTCACTTCACTTCCCAACACAGAATCCAGACCTCTTATGAATTCAGCTACAGATACATATAGCCCAAATGGTACCGCACAGTACTGAAAACACTTTCCTCCATACAGGAATGCAGTATACTTTCTAAAATTAATTTCAAGTGAAAAATGGTGAAATCCAGAGGTCAGGTCCAAACTACTCATGAATTTTACATAATGAAATTTGTGTAACAGGTTGTTCATGTTCTCAGGATGGTCATGGTCTCTGATAAGAAACTTATTAAGTGTGTAGAGTCTGAAACAATTCTCAGTCCACTATTTCTCTTACTTACGACAAGCAAAGGATTATTGTAAGCTCTCCTACTTCTCTCAATCATTCCCTATGCTTTCAGTTTCTGAATTTCTTTCTTTACATCTTTCCTTTTTGAAAATGGTACACTATATGGCTGAGGAAGAAAGGTTGATGATCTATAAGGTGAAGTGTGCACTGATAGCCTTTCACATTCCCTAGCCTTTCACTGAACATATTTCTAAACTTCATTAACCAATTCCTAAGTTATGAAACAGTGCACACTCTGCTGCAAGGTGAAACTTCTCATTCTCGAACTTCCTAAGGTGTTCCTTTTGTTGGTCATTAAGAGTTTTAGCTTCCCTCACTTTAGAATCTACTACACTTTCAAAATCCTGATCCTCAGTCTCATCAAAATTTATGTCATAAAACATCTGGTACTCACCTTGGTTCACAATGTTTTGCAAATAGTTGCAACTTTTCCCACAGTTTAAAATACATAAATTAGTGTTCACATAAGTATTACTTTTAGGCCCCAAAATAAACAGTTCTTTTGCACTCCATCCAAAACTAGCCTCAGTTTTAACTATCCAATCCATGCCAAGAATTACATATTCTTCCAGACTAGAGATCACTAAGCATCCATGTTCATAGGTCTTGTCTTCTGTGCTAAAAGTTAAAAGTATCTGAGATTTTACCAGTTTGCATTGCTTACCTGTAGCTCATGTTTCTTTACACCTACAATGAGCATTTCCACAAAGTTCTTACTATACTTAATTTTTTTCTCTAAATTGTTCACATATACCACAAACTATCTACCTGTATCAATCAAATAAAAACAGTTTGCCTTTCCACTGATCAATCTTAATTTTAATGTGAGGGGATCCTAAATCTGAATCATCCTCTCTGTTGCCAGACACTTCATGCAAAAGATCACTTTCAATTTCATCAAATGCTACATCCACACTGTCTTCAGAAGGTTTTATCAACTTTACAGGTATCATAACATCACTTTAATTACTCACATTGTCAGATAAAGATTGAACACAATGAATAGATTCCATGGCACAACTAACATCACAGAAGGAACACAAAACACATTACACTCAAAATTACACTTCCTACTTAGATCTTTCAAACAATCTTTAAGGATATTTTGGTCCTGCAACCCCACTGAACATGATCCTTCTCCCCCCCCCCCTCCCCCTCCTTTTGAGAGTAGGGTGGACCACAATTTTTTTTCTCTGATGTACAAGGTGGAACCACTAGAGACCATTCAAGATCATTTGACAAAACTGAACATGATCAGAAGCAGCTAAGGGTATTTATACACTTTGAGCCTTCCTGTTTCATGCTGTCCTGTGATGGGATCATGGCAGGGTGCAACATTGACACATGCATGAATAAAACAACAAACAGGCTCTCTAAGAGAGCCCAGTTAGCAACACTCTCAGTGTCCCCCTTGCACCTTTGTTGAGCACTTTAAAAATGTACCTGTACAGAGACTATGACTATGACTAAAAACCAGCTGTCCCTCATGATGAATTGCCATTGCCAAACTGTTGCCAAAAATGAAGTTGTCTTCCAGTGTCACAAGTTGCAGCTGAGTGTAACAAGCTCAATTTCTATTGCTGCTTCACAACCCGGTCGGTCTTGATCCTTCCCTTGGGCACCAGCTTTTCTGAACTCCACAGATGGGAGTTCTCCTTACAATGGATTAATTGCTTCTGTAACTGTCCTGGCCTGGATCCCACTGTCCCTGTGCCCTCCGGCCAATAGTTTCCCTGTCTCCTGCCTATCACTCTCCATTTCCTCCTTCCTATCACTCTCTCTCAATTCATGTCCCCACTTCAACTTCAATAAGCACTGTTCCACCCTGGCTCTGACATCTGTGTATCACTTGTCCAGCCTGTACACTTGGCACCCCTCCTCCCCACATTCCTAGCTGGTAAACTGGCTACCTCCCTCTGAGCCACTAGCCATCCACCTGTAACCACTCTTCCTTCCTCTTGTTCTCTATACATCTACCCAGTCCACCCAACACAACACTACCCAACCCAGTTCACCTACTGAGCAGCAGAACTGGCATTGTGCATCCGGCTGGCACCATGTGATTAATGACTAGGGCTCTGGCCGTTTGTGACCTCTAACCAGTTTTCAGTGACCACTGTGTCCTGTAACAGTGTCTGTGAAATTACGCTGCTGTGTATCACAATACCAATGTCAATCACCACCTGTAGCCAATGTCTAATAGCAATGTAATATGTTACACCATTAGTTATATAACATGAAATACTGTTTGTTTGTAGCAGTCTGGTTCCTTTAATCCCCCAAACCAACCAACCAACTGTTTGTTTATTGGTATAGTACAGTGGTCAGCAACTGGCCCCCCAAATATATTTTAAAAGTATAAATTACATATTCAAATTATTTAAAAAATATTTTTCTATAGATAAAAATTCATTTGAGAACAAAAATTATAATTTTTTATAGCATTGTACAATTAACTGCTGAATAGTTGGGATTCTTAATGGTTAATTGTAGGTAAATCCGTAGTTGCTATTCTGTGCAGTGCTGGGGAGTGCACTGAAGAGTGGGATCAGAAGAGAGCAATCTGGCCAGTCAGCGCAGCATGTTGTGCGAATCCACAAAGATCTCTGTAGACATGAGTGCAACATGAGAATGTTATTTAATGAACAAAGAAATTGATTTCAGAGTCTGGTGACCTCTGAAATCTGTATTTAATTGGAGAAGACATATTCATTTAAAAACCATTTTTTGTGCTCATAACTTCAATGATAGTGTTAAGCTACTTTATGAGACTTGGCCGAGTTCACTAGGCAGGGGTGACCTTACACAATGAAGTGCCTTCTTTGCAGGGTGGCTCCTTTGGTGCGTAGCAGCATATACTTTGACTCAGAAGTAGCCCCCTTGTGGTGCATCAGCACATGCTATGTGCCAGGTGCCAGTATTTGTATAAATGTGGAATCTAAATAAAGTACACAAATTTTATCGCCACTTTGTCAGTACTTGTTGCAATCTCCTACAGAGCATTTCGTTATTGTTGAGGCTTATAATGTTTCTTTTGCATTGATATGGATCCTAGAAAGTGTGAAGTTGATAGTGAAAATATGAAGTTTTTGACTGAGTGGGCTGAACAGTATTGTTTTATGCTGCCTAATACGCCTGGAGCTGTTACAGTTTTGCCTCATATGCAGTAGAACTGTTGCTCTTGTGAAAAGTGGCAATTTAAAGTGACACTATGATCAGCTCATCAGAATTTCCTTAAAAATTTTCCTCTTTGTAGTGAATTTCATCAAGAAATGCTCCAGGTGTATCTTCCTTCTTTTTTTTTTTTTTTTTTCTTTTTTTTTCTTTTTTTTTTTTTTTAAAAAAAAAAGCACAGCCTACCTAGTTTGCTCTATGAGGAAGCAAGAAAAATATGCAGGAGCAGCGATGCATAAGTGTTGGACACTTAATAAACATCAGAAGACATTTGAGATTCTCAAATAGTAAAAAAATGTATGCTGGAAGTGGTTGTGATACTTTTTGAAGAGAAGGGAAAGGATGTTGTTGCCACAATTCAAAGTATTCCATTGCCAGCAAGAAGTAATATGAAAAGAACCGAAATTTTGGCTGCTGTAAATAAAAGTAGTTCTCTCAAACTTCTTTAGTAGGCACCCTGCTGTACCATAGCACTAGATGAATCATATGACTTGTTGATGAAGAACAAATGGCCATTTTTGTATATTTTTGGATATTGAAAGTAAAGAATTTAGTTAATAACTGCTAACTAAATTTCCATTGAAAGGCAAGAGTCATGGAGAAGATTTATCCAAGAATTTTGATGACTACATCATAAAATGAAGCATTCATTATGAAAAGATCATGTCTCTATCAACTGACAGAGCCCCAGCAAAGATCGGTAAAGAGCACATATTGTTCAAAGAGTTTCTGAGTGTGATTTGATATATTCTGACTTGCTGCTGTACAACAATGTACATTGGCTAAGTAAATGTCAAGTTATGAACATTTTTGGCAAATAAAAGAGGAAGTAGCAGCCTTATTAGAAAGCTTGGATTCAGAAGAAGCAAGAAACCATTTGGAGTTCCTCACAAACAAATGCAGTACGCTAGCTGTGGATTTCTTGAAAGACATTCTGAAACATTTAAACGTGCTCAATACTGAGCTGCTCTGAAATGGGAAATTAATATGTGATCTGATACAAAGTATGTCTTCTTTGTGTCGCAAGCTTGATGTCTTTGAAAAAGACGTTGCAAGTCAAAAATTTTTCACTTTCCAACAATTTTTTAATGTAAATATGGTATAACTTTAGTATTCTTAAATTATATATCAGATCTTAAGGAATTTGCAGCAAGATTCCGAGACTCTTCAGAGATGGAGAAACTGTCGTGCTTCTTAATTTTTCTTTTGAATTTTCTTCAGTGGGAGAATGGATGGATTGGGTGTGAAGTTGTTCTACCTTTCAAAGTCTTCACTGCAAATGGAGATAATAGTCTTGCAGTAAGACATTTCCTTGCGAACATATAAAACTGCATCCACTGAAGAATTTTGGAGTAAACCTGTCCCAGAAAAATATGGAATTGGCAAAAAAAATTGCCACATACCTGGCTACTTTATGCATGCATATCTGCTTGCCCTGCACAGGCACAATTATATACAATAATAATTATTGTAATTTTAAAATAAATGTATTGAACACACTGACGATGCCAATTGTATGGAAAACATACTGAAAGGCAAATAAAGATTCTATTCTATTCTGTTCTATTCTATTCTATTCTACTATGTTTGGCTCCACATGTATTTGAATTTCATTTACAAAAAATTAATTTTTGAAGAACAAATGTTGCTCAAGATTAATGGCTGCCCACCTTAAAGACACTATTCACATAAGCTGCTCCTCATGTGAACGTAATTTTAAGAAACTGGCTGAAGACAGCAAATGTAATTTCTCCCACTGATTTTTTAATATAAATTTTCCTATCTATTCTATTTCATAGTTTTTGTGAGAGAAAATAAAAAAATAGTGAACAATATAAGCTTTTCAGTATTTTTTAATACAAACATTCCTATCTGTTGTATTTCACATTACTTTGAGAGTGAAAATTAAAATAAAAAATTAGTAAGGAGTGTGAGCTTTTTCATGTGTTTTTGAACACTGATGTGCCTATCTACCATATTTAATATTAATTTGTGAGTGAAAATTAAAATAAAGAGTTAGTAAGGGACATGAGATAGTTCTTCTGGAGCTCAATAAAAATTTTCAAAAATATTTGGACCCAATCTGAAATTACTTGCTGACCCCTGGCAAAGTATATTGTGAAAATAGAACCACCCATATACTCTAGCTGTCTTCTGCTGACTGAAAGTGCAGTACCACTTTTGCTGATATCTTTAGGTCAGCAAAAGTTGTTACCAAAAATTAACCCTTAGAGATACTATGTTTATTATTGTACCATTTTTGGGGTAATATCGCATTTATAATGGCTGTAGATTGTAAATATGCTGTTACCTGCAATCTAATTAGAAATATCTTTGATATCACCACACTTTGTGGTTTACACATTGGAAAACAAGAGCACAAAAGTAACCATGTTTTATATCAGATTGGGGTATTGGGCCAGTCTGTATTCGAATAGCTTCACACGAATGTAGAGAACTGGTTATTTTGATTGTCTGTCTTCTCAGAGATGATGAAGTACCATTAATTGAAATTAAATGACTTCTTTCAGACAAAAATCACTTTCATCTGAATTTATAACTAATATTAAATTATTCTGACTGTAGCTGCCATTAATGAACAATAATAATTTTAAGAAAATCAAAGAAATTTTCTTGGAATCCTCACCCTGATGACAAACTGTGCCAGTTTGCAGTAATTATCTGTATGTATCCCAGGGCTGTATCATGGATTGACACTGTTTATCCAAGTAAAACAATGTAGACAGTGTTGAATATAAGTATAATGGATGTTGTTTCCTGAGACATTGTTATCGTCAATTAAGGTAGGTGGGGGAAAAACTGTGATGATGAAGCAGCTACATAGAATGACCCAACTGAGTTTCCAACTGAACAGAGGACGAAGTTTATCTAAGGAGAATGTAGTAACATTGTAAAGATTATATTGATAATAAAGAGTTAGATTGACAAATGCACTTAAAATGCTTAGTATTCACAAAACCAGTGCTTGATTTGTGTCGTTATGCAGTGTCACATCATGTCATAAAGCAAATCAGGACTGCAGATTTTGAGAAGTGATGTAACAGAACTTCTGCTATAGTTGAAATGGTGTGAAACAAATCTTGGTCTTTAAATATGTCTGCTTGTGTCTGTATATGTGTGGATGGATATGTGTGTGTGTGCGAGTGTATACCTGTCCTTTTTTCCCCCTAAGGTAAGTCTTTCCACTCCCGGGATTGGAATGACTCCTTACCCTCTCCCTTAAAACCCACTTCCTTTTGTCTTTCCCTCTCCTTCCCTCTTTCCTGATGAGGCAACAGTTTGTTGCGAAAGCTTGAATTTTGTGTGTATGTATGTGTCTGTTTGTGTTTCTATCGACCTGCCAGCGCTTTCGTATGGTAAGTCACATCATCTTTGTTTTTAAATGTTGTACTGAAATTTTTAAAATGCTCAGAAAATTGTTAAGATAATATTTTAAGAAGTCTATATTTCAAAAACACATCCTGGAAGGTCATAGTACCAGAATATCTTATTTTACAATCAAGCACTGCATAAAGCTATCCAATTTGTGACACAATGTTAAGGGATAAGCCAATACTGTGAAAGGGGAGGGGGGTTAGCTGGAAAAACAAAGCACAATTTCTCTCAAAATAATTTTATTCGAAACTATTGATAAACAATGATTTTGATCATAAAACATACTAATTCCACCACTTTCTGATTAGTAACTGCAATTTCTTTTACTGAGTTTGAAATTTGACAGTATTATTTTACTGCCGAACAGATGTGGGTCAGCCTTAGTTGTTTCTGACATTGACACATACCATGGGGAAACAAAATGTGAATTGAAGGTAGGCAGTGGATATACTTGCTGCTAGTCAATAAGCAAAAACAAGGTGTGCCACATAAATATGCTACACCTCACATCTAAGTTTCAAGTAACAATGAACTAACTAAAACAGAATAGATAATAGTAATGTAAAAAAAAAAAAAAAAAAATGTAGTTCCATGTTTATAAGAGATGCAGTGTACCCAACTTTTGAGACAGTGTTGCCACTTCACAAGCAATTTGACTAGAGATGATTTACCAGTACGTGAGGCATACTGATTTTATGTGGGACACCCTGTATCTTTTACATGTTCTGCCTTTCTTCAAATTGATATTCAACTCATACATCAGTGTGTGTAGAGGGGCAGGATTAGTCTTTTGTTTGTGAAGATATTATCATTGTTTTCTTTTTTTCGGAGGGAGGGCAGTTGTCTTTCATTAAATCTCAATAGATAATCTCTTGATAATGTCACTGAGTAATTTTGTGTCACTTGAAAATACAGATTTATGGTGCACTGCTTTCTCATATTTAATGAAACTATGATGAACATAAACAAAAAATTGTTTCAGCTGGATCATCCAAATTATGCAAGTATTAGTGACAAAGAACAACATTATATGTTCTGCCCTTCATTGACACCTGGCTGTGACAGAAACATCCTGTGGTCTGAAGTAAGTTTCTTATATTGTTGTTACTGTGTGTTGTACAAATTGTAAGTAAGTGTAATACTTAATTCTGAATGAGGTCATCAATTTCTGATTATATATTTGGGGAAGATTCTTTAAAAATATGATGAGCATTATTTGTTATGCTAATTCTTTGTTTTATATATTTGGGGAAGATTCTTTAAAAATATGATGAGCATTATTTGTTATGCTAATTCTTTGTTTGGGTTCAATTTATTCATGTGGTTTACTCAATTATTTAATTAGTTAGTTTCAGAAGTGAAAAAGGAAATATTTGGGTTCAATTTATTCATGTGGTTTACTGAATTAGTTAGTTTCAGAAGTGAAAAAGGAAAACAACTATACATCGTAAGGAACATACTGTTATGAGCAATGACAAATGCCTCAGTAACAAATACCTTTATTTACCACTTGTAACATTCAAATGTCATTACCAGTGAACATGTTGCTAAATTTTGGGGATGATTTTTGGATTTCTGTCACTTGTATCATTAGTCCGGATTTAATTTACATTTACTTGTTCCACTGTCTCTCCTCTTGAGCCTTTCATTTTATAATTTTTATGCACACTTGACTAAATTCTTTGCTTTCTACCACTGATTTTCCACCACCACACAGTATATATTTAACTCTTCTATTCATTTCTCTTTACACATGTAACTTCCAAATATGTTGCTTTAAACTGTTATCCACTTATAGCTTACTGCACTCTTGATATTTGTACTGCTTTTTAAATCCTTTTTTCTTCTTTACAGTTCCCTAAACACTTAATGAAGGGGTTGCTGGTTCCAAGATTTACAGTAGGCCCTATTTTATTAAGGCATAGCTCGTGGATTCCTTACTGGGGGAGGTTGCAATTTGTACTGATCGCAAATAACCTATATCTCAAGCTACGCTACAAATCAGTCATATCACCACAACCAAGATTTCAAGGTAATTGGGGCAATATCACACCCTAGCCAAAAGTTTATATACTGTATCTTTGTTCCATTTCATAATAAATCACTAAATAACACGAAAAGCTGATTCCAAGATAATTAGGTAGCGTATTTACCCACTGAAATCACATTTTCTGAGGCTTCATCACAACATTTCATACCAAAAGATACGTTTTGGAGACATCTTTAGTGCTGCGTTTGTTAGCTTCACTGCATGCTTAATGATTTTTGTGTTTTCGGTTCTAAACTTGAGACATTCAGTGTTTTCTGTGTGTTCAATCTGCAACATTTTTGAGATTCCACAACAAAACAGTGATGTTTCCATGACATCACAGATTTTGTGCTGTGGGTGTGATTTTTGGATGAATAAATAAATACCGAATTTCAGTTGAATCAGGAAGTGCATAGAAAATAAGCTTCAGTTCATTGTTCCACATTCTCTGGAATGTTTACACAGTGGAGCACTTTCTCCTGAGAGAGGGTGCCTTGTATGTCTGTAACATCTAATGCACCAGAACATATTTCTATTAAATTAATAATAAAGTCGCAGACTCTTTTAGAAAACATGAAGGTGAATAAAAAAATCTTGGAGGAAGCAGGACACAAACCCACTGACTTTGACGCAGTAAGTCCATGCCTCTACAATTTCGCTTCCATAAACTTCTGTGTCTTACACTGGGCCCTCTGAAGGCATTAATTGGTAATATGTCATTAACTGACATGTAGTTGTAACAAATTGTACCAAGAATGACATGTTTTTGATGCATTTTTCAATGTGGCAATTCTTTGACCTGTTTGAAAATATCAATCAGTATCAATAGTTCCAAAAAGTTGACTGTCATTATGTAAATTATTTTGTGAAATGTTCAAAATGTGCCCTGATAATTTAAATTCTGTTTCATTTTTTTTTTTTTTTTAGAAATATAGTGTATTATGTAGTTTGGTGTGACTCCTCAGAACCTATAACCTGAAGCTGTACCTGATCTTTATTGTTGAAGTACTATATTGTCTATTAGATTTACTCCATTTGTCCCAGTTTTGGCTAGTTTCTTGTGGAACATCCTATATTCTGGATCTGGGCTTGAAACTGGATGCTTGGCTTTTGTTTTGCCTGGGTTTGAGTGTTGTTCCAGCAGACAGTTTTAATCTGTGAGGGAGTTTCACAATGGAATATACCCTGCTAAAGAGTGAAAGATTCATTTAGTTGTCTTCTCACTCGCAGTTTCTTTATTTGGTAAAGTAGGCAAGAGCAGACAGACAAATGCTGCACTGGGAATCTGTGATAGTGTTTCTGGAAAGCCAAGTAACTCAGTGCTCTTATTGAGTGTAAGAGAGAAGAAGCATTTTAAGCTGCCAAAGTATTGTAGATATTACTAGACTGACATTTAAATTTTTAAGTTTTCTCTATATTATGTTACTAACTGCTGTTAATAAAACTGCAGATAATTGTGAAAACACTTGCCATTAACGAGCACATCATTCTTTCAAACACTTATTTCCTATTTTAAAATCATTACTGAATTATATTATAGCAAAATTTTTTTACAGCATCTAAACATACTCTGAGGACAAAATGTCCCAAGATGCAGAACAGCTCCGTGAACTCATACGTAAATATGAACAGCGACAAAGGGATTTGGAGGACCGTGAACTCCAAGCCAGAGATCGGCTCACCATGCTTGAAACATATATGCCTGCTGTCCTGTCATGGAATGCTTGGAGTGCTTTACAAGCACAACAGGTGAATACTTGACCTATTTATGCTTTGGTTTCTGCAATCTGTACTGTGAATGATGTATCGTATAACATATGGTAGTAGATTTTACATAGTGCTCATGGTGTAGAAATAGGTAATGAAGTGAAACTGTCAGTTTTCTTTGCTCTCTTATGACCCCTATGTCAGATAGGGTAAGACATGGCGTTCACATTCTCTTTCCCCACCACCTTTCTTGTTCATCACACCTTCTTTGCTAAACACAATACCTCACCCCAGCCAAGTGATGGTGCCAGGAATGTGTGACTAAGTAAGTGCGAGTTTGTGCTCGGGAAAAATTTGAAATTCTGTATGCTGAGTTACCGAACTTCTGGCCCTAATGCTACCACTATACATTGATAGTCTTTTTTTTATTCCATTATTTTTATTCCATACCAAAAATGTATTCCTTGTAACTATTAATTTATCCTTTGGAACTGTAACACAACCCATTCTTTGATCATGCCAACAAAAGTTGATTCTTGTACTTTTTCAGTCAACCGCCAACACACATTAATTCATGGATTTCTCAATCTTTTTCAGTTAACATTGTTCCATTTTCATGTTAGTTGCCATACCGGCAGAAATTCTAGTCGAATGTTGCAAATCAACGTACTAAAATATAAAGAAGATTTTCTTGAAAATTAATAAGTGGTTGTCCATAAATGAACTGGCACCGAACTTAAGTAAAACACAGTATATACTATTAAGTACAGCCCAAAGCCTGACCACACTATTAGAAGTAATGTATGAAGGAACAATCAATAAATTAAATTTTTTTTTGAATTCTTCAGTGTTTATACTGATAAGAACCTTAACTGGAAGTCATGTGTTATATGTTTTACACATCTACACTTTGAAACCCTTGCATTCCACTCAACAACAGAATATGGAAATGAAAATGTCAGAACTTTGACTTATTTTTCTTTTCTCCCGTCACTGTTGTCTTACAGTACTGTATTCTGGGCCAACACTTCAGTGTGGAAAAAAGTGTTTTTTGCACAGAAATATGAGATAAGGTTAAATGTTATCTCTGCTTTAGAGCTTACTGTCAACAGCGTTGAAGGTGTTTAAATCCCTTATTATGTTTATTGTCAACAGTCAATCATTATTTACAAACAATAGAAACCAGCAAACTAGCTACAAAATCTCACATAAGCAGTCCTGGCAGTAAACACAGGCTTATTGGTCTATTATAAATACAAATCTCACATCATCAAACTCATAGGAAAAAGCAAAATACAGTTTATGGTTTAAAAAACTACATCAGGACAAAATAATGCTGTAAATCTCTTTGATGACCATTTTATCTTCTTTCCAAACATCATTAATTACTTATAGTTACTTATGCAAATGACACAACTGTACTGTTCACGGATGAAGAGACGAAAGATCTAGAAATAAAAGGCAGCTTAAAAGTAAATAATGCTATCCAAAGTTTTACTGAATTAAATTTGCACAACAACAGTAATAAAATACTTTGTCTAAATTACAAATTCAATAACAACACAATTAATAAGAGTGCATAGCAGAAAACTGCAAATGCACAAACTTTCTTGGAGTAATAACCAAAGAAAATGTAAATTGGGATAAGCAGTTAGAATATATATGTAGAAAACTCAGCTCAAACCTATGCATGCTGCACAAACTCGGCTGTCTAAAAGACACAAAAATTATGAAACTCCTATAGTATGCACTAATCCATTTGAAATTAAGTTATGATGTAATTTTATGGGAAGGTACCTCCAGAACAAAGATACACAATACCATGAAGTTCACATCAAAGCTGTCATATGCAGGAACAAAAGCCCAAGAAAAACTCCCATCAGACTTGAGAGAGACAAACAGTAAGACTATTTTCAAAAAAATCTCTCAAGACTTTTTTGATATAAAACTTACTATTGTATAAGTTATTTTATGTGCATTTTTAAGCCAAACTGCAATGCTCTTACTGTAGGAAAAGACAGGTAACTTAAATGTACAAGTCCGTACAGTATAAAGAATATTATTTAATTTGAAATAGGCATGTATCAGTGTATATAATACAATTTTATCCAACCCACAGATTGTATTTTCTTTATAGATCCAATAAAAAAACCAAAATATTAATATAATACTGGAAGAAGAAATGCCTTGCACTGCCCATCACACAGTCTAAGTATGACAGAAAGGAGTGAACTATTCAGCCATAATGGTATACAGGGTGAGTCACTAACTATTGCCACCTAGAATAACTCTGAAAGTATGATAGTAGCTGAAAAGTTTGTGGGACAAAAGTTGCATGGGGCTGTGGGGACCGTAATATGACATTGGTTTTTTGTTGCTGAGTGGGGTTGCGTCAGAGATATGAAGGTCAATTTTTTTATTTAAATGGGATGGTATAGCTTGGTACTTATTTACTGCTAGGTGCTATCAAGACGAATCCAGTGGTGCTACAATCTTCTTATCGTGGATGGAGTGGTAATCCTTATCACTTTGACACTTATTGAAGCACATGCTCTGACAATTCTCTCTTATATATCATGCAAATAGTAAATATTCGCGAAATATGGCGTGTCCATCTAACATGCCATTGACATGTAAACACCATTCGACAGTTTCACAATAGAACACTAATAGGAACAGCAAGACTAGTATCATCGAATCAAGCAAATGTGAATGACATATTCCTTTGAAGAACAAGTCGATATGCGTCTCATTTACAGAGAACGCCAAAGAAATGCAATGAGAGCTAGAGACTTCTACGCTGAAAGATATCCTCAACTTACTCACCCTACACATCATACATTTAAATACGTGTATGATAAATTGAGATCTTTAACACATCGGAAACATATCCAGCAAAGGAAAATTACTGACAAGAAAATGGAAATTGGTACTCTTGCCACTGTGGTTTGAGATCCTTTCGTTAGTTTGTGTCAAATCACAATGGACTCTGGCGTGAGCCATTGTAGTGTTGTTTGTGTTCTGCATCACCATAAATATCATCCTTACCCTATCAGTCTCCACCAAGGATTAACTGGTAAGTATTGTATGTGTTGCATTGAATTCTATTGATGGGCTCAACTTCACATTCAGAGGGGTGACACATTCACAAACCTCGGAAATGTTAATTTCCATAACATGCATTATTGGGCAACTGGAAATCCATGTTGGCTGCAGTAAGTTGCACACCAAAAATTGTGGTTGGTGAATGTATGGTGTGAAAGTCTGGAGGAGAGAATTATAGGCTGCTATTTCATCAAAGGAAATCTTAATGGTAGGAAGTACACCTCCAAGAAACATTAGGTTTGTTATTGGAAGAAATACCTTTAGGAACAAGGAACAGAATATGGTATCTACATGATGCATGTCCGGCACGTTTTTCACTGATGGCTAGAAATGAGTTGGATTGGATGGGATGGGAGGAGATGTGTCATGGCCAGCTTGTTTGTCAGACTTGATGCCTCTGGATTTTTTTCTTGTGGGGGTTTGTAAAAGATATTGTTTATAAAGATGTTCCAACTGCACCTGAAGATATGTGAGAGAGAATTGTCAGAGCTTGTGCTTCAGTAAGTGCCAATGTAATAAGGAATACCACTCAATCAATGATAAGAAAATTGCAGCACTGCATTGATACCAGTGGTCATCACTTTGAACACCTTCTGTAGGTGGATGTTCATGCCACTTTTGTGACCTTCGTTGACCTTCAATGACCTTACTGTTACACATCATTGGATTCATCTTGATAACCGCTATCAGAAGATAAGTACCAAACTGTAGCATCCCATTGAAAAAAACAAAGCTGACCTTCATATCTCTGTAGCGACCCCACCTAGCAACAAAAAACCAATGTTGTATTATGCCCCCCATTGTCCCATGCAACTTTTGTCCCACAAACTTTTCAGCTCTAATCATACTTTCAGAGTTATTCTTGGTGGCTATAGTTAGTGACTCGCTCTGCATAATTGGCCACCCAGTGATGTTAAGAATCCAACGGATAATAATATTGGCCATAACAGTACATGAATTTGTGTCTGCTTGACATATCTTCCAGTCCATAGAAGAATTTTGCAATGTGCAGTAGTTTTGTATAATGTGTGTGATGAATAGGGGAAAGGGGGGGGGTGGATATAAGAGAGGCAGAGAGGGAGATAGTGGGGGGGGGGGGGGGGGGGAGGGGAGGGGGAGGGAGAGATATTGAATGTAGTTAAATGTAACCAAATGATGTAAAGAAAAGGTAGCCTAAGACAACCATTTGTTACCATATTCTTCACTGAAAAGTGAAATTATACTATAATTGTGAAACTGACACATTCTATATCATAGCAAGAGATCACAATTATGACCAATGGAACATCATGCAGAGAGTTGAATGGACTCTTTTAGAAAACTATCAGTATTAGCTAGGTAGTTATTGCAATAGCAACAGCCTCACTACTGTCTTCTCTCCTATTTTGCCAACTAATTTTGAGCAATGATGTTGATGTCCTAGACACATTACTGCGCCACTGCTCTCGGGTGGAATGTTGATTGTAGTTTTACCTCAACACATTTTTACATTGGACCAACACATCAGTGCCATGGTCACTACTATTTGTACAATATTTGGAAATGACCTACCCAGTAATGTGCATTGTAATTTTGTACTTTATAAAAATGACACAACTTTCACAAACTGTGGAAAATATGTGAATAAACTGAAGCTACAAAATACAGAGTCCCCTTAATTTATTGAATTCTTGGTTTGAAATCAACATGTATCTGTTAGTTACGAAAAGATTGTGAACAGTATTTTCAGTTTATCCACTGTTGAAATTCAGTGTAATCTCTTAATAGTGTAAATATGGTGTGGAACCTTTTGAATGTAAATAATTTAGGAAAGGTAACACCTTACCTAATAGTGGAAGTGTTGAGTAGTTGACTGGTACACAAAAAAGAATGAGAACTTTGTTAACTTTTGTATGAGTACATTTTTGAGCTAGAGTATTCATACACATTGTATATTCAGATGACACAGAATAACACTACAAGTGTGCATGTGTGTATGTGTATCTCTGTGTGCATGTGTGCTGTAGCTTGAAGGAAGATTGATTTGAAACCTAATGAAGTTTTCATTCTTTTTTGTGTGCCTGTGTACAACTCAGTGGTTCTGTTAGTTTGTGGGTTGTTTTTTCAGGCCTAAATTATTTAGGTAGTAATGTCTAGTATCTATGTTTTCAAATATCTCAAGCGTACTAGGTGAAATCTATTTTAAATTGAATTATGACAATGTTGATTCTATGCAAGTACTTGAATGTGGATGAATAAATGAATAAATAAACCTAATTATTGGAGGTCCAAAAGAAACAGAAACAGTTAAAAATCAATAATCTGAGAAATATTATCTGTAACATGTTTGAGTTTACATGTAAATGCAGTGGAAGATGTGGGGCTTTGCAGTCAAAGAATTTGCATGAGATGAGGGGCACAAAACATGTTTCTGCACATGGGGAAGGTATAAGAGGTGATCAAAAAGGTTCCATTTGAAGGCTACATAATCCAGAATCAGTATGGCAATAAGACAAAATCACTGTGAGCAATGAGGCAATCATCCCATTTATGCATCAGGTTGAAGATACTGTGTCATGCTGTGTGAAGAAGTTTGTAAGTGCATGCTGCACATCCTTGTCCGACAGGAATCATTGACCCTTCAAGGCCTTTTTTATGGGACTGAAAACATGATAATCACCTGGGGGGAGATTAAGACTATAGGGTGGATGCTTGAGTTCCTCTCACTTAAGTTGGCATAACTTCTGCTTTATGACATTTGCAATATGGAGACATGCCTTATCATGGAGCAGCAGCACCCATTGTCGCAGTTTTCATTCCACAGTGGTAGTTTTCAGCAGACATTCTGCCCCATACACATTATTCATTCTCTGGTGACAGCCAAAAAAAATAACAACAGAATGTTGATCATGTTTGGATGAATTTTGTAATGTAGTAGCCATAGGTGACATTTTTGTGTTTACCGCACACACGTTGTAAAGACACAAATTTACACTAATTTCTTGTCTGCATGTTGGTGCTTATATACCCACATTGGAGAGTCCAGCAATTGGCATGTATGTTGAAGCAACACCCTCAAATGGAAACCTTTTCATTGCCTCTTAATGGTACATATGAAAATCCAACATGAAATGACGTTTCATTGGGGACTGTGTGACACTCACATAAGATTATTCTCAAGAGCTATCAGTATGTATGGGGACTGAATACAACCATTTCAATGTGAGATCAAGAATTTACAATTTTTTAAATAATGGAAAAATGTTACAACATTTACTAAAATTTATTTTGCATGCAATATCAAGTACATGAACACACCGCTGCTACATGCAGATGACAGAAAATCAACAGTTATTAGTTCTTACTTCTTTGAGGAAGTCCACAGCTGTACATTTAAAAGTATTTCTGTGAGTGACAACATTATCCACTGTTTGCAAAAGAGTTGCATGCTTCCTAGTACATCATTCCTGCAATGTAGAGAAACTTAGCATATTTTCAGTCTTGTTACAACTGTGAACAAAATGGGGTGTTAACAGCAATCTCAAATGTTCTTTTTCTCACGGGTGATCTCAAAATTCTCCAGGTATTACACTTGCAGTCTTTTTGTTGCAGGGATACAAAATTCACAGGTGTATAGAAAACTTCTGGCATGACTTATGTTCCAAAGGCATTTCACAATCATGTCTCATAAATAACAATCAGAATCCTCTTTGGTATTCTGTTACATGCTAAACCCCATCCGATGAACATGACCATTATTGATGGCTGTCATATAGAATAGTTATAATCATTGTAAACTTTATCACAGTGTTGCACAAACTACTGGTTCCATTTGAACAAAAAATAATGATGAACAATGCTTGGAATAATTTTTTATTCATTTTTAAACAGAGGAACAAAGAACAAAGTATTTCTTTCTGTGAATTTCTGTTACACTGCATTTTTCTACTGAGAATACTTTTCAAATGATGAATTTTCACTTGTTCTGTTACTTCTTTAAGAAATATAACTCTCTGGCTTTGATATTATGATTACATATCTGAATGGATTAATTGTAAATTAAGATGTACTTAAACACACCAGTGAGTTTCAGTGATTGTTTTTTCATTTGGGTTGTGATGTTACTGGTGTAGCTTGCATACCAACTGTATGACCTTCTCTAGTACTATTATGATAAAAAGTAACTCGATGTATTTATACATTTTTAGGTTACTCCTGGTGAAGTGACACGAATAATTACAGGACAGCAGCTCTTGCCAATGGATGAGTCATACACTAGAAGACTTCAAGAACTTGAAAATGTAGTTCGTGGTATCAAAGATTCAGAAGAGTTGGCAAGTGTAGGTCCAAAACCGTCTGGAAGTCTGACACCTGATGATATTGAAAATATGAAAAAATTGCAAGAAATTGCCACAAATGAAATGCAACTAAAAAGGAGGATACAGTCAATGGAACGGAAGGAACTTATGTATTTAGCTGCACTTCAAAAAGCGGATGAGCTACGGATGAGAGCTGAAGGTATTACTAGTGGACAGGAATTTACTTCACCAACCATAGTAGAAGCTGGAAGTTCAGCTGAGGGTTTGCAGAGGCGTGTTGTGGAGCTTGAAGCAGAAGTTAATCGTCTGAAGAAGAAAGCTGAAGTGCTAGAGGCTGAGAATGAGAAACTTCTTCACATGATTTCTGATGGAACTCAGGTAAGATACATTTTAAATACAGCTACACCCCCAAATTTTTTAAAATAACCTCTTTTACTGATCTCCCATAGACACAAATCGTTACAAGTTACTGAATGAGTTTGTTGGTGCATTATGAACAAAACTACTGTGTGATATTCACATACATAACCTACAACTAATATGCTTCAGTTGTGTATATTTCGAAGCATTTTCAGTTAAATGACCTCTGTACAACAAGTGAACTACAATTTATCCGAGAATGTTATGTGATTTTCTGAAAATGGGCTGTCATTAGACTTCAATAAAACACAATACATAAATTCAGTACTGCAAAAAGCCTGACCACAGTGCTACAAATAATACATGAAACATACAGTCAAAACTCTAGGATTTTTATACTGATAAGAAGCTGAACTGGGAGCTACATGTTGTAGATCTTTAAATGTTAATGCTTTTATCATTTAACTGTCATAAGTGTGGCATTAACGTAACAATCCCTGTATGGTCAAACAATATTCTTGACATGTACTGCAACACACACTAGAACCAATCTCAAAAAGACGTTAATAAATCACTAGATAATGGCTAAAAAGTCAAAACTGCAATAGTGTATCAGGGAGGAAATAAATAACAGTCAGTGACAGGAGCATTATCATTTAAACAATTCTACATTAATATCACTTGGAATAAAGAAAATCATGACATATTACAGATCATAAACCTCTGAGTTCCGTAACTTTTACAATATCAATAATAGCACTTACCATGATGAAGGAATCACCTACAAACAAATCTGTTGTACAACAATTGGCACCTGCATGGCACCATCTGATACCAAACTGTTCATGGGCTATCTAGAGGAATCCTTCCTAACCACCAAACCACCAAGAAGCCCAAGCCCCTCATCTGGGGCCCACCAAATGGGTTAATGTGACCTTCTCTGGGACGGGGAGGTATGCCAGCCCCATATCAAATCAGCCCAGCTTATTAACGATGAGGGGTCGGTGTGCTGGCCAGTCTTGATATGGTTTTCATGTCATTCCTGACATCCCAGTTGATGAAAAATGCGTTAGTTCCCATGTTCCATCTTCGATACATACTGTGTGTAAAAGTTTAGTACACTTTCTCATTCCTGCATGCAGAATTTACTCTATATGAAGACAAATTGGGCACACTGCTTCTTTCTTGGGGTGAATAGGAGATGATGATGTTAGCTCTTTGGTCTCCTTAAACACTTACTCAGTATCAGCAGCCCCTCACCTGCTCCAGATGCAGTGATGACATCTTTGTCCAACAAGCCATCTTCCTTGACATCATCATCCACCTCAGAAATGGCTACATCAGTACCTCCATCCACATCAAACCTACCAGTCACCAACTATACCTCCACTTTGACAGCTGTAATCCATTCTGCATCGAGTGTTCCCATCCGTACAGTCTAGCCATGGTGATTTCTGCTACCCCTCTGCCCCTCCGTCCCACATGCCTGCTGTCTGGCTACCAAGGAGCACCATGTTGGTAGCCCTGTTCAGATAAGTGATTTAAACTGAAATGAAACTTTGTTTGATACTGATAACTAATTAAAGATTTGTATTAGTGTGTTTCCAAGCTTACCATTAAAGGTTTCTCTTTTCTTTGGGTATTATTCCCGAAAACAAGAAAATGTCATAAAGTAGAGTTAAAGTAATATTTTTGTTTACATTTTAGTGCAGTAAACTTAAACAATCTCATTTAATTGTGTAAATAAAACTTTTATTACAGTCGCGAAAGACGGAATATTTCTTAATATTACATACGACACCTATGTGGTACTTAAATTTAAATGAGATATTGTTGTACAGTAAATTTTATATGAAATTTAGGTATCTTGTCCACATTTCATTCTCAACATTGTGGCAACTAAAATCGACCATACGGAAAGTATACGCTATGGACTTTTACCTCTGCAAACTCTTCAAAATTTCGTGCAATGGTTTACTACATTTAATGCTGCACAATAACTGCGTTGACCATCCAAACAAAATTAAGTCATTTATGGGGGGAAGATATCAGTCAAGAAGATGTGTAAAAATCAGATTTTTGTGAAATTGAATGATAAAGTGTGTCAAAGCAGTCGGAACACCATGTGTCTGCACAGGCGAGCAGTGCAGTGATGACAAAATCGCGCACAGTGCGGAATGCGGGGAGCACGTGTCTGCAGCAGTGAAAGGGTTAATGAAGAGACAAAGCACTAGAAATTTAAAAAAATTGCATTCAAACAAATAAAATTCGTTAAGTAAGACACTTTGATATTATTTTTAAATAAAGAAAATATTAAGCACTGCACAAGGCTTGAACTCTTAACCTTTCACTTACTAGCCCAAGACCTTAACCGTTACACTAACACAGCTCGTACCGCAACATACACACTTCATCGAAGTACAATAGGAAATAAACAATTACCGCTGTTCTTTACTGCGGAAAAGCGGTTCATGAGATTGATACAAACACCTTTCCTTGCTATCGCCTGAATTAGGAATCTTATTGCTTGTTTTGTTTAATTAATTAACAGAATATGAAGCAATTGGTATAGAGATTGCTTTTTCCAAAGTTTCTATAAAAGGAAGTCTGTTATTAAGACATTGCTTTTGTTCTATTACTTTATTTATGACTGAATGTTTCTAAAACTGAAGACACTCGTCCGTAGTCTGCTCTGCAGTCGAGATCTGGCAACGTCGTTCTCTGTTCATTGGTTGACTGTGTTTTGTGGCGTCAGATGCGCAGAACGAACCTAAACTTGGCCGCCAACACAAATGACGCGCACTTTAGTTATAAATAAATTTGAAGCACTGTTGGCCTATTTAACAACAAGAAATAAAAAATTGTGGTTGCTGGTGGTTTTAATGTTGTTTCTCTTGAAACCTCTCCCAGTAAGAACTTATTACAGTTAGCAGCATTGTCATTTAACATACATACTATTAACTCCCCAAATAGAATAGATAAGGTCTCAAAGATGGGCATTGATAATATAATTATAGAAATATCTAATGAACAAAATTATATTATAAAACCAATAATTAGTATCCTCTCAGACCATCACATTTTGTTATTTTTGCTAAATGTTAATGCTGATCAGGATATAAAATCTGCTAAACCTGGTTCCAATGGGTAGTCAGCAAGCCAAAAAATGTGTGTTTCAGGAAACACCTCAAAGATACGAATTGGAGTGGTGCATGCAATGCTCATAACATGAATGAGAAATTCAACACTTCTATTAATAATGTCCATAACTTACTTGAAAACTATTTTCCCCATAACTATCCCAGATTAGACAAAAATATATTAAAAAAAGGGCATGGATTACTACTCAAGGAAGAAAAAAGGAAACTCTTATCAGTCAGCTCTGATGTAAATTTTATAGATTATTACAAAACATATTGCAAAATATGGAAGACAGTAATACAGACATCAAAGTAAATGCATTACCAGAACGGGATAGTCACATCAGATAACAAAATAAAGACAATATGGGATATAATGAAGGAAGAGACTGTAGAATCAGAGACATAGAGGAATATATAACATCAAGAGTAAATGATACTTGGGTAACTGATGTGTGCAGTGTTTCTGAACTTTTCAATAAGCATTTCCTAACTGTTACTGAAAAGATGGGGTTGTCAGGTTCAGCAGATGCCATGAAAGAATGTCTCTGTCCAGTCACTACAAATCACTACAATAATATGAGTATGACTCTCACGTCATCAGTAGAAGTAATTTCCAACATAAAATCCTTAAAATCAAAAAATTCTAGTTGCTTTGGTAATATATCAACAAATTTGATTAAATAGTACTCCTTTGAGTTTGGTTACATTTTAAATTATTTGTGTAGCCAGTCTTTTATCAGTGTAACATTTCTTGAATGATTGAAATATGCTAAGTAAAGTTTTACATAAGAAGGAGATGAAGAAATACTGTCAAATTTCCATCTGATTTCACACATTCTCAAAAATTTTAGAAAAGATATATACAGTCCTCTTTTTAACCATCTGACCACAAATAAAATATTATACAGGTCACAATTCATTTTTCTTAGGATTTCAGTATTGAGAAGGCTATGTACACATACAGTGAGAATGAACTTAATTTATTACACAATAAATTACAGACTACAAGTATACTTTGTGATGTGTGAAAGGCATTTGACTGTGTAAATCGCAGTATCTTTTCCAGAAAATTAGAAAACAGGGTGTATCAAAATCATAACTATTATGTTATTTGAGATATGTGCATTAACAGTGTACTGTTGGAAAGAGCAAGTGCTCAAGTTTTACATGGTTCCTGCTAGGTAGAAGCAGCATGCACCAACTTCACTTCTAGTCAAAACAGGTGACTGGATAACAGAAAGCATTTTGTGTTCTGCATTTTGCACAGTTTGTGTCAGTAATAACTGTTCAGCGTGACTTTCGTACTAGGTATGGTGTGGCTCCTCTTACAGCACAGAGCATTAGACGATGACATGAACAATTCCAAGAAACAAGTTGTTTGTGTAAAGGCAAGTCACCAGGCTGTCCCTGAGTACCTGACACAGATGTTGACTGCATCTGCCATAGTTTCACAAGGAGTCCCCAGAAATTCATATGCCATACAGCTCAACATGCCCCCGATGTCCATCTGGGGTGTGTTGCATTGATGTTTACACATGAAACCATACAAAATTCAGCTACTGCAGTCTCTGCATGAAGGTGACAAACAACAATGTGTGCAGTTCTGTAATTTTGTTCTTGGCAAGATGTAGGATGACAGTTTCCTTCCACACTTAGTGTTTAAAGACAAGGCAACGCTCTATTTAAATGGAAAGGTGAACCATCATAATATGAGAATATGGGATATGGAACAACCTCATGAAATTTTACAACATGAGAAGGACTCTCCAAAATTTAATGTGTTTTGTGCAGTCTCAAGGGAGAAGGTGTATGGTATTTTTCTTTGCTGAAAACACTGTTACTGGAAACACATCTCAATCTGCAACAAATTGATGCATGGTGCAGGGGATGGCAATTGAATCTCAATGTAGACAAATGTAAGGTGCTGCAGATACATAGAAAGAAAGATCCTTTATAATTTAGCTACAATATAGCAGATCACCAACTGGAAGCCGTTAATTCCATAAATTATCTGGGAGTAGGCATTAGGTGATACGCAATTACAAGAACTCAGCAAGGGAATTCTCACAGCCTCTGTCACCTCAATTCTCCAACTTCCTACCTACACGTGGTGCCCCTGTTAAGCCGAACAACTCAGCAAAAGGTTGGGTAACCAACCCCAGTGGGAAACTGAGTCGGTGAGCAGATAGGAGTTGGAGGACAGTGGAAGGCAGCGGGAAACCACCACTGAACTATCCCAAGAAAACCCCATGGCTTTGCTCAGCTCAAAATGTTCCGGAGTTTTAAGTTCCCCGATCGGATCTCTGGGGGGAACCAGGTTGAGAGGAGCTTCACGAAGACTAAGATGGTGCAAAGAGAAGCACTGCATAGGAACATGGAGTGTAAGATTCTTGTATCAAGGAAAACTAGATATAGTGAAATGAGAAATGGAGAAAATTAACATCAGCATATTGGGAATAAGTGAAATGAGGTGGACTGGCATGGGAGAATTTGCTTCGGATGGCCATATGGTGTATTATTCTGGGCACGATAACAACAGTAGTAATGGAGTAGCCTTCATAGTTAGTGATAATGTGAGAAAAGCTGTAGTGGAATGCAAATATAAAAATTATAGAATGATGTCCATCAGACTTCAAGGTCAGCCCCTCAACATCACAGTAATTCAAGTTTATGCGCCAACAACCGATGCTGAAAAGGAAATTATTGACCAGTTCTATGGAGATTTACAAGAATTACTACTGTCAACACCAAAAAAGGATATCGTCTTCATAGTTAGAGATTGGAATGCAAAAGTCGGAAATTAAGCTGTAGAAGGTATAACAGGGAAATATGGTCTTGGTACAACAAATGAAGCAGGACAGAGACTCCTAGAATTCTGCCAAGAAAATTAATTGATAATTACTAATACACTGTTTCAACTACCAAAACGACACCTGTATTTCACCAGATGGCCAACACCGGAACCAAATTGATTACATACTTTGTAATCAGAGGTGGAAGAGCGCGGTTCAGTCAGCTACAACAAGACCTGGGGCTGACTGCGGATCAGATCATGAGTTCCTGATTGCAAAATTTCGGCTGAAACTTCAGAATGTAGAAAAAAGTATCCTAACTTGCAGATTCGACCTTAACTCTATACCCTCCGACTACACTGTAGAGGTGCAAAACAGATTTAATGTATTAAAGCTGGAGGACAAAAGCTCACAAAAAATGTGGACAGAAGTAGCTAATACTGTCAAGGAGGCCACAGAGAAACACATTCCCAAGAAAAGGAACAGCAAGAAGACTAGATGGCTATCAGTTGCACTGCAAGTTGCAGAAGAACGAAGGAAAGCAAAAATCAAGGGAGATAGATCAGCTATGTTTGAATTAAATAAAGGTTTTCAGAAATTAGCTAGAAGAGATAAAAATATATTCTTTAATGAACAGTGCAAGGAAGTTGAAGATAGTAACGGAATGGGGAAGACAAGAGATCTTTATAAGAAAATTAGAGAAATTAAAGGAAAATTCCAGCAAAAATTGGAATGATAAAAGATCTGAGTGAAGCAGAGGATAATAAGGAAAGATGGGCAGAATATGTAGAAGACCTATACAAGAAAGGACTGCATAATGACAGAGCTCCTACCGCTGATGTTAATGGTAATTTAGAACTAGAGCCAGATATTTTGGAGAGCGAAATCCAGTGGGCCCTTGAAAATATGGCTGATAACAAAACTAGTGGACATGATGAAATACCAGCAGAATTGTTTAAAATCACTGGAAAGGATGCAGTGAAAGTGCTGCACTCAATATGTCAAAAAATATGGATCACACAGCAGTGGCCAGAAGACTGGAAAAAATCAGCATTCATCCCCTATCCAAAGAAGAGAAGTTCTAAAGAATGCTCAGATTACCGAACATTCGCACTTACCTCACATGCTAGCAAAGTCATGTTGAAAATCTTACAAAATAGACTTTGCCAATATCTAGATTGAGAGCTACTAGAAGAACAAGCTGGATTTAGGAAAGGAAGAGGAACTGGAGATCAAATTGCTAACATTCGGTGGATTATGGGAAAAGCAAGAGAATTCCAGAGAGATGTGTACCTCTGCTTTATTAACTACGCCAAAGCCTTTGACTGCATCGATCACAACAAATTATGGAACGTACTGAAAAACATGGGTGTACCAGATCACCTCATTCATCTGATACGGAGTTTATACCTTGACCAAGAAGCCATGGTGAGGACTATGTATGAAACAACGAAATGGATAAAGGTTCTGAAAGGGGTCCGGCAAGACTACATACTGTCACCATACTTATTCAATCTGTATGCAGAACATGTTATGAGGAATGCGAGGCTAGATGAAGGAGGAACAGGAATTAAAATAGCTGGAATAAATGTAAACAACCTCAGATACACCGATATACAATCCTGTTGGCAGAAAGTGAAGACGAATTGAGAACACTCTTGCTGAAGGTGAAAGACAAAAGTGAAAAGGCTGATCTTAGGCTGAATGTGAAGAAAACGAAAATTATGGCAACTACACCTACCAATTCGTGGGATATAGCAGGAGAAACCATGGAGGTAGTGACTACATTCAGTTATCTCGGTTCCCAGCTCTCTGCTGATGGCGACTGCAGCCATGAAATCCGGAGACACCTGTTCCTGGTAGACAGGCGATGTCAAACCTTGACAAGGTTATAAGGTCCAGAGATATAACACTAGCAACAAAGATCTGTATTGTGAGGGCTATGGTCTTTCCAGTTGTGATGTATGGATGTGAGACCTGGACCATTAGAAAGGCTGAACGGCGAAGAATTGACTCCTTCGAATTGTGGTGTTGGAGGAAACTTCTTAGAGTTCCGTTGACTGCAAAGAGAACCAACAGATCAATATTGGAGCAAATAAAACCAGATTTCTCCCTAGAAGGTCTAATGTTAAAACAAAAGCTGACCTACTTTGGACACACAATGCTAAGGCATGCCTCACTGGAAAAAACATTAATGCTGGGGAAGATTGAAGGAACTAGAAGAAGAGGACGTCAGAGGATGAAGGATGAAATGGATTGATGGCATCACAGAAGCAATGTGTTCCAACCTGGAAGGTCTATGGGAGAAAGTGCAAGGCGGGAAAAAGTGGCGTGATTTGGTTCACGGGGTCACGAAGAGTCGGAACTGACTAAACGAATAGAGAGAGAGAGGCATTAGGAGTGATTTAAAATGGAATAACCATATAAAATTAACCATTGGTAAAGCAGATGCCAGACTGAGATTCATTGGAAGAATCCTAAGGAAATGCAGTCCGAAAACAGTCCGAAAACAAAAGAAGTAGTACATTTGTTCACTCACTGCTTGAATACTGCTCATCGGTGTGGGATCCGTACCAGATAGGGTTGATAGAGGAGGTGGAGAAGGTCCAACGGAGAGCAGCGTGCTTCGTTACAGGATCATTTAGTAATCGTGAAAGCATTATGGAGATGATAGATGAACTCCAGTGGAAGACTCTGCAAGAGAGATGCTCAGTAGCTTGGTACGGGCTTTTGTTGAAGTTTTGAGAACATACCTTCACCAAGGAGTCAAGCAGTATATTGCTCTCTCCTACGTATATCTCGCAAAGAGACCGTGAGAATAAAATCAGAGAGATTAGAGCCCACACAGAGGCATACCAACAGTCTTTCTTTCCACGAACAATACGAGACTGGAATAGAAGGGAGAACAGATAGAGATACTCAAGGTACCCACCACCACAAACCGTCAGGTGGCTTGTGGAGTATGGATCTAGATGTAGATGTAGATGTAGATATGCTTGAGAACTTTCTTTTCCCACAGTTGGATACTGATTTGAATGACTTTATTTACCAACAGGATGGTGCACCTGGCATCAGGAAGTGTGGGAATTTTTAAATCAAAGGATCACTGAACAGTGGTTCGATCACATTGGACCAAATGATTCAATCTTACATTACTGGCCTCCAAGGTCACCGGACCTGACTGTATGTGATTATTTCTTGTGGGGGGGTTTATAAAAGACTGTATTTCTATGCCTCCATTACAAACAACAATGAATGAACTGAAACATCGCACAACAGCAGCTGTGGAAGCTGTAACTCAAGACATGATTGCTACAGTGTGGGAACAATTTGAATACTGCATTGAGATATGCCGTGCATTTCAAGGGGTTCATACTGAACACTTGTGAAAAGGTATGAAAAAAAACTTTTTTAACTTCCCATTCATCAAAAACAAAATTCATTGTATATGTTTATTAGTTTCAGAAATATAGACACACCAAATTGAATGATTATTTTTGATACACTCTATATTATGGTGTAACAGGAAATGCTGCAAAATGGTTCAGTGCTATATCTCTGACAGAAAACAAAGGGTGTCAATAGGAGAGAGATGTGTATTAAGATATCAGGAATCATCCAACAGGGAACCAATAACAGTGTCCCCCAAGGTTCCATCTTCGGGCCTTTTCTTGTGTATATCAATGGCCCTTCATCAGGTACAGTACCAGGTGCCAAATTTGTTTTGTTTACAGACGATACAAACAGTGCAGTAAATAGTAATCAAGTACAGTCTTAAAAAGGTTGGCTAATGTAATTTTCACGGATGTTAATAAATGGTTCCTATCCAATTCTCTGTCACTAAACCTTAAAAAAAACATACTGTATACAATACAGAACTTGATGCACAAAATATGATGACAAGCAGATAGAAGAAGGTGACAGTGTTAAATTCCTGGGATTCCAGCTTGATAATAAATTTGACTAGGAGGATCATACCACAGAATTACTGAAACTTCTAAACAAATCTCTATTTGTTATGTGAAATTGTCAGACAGAGGTGATATAAAAATAAAAGAGCTAGGGTACTGGTAACATGCTTACTTTTGTTCTATAATGTTATACAGGATATTTTCTGGGGTAACTCATCAAGCCAAGCTAAAGTATTCTGAGCCCAGAAAGTGTGCAGAAATTTTCAATAATATGCGAGCAGCCATAAAAAGTTTGACTAATAATAAGGCACAGTTTGAGAAGAGACTGAAGGAATTATTGATGGCCAATTCCTTCTACTTTATTGATGAGCTTCATATCAGAACACATTGATACATTTATGCTATCAATACTATGACATAATGTGAAATTGTGTACAATCTGACTTCTGTACAAATTTTGTGCACTAGTGTGATCAGTGTAAATAAGTGTTGTAAAACGTTTATTTTTTCAGTTGATGTGTGGCTACAATAACCTATGAACTATCATATGCACCTAAGTTTAGTGAACATTTAATATTTGGTTACATATTTATATTATTTTAAATGTATATATGCTTAAGACTGTCTCTCTCTTTTTGACCGATTCTACATCTTCAAGGGCAATTTCATTTGGGATCTGTGGAAGGTACATTAGCATGTTGTTGTTGTTGTTGTTGTTGTTGTGGTCTTCAGTCCTGAGACTGGTTTGATGCGGCTCTCCATGCTAATCTATCCTGTGCAAGCTCCTTCATCTCCCAGTACCTACTGCAACCTACATCCTTCTGAATCTGCTTAGTGTAATCATCTCTTGGTCTCCCTCTACAATTTTTACCCTCCACGCTGCCCTCCAATGCTAAATTTGTGATCCCTTGATGCCTCGGGACATGTCCTACCAACCGATCCCTTCTTCTAGTCAAGTTGTGCCACAAACTTCTCTTCTCCCAAATCCTATTCAATACCTCCTCATTACTTATGTGATCTACCCACCTAATCTTCAACATTCTTCTGTAGCACCACATTTCGAAAGCTTCTATTCTCTTCTTGTTGAAACTATTTATTGTCCATGTTTCACTTCCATACATGGCTACACTCCATACAAATACTTTCAGAAACGACTTCCTGACACTTAAATCTATACTGGATGTTAACAAATTTCTCTTATTCAGAAATGCTTTCCTTGCCATTGCCAGTCTACATTTTATATCCTCTCTACTTCGACCATCATCAGTTATTTTGCTCCCCAAATAGCAAAACTCCTTTACTACTTTAAGTGTCTCATTTCCTAATCTAATTCCCTCAGCATCACCCGAATTAATTCGACTACATTCCATTATCCTCGTTTTGCTTTTGTTGATATTCATCTTATATCCTCCCTTCAAGACACTGTCCATTCCATTCAACTGCTCTTCCAAGTCCTTTGCTGTCTCTGACAGAATTACAATGTCATCGGCGAACCTCAAAGTTTTTATTTCTTCTCCCTGGATTTTAAAACCTACTCCAAATTTTTCTTTTGTTTCCTTTACTGCTTGCTCAATATACAGATTGAATAACATTGGGGGGAGGCTACAACCCAGTCTCACTCCCTTCCCAACCAATGCTTCCCTTTCATGCCCCTCGACTCTTATAACTGCCATCTGGTTTCTGTACAAATTGTTAATAGTCTTTCTCTCCCTGTATTTTACCCCTGCCATCTTTAGAATTTGAAAGAGAGTATTCCAGTCAACATTGTCAAAAACCTTCTCTAAGTCTACAAATGCTAGAAACACAGGTTTGCCTTTCCTTAATCTTTCTTCCAAGCAAAGTCGTAAGGTCAGCATTGCCTCACTTGTTCCAACATTTCTACGGAATCCAAACTGACCTTCCCCGAGGTCGGCTTCTACCAGTTTTTCCATTCATCTGTAAATAATTTGTGTTAGTATTTTGCAGCTGTGACTTATTAAACTGATAGTTCAGTAATTTTCGCATCTGTCAACACCTGCTTTCTTTGGGATTGGAATTATTATATTCTTCTTGAAGTCTGAGGGTATTTCACCTGTCTCATACATCTTGCTCACCAGATGGTAGAGTTTTGTCAGGTCTGGCTCTCCCAAGGCTGTCAGTAGTTCTAATGGAATGTTGTCTACTCCCGGGGCCTTGTTTCGACTCAGGTCTTTCAGTGCTCTGTCAAACTCTTCACGCAGTATCGTATCTCCTATTTCATCTTCATCTACATCCTCTTCCATTTCTGTAATATTGTCCTCAAGTACATCGCCCTTGTATAGACCCTCTATATACTCATTCCACCTTTCTGCTTTCCCCTCTTTGCTTAGAACTGGGTTTCCATCCGAGCTCTTGATATTCATACAAGTGGCTCTCTTTTCTCCAAAGGTCTCTTTAAATTTCCTGTAGGCTGTAGCTATCTTACCCTTGGTGAGATAAGCCTCCACATCCTTACATTTGTCTTCTAGCCATGCCTGCTTAACCATTGTGCACTTCCTGTCGATCTCATTTTTGAGACCTTTGTATTCCTTTTTGCCTGCTTCATTTACTGCATTTTTATATTTTCTCCTTTCATCAATTAAATTCAATATTTCTTCTGTTATGCAAGGATTTCTACTAGCCCTCGTCTTTTTACCTACTTGATCCTCTGCTGCCTTCACTACTTCATCCCTCAGAGCTACCCATTCGTCTTCTACTGTATTTCTTTCCCCCATTCCTGTCAGTTGTTCCCTTATGCTCTCCCTGAAACTCTGTACAACCTCTGGTTTAGTCAGTTTATCCAGGTTCCATCTCCTTAAATTCCCACCTTTTTGCAGTTTCTTCAGTTTTAATCTACAGTTCATAACCAATAGATTGTGGTCAGAGTCCACATCTGCCCCTGGAAATATCTTAAAATGTAAAACCTGGTTCCTAAATCTCTGTCTTACCATTATATAATCTATCTGATACCTTCTAGTATCTCCAGGATTCTTCCATGTGTACAACCCTCTTTTATGATTCTTGAACCAAGTGTTAGCTGTGATTAAGTTATGCTCTGTGCAAAATTCTAACAGATGGCTTCCTCTTTCATTTCTTAACCCCAATCCATATTCAGCTATTATGTTTCCTTCTCTCCCTTTTCCTACTGTCAAATTCCAGTCACCCATGACTATTAAATTTTCGTCTCCCTTCACTACCTGAATAATTTCTTTTATCTCATCATACATTTCTTCAATTTCTTCGTCATCTGCCTAGCTCATTGGCATATAAACTTGTACTACTGTAGTAGGCATGGGCTTTGTGTCTATCTTGGCCACTATAATACGTTCACTATGCTGTTTGTAGTAGCTTACCCGCACTCCTATTTTTTATTCATTATTGAACCTACTCCTGCGTTACCCCTATTTGATTTTGTATTTATAACCCTGTATTCACCTGACCAGAAGTCTTGTTCCTCCTGCCACCGAACTTCACTAATTCCCACTATATCTAACTATAACCTATCCATTTACCTTTTCAAATTTTCTAACCTACCTGCTCGATTAAGGGATCTGACATTCCGCGCTCCAATTCGTAGAATGCCAGTTTTCTTTCTCCTGATAACGACGTCCTCCTGAGTAGTCCCCGCTCGGAGATCCGATTGGGGGACTTATTTACCTCCAGAATATTTTACCCAAGAGGACGCCATCATCATTTAACCTTACAGTAAAGCTGCATGCCCTCGGGAAAAATTACGGCTGTAGTTTCCCCTTGCTTTCAGCCGTTCATAGTACCACAACAGCAAGGCCGTTTTGGTTAATGTTACAAGGCGAGCTCAGTCAATCATCTGGACTGTTGCCCCTTCAACTATTGAAAAGGCTGCTGCCCCTCTTCAGGAACCACATGTATGTCTGGCCTCTCAACAGATACCTCTCCGTTTTGGTTGCTCCTACGGTACGGCTATCTGTATCATTGAGGCACGCAAGCCTCCCCACCAACGGCAAGGTCCATGGTTCATGGGGGAGTTACGTTAGCATATCTGTATATTTTGTAAATATTTATTGTGTATTCTTGATTTCTGACATTTTCCACATACTAGATGATCTCCTCACTACGGATCAGTTGGAATGAAAAGTACATCTATTATCTAATTTAATGTTATGCCTCTCATAATGCAGTACCACCAAGGAATGAAAATGCTGAATCACATTCTCTGCCAGTGTTTAGACTACTTATTATTAGGCTCTGAAATGAGAAGTGTCCTCCCTCTATACCCCCCCCCCCTCCCAAATGGTATTCCACCACCCACCCAACCTACCCAGTATTCTTGTCTGTCCTTACTGCAACCCTGCTCCCAACCCGTTGTCTCATGGCTCATATTCTATGGTATATGTAGGTGCAAGACCAGTCCCATACATCCTTGCACTACCAATTATCCCAGTACTTCCTTGGGCATCTCCTACTCCATCAAAGGCAAGAACACCTGAAAGCAGCCATGTGATCTACTAGTTAAGCTGCATCCAATGTGCCACATTCTATGTGGGCATGACAACAAACAAGTTGTCTGTCCACATGAATGGCCATCTCCAAACTGTGGCCAAACCCTTCCCACCAACACCAAATTTTCTGAACTGAACAGATAGGCACACCCCCTATACCATATCCTTCATTCTCATAATCCCCTACCCCTCAACCTTTGCTATTCTCTGTGTTCCACGTACCTATTTCCTTCTGTGCTCCCACTCAATTACTACAAATGCCTTCTATCCTGCCAATGCACCTACTTAGTCTTTCCCTTCCCTACTTTTCTCCTCCCCTTTCCTCAACCCCTTTCCCAATACAAAAATCCCTGCTGCACCTAATAACCCTATCATGTCCCTGCATACTCCCACTGGCAGCAATAGCATCTTACCGCACCCCTACACTGCTATCCCATACCCCTCCCTATGCTATACCTCTTCCTCCACCTTGCTACTCACGCCAGATAGAGTGCTGTTCATGTCAGATGCAAACTCCTCTATGTTGTGGGTAACAATCTATTCATGCCATAATATTGTTGGTCTTATAATCGATTTTCCAGTCACTATAAATTCTATTTAACTGCTCTTCCAAGGCTTTTGCCATCTGTGACAGAATTAAAATGTCCTTGGTGACTGCAGATTTTCTTCTCCCTGAACTTTACCTCTTATTCCAAACTCCTCCTTGATTTTTCTTTACTGCTTGCTTTGTGTGCAGTTGACTAACATTGGGAATATGCTGAAATCCTTTCTCACTTCTTTCTCAGCTAAGCTTCTCTTTCCTGTTCTTTGACTCTTACAGTTGCAGTCTCATTTCTGTACAAATTATAAATAACCTTTTACACCCCGTATTTTATTCCTGCTTTCTTCATAATTTCAAAATGTGCAATCAAGACAGCTTTGTCAAAAGCTTTCTCTAAATTTATGGGGTGGTACACAAAATGTGTCACCATTTGTTTCATACAGGGTGTTTAAAAAATGACCGGTATATTTGAAACGGCAATAAAAATTAAACGAGCAGCGATAGAAATACACCGTTTGTTGCAATATGCTTGGGACAACAGTACATTTTCAGGCAGACAAACTTTCGAAATTACAGTAGTTATAATTTTCAACAACAGATGGCGCTGCGGTCTGGGAAACTCTATAGTACGATATTTTCCACATATCCACCATGCGTAGCAATAATATGGCGTAGTCTCTGAATGAAATTACCCGAAACCTTTGACAACGTGTCTGGCGGAATGGCTTCACATGCAGATGAGATGTACTGCTTCAGCTGTTCAATTGTTTCTGGATTCTGGCGGTACACCCGGTCTTTCAAGTGTCCCCACAGAAAGAAGTCACCGGGGTTCATGTCTGGCGAATAGGGAGGCCAATCCATGCCACCTCCTGTATGTTTCGGATAGCCCAAAGCAATCACACGATCATCGAAATATTCATTCAGGAAATTAAAGACGTCGGCCATGCAATGTGGCCGGGCACCATCTTGCATAAACCACGAGGTGTTCGCAGTGTCGTCTAAGGCAGTTTGTACCGCCACAAATTCACGAAGAATGTCCAGATAGCGTGATGCAGTAATCGTTTCGGATCTGAAAAATGGGCCAATGATTCCTTTGGAAGAAATGGCGGCCCAGACCAGTACTTTTTGAGGATACAGGGACGATGGGACTGCAACATGGGGCTTTTCGGTTCCCCATATGCGCCAGTTCTGTTTATTGACGAAGCCGTCCAGGTAAAAATAAGCTTCGTCAGTAAACCAAATGCTGCCCACATGCATATCGCCGTCATCAATCCTGTGCACTATATCGTTAGCGAATGTCTCTCGTGCAGCAATGGTAGCGGCACTGAGGGGTTGCCGCGTTTGAATTTTGTATGGATAGAGGTGTAAACTCTGGCGCATGAGACGATACGTGGACGTTGGCGTCATTTGGACCGCAGCTGCAACACGGCGAAAGGAAACCCGAGGCCGCTGTTGGATCACCTGCTGCACTAGCTGCGCGTTGCCCTCTGTGGTTGCTGTACGCGGTCGCCCTACCTTTCCAGCACGTTCATCTGTCACGTTCCCAGTCCGTTGAAATTTTTCAAACAGATCCTTTATTGTATCGCTTTTCGGTCCTTTGGTTACATTAAACCTCCGTTGAAAACTTCGTCTTGTTGCAACAACACTGTGTTCTAGGCGGTGGAATTCCAACACCAGAAAAATCCTCTGTTCTAAGGAATAAACCATGTTGTCTACAGCACACTTGCACATTGTGAACAGCACACGCTTACAGCAGAAAGACGACGTACAGAATGGCGCACCCACAGACTGCGTTGTCTTCTATATCTTTCACATCACTTGCAGCGCCATCTGTTGTTGAAAATTGTAACTACTGTAATTTCGAAAGTTTGTCCGCCTGAAAATGTACTGTTGTCCCAAGCATATTGCAACAAACAGTGTATTTCTATCGCTGCTCGTTTAGTTTTTATTGCCGTTTCAAATATACCGGTCATTTTTGAAACACCCTGTGTATAATTTATGAGTCACACCAGATATGCCATTGAGCATCTCAACAGCAGTAGCAGTAGATCTTGGAGAAATGAATGAGTTATGAAATGACATGTAATTCATGACACAATCGCTACGACACTAGTGTTCATAACATGGCTGATAATAGATGACTAAAACACAGCAGTGATCAGCAGTTGTGTTACATTTTCATGAAAGTCCTGTTGCAATTCAGAGTTAGTTTTCACACTGTTTAACACATGATAGGCCCCTTGCAAGAGGACAATTCCCAGGCTGTATGATCAGTTTATATGGGAAACATCAATATTGGAAGCAAGCTTGTGTGTTTGCTGGTTAAAGTAGAAGTGGTACAAGTTGCTCTACAGAGAAGTGCTGGCAAATGTTGCAGAAAGGCAGCATTGCAACTGGGCATATCTAGAAGCTCTAGTTGACAGATTCTTGAAGTGATTTCTGGATGTACCAGTACATGATGACGTCTTCTGAGAAGCTCAATGCAGAACACAAGCAGCAGAGACTACTGTTGGTCCACAGGGCAGAGGAGAGGGGACAAACTCTCAACATAGTTTGGTTTTCAGACAAGGCATATTTCATTTGGATGTTTGGACAGTGTGGTTAATAAACAATATGTATGCTTTTGGGCTACTGAAAATCTGCAAGTGCTTTGTGAATGAGATATGCTCCGAGGATTACAGTGTGGGTTGCCATTTGCAGTCACAGACTTATTGGACCTCCTTTCTTTGTACAAACTGTGAAAGAGCACAGTAACTTCATTCCACAGCTTTTTGCTGCTGTGTTGCTCTTCAACACATGTGTTTCCTACAAGATGGAGCAAGGCCACATCTAACGAACGCTGTGTTGGATTTCTTACACAAGCGTGTTGACGTATAGGTCATTTCACTCAAATTTCCGGGTTTTCTCAATGACAGACAATTTTGGTCCCCAGTAGTCCTTAACTTCATTTTGTGACTTCATTTTTTATTTGGGGGTCCCTAAAGGAAACAATTTTAATGGAGGTCAGACACCAGACACATTTTTTAAAATTAGATGACTCTTCATTCAATGGAGATAATGATAGCTGTAAGAAACCCAGAAGTATCAATCTAAGATAGAAAAGAATGACTCTCCCTGGTGAGAGTATTAAAATTCTAGTGGTTAACTGCCAAAGCATTCACAACATAGTGCCATAGTTTGAAGTACTCTTGAAAAGCAGTGAGACTTACATAATACTAGATACAGAAAGCTGGTTGAGACCAAAAATTGATAGCAGTGAGATTTCTGGGAAAATTTAAGTGTATATCGAAATGACAGGCTAAAGGTAAATGGGGGAGGTGTGTTTGTCACAGTAGAAAATACACTCAAATCCACGAAGATAGAAATTGAAGCTGCATTTGGGCAAGACTCAATATCAGGGATGGGCATAAAATGGTACTAGGATCCATGTATTACCCACTGGACTCATCTTCTGTTGTAACCAAAAACTTCAGAGGAAACCTAAGTTAACTTGTACATAAGTTCCTCTGTCATACTGTATCCATCGGTGGAGACATTAATCATTCAACAATCAATATGGAATATTATAGTTTTGTTGGTGGTGGGCTTGATAAGATATCCTGTGAAATATTACTAAACACCTTCTCTGAAAACTACCTGTAACAGATAGATTAAAACCCCACTCATGATAGAAATATGTCGGATCTAAGGACAACAAATAGACCTGACTCCTTTGAGGATGCCACATCAAAAATGGTATTAGTGACTATGTCACAGTTGTGGCAACAATCATTACCAATGTACAAAGGACAGTGAAACAAGCAGAAAGATGTATGTGTGAGACGCACTGCTAAACCCGCAGGACAGGAAAGATAGTTTAAGTTGTGGAAAGGGGCCAAAATAAGTGGCTGTTAGTTACACTTGAACATAGAACCTTTTATTTGATCAAACATTACAAGAGCCAAGAAAAATTTCTTTTAAAAGAAAAACACAGCTTTAGTTTTGGAACTTAATTAGCAGCTGAATGCGCTGTACAATCTCATGCCTTAAGGGCAAGAGCACTTTAATTTAAAAACGGCTGAAAGCCAATGACTTAAAGCTCACTCAAAATCAGTAATTTAAAAGGCAAAGCCTTATCTTAAAACAGTTCCTTAATTAGGCTTAAGGCCCAAAGAACCTGACACTTTAAGAGAAAACAACTTAAATTCAAATCAGCTGAAGGCCCAACACTTAAGACTCAATAACATTAATTTTAAAAATGCCAAAGTCTTTAAGTCAAACAGTTCTTAAATTAGGCTGAAGACCCAAACCATCTGACGTCTTAAGGCCAAAACAACCTTAATCTAAAAATTGGCTAGAAGCCATCCAAGTACAAACAAAAAGAACAAACAAGAAAAGGCAGTACACCCAAGGGCGTTCAGAAGTTCCGAGAGTCGGCCTGGAATTCAAATACTAAAAAAAAAATGGCTCTGAGCACTATGGGACTTAACATCTATGGTCATCAGTCCCCTAGAACTTAGAACTACTTAAACCTAACTAACCTAAGGACATCACACAACACCCAGTCATCACGAGGCAGAGAAATTCAAATACTAATGCTCGCTTAGGTGAGGCAGGCAGGCGGCCCAACCATTGTCGATCTGATGGCAACATAAATGACAGACAGTCACCAGACCCACCGACAAGATAAACTCCACTTCACCCAATCAGCACACAACAGGGAGTTCAATGGAAAAACGTAGAAGGTATTGGTGCCCACAAACAATTATACATTGAGCTGTCAAACTACACACCATGCTGGACAGCGACAGCACGTTGAGGAAAATACACTGCCTGAATTTATGTCAATGGCCAGGGCAGGTAACCGGAACATTAATGGCCACAAGGCAGAAGATTCCTCTGGTGTTCTTCAGCTCAAATAACCAAGCACATTTAAACTCCACTGGAGGTTGGCTAAAATTTGCCATCTTGAAAACACATGTTGTTGCTCACGGGAATATGCCAACAGCCGACAACGAACCCCAAATGACTCAATGTCAACAGTCGTGACTTGCTGGTAGATTAAGTCAAAACTCAACTTCAACTATTGCGTGTGGACATTTTCTCGCTGCTCCATGCCAACCAACCATCTGCCCATGCCTGGAAACAGTGAAAGGACCAAATATACGTTGGCCGGTGAGACAACCAACCAATGGTGATCCCGCTCCAGACTCCCTACATCAGACAGTTCATGTGTGTCGCCAGTGGTCAGCGAGCAGTTATCGATATGTGACACTGCTGCCGCTCACGGGCAGTTAAGGCAGGAAGCTAGTGATGCCAGTAAATGGAATAAGAAAACAAGGCAGCAGTACCGTAATAAAAGAAGACAAACATTAAATGGGATAAAAGCGAGCCGTGCATGGCTCAACCTCCCCCCCTCAAACATCAACCTGGGGGTGAAATAGCAAAATGAAATTGACAGCAGCTCCTTAACAAAAGCAAGACAATGGCCATGAGAAAGCCACAAGCGAGATGTTGGCTCAGACACGTCCATGCAGAGGGAAGACACCCACTGCCTAACAACATCCCTGCACTAGGAACAGACCGACCAAAGTCCCGCAAGATGACTAATTCAAGTCTCATTGCTAGGTCAAAAGTGAAAGTGAGACACCCACTCGAAACCAACCAGACAGAGGAAACACATGCCAACAGGCAACCCAACACCCGTGCACTGACAAAGGTACTGAGCTGCAGTGTCCTCAAGGCCTCTAACAGCATTAAACAAAATTCAACGGCCCCTCCTGTCTCACCTACCATCTCCGATATGATGTCAACCGGATGGAGAATGGCAGTGCACCTACGGGCTACTAAATTCAAATAACCAAGTACATTCAAACTCCACTGGAGGGTGGCTAAAATTTGCCAACTTGAAAACACACATGTTGCTCGTGGGAATATCCCAACAGCCGACAATGAACCCCAAACAACACAATGTGAACAGCCATGACATGCTGATAGATTGAATCAAAACTCAACTTTCATGTCCAGGATCGGTGATCCACAGACCTCGTAGCCATGGGAACAGCATCACACACTCCGACAGTGGGCCTGGCCAAACAACGGCCTGCAGAGATTGCCTTGCTGCTTCACGCCAACCGACCAACTGCTCACGCCCGGAAATGGTGAAAGGACCAAATATTCATCAGCCAGTGAGATGACCAACCAAACGACCAATCAACGGTCATCCCACTCCAATCTCCCTCTGTCGGACAGTTTATGTGTGTCGCCAGTGGTCGGTGAGCACTGGCTGTGGGCACCTCAGCAGCACTCTGTCCCCGACTTCACTGCTGGTGCGTCCCGAACTGACTGCCAGACACATGACAACGCAGAAATACTATTGGTAGCTCCAGAGATAGTACAACAGTGCACTTATCAATACATGCTGCTGCTGCCACTCATGGGCAAGTAAGGCAGGAAGTTAGTGATGCCAGTAAATGGAATAAGAAAATGAGGTGGCAGCACCGTAATAGAAGATGGCAAACAATAAATGGGATAAATGCGAGCTGTGCATGGCTCAGTGTGTTCAGTGAACAAGAAAAAAATCAATAGTGTTATATTTCAATGAGGAACTTGAAACTTCCAGCACAGGGCAGGAGGATTTAGAGGAACTGTGGCTCAAGTGTAAAGGAATAGTTGACCATGCATAGGATAGATATTTACCCAGTAGAACAATTCATAATGGAAGGGACCATCCATATTATAAAGTCACTGTAAAGACACTTCTAAAGAAGCAGGGACTACTGCATAATAGGTGTGAAACAAAAAATAGGAGCATAGATAGAGAGATACTGAATGAAATGCCTTTGGGTGCCAAGAGAGCAATGCTTTGAAGCCTCCAATGACTACCATAGCAGAAATTGTGGTTGCATGCAAAGGCTGTTAGCGACGATAAAGTTAGTGTCCAGTCCCCAGTCAGCAAAAGCTGAAATGCTCAACTCTGTTTTTAAATGTTCCATTACAAAGGAAAACCCAGAGAATTGCCCCAGTTCAATCTGTGTACACTGAAAAGATGAGTGAAATCAGTATTAGAGTCAGTGGTGTTCAGAAACACCTGAAATCGTTAAAACTGAACAAAGCTTCAAAGCTTGATGGTATCCATGTCAGATTCTATACTGAATTTGAGGGTGAATTAGGCCTCCTCCTAACTATAATATGATGTATATCTCTTGAACAAAAAACCATGCCCAGTACTTGGAAGAAAGGGTAGTAAAAGTGATTCATAAAACTACCATCCAATATCGTTGACATCATTTTGTTGTAGAATCTTAGGACATATTCTGAACTGAAACTTAATGAGATACCTCAGACAATGTGACCTCCTCCATGCCAACAAGCATGGATTCCAAAAACATCTATCATGTGAAAGTCATCTTACAGTTTTCTCACATGATATAATGAAAGATTTGGATTAAGGCAGTCAGGTAGATGCAGTATTTCTTGATTTCCGAAAAGCATTCCACACCTACACTTATTATCAAAAGTTTGTTCATATATGGTATTAAGTGAAATTTGTGGCTGAATTGATGACTTTTTGTAGGGAAGATGCAGCATGTTAACTTGTACAGAGATTATCAAATGCAGAAGTAACTACAGGTGTGCCCCTGGGAAGTGTGTTGGGACCCTTGCTGTTCATGTTGTATATTAATGTCCTTGTGGACAATATTAATAGTAACCTCAGACTTTTTGCAGGTGATGCAGTTATCTGTAATGAAGTACTGGCTTAAAGAAGCTGTATACATATTCAGTTAGATACTGATAAGATTTCAAAGTGGTGCAAAGATTGGCAACTTGCTTACAATGTTCGGAAGTGTAAAACTGTGCACTTTGCAAAACAAAACAATGTAGTATCCTATGGCTATAATATCAATGAATCACATCGGGATTCAACCAACTCTTACAAGTACCAGGGTGTAACACTTTGTAGGGATATGAAATGAAATGATCACATAGGCTCAGTTGTGGGTAAAGCAGGTGGTAGAGTTCAGTTTATTAGTAAAATACTGGAGAACTACAACCAGCCTACAAAAAAGGTTGCTTACAAATCACTTGCCTGACAAGTTCTAGAATATTGCTAAAGTTGTGGGAACCGTACCAAATAGGACTAACAGGGAAAATTGAACGTACACAGAGAAGGGCAGCACAATAGTCACAGGGTTGCTTTACCCATGAGACCCATGAGAGAATGTTATCGAAATACTGAAGAAACTGAATTGGTAGACTCTTGAAGACAGGCGTAAACTAACCCAAGATAGTCTGCTAACAAAGTTTCAAGGACTGGTTTTAAATTACAACTCTAGGAATTTATTGCAACCACCTATGTATAATTGACATAAGGATTGTGAAAACAAGATTAGAATAATTACAGAATGCACAGAGGGATTCAAATAATTATGCTTCCTGCGCCCCATTTATGAATGGAACAGGAATAACTGGTATAATGGATTGTACCCATGGTCTTCGTCGAAAATACACAACTTTCACACACACACACACACACACACACACACACACACACACACACAAACACACACACACTTGTAAATGCAACTCAAACACACATGATGACAGTCCCTGGCTGCTGAGGCCAGACTTATGTTGGTTTGTCTTTCTTCAATCTATCTCTTAAAATATTTCTGGGATGAGTAGTGCATAACATGTTCTCCAGAACCCAAACAATCTTTTGTGAGGATGGCTTCTATCAGTTTTTCCATTTTTTTATAAATAATTTTTGTCAGTATTTTAAAACCATGACTTAGGATTCAGTAATACTCACACCTGTCAGCACTGCATTCTCTGGAATCATAATTTTGACAGTCTTCCTGAAATCTGAGGGTTCTTTGCCTGTTTAATAAAGGGTGTCCCAGGGGTAATGGTCAATACTGTGTGATATGAGAGGAACAGTCCCTTGAAGCAGAAAGTCTAGCAAACATAGGCTCTAAATTGCATACTTTAAGAACTGTGACCACTTTTTTTCAGTAGAAGAGATGTGTTCTACAGTGGCAAAGATGAACACGTGCTAATGGCTGTTAAGGTATTCACTTTAGAGACCATGTTTACCAGACATTTTATTCTTATTTTGGTCCATACTACCACCTCTCAAAATAGGAAAATCGAAGAACATACAGTAGAAGAGATGTGTCCCACAGCATCAAAGGTGCTCATAGTTCTTAAGATACGCATTTTGGAGCCAATATTTACTAGACCTTTTTGCTCCAAATGATTATTCTTATCATAACACCGAAGACTGACAATTCCTCCTGGATCACTCTATATATTTTGCATATCAAGTGGGAAAGTTTCACGATAGCTGGCTCTCCCAAGGATCTCAGTAATTCTGAGGAAATGCCGTCTACTGCATGGCACTTATTTGAGCTTAAGTTATTCAGTACCCTGTAAAACTCTTCTATCAATATTATAACTTCCATCTCACCTTTATCTATTTCCTCTTCTCTTTCTGTATTATTGTATTTGAGTACACTTTCCTTATTTAGACACTTTACATATTCCTTCCTCATTTCAATCTTCCCTTCTTTGCATTGTACTGTCTTGTCAACTGAGTTCTTAATATTCACACATATAATTCTCTTATGTCCTAAGGTTTCTTTAATTTCCCTGGTGGCAGAATATCTTTCCCATAGTCATGTGTGCTTCTTCAGCCTTACTTTTGTCCTGTAGCCATTCCTGCTGTGATGTGATGTACCACTTAAACATTTTATTCATTCAACCTGTAAGTCTTTGGAAAGTAGATTATGAAAAACTTCTGGCTTTTTATTGTTGGTTTAATTTGATGTGCTCCATTTTAATCAAGCACAATTGCTTGTAGACATTATCTAATAATAATAATTAAAATATTTAACATACATTTATTTCCTATAATTTTGGTTTCTTTATCATTATTGACATCTCCATCATTTCAGGAAGGTGAATGCCAGTGTGCTGTGGAAGGTTTACCAGAAGTCCCATCAGTGCCACAGCCAACAGCTGCTGCAGAAGCAGCAAAAGAACCTGAAGCTCCAGCAGCTGAAGAGCCGCCAACAGCAGAGGAGGCTGTAGCTGTACAAGAGCTTCAACCAGCAGAGGGGCCTGAAGCAGCAGAGGAGCCTCAAGTGGTAGAAGCAGCTGAGCCTGTCGTAACTGAAGCAGCTGAGCCTGAAGTAACTGAGGCAGCTGAGCCTGAAGTAACTGAGGCAGCTGAACCTGAAGCAACAGAGGCAGCTGAGCCTGAAGTAACTGAGGCAGCTGAGCCTGAAGTAACTGAAGCAGCTGAGCCTGAAGTAACTGAAGCAGCTGAGCCTGAAGTAACTGAAGCAGCGGAGCCTGTAGTAACTGAGGCAGCAGAAGGGGCTGCTGAGGAGGCTGCTGAAGCACCAGCAGAAGCAGCTCAAGTATCTGAAGAAGCACCAGCGCCACAGGAAGGAGGAGCACCAGGTGTCTGCATATGTCCAGAAGAAGTACCAGAACCAAAAGAGGAACCAGTTTGTAGGTGTGCTTCTGCAGTAGGAGTAGCTGCACCACCACCACCACCACCAGGTGAAGCTGCACCACCTCCAGCAGGCGAAGCTGCTCCTCCAGCAGCCGAAGCTGCACCACCAAAAGCTGAACCCACAGCAAAAGTTGACACAGTGGATTATGGTCCACGAGTTGATCATATAACAGATTGTGATACAGAATTCGATGAATTCCAAGAAGTTCCTGAAACTGTAAAGAAAGCTATAGCAGAAGAAGAAGCAGCATTGTACGCTAAGGCATTCCCGCCAGTTATGCCAGTGATCACCCGTCCTCCTCCAGCTGCTCCTACAGAGGCTCCAGCAGAAGCACCTGCAGCTGAAGCACCCGCAGCGGCAGCAGAACCGGCTGCAGCTGCTGAGCCTGGTGCAGCTGAGGCAGCTGCACCTGAAGCACCAACAGCACCACCTGAAGAAGGTGCACCTGAAGCAGCTGCACCTGAAGCAGCTGCACCTGAAGCAGCTGCGCCTGAAGCAGCTGCGCCTGAAGCAGCTGCAGTGACAGCAGCACCAGCTGCAGCTGCTGGTGATCAGTCTGCACTGGATCAGTTAATCGAAATGACTAAAGCTCTTCAAGCAGCATTTGAGCACATAAGGGTAAGTAGCGTGTGTAATAAAGTTATACTTGAATATTTAGTAGATATATTTGAGTGTCTTTTTTTATCTGCACGATGTTCTGGAATTTATATATATCTTATAGCTACAGCAGTGCTATCCTCATTCACCTTACCAATCAGTGTGAGATTTCAGGAGTAACGATAAATGTCTTAGGAAGTGGTCACATAGACAGTTTCAAATTAAAAATTTTAGACACACATTTGACAGGCTTACAGCTCATTTTTTCTTGGTGTGTTCTAGTTGAACAGCCAGAAGTGAACTATTAATACATATATGGCTGCAAAACATGACTACCCCTTGTGACCCTGACATCTGTGTCAAACAAGACTCCAATTTTATGACAGCTTTCTGTAGGAATATGAGTAATAGTGATAGTAATGTCACAAATTCTCATATATGCTAAATATGTCAAAGTGTTATTTACATAGGCTTTCTTATAAAATTTTGTGCCTTTTGGAGAATAAGATGTATGTTTTGATAACTGCAGATTACCAGATTTGAGACATCTATTCATGTTTCTTACAAATTTAGAAGTTTAGAGAATGGTGAAGCTCTCAATATTCACATTTGTCCTGAATGTGCAATTGAACAAAATGCATACAAAGTGAAAGCAATTCTCCAATTTATAGAACATAACTCCATGAAGAATTTCAGGTTACATTAGTCTTCTACTCCTAAGTCATGCTGTATGTTACATTTTGCAGTTTATAGTCTTTTTATCTTCAGTGTGGACAGCACTTCACACATATTATATTCCCAGAAGTTGCACATTTGATAGGTAATTACTAATTGCCAGTTAATTTTATTGAAATTGCCCATTGAAGGGGATACTTTCACGACTGTTGATATCAGCAGTGCTTATAATTTATGTCATAAATGTATTGAAATTGCACATACTATTGTGTAGAGACTATTCGAACATGACTTTTTCAGTTGGATCAGCTGTCTCTATGATTCCCCTTGGAAAATTCACTTATGGAGACTTCCTACAGAATGAGCTATTGTTGTCTTTGGAAGCATTTGCATTAACCACAACAGTAAACATGTTTTATAAGCATGATGGAGTTTTTATACAATCTTCTTGTTTACTTGTGTCAACTAAATGTAATGTCCCAGACCAATTGGAGAATTTGCATGAATTTCTGAAAATTATTGTTCATTTTTCTACTGGATTGATTGTTATCCTATTCTGAGATTATAATGGCTTGGCATGAGTAAGATAGTGAAGTTTTATGAGTTGTTACATGACATTGCTTTTGTTGGTTGTAATGCTGTACACAGAAAATTATGCACTTTTCTTTCATGAAGTCATACAATAATAATGGATGCAAGACTTTGCAGAACAGTCTCTGAATGTTTCATTGTGAAACCTCACACATACCTTTGTAGCAGCAGGTTTGTTTGATGGAAATTGTAATAGTGTGAACTATCAGACATTTGAAGATATACACAAACTATTACTTGAAATCCTTTTTAAAAGTTCAAGAACCAGAATTAAGTGAAGAATTTAGGAATATACTATAGACCCCTAGATATTGTTCCCATAGGTATTGCAAAGACAAGATTAGGCTGTTGTCAATGTTCATAAAGCTATTTAAACGATCATTCTTCCCAACCCTCACATGCAAATGGATTGGAACAAACCATAGTCCACTATGCTATGGAAAGAGCCTTCTACCAGGCACACCACAGCTATTTGAAGAATATAGATGTAGAAAAAAGCACTTGTGCAGAGAAGACTGAGTTCAACATTCTGGTGGGCAAATTCAGTTTCGATTTCTCTGGACACAAATCTGCTCCCTAACTAGTACAACATATTTATTTTTGAGCTTTCAGATTCAATTTTCCACGTTATTATTTTTTATTCTGTAGTAACTACTCACAAATTAGCATATGATGCCAGTTCACAACAGTGCCTTATATATTACAAATTACACATTTGGACGATGGATGTACAACAAATCGATGCATATGGTCATAAGGACAGTTACAATCTTGAATTGGTTGTAGTGTTGCCACTGTTTTGTTTCATCAATATTCAACTTGATTGTTGTGTAACAAGTCTTTCTACTTATTAATTTCGCTCTGCAGTGTAAGATATTTGATATGATCTGTCTGAAATTTTAAATTTATTAGTTAATAACCAGAGAAATGTAACGGTAATAGTCATTTTGTTTGTTGTATTGAAGTACCTTTTCTTTTACCTTTTCTTCTGCTACCTCATTACTGTGAATTCCCATGTGTGGTTAAGTTTGTTGTAAGATTTCTGTTCCTAAGAATGCTAAGGTAATCTTGGCTAACATTGCTAAACTACTATTGCAGTATTTTTATGTCTGTGGGGTGTGATTGTTAAAATTTAAATCTTATGCAAGTTTATTTTTTGTACAGAGAAAATCCATTCCTGTAGATGAATTGTGTGAGCATTGGATGACTATTGAATGTATTAATGTTACTGGAACTTTTCAATTGGTTATCATAACACTACATGCTCAAAGTACATGTATGTGCACTGTATCAGACTTTGAGAAAGCTCAAATCATTGTCATGAGGGACATGGGAGCATCATACTGATAGTTCACCACACATAAAGTTGACTATAGTGTGATGAGTGCAAAATGAGTGGTGATGAGATGGATTCAGGACAGCAGTGGGGAAGGGTGAATAGGCATGGGTCCTTCCAGAACAGTTACACAACTTGAAAGTCACAGGATTGTTTGACTGTCTCTGGTAAATAGATGGGAGACATCATTTGAGATACAGGCAGAAGTTATAGCCAGAGTGTCACCACGGACCATCAGGAGAAGATTACTTGAAGCAGGGTTGTGATCTTGAAATCCTTTTTAAAAGTTCAAGAAGCAGAATTAAGTGAAGAATTTAGGAATATACTATAGGCTCCTAGATATTGTTCCTATAGGGATTGCAAAGACAAGATGAGGCTGATGTCAGTATACCACAGGCAATAGAGATTTGCATGATATAGAAGCCATAGTTACCACTAACACAGGGGCATTCTTTGACATTCAGTGATGAGTGTTGCTTCTATTTGTTGTAGTCAGCCAGCATGTCTATAGATGATCTGATGAAAGGTCACAGAAAGCAGTGATTCTTGAGATCCATCCTTCTCCAACTCCTGGAATATTCGTATGGAGAGCTATTGTATATGACAGTAATTATAAACATATTCTTATAACCTCCATGGCCAGGATATCAAATGTCTTATTCCAGCTCGGTAAGATCAGACTACAGTTAACAGAAATGCCCTGTGGAATGTACAGTGGCCAAAGATTGATGTAAGGGGTCACCCCTGTTTTGCTAATGGCCTTGTCAAAGAGGGTGCAGAACTGAGCAGAGGTTCAAAGCATCCTCTTGCTCTTTGGGTGAGAAACTGCCAATAAAAGGCAGAAACATCATCATTGATTAGTGAAAGGAGGGTGCAGAAGCAATTGTAAACCACTGTATTAAGGCCACATAAAGTGTATCTACAAACATGCAGCCTGAAATAGAAAAAGTACTGCAATGATCTACTTACTGAAAAGAGATTCCAGACTAGTCCTCCATTCAGATCTGTGGCAGGGGACTAGGAAGGGGGAGGTAAGCTTTTGAATATGACTGTACATTAAATAAATGAGAAATGTCTGTGAGACAGAGCCTGGGATGTCAGAAGTCTAAGTGTGCTAGGAAACTATTGAATCTGAAAAGGGAAATGTAAAGGCTCAATCAAGATAGAGTGTGTTTCAGCGAAGTGAAAACAAAAGAAGATAAAGATATTTGATCATATGAATATATGGTAATATCAGAAGCATAAGAAAATGATGTAGTGGGAAGTAGACCGAGTGAGGTGGCACAGTGATTAGCCCACTGGATTTGCATTCAGGAGGACAACAGTTCAAACCCACGTCCAGCCGTCCTGATTTAGGTTTTCTGTGATTTCCCTAAATTGCTTCAGGCAAATGCCCAGATGATTCCTTTGAAAGGGTACAGTTGACCTCCTTCCCCATCCTTCCCTAACAAGATGGGACCGATGACCTTGCTGTTTGGTCCCCTCCCCCAAAACCAACCAGCACCTGCGTCTCACGGTGGATGGACAAGGGATAGGAGTAGGATTCATTATGAATAGAAAAGTAGTACAGAAAATGAGTTACTGCGAATAGTTCAATTACAGCATTACTCTCATCAGGAGTGACAACAAATCAATGCCAACAACAGTGGTTGGAATACACATGTCAAGACAAAGAAATAGAGGAATTATGTGAAGACATTTAATAGTTATGTCAGTATGTAAAGTGAGATGAAAATATGATAGTCATGGAGGATTGGAATGCTAGAGGAAGGACTAGAAGAAAGAGTTGTGGGAAAAACGGGCCTCAGTAATAGGTGTTAGGGAAGACATAAGTTAATTGAGTTATTTAATGTTTTGTTTTGATGACATTTAACAGCCATTAAGTAACTGAAAAATTGATTTTAACCATCAGCTGTTTTTATTTGAAATTTAATATCTACCAGTTTCGGTCATGGATCATATTCACAGGGTATAAGGCACCTGATCTGTTTTTGCCTTATATCCAAATTTAATATCTACCAGTTTCAGTCACGGATCATATTCACAGGGTATAATGCACCTGATCTGTTTTTGCCTTATATCCAAACTGGTAGATATTAATGTTCAAATAAAAGCAAGTGATAGTTAAAATCAATGTTTTCAATTTTTATGTTGCGTTCTGCAATAAAGTTTAGCTATTGAATTTCTCTGAAGCTGTAGATACTGTAATGATGAATAACACAGTGGGCAGTTCAGTGTAAGAGGAAAGAACATCTCTAAAAACTGGACATGTGCGAATAGGACTTGCACTCTAGCATTCTGTACAAACTTGATTAGATGTATAAATAAGAATAAGAATTTCATGTGGCTCAGTGCCCTGGAGAAAGTCTTCCTATTGTCACCACTTCAGCAACTTGCAAGTTCCTAATATACCTCCTGTTACCCAGCCAGGGAAAGGGACCTACAGTTTAACAGGGAACCATGTGTTATTTCTGGTGACGCCTCACATCATTGACAGCTGAAGGCTAAGTTAAAATGAAGACTGAAAAATTCTTGGTCCAAATGAGAATCTATCCTGAGACTCCTTGGTTTCCACGCACACACTTTACTGCTAAGACAACAATGCCCAACATGTGCAGGGTATGGCGAAAAAGACCTCCAATATTTCAAAAGATAAACAAATTAAAAAAGATACAGAGAAAGTGCTTTTATTTATGAATGACAAATACTACACCATTTTACATCAGTTGGTTTTGAAAATTGTGTCTGATAAATGGTGTCCTCCATTGCTGAAACATTGACAAAGCCTTTCCTGGAAATCGTCCATAGTTCTTTATGTCATTTCTGGCAGAATGACAGCCAATTCCTGGGTGATTGCCCCCTTAAGTGGTTACAGGGTTGTGGAATGATGTTAGTACACTTGGGAATTTAAGTGTCCCCAAAGAAAAAAAATCACAAAGTGATAAATCAGGTGACTCTGGAGGACACATGGTATCTCATTTCAAAGAGAGAAGATATCTAGGAAACAACTTCCACAAAATTTCTAGAGAATGCTGAGAAGTGTGAGCTGTGGCTCTGTCTTGTTCTTGTTCAAACCAGATTTCTTCCTCTTCATGGTCTCCAATGAACAGGATTCACTTAGGACAGAGGAAGGTCTCTATCATGTGACAGTAACAGTCTGTATTAATAATTACCATTATACCACCTTCTTCATAACAATACTGATCCCTCAAACCAAATTGTGCAATGGTGCACCAAACTGTTACACAATGACTATGAAGTGGTCACTGGTAATGTTCCTAAGGGTTTTCTGCAGCCCTGTAGTGGAAATTTCTTTTATTTATGACACTTGACAAGTGAAAGTTTGTCTGACCAGAAGAAATCGAAACAGTACTAGGGCAATGTTATGAAGAACTTCTTCACACACAGCTCTGTGAGTTCCAGAATCACTCTCGCTTAATTATTAAGTAGCCATTGTTTTATATGGATGCATGTGAAGATCTCCGTGCAGGATTTGTATTACACTCATAATAGACAGCTGTATGTTTTAAGTGAGCAACACTATGGAGATTACTGGATGGACACTCTCACACATGCCACTTTTTCCGGCTTTTCTACAATCCAAGGTTTGCAAATAGTGTCTCTTTTCAGTGCAGAACCTGATGTTCTGAAGTTTGATATCCAAACTTGAATATTGTAACAGATTATGGCAGCCTAGTTCAAAACGAATTCCAAATACTCACTGAGTAGTAATCACTAAGCCACTATTATGAATTGAAGCCTCCACAAGAAACCCATGGAGATGATCTAGCCAATCCATTGTGCCTACTGGAAATGGCACATACATGACTATTGATAGATAACCTTCCTCACATCACTACTGCAGCACAGCTCACATAGTAGCCTCTCCAAATATGGAAGCTCTTTTTGCTGGACACGGTATACAGATAGTTCATCTGTAGATTTAGATGAGTGAGTTCTTAAGTTCAGAATATGTAACATAAATGACCATATCTTTTTATTACATTGACTTAGAAGCTTAAATTTTTCACATTGGCAAGGGATCATAAACCTTAGTATCTGACATAAATTTCTCTCCAAGGCATTATTAACAAGGGCAGAAGATCAACTGGACAGTCAACTGGGAGAATATCTGGGAGGCTTCAGGAAAACTAGATTCTGTGCTGAACAGATCCTCAACCTTAGAACCATACTGGCATTCTGCAAGATGAGAAATCGCAAAGTGGTTGTCACCTTTGTTGATTTCAAGAAGGCCTATGACTCTGTTGATAGAGAAACACTTAACAAAATGCTGCAGGAATTAGGACTAGACAACAAAACCCTCAGACTCATTCTAGAAACCTTGATAAACACCCATTTGAAGGTCAAATTTAGAGGTGAGATCTCAAAAAGCTTCAAGATAAAAACTGTAAAAACTGGAGTGAGACAAGGGAATGGAATCTCCCCTCTTCTCTTCAACTGTGTCCTTGAAAAGGTTGTGAGAGAATGGCGCAAATAATAGACCAATTTGGGTGTCCAGAGTGGTGTCTACCTGGGCCATAAGAATGAAGGACTGATTGTAGATTTCCTGGCTTTTGCAGATGACATGGCACTGATCGCTGATTCTCTTGAAATGGCAACAATGCAGGTAAACTGCCTCAGAATACAGGCAGCCAAAGAGCGTCTTCAAGTGTCGCTGGAGAAACCAGAGTTCTTCATCAACATCAAAGAAGCTAACAAAGTGATATTACTAGATCAGGGAAAGATCAAAAGGACTGAGAAATTTAAGTATCTCGGTGAATGGATTGAACCTAACTTATCAGGAAAAATGTCATTATTCATGAGAATCAACAAGTTGGAACCAGCCTATCGACTGACTACGAACACCTACAACAAGAAATGCCTGTCATGCAACCTGAAACATAAGCACTACACATCAGTCATGATCAGAAGCCCTGTATGCCATGGAATGTCTTTCTGGGAACCAGAGAGGTCTGATGGAGAAATTGGAAATCAGGGAGAGAGGAATCCTCAGGAAGATCCTAGGCCCAGTAGAAGAAGCTGTGAAATTCAGAAGGCGGATTAACTCGGAGCTCTACGAACATATCGAGAGGCTCTCTAACTGTGCAAGAAAAAGAAGGGTAGCTTTGTATAGCCATGTTTCAAGATTGCCGCCAAACAGATTGACCAACCGTCTGTTCGCCTTCAGGCAAAACAAGAAGATTCACACCACTTGGCTGACAGAAACCGAGAAGGACATTAAAGAACTGGGAATAACTGATCTCCAGAACAGACAGTCTGTGAGACACACCCTGAAGGAAGTCCAAGGATTTCAGGAAAAGCCCCAAAGAAAAGGTACCCCCTGGACAGAAAACAGAAAGGAGTTACACCAACAGAGGATGCGACAGTACTGGTCAAAGATCAAAGCCCAACAGTTCAACAAGCGTAGTCCAAAGTAGGCCCATTTGAAACAAGAAGAAGAAGAAATAAATGAAAAAGCGTCTTAACTGTTGAACAGACTGACAATTACACAGACAGAAAAGCAAGTGATCCTGTAAAGATTTCGTTTCTACTGATCATAGTAAGGAACCCTAGGAAGGACAATTATAGAAATAGAACAGACAAATTTAGGCACAAGGAAGATAATTGCATAGAAACGTTGAGTAAAAGAAAAAAATACTTTATTTTGTTGATGAAAGAAATAAGTACAGGAACGTTCAGGAAAAGACAGGAACATTGCAGTATAAGTTACTCAGGAATGAATGAATAAGAAGTGCCTGGAAGCCAAAGCAGAATGCCTGCAAGAAGAATGTGAATGAGTAGAAAAGGGAAGGGTCATCATAAGGAGAGATTCAGCACATAGAAAGGTAAAAACAGCCTTCAGTGAAATTAAACATGATGTCAACATTAAGAAAGGTAGAAACTGTTTGATGGTGTAGTAGAACAAGAAATGAAAGAAGAAATGAGAGTCACAGTTAACATAGCTTTGTTATTCTTATGATTAAATAGAGCAGAATGCATTAACAGCATTCCTTTGTAATTTTTAAGATCATTGGTGGAAGTGGCAACGAAATGATTATTCAAGCTGATGTGTAAAATCTGCCAGACAGGAGACATACCATCAGACTTACTTAAAAATATCATCAACACAATCCCTTGGATAGCAATGTCAGATAAGTCTGAGAATTATCATACAATCAGCTTAACAGTTCATGCATCCTAATTTCTGACAAGAATAATATACAAAAGAAAGGAAAAGGAAGTTGAGAATAGAGGTAATTCTGATGTAGTATTTGATGTTTAAAGCAAGGCCTGAGGAAAATCAAGAATTTATTGACCAGGGGGGGAAGGGGGGGGGGGGGGGGAAGAAAGAAAGGAAGGAAGCTTGGTGTTTAATATTCTGTTGACATTTTGGACATTAGAGCCAGCGCAAGAGCTTGGAATGTTTCAAGGATGGAGAAGGCAATCGCTTATGCTCTTTTGAAGGAACTGTCCTGTCATTTACCTGGAGCAATTTAGGAAAATTATGGAAAACCTAAATCTGGATTTGAACCATCATCATCCTGATTGTGAACCCAGGACCTAGAGAGTGTTTCACAATGTAAAAACGTGCAAGATGTATGAAATTCTCAGAAAATATGTTTAAGCTGTAGGGATTGACAGGTAATATATAATACAAATTGATTATTACCATATGGTACCCAATTTTATAGAAATGATGTTCAGACTGCACACTGCAGGATTTGCAAAATTATAAATGTAGTGTCATGACTTGCTGTTAGGCACTGGTACAGGGTACTGGTATGGTGATGTAGGGCTGAAACACAAGTGCCAGTATACATTATAGTTGCAGATAATCACCACAAGCGTGGATAAGATGAGCAGTCCTTTACTCATAAAGCTGTTTTATCAAAACAACAGCAGTAGTGCTGCTGCTCTTCACAAGTATCAATCCATTATAGGTATATGGAGAGGGCCTCTTTTCTCACCAGGTTTGAACATGATTCAGAAGTTTGAATTAACTCACAATTTGGGAATTGGTGCTGGGATAGACCAGTGGCCAGTTGCACCACAAATTGTTCAAGAAGTTACTGTTGCCATTGTTGAGTAATTTGGACACATTATATGATCTTATTGCTAAGTAATTTGGACACATTATATGATCTTTAAACAGTGCATGAAGTGTGTCGTGCATGACAACAGAACATTCCATGGTCCACTATTGGAAAAGTGCTGCAAATAGTTGTGAAATGGTATCTCCAGTTCCAGGCTGTTGTGGATGTAGATGGTCATCACATTGAGCAACATTTGTAACCTGGAACATAAACATGGTGTGCAGTTAATGAATGTTACCCTCTCGTGTGGAAATTAAAATGTGTATCTGTCAATGGTTATTCATTATTTCCCTTCTGCATGTCCTTAAAAATCTTTCCACAAAGTTCCATTGTTCTACGATCATTTGTTTTTTATGGGGGCCGTATCAAGTAGTGAAAGTTTGATTATAACCACTGTGTAAAGAAACCAAGAGGGAACAATCAAAATGGAAGATCAAGAGCACAGTACTCAAATTAAAAAGGGTGTAAGACAATTACGCAGTCCCCAGTCTATACACCTGAGAAGTGATGATGAAAATTTAAGAATGACTCAAGAGTGGGATTAAAATTCAGGGTGAAAGGAGAACAATGATAAGATTCACTGATAACTTCACTATCCTTAATGAAAGTGAGAAGAATTGCAGGACCTGTTATTGGAATGAACTACCTAATGAATGCAGAATACGTAGTGACAGGAAACAAAAGAAAGAGAAGTAGAACATGGAGTATCAGAAATGAGATTAGTGATAAATTTAAATATACAAAGTTAAGGAATTCTGCTACCGTGGAAGCAAAATAAAATGTAAAAAATGAAGCAAAGAGGACATAAAAGTCTGACTAGTAAAGGCAAAGAGGAATTCCTGGCCAAAAGAAGCCTTCTTCTAGTATAAAAAGATGTGATGGGGACACACATACTTTTATACCAGTCTCTAGCCAGCAGTCTTCATGACCTGATGTAATGTGTTTAGATACAGTACGGAATTCTTTAAGACGACTCATTGAGGCTGTTTTCTTCCATGCCACAGTGAATACAAGAGTGTATTCTTGACCATGAGGGGTCACATCTCATACTGATGCTGATGACGGGTATAACTTTTGAATGGAATGAAAGTCCCATCATTTGGAATGGAAGTCGCATCACTTAGTATCTGTTATGTGACCAACTTCTCACAAACTTTGGTAAATATCAAACTGGTGCTCCATGTGGTGTAAATCTTTCCATTTTCATCGGTGCAGTTTGTAGAGCTGACACTGAGATCTTGGTACCATGACTTAGTGTGTACACAAAGAGTACCATGACTTAGTATGGATGCAAAGGTAATATGATGCAAGATTTATTCTTTGGCCTGAACTTAGGCATGAAACTCACTGTAACACCATCAAGGTTTTTGCTGGAAGGAAAAGAGTCAGCTGTATTTCCATCACCTGCAGTTCATTTCTTTCTATTATAGTGCAATATGTATAAACATAGAGCAGATCATCTGATAGGTAGCTTGTTGTAACTGTTGTGGAGATTTCTCTTACTATATCCAAACTGACACTGTGTTTTCTTGTGGAGTTTTTCACTAAATCAAGTCTAAGGTCGATTTATGGGTGGAAAAATTGAAATAAGGGAGAGATGACCACTTTAGAGGATTGGTGGATGTTACGCAGAAACACGTAGTAGAAAACAGTTTTCTGTTTATGTGATTCTGTTTGCCAATACACACCAATCCTCTACATGTAAATGGTTGCCTTTCCTTTATTTTACATATTTTTCCATCTGTGAATTTCCATTATTGTTATATATTAAGGATGATTTTGATGTAAGATTTAACTGGAGAAAGTGGCAGTATCAAGTTTTCTTTTATGCAAATGGGCTGTAATCATCTGTTATTATCACCTCTTCTTTGAACAAATCTTTTTGTGTTTTTGAATGTGTTTATTAGCACAACATAAAAGAGTATGTAATTTGACTGGCTGATGTAAAATTTTATTGTCCATATAGATTGCAAAAATTTGTAAACTAAATTTTAGAAGAGGTAGGATGTAAATTTACATGTAGAAACTGATGGATTAGTCTTGCAACAAGCACACAAACATCTGAAGATGGTTTGATGAAATTGGAACCAGTGACAATTTTACAAATGTGTACAATCTAGACACACAGTAAAATGTGTTGTGCAAGTGATGATTATGAATTTGCTCCAAAAAGGATGATACATCATTTTTTACACTGGTTGATATCCATTGTCAATTCCTTGAAGGACATTCATCTCACCCTGTGTCCTCTCTGGACAACGTAATCACTATAGTAATATGCCATTTGTATTTGCATAGCCTAAACCTGTGGCTTACTGCAAAGACCACATTCAGTTTTTAATGGAAGAGCATCTGTAGTAGACTGTGAGGGGCATAGAAGTAGTATAATGTAGGTGTGCTCTACTAAGACTCATCTATGGTCCCAGATTCATGAGACATAGAATATAACTAAGTTGCCTCCTCTAGAAACGGAACAAATGAACAAAGGGGAATGTAAAAAGTTTATAATATTATAAGTTCCAAGAACTCTCATCTCTCAAACTACACAGTGAGACAACACCACTGAACATATGGAAACAGATATAAATTCTATGACCCAATGGGGTGTTGGCAAAACAACATTTCATGGCTGAGGTCTTAGGACTGTCTTGGTTGATTCCTAGTCTGTTAAGAGTTGGTTGTACCTTCATATTACAGTGTAATATTAGGTGATTTAATACAAACTTGTAGACAGGTCCAGTTTCTACAGGAGATGGAAATAATCAAAGACTTCCATTAATATAATAGAAATGTGAATTTTAATTATTGATTACAAGCCTTAGGTTTTGGGTTATCTCTTGAATGCATTGCTCCTATAATTTTCATCCTAATTAAGGGATTGTGGCATTTTGGAAATTTCTTTGTATTGACTTTTTATCTGATATTGTTATGATAAATATGCTCTCAAACTTTTCAACAGTGTTTGTGACATATTCTGTTAATGAAACTGAAGTTCAGTAAAAATTTTGTGTAAAGTTTAATTTTACATATTTCTCCACATTTGAGGGGTACTACTCAGCAGCACTTAATGTCTCATCATTTTTATGATATTCATAATGGTTAACCCAGTTGTTTTGATCTTAATCCATTTCAGATTTTTTATATTTTCATTGTCAACAAGGTCAATTATTGATTTATGAATGAAACTATTCTTTGAGATTTCTTATTCATTTTATCATGTAAGGACATAAGTTCACACCATTAGAATAAAAAGGTGACATCAGTATCAAATTCATAATTAATGTCATGCTTCATATATACTAGGGGTATCATTTACACATTTTAGGTACCATAGAAATTCCCCTGCAAAAATGTTGAGCGAATGTCTACACTTTTGCATAGAATGTGTTTTATTCTATCACTTGTAATTTTTATTTCTTGGGGTAAGTTACTCAGTTACTTAAAAATGGAAAGGACTCATGCTTGACACCAAAGGTCTTTGAACAATCCAAAATTTAGTCATTATTTTTTTAACATTGTTATATTGTTTCAATTTTTCCAACAGATGGCTGCAATTTGTGCTGCCTGTTTATACAGGTACAACAAAGAACCCAGGTACCAGTTTTAATCTTCATCAGTCTAAGTAAAATGTTATACTTTATTTTAGAACCTGCCACAAGGCATAGAAGGATTACAAACAAATTTTGTACGTAAATCATGTTGTTTGCATGTATTGGAAATAAATGAATCCAATAAAAATTTAAATTTTTCCCTTTCTTGTATAAATTTCTGTCGTGACTATACTCATATACAATTTAATGGCAATACTTCAGATAGTTGTTTTAAGTATGTTTGTATGAATGTTACACTTGGATTGTTTTCAGTAATTTTAGGGGTTCTGTGCACACTAGAATCTTCCATCATTTGCTCTAATAACATTAAGTAATGAAAGATGTAAACTGTAAGAACTTGTTGCCAGCAGAGAGCCATTGTTGCTTTAGAACAACTACACATCACAAGCAGGTTAAGACTATAATTACATATGTGGGATAGCTTAGGTAGAAAGTCTGTAATCAAGGAAAGTTTTAATTAAAAATCCCAGAAAATCATAAATTAGAAACTGTGTGCAGTCTTAAATAAAAACTGATATGTGTAGGCCAGAGCTGACAGTGGCATCAAAGTCCCATTCTGTTGGTACCATCCATTTGTACATCTGGAAACAGAGAATAACATAGGATGTTACATAGTTCCACAAAGGAAAATATGCAGTAGGGTTAGTGTTTTCCGTGTTCAAAATTTGGGACTTGTATTAAAGAACTTCCCCCCAAGAACCATAGACCTTGCTGTTCGTGGGGAGGCTTGCGTGCCTCAGCGATACAGATAGCCGTACTGTAGGTGCAACCACAATGGAGGGGTATTTGTTGAGAGGCCAGACAAACGTATGCTTCCTGAAGAGGGGCAGCAGCCTTTCCAGTCATTGCAGGGGCAACAGTCTGGATGATTGACTGATCTGGCCTTGTAATACTAACCAAAACCGCCTTGCTGTGCTGGTACTGCAAACGGCTGAAAGCAAGGGGAAACTGCAGCCATAATTTTTCCTGAGGGCATGCAGCTTTACTGTATGGATAAATAATGATGGCGTCCTCTTGGGTAAAATACTCCGGAGGTAAAATAGACCCCCATTCGGATCTCCAGGCAGGGGCTACTCAGGAGAACGTTGTTATCAGGAGAAAGAAAACTGGTGTTCTATGGATCGGAGCGTGGAATGTCAGATCCCTTAATTGGGCAGGTAGGTTAGAAAATTTAAAAAGGGAAATGGATAGGTTAAAATAGGTATAGTGGGAATTAGTGAAGTTCGGTGGCAGGAGGAACAAGACTTCTGGTCAGGTGAATACAGGGTTATAAATACAAAATCAAATAGGGGTAATGCAGGAGTAGGTTTAATAATGAATATGAAAATAGGAATCCTGGTAAGCTACTACAAACAGCATAGTGCATTATTGTGGCCAAGATAGATACGAAGCCCACACCTACCACAGTAGTACAAGTTTGTGTGCCAACTAGCTCTGTAGGTGACGAAGAAATTGAAGAAATGTATGATGAAATAAAAGAAATTATTCAGGTAGTGAAGGGAGATGAAAATTTAATAGTCATGGGTGACTGGAATTCGGTAATAGGAAAAGGAAGAGAAGGAAACGTAGTAGGTGAGTATGGATTGCGGCTAATAAATGAAAGAGGAAGCTGCCTGGTAGAATTTTGCACAGAGCATAACTTAATCGTAGCTAACACTTTGTTCAAGAATCATGAAAGAAGGTTGTATACATGGAAGACGCCTGGAGATACTGACAAGTTTCAGATAGATTATATAATGGTAAGACAGAGATTTAGGAACCAGATTTTAAATTGTAAGACATGTCCAGGGGCAGATGTGGACTCTGACCACACACAATCTATTGGTTATGAACTGTAGATTAAAACTGAAGAAACTGCAAAAAAGTGGGAATTTAAGGAGATGGGACCTGGATAGAATGACTAAGCCTGATGTTGTACAGAGTTTCAGGGAGAGCATAAGGGAACAATTGACAAGAATGGGGGAAAGAAATACAGTAGAAGAAGAATGGGTAGCTTTGAGGGATGAAGTAGTGAAGGCAGCAGAGGATCAAGTATGTAAAAAGATGAGGGCTAGTAGAAATCCTTGGGTGACAGAAGAAATATTGAATTTAATTGATGAAAGGAGAAAATATAAAAATGCAATAAATGAAGCAGACAAAAAGGAATACAAACGTCTCAAAAATGAGTTCGACAGGAAGTGCAAAATGGCTAAACAGGGATGGCTAGAGGACAAATGTAAGGATGTAGAGGCTTATGTCACTAGAGGTACAATAGGTACTGCCTACAGGAAAATTAGAGAGACCTTTGGAGAAAAGAGAACCACTTGTATGAATATCAAGGGCTCAGATGGAAACCCAGTTCTAAACAAAGAAGGGAAAGCAGAAAGGTGGAACGAGTATAAAGAGGCTCTATACAGGGGCAATGTACGTGAGAGCAATATTATAGAAATGGAAGAGGACGTAGATGAAGATGAAATGGGAGATATGATACTGCATGAAGAGTTTGATAGAGCACTGAAAGACCTAAGTCGAAACAAGGCCCCAGGAGTAGACAGCATTCCATTAGAACTACTGACAGCCTTGGGAGAGCCAGTCCTGACAAAACTCTACCATCTGGTGAGCAAAATGTATGAGACAGGCGAAATACCCTCAGACTTCAAGAAGAATATGATAATTCCAATCCCAAAGAAAGCAGGCATTGACAGATGTGAAAATTACCAAACTATCAGTTCAATAAGTCACAGCTGCAAAATACAAATGCGAATTCTTTACAGACGAATGGAAAAACTGGTAGAAGCTGTCCTCGGGGAAGATCAATTTGGATTCCATAGAAACATGGGAACATGTGAGGTAATACTGACCCTACGACTTATTTCAGAAGCTAGATTAAGAAAAGGCAAACCCACGTTTCTAGCATTTGTAGACTTAGAGAAATCTTTTGACAGTGTTGGCTGGAATACTCTCTTTCAGATTCTGAAGGTGGCAGGGGTAAAATACAGGGAGCGAAAGGCTATTTACAATTTGTACAAAAACCAGATGGCAGTTATAAGAGTCGAGGGACATGAAAGAAAAGCAGTGGTTGGGAAGGGAGTGAGACAGGATTGTAACCTCTCCCCGATGTTGTTCAATGTGTATATTGAGCAAGCAGTAAAGGAAACAAAAGAAAAATTCGGAGTAGGTAAGGTTCGCCGATGACATTGTAATACTGTCAGAGACAGCAAATGACTTGAAAGAGCAGTTGAACAGAATGGACAGTGTCTTGAAGGGAGGATATAAGATGAACATCAAAAAAAGCAAAACGAGGGTAATGGAATGTAGTCGAATTAATTCGGGTGATGCTGAGGGACTTAGATTAGGAAATGAGACACTTAAAGTAGTAAAGGAGTTTTGCAATTTGGGGAGCAAAATAACTGATGATGGTCGAAGTAGAGAGGATATAAAATTTAGACTGGCAATAGCAAGGAAAGCGTTTCTGAAGAAGAGAAATTTGTTAACATTGAGTGTAGATTTAAGTGTCAGGAAGTCGTTTCTGAAAGTATTTGTATGGAGTGTAGCCATGTATGGAAGTGAAACGTGGATGATAAATAGTTTAGACAAGAAGAGAATAGAAGCTTTTGAAATGTGGTGCTGCAGAAGAATGCTGAAGATTAGATGGGTAGATCACATAACTAATGAGGAGGTACTGAACAGGGTTGGGGAGAAGAGGAGTTTGTGGCACAACTTGACTAGAAGAAGAGATTAGTTGGTAGGACATGTTCTAAGGCATCAAGGGATCACCAATTTAGTATTGCAGGGCAGCATGGAGGGTAAAAATCATAGAAGGAGACCCAGAGATGAATACACTAAGCAGATTCAGAAGGATGTAGGCTGCAGTAGGTACTGGGAGATGAAGAAGCTTGCACAGGATAGAGTAGCATGGAGAGCTGCATCAAACCAGTCTCAGGACTGAAGACCACAACAACAACAACATTAAAGAATTGCTAGGAAATTGAATGAATGAATGAATTGAATGAAATTTCATTGTCGTTTATCTATTACAGCAATTGACAAAATCAAGTTACATAAATAAAAGTTATACAGCATATATACATGGATTGAAGATCAATGTGTTGCTATTGGTTTTCCATATAATACAATATTTAAAATCAAATAATATGAAAAACATTGCATCATAAATTAATCAGTTAAAGAAATTATGCTGTACTCTCCAAACTGGTACCACTGTGATATTTTACAGTCATAAAATTCTTGAAGTGAGTAGCAAGAATTCGCAGCTAACCAAGTGAATGATTTGTCTTTAAATAAATCAAATGGAGCTTCTACCTATTCTAGTGGCAGTTTGTTAAACATCTTCATACCCAACACTTGGTAGCTGTTCAGTGACTTGGATAATCTGTAGTATGGTATGTCAAGATGGCTACTATTTCTGATTCCATGAGAGTGTACATCTCTTCTACACTGGTATTCTGATAAGTTGCTCTTTATATGCAGCAGGGCAGTGTAAATATACATGTTTACAACAGTTAATATTTTAAAGTTGATAAACAGTGGTTTGCAGTGGGCCATGAATTGTCTCACCTCATATCAGGCTGTTTCTTCTCACATTTTCTCACGGGTGTCCCAACACATCCTGATAGTACCATTGATTAACAGTTTAGCCCTATGGCTTCAATTCATGATGAATTCTTCAAAGTCAAAGAAAGCTATCAGCATGGATTTGGCATTTGACCTGCCCTGACACGATTTTTTGGTTCTTGAAGAACCTTTCCGAACCCATTGTGATGACTGAGATTTGGTCTCAACGTCATAACCATGGACCTATGTCTCATCACCAGTTATGATTCTCTTAAAGAACACCCCATTCTCATTTGTGTGATCCAAAAGCTTTTCATACATTGCGAGGTGAAGGTCTTTCTGGTCTTGACTCATGGGCCATGGGACGACCTTGGCAACAACTTGATGGATTCCAGGACTCTGTGTCACAATTTCAAGACATGATCCAACTGAAATTTTACATTCTTCTGCAATCTCTCAGTCAATCTTCAATTGGCACACACAGTTTTGTTGACATTCCTGACAGGAGTGTTGTTTGTAAACATCAAAGGGCATCCTGAACGAGGGTCATCTTTAACTTCGGTCCAACCACTTTTAAACAGTGAGCCATTCGTAACACCGAGTACAGCTTAAGCATTCATCGCTGTACACTTCCTGCACAATTTGGTGTGTCTCTGTAAATGTTTTCTCGAGTTTCAGGCAAAATTTAATGCAGACACGTTGCTCCTCTAACTCTGTCATCTTGAAATTTGCAAACTGTGTGACACAGTGCTCTACCCAGTAGAGCACTGAACAAGAACTAACAGACACACAGTGATGAAACTTCCAGCAGTTACACATTAAACACAGGTGTATGCAGGGATGCCAACCACATTTAATTCCAACACACCATTGGAGTGAAATTAATTAATGTTCGGAATTTTTTGAACAGACTTCGTGTAACATCACTATGTACACAATTTCTCACACTTATGTACCATGCTTCTACTTACTGATACATGCAACCTATTCTTTACTTTCTTATAATTACTAGATTTAGATAATACAAAAGATTACTAGTAATCAGATCTTCTCATTCTCTTATTAACTCCTTAGAACTTGCAACTTATTTGGCTATGTATGTTAGCATGCCAACAGTTTGTCTGGCCTTTCATTTCCTACCTGGACTCTTCTCCCCCACAGTGTGTGGCATGACTAACATGTGTCACTTCCTTGAAATTTTAATTTATAGCTTAGTATTTTAACTAACCTCATGGTTACCTTCATAAACATTATGATGCAATTACTAATGAACAAACTCTAGAGTCTACATGTACATGTGTAGGGATCACATTTTTAGTTCTGTTCCCAGAAGAAGTGGTAGTAGAATGTATAATATTAATAAAAAATAATATACTAGTTGAAGGAGACAGAAATTGTCCCCGAGAAAACTAGAACAGAAATACGGAAACAATTTAACTTGAACAGCTGGTTGTCATCAATCCACCGAATTTTCAAAGTGCACAAACCATCCTGGGGCCTTAAGAAATTAAATCATATCTATATTGTGCAATATTTATCCTGTCTTGTTTTTAGGATCTATTAGGTACACTGCTTTTGAATGTGGTATGTTGTGAACTTGAAAAGGTCCACTGTAATACTGAAAAAATTTGCTCATTTCTTTCTTTAAATTCGAGCTATGATGAAAATCCCATACCAGTACCAAATCATTTATTTGAAAGTTTGTACAATAGCCTTATCATCAAAAGTTCTGACTCTTTTTTTGTGCCTCTGTAATCAGATTCTCTTCTACCTTCTCTTGCAACTTTTCCAAATAAACTGCTGGTGAATTTGGTCATGTAAACAAATTCATCAAGGGCTCTCCTATAAAAGTATTATTCATTAAGTCTACAGGAGCCAGTCCTGTTGACATATGCAGTAATTCATTAAGGATTACTTGAAATCCTGGCACTAGTTGTGCCTAGGTAGTGTACCTCATAGAACAGTATGTTTTACACAGTTGTCCTAATTCCTTCATAACATGTTCACTAAGATTAGTTTGTGGGCTATACTTGGATATAGTTATATGTCTCACCCATTCTTAAACCAAGAATTCCTTAAAATTGTGCCTTATATTGTAGACCTTTAACAGTTAATAGGCATCATGGTTTACCCACATATTGAAAATACTCTTGCAAATAATCCATTACTGTATTGGTATTTGTTTTTTTATCGAGATAAAGTTTAACATACTTCGACCACATAGAAAGGGTGTTAGTATTAAGTGATACTACTTTATCTGGTATGGTAGAATTTCCACTTTCCTGTAAATTTACCTCCAAATTAGATAGTGTTTCGGGTGTGGTAACTATTTTTCGAAATCCTTTGCATTATTCTAACAGTTACATTCTTGTTCCTCTGAAAGATTTGTTCTTTTACTCGCTTGTGAACTAAACTGCATTGGTTATTTATCCCATCCTTCAACTCCTGGGGCAACTGGATAAAAGTACTTGTAGTATCAGTTAATTTAGCTTCTATTTCCTGTTTGATGTGTTCTGCTGACTCTAATTTTAATTCTTCTTTTGTATTTTCTACCTTGACAGACATTTGTTTACTTTTAGACTCTACTTTGTTAGATAATTCCTTCCTAGTTTCAGATAATTCATTCCTAGTGTCAGGTGGTATTTTATTTGTTGAATCTACTTTGTCAGGTAATATCTTAAAATTAGAATCTACTTTGTCAGATTGTTCCTTAATATTAGAATCTGCTTTGTCAGATACTGTTTCCAAAATTCCTTTAACCCATTCTGGAGCCTCTGCAGCCATTTGTCTAGTAGTGACTGGCATATAACGCAAATTCTACATTATGTACCCTCCATTAATGCAGTAAATTGTTATTGCACAGTTTTCTTAACCATAGTAACACTGAAACACTGTGTCTCTGTCTAGACGAAAAAAAGTTTCCAAAGTGCATTTCTGTATTTTCTGAACAGCTCACCCTTTCTAGTGAACTACACACTTTCATCGTGTAGCTGATGCAACAGCATGTACATGGCGATGTACTGTATGTGATGATTTGCACTGCCCGGCACAGCCGATGTCTCAAACACAGTGATAGATGGACCACATGGTGTTGTACAGCAGCACCCCTGCAGAGTTGACCAGCTACTACTGCATCCCCACTGATGTCAGCATTTGAAATATTCTTCTGTGAACTCACCAAAAAATTCTTCGCCTCCAAACCTGATGAGAAATTACTACTAGATTACAATAGTCTCCTTCCTAATTCTTACAATTGTCTTCTTCCTAACTCCATGGCCCCTCCATTTCTTACTCCCCTGTGTACCCTCCTTCCCTCACTTCCACCCACTTTCTAAAACCATGCATACTAAGAGCCTAAAGTTATGATCAAGTAGTATCAGGCCTTACCATAACAGGCAATAGGTACTAATGGGGTGCCTGTTCTCTTATGTTTTTATGTAATAGATCTGAGCATTCATAATAAACTTCCTATGAACAGTATGTGCAACAGTGATTTGTAATTATGTTTTCAAAGCACATAAGCAGATATGACAGAAGAAGTATTGAATGAAATGTTAAGCAGATATGGCAGAAGAAGTATTGAATGAAATGCACAAGATAACAGAAGATGAAGACAAGCTACCACTCCCATTCAGATGATTGGTGGATGGTGCAGAGACAGTTTGTGCATGTGTGTGTGTGTGTGTGTGTGTGTGTGTGTGTGTGTGTGTGTGTGTGTAATGGTTTTTATAATTCATTTGTATAAACAAAGGTCAAACTGCAGTTACTAGTTTAGTTGTCACTGCTGCAATGCACATCACACTAGTGTTTATAACTGATCGTACAGATATGTTGGTGCCAGTTAGTCATTGTATACAGTCATAAAGGATGTTCATCACTTCAGTAGTTTAGATTAGATCGGATTTGATTAGGTACACTTTCATCTCTAGTAGACCCATAGAGAGGAGATCCTCCAGGATGTAGAAAAATGGTAGGCACATAAATTTTTAGTGGCGTGTCTGGCAGATCAAGTATATTCTAGAATTCAGATGGATAAGTGACAACTTTGTCTTGATTCATTACAGTGTCAATGGACTGATAGATTATCTCTTTGCTTGGTATTTCATTTTGAATGCTCATGGCATTGATAATATTGTTGTAGCCACTAATACAGCACATGAGTGGATCAGTGGTAAAGCGCCAGACTACAAATCTAAAGGTCTTGGTGTCAGTCTCTGGTCAGTCCTACATTTTTATCTGTCGCTTATCACTTCTCTCACCTCTGACCTGACACAAAAAATAGCAAATTGCATCATGGTTTGGAATTTGAGTTAAACTATAGGTGCCCCTATAAATGGCTGGATATATCAGTTCAAAGGTTAGAGAAAGGTAACAGCATACCACCTCCAACAGAAGCATGTGTAGTAAAGTGCTGTGGTGTACAAAGCAATCTCTTACAGAACCATGTTTAGTAAAGCACTGTGGTGTACAAAGCAATCTTGGTATTGATGCTTGCTTTTTCTTTCCGGCATATACACTGAGCCACTGGTGATTTTTGTAATTCTATGTGATATTTGAGAAAACTTTGTGAAATGGGTCATCTGTAGTTGCTGTGATTTTACAAAAGTTTATTGGCAATGTGATACATTGTGTTGATTCATTTACTGGCATTTTCCCCATTTCCAATATCCAACAATTGTTCTATGGAATTTTCTGTGGATGCACCATATTGTAATTTTATGAGTACCTGCATAACTGGTTCTTTAAAGTCCATTTCTGAACATGTCACCGTAAAACTGACGATTTGAGACACACATTAAGTTCACCAGTGGCTATTGAATGTGATGTAACAGATAGAGTTTGTTGAAAGTTACCTGATAGTAAGATAAGTGCGCCACCAAATAGTACACACATCCCGCCCTCCCCCAGAGTAGTTTCAGATTATGTTAAATCCAAATCTTCCTTCTTCTTCTTTCCTTCTTTTTGTCAGTGTGGAAGTCAGGATTTGCCCCTCAACAAAACATCCATCACATGAATTCATCTCAATGGAGATCAATAACTGATTGCAACACTGCGGTAGAACACATGTGACTGAACTAAGATTCATGGTGTAGATGAGGCATATGTGTTTATGTCTCCAATGGTCTCAATTTAAGACACCAATATCCCCTTGTTCAGGGGTTATAACCTCCGTGGAAAGTATTACCTCAGTGAGAAGAGAACTAATAGTTGTTTCACCATACAAGGGGAATTCATAAAGTTGGTATCTTTGACCAGAGAAATGCACATATTTCATTGCATGACTATGTGTTAGGAAGCACAATTTGACTGTTGTTTGTGCAGTTCTTTCTGAATTGTGTGTCTGGGCAGCGTTGCTGCAGTGAATAGAAGCAAGATGATGTCTGGGGTGAGTATCATGGTCAAACATACTGTGACTTTTGTCATTTGTATTTGCAAGGATATTTGTGAAAGAAATTCCTGATGAAATGATGGGTATGTGTGGGGAAATGTGGCAGCACATGAAGAAATGGAAAGGTACTTTCAGCATGCTTGTTAGATGTGTAAGATGTACCAAGAAGTGGCCAGCTGTCTCTGATGGGTCGCTGTAAAGGTAGAAGCTTTGATGTTGTTTGATAGGTGCAATGCCACTCAAATAATGATTTAGATGTTAGTATTAGTGTGGGATCAATGCATCATGTACTTCAGAAGGCAAAAGTCAGTTTGCTGGGTTTCTCATTTATTCACATCCATTCAGAGACATCTGTGATGTAACATTGAGAATGTGGAAAACAAGGCAGACTGTTCTTTCATTCATCTGATCAGAATGTTAGTTTCACCACAATGACCCAGAAATGAAAGAAACAATAATAGGAAATGGCAGATCTGTGTCCACAAAAGAGGGCTAAGACACAGTCCTTTTTTATGATCATTTAGCAATCACTTTCACTGATGATTCAAGAAAGGGAGAATTCATCATGGTGCAATATCTTCTAACTAATCTGTGACTTGAAAAGAATCAGAAGAGCAGAGGTGTGTGACTCGTGCATGATGATGTGCTTGCTCACACTACGTAAGAAACTCTGGGTCTTGTTTATGCCTGGTGCATATTGGTCTGTGACATTTCTTCTGACCTCAGGCAGTTTTGTTATCTTTGGTGTTTGTTGCAGGAAGGGCATTTGTGAGGATGTCTGGATTTCAGTTGGCTGTGGAATGTGACGCCAGCAGAAATATAACATTCCTCAAAATCTCCATAGCTCCTTGTAGGCAGTGGCCCCGGGAGTGAATTGTGCAAGTTGGTTCCTTTCTTTTGTTGGCCTGATCCCTGCTGATGAAACAGAATATCCCAGGAATGTTAGTAGGATTGCCACAAGTACTGGAAATCAGGGAATATCAGAGAATTTCAAATGCAAAATGCATTGGGGCAATCAGGCAAATATCATGGAAATTTGAAAAAAAAAAATCTCTCACTTTTGTCTCAGTAGATGAAATGGTTTGTTTAGTGAAATGTCACGCATCATCACTGGCTGGGCACATCTGAGTACGTGCACTGCTTCCCCTCTCCCTCATTCCTACTGCTTCTCTCCTTCCTACCACTCCTCAGTGCTGCCACCACTTCTTGCTGCTGGCCTAGCAGCTGCTGACGAGAGGCAGGGAGTTGTGAGGAGTGGTTTGTTTGAATCTCTCACAGACTGTAGATGCAGTGGCCAGAGATGGTGGTCACATGTGCTTGAGTTGGGTCTGAGTGATTGTGTGAATGTGTGTATGCTCTTGTTTTCTGACAAAGGCTATAGTTGAAAATTTAATTGTGAGAGTGTGATTGTCTTTCCTGTGTGCCTGTCTACAGCTTACCATTCATCTTCATGATGAGATGCTACCTATCCCCTTTATTATTGATTCTCAGATTATTTGCACAAATTATCTGTTGCATGGAATGATCACCGTGGTCTCATTTCATGAACATACTGTCTGTGGCTCATGAATAGCTGGCTTCACAGGTGGATTTTCATGACAGGCCAAAACTGCAGTTCATTTCTGTGGGTATCTCTAATGGATCAGGCCTGCCAATCTAAAGCCCATTGTTTCCCACTAATGTGCAGACCCTGCTCATCAGATCTAGTTTCCCAAATCTGTGTGGCATAATGTGATGGATTTTCATGGTTTATACTTGGATCCAGGACTGAAGTGCTCCTTGGCAGGCCAGAGACCATAGGCGATGGATTTTAGGAATTGTGAATATCTCACTGCAAGCATATTGCACAGTGTGGCATTTTATAGAAATTTTATTTATTCTAGTACATTTTGGCACTTCAAAAGTAGTTTGTTTATTAGAAAGTATGGACAGTAAGATGTTTATTAGAAAGTATGGACAGTAAGAAGAAGAAAATTGTGGCAGTCACTGGTGGTTTGTATGCTATGTACTCATGTATTTCTCAAAAGAAAAATCACACAATACCGGTAAAGTAATAGACATAACACAATGCATAATAACCAACAATAACAAACATAGTAGAACCAACATTTTACTGGCAGTCACCTAAAGTGTTGGTTTACACAACTCTTCCCCACCTTATACACTTTTTTCAAGTGGCCTACTTTTTTCTGAGGTTACTCCTGAAGTGAATGAAGATATTTTAAATTTATCTTGTGACTCCAAGGAAATGCCTATTTTTGTCACCAAATGTGTTTTGTTTTATTGAAATATAATAACATCAGTGGTCTTAAGCACATAAACCATTTGGCTTGCTTTCTCCATCTAAAAACCATTCATTACAGACGATGTTGATGTTAGTGCTTAAGATTTGTTCTCTCATCAGGAAATGCTGTCTGCTTGCAAGCTTTTTAGATATTTCCTCATCTGGCACTATTGTTTCTTGTACCATAGCTGTAAAGATGGATTTAAAATACCTTCAGTTATTGTAAAGCAGCTACAGACAATATGGTCCACAGACAAAGAAGAGAGACAAGGTACTGGCAGAAGTAAAGCTGTGAGGACTGAGTGTGAGATGTGCTTGGGTAGCTCAGACGGTAGAGCACTTGCCCATGAAAGGCAAAGGTCCCAAGTTTGAGTCTTGGTCCGACCACAGTTTTAATCTACCAGGAGGTTTCAATGAACTTCTTTGGAAATTTCATTTTAAATTTTGTGGCTTAGTTTTTATAACAACACTGTGGTCCACAGCTGGAATACTGTCTAGAAATTCTTCCACCGTCTCTTTGCATGCCCTATTTTTTACATTCTTGTTTGTGTAATGTCCATGTATCAGTTTTCACAAAGGAGGTATTTCGCGGTACAATAGTATGTTTTTCAATGTAATCTTTGGTCCACCCCCTTCATTATATTTGTAGCAACTAAAACTCTCTTGAAAACCACTCAGACAGAAGTTACGAATTTTGAGTAATAGCTACATTTCTCTTGTTTCCTTGTTAAAATTTACTCTCTTTGGCAAAATGGAGTTTGCGTGATGTCACCTTGCTAACATCCTTATGCAATTCCAGTTGTGACAGAATCCTGAAACAGTCATTTACTAAATGAGAGAATGTGGTAAGTTCAGGTCAAAAGTTTATGAAAAATCACATTTTTTGTATAAAAACACATGTGTAATTTCTTAACTTATCTTGTTGCAAAGCCACCCTAATTCTCACTTCAGCAGATATCAAAATCTTTAAAAAAATTACATCATTCCTTTATATAAGTCTACTGTTACTTGTATAATGCACTAGATAAGAAAATTCCATGTGACTATAATGTAGAAAAATAATCAAATATTTCCATGCTATTATTTTTCAAAATCTTGTTTCGATAACTGAGACAGTTTATGAGGCATGAGGGATGCCGTGAATATTTTATTCTCGCATTCTGTGGGTACAATCTCAAGGTCAGGCCTCCACAAACACGGAGGCTGGTATCAAAGAATCTGCTGGAAATACCTGTGCTTCATCAGGAAAATCCATTTTTTGTGTGGCTTCTGGCCTTTGGAGGCACACCAGCTTTTGATTGATACAGGAGTGTTGTCAACAAACAACTTTCCTTTCAACTCTCACAGTATTCTTGTAGTATATCATGGTGGAACCAAGCAAGGTGGAATTCAGTGCTGAATGGTTGAATAACTGGAGGTTTGAGGGGATCAAGGACCACAAAAAAGTCAGAATTCCAAGCATATTGTACAGTATGCAGCAAGTCTTTCACTCTCAGCAACATGGGGAAGATGGCCATGATCAGCCATGTGAAGGAGCTAAGTGCACCAAGGCAATCGCGGTGGTCAAGAAGACAGCAGACATTCATCTTCTTCATCAGTCCTTGGTAAGTGAAGTGCTACAACTGTTATGTGATGCATAGACTCTTAAAAGCTACACAACATCTTACTAATCTTAATGGAATTTTATTTTCATTGACACATTGTTTTTTTAGCCTCCCATTTTGCTGATGCATTAGGCCATTAAAAGGGTGTTCCAGTAATGCTTTAAAATGCAAGCAAGGAGAACGAGAATGTTGGGTGAGCTGGGAAACCATGCCAAAAGAGTGGCATTTTCGCCACACCCTTGTGTAGCTTAGTGTAACTTATTCTTTTCTAATGTCAAGTTTTGGTGTTCATTATGGAAACTTGCTACTGTTTTTTCAGTGAAGAGGGAAGATCAGCAAGGTATGGCTCGCTGCCCTGCTTTCCTGATATTTCTATTCTTCTTGTTTCCTCTTTAGATGAAGGGGTTGATTTCATTAATCCCTTCTTCATCGTGTGAGCATTCTAAAACCAGACATTCCCATCTTTTGACAAGCAGTGTTCTTCCCCTGATGGCACATACCTACCAACTCTTCTGATTTAGGTGGGAGACTTCCGATTTTCAGCTTTTTCTCCTGCCTTCTGATTATTTCAATATTTATCCTGATTTTTAGCTAGTGATTGTCAAACCTAAGATGGTTGTTTTGAAAATCTATCATTTTGGTTTTTGGCCAATTGTGGAAAGTCCTTTGCTTACTAGGCTTTTTAATCGATGTACTTTTTGGAGTTTGTAAAAATCAGAGAGTTGCGTGCGACATGTTATACATTGTATTTTTTCCTCTTTCCTGGACATTTTGCAGAATGTATACTCATATTGTCCAGTATTGTGCTCTGTTTAGACGTGTGTTTGTGTGTTGTCATTGCTCCAGTGCTGTCAAGTTAGTACTTTTCCCACAAATTCTGGTGGTTTTGAATACCTGTATAGTGGCTGGTGTGAATTATGGTAGATTTTAAACGTATTTGGGTGGTGTGGGGAGTGAGAATATCTGTGGAAAGGAGAGGTGTGACCTGGCAGCAAGTGGAGGAACAAAAGTGGTGGGAGGACCGAGCCAGATGGAGAGGACTCATCAGCACCGAGACCCGGCAGTAGCTGGAACGGGATTCGGATATAGGTAGATATATAGAGAGGGTGGTTTTATGGTAAAATACTTATAAAAATAACTTGCTCCATTCAATATACAGAAAACAGCACTAGCTCTTGAATTTATACAACCCAAAGATTTATAATGGACAGTATTCTGTCTTCGTTCTTATATTGTTATGCATTCAAGTATTAATAAATCTGCAGGTGCATGCATTTTGCCTAACTATGGTGCTGGTGTTAATGTGGTGTTTATTACATTACTGGATATTGTTTTAGTGCTAAATATGAGTAATGGCACAGTATGCCCAGAAATGTTGAGCCAGATGGCTATATGATAGTAAATTTGCTAAATGGTTAGAAAGAATTTTTGGCAATGACACAAGAACTTCTTGCAAATTTTGTCATAGTATTTTGTTAGCATGTTATGCCAATATATAAACCATAGTGGCACAAAGAAAAACGCAAGACAGCATCAGCACACTAAAGAAAAATACCTTTCAAAACTATAAAAGAATCAAGCTGCAGGTTCCCTTGCATTTTTTTCCATTGTGCGATTGTGTCTTGTAGTCACTTAAGTGAGTTGCACATGAATAAATTCAGGCAATGATGTGCCAGAAAACTTCAAAATACACTATACAAAGCATAGTGCAGTTATGAAACCTGTACTAAGGCCCTATTTTGTGAAAATTTGTGGCAGGATATCAGTGACAGCATGTGTAATGTTGTAATTGATGGATCAACAAACATTAGCATGAGCAAATTTGTAGGAATAACAAGAATATATTAAACACTGCAACCAATGCAATCATTTCAATATTTTCATCTTGTTTTCTTGGAGCAATATTGCAGCAATTTCTGTGCATTATTATTTCAAGCAAAGATCCATTGTTTACATTTTGTAATCTTTGTCTACATGACTAGCCTGCAGTTTACACTTAAGTGCCTGGCAAAGCAGTCGTTGTATCTTTTTCAGATTATTTCTTTACTATTATGCCTTGGATAGTGCAAGAAAAACGAACACCTGAATCTTTCAGTTCGTGCTCCTATTTATTTTCTGATGATGACACTTTTGCCCTATGTAGGTGGTGATAAACAAAATGTTTCCACATTCTGAGGAGAAAGCTGGTGCTTTAAATTTCATAAATAGCTCTCATCACAACAAAAAATGCCTTTGTTTTAATGACTGCCACCCCAACTTGTGTGTCATTTCTGTGATGCTGTCTCCACTATATAATGATAGTACAAAACAAGCTGCCCTTCTTTGTACTTTTTCGATGTTCTTTGTCAATCGCATTTAGTAAGGATCCCATACCATGCCGCAGTACTCTAGCAGAGGGAGGACAAATGTAGTGAAGGCAGTCTCTTCAGTAGATTTGATGCAACTTCTAAGTGTTCTGCCAACAAAATGCAGTCTTCTGTTTGCCTTCCTCACACATTATCTGCATGGTTTTTCCAATTAAAGTTCTTTGTAATTGTAATTCCTAGGTATTAACTGACAGCCTTGAGATTCATGTGATTTATCTTTTAATCAAAATTTGACAGATTTCTTTTAGTACTCATGTGGATGGCATCACACTTTCCTTTTTTTGTGGTTAACTGCCCCTTTTTGCACCATACAGATAGCGTGTCTTTGCTGACATGACATTTGTATATCACATGGTGGAAAAAGCAATGTTTCAAATCACTGAAAAAATGTTATGTTTGTGACTAATTAAAAAAACTGGAATTCAGTGTTAGAATTATTTACATCATTTACAGTTTGACAGTTAATTGCACTGACATATGAGTGATATGTTCACAGTGATAGGAGGAATGGTCAAAAAAACATTCCAACCTAATATGGTTAAATCCCTGTTTTTATTTGTGTTTTTGTAACCATTATATAGCTTTTTGATATCATAGTGAAAGACTCACATCAGTTATCTCAGGACTGTACTGAAAATGAGCCATGATTTTTGGTCATGTGTACCTCTTGATTTTTTTTAAACTGCATCTTCTGATGTTTGGTTTTTAAATGTTTGTAGGTATATAGTATCACAAGGGTCATGTCATCATCTTATTTGGATATTTGATTGTTTTCAGTGTGCTGTTGCTTTGGATCATTGTCCCTGTCATCTGGCAAGATAACTGGGTGTAATGGAGATGCTCCCTTGACGTTTGATGAGATCACAGTGATTGGTGAATACGGAAGCTCACGGTTGATGGTTGGTTTGCCAACTGCCCAGCCATTGCAGCCTGGCATCACCTCTAATGCCTCTAATGCTGTGTTAACTTTTGCAGTGACTTAGTGGATAGTGATACCACCTGTCAGCATGTATGTAGCTTTTTTCAAAAGATTCTTATTCTGAGCCATGGTCAAGGCTCTGTAGAGCAAGATTTTACCATGTATAAAGGGTCTGTGATAGTCAACCAAGAAACCAAGTCATTGGTAGCCATACATCAAGTATATGATGGTCCGAAATCAGCTGGTGGTGTCTTCAAGATTGACATTAAAAAGAGAATGATTCTGGCCTATTGCAGTGCTTGAGATCAGTATGGTGAGGCTTTAAAGCAGAAGCAATTTGAAGAAGATGAAGAAGCCGAGAGAGCTAGAAGGGAGAGGTCCATCATCCAGCAAGTTAAAGAAACGAAGGGCAAAAAATCACGGATACTAGCTGAAAGGGCCACTGTACTGTGAAATTGATGAAGAGATTGCTTCTCTCACAAAGGAGTTTTGACTGGTTTTTGTTGCTGATTTGAATTGCTTGAGTGACAAAATACAGGATGTTATTATTTGGCAGAGAAAATTCACTAACATTCCCCAGTGCTGTTCTATTTTTTAAACTTTAATGTTATATTATGCAACTTATTTGTTTTATGTTTGTCTGGTCTAATGCATTATCTTGCCTGGAAAGTTCATAAATCCTGTATGGTAGGATGAACGTGCTACCACAGTATGAAACTTGATGAAAAGGGTGACTGAAAGGACCTCTGTCTACATTTTGATGTTCAGTTTGCCAGGCTTGTTAGGAGATGAATATGTGTTAACACTGTAGTTTGTGTCCAATTTTTCCAAATCGGCTTGTAATATTTAGTGCCAGAATCTTGACCATAGCAGACAGCCCATAATGGTCAATGCTAATTTAGAAAAATTATGCCCTGGCAACTTATGTGTCAGGTGAAGACTGCACATAAAAAAAAAGAAAATTCATCAACAAATTAGTTACAAAATGTGTTACACAAACTGATGCCCAAAATTATTTCAAGCCATGTATCTTAAAACATTTGTGACTCTGTTTTCATCTGTTGTGAAGGAGCCTCACAACGACTTTTTGGATGAACCTCTTATTTCACAGCCTTTTCAGGTAGTCATAGTTACCATCACTGCTTCAGCCTGTCAATACCTATCCAAATTTTCCAAATTCAGTTGCAGTTATATCAAAGAGTGTAGGTTTGTGTCCTAACCCAACAGACACTTCTAATCTGTCAGGACAGTGCATGACAACTGATAATCCTCTGTGGAAGGAAAGATGTATTCTGAAGAATAGTATTTGGTGTCATCTCTGCTGCAGTATTTGTTCTCAGCCATCATTTAAAAAATCATTTGTATGCTTGAGATGAAACTTCAAAAAGAAATAGTAGTAAATCAATATTGTTAATGCAGAGGTGAATTGCCATTTCCGGCAATGTGTTATAAGGATGTGTTCTATAGTTTATGATTTGAATTGTTGTTAAAAAAATTTATTTTCTTCTGTAACAATTTTTCAAATACATTGCGTCACATATTGTAACACCTAAAGAAAAGGCAAAACCTCTGTTTAGTTTTTCATTTCCTCGCAAGACTGTCAGCATTTTAGATGTAAGAGCAGTTTTGTCAAACTTCAGATTTGTTATTGATTTTAATCTGATGAACAGTTTTCAATTCATATTAAATTATTCCAGTATTATTAAAACAATTTGTATGATGATTTGATGCCATCACATATGTTTAAAAGGTTTGACTCTTTGTAAAACATGTTTTATCTTTAAAAGCACTAATGGAAGCTATCAAATGTCTTAATACAAACACCTTAAAATCAAAGTATTCAACATGATGTATGAGATTTTGTAGTGATAAATTGTAATTAAATATTGGGTTCTGTCATAAAAGTTTCTTTTAAGTTATAAATTCATAATATGTCATTGTTAGCTATTAGATGAAAAACATTTATCCAAGTAAAATTTTCTGTACACTTAAATGCTTTGCTTTGATAAATTTATGTTTCTAAGGATACATCATAGACATAGAATGTGTCAGTATTTGTTTTGCATTTGAAGAAGACTGATATTATTGTAGCATTTTACAATGTAACGTTCATCATCTGTGTATTTAAAAATTGAATAATGCAAATAAGAAAGTAAGCTGACAGTAACAGAAGAAATGTTCTTGAATAAAATGCTTTTGTCTCCTTTTTTTTTATAGTGTCATCAACTGCAATATTGCTGTTAATTCATGGTTAAAGTTAACTCATTAGTAAAAACAGAAATTCTACATCTAAAAAAATGGCTTTCATTTACACTCCTTACCTGTTCTCCTACCTTTAGATCATAAATCCTATAAATGAGACAACTTGCTGTTCATTCAAAACTAGAGTGTTAATAACACATTTAGTAATACAGGATTCTTTACATTTCTTCTATTTGTCAACTGACATCTTTACTCACCGTTGAAATCTCAAAATTTGTTAGGAAAAAAAGCTGAAACGTGTCTGGAAATCAGGGAAATATCAAGGAATTTCACTTGGGCAAACATGTGACAACACTGGTTAGCTTCTGCCAATGCAAGTGGAGCACTTTTCGGTGTTGGTGACTGCATTAGCTGTTCTAGGGCTTGAAAAACCTGTTACGTGTGGTCTTCATGCTCTTGGGGCATAGCAGAGTATATCAGTACGTCATCCAAATAAGGGAAACAGAATGAGAATTTGTCCAGGATGGAGTCGATGAATTGCTGCAATGTTTGAGCTACATTTTTTCTCCTAATGGCATGATTAAGTACTCAAATAACCCAAAGGGGATGTTAATGGCAGTTTTAGCAGTAACTTCAGTCGCTGTTGATATTTGCAGACATGCCTTTTGGCAGTAAGTGATGGTGAAAATTTATGGCGCCTGTTAATGCTTGAGCAAAGTCCAGGACGTTAGGTCCAGGTAATGATCAGGAATTGTCTGAGTATTGAGGATTCTGTAGCCCCTGCGCATTTGAAAAGTGCCTTCGTTTTGTGGGCCATATGTAGAGGTGAAGCATAAGGGCTTTTTGAATGGCAGATAATGTGCAACTTGAGTCTTGTCTACAGTGGCTATGGAGATTTGCCATTTCTTGGCAGATAGGTGGTACGCGCTTCGTGAAAGATGGTTGGTACCTCGGGGGCAACTTGACTGTCATAGTCACTTTATGCACAAACACTGTCTGCACTGTCATTCTTTTTCACTGGCACTGACCTATTCATTCGTAGTGTTTGTCAACGGTAGTTGTTTGCTGTTGACGAGAGGTGGTGTCTATGAAGACTCGAATGGATCAGTGGAACATTGTTTAGTATCCACTGCTTCTTTGCAGTGGTGGCGTGTGTGCATGTTGTCAGTAGTGTCAGTGGAGCCCAGGATGAGCAGCATCTGGGTCAATATTTGTTGAGGTAGTAGTATTCATTGTCATCATCAGGGTTGATGGAGAATTTCAGCACTCTGCTGTGGAGGTCCTTCCATGTGTGCCATATGTCCTCTGGGTTTATGTCTTGACATTGTAACTGTTCTGTGGTATGTGAGGGCTGAAGTTTGATAAGTTGTATATCTGCCTCTTCCAGCTGACATTGACACTCATGCAGTGACCTCTGAAGGGATGAGTTTTCTTCCTGTTGTGTGAGGCATTCTTTCCTTATGTCTACTTATCATAGGTCAGTTGTTCTCAGTTGATTCTTGTTGGAGGATCATAGCAGTTACAGCATGCACACTGTTGAAAGGTACACATCCTTGTGTTGTGGTGGGGCAGGGAAAGTGGTTTCCAATGGTTCCCTTGATGGTGACATTACTTGGCCTGCAAAGCAGTATCCCTTCTTATAAAGCCAGACAAAGTTGGCATTGCTGTAGGAAATCGGCCCCAATCAATGGTTCATTGATATCATTGTGAAGAAATGTCATACGTGACGTGTTGGCTGCTACCGAGGTCAGTTTTGTAGGTGACATTTCTGTAAGTGGCAATGATCAATGCATTTGCTGCTTGTAGCAGAGTTGGGGGTGTGTGGGGGTAGTGTGGTATTCGGAATCGTACTGATTTCCCACCCCAAGTCCACCAAAAAAGTGCTGTTTGGTGTGATGATCTTCACATAGAACCTACAGCTGTTGCTGACAGGTGGTTGAGATTAGCTGGTTTGGTTCACTGGGTATGGTGTATGGTGAACTTGATTAATACTTCAGCCTCTGATACCTAATGCAGGTTGCAGGAGGTGTTTGGGTGTTGATGTTGCTGGGTACACTTGATGCGGCAGAGCCAAAGTGGGTGTGATACCAGCCCAGCATCACTGCATTGTCCATCATTTGTTGTCTGTATCCTGCAGTGTGGGTGGTACTGGGCCATTTGTAACATCAGCTGTGGGAGTGGGGGGGGGGGGGAGGGGGGAGGGGGGGGCGGATGATCACTGTTGATGAGTGACTGTGGTGGCATCAGGCACTGTTGAGAAGGTCCAGCAGCAGTTGGTCATGCCCTGATGCCCTGCTGGGCAGGGATATAAGATGGCTGCCACTGCTCCACTAGAGTCATGTCAGAGGACCTTAGGTGAGGTCAGTACTGTTTGGCAGCAGAGTCCTGGAGAGGACAAGATGGCTGCCACTGCACCTAGCTCAGCATGTCATGTAATCTCAGAAGTGGCCAGTATCATTTGGAAGTCATTTGCCAACTTAGTGTGCAACATAGCTGCCTGGAATATGTAGTGCCAGCGGCTGCTGGGTAGTTTGGGTGGTCATTTTGCAAAGTATTTATGTGATCTGTCAGGTGTAATTTATGGTCCAGTGGGAGTCCTACATCACATTTCAGCGTAACTTGGATTTCACGTGACAATTTTCTTGACCATATGGCCCACAGTTAAATGTTGGGCATTAGTGGGGTATCCATTGTGGTCTGTGAAAGACGCCATGACTATGAAGGTGGTTGTCCATTTAATTGTTCGACATGGGTGGTTTGAAGTATTTGTTGTTTGAGGGTCCTGTGTAGTCTCAGAAGCTACAGTGTTTTGGCTGCCTCAAACTTGTTAAATGTAGATGGAGACAGTATGATCTTCCTGATCATGGTGGTGTGTTTGACTAAGTGACACAATAAAGTCAAGTACTTCAATGCATCATCAAACATGTTGGGTGTGGTGAATATTGATTTTTTTTTGGGGGGGGGGGGTGTTGCATGTGAATACTGGCATCCTGTGATGGTAAGGTGGCTTTCTTGTGTTGGGTCCAGATGGTGCTCCGTAGGAGGTGGGTTGATCTCCTTCATTGTGATGTTAGGCAGCAGCTGATGCCATGTGGGTATGAGGGTTTCGACTGAGTGCAGATGGGAGAGGGGAAGGTGTCACATTCACTTACACTTTCTTGTTTGATGTGTCCTGGATCACTTGTAGCATGTAGTATGTGAAGAACAAAAGGTCCAAAAATTCCCTGTTGGTCACTGGTATCCATTGTCTGGCTATGATCTGCGTGTCCATTAGGTACATAGTGGTTCTACTGCAGTATGGCATCACAAATGTGGGAATAGCAGGCAGCTCGGGCCAAGAAGAATGATGCGCAGACACTTTGGCAAAGGATTCCATGGATTATTGTAATGAAAATAAACTGAACATGTGCACAAAACACTCATGTGATACACACAGTTTGAGAGACAAGCGTGAACTGGCGATAGAAGATTATTAACTTAAGTTACAGATAAACTATGTCTGTAGTTGCTGTGATCAATAAGTTGGCCAATGTCGATACAGGTGGTTAATGTTGCCCCACTCACACATCAGTCAACCACAGGTAGATATGTTAATATTAACTAGGCACGCAGTGAAAAAGTCAGAAACAAACACAATCAGGTGTTGCTCCTCTCGTTAATTTGCAGTTGTTTGCATGATTATCAATACTTGGTTGCAAAAGCTAAATATAGTATGCTGAATGCTCAAAAGAAATAACCATTCATAATAACTAACACATTAAACGGAATGCATAGAGCTAGAGTTTGAATATCAACAATATTACTTGATTATAAATCAGTGAAGAAAAAGGGACCTGCACTCGGGGCAGACATTATTGTTATTACAAAACTTCCTTCTACTGAGAGAAACCAGTAGAAACCAGTAATAGTTGTCTCAGTTCCTGCTTTAATGAAAAGGGCCTCTAGTCAACCCATGTTATTTCTCCATAAGTGACAAGAGGTACCTTTCTCTAGGCTCAACATTCACTATTTTAACGAAAATTTGGGTGTGTTAGCTTGTCAGAATTGTTTTTTTATTGATTGTAGCTTGTAAAGGATGAAGAAAAGTGTATTAAATTGAAAAAAAAAGTGATAGTTTTGAGGCGAACCACTTTTTTCAATGGTACTGAACAATTGATTCTTCTGACAGGATGCCCCATTTTGCTTTCTGCCTCACATATGATGTTATGTAACAGGTGTCACTAGTAAAGGACTATTTGTGTTAAACAAACCTAAAAATTTCAGTAACAAAGCTTCCATCACCTGGCGATCACTTCCTTGCAAGTGAATCACTTTATTATGTAATGCAGATTTCAGACTACCTACAGATCAAAACGAAAATTTCTGTTCTGACACTGACAATATTGAGTTTTTATGGAAAAAGTTCAAGGCAATGGTAAAATGCGTTTTAGACAGGTACATGCCGAGTAAAACTGTCAGGGACAGGAAAAACCCACCGTGGTTCAACAACAAAGTTAGGAGACTATTGCAAAAGCAAAGAGAGCTTCACTGCAAATTTAAAAGTAGCCAAAACCTCGCAGACAAGCAGAAGCTAAACGATGTCAAAGTTAGCGTAAGGAGGCTATGCATGAAGCGTTCAGTGAATTCAAAAGTAAAATTCTACGTACCGACTTGACAGAATATCCTAGGAAGTTCTGGTATTACGTTAAATCAGTAAGTGGATCGAAACAGCATATCCAGACACTCTGGGATGATAATGGCATTGAAACAGAGGATGACACACATAAAGCTGAAATACTAAACACCTTTTTACAAAGTTGTTTCACAGAGGAAGACCGCACTGCAGTTCCTTCTCTAAATCCTCGCACAAACGAAAAAATGGCTGACATCGAAATAAGTGTCCAAGGAATAGGAAAGCAACTGAAATCACTCAACAGGGTTAAGTACACCGGACCTGATGGGATACCAATTCGATTCTACACAGAGTACGCGAAAGAACTTGCCCCCCTTCTAACAGCCGTGTACCGCAAGTCTCTAGAGGAACGGAAGGTTCCAAATGATTGGGAAAGAGCACAGGTAGTTCCAGTTTCCAAGAAGTTTCATCGAGCAGATGCACAAAACTATAGCCCATATCTCTGACATCGATCTGTTGTAGAATTTTAGAACATGTTTTTTGCTCGTATATCATGTCATTTCTGGAAACCCAGAATCTACTCTGTAGGAATCAACATGGATTCCAGAAACAGTGATCGTGTGAGACCCAAGGCACTTTATTTGTTCATGAGACCCAGAAAATATTAGATACAGGCTCCCAGGTAGATGCCATTTTCCTTGACTTCCGGAAGGCATTTGATACAGTTCTGCACTGTCGCCTGATAAACAAAGTAAGAGCCTACGGAATATCAGACCAGCTGTGTGGCTGGATAGAAGAGTTTTTAGCAAACAGAACACAGCATGTTGTTCTCAATGGAGAGACATCTACAGACGTTAAAGTAACCTCTGGCATGCCACAGGGGAGTGTTGTGGAACCGTTGCTTTTCACAATATATATAAATGACATAGTAGATAGTGTCGGAAGTTCCATGCGGGTTTTCGCGGATGATGCTGTAGTAGACAGAGAAGTTGCAGCATTAGAAAATTGCAGCAAAATGCAGGAAGATCTGCAGCAAATAGGCATTTGGTGCAGGGAGTGGCAACTGACACTTAACGTAGACAAATGTAATGTATTGCAAATACATAGAAAGAAGGATCCTTTATTGTATGATTATATGATAGTGGAACAAACAATGGTAGCAGTTACTTCTGTTAAATATCTGGGAGTATGCGTACGGAACGATTTGATGTGGAATGATCATATAAAATTAGTTTTTGGTAAGGTGGGTGCCAGGTTGAGATTCATTGGGAGAGTCCTTAGAAAAGGTAGTCCATCAACAAAGGAGGTGGCTTACAAAACACTAGTTTGACCTATACTTGAGTATTGCTCTCCAGTGTGGGATCCATACCAGGTCAGAGATAGAGAAGATCTGAACAAGAGTGGCGCGTTTTGTCACAGGGTTATTTATTTATTTACATTTTCTTTGTGTGGAGCCATCATAATGATGGCTTTTGCAAATGTCAGACTTAATATTATGGTTATATTTATACTTATAAAATACACTATATTCTGTAGCTATTGCTTCTTATGTCTATTTTTTACATTTATCACATTACAACTGATATGCTAATGCCTCATTTTACAATCACTATCTTTAAAATTCATTGAAAGAATATAAACATTTTTCTATTAGAAAAGATTTTAATTTTGTTTTAAAAACATTTCCCGTGTACGTTCTTAGGGAGTTTGGTAGCTTGTTATACCAAATCAAACCACTGATATATGGACTTCTATCAGTCATTTTTAACGTTGTTCTGTTACGGAAATAGTTACACTTTGTTCTAGTGTTGTGATCATGTACATCACAGCCCTTGATAGCTTTGTTGGTTGACTTATAAAAAATACAACTATTTTGAAGATGTACAGAGAATATATTGTCAGATATTGGTGCTGCACAAACACTTCACGACATGAATCTCTATGTCCCATCCCATGTATAAGTCTTATTGCTCTTTTCTGTAGTAGCAGTATTCTTTTTAAATGTACATCAGCTGCACAGCCCCATAGTTCAATTCCGTAATTGAGAAAGGGGTAAAGTGTTCCATAATATACTAATTTCAGTCCTTGGCTAGAAACTATCTTTGTGAGCTGGCTGAGGAGATATATGGCACTACTGACTTTTCCGCATACGAAATTAATGTGGTATGTCCACCGCAAATTTTCATCAACGTATACACCCAGAAATTTACAGTTACCATTTTCTGTTGCAGAGATATTACACACTCTATTCATATTGTTGTGATGAGAACTGCCTGTTTTAAATGTCAGTAGTTGAGATTTGGTGACATTCACCTTGAGTCCCTGATCATTGAAGTATTTTGTTACTTCTGTTACACCACTAGTAGCAAGAGATCCTAGCTCTTTAGATTCGCTCGCATAGAATAAGATTGACGTGTCATCTGCATAGCTTACAATATGGGAGTTAATGGGTTGTGCAATCTCGTTAATATATATAAGGAAGAGAAAGGGTCCAAGGATTGAGCCCTGTGGTACACCTTGTAATACAGGGTCACTGGTGGACTGGGAGTTCATGATTTTATTATCTAGTTTGTATGACAATTTAGTGCTTTGCTTACGATTCAACAGGTGCGTGGTTAAAAGATTCATGGCTTGATCCCTAATACTATAAGATTTTAGCTTTTTAAGAAGTACCCTATGGTTTACCGTATCAAATGCTCTTGTCAGGTCCAAAAATATACCTGCAGTCTGCATCTTCTGGTCCAACAGACAGTAAACTTCAAGGATGAACTGTGTAACTGCTGTGGTTGTACTTAGCTCTTTTCTGAAGCCATGCTGCGAATCTACAAGCAGTTTATGTTTTGTGAAAAAGGCACTTAGCTGAGAAAGGATAATGCTTTTGAATATCTTGCTACAAGTGGGAATTAATGATATTGGTCTATAGTTGGAGACTTCTTCCTTACTTCCCTTTTTATACACTGGTTTCACTACACTCATTTTTAGAAACATTGGATGCATGTTTTCTCTAATGCTGCAATTAATCAGGTGAGTAAGAGGTTTAGAAATTTCTTTTAAGCATGCTTTAATAATAGCAGTGGATATGGCATCCCATCCAGATGAAAATTTTTTCTTTAGCATGTATATTGCCCTGTGAACCTCCTGCTCATTCACTTCCACAAATTCAAATTCGGTACACTGAGTGAGATGGCACCAGATCTCTATCTGTGAATCTGTAATATGCGTTGATTGTTCACCAGAAATGTAGTAGTTATTAAAAATATTACATATAGTATCTGAGTTTTTTATAATGTTACCATCATGTCTTATGCTGAGTGGTTCCATGTTCATCTTGTTGGGACCTTTTCGGTATTTGTCAATCAGCTTCCAAGATGCTTTGCTTATGTTGTCAGACTGTTCTATTGTTTTGTTGTTAATCTGCTTCCTTAGATTGACAATTTCAGTTTTAAAAGTTTGCTTGGCCCTATTGTATTTTTCCTTGAAAACCTGCATAGTAGTAGCTTTATAAAGCTGGTTTAGATCATGTACTTGCTGCCTGAGCCTAATCAGATTTGTTGGGAGTTTTAGTCTAGGATTACTTCCATTTTGACAGTGTTTAACTACCTTCTGGATTTCTCTGACTGGACAACTATATTCATAATGATGCAATAGGGTTGAGAAGAATTCATTCCGTTTCTCATCCGACCCTTTTACCTGGTACACAGAGTCCCATTTCTCATTTGCTAGTTTGTCTTTAAGAGCATTAATATTTGAGGTATTCAGCATTCGTTTCTGTAGCACAATTTTTGTTATTTTAGGCACAACTGAATTTTTGTATTCTATTACCTGACAGAAGTGGTCAGAATAAAGAAAATCCAAGTTACTGTAATTTACCTTATCTATAACATCTTTGTTGATTATAGCATAATCTATTCTAGTGGAACATGTGTCCGTCACTCTGGTGTCAGAGTTCACTATATTTACAAGCTTGTATGAGGTCAGTACATCACTGAGTTTCAAGTTTACTATACTATTTGAGTTTGCATCTATATTAAAGTCACCTAATATAGTAAGGTCATTAGAACCAGCCTGACCAGCAACACTACTAAGTTTATCCATAAACAGCATTACATCAGCATTTGGTGGCCTATACACTCCAATCACTTTATGCTTTGGTAACTAAAGATCATTACTGTGGAGTACAATGCCTGTCATTTCAATTGATCCTTCTTTGGTGTGGTGTTCAAGAAAGGAAATTTTTTTAGCTTCTACATCCTTATTAACATAAATTGCCACACCACCACCTTTATGGTTTTGCCTACAATAACTACTTGCAAGTAAGTAACCTGCTAATCTATAGCATATTATTTCACTGCATTTTAGCCCATATTCTGTTATTACTAGTACATGTGGCAAGTGTTGCTCTATGAATATTTGTAGGATGTCTAGTTTGCTTCTGAGATATTGCACATTTAAGTGCATTAACTTTAAGGGTGTTATTCCTTCTTGTTTATTTACCATTTTGCATGAATCAAAATTGTTTGAGTTACACTTTTTACGACATTTTGCATACACTAGTTTTTTGGAACTGACCTGCAATGAGTGAGCACTTACTTCACAGCCTGGCTTTTCTTTGCGCGCATGGGACTCAGTCATATCCAAAATACATCCCTGAAAACTGTTATTATGCTCCTTTATTTTAAAAAAGTCTCACTGTTGTAGCCCAGAGCAATTGGAGCTTTCTCCACACTGTCTTTCTTGCACAGTTTGCTTAGGTGGGAAACTAGCTTGGCCTTCCCTTTCCTGTTTAAGTGGAATCCGTGTTTTGTATGTTCATCACGACTCATCTTACTTAAGTCTATCAAATGTACATGGCTAAATTTATCACACAGTTTCTTTAGCTCAGAATTGTAGTGTCGAATCTCTTTGTTTACGCACGACCAAGGTGGTAAATCATGTCGCACTTGCACGTTTGTGATGACAATGTTTGTTTGAAATAGTTTTGGTAATATGTTATGGAAGCCTCGCAGGGCTGTCTTGCTTTCGTTTTTGTATACGTCGTTGCCGCCGCCAATAATCACAATGTGAGCATCTTTGTCCAATTGACTTGTTTCTGTTGTAATATTCTCCACCACTGCATTTAACATTGCACCAGGCTGGGTTTTCGCGAGAACTGAATGCTTTGAAGGCATTCTTTCGTGAAAACGTTTGGATAGATCTTTTCCATGACTGTTGGCATACAGAAGAAGCCCTTTGGTGCATCTTAAGGTTGGCAAGTTCTTTTTTGGTTCTTTAGCGGGAGTTTTGTGATTACTTTCTGTTTTTTTTTTTATGTCTATTGTGTTACCACAATCCGCTACAAGTGCTGAGAATTTGTTTGATAATGGTATCACTGGGGCTGTACTTATGTGTAGTTCTTGCTTGTTTGTTTTTTTTGCCACACGCCACATTTTCTGCGCGGAATGACTATTAACAACGGCGTTGTCTTGAGTTAGGTGACAATTCCAATCCACTGCTTTATATTTAGTTTACAGCTTTTGATATTTTCTCAGAAGTTCTTGATATTTTGTATTGATTGATACTAAATCAAATTAGTAAATTAGAGAGATTTGAGCATGCACGGAGTCTTTCTGGCTGTCGTTCTTCCCATGAACCATACGCGACTGGAACAAGAAAGGGAGGTAATGACCGTGGCACGTAAAGTGCCCTCCACCACACACCATTGGGTGGCTTGCGGAGTATAAATGAAGTTGTAGATGTAGAGGCTGGCACCTGACTGTGCTGTCTGCAGTGAGCAACATTGCGCTACAGACAGTGCAGATCTACACTAGACAGTCACTAAAACACAAGACTACACCTCTTAAATACAAAACCATGCAAGGAATTTAAGAATTAACTGTAAAAGTACACAAAAAAGCTAAAGATGCAACTTGTTCCTCTCCAGTGAGTCATGAATGGTGGATAGTGCCTACCTACTAAGTTGCTGTGGTAAGCTCCTCCATCCATCACTGCAGTTTATCTGTCTTAGCCAAACAGCAGAATATTATTTGCAAAACAAAGACGGTTTATGTATGCTTTAATAATCCACATTCTTTCTGTTTTTCAAGTTTAAAGATATGAAAAGTTTCTCTAGGACTAGTGCAAACAGCCTTTGGTGATAAGGAAACTGTGTTTGACTTTTTTTTTCATTCCTGAATTTCATGTATCCAGCATCAAAGTTGATTATTCTGCACAGAAGATCAGTAAGTGATAAGTGCATAGACAGGATAATAATCACATCAGAGAACAGTGGAACAGACTTGGTTCAGTTTTCATGGATTCAAGTAAATTTATAAGTGATAAAAGTCTAGGACAAGATGGCCTACATCAAAACAGGCTAGGATCAGCAACATTCAGCAACATGTACAGTGATTTTTGTAAGATCATACTTAGTTACAGAAACTAGTATACCCAGGTGGGGCTGAAAAAATTTATAATGAAGTTTAAACGAAAATACATAAATGATGTTTCAAAACATATGCCCTTAGGGATATTCAATAAAGGAACAATATGTTCATAATGCACTTGAACATGAATGGGTTATATTCAAACTACACAAATGGCAGAGAAACAAAACTAACAACTTGCAAATCATTTCAACAGAAATACTAAAAATCAAGGATGTATGCTTGAATGAGCACTGGTTTACTAAGGATACTATCAAAATCTTAAATAATCTTGATAGTTTTTATTTTTCCATTTTTAACATGAGGAGGATCATGCATACATGTGGAAAGATCAGTAGGATATAGAGCAAGATTCGATTTTGATTTCCCTAATGAAGAATGTATATTTGAAACCTGCTGTGTAGAGTTAGGGCAGAATATTGTAATTTTATCTGTGTAATCCAGGCACAGAAATAACGAAACATTTTTTATTGAAATTCCAGTGTCTATTGCAAAAACTTCAAAAAGAAACCAAGAAAAGAGTCATAATACGTACTGATTTCAACATATATCCATCCAGGGAACCCAACAACTCACTAAAATTCTTCGATATGATTCAAATAGTGAAAAGAAATCAAAGGCATTATGGTCAGCGATCAGAACCAAAATAGGTGCCACAGCTAGAGGCCTTGTTATTTCTGAAATCGAGATAGAGGATGAAACTACAGTAAATTCTGCTCATATTCCTGAATTATTTAATGAATTCTTAATAAATGTAAACAAATCAAACATCAATGTAGAAGATTACTCGGATAAGGTAAATTTCTTCAACAATGAGCAATTTGAAGGTGAGTACATTTACCAAAACTGTTGTAAAGGATATAGAAAATGTGATACTATCACTAAAAAGCAAAACATCAGCAGGATTGGATGGGATAACAACAAAAGTGTTAAAACAGTCTCTAAAATCATTGCACAGCCACTATCAACATTAGTTAACCAGTCCCTTCAAGAATGTTATTTTCCAGACACACTGAAGTACAAACTACCGTATTTACTCGAATCTAAGCCGCACTTTTTTTCCGGTTTTTGTAGTCCAAAAAACCACCTGCGGCTTAGAATCAAGTGCAAAGTAAGCGGAAGTTCTGAAAAATTTTGGTAGGTGCCACCACAACTAATTTCTGTCGTCGAATATATGTAGCGCTACGCAGGCATGCTTCGCAGGCACAAAGACAAATACTGGCACCAAAACCTCTGCGTCAGTAAATAAATTAAAAAAAGGTGGAAGACGAGCTTTTTTTTTCTCCGCCCCGAGTTTCGACCACTGCATTTTCATACATTATCCAACGAAGTAAATACAAATTCCGTATTGTTCCTCTTTGAATATAGCAGCATTTCAATGTACTACGAAAATCCGACTGGCAAGACTGCTTGGGATATTTGTCAATATGGCCAACTCTGCTTTCTGAATTTTTTCCTAACTGTGAGAAGAAATGGTTGCTAATAGGAACTTTTATGAATTGTGAATCACATGCAGTATTCTCTTCACCATAAGAATAATACGAATATAAACATTTTGCCATGTATTCTTTCATGTTTGCTGCTATCTCATTTAAATCCTGTCCGCCTAATAAACTATGAAAGTAGAGTGAGACAACAGCAGACGCGGAAGAATATACATAACATGTCATGTTTATATTCGTATTATTCTTATGCCTAATAGTGATACAGTCAAAAATGAAGCACGTCAATTCACTAGATTTTTAAATCTAAGATGACTCTAATTTCTGTGCACAATGTAATGTACTAAAGAGGTGTCTGCAAAGATTTTCAATTGGAAAAAATTTTCGCTAAATTCTCGTTCAGAACATCTTCTATCATACGCAGTCTATTATTTGATTCTTGTTGATCATTATCAAAGAAAGCAGCAGTGTAAGTAGCAACGAATAGCAGTCTCATGCCATTGTTTCGCTAATGAGATGATTCCTCTCTTTGTTTTTTTTTTTAATTGTAAGCGGCAGTAGCGTGCACAAAAGCAAGCCATGCCGCGAGCGGCGACAGGACGTAAACCCTCATTTTCAGAATGCGACAAACAATGCATGACACACTACAGTAATGCATTTTCAGCTTTGAGTGACGGAAACACTTATAACAAAGAGAACTGCACTTATCAGATCAAAGAAAAATAAGCAATCAATTCAAACCAGACGAAGCACGTGAAAAAGGAAGGGTACCCGTATAAATACGGACAGAGCGCCTGACGCATAACAACGGCTACCTGGTAAAGCTTAACTGCTAAGCTTACGACTCGAACCAAACTACTACAGCTGTATCGTCATTCATTCAACCTAAATTGTGTCTCATATTACAATGGACCAAGTTTGTTTCGATTTGGAAGTGCGGCCTAAAACTTTTCTCTCCCCTTGAATTTCGCGTCTCAGATTTCAGGTGCGGCTTAGATTCGGGAAAATTTTTTTTCCTCGATTTCGAGTCTCATTTTTCAGGTGCGGCTTAGATTCGAGTGCGGCTTAAATTCGAGTAAATACGGTAACTAAGCCACTATTCAAAAAGGGCACAAAGGAATATATGGGAAACTACTGCCCAGTCTCTCTTCTTCCATCACTATCAAAAATACTTGAAAAGGTAGTCACCATACAAATCCAAAATTTCATAGAAAAATTTAAAATAATCTCAAAAAATCGCTATGGAATTCAAAAAGTCAAAACCACAGTATCCACTATAAACCATTTTGTAGATCAAGTTAGCTCCTCTGTAGACAACTCACTGCATGCCACAAGAATTTTTTTGTGACCTATCAAAGTCCTACCTAACCAACCAAAGACAAAGAGTGGTTGTATCAACACAGAGAGGAATTTATACTTCAAAATGGAAAACCATTTCATATGAAACGCCCCAAGGCTCTGTCTTAGATCCCATTCTGTTTCTGTTTTATGTTAATGATCTACCACTACATAAATGATCTGCCACTTAATATTGAGAGTCACTCAGATTTATTTGCAGACAGCACATCAGAATCATTGAAAGTAACAGTACTGACCAAATTCCCCAAACTGTATTAAATATTTTAGAAAAATTAAATACCTGGTTTGTTTTAAATGGGTTAGAATTAAACATGAAAAGACTCAGTTAATGCAGTTTAAAACAAAACAAGTAAAATTAAATGATATTCAGGTCAGTCACAGAAACCAGGATTTGCAGGAAGCTAGCTGTATGAAATTCCTAGGAAAGCAAATGGAGAAAAATCTACTACGGGGCTCACATATACAGTACCTTGCAAATAAATTAAATAGCATAGCATTTGCAATGAGAATATTGTACAATACCGTCAGTATGGACACAAGAGAAGTAGTATATCACAGCTACTTTGAGTCAGTAATAAGATATGGAATCACATTTTGGGGTAACTCAAAGCATGGGTGTCAAATATTAAAACTTTGGAAAACCATCATTAGAAATATGCACATTGTAGGGCAAAGAAAATCATGTTGCCCTCTCCTAAAAAATCTGTTAAGTGTTACCTCAATATACACTGAAGAGCCAAAGAAACTGGTACATGTGCGTAATATTGTGTAGGGCCCCTGTGAGCACCCAGAAGTGCCACAACTTGACATGGCATGGACTTGACTAATGTCTGAAGTAGTGCTGGAGGGAATTGACACCATGGACCTGCAGGACTGTGTATAAATCTATAAGAGTATGAGGGGGTGGAGATCTCTTCTGAACACCACATTGCAAGGCATCCTAGATATACTTTACTTTACTTTACTTTACTTTACTATATCTTCATCATTTACCAGCCATTGCTGGACAGACTGCATCACAAATACAATGTTTATCAACTAACATTTATACAACACCATATACAAAATTTATATTACAAATAAAAGAAAATATTTATGCAGTGCACAAAAATACATAGAACATAGTGGGAATGAAATATAACTAAACAGTAAAGTAAAACTTCATAGCAGCAAATGAAAATACCATAAAGCAAAATGTCACACACACTCAATAACGTTCATGTCTGGTGGCAAGCAGAAGTGTTTAAACTCAGGTGAGTGTTCCTGGAGCCCCTCTGTAGCACAGTGGTCCACCTATCACCCTTATGCAAGCACTTATTTGGCTTGGCATTGATTCATAGAGTTGTTGGATGACCTCCTGAGGAATATCATGTCAAATTTTGTCCAATTGACATGTTAGATCATCAAAATCCTTTGCTGGTTGGAGGCCCACACCCATGCTGCTACTAACATTCGCAATTTTTGAGAGATCCAGCAACCTTGCTGGCCAGAGTAAGTTTGGCAAGCATGAAGGCAAGCTGTAGAAACTCTCACTGTGTGCAAGTGTTGTTCTCTTTCTGACTGTAAGCCCAGGATGGCTTATCATGAAGAGCAACAAAACAAGGCATAGAATATCGTCGACATACCACTGTGCTGTATGTATTCTGTGGATGACAGCCAAAGGGGTACTACTGTGAAATGAGAAGACCAAGACATAGAAATTTCACTTAGTGACTATGTTTATAATGTAACCCACAGCCCACAACAGGAAAATGTATTACCTATGTCATAATTTTAACTATAGAGAGATCCATGCTGAACTGTCCAATAAAAGTGACGATACAGGAGCTCTATCCGTACTGATCCCCAACTGCATGTCACAAATCATCATCAGCGATTACAAAGAAGTTCTTTGCATAGAAAACTGATTAACAGATCATATTTGCTGTCAGACAAAGAAAGCTTCATTGAAGAGCTGAGACATGTGAGATAACTTTCATGAAAGAACAGGTACTTAGAATAACATATCAGGCATGCTCTACAGCACAACTCAACACCGCCAGTAGAGGGAACCAACAGGGTAGAAGAAGTCAAATTTACCTACCTTCCATATGGTTTCCAATGTATTTCAATACCTCCACCAAAACTAACTAGCGTACTGGAATCGAGAGCTCCAGAAAGTGGGTGTCTACTACATACCATGTAAATGCGGCATGTCGTAAATTAGACAGACTGTAAGAACTATTGAAAAAAGGTTTAAATAATGCAAATTTTTGCACCTAACTCACACAGACAACTTAAGATCAGTTGCCAAACACTACCTCAGCAGTGGGCCTGAAAAGAAATATGAAGATAGCAACATCATGATAAATTGATGTACATTTGGAACAACATAATAGAGAAGGCAGTCAGGCTTAGAGTGGTGAATAATTTAATTGATTAGGACAAAGACTTTAGTGTAAGCAAAATGTGATCCAGAATTCAATTTGTTTAAATCACATAGAAAACATATCAATACTATCTCCGCTTATAGAGAAGTGCCTATTACAACTTTTTTGTTGACTGGTGTGGTCTTGCCACATTTTCTTTACTTAAAACATTTTCTCATAGTTTGGTATAGCCTTGTTTTGGTTATTTCTGTGGGACTGTTTTCTTCTTTGCCAGCACTAGAAAACATTTGCTAGGGTAGTGTGCGACATGTCTCATTCACAGTGCAGTTGGAAACAAATCAGTGAACAATAAGATATGTCGTACACTGTAGGCTTTCACAGCTGGTGTTACTTCAACAAAATTTCCATACAGAGAGACTTTGGTCGGTATGTAAAACTACTCCTAGACATTTTGTCTCTGGCTGAGGGAGTTGTCTTGGGAGCTTGCCATTTTAATTCAGCAGATGTCTCCTACAGTCAGAGACAAAATGTCATGTAGTATGAACAGTAGATTAAAAAGGTAGGAATCTAAAGAGATTGGAACCTGGATAAACTGAAGGAACCAGAGGTTGTTGAGAGTTTCAGAGGGAGGAGATGAAATATTAAAGGCAGCAGGTAAAAAGAGGAGGTCTGGCAGAAATTCTTCAGTAACAGAAAAGATACTTAATTTAACTGATGAAAGGAGAAAATATAAAATGCAGTAAATGAATTGGGCAAAAGGGAATACAAATGTTTAAAAAATAAGATTGACAGTTAGTGCAAAATGGCTAAGCAGGAATGGCTAGAGGACAAATGTAAGGATTTAGAAGCCTATACCACTAAGAGAAAGATAGATACCACCTACTGGAAAATTAAAGAGACCTTTGAGAAAAGAGAACCAGCTGTATGAATAGGATGAGCTCAAGCAAAGAAGCGTAATCTAAAATATGGAAGGAGTATATAGATGGCCTGTACAAGAGAGATGTGCTTGAGGGCAATATTATAGAAATAGAAGAGGACATAGATGAAGATGAGATGGGAGATGTGATACTCCATGAAGAATTTGACAGAGCATTGAAAGACATAAGTTGAGCCAAGGTCCTGAGAACAGACAGCATTCCTTTTGAATTACTGGTAGCCATGGGAGGGCCGACCATGATGAAAGTCTTCCGTCTGAATAGCAAGATGTATAAGAGAAGCAAAATACCCTTAGCCCTTAGACTTCAAAACAAATAAAGTAATTCCAATTCCAAAGAAAGCAGGTACTGACAGGTGTGAATATTACAAAACAATCAGTTAATAAGACATTGTTGCAAAATACTAACGCAAATTCTTTACAGAAGAATGGAAAAACTTTTAGAAGCCAACCTCGGGGAAGATCAGTTAGAATTCCAGAGAAGTGTAGGAACATACAAGGCAATACTGACTCCATGGCTTCTATTAGAAGATAGGTTAAGGAAAGGCAAACCTACATTTATAACATTTGTAGACCTAGAGAAAGCTTTTGACAATGTTGACTGGAATACTCTCTTTGAAATTCTAGCAGGGGTGAGACACAGTGAGAAAAAGGTTATTTACAACTTGTACAGAAACCAGATGGCAGTTACAAGAGTAGAAGAGCATGAAAGGGAAGCAGTGGTTGAGAAGGGAGTGACACAGGGTTGTAGTGTATTTCCAATGTTATTCAGTCTGTACACTGAGCAAACAGTAAAGGAAAAAAAAGAAAAAATTGTAGTGGGAATTAAAGTTCAGGGAGAAGAAATAAAAAAAACTTTGAAGTTTGTCAATGACATTGTAATTCTGTCAGAGACAGTAAAGGACTTGAAAGAGCAATTGAACGGAATGGACGGTGTCTTTGAAAGGAGGAAATAAGATGAACATCAGCAAATGCAAAACCAGGATAATGGAATGTAATTGAATACAGTCAGATGATGCTGAGGGAATTAGATTAGGAAATGAGATGCTGAAAGCAGTAGGTGAGTTTTGCTATTTGGTCATCAAAATAACTGATGATGGATGAAGTAGAGAGGATATAAAATGTAGCAAGGGCAAGGAAACCATTTATGAAGAACAGAAATTTGTTGTATGGATTTAACCGTCAGGAAGTCTTTTCTGAAAGTATTTGTATGGAGTGTAACCATGTGTAGAAGTGAAACACAGACAATAAACTGTTTAGGCCAGAAGATAATAGAAGCTTTTGGAATGTGGTGCTACAGAAGAATCCTGAAGATTATATGGGTAGATCACATAATTAATGAGGAGGTACTGAACAGAACTGGGGAGACAAAAAATTTGTGGCACACCTGACTAGAAAAAGGGATCAGTTGGTAGGGCACCTTCTGAGACATCAAGAGATTGCCCTTTTAGTACTGGAGGAAAGTGTGGGGGGTAAAAATCATAGAGGGAGACCAAGAGATGAATACAGTAAGAAGATTCAGAAGGATACAGGTCAGCAGTCACTTGGATATGAAGAGGCTTGCACAGGATAGAGTAGCATGCGAACAGCATCAAACCAGTCTTCAGATTGAAGACTACAACAGCAACAACAACTTACACCTAATCAAGAAAGCTAAGGAAGTTGTCAGAATGTTGTCTAAAGAAAATAGAAATTCTGCTGCAAACTCCAAAATTTGTAAGTGTTGCAATGTTTAGTGTTTTATGCAACATCAGTGTGATCTTACTTTACAGCAATGTACCACATGCATATGCTCTCTCTGGCCTAGAACTCTGTCTCTCCCAGAGGTCAGTTGAAACTCTTCCCAAAAATTTCATTTATTGTCACACCAGCTAACTTCATCCTAACCCGTAATTACTACACCTATGAGTGTCATACTTAACAAACAAATCAGGAGATCTTCTATCGGAATGTGGGAACCATGATTGCCCTGTCTTTTGCTAATGTTTCCATGGTCACATGAAAGAGGTATTCCATAATCAAAAGCTGACCTTCTTCTGGCATGTTACCCATTTACTGGCAACATCTTTGCAGTTGGATTCATGATAGAAGAAATACCCCACTTTCTGCAACTTCACTCATTTTTTGAACTCAAATCCACCAGGTCCTTTTCCAAATCTAAAACTACTTCAGTTTGACAGCTGCAGCCCCTCCCACATGAAATGTTCCCTTTCCTGAAGCCTAGGTATTCACAGAAAATCATTTGCCCCTCTATTAAATCCTTCCACACCTGCATCAAAAACTTCTCTCAGGCTTCCTCTTCATTTACCAGCTCTTTAACTTGTTAAGGAGTCTGAGTGCTTGCTATATCACATGGCTCTTTGAATTTCCTGAACTCAGGAGACTGGAATTTGCCCTCCAACACAACCTTGCATCCCAAAATTCTCCTTTATTAATCATCTGTTAACACATACTCCCTTCTCTTTTTTATTATCGTCACTTTAGAAATGTCTTATTATTTTCTTTATTTCACTTTTACTTTTCAATCTTCCTTTTTCCTCCCTCTCTCTGCCTGTCCCTAGTTCTTAACTGTTCATTTAACTTTCTCTTAATCAGGTTTTACTTCTCACTCAGTCCTCATCATCTCTGGACTGAAGCTGGAACAGTGTTCTTTGACACATTACTCCCCATGATGCCTTGATAACCTCTCTTCCATACTTGTCTCTCCTCATCGTCAAAACAAGTGAATCCTTCTTCTCCTTGGGTCTGAGTGACTTTCCCATCCTTTTTAACTTTCCCTTACGTATCTTTCTCTCCTCCACAACCAGGAACCATTAGTTTTGAAAGCTAGAATAATGCTATGTACTTCGATATTTGTCTATTGGCAGTAGTGATATTTCACCTTCAGAAGATAAGTATTGGCGAGCAATTACGCCTCATAATTTTAAAATTTTCTTTAATATTCTAACATAGATTCAATCAGTGCTTGTTTTTCAGTGTCTACTGCTACATATTTAGTTGAAACTACATCAGAGTTTTTCTCAAAATCTGTGCATCCTAAGCATATTGGTACTTCATACTCATTGTTACATTCTATAATTTCATTCCTGATTTGCAAATGAGCAATTGTGCTACACCTCCTACTCAATGTATTCAATCTGAACCTACTTATCTAAGAGCCAACTAGAGAAATTGGCAACAGCAAAACATGTATAGATAATATAATAACAAACATGACCCCATCTTTCTTACAGTACATCTGTTCTAAAACTACCCATCTCTGATCACCATGCAGTACAGCTTCAATTGGAGGCAAATGAGATGTGTTTTGTCACTAAAAAGAAACTATATGGAAGCAAAAGAATTATGTATAATGATAACTTCAGTAGACTGAACTGCATGTTAGCACACATACCATGGTTCGAGAATGATAGCTTTTTGTATGATAGCTTTGCTGCTGCTTTGATGCCACATGCCCAGTTGTAGCCACTAAAGTTAAACAAATTAAAAGTATAAACAATAGTATCTGGATAAATAATGACGTCATTGAAGAAAGGGAAAAAATTAAAATTATTCCAGAGTGCAATGTTGAATAATAAAGAAACTCTCAAGCGAAAGGAGACCAAAATTTTCCAAGAATACTATAAAGATTTATTAATAAAGACCAGGAGCAAATTTACATCCAAGCAAGGTTCACTACCTGTGTCTGGGGAGTGATAGTTTAAGGACAAGTGGAGACAAATCCTTTATGGACTTTATTATTGACCAACGTGGGATGGTAGTAAAAGATCAATTTGAAATAGCTAATACATTCAATGAATATTTTTCTTCTGTAGAGGGAGCTGTCAATGACAAACATAATAACATGCAGTATAATTTTAAAGGTAATCCATCTAGCATAGCACCTATCTAGTCCCACAAGCGGCAAAGAAACAATTAACATCATCAGCTCTCTAAAATCTTCCAGTTGCACGGGACATGATGGCCTCAGTATTAATGTATTAAAAGTGTGATGACAAAATTTCTGCCTACCGCTGTCTGTTGCAGTAAATGATGTAATAGTATCAGGCACCTTCTCAGACAGATATAAAAAGTAGCTCAGGTAACACCAATCTTTAAAAGAGGTGACAAACTCAAAATTCAAAACTACTGAGGAATCTCAATATTTCCTGTCTTTTCCAAAATAGTCAAAACAGTCATATACAATAGATTTTTAATCTTTCTCCAGATGCACAACCTAATGTTTGAAAATCAAAATGGATTCTTAAAATGTAAATCAACTAGCACAGCAGCTGCTCAGTTAATTGAAGAGATAATAAGTGGCATTGAGAACAAGCAACATGTTGCAGGTATATTACCTTGACCTTGAGAAATCTGTTGACTGTGTGAATGCCACTATCATGTTAGATAATCTGTGGAACATTGGCATCAGAGGAAGTGCTCATGACCTGATAAAATCTTACATGAGTAACCGAAAACAGTTTTTACTGCTTAAAACTGAAACTGGTGCTCACAAATAAAAAGTCACTAGTAGTTAATACTAAAGATAAATTACAGGCCTTGATGCTGAGTGATGCATATAAAATCACATGCAAACACTGAAAAAATATATATTGGTCAATCAGCCAGAGCTGTGGCAGTTAGGTTATCTAAAAATGAGAGAAGCTGGATATTAAGAAACAAAGTTTCGACTTTTGCGAACATCTGTCAACAGAAAAAACTCATACGATGCAGAATGTCAAGTTTTACATTCTCTGAAGAAAAGCAGAGAGATTGGAAATGTTTGAAATAAAAAAATATATGACACCGAGTGCCAGCTTAGTATTATATGACCGGACTCAAATTTATTTTTCCCCTGTTTTAAATTAACTTTCAGTTACAAATACCAGATTGAAATTGTAAATGCAACTATATGTTTCATCAGTTGTTAAATGTATCTCCATGGAAGAGATGTTGTGTTTTCTTTTTAGTTAGTGTTTATGCATGGAAAAAATTTAACATTTTCCTATGTAAATACTCTACATGTCATCTTTTTTGTCCCTTCTGCCTAAATAATATCTGTGAAGGTCATACATCATTTTATTTGTATTTCCAACATTCAGCTGTCAGCTGAAGATGGCCTAGGAAGCCAAAACCTAGTTAGTGACCAAATAAATGCATATTTTTGCAGGATATTGGGAAATGTTTCCTATTTAATATTATTATCATATTCTACCAAACACCAACAGTTAATTCAGTTAATGTTGCAAAGTACTTAATGGGACCCTAGTAAAAGATTAGTGATTAATTTCTGGAGCCTGCTACTTTTTTACCAGATGTTAAAGCTACAAATCAATATGGAATGTAACATACATTTGTCTGTCTTTAGCTGTTGGGGCAATAATAATAATAATAATGGCGTGTGACGAGGGCCTCCCGTCAGGTAAACTGCTCGCCTGGTGCAAGTCTTTCGATTTGATGCCACTTCTGCGACTTGCGCGTCGAAGCTGTTGGGGTGACATCTGTTTACCAGAAAAATCTGTGGAAAGTGTATGACACCTATTGTAGAAAGTGTGCATAGGACACTGGCTTGACAGCTTCCATATTAATACACCAGGTTTTTGACGAGCTTATCAAGTAATTTTGACAGTGTAATCTACCCCCTTCTTCCTACTTGCAGCTATTGTCTACAATAAGCAAAGTCTTTTATGAAAAATTTGAGAGGAGCAAAGAGTACAATGGGCTTTTAGTAGCTTTCCTTGTAGCGTGGTCTCCAGTCCTTTTTGTCTAGGAGTTTGACTCTTGAACCTAAAAATGTCATATTTTAGGTCCTCATGGTTGGATAGATCTAAATAAATTTGAAGATCGTTGTTGCAGAATTTTTGTTTTTACGTTAATATATTTCTCACATTTTAGTATATCATACAGTCTTTTGATTTTTCAAATTAACAAAACCAAAATTACATTGTTCACACAAAATACAAAAATACATCCAATCACATCAAAGGCATGCTTACAATTCCCACACTCTGTGGAAATAACCATATACCAAAGGCCTTAGAATTTTTCTTAACAGATGAATTTCTACTAGTTTCTGATACATTATTACTTCCGATTATCATTTCATAAACGAATCCAGAAATAAGCATAGTAGCCAGTACAGTATTGCATAATTAATAATAGAAATTTTAAGTATACCAATAGTTTGTAATTTCAAATGTTTATAAAAAAATAATTTTAAATGTGCATTCAAAACTATTACTTATTGGTTATAACATCGGAATTAAAACATATTATAAAGTAATTCATTTTCATAAATTTTAGCTTGAAATATAAAATTATATGTATAAAGTTATATGAAAGTTTTCAGAAAAGCAACTGAGATAATACTGAACTGTTCAAAATTTGGAAAATAATGCTGTTATCGACAACTACAGTTGAGGAAAAGTAATGATAGATGAGGATGTCCCATTACAACATCCCCCTCACATAATATGGAAACAATGTGTTTACGATATTTTGTGACCTGCTCTAAGGTTTGCTAAACAGTGTACAAAATGATGCCAAGAGATTTATTTATTTATTTATTTATTCATCCATGGAACAATAAATATTGTAAGGATGTCGTCAGTTTACAACAAATGAGCACACATTTACATTTACAATGAAACAGGTTTCTCATATTTTGTGTAGTTTTTATAACTAGTCATACACACATTTATAATTACATAATATTTTGGTGATAATGTCATATGTTGCTAATAATCTACATCTATGTTAAATATTCTTTTACAGTATAACAACTTTTACTTACTAAAAAGGTTTTAAGCTTTTGTCTGAAAGTGAGGGGCTCATTTATTTCTTTAATTTCTTGTGGTAATTTGTTATACAGTTTTATCCCATTATAAAATATACTTTTTTGCGTCTTTGCCTTGTTCTTTCTATCTAGATGGAGGCGTTGTGTTGTACATGTTGAGATTTTTCTTAATGAACATAATGTTCTGAAAGATATACTCACAAGAAACAGTTAGAATGCCTAGCTTTCTAAATAATTCTAGACAGTGGGCCCTGTTGTTGCTGTTTGTTATTATCCTTATTGCTCTTTTTTGTACTTTGAACACAGTTTGTATGTTACTGGCACTTGTTCCTCAAAGCATGATCTCATAGCTGAGGACTGGGATAGATATCCGTAATATGTTATTTTAAGACAGGTATTATTGCATACCGGTGCAAGGATTCTAAGAGCATAGCATGCTGTGGATAATTTCTTTGCCAAAATGTTTACATGGTTTGTCCATTTCAGTTGGCTGTCTACATTCATCCCTAAGAATTTGGTACTTGTTACACATTCTAATTCATTATTATTAACTTTTATTCTAGTGGCATTGTGTTTTTATTCAATTGGAAGTTAAGATAGTTAGTTTTCTTTACATTTAGGGTTACTTTATTTTTTAATGACCAGTTGTGGACACCATTGAGAGCCTCGTTTGCTCTTTCTGACAGTTGTGTTGGATTTTCACCTGTTATTACTATGTTGCTGTCATCAGCAAAAAGTATTTTTTCTCCATGTCTGATACTTTGTGGGAAGTCGTTAATGTATATAAGAAACAATATTGGGCCTAATACACTTCCCTGTGGGACGCCTATATTCACATTTTCTGGGTCAGACAGGTGTTTTATAAGGGAATTGTTTGAAACTTGTGATATCTCAACTCGTTGAACTCTGTTTTCCAAGTATGATTTGAACCACTTCTTTATCACACCTCATATTCCTATTTGCCCTAATTTATGAAGTAAGATTGTGTGGTCAACTGTATCAAAGGCCTTGGACAACTCTAAAAAGATACCACTTACATTTTCACCTCTGTCCAGTGCTTCTAAAATTACTTTAGTGAACTGTGCTATAGCAGATTGTGTGCCTTTTCCAGGCCTAAAACCAAATTGGTCATTGGAAAGAAGGTTATATTTACTGAGGAAATTTAGCAGTCTCTTTTTGACTAGTATTTCTATTATTTTAGAAATGATAGACAGTATAGACAGTATGTTTCCTGTTTGACAATGTTCCAGGTTGCTTTGCTCTTGTTTTCAGATAGAATATAGAAGCATAGAAGTATCTGATCCATAACATATCAAAGAAAACATAAGAAAAATATCTACTGTACAGGATATAATTTATACATCTATGAGGACATGGCATTCAAATTTTCAGATCTGTGGAGCATTCTGTCCCAAGACAAATGATACAAAGTCAAAACTACAACATTACAACGCTACACTATACAAAAAAGCCCAGAAGCAATGTAAAGTACTAGAATTACAAATTGCAGGTTTACATCTCTAAAGTCACACTTTCAAAATCATTAAAAGAGAAGAAAAAATTTAGAGCCTAAGTGTGCAGTGAGTGATCTGACTCAAAAAACTCACAACGATGAGTACTGCCCAAAAAAATTTACTCAATCACAAGTAGGAATATAGCACAAAATTAATCAGCCACATAAAGCAGAGTGTGTAAGGGTATGTTGACTCACGAATGGAGAAAATATGGACTATGCTTATGATGTGGGGACCACCCCATGAATCCAAACCACACTGGTTACACACCAGCAAAATTGTTTCAACACAACAAAATGAATAAAGTTCATAATCATATATCAATAAGTTCAATCATATGTAAAGAATAATTAGAGGAAGCATCTAGCCTCAATCAATAGTTGCACTCTCTCCTTGAGTACACACAGAGTCTTGATGACTAAAGGTAGACAAAACAGAGTTAAGCATGAGTTTTCACACAAGTCAAGTTCCAGTGAGATGCAATAATGTAGTACTCACCATAAATACATGGTAATCAGAGTCATTATTAGATTCGAATGATGACATAATCGAGTAGCATGAGGACCAAAATCAGTGTGTAAAATCAGAAATGTGTACAGCTTGTTATACTGTGACTCATTTTCTAAATGAATAGTTCTTTGAAATTTATATAAATACAAGAATTTTGCATATAGGATAACTTATTGGCTAATAATTTACAAATTCCAATCACAAGACTGATCTAGTTTACAGATGCTTCAGTACATTACCCAGCACCTTTGATCTCTTGCAAGTTGACTGGACCAACAAGGGTGCAGCCATGTAGTAGTGTGGGACTGGATCCTCTCATGTCTTTCACTTTCCTCCCTAGGTTTCTCATCGCACACTCCAATGGATAGGTATCTTCCTGTCTAGCTTTCACATCAAATACTGAAACATTGTTCTATGTACTAAGTATGTTGTTCAATACCTCCCTCAAATCACACTTCATAAGTTTTGCCTGATTATATTGAAAAAATAAGTTTTCTGGGTTTACATCAGAATGGATTTAAAAGTGTTCACGTATATGGTACATTAATAAACAGAGCTAAATGCAATTACATTAAGGTAATGTACACATATATACTAAAGATATTGCAAAGTAATATTTACTTAGAAATTAGCAGAGTAAGAGAAATTATGTACACAAGCAAGACAAGTTGGACTGCACTGACGCATCATTCAACAAATGTCTACAAAATGAGGTATGGACCGTAGTCCACGATGTACTGATATAAGAATTCTGTGATTAACATAGACATGTGTTTGGTTCACACATATAAAACTTCAAGGTACTATTCCTAATATTTACAGTACACATAAATAAAATGAGTCTTCATTGAATTTACCACAACACCCATGACTTTACCCAGAAGAGTTGCTGACAGTTAAATTAAATCATTTTCTGTAGACTACACAAGAATAATAATAATATTTGACACCAATAGCATTCTAAAACAATAAATCTATTACTAGATATATAATGGTACATCACATTTCAAAACTGTAAAAGGATCTACCCATTTAGTCACATGGCATATATGTATCAGAATCTAAAGCACAAATCTGTTACATAATAGAATTGTATTGTTGTATGAACCTGCAAATATAGAGTAGCATAGACTCAAACTCAATTAACAGATAAGACAGAAAACTAGAAATCACATGCTACATTCCTAACAAAGGAGCAAAAAAAGAAAAATAGATACTAATGGACCATGTCTATAAGCTTTCAGTTCAGTGATGTTGTGTAATCCAAAGAACTTTTTAGATTTAGGATCCACAAGTCTGTATGCATTAGGCTGTGAATTTTCAAGAATTTCCAATGGCCCTATATAAATATCTCATATATCTTTCTGCATGATTTTTTGACGGATGGTACACAGAGATTAGAATATGCCTTATTTTTTCATGGCCAATAAAATCTTTCAAAGCTTGTGATGTAAACTGAGAACCATTGTCACATAAAACTCTTTTAGAATACCCACCTGATGAAAACATGTTTTTTCAAACTTAGAAATGATTTGGTTACTGGCAGCTTTCTTTGGAGAAAACAGCCTTAAGAGCTTCAGAAATACATCAACCACCACAAAAACATAACAAAATCCATTCTTAGACTTAGGCAAAGGTCCATAGACGTCCACAGACATGAGATCTACGTTACTGTTAGGCAGTATGTTTTGCATTTGAGCTCTACTTGTTTGGCTGCCTACCTTCATTCTTTGACATCTGTCACACCTGGTATTCTTCTTCTTGACTGCCCTTCCTATGTTATAAAAACAGTTGTTGCCCTGAATTTTTGTGTACATTTGGCTGAACCATAATGACCGAAACTCTCATGTGTATAAGTAATTAAAGTATCGGTACATTGTTCCAGCCAACATAGTTTCCAATTGTCTAAATCAGTCTTATGTCTCCAGAATAAAATAGCCTTGTGTACCTTATAATAGCATTCAGTCTTTTCTTCTCCTTTCTTACCCAACATTGTCTTACCCAGTTTCCAATTTTGATCATGATTTTGATACCTGCAGATGTCTTCGCAAATTTTGAAGATATCTTTTTCCTCTTTTACACCTCTCGAGTACTTAATTTTAAACTCTTTTTCTCCTCCTCCAAAGTTGTTAGATGAATCACTTCCTAATGGTAGCCTAGACAAAGCATCAGTAACAATGTTGTCTGTGCCCTTAATGTATCTGATTTCATAACTGAAGTGCAATAAAACAAGGCACAAAGAGTAGTTCTGTTATGGTAAAGCTCACACACCTGGAGATAACATAATGCTTTGTGATCAATACAGATGCTGACTTTGTGAATTAGTGAATAATTTTTAATCTTGTTGGGCACCCAATGTACAGCCAAAAGTTCTTTCTCAGTTACAGTATAAGTCTTCTGATGCTTCGGCAATTTTCTATTACAAAATGCAAGTGATCTATGTTCAATAACACCTTCAACTTCAAGCCCCTGAAATAAATGAGCACCCAAACCAACATCACTACTGTCTATCAGAATACAAAAAAGATGAGACAAATCCAATCAGAACAATATCTGAGTTTGATGCAATTGTCCTTTGATCTCATTGAAAACATCCTGATGTTCCTGACTCCAATCCCAAAGACTATTCTTCTTCAAAAGTTCACACTGGCATGAAGCATCCAAAGCTTGACTGCTACAAAATTTTCTACAGAATCCCGTTAACATAAAAAATTATTTAATTTGTTTTTTGTTACAAGCAGCAAGAAAATTAGCAATAGTATCAAGTTTCTCTTTATCAGGTGCAATTCTTTTATTAGATATAACATATCCTAAACATTTTACTTCTTCTCCACCACATTTACAGTTACCTATTTTCAGAGTTATACCTCCTGATTTCAATTTTGAAAACATTTCTCTTAAATGGAAATGTTGTTCCCAAGTCTTTTCAGTGACCATAGTTACATCAACATACAAAATTAATTTTGAACTCACTTCGCTTCCCAAGACAGAATCCAGGGCTCTTTTGAATTCAGCAACAGATGCATTTAGCCGTACTGAAAATACTTTCCTCCATACAAAAATGCAGTATACTTTGTGGAAGTAATTTCAAGTGGAGTCTGGCAAAATCCAGAGGTCAAGTACAAACTACTCATGGATTTCACATAATCAAATTTGTGCAACAGCTTGTCCATGTTCTCAGGATGGTCATTCTCTCTGATAAGAAACTTATTAATATGTCTAGAGTTCAAAACAATTCTCACTCTACCATTTCTTTTACTTACCACAACCCAAAGATAATTGTAGGCACTCCTACGTTTCTCAACTACGCCTCATGTTTCCATTTTCTGAATTTCTTTCTCTGCATCTTTCCTTCTTGAAAATGCCATACTATATGGCTTGAGAAAGAAAGGGCAATGACCTCTAAGCTAAAGCATGCTCTGACAGTCTTTAACTTTCCCTAGTCTTTCACTGAAGACATTCATAAACTTCAACAACAAACTCCTAAGTTGTTGCCTTTGTTGGTCATTAAGAGTTTTAGGTTCCCTTACTTTAGAATCTACTGCACTTTCAAAATCCTGACCCTCAGACTCATCAGAATCTGTATCATGATAAAACACTTTGGTTCGCAATGTTTTGCAAATAGTTACAACTTTTCCCACAGTTTAAAATACAGGAATTAGTTTTCACATAAGTATTACTTTTAGGTTGCAAAATAAACAATTCTTTAGCACTCCATCCAACACAAGCCTCAACTTTCACTATACACGCCATACTGAGAATTATATTTTCTTCCAGACAAGGGATCACTAAGCATCCATGTACAAAGGTCTTGTCTTCTATACTAAAAGTTAAAAGTATCTGAGAGTTTACCAGTTTGCTTTGCTTACCTGAAGCTCCTGTTCCCTTTACACCTACAATGAGCATTTCCACAAAATTCTTACAATACTTGATTTTGTCTCTAAATTGCTCAGATATGCCACAAATGAGGCTACCTGTATCAATTAGACAGTTGCCTTCTCCTTGATCAATCTTAATTTTAATGTAAGGGCACCCAGAATCTGAATCATCCTCACTTTTGTCAGATAGTTCATGCAAAAAGATCACTTTCAATTTCATCAAATGCTACATCCACACTGTCTTCACAAGGTTTTTATCAACTATGCAGGTATCATAACATTACTTTGATTACTCATGTTGTCAGGTAAAGATTTAACACAATGAATAGATTCCATGGCACAACTAACATCGCTTGTTACAGAAGGAACACAAAACACATTACTGTCAACAGTACACTTCCTCCTTAGATGCTGTTTCACTTCATTCCAAAAACTGGGATACAAATTCTGACTAACCACAGCTAACTTATTTGAGAATGCACCTTTATCTAAGTTATCATCAATCTGGTCCCAAACAAACTTCAGAAAGTTCTCACCTTTATTCTCCAGGCTCACAGATACCTCACCTTCATTGTTTGGATCATTACTCTGCATGACATTAATGAAAAACTATTTTAACTGGACTGGTGTTCCATGACACTCACTCACAACTTCCTATACATCACTTACTTTACCTGTATTGTCAACATCATTTACAAATAACTCTGAAACTTCATTATTCTTTAACTTCACAAATATCTGATCATCATCATCATCACACACGTCCAAAATTACTTCATTAACAACATCACTGACAATACAAATCTCATCTCCATCAAAGTCACTTACCTCACCTACATTCACTTACAATAAGCTACCAGTCTCAGACTTATCAACCTCAGTTACTTCACAGCTTTCATTCACATCCTCACCAAAAATACCACCTAATTCAGATCCACTTCAATCATCACCTGATTTACATACATCAACAACATTGTTTTCCGCCCAAGAGAAGAAATCATTAGTACATTATACATCAAAATTCTCACTACTCTCACATTCTGGTTTGTGATTAGCACTTACATCACCATAATTAATCGTAGTATCCTAAAATTTTTGATCAAAATGTAAATGAGAAGTCTGATATTCCTTCTGTCCAATTTCAGATACATGTGCCATGTAATTAACATTGTTATTGTTGTCTAATTGCAAGTGTAACTTGGGGATCCTGAGTAGATACTTCTATGATTGTTTCTTCCATTAAAATGCCCATGGTTGTTCCCACTGTTGCTATTCCGCTGTTCAGAATTTATCTCTTTATTGACACTTTAATCCTTATGGAAGTTACCATTATCTCTGTTTCTGTGATCACTCCCATTGTGATTTCTGTCATTCCTATTATTATGGTACATACTTCTTTGTACTGTCCTGTTCAGCCTGTCAACATGTTGTAAAAATTGTTCAGTTCAATCATCAGGTCCGTGTACTATATCCCACTGCAATCTTTCTGGTAATCTCATTTTAAGTGCATCTGCCAAGGTCATTTCATCAAATGGTTTGCCAAGATGTGCTAGTTGTTTAAGCTGGTTCTTACAAAACTCTCTCAAAGTGCTGTCCCTATTCCTATAATTAGGGCCATTCAAAAATTCACTTTGATTCTCCCATGTTCTGCTTGCGACGACAATTAATTTAAAAAAAAAAAAAACTTTTCTCAAAACTATGATATGTTTTCTACTGACTTAAATTTAAATTTACCCATGACAGAGTTTCACCTTCAAGAAATCTTTTAACAAATTTAATTTTTTGATTGTCATTCATGCCTGATACATAGCTATCTCTGCAGAATGTAACGTGGCATTGGGATGATATTTCACTATAAAACTTTGCTGCAAGTCCCTTGACAAAGATCTATTCATCTTTGAGTCTAGCTATTATTGTAAAGGATGTTCATGACTTATCAGATTTTAGTTACAATACTGTTTATCAATATTCTCTTTTTATTTTCATTGAACTCATCTAAATTATAATGATTAATAAGCCCATCTCTCAACTTTTGTATCTTCAAATCACCTGGTATACAACTGCCAACAATTATTCAATAAATGGTTACAACACGTACATTAAAAATATAGTTAACAGGACATAATTTCAGTTATCAGCATAAATCACATTTTTTATAATCCACAGTCTTAATTTCTTACGTTTTAATCATTACAAACAAATAACACAAAACATGTTTGTAAATTCACTGCCAGAAAGGAATATTTACTTTTGAACCCCTGTGTCACAGAACACCTTCAGTTCTTGCAGATCATGATACTTTTCCTTGGTGATAGGTAACAGTCCTGAAATACTGGACATGCGACTTCTTATTAGCATGGTATCTTTACAGGTTTGTTTAATAAAGCGGGACCTGCTATTTCACACACTGACATGATCTAGTTTCATTTAATTACTATGACTAAAGTCTTTACCAGCCTAAATTCATAACGGGGTGAAGGGAACAAAAACTCTCATTCTGCAAGTTCTGGTTCCTCTTCCATTCATCCAACAGGAACAGTAACAACTGACGTGATCCAAGATCCATTGTAAGTATCATGATGTATGATAAGCCTTGGATGGTGACGTTCTGTCTTCATCTCCTTAATAATTTGCAATGGGAATGGAGATTTTGGTCGGTATCTTGGTTGCAAGAAATCAGTCCAGTCACATATCATTGAGCCATCAACTTCAACAACCTGAAAAGGAGTGGGTTTCGCAAGTGCATCTTTAATTATGTCTGTCCAGTCCTTTGGGGGCTCAGCTTTTGTTTTGCATCTGATGAGGCCGATGTCTTTGTCACTTTCCATGTATGAATATCCGCTTACTGGGAATGTCACATGAATTGAAATGGCTTTGCATAATGGAAGAGATAATGGATGAGCCTCAAAAGGGTGTAGTTTTTGTTTTGACCTCCACATTAGTCACAGAAGATTTCCAAATTTTTAACCTCAGGATCCATAAACGAAATGGCATAATGATACAAGGAAGAAACTACTTTATTTGAACCTTTCTCCCCTATAGTTTCAGAATAAACATAAAACACTGCATTACCATCTGAGAGTTGATGTACATTAAATAGATATGAAGAAATCTGTCACTTATAATAGAAAATGTTGGTGCTGATGTTTGGACATAAAAGATTCCATTGGAAATCTGTACATATTAATTCTGTGTTTGTAAACTTTCTACTTCTTTGTCAAGATTGTCTTTTACACTGATAGAATGCGTGATCTTTACGACGATGCAGTTCATATTCAATCGTCTCTCTCTCTTAATATTACTTTGAGTGTCTGATCTTTCTCTTCCATCTGTTGCATGTGTGAGTTGTGCCTCTAGAGTTTTGAAAGTTACAAAAAACTATCACAAGTACTGCATGTATCACTTCAGTGGAAACCAAGTGAGGTATTAATTTTTGTATTAAATATTTTACGACAAGTTTCATATCATACATAACAAGTAGACAGTGTCTCTTGAAACATCTTGAACATCATCTTGATTGTGAATTCTTCAATCAAATACAATTTCTGTGTTTTATTTATGCTGTAATGACTGGACCATCCTTTAAATGACTTGATGTGAGCACAGGTGTTTTGCTTTGTTTCAGTTGAAAGTTTATGAACTTGGTTTCCATGTTTCCCTCATTTATAAACTGGCACCATGCTTTCATTTCTTTGAAATACTATGAAGTGATATAAAGGCCTTTTGACAAACAGACAATTCTGTCACAGTATTGTCTCTCATTGTTCTGACCTTATAACGAAATGTATAATCACGCAAAGTAGCTGCTGTCTCATCTCTGTGAGGCCTTTGGCATTGTACATTGTCAACAGAAATCATTCCTGTCAAATGACAACTTTGCTCGTTCCAGTCCCAAAATTAAATATTAATGTAGACTTCTCTGCATCAGTTAGCAAATAAGTACAATTCTTCTTACAGTTACAAAATTCTCACTAATTTCGTTGTTCTTAGCTTTTTTGATAATTCATATTGTCTACTATAGCTCTTTTTCTAGACTTATCATTACAGCCTGACTCTGGACTTCTGTCACCAGTTGAAACACTGACCTCAGTTGGATTTTACATGAAACTCAATTCTATCTACTGCACCACAAAGCACTGAAGCGATTGTCAAGGCTGCTCTGTGTTAGCACAAGTCACGACACGAAATTCAGTTCCACCACAGCACAAAGCAAAGAAGATAATGTCAAATCCACTCCATGTTAGCTTCGACAATACCTAAGAAAGATTCAACAATGTCACTGCATTTAACAATGTCAACAATGAGACTCATAAAAGCAGACAAAAAAATCAATACAGCTCAGAAATCCGTACCCTGGACTTCACCATTTCTGTCAATGTATTGGATAGACTTGACCCATTCTCTCCATGTATACCATATTTTAATCTGGCTAATACAATATTTTAATCTGGCTACAACTCCATGACTATACCCATCACAGTCATTTAAGACCACCCAACTGAAAGTACATCCGATGAAGTTCATAATGATAGCACTAACTCATTTTCTTGAGATTTGGACGTCACCCCTTCTTTCTGTGTAGTCTTCATATTATATTCTACATTTAAATTTTTTTGATTTAAACTGGTGACATTTTGTTGGGTAGTAGCTCCCAACTCACACAGCTTTTACAATAAACTTTCTAGTTTACTTAACTTTTCATGTAGAGTTGACTCCAGTTCTTCTTGTCTGGGGGTCTGATTTTTGAAGCTGAAAATGTCATATTTTGGGTCCTCAGGGTTGGATTGATCTAAATAAATTTGAAAATTCTTGTTGCAGAATTTTTTGTTTTTATGTTAATATATTTCCTCACATTTTGGTATATCATACAGTATTTTGATTTTTCAAATTAACAGAACCGAAATTACATTGTTCACACAAAATATAGAAATACATCCAATCACATCAAAGGCATGCTTACAACTCCTACACTCTGAGGAAATAACCAGACACCAAAGGGCTCACAATTTTTCTTAACAAAGGAATTTCTACTAGTGTCTGTTACATTATTACTTTCGATTATTATTTCATAAATGAATCCAGAAATAAACATAGTAACCAGTACAGTATTGTGTAATTAATAATAGAAATTTTAAGGATACCAATAGTTTGTAATTTCAAATGTTTCTAAAAAAATAATTTTAAGTGTGCATTCAAAACTAGTACTTATCGATTATAACATCAAGATTAAAACATGTTATAAAGTAATTCATTTTCATAAATTTTAACTTGAAATATTAAATTGTATGTATAAACTTATATGAAAGTTTTCATAAATGCAACTGAGATAATATTGACCTGTCCAAAATTCGAAAAATAATACTGGTATTGACAACTACTGTTGGGGAAAAATAAAATTAGAGGAGGATGTCCCATTACAACAGCAGATATTGACATTTAGATGCATGCTGCTAGGATAGTGACAGATTGGTATAGTACATATAAAAATCTAACAGAGATGCAAAACGAATGTAAATTGTAATCTTTGCATAAGTAACCATACTACTAATACTACCAATACTACTACTACCACCACTAATAATAACAATAATAATAATAATGATATAAATGGATTTCAAATGCTTTTAAATATACACAAAATAGTACAGTTTCCTGAAACACTGCAAAGTCGTTTTTCTGAATACATCATAAAATTGATAGGAGCAGTAGAAGCATCATTTTGAATCACTACATGCTATGCATTTGATCAAATTTGTAAATTATAGTGGGATTATTTGTATCTCTTATTTTTTATATTTGGAATAAGTCATATATAAAACAAAAGTTCGTATGCCCCCAAAAATTTTTAACATGTAATTGCATACTCTTGTTGTTGAGCACTGTCTTCTTCAAAAAGAATCTGGAAAAGTTGTTAGAGCAAATGTATAAGCTTTATCATCTTAACTATCCAAGTAGCATTGGAGTACATATGACCCCATTAGCACATTGTTCTCAAAACTATTATTATCAAAATACATGACTTTCTTCCTTTGAGTCAATTATATCCAATGATGACTCATTCATTTTTGTATTTAAAACACATAAAAATTTGTTCATGGTTTTTGCTCGGAATACCAGTATGACCTCAGTTTAAATTCTTTTTCTTTTTTTTGAAAATAACCTTTTTGAAAATAGAATGATGATTGTTATGTTTAACCACTGTTATACAAAACATCTGCCTCAGCTGTTGTTCCCTTCCTAGTACCACTGGGGCCAGTATGACTCCTTAAGTGCATTGAAAAATTATACTGCTCTTGTTTTCAAAACAGTATGTTTTCAAATTATATGACTCTCCCTCTCTGACTCAGTTGTATCCAATGGTCTTTTGTTCAGTTTCATTTTTGCAACACAGTAAAAACTTGTGCAGATTTTTGCACTGAGTATCACTGGGGCCAATAAGACAACAATCTAATTTTCTGGTTGTTTATTGAATGTGATATTTATGAAAATAGAGTAATGACTGCTTACATTGAACAACTATAGTGTATATTTTTATGTTAGTTCGTGAAAATATTGCTAATATTAGGTCTACAACTTTGCTTCAGCTGTTTTGCAATAGAGGGCAGTATCGGCAAGTGGGGTTCAGGTGGTTGGTCATAGGTGTTATACAATAAGCCTAGGCATCTGTAAACATATGCCATAAAAATATTTGTTGATTTGTGATTGCATCATAAGGTTATTCTCGATTAAGTACATCAACTTAAGTACCCATTTCTCACCATTTGCGGAAAGTTTTAATTTTCTGCTTTAACATGAAGAAATCTATGGCTGTGGCTCTTAAAATCTTGGGTACGGCCAATGGTGAGGGAACTAATAGTGGAAGAACGTGTAGAGAATATTTCCAATGCCTTAAGAATGGTGATTTTGATGTCAAAGACCGGCATAGCAGTGGAAGACAGAACATTTTCATAGCTACTGAAACAGATGAAGACAGTCACAGGACATGGTTATCGAAAGCAATTGATGTGTTCGAGTCCAGCACTGAAACATAAAGGGCCACAATACAGCTATAGGCACATAAAGGTAATTTTGCAGCAGATCAGTGCTCGACCCCATGTCACAAAACCTGTCAAAATATACGTGGAAACATTGAAGTGAGAAGTCCTATCATTCCTGCCGTATTCTCCATATGTTGCTCTCTGACTACCACCTTTTTCGATCAGTGGCATACAGTCTGGCTGACCAGAACTTCTGATCATATGAACAAGTGCAAAATTGAATCGATTCACAGATCCCCACAAGAAACGCCCAGTTCTTCCACCACAGGATTCGTATGCTATCCAAAAGATGGGAGAATGTAGTGGCCAACAATGGGAAAAACTATGAATCATAATTTTTTTGCAAGTTTTTCACAATAAAGCCCCAAACTTTGAGGAAAAACAGCAGAAGCAAAGTTGTAGACCTAGTATACCCTGTATAAAATAGTCAGCTAGACATTATGACCACCTACCTAATAGCTGGTATGTCCACCTCTGGTAAGAATGACAGGGGCAACATTTCATGGCATGGAAGCAATGAGATCTCGCTAGCTCACTGGAGGGAGTTTGCGCTACATACGCATGCACAAGTCACCTAATTATCTTAACTCTGGAAAAGTGGGCAATGAGCTCTGATGCCACATTCTGTCCTAGCCCAAATGTTGTGTTCCTTGAACCATCCAATCACACTACTGGTCTTGTGACATGGCACATTATCCTCTTGAAAAATACTGCTACCATCAGGAAACATGGTTGTCATGGAGGGGTGTAAGTAGTCTGCAATCAGTGTACGATGCTTCTTGGCCACCAAGGTGCCTTGTGTCAGCTGCTCTGGACCCATGGATGCACATGTGAATGTTCCCCATAGCATAACAGAACGGCCACCAGCTTCTCTCCATCCCACATTACAGGTGTCAAGAAGCTGTTCCTCTGGAAGACGACAGATTCACACTCTACCATCAGCATTAAGAAGAAGTTATCAAGATTCATCTGACCATGCGATGCTATGCCACTTGCCAACATTCAGTGTCAAAGGTCATGTGCCCATTCCAGTCACTGTGGCCAATGTCGTGGTGTTGACATTAGCAGGTACATGGGTCGTAGGCTGTGGAGGCCCATCGTTAGAAGTGTTAGGTGCGCTATGTGTTGAAACAAACTTGTACTCTGCCCAGCATTCAAATCTGACATTAGTTCTGCCACAGTTTGGCACCTGTCCTTTTTTACCAGTCTGCCCAGACTATGACATCCGACATCTGTAATGAGGGGTGGTCACCCAACACCATGACGTCTGGACATGGTTTCACCTTGGTTTTGGCATGTGTTGAAGACATTCACAACAGCACATCTCAAACACCCAACATTTCATGTGGTTTCTGAAATGCTTGTCCTGAGTTTCTGTGCCATCACAATCTGTCATGGGTCAACCTCATATAGATCGTGCACCTTTCCCATTCTACACACAGACAGCATGCTAACTGCTACTACATGCACTATGCATGTGCCTGACTAGCAGTAATTCTTTGCCAGATGACACTGCTGTCACCTTCAAGGGTTTATATCAATAATAGGTCAGTGGTCATAATTTTCCGGCTGATCGGTGTAAATTACTTGGGGTTTTTATAACTACAGTCCTTCGAGATTGAAATAAAAATGTCCTGGTAGTAGGAGGGTTAGGCAACGGTCTTGCCAGAGTGGTAACACCAGTTCCCATCAGATTACTGAAGTTAAGTGCTGTCAGGGTTGGCTAGCACTCGGGTGGGTGACCATCTGGATCTGCCGAGCAGTGTACACTCAGCCCTTGTCAACCCAATTTAGGAGCTACTTGACTGAGAAACAGCGGCTCCAGTCTCAAAATCTGACAACAGCTGGAAGAGCGGTGTGATGATCTCATGCCACTCTAATCTGCATCCAATAATTCCTATTGGCTGAGGATGAGACAGCAGTCAGTACCATTGGGCCTCCTGAGGGCTGTTCGGTCAGAGTGTAGTTTAGTACGAGCTTTAACATACATTTACAGGAGTTGTATTATATAGCAGCTGATGGCCATATTAATGTTACCATCTGTATTGCTTCAATGGTCCAGCAATATTGCCAAAGAAAACTGTTGCAGGTAGTTTCTGGGATATCACTGAGGTGCTGTTGGGGTTGTTCCACTGGGGTAGATAATTTGTGTTGTGGTTGGCCCATACATGTCCTTGTCTTTGTCTTTGTCAGCAAATGCTTCCCTGTCACTCTCACCTTCAATTTCTGCTTCTCATGCTGAGTGTTGGGATTCTGAGTTATGTAATCTGACAATGAAACAACATGAATTCGATTTAGATAGAAAGTTGGCTTCCATACATAGGGGCACTCAATAAGTTTGTTGCCTACAGGAATGGAAAAGTGATAAATGAGATAACCACGAATTTCATAAATGTGATAAATCTATGAGCAGAGCTATGTGATGTTGAAAGTAGTGTATACAAAGACTGCAGTCTGAAATAGGACATTTTTGCTATTGCAGCTGGAATAGAAGATCTACATCAATGTATTGTATTCTACATATGTTCTAAGACTTCTAAACATTTTGTATGCTTTTTCTTGTGTGTTTCTGCAATCATGAGCAACAGCTTGCCGTATGTTCTGTTTCCTTTACTACAGTCTTTGCATACTTTGATTTCCACATCCAAAAACTCTGCTCGTAGATTAATCATACTTATAAATTTCATTGTTCTCCCACTGTAGTGATGATCTGCAGTGAAATATTAATATCAACCAATGTAATCTTTGAGCCCTTCTACCAAAGCATTGCAAATGTCAGGTACCATGAAGCATATAGGTGAGAAGTGCACTTAAGAGGTACATCAAATTTCTTTATGAATCACAGGTAGACATAGGCTGAAGGGTGATCTTGATCTGGTTGTAACTTATGTATAATCTTTCATATTGATATTAGTCTTAACAGTTCTCACACCAGTTACCTGTATGATATATTCAAAATTGTGTTTTGAAATTTTGATGAAATTCTTGGAGTATATGTACCCAGCATCAGTCCACAAATTACAATTATAGAAGTATTTACTTACTTATAAAATAATGCATCTCTCTCTTCTTTTTTTTCTTAGGGTCATCAATCATCTGACAAGTTTGATGTGGCTTGTTATGACTTTCACTCCTGTACCTACCTCTTAGAGTAGCGCTACACCCAATATCCTCAATTATGTGATAGATATATTACCGTCTTAGGCTTTCTTATCTTATCAGTAGATCTAATTTTCAGCATCCTTTTATAGTACCACGTCTCCTATGCTTTGATTCTCATCACTCACCTTCCCCCACAATCCATGATTCCCTTCCATTTGGTGCTGTGCTCCAGATGTACATTCTCAGAAATTTCTTCCCCAGATAACGTCAATATTTGATACTAGCACACTTTGTTTGCCCAGAAATGTCCTGTTTGCCTGTGCTAGTCAGCTTTTTATGTCATTCTTGCTGCATCCACCATATGTTATTTTGCTTCCAAGAAAGCAAAATTCCATCACTTTGTCTGTTTCTTGGACCCAATTTTTGATATTAATTTTGTCACTAATCTCATCTCCCTCATTACAAGCACTTCATTCATGGTCTTCCATTTTCATTATTCCTTCATGGTTCTTATACATATTACGTATTACTGGTCTATCTAAAACTTACACCTATTTTTTTTTTTTTTTTTTTTTTTTTTGACAGTTTCGAGCATTTTATACCATTTTACATGGCTGAATGATTTTCTAGGTCAACAAATCCTATCTTGATTCCTTGTAAGTCCTCCTTCCATTAGTAAGTGAAAGGTCAGAAATGCCTCTCTAGTGCCTTTACTTTTCCTAAGGACAAACTAAGAGGTTCTCAATTTTCCTTCAGTTATTTTTTTGTCGTCAACTTTTTCTCTTGTGGAATGCAAAACCAGGAGAGGCACATTCATTTATAATAGACAGTTTTTGTCAATTTTATGGCAATACTGGCACATGTTTTATTCTGCAAACGCAGGGGAACAGTGGCCAGTAATACTGCAGAAGATATTACTGCACTTTGTGTTGCAATAATGATGCTGTGCAACATTGCAAACTTGTATTTTGAACTGTTTAAGATATTTTAATTCTGTTTGCACCCAGATGGATTGCATGAAAGTCCTCACTAAATAACTTGTATCTTTTCATAACAATATCAATCAATTGGTATCAGCTTCTCTTTTTCAATGGGATTATATTAATTCCTACTCCTAGTATAGTTCTAAAAGAGATTAATTCAGGGGTGTTCAACTCTTCAAAATCATATTACCATTGCAGTATTAAGAAATTAGGATTTAAATAGTTTGAACATGAAACTGATTGCCACCTTGTGTGACATATGTCCGTGATTTCATACACAAATGAGGAAATATGTCACATCGGGTAAGCAGGAAACAGTGAAGCACTCCTGCAATTGTGATATAAAAGGAGACAGAATTTCTTCTGTCCCCTTTTATATCATTATTGTGGCTGAGGCAGATTGAACACCAGAGACACTGGGGTGTAAAATTTTGTTACAGGATTATTCAAGGACATCTCATTTGTCCTTAATTCAGTGCAAAAACCTTAATTAGCGCAGTTTTCATTCTGTTTTGTGTTGTTCGCACGTGTCCAGTGTTGGTTAATGTGAAAAAAAACAAGGGTTTTTCTCAAGCCAAGACAAACTCCATATGCTACATATTTACAGACAGTGCAGAAAGAACAAACAGGGTGTATAGGTGGACAAGTAAAAAAAATTCCTGGATTTCCCAGTTAAAAACACATTTTCTCCCGGGTGAAAATACACTTTTTCCATGTTAAGTGACTGTATACTTTTCCTTGGAACAGTAAAACTTATCACTCCTTTGAACGGTTATGCTTTTATACACCGGCATAGAATATCCCGGCCCTTTAGAAAACCAAACTCAGAAAAGAAAAAAAAAATAAACGGTTTGGAAAGATCTTTAATGTGCAGCAACTGCGTATTTTTGTATTACGAAAGGCTAAATTTGAATTCCACCAAACACCACATGTTACTTTCTGAAGAATTTAAATCAAGATTGTGATGCGCTTTTGTAAGCCAGTCATGTCATGTGATCTCACCAGGTGATGACAGCGGATATTCAAAGCATAGGACACGTGATGTAGTCAGCCAATAGCAATATCACTGTTAAGTAGTGCGTGTACATGAATTGGAAAAGTTAATTCTTTAAAGTAATATACGTAGTGTTGCTACAAGGAAAAGCAAAGCTTTCACAAATAATATTGGTCTCAAAGATTAATAAGCTGCAAGAGAAGCTATGCTTTCACATATAATATTGATCTTTTTTGCACGTGTTACACTTTAAGCTACATCACGCAAATGTGACAGTAAAATTTTTAATAATGAAATAAATGTCTGATCTTCTGGGCTCAAAATTTTTCTAAATTCTCGTCCTCAAAAAGTTGATTTTTAAATGAGAGGTAAACACTTTGTGATTTAAGAAATTCTTTGTACACTCTCACACATAGTTCAGCTAGCATAAAAGGAAATTTGATTTGAAAGTAACACTTTTCAAACAACCACTCGCAATATTTTCCTGTGACCTGTTAGAAATAGGTTCATTTCAGCAGTTGCCAGATAGCACCAGGTAACAGGCTTAACCGTGCTTGCACAGCTACAATGGCGCAAGAAGCCCGTATGCTCGTACGTGTAAAACATTAAAAGATCTTACATTATGTCATACTAAAATGCATAATTCAGCTTACAGTGCACATTCGTATGTCCAGGTTCGGATGTAAATTTTCTTGGAGAACCAGTACTGTATTATCTCATGTTCAGTTCTTTATTATGGCATTATGCCATACATGCTAGACGATGAAAAGATGCACTTTTGAAATGCAGTGAACAGTTGAAACTAGCCAATAGTGTGGAATTAAACACTTTGTTTCAAATAAATTGACTGCCTCAGTGGAAAAGATTAATAAACGCCAAATTTCCTTAGCAAACTGACAAAAATAACTTCGTTGTTCTGCAAGGTGCATAATGCTTGACTGTCGGAAAGGTGGAAATAAAATCTGAAACTAATAACATATTTTAGCTTGCCATAATTATGTGAATGTATTTTAATTCACTTGATAGCGACTGACCGCAGAAATCCATTTTGTTTTCACTTGAGTTGAGTGCAGTAACTGAAGAGTAAACAGTAAAATTACTAAACGTAAACACGGGCCACATAGAGACTATCCACCTTCTCACTACAACTCAGACTGCTCTGTGCATCAGCACTGGATCAACAATATTCCCAAACTGTGGCAATACAAGATAGTGGTTCCCCCGCATCCTCCCTCGCCCGTTAGAGGTAGGATGCCAAAATTTGAAAAAAAAAAAAAAAAAAAAAAAAAAAAAAAAAAAAAAAAAAAAAAAAAAAAAAAAAATCGACTTTCCAAAAATATGTTCATTTTGTAGCACACATCTTTCTGAAGCGTCTGATGTATAAAACATGTGTTCGAGGAAATGTAAGGCATGTTATTTGGTCTTAAGTGCACTAAAGGGCAGAGCCATTCCTCTTCACACAGTATTTTTCTATCGCACGTCATTGTATTTCTTTCACCCTGTGGAATTCAAATGTATAATATTTGATAATGGATGCCATAAAACTATATCCAGGACAGTGGAAATTAAAATGTCCTGTGTGTTTTTTTTTTAAACACCTTGCAATTAATATTGGATGGGATTATTTGTAACCCGGAGAACAGGAACTCTTCAGAAAATTTGCACTTTTTATTCCCTATATGTCAATAACTTGCTTTTTTTTGTGTAACATAAAATTAAATATAGGATACATGAAACCAATAAAGACAGTGACAGGCAAGACAGTACACATTTCTTCAATCCTTAAGTCCTAACATTTTTTCTCTCTATAACCTTGCTACAGCTTTACATGGTATTCTTTCCTTTCTGGAAAAGGATCTATTACCTCAAACTTCATGAATCATTCTGCACAAGAAAAAACGAAATGTCATTGTCTAATACTGAAAAAGCAGTACCCAAGACTAGTGTGTTTTGTCGATCTGATTAAGTGTATTTTGTCACTGTCTGCTAAATAAAACAAAATAGGCCTATCTAATATTGCAGCAATTGTAACACACACCAAATAAACAGACTGTTTTAACACATATGGTCACTTTTTTTAACACGACAGAGTATAATTAATGCCTATTAGGCCTACTACAAGCAAAAAGCTTTATGTTTGGAAATAGTTTCACATTTCATTCATATGCTCCAGCTTCTCTAGCATGAGATCGAAAAGGAGTAGTGCAAAATTTTTATATGAATTTGGAATCATCATATTCTTCCATAATTTGTGTGATGTCCCCATTTCTTCACTTCCTCATTCTAACAAACAATCTTGTCATCACTAATTCGGTAACTATTCCTGACAGTGTCAAAACTTATTCTCCAGTTAATTTCACTAGCCCTGCCACAATCAAGTGCTTTTATTCTTCGTTTAGGCATTATTACATGTTTATACAATGCATTTTCTGTGCTACTCCCAGAATAGAACTTAGGTGGCTTCTACCTGGGTCTGTAAAACTGGGCATTGCTAGTGTAGCGGTCTGGCCAAAAATTTTCTATCAAAATTTCATTTTCTTGGATACACCGAGAAGATAATACACAATCTTTCTTACCTGTTATTCCTGTTAGTAGTTTATTTACACTCTGGTAGTCTGAATCTATGGATTTCACCGGTAATTATAACAATGCTGATCGTTCGCAAACCCAGTCAATCACATAAACAAACAGCATTTGACGTTTACCCGTTCGGCTTTATTCTGCTCAGCTTGTATAGCCCCCTCCCCATCTGCCTGCAGAAAAGTTTATTTCGAGATGTGACGGGGATTCCCCTGGCAGCAGAGACAAGACGTACACTATGCATGCATTCAAAAATCAGCTTATGATTCATTCAGAAATAAATTTAGAATATATTCAAAAACCAACAGCGATGTGTTTCAAAATCCTATGAATAATCGATGGACCAATGTGCGCTGGATGCTAGGTGCTTTGTGAAACAAGGCTTTTTCCTCAAGAACATGAATTCTTGCTACCTGGGGCAGATATCCTGGTTATCCCCCATTGAATCTGGCAGATTGTGCGCTCCAGCAAAATTTTTCTGGGTAGCATTTTGCTACTACTGCTTATACAGCTAACAGCCACACTTCTGTAGCCAGAAACAGGAGAAGGTACTACACATGTACGACTCAACTGTGCTGCCACCGCCTCACTGCCATTTCCTTCTTTTTTTTTTTTTTTTTTTTTTTTTTTTTTGACCTTAATTCACATAGGGATTTAGTGTTCCAACGTAAGGCAAACAGCATATTTGATGTTGATGTCTAGGTGCTTTCTACTTTCATATACTGGGTGTAAAATGCATTTCTTCACAAAAATAAAAACACCCAAATATATGTAAAGATATAAAAGATGATAAAATTAGTGCTAAACAACAGTCTTTAACATTTCATCCAAGATGGTTCTAATCCCCAAACATACATTGGTCTCCAAAATTAAAGCAACAAGTACAAATGTGCAAGATTGCATGTATTTTGCCACAAAACAGCATAAACAGATGATAATAAGGTATAAACAATGTAAAGCATACAGAACTTAAACAACTGCAACATACGTGATGGTAGACAAAAAACGTTCTTCGTTTTTTCAAACCTAACAGATTTGCACACACATTCTGATACTGATTAATGTGCTCAGTACAGGATGTGATGATGACATCTGGTAGCAATACAGGCCTGATGACGATGGAGCATGCTGTGAATGATGTCATCAAAATCATGTTCTTCCTATGGCCCTCCACCACAGAGACTGGTAGGTGTATTCTCTGTGCCATACTGCAGCATCTATGACTGTATATGGTGATTGTTGACGTGGGAATACCTGGCAAACACTATCCCATTTTATAGGTGCCATGATGGAATCTTTGGCATGGTTTCCCCTTGACTGGAATGCCTTCTTCCACAGAGAACCTGATCATATGGACATCTGTTGACAGTTTGTATGATTATATCATGACACAGTAGAGTGAAATAGCAGTTTGTTGCTTTAATTTTGGACACAAGTGTAGTTCTAGGTTTTTCTGTTATTACCATATGAAACAAAAAAGCCACTGTAACATGATAAAAGAGTTTCTTGGCATAAATTACATTAAATTTGTGTACTAATGAAGCTGACAATTTCATCAAAACTTTAACAAATTCTCTGTTTAAATCATTTAATATACAATGGGAATGGAAGCAATACTTACATTAGCTTCATCATTTGGTTTGTAATCAGAATCTAAAGCAACTCATCAATGACTGGATCACTCTCATCATTAATGTCTTGTCAAATAGTCACCCATTTGCTTCATTTTAAGATTTTAACATCCTTGATTTGTTGGCATTGTAAAATGGCACTGTCTCACATACATATAAAAAGATAAATACAATAAAACAAGAGAATGTGAATAGCAGACAGTATATTGTAACAGTAGAAGTAGAGTTACTTCTTACCAGCACCTAATGCAGTTGAAAACACAACAGATGAAGTGGTTATTTCCTTCTAGACTGGGGGTTAGCAATTTTTTTTGACTGTCTCTAGAATTCTTAGTTTCATTTGAACCTGTATCTGAAATGAGCAGCAATCCAGGATTGGTGGTTGGGGTAAGGAGAAGGAATGACGCAGGGAAGTTGAGGGATAGCAGGGTAGGGGTGGGGGAAGATGTGTCATTGGTAGCAGCAAGCAGGGACATGGTGGTGCCAGGACAGGGCTGCTAGGTGCAGAGTCAGCAGGCTGTGCTGGGGAGGGGAAAGGGGAGAGAAGTGAGATATAGAGAACGGAAATGGAATAGAAAGTGTGTGCAATGCTGAATGGGAGCAGGCAAGAAGTTGGATGACGAGGATGAGTGGAGGTTGAGGCCAGAATGGTTACAAGTATGAAGAATATGTTATAGGGAACTTTCCCACCTGTGCAATTCAGAAAAGCTGGTGTTTGTAGGAAGGATCGAAATGGTGCAGGCTGTGAAACAGTCATTGCAGTGAAGCTCATCATGTTGGGCAGCACGTTCAGCAACTGGTTGGTCCAGCTTGTCTTGGCCACAGTTTGCTGGTAGTCATTTATTCAGACAAGCAGCTTGTTAGTTATCTGTCCATGGAGAAAGTGGTACAGTGGTTGCGGCTTAGTAGCTCCATGGCTGCTTTTACAGATAGCCCTGCCTTTGATGGGTAGGAGATGCCTGTGGCAGGACTGGGGTAGGTGGTGCTGGGAGGAGGTATGGGACAGATCTTGCATCTCAGTGTATTACATTTGTGATCTGCATTTAATGTTTGTGGAAGGTAATAGATGATATGCAGTCTATAAAGAAAGGACAATAATCATTTTCATGAAACAGTGTTGGATAAATTTAGAGAACTGATCTTTGAGGTAGGCTGTGTAACAGTTCTGCTACCTCCATTATTTATCTTGCATAGATATCATGAGGATAAAGTAGTGAGATTGCAGCATTTACAACACATACACACATAACCTGTTTTGTTTGCTCTATCTATGATTGGAATAGTAAGGCAAGGAGCTATTAAAATTGATGCAAAGTACTGTCAGTCATATGCTCTACAGAGGTTTTTGAAGTGAACATGTAAATGTAGATGAATTCAAGACCTTGGTAAGGTTACACGGCATCTACTGATCAACTAGAACATTATGACTGCCTACCTAATAGCCAGTTATCCACCTTTGGCACAGATAATAGTAGTGACACATTGTGGCAATGAGGCCTTGATAGGTCCTGGAGGGAATTGGCACCATATTTGCACATCTGCACACACAATTCACGTAGTTCCATATATTCTGGGGAGGGAGAATGAGCTTGATGCCACAATCAATATCATCCAAGATTGTTCAATTGGGTTCAGATCTGGCGAGCTGGGGATCCAGCACATTAGTTGGAACATGCTACTGTGTTCCTTGAACCACTCCATCACGCTCCTAACCTTGTGACATGGCACATCATCTTGTTGAAAAATGTCATTGCTGTCAGTAAACATGATCATCATGAAGGGGTATACGTGGTCTGCAACCGGTGTATCATATTCCTTGGTTGTCATGGTGACTTTCACAAGCTCCAATGGACCCATGGGTGCCCATGTGAATGTTCCCAGGAGCATAACAGAGCTCCCATCAGCTTGTCTCCATCCCACAGTACAGGTGTCAAGGAGCTGTCCCCCTGGAAGATGACAGATTCACATTCTCCCATCAGCAAGATGAAGAAGGTATTGAGATTCATCAGACCATGCAACATTGTGACACTGTTCCAGTGTCCTGTGCCAAGGATCACATGCCCATTTCAGTCATAGTTCCTGATGATATGGTGTTAACATTAGCAGATGTATGAGTTTTGTCAGCTATGGAGGCCCATTGCTGGAACTGTTTGGATCACTGTGTCTTCAGACACACTTGTACTCTGCCCAGCATCAAAGTCTGGTGTTAGTCCCATAACAGTTCACCACCTGTCCTGTTTTACCAGTCTGCCCACCTATGAAGTCTGGTATCTGTAATGAGGGCTGCCTGCCCAATCCCAAGACTTCTGCATGTGGTTTCACCTTGGTTTTGACACTTGTTGAAGACACTCACCACCATGCTGCTTGAACACCTGACAAGTCAAGTAGTTCCCAAAATGCTTGTGCCAAGTCTGTGAGCCACCACAAACTGGCCACAGTCAAACTCAGATAGATCGCACCCCATACCCATTCTACACATGGACAGCGCATTCACTGGTACTACATATGCCATCCAATCATTCCTTACCAGGTGAAGCTGCTATCACCTGACTGGATTTATGTCAATAGTAGTATTGAAATGCAAAGTGTGCAACAGAATTGTAACAGCTGCTTAACAGGAGTGCTTTCTTATTATCCAGTTCACCAGATTAGCCAGCACTTTGAAATCCTTTTTTGTAGGTACTTAGTTATTGAAACACCAATCTGCTCACCAAAAGTTAAATATCAATGATTACCAACATATTCAAGACAAGTGTGCCATGTTGTTGTTGTTGTTGTTGTTGTGGTCTTCAGTCCTGAGACTGGTTTGATGCAGCTCTCCATGCTACTCTATCCTGTGCAAGCTTCTTCATCCCCCAGTACATACTGCAGCCTACATCCTTCTGACTCTGCTTAGTGTATTCATCTCTTGGTCTCCCTCTATGATTTTTACCCTCCACGCTGCCCTCCAATACTAAATTGGTGATCCCTTGATGCCTCAGAACATGTCCTACCAACCGATCTCTACTTCTAGTCAAGTTGGGCCACAAACTCCTCTTCTCCCAAATCCTGTTCAGTACCTCCTCATTAGTTATGTGATCTACCCATCTAATCTTCAGCATTCTTTTGTAGCACCACATTTCAAAAACTTCTATTCTCTTCTTGTCTAAACTGTTTATCATCCATGTTTCACTTCCATACATGGCTACACTCCATACAAATACTTTCAGAAATGTCTTCCTGACACTTAAATCTATACTCGATGTTAACAAATTTCTCTTCTTCAGAAATGCTTTCCTTGCCACTGCCAGTCTGAATTTTATATCCTCTCTACTTCGACCATCATCAGTTATTTTGCTCCCCAAATAGCAAAACTCCTTTACTACTTTAAGTGTCTCATTTCCTAATCTAAGTCCCTCAGCATCACCAGACTTAATTCGACTACATTCCATTATCGTCATTCTGCTTTTGTTGATGTTCATCTTATATCCTCCTTTCAAGACACTGTCCATTCCATTCAACTGCTCTTCCAGGTCCTTTGCTGTCTCTGACAGAATTACAATATCATCAGCGAACCTCAAAGTTTTTATTTCTTCTACATGGATTTTAATACCTACTCCTAATTTTTCTTTAGTTTCCTTTACTGCTTGCTCAACATACAGATTGAATAACATCGGGCAGAGGCTACAACCCTGTCTCACTCCCTTCCCAACCACTGCTTCCCTTTCATGTCCCTCGACTCTTATAACTGCCATCTGGTTTCCGTACAAACTGTAAATAGCCTTTTGCTCCCTGTATTTTACCCCTGCCACCTTCAGAATTTGAAAGAGAGTATTCCAGTCAACGTTTTCAAAAGCTTTCTCTGAGTCTACAAATGGTAGAAATGTAGGTTTGCCTTTTCTTAATCTAGCTTCTAAAATACATCTTCATCTACATCCTCTTCCATTTCTATAACATTGCCCTCAAGTACATCGCCTTTGTATAGACCCATTATATACTCCTTCCACCTTTCTGCTTTCCCTTCTTTGCTTAGAACTGGGTTTCCATCTGAGCTCTTGATATTCATAAAAGTGGTTCTCTTTTCTCCAAAGGTCTCTTTAATTTTCCTGTAGGCAGTATCTATCTTACCCCTAGTGAGATAAGCCTCTACATCCTTACATTTGTCCTCGAGCCATGCCTTCTTAGCCATTTTGCACTTCCTGTCAATCTAATTTTTGAGACGTTGTATTCCTTGTTGCCTGTTTCATTTACTGCATTTTTATATTTTCTCCTTTTGTCAATTAAATTCAATATTTCTTCTGTCACCCAAGGATTTCTACTAGCCCTCGTCTTTTTACCTACTTGATCCTCTGCTGCCTTCACTACTTCATCCCTCAAAGCTACCCATTCTTCTTCTACTGTATTTCTTTCCCCCATTCTTGTCAATTGTTCCCTTATGCTGTCCCTGAAACTCTGTACAACCTCTGGTTTAGTCAGTTTATCCAGGTCCCACCTCCTTATATTGCCACCTTTTTGCAATTTCTTCAGTTTTAATCTACAGTTCATAACCAATAGATTGTGGTCAGAGTCCACATCTGCACCTGGAAATGTTTTACAATTTAAAACCTGGTTCCTGAATCTCTGTCTTACCATTATATAATCTATCTGAAACCTGTCAGTATCTCCAGGCTTCTTCCATACAACCTTCTTTTATGATTCTTGACCCAAGTGTTAGCAATGATTAAGTTGTGCTGTGTGCAAAATTCCACCAGGCAGCCTCCTCTTTCATTTCTTACCCCCAAGCCATATTCACCTACTACGTTTCCTTCTCTTCCTTTTCCTACTATCGAATTCCAGTCACCCATGAGTATTAAATTTTTGTCTCCCTTCACTACCTGAATAATTTCTTTTATTTCATCATACATTTCTTCAATTTCTTCGTCATCTGCAGAGCTAGTTGGCATATAGACTTGTACTACTGTAGTAGGCATGGGCTTTGTGTCTATCTTGGCCACAACAATGCGTTCGCTGTGCTGTTTGTAGTAGCTTACCCGCATTCCTATTGTTTTATTCATTATTAAACCTACTCCTGCATTACCCCTATTTGATTTTGTATTTATAACCCTGTATTCACCTGGCCAAAAGTCTTGTTCCTGCTGCCACCAAACTTCACTAATTCCCAGTATATCCAACTTTAACCTATCCATTTCCCTTTTTAAATTTTCTAACGTACCTGCCCGATTAAGGAATCTGACATTCCACGCTCCGATGCGTAGAACGCCAGTTAGATATCTCCTGATAACGATGTCCTCTTGAGTAGTCCCCGCCCAGAGATCTGAATGGGGGACTATTTTACCTCCGGAATACTTTACCCAACAGGACGCCATCATCATTTATCCATACAGTAAAGCTGCATGCCCTCGGGAAAAATTACAGCCGTTGTTTCCCCTTGCTTTCAACAGTTCGCAGTACCCGCACAGCAAGGCAGTTTTGGTTAGTGTTACAAGGCCAGATCAGTCAAACATCCAGACTGTTGCCCCTGCAACTACTGAAGAGGCTGCTGCCCCTCTTCGGGAACCATACGTTCGTCTGACCTCTCAACAAATACCCCTCCATTGTGGTTGCACCTATGGTACGGCTATCTCTATCGCTGAGGCATGCAAGCCTCCCCACCAACGGCAAGGTCTGTGGTTCATGGGGGGAGGTAGTGTGCCATATGTGATTAAAATATTTGCTGACAGGTCAATAATAACTGATCAATCTTAGATGCGTAGCAACTTCTTTTGCCCTGACCTTTTAGTAGCAACTTCTTTTGCTCTGATCTCCAAGCAGAACAGTTATGCTCCCTCTTTCAGACCATGTCATTATTTACTGTTGTGGCAGTGGCTATCATGCAAACTTCTTAGCTTATCAAGCCATTTTGAGTAAACAATAGTGCAATGGCTCAGCTCTCTTTAAGTAGCCCAGTTGTAATGGCGTTGCAGAACTTATGCAAATTACTAGGGCAGTTCAATAAGTAATGCAACACATTTTTTTCTGAAACAGGGGTTGTTTTATTCAGCATTGAAATACACCAGGTTATTCCCCAATCTTTTAGCTACACAACACTATTTTTCAACGTAATCTCCATTCAATGCTATGGCCTTACGCCACCTTGAAATGAGGGCTTGTATGCCTGCACGGTACCATTCCACTGGTCGATGTCGAAGCCAACGTCGTACTGCATCAATAACTTCTTCATCATCCACATAGTGCCTCCCACGGATTGCGTCCTTCATTGGGCCAAACATATGGAAATCCGACGGTGTGAGATCGGGGCTGTAGGGTGCATGAGGAAGAACAGTCCACTGAAGTATTGTGAGCTCCTCTCGGGTGCGAAGACTTGTGTGAGGTCTTGCGTTGTCATGAAGAAGGAGGAGTTCGTTCAGATTTTTGTGCCTATGAACACACTGAAGTCGTTTCTTCAATTTCTGAAGAGTAGCACAATACACTTCAGAGTTGATCGTTTGACCATGGGGAAGGACATCGAACAGAATAACCCCTTCAGCGTCCCAGAAGACTGTAACCATGACTTTACCAGCTGAGGGTATGGCTTTAAACTTTTTCTTGGTAGGGGAGTGGGTGTGGCGCCACTCCATTGATTGCCGTTTTGTTTCAGGTTCGAAGTGATGAACCCATGTTTCATCGCCTGTAACAATCTTTGACAAGAAATTGTCACCCTCAGCCACATGACGAGCAAGCAATTCCGCACAGATGGTTCTCCTTTGCTCTTTATGGTGTTCGGTTAGACAACGAGGGACCCAGCGGGAACAAACCTTTGAATATCCCAACTGGTGAACAATTGTGACAGCACTACCAACAGAGATGTCAAGTTGAGCACTGAGTTGATTGATGGTGATCCGTCGATCATCTCGAACGAGTGTGTTCGCATGCTCCGCCATTGCAGGAGTCACAGCTGTGCACGGCCGGCCCGCACGCGGGAGATCAGACAGTCTTGCTTGACCTTGCGGCGATGATGACACACACTTTGCCCAACGACTCACCGTGCTTTTGTCCACTGCCAGATCACTGTAGACATTCTGCAAGCGCCTATGAATATCTGAGATGCCCAGGTTTTCCGCCAAAATAAACTCGATCACTGCCGGTTGTTTGCAACGCACATCCGTTACAGACGCCATTTTAACAGCTCCGTACAGCGCTGCCACCTGTCGGAAGTCAATGAAACTATACGAGATGAAGTGGGAATGTTTGAAAATATTCCACAAGAGATTTCCGGTTTTTTCAACCAAAATTGGCCGAGAAAAAAATGTGTTGCATTACTTATTGAACTGCCCTCGTACTTTGCCAAGTTTGGCTTCACAAAACTTAAATTACTTTCACAGTCTTATACACAAGCTGACCCACTGTGAACCTGACTGGTGCTATAATTTGTTTGACATAACTTTGTGATTGAAGTCTCAGCTATTTGAGTGGTGAGGTCCAGCTTACAGCCACGGTTCTTTCTCAAGCACCATGTGCCCACAGTGTTGCCTGATTTGTAGCTACATGTAGAAACTTGTCAAACATGGCAGAATCACACCAGCAAAACTGCCCTCACAACTACAATCTGTCATCCAGTTGTTTTATTCAAGCTGTGATGATGTATGATTATTAAATAATTTCCCCTCTGCAATTATATACATTAATTAACCCTGTCCTAATGTAAGTATAATACAAGCAGCAAGGCTATCATTCAGTGTTGTGAATGATATTAAACACAACTTAGTTTCCCACAGAAACTTTAAATAAAGTAAGAGAAAAACAACAGGAACTCTGTGATCAGGCCCTGAAGATCACCTGATGGTCAACTGACCAATTTGTCATCTTTGGTCATTTGTCACTGGTTGCAGTATGGAGGGGGAAGTGGTTAGAATAGTTTTAGAAAGCATCGCTTGTGCAAAAATCAGCTTGCCCTTTTCTCACATCATGCTGACCCTGGATGAATGACAAAAGGCAGGATCCACATTCCTAAATTTCTGAAAAATGTTTGACATGGTGTACCACTGCAGGCTGTTAGTGAAGGTATGAACATATGGAATAGGCTCCCAGATATGTGAGTGGCTCGAAAAGCTCTTAAATAATAGAAACCAATATAGAAGTGAGTGTTCGTTAGAGATCACGGTATCATCCGGAGAGCCCCAGGTAAGTGTGATAGGATTGCTCACATTCTCTGTACACATAAATGATATGATGGATAGGGTGAGCAGCAACCTGTGGCTCTTTGCTGATAGGTGGTGTATGGGAAGATGTTGTCATTGAGTGATTCTAGGAGGATACAACATGACTTAGGTAAAATTTTCATTTTGTGTCATGAATGACAGAGAGTTCTAAATGTTAATGCAGATGAGTAGAAAAGATATCCCATTTAACATTTGAATACAGCATTAGTAGTGTGGTGTTTGGCATAGTCATATCAATTAAATGTCTGTGTGTAGCACTGGAAAGCAATATGAAATGGAATAAGTACATAAGTGCTGTAGTGATGAAAGCATGTGGTGAACTTCAGGTTATTGGGAGAATTTAGCAAAGCCTGGTTCATCTGCAAAGGAGACTGTGTGCAGAACTTTAGTGCTACACTTTTTTGAGTACTACTCAGGTGTTTGTGATACCCATCAAGTTGGATGAAAGGACAACATTGAAACAATTCAGAGGCAGGCTGCTAGCCAAGTTATCAGTAGGTTCAAACAATATGCACGTGTTATGGAGATTCTTTGTGAACTCAAAAGTGAATCCCTAGAGGGAAGGAGACATTCTGTTCAAGGAATACTATTGAGAAAATATAGAGAAGTGGCATTTTAAGGTGACTACAGAATAATTCTGCTGCTGCCAACAAACATTTTTCATAAGGACTACAAACATAAGAGAAATTTGGGCTCATATGGATGTGTCGACTGTTATTTTTCCCTTCCTCTATTTGTGAGGGGAACAGGAAAGTGACTAGTAATGGTACAAGGCACCCTCTACCACACACTATACTGTGGCTTACAGTGTATGTATGCAGATGTAGATGTAGGTGTACTCTTAATGTAATATGTGCTGGCTGCATGGTTTGTACTCCAAGTTTCAATAAAATTAGGTACAAACTTTGTTTAATGATACCAGTGCCTACATCTGTACTATTACATAATCAAAAATGTCTTTTCAAGGTAGAGGTTCACCTCTCATGAATGTTGCAGTGAAAACTACCCAACATTGCAGCTATCTCTTATAAATGAAATGAACACTAGAATAATACAGATTTAACACATATACTTATATCTATGCCTACATCTATACTCTGCAAACCATCATGAGCTGCATGGCAGAGGGTACATCTCATTGTACCAGTTACTCGGATTTCTTCCTGTTCCATTCACATATGGAGTGTGGAAGAACGATTGTTTGAATGCTTCTGTGCAGGCAGGAATTAGTCTAATATTATCCTCAAGATTCCTATACGAGTGATAGGTAGAGGGGTTGTAGTATATCCCTAGAGTAATCATTTAAAGCCGGTTCTTCAAACTTTGTTAGTAGACTTTCTCAGGATAGTTTGTCTGTCTTCAAGAGTCTGCCAATGTGTTGTAAATTCAATTGCAATTGCTTTTTAAATGCTCACTGGTCTATAATGCAGACTTTGATAGAAATCTTCTTAATACCTTCTGTGCTTTGAGTGACATTATAACTGTAGGTCACAGAAAAAGACAATTGTTACAAAGATTGCAACATCTGACCATTACAAACATTTCATATAATGTGCAGAAAATATCAGCTTACCTTGCCCTGTTGTTTTGTATAGATTTTTGGACAAGTCCTAATAATTTACAATGTCCTTAATTTTGTAGGCTTTTGAAGATGACAGGTTAATCTGTTAAAACCAGCAAAGTGAAGTAAACATCCCATTTGTGCTGACTGAATTTAATTCTGAAATAAAATGGTAAACACACATCAGCAAAAAATAGTAAGCTATATAATGTGTGTTACACTGTACACATCCTTGTGTACTGCACAAAATCAGAGACTGTTCACAATGTTATGCACAATTTGATAGTGGAGGGAGGATTGTCCACATAGCTCATACATTCTCCTTACTCAGAAGAGAATTGTGAGGATTATGAGCAGTGGAAAGCCAACTGCAGATCTCTTTTCCAGAAATCACTCATTTTACCTCTTGACAGTCTCTACATATTGAGATGTGTAAGTTTGTAAATATTAAACCTGCAAAATTCAGGAAAAATGTGAATGTCCATAATAATGGTTCAAGGCAGAAAACGAATTTCTGTGTTCTAAGAATGCATACTGAATGAAGGCATTCAGCTTTATAACAGTCTTCCATTAGAAATAAAAAAAATATGGAATCTGTATCTTTGTTTAATAGGAATCTGAAAATCTTTTTGATTGACTAATTCTTTTACACTGTATCTGAATTTCTGGCCCATATTGTGCAAAGAAATATGAAATCAATTGCAGGAATGATTTTTGTGAAAGAAATAAACACTAATGTAAAATACATGTGCAAAATGTCCTGTGTTTATACCATCTGTAACTTTGTGAAGTGTAGGCTTTACTTTAAGTGCATGTGTGTGTGTGTGTGTGTGTGTGTGTGTGTGTGTGTGTGTGTGTGTGTGCGTGTGTGTGTGTGTGTGTGCACATGTGTGTTTTTGTGTTTGAGAGAGAGAGAGAGAAAGAGCGAAATGTGAAACTGTAATATCCTTGTAATAAGCATAATAAGCTGTAATCTGTTAATCTGTGACCGCGCCAGCCATTTGTCTTGCACACGTGTGATTGGGATGTGAAACTAAAGTATTATAATGCAAAATCATATTTTCTAATTTCTCATCACATAACCTCATATCATCAACCATCACATCATACTATGACTTGTCCAATATCATAATGTGTGAATTGTGCATCACCATGTACATGACTTGCACAATATTCTGGAGCCAAGTAATAAAAATCATTACTATGTAAATCCCTCCTGTTAAACAGTTTTAGGGCTGTCATGGAGAGGAATTTTGCTGTGAAGAGACAAGAAGTGGTTGTTAATTTTCACTCAGAAGCAATTACCCATTCAAGTTTTCTCTGTCAATTTTTAAACATGCTAAAATGAGAAGTACTCTTGATCCACTGACTAGTGCAGAAGAGAGCAGATGGCTAAGTTCTGTCTTTAACTTTTGTTGTCCTGTCATCCTCAGTTGCATTTGATGCTGTGTTGATAACTATCATTTTATGTCCATGTAATTACAACTGAATGAAAACAAATTTTTCATGCTGTATGTGCTTTTCCTTTATTTCCTTAGCAGCAGCATCAGTGGCCTGAAAGATACACAGTGCAATTTTCAATATGTAAAACAAAATGTACACATTTCAGGTCACTAATGAGACCCTTCAAATAATAAGTTGAAATGCTCATGGCATGAAACATTTGTTTTGTTCAATAGTAATTAGATGGAAACAAAATGATAACTAACAACACAATAAAGATTAAGTACCAGTTCGTTTATTTATTGCTACCACTGATAGTTTGTGTGTTTTTGTACAATCAAAAGTGAGATTGCTTCCACCAAGGAGGAATCTCCACCCCAGGTGATGCCTAAGATACATTAGGAGTTGATTGATTTTTTACTTAAAATTCAGCACAGAAGTGAAACATGTAATTGAGTAGCAATGGTATGGAGATCTTACTGAATTTCCATGTTATTCGATTGTAAAGAAAGTAAGAGTTAAGCTTTCAATTAGTAGTAATTCAGTATTAGGACATCTTAGTGGCCAAGAAAAAGTGCACTAGTATTAAATATTGAACAGGAGGTAAGGTTGTTGAGTGGCAGCAGTTGAATGTGGAAGATATAGATCTCTTTCCTGAATGTATGTGATTGTAATGCAAGAGTAAGGTTTTTAAATAGCATCTTTTCTCTCCTACATTCCCATTAGTTTTTTCTTCTTGAGAAACCCATGAGTTGTGAAGCAAGTTATGTTTTTTTTTTTCAAGTATGCGTGTGTATTCTTGCCTAACACACCACTACCCTCTACCACAAGTGTGTTTTGCTTATTCTGTACTTTTGAAGCACCTTAAAGATAATATTTTTCAATGAACAGTCACTTCCCAATGTAATAATCAGAAACTATGTTTTCATTCCTCTTCTACAATAAATAGCAACTAAAGTAGATATTATGTTTAGTACTCTGTACTGAACACAGCTTTGTAACAGTGCCTAAGAAATTTTGCTAATGCTCAAAATATTTCTTAATTAATTTTCCCATAATTTCATTTTATTTGTATCAGTTGACCTTTTAATGGGGGACTGTTTTTCCTTTATAGGGGTATGACTTACAATTATGACCATCAAATAATTTCAATGAAGAGAAATTTCCATTATGAACAGAAGTTGAAAATTTAGATTACTAGTTTGAAGAGAAGTATTCGATAAATGTGTTGTAGCTCATATTAGTGTTCCATGCAGAACTTGTCCATCTATACATCATACTCCACTACACAACCGTATGTCAATTTATAGACAGTTCACATACCATGGTCCCATTATGAATGTGACAGAAGATTGCCAATTTCACTGTTTTACAATATAAATAATATTCAATCTGTGTGTGAATTGTTTAGGATCTCTGTTGTTGTAAGTTAATATGTTTTAGGACTTTACACCAAGCAATAATTCTTAATTGTGGCTAAGAGTGGAGATTGTTACTGTGTGGAATTATTATTTATGTTATACTGCTACCAGTCACACTTAAATTTGTTTTCCATTTAACTGAACATGGTGCTACACATTTTGAGGCATTTATACACACAAAGGGATATATGTCATTAATGATAAAATGTTTCAATTAATGTAAACTAACATGAAAAAACTATAGCTGCTATTTTGTGCACTGATTTCCTGTGGAATAGCAGAGTTACAGAAATAATTATATACTATTTTGTTTTAATATCAAGAAACCTGTTTAAGGGAAAGAATCAAGCAAGATGTTGTGATGTTTTTATTAAAGTAACACGGGAAAGGGAGAATATTGATGCATTAGTATTGTTCTTCTTTGCTACAATAAATCAGTTTGCTGCCAAAGCTTAGTCGCAAAAGACTAATTCACAATTTTTGAGTACTGTGAAGCTACCACAAAATGGAACATACCTGTTTACATTTCCAAGAGCATACTAATTCACTGGACAAGTAATTATGTGGCAGCAGTGGAATACATCATGTAATGTCTTCTTCAGATTTGAGTACAAACTTCATCTGAAACACTACTGCAGTTCGTATATTATGTAGGCTGTTAAAACAAAAAGACCATCCCTCACTATTTTCAAACTCAGTAAATTAACAACAAATAATTGTCTTCAAATTTGTGTATATGTATGCAATTTAGTGCTTAAATTTTTTATGTTTTGTTTCTTTGTTGGATACTTGGCAATAAGGTCTGTTCATGTTAGTTAAAGCAGCTGATGAATTACTATAAACTAATTGTCTTTTGATTGCAGGGCTGCCCAAGTTGTTCTTCGACCGTTGGTCCCACTCTTGAAGGAATAATTGATACACTAGGTCGTATTACTAGTTCATTAACTGAAGCACATGGTGGAGCACCTGGTGCACCAGCAGTACCAATGAGTGCACCAGGAGCTGCTGCACCAGTATCAGCAGAAGAGCAGGTTGGTCTCATTTTTAATTTTTGCATAGTAAATTGATATTATATTTGTAGATATACATGAACTGCATGTGATTATATTAATTAATTCTCCATTTCTTAAAACAATATTTGGAAATTTGATCTGTGGTTAATGAAACACTGTAAATCACTCTGAACTTCTGACAAATTTTTAAGAATGGTGAGGGGCACAAGTAATATATACAGACATGCAAATATACATGCATTTAATGAGAGGACAGTACAGTTGGTTGATCAAGGCATTGTTGTAGGAACCACCCCAACATTTCCCAGAAATGATTGAGGAGAACCACAAAAAACCTAAATCAGGATGGGAGCATGAGCCTCCACTCTCCAAAGACTATGGCGTATATCTTAACAACTGCACTAAGGAAGTCATTTATAAGTAACTGATTAATGTCGTAGAACAAACAAGGTCAGAAAGAGTATCATTCAAAAGCTCTCAAAGCGTTGTTTCTACAGGTTTTTTCCATCGGCTTATAATTCAGATGATAATCAGTTTCAGATTTTGTGTGGAGAGCTGTGAGAGTCCCATTCCAGGCTTGTAGTACAAAGCACATCTGACGTAATAACATTCATAGTTAATTACGCTCAAAGGCATTTGGTAAAATGCTCTGTTCCCGGCAAAAGGGCATAAACCAGTCACAAAGGGGCAAAAAAGTTAGACTTCCTTTATAGAATTCACCACAGACCTAAGAAAGTATGTTTTTATGAACTTCAAGTAATGAGGGATATATATAGTGTTATACAAGGACAAAATGAAATGTTCTGGGCCTACCAGTGAAAGAAAGTATTTTTAGATGAAAATGCATTTATTTTTTAATGAAATAGCCTTATAATGTGTACAGTGTAAATATAACTTTCCCACACAAATTGCAACTAGAACTGGGTCATATGTGTGCTACCAGTGTTTGTAGGCATCCATTCACTTGCAGTAAAGGTGCTGCACCTTTTGCAAAGAGTTGGTTCATTTTCTGTGTTACCATGAAAGTTGAGTTCTTTCAAAGTGCCATTGGCACAGTTAGTAAAAACAGTCTCAGTTATGAGGAGGCCATGTGTATTTTTATTACTCAACATTAAAAAAGTAAAATATATAAACATGGTGGTAAGAAACAGTTTGAAAAGCTGGTAAGGGCATTCCAAGGTAGGTTATACAGAGAAAAAATTGTTAAGAGAAAAATTCAACACATTGTACCATTTTGTATATGCAAATACATAGTTTTCCCCTTTTTAGTATTCAACCATGTACCTTAATCCTTGTGCCATATGATGCCTTACCTGCTACTTGGGCTCTGAGGGGCAGGCCACCTCCGTAGATACACCTTAATGCTGTCCAACTGTAACTAGGAAGTTAAAACTGCATAGTGAAACTGTTTAAAACTCAGACTCAAGCCTTTCATGGACAGTACATTTATGACCTCAGAGGATATATCACACATTGACTGAGATTAGACTCATCATGAGTGCCTACCCTTTTCTTCCATGCTCTGACCATACCAACTTGGAGCTGTATGCCAGTCTGAGAGGTCTATGATGACATGATCAGTAGCATACTGGTCAAGAATGGGGTCTATTCTGTTTCTAGATTAGATTAGATTAGATTTACTTTCATTCCAATTGATCCATAGTGACGAGGTTCTCCAGGATGTGGAACATGTCAGAAAAACAATAATACATGACAGATATTTACAACTGAAACAAATAAGCTAATGTACCTTCCACAGGTCCCAAGTCATTTTTTTAATGAACACTATATGAAAGAATCATTTCACAAACACTGTTGCACTGAAATTAAAAAAAAGGTTTTTTATTTATAAGGTAATAAACATGTAATAGAACTACTAAAATACTTATTTAAAATGAACACATTACTGCAATGGTGCAGAAGTTAGACTGTACTTACACACACACACACACACACACACACACACACACACACACACGTACTTACAATGAACACATTACTGCACTGAAATGGTGCAGATACACACAAATCAGTTGGTCCTACTGAAAAATTCATCCATGGAGTACAAGGAGTTGGTCACCAATAAATCCTTTAGGCTTCTCTTAAACTGAATTTCATTGGGTGTTAAGCTTTTTATGGCTGCTGGCAAGTTATTGAACATGTGTGTTCCTGAGTAATGCACACCTTTTTGTACAAGAGTAAGTGACTTAAAATCCTTGTTTAGATTATTCTTATTTCTAGTACTGATTCCATTAATTCAGCTGTTGGTTTGAAAAAGTGATATATTTTTAATAACAAATTTCATTAAGGAATAAATATATTGGGAAGCAGTAGTTAGTATCCCTAGTTCCCTAAACAGCCTTCTGCAGGATGTTCTTGAGTTCACACCACATGTAACTCTTACTGAATGTTTTTGTGCCCAGAAAACTTTAGCTTGGCTTGATGAATTGGCCCAAAACATAATACCATATGACATTATGGAATGAAAGTAGGCATAGTATGCCAGATTTTTCATTTTTATATCTCTTATGTCTGACACAATTTGCATTGCAAATAGAGATGTGTTAAGACACTTCAGCAGTTCTGTGGTGCGCTCCTCCCAAGAATTTAACACTGTCCACTTATTTTATCTGCTTGTCATCCTATGTTAGGCATATACTCATGGGACACCCCTTACAAGTTCTGAACTGTATGTAGTGTGTTATTTCAAAGTTTAGTGACAAATAATTGGCTAGGAACCAGTGATTAATGTCCACAAATATTTTATGGCTGATCTTTCTAAGACTACACTCGATTTGCTATTCATGGCAATGTTTGTATCATCAGCAAATAAAACGAACTTGGCATCTGATAATGTTACTGATGAAAGATCATTGATATACACAAGAAAAAGTAAGGGCCCTAAAATGGAACCTTGTGGGACCCCACATGTAATTAGTTCCCAGTTGGATGATGTCTGATAGCTTGATACATGTCTCTTTCCTAATAACACCCTTTGTTTCCTACCAGAGATATAAGATTTGAACCATTTTTGCATCATTTCCTGTTACACCATAATATTCTAATTTACTTAAAAGGATATTGTGATTTACACATTCAAATGCCTTTGACAGATCACAAAATATACCAGTTGCCTGCAATTTTTTGTCTAATGAATTAAGCACATTTTCACTGTAAGTGTAGATAGCCTTCTCAATATCAGAACCCTTTAGAAATCCGAACTGAGACTTTGACAGTATGTTATTTGAGATAAAGTGGTTATAAAGCCGATTGTTCATTACTTTTTCTAAAATTTTTGAGAACGCTGGAAAAAGGGAAATTGGCTGGAAATTAGATGATAGTTCTTTATCTCCCTTCTTAAATGGTGGCTTAACTTCAGCATATTTCAACCATTCGTTAAATATTCCACTGATAGACGACTGGTTACACAAATAGCTTAATACGTTACTTAACCCTGAATCACATTATTTAATACACTTTGTTGATATTTCATCATACCCACTAGACGTTTTCGATTTAAAGATTTTATGATGGACATTATTTCTGCTGGGGTGGTGGGGGTCAAATTCATATTATGGAAATTACTTGAAATGTCTGATCTGAGGTATTCCATAGCAGCATCTACAGAACCTGACAACCCCATCTTTTCAGTAACAGTTATAAAATGTTTGTTGAAAAGTTCTTCAACACTATACACATCTGTCATAAATGTATCATTTACTCTTAATGCTATTTGTCCCTCTTCATGTCTGGTTCTACCGGTCTCCTCCTTCACTATATCCCATACTGTCTTTATTTTGTTATCTGATATGACTATCTTTTCCTTGAAATATATTTCCTTTGATGTTCATATTACAGTCTTTAATATTTTGCAGTATTTCTTGTAATGTACTATAGCATCAACATCAGAACTGTTTCGGATTGACAGATACAGTTTTATTTTTGTTCTACAAGATACCCCTATTCCTTGAGTAATCCATGGCTTCTTTGTAGACTTTGCTGTACCCTTGGTTAATTTTGGGGGAAAACAGTGTTCAAATAAGGTAAGCACTTTATTAGCAAAAGTGTTATATTTTTCATTCATGCCCAGTCCTCCCCATAATTTTAACTTGAGCCATATTGTCGTTACAGAAAATACTCTGAATGATTGAATCATCATTTTCAATGACCATTATGATTGCCATGATAAGTAACAAGCAAACATGTTCAAAATGTTATTGTCCTATTAGATACAGTTGAAATCAGTTGATATACAGTACAGGGAACTCCTCAGAACATACATAAATATCTTATTAAACTACTCTACCTGAAAAAAGTAAAGCACCTGGAAGTGGAGGAGGAAATGGAATGAAACTTCGCAGTTTGATAGGTTATGTGATGTTTTTTAAGTGATTACAATATTTTCAAAGAACTTGGCAGTATGAGAATATATATCAGTATGATGATGCACCTCCTCTGGCCAGGATGCGTACACAGATTTAGTTGGGAAGGGTGTCATCAAGCCATTTAGCCTCTCCTGAAGCAAGCTGGCACACAATAAGTTGTAATTGGTTATTGAAATTCTCAATTTGGGCACTGGAAAGGAGTTGATGTCTAACCCAGTACATGCTCTACTGGTCACAGATCTGAGGAGGTTGGTGGCCACAGAAGTATTTCAGCATCATGCAGAAAGTTCATAGAAGCACATGCCACATGTGGACAAGCAATGTCCTGTTAAAAAATTGCACCATTATACTGTCATAAGAGAGGCAACACATCAGGATGCACAATGATCTCATTGTCAGCATTCCCTCCCACTGCCAGCTTTAACCTGAAGTCATACCCAATGGGTCCCCAGACCATCAAACCTGGAATAACACTTCTGTACCTCTCCAAATATCCTAAGAATGTAATCTCTCCCAAAGTCACCATCACACCTGCTGGTGATGGTCTTCCAGGTTTGTGCAGAACTATGATTCATTACTCACCACAATGCAACATCAGTTGTCAGCAGAAAATGCTTCCCAGTCATGGCACCATTCCAACACAGCCATCAGTGTTAGTTGCAGCTTACATTGGGGTGGGGTGGGGGGGTGGGGGGTGGGGTGGGGGGGTGGGGGGTGGGAGGGGGGGTGGGGGGTGGGGGGTGGGGGGCAGTGACTGGTGCTTGTTTCCAACCAATGGAGTGAGATGATGCAGAATGTTGCAGGGACTCCATTACTTGTTCTCAGATGGCAGGCACAGGTGAGAAGGGGCTACAAAGTGCCTTGTGCACAATGTGGTGATCAAATGTGGTCAGTCAGAATTGTGGCAATGCATGTGCCTGCTATCAAGTTCCCTTGCAGTCCAACATCAGGCCTCTGGCACATTTCAGTGCCCCAGCCAGCTAAATGGAGATCCACAACAAGATCCCTTTCAGACTCTGCCAGGTACTGGTAAGACTGTCTCATTGCTTTTCCTTGTGCTGCATAGTGACTACTCAGCATCTGATGCTGCTTACATCCTTTGTATACCCTCCTTGGCCTGGTTACAACACTACACATGAACAACACTAATGCATTCTGGTGACTAGTCTGTCTCTCACTGAGAACTGAAACTCTACTCATTTACATACCCACTGATGGTTTGTACAGGTACAAAGCTACATTGACAACCAACCATGTCTTCTAGATGCTGCACTTTTTTCATCAGTCCGATTATTAGAGCTACTGAAAACATTTTGTACAGAACAACATAAAATGCTGATTTAGAGAAATTCCATACAAGGAATAGTAAAATTTTTCTTTTAGTGCAGACTAGCACTCTGCACAAATCATGGACTTTGCTAAGGTGGGGAGGCTTGTGTGCCTTAGTGATAGTGATAGCCAGCCCAGTGACATCATAGGTGCACCCACAATGGTGGACAGCTTAACCTGTGGTTCCTGAAAAGGGGCAGAAGCCTTTCCAATAGTTGGGGCAACAGCCTGGTTGATTGACTGATGTGACCCTGTAAAATTAGCCAACCCGGCTTTGCTTTACTAGTACTGTGAACAGCTTAAAGTGAGAGGAGACTGTAGCCATTTTTTTCCTGGGGTTGTTAAGCTCTACTGTACAACTGAATGATGATGGCAACCTGTTGGTAAAATATTCTGAAGGTAGAAGACTTCTCCATTAACTCTTAAGGCAAGGACTGCTCAGGAGGATGTCATAATCAGGAAAAACAAACCTGCCATTGTATGTGCCAGAATATGGAATGTTAGATTCATTGATCAGGTAAGTAGTTAGGGAATTTTAAAATGGAAATGACTGGGTTGAAATTAGTGAAACATGGTGGAATGAAGAAAAGGACTTCATATCATGTGAGTACATAGGTATCTACACAAAATCAAATATGGGCAACACAGTAGTAACCCTAATAAAGGATAGAAAAGTAGAAATGCAAGTAAGCCGCTATGAACAGCATAATGAATACAGTATTGTAGCCAGGACAGACATGAAGCCAACACCCACCACAGTAGTACAAGTTTATGTACCAATTAGTTCTGTGATGAGATAAAGGAAATTATTTTGATATTTAAGGGCAACAAAAAACTAATTGTGGTGGATGACTTGAATTTGATAGAAAAAATAGTAGGGTAATGTGGACTGGGGGAAGAGGAGTCATCATGTATAATTTTGCCCAAAGCATAATTTAATCATCACCAACATTAAAAATCCTGAAAGATAACTGTACACGTGGGAGACACCAGGGAACACTGGAATGTTTCAGATTGACTGTACAGGGGTTGGAAAGAAGCATTTCATATTTTGAGAGATAGGAGTATGGACCAAAACAAGAAAAAAAGTCCAGTAAACATGAGCTCTGAAATACATACCTTAATGGCTATGAGCACTCGGTCATTTTGACTACTGTGAAACACATCTCTGTTGCAACTTCTTTGCTATTATAAACAACCTACAGAATGTAGTAAACAAATGAGTAAACAGATGAGAACACATTACTCTGTTACTGTTAAACATTAGGGCTTCTAATGTAATATGCTTGCAATTACTTATGTTTTGCACGTGTGAAATATTGCTAAAGGAGGTGCTCAGTATAGTGTCTTACTGCAGCTGGTCTTCCTATCTGTGAATGTCACAATAATAATCTACATAATTTTCTCTTTGAGTCATCATCATTTATTTACACAAACATGCACACTCACACACACACAAAATTTACACCGCCAAATTGTTCCACCACCACCAGCCATTTGCATTCACTGCCATCAAAACTTCCCTCCAAAACCCATCTCTTCCAAAGAACAATTAACTGACAAACATTAACATATTTGGAAATGGAAAATTAATGAATTAACACTTAAAATTAATATCAGTAATCATGTCACACCAGACAGTGTGTAATTAAGATCTGCACATAATATAAAAGTTATTTGAATTAACCGTTAAAATTATAATATCAATAATTATGTCACATCAGATAATGAATAATTAAGATCTGCACATACTATAAAAGTTATATGCATAAAACTGAAAGTAGACACTAAGATCTACACATAGTATTCAGGAGGATAGAAATGGGGAAATGGTTCCATTTCAACACCCCCTCTCCCCCCGAAGAGCTTTTACTAACGTCAATTATTGGAAAGCTCTTGTACAAACAGCAGACGGATTTTATGTGAAATTTGGAAAAGTAAGAAAATTACAGTACCAGTGGTAGATGAACTACTCAATGAAATGATCTACTTGTGAGTTTTAACCCTTTAAGTGCTTTGGATGTGTTAATGAGCACGCCTTTGTACCTGTCCCTGTGTGCTCTGAACATGTTTACATGCACCACTAGTCCTCCTACCTGGTACTCTGAACGTTTGTATGTGGTAGAAGGACTGGCGGCACACGTTAACATGTTCAACAAAAAACTGTATTAAATGGTGTTAGGCACCTGAACAAAAGAAACCAAAAAGCAAAAGTAATGTAAAACTAATAAAGTGGCATTAAAAAGTTTGTTCTACAATTCTATAAGGAAATTGGCATAAGACAGAACTATAAATTTTTCCATACATTGGTGTGAGGCAACGAAACATATTTTACCAAACAAGTTAAACAGTGAACATTTACTAGAATGTAACAGAAGATAATAAGTATGAACTACATTATAAATTATTTACAGATGTTTTCTTTTTACATAAATTCAATTTTGTGAGAGACAGAGTCTCTTGCAGACAGGTGTCTGCTCTCAAAAATTGGTCCTTTATATTAGCTGGTCTCAGGTACACTACTGACTTTTCAGTTCCTGAAACTAGTTTTATCAGGTTTCATTCCATTTGAAAATACTGCTTGCACAATCATTTAAATCAGTATCCTTTTACCTTAAACGTTACATGTTTTCCATTTATCATGTTTGCCCCTCATGGTATAATGAACGTTTATTTATGTTTGCATTTGTGTCTTTACTTCTGGCATGAAATCAGTCAGACTACTTTTAAGCCAAACCCAGGTATATATACAAAATGTAGAAAATACACTAAACAAGATAAATGAAAAAGGCACAAAATATAAATAAGAAAAATCATCACAGGATAGTTTCATTCTGACATGTCCCCCTCGGTGATTATGGAAAAGTCAAATCCAGGTGTGGTTCCAAATAGCTAAGTCAAGATAATCCCAACTCCCTGAATCTGAATATCTTGCTCAACTCATCTCGATAAACATTTCAGGTAAACGGTATGGGTAGTGGAAATGTGGGTTTGCTATAATCAATGTAGTGAGTGTGAGTGTGTATTTAGAATCAATAGCCACAACACTGTTCCCATCATGTGTTAAAATCGTTAATATCATGTCATGTTTGTGCCAAGTAAGATTTTGTTACCTTCTTTCAGCATCTCAGGATGCACAGTGTCATCTTGAGGTTTCATGAAGAATTAGTCATACATCGAAGTGATATGTGTGTTAACTGTACATCACAACAACAACCAATCGGTTATGAATTCTGATGTTTGTTAGCCAGATATTATTCCATCTCAAAAGATCATCAAATAAGCTTACCCTGTACAATGTAAGGGAAATTAATGTAAAATAGTAACACAAAATCATCAAAAAAGCTTAAACTAACTTTTTTTAAAAATACAATAGTATTATCCAAGTTATGTCATTGAAACTGTACAGTCTAAGGACAAATGTCAATTTTTATTTTCAGTCTCAGTAGTGTCAAACTTGTTCCTCTAAGAAAATCATCTCCTCCAATTCATATTATATCTTGTCTGTTCTAAGCAAAGTTAAAATCATCTAATCTAAACACATCATAAATCCTTAAGTTAAAATTACCGCCCCCCCCCCCCCAATCCTGTTGCTAAGGGTGAAAAAAGATGCAATTTGTTGCCATACAATGAAAAACAAATGAACCACAAGCAAAAAAAAAAAAAAAAAAAAAAAAAAAAAAAAAAAAAAAAAAAAAAAAAAAACCTTAAATGATATCAACAAATGTAACATGTTCATTCAAGAATGTGTAGCACAAATATTGAAAAGGCTGGTCATTCACTGACCAAATCATCCAGAAATCCTAAAGCTATACAAAACATCCACCAGCGTGATGGTATCAAGCAAAGTCACCAATTCAAAACATCACACAATCAACTCAATCTTCTGCTGTCACCCCTGGATCGAGCAGCAATAATATTCACAAAACCAATGTCATCAAATAACTGTAGTATATGCCAAAATAAGCATGGAATATGTTACACTTAACAACTCATCTTTGCTATAAAGCAGTGTGTTCAAGTAAGAACAGAATCATCATGAAGGTGTTGAAAAGCATCTTCAGAGTCAAAATTTCTTATAGCTTTCTCAGATATCATAAGCTGATGTACAAATATATAATAATTTCTTCATCAATCTACATTCTCAAATTCTCAATCCAAGTCATCTTAGTGCTGAAAAGTGTATGCTGTATCTCCTTTTCAAATGTAACATTCACAGATTTTCTAAAGACAAAATTCACCACTTTCAAATGTATGCAAAACAACAACAAATAATCAGATATGTTAATCTGTGTCTGAGTGATGTGGTACTGAAGTATAACTTTTTGATACATATGGTTTTAGATGCACTATGTTTCTCAATGCAAACACTTTCCTGGATCTAGGATAGAGGAGGCTGAATGCGTTGGGATGTGGCATTTTGCAAATTTCGAAAGAACCAATACATATATCACAAAACTTTTTGATCGCCTTATTTATAGCTTTTGATTTCTCATAACTTTTTGTTAACACCAGATCATCAACTTTGTACTGAATCACCATAACATTTTTGTCATGCCTTAACTTCTTCTTTCTGTGATAAATCTCCATATTTCCCCTCAGAATGTCTTCTGTCTCATCAGGAGACAACTCAGTGTGCTTGGGAAACTTTACTAAATCGTACAATAAATTAGTTGTTTTCTTATTGTAATGTATCTCGTAAGGAGAAAATCCAGTTGTTGTGTGTTGCAGATGGTTGAGAATTTCTTCAAATCGTGTTACATATGAGTACCAATTTGAATGATCTTTGGAACAGTAAGTCCTACAAAGTTGACCAATCTCACGCATGTATCTTTGAGTAGGATTGCAAGATGGTGAGTAAACAGAAATGCAAATATGTTTGATGTTCAGATCTGTCATAAACTGTTTCCATACATGTGAGATGAACTGGCTTGCATTGTCAGATAATATAGCTTTAGCTTTGCCAGCATTGGTGAAATAACCACTTTCAAAACACTGTATAATTTCCATACTGGTAGTCTTTTTCAATGGGTACAATGTAACTAATTTACTAAACAAATCAATCACAACAAAAATGTAAACTGTATCCTTCTTTGGAATGAGATAATTGTCCAAAGAAGTCAACACCAACTAACTCAGATTTACCTCTGGGTATAACACTATTTAAAAAACCTTTATGGCACTGATTTGTTACTTTTTCTCTCTGGCATCTATCACAAGAAGGTAGCCAAATTGTACCCTCCTGGATATATTATTAAAATAAACATTTTCTTGTAACTTTTGAGTGCATTTCATACTACCACAGTGGCCGAAACTCTCATATATAAACTTAAGAGTAAGTCTATGTGTTGTTTGGGCCAACATACATTCCAATTATCAGAGTCTGGTCTGTGTTTCCTGAACAAAATACCCATATGCACCTGGTAATATTTTACAACTTTATCCTCACCTTTCTTATCGAGTAAGCTTTTCACCAATTTCAAGTCCTCATCTTGGTTTTGGTGTTTCTGTAATTGTTCACAAATTTTTCTAATTTCTCGCTCACACTTCACTCCCTTAATAAACATAAATCTAAAGTTCTTGTCCACCTGAATCTCGAAGTTCTCCTGATCATTACCATTTGGCAATCTAGATAAGGCATCAGCAACACAATTTTGCTCACCTTTAGTATGTGAAATAGTGTAATTGAATGGCTGAAGAAACAATGCCCAGTGAGTGATTTGGTTATGATACAGTTTACATTCCTGTAAACAGCTCAGAGCTTTGTGATCAGAGAATATGATGACTTTATGTCCAGTGAGATAGCTCCTAAATTTCTTGAACCCCCTCACAATTTTGAGCAACTCATTCTCAGTGACTATGTAATTCCTTTCGTGTTTAAGTAAACTCCTGCTTGCAAAACTTACTTTACATTTTACCACCTGTTCCTCCTCCTGTTGAAAACAATAGGCACCAAGTCCATACTCATAACTATCTCTCACAAGGCAAAATGTTTAGGAAAGGTCAGGCCTACATAGAATCTGACTATTGCAAAGATGTGTTTTGATCTCATCAAAAACTGTTTGACATTCTGTTGAACATTTCAATAACGTGTTCCTTTTCAAGAAATGAAGTAAACATAGTTCATTCAGGACTTATGATCTGATGTATTTACGGTAGAAGTTACATAACCCATAAAAGGATTTCAATTCCTTTTTATTCCTGGGTCTGGAAATATCAGCAACAGCTTTAATTTTATCTGCATTGGACAGAATTCCTTCCTCACTGATGGTGTGACCCAAGAAGTTCTAAGATTCAATCCCAAATCTACATTTAGCCAATTTGAGGGTCATACCTCCTTTTATGAATTTCATTGCTACCTCCTTAATTGTCTCGATATGCTTGTGCCATGAATTACTCATTATGAGAATGTCATCAACATAAATACCCAGCTTGAATAGTATCTCACTACCTAACACTACAGCCATGGCTCTTATAAATTCTGCAACTGATACATTGAGACCAAAAGGAACTACACAGTACTGGTAACCTTTTCCAGAGAATAAAAACGCAGTGTATTTTCTGGAACTAGGATCAAGGTGCAATAGGCACCCGCATGGCGCCATGGAACTTGTTTAATAATTCTTCCATTAACTATGAGTGATCTGTTTCCGTTTCCAAATATTTGTTTAGATGTCTGGAATCAATTGCAAGCCTGACTACACCAATGTTTTTGGATGCAACAACCAGGGATTGTTGTAGTGACTTATGCTTCTTTCAATAGTTCTTCACTCTTGCAACTTTTGGAGTTTCCTCTCCACAGTCTATTTCTGACATATAGATACTGAGTACAGTCTTATGAAGAAGGGCTGATGCTGCTTTAGCCGAAGTGTACAAGAGTAGTTCTGAACCCTATCTGGCTTTTCACTGAAAATATCTTCAAACTCTCTCAATACACTTTCAAGTTCAGATTTTTCATACTCAGTAAGCCTATCAGCCTCATTCACCTTTCACTGACCATATGATCAAAGTCTTTAACAGTAACATCAACACCCATAAAATCAGCTAAAACCCCCTTCTTACTTGTACCTCATAGCACACACTTTGTTAGTTGTAGAATCACCAGTTCTTAGCTATAGCTTAGTATGACCAGAAAATTGAACTTCACTCTCACAACAGTCAATTTTTTACCAAACCTTTGAATTACCCCAGTCAAAAGATATATTACTCTTTAAGATCCGATCCATTCCCCCTCATTGAGATTACTGATGATCAGGCAACGTTGCTGAAACACAGTTTTTCCTATATGGAAGGTAATTAAGGCTTGTTTATTAACCACTTTGCTGTACTTACCAGTTGCACCTTTGATTTTAACTCCTGAGATAGGAAACTTAATGTAGTTAGGATTATTCCTTACTCTGTCTCTAAATTTCTCAACACAATTGGAATTGCACTGCCGAGGTCAATCAGATGTAATCCTGTCCAGTTACCAACTGAAATCTCTATGTATGGGTTACCCACAAAATTATGTTGTTCTGTAAGATTATCTTCTCTCAATAAATCATTCTCAACCTCTTTAAAGTCTCAATCACATAACTGGTTTACACTGTTGTTGGACATTTGTATAGGATGAACGGGTATCTCTGTGTTACTTACATCTTCACTTAATTGATTTGATTCACAATTACAGATAGGACTGGAATGAGCATTTAACTGACTGTTCATATCTAGTTGAGGATCATTCATGTTATCTGTAGCAACTTCCCTACAGTTTCTAAAGTATTCCTTAATTCTACTGTCAATCTCAGTATATTGGCTACTTATGTCCTGGTTTGCTACAATGCCACTTACATGAATTTGGATTAGTTGGCTTTCCTGCATTGAATATTTCTAAGTATACCATTCTGCCCAGCACACTCAAATCTATTGTTTCAATTTCTACATTTTAAACATTTCCCCAGATTCCATCTCTCTACTTACATCTAGCATTCCCCGCACTCCCACCTTCTACATGCTTCCTAAAGACCATAAACCCAACCACCCAAGACACCCCATTGTGGCCGGTTACTGTGCCCCCACTGAGAGAATCTCTGCTGTCATAGACCAGCATCTTCAACCTATTACCTGGAACCTATCCTCCTATATAAAAGATACCAACCATTTCCCTGACCAATTCTCCACAGTTCCTGTCCCTTTACCACATGGTGCCCTGCTCGTCACTATTGATGTCACCTCCCTGTACACTAACATTCCTAATGCCCATGGCCTTACTGCTGTTGAACACTACCTTTCCAGATGCCCTATGGATTTTAAACCAACAACCTTCTTCCTAGTCTCCATGACCAACTATACCTCACTCACAATTACTTCTCCTTTGAAGGCATTACCTACAAACAAATCCATGGTACGGCTATGGGCACCTGCATGGCAGCATCCTATGCTAACCTATTCATGGGCCATCTAGAGGAATCCCTCCTAAAAACCCAGAATCCAAACCCCTCACCTGGTTCAGGTTCATTGATGACATCTTTGCTATCTGGATGGAAGGTGAGGACACCTTATTCACATTCCTCCATTCCTCCAGAACCTCAACAACTTCTCCCCCATTTGCTTCACCTGCTCCTACTCAACCCAACAAGCCACCTTCCTAGATGTTGACCTTGACCTCAGAGATGGCTACATCAGTACCCCCATCCATATCAAACCTACTAAGCACCAGCAATACCTCCATTTCGACAGCTGCCACCCATTCCATACCAAGAAGTCCCTTCTGTACAGCCTAGACACACGTGGTTGTCACATCTGCAGTGACGAGCAGTCCCTCTCGAAATATACCAAGGGTCTCACTGAAGCCTTCACTGACCGTAATTTTCCTCCCATCCTTGTACAAAAACGAATCTCCTGTTCCTTATCTTTCCAGTCTCCAACCACCTCCCAAAGTCCCACAGTCCGGCCACAGAAGAGCATTCCCCTTGTAACTCAGTACCATGTGGGACTGGAGCAACTGAATTACATTCTCCGCTAGGATTTCGATTACCTCTCGTCATGCCCTGAAATGAGAAATGTCCTGCCCACTATCCTTCCCATCCCTGCCATCCACCGAACCTACATAATATACTCATCCATCCTTACACAACCCCTGCTCCCAATCCCTTACCTCATGGCTCATACCCCTGTAATAGACCTAGATGCAAGACCTGTCCCATACATCCTCCAACTACTCCAGTCCGGTCACTAACATCACCCATCCCATCAAAGGCAGGGCTACCTGTGAAACCAGTCACGTGATTTACAAGCTAAGCTGCAACCTCTGTGCTGCATTCTATGTAGGCATGACAACCAACAAGTTTTAATTTCTTTTATTTCTCTCCTTTCCGCTACTTACCCCCCACCCCCTCTGCAACTTCTCTCCTGCCCTCCGTCTAAACTGCAACACTTGACTGTCCGCCACTCCCACCATACTATCCCTCCCCCTACCTGCCCCAGCCTCCTCCTTACCCCCACCCAGTCGCCACTCCCATCATGCACTGGTGGTGCTGTTCGCAGTGTGGTCTCAGCTCTCTGAGACTGCAGATGTGTGTGCAAGTTGCATTTATGTCAGAGAGAGAGAGAGAGAGAGAGAGAGAGAGAGAGAGAGAGTGTGTGTGTGTGTGTGTGTGTGTGTGTGTCTACTGGTGAGAAAGGCCTTAATGGCCGAAAGCTTTAATTGTGTGAATCTTTTTATTGTGTCTATCGCGACTCAGCATCTGCGCTATGTGGTGAGTAGCAACTTTCCTTCTCTGGTATTGTTACATTCCATCCTGGATTTTCCATTGTTTGACATTTTCAACAGAATCATTTATCTTGTCACCCCTTTCTTGAGTGTCACCCACTTCAAACAGGATAGAATTCGAACAAGCTGCCCTACCTTCATTATCATAAGCTTCAGCATTTGCATGTTTAGAACACACAAGATTAGCAATCCATAGAAATCACAGTTTTTGTCATCACTATAAACAGAAGAATCAGAAAATAAATTTGTTAAGACACCCTCCTCCGATTCATATTCAGGTACAATATATTTCTTTCCACCAAACAGTTTCCTTAGATACATGTTCCAAAACTTACTTTCAACAACAGCTGCATTTACTGGGTACTCATACTTACAATTATTTGATACCTCCTCATGTGTATTCAGAGTTGCCTGGTCGTAAAATCTATTAGTTTCCTCCGCTTGACAGGCCTCAAGTGAAGGAATTGTTGGTCTTCCTGGTTATGAGAGTTGTGATTATAGTTCCTATCACCATTCCAATTAAATTGATTGTCATGGTTTTTGTTGATGTGGCGGTTCCTTCTGTGTCTGTTGTGAAAGTTATGCTCGTTATGATTATCAGAACCACCATTCTGGTTACCGCTTATGTTATGTGAATTTTTGTATCTGTCCTCCTCATCCAAAGCTTTTCCTAATTTATCAACATGCCTTAAGAAATTATCAATTGAGTCATCAGGACTGCAAGCTAGGCAAGATTGAGATCTTCTGGGCAGATATCTTCTTAAAGCATCTATAAGTATTAGATCATCTAGTGGTTTGTCATGGTGAGCAAGATTACGCAGCTGTATTTCACAGAACTCCCTCATCAAAATATCACCAGGCCTGTAATTGTTACCATTTAAAAGTACACTTTTAATGCCAGTCTGTTTGTCTGCTGACCAGAATTTGTTTAAGAATAACTGCTCAAATTCTTTAAACGAAATTTCAGGTTTAATATACTGATTGGCCCAAGAGGGTTTCGCCATCAAGAAACCATTTTACTAATTTTATTTTAACAGTCAGACATGCCAGCAGGAAAGCTATCTCTACATTGACAGATAAAATCAACCGGGTGCATTTTAAAATCCCTGGGAAAATATTTAAGTAATAAGTTGCAGGATGGTACAAAGCCACCGTTAACTTGTGGGTGCATCATAGTCAATTCTACATTGTTCAGACAAGATTCGAAAGTTTGAATATTTTCAGAGTCAACATTTATGTAATGGTTAACATTTGAAAAATGTCCCTGCATTTGATTATTGTTCAGTTTTTGTCTTTCCTCAGTAAAGGTGCTTTTTTGCTTGATGTATTGATTCATAACCTTGAACTCTACAATGCGTCTATTGAGTTCTTTGTAAATGGTATCCTCAGTATTCTTTACATGGGATTCTACATTTACCAACATATCTTTAACTGTTTGAAAGGCTAAGGAGTAGATTCGCATATCTGACTGATTTCTAATAGAGTGCCTGTTACACATTCATTAGTATCTTTAATATCTTACTTAATTGTACTAACAGATTCATTCAGGCTATCAATAGTATGATTTAAACCTTTAAATTTGCTATCAATATCCTCTTTCAGCTCGTTTTTGTCCTTTTGTAAACCTTGTTGCTGGATCCTTGTTGTTTTTTTTTTAACAGTTTTGTTAAGTTTGCTAGTAAACCAGATGCTTGCTCTTTTGGTCCGAATCCCAAAAATGGTGGGCTTTCTGATGACTGCTGCTGGTTTGGTGTCAACTTGTGGATATGTTGTGGTGGAGTAGATGTTTCTCCTGTAACATCTACATTCTCGGAAATAGACATGGTGATGGGTAAAAGCAATAGTTAACCTAAATTCTTTGGGATATAGGTTGCTCCACTAGGAAAGAGAATCCTAGGTCTTACTGCAGCTGGGCTTCCTATATGTTTATGTCATGAGTCAGCATTCAACTGCCATTGAAACTTCCCTCCAAAACACGTAATGTTAGACCGGTATTACACTATCATATTTCTTTGTCAAAGTTGATATGTCAAATTTTTATATCAAAGAAATTTGATGCTGTAATAGGGAATTTTTTAAAATCTCCCCTGTCATCAAATAAATATGATCAAATCCAGTACCTTGCTGTAGATTTGATCATAAAAGTCGCTTGTCTTCCATTCACTGCAATGTGAAATGTTACCACTTTGAGTGCTAGCGTCACTGCAGCATTCTGTCACCAGTAGTGTGTTTGTAAACATGGCTGCAAAGTTTGTGCCATCAACTACAAAATTAATAGAAATGTATGAAGCTGAAGAGGTGCTTTCAACGTGAGGCACCTTTAGTACAACAATAGATTTCTGATCTCTCCAGTCTTCTTAATCTATTTTTGTATTCAGGATGCCTCACATTGTAAACTGCCTCATCAGCTCCATGCATTTCTATCAATTTTGTAGTTGTGGGACACAAAATATAATTTTTACTTTGACTTACAATAAAAATAGTTCTTAGTGCACATAAAGTGTATTGAACATTTATTTACTTTCAGATATTGGTCCTCTAGTGCTTTATAAATTGCTTTGATATTATTATAGTTAATGTGCACTGTGGTATTCGAGCGCTATACCGTAAGCTAGAGTACCTCTCTCCTGTAGCAAGAAATCAGAGTGTTACTGTGAGCCTGTCTTCTGCAGATATAGAAATTCTTAAGTGAGTATTGTGCTTTGTGATATGATGAGGCACTTTACTGAGCAAATGTTGAAATGTATGCTCATCCATTTGTGGTTATCATGCCTGTAGTTGAGAGATAACTCACTTTGATATGAAATATAAATTTATTGAACACTTGTACATACGACAGTTATGACTGTTACACCTACCACAAGCAGAAAGTTCATGCCATACTTGCTAGTACAAAGAATAAGGTTCCCAAAGATAGGGTGCTCTGCACTAGAGATGCCCCTCCCCCCTGGAAGTGGGGAGCACGGCGGAAGGAAGGCTTATAGGATGAAGTTGTAATCTTGGTGGGTGTAGGCGGTGGCCAGCGCAGAAAGTGGGGGCAGCAGTGTCAGCAGTGCTGCAGCCCGGTAGTTCCAATGGCTGCACATGAGAGGTGATGGTGGGCAGAGACGAGTCAGCCAAAGACAGGGTGGCTGTGTCGGGAGGAAGGTCGTCACTGAGGGACCATGCTGGTTTAATTCTATAACTGAAACTGTCTGGGGCCATCCGTGGAGGTGGATGATAAATGTGTTGGTAGCGCAGTGTAGCACATGGTGAGGGCCTGAATAGTGAGGCTGAAGGGCTGCCCGCACAGTGACATGCCGCAGCATAACAAAGTCACACATAACTAGGTCCTTGTGGACGAACACAGGGGGGAGGGGGGGGGGGGGGGCAGGGCAGGGGGGTGCTCAGGTGCATGACTTGCATGCAGACATGCTCGACCAGGGTGGGAAGATCCTCGGATACAGCAGGAGGTGAATCCTCGACGAGCTCGGCGAGGAGAAGGAGTGGCTCACCATACAGAACCTCAGCGAGCAAGGTATTAAGATCTTCCTTATGAGCTGAGCGAATACCCAGCAGGACCCACAGGAGGGCCTCCAACTATAGGCCTCTGTGGCACATTAGGGTGGCCTTGAGTGTGCAGTGCCACCACTCGACGAGGCCATTTGCCTGCAGGCAGTATGTGGTATGAAACTTGGCAACGCCGCAGAGTTTGCAGAGTAGTGAGAAGAGTGGGAATTCAAATTTGCATCCCTCACCGATGGTGAGAGATAGGGAACAGCCAAAGTGAGCAACCCACGCCAAGATGAAGGAAAAGGCGGCAGTCTCAACCATGATGTCAGTAACCGCCTTGACCCGGCGGGTCACACGGTCAGTAACCGACAAAATATATCTGTAGCCCTCAGATGGAGGAAGAGGACCAATGACTTTGATATGGACGTGCCGGGAACACCCCTTAGGGATGTCAGACTTGCCCAGAAGAGGTTGGGCGTTCCTGCCGACCTTGCAGCGCTGGCATGGAATGCGCATATGGCTCCAAGCGTGACAGTCATGCTTGACTACAGCCCAGACAAAGCACTCCATAACCTGCCACATTGTGACTAGTGTCCCAAGGTGAGCTAATCCATGCAAGGTGGGAAAGACTGTATAGCGAAGCGCGGCGCAGACCGAGGGTGAAGTGTGCCCATAGAGGTGTCACAATGGACAGGGATACAGTTTATCTTGATACAGTTCATCTAGGTCATGGTTGTGTCTGATCCTCCATTCACCTGTGTTTGATTCCAATATGGGATCAAATATTTTCTGCAGCACTTTCCTCTCAAATCTGAAAAGTTTATGAAAATCTTGCTTTCAGATACTAAACATTTCACAGCCATAATGTTCCACAGGTTGTGTCAGAATTTTATATAACTGGACCTTGGATTGTTCCGAGGGGCATGCAGACTGAAGTAGTTGTGTTGGGCTGTGGTTTCCTGCATGTATCCTGGCATTAATCTCTACTTAGCACAATGAGTTTTCCATGAAAAGTGTTTACATGCATTTAAACCATGAACTCTGTTGTAGTATCAGTCTCCACCCACCCGCCCTGCTTCTTCCTACAGTGAATGTAGCCATGCTGAGTAGGCAGATATAATTAGTGTAGGCACAATCTAGATATGCCAGATTCTTGTCTTCAACTTGGATCCCTTCAAAGGTCGCTTTAGAAGTCTCACATATGATCTCTTCAAGGGCAAAATTGAAGCGAGTAGGAGACAAACCATCACCTTGCCTAAAACCTTCTGTTACTCAATTTTCTATCTTCACATTTGTCGATAATTCAGAAGTAGAACATACATTATTCCCATTTAAATGAAAATCAAAACTGAGATATATAAATTTTTGTTTCAGGCTAAACTTCAGTCATACTGACACACATATTATTTAACATTTCCAACTTCCTTTTGTGTCCACTTGTACTACTCTCTTCAAAATGTTTATCTGGGAGTAAAGATGAAATAAGAGTAATGACCCATTTGCAATTACAATATTAGTTCACTTATTACAATCAATTCTCAATACATATCCCATGAGCAGTAGGTCACTTAGTAAATCGTTTGAAATTTCTGCTTAGATACCATAATATTTGCTGTCTCAAATGCTGTTCACTGTTGGCATTAACTACTATTATTTTGTCTGTCTTTGTTTTCTGATGTTGAACAGAAAGTGTGCTTCCATCAACTGGCAGAAGCTTCTCTCTACATGCAAATGCAGTTACATAGAAAATAAAGAGAAATGGAAAATTTCTGTTGATTTCTCACCTCTTCCCACACTCTTACTTCAATCAAGATTATTTTGTTCAAACTTAGCACCTTATTTACAATGTTCCAAGGCATCTATTTGTAACCTATTCCCATTCGAGACAAAATATGCTGGAGTAGAGAAAAACAATTTCATTGGGTCCACTTATAAAACTTGTTATACCACATCAGGACATGTATTCCTCTGACACCTGTAGAAGATGTAAAGACACCAATATGATTTGTTGACTTAGAAAAACCTCTTGACAAAAATGAAAGAACAATAGAGAAGTGTCTGGATTAAAAAGGACGTAAGACAGGGATGCAGTCTTTCTCCCCTGTTGTTCAGTCAATACAGTGAAGAAGAAATTAAAGAAACAAAAGAATATTTCAGGGGTTGGATTGAAAATTCATGGTGAAGGGGATACCAGTGATAAAGGATTTAATAATGAATTGCTGTCTTCAGTGAAAATGAAGAAAAACTACAGGACTTATTGAATGGAATGCAGTCAAATTATCACAGGATATGGATTGACAGTAAACTAAAGGAACACTGAAGTAATAAGGAGGAACAGAAATGAAATTAGAAAAAAAATCACATCATCCAAGAAGCTGACTGCCACATGCATAGAAGACATGTTGAAAGAAGTGTACTAGCACCCAAACCTAACCCTTAATTTGAAGAAGAAATTTCTGGCTAAGTATGTCTGGAGCACAGCATTATATGAAAGTGAATCATGGACAAAGAGAAAACTGGAAAAGAAGAAAAGAGAATTTGAGATGTAGTGTTACAGAAGGATGTTGAAAATTAGGTGGACTAATAAAATAAGAGATAAGGAGGTTCTCCATAAAACCAGCAAGGAAAAGCATATGTTGAAAACACTTGATTAGAGTAAGTGACAGGATAATGGAACATTAGTTCTCTACATTGGGAAATAACTTTGAGAGTACTGGAAGGAGCCACAGAGAATAAAAACTACAGGGGAAGAGTGAGATTGGAAATATCCAGCAAATCACTGAGAAGGGGTTACAGCCTATTCTGAGTTGAAAAGGCTGGCACAGGGGAGGAAGTCAAGGTGGGCCACATCATATCAGTCATAAGACTGACCATGTATTGATTCTTTGTACATCCATAGTTGAAATGGAAGACAGTGAGACTTCATCTGGTATAAATTTATATTAAAAAACGAAGAAATTCCTCCAGCTCTATTTACGGTGTTGATTTTATTTTGGCAACTAGTTTCAATGTTGTAACATCATCTTCAGGCCCATACACTTGTTGACGTCAAGTGCATGTGGCTGATACTAGAAGTCAGTATTGATTAGCCCAGAATTTAAGAAAGAGTTAGTAGAATGATGTGTTGTATCTATAAATTGGAAAATCTGAGGTTAGCTCTTTAAAGACAGTGCCAAATACCAAGCAGGAGCGTAGGAAAAACATCTATGGCTGTAACTTGGCTATGGCAAATTCATGTGTGCAGAATGAGTGATGGTATTGATGTAAACAAGTGAATTATAAGGTGTGTCTGACAAGTTCAGTGAATGCTCTCAGAAAATATAGGAAACAGAAGTTACAAACAAAATACCTTTACTGGCCTTCAAAGTAATCACCATTAGCTACAACACACATCTGACACTGGTTGTAAAGTTGTTGGGAACAGCCAGCAAATGTTTCTTGTGGACTCAGTTGAAGCACTATGGTCATGTGGTGTTGGATACCCACAATGCCTGAAAATGTTTGTGAACAACAGCGCTTACATTGTCTTTGCTTATCGTCAACTCTTCTGCTTTCATTCTCAGAGACAGCCACCATTCATCCACAAGCATACATCACACTTGCATCATTGGAAAATGGAGCAACATGTTAATGTGAGCTTTGTTTCTGATTATGAAAAATAGCATTGGAGTCTCATAGAATGTTAGTGCAAGTGTATGATGATAAAGAAGTGCACAAAAAGTATACGTTTCAGTGGTTTAAACATTTCAGAGATAGAAAGGATGTTGTTGAATATAGGCTATGTCCTAGTCAACACTCACAATCCCAGACAATGTCAAACTAGTGCTTGGATGCTCACAGATGATCAGTGACTGTCTTCAAGAATGAGAGCTGAGTAGCTGAAAATAAGTAAAGACAGCGTAAGTGCTATTGTTTGTGAACATTCACAGATATTGCAGATAGCCAACTACTCATGACTGTGATGCTTCGAGCAATTCCACAAGATGGGTTTGCTGGTAGTTTCCAACAGCTTTACAAACAAAGTCAGAATAGTGTTGTAGCTAATACTGGTTACTTTGAAAGCCAGTAAAGGCATTTTGCTTGAAACTCTTGTTTCCTTTGCTTCACTTACACAGACACCTTGGAAGACACCATACGGTGCGTGGCAGAGGGTACTCTGTACCACTATTACCTAGTCATTTCCTTCCCTTTTCCACTCTCAAATCGAGTGAGAGAAAAATGGCTATCCATATGCCTCTGTATGAGTCCTAATTTCTTGTATCTTATCTTTATTGTCCTTATGAGCAATGTATGTTAAGGCCAGTAGAGTCGTTTGGCAGTCAGCTTCAAATGCTGGTTATCTCTGTAAGACTAAGAGTGGTTCAAACCTACAGGCAACAAATCTAGCAGCCCCCTCTGAATTGCTTTAATGTCTTCCTTCAGTCTGACTTGTTACAGATCCCAAAGTACTCAAGAATAGGTTGCACCAGTGTCCTGTATGCAGTCTCCTTTACAGGTGGACCACTCTTTCCTAAACCTCTCCCAATAAACTGCAGCTAACCATCCACCTTCCCTACCACAGTTCTCACATGCTCATTCCATTTCATATCACTTTGCAACATTATCCCCAGATATTTAAGCATGTTGACTGTGTCAAAGCAGGACACTAGTAATAATGAATTCGAACATTACTGGTTTGTTGTTCCTACACATCCACATTAACTTACATTTTTCCATGTTCAGAGCTAGCTGCTCTTCATCACACCAACTAATAATTTCGCTGAAGTTGTCTTGTATCTTCTTACCATCATTTAACTTCAACACTTTAGCGTATACCACAGCATCATCAGCAAACAACTGCAGTTTGCTGCCCACCCTGTCTGCCAAGTTGTTTATGTATACAGAGAACAACAGCAGGCCTATCACACTTCTCTGGGGCACTCCTGAAGATACCATTGTCTCTGATGAACACTTGCCATGAAGGACAACATGCTGGATCCTATTACTTCACAAACCTTTAAGCCACACGCATACCCATGACCTTATTCCATATGATTGTATCTTTGCTAACAGATTGCAGTGGAGCACTGTGTCAATGCTTTCCAGAAATCTAGAAATGTGGAATCTGCCTGTTGCCCTTCATCCATAGTTCAAATATATCATGTGAGAAAAGGGCAAGCTCAATTTCACATGAGTGATGCTTTCTAAAACTGTGGTGATTCATGGACATACGCTTCTCAGTCTCAAGCAAGTTCAATATATTCCAACTAAGAGTATGTTCAAGGATTCTGCAGCAAATGGAAGTTAGGGATATTGGTCTGTAATTTTGTGGGTCTGTTCTTTTATCCTTCTTATACACTGGAGTCACCTGTGCTTTTTTTCAGTCACTTGGAACTTTGTACTGGGCAACAGATTCATGATAAATGCAAACTAGGTAAGGGGCCATTGCCATAGAATACTCTTTGTAAAGCTGAATCAGCATTCTATCCAGATGTGGTGATTTATTTGCTTTCAAATCTTTCAGTTGTTTTACAAGCTGCAACATAGTCGTAAATTGAACAGAGACCTAAATATAGAGTAAATTTCCTTTATTTCATATCTATGGCCACAAATATTTTGTCATCATACTGGTTCAGTCTATAATGACCATCTTCAGATCTGTCTGGCTCCAGTATTTAGGACATGTTTTTACAAAACATGTCCTACCAGTTTTCATCTGCAATGGCCATCTTCAGATCTAGATGGCTCCAGTATACTAGGACATGTTTTAACAGATATGAAGATGGTCATTATAGACCAAAACTGGTAGGACTTTTTTTATAAAAATATTTCCTAAATACTGGAGCCAGACAGATCTGAAAATGGTCATTATAGACCGAAACCAGTAGTCTGATGGCGAAAAATTTTTGACCATAGACATGAAGTAAAGAAAATTTATTTCAGTTGTTTCTCTATGCCAGGGATGCTTATTACTATGTCATTCGTATTGAAGTCAGTCCAATGTTTAAATGACATTATGTTGGCACAATTCTTCCAAGTGAACAATTTCTTGAACATGAAATTTAAAACTTCAACTTTCGTTCTTTTATCTTCAACTGCCACACCAGACTGGTCAACAAGGGATGAATGATAGCCTTAGACCTGCATAGAGATTTTACATAGGATCAGAATTTTCTCGGATTCTCTGCCAGACCTTTTGCTAAGGTGTGTAGGTGGTAGTTGTTGTATTCTTTGCACATAGATCTTTTCACAGACACACAAATCTCTACTAAGCTTTGCTTGTTGCCATTTATACATTCTCTTTTGAATCGAGAGTGCAACAGCCCCTGCTTCCTCATCATCTTCTAAATTTCATTGTTAAACCATTGAGGATCTTTTCCATCCTTTATTCACTAGGCAAGTAACTCTCCAAACAATGATTTACATTCTACTTAAACTTTGCTATAATTCCTCTACGTCTATCTTATTGGAACTAAGTGATGTCACTTCACGGTCTAAGTGAGATGCTAATGGCTGCTTATCTGCTATAGCTCGTAAAACATGCTCATAGCATTTTTGACTGATTGATTAACTTATGTACTCATAGTTGCTATAATGACGTCATGATCCTTAATCCCCGTTTCTGTACTGACATTGTTGATAAGGTTCATCCTGTTTGTAGCTGTAAGGTCTAAGATATTTCCATTGCATGTGGACTGCCAAACTAGCTGCTGAAAGTTTTCAGAAAACATGTTCAAAAGTATTTTCTATGACTGTCGGTCTGTAATGCCCCCCTTCCCCAATGAATAATTCGTAGACATCCCTGTCTCTACTCAGCAGGTTAAAGTTGCCACCAACTAGTATCACATGACCTGGGTATTTATTTGTTGCTGACTGTAAACATCCTTTGGATGACTCTAGAACTGTCACAGCAGAATCGGGTGACCAGTAAAAACGTGCAAGAATAACGTTGATTTTATCTACAACTGTTATCTGCAACTAGATAACACCACTGTCATACTCAGCCTCCACCTCAATAGTGACTTTATTCTTGTCAACTGCAATGAACACACCCACTCCTGTGGCCTCTAATCTGTCACTCCAATATGTATTCCATGACTCACTAAATGTCTCAGAGTTTTCCACCTTGGGTTTCAGCCAGCTCTTGATCCCAAGAATAATTTGAGTATGAGAACTCTCCTAGAGGGCAGTAAATTCGGGAACGTTATAACCATCTTATCTCAAATAACATACTGTCAAAGTCACAGTTTGGATTTCTAAAAGGTTCTGATATTGAGAAGGCTATCTACACTTACAGTGAAAATGTACTTAATTCATTAGACAAAAAATTGCAGGCAACTGGTATATTTTGTGATCTGTCAAAGGCATTTGACTGTGTAAATCACAATATCCTTTTAAGTAAACTAGAATATTATAGTGTAACAGGAAATGCTGCAAAATGGTTCAAATCTTATATCTCTGGCAGGAAACAAAGGGTGTTATTAGGAAAGAGACATGTATCAAGCTATCAGGCATCATCCAACTGGGAACTAATTACATGTGGGGTCCCACAAGGTTCCATTTTGGGGCCCTTACTTTTTCTTGTGTATATCAATGACCTTTCATCAGTAACATTACCAGATGCCAAGTTTGTTTTGTTTGCTGATGATACAAACATTGCAATAAATAGCAAATCAAGTGTAGTCTTAGAAAGATCAGCCAATAAAATATTTGTAGACATTAATCACTGGTTCCTAGCCAATTCTTTGTCACTAAACTTTGAAAAAACACACTACATGCAGTTCAGAACTTGTAAGGGGTGTCCCAAGAGTATATGTCTAACATATGATGACAAGAAGATAGAAGAAGTGGACAGTGTTAAATTCTTGGGATTACAGCTTGATAATAAATTCAACTGGGAGGAGCACACCACAGAACTGCTGAAGCGTCTTAACAAATCTCTGTTTGCAATGCGAATTTTGTCAGACATAGGGGATATAAAAATGAAAAAGCTGGCATACTATGCTTACTTTCATTCCATAATGTCATATGGGATTATTTTCTGGGGTAATTCATCAAGCCAAGCTAAAGTTTTCCGGGCACAAAAACGTGCAGTAAGAATTATATGTGGTGTGAACTCAAGAACATCCTGCAGAAGCCTGTTTAGGGAACTAGGGATACTAACTACAGCTTCCCAATATATTTATTCCTTAATGAAATTTGTCATTAAAAATATATCACTTTTTCAAACCAATAGCTCAATTCATGGAATCAATACTAGAAATAAGAATAATCTTCACAAGGATTTAAAGTCACTTAGTCTTGTACAAAAAGGTGTGCATTATTCAGGAACACACATTTTCAATAACTTGCCAGCAGCCATAAAAAGCTTAACAACCAATGAAATTCAGTTTAAGAGAAGCCTAAAGGATTTATTGGTGGCCAACTCCTTCTACTCCATTGATGAATTTCTGAGGAAAACCAACTGATTTTTATATAAGTACAACATATCTTCTGCACAATTTCAGTGCAGTAATGTGTTCACTGAAAATTTGTGTGTGTGTGTGTGTGTGTGTGTGTGTGTGTGTGTGTAAGTATAATCTAACTTCTGCACCATTTCAGTGCAGTAATGTGTTCATTGTAAATAAGTATTACAGTAGTTGTATTACATGTTTCTTACCTTATAAATAAATAAAAAACTTTTTTATTTTAAATTCAGTGCAATAGTATTTGTAAAATGACTCTTAGTGTTCATTAAAAAATGACGATCATTCCACTTGGGACCTGTGGAATGGTACATTAGCTTATTTGTTTTAGTTTAAATATTTGTCATGTATTGTTGTTTTTCTGACATGTTCCACATCCTGGAGGACCTCCTCACTACGGATCAATTGGAATGAAAGTAAATCTAATCTAATCTAATCTAATACCTTGACAGTTTACTGATAAAATTTTGACAGTCAAAATAATGAATACCTTGACAGTTTACTGATAAAATTTTGACAGTCAAAATGTCTTACTACTTTCTAAGACTTTTGAGCATAATCAGATAGGAAATAAAAGGAAGGATTAATGATAAAATGGGGAGATGGCTAATACCGACACTATCGTTTATGATAGATGGACGTTGAGCAGTTATTTTTTTGCAGCAACAGATGTCATTTCTAACAGTCACCATACTATGCCCATCAAAAATGCCTGTAATTAATTTAAAAAGAAACCTAAATGAACAATAATTCTACATTCCAACAATGTAAGATTGCGTCTTCACATAAAACCATAGCCATTGTGTCATTGTGATACTCCTGATTTTAAGGAGACTGGGAATTGTTGTCTCTCCATCTTTCTTATGGGTCTGTAAACCAACTGCAGTCTTGTATTTGCGCATGGCATGAGCATAAAAGGTGGCACTGTTGAAGAGTTGAGTGCCTTGCATAAAAATATTTGTAGTAGTAAGTATCTTTGCTCAGTAGTTTACGTTGTTAGAGATTTATATATTCTTACTCAGGTAATTTAAATACAAATGTAATATCACATCAGTTTTGTTGTTTGGCTTCAGCTGATTTCATACTACTTTTTTGCATGAAAATAATGAAATCTTCATTAGTTTGTTTTGAGAACAAGAATTAGTCTCAACGGTTTTCAAAAAATACAGAAATAATAATGGTATATCACTAATTTTTATCAAACAGCCAAAATATAAGATTTTAAAAAACAGTGAAAAAATGAAAATGGTTAACAAATTTTTTGATAATACAAATTTTTCAATACTAGATGTTAACCATATGTGAACCAAAAGGGTAGCAATTACTAGTAAATTGTAGTCATAATGATGTCTAAATTAGTTGGAAATGTTATTTATGAAATTTGAAATCCATATAAAAAGCTTTAGACAGCATCAGATACAGAATAATTATTACTAAAATATTGAAACTAAAATTTGATATTAATATACTTTTGGTGCAAGATGGGTAATCTGTGTTAATATAAATAGAAAAACAGAATAAGATATGTAAATAAATAGTGCCAGAGCACTCAGAAATTGCAATTGCACCACTTTAACACAAATGATAAGTTTATGTCAACACTTCGTATTTACTGCAAACTAAATTTTTACTTATAAATTACAAGGTATTATGTAAGGAAAGAGTAATTTACAACCAGACAGAAAGATCACTAGGATAAAGTCACAAGAAAAATCTACAAGAGCAGGAAGAGTGACTGCGTGTATTGAAAATGCTTCCCAGAAGTCGAAAATGATCATTGCTCCAAGATGATCTACAGGAGCAAGAAAGGTAATGTTGAATAGTGAAAACAATTTATGATCAAGACTCCTCTGTCACAAGAAGCCCAAGTCTCCAAACAGCAGACAGAAATAGGTTACCTCATATATTATCACAATGTTAAAGGCCTCAGAAATACAGTAAGTAAACTCAAAATAATTATCAGTGATAAAACATGCATTTCTTGTGCATAAGTGAGCACTGCCTGAGTTGTCTGCATATCCTGTTATGATCAATAAAGTCATCCCTTACCTGATGACTGACTTGTGCCCTTGCAATCCACTCAGCCTGAAAACAGAACTACCAATTAAGATCCTAATTTTTGACTAGTTTAACTGTATTCTAGACAACTTTCAGAAATAATGGTACTGGCATATATTCTGTGAAAGATATTTAACAGACATTAACAAGGAATATGTCCTTCACCTCAGAAGTGTGGTCTCTGTGCCAGAAAAAGTATGCCATTATAGTTCCGCAAAGGTCTGCAATATTCTGTTGGGATTTTAATGTTGATTTTCTTATAGGAGTTCACAAAAAGTCCCAGCTGATAAATTTAATAATTTCTTTTGGTACACATAAAAATGGCACTAACAAGGATAATTAGCTGTCTCAATCAAGTAGAAACTGATCTTAACTGAGTGAACAGAAGTATTTTTCATTGTCACATGACATTTTAAAAAAAGTCATTTGATTGACATATTGGTGACTCATCAGTAAATAAAGTTATAAGCCTACATCAGCATACATCTATTACAAAAGAGTATAAGCACACAAAGAAACACACACATTGTAAAATTCTAAATAGATGCTACATGTCTCCCTCTTCCTTAAATTCGTCCACACTAGAACAACAAATAGTTTTGAACATTTTCATACATCTATAGAAAGATAACACACACACACACACACACACACACACACACACACACACATATGTGTGGGTGTGGGTGAGAGAGAGAGAGAGAGAGAGAGAGAGAGAGAGAAAGAGAGAGAGAGAGTATTACAATGCAAAAAATTTCAGTAGCTACTCCTTATCTTCCTCATCTTATAATCTTCCACACTGCAATAACATTTGATTTGTAAGTATTTTTGAATGTCTGATTCAGTAGCTATTAGCTTGTATTCCTTGTGCTAGGACTATGTTTTATTGCTAAGCTTCACAGCTATGTAATACAGGGTATTTTCAAACAAGCCAAGTCTGAGACAAGGTAATGTGTTGTCTGATATACACCTAATTTCACAAGCATACCTAAAAGATTTTCTTTCAAGAAGCTGTGCATTTTTTAGGTCCCAGACAAGTATTTCATTTATAACAGAAAATCATGATGGAATAATGACAGTATTATGAAAAGAACAGATTGCTATTCACCATATAGTGGAGATGTAGAGACACAGACTGGCTCAACAAAAAGACTGCTAAACAAGTAAGCTTTCAGCCAAAACACCTTCTACTAAAGAAGACAATGCACATACACAATCATGCAAGTACAGCTCACACATACATGACCACTGTCTCTGATCACCAAAGCCAGACTGCAAACAGCTGTGCATAGCAGTAGAAGCAGTCTGAGTGATGAGGGTAAGGAGGAGGATGGGGCAGGGAGAGGGAGGAATAGGAGGATAGGGGTGGGGGACAGTAATGCTTGTGATTGGACTGAAGTAAGTAGTGGTGGGAGAATGTGAGGGACAGATCTTGTGTCTAGGTCTATTACAGGGATATGAACCATAAGGCAATGGGTTGTGAGCAGTTGGGGTGGATGAGGACACTATGTATGTTCAGCGGGCAGTGGAATGTCACTGTGGGATGGGTGGGAACAATAGTGGGAATGATATTCCTCATTTAGGGTATGATGTAATCCACCCCCAGTGCCCCTTAATCCCCTCCTGTTAACATTCCACAATTTCTTATCACAACCCTTGGCTCACCATCATTCCCCAAATCCCTCAACATGCAAGCTAATGTTACATCCTCAGAAAGAATCACAATTCTCCACCTGAAACTGATCCCAACCTTGTAATCCTACCTACTGTCAAAGACTCCACCACTGTGGTTTTGAACCACAAGAATTACCTGGTGGAAGGACTCCACCAGCTGTCAGATTCATCCACCTACAAACTCTGCCACAGTAACCCCATTCCAGCAATCCAGCAGGATCTCCAATCTCTCCTCAAATCTTAGGCCAATCCGAGTACCTCTCCCCTTAGTCTCTTTCATCACCCCTACTATTCCCCATTCCCCACATTCCTACCTTGTACATGCTTCCTTAAGTCCATAAACCCAACCACACAGGACTCCCCAATGTGAGCGTTTACTGCGTCCCCATTGAGAGAATCTCTCCCCTCATAGACCATCACATTTAGTCCATTACCTGCAACCTAGTCTTCTATATAAAAGACACCAACCACTTCCTCCACCAACTCTCAACAGTTTCCGTTCCATTATCATGTGGTACCCTGCTACTATTGATGTTACCACCATTTACACTAACGTCTCTATTGCCCTTGGCCTTTCTGCTATTGAACACTACCTTTCCCAGCAACCAATGGATTCCAAATCTATCTTGTCACCATGACCAACTGTATTCTCACCCACAATTTCTTCACCTTTGCAGGCATCATCCACAAACAAGTCCATGATATAACAATGGGCACCTGCATGGTGCCATCCTATTTTGACCCATTACATCTTTCTTTGTGATCAGGATTGATGGTGATGATACTCTACCCACATTCCTCCAGAAACTCAACACTTTCTCCCCCATTCACTTCATCTGGTCTTTTTTAAACTAACCTCTACCTTAACAATGGCTACATTAATACCTCCATCCTTGCTAAACCTAACAACCACCAGCAGTACCACCTCTTCAACAGCTGCCATCCATTCCATACCAAGAAGTCCCTTACATACAGCCTAGTAATGACAAGCAGCCCCTCTCTAAGTATATTAAGGCATTTGCAGACCAAAATTACCCTCCTAACCTTGTACAGAAGCAGATCTCCTGTGCCTTATCTCTCCAGTCACACACCATCTCTTAAAGTCTCATCACCTGGCCACGAAGGAGCATCCCTTGTGACTCAGTATCACCAAGGTCTGGAGCAACTGAATCATATTCTCTGTCAGGGTTTCAGCTACATCTTATCATGCTCTGAAATGAGGAATATCCTATGCACTATCCTTCTCACCCTTGAACTGTGGCATTTTGCTGCCCACTGAACCTACACAATATCCTCATCCATCTCTACTCCAACCCTGCTCGCAACCCTTAGCCTCATAGCTGATGTCCCTGTTACAGATTTAATTGCAAGACCTTTCCCATATATCCTCCCCCCACCACCTATTCCAGTTAGTTCACTAAGTTCACAAGCATCACCTATCTTATCAAAGGCAGGGCTACCTGTGATAGCAGTCATGTGATCTACAAGCTAAGATGCAATGACTGTGTTGTTCTAAATAGGCGTGACAAGCTATCTGTCCACATGAATGGCCACTGTCAAACTTTGGCCAAGTGATATCCAGTTACTTTACACACTGCCCAACACAACATTCTTCACTTCAGTTACTCCTTCACAGCCTGCGCCATCTGGATTCTTCCTACCAAAACCAGCTTTTCTGAAATGCACAGGTGGGAACTGTCCCTAAAATATATCATGGGTTTGCATAACCTCCTTTCCTCAACCTTCATTGGTCATGTTCCATCACTCACCTATCCCCTTCCCTGCTCCCACTCCAGCACACAGCCTTCTTTTCTGCCAACCTCACTTTGACACACACAGACTCTGTATTAACTATACACAAATATTTTGTTATCCAACTTTTCCAGTGACACTTTATCTTTTATTAGGTTCCTACAACAGATATATTCACAGGGGAAATTATTTTGTGCTATATAAATATTTAATGAGCATCAACTATTCTCATTGTGTCTGGTTGATGTATACATCTGCTTACTACATTTCTGTACAGCAAAATAATTAACACATTTAAGATTTTTTTAATTACTAATGGAATATATCTATGTTTGCAGGATATGTTTCCATCGGCACCAGTTATTGATGAAGAAGAATGTGTGCCATTTAATGTTGTCTCATCTGATCCAGAATGTGGCATTCTGTGCTGGAGAGCCTCTGAAGAATTTGTTGATGCCCAGGTAACACAGAGGAGTCACATTATTTGAAAGACTAACAAAACATGCGTTCTTTGCTTCATGAATCATTATTGTCTCCAGATTTAGCCATTATATTATTATGTGCAGTTAATTTGGACCTCTTCATGGCATCTTTAACTGTTGTCAACTATCGGTATTTATATGTGAGTAGTGGCTATAATATTTATTTTTTCTGCAGTTGAAATCATACTGCAAAATAGATATGCAATGGATGGCAGTGTTATATAATGTTTCTAAAAGGAAGCTTTGTGAAAAGTGATCATCTCAGGGCAGACGACAGCTTTTCATGTGTAGGCCCATTGATGAAAGAGTATCGATGAAGTGTGAAGAAAGAACAAAATGGTAGAAATACATCATATGGATAGATTAGGAGAAATATATGTTAAGATATGTGCGCAGTTTGAGATGATGAGCATTTAGGTATTTCATGTAACATACTCAGGAAAGTTTTTGTTTCACATTCCGTCACCATCTATCAGTTTTACTTGTAATCAAAGAACTGGTTTGTATTTCTTATTCAATTTTTGATTGAGAACTGAAGAAAAATTCACAAGCAAATATTGCCAAAAAAGCATGTTATTGGATGACTGATTTTGCCAGGGCTAAGCTGTCATCATAAGATCTGCAAGAGGACAAACAGAAATTGGTAGAAAAACATTTTACAATCATAATATTGCAACTTGATAACCTGTTGTGTTACAGAACCATATTGCAAGTGTTCATGGTCACCACCTGCTGGTAACTGACTGAAGTGGTGCAAACACTACAGTCACTATGTACAGTCTTAGACATAAAAACTGACCGCCGACCAGCCGCCACAGAGACTAAGTCCAACTCATTCACTTAAGGTGCCCAATAAAACCGACCATCCCTGACAACATTAAGTCCGGCCATCTGCACGATCTGGCAACACTGCTAGATGTGGAAGTGTCAGGAGGAAGTGTTGCCTATTTCCAAGAGGTGGCTGTGTTCGATGAGCCTGTAGTCTAGTGGTAATCATCACGATTTTTAAACTTATTGTCGGGTGAAACTTCCTGGCAGATTAAAACTGTGTGCCCGACCGAGACTCGAACTCGGGACCTTTGCCTTTCGCGAGCAAGTGCTCTACCAACGGAGCTACCGAAGCACGACTCACGCCCGGTACTCACAGCTTTACTTCTGCCAGTACCTCGTCTCCTACCTACCTTCATATCAGCACACACTCCGCTGCAGAGTGAAAATCTCATTCTTATAGTCGGGTGTTTGCGTACAATTGAATTTTTTTTTCTTTTTAACTACATTTCGGCCCTCGTCTAAAGTTATGAGTCTGATTGAACATCAAAGATAATTCGCTTCACATTCTACCCACCAGCAATAACAAGTACTTCCAGAAACAATTCCTCAGGACAGTTTGTGGCTGCATCACGACCAGAACAGCTTACGCTTGAGCGTTTCCTCGCACTTCAGTGGCTACCGGCCACCGGCCAGACGCCACCCGCCGACTGAAATCCAGCGCTGCCCAGGTGAACGCGGCGCGATGCTGCCAGTGTATGTATCAAGTCATTTTCGAATTTGAAGTTCTAGTTATTATCTTGCAGTTAAGCATAGGATTTTGCATACTTCAAAATCATGAACTACGGTTAAACACTGTAAAATTGAGTCACGAGTGGGAAAAGGTGTAACATCTGCAACACAATATTTACTTTTGGTATAACAGAGGGGTGAATGCAGAGGAGGCAGCCAGAAAGATTTGAACTATGTGAGGAGCAAGTACTTTTGAGAAAAATATGCTAGAAAAAGATATTCTGTTTTCAACAAAGATCATTCTGGCATAAATGATTTTCTACATTAAGGAAGTCTCAACTACTAATACATGTGATGGATTACCATTTAACTATATTGCGACATTTGCATTCGACAGGAAAAGTTCAGAATTCTTTGTGTAGGAGTACTGCATGCTCTAACTCGGAACAACAAAAACCAATGGAGTGACTATTAGGTCGCTTATTTAGCATTCCTATGTAGTACTGTTACTGGTGATGAGTCAACATCCCAAGCAGAAATGAAAGGCTAAGCCCCACTAAAAGACGTAATAAACTTGAGCAAAGAATAGTGTGAACATAATATTTTACGCCTGATAGCTCCAAAAGTGTGTTTTGTGCTATGAATTCTGCCCCAAGGGTGTGTACATCACAGCTGGAATTTGTTGCCAACAACTGAGACACCTTTCGGTCACAGTGTAAGAAAATCGACTGACAAAATTACATCACTTGTGATAAGGCACTCTGTTGATTTGAGAAAAAAACTGTCCAGGAGGTTGATGGGAAAGTCCTCTCAGGCACTTGTATTGATAGGGAAGTCCTCTCTCAAGCACTTGTCCCTCTCATCATATACTCATAAAATTTTACATTTCCTTCTCTTGATTGATGAACCATCAAGGCGATTCATTTGTAGACGAAAATGCTCTTCAAACTACATTGATTTAATGACATCATTAGCACCAGTAGGTTTCTATGGGCATAGAATTTGTAAACTACTTTAGCACTGTCAGATTGTTTTAGATATTGTGAAGAAAACCCTGCTGCTGATTAGTTTCTCTTTGATGATTACTGTTTCATTCAGTAAACTAATGGAAAATGCGGTTAAAATATTCACTGTACTAATACAAATTAAATTCTGCTTACTACAGAAACACCATGACGGCAGTCTATATTAATAAAGCATTAAGTATCTGTAAGACAATTGAGCCTATTTTAACATGAATTAGTAGGATATTACTGACTTTTGACTTCGAAAATGTCTGTATTTACTTCATGTCCTGTATCATTCGCAAGTGTTTTGAAAATGTGGCAGTTCATAGACAAAATTATGTATTCACAACAACAAAAAATGTGTCGGAAGAAAACAAAAGTGGTATTATGAATTTTGCAGTACCGTAAGGTTTTTGTTCTGATGCTAAGGGGTACTAAAAGTGGCAAGACGAATTTTGCTCAAGTGTTGTCTTATGATTCTCTTTACTGAGTTTGTATCTGCCTGCTTGTAGCTCTGCTACAAAAGAATTAAAAATCTGGCTTTCAGTAAGTCTCAAAATATGAACACAGGCAGCGTGCAACTGAGACTCAAGCACGTTACCTAGGAGCTAGCAAATACGTGCAGTGACTTTGACTTTCTAATTGGCCCAATAGCTGCTATGGCAGATAAATCACAACATAAGAGGTGAGAGTAGTTGTATTTCCTGTGTGGAACAACTTTCATTGACTCAAAAGGATTAACTGATATTCTTTTATCACATCTCAAGAGAAAATCACTCACATTATACAACTGAAATGACACGATAATATCAAGTGAATTTAGCAGGATAGTTATGTGCCACCAAAGAAGTAACTCATCGGTCACAGAGTTACCAAACATATTCTGCACTATTGCCAAGTTACAGCTATACTGCCAGGAAGGATACCAGCTGAGGTGTTCTGTGAGTGACCTCAGAAGTGACTATAGCTTCGTCTCGATGTTGCAGATGGCAAGGGCTGCAGTATCCTCATTATATGTCAAAGAGTCTTATTTGCATTTCTGTAACTAGGTTTAGGGGCTAGAGTGTGACTATTTTTAATACATTGATTCACTGAATGCTCACTAAATATCATAAATTAATAAGTGCGACAATAACTTGTGTTTTACTGTCTTAATCGGCCCAAAACCTTGAAAGCCTTTTCACCAGATGTGATTCACAATTTTGGAGCTTCTCAAGTGGTTGAGCTGGTAACATATCTTTGCTGTACAATATTTTCATTGAGATCATTGTCATTGGCACATCTACCAGAAGACAGGCATGGCCTGGCTTCTTGTTGTCGTCTTTTCTGACGGATACTCTGCCTTTGCTCAAAACGTGAAGACTTAAGGTGAATCAAAAGTACCATATGGCAAAAATCTGATGTTTCTATTCTTCCAGCTGTAAAATTCAAAAAACAGTTACAATAAGCAGCCGAAAAGTGCCTGTGAACCAACAATTAATAATGCAGTCATAATTAGTGGAATCTGACAAATTCCAACCCTCATCTGATAATTGTGAAAAACTAGTTTTTTCATCTTCACAGCATCACAGTATGAACTGAAAGGTTTCGTAGGATTCCTATACTTAACTTCGTTGTTATCATTTTCAATGATAGTAGGGGAGGAGCAAAACCATCTGACTTGAAACATACTTTTCCAGCGGGATTTGAATCTTTGGCTACAGTTGTAGTAGCATGTCCAGTAAGGTATCAAGAATGTGAGCATTCACTCATTGCTGTAGTATAGGCTAGGGGAGAAAGAAGCAGTTCTCCGACAAAGTAAACAATGAGAGACACTGTCGCTGTCACTTATTAAACAGGAATTGTTCAGATAATTACAATTATATCTAGTGAAATGAGTAGGTTGATGCAACTCCAGTCCGGCACTATCACCAAGTTGTCAAACATTTTCCGAATAGCACTTAAGATAAAAATGTGTGTATGTGTCTGTTAGTTTGGACATTTCTGAAAGAACAGACACTACAAATCAAAATAGACAGCCTTGTTAATCAATTAAATATTGAAGGACAGATGTCCAGGCTGTCACTGGCATTAAAATAGAACAACGGCATCAGATGAAAATTTGTGCCTCACCAGGTTCGAACCCGGATTCGTAGTGTCTTTTCTTTTGGACATGTCCGAAAGAACAGACACCACACATTTATCCATATACAGGTTGTTTCTTGAGGAATAGTGGATATTTTGGCGGGTGGTAGTACAGACGAATTGCATAAAAAAATTCCACATAAATGTGTTCACTTTTTATTGAGTACAGATATAAAGCTGTTAGTAGTTAACCCTAACAAATTCAAAGCAAAGGCAAATGAGGACGTTAAAAGTTGGTTTTCAAAAATTCCCCCACCAACTTCAATGCTCATTTGACTTCTCTTGATAACACCACGTGTAGCTCTTCTGAGGTCCTTTTTGCGTTCCTTTATGAGGGCTGCACTATTCATAATCCGAACGATGAAATTGGCTCTTGGGTTTACTTTTTCTTTGTAGACTTCATCTTTAACCACCCCCACAGGCAAAAATCCAAAGAGATAAGGTCTGGGGACCTTGGTGGCCAAGAAAAGTGCCCATAACTACTGATCCATCTTCCGGGAAATGTTAGGTTCGGATAATGTGTCACCTGGCGACTAGAATGTGCAAGAGCCCCATCATGCTGGAAAAATATATGTATTCTTGTAGCCAAAGGAACTTCTTCTGATAACGCTGGAAGCTCATTTTCAAGGAAGTGTACACAACTGGGTCCAGTAAGGACCAACGTATGAAACAAAAATGCGTTGAACCCAGCTATATGTACTCAATAGAAATTGGATACATGTTATATGTATGTGTGGAAACAAAATGTCTTCAAAGTATCCTTCCACACGACGACTTAGTAGATGCAAAAGGGAGAACTTGGAATTAAATACATTAAATCTAGATGTGGTGCACTGTTTCTAACTCGTGATTTTAAACTAATACATGCCACTAAGACAGACATCACAGAACTTCTGTTCCTCTCATTAGATCGTGGGGATAGGAACACCTCTGTTAATATAGCACATATAGATGCCAGCCTAGATTACGCCAGAAAGTACTATGTCTATTGGACCTATATAAGACTTCCACCAGCACAAACCAACACTAGAATCATCTACGATTATATTACTAGACATCGTCTTCACAACCAAATTCAGGTAAATTAACCTACTAAAAAGTGGATGAACGTGTGGAAAAATATAAACAGTTAAATTCTACCAACTAGAGTCAGTGCTGTATGGTACGTTGTTGTAAATGAAACCATACCCACAGTGGAACGATTATGGAAAATCAAATTGAGACCATTGCCATACTGCAACAAATGTCGGCCTGTAGGAACTGTAGCGCACATATTCTTATGTGAAAATAGAACCAGAATTTGGAACTGGACTAGAAAAAATTTAGCACTTATCAACAGAGCCGCAGAAAGTCATATACTGATAACTGAAACTTTACAACCTGACTGGAAATGTTACCCATCTGCAAAGAATAACAGTTATTCGTGGCTTCTGGGACAGTTTGTGTTTTACGTGTTAACAAACAAAACTTTGAATTTAGCACGTACATGTTTTATATTGCAGAAGAACATTTTAAGTTGAAGAAGAAAAACAAATATAAGGAATGGCTTCAAAATTTTTTATCTATTGATTTATGTGGGCTACAAGGAGGTGGATAGTTTTATTGCTTAGAAGCAGAATACTATTCTTTCACTTTTTGTTATTCCTGGAATCTTCTTTTATGTTGGTTCTAAAATCAGAACTGATCTAATTTGGCAGAACCCCTCCGGCTCCGAAATTTCTTTATTTGTTGAAAAATATATGGCTTCATTACAGACCTCATATGCATCCAGCGCATAATAACTTAAATTGTGAATATGTTTCTGAATGAATGTTTGTTATGTATTTTTCCTTCACCCTTTTGCCTGTTATGAGCTATGTTCTACAAGGATCACGTGCCATAGGAAGCGGCAATCTGTAATTTATTTTACCTTAATTACTGCTTCAGTTTTGTTCTACAATTTAAGGCATATATGGAAACAAACATGGAATACATGGGAATAATGCAGCTACTCAGTGACAAGTACGGGCAGGCATTGTGGCCAGGCCTCGGATCTTTGACCCTTGCCCTCTTTGCCTCCGCCTACCTGGTGCTGAAAGTCTTCTCAAACTTTAAAAAAATAGTGCAGTGGTCAGTACATCTGCCTAGTAAGCAGGAGGTCCAGGTTCGAAGCCCGGTTGGTCAAAAATTTTCATCTGCCATCGTTGCTGTATTTCAATGCGCTGTGACAGTGTGGACGTTGGTGCTTCGATATTTAAGATGCAATTGTTTTTGAGGCAATAGAGGTGATTTATGAACATTTGTCTTGCCAGAAATGTAACGGGACTTCAATGGCATCCAACCCTTAGCCATTGCTTTGTGACGGTGCTAACCCATGTCATATAATTGCGAATCAGATTTAATCAAATAATGAATGGTCAGTATACAAGTATTTACGAAAAGTAGAAGCAGGATTGCAGCAAACTGATCACTTAACCAAGTGCAACATAGGGTACCTGTGTAATGAGTCATTCCAGCTGCATAGTTGAGGGTAATATTTGTTAAGCAATTCACTGCAGAATTAATGTAAGATCCGCACGATGATCTTTGTAGTCATACTGTATCATTAGTAGCTCGTGAATGGATTACTATGTTTGTTAAATCGGATTACTCAAGCTGATGCCAAATGAAAAGAAGCAACGCTGCCGCCACACTATCTTTACTTAAGTAGGTAGTTAGCGCTAAATTATGTGCGCCACCATTAACGTTACTGTAAGCAGTTTGAGGGCGTAGCACCACCACACCCACTGAAAACCTGTACCATTATCATCACACAGTTGTAACTCGCAGTGATTACAAGTTGCTGATGTCTGCCAAGAATAGCGGAAAGCGCCTCATGAATGTGAAGTTCCATTTGCATTACGCCTAGGACGGAGAAAACCCTAAATAACAGTAATAGGTTACCCAGCGAAGAGAAGAGTCCACGTAGTGTCTCAAGTTCTTGCAGTTTGATATTAATGCAGTTTCTGATGGTTTCACACTAATGGGTTCTTTTGGCTATTGGAATACTCAGATGGGAATTACCAAGGTGTAATCATTAGAATGCTCAACTACCGTAATAACACCTCATTCTGAATTGAATATGACTTGGAAAACGACGTTATTTGATGTTTCCGTACATCTCCTGACATTTTACTGAATGAAGTCTGAAGTGCACTCACAGTTGTGTTGCCTGCCACATGGATTCTGTGAAGTGTTGTGGCAGCTGGCAGTCATTGCTGAATACAGACATGTGCAAGTATCTTCACTGCTCTAGGTCAACTCATCTTTGCTGCATTTTTTCCATACCATAATTAGCACAACAACATAAGGCTTATTCTGCCTAAGAACTTGATGCCCACAAGTCCTTAAATAAGAATCTTTGAGCGGTATTAATGCATGAAAGGAAACTGACTGTTGGGCAAAAGAATGGACAGCTCCCTGCTTTTTGCGTTTCCAATAGCACCTACGATAAGAATCTGGTGTCATATTATGTTTCAGAATCCTAAACTGTTTATTTTTTTACTTCATACTAAAAGAAAAGCTATGATATGAGAAGAGGAAATGAAATACGCACTTCCAAGACTAATATTTCCTCTTGTGTGCTACTAATGTGTGCATGAAAGCTCTGCAGTTAATTTTTGTATGTTGGATAACTTTTGATATCATCTCACATTCCTTTGTGACAAGGTTTCTATTTTCTTGGGATTCAAATAGAGTGAACGGTTCATCACTGGTTAATATTCTGACAACTAATGACATGATATCCATTCCATTTCCTCTATGGCACCTGTCAGTAGAGTCTCACGTTAGTTACTATAAAAACATACAGGCAGTGATGTCCGCTCACTTCAGTCAGAGCCAAGGTGGTTTCTTTCTGTTTATGGCGAATTGTCTGCTGCAGCATCCATGCTCAGCCAAGATAAACAAATCGCGGCGGCATTGGGCATTGCTAATCGCTGCACTTGTTGCGAGCCACGACAACAAGAGCGCACTGTCTCTGCTAACGATATTATGGAGTTAATAAATCTTACTTACTTAACATAATATGCAGGATGTGGGTTGGGTAAAAATTCAGTTTGTAGCTTCCCAGTACATTAAAATACTTTACAGTCATATTTGATGCAACCTATCAGTTCCTCACTTGACATCGAGTGGATGAGATTTTTCAATTACACTTGCATTACAAGAATTGTAGGGAGGAGACTAAAAGTAAATGGACTTTTATGCTACGACAAGGCAAAACTTGGCCGATTATCAGATAATTGTCTACATGGGTTTTGTGTACAAGTATACTTTTAGTAACCAACCCACCCATCATCATTACATAAGATTTCTCAAAGGCGTAGGGGCATTGATTTAATTAAGTCATCGATAGTCTAGCGTGATGATGGTTCACTTCCCACCATAGTTTTCTATATCCATCCAAAGGTTGCTTGGGTTTGTAGGTCCACATGGCAATGACCTTGTTACCTCTGCCCACATATTCTCTATCTGGTTGATGTTCGGTGATCGTGGAACAAACTGCAATGGCTTTATCCTCTCTTGGCCCTGAAACCAACCTTGCACTGTTCTGCTCTGATGGATGGGGCTCTGCTCCTGGAAATAAACTGTTACCTCGTTACTTCATATATTTATATTTAAATAACGTATTTGTAATAAGCACATTGTATTAGTATTTTCCATAGTGTTTAAGAATTCAGACCCTGTCATAGATAAGTGATCTAGATTCAACAGTCCAATTAAGAATGTGGTTTACCCAGTCTATCATATGATGAGAGCCATAGTCAGATATCCACATTAACATTGACTGGCTGAATCCGATTAGAACGATCTGGTATCGAAATGAAATTACAGAAATCAGATAATTTGAACACCTGTGTTGCAACAATGCTGCGCACATAAATTTCTTTGATGGAGTAACAGGTAGCAACTGTCTAAGAAAAAGTGAGGAATATGCCTACTAGCAGCAATGCAATGTAATTATAACCCATATATATGTGTTGGAAATATTGAATTGAACAATACACATCTATTTCAGTGATGGGAAGATATGTCATCAGTAAATCCGATATGGTGACATAATAATAATAATAATAATAATGATCCCATGTGATAGACTGAGGAAAGCATCCCACATATGGGTGGTACCGAGGAAATCAAATACTTGGGGTGATGATGATGGCGTGTGACGAGGGCTTCCCGTCGGGTAGACCGCCCGCCTGGTGCAAGTCTTTTGATTTGAAGCCACTTCAGCGACTTGCGCGTCGATGGGGATGAAATGATGATGATTAGGACAACACAACACCCAGTCCCTGAGCAGAGACAATCTTCCACCCAGCCGGGAATCGAACCCGGGCCCTTAGGATTGACAATCTGTCTCGCTGACCACTCAGCTACCGGGGGCGGGCAATACTTGGGGTGAACCAAATACTAACACAATCCTGAAAGGCTACTCAACCCGTTGAACCTAAAATCCAGACATGTCTGACTGAAAATCACCAGTACTCTGGTCAACTTCTGTTATCTGAATGAGCTCGGCTGAAAATATTTGCTTCCAAAGGCTTCAACACCCTCTGGTCCTGCCCAGTCCTGGTATCACCCAGGCCAAACCAGTGACAAATGAGCAAACATGAACTGTGCAATCAAAGTCAACTTTACCCCAGGTGGTACACAACGCGCCCATCAACAGGCGGCAGTGGGATTTTCGGATTATGGGGAGTCCAGGCTAGCACCGCAGAGAATATCAGAGATCTCTGGCAAATTTCCCTACAAACAGAAAACATGCATTTGAAAACTAAAAATCGATACATTGATCCATTCACGAAAACTAAATAATCTCACATAAGAAATCGACCAACAAAAAATTCTCATCCTTACTCTTCAAGAACCATGACTAACTGACAATGAAACCTTGCATTATGGAAACTATCACATCTTCAAGAGCAAAACACAACTAAAGGTAGTGAAAGTCACACCAATCTTCTACATGGCATTTCTCGAACACAGATTTAACATCAACTTTGTCAAAGAAATTACACCCATCAACAATTGACTTATGACTGTGCTCATTCATAGCCCCGATAAAACAAAATACCCTCATCAATGAACATGCCCCCACCAACATCGAAAATAAGAAAAACACTGAAAATATCAAAAAATACTGGAACACACTCGAAAAAACCATGAGCAGAATTCATCAAGATGACATGAAAATACTAAAGGGAGACTTCAACTCTCTATTTGGGACGGAAAAAACCTATAGATAAATCATTGGCACAAATTTAACACACCGAACACCAAAACACTTACACCAACGACCCACGTCTGACTGACATTTGCCAACAATTCATCCTCAGAATGATGTCTACCCACTTTAGGAAAAAGCCAGTTCCCAGGTAACATGCTTGGCTACCAGGTGCAAGCTGCTTTCGTTCACCTTTCCAGACTAGGTGAAAGCCAGATTTTTAATTCTTTTGTAGCAGAGCTACAAGCAGGCAGATACAAACTCAATAAGGGAATCGTAAGACAACGCTCGAGCAAAATTCGTCTTGCTACTTTTAGTACCCCTTAGCATCAGAACAAAAACCTTACAGTACTGCAAAATTCATAATGCCACTTTTGTTTTCTTCTGACACATTTTTTGTTGTTGTGAACATATAATTTTATCTATGAACTACCACATTTTGATAATACTTGCGAATGATACAGGACATGAAGCAAATACAGACATTTTCGACGTCAAAAGTCGGTAATATCCTACTAATTCATGTTAAAATAGGCTCAATTGTCTTACAGATACTTAATGCTTTATTAATATAGACTGCTGTCATGGTGTTTTTGTAGCAAGCAGAATTTAATTTGTATTAGTACAGTGAATATTTTGACTGTGTTTTACACTAGTTTACTGAATGAAACAGTAATCATCAAAGAGAAATTAATCTGCAGCAGGGTTTTCTTCACAATATCTAAAACAATCTGACAGTGCTAAAGTAGTTTATAAATCCCATGCCCATAGAAACCTACTGGTGCTAATGACGTCATTAAATCAATGTAGTTTGAAGAGCATTTTCGTCTACAAATGAATCGCCTTGATGGTTCATCAATCAAGAGAAGGAAATGTAAAATTTTATGAGTATATGATGAGAGGGACAAGTGCTTGAGAGAGGACTTCCCTATCAATACAAGTGCCTGAGAGGACTTTCCCATCAACCTCCTGGACAGTTTTGTTTCTCAAATCAACAGAGTGCCTTATCTCAAGTGATGTAATTTTGTCGGTCGATTTTCTTACACTGTGACCGAAAGGTGTCTCAGTTGTTGGCAACAAATTACAGCTGTGATGCACACACCCTTGGGGCAGAATTCATAGCACAAAACACACTTTTGGAGCTATCAGGCGTAAAATATTATGTTCACAATACTCCTTGCTCAAGTTTATTACATCTTTTAGTGGGGCTCAGCCTTTCATTTCTTCTTAGGAAGTTAACTCGTCACCAGTAACAGTACTACATAGGAATGCTAAATGAGCGACCTAATGACGTTAAATAATAGTCACTCCATTGATTTTTGTTGTTCCGAGTTAGTGCACACAGTACTCCTACACCAAGAATTCTGAACTTTTCCTGTTGAATGCAAATGTCGCAATATGGATAAATGGTAATCCATCACATATATCAGTAGTTGAGACTTCCTTAATGTGGAAAATCATTCATGCCAGAATGATCTTTGTTGAAACAAGAATATCTTTTTCTGGCATATTTTTCCCAAACGTACTCGCTCCACACACAGTTTGTTGGCAACAAATTCCAGCTGTGATGCACACACACTTGGGGCAGAATTCGTAGTGCAAAACAAACTTTTGGAGCTATCGGGCATAAAATATTATGTTCACACTACTCTTTGCTCATGTTTACGTCTTTTTGTGGGGCTCAGCCTTTCATTTCTTCTTAGGAAGTTAACTCATCACCAGTAACAGTACTACATAGGAATGCTAAATGAGTGACCTAATGGCATTAAATAATAGTCACTCCGTTGATTTTTGTTGTTCCGTGTTAGAGCATGCTGTACTCCTACACCAAGAATTCTGAACTTTCCCTGTTGAATGCAAATGTTGCATGATGGTTAAATGGTAATCCATCACATATATCAGTAGTTGAGACTTCCTTAATGTGGAAAATCATTCATGCCAGAATGATCTTTGTTGAAACCAGAATATCTTTCTCTGGCGTATTTTTCCCAAAAGTACTCGCTCCACACACAGTTCAAATCTTTGTAGCTGCCTCCTCCGCATTCACCTCTCTGTTATACCATAAGCAAATATTTTGTTGCAGAAGTTACACCTTTTTCCATTTGTGACTCAATTTTACAACGTTTAACCATAGTTCATGATTTTCAAGTATGCAAAATCCAATGCTTAACTGCAAGATGATAACTAGAACTTCAAATTCGAAAATGACAGTTGATACATACACTGTCAGCATCGCGCCGCGTTCACCTGCGCAGCGCCGGATTTCAGGCGGCAGGTGCCGCATGGCCAGTGGCCGGTAGCCGCTGAAGTGCGAGGAGACGCTGAAGCATAAGCTGTTCTGATCATGATGCAGCCACGAGCTGTCCTGTGGAATCGTTTCTGGAAGTACTTGTTATTGCTGGTGGGTAGAATGTGAAGCGAATTATTTTCAATGTTCAATCAGACTCATAACTTTAGACGAGACAACACTTCCTCCAGACACTTCCACATCTAGCAGCGTTGCCAGATCATGGAGATGGCTGGACTTAGCATTGTCAGGGGTGGTCGGTTTTATTGGCCACCTTAAGTGAACGACTCAGACTTAGTCTCTGTAGATGCCGGTCAGTTTTTATGTCTAAGACTGTACATCCAACTTAGTCTCTGTAGATGCGGATCAGTTTTTATGTCTAAGAATGTACATCCACCAGGTGACTCTGTGGCTGTTGATTGGATTATTGTCTTGTACACAGCATAAAACAGATATATAATTCCATGTAGTAGATAATACATTATTAAGGACCATTTTTATATACATTATTATACAAATTTTTGCATATAATTAATGTATGTACCATCTGTAATTTTGTAGGATAAAATATTTGTGACGTACATTAGGGAACAAGAATTAGGATCACAGTATGCTAAAGGTAGATGACAATTTAAAAAGGCAGGATGTTGGTATTCTAGTGTACACTGTGTCGTGTTTATAATTTCCATCTCCATCTGATTGTCCTTAGTTACGTTTCAAATTTCTCATCATAATGGATACGGGAAAAAAAGAAGAAGAGGTAGGAGAAGAAGAGGAAAGGTGCTATACATACAATACTATAAATGGAGGTTAAAGTTTTGTAAGGTTATCATTATATTTTTTAATGGTGAACATAAATGGTGCCTGCTGTGTCTACACCACTTCTGTCAGTTGCAAACTTACAATGGGCTTAATATAGTTATGTTTATGTCTGCACATAATACTTTTATATTTGACATGCTAATGTGTAGCAATCTTCATGGTGCTGAGAAATGCATGGGAAGTCCATATGTAACGTGAAGTGATTTGCAACACTGATGGACTGTATGTTGTAAAAATTTTAAAGCATAAGGTATGTTATAATTCCATAAATTATGTAACAGATAACTTATCAAGTTGTAACACCATGAATGTAAAATGTTTTCCTATGAACTTTTGTTCCTCCACTTGCAGATCACATGATGACGGAATAGCTCTGTCTAAACTGGTCATCCAACAAAATACTGTTTTAGCGATCTTGGCTTGTGAAGTTTTCTTCAGTTATCATACACTGCAGATCACCCTCAGAATGACCCTGACAGGAATATATAAAAATTTTGATTGGTCTATACAGGAAAATAAGGAAAATGTTCCAGGAGAAAACTGTTTAACAGCATTGCCACAAGTGTTTTGATACATTATTTCTGAAACTCACAATGATCGAAGAATTAAAAAACGACAATGAACAAAGATCTAAGAAATTTACCTGTGGTTATGTATTGCCAAACCTTCATTAGCATGTCAATGAAAAATTGGCTATACTGTTAATTAAATCAGTGAGAGAACTTTTTCAAGTAACTGGAGATAAACAGAACTGTGTGAATCAAGCAGTAAATGGGTATGGTAACTTTTAAAAAAATATTATCTATTCTAAAAAATTCCAGAAATTCTTCTAATGGCATAGTAATTAGATAACAAATGACCACAACAGTCTAATTCAAATTTGATTTTAATAAGGGATAATAATAAAGCTAAGGATATCAGCATTACAAGCCCGACTGATGACATTAGACAAAAGAAAATATATAGCTGCAATATTTCTAGATCTCATTAATCTTTCTCATTTGCATTTTATTCTTTATATTCTGTCAATTTTCTTCAGGTGTGGTTCACATCTCTGATTTACATATTCTGATTTCGGAATCTTAGTTGTTAGTCCTGTATTATTTCATAGTAATAAATTATACTTTACATCTCTCCTTGCTCCAGGTTTGAAGAGTTGCTTCAGCAATTATGTATTTACACTTTCTCTTGGTTATCTGATACTTTACTTCAACCAATAAATTCTAGAGAATTCCAATAGCTTTGGATTCAATAGAACATATAATTTTGTGTCCTTGACAACCTTTCTTCTTTTGCTTCTGTGTTTATAGCTGCTATTTGTACAATTTTCTCACAGATGCTATTGGCATTCATTTTTAATTTTTACTACAAATTGTTTTATGGGAAATCTCCTGTGACTTATGACTTCAGAATACCAAGACTGTTACATTTTTACATTGAACTAAGTATTCAGGTAAAGTCAGCAGCCAGACCCTCATGGATGAGGCAAGAACTGAAATTGAGGATAACAAAGTAAAACCAGAAATGCTGAACTTGGTTTCCAAATATTTTTTAATGGAAATCTGGGGGTGTTGCCTCAGTTTATTTCTTGCACTGCAACAAAGGATTCCAATGGAATCCCTATCAGATGATTTACCAGTTTCCCATTTATAATCTACCATAGATCCTTTGAATGAAAAACTGTGCCCAGTCTGCAAGAAGGCTAGCTGAAGTGACCCATAAATTGCCATTCAGTATCTTTGACATCCATTTCTTGGAGAATTTTGGGACATATTTTGAGCTCATATGTAATGAGGTATCTCAAGCAGAATGGTGCACTGTATGTGAACCATCTTGGTTATTGAAAATATCAATGATGTGAAACCCAACCTGACACTTTTCGTATGTGGCATTCTGAAAGCCATGGATTGAGGCAGTCATGTAGATGCAGTATTTCTCAGTTTCTGAAAAGCAAATTTTCAAAAATATAAAACTGCATTTCACAAAAAGACATACTATCATATGACTACAGTATCAACGATTCACAGTTGGACTTGGTCAACTTACACAAATACCTGTGTAACACTTTGTAGAGATATGAAATGGAATAATCACATAGGTTTAGTCATAGGTTAACCAGATGATAGACTTCAGTTTATTGGTAGAATGCTAGGGAAATGCAATCAGTTTACAATGGTGACTGCTGACAAAGCATGTGTGCAGCTCATCCTGAAATGTTGTGCACCTTTGTGGGACCCATACCAGATAGGACTGACAGGAGATAATTGAACTTATACAGAGAAGGGCAGCGCAAATGGTCACACATTTTTTGACCCATGGAAGTGTCATAGAAACACTGAAGAACTGAACTGGTAGACACTTGAAGGTAGACATAAATTATTATGAGAAAGTCTGTATACAAAGTTTCAAGAACCAACTTAAATGATGACTCTAAGAATTCACTACAACTCTCTACATGCCACTGCTGTAGGGATAATGAGAACAAGATTAGATTAATTATAGAACTCTCAGAGGCTTTTAAGTTATTCGTCCCATTCTCTATACATGAATTGAATGGGAAGACACTCTGATAGGAGGATCCTCTGCTGTGCACTTCTCAGTGGCTGCTGAAGTATGGATGTAGATGTAAATAAAGGCAGCTTTGTAATCAATAAACCAGTTCAAAATCTACTTAAAATCATACTTCACATGTGTACATGTTTCTTTGAATAACTTTTTACAATTGTTAAATGCACCACTTGTGAAAAATCTAAGAATACATTTATTATTGTTTGCCAATTTTTAATGTCCTAATAACAAAGGAATTGTGGGATTGGGAGGGAGGAGATTCTACATTCCTGATAATTCTAATGAAGCTTCACATGCCCCAAATGATTGTCCTAAAAGTTGCACACTTCAGAAAACAAGGCCAGCTTTGGCTGCATACAGGTTTGGCACTCCCAGGTTTCCTGAGCTGAGAGATGGCCACTGCTTCCAATTCATTTGTACTGTAATTGATGAAGTTGTTCCAGTGACCACCACAAAGGGTGACAGTGGAACAATGCATGTCTTGAGAACAAAGATCTTGGCCTAACTGGCTACAGAGTGAGGCTGCCTCAGTCTTGATGTGAGCTATATAGTGATGGTGTGGACAGCTGTTGAGATGAAACAGATATTAGCAGACAATCTCTAGAATACTTACCACACCTCTTGTCCAGATAACACAAAGCTCTCTATGGATAAACTTTTATTTCCCTAGCTACTTGTGGGATGAAGATGAGATGTTCGAACACATGCTGTTTAATTTCCAGCCAGATTTGTATGCTGCTAGTGAGTATCAAAAACCAACCAACAACGAGCAAGTAGACCATCCTCTTTACTGATAGTGAAAATACAAAGAGGAATTTTGAGGAGACTACCACTGTTCTTTATTCAGAAGAGTCTAGAGGGCATTGCTGGATTTAATAAGCAATAAAAATCCAAGCAGTTAATAGCAACTATTCTACTGAAATGAAGCTGCACTGCACGCAGGAGTTTTATAAGGGCATTGTGTTATTCAAAGACATTTTTGAGATTGATTTGATTTGATTTGAACAGGGAGATAAAAACAAAAGCACTCCTAGCCCACTATTGCCTGCACCAAAGTAGTATTTATTATGCCATTTCATTTCCTTTGATTCCAGTAAAGCCAACTAGTACCCTTAAAGAGTAATGGGAGGCCCTTACTAGTTCATTATTAGACACAATTTCTTCTGGACTTGATGACATGAATATTCTGTGTCTTTCGATTTCCAATGTTTTGCACTGGCAGATTAGGTGTGATGTTTTATCACCCTCACTACAAGCTTATATCTTAAGCATTCTTTCTCTACATCCATTGTGTGTAGGTTTTTCTTAAAGTTCTCTTGGCCTGTCATTAGGATAGAGATTTCAGAGCTGCTTGGCTCTCTGGATGTGTATAGATGCTATGATGCATGTAGCACTTACATGGATTCTCCTCTGCATATTCTCTGACAGAAGGTATTTCTGCCTGGAGTACTGTGACCAGCTTCTCTAGAGAGAATGTTTTCTCTAATCTATGCTGTACCCCATATACTCTGGCCCCAGCACATTCATCTGTTTTTGACCCATCAGGAAAGCAGACTGTGTCTACTGAACAGTGTCATGTTTTATTCTTCCTCCGCTCCCTACTTCCTGTTGTTACATGGAAAGGTTTATCGAAGAATCTGACAGATATTGTATAGTCAGCCATAATTACCCAATAACTCCTATATTTACCACATTCCATATATTGGTGTGGGATGCAAAATATTCTAAAGATATCCAGTTATTTCCAGACTCTAGCTTGCATGCCTCTGTTGCTGCTTTTCTGTTTTAACCCACAAGTATAATGGAGGCATTCCAGCATGGTCTCGATCTCTGCAGTGGGTGTGCTGTCAGTTCTGTCTGTCATGGATAAGCAGACCATTCTCTACAAAGTGCCCTCAATGTACAGGAAGATAGAGAGAGCAATTTCCTGAAAATGTAGCACTTGTTCCCCATTCCGAGCAATTTGGTGAAGTACTATTTCACATTATTTACCTGGTATATGCATGTTGGCTTACATGTTGAGAAACCTTAGTTAGTCTCCCTTCCACAATGTGCAAGCTAATCAGTTTCTGTAATGTATTTAAAAGAAAGGAGGACAGACTGAGTCTAATTAAACTCTCTTCTGCTTGTTGCAGTAGAGTGGACAAGATCTCATATGGGCCTGGTGACTTGATTGGTTGAAATGTGCCCTAAGATTACCAGATTTTTTTAGAAATCATCTGATTCCCAGTTCTCTCTCAATTACCTGTAAACCAGTGCCTCTCAGGGATTCAGTCATGGTCTGTATTGTCTCCCAAAATGCACTGAGTAAAATGAGGCTTGAGGAGCATTTCCAGCATCACATTTTCTGTCCTTGTATAATCACCATCCTTTTTCCTTAGATTACCTCCTGGGTTAGTTGGCATTCTGTTATGGACTTTATGACACAAGTAGCTGTACATTCCTCTTCCTCACAGAACTCCTTCCACTATGATAATTTTGATTGCTTAGTTGCAAGGTTGTATTTGGCAAGGGCCTCTTAATATTTCCCCATTTTCCTTGCCATCTCGTAAGGTTGAACTGTCTTTTTACCTGCTTCCTTTGCAATTCCATGTTATTGTTCCACCAACCTACACTCCTGTTTGTACCCTTCTTGGTGATTGGGAAGTGTTGTAAATACAAAGTTATAATGGCTGATGTCATTTTATTTGACATTTCTTCGAAATCTGCTGGATACCTTATCAAAATTATGACATCAGCTAAGTGTGAGTTGAGGTCCTTCCTGTGTGAGTTGCAGCCTATTTTCTTAGGGTTCCTAAAGGCTGTGGTCTCTTTAGCACCCATTTAAATAACAAATTTAATATAAATGTGGTCAGGTAAGGATCATTCCAACTTCATTGTTTGAAGAAAGGTGCACCTCACTTTGCCAGTACATAACTTTCCCAATCATACTGTCATCCTTGGAAGAGACTTCAGTGATTCAACAATTGATTAGGATAATCAGAATTTGGTATGTGGAGGTTGTGAGTAGATATCAAGCAAAAAATTATTAAATGCCTTCTCTGAAAACTACTTCAAAAAGATAGTTTGGAAGCTCATTCATGATGGAAATGTATTAGATGTAATGGTGACAAATAGATCTGACCCTTTTGAGGATGTCCACATTGAAACTGTAACCTATGACCATGAGGCAGTTGTAACAGCAGTGATTATTAATGTACAAAGGACACCTAAAACAAGTAGGAAGGTGTACATGTTCACTAAGCTAGATAAACAGCAGTCATGTCATATATTAAAGAGGAAATGAAAACATTTATCTCTCAGCAGGCTCAAGTTTAAAAGAATAGTTGACCATGCACTGGGTAAATATGTACCTAGTAGAACAGTTCATGCTGGGAGAAGACCTTCCATAGTATACAGTCACTTTGTAATCTGTCCCAGTGAGTCATGATTTTGCTGCAATGAGTTTCACAGCACACTTGAAAACAAATTTAAAATTTTGGATTCATGAACTTTAGCAGCAGAACTGCAAATGCTATGAACATCGTAAACATCCTCACTGACATACTGTGTCAGATAGTGACCAGAGCACTGTAAGGAGAACCAGTAAGAGAAGCAAAGTTGTTATGTGCCAGACACAGAGTTCCAATAGTAAACAACAAAAGAAACTAAGAGAGTATGTGAGGTGATGTAACAGGTCTGCTATAGTGCATAACAATTTGCTTCATGTAGAGCTCACTGGCTGTTAGTGCACCCTGCGCCCCACTTCATACCACAGTCTCTGTCAGAGAGTGCCACTAATGCAGCTGCTTCTTTTCCTCTTTATAATTTGAGGATCAACCCCAGACTGCTTTAGTTCTCAGACATTATTATTTAGTATCAATTTATTAAGTGGCAGCACTAGAAGATCACTGCTCCCTTGCGTGGTTCCACAGGGTCAACAGTGACCAGGCGTATGCCCAGGAATCCTAAGCACTGGGGTAGACTGGACCAGTGACCCTGCCCATAGATCAAGAGGCATATCAACAGCTAATGCTGTATTCTGACATTGCAGAATTATTTTTCCTTCTCATCTACATTAACTTACATTGTGCCTGGTACACTAAGGATGCTGTTTTGAATACCTGAACAATTTTAATAATATCACTAATGTTTAGGTCTGACAGTTCCAATGCTTTACTTCTAGTATCCCTATCAGGAGGCAATCTGAAAAGTATGCTCTGATTAGTGGCTTAGCATGTGATGCTTTGTTAACTGCTAGAAGACAGTAACAAGGGTCTTTGACATTCAGCAACCAGAATGCTACTTGTCTTGCAATGGAGAAGCCAGTGATGTAGGTTTCATCTGCATGAAAAAAAGGCAAATATGCTGTGGGCAGAGACACATCTGGCAGTATCGTCTTCTGTTTTTAGAGAATGATAAGCGCTTGTTACAATTCACTGTGTTGCTGCTGATGCTGCTGCTGATAGTGTTGTTGTTGTTGTTGTTTTCATTGCCACTGCTGTTGCTTTAGTTGTTGTTGTTGCTGCTGCTGCTATTATTATAAGCTTATTGCTGCTTCCACAAATCCATAAATTCTTGGTACAACATTTCACAACAGAAAATACAGCATGGCATAATGACAGTATTATGAAAAAGATAGTAGCTACTGACCATATAGCAGAGATGCTGAGATGCAGATAAGCACAACAAAAAGGCTGTCAAACAAAGCTTTTGGCCAAACACGCTTCATCAGAACAGACAAAACATGCACACACTCAAACACACACACACACACACACACACACACACACACACACACACACACACACACACAACAACAACAACAACAACAGTCTCTATCGGCCAACTCCAGGCTGCGAGCAGCAGCACATGATGGGAGAAGGAAACTGGGTAGTGGGGTAAGGAGGAGGTTGGGGTGGAGAGGTGGAGGGATAGCAGGTTAGACGTAGAGGATGCAAAAGCTTTGCTTGCAGAAGCATATAGGGATGAGATGAGGAGAGGATAGGGCAGCTAGGTGCAGTTGGGAGGTTAGCCAGAGAACAGGGGGCAGCAGAAAAGGACAGACGTAAAAATACTATCAGTGTGTTGGTGGAACAGAGGACTGTGTGGTGCTGGAAAGTGCACAGGGAAGGGGGCAGGCTGGTAAATAAGAATAAATGAAGTTTGAGGCCAGGAGGGTTTCAAAAATGTTGAATATATTGTACAGTTCAGAAAAGCTGGGAATAATCTAGATGGCACAGGCTGTGAAGTAGTCATTGAAATGAAGAACATTGTGTTAGACAGTGTGCTCAGCAATATTGTGGTCCAGCTGTTTTGTCTTGGACGCAGTTTATCAGGGTCCATTCACATGAACAGACAGCTAATTTGTTGTCATGCCCACATAGAATGCAGCACACTGGTTGCAGCTTAGCTGGTAGCTCACATGACTAGTTTCAGAGGCCTTTGATGGGATAGGTGATGCTTGTGACTGGACTGAAGCAGGTGGTTGTGGGACTATGTATGCTTAGCTGGTAGCTCACATGACTGGTTTCACAGGCCTTTGATTGGATAGGTGATGCTTGTGACTGGACTGAAGCAGGTGGTTGTGGGACTATGTATGGGACAGGTCTTGCATTTAGGTCTACTATGTGGATATGGGTCATGAGATAAGGGGTTGGGAGCAGGAGTTTAGGGATAGACAAGGGTGTTGTGCATGTTTTGCGGGCAGCAAAATACCATTGTGGGAGGTGTGGGAAGGATTGGGTTTAGGACATTCCTTATTTCAGGGCATGAAAAGAGGTAGTCATAACCCTGGCAGAGATTGTCATTCAGTTGCTCCAGTCCTGGGTGGTACTCCTCGATGGCTGGGCAATGGGACTCTGGGAGGTGGTGGTTGACTGGAGAGATAAGACATGGGAGATCTGTTTTTGTTCATGGTCGGGAGGGTAATTATGGTCTTTGAGGGTTTCAGTGAGACCCATGGTATATTTCAACAACCACTGCTCATCACTACAAATGTGATGGCTACAGGTGGCTAGTTTGTATGGACGGAGCTTCTTGGCATGGAGGGGGCGGCAGCTGTCAAAGTGGAGTTTTGCTGGTGGTTGGTAGCTGTGATTTCAGTGGAGGTACTGATGTAGCCATCTTTGAGGTGGAGGTCAACATTGAGTGGTACTAGGTGAAGCAAATAGGGGAGAATGTGTTGAGGTTCTGGAGGAATGTGGATAGGGTGTTCTAACCCTTAATCCAGATCATGAAGATGTCATTAGTGAATCTGAACACAGGCGACTGAACCCTACCTGATACAGTTCACTCCTCCATCCCACCATAGTCGGCCTCCACAAATCATCCTGTTAACATTCCAGAATTTCTCAACTTTGAACCTTGCATCACCATCATTCCCCGAATCCCTTAACATGCAAACTGACCTTTCATTCACAAAAAGAACTGCAATTCACTGCCTAAAGAATTATCATGACCTTATAGTCCTGCCTGATGACAAAGACTCCACTACTATTGTTTTGAACTGCAAGAATTATCTGGTGGAGGAACACTCCCAGCTGTCAGATTCATCCACTTGCAAATCCGGCCACAGTGCCCTCATTCCAGAATTCCAGCAGGAGCTCCAGTTCCTCCTCAAACCCTCAGGCTCATCCCAGAACCCCTCCCTAGGGATCACCTCTCTCCTCACCCCTAACACTCGCCACAGTCCTACTTATACTTGCTTCCCAAAGTCCATAAACCCAACCACCCAGGATGCTCCATTGTGGCCAGTTACTGTGCCCACATTGAGAGAATCTCTGCTCTTGTAGATCAACACCTTCAGCCTATTACTCACAACCTATCATGCTATATGAAGGATACAACCATTTTCTCCACAGACTCTCCACAATTCTATTCCTTTACCAAGTGATTTCTTGTTTACCACTATTGATGCCATCTCCCTTTACACTAACATCCCCAATGGCCACGGCCTTGTCACTATTGAATACTACCTTTCCCAACCCTTGGCAGATTTCAAACCTACACCGTCCTTCCTAGTCGCCTTGACCAACTATATCCTCACTCACAATTTTTTCTCCTTTGAAGGCATCACATGCAAAGTAGTTCAGGATATTTCTGTGGGCACCACATGGCACCATCTTATGCCAACCTTTTCATGGGCCATCTAGAGGAATTCTTTCTAATCACCAAGAATCCCAAATAACACACCTGGTTCAGATTCACTGATGACATCTTCACGATTTTTATCGAGGGTGAGGACACCATATCCACATTCCTCCAGAACCTCAAAATCCTCTTTGCCATTCACTGCACCTGATCCTCCTCAACCCAACAAGCCACCTTCCCAGATGTTGACCTTTGCCTCAGAGATGGCTATATCAGTACCTCTGTCCATATAAAACCTACCAACCACCAGCAGTACTTCCACTTTGACAGCTGCCAACCATTCCATACCAAGAAGCCCCTTCCAGACAATCTAGCCACCCGATGCCAACGCATCTGTAGTGATGAGCAGTCCTCAAAATATACCATGGGTTTCGTTGAAGCCTTTACAGACTGTAATTACCCTCCTGACCCTGTACAAAAACAAATCTCCCATGCCTTATCTCTCTAGTCGTCCACCAACTCCCAAAGTCCCACTGACCACCAGGCAGGAGCATTTCCCTCATGACTCAGAACCACCCAGGAATGGAGCAGCTGAATCACATTCTCTGTCTTGGTTTCAACTACCTGTTCAAAAAAATGGTTCAAATGGTTCTGAGCACTATGGGACTTAACATCTGTGGTCATCAGTCCCCTAGAACTTAGAACTACTTAAGCCTAACTAACCTAAGGACATCACACACATCCATGCCCGAGGCAGGATTCGAACCTGTGACTGTAGCAGCTGTGCGGTTCCGGACTGCGCGTCTAGAAGCACTAGACCACTGCGGCCGGCAACTACCTGTTGTTGTGCCCTGAAATAAGGAATGTCCTACACACTATCCTTCCCACCCCTACCACAGTGGGACTCTGCCACCCGTTCCTATACAGTCCTTGCCCCCAACCCCTCCCCTCATGTCTCACAGCCCTGTAATAGACCTAAATGCAAGACTCGTCCCACATATCCTCCCACCACCACCTACCTACTCCAGTCCAGTCACAAGATCATGTATCCCATCAAAGGTAGGGCTACCTGTGAAACCAGTCATGTGATCTACAAGCTAATTTGCAACCACTGTGGTGCATTCTTCATGTGTATGACAACCAACAAGATGTCTGTTTGCATGAATGGCTACCGACAAACTGTGGCCAAGAAGCAGCTGGACTGCTCACTTGCTGAGCACACTGCCCAACACAACATTCTTCATTTCAATGACTGCTTAACAGCTGTGCCATCTGGAACCTGCCCCCAGACAGCAGCTATTTAGAACTGCATAGGTGGTGGGAAGTCTATCTAAATTATATCCTACATTCCTGTAACCCTCCTGGTCACAACCTCTAACAGTCATTGTCCTTAAGCAACCTATCCCTTTCCCTGGCCCCTTTCCAGCACTACACAGCCCTCTATTCCAACTACACATGCACAGACTTGTTACGTCTGTCCCCTTCCGTCGGCTTCCTGTCTTCCATCTAACCTCCCAACTGCACCTAGCTGCCCTACCCTCTGCTCACCTCATGCCTGTATGCTGTATGCTGCCACAAGCAACATTTTACCTCCCCCCCCCCCCCCCAACCCCCACACTCCCAGTTTGCTTCTCCTGTCATGTTCTGCTGCTCGCAGTCAGCCTTGGCAGACAGAGACTGTGGTCATGTGTGTGTGAATTATTTTTGTCGGAGTGTGTATGTTATGTTGTCTATTCTGATGAAGGCCTGGTTGGACAAAAGTTTTGTTTGACAGTCTTTTTGTTGTGCCTATCTGTGACTCAGCATCTTCACTACATGGTCAGTAGCAACTATCCTTTTCATAATACTGTTACAACATTTCTGTATGTCTATTACACTACGAGTAGAGTCCCTGTCACAAATTTAATAGTGCACTAGAACTCATGCTTAAAAGTCTGAATTTGTGAACATGAACAGTGGACCTATGAACACTAGTGACTGTAAATAGCAGCCTTGCTACATGGACTGCATCAAACTATGTCTAAAGTTACCAACCTGTCTGCTTGCCTCTTAAGTCTCATGGATGTTCATCTTCACTATTTTTCTTCAGCTAATTAATAGGTTATTTCTAAAGTATGTGATCATCTAACATCACAATGCAGTCAAGTGTACTTGTTTAGTTCATTTGTGTTTCTTACTTCACACATACTATGTCCACCTTTTAGTTAGTAACTCTGATACTTTATATCATCGATTTACTAAGCCTATGAGTGCTCTAACAAAATTGTACATGTAATAACACCAGCAACTAACATAGTATCTTTGCTCATAGAATGCTAGGTGATGACTGAATAAATGAATGAATACACTAATTAAAATAGAGTTGGAACTGACTGAAAGCGTACTCTTGACTGACTAATAGTGACTGTACTGACTGAATGCCCACCACCAACAGATCTGGATCTATACATATTGAAACTGACTACAGACTTACTAACATAATGATTTGACTAACTGAACATTTGCTCATTACTGACTGTCATGGGTGTCTAATTTCTGACTACCAGATGCTGACTGCCAAAGGCTTTGTGGACAAAGCTATATAAAGACATCTGTGCAATAGCAATGAGAGAATGCTAAAATACACATTTTAGATATTAACATAAAAGACAGCAAAGGCAAAAAAACATAAAGAACACTAGGCAGTGAAATTATCTCTATTTACTATAAGCATTGTAATTAAAAAAATAATAGGTACTATTTTACAAAGTGGAAGTTATAATGTGCACTGGGATTTCCAAAACCTACCAAACATTTGTAGCCAGCAAAATAACAGCTAGAGAACTATAACAAAAGATAGTAAGATGTTCACTGCCAAGTGGAAAAAGGCGTTTTCAATTAATGTGTGTAAACCATAAAACAAATAATTATAAGTGGGACAAATTTTGAAAAGGACATGGTTTCTGTGAATTGTAAATTCGGAGTATTTCATGAAAGAAAATGTTTGCTCAAAAAGTAATTGTACTGTTATAATCATTGATCTGAAAAATAAAAATGGAATAATAAATTGTAGTTAAACACAGCCTGAATTAGAATTTAATGTTTTTGTGTACTGGTGGTACATGCATTATATGTACAATAGAAAACAGAAAAGATAGAAAGAAAGAAAGAAAGAAAAAAACCCTTAAGAAGTGGAATTATCGCAGGAGGACAGATTCAGTTTTTCTATGTCTCAAGTGGCTAAAGCATTGTACAGAGAATCAGTACGAGAAGTCAGACATGGAGTTCCAATACTAAACAACAAGAAAAACCATGAGAACAGCCAAGTCAATGCAATAAGTCTGATATGGTGCATAGTGATTAGGTTTGTGCAGAGTGTACAGAGATTGTTAATGCGCTATACACCTCATTTTATTCCCTGGCCTCAAACAGAGAGTGTAACTAATGCAGCTGCTTCATACACCTCCTTGGTATCAACTCTAGATTGCTGTAGCTCACAGAACATCATTGATATTGATGGAATTCTGTGATGGCAATACAAGCCTGAAAGCCCAATGATATGTTTAACTTGCAGTGTATGGAGGGTGTGCCTCAGGCCAGAGGTCAATTTGTGATGTTTTTAGAGTGTTCTTTGTACTGTAATGTGGGCCCACACATCCAAGTTACCATGAACATGAACCAGGACATTTATTTACACATTCTCAATGATCAAGTGTTGGTCTTTTGTCCACATTTTCATGACGAGTGTGTTGTGCAGATTTCTGTCTTCCTAGATGACAAAAGAGTATCACACATATGTTTGAGGAACACTAAAGCACCCTACTGCATGTCAATTGTCCTGATAAATAACCTGATCTTAATCCCATAGACTAAGCTGTTCCAGTGCTGCCCTGTGGGGCAAGGGTATACAAGCATGCACCTCATTATGCTCACAGGCAGGCACAGGTAGAGAAGGCTACCTACCAGACAGCTGTATTGCATGCACTCTGCACATGCATGAGCTGCTTGAGAGCCCCTCCCACAGTTGGGCGTTACAGAATTAGCATGCAGTGATGCTTCTGCCAATAAACAACTATCTTAATGTGTTCTGCATTTGTAAATGCTCTCCTTCATCATAGAATTTATTAAAAATGATGTGTGAATGAGTAATTGAATTCCTGTTACCTGAAGGCATGAGAAATGTTGTTCTGCAATCAAGAACAGGTATGTAGCTCTTTGTTGGTTCAGATGTTAACCAACTGCAGAAAATCCTGTAACCTTTTACATTTCTTTTTTGGTGTCAGTCTTCTGACTGGTTTGCTGCAGTCCACCATGAATTCCTCTCCTGCGCCAAGCTCTTTATCTGAAGAGTAGCACTTGCAACCCACATCCTCAATTATTTGATAGGTGTATTCCAACCTCTGTCTTCCTTTACAGTTTCTTGCCCTCTACAGCTCCCTGCAGTACTATAGAAGTCATTCTCTGATGTCTTAACGGATGTTTTATCATTCTGTGTCTTCTCCTTGTTAGTGTTTTCCACATGTTCCTTTTCTGTCCAATTCTGCAAAGAACCTCCTCATTTCTTACCTTATCAGTCCATCGAATTTTCAGCATTCATCTGTTCCAGTTTTCCCACAGCCCATGTCTCATTACCAAACAATGGTGTGCCCCAAATGTATATACTCAGAAATTTCTTCCTCATTCCTTACCTTATCAGTCCACCTATTTTTCAACATTCATCTGTTCCACTTTTCCCACAGCCCATGTGTCATTACCAAACAATGCTGTGCCCCAAACGTATATCCTTGGAAATTTCTTCCTCAGATTGAGCCCTATGTTTGACACTTGTAGACTTCCCTTGACCAGTCTGTTTTTGATGTCCTCCTTTCTCTGTCTGTGATTGGTTATTTTGCTGCCTAGGTGGCAGAATTCCTTAACTTCATCCACTTCATGACCATCAATATGGATGTTAAGCTTCTCGCTGTTCTCATTTCTGCTACTTCTCATTACTTTTATCTTTCTTTGATTTATTCTCAATCTGTATTCTGTACTCTTTAGACTGTTCATTCCATTCAACAGATCATGTGATACTTCTTCACTTTCATTCAGGATAGCAATGCCATCAGCGAATCATATCATTGACATCCTTTCACCTTGATTTTTAATCTAACTCCTGAACCTTTCTTTTATTTCCATCATTACTTCTTCGATGTACAGATTTAACGGTAGGAGCAAAAGACTACATCCCTGCCTTACACCCTTTTTAATCTGAGCACTTTGGTTTTGGTCATCCACTTTTCCCCTTAGCTCTTTTACATAGTATATATACATGTCCCTCCCTATAGCTTACCTTTTTTTCTCAAAATTTCAAACATCTTGCACCATTTTAATTTGTAGAATGCTTTTTCCAGGTTGACAAATCATATGAACTGTCTTGATTTTTCTGTAGTCTTGCTTCCATTATCAACCACTGTGTCAGAATTACCTCTCTGTTGCCTTTGCATTTCCTCAAGCCAAACTGGTCGTCATCTAACATACCCAATTTTGTTCCCTGTTCTTCTGTATATTATTCTTGTCAGTACTATAGATGCATGAGCTGTTAAGCTGATTGTGTGATAATTCTCACACTTATCAACTCTTGCAGTCTTTGGAATTGTGTAGATGATATTTTTCCGAAAGCCAGATGGTATGTCACCAGACTCATACATTCTACACACCAATGTGAACAGTCATTTATTGCCACTTCCCCCAATGATTTTAGGAATTCTAATGGAATGTTAGCTATCCCTTCTGCCTTGTTTGATCTTAAGTCCCCCAAAGCTCCTTTAAATTCTGATTCAAATACTGAATCTCGTACCTCTTCTAAATCAACTCCTGTTTCATTTTCTATCACACCAGGGAAATCATCCCCTTCATAGAGGCTTTCAATGTACTCTTTTCACCTATTCACTCTCTCATCTGCATTCAACAGTGGAATTCTCATTGCACTCTTAATGTTATCACCCTTGGTTTTAATTTCACTGAAGTTTGTTTTAACTTTCCTGTATGCTGAGTCAGGCCTTCCAACAATCATTTCTTTTTCGATTTCTTCATATTTATCATGCAGCCACTTCAGATTACCCTCCATGCACTTCCTATTTATTTCATTCCTTTCTGTATTTCTGAATTTCCCTGAATATTTTTGTACTTCCTTCTTTCATCGATCATCTGAAGTATTTCTTTAGTTATCCATGGTTTCTTTGCAAGTACATTCTTTATGTCTATGATTTGCTTTCTGACTTTTGTGATTGCCGTTTTTAGAGATGTCCATTCCTCTTCAACTGTACTGGCTGCTGAGCAATTCCTTATTGCTGTATCTGTGGCTGTAGAGAACTTCAAGCGTATCTTGTCATTCGTTAGTACTTCCATATCCAGCGTCTTTGCTTATTGATTCTTCCTGACTAATCTCTTTAACTTCAGCATACTTCTCATCACTACTACATTGCAATCCAAGTCTAGATCTGCCCCTGGGTATGCCTTACAATCCAATATCTGATTTTGGAATCTCTGTCTGACCATGCCATAATCTAATTGAAATATTCCCATATCACCCAGACTTTTCCAAGTATACCTCCTCATACTGTAATTCTTGAACAGAGTATTCACTATTACTAGCTGAAATTTATGACAGAATTCAGTTAGTCTTTCTCCTTTCTCATTCCTTGTCCCAAGCCCATATTCTCCTGTAACCATTTTTCTACTCCTTCCTCTACAACTGTGTTCCACTCCCCCAAGACTATTAGAGTTTCATCTCCCTTTACATACTGTATTACCCTTTCAGTATCTTCACATACTGTCTCTACCTCTTCATCTTCGGCTTGTGATGTCAGCATGTATACATGAACTATCATTGTCAGTGCTGGTTTGCTGTTGATTCCGTTAAGAACTACCCTATCACTGAACCATTCCCAGTAACAAACTCTCTGCCCTATCTTCCTACTCACAATATTCTACACACTGAAAGCTAAATATCATTTAAATATAAGGGAGTTATTGAAACACTGCATGTTACCTGAATATATAAATGCTTGTAATCTGTTTGGTTAAGATGTTTCAATAACAAAAATTTATTTTTGTAGGGAGAGCTCCCACAACCAAGAGAATATGCAACATCAGACCCTAACTGCACCATTCTTTGTTGGGATGAAATTTCATTTGAAAAGGTATGAAGTAAGCAATACTGTTTCTGTTAATCAGATAACAATTTAATGTTAGAGATAGCACAATTATGTTTATGTATTTCTATTTATTCACACAAACATAACTGAACATGTACAAGACAAGACAACACACACAAACACACAAACACACACACACACACACACACACACACACACACACACACACAAGCACACACACACACACACACACACACACACACACACACATCATAAATACAATTTAATAGCATAGTATTCATGTACAGGTGTCTTTACACATTGAAAAAGGCATTTTTTTTTAAAAAAAAGCACTAATATTGATTCTCCTTGTATTTTAATTCTGTGGTTTTCATTGGCTCTAAAAATGTAAATTTAGTATGCATGGTAATTTACTTACCTCAGTTACTAGGGAGATATTTTAGTATTTGTATTGGGATATCAACATAACATCTTATGAGTAACATTGTTATTGGCTGCACCTTATACAGCTTGCCTTAAGCAAGTCATTCAGTGTTATTCTGGCCTCAACACATTTAGATTTTTGTATTTAGAACATGATACTAATCAGATGTGTTGTTGCTATCAAGCAGTCAGCTTCGTGTTGGCATCAACTGGTGTATTGGTTCTTTTACAGAAATAAGTTTAAATTTAGTGCTCAAGAAAACAACAATAGCAACCATAACAGTATATGCTTAAAAATTGTTACCATATCATGAAGAGCTGAAGTAAGATTGAAAGTTGCTATTTGTGGTGCTTTGTTCTTATTTTGTTGCTCTAAATTGGAATTATTTACAACATTAAGGTTAGTACAGAACTTTCTTCTTGCTTGTTTTGACACTGCATTTAACACTCACTCACAGACACATGTCTGGAAACTCAGTGGCAACATACTGCAGCTTTAGAGTTATTAATTCATCCACAAGTTACCATTAAGAAAGAAGTACAGAATCATGTTAAACTTCAAATTATCATATGAAAATTGTAAAATTTGTTGCAGAAGTGGAATAAAAGACTGCATATTCATCTACCAATAACCTACGACTGGTTTGGTGCCATTCTGTATGACTCCTCTTCTGTATTCTTCATCTTAGAGTCGCATGTACATCCAATAACTTCAATTATTGTCATATATATTCTAAGTGGGGCAGCAGCCTTTTCAGTAGTTGCAGGGGCAACAGTCTGGATGATTGACTGACCTGGCCATGTAACACTAACAAAACGACCTTGCTGTGCTGGTACTGCGAACAGCTGAAAGCAAGGGGAAACTACAGCTGTAATTTTTCCCGAGGGCATGCAGCTTTACTGTATGTTTAAATGATGATGGCGTCCTGTTGGGTAAAATATTCTGGAGGTAAAATAGTCACCCATTCGGATCTCCGGGCGGGGACTACTCAAGAGGACATTGTTATCAGGAGAAAGGAAACTGGCGTTAAATGGATTGGAGCATGGAATGTTAGCTCCCTTAATCGGGCAGGTAGGCTAGAAAATTTAAAAAGGGAAATGGATAGGTGAAAGTTAGATATAGTGGGAATTAGTGAAGTTCGGTGGCAGGAGGAACAAGACTTCTGGTCAGGTGAATACAGGGTTATAAATACAAAATCAAGTAGGGCTAACGCAGGAATAGGTTTAATAATGAATAAAAAAAACAGGAATGTGGGTAAGCTACCACAAACAGCATAGTGAATGCACTATTGTGGCCAAGATAGATACAAAACCCACACCTATCACAGTAGTACAAGTTTATATGCCAACTAGCTCCGCAGGTGATGAAGAGATTGATGAAATGTATGATGAGATAAAAGAAATTACTCAGGTAGTGAAGGGAGACAAAAATGTAATAGTCATGGGTGACTGGCATTCGATACTAGGAAAAGGAAGAGAAGGTAACATAGTAGGTGAATATGGAATGGAGTAAGGAATGAAAGAGGAAACCACCTGGTAGAATTTTGCACAGAGCACAACTTAATCATAGCTAACACTTGGTTCACGAGCCATGAAAGAATGTTTTATACATGGAAGAGGCCTGGAGATGCTGGAAGGTTTCAGATAGATTATATATAGATTTCGGAACCAGGTTTTACATTGTAAGACATTGCCAGGGGCAGATGTGGACTCTGACCACAGTCTATTGGTTATGAACTGTAGGTTAAAAGTGAAGAAACTGCAAAAAAGTGGGAATTAAGGAGATGGAACCTGGATAAACTGACAGAACCAGAGGTTGCAGAGAGTTTCAGGCAGAGAATTAAGGAATAATAGCTTTAGAGGGGCTGGCCAGTACTTACCTCAGCTCAGTACAGCCGATAGATACACATAAAACAGAACCGAAAATTTACGTTCCTAGCTTTCGGAACAAATGTTCCTTCATCGGGGAGGAGAGAGGGGAAAGAAAGGGAAGAAGGGAAAGGAGATTCAGTTACTCACAACCCATGTTATGAAGTAACAGCTTCCCTTTCTTTCCCCTCTCTCCTCCCCGATGAAGGAACATTTGTTCCGAAAGCTAGGAACGTAAATTTTCGGTTCTGTTTTATGTGTATCTATCGGCTGTACTGAGCTGAGGTATGTACTGGCCAGCCCCTCTATCTCTTTGTTAGTATTTGTTTCACATCCTTATATGAGATTTTCCATTAATCATTTGGAATAATAGCTTTGAGAGGTGAAATAGTAAAGGCAGCAGAGGATCAAGTAGGTAAAAAGATGAGGGCTGGTAGAAATCCTTGGGTAACAGAAGATATATTGAATTTAATTGATGAAAGGAGAAAATATAAAAATGCCGTAAATGAAGCAGGCAAAAAGGAATACAAACATCTGAAAAATGAGATCAACAGGAAGTGCAAAATGGCTAAGCAGGGATGGCTAGATGACAAATGTAAGGTTGTAGAGGCATGTATCACTAGGGGTAAGATAGATACTGCCTACGGGAAAATTAAAGAGACCTTTGGAGAAAAGAGAACCACTTGTACCAATATCAAGAGCTCAGATGGAAACCCAGTTCTAAGCAAAGAAGGGAAATCAAAAAGGTGGAAGGAGTATATAGAGGATCTATACTAGGGCGATGTACTTGAGGACAATATTATGGAAATGGAAGAGGATGTAGATGAAGATGAAATGGAATATATGATACTGCATGAAGTATATCTAAAAACACAGATGATGTGACTTACCGAATGAAAGTGAGGGCAGGTCGATAGACACACAAACAAACACAAACGTACACACGAAAGGATGTGGGGACTCCTTACCTTCTCCCTTAAAACCCACATCCTTTCGTCTTTCCCTCTCCTTCCCTCTTTCCTGATGAGGCAACAGTTTGTTGCGAAAGCTTGAATTTTGTATGTACGTTTGTGTTTGTTTGTGTGTCTATCGACCTGCCAGCACTTTCGTTCGGTAAGTCACATCATCTGTGTTTTTAGATATATTTTTCCCATGTGGAATGTTTCCCTCTATTATATACTGCATGAAGTGTTTGACAGAGTCAAAACAAGGCCCCAGGAGTAGACAACATTCCATTAGAACTACTGATAGCCTTGGGAGAGCCGCCCTGACAAAACTACCATCTGGTGAGCAAGATGTATGAGACAGGTGAAATACCCTCAGACTTCAAGAAGAATGTAATGATTCCAATTCCAAAGAAAGTAGGTGTTGACAGATGTAAAAATTACTGAACTATCAGTTTAGTAAGTCACAGCTGCAAAATACTAACACAAATTCTGTACAGACCAATGCAAAAACTGGTAGAAACTGAACTCGGGGAAGATCACTTTGGATTCCATAGAAATGTTGGAACACGTGAGGCAATGCTGACCCTAAGGCCTATCTTAGAAGACAGATTAAGGAAAGACAAACCTACATTTCTAGCATTTGTAGATTTAGAGGAAGCTTTTGACAATGTTGACTGGAATATTCTCCATTAAATTCTGAAGGAGGCAGAGGTAAAATACAGGGAGTGAAAGGCTGTACAATTTGCACAGAAACCAGATGGCAGTTATAAGAGCTGAGGGGCATGAAAGGGAAGCGGTGGGTGGGAAGGGAGTGAGACAGGGTTGTAGCCTATCCCCAATGTTATTCAATCTGTATATTGAGCAAGCAGTAAAGGAAACAAAAGAAAAATTCAGAGTAGGAATTAATATCCATGAAGAAGAAATAAAAACTTTGAGGTTCACCAATGATATTGTAATTCTGTCAGAGACAGCAAAGGATTTGGGACGGAATGGACAGTATCTTGAAAGGCGGATGTAAGATGAACATTAACAAAAGCAAAACAAGGATAATGGAATGTAGTTGAATTAAATTGGGTAATGCTGAGGGAATTAGATTAGGAACTAAGACACTTAAAGTAGTAAATGAGTTTTGCTATTTAGGGAGCAAAATAACTGATGATGGTCGAAGTAGAGAGGATATAAAATGTAGACTGGCAAGGGCAAGGAAAACTTTTCTGAAGAAGAGAAATTTGTTAACGTCGAGAATAGATTTAAGTGTCAGGAAGCCATTTCTGAAAGTATTTGTATGGCGTGTAGCCATATATGGAAGTGAAATGTGGACGATAAATAGTTTAGATAAGAAGAGAATAAAAGCATTTGAAATGTGGTGCTACAGAAGAATGCTGAAGATTAGATGGGTAGATAACATAACTAATGAGGAGGTATTGAATAGAATTGGGGATAAGAGAAATTTGTGGCACAACTTGACTAGACGAAGGGATCGGTTGGTAGGACATGTTCTGAGGCATCAAGGGATCACCAATTTAGTATTGGAGGGCAGGGTGGAGGGTAAAAATCGTAGAGGGAGACCAAGAGATGAATACACTAAGCAGATTCAGAAGGATGTAGGTTGCAGTAGGTACTGGGAGATGAAGAAGCTTGCTCAGGATGGAGTAGCATGGAGAGCTGCATCAGACCAGTCTATGGACAGAAGACCACAACAACAACACAACATATTCTAATCTTTGTCTTTCTGTACAGTTTTTGCTCACCACAGCTCCCTCTAGTACCATGGAACTTATTCTCTGATGTATTAAGATGTAATATCTGATTAATGTTTTTCCCATCAGACATTCCTCATTGATTTTCTGGAGAAACTATTTATTTTCTATCTTAACCATCCACACAATTTGTAGCACATTTCAGTAATTCCATACAGTGGTAGATTTACATATAGACCCACTAGGCATGGGTCTAGGGCCAGCACCTTAAGGGGGGCAGCATTTTTTGCTCTGTACTCATTTTAACCTTTTACATTTTAAAATAACTGTGCTTACAAATGACAAAAATTTTTAATATTGTTAAATTACTTGCTACTTTAGATAAGCCTTAACAACAAAATTCGACAATACAAGCTTGGAAATATATGTAGTTTACTTGATGATTGAATGGAAATTTAACATTGGGTTTCTGTCTGGTGTCATCTTCATGATTGTTCAAAATATTTTGAACTAAGCTGTCAGGACAGCAATCAACAATACAATGTTTGAAACATTATTATTCTGAGAATGTTGTTGGCTTCTACTTAACCCTACCATATTTTCCACAAGAAAATACCGGCACCCCTGAAAAGCTAAATTAGAAAGAGAGTCTTAAGAATATTCAGAGCATATTTGTGTCGAAGATACTGGTGACATGAGAAACAGAAGCCAAAAGAGGGACTGTCCCGTTTTCTTTACGAGATGAATTCCAGTTGGCAGGTGTGCTTCCACTATTCACTGACAACAGAGAAACAGGTGACAATGAAATTAAATTGTTCTGCATTGTCGTTCTTTCATAGCACAGTTACGTCGAGTAATCCGAGTTGATCAGTTCATCGCTCTGTGTTTAAAGGATTAATCTTTGTGCTCGTGTGCCATATTTAAAACAAAAAGCATTGTGCTCACGTGTGGTGTAGTACATTTAAAATTGGATACAGTCTTTCTTCCTTTCTTTCCTTTTACAAATACTTTCTTTTGTTTTGGCTGTTGGTTGACAATTTTGTATTTATTTATTTATTTTGATCCTCTGAATCATACATTGTACAGAAATGCACATCTACATCTACATCTACATTTATACTCCGCAAGCCACCCAACGGTGTGTGGCGGAGGGCACTTTACGTGCCACTGTCATTACCTCCCTTTCCTGTTCCAGACGCGTATGGTTCGCGGGAAGAACGACTGTCTGAAAGCCTCCGTGCGTGCTCTAATCTCTCTAATTTTACATTCGTGATCTCCTCGGGAGGTATAAGTAGGGGGAAGCAATACATTCGATACCTCATCCAGAAACGCACCCTCTCGAAACCTGGCGAGCAAGCTACACCGCGATGCAAAGCGCCTCTCTTGCAGAGTCTGCCACTTGAGTTTATTAAACATCTCCGTAACGCTATCACGGTTACCAAATAACCCTGTGACGAAACGCGCCACTCTTCTTTGGATCTTCTCTATCTCCTCCGTCAGACCGATCTGGTACGGATCCCACACTGATGAGCAATACTCAAGTATAGGTCGAACGAGTGTTTTGTAAGCCACCTCCTTTGTTGATGGACTACATTTTCTAAGCACTCTCCCAATGAATCTCAACCTGGTACCCGCCTTACCAACAATTAATTTTGTATGATCATTCCACTTCAAATCGTTCCGCACGCATACTCCCAGATATTTTACAGAAGTAACTGCTACCAGTGTTTGTTCCGCTATCATATAATCATACAATAAAGGATCCTTCTTTCTATGTATTTGCAATACATTACATTTGTCTATGTTAAGGGTCAGTTGCCACTCCCTGCACCAAGTGCCTATCCACTGCAGATCTTCCTGCATTTCGCTACAATTTTCTAAAGCTGCAACTTCTCTGTATACTACAGCATCATCCGCGAAAAGCTGCATGGAACTTCCGACACTATCTACTAGGTCATTTATATATATTGTGAAAAGCAATGGTCCCATAACACTCCCCTGTGGCACGCACATCATGATATAGGACAATCATTTGATACATATTAGCCATTTATAAGAAGAGATACATGTCTATGAATCTATAAAATGGTTACATATTTATATCACATGTGTAATGAACTTAGGTCATACATTTATTCTGTACCAGAATTTAGCATTTATACTAATAAGACTTATATTCATTTATGTTACATAAGGTCAATAGTTTGGGATCCATTATCTGATGTTTTTGTTGAGCAGTTCCTTATAGCAGGTTGTTTTCGAGGAATTCCTGCATGCTGCAGAGGCAGTGTTTAATTAGAAGTGATTGTAGTTTTACTTTAAAATCCTCCTTCTTGTGTAATTTTCTTCACTGCTGTTGGGAGATGATTGTAGAGTTCTATTCCCACATATCTGACACCTTTACTGTACAGTTTTGTTGAGTGGGGAATCACTCGTAGAGAGTTTCTTTGACCTTGTATCATGTTGTTGCCAGTTTGAGTTTATATCTAAGTTGCTAATATTTTTCTTTGTTAAACATAGTAGGTCCAGTATGTACTGACACGGGAGGTGTAATATGTTTACATTCTGGAACAGTGGTGTACAGGATTCTTTCTACTGTTTGGAAAATATTATTCTAACTACTTTTTTTTGGAGTTTAAACAGTCTTACTGCTTCTGCAGACTTTTCCATGTAAGTGTGTCAGTAACGGTAACCCTCAAAAATTTGCTTTCCTTTACATAGTTGATTTTATCATCACTCAGTGGTATATTTGGTACTGGTGGGTTTTTATTTTGGACTGTGTGGAAAGTAATACCAGCTGTCTTTTTTATATTTAGAGTAGTCTGTTCGAATTAAGCCATGTATTTAGTTGTGCTGTGCTCCTGTTTATTGCGTCTTGAAGATGTTCATTTGAGTCAGATATCATAATTGTGGTATCACGAGCAAAGAGGAAGGTTATGTTATTGTGTAAATTTAAGGGGAGGTCATTTACATAAAGTAAGAATAATAAGGGTCCCAACCCTGAGCCTTGTGGAACTCCATGTTCTGTGCTTTGGGTAGATGACTGTACAGTATTAGTGATTCCTGGTCTGATTGATTGTATCGAATGCCTTTGTTAGGTCAAGAAAAATGTCTGTGGCTGTAAGCTTCTTGTCTACTAGTGTGAAGGTGTAATCTGTGAGTTGCTGTATTGCATCAGTTGTGGTTTTTCCTCTTTGGAAACCAAACTGAGCAGACGTTATGGCATTTCTTTTTTTGAGAAATGAATTTAGTTTGTCTGCCATAGTGTATTAAAATATTTTGCTGAATACTGAGAGTACTGCTACTGGCCTGTAATTGCTGGTATCATCTTTTCTTCCTTTTTTATGAATGGGTATGATTTTTGCGGTCTTAAGTTTATTAGGAAATATGCCATTGAGGAATGAATAGTTTATTATGTGGGACAGTGATTTACTTATGAGGTTGCTGCAGTTATGGAGAAGAAAGCAGGGGATCTGATCTTGTCCTGCAGAGAATTGGTTCTGATTTTTGTATGAAATTTTTTTTCTATTTCTACCTCTGTTGTTGGCAATAAGAACAGCATGTCAGTGAAATTTTTTTGTTCTAAGTTTGTGAGGTGATTATTTTTAAGGTGGTCTGTGAGACTTTCAACGTTTTTAATAAAATATGAGTTAAATTCATCTGCTATTTCTTTTTCATTTGTGATTGATTTCCCATTTATTTTTAAGTTCATAATTCTTGTCAGCTGTTGATTTCTGCCACTGTGTGTATTAATGATTTTCCACATGCATTTACTTTTGTTAGCTGATAATTTGAGCAGGGTATCATTTTGCAGTTTTTTTGGCTGCATTAACTACATCTCTAAAAAATTTTTATATTTAGTAAAGCTATTCTTAAATTCTTCAGTATTGCCAAATTAGGTTGGTTGGTTGGTTGGTTTGGGGAAGCAGACCAGACAGCGAGGTCATCGGTCTCATCGGATTAGGGAAGGACGGGGAAGGAAGTCGGCCGTGCCCTTTGAAAGGAACCATCCCGGCATTTGCCTGGAGCGATTTAGGGAAATCACAGAAAACCTAAATCAGGATGGCCGGACGTGGCGTTGAACTGTAGTCCTCCCGAATGCGAGTCCAGTGTCTAACCACTGCGCCACCTCGCTCGGTGGACCCGAATTAGGTCTTGCTGAGTTTGAAGAGTTCTCTTTTTCTTTTCGCTCAGGTGATAATACCTGGGGTTATCCACTTGGGGGATTTACTGCTATTGGAAATATTTTTTTGTTTTTAAGGGGAAGTGGTAGTTGAAATAATAACTAAAAGTATTTAGAAAAGTCTCAAATTTGTTATCTACATTTTGAGACTGATATATATCCTGTCAGTTTTCTGTTTGCATGTGAGACAGAAAGGTGTAGATATTGCTTTGACAGAAATTTCTAGTTTGTGTTGTAAACTTTTTTGAGGGGGCTTGTTTCCTGGTATCTGTATAATTAGGGCGTTGTGGTCAGAGAATCCTAACTTTACAGAGCATGCTGTGCATTCTGTGTCAGTAGCTAATTGGTCAAGACAAGATTCACTGTGGTTGGTTATTCTGGTTGGGGATTTAACCTGTAGTTCCAGAGTGTAGAGATTCATATAGTTTTTGAAGTTTACATGGTCGCTATCTTCTACTAGGAAATCTACGTTAAAAGTCGCCACAGATTACAGTTCTGTAGGATTTCCATTTTGTTAGTTTTTCTAATACTAAGGCCAAGGTCTTATAGAAACAGCTTAGGTTGCCTGAGGGTGATCTGTATACTGATATTAAGTAAATACAATGTTCAGTGAGTTCTATGCCCGATAATTTTATATCTTTTCAGTGCTGTGGGAGTTGCATATGTCCAGTGGTATAGCAATAGTATTGTTTTTTTACAAATATGCAGCTCCCTTTGCCTCTGAATTTTTTCCTTGAGAAATGATTTATCAGTTTGAACTGTGGTATCATAACACATTCAATTTCATAACAGCTCATAAAGTGCTCAGTAAAACATAGTATTTGCTTATTTGATAATTCACTGTTGCTATTTATTAAAATTTCTACTTCACTCAATTTGTTTCTGAGTCCTTGTGCATTGTGGAAGTAAATTTGCTAATTGTAAGATTCAGAAAGTATTGAACACTGTTGAGAGATTGTTGGTTCTACGTTACTTGCTGCAGCTGACTGGGTGATGGCTTTTTCTTCTTCAGTCCTGTCCATAAAAAAATCGTTGAATCTGGGAGGAGGAACAACAGTTCTTCTGTTGACCACCGTTTTCTTTGCTGTGGGTGTAATCTTGTTTACCACTGCTCGTGAAACTGATGGCGGGTTGACAGATTTGGTTGCTGTTGGTGTATTTTTGTTTATTGCTGGTGGAAAAACTGATTGCTGCTTGACTGTTTTTGTTGCTGTGAGAGTCTCTTTACCTGATGGAGAAGCTAATGGTTGTTTAACTGTTTTTGTTGTAGTTTCTGTTGTTTTCTTTCTTATGGGTTGTCCAGTTGCTTCTGTTATTTTGTTTGTGTTGTTGCATCCAGTAGAGCAGTATTTGCAGTATCATCGCATTTGTATTGGCAGTTATTTGATGTTGAAGGCTGCCTTTTTGTTCCTGAGAACATCACTGGGATGGCGGGACCATTTTCTTGTCGACTGAGTTTTTCTAACTTATGAAGAATTTTTTTACCTAGTAGAGTTTTACCGCTTCTGTTTAAATGCATTCTATGTTTTGTATGATGACTCCTTTGGAGAAAGTCCATACTGAGGAAATGTGCATTTTGTTTCATTTTGCAGATCTTATGGAACTGTCTGTTTGCCTTTCTGATTTCAAGATTTACACACGAGGTGGTTACATCATATCCGTGAGATATTCCACTAAAGACGATGATCCCCTCTCTTATTAGATGTAAGACTTGCTTTAGGTTGTAGGTTGCGGTTGCTAGTTCGTTTCTGAAAACATCGTTTGTGCCTGCAATCAACACAATGCTTTTGTAAGTGCCTTTACACGAGTAACAGTGAAAAAAGCAAATGTGCAAAATTAAATGGGGCAGCATTTCAGAAATTATCGAAGGAAAGGCGAGAACAAGAAGCCAGTGTTCCAAAAACGCATGGCAGAGTGGATAAATTTTTTGCAGAACATGTTGCTGGTTCGACTTCAAGTAGTACGGATGATATTTCTGGCACAGCAGCTGTTGTAAAAGCAGTGACTGAAGTACAGATGAAACAAAAGTGAAAAATGAAGAAAACCAAATTGTTCCTGATTTCGAGTTTCACGAAAAACTAAGTGTCGAGTCAGACATTACAAAAAGAAATAACATCGTTAGTGATAATCCTCCAGAATGGTGTGTCTGTGAATCAACAATTGACATCCTCTTTCAACGTGGCCGTAATCAAAATCGTGACGGTGACTTTTTAAAATTCAAGAGGATCAACTGGCGATAAAACCAGATATTTGAACAAAAATGCCTTTTGCCATAAACTTTTAAATGGTGAATCAGCCTGGCACGATTTTGTGGTATACTCCTGTGTGCTGTTTTTCGTGCGCCACGTAAGTTGTTTGGAGATGAGGCCAGGATTGCTACAAATGGTATTGCAGATTGGAAAAATATTTCTAATATTTTATCTTGTCATGAGAATATACTTGAACACAAAATTTCTGCGTTACTGGTATCACTCTTAACAAGAAAAAAAGTCACTTGGAACAATAGATATCCATTTTAAGTCTTATTTATTACCATTTATTACCAGATCTTCGTCATTCACTTGCTGGACATATTGCGTCAAAGTTACAATCAAGTGATGTACAATATAATGAATTACAGAATAACATCAAGACTTTTACAGGTAATGTTCAGAGACTATGTCATGTTCACTGTGTCCATTCGCTTTCTTCACAGTCAAAGAATTCTTGGACCGAGTATAGTGGGCGTTGTTTTAGGCCTAATGTAATTTGTTTCTTGAAGTTGTCCAGTGGCAGGGTCTGCAGTTCAACAGGTAGTTTGTTGAACATGCTCACAGCAATCACTGGAAAACTGTCTCTTGTTTTGTCTAGGTTTCCCTTCTGTGGATGAGGCATGATAATACATACTGGCTATAAACAGTCCTTATTCCCAATGTTCTGAATAATGGTCTGCAGTGTTCCTGGCTGCTGCTCGATGTAATAATTCTTATTACCTTCTTTTGCAGTAGCAGCACATCCTTGCAGCCTGCCGACTGACCCCATAGCTGTAATCCATACAGAATGTGGCTATGGATCAAAGCATAGTAGACAGTTATCAGAAACTTGATCTGTAATCACTTTGTTTAATCTTCATAGTAGGTATCTTACATGAGAGAATTGCTTGCATGCATGCACAGTTTTTTAATCTTCGTAGGAGGTATAACACATGAGAGAGTTTCTTGCATACATGCACAGTGTGTCCATTCCATGAGAGTTTGTGGTCTATGGTGAAGCCTAACAGTTTTGTAGATTCTATATGGTCAGAGTATGTGTTTTTTCCAAAGCTGCATACCATACGCTGGGTTTTTTCTTCGTTTACTTTCATCTTGTTGGCGATGAACCATTTTTTACTGTTTTCAAACTGTACATCAGACTTCATGACTGCTTGGGCAGAATTTTCCCCTTTGGCAGTAAGTGTGGTGTTGTCCACAAATTGTAGTGTCCCACCAACTTCACTTTAGATCATTTACAAAAATGAGGAGGAGGAGTGGGGCTATGACCGAACCTTGTGGCACACCGTGTTCTGCCTTCTGTTTCTGGGATGTTGCTCCTTGGATTGAAACAATTTGCCTTCTGTTTTCTAAGTAAGACCGAAGTGTAGCTGGAGCTGTACCTCCCACACCATAACATTTTAGTTTTTTGAGCAAGATCTTGTGGGGGATGCAGTCGAAAGCTTTACTTAGATCGCACAGTGTGAGTGTCACAAACTCTCTCTCCTTGAATGCCTCCATTACTTTTCTTAATAAGTCTAATGCTGCAGTGGTACAGAACTTTCCCTTCCGGAACCCATGTTGTGCTTCTTTGAAGAGATTGTTTTCTTCAAAATAAGTTACTATCTGATCTTTCATGATGGATTCGATCACTTTTGCTAGTATAGGAATGATTGATATTGGCCTAAAACTTGACACATTATCTGGGTTTCCTGTTTTGTAAACTGTTACTGTCCTTGCAAGTTTCAAGAAATCTAGGAAAAATCCTGCAGGTAGGCAGTTGTTTATAGCTGTTGCTAATGGCTGTGCTATTTCTCCAATAATTTTCTTTAGGATAGTACAAGACAGCCTGACATTAAGATATCTTGACTCTTCTAAGTTTTGTAACATTTTACTATTTTCACTATGTCATTTGCGTGTACTTCTTTCTATTTTTCAAATTTACTGTAAGTTTTATTTGGTAAATAAGCAACAGGATCTATAGTCGAGTCTAGGATTTCAGCAACAGTGTTTTCTATAACTTTGATAAAGTAGTCATTGAAGTCATCAGGACTGCAGGCATAGGCTTCTTCCTATGTTCATTTACTAGAGTCCAGGCTGCTTTGCATGGATTATAAGCTTCTCTTATGAATCTATCATTCCCCCTCCATTTAGCTTCTTCTACTTTTTTCTGTAAAATCTCTTGGACTCTAAGTAATTTCTGTGTAACAGTTGTTTACTATTTGGATCTGTGGCTGCTTTGGCACAGTCATCTACATTAGAACAATATTTTTTAAATTGGCTAGCTCAGGAGGGTACTATGTTTTTGTATTTACTATTTTCTGTTTTCCTTGTGCTTTACTTGTGTGGCTTTTCTTTGGTATCAGTGTGAACATCTCATCAGATTTGGTTTTTAATGTCTGGAAAAGAACATTTAAGGCATCATTGGGTTTTGCTTCTGTAGTTAATTGCTGCCAGTTTATACTGGACAGTGAGGCATTGAAGGTCTCTACTTTTTCTTTTGGCACTATTCTTCTATGAAACACATAATTCGATTGCCATGTATTTGTCTGTTGGTTACCCTGAGTCTTCATTTGTAGTTTCATGACTAATGCACTGTGGTCTGCTACCACTGCATCAACTAAATTTATTTTGTAACTCCAGGTATCTATATTTGTAATAACGGTATCGAGGCAGGCATCACCTCTAGTCGGAAGTCTGTTTGCTATAAAGAGACCATAACTATTTACTAAATTCAAGAATGCTCTCTCTTTTGTACTATTTTCACCTATGTGTACATTAAGATCGCCACACAGTGCAAAAAAATGGCTCTGAGCACTATGCGACTTAACTTCTGAGGTCATCAGTCGCCTAGAACTTAGAACTAATTAAACCTAACTAACCTAAGGACATTACACACATCCATGCCCGAGGCAGGATTCGAACCTGCGACCGTATTGGTCACGCGGTTCCAGACTGAAGCGCCTTTAACCGCACGGCCACGCCGGCCGGCCACACAGTGCAGTTTTTGGTTTAAGGTGTGTTATGTAACGTAAACAACTTTCCAAGTTAGTAATAAAGTTTCAAAATTTCCATTTGGTGAACAGTACGCAGAAACAATTATCATATTCATATCTACTATTTCTAAGCCAGCCAGTTCTAAATCCATATCTGAGCAGTAATTTCTCAGGTCCACATCCCTAGTGTTGAAATTTTTATTGGCATGCACAGACACGCCTCCATGAATGGTAGTTTCTCGATACCATGAGCTCACCATCTCTAGGTATTCAATGCATCTGTAATTTTCACCCACTTCTTTGTCTAGCTGGTGCTCACATACACATATCACATCTGGCTTTGCATCTTCTATAAATATAGATAACAGATTACATTTAGTTCATAGACATTGAACATTTACTAGCTAAAACTATGGGTACATTATTTTGATTCCAGTTTTGCTGACCCGTAGTTTCAATAGTAGGCTCTTTCGTACTGCTGCCTTAAATGTTCTCCAAAATAAAAAACGTCATAATACTACATTCTTAGGCCATATAGAACTGTTAGTTACTTTTTCCTTTAGTTCGAAGTCAACACCAGTTTTGAAACTGCTGTTGAGACCTTTTGTAGCCAGTTTTTCTACTTCCAAATTATTGAATACAGAGAAGGTAAGTTACTACTCACCATATAGCGGAGATGCTGAGTCGTGATTAGCACAGTAAAAATATTCACACACTCATAGCTTTCAGCCATTAAGGCCTTTGTCAGCAGTAGACACACTCTCGGAGACTGCAGATGTGTGTGCAAATTGCGTTTGCCTGATTGTGTGTGTGTGTGTGTGTGTGTGTATGTGTGTCTACTGCTGACAAAGGCCTTAATGGCTGAAAGCTATGAGTGTGTGAATCTTTTTATTGTGCCTATCGCGACTCAGCTTCTCCGCTATCGACAGGGGATCTTAAATTGATTCCGTATTTATAGATTTCCAGGAAGCTTTTGACATCGTTCCTCACAAGCGACTTCTAATCAAGCTGCGGGCCTACGGAGTGTCATCTCAGTTGTGCGACTGGATTCGTGATTTCCTGTCAGGAAGGTCGCTGTTCGTAGTAATAGATGGAAAATCATCGAGTAAAACTGAAGTGATATCAGGTGTTCCCCAGGGAAGCGTTCTGGGACCTCTGCTATTCCTGATCTATATAAATGACCTGGGTGACAATCTAAGCAGTTCTCTTAGGTTGTTCACAGATGATGCTATAATTTACCGTCTAGTAAGGTCATCTGAAGACCAGTATCAGTTGCAAAGCGATTTAGAAAAGATTGTTGTCTGGTGTGGCAGGTGGCAGTTGACGCTAAATAACGAAAAGTGTGAGGTGATCCACACGAGTTCCAAAAGAAATCCGTTGGAATTCGATTACTAGATAAATAGTACAATTCTCAAGGCTGTCAATTCAAGTACCTTGGTGTTAAAATTACGAACAACTTCAGTTGGAAACACCATATAGATAATATTGTGGGGAAGGCGAGCCGAAGGTTGCGTTTCATTGGCAGGACACTTAGAAGATGCAACAAGTTCACTAAAGAGACAGTTTACACTATACACGTTCGTCCTCTGTTAGAATACTGCTGCGAGGTGTGGGATCCTTACCAGGTGGGATTGACAGAGGACAACGAAAGGGGGCAAAAAAGGGCAGCTCGTTTTGTATTATCACGTAATAGGGGAAAGAGTGTGGCAGATGTGATACGCGAGTTGTGATGGAAGTCATTAAAGCAAAGACGTTTTTCGTCGCGGCGAGATCTATTTACGAAATTTCAGTCACCAACTTTCTCTTCCGAATGCGAAAATATTTTGTTGAGCCCAGCCTACATAGGTAGGAATGATCATCAAAATAAAATAAGAGAAATCAGAGCTCGGACAGAAAGGTTTAGGTGTTCGTTTTTCCCGCGAGCTGTTCAGTAGTGGAATGGTAGAGAGATAGTATGATTATGGTTCGATGAACACTCTGCCAAACACTTAAATGTGAATTGCAGAGTAATCATGTAGATGGTGAGTAGCAACTTTCTTTCTCTGGTATTGTTACATTCCATACTGGATTTTCCATTGTTTGAACTCAGAGAAGGTGTTACATAGGAAACTGATTTCATTTTCAGTTGTTGTGCTGTTTCTAACTTTGCTCAGGTGAAACCAAGCCTCTTATTCTCCGTACAGTTCTTCTTGTTTATCGCCAGTGCCTATTATGCTTGTTTGCCTCTTTCTAACATTAAAATTTCTAGCTGGTGGTATAGCAGATACTTGAAGAATGAGTATTTCGATGTTTTCATTTTGTCTAGAGCTCTGAGATGTGGTTTTATAAGGCTGTTTGTACTGTGTAGATGGATTTATTTGATTAAGTGCTTTCTTTCCTTTTTGTGACGAACTTGTTGCCAATCAGTCTGGATATCACAAGAATGTTCGTTTACTGGGGGTTTCTCTGTGTTTCCCACAATGTTTGTATTTGTCTGTGTTTTGTTGCATTATTTCGCTGATCCTCCGTGAGTTTCAAGGCTCACTCAGTGTTTCCCCAGTAACTTCATTTTCCGTAGGCAGTGTTTGTTTGTTGTGTATTTTTCCGCTGTGTATTGCAGTAGAGGCTAATTGCGATGTGTGCTTTTCTAAACTACAAATTACGTTATTTGTCACGGTTTCACCGAGTGTGTCTGCAATTTGTTCCTTTTCTTAGGACGTGAACTGCATGTTGTTTGTTTCCGATGGATATTCCTGGGTTATAAGCAGAGTTTGGTTGGTCTTTTCCTAACCTAGGATTTTTAGCATATTGTATTTTATCGAGTTTTCCTTTTATTTCAGCTTTGTCTTTTGTGACTGTTCACTAGTTTTTATATTGTTCCCACTGATTAACCTAAATTTACACACTGTTCCATATTTTTTGCCTCAGGAATAGGACTTTATGTTTGCATTTGTTTGGCTGGATTGCAGGATAACTTCTGTGGAACGATCGATTTATCTCTATTTGCATTTTTATAATGTGATTTGGAATTGTCACATACCTTTGCGATTTTGGCTTCACCATGTCCATTTGAGCACTGCGTAGCTTCTAGATCCATCATAGGCAGTACTTCTTTCGCTGTTTTGATTCGTAGTGTGAGCTGAGATGTTTCACAACAGAACATGATTCTATCTTTTGAACGTTTCACAATGCGAACTTCACTGCCACTTACGCCGACACAATCACTGTGAAATTTTTTTTTGACACCACAGTCCACAAGTCACAATTATTTCGGTAGTTTTCAATAACGTTTTGCACTTTCGACACGAATTACTTTCGTCAGTTGCCGCCATCTTACATATGCTGAGAACGAGAAAATGTACTGGCCCAGTGTGTTGAAAAGGGTGTTTGCAGTAGTTAAGAAGTTAACAAGTCGTGGATTTCCACTACGTAGACACGTTGATTCCATTAGTAGTAGTAGTAGTAGTAGTAGTAGTAGTTTATTCATCCAGAGACAATGTACATTGCATGGATTTCGTCAAAAAATACATAGTATATATATGCACACATATGGGGTGAACAATACTATACAAAATACAGATGTGCATAGTAGACTACATAACATCAGACCACATTGAAATAGCATGTACAACTTTGATTATTTACATTGATGTATGAGAAAGACTTTTTACATGGAATACACAGTTGATATTTAGATATAACACATACAATTCTAGCACTTTTGTACATATTATTTATTTAGATCATAGCAACAGTCAGATAAAAATTACTATTGGCACAGAGTACATAAATATAATTGTTTAGTATGAAGCTATTCCAGGTATTCTTTTACACTATAATAGCAGTTGGTCATTAAAAATTTGAATACTGCTTCTTTAAATGAAGACAATTTTTTTATTTCTTTTATCTTTACCGGTAGTTTGTTATACAATCTGCTTCCTTGTATGTTTGTTTCTGCTTCAAAGCCTTGTAAACTCTTTTTATATGAATGTCATTGCACTTTCTTGTGTTGTAAGTATGTAGATCCGAGTTGGATTGGAAATTGTTAATATTTCTTTTTACATTAATTACACTTTTCTGTATATAGAGGCACGGTAGGCATAGAATATTCAGCTGTTTAAATAATTGCTTTGTAGGAGTTAGCCTTGAACTGTTGGTAATTATTCTAACACCTCGTTTTTGTAGAGTGAAGATGGTTTTGAGATTTTTCTTACTATGACACCAGAAGGTGAGGCCATAGGTAATAGCAGAATGTATATAAGCAAAGTAAACAGCTCTGCTACATTCCCTACTACATACAAAGCTAATAACAAGTAAAGCAAAGCAAGCAGAGCTTAACTTATGCAAGAGATACAGGATATGGGATTTACAGTCTAAATTTTCGTCTATATGTACACCTACGAATTTTGTGGTAGCAACTCTCACAATTTCTTTATTTTGTATTCTGAGATCTAGATCAGAGTGTGACTTTGCTTTCCTGTAATGGAGATAATTAGTTTTAGAGATATTTATGGTTAATTTGTTCACTTCAAACCAATTTTGCAAATATTCTATAACTCTGGTTGCAGATGTTGGCATTACCCTGTTAATGTCAGTTACTACAATGTTTGTGTCATCCGCAAACAGGGTTATATGAATACCATTTACTGGAATCTTGATATCATTTATGTAAAGAAGAAATAGGAGAGGTCCTAGAACACTCCCCTGCAGTACCCCAATTGGCACAGTCTGAATATCCGATCTGTAAACAATACTTTGGTTTTTACTGTTTGTTGTTGCAATTTCTACTACCTGTTTCCTATTATGGAGATATGACTGAAACCGCTTTTTAGCTACTCCTCGTATACCGACATATTCTAATTTGTCTAGCAGGATATCATGTTGGACAGTATCAAATGCCTTTGAGAGGTCCAAATTTATTCCTATTGTACTGTTGTTCTTATCTAGCCCCGTTACAATATTTTCAATGAATTGGGTGATGGCTGACTCTGTACTCATTCCTTTGCGAAAGCTGTGTTGGTTTACAGACAATAGATTGAATTTCTCGAGGTAATTTGTAATTCTGTTTTTCATGACTGTCTCTATTACTTTTGAAAATACCAATAATAAAGCTATTGGTCTATAGTTTCCCACTTCATGTATATTGCCCTTTTTATACAATGGTTTTACTTTTGCAATTTTTAATCGTTGTGGAAAGACACCTTCTGAAAATGATATGTTTATGATGTGTGAGGGTGGGTCTGATATGACACTAGTACATCTCATCATGACTGAACAAGGTATCTCGTCAATCCCTGAGGACATTTTATTCTTCATTGTTTTGATTATTCGATTAACTTCCAATTTGTTCGTGGGAGGTAGCAATAATGAAGTAACACTTTGTTCTTCTGGGATTGATGATCTACTAATCTTAGAACAATTTTTACTCAGATTGATTGGACTATTTATGAAGTAGTCATTAATGTAATTTGCTAAAGTAAGATTTCTGACTAGCACACCTTGATCATCTTTTGAAACAAAGTCATCTGGATTTCTAACATTTTTGCTTGGGCCTATTTCTTTTTTTACTACATTCCATATAGCTTTCGATTTGTTTGCTGACCCAGCAATTACACTGTCATTGTGCAGTGTCTTGGCTTTTTTGATCACCTTCCTGTAAATTTTCTTGTATGTCTTAACATAATCTGTGAAGTGTTCATCTTTGTTATCTTTTTTGAGTTGTCTGATATGTTTTAGTTTGACTAGATACTCTAATAGCAGGTGTTATTCACTGGCTTGTGTTCCTAAGCATGACATTGATCTTTGTGAGCTTTTTTGGGAAACACATCTCAAATAGGGACATGAATGTACTAGAAAAAGCATTGAAAGATTCCTCGGTTGTTGTTTGTGAAAGACATCTTCCCAGGTTTCATTAGCTAACAACTGGATGAAAGTATTCACTTTTTCCATGTAGAAGTGCCTTTTGTATCCCCACTTACATTTTACTGCCTTGGGGATAGAGTAATTTATGTATGTTAATAGTGTATTGTGATCCGAAAGATCTAAGTTTATGTTTAGTGGCTCAGTGATACCATTCTCCATATTTGTGAAAATATTGTCTAAAAGAGAAGATGACAATTCTGTTATTCTGGTGGCATCTGTAAAGAGTGGTTTCATGTGGAAGCTGTTGAGTATACTCAAAAGCTGTCTTTTTTCATCACTTTCAATTAACAGGTTAATATTAAAATCTCCACATAAGAATAATTTCACTTCATTACTATAAAAAGTGTTAAATGCTGCTTCTATTTTTTTGAAGAATATGTTTTTGTCACCCAGTGGAGATCTATATATTGTAATGACAACTAGTTTTTCGCTCTTCTCCTCAGTTTTTAACTCTATGGCACATGATTTAAAATGTTTTTCTATATTTAGATGGTCCAATTCTGTTTTCACTTTGAACTGCAGTCCTACTCTAGAGTAAATGCATACCCCACGATTTTTAAAAACACTTCGGCAATGATGTGATGCTAAATTAAACTTGCTTATATTTATGAGACTTAATTCACTAGCCTTGCACCAGTGTTCAGATAAACAAATACAAGAGCCATCAGTAAGATTATTTAAAGCTACGTCTAGATCTAGTACTTTGTTTCTGAGACATTGAATATTCTGATACATTATCCTGACTGTTTTGCAAGTATTTTTTCTTTTGTCATTACCTGGTAATGTGCTGCTTTTTCCATGGTAGTTGTGACTTATCTGCAAATTTTCTTACTGATTTGTCACAATCTTTTCCTTTTCTTTGTCTGAAGCCATAAAAAATCCTTATTTAATGATGTAGATGTACCTTGTCTTTGACTCCTTAGGCAGTGTTGTGTTGCTGCAACTGTTGTTGATGGTTTTGTTGCTGCTGCTACTGTTGGTGTTGGTTCAGTTGCTGCTGCTGTTTCTGTGGCCGGAGGTGGTGGTGGTGGTAGTGGTTGTGGTGGTGGTGCTGACAGGATTCTTCGTGCTGTTGCTGCCTTTGATTCTTTTATTGGCACTATTTCTGTTGATGGTGGATCTGTTGTTGTAGTATCTGTTGGTTTTGCTGTTGTTTCCGCCGAAGGTTTAGTTGCAGTTACTGATTGTGGTTTGACCATTTGTGGTAATTTTACTGCTGCTAATGGTGATGATTTTGTTGTTGCTGTTGCTACTTGTGATGAACCTGCTGTTATTGATTTTTGTGGTGTTACTGTCACTGTCGTTGATGGTGCTGCAGGTGTTTGCTGGTGCCTTTTTATTTCATCCAATACTTTTTGTGCTACAATTTTGTTCCCTAGGCCATTCAAGTGAAGGCCATGAGAAGTGTGTAATCTCCGACCAATGCCACTAATATCAACAAGACAAACATTTTCGAATTGACTGCATATACTGGAAAAACTCTCATTAGCAGCACTAATCTCTTTGTTCACACAAGACCAGCGTGGCAGATCATAGCGATGTGGAATGTTGACAAAGAGAATGTTTGTATAAGACAAAAGAGCCAAATGCTTTTTCAATTCTGGGCAGGTTTTAGAGGTTTCATTTTTATATACATCGTTAGAGCCACCAAACAAAGCTACAAAGTCTTTTGAAGTCAACTTGATAATTTCATCAGTGTAAACATTCTTAATTACCTCCGAAAGGGAAGCCCCAGGCTTGACATAACTCGTAGATTTCACAACTGATGCCTCATTAACGAGAGAAGCTATTCCGCACCCGTGGCTATCAGCTAGAATGTGCAGTTTTCCCATGTGATTATGTACTTTTTGCTGTGACCTAGGCATTTGTTGACTTGAATTGCGCGTAGGCCTATTCAGGGAAGCAGCAACGGCTGAAACATGTACCTGCGTATTTTCAAAAATATTTTCTGAAGCACTATCATCACTTATTTCGCTTAGCACTTCGTATCGGTTTCGTAATTGAATAGGTGGGTTTAGTCTGGCCCTGTAGACATTGGTATCATATTTACTTTCTGACGATGAATTTTCGTGTGTTTTCGGCGACGGATCAACTTTTGCTCACCAAGAACGGAACTTTGTTTCGCATACGCCATTACTGCCTACTCTCCCGTACTTTTTACACAAGTTATGTCTTATATTTTTGCTACTATAGTTAATGGTTCCTGAGTGGAGTTCACTGTGCGATTTATTTACGCCCGTTGTGTTCAGCTGCGGGGATTTGTTGCACTCATGTTGTAAAACGTGTATCTCTTCCACTAACACTGCAATGATATTGTTCGCGTAATCCACCTTATTAAGTTTTTGCACAGGATCTTCTCTGCTACATTTTGCGCAGAACCAAATCTTACGTTTAGGATTTACGTCAACACATGAATAATGAAACACAGTTTTACATATCGTGCACATTACACCTTTAACCGCACGTTTCTTGCAGTGGCAGGGATCCGAACTTAATATTACACTTGTTTCCCCGAAAGACGTGTAGATGCTCCACATGTGTAATTCTCCTTATTACTTCTTGTGGTTCCACAGTTTTTTTCTGCGACTTTCTTTATTATGTAGCATGGCATGCACAAGTTTTCACAATCCACACTGACTATACTGCACGATAAACACTTTTCCTCGTTATTTTTACACTTTTTTCTGGACTTAACACACTCGCTATCCTCACTCGGCGCCATATTTAACCCGCTATCATTCATTACATAATGATCAATTTATGATGACTCTTGAACTTATAGCCGAGTTTGATCCTCTTCTCGCAGAGCACATTGAACGATATGGAAAACCAGGGCAGGGACATACAAGTTATCTGTCTTCAACAATCTGTAATGAAACAATAGAGCTTCTTTCTGAACGAATAAAAGGAATTATCCTAAGTGAAATAAAACGAAAAATATTTCTCTATAATAGTAGATTCTACTGCAGACATTTCACATATTGGTCAATTATCTTTCATCTTAAGATACGTGAACGAGAATGGTGAACCTGTTGAACATTTCTTTCTGTTTTTACCAGACGTGGGACACAAGTCTGAAAACTAAGCTGAGGCCGTACTAAAAGTCCATTGATATTACTGACTGTAGAGGCTAGCCATATGTCAACGCAAGCAATATGTCAGGAACCTACACTGGTTTGCAGGCGCGCATTAAAGAACGAAATCCGAAAGTGCATTATGTGCCTTGTGCAGCACGCACTTTGAATTTAGTCGGCACTAGTGCTGCAAGCTGTTGTCGGAAAGCATGTTCTTTTTCAATGTACCCAAGTGCAAAACCTTTTTATCAATGCCCTCACACATATTGCCAATAATACGTTTGAAAAACCACTTAGCGAAATGAGGCTTCAGCTTTATTGAATCAACTCAGCAGACTAGAAATAATATTAATGATCACAGTTTGAAAGGACATACTCCAGAAATTTATTAGTGTAAACCTGAAAGTGCAAATATTGACACTAAAATATTGCATGAGTTATATGAATCACTTGTAGGATTTTATTGCATCTATTTGTGGCATGTTCGACTATTATGAAAATAAATCCATGGAGATTGTGACTGACAAAGACTATGAATGCAGCTATAAAAGATCACGAAAACGCAGACTTCATGATGACGAAGAAGCAGACGCTGAATAAGTTTTTTTTCTGACTGGAAGGGAAAAATTTAGGGTCGAAACATTTTTCGCGGTACTCAACAACTTGTATGCCGAATAAGTGAGAAGGAAGGAAAGCTATAGAGCACTGTTGGACTCCTTCACAGTTTTGAGTAACAGTTCGCCCGACAATATTGCTGAATGTGCAGCAAAACTCCAAGTGTCATATGACACAGATGTAGAGCCTTCTTTCCCTAGTGAATGTGTACATTTCGCGGAACATATATCATTTGAAATGCGTAAAATTTTACGAAAAGGGAGGTTTCAGTCCGTGTTTCAAAATGTTGACATTGCTCTCAGAATATTTCTATGTATGGCACTTAACAAATTGTTCAGCAGAACGCTCGTTTTTGGCTCTTAAAAGACTGAAATCTTACCTACGTTCCAAATTCTCTGAGGAGAGATTGAACACCTTGTCCATTCCTCACATCGAAGCCGACCTCCTAACGAATTACGGAGATATGATCAATGAGTTTTCTGCCGTCAAAGCCAGACTCAAGCTTTGCTGACTGGTGAGTTTATTTATTCATATTAGTTTTTATATGGTTTATATTATAACGTAGAGAACATTCATTTGATTTACAAACTACGTTTATTTTACAATTACCAGTGGCAGAAGGCGAAGGCGAAACTAAACCTCGTTTACGTGCAGACGCGATCAAAGGCGCCCAACAATACTAAACAATACCCGAATGACCCAGGTCGCTCGGCGCTGTACATTCAAGTCATACGGATAGTGTAGTATATTACAGCTGATGCGTATTCTTGGCATCTGCTGAAATGTATAGTTATCGCGGAAATATAGTTGTCGGAGAATGCGCACGGATGAAAAAGTGTTAATAAATAAAGTAGTTCAGTTCTGTCGATAAATACGTAAAAGCTTTGCTAATACCGTTAGAAAGAGCTCTGGTGAGAGCAGTAGCTGCAGTACAAAACTGTTCAGCCCTTACACTGATTAAAGGTCATGTGTACACTTATTATGCAGCATCTAGCTACACAGACCCAAATGCTTTGCACGTTAACTATTAGATTATAAAACAAATTTGATTTTTCCACACTAGTCTGTAAAATTATGTAATAGCTAATCCAGTTTTGTGTTTGTTTGTCTGTATTTAGTTCTTAGTTCGTGCACCGAAATCTCTATTTCATTTCCATTTCTTACACTTTCTGATAGACTCAGGCATTAATACTGAACGTGTTTTTTTTTTTTTTTTAATTCTGCTACACATTATTAGATCGTAAAACGACAGTTTAATTTTAATTTTGAGCGCATATTTGTAAAAGTACGTATTAATTTCTAATGGACACGTTCGCTTCAATTTTTAGATCGTAACACAACTTTTTTATTTTCATTTTCAACGGTTTCGTGTAAAAGAACATATTAAAAGTGAATGTATAACAAAAATCCGAATTTTTAGACCCTAAAAGAAAAGTTTTCCTTGTGTTCGTTTCTTTTGTCTATCGACAGAAGAATGTGTTAACACAGTGCAGTTTTAAATTTGTTTTATCTGCTGCCATACACCAACTACAATTCAGGAACCACATTATATTTGGATTGAGCGAACTAGACCGCTGATGCGTTCTTCAGAACAATGAATAGCAGAGTACGGGAACAGCTTACAGCGCTCCCACCCCAAACGGCCATTGTGAGGTAATCAGGTTATAAATATTATTTAAAACATGTTTTTTTGGCCGGGGAGGGGGGGGGGCATATAATAGGGTGTTCCTAGAGGCGCAAAATTTTTAAATCCGCAACTGATTTCATATCTCAGATGTTTCAATTCTATTTTTTTTTTTCTTTTTTTTTTTTCCCGTATATCAAGATTTACTTCCATGAGTCTGTGCTACAGTTATCTAAATTGAGGTGTATATTGAACACTAATAGATTGCTGTTGATGAGGAATGCTCTTGTTGCACGTGTCAATGTGCTTCTTATGTTCTCACATTATTTGGTTCCAAAGTATCAGAATTCCATTGCTTTGTCTACTAAATTGTACCCGGTTTGATGTTATGTTTGCACTAATATTACTGTACTTTCATCCTTCTTTGGCTTACTCTCAATGTGTATTCATTGTTCTATAGATTGATCATCTAATTCAACAGGTCTTATAGTTAATCCTCACTTTCATAGAGGGTAGCGAAGTCATCAGCAAATCTTATCACTGATATCCTTTCACCTAGATTTTATTCTCACTTAAGAATCTTTCTCTTATTTTCTTTATTGGTTCTTCAGTATACAGGTTGAAGAGTAGAGAAGAAAATGGCATCTGTGCCTTACAATCTTTTTAAACCAATTGCTTCTCCCTTGTTTTCATTCTTTGTGCCCTCTCATTATTCTTGTACACATTGTATGTTAGCCAACGTCCTCTGTAGCTTGTACCTATTTTTCTGAATATTTCAAATTTTGTGCTTCCATTTAAATTATTGCACAAAATTTTAGAGCAAGAAATTAAATGAAAGTTTCTTGATTGTTCTTAATTTTTGGTTTTGTTCTTAAATTTTGGTTCTGTTATGAGGTGTGACATCAGAACTGCCTTTCTGGTGCCTTTACCTAACTTCAAGCCAATCTGATAATCTAACAGATTCTCAGTTTGGCCATCCTTTTGTATGTTATCCTAGCTACCAATTCAAGTGGGTGGGACATCATATTGGTTGTACAATAGTTCTTGCATTTATCTGCTATTGCAAATCTTCATAGTTGTGTGGATGATATTTTTCTGGACATCAAGTGTAATGTCTCCAGTCTCGTAGAGTCTAAACACTTAACTTGAACAATCATTTTGTTGCCACTTCCCAACCAATTTTGAAAATTCTGAAGGAATGTTACCTATTGCTTCTGCCATGATTGGTCACAATATTTTTACAATTCTGTCAAATTTTGACTCTAGAAGTAAATCCTCTTTCGACCGGAATTGACACAAATTTCTTCTTCCACTTCTTTTGCTCTTTTGAGGTCATTACCTTTGCTTTTAAACTGTCCAAAAGTTGTTTTGACTGTTCTCTTTATTGAATGAGTATTTCTGATTACTGTTCTTTTTTTCTTCACATTTTTCCTGTAGCCATTTTGCTTCATCTTGTTGAATTTGTTGTTGATTTAATTCCTAAGTAACTTGTAATGCTGGATTGCTTCCTTTGTTGGCATTCCTTACAGTGGCTCACATAGTGTCTCATGGATTGGTAGAGAGTTGTCCAGTGATACCTCCATATTATTTGGTCTAGAGTCTCCGTGAATCCCAAGTGACCAGATGTTGGACTGTCTGGAGAATACTTCAGGATTGGTGGCCACAGATGTGGTAGGATGATGAACAACTATGTGTGCATCATTGGGTCTTGGTTCCTCCTGTACACCCCATTTGTTAATTGGAATCCTTCTTAGGTGAGTTCTTCATTCTTCAAGGTTTCTATGGTTTTCAGCAGTGTTGGATCTTCCCTCTGTTCAGCAGCAATGCCATTTAAAGCAGTGATGACTGAGATTTCATCCATGCTGTTGTGTCCTGCCAAAGGATTGCTTGAAATGCAGTCTGCATCCCTGTGCTTGCGTCTGTTTTTTGTATACTATTGTGACGTTGTACTGCTTAAGCACATCTCACTATCTGACCTGACAGATCCTTCTGGTTAGTCAATCAGCATAGAGGATGGTGGCCCATCACAGTGGTTAACAGTTTTCCAAATAAATATCGCCAGAACTTGTTGAAGGCCCAAACACCTGCAAGGCACTCTTTCTCAGTTGTAGAGTGGTTCTTGTTGGAATTGGAGGGTACTCTGGAAACATAAGTTATCAGCTTTTCAGCATTTTTCTGAATTTTTGCATGCCCACAGGGGAGAAATATTTTTCTCCATTCAAGTAATCCAAGATGCCATGTTTATTCAGTTGCAGGTAATCAATGCAGAAACTCCATGTGTTGTGCTTCTTCTTCATAAGGACTAGTGGAAGGGACCAAGTACTCTCTGAAAGTTCAGTGATATCATCTTGCAACATCTTTTCCACTTCCTCCTGGATTATCCATCGTTCAGCCAGTGACACTCTATATGAGCAGTGGTTACTTGGTCAATGATCCCAATTGATATGGTGCTTTATCATGAGCCACTTGATCTATGTCTTCTAGACTCAGGATTTGAAAGTAGCTGAAAATTGATGCAGAATGGCTGTTATTCAATGATGTTGTTCATCAGTCAGGTCAAATCCTATTGGGTGTTCAATAACAATTTTCTCCCATGAACTGTCTCTAGTGGTTGTGGAGTGTGATTAATTGTTAATGACACTAAGCTTCTCCTCCTAGGCAGAGTAAACTGTTCCTACACACCTTTATTGATGAGTTGTGGCTGCTCGTGCCAGTTAGTGATCCAAAGTTCTCCTCTGAAATGACAAATTCAGAAGGCTTTGTTATGTCATTGACAGCTATTCTTGCAATGCACATTTCTGTCAGCTGGACGTATTTCCCATTTTTGACATTCAGCACAACTGCTTTCATATCATGGAACTTAGTCTTTCTTAGCTGGCAACAATAAGCATTCAACATGTCATGTCACTAATTGACGGCTGCACGGGATTAGCCGAGCGGTCTAAGGCGCTGCAGTCATGGACTGTGCGGCTGGTCCCGGCAGAGGTTCGAGTCCTCCCTCGGGCATGGGTGTGTGTGTTTGTCCTTAGGATAATTTAGGTTAAGGAGTGTGTAAGCTTAGGGACTGATGAACTTAGCAGTTAAGTTCCGTAGGATTTCACACACACATTACCAATTGACCTCTGTGCAGGCCACCTTGTTTATTTTTCTTGAATTTGGTGACTGTGTGAGTGGCTTGTACTTCTGTACAGCAACAGGGACAGATACAGCTATTGGGGAGTTACCTATTCAGGGTACAGAGGTGAGCTTCAGCCTGCAGCATGACTATAATGGTTTGCAGATGACTGACCAGAATAGGACTGTTCTGATGGTTGACATCTGACAGTGTAATAGACATCAAATAATTGTTTTCTCTCCCTGCAATGGTGTACAATGTGTTGGGGACATTCACAGTGAAAACGTACTGGTGCATTGTCCTCCATCCTCCAAATGTGTGTTCTTCCACAGGGTAGTTTACTTAGTGAAGGAATTTGTTGTACCTGCTTTGATTGGATACTGGGTTATAATTTGGAGGTGTAAGACAAAGTTGACCAAGTCCACTCTCAATTGTGCTTTCAAATGGCAGTGGAGTCTGGTACCAAAGACCAATACATATCTTCTTCAGTGTTCTACATTACCTCCCAATGCGTGACGTCGAAGTCTGTGGCTACTATTTTTCACGTATGCGATCTGATGTTTCTAGCTGCCATACACTGCTGTATCTCTTGTCTTACTGTGTGGCATATGAGAGAAGCAAAGTCATGGTGCTCTTCCACAAATGTTACAACAACCACTTTAGAAGGTCACTCACAATTTCATTGATTCACTGACACCACTTGATGAATTCTTCTACTCTTGTAACATCCTTTACCAAAATGGGTTGGTAAGTGTCTTCTGTAATTTCTTTCATCTAATGTGAGATTTTGTTGGCTTCTGTCATGTTCAGGTTCACAATGTTGCAAAAGCCCAAAACATTCTGTGTGTATGACTGATCTTCCAATGTGATGTTGGACCATATTCTTAAATTGTTCTTCTACTAAATAGACTGGTTCTTGATTGTCACTAAATGTTTTCTTCAATTTGGCATGCAACTTGTACCAGCTAGTGAGCTTCTCTTTGTAGTTTTTGTTACTATTGAAAGTGTGAACACATGAGAGTACCAAGGAAGACCTACAACTGTAGTGTGGTTTTCTTGGTGGGAGGACACAGCATGTTATGTTGGATGGAGAGCCAGCAATGGATGTAGAAGTAATTTCAAGTGTGTCCCAGGGAAGTGTGTTGGGACTCTTCCTGTTCATTTGTATATTAATGATCTTGCAGATTATATTTCTATGCATACTGGTGCCATCATAGTGATTTAGTGGTTAGTAACACTGGCTACTGTGCTACAGCTCACTGGGTTCAACCATGACCATCAATAGTTATTTGTTATTTCACATTTATCATTCTCTCTCCAGACTTTTCAGTCACTGCAGGGATAGTTGGATAACTGATTGATCTATCTTTGTAATAGCTGTGCTGGTGCTGCAAATGGCTGAAAGCAAGAGTAAACTCCAGACATTATTTTTCCTTAAGGCATACAGCTCTACTGTACAGATAAATGATGATTGCATCCTTTTGGGTAAAATACTCCAGAGGTAAAATAGGTCCCCATTTGGCTCTATGACCAGGGACTACTCAGGAGGATGTCATCATCAACAGAAACAAAACTGGCATTCTATGGATCAGAGAATGGAATGTTAGATCACTTGATTGGGTAGGTGGGTTAGAAAGTTTAAAAAGGAGAATGAATAGTTTGAAGTTTGGTACATAGGGAATTGTGAACTTCAGTGGCAGGAAGAGCACGAATTCTGGTAAAGTGAGTACAGGGATATAAACACAATATCAGGTAGTGGTAAAACAAGAGCAGGTTTAAAAATGAATAAGGAAACAGGACTGTGTATAAGCTATTATGACCAATGAATGCATTATCGTAGATAAGACAGACATGAAGCCAGCACCCACTACAGTAGTATAAGCTTACATGTCAGCTAGTTCTGCAGATGATGAAGAGAGTGAAAGACTGTATGATGAGAAAAAAAAAATGTTCAGGTGAGGGAGATGAAAATTTAATTGTTATGGGGGATTAGAATCTGGTAGTATGAAAAGAAAAAGAAGGACAAATGATAGGAGAATATGGACTGAGGGAAAGGAATGAAAGCAGAAGCCACCTAGTACAGTTTTGCACAGAGCATAATTTAATCATTACTAACACTTGGTTTAAGAATCTTGAAAGAATATTGTATACATGAAAGAGACCGGCAACCACCAAAAGGTTTCAGATTGACTATATAATGGTAAGACAAATATGTCAGAACCACATTTTAAACACTAAAGATATTTCCAGTGGCAGATATAGACTCTTACCACAATTTGTTGGTTCTGAATTAGAGATTAAAACTGGAGAAACTACTGCAGTAATGTAGGAAATTAAAGGGATGGACCTGGATAACTTGAAAGGACCATAAGTTCTTGAGAGTTTCAGAGGAGCATTAGTCAACAATTGGCTGAAACAGTGGAAAAGAATACACAGAATATGGCAGAAGACAAATGGGTAGCTTTGCGAAATGAAATAGAGGAGGCAGCAGAGACTCAGAAAGTTAAAAAAAGGTTTGTAGAAACCGTTGGAATCACAGGAGATACTGAATTTAACTGATGAAAGAATAAAATATAAAAATGTAACAAACGAAGAAAGTGAAAGGGAATACAAACATCTAAGATGCAAGATTGACAGGAAATGCAAAACCACTAAACAGGAACGATAGAGGACAAGTGTAAGTATACAGAAGGATATATAACTGGAGGAAAGATATCACCTATAGAAAAATTAAATATGCCTGAGGAGCTATGAGAAGCAGCTACTTGAAAATCAAAAGCTTAGATGGAAAACCAGTACTAGGCAAAGAAGATGGAAGGGGTATGTAGTGAGGCTATACAAGGGAAACTAACTTGCAGGCAATATTATCGAAAGGGAAGAGGATGTAGATAAAGATGAGATAGGAGATATGGTAGTGTGATAAGATTTTGACTGAGCGTTGAAAGACCTAAATAAAAACATGGACCCTGGAGTAGATGGTATTTCAGTAGAACTACTGGTATTCCCAGAATGGCCAGCCAAGACTAAACTCCTTCATCTGGTATGCAAGACGTATGAGACAGATGCTGACAAGTGTGAATGTTACTGATATATCAATTTACTAAGTCATGGTTGCAAAATACTAACATGAATTCTTTACAGAAGAATGGAAGAACTGGTAGAAGCCAACCTCAGGCTAGACCAGTTTGAATTCCAGAGAAATGTAGGAACATTCTCTACTGACCCCATGACTTCTCATAGAAGATAGATAAGGAAAAGCAAACCTACATTTATAGCATTTGTAAACTTAGAGAAAGTTTTCAACAATGTTGACTGGAATACACTCTTTTAAATTATGAAGTTAGCAGGGGTAAAATACGGGATGCAAAAGGCTATTTACAATGTGTGCAGAGACTGGATATCAGTTATAAGTGTCAAGGAGCATGAAAGAGGAGCAGTGGTTGAGAAAGGAGTGAGACATGGTTGTAGCCTATTTCCAATGTTATTCTATCTGCACATGAGACAAGTAGTAAAGGAACCAAAAGAAAAATTTGCAGTAGGAATTAAAGTTCAGGTATAAGAAATAAAAAATTTTGAGATTTGCCAGTGATATTGTAATTTTTTTTGGAAACAGCAAAAGATTGGAAGAGTAGTTGAGTGGCATGGACAGGGTCTTGACAGCTGGGGATAAGATGAACATCAGCAAAAGCAAAACAAAGAGAATCGATCTTTGATACTGAGGGAATTAGATTGGGAAACCAGACACTAAAAGTAGTAGATGAGTTGTGATTTTTGAGCATTAAAATAACTGCTGATATCTGAAGTAGAGAGGATGTAAAATGTAGACTGGCAATAGAAAGAAAAACACTTACGAATAAGAGAAATATGTTAACACAGAACACAGATTTATATGTTAGTAACTCCTTCCTGAAGGTATTTTTAGTATTTGAGGGAAACGGGGGGGGGGGGGGGGGGGGGGGGGGGGGGGTTGCAAAACCAGTCTTTGGAATGAAGGCCATAACAACAGATTGATCATTTCTGGAAGGTTCTTGAAATACCTTATGTTTGTACTGTTTGCATATCTGGAATATTAGATGAATTTGTATGGATAACTGTGTGGCGGCAGCACTGTTCAAACACATGAAGGGCTGAACTACAGCACAGCTGACACAAGTAAGCGATGCCTGGCATTTATGAGTGCAGCTATACTGTTAGGCCGAATTTTGGCAATGGTGCATTGTGCACGGGACGCACGGGGCAAAGCAGACAGACAGCATGAGCTGGTCAATGCGACACAACACATGTCTCCAATTCTCCTGCCGCAGACCATGTGCATCGAGTTAACATGACTCCACCGCAAGCGCATATGTGCGGTCCTAAATGCAGTCACCCATTTTGTGGTGTGCACCCTTCTGATGGCAGTGCCCTCTGCTTCTTCATGGACATCACGGCACCTCCAGTCACGCCAGGAACTGAACATTTGATGATGCGGATTTTGTCTCGGTCAGTCCACGCACCATGCCTCATCACTGGAGTGTACAACCTCCTGGATCAGTGATTGAGCCATACCGCTAGCACAACGCATCTGTATGGATGGACATTAATGATGAATAGTATTTGTTACTTATTGTAAAACTAGTAAAGAATAAATGTGTCTCGACTAAAAACTGCCCCGTCACCAAGCCTCTCCCTTGAACACAGTGCGAGGGCACGTCTTGACTGTAAGTGGTGATACTACATGTCTCCGCTTCACTGGTGTCCCCGACGTGATCCAAGGCTAAAAACACGTGGCGATGAACTTTTGTCGGTACGAGTGATGTGGAACCACGAGTATGCTGGCGCAGATACGCCCGCACCCGAACAGTGCTCCGTAGTTATAAACTATTTTTTGTTTTTGCACAGACCCTATTTTTGTGTAATTTTTGTGCGTGTATGTTTCGTTCGAAAGCTGTCTAGTATTATTTTTTTGTGTGTTTTCCTTTGTTGTGTTTACTCTTGTGTGAGGATTCGGCTATGTGCTAAGATGGTGACATTAGAAGAGTTGCAAAAGACTGTTGAAAACCTGCTCGCACACAACAAGGGGCTGGAGAGTGAGCTACAAGCACAGACTACATGCGCAAATGCCGTGCAGCCACAGACAGCCCAGGACAATTTTGGGGCACAAATCTCCGCCACACCGATGCCTCCTACAATTGCCGGAGCGCCAATAAGCACTGGACAGGTGTTGATCAGGCTGCCTCCCTTTTGGCCACGCGATCCTGTAATATGGTTCAGCCAAGTGGAGGCGGTCTTTATGAGCAACCACGTAACCTGCGACCTGGTGGACATGTAGTGAGCCAGCTCGACCAAAATTACATGCCTGAAGTGCGGGATATAATCACCACCCCATCAACGCAGTCATCCTGCAGACGGCTCAAGGAAGAGCTTGATCCAGTGGATCTCCTCATCCGAAGAACAACGAGTGCACCAACTGTTGCAGCAAGAGGAATGTGGCGACCGGAGGTCCTCGCAGTTCCTGCGTGCCTTACGGAGCCTTGCACAGTCTGACATGGTGCCAGATTCAGTGTTACACTCTATCTGGGTGCACAGCCTCCCAGCTCAGGTGCAGACGGTGATAGCAGCACAGACGGAGATGCAGTTGTACACTATCGCTAACTTGGCTGTCAGGGTGCATGATGCATTGACAACAGCGCCTAGCACCATGGCTGCGGCAGCTCATGACACGTCCCCCCCCCACCCCCACCCCCCCCACCCCCGCCCGCTTATCAGTTGAGGCACATGCCTCCCACACTAGTATCAAATGCCGACCTGCACCAGCTAGTGCAAACCTTGTCGACACTGGTTCGGACCTTTCGATATTCCCCATTCTACATTCCTGGAAATGGAAAAAAGAACACATTGACACCGGTGTGTCAGACCCACCATACTTGCTCCGGACACTGCGAGAGGGCTGTACAAGCAATGATCACACGCACGGCACAGCGGACACACCAGGAACCGCGGTGTTGGCCGTCGAATGGCGCTAGCTGCGCAGCATTTGTGCACCGCTGCCGTCAGTGTCAGCCAGTTTGCCGTGGCATACGGAGCTCCATCGCAGTCTTTAACACTGGTAGCATGCCGCGACAGCGTGGACGTGAACCGTATGTGCAGTTGACGGACTTTGAGCGAGGGCGTATAGTGGGCATGCGGGAGGCCGGGTGGACGTACCGCCGAATTGCTCAACACGTGGTGCGTGAGGTCTCCACAGTACATTGATGTTGTCGCCAGTGGTCGGCGGAAGGTGCACGTGCCCGTCGACCTGGGACCGGGCCGCAGCGACGCACGGATGCACGCCAAGACCGTAGGATCCTACGCAGTGCCGTAAGGGACCGCACCGCCACTTCCCAGCAAATTAGGGACACTGTTGCTCCTGGGGTATCGGCGAGGAACATTCGCAACCGTCTCCATGAAGCTGGGCTACGGTCCCGCACACCGTTAGGCCGTCTTCCGCTCACGCCCCAACATCGTGCAGCCCGCCTCCAGTGGTGTCGCGACAGGCGTGAATGGAGGGACGAATGGAGTCATGTCGTCTTCAGCGATGAGAGTCGCTTCTGCCTTGGTGCCAATGATGGTCGTATGCGTATTTGGCCCCGTGCAGGTGAGTGCCACAATCAGGACTGCATACGACCGAGGCACACAGGGCCAACACCCGGCATCATGGTGTGGGGAGCGATCTCCTACACTGGCCGTACACCACTGGTGATCGTCGAGGGGACACTGAATAGTGCACGGTACATCCAAATCGTCATCGAACCCATCGTTCTACCATTCCTAGACCGGCAAGGGAACTTGCTGTTCCAACAGGACAATGCACGTCTGCATGTATCCCATGCCACCCAACGTGCTCTAGAAGGTGTAAGTCAACTACCCTGGCCAGCAAGATCTCCGGATCTGTCCCCCATTGAGCATGTTTGGGACTGGATGAAGCGTCGTCTCACGCGGTCTGCACGTCCAGCACGAACGCTGGTCCAACTGAGGCGCCAGGTGGAAATGGCATGGCAAGCCGTTCCACAGGACTACATCCAGCATCTCTACGATCGTCTCCATGGGAGAATAGCAGCCTGCATTGCTGCGAAAGGTGGATATACACTGTACTAGTGCCGACATTGTGCATGCTCTGTTACCTGTGTCTATGTGCCTGTGGTTCTGTCAGTGTGATCATGTGATGTATCTGACCCCAGGAATGTGTCAATAAAGTTTCCCCTTCCTGGGACAATGAATTCACGGTGTTCTTATTTCAATTTCCAGGAGTGTATGTTACAAGACTGCAGGCGAGTCAAGGCACTCTCTCTCACAGCGGCAAACAATTCAGCAATTAAAACTTGCGGCACACACAGGTGCAATTTAGATCTAGGTCTACTCCACCCATTCTCCTGGACTTTCACCATGGCCGATGTCAATGAACTGATCCTGGACGCGGAGTTTCTCGGCCATTACAGGCTGCTAGCCGATATCACAAACGGCCAGCTCATCGATGCGACAACAAATTTAGGATAGTGAGACAGCACCGACAGGCTGCATTCTACAGTGTTAAGCCTATGAAGTGCTCCAGACCTTACGCCGACATCCTTGAAACATTCCTCGTCCTCACCAGCACAGCTGGCACATCGAGAGACATTAAACATTCGATGGTGCACCACATAATAACCACACCAGGACCACCCACATCGTGCTGCCCACATCGACTCACACCTGATAGACATGCAGCAGCAAAGGCAGAGTTCAAGGCCATGCTGCAGCAAGGCATCATTCGATCATCGAGCAGCCCATGGTCATTGACGTTACATTTAGTATTCAAAAAAGACAAATAGTGGTGCCCTTGTGGGAACTACCACGCCCTTAACTCTCGAACAGTGCCAGACCGATATGCAGTCCCACACTTCCAAAGCTTCAGTTATGCTTTGGTGGGTTGCGTGGTGTTCAGTAAGTTAGACTGCGCAAAGGCGTACACCCAAATTTGGGTGGCGCCCGAAGACATTGAAAAAACAGCTCTAATAACTACCTTTGAGCTTTTCGAAAGCCTGTTTATGACGGTGGGTCTTTGGAATGCTGCCCAGATTTGGCAGTAGTTCCTGGATGGCGTCTTGGGAAGCTTGCCATTTTGTTTCCCGTACCTGGACGACGTCCTGGTGTATTGCAAGTCGCCCAAGCTCCACTGCCGCCACCTAACGAACGTCTTTTAGTGCCTGAGTGAAGCCGACATTGTTATCAATACAGTGAAATGTGAATTCGATGTGGTAGAAATCGAGTTCCTTGGCCATTTAATTACCCCCACCGGATTGACACCACTACCGGAGAAAGTGCAAGCGATACTGGACATGCCGCAACTGCAGACACACAAAGAACTACACCGTTACCTTGGCACGTTGAACTTTTATCGCCGACGCCTGCCAAACACTGCCACCGTGAAAGAGCCATTGACTAAGGCATTACACGGGCCTACCTCAAAAAAGGGAAAGACCCCTGTGAATTGGACAGATGCAATGGAGCAAAGCTTCATGGACTCAAAACGGAATCTTGCAGAAGCGACGCTGCTCACAGAGCCGATACGTGACGCAGACTTAGCTGTAGTCGTGGACGTCAGCCAGACCACCATAGGTGCTTCGTTACAGACGCGCATTGGCGGGAACTGCCAGCCTCTCGGTTTTTTCTCTAAGAAGCTATCCGAATCGCAACATGCTTGGAGTGCTTATGATCGAGAGTTGCTTGCGGTGTATGCAGCGGTGATATACTTCTGACCATCTGTAGAAGCCCGACAATTCATCATTTTCATCGACCACTAACTGATTACACACACATTCCACAACAACCACATTAAGTGTTCATGGCGCCAGTTCCAGCATTTAACATTCGTGTCACAATTCACAACAGACATCCGACACATTTCAGGGATAGACAGTGTTGTCGCTGATTGTTGTCTCGAGCATGTGCCATTATCTGACCACCTGTGAACCTTGAGGACGTAGCCCAAGTACAGGAGAGTGATGAAGAACTGCACAACTTCAGTCACGATACGTCCAGCGGCCTGCAACTGGAGCTGGTGCCTGTCCCCGGCTATGCACAGAAGATTTGGTGTTACATCTCAACCGGCATGCACCAACCGTTCCTTCCAGGGAAATTGTGGCGCAGTGTCTTCAACCATGTCCACGGACTTTCACACCTCGGCACCAACACCACTGCGACACTCATGGCCGCACGTTTCGCCTGGTCCAGGCTTCAGAAGAACTGCTGCGAAGGGGCGCGCACTTGCATACAACTGGGTGGCACGCTTTGGATGTCCTAGTCACGTGACCACTGATCACGGCTGCCAGTTTGACTGCTCATTGTTCACGCACTTCACCAGACTGTGTGGCATCCGGCTACACAGGACAACAAGCTACCATCCGGCATCGAATGGCAAGGTCGAACGGCTCCACAGGACTCAAAAAGCCGCCCTAACTTGCCACGACACCTTATGGTCAGAGGCACTCCCACTGGTGCTGCTCGGCCTGTGAGTAACGCCGGAGGAGGAGATCGGTGCGTCCCCTGCTGACCTCGTTTACTGATAGTCACTGATGATCCCGGGCGATTTCATCAAAAAAGTACCACACGACGCTGCAGCACCCATTCTGGCAGAACGTCTGCACACTCACATGGCCGGCCTCCGAGTGCATACACTGATGTGGCACGGCACCAGGAAGGTATTCGTGCATGCTGACCTGCAGCGCTGCATGCACGTCATGTTGTGTTCCGACGCAGTACGGCCACTTCTCCTGCTGCCCTACTGTGGACTGCACCGCTTGATTGCCTGAGGAGGCAAATCGCTGGTCATCTAGTGCAACGGGAAGCCTTCTATGGTGTCAATTGACCGCTTCGAGCCTGCCTACATATTGCCCACTCCAGCAGTTGCACATGTCTTCGACCTGGCAGAAGAACTGATTACAGACGACACTCTCTCTGCCAGCGGCCAGACGGAGCCTGCACTTGTAGCCATTAGTGATGCACAGCTCCAGCCTGTTGTCATCCTGCCACCACGTGTGGCCCCCTCCCCCCTCCCCCCCAGGCAGCCAGCATGGCCGCCCGGATCGCACCCACCACAGTCACATTGATCACCCCCAACACAGCCACCAGTGGACTACGTAACGCGCGCCGGCCACCGCGTCCAATTCAAGTGGACGTGCTGCATCACCAGCACGCCATGCCACCCAAAACAGAAAACACGCGCCCGAGCCGCCGAATGCCGTCAGAATCTGGTGTCCACCAGCCACCGTCCGCTGTTGAGACCCAGTCTCCAACTTCCCGCGCCTTCGACTGGTAACCCCAGTCGAGCCACGGACAATGCCTCCCATGTCCACCACAGCTCCTCGACCCGCGTTTGCGTCTCTGTGCCTCTGCTGCGTCAGGCGATGAGGCCAGATCAGCATCCACACCAGTTTACTGATTCACGTCGCCGTGGAGCTCCGGACATCACGCTCCACACTGCCCGGCTTGTCTGTAGCAGCTCCTGGACCTGTGTTCGAGTCCCAATGGTATCGTACTTGCGCATATTCTCCGGACCTCCTTTGTCTCAAACGTCAAGGTCAGTTCAAGTGCTCTGCTGTGTTTCCGTGACTGAGTCACTCGGCGAGCTTGTGGAATGATGCAGTGCGTGAACACTTGAACTTATCACGCTCAACACCACTCTGAACAATGTCAATAGCAAACTTTTTTGGTTGCTTTTGTGAATACCCGGCATTGTTATTAAGAAGTCAATGCCTTCGAGACGTCACACCAAATTACCTGCAGCGTGCACCTTCACCGCGCATTGCTACGGAGAGTAGTAGCCAGTGGCTGCCACCGCTGTCACTAGCCAACCACGTGAGGGCACGCCCACCGCACGCTTGTTGGGCCGGCGCACTGACATCATGGGCCGCTGCTCTTCCAACGCTGACCAAACCCCGCGAACGCTGCTGCACTGACATCACGCATCTCACGAACTTTAATTACACGCGTTCCACAGAATGATCACAGCGTTCTCACAGCTATGGAGCTCTGCTCTCCAAGGGGGGATCTGTGTGGTGGCCACACCATTCAAACGCGCCAAGGGCTGAACTACGGCACAGTCAACACAAGTAAGTGACACCCGGCATTCACGAGTGTAGCTATACTGTTATACCGAATTTTGACATCGGTGCGCCACACACCGGACTGCAATGAGACAAAGCAGATAGACAGTGCGAACTGGTCAATGCAATGTGACACACGTCTCCGACTTCTCCTGCTGCCAACCACGACTCCACCGTAAACGTGTACGCACGGTCCTAAACGCAGTCACCCATTTTGCGGTGTGCACCCTTCCATTGGCAGTGTCTTTCGCTCCTTTGTGAACATCACGGTGCGTCTGGTCACGCCGGGAGGTGAACATTCGATAACGCGGCTTTTGTCTTGGTCAGTCCATGTGGTCGCACCACAGCTCATCACTGGAGTGTACACCCTCCTGGATTGGTGATCGAGCCATAACGCTAGTGCAATGCGCCTATATGGATGGACATTAATGGTGAATGATATTTGTTACTTAGTGTAAAAGTAGTGAAGAATAAATGTGTCTCAACTAAAATCTGCCCTAGCCGTTTCCGTCACCTAGTCTCTCCCTTGAACACAGTGCATGGGCAAGGCAATAAAGCTGGTTCACTGCATCTCATGACTGTAAGCAGTGATACTACACGTCTCCACTTCAACTGCGCTCTCTATCCAGGAGATCAGTTCTGTTCTGGGTGTACATTGGAGTCCATAACAAACATATGTACAGTTTTGAGTGTTGTGCTTCATTGATGATCGTCCCTTTGGATCTGGACTTTGCTGTGGTTTTGACGTGATACTGTTTGGTGCAGACACCAGGTATCCTCAAAACATCAACTCATCATTTCTCCAGCTAGGCAATATAAAAGCCATTGCCTGTGCAAACAGTAACTGGAATAAAAACAGTAAATAATTTCCACAGTCTGTATATTCAGAAGACCAATGGATTCCAAGCTGTTAGTAAGTCAGCTGCATACTAGGCAGCCACTGATGTTGTCTGGAAGTTCTGGCCAGGACTGAACAAAATGGCTGAAAGGATTTAGCTGAGTCACCAAATACAACAGGTGGGACAACAGAATGTGTTTGCCAAACCTATACTTTTACTTGGATGGCACAGAGCTTGTTTGCATCTGAGTCAAATAGATTTTGGAAGGGAAGAAACACTACAACTATGTGACTGCATTGATGCAGGGCTTTCATGAAGTCTTGAGAGAAAAGCATGGGTGAGGCTTGACATGGTTAATGTTTTTGAAATTCAATCTGGTTGGAGGTCATTCCATTCTAGGTACCTCATTACATTTGAGCTCAGAATATATTCTAAGTGTCTACAACAGATGGACGTCAAAGGTATTGGATAATATGTTTCTGAATCACCTTTGCTAGCCATTGTCAAGGTGAGTGTAGCCTTTGCGTTCTTTCCAGGCTCAAAGGAAAGGTTTCCACTTAACCAATCATCAGTATATTATGGTTAAAAGTGGGGCAAATTCAGCCATGAGTTTGGTATAGAATCTGACAGGGATTCCATCCGGCCTTGGGGATTTGTTCAGTTTTAACGATTTCAGCTGTTTCTCAATACCACAGATACTAACATTTATTTTATGTTTCTGTGGAGTGGTACAAGAATTAAATTGGTGTATGACTTCTGAGTTTTCCTTCATGAAGTAACTTTTTAGAACAGATTTCAGCATTTCTGATTTTGCTTTACTGCCCTCAATTTCAGTTCCTGTCTCATCGATGAATGTCTGGACACTAACTTTGGTACCACTAACTGCCTTTACATAAAACCAGACTTTCTTTAGTTTTTGTGAGAGATCTTTTGATAATATTCTGCTAGTTGTTGAAGGCTTCGTGCTTTATCCTGTTGATACCCAAAAGTGTTTCATGCAGCATATCTCTGTCTATAATCCTATGCTTTGTTTCACACTTATTATTATGCAGTAGTCTCTATTTCTAAGCAGTGAATGTATACCACATATGGTCTTTCCTATAATGAACTGTTCTAGTTGGTAAACATCTATCCAGTGAATGGGCACTATTATTTTAAATACAAGCCATAGTTCTTCTTCATGCTCCTGACATCAGCTTAAAGTTTCAAATTCCTCATTGTAATATGACACTGTTGCCCCTTTATCTAGTTCACAGAACATGAAAATTTTTAACTTGTTTTAGGTGCACCTTTTACTTTGTTAATCACTATTGCTACAATTGGTCACTAATACCAGTTTCAATGTGAATATCCTCAAAAAAGTTAAGTCTATTTGTTTCAGTTATATCCGATATATTTCAATCATCACTGAGTTTCTGAACTGTCTGTTCTAGGTAGTTTTCAGAGAAAGCATCCTAGTAATGTTTCAAAAGATGTCTTGTTACACCCATCACTAACAGAATGTAATTGTACTAGCTGATTGACAGATGAATAAATTCTCCTCTGGTGATTACAGTATGATTGGGGAATTTAAGTACCAGCAAACTGATGTTTTGTCTTAAGTTTTTGGTTACATCAGAGATGAGTCTGATGTTTGATAGAAGGATCCATTTGTAAGTTTATGTCCACCTGTTACACCAACGAGGAGAATTCCCCAGGTCTGGGAGTGACTTCTTGAAACTGTCTATATGATGATGTAGGTTAGGGTTCCAGGTACCACACCCTGCAACCATTCACCCTGGTGCATCCTCATTTGTGAGTAATTGATCAAAAAAATTTCAGAATTTTGCATGGTACTCTAGGGTCATAAAAATGATAACTGCTCAGAGAGAGGTGCTGTGGTGTAGTGGTGAAGTATGTTCCTAATGTGCAGAAGGCTTTGAATTTGAATCTTGTCAAGTACTGCAATATGTTTTACTTTTATATCTTTATCGAAAGGACTTAGTTCTTTATTTTTATTCAGTTAACTGGTTTAAATTTAATCTTTTTCAAATTTCTAATCCTTTGTCACATCATTGTAATCATTGTATTAAATAATTCAATTGCTCTTATTCTGTCATCTAATCTTTTTTTCATTTGGAATCTTTGTGCATGTGACTTTTATACATTAACTTCAATTTAATTTCTTCCTTTTTGTCATATTTTCTCCCTTGTTATTGCATTCATTATTTCTAATTCTCATTTTCATGGATTTAGTTTTATATATATTCCTTTCTTTTGTTTAAATCTTCATGTGCATCATTTTGTCCGAAATGCATAAAGAATTTATGTTTTTAAATGTATGCAATATAGAGTTTTTCATTTTTGTTCTACCAAAGTGCAATGGAAGAATCCATTACCATGTTTGTATACAACTGCCATCCAAACAAATGTAAATCTTGTAACAAAAAATACATTTTTGATACCATTTCTCGGCCAATGCATATAGATTCTTACATCTTTCGTTTTTTATCCAATAGATTGGCATTTTCAAGTGATTAACTATTATAATAGGCGAATAAAAATTCGAAATGAAAAATGTATGATTGGAATATAAAATAAGAGGAATTGAAATAAGTAATATGATTTTTGAAATGACGTGACAAAGGATTAGGAATTAAAAAGATTCATTTAGCCCTAAACCAATTAACTGAATGAAAATAATAATTATAGTCGGCGAAGAGTTCTCGGGCTTCCAGCCGGGTGGCGGTGTCTTCAAACAGCGACGTTTCGACGAGTGACATACTCATCATCTTCTGGCGAAGTGCCGAGACTTTGCGGATGCCGGTCCCTTTATACCTGCGGTGTGCCCCCCACCACCTGGCCGCGGGAGGCTGGGTCCAGAGGAGCCGGCGGGCGAGGTGGAGGGGGAAGCGGGTGCGCCGTTCGTGTGTCCGTCAGAGCATTCTGATTGCGTCTCGTGAGCTGGACGGTTCTTGTTGCGTTCCTGGCGTATTGCAGCTAATGCTGGATTCCAGGCCGCGCTCAGTTGATAGCCTTCGTCCCTGTTCACAAGGTTCTCGTGGACCCGTATTTCTATTGATTCTTTAATGACGCTATCCCAATAGCTCCCGGCTCGGCATAGCACCCTGGTGTTTTCGAAGTCAAAGGTGTGGTTTTCTTTGATGCTATGTTCAGCTATAGCAGATTTCTCTATCTGTCCAGGTCGAACATGCCTGATGTGTTCCTCGCACCTTTTTGAGATGCAGCGCTGCGTTTGACCAATGTACTGCACACCACATTCGCAGGCAATGTTGTATATACCAGGTGTGTTTAGTTTGAGTGGGTCTTTAGCTGAGCCCAGCAGCTCTTTCGTCTTCGGCGGTGGTCGGAAGACGGTATTTATGTTAGATTTTCTTAATAGCCTCCCGATTTTGGCTGATGTGGGCCCCAAATATGGAAGAAAGGCGAGTCTCTTGTTAACTTCCTCTTCCTCTTCCTGAACTTTGTCAGCCTGTCTCCTCTTGAAGGCCCTGCCAATCTGTGTTTCACTGTACCCGTTTTTCCGAAATACCTCTCTTAGGTGGTGTAATTCGTCTGAGAGGCTTTCTTTGTCACAAATGACGTGCGCCCTATGCACCAAGGTGGTCAGTACTGACTGGCGTTGCGCCAGATGGTGGCAGCTGGTTGCATGGAGGTACAGGTCTGTGTGTGCCTTTTTTCTATATACTGAATGGCCCAGTGTGCCATCCGCTTTCTTCCTGATCAGTATGTCCAGGAATGGAATACAGCCATTCTCTTCTACTTCCATCGTGAAGGTTATATTCTCATGTATGCCGTTTAGGTGGTCCATAAACTCCTCCAGTGCCTGCCTGCCATGCTGCCAAATCACGAAAGTGTCGTCCACATAGCGGAAGAAGTGCCTGGGTTTACGGTGAGCAGTTTGTAGTGCCACCTCCTCAAAGTGTTCCATATAAAGATTCGCGATCCCTGGAGCAAGGGGAGATCCCATGGCCACTCCATCCACTTGTTCATAATGCTCTCCATTGCACTTGAAGTAGGTGGTTGTAAGTGCATATTCAAAGAGCTTCACTGTTTCAGGCTCGAAGTGCCGATTAAGGAGCGCCAAGGCGTCTTGTAGCGGTACTTTTATGAACAAGGAGGTGACGTCGAAGCTCACGAGTAGATCATCACTCTGTATTCGAATGTCCTTCAGTATTCTAACGAAATCCGCGGAGTTTTTCACGTGATGACTTCAGTGTCCCACCAGTGGTTTCAATAGTGTCGCCAGGTATTTGGCCAGTCCATAACTGTGCGAGTTGATAGTGTCCAGAATCGGCCGTAGAGGCACCCCATCTTTGTGAATCTTGGGCAACCCATACAGGCGCGGTGTCGTTGGCGCTCTGAGATACAGCCGTTTCTGCATTGCCTCTGGTAGATCTGAGTCCTTCAGTAGCGCCACGGTTTTCCTGGTCATCGTCGATGTAGGGTCCTTGTTGAGCTTCCTGTAGGCTGGGTCTTGCAGCAGAGAGCAGATTTTCTGTTGGTAGTCGACTGTGCAAATCAGCACCATCGCATTTCCCTTGTCTGCTGGGAGGACCATGATGTCAGCATCATCCCTCAGTGCGCGGATAGCCTCTCTCTCCTGCGCGGTAATGTTAGCTTTAGGGAGTCGTGACTTGTCGATGATCCTGCAGGTCTCCCTTCGGATCTGCTCAGCTTCCTCCTTGGGTAGGCCCCGGATTGCTTCCTCTACGCTGCTGATGATGTTCCGTTTCGGTATGGTCCTTGGTACAGGTGCAAAGTTCAACCCTTTCGTGAGGACAGAAGTTGTGGCTGCATCTAGCACCTTATCTGTCAAATTTACAATAGCTCTGGTGCTATTTGTCACCTTCTGGGTCGACTGAGCTCCAGAGAGTCTGCCGAATTTGTTGATCTGTTTTGCGGCAACATGTCGTTTCTGCACTTCACTGTCGGCGTGAGAGCTGCAGTCAACCCACTCCCAAGTGTGTGCCGGTAATGCTTCTGCCATTTTCAGGTGACATGCGATCAGGATGCGTGCATTCTTGTCCAGTTCTTGCCGTGTGTAGTGAATGCATTCCCTGACAATGGCCATCCCTGCTCGCCGTAAAATACGTTCGGTTTTCTTCGTTTTCACAGGATGTCTTAATTCCGCAAATCGTGGCAAGATGTTCTTGTCTCGGCAACGTTGGAGGAAAGCCAGTGAGCTGAGCAATTTGGCTTTCCTGTTACGTTCTTTCTGCAGCAGCTTGAAGCTACAGAGCATCTCCTCCCCGTAGAGGTGTCGTAAATGTGAGTGTATGCTTTCCCGGCGTATACAGCTGGCGAAGAGTTCTCGGGCTTCCAGCCGGGTGGCGGTGTCTTCAAACAGCGACGTTTCGACGAGTGACATACTCATCATCTTCTGGCGAAGTGCCGAGACTTTGCGGATGCCGGTCCCTTTATACCTGCGGTGTGCCCCCCACCACCTGGCCGCGGGAGGCTGGGTCCAGAGGAGCCGGCGGGCGAGGTGGAGGGGGAAGCGGGTGCGCCGTTCATGTCTCCGTCAGAGCATTCTGATTGCGTCTCGTAAGCTGGACGGTTCTTGTTGCGTTCCTGGCGTATTGCGGCTAATGCTGGATTCCAGGCCGCACTCAGTTGATAGCCTTCGTCCCTGTTCACAAGGTTCTCGTGGACCCGTATTTCTATTGATTCTTTAATGACGCTATCCCAATAGCTCCCGGCTCGGCATAGCACCCTGGTGTTTTCGAAGTCAAAGGTGTGGTTTTCTTTGATGCTATGTTCAGCTATAGCAGATTTCTCTATCTGTCCAAGTCGAACATGCCTGATGTGAATGGAGAGCATTATGAACAAGTGGATGGAGTGGCCATGGGATCTCCCCTTGCTCCAGGGATCGCGAATCTTTATATGGAACACTTTGAGGAGGTGGCACTACAAACTGCTCACCGTAAACCCAGGCACTTCTTCCGCTATGTGGACGACACTTTCGTGATTTGGCAGCATGGCAGGCAGGCACTGGAGGAGTTTATGGACCACCTAAACGGCATACATGAGAATATAACCTTCACGATGGAAGTAGAAGAGAATGGCTGTATTCCATTCCTGGACATACTGATCAGGAAAAAAGCGGATGGCACGCTGGGCCATTCAGTATATAGAAAAAAGGCACACACAGACCTGTACCTCCATGCAACCAGCTGCCACCATCCGGCGCAACGCCAGTCAGTACTGACCACCTTGGTGCATAGGGCGCACGTCATTTGTGACAAAGAAAGCCTCTCAGATGAATTACACCACCTAAGAGAGGTATTTCGGAAAAACGGGTACAGTGAAACACAGATTGGCAGGGCCCTCAAGAGGAGACAGGCTGACAAAGTTCAGGAAGAGGAAGAGGAAGTTAACAAGAGACTCGCCTTTCTTCCATATTTGGGGCCCACATCAGCCAAAATCGGGAGGCTATTAAGAAAATCTAACATAAATACCGTCTTCCGACCACCGCCGAAGACGAAAGAGCTGCTGGGCTCAGCTAAAGACCCACTCAAACTAAACACACCTGGTATATACAACATTGCCTGCGAATGTGGTGTGCAGTACATTGGTCAAACGCAGCGCTGCATCTCAAAAAGGTGCGAGGAACACATCAGGCATGTTCGACTTGGACAGATAGAGAAATCTGCTATAGCTGAACATAGCATCAAAGAAAACCACACCTTTGACTTCGAAAACACCAGGGTGCTATGCCGAGCCGGGAGCTATTGGGATAGCGTCATTAAAGAATCAATAGAAATACGGGTCCACGAGAACCTTGTGAACAGGGACGAAGGCTATCAACTGAGCGCGGCCTGGAATCCAGCATTAGCCGCAATACGCCAGGAACGCAACAAGAACCGTCCAGTTCACGAGACGCAATCAGAATGCTCTGACGGAGACACGAACGGCGCACCCGCTTCCCCCTCCACCTCGCCCGCCGGCTCCTCTGGACCCAGCCTCCCGCGGCCAGGTGGTGGGGGGCACACCGCAGGTATAAAGGGACCGGCATCCGCAAAGTCTCGGCACTTCGCCAGAAGATGATGAGTATGTCACTCGTCGAAATGTCGCTGTTTGAAGACACCGCCACCCGGCTGGAAGCCCGAGAACTCTTCGCCAGCTGTATACGCCGGGAAAGCATACACTCACATTTATACACTCACAATAATTATAGTCATTTTGATGAAGATAAAAAAGTAAAAAATACATTGCAGCACCTGACAAATTTCGAACCCACAACCTTCTCCAAAGCAGTAATATACTTTAGCCACTACATCACAGCACCAATCTGTGAGCAGTTATCTTTTTTAAGACTCTAGAGCATCACGCAAAATTCTGAAAATTTTGTTGTTGATTACTCACAAGATGAATGGCTGCAGGATGTGATACCTGGGGCCCTAACCTACATCACCATGTAGATGGTTTCAAAAAGTACATCCCACCTCTGAAGACTTCTCCTTGTAAGTCTTGTGCAAACAATGTTGCATGCAAACTAATTTTCTGTCTCAGTGGATTTGAGTTTTATGTCCATTGCAACAAATACACCAGCTCCATTTACCATTTGCCTTTCCTTTCAATGTGCACATAAATTGTACCCAAAATATCAATGCATACTGTCAGTTTCAGGTTTTAACCAGCTTTCTCTAATTGTTGTAGTGTGAACGACACATTTGTCTAGGAGTGCTTCAGGCTCTGGCACTTTTTTGTGAACTTGAACATTTTAGCCGATGACAAGAACATGAAGAACTATGGCTCACATTTGAAAGAATAACTGGCCTTGTATAGTTTGTGGTGAGACTGCCCCTCCACAGTATACAGTAGTTATATAGAAATAGAGATTGTTGCATAATAGATGTAAAACAAAACACAGGATTTTAATACTGATTGCCTGTGTGGGGGACACTTCTTTGGATCTTACACTGCTACTTCTGGGTCTCCTACAGCTATCATTAACTGGACTGGATGGAGAGTCACCTAATCTAAAAATCTAGTGTGTGAATCCCACACACAACTATGTGGGTAACAGTTTTGTGCACAACTGACCCATTTAAGGAGATTTTTAATTTCTGAACTCCATAGATGCTAGTGTAGCAAATCACAGTCCTGCTTGTCACAGAACCTTTGCAGTCTCTGGTTCAAGCCTCCCACCATGATCTGTTCTGGAGACAGTGCTATAGATTGTAAACATCATTGATACTTTGTGAGTAAGGTAGTTAACCTCAATCTTTTCTCCCAGTCTCTGGGACAATCCAAGTATGACTTCTGAGACCCGATGATGGGCATAATTTGTCCTAATGTGTGCCACAATTTGCAGTTGGTTGCACCGTGTTCATGAATGACTGCCTGAATAGCCTCTCCAATGTACTGAGTGAGGTTCTTAGGCATACGTGTGGAGTGCACAATGTGTTTCTTCCTATCCATTGTCGCTACTTCCGTAAGGGATACCATTATTTGCCACATATTTGGTGTGCATATGATTAATAAGTCCCAACCCTTTGCCTCCCCTTGACACACTTCCAAAAAGCTGAAATGAGTCTCACTGGCTCACTATCAGTTTCACTGGATGACAGAGTGACAGACTTATTGTTGAGGGGGGTAGGAGTAACATCCTGAGTTCTCCCTGGTCTCTGTCTCCCCTGTACATGGTACCTAGACCTACCACTGACATATCACTAACAGTCAATTGGACAAGTAGTGAGAGATTCTGTACTTCCTGTGGAAGAGACAGTGTCCACAGGAGAAGACAGTACATGAGGAACCTTTAGTATTTCTTCTGGTATGTGATTATCAGTAGCTCTCTCTATATGCCCATTTGTGGTAGCTTCCAATTGCTTGATAGCACTCAGAACTATTTCTAACTTACTTATGAATGTAACTAAGTTGATCCATGCCCAAGAACAGCATACACATAGAGGCAGCATTGTATCTAATGCAATATGTTACAAAACAATAAGCAAATAACTTTAAGCTTGGTGATTCTATTTTAATTCACGGATCTGTTATGCTACAAGCATTACCAGTTCCCTTTAAGAACTGAAACAATTAACAGCCAAAATAAGATACCTGTTATGTTAGCAGAAGAACTCTGTGTAAAATTTACTTTGTCCCTACAACGTTTTTGAGTTTGTGGTCACTAAGAAATTTGACCATATAATTAATGAAATGTATTCACAGTTGCAAATATGGACAGCCGTCAGCTGTATAATGGAATGATGACAACAAAAATTTATGCTGATTTACCGCTTATCACAAGCAGTCACATTACCATTAGGCTATCCGAGCATGATTTAACAGCAAGATCAAAATTTCCGTATGTCAGCAACCATCCGTGCAGTCATTGTGTATATTACCAAACAGGGGAGACATTTTAATTGAAAGTTGCTTGGCCGGTGTCAGCTGATAAGTACGAAAAATGCATGCTTGTCCAAAGGAACATTTCATCGTACTTCTGAACAACACAGGCACTGCAATATATATTTGTCTGCTGACACAAGGCAAGTAACTTTCAATTAAAATGTATCCTTTTTTAGGAATATACCTAATGGATGTATGAGCGTGGGTTGTAGAGACATGGCTGATGATGTATGGAAGTTTGGGTCTGGCTGTGAGTCGTGCTCAGATAGCCTAATGGTAAGTTGACCAGTCACTAGAAATGGGAAATCCTTGTCCATATCCCAGTCTGGCACAAATTTTCATTGTTGTCATTCTGTTATACAGCTGATAGTTGTCCATCTTTACAACCAGAAAAATATCTCATGTATTTCCACAGTGCTTATTCCTTCAGAGATGCATGCATGTCTGAAGGAACACTGCATTATATTTCTGAATAACACAGACATTGTGATATCATATAGTCAATTTACCATTTAACTTTTATCAACAGCTCCAAGTACTGAACACTACCTGCTCAGAAAAACCTATATGCTTCGTGCTGTGGTTAGCAGTGTCCCTGTCTCAACTGTCACCACTGCTGGTATAGCATATCTTATAATACTCTCTGTCTCTTGGCTGCAAACTTTGACATAAAAAATTGAGTCCCATATCATATGGCCCTGTGTAAAGTGTGGTTAATCTGAAACTACACTGCAGCATGGGTTATAAGAATACAATGAGATCACCGTGAGCCCTGAAAGTTATTACCTTGTGATGGATCTGGTTAGGAATACTCATAGCAGAATAACTAAGGCAGCTGTTGTTCAGGGCAAACTGATTCAACCAAAGATAGTCTCATTGCAAGCATTCTCTTCTCTGCCCCCACACTCCCCCTCAGCCCCCCCCCTCACCCTAGGAGTGTGAAGTACTGAATGCGGAAGGGATGGAGGAGATTACTGGAGTCACTGTAGCTTATCAGCTGTGTAATCTTCACACAGCTGCACCTAATCAACCACCAGCCATGCCATGGCTGGCTGCTATGCAAGGGATGGCAAGACCATTTCTCTGCGAGAGGGTGAAAGAGAGTGTTCGTTATTACCTTCACCACTCTTTCAATACAGGTGGGTATTGTATAAGGTGGGGAGGGAGTCAGTGGGGCCAGGTATAGTGAGACTGTTAGTCTTGAGGTTGGGGAGACAGGGGACTAGGCTTTGGGGGTGGCAGCAACATAGTTACAGTTGCCCCACCCTCCATTTGCACGTGTTGGAGCAGATGCTGCATCTTAGCAGCTGTGATGGTAAGAATTTAATTAGGTGACATTCGTCACATGATCAACGGTTAGTCAAAAATGGTTCAAATGGCTCTGAGCACTATGGGACTCAACTGCTGTGGTCATAAGTCCCCTAGAACTTAGAACTACTTAAACCTAACTAACCTAAGGACAGCACACAACACCCAGCCATCACGAGGCAGAGAAAATCCCTGACCCCGCCGGGAATCGAACCCGGGAACCCGGGCATGGGAAGCGAGAACGCTACCGCACGACCACAAGATGCGGGCTCAACGGTTAGTCATAGTGGTTGAATTTATAGCTGTGAGTGAGTGAATTGTCTGAAGAGGAACCTGTTGTTGACCTGCCATTCCCCATGCTCTCCTCTGACAATTGAGAAGTTGTTGACCAGTTTCATTGTCATATCTTCTGCTTGAAATTGCTGCACATCGAGTTTTCATTTGATGTGTTATATGTGCAGGCATGTTCTTGGAGGACATTGTGTTTGTCATACCTTTGTCAGTTGCGCTACTGGTATCCTGCAGAATCCTTGAAGGTTTAAGACAATTCATAGTAACAGTGATCAATCACCCATATAGGAGAATGTCTGCAGTTTTATCACTCTGTGGGGCTTGAATATGATGGTTGCAAGGCAGGAAGATCGTATCATTTCACAACATTACATAGTCACAGTCTCTTAGAGCTGGATTAATATATATATTAAAAAAAGGGTGCTGAGACTTACCAAATGGGAAAGCACTGGTAGGTAGACACAATAAAAAAACACACAAACGCACACACAAATATCAAGCTTTCGCAACCCACGGTTGCTTCATCAGGTAATAGGGAAGGAGAGGGAAAGACGAAAGGATGTGGGTTTTAAGGGAGAGGGTAAGGAGTCATTCCAATTCCGGGAGCAGAAAGACTTACCTTAGGGGGAAAAAGGGACAGGTATACACTTGCACACACACACATATCCATCCACACATATACAGACACAAGCAGACATTTGTAAAGGCAAAGAGTTTGGGCAGAGATGTCAGTTGAGGCGGAAGTACAGAGGCAAAGATGTTGTTGAATGACAGATGAGGTATGAGCGGCAGTAACTTGAAATTAGCGGAGGTTGAGGCCTGGTGGGTAACGGGAAGAGAGGATATACTGAAGAGCAAATTCCCATCTCCGGAGTTCTGACAGGTTGGTGTTAGTGGGAAGTATCCAGATGACCAGGACCGTGTAACACTGTGCCAGGATGTGCTGGCCGTGCACCAAGGCATGTTTGGCCACAGGGTGATCCTCATTACCAACAAACACTGTCTGCCTGTGTCCATTCATGCGAATGGACAGTTTGTTGCTGGTCATTCCCACATAGAAAGCTTCACGGTGTAGGCAGGTCAGCTGGTAAATCACGTGAGTGCTTTCACACGTGGCTCTGCCTTTGATCGTGTACACCTTCCGGGTTACAGGACTGGAGTAGGTGGTGGTGGGAGGGTGCACGGGACAGGTTTTACACCGGGGGCAGTTACAAGGGTAGGAGCCAGAGGGTAGGGAAGGTGGTTTGGGCATTTCATAGGGATGAACCAAGAGGTTACGAAGTTTAGGTGGATGGCGGAATGGCATTCTTGGTGGAATGGGGAGAATTTCATGAAGGATGGATCTCATTTCAGGGCAGGATTTGAGGAAGTCATATCCCTGGTGGAGAGCCACATTCAGAGTCTGATCCAGTCCCGGAAAGTATCCTGTCACAAGTGGGGCACTTTTGGGGTTCTTCTGTGGGAGGTTCTGGGTTTGAGGGGATGAGGAAGTGGCTCTGGTAATTTGCTTCTGTACCAGGTTAGGAGGGTAGTTGCGGGATGCGAAAGCTCTTTTCAGGTTGTTGGTGTAATGGTTCAGGGATTCCGGACTGGAGCAGATTCGTTTGCCACGAAGACCTAGACTGTAGGGAAGGGACCGTTTGATGTGGAATGGGTGGCAGCTGTCGCACCGTTGGTTGCGAAAGCTTGTCATTACCAGGACACATTTGTATTGTGTTTGGTGCACAGTGTCAGTGCTCCAGGAACCCATTGTTTTGAGGGTGATACACTGTGGTGCAGAAGCACTGGAAATTACCACAATTACAGAATTTGCTAAACAGTGCTGACTCAAACTAACAGCCTTGGACTATTATGATGGAGGCTGGGCACCAGAAATATGAGATCCCTAATTGTACAAACGCTCTTGCCATAGTTTCTGCTGTGTCAGAGAGAGGCATGCCATCAAACCAAAGAGGCGATCCATTCAGCTACAAGGGGGATGTATTGGAAGCCTCCCAACTCTAGGAGGAGTCCATCTAGGTCGAGGTGAACATGTTGAAAGCAGCCTTGACAAATTTCCCACATTTCAGTGGTGTATATCAACCTATTTTACAGTGTTGGCAAGCTGTACAAGTTTGTGTCCTGTTTTTACAATCTCATTTGATGTTTGGCCTTACAGAAATGCCCATTATTAGTTTGACTGTGGGATGTACTTCTGGATGTGACAGTCCATGTAATCAGTCAAAAATAGCCTTCTGCATGTTGAATGGGAGTCTGATACAGTTTTACAACTAGTTACACCAAACTTGCACAGAGGAGTCAGGCCTGTTGGGAGTACTATTTTCAAGTCAGTCATGACATTACCTAGGAGGTTTTTTCCATTTTTGTGCTTTGGGTAGCTCATCACAGTCGATATCTACTGAGAATTTGTTTGTCTGGGGTAGCCTGCGATGATGATGTCTTCCCCATGGAGGTGTTGGACATCAGCCATAAACTGTGTGATATAATACAGGTGTTGAAAATGGCATCGGCAGAAACCTTTCTATTGGTAATGAACTGAATTCTCCAGTGGCCAGTGACTGGTGTAAATAGTAAGTTGTTTGCCCTCTATGTTGTATTTGAAGTGACACACTGCTACATACACAGCCAACAGCTCCCTATTATATGCTGACCACCTGTGCTCGAACTCTGATAGCTCCTGTCAGAGCAGGGAAGGATTGGGGGAAAGTTGTTGTACTCCTGCTATAGTGTGTTAAAGCACCGATATAATTGCCATGTCACACACATCACATGTGATTGACAGGAGAGCAGCTGGCAGCAGGTGTGGTAAAAGCATGAGATAGACTGTCTTTAATCTGATCAAATACTTCATCAAATTACCTTCCATTAAGAATATGGAATCCACTCAACAACTGTCATATGACTTTCAGGATGGTGGAGAGTAATGGAGAACAGCAATTAGTCAACCTTAGCTGAAATCTAGATTTGCTTTAATAAAGCCTGAAAGTAAGAATGACTGACTGCTGTTCTCCATCATTTTAAAAGTTTTATCAAATGCTTGTTGCTTTTAAGGGATCCATACAAGATTTACTTTGCCACATCCATGATTTCATGCCAGTACATTCATTAATGGAGCCTGAATGGCAGATGCATGGGGTAAGTGCCATCGGTAAAAGCTCATCAGGCCAAGAAATCAGCATAATTCTTGGTAGCTCTGGGGCCACAGCAGTTCACAGAGGAGCTCTGTGCATTGTGTAGTTGGTTGGATCCTTTTGTTGCCTACAAATGTCACTTCAGGTTTTCACAATCAGCATTTTTTGTCATTGATCATGATGCCAGTATGTTTCAACACTTTAAAAATGATTGTGAGGTGTTCCTTAGGTTCATCAGGGAAAGGAAAAAGACTTAAGATATCATCCAGATATGCATAACAGAAAGGTAACTTGAAAGAGAATATTGTCACATTTTTCAGGATGTAGGGCATGAACAGAAACTCATTAAGCCTAAACGGAGGATGATTACTGTGTGGGTATGTCCTTGTCTCTAGTGAGCTTTTCTACAGTCTATAACACTGCTAAGTTATGGATGAAGTCTTGAATTTTTTTTACGTACTTTGAGTGTCCAATAATCACCACATAGTCAAAATGTGGCTTCCCTTTCTTTTTTTTTGGGGGGGGGGGGGGGGGGGGATGAGATGGCTGAGGCCCAATGGCAGTCAGACTGTCTGATGATTCTGGTTTGCTTTAATTCATATGCAGCTTCTTTGGCTGCAAAAAGTCTGTCTGGGGCCAGTTGTTGCACTTTGCGGTAGATTGGAGGGCTGAGTGATCATCTTATGTGCAGTTCTTTGTTGGATAGTACTATGTTGAAATATCACACCTGAGTCCTGAGGAACAGGGGAGTCACACATGGAAAGTGCGAGGGTACTATGAGAATAATTCACCGTACTGACCTGTTTCGGTGGTGGAACAGGTATTGCAGTCTGTCCCGGTGATGTGTGTGTGTCTATTGCCAAAGTCTAGGTACTCACTGTCTCATTTGTGATGGAAAGGTGTGACTGCTTGTATTTGAGGTGGCATGGATAAGAATGCACAGCACTGAGTTCATCTTCAGTTGAAAGAATTTTAGCATACATTTTGTGGTTTCCTTTGGCTAGGGTGATCATCTCTTTTCTGACTTTTTCATGATGCTGTATGATTTGTCATAGCTCTGATCCCATCAGCAGGCAGTTGTGGAGAAGTCATAGAAATTTATTGTAAGGAGCAACAGGAATTCGTGCATGTTGGTCAGTATGTGTTGATGGTTGCTGTGTGTACTGTGGCAGGGCACTGATGCTGTCAGTCACAAATACTCTGCTGTTATGGTGTGTGAGGGTCCCATGTGTCAGAACCAGAGAGAGTTGGAAGTGGCAAGGAATGTCTGCCCCCAAGACAGGTTCGCTGATGACTGTGAGCATAAACTGCCATGGCAATGTGTTGCACAGACTTAAGGTGACCATTTGAGTGTTCGTTTGATAAATTATGGATGAATGCTGCGATCTGGGGCATGTATTGCAGATTGCGTTTCACACTTGATTGATTGCACAGTGGTGAGGAGTTGTGTGCTTTTTCCCCAAAGCGTGTGTGGAACCAACATCGGTAAGGCCACACTACTGTGCCTGGGTGTGGAATGTTGTTGATGGGCAGGGGACAAGTTTGTATTGACTGATTGGAGGTTACTGATGGTGTCATCCTCAGTAGCACCTGTGAGTGCTTGGTTTGGCTCAGCTGCCTGTGGCCTTACATCATGGTGTGATCCTTGTCTGTGCTGCTGGATTTCATTCTTTTCCATGAAATCCATGTATTATTGGTACTGTTACAGCTAAAAGTCTTTCAATAAACAAAATTAATTTGCATTCAATCATTTCATCCTCATGCAAAATCATGTCTGTCTGTATCTGTGGCAGTAGCTTAACTTGCCACAGCATCCGTAGTGTGTTGTCTGGGATGAGGGTCAAGTCAGTTGAATTGCACAGATGCTTCCAAAGCTGAGAGCTCATCTTGGTGTCTAATTGTTCATTGTAAAGGAGTGGAGGTAGTTGCACTGATGTCTTGGCTCACCAGTGAAGCAACACTGCCTTTGCTATGTCGAATTTGCCATCACATTGGGTTATCTGTATGATATTTGCTGACGATGTTGGTATGCTCCCCTGTGTGACTCAAGAGAGCAATGAACTTGGAGCTGTTGTCAAAAATGCCATAGTTTAGATTAGAGATTAGATTAGATTGGATTAGTACTTTTTCCATAGATCATGAATACGACACTTCGTAATGATGTGGAACATGTCAGGTTACTAAAAGGTGTCTATACAAGATATTACATTACACAAAATATTACATGACACTTAATATTTTTTTTATTTTTTTTATTTTTATGTGGGGGTTGGAGAAATTACCCACTTACTATATCCAAAAATTCATGTAATGAGTAGAAGGAGTTGCCATTAAGAAATTCTTTTAATTTCCTTTTAAATGCTATATGGCTATCTGTCAGACTTTTGATGCTATTAGGTAAGTGACCAAAGGCTTTTGTGGCAGCATAATTTACCCCCTTCTGAGCCAAAGTTAGATTTAACCTTGAGTAGTGAAGATCAACCTTTCTCCTAGTGTTGTAGCCATGTACACTGATATTACTTTTTAATTCATTCGGATTGTTAATAACAAATTTTATAAGTGAATATACATATTGTGAGGCTACAGTGAAGATCTCTAGCTCTTTAAATAAGTGTCTGCAGGATGATCTTGGATGAGCTCCAGCAATTATTCTGATTACACGCTTTTGTGCAATGAACACTCTTTTACTCAGTGATGAGTAACCCCAGAATATGATGCCATACAAAAGCAGAGAATGAAAATAGGCGTGGTAAGCTAATTTACTGAGATGTATAACGCCAAAATTTGCAATGACCCTAATAGCATAAGTAGCTGAACTCAAACATTTCTGCAGATCTTCAGTGTGTTTTTTCCAGTTCAACCCATCATCAATGCATACATCTAGAAATTTTGATTATTCTACCTTAGCTACCGATTTCTGATCAAAATCTATATTTATTAATGGTGTCATTCCATTTACTGTGTGGAACTGTATATACTGTGTTTTTGTCAAATTTTAATGAGAGCCCATTTTCAGAGAACCACTTAACGATTTTCTGAAAATCATTGTTTACAATTTCACCAGTTAATTCTTGTCTGTTGGGTGTGATAGCTATACTTGTATCATCGGCAAAAAATACCAGCTTTGCATCTTCGTGAATATAGAATGGCAAGTCATTGATATATATATATTAAGAACAGAAGAGGACCCAAGACCAAACCTTGCGGCGCCCCATTCTTGGTTGTTCCCCAGTTTGAGAAATCACCAGTTTTTTGCATATTATGTGAACTGCTTATTTCAACTTTCTGCACTCTTCCAGTTAGGTATGATTTAAACCATTTGAGCACTCTCCCATTCATACCCCAGTACTTGAGCTTATCTAGAAGTATTCCATGATTTACACAATCAAAAGCCTTTGAGAGATCACAAAGAATCCCAACAGGTGACTTCCGGTTACTCAGAGCATTTAATATTTCATTACTGAAAGTATATATAGCATTTTCTGTTGAAAAACCTTTCTGGAAACCAAACTGACATTTTGTTAAAACTTTATTCTGACAAAGGTGTGAAGCTACTCTACAATACATTACTTTTTCAAGAATTTTGGATAAGGCAGTCAGAAGAGAGATTGGGTGGTAGTTGTTGACATCAGACATATCCCCTTTTTTATGCAGTGATTTAACAATGGCATACTTCAGTCTACCTGGGAAAATACCCTGCTTCAGAGAGCTGTTACATATGTGGCTAAGAAACCCACTTATCTCTTGGAAACAAGCTTTTATATCCTGCTGGAAATGCCATCAATCCCATGTGACATTTTATTCTTCAGAGAGTTTATTATCTTCCTAATTTCAGAAGGAGAGGTGGGTGGAATTTCAATTGTATCAAATGGTGTGGGTAAGGCCTCTTCCATTACCTGCCTTGCTTCTTCTAATGAACATTTAGATCCTAATTTCTCTACAACATTTAAAAAATGATTATTCAAAATGTTTTCGACTTCTGGCTTGTTGTTTGTCAAGTTTCCATTCGCTTTGATTGTAATGTCATTATCCTGCACTCTTGGTTGCCCTGTCTCCCTTGTAATAATATTCCAAATTCTTTTGATTTTGTTATCAGAGGTATTCATCTCAGACATGATGCATATGCTTCTGGACTTTTTAATAACCTTTCTTAAATTAGCACAGTAGCTTTTATAATATTTGGCTGTTTCTGGGTCATTACTCTTTCTTGTTAGATACAGTTCCCTTTTGTGGTTACAATATATTTTTATTCCTTTAGTAAGCCAAGTTTTTTTCCATGGTTTCTTATAATTAGATTTAACTACTTTCTTGGGGAAACAGTTTTCAAATTCTCTTACAAGTGTATCATGAAATAAGTTAGATTTTAAATTAGCATCGAGTCCCTTGTACACCTCATCCCAGTCTAACTGCTGAAGATTTTCCCTGTAATTTCTAATTGTTGAGTCATTAATTGAACACACAACTTTGGAGGGTAGTTTTGAAATACTGAATGGAGCTATGTCATATACTGTAACTAGCTGAGCACCATGATCAGAAAGGCCATTCTCAACAGGACACAAGAATTTATGTTTTTAAACTTATCTTGGTCTATAAAAGTGTTATCTTTCAATGTGCTGCTGTCCTTTACTACCCGCGTAGGAAAATTAATGACAGATGTCAAATTGAAATAACCAAGCAAGACTTCCAGGTCATTCATCCTATTACACTCTTTCAGTGAATCAACATTGAAGTCCCCACAAATAATAATTTGCTTTCCCCTATCTGACAGATAACACAACAAGGCATCCAAGTTTTCCAGGAATAAATTAAAATTTCCTGAAGAGGACCTATATACTGTTACAATTATAAAAGAGCCCTCCTTCAGTTTTAGTTGACAGGCACATGCTTCTATATGTTGCTCTAGACAAAACATTTTTGTATCTAAACTTTTAGCACAGTGATAACTTTTGACATATATGGCACCTCCTCCTCTCACCTTATTCTCTCTACTCATATGTGCAGCTAGTTCATAACCACTGATATTTACCTTCTCCATATCAGACACAATGTGATGCTCAGACAGGCTTAGTATATCTATTACATTATCAGATTCAGTGTCACCTAAACAAACCAGGAGCTCATCTACTTTATTCTTCAATCCCGGAATATTTTGGTGAAAGTTCTGCAGGATGCACCCAATGGTAAAATTAATGCAAATGAGTAGGAAGAACAATCCCATATTGTATGAATACGATACTAGTTGTGTTCTGCTTGACTTCATCAGGTCAATTAAATATCTAGGTGTAACACTGCAAAGCAATATAAAATGGAATGAGCATGTAAGGATTGTAGTAGGCATGGCAAGTGGTTGACATCAGTTTAGTTGGGGAGTGTTAGGAGAGTGTGGTTTATTTATAAAGGGGACCATGTATAGAAGACTTGTGCAACCCATTCTTGAATACTGTTCAAGTGTTTGGGATCTCCACAAGGCCAGATTAAAGGAAGGCATCCAAGCGATTCAGGGGCAGACTGCTAGATTTTTTTACTGGTAGGTTTGTCAAGTACACTAGTAGTATGGAGATGCTTTGGGAACTCAAATGGTAACCCCTGGAGGGAATGCAATGTTCTTTTTGAGGAGCAATATTGAGAAAATCTGAAGTACCAACATTCAAAGCTGACTGCAGCATGATTCTACTTCCATTGACATACATTTCACTTAAGCAACATGAAGATAAGTGGAACTAGGGTTCATACAGGGGCATGTAAATAGTCATTTTCCCCTCACTCTGTTTGCAAGTGGAATAGGAAAAGAAATGACTAGTAGCGGTATAAGGTATCTTCGGCCATGCACCATACGGTGGCTTGGTGGAGTATGTATATACATGTAGATGCAGAATTTATTTTGGATCTTGCTTATCACAGATCACATTTCTTTTTAAAAGATTACAGGCACATTGTGTAAGTAGTAAGTAGCAGCCCATGATAATAATCCTCAGTTCTCATCTTTACACCTTTTATCACTGTCGTATTACTTGAAAGCACTTATTCTCTCAATACTTTGTAGACTTTAAGAACTTTCAACTCTATACATTTACATTGATATCATGTGAATTCAGTCCTGATTTTTTTGTTTTTTCCTAAATGTATTTGCCACTACCTCATTTGCAAATACTTAACAACAGCAGCATCCTGATGTCCATTCTGTGCCATTAGATGTACAATGCAGGGGCCACCTACTTCTTTAACTTAGTTTTGCGTGTCACTTTTAGTTCCACTGAGGCATAATCTTCTGGTCAGTATTGCTTTTTCTTGACTTCTATATGATGAGTACTTATTTATTCATAAAATATGTCTTATTTTTAATTAATTCACTTCATAAGCCAGAATTATCTAATTCCGAAAGTCCTCACTGTGCCAGGAGGAAAAAATATAGATGGGATAGCATACACACATATCAAAGAGAAAACCAGGCTGCAGTAAATGTTGTGTCTTTTGTTCCTGGCAAGTATGTACTTAGTGGTAGAAGGGCAGGGGTGGCGAGGGGGGGGGGGGAGAGGGGTAGTGAGGTTTAGGATCTAGTAACCATATTGTTTATTTGCGCTTGAATTTAAACTGTAATATCAATTTGGCAGCTTTCCTCATATCACAGAAATTCATGGCCATTGTTATTATTTACTGATGAGCCAAAACATTATGACCATCTGCTTAAAAGTGTGTTGGGCATCTTTGAAGTACAATACAGCAGTAATTGTACATGGCAAAATTTCAAAAATTCTTTGTTAGTTTTCTGGAGCTATGTCGCACCAGATGTCTATCCATAGGAAACACAATTTCTGTAAATTACAGGATGATTTTTTGTGGGTGTGGAGCTGATGCTCAATGGTGTCTCAGGTGTCCTCCACTGGATACAGATCATGCTGATTTTGTGACAAAGACATCAGTGTAAGTTCTTTTTCACGATCCTCAAACCATTGCAGCACAATTCTGGTCTTGTGGCAAGGGCAGCTGTAGCTTCAAATTGGAAGGCTCCATCACTGTTGAGGAAACCATCAAACATTAAAGGATGCAGGTGGTCTGCAGTAATGTTCACATAGTCCTCAGCTTTCATGGTGCCTTCGTTTAGTACCACAGGTCCCATAGAAGCCCAGTGAATATCACCCATAGCATAATACTGACCTCTACCAGCCTGTGTCCATGGTGCAGTGAATGTTTCCATAGATGCTCATAAAAGTAACAGGCAAACAGTTGACCAGCTTAACAGTCAGAGATGCTCATTCCCAGGTGCTGGGCCATAATAATCTGCCCTTTCTCAGAGCTGCTTATGTCAGTGAATTTCCCCATATGTGACTTGTGGCTTTTATTTTCACTAGAATGATTCTCAGTTCATCTCTGCTTTGCTTATATACTTTCCGTGCAGTGTAATACCACCAGGCAGCATTCAGTGCTATGTTGGGAAGTGGTCAATATGTTTTGACTCATCAGTGTATCTTTGATTATCTCTACTCACCATTCTATGATAGGTTCTTCGGCCCTTCCATGACTTTGAAAGTCATTTCTGTTCACTTTGGAGCCCCTTGTTTACCACGTTCGTTCAGTTGATACTGCATCCCTTACTGTTGGCAGTCCTACTTCTAGTATGTATTTTGTCCTCCCTGTCACATGGTGATGAAACCATAAGATCCTTTTAACTCTTCCACAAAGGCAGTGACATGAGCTCTTGAAGCTGATGTTAAAATCTGACTCTCCTGTGTAGCAGATTTTATTAGGCCCCAATATGTCATACTGAAAGTACTGATGTACACTATTGATCCTTTTCTAGCTGACTTATCCATTCATATCATACCATATGTCATTTGTTCATTCAGTCTGGCAGGAAACCTTTTCCAAAATCGAACATAGGTCAAACAATTCATCAATTTACTGTCTCTCCTACAGGTATTTTCTAGTAAATGAATTTGGAATTTTTCCCCCTTTTCAGTCAGTAATCTCACATGTATTCAAAAAGTTAGACATTTGCATGTGAACAAGTTATCAGTAAACCATAAAATGAGGCACTAGTCATAATACAGATTGATTGTACCTTCATTGCTGTAATTTGTTTTGAGATCTATGTCAGTTTTTCTACACATATTTATTAGTTTTACCACACAGTTGTACAGACTGTGTAGTGTAAGCTACCATCAAAATTATAACACCTGCCACCTTATTGCTTAAGAAAACCTACTCTTCTCAAAAATTTTGACATGATTTTGTAACTAATACTTCTTAGTGTCACCTTGTTTGAATGTTACTTGTAATGCTGAAACTGTCCTGAGCTAATAATATGTTTTCAATACATAACTGAGTGTTCCTTCATCTGTACATTGATCATTACATCCTCTCTCTTACTACTTTGTAAATAACACTTCTCAAAATTTTCAACATGATTATGTAACTAATACTTCTAATGTCCCCTTGCTTGAATGTTACTTGTAATGGTGAAGCTGTCCTCAGCTAATAATATGTTTTCAGTACATATCTGAGCGTTCCTTCACCTGTGTATTGATCATTACAATCTCTCTCTTACTACTTTGTAAATGAACTGTAACTTTTTTATTTAGGTATTGTTCCTACATCAGTTCTGTCTTCCTTTCATATTGTCATACTGATTCATTTTCCTACGTAAGTACAAAGCACACCAATCTGCTAAACTGCAAACTGAAAAAGTATTGACTAAGAACTACGACACACTCAACTGCATGCTCTAGCCTCTGTTTATTTCCAACTGATCTCATATAGTGTAATACTTTGTCTTGATCATTTATTACATCCATATTCACTGACACCACAATGTAAATTAGAATAAAACCTTAGAATTTCTGGACGTCATGCAATTTTGTCATAAATGTTTATTTTCCCTAAAGTGAAGTGGCTTTCAAGGTGAATCAGTAAGGTGTGAAATAACCCTAAAATAGTTACAAAAGTTGAGATGACCCTAAAACTTTCAGTCCTTTTGATGTATAAATGAAGTTTTAAAGGATTAGCTTGTGGATGTTGATTAACTAAAGCAGGGATACTTATTGTAGTTTCCTTTGGTGCTAAAAACTATACAAAGGATGCAAGAGAATAGTCAGTGGGACCAATTTGGCTAGGTACAGTAGGAACCTGTTTGGATCAAGAAGTTATTACTTGGGATGACACTTCAGCGTTTGTTAGTGTAACACATGGAAATTGGGTAGTAGCAGTGGATGCAGTAATGAAAGTATCAGAGAACTGCTGCAGATACTCTGTCACATACCTTTCTTGCTAATGAACAATTTTTGAGAACTTCTTAGCCACATGAAAGATGTTCTAAGCAGTGCAGGAGAATAGAGAGTCTAGATCCAGTATTGTTAATTTGAAAACTTGTTTGTTGCACCTGAAAAAATGTGGAGAAGCCACATTGGAAATGAGAAATTCCAGGAATGCATCTAAGCAGTGGTTCTGTGAGAAACAGTAACAAGAAAAAACATGTTGAATGCCACAGTGAATTTCTAACTGAAAGATAGAAATTTGGTGCTGTCATGCTATTGAGTTTTGATGTTCTGAGAAGTATTCATCAGACAAGGTGTAGTGTTAGTAGTACGTAAGTGAGGGTCAGGTGAAATATTTTCATCATGGTGATGAAATAAGTGATTTTTTTATGTTGGTATGTTTTCTGTAATAATGCAAACTAACTTAAGTGTCCAGTTGATCAGTGGAATAGTGTCACTAATGTGCCTTTTAAAGTATTGTGTTATGTTTGTTTATTTCCAACTGATCTCATATAGTGTAATACTTTGTCTTGATCATTTATTGCCAAGAAAAATTCGTGATTGGATATTGATAAGGAGTCCATTCCTCCAGTTCAAACAGTTAGGAAATAGGTAACTGAATACACAAGTGTTCACAATTCTCTGGAAGTTGATCACATGAAGGACATTCAAAAATTGCCATCACAGATAAAACATCAAGATAAAGCACAGTGTAGCATTTCACACCTGGCAATTAAAGGTATCAGAAGTACCTGATGGATTAGACTTGTAAGAAGAAGGAGTATTGTATACTATACATGAACACTACACATGCTGCATTTGTGGATTACAAAAGCAATAATGGGCAGTACTATACTGACTAATAAAAACACAAAGCACCCAGAAGGGGAGGAGGAAACAAAATGAAACTTCATGCCTTGGAAGGGCATGTGACATTATTTCAGTTATTACAATATTGAATCAAATTTACAAAGAACTTGGCAGAGTGAGGTTATTAAGCAGTATAAAGTTGCACTCCCTCCAGCTTTGATACATGCAATGATTTTGTTGGGATCACAGACAGATCTGGTGTTCTTTCTGACCATGAGAGGACCTCAGCATCACACAGACAGTTCTTAGACACATATGCCATGTGTGGACAAACACCATCCTGTTGAAAATTGATACCAAGACACTGTTGCATGAGGGGGTAACATACGAGGATGCAAGATGCCCATGACACTTTGTTGTGCCATCAGAATTCCCTCCGTCACTACCATCCCATGATTTGAGGTCATACCTGATATCACCTACACCATGAGTAGCACTGCTTTACCCACCCAAAACACTGGAACCTCTCCCCAGGTCACTACCATACTTGCTGATAACAGACATTGGGGGTAGTGCAGGGCCGTTATTCATTATTGAACAAAATATGATAACTTTCATCAGCAGTCCATGCTTCCCAAATACTACACCACTCCAAATGCTACTTTCTGTGTTGTCATGTTAATGGCAGCCTACACATGGGATGGTAATTCCTTAGTGCAGCTGCTGGTAGTCTCCAACCAATGGTGCAGGATGATACACAATAAATTGTAGGGAGTCCATTACTCTTTCACCAATGATAATTTCAGATGTGAAGGGGCTGTGACGTGCTTGGTGCACATGCATGATTCGGTCAGCTGGCAAAATGAGGATCCACAATGAGGCTAATTTCAAACTCTGTCATGTGCTCACAAAAAACATAGCATCTCCATGTCTTTTCACAGTGATCGCTCAACATCTGATGCTATTGACTCCCATTATGTACTGTACCTGGTCTGGTAATGATACTAAGTGTGAACAACAGTAAGGCACTCTGGTAGCTGTTCTACGTACATGTCACAGAGAACTGCCACGCAATCATTTACATATCCGCTGAAGGTGTGTACATGTCCAAAGGCACACTGAAATCATATCACATATCAGATGTTCTTGGTGCTTCAATTTTTTTTCCCTCCAGGCAGTGTTTTAAAGCTTTCTCAATGAACTAGAGAAATAAATACATAAGAAGATATCTGAATTTCAAACCAAAGAAATAATTTTTCAACAGGGCAATAAACATGCCCACAAGGGTCCTTAAGCAGTGAAAAAACTGAGGGCTCAGAAATACCAAATGTTGGGTCATTATGTTGTTTACCAGACTTGTCACATTCTGATTTCCATTGCATTGGAGGGTGAAGCTTTGACAATGCCAGTCACTCAAGCTGGTGATATGTCAGAAAAGTCATAAAATAAATGTTGGATAAAGAACCATGAGAGAGAAGCTTTTAGTTTAATCCTTTTGCAAACTATAGTATAAATACACACAGAAAAAAAAACCATGTGAAACCCCCCCCCCCCCCCCCCCCACCGGTCCCCCCCACACACACACAGACACACACATGCCAATGTCCCTCCATCGTGCCAATGCCATCTAGGGGCATAGGCATGTGTTTGGGAGCACATACATACGTGTGTGTGTGTGTGTGTGTGTGTGTGTGTGTGTGGCCTCCATTCCTCCTAAGGTATATTCATCACAGGTAAAAATCAAACAATGGAAACTCTAGCTAGGAATATCAACAATGTAGGAAGAGATGGATTGCTAATTACTGTAAAGTAGGCACATCAAGTTGCAGACAGGCATGACTGAGTGACACTCACATACAGCTTTCAGCCTCAACCTTTGTCAGTAAAGAGAGAGACACACACACACACACACACACACACACACACACACACACACAAGCAAGTACACCTCACCCACACACGATCACCAACTCCAGCATGTGCTTGAGGTGTGCTTGCTTGTGTGTGTGTGTCTCTTTACTGGCAAAGACTGCGGCTGAAAGCTGTATGAGAGTGTCATTCAACCATGCCTGTCTGCAACTTGACATATCTTCTTTACGGTAAGTAGCAACTTATCTTTTCCACATTGTTGATATTACCTTTGATATTCATCACAGGTAAGATGTATATGTTTGAAGTGGAGCCCATGTTGGAGGTAACATATGTTGTGCAGCAGTTTTCTATGTATGCATGACATTGATACAGTAGTGATTAAATTAAAGATGTTGGCCACTATAGAGATGTAAGATTTGTATTTTTTTCTGAGATAACCTCCAAACATAAGTATTGGAAGGGGTCAGATCATATGGTTGCTACACTCCTGGAAATTGAAATAAGAACACCGTGAATTCATTGTCCCAGGAAGGGGAAACTTTATTGACACATTCCTGGGGTCAGATACATCACATGATCACACTGACAGAACCACAGGCACATAGACACAGGCAACAGAGCATGCACAATGTCGGCACTAGTACAGTGTATATCCACCTTTCGCAGCAATGCAGGCTGCTATTCTACCATGGAGACGATCGTAGAGATGCTGGATGTAGTCCTGTGGAACGGCTTGCCATGCCATTTCCACCTGGCGCCTCAGTTGGACCAGCGTTCGTGCTGGACGTGCAGACCGACGCTTCATCCAGTCCCAAACATGCTCAATGGGGGACAGATCCGGAGATCTTGCTGGCCAGGGTAGTTGACTTACACCTTCTAGAGCACGTTGGGTGGCACGGGATACATGCGGACGTGCATTGTCCTGTTGGAACAGCAAGTTCCCTTGCCGGTCTAGAAATGGTAGAACGATGGGTTCGATGACGGTTTGGATGTACCGTGCACTATTCAGTGTCCCCTCGACGATCACCAGTGGTGTACGGCCAGTGTAGGAGATCGCTCCCCACACCATGATGCCGGGTGTTGGCCCTGTGTGCCTCGGTCGTATGCAGTCCTGATTGTGGCGCTCACCTGCACGGCGCCAAACACGCATACGACCATCATTGGCACCAAGGCAGAAGCGACTCTCATCGCTGAAGACGACACGTCTCCATTCGTCCCTCCATTCACGCCTGTCGCGACACCGCTGGAGGTGGGCTGCACGATGTTGGGGCGTGAGCGGAAGACGGCCTAACGGTGTGCGGGACCGTAGTCCAGCTTCATGGAGAGGGTTGCGAATGGTCCTCGCCGATACCCCAGGAGCAACAGTGTCCCTAATTTGCTGGGAAGTGGCGGTGCGGTCCCCTACGGCACTGCATAGGATCCTACGGTCTTGGCGTGCATCCGTGCGTCGCTGCGGTCCGGTCCCAGGTCGACGGGCACGTGCACCTTCCGCCGACCACTGGCGACAACATCGATGTACTGTGGAGACCTCACGCCCCACGTGTTGAGCAATTCGGCGGTACGTCCACCCGGCCTCCCGCATGCCCACTATACGCCCTCGCTCAAAGTCCGTCAACTGCACATACGGTTCAAGTCCACGCTGTCGCGGCATGCTACCAGTGTTAAAGACTGCGATGGAGCTCCGTATGCCACGGCAAACTGGCTGACACTGACGGCGGCGGTGCACAAATGCTGCGCAGCTAGCGCCATTCGACGGCCAACACCGCGGTTCCTGGTGTGTCCGCTGTGCCGTGCGTGTGATCATTGCTTGTACAGCCCTCTCGCAGTGTCCGGAGCAAGTATGGTGGGTCTGACACACCGGTGTCAATGTGTTCTTTTTTCCATTTCCAGGAGTGTATATACCTTCTACCATAAACCATGCAATTGCTTGTAAACTATGGATATAAATGTAAATGCACATGTAGATTATACAGGGCCACCATATACTAAGTGAGATGACACAACTGTTAAGAGAAATGTTTGTATTGGACATTGTGAGAGTTGATAGGACCTCAGTTCATTCTTTGAACGCACTACCAAGTGACAGTCTGTGAAGTGGTAGTTCTCAGATTCATCAAGAAAACTGAAATCTAGAAACGTGTTGTCAGTGAACAAGAGCATTGGTCTGTTTGTAGCAATGTTCAAGATGTAATTACTGTGAATTTTGTGGGCATATTAGGCTTGGAAACATGTATCACAATTTCAAAGAACTGTAAAAATGATCTACAATAATTTCTAATCAACCTGTTTATGTATGTATTTTTATTTATTTCACACTGCAATATCATATTTGTTAGTGGACCATGAACCAGAAGTACAAAATTTCAGTGGCATGTCTTGTTACTTTTGCCTTGCAAGTGAAGTCAAGTACCACTCTATTTCACTGGTTTTGTTTACTGAGGGCAGGAGGTAATATTAATCCAAAAGTTGTCAAAACTGTACGTGATTACTTAGTCAAGAAGAATCCAGAATTGTGTACACTTTATGATAATAGGTTCATGAACAAGAACTTATAGCTTGTTCTTTTTTTGTGTTCATAAACATTTTATTTTATCTGTTATTACTTTTATGTTGTAATTTCATGTACTGACACATTCCATGATGTTGGAGATTTGTTCCTCAGTTTGCTCCCACAGAACTACATGTGTAATGAAATAAACACTTCACACTGAAAGCACACTTACTGAACGCTCACAAAAGTACAGACAAAACCAAGTTGCCTGATTCAGAAAATGGTGCTCTTATGTAAAAGTACACAGAATGTTGTGGCCAATTATGATATTCAATAAATAAGTTTGTGTGTCTTAAAGAAATCAGCAATCTCAAATCATAAATATTTGAATCTGGCCAGAATCAAGCCAGTGATAACCATTACCCCTTGGTGTATGATGTCTGCATACTGCTCCTCATCCTCACGAAACAGAGCCCCAATGTTTCAGAGTTGACTATAGCTTCCTGGATCAGAATCTAGTCAATTGATCTTTGTATGGTGATTCTGGTGAATCCTTGTAATCTGGTATTGTCATATCGTGATGGTCACTGTAATGTTCAGTGAGTTACTTCCATTGAAGCTTTGTAATCATTAGGCAAATTGTCATGCCCTTGTATCAGAAATGCCTTTCATTGGTCTGTGTCTCAGGACCATGCTAGTGCTTTTTGCAAAGGACATTGGCAACATCTCTGTGCTGTTGTGATTTTGTGTGTGACAAAACAGCACTTTAATAATGATTTTTATATTTCAGTCTTCTGCACATGTGTAAAACTCCATCTGGGTCATATTTTACAGGTCAATGTTTGGCATTATAAAGTTTACTGTGTTATTCTGGGAATCAGAGGCCCACATATGTGCCAACCCTCTTGCTTCTTCACTTCTGATGAGGAGTTGTTTGGTGTAATAGTAGTGGGAATCATGAGGTTGAAAATTAAGCAAAGTATCCGTCATTTTTTCAGTCTCTTGACCATGAATAAGTAAACAGTGGCACAAAACCTGTAATGTTTTACTTCACTGTGTTATATAAGCAAATGTCACAACAAGCAGAATTGCGTACAGGTTTCTCTGTTTGACGTAAATGTACATCAAGAGCGTATCTCCCAACATCTTGTTAAAGCATTCTGTTAGGCCATTTATCTCTTGGTGGTATGCAGTGTCATGTTGTGGATGATATTTCATCATGACATTTCTTCTGATAATAGTCTCGTCTGAAACTCTTTGCCATGTCGAAGGCTAGCAGTACATACAGCCTTGTAAACAATGCAGTGAATGAGGTATTCAGTGCATGTTACTATCTATTTATTCCTTTTGGTGACTTGTGAAACCTCTCCAAGAGGTCAATTCCAATTCCATGAAATTGAGAAGTCGGAATCACATGTCCCAGGAAGTAACTGCACAATACGCTTTTGTTGTTGGCAATTGCTGTAGTAGCTTACATAATATCTGACAGATGCACAGAGCTATGTGCAATAGTTCTTTCACGTTTCTTCAAAAATCCCAGACGAAGTAATGTCAGGCCATCATGAAAATAAATGAGTATGGTTGGTGGTTGGCTGTAAATGAGTTGGTATGATGGGCAATGATTTCCATCACATTGGCTCATAATTTCTTTTAAATAGAATTGGATATGTTAGTTTTAATTCTCTTCTGACAGCTTTGTCCACCTTTTACAAGAACTTTGTGGTCTTAATTAGCAGCAAAGACTGGGATATCATTAGTGCAGTAGTTACTCAATGTATTCTGTGAATAGCAGTCAGCATCATTGTATTTGTATCTATTTTTGTATGTGATGAAATATTCCTGCTTCTGTGCCAATCTTGTCAGCTGTCTTGATGGATCTCCCAGGCTTGTCAACCACCTTAAGCTGGTTGCCAATCTCAATAGTGAATAGTCTGCCATATAACACCTTAACAACTGCAAGGCACCCTTACCCGGTTATAGAGAAATTATTCTCAGACTTGAAGAGTTCTCTAGGGTCTTAAGTAATCACTTTTTTATTATCTTCCTGGATTTGCACTAAAACTTCACCAGTTTCATCTCAACATTTTTGTTATAAGTCCCATTCCACTGGAAGTGTCAGAGCCTCTTAAACAATACAGAAATAACTTTATTGCTCCTTGCTTGAAGAAAATGTGGCAGCTACTTGCAATAGTTTTTGTCCATCTGAAATCCTCTATGAAGCATCTGCAGTTGGAGCAAGCTTCAAGGAAGCCTTTCATGCCCTGAATCTACTAGAAAGTTGTAAAATTTGTTATGGCTGTTACTCTTCTTTCATCAGGACTGACTCTATTTCCATTAACAAGGTGCCCCAATATTTTTATTTGTGGGTGACAAAGAGAGACTTTTTTGGATTTAGGCAAAGACCCACATCTTGGACACTCTTCAGCACAGTTGTAAAGTGTATTAGACACTACACAAATGCCTTCAAGGAAACAGGTGTCATCCAGACAGCAAATACATGTCACCCATTTAAAATGTCCAAGCAGGCTGTCCATAACCTTTCTTGGTCAGTTTCATCAACCTCAATCTGCCAGAATTGTAAACCCTTCTTAATGATTTGTAACAATATAATGAAAAGGGTAGTTGCTGTTCACTATGTAGTGGAGATGGCGAGTCATCTGTACTCTGAATTTTACTGGGCCCTGAATACTGACAGAATGGCCAAAACTTACTAACATTGTATCTTAATCAAGCTAAGACCTTTCTGTGGCTGGATAGTAGATTACTCCAGGAGGTAGTTGGTAATGGTGGCGTAGCTTTATTTTCAATTGATTGGATGTTTGACCTCTCTGCAGTGGTTTGACTATCCCTATGCACATACACTTAGGGATGAGATGCCACCGTACATAGCAGTTGGTGACCAAGGTCATCCTTCTCCATTTCTGTTGGTCATGATCATTGCTATCATATAAATTTCTTTTGTGAGGCTGAGAACCTTGTTGCATGCATTTACATTTAGAGCTTCACAATTAATTTGACTATCCATACTTGCCTGAAACTCACATTGTTAATGGTGGTCAGCTAAGGTTATATTCAGTAGTAGACAATCACTGAGTGCAATTCTTGTTGTGTAAACTTGTTGTAGTTGCTTCATCAACCTGTACCACAAGTCATCTACAGTCAGTGACTACTTGGAGTGCTTGGAAGAAGCCCCATCCAAGGATAACTATACGGCTACATCCTGGTAAAATCACAAATTGAAATGGCTACATTCTGTTATTTTCATTACACAGGTACCTGTCAGCTGGATGAAATTTCCATTTGCAATCTTATTTGAGTCACAGGACACAATTGTCTTTGGCTGATGATGATCAGCATCTGATATCACATAAAATGATGCTTCAGAATCTGTTAGGGCCTCTACAGGTTTGTTGTCATTGATAATGTTGATGTCATTTCCTGACTTTTTTTTATCCTTCTCAGACATAAGACAATGACATGAGTGCTGGTGGAACAAACAGGCAGTTTTGTTTGGTTGATAAAGACAGAATGCTCATAATGAATGGCTAAAGAGAGAATGCTCATAATGAATGGCTAACCAGAATCAAAATCCAGAATTCAGTGAAGGTTGCTGTAAAAGATGATTAATCAATCCAAAGAGTAATCCAAATCAGAAAAACATAAACAGGTCAGGTCGATCTCTGAATAATCGAGTAGTATGCAGACAAAGACTTCATAGATTAAGCAAGAGAGAGTGATGGGCAAATTGTTGGTCACAGCAATTATCAGCAGCCTGTAGCATCAGTGACTACGCTTTCCTCATATTCTGCCTACACTCTCCACGGAACAATGCAGCTTAGCAGCTACACAACCGGAGATACCAGCCAGCATGTCTAATCAACACACAGCTGGGTGAGAAATCTATATCAGTATCAGATACAAAAGATTTCCTCCATGGAGGATTTCAGTCTCAATGGCTTCTCCTCCATAGACAGTTACGTTGTTAAGTTTTTGTGAATTAAATGATTAGGGAGATGGTTGAAGCTCTGAAAGATGATGGCAGCAACAACATCAACTAGGATATGGCAGTTATCTTCATCCTGAACATTGTCAACAGGATATAAAACTGTGACCTTCCTTCCTTCCTTCTTCATCCCACAGCCAACTACAGTAATCTGCAGTTGCCTGATGTACATAGAACTTCTTCTGGACAGTAGTGCATGAATAGCAGAGCATGTCCACAAGGGAAAAATATCTGCTTCATGTCCTCCATTCTGCAAAAGTTAGTTTTTTTTTTTTTTGGGCAACAAATCAAATTGCCAAGGGATCTGATTTTGTCTGTGGTGTCAAGAATCTTGGATATTTTCTGATGATTGGGGAATATGTCCAGGGTTACTGACTATATTTCTCAGTGATCAATGAACAGTTTTTTTAAATTAATGTTCCTACCTCAGCCTGCCTAAGATATTCAGCATTGCTTCTTCCAGATATCTGAGTTTGACATTAACAGGCATTATAAACCCTCATTAGTCTTCTCTTTGTATATCATATTAGCAGTGTGAGGTTGTTAAGGTCTTCCTCAACTGCCATGGGTATGACATGGGGAAGTGTGTCAAATGTCTTTCAGGATACACTTTTCTAATGCATTGCTCTTATCTAATGGCAACACTTGATGAAGTCGTCTGTTGTGATGTCATTCTTAAAAAACAAGCTTGATAAACATCCTCAGCCACACCACCATTGTGTGTCAAATGTTGTTGCCTTCTATCATGTTGAGGTTCACTGAGCTAGCTCCAAAAGTCTCTCTCTCTCTCTCTCTCTCTCTCTCTCTCTCTCTCTCTCTCTCTCCCCCTCCACCCATCCCCACCCTCACCCACCCACCCACCCACCCACACACACACACACTTTTTCTCTCCGCCTGAAACTTTTCCCAGAAATTAAAATTTTCCCCATTGTTCTCATATCACTGCTGTGCTGTTCTGACCAAGTAAAAGTGGATGTTAGCAAGACACATCATATAATCACAGTTATTGTGTTATTATTCATTAGCAGTAGTATAAAGAATAGCAGAATCGATACAGACACATCCTAATTTCCATTTAATTGGATCCTAGCCAACAACGTCAGAAAACACTGCTGGATGCCTCATATGTATCTGCATCGAGAGTGCTCTCTTATCCTTTAATACATTGACAATGACATTATTTTTGGGTACTTGCCTATGTAGGTGGTGGCTTTTGTGTAGAATAATTGGAACCACAGTGCTGTTGATGTATGAAATACTTGATATCTCCACCAAACTACTGTATTTAACCAAGTGTAAGATAACCCTGATTATAAGACAACCTCATTTCTTCAAAGATGCTTTTTGAGAAAAAAAATTATTTTTAACTTATTGTGCCTAATCAAAATTACAAACTATTTTATTGACATAAATTATCTGCCCACCAAGTGAGGTGATGCTGTGGTTAGTGCATGGAACTCACATTTGTGAGGACGACAGTTCTAACCTGTGTCTGACCATCCAGATTTGGGCTCTCCATGATTACCCTAAATTTCTTTACCATCTTTTGTAGGAGTGAATACTCTTGTTGAGTATATGTCCAACTTTAAAGCCAATTGAATTCTGACTACAAATGGATTCAGGAAAATGTGGTAGATGTTCCTAAACAGTCAAAGTATGCTGTACAGATTCCCATGGTTGACAACATGATGTAATATGCTGCCCACTCACTAATCCCCTCTCTGCACTCATCTAGTTCACAGCCAAGGTGGTATCATTGTCCCCCCTCCAACCCTTCTGTAGTGCTATGTTTGAGTGGTTGTGACATACACACACTGCAATGTTGCCTAGGTTGCAAGTCATATTAACAATAGCACCTAATACATAAAAGATCACAATTATGGTTCAGTTCAGTTCTTGAACTTGCACTTGTCCCACTATCTACTGATGTCTGTTGGTATTATCTGCAAGATGGGTCTTGCTGCTGTAGTGTATTCTCACAATAACAATTACTGTCAGTTTAATATAATTTATATCATTTGTTAGACATTTCATTCTCGGTAAATTTTCCTACTTGTTTTAGCTGCATGTCAGCATCATATTCTAAATCTGATTAAAAGCTTCTAACATTTTTATCCAGTATTCTAACAGAGATCAAATTTCTCATTTGCAACCTACTTAGTAAATCATTACAGTCTCTCATAATCAAATAAAATATTGATATGGGTTCAGAATCAAGCATTTCTGCTTTTAAATGTTACCTTTACTCAAAAAGCAGTATAATATTTGTACATGGTATCCATAAATGTTTCCGAACTTTTATTGCAACCCTGTTCAGATACAACAAGAGTTTGTAAGATGATAGAATTTGCCATTATGTTCTGCCGTGTTTCATAAAACTGTCAGATTTGAAGCAGAGCAATAGATTTCTGTAGTGACTAGTTCATAATTTCTTGCATGTCCCTTTCACTAGTGCCGCACAAGTCAAATGTCACATGATTGTTTGAACAACATTTACACTCTATTGAGTGCTTTGGCCTATCAGTACTTCAGGCTATTGGGAAATCCTGAGTCTGTTCAAAGGCAAGTATAATTTGCCTTGCCCTGCCCCTCCAAACTCTTCAAAATAAATCTGCTCGTGACTTCAACAGCCAAAGCTTCATTTGTAAATGTAAAATGACCCTGTATTTTTTGACTGACCTCATCTTATAATTGGGTAAATGCAGTACATCACATATATTCTCGAAATGAGTACCAGGTATGAGAGCAGAGTCATCAACAAGAACTAATACTTCCATTGAAAACACATTTATTGAGAATACATGGAAGTACAAATGGAGCTGTATTCCATGTCTCAAAAAGAGTGCTACTATACCTACAAACACCCATAGAAGGTTCTGGCAAATTACAATATTTGATAAATAAGTGTAAGTCACAGAAATGCTAAATCATAAATAACTGCAGCAGGCTGTAATTGTGACCTGCATGTCACCAGCCAGTGACTATAACCACTACACCATGGTATTCAACACACAGCATGCAGTAATATGTATTGAAACAAGTTTATAAAGACAGTTCATGTAAAGTTTTTGACTGAGTATAGTATGAAGATAAATGGACACAGATAGAGAGTCTGTATTTTTAACACCCAATGCCTCACTAATAGGGTTGTACAAAAGCTATTTGTTACAGGATTCATCCAAAAGCCACTTCTTAAAGGATTTGTCTGAAAGTGAGCACAGTTTTCATTCTTTTTTGTGTGTGATCTCCTTTGCCCCTGAATTATTTAATTCTATCTTAGCTTTCCTTGCCATATTAACATCAAATGCCCTATTTTGAAGCACACATTGACCCACCTAGCCTTAGCTTACCCCAGTTTATGCCATTTTTATCCAGCTAGCTGCAATATGCTCTAATTTCTTCCTTTGTTAGCTACCCCTTCCTGTCCTTTTATTTTATTAGTTGTTTCTGTTGGCTCTTTTTTTATATGTTGTAACATGTCTTTTCCTTATTTTCTCTTCTCCATTTTTTTCACTTTATTTTCTTCCCTACTTCATTATTCATATTTTCTCATCTATTTATTTATTTATTTATTTATTTATTCTTTGCCCATGGACTCCAGCTGAAAATCCAGCTGAGAGTATTGGGTGTGTCATACAATAGCCTATTAACTTCAAACTTGATTTCAATATATATATAAATGAAACAAATGATTAAACAGAAATAGTCCATAATCATACAAAGGTTTTACATGTTTCACATTATATGTACACACAAATCAAAAAAACATACAGAAATGATAGTTTTTACAGGTACATTTCAGTAATGATATATTTAAACACATCTTAGTATTCACTCAAACTGTATATACATTTCTCTGTGAGATATAGTTTCAAATGATTTTTAAAACATTTTAGATCTGTTTCTTTTTTAATGATTTTGGGGAGTTTATTAAAAAACCTTTTGCCTGCTTCTTCTGGGGCAGTCATAGACAGTTTTAGATTTCTGTTTATCATGTAGTAATTTTCATTTCCTCTTGTACCGTGTTTGTGTACATCTTTATTTAGGAGGTGTTTATCACTTGACCTTACCACCATTATGCTTTGGTATATATACAGTGAATATACTGTCATAATATTATAGTGTACAAAAGCTTGCCTACAGGTCTGTCTTGGTGGTATTTTTGCAATGCATCTCACTGCCCTTTTCTGAATTGTGAATATTCTTTTTAGGTAGCCAGCTTGTGCATTTCCCCATATATGAACCGAATAAGACAAATGTGGGAAGACAAGTCCATAATACATTGATCTGAGGACTTTATCATCCACAGTCTTAGCTGTTTTATGCATGATGAAGATCTGTTTGTTTATCTTTTTACACAGTGCATCTATGTGCTCCCCCCATGCCAAATGTTTGTCTATTATAGTTCCTAGAAAATTTGTGCTGGTTACTTCTTTAATAGTGTTTCCATTTATATTAACATTTATATTATAATTTTCACTATGCTTGGTCTGAAATACTACATTCATTGTTTTAGACTGATTCATAAACAGGTTGTTTTGTGTTAAATATTTATTTGCATTTTCAATAGTCAGGAGTGCTTCCTTCTCAAGCTCCTCCTTTGTGTCAGCTGTGCAAATGATTGTTGTGTCATCAGCATACATTATAAGTTTCTGATTTATATAGTTGGGGAAGCTTGTAGTTTCAGTTTGTCTTTCCATTTGCAACTAAACTCGGGCTCGTTTACTACCTATTTTTCACGTGGCTCATCTGTAAAGGGGGTTGGTAGTAAACGGTTGCATTTGCGCCCCTATTATTGAGTCTGATATTGGCTGGCTTTTGAAGAGCAGTGAATTGAACTATACACATTCAGATTGAAACTTATTTATTCAAAAGAAACACTTTAACGTTGTGGCCATGCATTTTTTAAGTTCACAAATAATAATCGGTGCAATTCGTACACTGTTTGTCTCACACCCACACACTTTCACTTTGTTCCTTCGCATACCCTGGCGTCCATGCTTGCACTCGCGGCACTTTTCCGCTCCCAACTCGCCACCACAACGGCCAACCACCAAAGACCTCGATTTTCCCGCTCACATCCACAGTCCTGAGTCGGGTCACATGACACCACAGTAGTCAAAATAATTGCTAAACATGGCCACAATTCGTTTACAGTATTTTATAATATTTAAATACTTAAATCTAAATACATTATATAATTTTACAAATTATCACCACACTTATATAATTCGTTGCAATTAAAAGAAAACCAAAACACTATTCAACGGAACTACAACGTCCATCAAAACACAAAACAAGTATTTTCTGGTCTATTTTGCCCAGCATATTATCTCTGCTGCTGTGCTTTAAATTTTAAATTACTTGAAAGAGTTCCATATTATCCCCTGTTACCTTACATACCCCCACTTCATGGAGACATTACCTTAGTAACGGCAACATGAAGTAGCACCAAATGGAGTGAACCCATATTACTTTACATATTAAACATTTTAATTATAACTATAATGGCACCAAAACATGTAGAACAGTGTTATAGCGGTGAGTTAATCAGTGTAAGTACTGTCATCAGAAAACATACATACATAATCCAACAATGTATCCAACTCAAATATACAATTGGATAGTCTCCTATTGAGTCTGATTGGGCAGGCAAAATAAATGCCCATGTTAGTCTATATGTAGGTTGCACACTCACAGCACATTAACACTTCCATTTTTTACACAGTTGTTGCTGTAAGTTGCACAAAGTTGTTGTAACCAGATCCTTTTGTTCACAGGATTATGCATTGGAATACAGTCTTTCCAAACTTGCCAGCCAACAGCACTGTGCTTCCTCTCATTAGCCAAGCCATCCTATCAAAATTTAATCAAATCCTCTTAAATCTTGGCTAGACATGCAGACCCACATTTCCCAGGAATCAGGCTATCCAAATCCTCCCTGGAACATCCTGTTTTCACTGATCAGTTCTTATTGAGGTTTGTACAAATGACAAACATGCACATAAATCAAACACAAACATGGCATAGTTAAATATATTCTATTTCACCCTTCAAATATTCCCAGATCAGGACCTCCGACACTTCTACCCCCACGCACCAGTATCAACTCCAGGTGCCACAGATACATTAGGAATTTTAATCAAATCTCTTTTTTTTTATTATTATTATTATTATTATTATTTTTTTTTTTTTTTTTTTACAAACTATTTGCAGATTTCCTCCCTCCTATATTCTCCACATATTTATACAGAAGCAGACTATATGTACAGTAGGTTTCAGTTCCCGTATGACTTTCAACAAGGCTTCTATCACACCCACACCAGTTGTGCAAATCCATTGGACAACAGATTCCCTTATTGCAAATATATACAGTATAATGAAGTTTGTTGACCACCAACAATGGCATCGCAACATACACAGTAACACAAATAATACTCCAATTATAAATACACGTATACATAGCCCCCAATATTTTTTTTTTTTTTTTTTAACTCGACAAAAGTGTACATAGGAATCTCACTTCCTTAACCTTTATTCTTTTACCACATATTTTTTCAACTCCGTTACATTTCTCAGTCCAAATGGCTTTTTGGACACTGGATATACCAACCTATATGCATTAGGGTGTGGACAACCCGTTATCTCAAAGGGTCCATGGTATAATTCAAATAACTTTTTGATTTCGCCATCAATGTCACTGGATTTTTTCTTGTTCCTCACCAGCACCTTATCTCCCTCCTTGAACTTTGTTGTCTTATACCTTTCTCCATGCCTCCTCTGTCTCTCATGTCCTTTCTTTAACATTTGCTCTCTGGCCACCTGCATCTTCTCTTGACTTGTCAAGTCTTGAGATGGAGGAAAATCTATGTGTTCTGCTATTAGATTGTCAGGCTTGATATCTTTCATGAGCTCATAGGGTGAGAATCCTGTTGCACAACTCTTCACTGTGTTCATAAGATCCTCAAATACAGTTATATATTCTGCCCAAGTACTATGCTTTTTACTGCAATATGTCCTACATAGCCTACCCAGCTCCCTCATATACCTCTCAGCAGGGTTTCCCGCAGGGTGATACACTGAAATCCTTATATGCTTAATCCCAGATCTTTGCATAAACTTCCCCCACACACTAGATACAAATTGTGCTCCATTATCAGACAGAACATTCTCTGGTTTTATAACATTCACAAAGTAATCTTTCTCTAGCTTGTTAATTATATTCTGGCTAGTGGCCTTTTTCAGTGGATACAGCCTTACAAACTTTGAGAATACATCAACAGCTAAAAGAACATACTTTACACCCCCTCGACCTGTTGGCAGCCTCCCAAATAAATCAATAGCCAGCAGTTCACCATTTCTTTTAGGAACAATATTCTGCATCTCTCCTTGTACTGCAATAGTATTATACTTCACTTTTTGACATTTGTCACAAGAAGCCAACTGTGTCTTTACTCTCCTGGCCATGTTGTTAAAACTAACATAGTCCTGCAGTATTTCCAAACATTTTTGAGCCCCATAATGCCCATGGCTAACGTGGATGTAATTTATTAATTTTTCCACATGCTCATCTGGAAAACATACCTTCCACTCCTCTTTGTCCAAATTTCTTCGTCTAAATAAAATACCTTTATAAATTCTATAATATTTAGCTATTTTTTCATGTTCTTTACTTCCAAAGTTTGTTTTGACAAACTTCAAGGTTTGGTCCCCATCCTGAAGTCTCCTCACGTCCTTACAGATGGATCTGATTTCCTTCTCTTCACCCACTCCTTTCATATACAATATCTGTAGTCCTTTCTCGTCTCCATTCGCTTCATGTTCTTCTCCAATGAAAGGTAATCTTGATAAGGCATCAGCCACATTGTTGTCTGTGCCCTTAATATATCTTATCTCATAGTTAAACTGCTGCAAAAACATGGCCCATCTCATGAGTCTATTATTTAACAGCTTACATTCTTGCAAATAGCTCAGAGCCTTATGGTCTGTGTAAACAATCACTTTCCTACCTTCCACATATATCCTGAACTTCTGAAATCCAAAAACTATGGCTAAAAGTTCCTTCTCTGAGATACCATACATCAATTCATGTTTGGACAGCATTCTACTTGCAAAAGCGATTGCCCTGTGCTCGGTCTTCCCATGTACTACCCTCTCCTGAAATAGCACTGCCCCTATCCCATAATCTGAGCTGTCTGCCCCAATACAGAAAGGCAAAGACAAATCTGGATAGAACAAAATTTTGCTGTTTTTTAAGCTATTCTTGATGGCTTTAAATTCCCGGTCACAGTCAGATGTCCAGCACCAGGTTACACTTTTCTTTAATAGTCTACATAAGTTAGGTGAATTCAGGCTATAATCACTTATGTACTTCCTATAGAATGAACATAGTCCTATAAATGATTTCAATTGTTTCCTGTTTGTTGGCACCTTGCAGTCAACAATAGCCTTGATTTTCTCTTTATTGGGCAGAATGCCATCAGGAGTTAACTGATGACCAAGAAATAGTAATGTTGCTTGAAAAAATTCACACTTACTTAACTTAAGGGTCATCCCCCCTTTAGATATAGCCTTGAATACATCCTCCAACAGCTGACAGTGCTCTTGCCAATTGCTACTCGTAATCAAAATGTCATCTACGTACACGGTCAATTTTCTCATTAGTTCATCACCCAACACATGACTTAAAGCCCTTACAAAAACTGCTACAGATATTGATAAACCAAATGGCACAACTGTAAACATATAAGTCCTGCCCTCAAATAAGAAAGCAGTGTACTTTCTGCTCTCTTCAGCCAATTGCACCTGCCAGAACCCTGAAGTCAAATCAACACTTGACAGAATTTTAACATTATAAAATTTTTGCAACAGCTCATCCATGTTCTCTGGCTGATCATTTTCTTTGACTATTATTTTATTTAGCTTTCTTGCATCCAGTACTATTCTTATAGAACCATCCCTCTTTTTCACCACTACTATTGGATTACAATACTCACTGCTCCCCATTTCCAGTATGCCCCACTTCAACATCATCTGTATCCTTGCCCTTACAGCCTCTCTATTAGCTATTGCTATAGGATAAGGTTTGGCCCTTATCACTTCATGTGGCAATACCCTCAAAACATAACTGAAATCTACGACTTTTCCAGGTCTGTCAGAGAACACATGCTTATGCTTACACAATAAACCTGTAAGCTGCACCTTTTGTTCCTCATTTAAATGTCCCATTTCATTCACTTTGTCATGTATCTGCTGTTCAGTGCAGATCTCATCACCTACCTCTTCTATCCTTTGTAAATGAGTAATAGTCTCACCTCCTTTTAATTCCCCTTTAAATTTTATTCTTCGTCTATTTCCACCAGCATCAAATTCTACCATTCTGTCCTTTACAAAAATGCTACAGTCATACTTGTACAAGAAGTCCATACCCAAAATTACATTCAATGCCAAACCCTTCACCACAAAGCAACTAATATCAAAACAATACTCATTACTATTAAATTCCAGTAATACTTCCCTGCTGATGGGCTTGCTACATGTCCCAGTTGCTGTCTTAATTTTGACTCCTGTAACTGGTAATTCTATTAATCCTAAACCTTTAATTTGCTGCCAGAAAGATTCAGAGATTGCAGATAAACTTGAGCCAGAGTCTAATAATGCTATATCTGCAACTCCTCCCACACTGATATCAATTATTGGCTGTATCACCTCTATCTCTACTCTGCTCAGCCCTGATTCCCGTAATAAATCTCTTTCTACTTCACTCCTGCTTTCCTCTTGCATAATGCAAATCTCTTTAGGTCTTTCTCCAAAACATACATCAGTATCCCCTTCAAACAGATCCTTAATAGCAAACTCAACATTCTCTTCTTCACTTAATTCTTCCAATTTTCTGGCAATTTTAAATTTTATTTTACCCCATTCTTCAGGCATCAAAGCTTTATGTAATTTTGCATAGGACACCCAATCACTCAAATCATAATCAGCCTCCTCCTTTCCTAACCATCCACAATTAACATCTTTGAGGCTTGCATCATCAGTTAAGAAAACATAGGTTTCAATTTTATCTTCTGGGCAACCTACAGCAACATTCTCCATATCATTACACATTTCCATATCCACACTGAAGTCATTATCACTACCACAGTTAACACCTGCACCCACAAGCACAGTAACCTTATCAATAGGTGATTTAACAGCATTTTCCACATTGTTAAATACACCACTCATATTAGCCTTTACATCACACTGAATAACCCTCGCCTCACCTTTTCCACAATTCTCCATACTATTTCCAATAGACATCTCTACCCATTCATCACACCCATTATTACTGTGAACATTGCCCCTTAATTCCATATCCACTTCTGTTCCCCGTTTTGATGAAACTACCTCTGTCTCTGGTCTTTCAATGAATTTTGCTGCACACAAACCAATATTGTCCTTCTCTGCTTGTAATTTCTCTTCCCTTTTAAACATGTCATCAATGTAATACTCCCACTGTTCATTGCTGATATTAGCCTTGTTCCCTTTTTTCCTCTTATACCTTTTATCTGTATTTCTATAATTGTTAAAACCCCTCCATAGATTTTCATTTCCTAAGACAGCATCCATATGACATATCCCAATTTCCCTATTTTCCTTGCTGACTTTATTACTCATCCCATCATGTCCTTGTCTGGCCCTGTTCACATAATTACCAGCCCCCCTGCGGACCTTAAGTGAGGCATCAATTAGTTTTTTGATTGCCTACCCTGTCCATTTGCATCTGGCATTCCTACCCTCATACCTTCTCTATCACTCCTCATCTGATCAAAATTGTCTCTTCTCCCTCCAAAATTTCTGTCATACCTTTGTGGCTTGCTTCTCCAATCTCTATCCTGATTATTCTGATCACTTCTATCTTCTCTCCACCTGTTATGGTTATTACTGTATTCATAATTAATACTGTTTCCCCTTTCATGATACCTTCCACTCTCCCTATGTTCCATGTATTTAGGTCTGTAACACAATGCCCTGTCCATATTATCCACAAAATTAAGAAATTCTTCCACTGAATCTGTTGCACTGTGAATCAAATCCCATTGCAAATGCTCTGGTAATCTTCTCTTTAGTGTAGATATTTCTGTTAATACGCCCAGTGGCCTATCCAGATGATTTAATTTATTCAGTTCTCTAACACAGAACTCTCTCATACTTTCCTTTCCACTCTTGTAACTGGATCCATTCAAAAAATCGTTTTGCAATCTTAATTGTTTTGCTTGGCCCCAGTATTTGTTCAAGAACAGGTTTTCGAAGGTTTTAAAATCACAAAATCTATCATCATTTTGGTTTGCCCATGTTTGAGCTCCCCCTTCCAACTGCCTCTTAACATATTTAATTTTTGCCTGCTCACTCATCCCTGTCACAAAGTTATCCTTACACGCAGCTAGAAAATCAACTGCATGGTATTTATTCTCCCCATTAAAAGGTTTTGACAGAAATCCATGCCCCAGAGGATATCCCAACAATAAATTTCCATTCCCTGCTGCCACAGTATTAACTGTTTCCCTCAAGACATTTATTTCCCCTTCTAATTCCTTCTTATTGTCAGTAATTCCCTTATGGCAATCCAGCACTCCTATCTTAATGGATTCAATGTCTGCCTCTGTTTGTCTTTGAAATAATGTGCATTTCTGTTCCTGTACCTGAATCTGCCCCACAAGATTACTTTGCACAGTGTCCACCTTGGCTACTAGGCCTCTTTCAACCTCATCAACTCTCTCAATAATTCCCTCAACAATTTTAACTGTGTTTTCAACTTTATCTGTAATTTGAGTGAATTTGAGATCTAGCTGATCAAATTTTTCACTCACTGTCTTTATTTTATCACTAAGCCTTAATTCCATATCCCCTATTTTCGAATCCATTTCTCCAACTATTGCAATTTTTATATTCCCTATTTTCGAGTCTATTTCTCCTAATTTACTAGTAAGTTTTACAAAAAATGTGCTGAGGTCACTTCCTGGTATCCAGCCTATTTCTTTTGGCATGCTAGGGCTACTACAGGTACTCCTAACATCCACTGATTCACCTTCACTTTGAGATTCACGCGTCTCATCGGCCATGGCTAATGAAAAGGACACAATTTTGCAATGTAGCTGCTGGCTGTACTTATCTTTTAAATCCTCGTGTGACGCGACGTCTGCAGTGAGCTCCGCAGCACAGCTATGCAATGAATCTTAATCGGCGGCGTGGACACACAGCAAACTCAATCAGGAGCGAGAACACGTTGCGTAGGCCCTTGGCAGCATGTAGTCGTGTTGGTCGGTGGCACGGACGACGGCGTTGATCGTCGGCAGCACGTGGATACAGCTTCGACTGCTTTACCCGTAGCAACACATGGACGTGGCACGGACGACGGTTTCTTCTCGCGGCAGCACGTATCGCGGCACGGACGACTGTTTTACCCGCGGCAAACACGTGGTCGACTCATCAGACTGTGTAACTGACTGCTTCACAATCGTGGTGGCCTTATATCGGCGTAACCACGGGGCAGCGCGTATCTTGTCCAGCACAAACACTCCGGTACTGCTAATGCACCGATTTAGCTCAGAGCCCCCACACTGACTGTTCAAAAGCCTAACATCAGACGGACATTCGATTCCGAAATACTATGGAATATGGAAGAAAGTCCTATCCCGGACGAGCCCCCAATTGCAACTAAACTCGGGCTCGTTTACTACCTATTTTTCACGTGGCTCATCTGTAAAGGGGGTTGGTAGTAAACGGTTGCATTTGCGCCCCTATTATTGAGTCTGATATTGGCTGGCTTTTGAAGAGCAGTGAATTGAACTATACACATTCAGATTGAAACTTATTTATTCAAAAGAAACACTTTAACGTTGTGGCCATGCATTTTTTAAGTTCACAAATAATAATCGGTGCAATTCGTACACTGTTTGTCTCACACCCACACACTTTCACTTTGTTCCTTCGCATACCCTGGCGTCCATGCTTGCACTCGCGGCACTTTTCCGCTCCCAACTCGCCACCACAACGGCCAACCACCAAAGACCTCGATTTTCCCGCTCACATCCACAGTCCTGAGTCGGGTCACATGACACCACAGTAGTCAAAATAATTGCTAAACATGGCCACAATTCGTTTACAGTATTTTATAATATTTAAATACTTAAATCAATATAATGGAAGGAAACATTCCACGTGGGAAAAATTATATATAAAAACAAAGATGAGGTGACTTACCGAACAAAAACGCTGGCAGGTCGATAGACACACAAACAAACACAAACATACACACAAAATTCAAGCTTTCGCAACAAATTGTTGCCTCATCAGGAAAGAGGGAAGGAGAGGGGAAGACGAAAGGAAGTGGGTTTTAAAGGAGAGGGTAAGGAGTCATTCCAATCCCGGGAGCGGAAAGACTTACCTTAGGGGGAAAAAAGGACAGGTATACACTCGCACACACGCACATATCCATCCACACATACAGACACAAGCAGACATGTCTGCTTGTGTCTGTATGTGTGGATGGATATGTGCGTGTGTGCGAGTGTATACCTGTCCTTTTTTCCCCCTAAGGTAAGTCTTTCCGCTCCCGGGATTGGAATGACTCCTTACCCTCTCCTTTAAAACCCACTTCCTTTCGTCTTCCCCTCTCCTTCCCTCTTTCCTGATGAGGCAACAATTTGTTGCGAAAGCTTGAATTTTGTGTGTATGTTTGTGTTTGTTTGTGTGTCTATCGACCTGCCAGCGTTTTTGTTCGGTAAGTCACCTCATCTTTGTTTTTATATATAAATACTTAAATCTAAATACATTATATAATTTTACAAATTATTACCACACTTATATAATTCGTTGCAATTAAAAGAAAACCAAAACACTATTCAACGGAACTACAACGTCCATCAAAACACAAAACAAGTATTTTCTGGTCTATTTTGCCCAGCATATTATCTCTGCTGCTGTGCTTTAAATTTTAAATTACTTGAAAGAGTTCCATATTATCCCCTGTTACCTTACACATTGTCTCTAACTTACTAACTTCTTCCCTTCCAACCTATAACTTCTCAGAATTTCAGATGTTATTGTTGACTTCAGTCTCACGCTATCTTTCCATCCCTTCCTTAATATAATATCTAGAGTGAAAATCCATTTATGATTTCCTTCTTTCCTTTCCTGTCTTTTCACAGATTAAGAATCTCTGGTTCTTTTATTCATTAAGACTTTTCAGGCTGCTGGGAGTAAAATATTTCCTATCATTGTTCACCAGCAGTTTTATTCTGTATGTCCTTCATAACAAATAATGACAAAATAATGAGTGTGTACCATACCTCATTGTGTATTACTCGTGTGTGTCTCTAAACCACTGTAATTTGTCTCAATGCCTGCAATATTTATTTAAAAATGCATCTTTAGGAAATTATGTTCCCATTTTCTATAAAAAAATTTCCAGAACAACATCAATTGATAGGAGATTATCACATTCTTTTTTATTACTGACATTGTATTGATTTTTAAGGTTCTGTACCTCAATCAGTGAAAATGGAACCGTTGATAGTGTCACTTTTTTGTCTATATGTCTGCCTGTCTGTCCAACTGTTAAGAATCCTTTTTCTCAGGAATTATATCAACAAAAATAATCAGTTTTTGAAAATATAAACTAATTGAATAGATAAAAAAATCTATTTATCAAATGTCAGCTGTACAACATACATGTAAAAAGTGTTAAAGTTTGCAAGTGTTTGGAGCCAGTGGCTTCTTCTTCTGGCAGAAGGGTTGAAGGGGAAGGAAGAGGGGTGAAGTAAAAGGACTGGTGAGATTTAGGAAAAGGGGAGAGTTTGGAAAAGTTGCCCAGAACCCCACTTCCAGGGAGACTTACCATATGGGATAAGTAGGAAAGACCGATTTTTGGGGACTGCACCAGATGAGATTTGAAAACCAGAGAGCTTAAAGGTGGAAGATAGAGTAATACACAAGACAGAGATTACTGACAGAACATCCTGTTAATAAGAGTGGAAAGATAAGCAGTGTATGTGATAGAAGAAGGGGGCGGGGGGGGGGGGGGGGGGCGGCATGAAAAGTAGACTGGTCAGAAAATCAGAGCTGAAAAAACTGAAAACTAAAAGGGAATGAATAAAGGAATAGTTCCTGTGAAGAAATGCTGTGGCCAAAGAAATTAACAAAAATTAAGGCCAGGTGGGTGGTGATCAGAACAAAGGATGCGTTGTTGTGCCAGTTCCTTCGTGCAGAGGTCTGAGAAACTGTTGTCTGGGGGAAGAATTCAGACAGCACCTGTGGTGTAACAGGGGAACAAGTACCAAGGTCGTGGCTGTCATGTTGAAGAATACGCTCACCAACAGGATATTGTGTGTTGGCAGTATACACCCCTTGCCTATGCCCATTCATCCTAACTAAAAACTTGATTGTAGTCATGCTGATGTAAAAAGCCAAACAGTGTTTTATAACAGCTGGTATATCACATATGTCATTTCACAGGTGGCTCTGCTTTTGATAGTATATGTTTTGCCAGTTACAGGGCTGGTATAGGTGATGGTAGGAGTGTGCACAAGACAAGTCCACAGTGGGGATGGACTGGGGACTGATAAGTGGGTTGTAGTGATGCTGGTTTATAAGGTCAAACAGTGTTTACATAATAGCTGGTTTATGACATGGGTTGTTTGACAGGTGGCTCTTCTTTTGGTAGTAGGAGTATGTGTTTTGCCAGTTACAGGGCCGGTAAAGGAGCTTGTAGAATAGGTTGATGGGAGCAGAAGGAGCATAGGGACTATTCCGGAGAGTGGGAGGGCAATGAAAAGCTATTCTAGGTGTCAGGGGCAAAATGTCACAAAGAACAGGCCTCATTTCAGGGCATTATTGTAGGAAGTCAGAGCCTTGTTGAAGTAGCTGACTAATACATTCATGACCAGGATAATACTGAGTGGCAAGTGGTGTACTCCTAAGTTGTTTTTTGGAACGATCAGCAGTACCAGGATTGGATGTGATGGCCCAGAAAATCTGCTTTTGAACTAAGCTGGTAGGGTGCTTATCTCCAGTGAAGGCTGAGATGATAATGGTGTACTGCTGTAAAGAGTCTGCATCTGAACAAATACATTTGCCTCTAATGCCAAGGCTGCATAGGAGGGAATTTGACACTTAAAAGGATGGCAACTGTCAAGATGTTAGTACTGTTGTTTGTTAGTAGGTGTAACGTGAACAGAAGTGTGTAGCTGACCTTTGGTGAGAACAAGACTAGCATCAAGAAAAGTAGTATGGGATTCAGAGTAGGACCATGTGAAATATAATTCCCAGAATTTCAACAGGTCAGCCTCATCTTAAGGCCATGTGGCAAAGATGTCATCAAAGGAAAAGTAGTTGTGGTAAGTATAAAGTTGATGAAGATGATCAGAAAGGATGTCATATGGTTGTAATCAGGTGGGTGCTGACTGAAGAAGTGTTCGGCAGCAGACAGACAATGCACATGGGGGATGTAGTATAGAGGAAGGTGGCATCAGTTGTCACCAGCAGGGTGCGTGATGGGAGTGGGAGGGCATAGATTTTAGACAGTTGAGGAAATGTTTTGTGTCTTTAATATAGGGGGGAAGGCTTTGTACTATGGGTTGCAGGTACTGATCAACTAAGACAGATATATGTTTGGTGGGTACTTTGTAGCCAGAAACTATGGGCTCACCAGGGTGATTGGGTTTGTGGATCTTAGGAGGAAGCAAAAGGTGGGGTACATGGTTTGGGTGGGATAAGAAATTCTATGGATTGAGGTGTTATTCCTTATGAGCATCCTGCAGCAGGGACTGCAGGTCAGTTTAAATCACATGCATATGCTGTGTAGAGGTGTCAGACAACTGGTGTAGACTTTCACTTACATACTTCTGTCAGTCAAGTACCACAGTGGTTGATCCCTTGTTCACTGAGAGGATAATGATGTAGTCATCAGCTTTTAGGAAATGAAGAGCTTTGAGTTTTGCAGGAGGCAGGTTAGAGTCATGTTGTGGGGACATGAGGAAGGACTGTGAAGCAGTGCTGGATGTGAGACATTCTTGGAAGGCTTGTAAGGGATAATTTTGAAGTAGTGGTTTTCTCAGGAATGGTAGACATATCAAGCTGAAATTTATGTCACGTACTATGGTCTACAGTCCCTCGGCAATTGTAAAAATTTAAGCTTTTAAGTCAATGTAATCAAAAGATACAGCCATTTATGTCACATACTTTGATACTTGCAAACTCACTCATCAAAATATATAGGGTACATTTTGTTGACCTAGAATCATGAAATTTGGCAAGCAGCGAGGTTTTACATAATAAATGAAGAAAAAATCTAAAAATTATTAATTTGTAACTATATCCCACGATAAATTACTTTTTGCCATTTGCTATCTGACTGTCTGTCTGTCCATCTTGTAAGACCCTTTTTGTCAGTAATTACAACATAAATGTGAAATTACACATTCATATACTATTTTTTGTACTGTAAACTTTTCTGTGCTAAAGAAAGGCTTACCTTTTTGTAGATAGAGAATATGTGTTTGACATAGGCATTAGTGAAAGGAATTATAACTACCAAATTGGATATATAACCACACAGCACGTATCAGATTTTGTAGAAATCATATGGAAGTTTGTTGACATTGACTAGAATACAGAGCACTCTCAGCTGAAGTGTACTGTAAAACTATATACAGTCTTTCATTTTTTATAACATCCTAGTCTATTAGGAATATATATACCAAGTGTCTTGACAGTATTTTTAGAATTTTTAAATATTACAATTTTTGGGCAGATGATTAATAAACACTATAAATGAATAATACAACAAATTGCTATGCATCATACTGAGATCATCCAAAAACTGGTATGGAAAAAGATGCAGAGGAAGTTAATTAGTTCTTGAACATAAGGCAGCAAATATTAAACCTTATTAGGTAGAAAATTTCTTGTTAACTGTTTGGGCTAATAATTTATTTTTTGTCAGTCAAAGATGTGAATTTTTGTAATTATAAAATTTATTTTGATCTTGACTGAATTAATGTCTTGCTATTACATATACTCTGTTTCACCATTAACAGACAGTTTTATCAGGCCAAGACACTCTGCACCATGGTTGAAATTGCAGGAGGCGAATATAGAATTGATTTCGTGTAGCATGATTAACAAACGATTATCATTGTGGAGTCAGTTAACAGGTGCTTTCAAAATTTTAACCTTATACTGTCTTTCATTCAGATCATTTTGGGTGCCCATATCCAATTTGTTTTCGATTCAAGTTTTCATGCAGTTTTATCAGAATTCAAATAAAACTACACTGGTTTCCTGCCAAGTGAAGGTAATGTACACTTTTTTTGGAGAGCTGTCTTCTGTTTCTGGCATATGCTGATCAGTATTACTACACTCAATTGAAGGACAATACAAATGAACTGTGTTCTTCTTTTGGAAGTAGTACTACTGGCATCAAACTGCTGAGGTAATGGACACTAAACTCAAAAATTTAGGGAATAATGGTGGGCAATCATCAGACATGTATACAATGTAATAAAATGCTGAAAAATATTTCAGTCTCACTTAGAAAATTTATTTCACAGGTGAAGCAAATGCCATTGGCAGTGAAACCACCAGAACTTGAATCGAAAGGTTTGGAGGAGGGTCAGTTATTAACTACGGTTGCTTTGGAAGCTGCTACAACAGAACAATTGTCTGTTTCTGCAGATATCAAAGACACGAGCGGCCCAGCAGTGAGTGCAACAGTTGAAAGAAGTTCCCAAGAATCATTTGAGTACAGTGAGGAGTGTTACAGTCGACTAACTGCTGAAGATTTTCCATTTGGCGACCAAGGTTCTTTTGTTCTGGAACAAGGAAAATTATGTGCATTCACAGATAGTGAATTAGAACTCCCTTTTGAAGAAGATGCAGAAAGTGTTTACCTGGATCCACAAGAAAGACTGTTTGAGAATGAATTTCCTGAATGTTTGAGTCAGGCACCTATGATAAAAGAATACAAACCTGTTCAACAATTGACCACTGTAGCTGGGGAAGATGTCTGCATATGTTCAGGAGTGTGCACATGTTCAAGTGGAGGAACTGCACCAGTGGAAACAGAACCACTTTTAGGAGAAAAGAAATTATCTGATGAATCAGAAGAACCTCATGTTCTGGAGGAGTTAGCTCCTGTAAGCACAGAAGTTCCTGCTGCAACAGAAATAGCAGCATTTGATGAAAAAGTTTCAGATGTGTCACCTGTACAGGTGGCACCAGAAGAACCAATGGTGCTGGGAGAAGGAAAGGTTACAGAAGAAAAAGTAGCTGCCACCCCTGGAAAAACAGTTTGCTCGTGTTCAGGAGTGTGCACGTGTTGTGCACAGTGCACAGGAATTGCACCAGTTAAAACAGAAATACCTGTGGCAGTAGAAAAGGTATCTGAGGAGTCAGTTACAGAAAGTTTGTACACAAGAATTTCAGCAGAGGACTTCTACTTTGGTGATCCAGGTTCCTTTGTATTAGAGCCGTCTAAGACCTGTGAATTTACAGACAGTGAACTAGACCTACCATTTGAGGAGGAAGTAGAAAGTGTATATCTTGGTTCATCAGAAAGATTGTTCACGGATGAATTTCCTGGAAGCGCTAATATACCTCCTTTAATTGTGCAACCTCATGTTGTGCTGGAGTTAGCTCCTGTAACTGCAGAAATCCCTGGCGCAACAGCAATAACAGCATTTGATGAAAAAGTTTCAGAGTTATCACCGGTAGAGGTGACAGCAGAAGGACCAACAGTGCTCGGCAAGGGAGAGATTATAAAAGCTGGGTGCATATGTTCAGGAGTTTGCAGATGCACAAGTACAGCAAGTGCACCAGTTGAAAAAGAGCTACATTTGCCAGAAGAAAAGATATCATTGGGGTCATTTACTGAAAGTTTATACACCAGAACTTCAGCAGAAGACTTTTACTTTGGTGAGTTTGGTTCTTATGCTTTAGAAGGGCCTTCAAAGATATGTGAGTTTACAGAGAGTGAGCTAGAACTGCCATTTGAGGAGGAAGTGGAAAGTGTATACCTTGGGTCGACAGAGAGGTTATTCCAGGATGAATTTCCTGGAAGCACTAATATACCTCCTTTAATTGTGCAACCTCATGTTGTGCTGGAGTTAGCTTCTGTAACTGCAGAAATCCCTGGCACGACAGCAATAGCAGCATTTGATGAAAAAGTTCCACAGTTATCACTGGTAGAGGTGACAGCAGAAGGACCAATAGTGCCCGACGAGGGAGAGATTATAAAAGCTGGGTGCACATGTTCAGGAGTTTGCATATGCACAAGTACAGCAAGTGCACCAGTTGAAAAAGAACTACATTTGCCAGAAGAAAAGATATCATTGGGGTCATTTACTGAAAGTTTATACACCAGAACTTCAGCAGAAGACTTTTACTTTGGTGAGTTTGGTTCTTATGCTTTAGAAGGGCCTTCAAAGATATGTGAGTTTACAGAGAGTGAGCTTGAACTGCCATTTGAGGAGGAAGTGGAAAGTGTATACCTTGGGTCAACAGAGAGGTTATTCGAGGATGAATTTCCTGAAAATGCAAAATTACCTCCTTTCAGCATGGAACCTGTTACCATAACTGATGTAGTGTTGCCCCAAGCAGTGCTTGAAGTTCCAGAAACAACAAGTGAAACTGTTCCTGTGGGAATGATTACTCCTTCGACAGGTATAGAAGCTCCAACAAGACTAGAAGCTCCAACAAGACTAGAAGCTCCAACAAGATTAGAAGCTCCAACAAGACTAGTAGCAGCCGAAGGTTACAGGATTGAAAGGTCAACGAGCAGTACTGGAGAACTTCGTGATGAAATTTATTATGATGTTCTTGGGAGGACAGCAATGGAACCTGGTACCGAACATATTGTTGCAGAAGTTTCATATATGCTTGTGGAACCACTGGAAGCTATCAGAAAGATGGAAGATGAAATTATGTCTGAGATTCCAAGAATACTGTCAGAGCTACTAGCCAAATGTGAAGGTTCACCTGAAGGAAAACCAGAACTGTCTGAGATACAGCATGTTTTATCTGAAGTACTAGCAAAATGTGCAGCTGTAGATGCTGATAAGCAAACAATTATGGAAAATGTTATTACTGAAGTACTGACAAAAGGTGAAGGAGGACTAGAGGCAGGTGATGTACATGATATTTTGAAAGAGTTGATAGGAAAATGTGAAGGTACAGTTCCAGGAGCATTACAGATACCTGATACAATTATGGTTACAGGAGGAACAGAAGCACCTGATGTCAAGGCTATTCTGTCAGATGTTATTTCAAAATGTGGAGATAAAGGTAAAATAGAACCATTTGATATAGCTCGAATATTATCTGAAGTGATCACATCACAGGTCGCAATTCAGTCACGGGCTGGAGTTCCAGAGCAGCTTGTAACTCCACAGGTACTTGAACTATTACCTGAGGGTGTTATTCCTCCTGAACAACAAGAAATAAAACAGAAGCGTGTTTGCACTTGTGACTCATCCCCTAAGTATGGAGTAATTAAAGATACATCTGTTGAAAAGACAGAACCACAGGTGCTGATTCAGGATACTGAAGCCTTTGTATCTGCAATTGAAGGTCCATCTGCACATGAAGAACATGTCATGCAAGTTGCTGCAGTTAGTGGCTCAGATGCATCATTCGAATATAATGAAGATAGTTATAGTAGGGTAACAGCAGCAGACTTCCCATTTGGTGAAACAGGTTCCTGCATATTGGAACCTCCAAAGGAATATGGATTTACAGATAGTGAACTTGAGCTACCATTTGAGGAAGAAGAGCCTATTGTAGAATTGGGACCAGAGGAGAGGCTATTTCAGAATGAATTTTCTGGAGTAGTAACAGCAACTCATAAACCTCCCACTATAACCACTGATACTGCAGAAGAAGCTTTCGTGCCTGAAGAAGTTGCAGTTACAGTTGGAGTTCCAGGATCAGCAGAAGAGCCAGAAGGAGGACTTCCAGGTACAGCAGAAGAGAGAGAGGTGCCCGAAGAAACCACAGTTACAGGGGAAGTTCCAGTTACAGCAGAAGAGCCAGAAGAAGAAACATTTTTTGAAGCTATTGGTGAGACACTACCTGAAGAGAAAACTATTGGAGGTAATATCTTATTTTTTCTTTGACTAAATTACTGATATATAATTCTACAACAACAGTGTTATGAAAGGAACAGATTGCTACTCAACACATAGATGAAGCATTGAGTTGCAGACAGGCACAATGAAAAAACTGCTAAACATTTAAGCTTGTGGATAAGAAGGTCACGCCAAAATAGAAAACATACACAAACACACATTCACATGACCACAACTCACACATACACGGCAACTGTCTCTGGCTGCTGTGGCCTGTCTGTGGACTGTGACTGTATTTGAAAAAAGTGAGGATACCCTATCTACATCCCTCCAGAACCTCAACGCCTCCTCGCACACTCACTTTATCCAGTCCTCGTCAAACCAACAACCCCCCTTCCTTCATATTGACTTCCATTTCCAGGATGGCTGCATCAGTACTTTCATCCACAACAAACGTACCAACCATCAACAATAGCTCCACTTCAACAGCTACCACTCATTCCATACCAAGAAGTTCCTTACATAAAGCCTACCCACCCTTGAGTGTCACATCTGTAGTGTTGAGCAGTTCCCCTCAAAATACACCCATGGTCTCACTAAGAGTTTCACAAACCAAAATTCCCCTCCCAACCTTGTCCTGAAACATATCTTCCATGCCTTGTCTCTCCAGTTACCTACCACCACCTACACACCCACTGCCTGGTTGCAAAGAAGCACTCCTTTTGTGACTCAGTACCAACCCACTATGCTTCGACTGCACCCACAGTGGTATTCTGTTGTCCACTGAACCTACACAATATCCCACTCCATCTCAATCCACCCCTGCTCCTAACCTCTTGCCTCATTGCTCATATCCTTTCAAAAGACCTAGATGCAATTCCTGACCCATACATCCTCCCACTACCATCTATTCCAGTCCTGTCACAGACATCATCTATCCCAGCAGAGGTAGAGCTACCTGTGAAAGCAGTCATGTGATCCACAAACTAAACTGCAACCATGCTTCCTATGGTGGCATGACAACTAACAAGCTATCTGCCTACATGAATGGGCACTGCCAAACTGTGTTCCAGAGACAGCTGGAACACCCAATTGCTGATCATGCTGCCTTACCTAACTGGATGTGCTTGACTTCAGTGACTGCTTCACAGCCTGTGCCATCTGGATCCTTCCTACCAACACCAGCTTTTTTTTTAATGAATAGGTGGGAACCCTTTCTATAACATGCACTTCATTCTTGTAAGGCCCTGGCCTCAACCTTCACTAGTCCCTGACCTCCACCTACCTATCCCTTTTCCTGCTCCCTCTTCAGCACTACACACACCTTCCTTTCCACCAATGTACTACTAGTTTTTTTCCCCTTCTCACATCTCTCCTCTCCCCTCTTCCAACACACCCCTACGCCATCTCAGGGGAAGCATATCTTCCAACACCCCTACCAAGTTATCCTTCCCCTTCCCCTTTCTTACCCAGTCCATCCACACCAGCTTGTTGCCTGTGGCAGACACTGTCATTGTCCACAGTCAGGCCACAATAGCTAGAGACAGTGGCCATGTGTGTGTAAACTGTGCTTGTGTAATTGAGCATGTGTCTTTTTTTCCAAATGAATTTTTTGTCCAAATCGTTTAATGTTCACCAGTCTTTTCATTGTGCCGGTCTGTGACTTGTGCCTTCTCTACATGGTGAACAGCAATCTGTCTTTTTCCATGATATTTTTGCTATTCCATTCTGGACTTTCCACTGTTTGATACTGATTCTTTTACACAGTACTCTTTGGATTGGTCTGATGCAGCCTGCCACAAAACTGCTCACTTGTTCCAATCTCTACATCTAAGAGTAGCACTTACACCTTATTTGCTCAATTATTTGTTGGATATGTTCCAATCTTTGTTTTTCCCTACAGTTTTTACTCTCTGTAGCTCTCTTAAGTACCACAGAAAATACTCTTTGATGTCTTAACATATGTGCTTTCCACATGTTCCTGTCCTCACTGATCCTGTGGAGAACCCTCATTTCTGTTCACCTAATTTTTAACATCCTCCTATAGCACCACATCGCACATTTTTTGACTCTCTTCTTTTGAAATTTTTATGCAGTCCATGATTCACTTGCATACTGACTGTGATCCAAACAAACATTCTCAGAAGTTTGTCCTCAAATTAGGGATGACATTTGATACTAAAAGACTTCTTTTTGTTGTGTCTTCTTTTGCATGTGCTTTCTTTGTCCATCATGTTGTTTTACTTGCAAGGTAGCAGAATTCCTTCACTTCATCTACATTCTCATCCCTGATTGTGATGTTAAGTTTATCACTATTCTTATTTCTGCTACTCCTCATTGTTTTAATCTCTATTCAGTTTACTCTCAACCCATAGTGTGTGCTCATTAGACTGTCCATTCCATTCAAAAGATTCTGCAATTCTTCCTCAATTCAACTAAAGAGAGCAATGTCATCAGTGAATTCTATCATTATGATCCTTTCACCCTGAATTTTAATCCCACCCTTGAATCTTTCTTTACTTCCATTATTACTTCTTCTATTTATAGACTGAACACTAGGGGTGAAAGACTGCATCTCTCTCTTATCCCCTTTTTAATCTGAGCATGTCATTCTTGGCTTTCAATTTTATTGTTTCCTAATGGCTCTTGTACATATTGTATATTACTAATCTTTCCCTACTCCTATTTTTCTCAGAATTTTGATCATCTTGCACCATTTTACATTGTCAAACACTTCTTTCAGGCTGACAAATCCTATAAAAATGTCTTGATTTTTCTTCAATCTTGCTTTCATTATCAAGCACAACATCAGTCCTGTCTGTCTGGTGCCTTCACCTTTCCTAAAGTCAAACTAAACATCATCTAACAGATTCTCAATTTTCTGTTCCATTCATCTTTATAATCTTTATTGCCAGCAACTTGACTGCATGTTCTGTTAAGCTGATTTTCCACATTCCTCACCTTAACTGCACTTGCTATTTTCTGGATTGTGCACGATATTTCTCCAAAAATCTGATATATGACTCCACAATCATGGATTAGAAAAACTAACTTGAATAGCCATTTAGTTACCAATTCATTCAATGATTTTAGAAAATCTGAAGAAATTTTATCTGTGCTTTATAGCTCATTTGATTGCAAATCTTCCAAAGTTCTATTAACCTCTGACATTAGTCCTGGATTCCCTATTTCTTTCAAACCAACTCTCGTTTATTTTTCTGTCACATCATCAGACAGTTCCTCCCCCTTATGGAAACCATCATTATAATATTTCCACCCACTGACTCTCTCCTCTGTGTTCAGCAAAGGAATATCTCTTGCAGTTTTAGTGTTTAAGTGTTTGTTTTTACTTTCACAGAAATTTTTTTGACTTTTCAATAAGCTTAATCAGTCCTTACGAGAAACACATCATTATACTGTCGATAACCAAATCCTATTGGAGGTGGCTATACAGGAAGCATTCCTACACAGGCTGTATCTATCTATATTTTGTGTGTGTGTGTGTGTGTGTGTGTGTGTGTGTGTGTGTGTGTGTGTGTGTGTGTGTGTGTGTGTGTGTGTGTGTGTAATGAAAAAGCATAGGGGAGTCTACCATCTGCCAATTACATGAATGAGAATTCCATGGTTGGCTCCCCACTTTCTGCTGCTCTAGTTTGTTGTAATTCATTTTGGATACAGAGTCAAGACATGTTTATGCAAAGTCTTCAGCCACAGTCTTCATCAGCAAAATAGAAACACTCACATTCATATACACAAGCAAGCACACCTCATGCACACATGACCACCAATTCTGGCATTTGTCAGCAAGCTACTTGGAGCCACAAATTTTCAAATCATGTTTGAAAATCTACCTTGCAGCACAATGCTCTTTTCCTGTTAGGAGTTCCTCACAATAGTTGAGTGTCATGCATTAGTTATGTGGAAGCTCATAATTTTTTAATACTTCTGTCAGCATTCCATGGTTGGTCGGTTGGTTGGTTGATTTGGGGGAGGGGACCAAACAGCAAGGTCGTCAGTCCCTTTGGATTAGGGAAGGATGGGGAAGGAAATCAGCCACGACCTTTAAAAGGAACAGTCCTGGCATTTGCCTGGAGCAGTTTAGGGAAATCATGGAAAACCTTAATGAGGATGGCAGGACATGGGTTTGAACCATCATCCTTCCAAATGTGTGCTAGCCACTGCATCACGTCACTTGGTAGCATTCCATGAATTACGTAATGATTCATTCCCAATTTAGTAACATTGACACACAAGGTGCCACAGAACTTTAAAAAAAAGAAAACAATAGTAGATAGACACAACTACCTAGTATGACAGAAAGCAAGAATTTTTTCAAGGAATAGCTTTTGTGTTAACTTTAATGTTTACTTATTAACCATGTAAATGCAAACAATATGTGACAGTGTAATTATGGTTAATTATTAACACAACTTATAGAATACATACCTGACTGCCCTGTTAATATATATGTAGGTGGATGAAGGGGGTAGAGGGGTTTGGTGCCAGTCTTTTGAGGGGTATATGGCAAAGAGTGTGTCGTGCACTGCCAGAAAAGCAGGTGTTGTGGAGGTTCCAAATAGAAAAGATGTTAGAGACAGACATATTATGTTGAGCAAGGTGCTCCACATCTGAATGTTCTAGTTTGCCCTTATTGCAGTTCAGTAGAGATAACAAATTCAGATGAATCATTTGGTTATGGTCTTACCCAAGTGGTGTGCTGTACACTTGCTGCACTAAAATTAGTAGATGATATGACTGCTGTCACAGGTGACCCTCCTCTCATGAGGTAGGAAATGTCAGTGACACGATTGAAAAAGGGTAGGATGAAGTATATGACAGTTTTTGCACCTGTGTCTCCCATTGGTATGGGCAATGATATTGTGTAGATTGGTTGGATGTTGGGAAACTTCTTTGAGAGTTGTTCGAAAGCTAGCATTCAAGTTATAGAACAGGGGTATATTCCTCTTACAAAGGACAACAAGAAGAAAATAAAACTTTTTCAGAGAATTAACTCTGTTGTTTCAACCCTCTCCTCGGTGACTGATCAGCAACTGCACTAGGTATGCACACAAAGGCACAGAAGATTTATAGACTAGGCATACTACCATAGGGAAACACAGTGACTGTCTTGTATACATTTCTAATTAAATATTTCAACCTTTGGTCATTCAATCAGTATTATTGCCAGTTTTGACTTAGTCATCATCATATGATCTATTTAAAAAGAAAGAGGTAAATAGTAAAATATTACTAAACTAAACTGCAAATCAAACTAATTACTATGTGCAGCTGTCATACCTCATCAACTATTAGCTACGTGATATTATAAAGTTGACAGCTCATAAATTGCAAATATACAATTTAAAATGTTATAAAATTAAAACTGACTGTTAGATAAAGACTTACCACAGTAAAATGTTTTATGTTATCAATATATTTAATATTATTTAAGTGTTGCCTCTCTCCAATTGCGTGGTTAATGGTAGCTTCCAGTTCCAGCAGGTGTAGTGCAGATACAGTTAAATTGTGGGTGCCTCTCCAGGCCTCTTCAGTTGATGAGTCACCATGTAATTATGTGTAGAAGTTAGATTGGTTTATAATGTAGTTTACTTGTATTTTACTATCCTCCTTTTTATTTCTTTTTAGTAGAACTTCTGAGTAATAGCTTGAAACCCATAATGTTACCATGTAAGTGATCTGAAGCAGAAATGTATGTAATAAAAAATTATGCTGAAGATTATGTAGTATTGTAGCCAGTTGATACTTCTGGAGCCAGTGCCTCGAAGATTCTTGTGGGTATGGCGAGTGGTGCTTTGAACTTCACCACAAATGGAGAACCTCCAGGCCATTGACCATTGAAGGCCACCAGGACAGTGTTATAAGTGGTGGGCACCTGGGCACTGGTCTTTTAGTTCAGGATTATTTCTAGTTGCTAACTGGTGTCATACATTACCATGAGTTGTTGATAATTAGCTCAATTGGGAAAAATTCAGTGTATATAGATGCATGTCTGTGTCGGGCCCCTATTTATAACTAGTTGTATCTGCCACATGTTGTCAACTCTGCAGCAGTTCTTTTGTATAAGTTGAGTAAATCATTTTTATTTAAAGTCCACTTGTGTCAACTACATATCCCTCCCCCCTCAGATCGAACATGCGATATTTTATACCTAATCATTATGCAAATAATATCACTCATAATAACATTTCATATCTTAACAGTATACATTTCTTACATAAGTATATATACATATCTTTCCTTTCCATGCAAATCTTTGTCGTCTCTTGAACAATCTTTCGCTTACTGTTTTTCTACTCTTTCCTTATTTTACTTTGTTATTAAGACATGAGCATTTACTCATGGTTTAGTCAACTTTACTAATATTTAGGTGTGTAAGGACTCCCCCCCCCCCCCATTTGTAAACTTCAGATGTACTATTTTCATTATTTGTAGCTTGGAGGAACTCTGGATAAAACGAAAGTTCTTTTGACTCTCATTTAGTTCCGCAAAACATAATAATGCTAGTCGTTCATAGAATTCACACTCCCCAGAACAATCCCTTTACGATTTTTGACTTTTGTCACAATACTAATCCATTCTCCTAGGATCAGCACCTATTTCTTGCTTGTGGGTTGACCTTGTGAGAGCACTTCCTCTTTCCATGTAGTCTGATTCTTCAGCCATCTTATCTAAAGATAAGATTTAGGTTTTTTGTAACCACAGAAATAAGGAAGGACTTCAGCAATAGAAGTTTGGGAATATGGAAAGATGAAAAAAATAGACAGGTCATCAATGGAGAATTAAGAAAGGAAAAAATAGATATGGATGCTAGGATCAAAGAAGAGAAAGAAGATAGCACCAAAGAGAGGAAACGCTTCCCACCTCCCTTCCCTAGATTCCCTACCCCTCAGGTACTTGAGTGAGTCGCTGGAGGAGGTTTAGTGCTAAATTGTCTCCTACAGAACGGACTTGTCCCATCTTCACCCTTTCAGGTCCCCAAAGGAAATCCTCATAACCCTATGGAAACGGCAAATGATGAAAAATCAGGCACACTTGTTTCTTAGGGTTGTTTGAAAGGTGTAATGTGTGTTTTGTGTTAATCATGATGTATGTTGTTGTTGTGGTCTTCAGTCCTGAGACTGATTTGATGCAGCTCTCCATGCTATTCTATCATGTGCAAGCTTTGTCATCTCCCAGTACCAACTGCAACCTACATCCTTCTGAATCTGCTTAGTGTCTCCCTCTACGATTTGTACCTTCCATGCTGCCCTCCAATACTAATTTGGTGATCCCTTGATGCCTCAGAACATGTCCTACCAACTGATCCCTCCTTCTGGTTAAGCTGTGCCACAAACTTCTCTTCTCCCCAATCCTATTCAATACTTCCTCATTAGTTATGTGATCTACTCATCTAATCTTCAGCATTCTTCTGTAGCACCACATTTTGAAAGCTTCTATTCTCTTCTTGTCCAAACTATTTATCGTCCATGTTTCACTTCCATATATGGCTACAATCCATACAAATACTTTCAGAAACGACTTCCTGCCACTTAAATCTATACTTGATGTTAAGAAATTTCTGTTCTTCAGAAACGCTATCCTTGGCATTGCCAGTCTACATTTGATATCCTCTCTACTTCGACCATCATCTGTTATTTTGCTCCCCAAATAGCAAAACTCTTTTACTACTTTAAGTGTCTTATTTCCTAATCTAATTCCCTCAGCATCACCCGACTTAATTCGACTACATTCCATTATCCTCGTTTTGCTTTTGTTGATGTTCATCTTATACTCTCCTTTCAAGACACTGTACATTCCGTTCAACTGCTCTTCCAAGTCCTTTGCTGTCAGAATTACAATGTCATCGGCGAAACTCAAAGTTTTTATTTCTTCTCCATGGATTTTAATACCTACTCCGAACTTTTCTTTTGTTTCCTTTACTGCTTGCTCAATATACAGATTGAATAGCATTGGGGAGAGGGTACAACCCTGTCTCACTCCCTTCCCAACCACTGCTTGCCTTTCATGTCCCTCGACTCCCATAACTGCCATCTGGTTTCTGTACAAATTGCAAATAGCCTTTCACTCCCTGTATTTTACCCCTGCCACCTTTAGAATTTGAAAGAGAGTATTCCAGTCAACATTGTCAAAAGCTTTCTCTAAGTCTACAAATGCTAGAATCTTAGGTTTGCCTTTCCTTAATCTTTCTTCTAAGATAAGTCGTAAGGTCAGTATTGCCTCACGTGTTCCAGTATTTGTACGGAATCCAAACTGATCTCCCCCGAGGTTGGCTTCTACTAGTTTTTCCATTCGTCTGTAAAGAATTTGTGTTAGTATTTTGCAGCTGTGGCTTATTAAACTGATTCTTCGGTAATTTTCACATCTGTCAACACCTGCTTTCTTTGGGATTGGAATTATTATATTCTTCTTGAAGTCTGAGGGTATTTCACCTGTTTCATACATCTTGCTTACCAGATGGTAGAGTTTTGTCAGGACTGGCTCTCCCAAGGCTATCAGTAGTTCTAATGGAATGTTATCTACTCCTGGGTCCCTGTTTCGACTTGGGGCTTTCAGTGCTCTGTCGAACTGTTCACGCAGTACCGTAGCTCCTATTTCATCTTCATCTACATCCTCTTCCATTTCCATAATATTGTCCTCAAGAACCTCACTCTTGTATAGACCCTCTATATACAACTCTTTCCAACTTTCTACTTTTGCTACTTTGCTTAGAACTGGTTTTGCGTCTGAGCTCTTGATATTCATGCAAGTGGTTCTCTTTTCTCCAAAGGTCCTTTTAATTTTCCTGTACACAGTATCTTTCTTACCCCTAATGATATACGCCTCTACATCCTTACATTTGTCCTCTAGCCATTCCTGCTTAGCCATTTTGCACTTCCTGTCGATCTCATTTTTGAGACGTTTGTATTCCTTTTTGCCTGCTCCATTTACTGCATTTTTGTATTTTTCTCCTTTCATCAATTAAATTCAGTATCTCTTCTGTTACCCAAGGATTTCCGGTACCCCTCGTCTTTCTACCTACTTGATCCTCTGCTACCTTCACTATTTCATCTCTCAAAGCTACCCATTCTTCTTCTACTGTATTTCTTTCCCCCCACTCTTGTCAATTGTTCCCTAATGCTCTCCCTGAAACTCTCTACAACCTTTGGTTCTGTCAGTTTATCCTGCTCCCATCTCCTTAAATTCACACCTCTTTGCAATTTCTTCAGTTTTAATCTACAGTTCATAACCAATAGATTGTGGCCAGAGTCCACATCTGCCCCTGGAAATGTCTTACAATTTAAAACCTGGTTCCTAAATCTCTGTCTTACCATTATATAATCTATCTGAAACTTTAGAGTACATCCAGGCTTCTTCCATGTATACAACCTTCTTTTATGATTCTTGAACCAAGTGTTAGCTATGATTAAGTTATGCACTGTGCAAAATTCTACCAGGCGGCTTCCTCTTTCATTTCTTAGCCCCAATCCATATTCATCTACTACATTTCCTTCTCTTCCTTTTCCTACTGTCGAATTCCAGTCACCTTGACTATTAAATTTTCGTCTCCCTTCACTACCTGAATAATTTCTTTTATCTCATCATACATTTCATCAATTTCATCATCATCTGCAGAGCTAGTTGGCATATAAACTTGTACTACTGTAGTAGGGGTGGGCTTCGTGTCTATCTTGGCCACAATAATGCGTTCACTATGCTGTTTGTAGTAGCTTACCCACACTCCTATTTTCCTATTCATTATTAAAGCTACTCCTGCATTACCACTATTTGATTTTGTATTTATAACCCTATATTAATCTGACCAAAAGTCTTGTTCCTCCTGCCACCAAACTTCACTAATTCCCATTATATCTAACTTTAACCTATCAATTTCCCTCTTTGAATTTTCTAACCTACTTGCCTGATTAAGTGATCTGACATTCCACGCTCCGATCCGCAGAACGCCAGTTTTCTTTCTCCTGATAACGACATCCTCTTGAGTATTCCCCGCCCTGAGATCCGAATGGGGGACTATTTTACCTCTGGAATATTTTATCCAAGAGGACGCCATCATCACTTAATCTTACAGTAAAGCTGCATGCCCTCGGGAAAAATTACGGCCGTAGTTTCCCCTTGTTTTCAGCTGTTCGCAGTACCAGCACAGCAAGGCCGTTTTGGTTATTGTTGCAAGGCCAGATCAGTCAATCATCCAGACTGTTGCCCTTGCAACTACTGAAAAGGCTGCTGCCCCTCTTCAGGAACCACACGTTTGTCTGGCCTCTCAACAGATACCCCTCCATTGTGGTTGCACCTACGGTACAGCTATCTGTATCGCTGAGGCACGCAAGCCTCCCCACCAATGCCAAGGTCCATGATTCATGGGGGGAGGAATCATGATGTATCTGTTCTTGTAAATCATGCTTTTACCTACAATACCCACCCCTTTCAAAATTTACAAAAACCCTCCCTACAACAGTTGTTCAACTGGTGACATCTTATTATATTTTCCACAAATGTAATACTCTATTTAGTTTATTTCGTCTAGATATCAGTTTTTTTCTGTGACTCTCTTAAGCTGTTCTCTATTTCATAGTCATATCTGGTTTTCTAAGCAATATGATTACAGAATTGTTCTAGATTTTAAAGGAATTCGGTGCAGGAAACTATTTGGAAAAAATACCAAAAACAACTCGGGATCTGACATTCGTTACTCTGCCTGTTAACTCAGAATGTCAACATCCCTGGGGGTATAGAATTTTACATCCTTCACATTGTACTTCCCATGTTCTTGTTCACTCTCTTCTTCTTTTTGTTTTTTATAGGTGAAGTTATCATTTTTTCTACTTTGTCTTGGATAAGCTTAATTTCTATCCACAAGTTGCCCATGCCGTTTCTGGTATTATTAAGTTTGGAAGAAGGAATAGGCAATACGTTCCTGGGGGTTATTCTCTTGGTAACCTTTCGATCTGTAATTTCTCCAAATTGTTCCTCCAAACTAATTACATTTATAATATTGCAGTTAGCTTTTTTCTCTTTGAAGTTCCTTTCTACATTATCTACCCATGCATTGACACCTGTAATTTGCAATTGAATTATTGTCATTAATTCATTATGCTTATCTACACTCTCTTTCAAAGTATTCGTTCCCTGTCTTACATCATTATATTTAATATTGTACAAGTTTTCAAAAGATCCTAACTTTTCAGTAAGTTATGATTCTACGTTATTACATTTGTTCTCAATGTCAAGTTCTAACATTTTTGATAAATCTTGAAAAGTGTCATTCTGTTTCTGACTAAGGTTAGTAAACATATGATTTATAAGAGTGGTCAAAGAATTTGTCAACCCATTCTTTGATTCTACTTTTAAATTCTCTACTTTATTACTTATGGTGTCGAATTCAGTCTTCAAAGCACCCATGACTTCACGTAGATTACTAAATTCCTTGCTTTGAGAGTCAACTTTGGCATTTAGCAAACCTAAATTTGTCATTTAAGTACTTAATTGAGAATTTACCAAGTCTAGTTATTTACTTAAAGTCACACTCTGAGCATTTGATTAAGAATTTAATGACTTTAACTTAAGACTCTGAGCTTTGATTAAATTTATCAACTCAGCCCAGTCTGGCACTTCTTTGCTAATCTTCATGGCCATAGCCGGTCTTGAGTTTCCTCAACGTGTTGTATATTTTCCATACTTTTATATGCCTTAGCTCTTGTAAGCATTTAAAACTAACTTATGATAATTACACAATAACAGTTCACTGAACAGTCGCTTGTACCACATTGTACTAAAGTAATCAAGTTTGTTTCACACTCACCTGGCGTAGAATTCTCGTTGCATAGGTAAGTGGATGTGGAGGCAGGTCAGCACCAGGAAACAGCAGCTGGTGCTGGCAGTGTCGGATGTATGTTGGTTTCTGCATCTGCATCCCTGCAATGTGTGTGAGAGCTGTGTACACCCCACACTGGATCTTCTTAGCTGAAGTGTTCTATGCATACTTCTTCTTAGACGAATATGTCAAAATCTTCTTTACTATTTTTATCATTGTGAATTTTTCATTTCTTCAATGTTTTTCCATTTAATTTTCACTCCATTGGATACTTGAACATATTCCAATGTCTTGGAGTAGTTCCTGTGTGTTATTATGTTTGGTTGCCATGGCAACACATAGTAGCTTCTTCTCTCATTTTTGACCTAAAATTCCTGTTTTCTCGGTCCTTTCACACAGGTCACCACATTCTAACATTCTGACGACTTAAAGTGTGAGTGTGGATCTGAGTTAAATAGGCTGATTCCCCCAAATCACCTTCCACTTCTTTATGAGGTGACTTACTTGGAATTTGGAGCCACTCTTCTTTACTGAATAGCCGGCTGCTGGAAACCCTCTTGACTTCTTCTCCATCAAATAATGCTAGGTATAGGAATTTGTAGACTCTTTCTACTTATGAAATAAGTAGACATACAAACTTTACTTTTCGTCAACTAATGATGTATTTGACCTCCATACACAAAAAAATTTCACTTTCCCCATGAATTTGTGACTTCCTGCAAATCTCTCATACAGTCAGACGTTAGAAACAAATTGAATTACAGTTAAAAGAAAGCTGGCTTGGATACCATGACCTTTCTCAACATGAATCATAAAATGAGTCTTCCCTCTAACAAGGTTGCATCAAGAGTCTACAAGAGTTCTTTCTCAACTGTTTTTGTTTTAATAACAATAGTCAATGACACAATAAGCACAGAGCTGCATATAAACTCCATGGTTCTTCCTTACACAATCACTAAAACATCTATGGATTGCCCAACAGGTACTTGTTTGTGCCGTCTGACCACTGCATCTACTTTCTTCCCTCGACTGATTTTAAACCTGCACACACAAACATTTGATGCACAGTAGGTAGGATTCTACCATCCCACATTCATATCCAGAATATCATGTGTTTGAGACGGTAGACAGCTGAGTGGTTCTAGAATTAACATAGAAATTCTCAGATCACTACAAACTGAAATATGTAAACCTCAACAAACTACTCAAAAGCTGTAATTTAGAATAGTACAATGCTGATGGGGCTGTTGTGCAATAAAACACTGGTTTATCTTTTATGTTAAGAGATAAGAAATTTCCCATTATGGTATGATAAACTTCTGATCTTGAGGTTTGAGTGTAACAAATAATGCAGGGTTTCCAATGTAAGTAAAACAAAACTTACCCAGATCTTATATTAAAAAGTTGATTATCTTTTTTTAGTTCATTGTCTGGTCTAATTACTGTAAAATATTACTTTTTCTTATATCATCGCTGTAGGTCACCACTGCTCTAAGTAACTTCAGCCACAATGAGAGGCAGCTGACATTGGTTGTAGGCTAAAACATATTTCAAAAGTAATTTTTAACATGAACAGCTATGTGATGGTTAACCTATTTGTTCATAATTGATAATGACACTGTTCATTCTCAATGAACAGCATGTCGGTTTTTGACAAATAAATGTATTATTTTTTATTGCCTATGTTGAATGATACAGTGAACAGTAGAAGAACTGAATGTAACAACTCATCATATAGATGAAGTATCAAGTGGTCACTTGGCACATAAACAAAGATGAAATTATCGCTAAGCTTTTAGAAGTGTCCTACCAGATACACATAATTTCTTTTCACACTCCATAATTACTGTACTCTCCTTGCTTTCTTCTTCTCCAGTCCCTGTCCTGACCACTGTGTCCCCATTTCCTGTCTTCTCTTCATCTTTTGCTGTAATTACTATTACAATTATTAATATTATTTTTACTCCTGTCAAGATGTCTGTTTTTATTCCCCTCATGCTCTGCCAGTTTTACCATATAACACAAAGTCCTATCCATCTTTTCAGTAAAATTCAGGAACTCCTCCACAGAATAAGTAAGACTGTCCATGCATTCCCATTGCAATGATTCTGGATATCTTTTTGTGGTAGAAATTCCTGTCAGTTTCCCCAGTGGTCTGTCTAGATCAGGTGTGGGCAACCTTTGGTGACCCGTGGGCCAGATTAACATACATATTTCAGCTCGCGGACCACATTGTCATGTGACAAGACAGCAGTGCTCCTAACAGAAAAAGTTAAAACTAATGGGTCTGTGACATTAATGTTTACAGGGTAACAGACCGATGCGAATGACGCCCCTTTCCCAACAAGCCATGCCAACAAATTATGACTCAAAAATAGCATTGTTGAATGTAAGTTTATATTCACCCAATCTACATGTTTTCATTTATTTGCACATTGCAAACAATGTGTGTTTATCTATGACTTTTTGCAATAGCTGGCTTAAAACTTCCATTGGAAAGTTGTGCAATACCGTTAGTAAAGAAATTATGCTCATGACATGTAAATAAATGAAATAATGTGAAGATGGGATGCCAGGCATCTTAAAATGCCATCATGGAGAAATAAATTCCTATAAAAGTAATTGGTTGCAGCTAGTTCATTATAAATTACGCACAATTTCAGCAGCTGTCATGATATAAAACATCTACAACAGACAAGAATTAGTTGATAATGTTTGTACAGAAAGAACTGTAAACATGTGAACAGTACGGTGATTTGTCAAACCAATAATAATTGTCATCACACACTCAATACATGTTGGTAATACTGAGAATGTTTTGGATGGCATTAGTACTGTTCTTCAATATATCTGGTATTAACAATAAGATAATACTCATCATCAGATGGATATTATATTGATGTATTGACAACAGTTAGAATGTGTGAGGGCTTCCTGACTTCCATGTGAAATTTGTAATATTTTTAATGGTACACAAAAATCACATGTGGCTGAAACTGCCCACACCAGTGACAGCAGAGGTTTTGCAGAGTGCACAGCCAATAAGAAGGCAGTACTCATGTGACACGGTAGCAGTGCCTGTAATGCATAAGTTTGAAGACATCTGTGACAAGCAGGTTTGCAGATAATATATTTGGACTCACCCCGAAGTTTTTCAAGAAAAGATGAATATTATCAAACATAGTGAAATACAAAAACTCAGCAATACAGCCAAAAGGAAATACACCTGCTTGGCTGCAGCTTGCCCAGCAAATAAGGTGGACTTTTGTAATTCATTACTGTGACACTACACGACACACCATCTTCAGATGTTTATATCTATTTTCATGACATACTTTAATTTTCCATCTTGAGTCCTTACAACTCGTCATAATAACTCAAATCCCAAAATAAAACTTTTTGAGATCGTGTGATTGCACAGAAACCCGTGTGAAATATGGTGACTGTGTGTAAATCCGGTATGCTGAACACAAATTCTGCCATCAGCCATTAGGTAAGTAGAAAAGTTACACTTAATCAATGTATTTACAGTGGTTTGTTGATTTTTAAAAAAATATTCAGTGGCAGCTTAATGTGAGCTCTGAGTTTGAATTTTTAGCACAGGATTGTTGATATCAGGATTTATGTCATTGTTACTGACTTTGAAGATATTTTCCAAGTTATCGTCTGTTAACCTTGTACATGTGTTGCATTTATTTGTTTTTGTAAGAGAAGAAAGTTGTTCACACTTACATGTGTTTCCAGAAAGACAAATTCCCTTTGTGCAAATGATCTAAGTTGTGGATATTTTCTCTTCATTCAAATAAGTTTTATAAAATTCGAGCAGGTTTACATCTTCAAATTTAATTTTAAAGACAAATCATCCTGAAGTTCAGTAAGTTCCATTTGAAGGTTATCTGGAGCCTTTTCTACACCACATGTTATTGGATTAGCAAATATAGAAAACATACTGTCTGCATTCCTGAAATCAGTAAACCTTGTCGTAAATTGCACTCTTAATGATTTCAGCTCATCAGCATAAGTAACATAACCAATGTTTTCATAAGCTGACACTGTAGGAAAGTGGCAACGGTTTCCAGTTCTCATCTGCATTTCCCACAAGCGCATCTTTGAAAAGTTTTCAGATGGCTGTATAATTCATGAATTAAGTGCCCTTGTTTCTGGAGTTTGTAATTTATGTCATATAAATGAGCTGTGATACCAACCAAAAATGCTAAATCGCAAATCCATTGGGGATCATTTATTTCAGCCAATGGTTTCCCTTAGATAGCTATAAAATGTGCTATTTCTTGTCAAAGATCATAAAATGTTTTAGCATTATGCCCTTACTCAGCCAACTCACTTCACAATGGTAAGCTAAATCTTCATGTTTGAATTGGTGGTGCTTTAGTGCGTGGAACTTAATGAAATTGATGTTCTTGGTAACCATGTCCATGACATGTTTCATTTTAATTGATTTAGCACAAAAAATTTTGTTGGTGAATAATGCAATGAAGAATTGTTAAACTTTCTTTGTAAATATTTAGCTTCATAAAATTTTTCATTTAATATGCCAATAAAACCTTTTTGTGAACTGACCATTGCAGGTGCTCCATCAAAACAAACTCCAGCAAGTTGACTCCACTGCAGGTTGAATGTTTCGAGGATTTTTTTCAACTTCATGTTAAACATCTTCACCAGTTGTGCTTCCTTTTAATGGCTGTAATGCTACACAATTCTTCTCTTATTTTGAAGTCCATATCCGCATCATGAACAAAAATTGCTAATTGAGCTGTGTTTGACAAATCGGTGACCTCGTCCACAGCAACAGAAAATGCGTTGAATGTGCCAGCACAATCACATATACTTTTTTAATGTCACCAAACATCATCTCAGATCGTCTAACCACTGTTCATCATGACAAACACTTCTTTTTTTCATCAGGATGTACATCAGCAATGTCCAAGAGGCACTCCTTCATGAATTTGCCTTCAGAAAAGGGCTTTAATGACTGGGCAATGTTTCTGCTCACTATAAAACTAGCTTTAACCAAATTGTTGCACTGTGTCATCAGTTTGGAAAATATTTGCTGTTGCTTGTTCAAATTGGAAATTGTTGTTGTTGTTGTGGTCTTCAGTCCTGAGACTGGTTTGATGCAGCTCTCCATGCTACTCTATCCTGTGCAAGTTTCTTCATCTCCCAGTACCTACTGCAACCTACATCCTTCTGAATCTGCTTAGTGTATTCATCTCTTGGTCTCCCTCTACGATTTTTACCCTCCAACCTGCCCTACAGTACTAAATTCGTGATCCCTTGATGTCTCAGAACATGTCCTACCAACCGATCCCTTCTTCTAGTCAAATTGTCCCACAAACTCCTCTTCTCCCCAATTCTATTCAGTACCTCCTCGTTAGTTATGTGATCTACCCATCTAATCTTCAGCATTCTTCTGTAGCACCACATTTAAAACGCTTCTGATCTCTTCTTGTCCAAACTATTTATCGTGCATGTTTCACTTCCATACATGGCTACACTCCTTACAAATACTTTCAGAAACAACTTCCTGACACTTAAATCAATACTCGATGTTAACAAATTTCTGTTCCTCGGAAACGCTTTCCTTGCCATAGCCAGTCTACATTTGATATCCTCTCTACTTCGACCATCATTAGTTATTTTGCTCCTCAAATAGCAAAACTCATTTACGACTTTCAGTGTCTCATTTCCTAATCTAATTCCCTCAGGATCACCCGACTTAATTCGACTGCATTCCATTATCCTCGTTTTGTTTTTGTTGATGTTCATCTTATACTCTCCTTTCAAGACACTGTCCATTCCGTTCAACTGCTCTTCCAAGTCCTTTGCTGTCAGAATTACAATGTCATCGGCGAAACTCAAAGTTTTTATTTCTTCTCCATGGATTTTAATACCTACTCCGAACTTTTCTTTTGTTTCCTTTACTGCTTGCTCAATATACAGATTGAATAGCATTGGGGAGAAGGTACAACCCTGTCCCACTCCCTTCCCAACCACTGCTTGCCTTTCATGTCCCTCGACTCCCATAACTGCCATCTGCTTTCTGTACAAATTGTAAATAGTCTTTTGCTCCCTGTATTTTACCCCTGCCATCTTCAGAATTTGAAAGAGAGTATTCCAGTCAACATTGTCAAAAGCTTTCTCTAAGTCTACAAATGCTAGAAACATAGGTTTGCCTTACCTTAGTCTAAGATAAATCGTAGGGTCAGTATTGCCTCACGTGTTCCAACATATCTACGGAATCCAAACTGATCTTCCCTGAGGTCGGCTTCTACCAGTTTTTCCATTCGTCTGTAAAGAATTCGCATTAGTATTTTGCAGCTGTGACTTATTAAACTGATAGTTCGGTAATTTCCACATCTGTCAACACCTGCTTTCTTTGGGATTGGAATTATTATATTCTTCTTGAAGTCTGAGGGAATTTCACAATTTCACCTGTCTCATACATCTTGCTCACCAGATGGTAGAGTTTTGTCAGGACTGGCTCTCCCAAAGCTATCAGTACTTCTAATGGAATGTTATCTGCTCCCGGGTCCCTGTTTCGACTTGGGTCTTTCTGTGCTCTGTCGAACTGTTCACGCAGTATAGTAGCTCCTATTTCATCTTCATCTACATCCTCTTCCATTTCCATAATATTGTCCTCAAGAACCTCACCCATGTATAGACCCTCTATATACTACTCCTTCCAACTTTCTACTTTTGCTACTTTGCTTGGAACTGGTTTTGCATCTGAGCTCTTGATATTCATGCAAGTGGTTCTCTTTTCTCCAAAGATCCTTTTAATTTTCCTGTACACAGTATCTTCCTTACCCCTAGTGATATACGCCTCTACATCCTTACATTTGTCCTCTAGCCATTCCTGCTTAGCCATTTTGCACTTCCTGTCGATCTCATTTTTGAGACGTTTGTATTCCTTTTTGCCTGCTCCATTTACTGCATTTTTGTAATTTTTCTCCTTTCATCAATTAAATTCAGTATCTCTTCTGTTACCCAAGGATTTCTGGTACCCCTCATCTTTCTACCTACTTGATCTTCTGCTACCTTCACTATTTCATCTCTCAAAGCTACCCATTTTTCTTCTACTGTATTTCTTTCCCCCCACTCTTGTCAATTGCTCCCTAATGCTCTCCCTGAAACACTCTACAACCTTTGGTTCTGTCAGTTTATCCTGCTCCCATCTCCTTAAATTCACACCTTTTTGCAATTTCTTCAGTTTTAATCTATAGTTCATAACGAATAGATCGTGGCCAGAGTCCACATCTGTCCATGGAAATGTCTTACAATTTAAAGCCTGGTTCCTAAATCTCTGTCTTACCATTGTATAATCTATCTGAAACTTTAGAGTATATCCAGGCTTCTTCCATGTATACAACCTTCTTTTATGATTCTTGAACCAAGTGTTAGCTATGATTAAGTTATGCTCTGCAAAATTCTACCAGGTGGCTTCCTCTTTCATTTCTTAGCCCCAATCTATATTCATCTACTACGTTTCCTTCTCTTCCTTTTCCTACTGTCGAATTCCAGTCACCTTGACTATTAAATTTTCGTCTCCCTTCACAACCTGAATAATTTCTTTTATCTCATCATACATTTCATCAACTTCTTCATCATCTGCAGAGCTAGTTGGCATATAAACTTGTACTACTGTAGTAGGCGTGAGCTTTGTGTCTATCTTGGCCACAATAATGCGTTCACTATGCTGTTTGTAGTAGCTTACCCGCACTCCTATTTTCCTATTCATTATTAAAGCTACTCCTGCATTACCCCTATTTGATTTTGTATTTATAAACCTATATTCACCTGACCAAAAGTCTTGTTCCTGCTGCCACCAAACTTAACGAATTCCCACTATATCTAACTTTAACCTATCCATTTCCATTTTTAAATTTTCGAACCTACCTGGAAACCTACCTATTGGAAATTAATAACTTAATTTTGTCTTTCCGCAGACGTCCTGCAAGCTGTTGTTGAGCAGTGTGTTTCATACAAAAGTGCCTTTTCTCGTTATATTCTTTCACAACAGATAATCATTCACAACACAATAAACGGGTTTATTGTCGTGCATCATGAAGAAGTAATCCTCAGACAATTTCTCCTGGAATTTGCGACATTCAGCATCTAATTTCCTCTTGTTAATGCCAGACATTTTGTGAATAAATTCAACACACAGAGACACTTCCACAAAATTAAGAAACAACTAGCACAGAACTTCATGCAAGAACTGACAACAGAACTAGTTTGTTCAGTGGTACTAGCTGCTGTTGTTGAAGCCAGCAAATTTTGTGGGCAGTTTGTATTTTAAGTGGTGTTGTTGCTTGCTAAAAGCATTTGTGGTCTATCAATGTGTAGCACAGACATAGGCCATAAGTAACATGTGCATTTGACTGCTGTTCTGAAGCAGTAGTGGGGGCAGCTCTGTACTGTGCTACACATGCAAGGCGCTGATGAGGTATCAGCTGCTTCCACAGCATCAGCTGATACAGCAATAGCCATTTGCTGAGGCCAGCTCTTGCCTGTGTAGCGTCCCTTGCCTTTTAAACACCAGCCATCTGCCACCACAGCCTGAGACATGTCACCAGGCAGCGTTCTGTTTAGTCAAGTCTTTAAGGAAGACTTTCACTGGTCTGCATCATGAACTGCAAACTTGTGCTATGCCTAGCTGACCGTCAGCAGGAATACCCGAAAATATGTCCCAGCCAGAGTATAGTGTGAGCACCTTGTCCTGTCCTGTGGATATCGTCCATGTGGAGGATTGAAATCAATCACAGGCCAGATCCAGCCTGCAGGCCACTGGTTGCCCACCCATGGTCTAGATGAATCTGTTTATTTAATTCTCTGACACAAAGTTCTGTGATACTTTCTTTCCCAATTTCATAACTTGGTCCATTTAAGAAATCATTTTTCAAACTGAGGCCCCAGTATTTATTTAAAAATGTAATTTAAAAGCTATATAATCACTGAACCAGTCAGGCCCTCTGCAGGGCAGTCAGCCATTCTGAACACTCAGCTACAGAGGTGAAAAACCTCCTCTTCTAACTTTTCATTGTTATTTCTTATGCTTCTACTAAATTGAGCTATTTGTACAGTCACAGATTTTAATTCTGCATTTGTGTCCAATTCATGTTTCTTACACTTCTACTCTTGTGCTTCTGTTTGTACCCTGAAATCATTTTCCACAGCTTCCACCTTTGATAACAATCCCTTTTCTCCATTGTCAACTATATTATTGAGTCTGTCAACCTTTTTACATTTTCTTCAATTTTGCCATTTATTCCAACAAACCTATCCTCCAACTGATCGAATTTCTAACTGGCTAAATTTATTTTGTGACTGATCTCTGATTTCAATACACTACAGTTTTGCTTCGAGTCCCCAACAATGTTGTTGTTGTTGTGGTCTTCAGTCCTGAGACTGGTTTGATGCAGCTCTCCATGCTACTCTATCCTGTGCAAGCTTCTTCATCTCCCAGTACTTACTGCAACCTACATCCTTCTGAATCTGCTTAGTGTATTCATCTCTTGGTCTCCCTCTACGATTTTTACCCTCCACGCTGCCCTCCAATGCTAAATTTGTGATCCCTTGATGCCTCAGAACATGTCCTACCAACCGATCCCTTCTTCTAGTCAAGTTGTGCCACAAACTTCTCTTCTCCCCAATCCTATTCAATACCTCCTCATTAGTTACGTGATCTACCCACCTTATCTTCAGCATTCTTCTGTAGCACCACATTTCGAAAGCTTCTATTCTCTTCTTGTCCAAACTAGTTATCGTCCATGTTTCACTTCCATACATGGCTACACTCCATACAAATACTTTCAGAAACGACTTCCTGACACTTAAATCTATACTCGATGTTAACAAATTTCTCTTCTTCAGAAACGATTTCCTTGCCATTGCCAGTCTACATTTTATATCCTCTCTACTTCGACCATCATCAGTTATTTTACTCCCTAATTAGCAAAACTCCTTTACTACTTTAAGTGTCTCATTTCCTAATCTAATTCCCTCAGGATCACCCGATTTAATTTGACTACATTCCATTATCCTCATTTTGCTTTTGTTGATGTTCATCTTATATCCTCCTTTCAAGACACTGTCCATTCTGTTCAACTGCTCTTCCAAGACCTTTGCTGTCTCTGACAGAATTACAATGTCATCGGCGAACCTCAAATTTTTTACTTCTTCTCCATGAATTGTAATACTTACTCCGAATTTTTCTTTTGTTTCCTTTACTGCTTGCTCAATATACAGATTGAATAACATCGGGGAGAGGCTACAACCTTGTCTCACTCCTTTCCCAACCACTGCTTCCCTTTCATGCCCCTCGACTCTTATAACTGCCATCTGGTTTCTGTACAAATTATAAATAGCATTTCTCTCCCTGTATTTTACCCCTGCCACCTTCAGAATTCGAAAGAGAGTATTCCAGTCAACATTGTCAAAAGCTTTCTCTAAGTCTACAAATGCTAGAAACGTAGGTTTGCCTTTTCTTAATCTTTCTTCTAAGATAAGTCGTAAGGTTAGTATTGCCTCACGTGTTCCAACATTTCTACGGAATCCAAACTGATCTTCCCCAAGGTCCGCTTCTACCAGTTTTTCCATTCGTCTGCAAATAATTCGCGTTAGTATTTTGCAGCTGTGACTTATTAAACTGATAGTTCGGTTATTTTCACATCTGTCAACACCTGCTTTCTTTGAGATTGGAATTATTATATTCTTCTTGATGTCTGAGGGTATTTCGCCTGTCTCATACATCTTGCTCACCAGATGGTAGAGTTTTGTCATGACTGGCTCTCCCAAGGCCATCAGTAGTTCTAATGGAATGTTGTCTACTCCCGGGGCCTTGTTTCGACTCAGGTCTTTCAATGCTCTGTCAAAATCTTCACGCAGTATCTTATCTCCCATTTCATCTTCATCTACATCCTCTTCCATTTCCATAATATTGTCCTCAAGTACATCGCCCTTGTATAAACCCTCTATATACTCCTTCCACCTTTCTGCCTTCCCTTCTTTGCTTAGAACTGGGTTGTCATCTGAGCTCTTGATATTCATACAAGTGGTTCTCTTCTCTCCAAAGGTCTCTTTAATCTTCCTGTAGGCAGTATCTATCTTACCCCTAGTGAGACAAGCCTCTACATCCTTACATTTTCCTCTAGCCATCCCTGCTTAGCCATTTTGCACTTCCTGTCGATCTCATTTTTGAGACGTTTGTATTCCTTTTTGCCTGCTTCATTTACTGCATTTTTATATTTTCTCCTTTCATCAATTAAATTCAATATTTCTTCTGTTACCCAAGGATTTCTATTAGCCCTCGTCTTTTTACCTACTTGATCGTCTGCTGCCTTCACTACTTCATCCCCCATAGCTACCCATTCTTCTTCTACTGTATTTCCTTCCCCCATTCCTGTCAATTGTTCCCTTATGCTCTCCCTGAAACTCTCTACAACCTCTGGTTCTTTCAGTTTATCCAGGTCCCATCTCCTTAAATTCCCACCTTTTTGCAGTTTCTTCAGTTTCAATCTGCAGTTCATAACCAATAGATTGTGGTCAGAATCCACATCTGCCCCTGGAAATGTCTTACAATTTAAAACCTGGTTCCTAAATCTCTGTCTTACCATTATATAATCTATCTGATACCTTTTAGTATCTCCAGGATTCTTCCAGGTATACAACCTTCTTTTATGATTCTTGAACCAAGTGTTAGCTATGATTAAGTTATGCTCTGTGCAAAATTCTACAAGGCGGCTTCCTCTTTCATTTCTTCCCCCCAATCCACATTCACCTACTATGTTTCCTTCTCTCCCTTTTCCTACTGATGAATTCCAGTCACCCATGAATATTAAATTTTCGTCTCCCTTCACTACCTGAATAATTTCTTTTATCTCGTCATACATTTCATCTATTTCTTCATCATCTGCAGAGCTAGTTGGCATATAAACTTGTACTACTGTAGTAGGCATGGGCTTTGTTGTCTATCTTGGCCACAATAATGCGTTCACTATGCTGTTTGTAGTAGCTAACCTGCACTCCTATTTTTTTATTCATTATTAAACCTACTCCTGCATTACCCCTATTTGATTTTGTATTTATAACCCTCTATTGATCTGACCAAAAGTCTTGTTCCTCCTGCCACCAAACTTCACTAATTCCCACTATATCTAACTTTAATCTGTCCATTTCCCTCTTTGAATTTTCTAACCTATCCCGATTAAGGGATCTGACATTCCACGCTCCGATCCGTTGAATGCCAGTTTTCTTTCTCCTGATAACGACGTCCTCTTGAGTAGTCCCCGCCCGGAGATCCGAATGGGGGACTATTTTACCTCCGGAATATTTTACTCAAGAGGACGCCATCATCATTTAATCATACAGTAAAGCTGCATGTCCTCGGGAAAAATTACGGCTGTAGTTTCCCCTTGCTTTCAGCCGTTCGCAGTACCAGCACAGCAAGGCTGTTTTGGTTAATGTTACAAGGCCAGATCAGTCAATCATCCAGACTGTTGCCCCTGCAAGTACTGAAAAGGCTGCTGCCCCTCTTCAGGAACCACATGTTTGTCTGGCCTCTCAACAGATACCCCGCCATTGTGGTTGCACCTACGGTACGGCCATCTGTATCGCTGAGGCACGCAAGCCTCCCCACCAACGGCAAGGTCCATGGTTCATGGGGGGGGGCCAACAATACTGGCAAATTTTCATTCTGTATTCCCAAAATTTGTTTCTGATTCCTACTTGCATACATTCAAAGCATTTAAAATTAATGATAGTGGATTTCCAAATATAGTCCTACCCTTTGTATTTTAGGACTGCCTGAATCTTTTCATACAAATCCTTCGCCCTCTGGCCCACAATCATTCAATTACGTTAAAACCATATCAGCCATGACTGATAACTTTATTTATCTTAACCTTGCCTGCTGTATGCCATTTCTATCACACTACACCCTGTGTAATGTGATCTGCTTTCTGTTACGACTGCAAGGTGGAAATGCCTTCCAAGGCATGAAGATGTCTCCCATGATGTGAAGCTGCTGTCCACTATGTGAAGACATTGCCAACTGCTGTGCCACATTAGGATGTGAAGCCACCCATCATGGACTGTTCAAGATGTGAAGTAATGAAATTTATGTGCCTGATACCTCGTGAGAAGACTTGGGCACATCACTGTCTGTCTCTGCCACCATTCTCTGCCAATGTGACATGTAGCTGCCATCATCCACTACTCAGCAAAGCAAAACCACCCTTCATGGACTGCCCCCTTTGACGTGGAGCACTGTGTTGTATGCTCTGGTGCACATGGGTGGATTCATATTAATTGCTATTTGTCACTGCTCCCTCTGCCCCCTCTGCTCCCCCCCTCACAAATACTACTATTGCAGCATGTAGCCACCATCTGCCACCATGCCATGATGCAAGGGATACGAGGCTTGACCGGATTCATTGCTGCTCACCATTTGTGGTGTCCACTGCAATCCTTTACTGCTTACATTGGACCTATGCTTCTCTTTACACCACTGCAGATGTGCTTTCACACCTAACTGGCACAACTGCACTACCCATGCTGCTGATTCTGCTCTTTATAACGCTCTTGAGCCTACATGCTAACTGTCTATTCTGCTAAAGACATTGACTGTTCACTTAGTGGGACAACCAGTCTGGAAACAAAATAACAAATACAGCCCCCCCCCCAGGACAGAAACTTGAATCACACCTTAAAACACACTTGTTAACTTAGGAAGTAGTTTGAGGTGCTTCTGATGAACACTCATCAGTTAATATAGAGCAAGGAAAGTCAAATGGGGTTCAGAATAAAGACACTTTGACTGTCACAATTTTATCAGTATATTGTTCAAATATTCATAATAAAGTTCCTGAAATTACTGCCCTCCAGGAAAGCTCTCACATTCGCGTTATTCTTGAGACTAAGAGCTGTCTGAACCCAAAGTGGAAAGCTCTGAGATATTTAGTGAGACATGGAACATACATGGGAAAGACCATTAGAGTTCATAGGAGTTGCAGTTGACAAAAATATTATGTCTATTGAGGTCAAAGTTGTGTGTGACAGTGAAGTCATCTGGTTGCATATAAAAGGTGTAGGTGAAAGCAAGTTAATTGTTGGATGTTTTTACCGGCCACTCAATTTTGCTGTGACAGTTTTTATTTATTTATCTATTTTTTATTTTACTTGCGTAGTTCTCTAGGACCAAATTGAGGAGCAAACCTCCAAGGTCATGGAACGTGTCAGCACATGAAACTACAACATAAAAGTAATAACAGATAAAATAAAGTGTTTATGAACCCAAAAAAAAGACAAGACATAAATTTATGTAAACACAATCAACAATATAAAACAGGAATCAGCTTATTTTTCAAAGACCTCCATGACAGAATAGAAGGACTTATCTATGAGAAAACTCTTCAACTTTGATTTGAAAGCACATGGATTACTGGTAAAATTTTTGAATTCTCATGATAGCTTATTGAAAATGGATGCAGCAGTATACTGCACACCTTTCTGCCCAAGAGTTAAGGAAGTGCGATCCAAATGCGAACTGAATTTCTGCCTAGTATTAACTGAGTGAAAACTGCTAATTCTTGTGAATAAGCTGATATTGTCAACAAGAAATGACAGCAAAGAATATATATATTGAGAGACAAATGTCAGAAATCCAGACTAATGAACAGGGGTCAACAGCAGGTTCATGAATTTACAGCACTTGCTGACCAAACTAGCCATTTATGAGCCAAAAATATCCTTTGAGAATGGGAAGAGATACCCCAAAATAGAATACCGTGCATCATAGGCAAATGAAAATAAGCAAAGTAGACTACTTTTTGTGTCTAACTATCACTTACTTCAGGTACCTTTTGAGTAATAAAAATGGCAGCATTAAGTCTTTGAACGAGATTCTGAATGTGGGTTTGCCACAACAGTTTACTATCTATCTAAATGTCTAGAAATTTGAACTGTTCAGTTTAACTAATAATATGCCCGTTCTGTGAAATTAAAACCTCAGGTTTTGTTGAATTGTGTTGTAGAACCTGTAAAAACTGTGTATTACTGTGATTTAGCCATAGTTTATTTTCTACAAATCATGAACTTATGTCATGAACTGCATTATTTGAAACATTGCCAATGTCACACTAAACATTCTGTAGTACCAAGCTATGGTCATCAGCAAACAGAAGTATTTTAGAATCACCTGTAATACTAAAGTTCATATCATTTATGTAAGTGAGGAACAGGAGAAGCCCCTGCACTGATCCCTGGGCCCCCCCCCCACCCCCCCACCCACCACCCCCACCCCCCATTTAACCATGCCCCACTCATACCAAACATCATGGACATTCTCAACATTGTACTGTCTGTAGTTACAGGAAGAGATGAATCAATTGTGAGCTACTCCCCATATTCCACAATAGCCCAACTACTGGAGCAATATTTTGTGATCAGCACAATCAAACGCCTTAGTTAAATCAAAAATGGTGCCTATCATTCGAAACCTATTGTTTAATCCATCTGGTATCTCACAGAGAAAAGAGAATATAGCTTTTTCAATTGTTAAACCACTCCTAAAACTGAACTGTACATTTGACAGAAAATTATGTGAAATAAAATTGTCAATTATTCTTACATATACAGCCCTTTCAATAACACTGATGGCATAGAAATAGGTCTAAAATTGTCTACATTATCCTTTTCCCCCCTTTTATAAAGTGATTTTACTAGTGAGTACTTAAATCATTCATGAAACAGACCATTCTTAAAGGAAAAATTACAAATATGGCTAAATACAAGGCTAACATGTGCAGCACAGTGCTTTAATATTCTTATAATTAGTCCATCATATCCATGAGAGTCCTTAGTCTTCAGTGATTTAATTATTGTCTCAATCTCCCCATTATCAGTATCACAGAAGAGTATTTCAGACATCATTTTCCAAGAGAGTTTTTATTTAATTCACCAGTAATGCTCAGAAAGTGGTTGTTAAATACTGTACAAATATCTGACTTATCAGTAACATAAATATTTTTAAATATGAACTGACTTTATATTGTCAACCTTGTACTGCTGACCAGACACTTCCTTCATGACTGACCCTATGGCTTTAATTTTATCCTGTGAATTAGCTATTCTATTTGCATACCACATACTCTTTGCCTTCCTAATAACATTTTTAAGCACCTTACGATACTCTTTACAATGAGCTACTTTAGCTCAATTGTGACTACTTCCAACATTTTTATATAATTCCCACATTGTTCTACATGATATCCTTATCACACTAGTCAGCCCCAAGTTGCCTTTTACTGCTAGTAAAATGTTTAGAATGTTATAATGGAAAGCAACTTTCAAAGACGATAAGAAATGTGATAAGGAAAGCATTATATCTATCATCTGTGTTATTGGCACTATAAACATCCTGCCACTCTTGTTCCTTAATGAGGTTTAAAGAACTGTCTATTACCATTGGATTAGTTTCTCTACATAGTCTGTAATTATGTATAACCTTCATTTGAGTACAAAAACCTTTTAGTGTTAAAATCTGTGCATAATGGTCTGGAAGATCATTCACACTTTTGCCAACAGAGTGTCCATCTCATAATGAAGAATGAATAAAAATATGGTCTATGGCTGTGCTTCTGTTCTCCTGCACCCTGGTTAGAAAAACCACAGTCTGCATCAGATCATATTAATTTAGGAGATCTTCCAACATCCTTTTTCTTGCACAATCGAATACAAAATTAATATTGAAAGTCAACACGTACAACTAATTTTTTGTACTTCCTGTAAAGTGAACCAAGAAACTTCTCTAACTTGAGAAGAAATGCTCTGAAGTCAGAGTTAGGGGACCTATAAATAACAACAATGAGAAGTTTAATTTCAGTAAATTAACTACCCTTGCACATAAATTAACAACCCCTGCACATCATACAAATACCTGTTTAGTGCAGTGCCGTAATACGTCTATGGACTCAAATGGAATACTGTTTTTTATGTACACTGTCACTTCCCCACTCTGCAAAGAACTCCTTGAAAAACAGTCAGCTTATCTGTATCCTGGTAAAGGAAGCCTCTGAATTGTCAAATTATTTAATTGTTGCTCTGATTCACCAATAATGTCAGAGTCAACATCTATAAGTAGTTCACAAACTTTATCTATAATACCTCTTACATATTTAAAAACAAAGATGATGTGACGTACCATACGAAAGCGCAGCGCTTTCGTATGGTAAGTCACATCATCTTTGTTTTTAAATGTATTTTTCCCGCGTGGAATATTTCCCTCAATTATATTGATACCTCTTACATATTTTGATGAAGCATGCTAATTCCTTCACTACCTGGATACCTAACCTCATTTGAAGGCGATTCATTTGCTAGAGGAACTTCCTTTAAGCAGGAATACCTATCAGCTGACTTCAGTCTACAAAAAGGTGCATCTTTAACACCAACTACTACAGGAATTTTCCCACAAGTGATCCCACCACCACCCACTACATTGTCACCTATCAGGTTTGCCAGTCTCCCCATCCCGTACCTACTGAGGTGCAGGCCATGCCTAGTGAAACCTAATCTATTGATAGACTCAACTGGCTCCACTGCAGTGTGAGCCATGCCCTCTGCCATCAGTGCCTTCTCCTGTCCCATGTTAACACCCCTAACAGCAGCATTAAGATAAGGCCAATCATGATGCTGAAACGGTTGTACAAAGTGATCATTAGCGCCACCAGTTTGAGTAGCTATATTTTCCAGTCACCACCTACATTATACTCCCCATCCATATCAAGTCTATTCTTAGCTCCACCCATAATCACTACCTGTACCTTTTTCATAAAATGCCAATTCTGCTCTAGGCTTCACTATGCCGGTGACCTGGTATTCACTCCCCAATACTTCCTGCAATTGCTGGTCCACACCTCTGCCATGCAAACTACCTAGCAGAAGATCCTTCTTCTTTCTGTTAGAATGTGCAACTGACTGCTGAGGACTGTTGCATGTGTCCTACACCTGCAGTTATAAGAGGCTACTCCCTACTAAACTTTGACAGTTGGTCAAATCTATTGGTTATATGCAAAGTCTACAGTCAATAGCACGTAAATATCCAGATCATGCAACAGTAGTTGCAGGTGACTTTAAACTGTTGAGTGTAAACTGGGATGTCTATGGAATCATTATGGGAGGTACAGATAGACAGTCATGCAAAATATTTTTAAACACATTTTCTGAAAATTGTCTTGAGCAGCTAGTTTGGCAGCCCACTTGCAATGGAAATATATTAGACCTTGTAGCTACAAATAGGCTGGATCTTATCTACAGTGTCAGTATGCAAATGGGGATTAGCAATCATGATGTCATTATAGCAACTATGGCTGCGAAAGTTAATAAACCAATCAAGAAGGCTAGGAGAGTGTCTCTGCAAAGCAGAGCAGATAAGCAGTTATTAGCATCTCACTTACACAGTGAATTGTCATTACTTAGTTCCAGAAAGATGGATGTAGAGGAATTATGGGCAAAATTTAGGCAGATTGTAAATTGTGGTGTGGAGATTTATGTGCCTAGTAAAACATCGAAAAGACCCACTATGGTTTAATAACAAAATTTGGCAGATGTTGAGGAAGCGGAGGCTGTTGCACTCTTAGTTCAAAAGAGAGCACACAGATGATGACAAGCAAAGGTTAGTAGAGATTTGTACATCTGTGAAAAGATCTATATGCAAAGCATACAACAACACCAACATCACACCTTAGCAAAAGATCTGGCAGAAAACTGAGAAAATTCTGGTCTTACAGAAAATTTCTAAGTGGGTCTATGGGTTCCATTCTGTTCCTTGTTGTCCAGTCTGGTGTGGCAGCTGAAGATAGCAAAATGAAACCCAAAGTTTTAAATTTCACATTCAAGAAATTGTTCACTCGAGAACTGTAGAAACATACTTTCATTTGACCATTGGACAGACTCACATATGGATGACATAGTAACGAGCATACCTAGCATAGAGAAACAACTGAAACATTTGAAATCAAATAAATCATCAGGTCTGGATGGAATCCCAGTCCAAGTCTATGGCATAGGCCCATCACCTAGAGTGCATTTATTGTGAAACTCACACCCAGCACAAAGTCCAAGTGATTGGAAAAAAGTGCAGGTGACTCCAGTATATAAGAAGGGTAAAACAATGGACCCACAAAATTACAGACCAATATCCATAATTTCAGTTTCTTGCAGAACCCTTGAACATATTCTCAGTCTGAATGTAATAAATTTCATTGAGACCTAGAAGCTTATGTCCACAAATCAACAGAGTTTTACAATGCATCACTCATGCAAACTCAGCTTGCCCTTTTCTTGCATGATATACTGTGAAGTATGGATGAATAGCAACAGGCAGATCCTGTATTTCTAGATTTCTTGAAAGCATTTGACATAGTGTTCCATTGCAGCAATTAATGAAGGTACAAGCATATAGAATAAGTTCACAGATATGTGAATGGCTTGAAGACTTATTACATGATAGAGCCCAGTATGTTGTCCTCAATAGTGAGTGTTCATCAGAGACAAGGGTACCCTTATGACTGCCCCACGGAAGTGCAACAGGACCACTTTTGTTTTCTATTTACATATATGATTTGGCGGATGGGCTGGGTAGCAATCTGCAGTTGTTTGCTGATGATGTCATGGTGTAAGGTAATGTGTCAAAGTTGAGTGACTGAAGAAAGATACAAGATGACTAAGACAAAATTTCCAGCTGATGTGATGAATGGTAGCTACACCTAAATGTGAATAAAAATAAGTTAATGCAGATGAGTAGAAAGATCACACCTGCTTGATACAGTCAAGTTGTTTAAATATCTGGGCATAGCATTGCAAAGCAATACGAGATGGAATGAGCATGTGAGAATTGTGATAGGAAAGGCAAATGGTTGACATCAGTTTGTTGGGAGGATTATAGGAAAGACTGGTGCACCTGTAAAGGAGACAGCAATAGGACACTGGTGCAACCTACTTGCCCATTTAGGATCCATACTAGGTCAAATTGAAGGAAGACATTGAAGAAATTCATAGGCAAGCTGCTAGATTTGTTACCAGTAGATTTGAATAACATGTAAGTGTCACGCAGATATTTCAGGAATTCAAATGGGAGTCCCTGGATGGAAGGCAATATTCTTTTTGAGAAATACTGTTGAGAAAATTTAAAGAACTGCCATTTGAAGGTGACTGCCGAATAATTATACTGCTGCCAACATACATTGTACATAAGGACGAAGAAGATAGGACATGTGAAATTGGGGCTAGTGTAGTACCTATGTAGATGTACCTGTGGAGCTAATTATTCACCATTTTGAGAAAATAGCCTCTGTATTTAAACAAATAAAAATGGCTGAATAAATCCTGTCAGATTCATGATGTTGATAAAATCAGAGTGTCGTATTTGGTACCAAATAAATATTTACAGAAAACTTTTCACAAATGTTTGAATGATATCCTCACATATATTGTGTTTTCAAATAAAATGTACAATTAGACAATAATTAGTGTACATAGTGCAAGTGGAGCATTAAATACAGAAACATGTGCAAGAAGAGTTCATTTAACTGCATAGTAATTCATGAAAACCAACAGCAAACATTCAAAGACCTAGAGTGCATTTTCCCACTATCAGTCATGATGAAAAGTTAAAGTCTGTTATTCTGAATACCCACAAATATAAGTATCAGCTGCAGCAATCATTACTGTTCTTGTCTGCCACAAATGTCATTAATGTTAAAGTTTATACAGTTGTGCAAAATTTATCACCAAAAACACAGCCAAATAATTTAAGTCTAGTGAAAAATTTAAAGTCTGTAACTTGCATTCACGAAATTATTCCAGGACTCTGAAAACTTAATGTGTTTAACTTTATTTGAAGTCCAATAATAATAATTTATCACATGGCCATACAGCCACATGATAGACTGACCAACAATGTCTGACTAATGCACAAAGACCACATGCATTACTCACCTTTAAATATTTTCTGTGATGTCACTCACTACTGTATCCAAGCTAGATCAATTTAAAACCAGTTGCGCATACATATAACATACATATAACACACACATATAACACACTAACATACTACATATAACATACTAGGTTACAATTAAAATTATTGTGGACTGCCTTATGGCCGATTAAATACTTTCTGTGATGTCACTCACTACTGTATCCAAGCTAGATCAATTTAAAACCAGTTGTGCATACATATAACACACACATATAACACACTAACATACTACATATAACATACTAGGTTACAATTAAAATTATTGTGGACTGCCTTATGGCCGAGCTACATTCCCATCGAGCGCCACCTATCTGCAGCCTCTGTCCATTTCCTCAATGCTCACTACACCATGGATTCATATAACTGATTTGCCTAGATGGGCAATGGATGCACCTTCTCCGGTGCAGCTGCACAAGTATGTCTGACCTGTGGGAATCTCAGAGTAGTGAGCATGGAGGTAATCTTCAGGGATTTCTGATAGGTGGTGCTTGGTGGGAATGTGATCAGCCATGAGGCATGCTGAGATAGTCCATGCAGTTGTGCTAACACTGTGTCCCAAATGGCACAGTGGTTAACACACTTGCTTAGAAACCAGGTGACCCTGGGTTCAAAACCTGGTCTGGTACACATTTGCACTCATTGCTGTTGATTCTGCATAATGTCCCAATGCAGCTGACATCAGTACTCCCTTCTCTTTCCTTGCCTTTCTCCCCCATCACCATCAGTTTACACATAATGTATTGCAGCTGCGGATTCTGCATGGTATCTGTTCTTTTGGACAGGTCCAAAAGAACAGACACCATGCATTTGTATAATTTTATATGGGTTGGTTTGAAATTATGAAGACTGCACTTGTGGATGTTATAGAAGCAAAATACATTGCATCAGGGAAGCCATTTGGGTTAAGCATGTACAGAATATAAAGTAATATTTCCAAAGTGAAGCTGACAATTTGGGAAACAGAAATGAGGATACTGAAGAAGCTAGTGAGATGTTAATGTATTTGCAGAAAATGAATTATTTGGATGAAAAATATTCAGTAGCAGTGAGTTAAGTTGTAATAGGCTCTGTGCTTCAGCTGTGGTGATAGATGTAAGTGCTTATTTTTGTACACATGATTGGCTATGCCAAGAGGACGCTGTGCTTGTGTGATGTTTTAGTCATTATTTTTTCAGACAAGGACCAGAGCAGATTCTTTTTTATACTCTTGATCACAAGTAGCTAGGACAGCTATGACTAAATGTTGTCATACATGTTGTCACTACAGTGCTTGCAAGGGAATGGTAAAAGACAGTAAAGCATTGCAAGTGAAGTGACATCCAAGAAAGCACATGCATTATGAGATTCCAGTAGTCTCTATCGGCACCCCTGACTTTGAAAAAATTGTATGTGAAGTGATAGTAAGCAGAATTACTAGAAAGAATTCTTTCATAAGAAGTGTCTAGGTGTTAAGGATATCAGTGCATTGAAAAAAATGAAATAAACCCACATGGATATAATACTGAGCAAAGTATGTAATACATGTTTCTCTTTCAGTATATTTATATTTGCTTACCAGTAGTTTGTCAGCATATGCCTCTAAGTTAATTTGTAGTCTTTGGTTTTGTGTTTTTGGTTTACTATATTTTTTTGTTGTAGGGGTTAAATGGTTGACATTTGTTGCAGTTGTACTGGATACTTCAGACATTTCTTCATTATTTCTGATAGGGACTGGAAGTACATAGGATCAATTTTCTTGTATTTGCTAAGTTTGAGCAATACCTTAAAATTGGTAGCAACTTTTGAAGGCAAGCATCTGTTTATGTAGTAAGTCAGTCAGTCAGTCAGGTGCTTAGCTGTTGCCTGTTCACATCTCCACAACTGCAGGTTATATATTTGGCTTTTTTGTGTTTTCCAAGTAGTACATTACTTAAATTTTGTCCATGTTTTTCTATTTATGAGTTTTAATCTCACATTTTGCAAGTGTAAATTCATTCAATCTCTCATGCAGTAGTTGCCAATGTGTTTTGTTTCAAAGACAAGTGCCTGTTTGTTCAGTAAGCCAGTCAGTCAGGCCCTCAGCTGTCGCCTGTTCACATCTCCAGAGTGGCAAGTTATGTTTTTAACTTTTCCTGTGTTTTTTTAGTAGTATATTTATTTTCTGTTTGTGGTGTTTAATCTCAGGTTTTCAACAGTAAGTGTAAATTCAGGCAATCTGTAACACAGTTTTCATTTCTTCTGAACAGCTCATTAATGCCTCAGTGTCCATTGGTGCACCTCATGAGAGTAACAGCTTATGTACCTAAGTTTCTGTCTGTATTTATTGTCCACTTCTTGAGTTAGTCTTGCTAGGATGGATAGCATGTTTGCATGCCGTGTTCGAAGCAGAAGGAGCTGGCAGCAGTTGATGAACAGCTGATGCACTTTTAGCTATGCTCTGCTATCTTCAGGCTGCTGCCTTGGGGTGTAATAATGGCAGAGAATCTGGTGCATTGCATGGGACCCCCCAGGTGTGGCTTGTTTCACCCACAGGCCATGCTGCCAAGGCACCTCTTTGTGTACTCAATGTGGAGGATTTGCACTCACATCAGGTTGAGTGGCAGTTGATATTGTGTTCACGTCACTCAAAGCAGAGGGCCAATGTGGAGGCTGGCCATCTGGCCTCACCTATTCACACTGTTGAGTGAGCAGGTGGCCATTCCTTCAGCAGGGTCCAAGCAGGCAGATATGAGCAGGGGTTTTTTAGTTATCAGGAGCTCCAGTGCTAGGCATGTTATGGAGCCCTTTAGGAAAATAGTGTTCAGAGTTGGAAGGAAACCTAATGTGCACTTGGTATGTCTGCTGGGGGTCTCATCTGAAGTGTGGAGGAGGCCTTGCCTGCAGCTATCAAGTGTACAGGGTGCAGTCATCTACAAGTTGTGGCTCATATTGGCACCATTGACACCTGTTGCATGGGTTCTGAGACCATTCTCAGTTTATACTGGAAGCTAGCAGACGTGGTGAAGACTGCTGGCCTCATAATCGGTGCACAAGCAGAGGTCACAGTTTGCATCATTATTCTCAGAGCTGATGGGGGTCCTTTGGATTGGAGCTGTGGGGAAAGTCTCAACCCAATGCTTTGTCAACTCTATAATGGTCTTGGCTACAGATTTCTCTACCTGTATTGTTAGGTGGAGAATCATAGTACTCCTCTTGATAGGTCAGGGGCACACTGCACAAATGAATCAGCTACTTGGGTAGCAGAGTACTGTTGAGTGCACATGAGGGTTTTAAGGTGGTGAGTCTTGGAACATATATCAGAAAGACAGATTATATGCCATAGAAGGGGGAGTGTTCACTGCAGTTGAGAAAAATATTATCTCTATTGAGGTCAAAATTGAGTATGACTGTGAAGTCACTTGGTTGCGTACAACAGGTCTAGGTGAAACTGAAGTAATTGTTGGATGTTTTTACCAGCCAATTCTAGAGTTATTCTAGGGTTATTCAAAGAAAGTCTTCGATCACTATTGTGTAAATACCTCAGATAATGTAATACTAGTTGAAGATGACTTTAACCTACTGATTATGGACTGGGACATCTTTGGATTTGTTGCAGGGGGTACAGACAGGCACTCTTGCAAAGTGCTTTTGAACATGTTTTCTGAAAATTGTCTTGAGCAGCTGGATTGGCAGCACACACACAGTGGAAATATCTTAGACCTTGTAGATGCAAACAGGCTGAACCTTATTGATGACATCACTAAAGAGATGGGGATTAGTGATCATGATGTCATCATATCGACTACAATTACAAAACCTAATATATCAGCCAAAAAGGAAAGGAGAGTGTTTCTGCTGGAAAGAGAAGATAAGCAGTTGCTAGCATTTCACTTAGACAGTGAATTGACAGCACTTAGATCCAGTATGATGGACGCAGAGAAATTATGGGAAAATTCAAAACAGATTGTAAATTGTGGTATGGAGAAGTAAGTGTGTAGTGGGTAGATTAAGGATGGAAAAGATGTATCATGGTTTAACAGTGAAATTTGCAAAATGCTGAAGAAGCAAAGGATGTTGCACTGTTGATTCAAAAGATAATGCACAAATGATGACAGGCAAATGTTGTAGAGATCTGTGTCTCTTTGAGAAGATCTTTGTGCAAAGCATACAATAACTACCATCATCATACCTCAGCAAAAGATCTCTCCAAGAACCTTAGAAAATTCTGCTCCTATATAAAATTGCTAAGCATGTCTTAAGACTTCCATCCAGTCACTCATTAATCGGTCTGATGTGGCAGTTGAAGATTGCCAAATGAAAGTTGAAGTTTTAAATCTCACATCTAAGAAATCATTCTCTCAGGAGAATTATTGAGATGTATTGTCATTTGACCACCGAACAGGCTCTAAACAAATGACACAGTAGTAAGCATCCCTGATGTAGAGGAACTTTTGAAAGAATTGAAAAGAAATAAGTTGTCAGGTTGGGATGGAATCCTAATTCAGTTTTACAATGAGTACTCTATGACACTGGTTCCATACTTAGTGTGCATTTATCATGAAACTCTGACGCAACACAAAGTCCCAAGTGATTGGGAAAAAGTGTGTGTGACTCCTGTATAAGGTGGGTAAAAGAAAGAAAATGCAAAATTACAGACCAATATTCTTAAGATCAGTTTGCTACAGAATTCTTGAACATATTCTCAGTTTGAATACAATAAATTTCCTAGAGACCTAAAAGCTTCTGTCCATGAATCAGCATGGTTTTATAAAGCACTGCTCATCTAAAACTCAGCGTCCCCTTTTCTCACATGTAATACTGTGGCCTATGGATGAATGGCAAAAGGCAGATTCCATATTTCTAGATTCCCAAAAAACATTTGACATAATGCCCCACTGCAGACCCCAGGAGAGTGTGAGAGGACCACTGTTTCAGTTTTACAATGAGTACTCTATGACACTGGTTCCATACTTAGTGTGCATTTATCATGAAACTCTGACGCAACACAAAGTCCCAAGTGATTGGGAAAAAGTGTGTGTGACTCCTGTATAAGGTGGGTAAAAGAAAGAAAATGCAAAATTACAGACCAATATTCTTAAGATCAGTTTGCTACAGAATTCTTGAACATATTCTCAGTTTGAATACAATAAATTTCCTAGAGACCTAAAAGCTTCTGTCCATGAATCAGCATGGTTTTATAAAGCACTGCTCATCTAAAACTCAGCGTCCCCTTTTCTCACATGTAATACTGTGGCCTATGGATGAATGGCAAAAGGCAGATTCCATATTTCTAGATTCCCAAAAAACATTTGACATAATGCCCCACTGCAGACCCCAGGAGAGTGTGAGAGGACCACTGTTGTTTTCTGTATATTGAGGTAATCTGGCAGACAGGGTTGTCAGCAGTCTGCAGTTTTTTGCTGATGATGCTGCATTGTATAGGGAGGTATTAAGAATGAGTGATTTAGGAGTATACAAGATGACTTAGACAAAACTGCCAGTTGCTGTGATGAGTGGCAGTTAGCTCTAAATTTAGATGAGCAGGAAGAACAAACCTGTAATGTTCCAATACATCACTTGTGTCCACCTTGACACAGTTATGTCATTTAAATATCTGGGCATAACTTTACAAAGCAATATGAAATGGAATGAGGCTGTGAGAGTTGCAGTAAGGAAGGTAAAGGGTCGACTTTGGTTTATCGGGAGAAATTTGGGAAAATGTGGTTCATCATTAAAGAAGACTGCATATATGATACTGGTGCAACCTATTCTTGAGTACTGCTCAGTTGTTTGGAATCTGCACCAGGTTGGAGTAAAGGGAGACATAGAAGTGATTCAGGGCGCTGATAACTGCGCAGTTGAGCGCCCCACAATCCAAATATCATCATCATCATCAAATGGGAATCTCTGGAAGGAAGGTGGCATTATTTTCAAGGAACAATATTGAGCAAATTTAGAGAATGGACATTTGAAGCAGTCAACAGAACAATTCTAATGTGACCAACACACTTTTGTCTAAGGACCATGAAGATAAGATACAAAAAATTTGGGCTCGTATGGAGGCATATAGATAGACACTTTTTCCTCACTCTGTTTGTGAGTGTAACAGGAAGAAAATGGCTAGTGGTTGTACAGGATGCCCTCCACCATGCCTATAGTGGCTTGTGGTGTATGTTTATTGATGTAGATGTGATGTAGTACATGTTTGTACACGGACAGAATATAATATTTGTAAGGAGTGAAGAAATGTTTTCTTAATTTGCACACTGTACTTAGTGTAGTTATTATATATAGATGCTATATGCCACTTGAGGATAATATAAACATAATTATTGCATTTTGGTTAGTATATTTGCATAACAAGAAAGTAATATTTTTAATTTCAACTGTGCTGGCTGCGTATCAAAAGAAGTACAAACATTCAATTAAATGAGAGCATTTGTGTATATAAAAGATATAATACAGCACATGAGATCATATTCATTTGTATCAACAATGTTGGAAAGAACTGTGGCTGTGTCATCAGTGCAGGAGTATACAAGTGGCTACTAGCACTGTACACCACTGTCACGTCTGTTTGCATTGTTTTGAATGAACTTTCGCTGACTGTTGGCTTTATCTTGAACACACTGATTGTTAATTTTAGAATTATTCTTTATAGTATCTTTCATGTAAATATTTGTAGAAAAGTTTCTATGAAGTTGTGTGCCCAAAAATTATTAATAAAAAAAATGTCTAGTTGTATTGCAGTGCTTCAGTTGTTAACCAACTGACAAGTCCTCAAAACTCAAGTGATAGGTACTACAAATCATCTTTTTTGGCACCCTTGGAGGATGGTCTGCTTATTTTGGATGATAAGAGGGTGTTACTAGCATAGTAGCTGGTACTGCCAAAACACATGTTTAACCTTTTGGCGATTGACACAAAACTAAAATGTGATATGCATAATACTTATAGATACTTTGTAGACATGTTTCTCAAAATAAGCACAAGAAAATATTGCAAACCACACTAATACATCACACAAAATTATAAAATTCCTCTTAAATCTTGTACACACTTCTTAATATAAAATAGCTGTATGAGAATAATGAACTGAAGACATTGTTGTAGGAAAGGAAGAGGGAATAGAGGAAGTAGATGTAGATGAGATGGGATATGTGACACTGTGAGAAAAGCTTGACAGAGCACTGACATATCTAAGTTGTACAAATTCCCTGGAATAGATGACAGTCCTTTAGATTTACTAAGCCTGTTCAGAAAATCCCGAAACTATTGTGTCTAGTATGCAGCATATATGAGGCAGCTGAAATGCCCTTACACTTCAAGATAAATGTGATAGTTTCAATTACAAACAAGGCAGGTGCTGACAGGTGTGAATATTACCAGAGAATGAGATTAGTAAAGTGTGTTTACAAAATACTGACATGAAGTATCAACAGCAGATTGGGAGAAATGGTAGAGGCTGATCTTGGGGAGATCTGTCTGGGTTCTGGAGAATTGAAAAACACACAAAGTAATACTGATCCAAACATTGGGCTCTGGAGAAATGTAAAAACACACAAAGCAATACTGATCCAAACATTTCACTTAGAAGGCAGACTGAAGAAAGGCAAATCACTGTTGGTAGTAGTTGTAGATGTAGAGATGGCTTTTTACAGTGTTGAGTGGAATACACTCTTTGAAATTCTGAGGGTAGCAGGTATAAAGGTAACACAGATAAAAAACAGGGAACAAAATGTTATCTGCAACCTGTACAGAAACCAGATGGTAGTTTAAAAGACAAGGGCATGTTGAGGAGGTTGAGAAGAGAGTGTCATAGGATGGAGGCCTATCCCATATGTTATTCACTCTTTACAATAAGTGATCTGTGAAGGAAACCAAGAAGACATTTAGAAATGGAATTAAAGTTCAAGGATAAAAATTTAAAACGTTGAGATTTTCCAGTGACTTAGTAATTCTGTCAGAGAGGGAAAAGGCCTTTAAAGGGTAGATGAATGGATTTTAGAGTGTCCTGAAAATAAGTAAGATGAACGTCAACAAAAGTAAAACAAGGATAATGTAATGCAGTTGAATTAAACCTCAAGCGGGTATGCCTTTTTTTTGTAACATGAGCAGTTGCGCAGCTTACTTTGTATACCTGTAAAGAATAACTGTTGTTATGTTACCAAGGTAAACATGTATGAGCAAAATCACTGTTTAATCTTAGTTTAATTAAAAGGTGATAAAAGGAACTTACATTATATGAGCTTTATTGCTGTTTAATTAAACAACAATAAAACAGACTTTCCTTAGATCACTCTGTTGCCACATGCAAGTGTTACACTGTACTAATGACCTACATGGTGCATAAAAAAGACAGTGCAGTTGCATCAAAACCCTGCCAATTGCTTATTTGATTACTAATTATCTCATAGATAACTGACTATGTGTGGGATTGTGCTGCTAGTTTGGAATCTGTCTCATTTTCTTGCACAGATTGTAAATTTTTTCTCACCAACTCACTGTTTATTTTATAGTATTTCTGCTCACTTGGAGGTATGAAAAAACAGCTTATCACTATGATAGCTGAAACAGTACTGATGGAATAGGTACAAGTTCCCAATTGTAAAACAAGAATGGAGTGCTAGAAGACAGTAATTTTTGTGGCTAGCACACTTTAAACATAGGCTCACCAGGTCCAGGGTTAAATCATTTATTTCTGAGGGAATTATTCAAGTAAATGATACACTAGCCCACCCATCTAGCCACGCTGTCTAATGCACTGCTTCCCGAGTGGGAAGGGTTACCGTTCCCCAGCACAAATCCGACCAGTGGTTTAGTGTTGAGATTCGGTGGATCAGACAGTCTGTGGATGGTTTTTTATTCTACCATGCAAACATTTGGGGCTACACTCATCTGGTATGAGACGTTCCTGGGTGGGATCCACTGGGGGCTGAACTGTATAATAACCCTGGCTTCAGTGTGTGGTGGCAATGGGGGTGACTGGACTGCTGTAGCCTGTTGTGAGGCTGTGAACCACTGAGAGATGCAGTGGGACGAAGCCTCTCTGTGTTACTAGGTCTGTGGTGTAATACAATATCTTACAATACAAATGAGACACTAAAAGTAGTTGATAAGTTTTGTCCTTTGGGCAACAAAGTACTTAACAGTGGTTAAAGAAGGTAGGATATGAACTGCAGAGTGTCAATAATGAGAAAAGCATTGCTGAAAAAGATATATTTGTGATACCAAATGTAAGTTTAAATACTAGGAAGGCTTTTCTTGAAGGTATTTCTCTGGTTGGTGGGCATGTAGCCTTGTACAAAATTGACATGATAAACAGTTGAGACAAGGAAAGAATATAAAATTTTGAAATTTAGTGCTGCAGGAGTATGCTGAAGATTGGATGCATGAATCAGATAACTAATGTGGAGGTGCTGAATCTCACTGGGGAGAAAAGAAATTTATGACACAACTTGACTAAAGGAAGGGGTCAGTTGACAAGATACATCTTGAGGCATCAAGAAATTGTCAATTTGCTGGAAATTATAGATGGAGACTAGAGGTTGACTGCAGTAAGCAGGTTCAGATACATGTACAATTCATGTAGCTATGCAGAAATGAAGTGGCTTTTGCAGGATAGACTAATGCAGAGAGCTACATCAAAACAGTCATTGTACTGAATAACACAGCAACAACAATTACTGCTTTGCAGAGTATCTAAAATAGGCAATCATTTTGTCTATTCCCAAGAAAACGAATGCCTGAGACACAGAAAACTGGAAACAATTTGCACTGCTATCACTCTGAAAAATAACGTCATTAGTAGTGTCAAAGCAATAAATTATGTGTAATTTGGTATTCATAGTAAAGCACAGTTTGGCTTTACTGAAGGTATAGACCTTACAAAAGATATTATTGAAGCATTTGTAAAAGGATACTTTTTGATTGATGTTTCCTTACACTTAGTGATGACCTTTGACACCACTGATCATAAAACAATATTTTCAGACGGGAAAACTAACGTATCATGTGGAAGCTGTGCTGGATTTATGGATATGACTACTAACCATGATTTTAACTGCATGAATGGTCACTCATGAATTCCGTGTTAGCCATCTGCTTTCTGACTTAGCCATCTGCTTTCTGATGTGGTGTACAGTGGACCTCAATGACTTCCGTAGTTTCTTCAGTGTTAGTGACTTCAGATCATTTCTGCTCAAGCTAGAGAGGGGTCTGGATTCACTTTGCAGGAAGTACCAGACATTAGTTATATGTGATGACTTCAATATAAATTTTTTATATGATGATGCAGGAAAAAGGATGTTGGTAGATCTGCTAAATTCATATGATCTGATGCAGACTGTGTTTTTTCCATCTAGGGTGCAGGGGAACAGAAGCACAGCCACAGACAATATTTTTATTCATTCTTCATTGCTAGATGGGCATCCTGTTACTAAAAGGGTGAATGGCCTTTCAGACCATGATGCACAAATTTAAACACGAAAAGGCTTCTGTACTGAAACAAATATCACATGTAATTACAAATTATGTAGGAAAGTTAATCCAACAGCAATAGAGAGTTTTTAAACCTTGTCAAGGAACGAGAGTGGCAGGATATTTATAGTGCCGATAACATAGATGATAAATATAGTGCTTTCCTTAACACATTTTACATGCTCTTTGAGAGTTGCTTTCCATTACAACATCCTGAATGGGGTACAAGCAGTAATGGGCAGCCCAAGTGGCTGACTAGTGGGATAATGATAACATGTAGAACAAAATAGGAATTATATCAAAATGTTAGAAGTAGTCACAATAAATCTAAAGTAGCCCATTAAAAACAATATTGTGAGGTGTTTAAAAATGTCATGAGGGAGGCAAAGAGCATGTGGTATCCAAATAGAATAGCTAAATCACAGGATAAAATTAAAAGCATATGGTCAGTTGTGAAGGAAGTGCCTAGTAAGCAGCACAAGGTCGACGATATAAAGTCATTTCATAGTAAAAATATTTAATCATTTTCTGAGCATTGTTGGTGAATTAAATAAAAATTTAGTCTCTACAGGGATCATATAACTGTCTTGACAAATGTCTTTCCAAGATTGATGCCTGAAATACTCCTCTGTGATACAGACAAGGGGGAAATTGAGTCAGTAATTAAATCACTGAAGACTAAGGACTCTCATGGATATGATGGAGTGCCTAGCAGAATATTAAAGTATTGTGCTGCACATGTTAGCCTTGTATTTAGCCTTATTTGTAATTCTTCTTTTAGGAATGGTCGGTTTCCTGAACAATTAAAGTACTCAGTAGTATAGCCACTTTATATAAAGGGAGAAAAGGATAATGTAGACAATTTTATACCTATTTCTATGCCATCAGTGTTCGCTAAAGTTATTGAAAGGGCTGTGTATGTAAGGATAATTGATCATTTTATATCACACGATTTGCTATCAAATGTACATTTCGGCTTTAGCAGTCATTTAACAACTGAAAAAGCTATATTCTCTTTTCTCTGTGAGGTACTGGATGGGTTAAACAAAAGGTTTCGAACGTTAGGCATATTTTTATTTATTTAGCTAAGGCGTTTGATTGTGTTGATCACAAAATATTGCTCCAGAAGTTGGAGGAGTAGCTCACAATTGGTTCACCTCTTACTTTAGCAACAAACAGCAAAAGATCATTATTCACAATGTTGTGAATGGCTGTGATGTGGGCTGTGAGTGAGGTACAGTCAAGTGGGGAGTGCCCCAGGGATCGGTGTTGGGGCCACTCATGTTCCTTATTTATATAAATGGTATACCCTGTAGTATTATGGATAACCATAAAATATTTCTGTTTGCTGATGACACTAGCTTGGTAGTAAAGGATGGTGTGTGCAACATTAACCCAGTTTCAAATAGTGCAGTTCATGACATAAGTTCATGGCTTGTAGAAAATAAACTAATGCTAAATCGCAGTAAGACTCAGTATTACAGTTTCTAACAGACAATTCAACAAAGCCTGACATTTTATTTTCACAGAATGGGCAAAATGATTAGTGAAACTGAACAGTTCAAATTTCTAGGTGTTCAGATGGATAGAAAACTGTCATGGAAAGCCCACATTCAAAGACTTAATGCTGCCATTTTTACTGTTCAAATGATACCTGCAGTGAGTGATCATTCAATATGAAAATTAGTCTACTTTGGTTATTTTCATTCGCTTATGTTATATGGCATTATATTTTGGGGTAACTCTCCACATTCTAAAAGGATATTTTTGGCTCAGAAATGGGCAGTTCAGGCAATAAGTGGTGAAAGTCCACGAACCTCTTGTTGACCCCTGTTCATGAGTCTGGGTATTTTGACATTGGTCTCTCAATATATATATTCCTTACTCTCATTCCTTGTTAACAATATTAGCTTATTCCCAAGAATAAACAGCTTTCACTCAGTTAATACTCGGCAGAAATCAAACCTACATTTGGATCGGACTTCCTTAACTCTTACGCAGAAAGATGTGCAGTATACTACTGCATCTATATACAATAAGCTGCCACTCGAATTCACGTGCTTTCAAATTGAAACTGAAGAGTTTCCTCGTGGGTCACTCCTTCTATTCTGTTGAGGAGTTCCTTGAAAAATTAAACTGATTCTTGTTGTATTGTTTATTGCGTTTACTTATACTTATGGACTGACTTTTTTTGGGTTCATAAACATTTTGTTTTTATCTGTTATTAGTTATATGCTGTAATTTCATGTACTGACATGTTATATGATCTTGGAGATTTGCTCCTCAATTTGGTCCTACGGAACTTCTCGACATGTAAATAAATAAAATTAATGAATAGGATTCCCTCTCCCCCCTCTTTCCTGTCTTCAGCATTCAGCATCAACACTTCTGAACTGTGCAAGTGGGAATTGCTGTGTACCATAATCCTCTACGCTAAATCTACTCTGATCACCATTTCCACCTACTCCCTTCATCCTGCATGCCCTTACCTTTTCCCCAGCCATCATGTAGCACCAGCAGACCATCCCTACACTGTCTTGACATAGGACTCCTCACTCCTTCTCCCCCTCTCCCTCCCATCCTCCTCTGTCCAAGTTTGCTAGCACTAGTCTTTACCAGTCTACCTCCATCTTATCTACACTTATACTATGCAATCTGCCTTACAGTTTCTAGTGAAAGGTACTTCATGTGTTACTGTTATGGTGACCTTTCTTTGTTCCATTCTTGACCTAACAAAATATTCGAGAATGTAATGAATGGGGTTTTCATAAGCTACCACTTTCAGAGTGAAATACATTTCCGAAAATTTTTTCCACTGAATCCCAGTCTGACATCTGCCTTTTAAACAGACGGTTTTGTGTGATTGTTCTACTTTAAATTATTCCAAGCATATACTCTTCGATCTTTTACAATTGGAGCTGCTTTCAGTAATTGATTGCTAATCATGTAACTGAACATCAATGAATCTTTCTACCGATGCACAATACATCATACATCATATGATTTTTTTGAATTAATGGGTCACCTGCCAGTACTTGCACTAAATGTCTATCCTACTTAGCTCTCCATGCAATTCATTAAAATTTTCTGGCCTTATAACTTCCATATATATGCAACAGGAACAGCACAGTCTATTAACAGCCTTGTGGAGCTTCCTAAGTTATCCACCACATCATTTACTGTATATTTATTGTAACTGTGACTGACCTTGATACTATCTAGAGATACATCCAAAGTTAATTTCATCTCTGATAACTTCTTCTCATTAAGAATGACATGATGAGTTATATTAGATAAAAATTCTCAATCTAATCACAAAGCAGATCTGATGGTCCATGAAACTTGTACATTTTTGTCTACGTTATAATGCAGAAATTATCAACCAGAACACTGCTATGTACTGCCTTATTGTCTCATTGATTAACAAAGAGAGCTGTGTTGCAAAAGAACTATATAGTGCTACTGTAAACAATTTATTCATTTTCAGAGTTCTGTATTTTCCAGTGTATTACATGTATGAACTTGACTGATGCATGGATAGGACCATAAACTCACTGAGTTTGCATTCTGCCTACCAGTTGGCATTATGAGAGCACTGCCTTGACAAAATGGTGACAAAGTGAGGAAAGAGTTCTTATGTGTTGGAATATATGAGATGTTTATCTGTTGTTAACAGTGCAGAGTGCATTCAGAAGGAATTATGGTAAAGAATAACAATGTCAACAAAGCATTAGTGGACACTGGTTGTCTCTGTAAACAGAAAAGTACTGGATGACCAAGTGTGCCAGATGCAATCATGGAGAGGCTGAGAAAAAGTTTCATGTGCAGTTCAAAAACATCAGTGGTCTGTGTAGTCCATAAATTCAAAATACTGCAGCAAACTGTGTGAAAAATTTGGCATTGGCAGTTATATTTCAAACCACACTGTCCACAGCTTGTGCAACAAACTGAGCAAGGTGGTGTAGTGGTTAGCACACTGGACTCTGATTCAGAAGAGTGACAGTTCAAATCCCCATCTCACCATCCAGATATAGGTTTTCCATGATTTCCCTAAATCACTTAAAGTAAATGCTGCGACGGTTCCTTTGAAAGGGCATGATTGATTTCCTTCCTCATTCTTTCTCAGTCTGAGATTCTGCTCTGCCTCTAATGTCCTGGTTGTCAGCGAGACATTAAACACTAATCTTCCAACATTTCCTTTTGCTGTAGCAAGAACAAACATGATTTATGGAACACAGTACTTTATAGGACAACATGTGAGATACAATGAGGTACAGGTTGAGTGTAACAGAATGCATTGATTGAGCTATAGTAAATCAAGTTACAGAAAAGGTTAACACTCATTTGTGATCACTTAAATAATACTGTTTCTTTGGCAGCTCACTAGAGATTGCCATGGTTTCACCCAGGTGCTATCTATAAGCAGACCTGTTAACTTTATGGACATGTGATCTCTGAAATCATGCATGTCATGAGTTAAGGTTCTTCACCTTTCTCTTGCAGCAATTAGAACTGGAAGGTTATGGGTGGCACCTTCAATTTTGCATCACATTGCAGGAAGCAGATGAGGATAACATTTCACCTCCAAGCTGATGTTTAGTGACAAAGCAACCTCCCACATATCTGGAAAAGTAAACTATCACAATGCAAGTTTGTGAGGCTCTAAAAATGCTCATGAAATTGTGGTACATGAATCAGATTCACTGAAGGTTAATAACTCCTGTACAATGTCACAAATAAAACTATGGGTCATGAAGACTGTGACAGGTACCTCTTACCTTGACATATTGCAGTTGTGGTTGTTTCCATAAATGAATGCTGACTCCAAGAATTTCATCTTCCAATAACTGAATTACAAATCATAGCTAAATTTGACCTTACCTCAGACTGTGGCAGTACAAAGTTAGTGTCAACAATTTTACAACCCTAAAAGAGTCCTGTAGTTATGTGTATGTGTCTGATGACTCTTCTCAAAAACCTGCACCTCATATGTATTGCTGATGTGTAAGATCATAGGTGTGTAGATGGTGTCAACTTTAGTCTTTAATCCAGGAATTTGAGATCCCATTTCTGCTTAATATTCTCTCTAGCAAGAATGTCAGACAACGCCAGAAGCTACAAAAATGTTATATATTTTGCCCCAGGTGATATAGTACCACTGTAACTTAAGCTAGAAGTGTGTAACATATTTACTATGGTCAACACTGCTGTTAGTCATTTCCAGGCAGGGACCATTTCCCTTTGCATGGCATGCAATCTGTCAGTCTTCATCCAACCAGTTTTGTGATTATTGTAATAATTAATCCTCATTTTGCTGTGTGACACTGATTGCCCAGCCAGTCATCTCCCATCACAGTTCCCCTTATTCTTCCTCTACTGCTTGATTTTTCTGCTCAGAGAACCATTCATAAACAGCCAGTGTCACTATGGCATTAGATTCTCTCTCTCTCTCTCTCTCTCTCTCTCTCTCTCTCTCTCTCTCTCTCTCTGTGTGTGTGTGTGTGTGTGTGTGTGTGTGTGTGTGTGTGTGTAGAGAGAGAGAGAGAGAATGAATGCATACTTGTAGTAGGAAAAGAACAACATCTAAAAATATTTTATGGTGTTTTACCAACTGTTAATGTGCCACTAAAACAGCTCCCTACTCTATACTATCAACTTCAGTTGATAATTAATTTGAATTTACTTGTTGGGTCAAGTCTCTAAAATTATTAGTTATTCACAAGTCTAGGCTGATATCAAAAATTGATTTCAGTAGTCAAGTGAATAGAAAATAAGTGATTGGAAGGGGCTGAGCTCTGTGTTATGCATACTAGGTAGTGGGAAATGGGAAATTATGCAGAAGATGACCACATGAAAGCCTATCCAACTGTGATCTTCTCCCCTTCCCAAACCCTGGTCAAATTACAGGAATTCCTTACCTCCACCTTAGATTCACCATCCTTCCACAGGTCTCTTCCTAAAAACACTAACCTTTCAACATAAGAAAGGGTGACCATAGACAACCTTAAACTAGATCCTGATCTAATCCTCCTCCATAAAGACAAAGGTTCCACCACTGTTATGATTATTCACAGTGGCTACTTGATAGAAGGCTCTCACCATCTTACTTCTCCACTGACAAACTCTACCAGAATGATCCAATCTCAATGGTTCAACATAATCTCCTGTTCCTACTGAAATCTTCAGAGGCCCATCCCAGAACCTCCCCCCAGTCCATGACCCTCCTCAAGGCAGCAGCACCCCACACCCACATTCTACATGCTCCCCAAAATCCATAAACCCAGAAATCCTGGACACCCATTGTAGCTGGTTATTGTGCTATTACTGAAAGTATATCCGCTGTTGTTGGCAAATGCCTCCAACCCATTGGCCCAAATGTAGCCTCTCACATCAAAGATACTAACCACTTTCCTCACTGACTATCCATCAACCCCATCCCTTTAGATCCTGGATCCCTACTTGTCATTGTTGATGCCACCTCACTGTACTCCAGCATCCCCTATTCCCATGACTGTGCTGCTCTCAAACACTACCTTTCCCAACATCCTTCAGACTCAAAACCCATTATCTCATTCCTCACACACCTTACTAACTGTATCCTGTCACACAACTACTTCTTTAAGAGGAAGGTAGATAAATAAATTCAAAGCATATCCATGGGCATCCAAATGGTGCCGTCCTATGCCAACCTTTTTGTGAGCCATCTAGAGGAAACCTTCTTTGCCTCCAAAAATCCCAAGCCTTTGGTCTGGCTCAGGTTCATTGATGATATCTTCATGACCCTATCCTCATTCCATCACAGTGTCAACACCTACTTTCCCATCTGCTACACCTGATCTTCCGCAACCCAGAAAAACACCTTCCTGGACATTGACCGCCACCCCTGGGATGACTCCATCCTCACTTATATCCGCATTGAGCCCAATAACCACCAACAGTACTTGCATTTGGAAAGCTGTCATCCCTTCCACACCAAAGAATCCATCCCACAGAACATGGCCACCCATGGGCAGTGTATCTTCAGTGATGAAAAACTTTCTTGCCCAGAATGTGGAAAGTCTCACGGACAGGCATTACCTAAAAACCTAGTCCACAAACACATTTCCCTTGTCACATTCTCACACAACCCTAATCCTCCCACCACCCGAGTGAATCAGCTACAAAAGAATGGCCCCTCATCCACCCAATATCACCCTTGACTGAAACAACTGAACCACATCCTTTACTGGGGCTTTGATTATCTACCAGATTCTACCAAAGATCCTTCTCAGCCCTTCTAAAGTGGTGTTCTGTTGCCCTCCCAATCTACAAAAGATCCTAGTCCATCCCTATGCCACTCTGACTCCCAGCCCTTTGCAACAGGGATCTTATCTCTATGGAAGACCAAGGTGCAAGAGACCTGCTCAGTCCATCGACCTAGCTTTTCCTACTCCAGTCCTGTCACAGGCTTATCCTGCATGACCAGAAGCAGGGCCAACTGTGAAAGCAGCTACGTTATAGTCCAGCTCTGCTGCAATCCAACTGTGACCAAGAACAAAGTTAGCCACTAGTGGCACAAAATACAGCTGGGCACAACCTTCTTGATTTCAATGGCTGCTTCACAACCTGAGCCATCTGTATCCTTCCCTCCAGCACCAGTTTTTCTGAATCACACAGGTGGGAGTCATTCTCAGAACACATTCTACCTCCCATAACCCTCTTGGTCTCGACCTCCATTACCCACTGTCCTCACACCTTCCACTCAATGGTTTCCCCTTCCTCTGTCCTAACCCCCCACCCAGTTCATGTCTCCACATCACCTTCATTGTGCACTGCTCCCCATTGGCTTGAACACAGATGCATGCCCGCATGCCTAGCCCATGTGTCTGCTTACCCGAGTCCGTTCGCCAAACTGTGATCCTGGTGTCCAGGCAGTGCATTGTAATGGAACAGGCATGTGTGTGTGTGTGTGTGTGTGTGTGTGTGTGTGTGTGTGTGTGTGTGTGTGTGTGTGTATTTATACTCTGGCTTGAGAAAGGATTTTTTGTGTCCCTGTGAGCAGTTCAATGCTTCTGATTTTCAGTGAATGGTTTCCTTTACTTTTAAAGTATTTGTGTTCTGTTTGACTTTCCTACTGTAATTAAACATCCCAGTGACTGAAATAGATTATCACAAAAATGAGATTTTTCTAAGATCCAAAGGAATCTGTTTTGTGTCCATGCACCTCTCTCTCTCTCTCTCTCTCTCTCTCTCTCAGTGTCCAGAGTTCTACCAAACAAGCCTTAACAGCTTATGTTTATTCTGTTTGTCACATGCTGTACTTTTAGCTAAGTAATGAATATGTGGACAGTGCTCTGACAAACTGTGCAAACTGTTTTATAGTTCCAAATAAGAGGCAGAAGAGTAATGTCTGGTAGTAATAAATTATTACACAGCATGAAACTTTGTGAGAAATTTGAAATCTTATCTGTACAACTTAAAATCATTATTCCTTATTGTAAAATATTTGAAGAATAATAGTGGTAGACGTTCTATAAACAGTATTCTTAATTTCATGAAAGTGGATTTTGGATACACTGAGGAAATGGTGCAGTCCATGGATGAGTAGCCAAATGATACTCTTAACCATGAAGCTAGATTACATTAGATTAGTACTTATTCCATAGATCAAGAATATGACACTTTGTAATGATGTGGAACATGTCAGGTTAATAAAAGGTGTCTATACAAAATTACATTTCACAAAATATTACAAGACACTTAATATTTTTTTTTTGTATTTATTTTTTATTTTTTGTGGGGGTTGGGGAAATTACCCACTTACTTTATGCAAAATGCAAAAATTCATGTAATGAGTAGAAGGAGTTGCCATTAAGAAATTCTTTTAATTTCCTTTTATATGCTATATGGCTATCTGTCAGACTTTTGATGATGAGCTTCAGCAGTTATTCTAATTACACGCTTTTGTGCAATGAACACTCTTTTACTCAATGATGAGTTACCCCAGAATATGATGCCATACGAAAGCAGAGAATGAAAATAGGCATCGTAAGCTAATTTACTGAGATGGATATCGCCAAAATTTTCAATGACCCTAATAGCATAAGTAGCTGAACTCAAATGTTTCAGCAGATCCTCAGTGTGTTTTTTCCAGTTCAACCCCTCATCAGTGCATACACCTAGAAACTTTGATTATTCTACCCTAGCTACCAATTTCTGATCAAAGTCTTTTTTAACATTGATAACCATTTGGGGTCATTCCATTTACTGTGTGGAACTGTGTATACTGTGTTTTGTCAAAGTTTTATGAGAGCCCATTTCCAGAGAACCACTTAATGATTTTCTGAAAAACATCGTTTACAATTTCACCAGTTAATTCTTGTCTGTTGGGTGTGATAGCTATATTTGTATCATCGGCAAAAAGTACCAGCTTTGCATCTTCGTGAATATAGAATGGCAAGTCATTAATATATATTAAGAACAGCAGAGGACCCAAGACCGAACCTTGCAGCACCCCATTCTTGATTGTTCCCCAGTTTGAGAAATCACCAGTTTTTTGCATATTATGTGAAATGCTTATTTCAGCTTTCTGCACTCTTCCAGTTAGGTATGATTTAAACCATTTGAGCACTGTCCCATTCATATCACAGTACTTGAGCTTATCTAGAAGTATTCCATGATTTACACAATGAAAAGCCTTTGGGTTTATCAGCAGCATGATTGGTAATAATCCCTAAACTCTCCAGAGGCTAGGTATGCTTAAGAGAGGCTGAATGGCTATGGATCTTGTAGCTTGTCACTGATGCAGACTGCAATCCTGGAGGCACTGCGTGTAGATTTGCTTTGGAAACATTGTTCATGTTGATGTCCTGTGTTCGTACTATGGCCAGTGAGTAAGTACATCACTTGGGACATCTAGTGCTATCAGGATGCTGCTACACCGTGTAACATCATCGAGCATTTCCCTCTCTGGGCAGAACCATTGTGAGGTGTATTCAGTGAGACAATTCTGGCTAGTTTCTATGCTGGTGCTTTAGGGAGAGATCAGGACCTGTACGCAGATGTGGGCTTGACATTAGCTGAGCCAAGTGATGTCTAGGGTGGTGGTTATGGTGGTGGTATGTGAGACCACCACAGTCACATTTGGTTTGGATGACTTCATTATGGGCCATTTCTGTTGGTGACTTTGCACATCAGGTAACCCTTGAAGAACTCTACAGTATTGAGGGTCCAGGAATTTTTGGGATCAGAATTGTGATCTTTTATCCAAAACCATGGTTTGGGGCAGCCTTCAATGAGCAGTGGTAGATACCATGTTGCTGATGTTTGAAAAATTTGTCACCCCCACTAATTATGTGGAACTGATAAATGTCCCAGCAAATCAATGTGTACTCGTTCCCAGGGTACATCAGGCCTGCTTTTGCATACTAGCATTTTGATATCTCTCATGTGATGTGGCCAATACACATTATGATGAGCCAGACTGTTCGTTTGTGTCATACCCCAGTGACTTCACAGTACAGGAAAAATTTCTTACTTCAAAGTTATGGGAATGATGACACAATTTTGCTTGCTGTTTACACTGCTAAGTAGTATGCTGCATGCAATTGCTAGTTGGTGGCACAACAGGTAGGAAGAAGTGGGCAAAAACTTTGTCATTGTGCCTCACTTAGGTAAGAGTGATGTTACTGGGAAGTAGTTTCCCAGGGCTCATAAGGTAATTGGAAACATATTACCCTTTCCATGTGAAGATTGAGTTCTGTCCCAGGGGTAAGTAGGACAGTGTGTTGGCATTTCTGTGTTTCTTTCTTGTCTAGAAAAATATATCTTGTAGTACTGTGCATTCAGGAAAATAGCCCACTATGGCAACATCTGAAGCATTTTTTTTTTCTACTGGGCTAAATGGTACAGAAGCAGCTTGTGATAAGATGAAACTTAGTCGTACATAGATCATAATGCCTTTAATATGCTGTTAACATCTTTGAAATGAAATGAAGGCTGCTGAGAGCCAAATGTGTTTCTGTTAATGAGGGACTGTGCATAAATTGTACTGAGACACATCACCTGCTATCATGAAATTATCCGAGGAATGTATTTATCCAGAGCGTAACTTTTACTTTAGTTTCTGGAATGCATACTCATATGCGTCAGATGACAAGAAAGTGGCACCATTGTAACAAGCTTGTTGAATGGATGTATTATGTTTTCTGCTTGAGGGTTTAGCATAGTGGTTAATCTTCCTAGGAACGCTTGAAATTTTGTACAGGCCTTTGGATAATGAAGTGCATCAATTGAGCGTAGATACTTGGTGGAGTATCCTCTGCAAAGAGACTTCCAGTCACATGACAGTAAATCAAGGTCTGCTGTTGAAGCCACCTTACATAATATCTGAAACTGTTTGGGCCCAACCATGACAGAAAAAAAAAAATGCTTTCAGGCTGAATGTGTCATTTACCTTACACTCTGAGAACTGTTTTTGCAATCCCTTGACATAGGATTCACAGTCCTCTTGGTCATTATTATTAAGATATTTGGTATGTGGGGAGAGAGCATTAAACAGCTTAATGCTGGAGTAATAAATTCTTTTTTGAACCCAATTTAGACTTTTCAGTCCAATCTGCAGACTGTTTTTGGTTCTTGTGTTGTAGTTAGATATTCACTCTTGTCTTTGTATAGAGAAACGTTATTACAGACAAAGGTCATCAAGGAAAAATATGCTGTGAGGAGGTGGTAATGAACTCTATCTTTCGAACCAAGTATGTGCAAGAGAGTCTATGATGGATAGCACTTATTATTATGATTGCTTACTTTTTCTTTTTTGTGAAGTGAAAGTTCCTTTTTTTAGCCAGAATATGGTTCCCATAGAATATAATAGCCTACAATAGTAATGAATGAAAGCAGTCAGATTAGGAATCCTTAATGGTATCTACTTCAGCCACTGAAGCAATAATTCATAGTGCAAATACTGCTGAGCTATGCACCCGTGAATTTTGTAACTTCATCTTTTTCTGTTACTAATCCCTACACTTTACATTAATTGTTTCAAGATACATTTGTGGTGTATGGAACCTCATGTTATGTGTTTCACCTGCATTGAGTGAGGAACCATTTGATGAAAACCAATATAAAATATCAGTGAAAACTTTTTGTTCATTGTTTGCCAAAGATTGTTATGTGACAGTTCACCAGTTAGAATTGTAGTATCACCTACAAAAAGTGCAAATTTACTCTTAGTATCAGGACAAAGAGGGAGCTCATTAATGAAAATAAGAAATAGCTGTCACCCTACAACAGAGCCCTGTGGAATACTGTAATTTAAGATCTCCCACACAGGTGAGGCAGATTCTCTGGATGAGCCATTCAGAATTACAATCAGCTTTTGGTCCTTTAGGTATGGATGAATCAACAGTACCACCTAAACCATAATATTCTGCATGTTTCAAAAGAATTTTGTGGTTTTCACAGCTGAAGGCCTGATTGTTAAAAGAGAATCTTGCTTGTTCAGTACAGAGACCAGCACAAAATCCATACTGATTTTTGTTATAGATATTGTGGAAGTTGAGATGACTGCGTCACTCCGTGCACAAGTTTTTCAAGAATTTTTCAAAAGAGAGCTAAAAGAGAGATTGTACAAAAGTTTGGGAATGCATACAGTATATTTTTTTATCTCTTATGCACACTGATATACGGAGTCAGGTGAACGGTTTTGTAGGGGGCCTAAGGTTCTGAGGATTCCTTGAAGCTCCGCCTGGACATCAGGAATGGGATTACCTTGGCAAACTTTGTATGTAGTGTTGTCTGAAAGCTGACGCAGTCCCCCAGCCACATACTCCCGGCGATCAAGTACCACTGTCGTGGAATCCTTGTCCGCCGGAAGAATGACGATGGATCGGTCAGCCTTCAGATCACGGATACCCTGGGCTTCAGCAGTGGTGATGTTGGGAGTAGGATTAATTTTTTAAGAAAGATTGAGAGGCAAGGCTGGAAGTCAGAAATTCCTGGAAGGTTTGGAGAGGGTGATTATGAGGAAGAGGAGGTGGGTACCGCTGCGATGGAGGATGGAACTGTTCCAGGCAGGGTTCAATTTGGATAGTGCCACTTTCCTTTATGTTGACCTCCATCTGTCCAATGGCCAGCTTCACACGTCCGTCCACATCAAACCCACCAACAAACAACAGTACCTCCATTATGTCAGCTGCCACCCATTTCACATCAAACGGTCCCTTCACTACAGCCTAGGTCTTCGTGGCAAACGAATCTGCTTCAAGCTGGAATCCCTGAACCATTACACCGACAACCTGAAAACAGCTTTCGCATCCCGCAACTACCCTCCCAACCTGGTACAGAAGCAAATAACCTGAGCCACTTCCTCATCCCCTCAAACCCAGAACCTCCCACAGAAGAACCCCAAAAGTGCCCCACTTGTGACAGGATACTTTCCAGGACTGGATCAGACTCTGACTGTGGCTCTCCAGCAGGGATACGACTTCCTCAAATCCTGCTCTGAAATGAGATCCATCCTTCATGAAATCCTCCCCACTCCACCAAGAGTGTCTTTCCGCCATCCACCTACCCTTTGTAATCTCTTACTTCATCCCTATGAAATCCCCAAACCACCTTCCCTACTCTCTGGCTCCTACCCTTGTAACCGCCCCCGGTGTAAAACCTGTCCCATGCACCCTCCCACCACCACCTACTCCAGTCCTGTAACCCGGAAGGTGTACACGATCAAAGGCAGAGCCACGTGTGAAAGCACCCACGTGATTTACCAACTGACCTGCCTACACTGTGAAGCTTTCTATGTGGGAATGACCAGCAACAAACTGTCCACTCTCATGAATGGACACAGGCAGACAGTGTTTGTTGGTAATGAGGATCACCCTGTGGCTAAACATGCCTTGGTGCACGGCCAGCACATCATGGCGCAGTGTTACACCGTCCGGGTTATCTGGATACTTCCCACTAACACCAACCTGTCAGAACTCTGGAGATGGGAACTTGCCCTTCAGTATATCCTCTCTTCTCGTTACCTGCCAGGCCTCAACCTCCGCTAATTTCAAGTTGCCACTGCTCATACCTCACCTGTCATTCAACAACATATTTGCCTTTGTACTTCCACCTCGACTGACATCTCTGCCCAAACTCTTTGCATTTACACATGTCTGCTTGTGTCTGTGTATGTGCGGATGGATATGTGTGTGTATGCGAGTGTATACCTGTCCTTTTTTCCCCCTAAGGTAAGTCTTTCCGCTCCCGGGATTGGAATGACTCCTTACCCTCTCCCTTAAAACCCACATCCTTTCATCTTTCCCTCTCCTTCCCTCTTTCCTGATGAAGCAATCATTGGTTGCAAAAGCTTGGATTTTGTGTGTATGTTTGTGTTTGTTTGTGTGTCTATCAACCTGCCAGCACTTTCGTTTGGTGAGTCACAACATCTTTGTTTTTAGATATATTTTTCCCACGTGGAATGTTTCGATAGACACACAAACAAACACAAACATACACACAAAATTCAAACTTTCGCAACTAACCGTTGCTTCGTCAGGAAAGAGGGAAGGAGAGGGAAAGACGAAAGGATGTGGGTTTTAAGGGAGAGGGTAAGGAGTCATTCCAATCCCGGGAGCGGAAAGACTTACCTTAGGGAGAAAAAAGGACAGGTATACACTCACATACACACACACACACACACACACACATCCATCCACATATATACAGACACAAGCAGACATATTTAAAGGCCTTGCCTGTTGCCTTTAAATATGTCTGCTTGTGTCAGTATATGTGTGGATGGATATGTGTGTGTGTGCGAGTGTATACCTGTCCTTTTTTCCTCCTAAGGTAAGTCTTTCCACTCCCAGGATTGGAATGTCTCCTTACCCTCTCCTTTAAAACCCTCCCTTCGTATTTCCCTCTCCTTCCCTCTTTCCTGACGAAGCAACGGTTAGTTGCGAAAGCTTGAATTTTGTGTGTATGTTTGTGTTTGTTTGTGTGTCTATCAACCTGCCAGCACTTTCATTATCTGGATACTTCCCACTAACACCAACCTGTCAGAACTCCAGAGATGGGAACTTGCCCTTCAGTGTATCCTCTCTTCTCGTTACCCGCCAGGCCTCAACCTCCGCTAATTTCAAGCTGCCGCTGCTCTTACCTCACCTGTCATTCAACTACATCTTTGCCTTTGTACTTCCGCCTCGACTGACATCTCTGCCCAAACTCTTTGCATTTACTCATGTCTCCTTGTGTCTGTGTATGTGCGGATGGATACGTGTGTGTATGCGAGTGTATACCTGTCCTTTTTTCCCCCTAAGGTAAGTCTTTCCGCTCCCGGGATTGGAATGACTCCTTACCCTCTCCCTTAAAACCCACATCCTTTTGTCTTTCCCTCTACTTCCCTCTTTCCTGATGAAACAATCATTGGTTGCGAAAGCTTGGATTTTGTGTGTATGTTTGTGTTTGTTTGTGTGTCTGTCGACCTGCCAGCACTTTCATTTGGTAAGTCACATCATCTTTGTTTTTAGATATATTTTTCCTACGTGGAATGTTTCCGTATATATATATATATATATATATATATATATATATATATATATATATATATATATATATATATATATATATATATATATATATATATATATATATATATATATATATATATACTTTTTTTTAAAGATATGTATCACGACACTCAGGTTTAGTCTATGAGGGACAGTTCCCTGTTGCAGAGATGTATTGAATATGTTGTGTAACACTGGACTTACATATTTATAACAATATTTCAATTTTTTAATAGAAATATTGTTTACACTAATGGACTTTTTATGTTTAATAATTTATTTATTCTTTCAGTGGCAGGTAAGGATATCTTTTGGGGTCTGTTTGCTGAAATACTGAAACCTTTCTGTAGAAAAGGGATTGCTTCATATACAGGTCCTTTACAGCCTGCCTTCTCTGCTGCTGTCAAAAAATTTTGTTCAATATTTCTGTGATCATCTCTGGTTTCTTTATAATATGTTGTTACTTTGTTTACTTGCTGTGTTATGTTCTCTGTTTTTCTGCCAATTTCCCTGTTTATCATATTCCAAATTATTTTTATTTTGTTCTCTCAGTTCTCAATTTTCAGATTTTAAACACATACTCATAGAAGATTAATTTATTACCTTCTTCAGGGTGCTAGATCAAAATTTGTAATGATGATGATTCTATGGGTCATTTCAAGTTTTGAGAGAACTATGTAGCATTCCTCTCTGATCTGCAGGATGATTTTATTCCTGCAGTGAGCCACATTTTTTTTGTCAGTGGCTACATCAGTTTCCTTCTTTTTTTGGAGGAGGGGTTCAAAGGAAGGCATGGATTCATTTAAAAATGTATTACACTTTTTATTTACAAACTTGACTCTAGTCTACCTCTTGCCAGCTGTAGTTGAGCTTTTTAAGCATCTCATCATTTATTGTCATAAATGGTGTCCGGCAATGCTCAAAACTGTTGCACACATTGATGTCAGTGAGTGTAAGCAATTGACCATTATAATCAGATAGGTCATTCACAATTGGACATCCATTGATACTGCTGACTCTTGAGTTTCTATACGTATGTTGGCAATCAGACTTTGATAGTTATTAGTAATCCCAGTTGGAAACTTTTCTCCTATCATTAGGTTAAAAGACTTAAGTAGATGTAAATCTACTTCACTACTGCTCTCACTAGAAAATTTATCATAGTTGGGAATTTAAAAAATCTAGGTGCCTAGGAACACATTCTTGTTTCCTGTAGAAGCTCTGTGAAGTGCTAAAACTAAAACTGACAAGTCATTTATAATAATCTCTATTCCACATATTTCAACATGTTTATGATGTGTATGCTCTGTATGATATGTCACTTTTTAAGTAAGTTCCTCCAAGGTAGTTCCAGGATAATGTGTAGCTAGACAGTAATCACTCATCTACAACATTCCAGTGTCTCTCAGGTGGTGTTCACTAAAAATCCTTTGTGGATCCCCTAAGAGAACAAAAATTCCATTTGCTTTACTTGCAAGACCTCATATATTTATGTGAGAAACTGTAATTGCTTTGTTATTTGCTGAAAATGTATACTTTCATCTAAAAGCTTTGAAATGACAAGCTTGAAGTGGGAACATGTGGAATCACCACGTACAAGCTAATGGTGTAATGGGCTGGTCTTATTGCCACACCCACACACCATGCTTGGGGTGTAAGGCATGGTGACAGTAATTGACAGAAAACAACACAAATGGTACATTTATTTGTGGCAAGGAAATACACAACCAATTAACAATGTCTTGTAATGCAAAAAGTCCATGCTTTTGCGATCACATGGTCACAGTAATGGGCATTGCACAATAAATTTGCTTGAAAACTCTTCCTGTAGGGTATTTTACACTCCTTAGTGGTTGAGCATATGGCCCTTTCATGTAACCACAGGAAAAATAATGGATGCATGACTGGATGAAACTGATAACCAACCATCTTCTGACCTACAGGGTGCTGTGAACTTTGCAGATGCAGTGCAAGGAGGCAGATGAGTGGACAGCAATGTCTAAATAGTCCTGTATTCATTGGGGGAGCTCATGGTAAGCTCAATCATGTAAGTATGGTGTGGTAGTCAAGCTGGCCATGATGATAGAGGCAGCAGAGGTAGGGGGTCTGTGTGAAGTATCCTAACGCGCGCAAGTTTTGTGTTGTTTCAACTCGATAGCGGGTCCTAGAATTGCGATGGTGACATTGTGTGCAAAATCCAGAGTTCAGTGGAAATGCAAACACAGAAACAGGGACAGCTTTGATCCAGCCTCAAAGCTGAATATGATGGAGGCAAAGGGGCATGAATGTGGGCCTAGAGCTGTGATGGACAATGGGAGGTGATGACTGGAGCTCGACAGGAGATCAGCTGATGATGCAATCCTCTGGGGATAGGGTGTTTACAGCAAGCAGCAGTTTGGGGGGGGGGGGGCATTTTCTAACCCTGTATGATGGTTGGGGTGCACGTGCGGGTGCATCACGCTGTGTGACTTCGTTATTATGTAGCATGGGCATTTGATACGGATTCCGCGGCTGGACATGGGATGTGGTCCACCGGTGGCTGGGAAGAGTGTGGTCAGTATGGGTGTGGTGGGTGCAGCCTGGACAGTTGTGCTGGCTCCCTGGGCAAGGTGGGTGGACACTGAGGTATACATGGTGGTGTGATAACAGCTGTTGGTATCCATGGATCAAAGAAATGAGCAGCTGCTGGAGTGGACAATGTGTCCACTGTCACTTGGTTGATCAAAACTGTAGTTGGCTTGCCATTGTATGCGATGTCGAATGTTTTTTTGCTGTGGGTGACCACACAGTGTGGCCCTAAGTAGGGTGGCTGAAGTAGTGGCTGTACTGCATTGGTGTGCAGCATTATAAATGTACAGCTCTGCAGATCAGCATGTACAAATACTTTGCTGGTGACATGTTGCGTAGGTGCATATAATTGGAGCAATAGTGGGGTCTAGGAGTTGTGTGGTGGTGGTACTTTCCTCACGAAATCTCCAGAAATGGTGCAGTGTCCATTGATGAGATTGGCTAGTGAAGCACTGATCTCTTCCTTTAATGATACTTGGAGGCCAAGGAGTAGCAAGTGAGGGTGGCTTTCAGCATGCCACGGAGCCAGTAGACATGTAGCTAGTGGTGAACAGTGCGCAGTCAAAGTGGCATCCTCGGTCTGTTGTGGTGTAACTGGGACATCTGTAACATGTTATCCAGGTGTCAACAAGCGCTGTAGCAACAGTCTCAGTGGTGATGTAAGGTATGGGCATTGCCTCTGGCCAATGAGCAAACTGGTCCACCATGGTTACCAGGTACCACTTGCCACTGGACAGAGGAAATGGGCCTATGATGTCCACTTGGACATGCACAAAGCACCGTGTCATGTCAGGAAAGGCGCTTCAGGTCCACGGATGTGCCTCTCGACTTTGACGCTTTGGCATTTGGTGCAGGTGTATGCCCATTGACAACAGTGTTTCTGGAGTTGTAGCCAGATGAAATGAATGGTGATGAGTGACATGGTAGTGTTGACACTGGGTTGTGACAGTCTGTGGATGTGATTGAAAGTGCTGCACTGGAATTTCTCTGTGAGAAACAGGCTGTTTGTGCCTGTTGATATATCACACCAAATCTTATGGGAGGAGCTGGAAATGAGCACTAGATTGAGTCATATGCTGCTTCAAGCATCATGATGGAGACTGTCTATTGCTCTTCTGTTTGTGGGCAATGTCCTCAAACATCACAGGAGGAGAGACAATGGCACAAGTGTGGGACAAACAGTAGGCAATGATGTTGCATATCCTGAAAGAGAATATGGCCATTATCTGTGGAGCCTTGTGACACGTACTCCAACTGCTAGGATTGGTGCAGCAAACATTTGGTGTTGTTGGCCCAGAATGCATGAATGATCAGCTTGTGGTTGGTGCAAATATGAAGGAATGAGCTTCTACTGATGGGCGGAAGTATTTTATCGCTTCATACACTACAAGCAACTGATAGTCATAGGAACTCCAAGGGCACTACGATGTTGATAGCTTCTGTAAGAAGAAACTGGTTGACTGCCAATTACTACTGATGCCCTGCTGAAGCACGACACATATGGTGATCTGGCTAGCAGCAACACCATGGCCAGTTCAGTGTCGCACACTGAATGTGCAAGCAGTGTCACTTCTATGAGATTTCATTTGGTTTCAATGACATTTTTCTCCTTAGCGTCCATCCAGACACAGAAGTCCTTCTGTTCATGGTGGGGCTGCACAAAGGTGTTGTCAGCAGCTCCTGTGCAGTGGTGGCATTAGGGAGATTATGCTGATAAAAGTTCAGCATGCCGAGGTAGCAGCATAACTTTATGTGCATGTGAATGTGGCATGTTTAAGAACTCAGGTAGTCATGTGGATCCACTTGGAATGATTAAGTGTCCAAGAAACTCTGTTTCTGTGGCCCAAATACTCATTTCATGGGTTAATAAAGATGCCAGTGTCTTTCAGGTGCTTAAAGACAGTTGTTAGGTGGCAGTGATAGAGCTTGGATGTCTTTGAGAAGACAGAGTTGCTTTCAAGATATGTGAAACAATATGGTAAACCTCACAAAATGCCATCCAGATATCGTACCAAGCTCCAAGGACTGGGCAGCATTCTGAAGGCTGAACGTCATGTACATGCTCTTTAAGAGCCCAAATGGTGTGATGATTGCCATTTTTTTATTGTCTTCAGGTGCCACTGGAGTTTGCACGAACACATTCACACAGTTGATTTTGCTGAAAATTACTGAATCTACCTCACTAAAATCCAGAAGGTACAGTACAGCATATCAGCCTGGCACCAGTTTTGAGTTCAAGGCACAATGGTCTCCACATGGGTGCTACAAATTGTCTGTTTTGGGGACTATGTACAAGGCAGAGGACCATGGGCTGCTTGATGGTCAGTCAATGTCTTGTTGCAGCATTGCCTCAAACTCAGTCTCTGCCGGATTTAGCCTGCAGGCATGAGTCAACATGGACAGCACAAACTGGAATGACTGGGTGTAGTTATGATTTGGTGGACTGTCGAATGTTTCACATCCCTAAAAACACCATTTGGGTGAGTGAGATCCAGAAATTTGTCAAGGATGTTGGTGTACTGTCCAGGGCACATAACTTGTTTTACACTGAAGAAAGTGGACTGCCACTGGCGTACATCTATTTTTAAAGTTGTGGTTGCATTTGCGTGCTGGGCATTTGTGATATCAGCAAGCAGCAGTGTCTGAGAAAATCTGCACCCAGGATTGGCTTATTGACATCAGCCACAGTGAAGGTTCATGTGAATGTGTGACATAGTACAAGATCCAAATTTCATTGGCGTGTGCATTACATTTTGGTTGTTGAATTATTTTCAGCTCTGAAAGGCAGTGCCTTGATGGCCCTGCAGCACCTCAGCTTGTCTCTCAGGAATATTGAGAGGTCAGAACCTGTGTCTACAAGGTATCTGACACCACCAGCCTGTTCCACCTCAAAGATATGCTTTGGTATTGTGTTGTAGCAAATGCATCTAAGCCCAATTGCAGCTGGCATTTGAGGGCGATCAGGGCTGCCAGAACTTGTTCCCATCATTTCTGAAGTGGGCATGGTTCCAGCAGATACTGTTTGGCAGCTAATCTGACATCTGCAGCATACTGCTAGAGCAGCTAATGCTGCATTGATGCTTGCATGTGCCAGATTGCCAGTAGCTGGATCAGGAGCCACTATAATAGCTGCTGCCATCTGTCTGCTAGTGTGACAATCTGTCAACCCGCATGCTGAGAGCTGCCATTTGTGTGGCCTTTGGCATGTGTAACTGTAAAGGTGAGGGAACAGTGTTGCTGGCTGCTACTGCTGCAGTACAGGGTGGTGTCATTCACCTAATCAGCCAAGTCGGCTGTGGCATCCAGCTGCATGCTGGTCTGCAGGGCTATGACTGCTTGCACCTATGCTGGGAAGCTGCACACCCAGATAGCACGCAACAACAATTGCAGAACAATATCACTGTGCTACGCTCCGCAGATGATGCAGCTACTTAGATGGCCTCTTGTCACTGCACTGGTGTTGGCACAGCAACTGATGCACTCATTGTTCTCGCCATGACAAAATCCAATGGATCAACTCCTCCTTCGACCATTTATGTGGGGACTACATTGGTGGGGTAGTAATTACATTCTGAACTTTGGAGGCATAATTCTGGTCGAGCGGTCTCATGGCGTGCCTGAATTTGGCAACAGTATGTTATTGCTCAAGAAGAACACCTCCACTTTCCTGAACAACATGAATGTGTTGCAAGGCCAAAAGGGAGACAAGCTGACCATCCAGTGCTTGTCACTACACCAGAGGCAGTAGGAAGTATCAGTATGGTGGGCTTTGCATGCCGAAATTTTCATGAGCTGTCTCCAGGCACGTGAAGACCATGTGTGTGCAGGGTGTGCCTATAACTCACTCTCAGGCCTCTGATTGTGCATTAGCAGGTTTTCTATACTCTTTTGCAGGTCCTGTAATGTCCCATTGTGGCTTGGAGTCAAGTTCTTGCACAAGGGGAAAGGAAACAATTTAAAAAAAGAAAGTTAACACAAAAAGATACATTCACCCACCCACCCACCGAAACACACACACACACACACACACACACACACACACACACACCAAAAATAAAGAGGTCGTACAAAGTACAAATGTTTCACGGATGAGCACAGAATTGTTCATTTGCTAACAAGGTATTGTCCACACACGAGGATGTCAGTGTCACTCCACTCACAGTTCCACGTTACACAAGCCAATGAGAGTTCCTAACTAGTGAAGTGGGAATGTGTGGGATTGCTGCTTACAAGTTAGTGGTGCAGTGGGCTGGTCTTAATGCTGCACCCATGCAGTATGCTCAGGGTGTACGAAGTGATGATGGTAATTGACAAAAAACATGACCACACAATGGTACATTTACTTGTGCCAAAAACACACACAACCAATTAACAACATCTTGTAATGCTGAAAGTCTGTGCTGTCACTATTGTTTGGTTGTGGTAATGGGTGTTGCGCAATAGATGTGCTCTAACACTGTTCCATGGAGAGTGTACACTCCTCAGTGATTGACCATGTGGTCTGATCACATAACTGTGGGAAAAATGATGTACAATGAATGGATGGAACTGATAACAGTGTTCCAACTTGTGGGGTGCCCTACACTTCATGGTTGCAATATAGTGAGATAGATGAACTGACAGCACAGTCTAAATAATCCTGTACACACTGTGGAAGCTCCCATTAAGTTCACACCACATGGGTTGTGGCAAGCAGATTCATACACCTGGAGACTTGTCTACAATGGCCCATTGCTTAGCTTGGCACTGGTCTGTACTTTGTCTTGTGCATGTCCATGCGGATCACACTGTTCCCAAGATTTTGCCTAATGGTAAATCTGCAGTCTCACCAGTGGATGCTGGGTACTGCTAGCTTGTACTGGCTTAATAATGGTTTACACATTTTTTGGCATGGCTGCCACAGGCTTGATGTTAGAGTTTCAAAGATATTTCCAGCTTGAAAATTGGCCTTATCAGGTTGCTGCAGCCATTTGAGACAAATATGTCCTAAGTGTGGAGTTATTTTCTTGTCTTCTTCCATAATCACTGCATTTAGAAGGGTACCTGATGCTTTTTTCCTTCACCTGTTAAGATGCATGCCTTGGCTGATGATAAACAACTTTCTACTAAAATTATTTATCTATAACACAAGTATTCCTGAAATGCTTGCAAGTCTTTGATAGTTTAAAATTCAAAGCCTCATTTACACAAAAATGGGACCAAGCAATATCTCTTTGGAATGTTCACAACATGACTGATGAAGTGCCAAAAATTTCTTCTTGAATGTTTACACATAATCATAACCTTATTGCAGGCTGCTTAGTTGGAATTACCGATTAGGATCACATAATTGTTCTAGAACTAAAACCTCTCCTTTTCGCCTCTGGAGTGTGTGTGTGTGTGTGTGTGTGTGTGTGTGTGTGTGTGTGTGTGTGTGTGTGTGTGTCTGTGTGTAACATTCGAGAAAATAAAACAGTAATTATTGAAATGTTCCGAATATGTGACTTACAATTAAAAACAATAATTAAAAAGTTCTTGCTGCAGTAGTTTTACATGAAGTAAAGAGCCAGATTGATACGTAGTGGTTGTAATTGTGAATTTTTTAAGTAACTATGCAAAATAATCTTTTGTATCCATTTTTTTTTTCTTCTTTACAGATGGGTTTTGTGTGAATAACGTTTTTCATGAACTCCAGACATATTGCTTGATATGCTCATTAAGCTAGGTTTTTTTTATGAAGTGAATAGATTTTAGTGAAATATGAAAATATAACATTATTTACAATAGATTTCATAAGCTTGTTCCTGAAAGGCCAGTTACATATGTTTCTATTACTGTGTTTTTACTTTGGGATGAAGTGTAAATTTAACACATATTAATGGTTATTTTGGATTTCATGGTTTTCTATACAAAATAATGTTTTAGTCTGCTCCAGTGATGCAAAACATGTAATGTTGATTTTCTTTTTAATTAAAATTTGGAACTTTGTAGCTAACAGTTTCAGATATATTGCTGGAAAATATAAATATAATGTAGATCAAAAATCTACTCACCAAGTGGTGGCAGAAGAGCACAAATAAATAAAAACATATTACAGTTTGCAAGTTTTTAGAGCCAATGGCTCTTTCTTTTGACTGAAGGGTTGAACGGGAAGGAAGAGGGTTGTAGGAAAAGAGCTAGTGAGATTTAAGAAAAGGGGGCAGAGTTTGGAGAACTCATCCAGGATCTTGGGTCAGGGAGACTTACCAGATGGGATGAGAAGGAAAGACATATTGCTTGGTGTGATTTACAAGGTGATTTTTTATGAAATGCACATATTTCATCAGAATATGAAAATATGCTATTTGTTTACAATTTGTTTCAAGAAGTTACTTTTGAAATACTACTCTGTTACTTCATTAGCTACTCAGAGCTTTACAGGTGTCTTTAACATTGCATTCTGTCATATAGCTTGTGGCAATATGTGCAGGTAAAATATAGAGATATGTGAGATGTTTGCTATCAGGTTGTATACTGGTATGTAGTGCTGTAGTATTCAGTTGATATACTTGTTTGTCCCATTACAACTGATACTCTCTGCTACCTTAACTGTTAAATGATGGAAAAGCTGGAGGCAGCATTGCAGTTGATGAAGGTATTGCTGGAAGCACTTGTTGGACAGTCAAGGGCATTTTCCGTTCTGGAAGTTGCAGAATATGCTTCGAGAATTGTCTTTTCTGTGGTTTCCTGGCATCATGGTTCTTGCGATGCTAGTTGTTGGTGCTGTTCCCCCACCACCCACCCACCCACCCATTGTTTCTGCTGTTATTTGGCCAAAGCTGTTCAGTTTGTTACTGCCAAGGTGTAAGAAATTGAGTCCATTTTGTTGTTCATTGGTAAATTTGTAATGTCTGAACTACCTCATTGCTAATTTAATATCATCATCTGACCACATTGGATTAAAATCACACACAATTCAAAAATGTTTCTGGGACAAGGGCAATCTGTAGAAAGCAGACAAATAATAGTTCCAACCATTCCCTTTCCATTCGGAAACCAGTCTGTAGCCATATTTTGACAGCAGCACGATCACTAAGAATTATAGGAATGCATTTGTCATGGACAAATCCATCTAGTGAGGTCTGGAGGTGATAACTTCCTCGAAGATGTCAGTTAATAGTGCCCATGCCATTGCAATCACCTTTATTTGCAATCTGGCACTATTGGACATATCCATGTTATAGAGTTTGGCCTTTGTATACATGGAAACATGTTTGTTGTGCATCATGTTGGCCTGGTAGTTGAAAACTTTGCTGGAAGCACATCTCTGGAGGTTCAGTACTGATAGTGCTATCGGACAATAACCCCTTAACATAGGATCCGGTGGAGCCATTACTCATCTACATTCACTCTTTCCTCAGCTCAGAATAGTTATACATGTTGCTTCCTCTGGGCCTGCCTCTATAGCTGAGTGGTCGGTCTACATGACTGCCAAGCAGATGACACGGTTTTGATTCCTGATACTGGTAGAGATTTGTCCTTGGTCAGAGGACTGGCGCTGGCTCCACTCAGCCCTGTGATAGGAAATTGACTGATTAGTAGCAGCTCGAGTTCTGCTGATCAAGCTGGTAGAGCAGTATGCTGACCGCACACTCCTGCATACTGCATTGAATTGACGCAATTGGCTGACGAATCATTCGGGCCCGATTGGCCCGTCAGTCACCAGCATGGTGGAGATTTTCTTTCCCTTTCCTTTTATTTTCCCTGACGCTTTGCAGAAACTTCAAGGTTTTTGTCTTCCCATGAAAATCAGAAGTGTCTATTTGAAGTAGATTGTTTGGCCACTGTTACGAGTTTTTGATGAAAATTCTCACAGCATAAAGACATATTTAAAAATTGGTAAATAGTTATACAATATTATACCAAGATAAGTAATCCCCTAGTGACATGAGCAGTCTCTTAGCTTCCATGAAAAAAGTAGTACATACACTCTTGTTCAGAAAAAACAGAACACCTTCAATGAGTAGAGATAGGACGTTCATATTCACAGGACATGTACGTTAGTATGTTCTGCAGAAATGATCAGCATTTGAACAATGTTGACCCTTGGGTTCAAGGTCAGCATTTACATTCTGGTGCAACACCACCCACTGGTAAAATATGCCTGCAGCTCTAATTGTCACTATAAACTGAAAGTAATGGATCAGTGTGAGTTGAAGAGATGTGCAGGATACCTCACAGTTGGCTGCACGAACCACACCATCAAGTCAGTGAATTTGAAAGAGGGCGCATCATTGGCATGAGAGAATGTGATACATCCATCCAGGAAGTTTCTGCTTTTGTAGGACCAAGTGTTTTAGCAGTACAATGGGTGTGTGTAGGATGGCTCACAGAAAGCCACAGAATATGACGAAATTGGCCAGGTGGCACTACCCATTAGATTGACACCTCATCCTAAGCCATTGCATTACAGATATGTGTCCTCTTCAGCTCTGGTGCAACAGTGTAATGCATCATACACTATCAGGGGCGACAGTCCATCAGTGTTTATTATGGAATGAGTGTGTGTTGTCCACTTCTCTGCCTACCTTTGACGAATGTACAGAAACATGTTTGATAGCAGTGGTGTATGGAACATGTCACTGTAGACAGAAATGGCATTAGATAGTGTTTTTGGACGAATCCAGGCTCTCTTTGTTTGAAAATTATGGCTGCATTTTGGTTCACCACAGACAGAGGGAGCAGCATCACAGTGACTGCATTCCCACATACAGTGCCAACTCGATGCTTTATGGTGTGGGGTGCTATTGGATATGACCACAAACCACAGGTGGAGCATGTCCAGGGCAGTGTGACCTATGTGAATGACATCCTGTTGCCTGTAGCCATACCCTTTCTACACAACACCCCAGATGCCATTTTTCAGCAAGCCAATGCCTGACCACATGTAGCTACATGTACATATGCGTTCTTGGTATAACAGGATGTCAGCATTTGCCCAGGACCACCAGATCAACAGACTAGTTGCCAATCGAATATGTGCAGGATATGATGAAATAATGGGTGCAAAGCTGTGATCCATTGCTGACCACCGCAGATGAGCTTTGGAACCAGGGTGAACGAAGCAAGGATGGCTATATAACAGGATGCCATTTGCGCCTTATAGATGTCAAAGCCATCATGTATGGAACAAGTTATCTGGGCCCAGGGCAGAGCCTGTGCCTCCTAGGCAACAGGGCACATGCTGAACCGAGGTGACTGAAATGCTAATCATTTCTGCAGGACATACTAATGTACATGTCCTGCAAGTATAAATGTTCTATCTCTAGTGGTTAAAAATGTTCTGTTTTTTCTGAACATGAGTGTTTATTTCTCTATGGAGATGGCATCATTTTAACCAGACTATATTTTTGTTTGTACAGAATTACTTCATGAATTACATGATTAATAAGTAAATAAACTAAATAAAGAAAAGATATGTTAATGAAATGGAGTCAGAAAATAGTGTACTCATCAAAATAAAAGATAACAGCATGTAACTGTAACATATGTAAATTTTGAATTTGTAAAAAAATCTTTGAGACCAAAAGTTCTGTTAGATAAGGGGAAACAAAGATGAGAACATGTAGTGAAATCAGCATCTAAAAGATGGTTTAGACTCTGAATCAGAGAAGACACAACTGTTTAATATGTGATGCAAATTTACATTGGAATATGAAACAAGTTTTTAAAACCTGAGAGGAAAAAAGTTACATTGAGAACAGTCACTAGATGACAAATTAGGGGTGAAGAGATCGGAATAATACATATATCAGAGATGGAAAAGAGGCAGTGGTGACAGAAAGAGAAGAAGGTATCAAGATATAAACTCTTATATTAAAAGATACCTCAAAACCTGACAAATCTGGATAAAAGAGGCTGACTGGGAAAAAGAGGTTACAAAACAATGAAACCCGTGAAGATGGACAAAATATGTAAATTATGCCGATAAAGCCAAAACCCTGGAAAGAGGAAGATGGGGTTAACAAAACTGTAGAAAAAAATAATGAAGGACATCAGTAAGCAACATCAGAACAACAGAAATTATTTAAGATTGAGGTCAAATGCAATGCACATGAACATGCTGGAGACCAAGTTGTCAAGAGCAAGATTCTCTGATTCTGTTATTGTAAGAAAGTATCCGCATTATATATTTGATGAAGCAGGTTCAGGTTCCTGTCATAAAGAAGACAAGGTTCACAGCAGAATATTGTAATTTACTGATATTGTCAGTGTACGTGCATTTAATCATTTGTAATGAAATCTGTGATTCACATGATATGTTATGTGACATGTCTATCCACAAAGAAAATTGTCTTTGGTCAAGTAGGTTTTATCTGAGGTAGAATTGTAGTAGAGAGTTAATGGTGGGCATGTAAGACATGTTCTGTAATATATAAAAAAATATGATGTATAAAAAGCATTATGTAAGTAATAATTATTTTTAATTTTGTAATCTGTTTTACAGAAATCATTCTTTCAGACGAGGGAAGAGAGGGTGAAGGTGAAGGAGATATGGAAACACAGCTGGCATCTCTTCGACATAGGGTGTCTAACAAGGTAGTTTCTTTGACATTATTTTTAGCTTTGTATGGCAATTTTAATGGTGTATAAATGTACTTATACAATTTTAGATTGTGTCAGTGTTCTGGTTAAATTCAGATAGCTGTTTTAAATCTTACATTAGGAGTACAAAATTGATGCTCAGAAAACAATTGGCAGCAATTAATTTCTTAGTGTAGGAAAAATGTCTTTGAATAAGTGGTTTTGAATAACTGCTTCAGAATTTTTTAATTCTTACTTGATTTGGATAATTGCTTTAGAAATGTTTTATTCTTATTTGATTTATAAGCAGGTCAGCTGCTATTTTTTTCTTTTAAGAAGATTTTTTTCTGTTAGGAGTTTAAGAAATCACTTACAAATTTAGAGTGGCTTCTTGTCAATTAGCAGACATTTTTGGATGGTGTAAATATAAAAGAGACTGCTCCCAAGGTGTTTTTGCCTTACGCAGGAAATGTCCCGACTAAAATCTGTCATCTTTTTGGCAAACACAATATGCAATGTACGTTTCTTGATAGCCCTCAATGAACAGGTCTCTTCGAGGTTCTTTTATGGATGATATTACCTGAAGGTTGCTGATGTAAGTGATATACTAGGCTCCAACAGCCAAGAAGATCTGCTGTTCCAGAACACTGCCTTTCTAAGGGCTATCTAATGGGCTAGTCCTGCATGGGGATGAATACCCTCACTTCAAACTGTTGCAACAGTGTTCCTACAGAATCAAATGAGATTCAGAACTTCCTGACTGATCAAAACCATGTGCTGAAACATTACCAATACTCTTTCTGGCTGACTATCCAGATGTGACTCATGACCGATCCTCCGAGCTTTACTTCTTTTAGTATCTACCTCTTGTTTCCCAAATTTCACAGAAGCCTTTGATGTTATGTTGGACTTTGGTATTTTTTAAGGTTGTTTCTTCATTATGTTTTGTGTTCTTTGTCATGACCTCACATATGGCTGTTATCCATGTTGCATATAACTGCACTCGTATTACTGTTGAGAGAAACTATACCACAATTTTAAACTTCCTGTAAATAATGCTTTTGTAACTGATCTATTTAATCTTCAAACATACAGTGCCATACAAAGTATAATAAGACTTCTTGTCAATATGAAATGTCCAACAATTGAGTCCACATACGGAACATTGAATCAGTATTAAAAGAACATTCAATTTGTTTTGTAATATAAGGAGAACTGCATTGTTGAAAGTATTTGTAGATCTCCTTAGGGCTTCTGTGTCTCCTCTGAACTGGCTACTGATCCCTGTAACAGATATTTTTGTGTATGAGCAGCTATTTCCTCTTGGAAATTTGCTGCAATCAATGACCCGTCTTGAAGACGTGCCACCTGCAAATGAAAATAAATATCTCACACATTTTCTGTATATATCTACTGTTACTATGATAACTTATTTTACAGTTTTCTTTTGCGAGTAGCATTTCTTGGCAGGAAGATGTAGGAATAAATATCGCTCCCCTGGGGTAAGTAGAAGAGAGGTATTGACAGAAGTGCAGCAGGAAAGATTTTATGTTTGTCTTATAATCCATTGCACATATTTAACCTACCAGGAAGTTTTAAAACTGCATGTATTGTAATGTAGAGATAGGGTTTATTCTAAAATTGACATTTGATTGCCTTATGACTCCCAAAATATTGATAATCTTCTTCTTTTTTCTGTCTTTCCTTTACTTATTTTTTATGTATCCCGCTTGGCACCAAGCTCTTTCTTTGCTAAACAGCAGATTGATCATCTGCTACTCTGTGCAATAACATGTTCTAATTAGAAAATTCTTGATGCAGTCATATCCGTTTCCAGTTATTTTGCTGTGCGTATAGCAGTGAACCCTGCAGTATTTTCCAATTACTAAATATGAGTGGGAATTGGATACACATACTAAACTCCTTCCACCCCCTTGTCTGTCCCATCTCTTTGCCCCCTTCCCCCTCTTTGGTGACCTCCTCCTCTTCCTCCTCCTCCTCCTCCCCCTCTCTCTGTGTACATAACCTCCTCCTCTTGTAACGCCGGAAATGCATATTCTCCTATTTCCATCTATTGTACTATAATTTTTTTCCTTGTTTTGTTACCTCAAGATATGACATTTCTGTGTCTTTATATATTGTAATTATTTTACTGTTCGTGTGTGTGTGTGTGTGTGTGTGACTATATATATATATATTTTTTTTTTTTTTTTCCACGTGGGAAAAATTTATCAAAAAACAAAGATGATGTGACTTACCAAACAAAAGCGCTGGCAGGTCAAAAGACACACAAACAAACACAAACATACACACAAAATTCAAGCTTTCGCAACAAACTGTTGCCGCATCAGGAAAGAGGGAAGGAGAGGGAAAGACGAAAGGATGTGGGATTTAAGGGAGAGGGTAAGGAGTCATTCCAATCCCGGGAGCAGAAAGACTTACCTTAGGGGGAAAAAAGGACGGGTATACACTTGCACACACACACACATATCCATCCACACATATACAGACACAAGCAGACATATTTAAAGACAAAGAGAAAGACAAAGAGTTTGCCCAAACTCTTTGTCTTTAAATATGTCTGCTTGTGTCTGTATATGTGTGGATGGATATGTGTGTGTGTGCGAGTGTATACCCGTCCTTTTTTCCCCCTAAGGTAAGTCTTTCCGCTCCCGGGATTGGAATGACTCCTTACCCTCTCCCTTAAAACCCACATCCTTTCGTCTTTCCCTCTCCTTCTTTCTTTCCTGATGAGGCAACTGTTTGTTGCGAAAGCTTGAATTTTGTGTGTATGTTTGTGTTTGTTTGTGTGTCTTTCGACCTGCCAGCGCTTTCGTTTGGTAAGTCACATCATCTTTGTTTTTTGATATATATATATATATATATATATATATGATATCAATATAATGGAAGGAAACATTCCACGTGGGAAAAATTATATATAAAAACAAAGATGAGGTGACTTACCGAACAAAAGCGCTGGCAGGTCGATAGACACACAAACAAACACAAACATACACACAAAATTCAAGCTTTCGCAACAAACTGTTGCCTCATCAGGAAAGAGGGAAGGAGAGGGGAAGACGAAAGGAAGTGGGTTTTAAGGGAGAGGGTAAGGAGTCATTCCAATCCCGGGAGCGGAAAGACTTACCTTAGGGGGAAAAGAGGACAGGTATACACTCGCACACACACACATATCCATCCACACATACAGACACAAGCAGACATATTTAAAGACAAAGAGTTTGGGCAGAGATGTCAGTCGAGGCAGAAGTGTAGAGGCAAAGAAGTTGTTGAAAGACAGGTGAGGTATGAGTGGCGGCAACTTGAAATTAGCGGAGATTGAGGCCTGGCGGATGACGAGAAGAGAGGATATACTGAAGGGCGAGTTCCCATCTCCGGAGTTCGGATAGGTTGGTGTTGGTGGGAAGTATCCAGATAACCCGGACGGTGTAACACTGTGCCAAGATGTGCTGGCTGTGCACCAAGGCATGTTTAGCCACAGGGTGATCCTCATTACCAACAAACACTGTCTGCCTGTGTCCATTCATGCGAATGGACAGTTTGTTGCTGGTCATTCCCACATAGAATGCATCACAGTGTAGGCAGGTCAGTTGGTAAATCACATGGGTGCTTTCACACGTGGCTCTGCCTCTGATCGTGTACACCTTCCGGGTTACAGGACTGGAGTAGGTGGTGGTGGGAGGGTGCATGGGACAGGTTTTGCATCGGGGGCGGTTACAAGGATAGGAGCCAGAGGGTAGGGAAGGTGGTTTGGGGATTTCATAGGGATGAACTAACAGGTTACGAAGGTTAGGTGGACGGCGGAAAGACACTCTTGGCGGAGTGGGGAGGATTTCATGAAGGATGGATCTCATTTCAGGGCAGGATTTGAGGAAGTCGTATCCCTGCTGGAGAGCCACATTCAGAGTCTGGTCCAGTCCCGGAAAGTATCCTGTCACAAGTGGGGCACTTTTGTGGTTCTTCTGTGGGGAATTCTGGGTTTGAGGGGACGAGGAAGTGGCTCTGGTTATTTGCTTTTGTACCAGGTCGGGAGGGTAGTTGCGGGATGCGAAAGCTGTTTTCAGGTTGTTGGTGTAATGATTCAGGGATTCCGGACTGGAGCAGATTCGTTTGCCACGAAGACCTAGGCTGTAGGGAAGGGACCGTTTGATGTGGAATGGGTGGCAGCTGTCATAATCATCTCCCAATCCGAAACCTCTGTCCTATCCAAAGGCCTCACCTTCAGCCCCACTCCCAGATTCAACCAAACAGCCCTCGTGAAAGATTTACTGTCCTACACTCGTACTCTCTGCTGGAAGTATCACTTTGCCACGAAGAAAAATGATCCTAATCCTACTCCTAATGATCCGACTCCTCAAGACACCATCCAAATTGAACCCTGCCTGGAACAGTTCCGTCCTCCGTCACAGTGGGACCCACCTCCTCTTCCTCAAAATCACCCTCTCCAAACCTTCCAGGAATTTCTGACTTCCAGCCTTGCATCTCAATCCTTCTTAAAAAACCTTAATCCTACACCAAACATCACCACTGCTGAAGCCCAGGCTATCCGTGATCTGAAGGCTGACCGATCCATAGTCATTCTTCCGGCGGACAAGGGTTCCACGACCGTGGTACTTGATCGTCGGGAGTATGTGGCTGAGGGACTGCGTCAGCTTTCAGACAACACCACATACAAAGTTTGCCAAGGTAACCCCATTCCTGATGTCCAGGCAGAGCTTCAAGGAATCCTCAGAAACTTAGGCCCCCTGCAAAACCTTTCACCTGACTCCATCTACCTCCTGACCCCACCGACACCCCGCACCCCTACCTTCTACCTTCTTCCTAAAATCCACAAACCCAATCATCCCGGCCGCCCCATTGTAGCTGGTTACCAAGCCCCCACAGAGCGTATCTCTGCCTACGTAGATCAACACCTTCAACCCATTACTTGCAGTCTCCCATCCTTCATCAAGGACACCAACCACTTCCTTGAACGCCTGGAATCCTTACCCAATCTGTTACCCCCGGAAACCATCCTTGTAACCATTGATGCCACGTCCTTATACACAAATATTCCGCACGTCCAGGGCCTCGCTGCGATGGAGCATTTCCTTTCACGCCGATCACCTGCCACCCTACCTAAAACTTCTTCACTTTTGAGGGCCAGACATACCAACAATTAAAGGGAACAGCCATGGGCACCAGGATGGCCCCCTCGTACGCCAACCTATTCATGGGTCGCTTAGAGGAAGCCTTCCTGGTTACCCAAGTCTGCCAACCCAAAGTTTGGTACAGATTTATTGATGACATCTTCATGATCTGGACTCACAGTGAAGAAGAACTCCAGAATTTCCTCTCCAACCTCAACTCCTTTGGTTCCATCAGTTTCACCTGGTCCTACTCCAAATCCCATGCCACTTTCCTTGACGTTGACCTCCACCTGTCCAATGGCCAACTTCACATGTCCGTCCACATCAAACCCACCAACAAGCAACAGTACCTCCATTATGACAGCTGCCACCCATTCCACATCAAACGGTCCCTTCCCTACAGCCTAGGTCTTCATGGCAAACGAATCTGCTCCAGTCCGGAATCCCTGAATCATTACACCAACAACCTGAAAACAGCTTTCGCATCCCGCAACTACCCTCCCGACCTGGTACAAAAGCAAATAACCAGAGCCACTTCCTCGTCCCCTCAAACCCAGAATCCCCCACAGAAGAACCACAAAAGTGCCCCACTTGTGACAGGATACTTTCCGGGACTGGACCAGACTCTGAATGTGGCTCTCCAGCAGGGATACGACTTCCACAAATCCTGCCCTGAAATGAGATCCATCCTTCATGAAATCCTCCCCACTCTGCCAAGAGTGTCTTTCCGCCGTCCACCTAACCTTCGTAACCTGTTAGTTCATCCCTATGAAATCCCCAAACCACCTTCCCTACCCTCTGGCTCCTATCCTTGTAACCGCCCCCGATGCAAAACCTGTCCCATGCACCCTCCCACCACCACCTACTCCAGTCCTGTAACCCGGAAGATGTACACGATCAGAGGCAGAGCCACGTGTGAAAGCACCCACGTGATTTACCAACTGACCTGCCTACACTGTGATGCATTCTATGTGGGAATGACCAGCAACAAACTGTCCATTCGCATGAATGGACACAGGCAGACAGTGTTTGTTGGTAATGAGGATCACCCTGTGGCTAAACATGCCTTGGTGCACAGCCAGCACATCTTGGCACAGTGTTACACCGTCCGGGTTATCTGGATACTTCCCACCAACACCAACCTATCCAAACTCCGGAGATGGGAACTCGCCCTTCAGTATATCCTCTCTTCTCGTCATCCGCCAGGCCTCAATCTCCGCTAATTTCAAGTTGCCGCCACTCATACCTCACCTGTCTTTCAACAACTTCTTTGCCTCTACACTTCTGCCTCGACTGACATCTCTGCCCAAACTCTTTGTCTTTAAATATGTCTGCTTGTGTCTGTATGTGTGGATGGATATGTGCGTGTGTGCGAGTGTATACCTGTCCTTTTTTCCCCCTAAGGTAAGTCTTTCCGCTCCCGGGATTGGAATGACTCCTTACCCTCTCCCTTAAAACCCACTTCCTTTCGTCTTCCCCTCTCCTTCCCTCTTTCCTGATGAGGCAACAGTTTGTTGCGAAAGCTTGAATTTTGTGTGTATGTTTGTGTTTGTTTGTGTGTCTATCGACCTGCCAGCTATATATATATATATATATATATATATATATATATATATATATATATATATATATATATAATTGGTTTGTTTTGTAAATATTATTTGTATTTTTACGCTGGGTCTGGCCTAGGGAAAACTATGCTCTCGAACGATTACATCGATAGGTCGTGTGGAGAACCAAAGTGTTTAGGATCTTTGGTAGTGTTAACTTTGCCGCATGGAACGTGGGAGAGGGAGTCTGGCAGGAGTAGGGCAGTGGAGCAGGTGTATTGTGTGACGCTCCCACGAGTTGCCGCGTTTTCGGGGTTTGGCAGCATGTAATTGCGCTCGACTTGCTATGATAGTTTCTGACATGGTGTCGCGGACGAGAAACATTAGCTGTTGGACATCAAGAGCCCGTTTCGCCTGGTGACAGTGTCGAGAAGAAGGTGCGCCGACATCCAGCTTCTGCAACAGCGACGGCTGACAATGAGTGACTGTCGCCGCCTCCTCGACTGACAACTTCAAACCTTCAATCAACCAACAAGGAAGACTGGAAGCACGTAAAGTTTTAGAACTGTATGGCAGACCCCAGCTTTTAAAATTGTTCCATTCACAAAATTACAGCAACTTAGCATGAACCTTTGTTGCTCATTGTCCCAATTGTATTACCAAGCAGGTTCCCTTCCTTTTCCGGAATGAACCCGAGTGTCGTTGAAATTCAAACGCCACCATTAAAGTAATATCATTCCATTTCACTTCTTTAATTTCATAGTTCAGTTAAAGTATTCATAGCTGGCTACAATACTTAGATTCCACAAGCACAAGCGAGTTTTGTCACCATATTTTAGCTTACCTGTGACGGCAGCTCAGCTTGGTATGTACTAAATTTTACTATTGTTAATTGTTCAGAATCATTTAATTCAGGTTCAAAGTTAAATCTCTTATTTCTAATTTGCATAGATTCAAGTAGCTTTTGAAATGATTGTTGAGGTAGCCCAAGACTAACCTTATTTTATTGAATTTCGTAGTGCTTCAGAAACAAAGTTCACTATTAAGTTCAGCCACTAAATTAACTTTCAATTTTCAGGTTTTATTGATTCTTTTGCTAAATTAAGTCAGAGTGTAGCGAAATTTATTACTTCTGACAAACATTCAGTTTTCACACAAGACGTGTCAACCTTCAGTTGCCACGCTTTGAGTGCTAATTATATGTGCTTTAATCTTTCATTTTCAGTTATTATAGTAGTTGTCCATAGGACTGGCGACCGTAATTTTCCCCAAATCTCAATTATCTAATTAATGACACTTAATTGTTAACGTAATGACCGCACATTTACTTTCTTTATTAATTTTACCCTTTTCTCAAAATTAATTTCCACCAATCTCATTTTCATTTTTCATTTCATTTAGATGTAGCCCTTTCCTCCCTCTTTACCGATGAATTAACTTTGGAGACGATTGCTTTTTCCCAAATTTCCATTAGGTGCACGCGGTTTAATTTTTCACTGTCATTAAGGTCGATAAGTGAGGGGGAGGTTACACTCTCCTCTCTCTGGCCATCCCCTCCTCCCCCTTCTCTATGTCCACTGCCCCCACCCCTCTACACACACACACCCATCCCCATTCTCATATTCCCCTTATGATTTTGAGCCTTGTTTATTGTTATTGCAAGTGAAACCTTGAATCTAGATTCAGGTATGAAGTTACTTAAAACGAATGGGTAAATTGGTTGGGATCATTGACATATGAAGTTAGAGAGACACCTCTGCAGCTGTTGGACCTATGAGAATAGCAGCTTCAATTATAATATTTTGTGTAGTTTTAATTTGTGAATGGACTATTCAGATTCTGTAGTGTAGCATAATATAATAAATATACAGCGTATATTCATCTGTGTTACGGCATAAAGCCAGGTGACGGCACACCAGTCGGTGTCATTCCTGACTGGTGTGCCGTCACCTGGCTTTATGCCGTAACACAGATGAATATACGCTGTATATTTATTATATTATGCTACCTTACAGAATCATTTAATTCAGGTTCAAAGTTAAATCTCTTATTTCTAAATTGCATAGATTCAAGTAGCTTTTGAAATGATTGTTGAGGTAGCCCAAGACTATTTACTATTAAGAGAAGGCTGTGAGGAGGGGTCAGCCAATCACATGCTGACCGATCTGCCTTCCAGGATGACAATGTGACAGCAGCATTCCCTAGGTGAAGACGACATAAGCCCCATGCCCGAATGGTGGCAGCCCAGTTCAATAGCTGCTTCTAGATTGGCCACTTGGATAGCAGCATTAAAGTTAGCCACTTTGATAGCATTTCAGGACAGACTTTTGTCAGTTGGAGATTAGCAGTGACTGCAGAGATATTATTTCATATGTTGCCCTTGTTTGAGATACAGCTGTGTAATTGCCAAAGTTAAGTATTGTAAGTTTGTTGTTGTCAGCATTTTCTTATTGTCTAGCAAACCGAGTAGGCAGGATTCCTAAACACAACAAGATTGGTGATGGGGTGTAAGAATAACATAGCGACAACCTGTTAACATCTGAACCCTGAGCAACAGCTGCCAAAGATCTATTTTTTGTTGTGGGCTTTTGTGTTTTGCTGGCATCTTAATTTTGCCTTGTCTTTTCTTTGTGGGGGTATGTTTACATGTTTTAACAGTGTCTCTTATAGTGTTTTTCTTCTATTCAGCGTTGTCAGGTGGGCATTGCAGACATTTTCTTTGTTTGTGTGCTTATTTTTACTGCTTGCATTGTCTGTTTATGGCATTTACCTATTCCAAAATGGGCAACCCACCTCTTCCAGCCCTGCTCAGGCACCTCAGCTGCAAGCAATAGATACTTTGCAGCTAACACAGGTGTTTCAGTTTCAGACGCAGCAGATTGCAACCCTTATCAATACGGTACATCAGTTACTAACAAACCAAATAACTAATGCAGCGCAACATGCTCCGAGTGCAATGCCACCTTTTCACCAGTTAAAGAAATAGCAGATTAATGGCTCGAGTGGTTGCAACAGTATGACGCCCACATCATTGCTCACAAAGTATCAGTTAATGTGAAACTGCATTACTTTTTGTCAATGGTAGGAAGTGCAGTCTTTCGCCTCATTCAGAAATTGTTTCCTAATACCATTCTGAGTGAACTTTCCTATGATCAGGTTATAGGTTCTCAAACTAACTATTGTGACCACTGAGTGACTATGGTGGCAACTATGTACCAATTCTTTCTTTGCAAGAAAAGGTAAGAACAAACTTATTGTGATAGGGGAACAGATGTATAGGGTATGACAAGGAAATGCAAATTCAAATGTGCTTGAGGTGCTTTATATTCAGATGTTACATTGCTTGATGCAATTGGGTACAATGTAATTGATGTCAAACATCATTTCATCATTTAGTGCAAATTCTAGATGAGTATGATTCAGGTGCTGTAGCGGCAGATAAATTTGAGCATCCACCAATTTGTCGGGTTGAGTCTTCCCTTGCTCATAACTGGCCCAGTAGGCAGCAACAGAATGTGCATGCCAAGCCCCATAAACAGTTCTCTAAACAGGCAAACAGAATTAAGTCATGCCCTCGGTGCTGTTCAAGGCACAAACGCCAAGATTGCCCATCCAGATAAGCACAGTGTTACTCTTGTGGCAAGGAGTGTCATGTACAATCCATATGTTTGCAACAGAACAAACATAAGAATTCTGCCCACTCTCAAAAATCTAGTCACAAGGCCCATGTAATCAATGCAATTTATTCAAAGCTTGCTGTGGGCATTAGCACAACTAGCAAGCAAACAGTTTCTTCAGTGCTATGCCAGTCCAATGAACGTTTTATTCATTTGCATCTTAGTGGAAAACGTATGAAATTTCAGCTGCTGGAATGTAACACGTATGAACTGTTAGGCTCCTCATGCCTGTCCAAAACTAGCATGCACTTGACAGTTTGTAATGGACAAGACATTCCCATTCTCAGAACATGTACTTTGGCTGCTATGTATTGCTCGCATACATGAACTGTGACTTCCGCTGTGCTACAATTATGCAATTGTGAGAACATATTTGGCCTTGATTTGTTTGGCTTTCAAATTCAGGACAATTTGTTGTCAGTGACTGCATTCAATGCCAAAGACAGTGTAGCTAGCTTGCTGAATGAATACCCTGAACTCTTTTCTGAAGATTTAGGCAAGGCTAACAATTTTCTTGCATATATTACTATGAAAGACAATGCTCAGCCCAAATTTTGCTGGGCCAGAACTGTTCCTTTTCCAATTCAGGACAAAGTGGCTGCTGAACTGAAAAGAATTGCAAGACAGCAGAGCTATTGAATCCATACAAGCTAGGCAGTATGCAAGTCCACTGGTTATGCTCCCCAAACCTACAAGTTGCATTCGCTTCTGTGTTGACTTTAAGTCTACAGTCAACCCACAAACTGTGATTGATACTTATCCATTGCCATGCAGCAGACAGATTAGGCACTTGTTGCTACTGTTCAAAAATTGATTTGTGTGATGCATATCTTCAAATAACACAAGAAGAAGAATCTCCAAAAGTGAGTGTTGTGAACACTCATTTGGGCTTGTTTAAATATTTGCTTTTGCTCATTGGCAGTGCTTCTGCACCCACCATTTTCCAATGGTATTTGGAACAGCTGACTAGTCAAATACCAAACTGTTCAAACTATTTGGACAATATTGTCATAGCAGGTTGTACACGTGAAGAATACATTGCAAATTTGCGTGCTTTGTTTTGTGTGTTATGCAGGACTAAAGTGTAGACTGAACAGGTGTGATTTTGTTAAACCTGAGTTGCAGTATCTTGGCTATGTCATAAACAGTCAAGGTGTACATCCTCTTCAGTTACATTTGTTAGCCATATGTGACCGGCCAGTTCCTCACAATGTCACAGAATTGCAGTCAGTATTTGGGAAAATGAACTATTATATGAGGTTCACATTGAATGCTGCACAAATTGCAGCTCCACTGCATCACTTGCATTGCAAGAATGTCCCCTTTGTTTGGACAGATGAGTGCCAAGAAGCTTTTGAAAAACTTAAAGATACATTGCTCAGTGATCGACACTTGATTCGCTTCGATTCTGACAAACCAGTTGTGTTGCAATTTGATGCTTCTTCTTACAGAATCAGTGCAGTGCTTTCACACAGAATTGGTGATAAAGACAGGCCTATTACTTTCACATCAAAAGTATTGTCCAAAGCTCAATGTAACTGTTTACAAATAGAGAAAGAGGCATTGGCTATTGTGTATGATGTCACCAAATTCTACCACTATTTGTATGGCAAAAAGTTCTACTTAGTAACAGATCACAAGCCATTTCAGTCCTTATTTCATCCAATGAAGCCAGTTCCTATTCGAAATGTCCAAAAATTCAAAGACAGGCTTCATTGTTGTCTCAATACCAGTACGAGATTGTGTATCATGTGACAGCTCAACATGGTAATGCGGATGCACTTTCTTGTCTTCCGATTGGCCCCAATACAGATTTTGACACTTCTGCTGCATCTTGTTGTCACACAATGCTCAGGCTTCTGAACCGCTTCAGTCTGTCTGTAAGAAAATTGCACAGGCCACAGAAGTTGATTCAGATTTTAACGTTTTGCTAAAAGAAATTTGCACATCTTGGCCTTGCTCATTACACAGAATAAAGAGCTCTGTAGTGTGCCAATACTTTGGACATCAGCAAAGCCTTGCTATACAGCAAGGTGTGATTCTTGTTCAGAATGACAGTGGACAGTCACATGTGTTGATCCCCAAAGCTTTGCAAAAAGAAGTGTTGCAGTTACTTCACCAAGAACACTAGAGGATTGTTCGTATGAAACAGTTCACGCATTGACACTGTACTTGGCGGGGTATGGACACCCAAATAGAACAATAGAACAGATGATGTCACAGTGCCATGCATGTGCAGAAAATCAGTCTGTTCTGCCACAGAAATTCTCTGCTTGGCCTAAGTTGCAACTACCATGGAAACGGGTGCACATCGACTTTGCAGGACCTTTTTGGAACACTCGTTGGTTGATTGTGGTAGACTCTTATGGCAAGTTTCCTTCTGCTGTGCTTATGAACTTGATGATTTCATGTAGCACAGTTCAGGCACTGTCCTCTGTTTTTTGCCCTGAAGGTTTGCCTGAAGTCATAGTGTCAGACAACAGCCCTCAGTCCACAGCAGATGAATTTGAAACATTCTGTGAATGCAATAGCATATAGCATCTAACTATTGCAGTGTTCCATTTTCAGTCAAATGCCAAAGCAGAATGTTTTATCAGAACCTTGAAGCAGCAGATGGTCAAACTTCGCACCGCACATGCCAGGAATCAAGCATTGCAGCTGTTTGTCACCTCCTATTATTTGCATCCATGAGATGGACCATCACCAGCAGAATTGCTTCACGGCTGCCACCATCAGACACTGCCAACTACTGTTTCCCTTATTTTCATTATGGTTAACTGGAACAGCATTGCTTTCAACACTGTTGTTTACCTGCTTTTTCATTACGAACAAAATTACTATCATCAAGTTGCCATTGTTGGTTATGGTTATTATTTCTCCATTTCCTACCTTTCTTAGGATGGCAAACACCTAATGTTTGAATGTTTACATTGCCATTCTGTTCATTCTTAAAATTACTATTAGTGTTATTACTATTTCTGTTATTACCCGCCTGCTCCTCATTGTCAGCAACACGCTCTACACATGCCAAATATTCAATGAAACGGTCAAGATTGTCTCTAGGGGCAGACATCTACATCTACATCCATACTCTGCAAGCCACCTGACAGTGTGTTGCGGAGGGTACCTTGAGTACCTCTATCGGTTCTCCCTTCTATTCCAGTATCTTATTGTTCGTGGAAAGAAGGATTGTCGGTATGCTTCTGTGTGGGCTCTAATCTCTCTGATTTTATCCTCATGGTTTCTTCATGAGATATACGTAGGAGGCAGCAATATACTGCTTGACTCCTCGGTGAAAGTATGTTCTCGAAACTTTAACAAAAGCCCGTATCGAGCTACTGAGCGTCTCTCCTGCAGAGTCTTCCACTGGAGTTTATCTATCATCTCCGCAACGCTTTTGTGATTACTAAATGATCCTGTAACGAAGCGCGCTGGATCTTGTCTATCTCTTCTATGAACTTATCTGGTACGGATCCCACACTGCTTAGCAGTATTCAAGCAATGGGCGAACAAGTGTACTGTAACCTACTTCCTTTGTTTTCGGATTGCATTTCCTTAGGATTCTTCCAATGAATCTCAATCTGGCATCTGCTTTACCAACGATCACCTTTATGTGATCATTCTATTTTAAATCACTCCTAATGCGTACTCCCAGATAATTTGTGGAATTAACTGCTTCCAGTTGCTGACCTGCTATATTGTAGCTAAATGATAAGGGATCTATCTTTCTATGAATTCACAGCACATTACACTTGTCTACATTGAGATTCAATTGCCATTCCCTGCACCATGTGTCAATTCGTTGCAGATCCTCCTGCATTTCAGTACAATTTTCCAATGTTACAACCTCTTGATATACCACAGCATCATCCGCAAAAAGCCTCAGTGAACTTCCGATGTCGTCCACAAGGTCATTCATGTATATTGTGAATAGCAATGGTCTTACGACACTCCCCTGCGGCACACCTGAAATCACTCTTACTTCGGAAGACTTCTCTCCATTGAGAATGACATGCTGTGTTCTGTTATCTAGGAACTCTTCAATCCAATCACAAAGTTGGTCTGATAGTCCATATGCTCTTACTTTGTTCATTAAATGACTGTGGAGAACTGTATCGAACGCCTTGCAGAAGTCAAGAAACACGGCATCTACCTGTGAACCCGTGTCTATTGCCCTCTGAGTCTTGTGGACGAATAGCGCGAGCTGGGTTTCACACAAGTGTCTTTTTCGATACCCATGCTGATTCCTACAGAGTAGATTTCTAGTCTCCAGAAAAGTCATTATACTCGAACATAATACATGTTCCAAAATTCTACAACTGATCGACGTTAGAGATATAGGTCTATAGTTCTGCACATCTGTTCGACGTACCTTCTTGAAAACGGGGATGACCTGTTATATCCCTGTTTTTTATATATATATATATATATATATATATATATATATATATATATATATATATATATATATATATATATATATATATATATATATATATATATATATATAAAAAAAACGAAGATGAGGTGACTTACCGAACAAAAGCGCTGGCAGGTCGATAGACACACAAACAAACACAAACATACACACAAAATTCAAGCTTTCGCAACAAACTGTTGCCTCATCAGGAAAGAGGGAAGGAGAGGGGAAGACGAAAGGAAGTGGGTTTTAAGGGAGAGGGTAAGGAGTCATTCCAATCCCGGGAGCGGAAAGACTTACCTTAGGGGGAAAAAAGGACAGGTATACACTCGCACACACGCACATATCCATCCACACATACAGACACAAGCAGACATATTTAAAGACAAAGAGTTTGGGCAGAGATGTCAGTCGAGGCAGAAGTGTAGAGGCAAAGAAGTTGTTGAAAGACAGGTGAGGTATGAGTGGCGGCAACTTGAAATTAGCGGAGATTGAGGCCTGGCGGATGACGAGAAGAGAGGATATACTGAAGGGCAAGTTCCCATCTCTGGAGTTCGGATAGGTTGGTGTTGGTGGGAAGTATCCAGATAACCCGGACGGTGTAACACTGAGACAAGATGTGCTGGCTGTGCACCAAGGCATGTTTAGCCACAGGGTGATCCTCATTACCAACAAACACTGTCTGCCTGTGTCCATTCATGCGAATGGACAGTTTGTTGCTGGTCATTCCCACATAGAATGCATCACAGTGTAGGCAGGTCAGTTGGTAAATCACGTGGGTGCTTTCACACGTGGCTCTGCCTCTGATCGTGTACACCTTCCGGGTTACAGGACTGGAGTAGGTGGTGGTGGGAGGGTGCATGGGACAGGTTTTGCATCGGGGGCGGTTACAAGGATAGGAGCCAGAGGGTAGGGAAGGTGGTTTGGGGATTTCATAGGGGTGAACTAACAGGTTACGAAGGTTAGGTGGACGGCGGAAAGACACTCTTGGCGGAGTGGGGAGGATTTCATGAAGGATGGATCTCATTTCAGGGCAGGATTTGAGGAAATCGTATCCCTGCTGGAGAGCCACATTCAGAGTCTGGTCCAGTCCCGGAAAGTATCCTGTCACAAGTGGGGCACTTTTGTGGTTCTTCTGTGGGGCATTCTGGGTTTGAGGGGACGAGGAAGTGGCTCTGGTTATTTGCTTCTGTACCAGGTCGGGAGGGTAGTTGCGGGATGCGAAAGCTGTTTTCAGGTTGTTGGTGTAATGATTCAGGGATTCCGGACTGGAGCAGATTCGTTTGCCACGAAGACCTAGGCTGTAGGGAAGGGACCGTTTGATGTGGAATGGGTGGCAGCTGTCATAATGGAGGTACTGTTGCTTGTTGGTGGGTTTGATGTGGACGGACGTGTGAAGCTGGCCATTGGACAGATGGAGGTCAATGTCAAGGAAAGTGGCATGGGATTTGGAGTAGGACCAGGTGAAACTGATGGAACCAAAGTTTCACCTGGTCCTACTCCAAATCCCATGCCACTTTCCTTGACGTTGACCTCCACCTGTCCAATGGCCAACTGCACACGTCCGTCCACATCAAACCCACCAACAAGCAACAGTACCTCCATTATGACAGCTGCCACCCATTCCACATCAAACGGTCCCTTCCCTACAGCCTAGGTCTTCGTGGCAAATGAATCTGCTCCAGTCCGGAATCCCTGAATCATTACACCAACAACCTGAAAACAGCTTTCGCATCCCGCAACTACCCTCCCGACCTGGTACAGAAGCAAATAACCAGAGCCACTTCCTCATCCCCTCAAACCCAGAATGCCCCACAGAAGAACCACAAAAGTGCCCCACTTGTGACAGGATACTTTCCGGGACTGGACCAGACTCTGAATGTGGCTCTCCAGCAGGGATACGATTTCCTCAAATCCTGCCCTGAAATGAGATCCATCCTTCATGAAATCCTCCCCACTCCGCCAAGAGTGTCTTTCCGCCGTCCACCTAACCTTCGTAACCTGTTAGTTCACCCCTATGAAATCCCCAAACCACCTTCCCTACCCTCTGGCTCCTATCCTTGTAACCGCCCCCGATGCAAAACCTGTCCCATGCACCCTCCCACCACCACCTACTCCAGTCCTGTAACCCGGAAGGTGTACACGATCAGAGGCAGAGCCACGTGTGAAAGCACCCACGTGATTTACCAACTGACCTGCCTACACTGTGATGCATTCTATGTGGGAATGACCAGCAACAAACTGTCCATTCGCATGAATGGACACAGGCAGACAGTGTTTGTTGGTAATGAGGATCACCCTGTGGCTAAACATGCCTTGGTGCACAGCCAGCACATCTTGTCTCAGTGTTACACCGTCCGGGTTATCTGGATACTTCCCACCAACACCAACCTATCCGAACTCCGGAGATGGGAACTTGCTCTTCAGTATATCCTCTCTTCTCGTCATCCGCCAGGCCTCAATCTCCGCTAATTTCAAGTTGCCGCCACTCATACCTCACCTGTCTTTCAACAACTTCTTTGCCTCTACACTTCTGCCTCGACTGACATCTCTGCCCAAACTCTTTGTCTTTAAATATGTCTGCTTGTGTCTGTATGTGTGGATGGATATGTGCGTGTGTGCGAGTGTATACCTGTCCTTTTTTCCCCCTAAGGTAAGTCTTTCCGCTCCCGGGATTGGAATGACTCCTTACCCTCTCCCTTAAAACCCACTTCCTTTCGTCTTCCCCTCTCCTTCCCTCTTTCCTGATGAGGCAACAGTTTGTTGCGAAAGCTTGAATTTTGTGTGTATGTTTGTGTTTGTTTGTGTGTCTATCGACCTGCCAGCGCTTTTGTTCGGTAAGTCACCTCATCTTTGTTTTTATATATAATTTTTCCCACGTGGAATGTTTCCTTCCATTATATATATATATATATATATATATATATATATATATATATATATAGACACACACACACACCTGTTATGTACTTGTTGTACACTGCCGGGGATGATATGATTCTAATTTGCCAATACCATGGCAATTTAGCTTCAAGACTTAGTATTATGATTTCAGGTTTCAGCTTTCCCATCAAATGTGACAGACGTGAAATCCAAGATCTGGCAAACTCTTTCATAGATTCCCTACCTGCATTGAATCGTTTCCCACTCCAAAATTCTCTCAACACCTCATTCTGCTTATGACTAGACCAGTATTTATTAATGAAAGCTGTCTTTAATTCCGCTAATGTGCTACACTTCAACATGACATCAGCTGATCAACCCATTGCATCAACTGCCACATTACTTCTAATAAATGAAATTTTCTTGCATTCAGACCAAATTGATGGAAACAAATCTTCAAAATCATTCCAGAAATCGAGCAGATGGATATTTTTGTCAAGATCGAACGGTAAGAACTGCCAACACCCAATAAAAGCGGCGTTTGCAGCTACAACTTGTTGTACACTACCAGTAACATAAGCTACAGAAGCTACTTTACTCTAAATTTTAGTTGTGTTAGTGCTAATCATTTCTACTTTCATTTCAGCATTACCTACTCTTTGCACAATGTGAGCAGTATCAGTCTTAATTGCTTCTACATCTGCTTACATTAATATCTTTAAATCTATCTGAGCACAGTTCAGATTCCGCCATCTATCTTTTCTGTTAACATCTGCTCCAGTTTTGCATCTTCCTTTTGGAACTCTTTGTGAACCTCGCCAACTTCGGACTTTACCTTTTTATGCAACTCAGATAACTGCTGAGCAGCCTTTTCCTTAATGTCAGCATGGTTGGAATCAATCTTATAATTAAACTGTCCAGATCTGCTTTGAGCTCAGCTTTTAAATCCTCTTTCAACTTATTGTATCCAGCCTTAAAGGTATTGTCCATTACCTCAAATCTTTTATTAAAATTAGTTTGGCTGGCCACAATCCTGTTACTTACCTCAGTTATATCAAATTTTAATCCAGCCATTATTTTAGCATTACTGGCTGTCATTTTAGCATTACTGGCTGATATTGCCTGCAATATTACATTTAAATCAATTGCCCCAGTATCTTTGGGTTGCTCATTGGCTTTTTTCTTATCACACTCAGGTGACGAAAAACTAGACTCAATACCAGAATCACCAAAACTAAATGAAACATCTGATTGATCTGTTATATCCAACTTCTCCTTTTTAAACATTACCACCTCTGATGATTGTTTCATTTTTAAATCATCAGAGAACCTACCATCCAGTAAATTAACAATCTCTGATTTCTGATGCACTACAGGAGTTTCTGTTATTGAATCATTGCCTCTTTACACATTATTGTCAGGAGACAATGGTTCAGATTTCACTTTAACATCACTATTTTCAAGCAGATTTGCATTTGAACCATTGTCTGGATTTGCACTTTCTTCATCAGACATAGGTTCTGATTTAATTTTAACCTCAGATTCTTTTGGCGGCTCCATCACCGACAGTCTTTTAGTGAAGGTTAGTAAAAAGTTGAACTGCTTTCCACTGAACTTACTTCCTTCTGCATGATGTATGGTGATGCTGGCGCAGTGTACCACAATTACTGATGTGGCACAGCGCGTTGAACTGTAGACGGCACCTTGACAGCTGCTGTGTGAGCGTGTGGCCCGCAACCACAGGCGCGGCTGCGGCCGCAACGGACGACTGCAGTGGGGTGAGACTGGCTTCTTGCGATGCCAGCCGCACAGCTAGATTCAGCACCAGCTTTGTCAATCCAGATACATTGTAATCCAAGGTGTCCTTAATGTGCACACGTAACACAGTTCATCACTGTTCTATTGTTCAGTTCCGTGTCGCATTTCACTCACAAATTCGAATAATTAAAATCACTTTCACTCAGTTTAACGGTGTTTTTCCTGCCCGATTAGCACCGTATGTGGTGTGGTAGGTGGAAAAATAAAGAATTATATTCTTTTTGTATTGCCCTTCTCAACACAGGCTCTCTAACTATAATGTTGGCAACCAGAAAGTGATTAGCAAAATGTGATGGCTGCAACTAAAGTTCACTGTGCCCACTCTGATGGAGAAAAAGTTATTGATTATTGAAGTTAATTATTCTGAGGATTTAGGATGATGTCTGGGATTAATAGAAAATGCAGTTTACTATAACCATTTTCGCCATATTCTGAAAATGATAAAGCATAAAATTCCAGGCAAATGATTACCCATATCAGTTACAGTACTATCAGAGCTGTTCAGAGTCTATTGCGAGGATCCTGTTATACCTAGATAACGAAACTGTTCAGTAACTGTTATCGATGAAAATGTTCAAAGTGAATGCTCGCCAAAATTTGATGTTAACACACATCAAACGCCACTCTAGTAATGGTAGAAAGTCTGTCCTGCAGGGACATGTGAAAATGTGACATATGCAAATTGAGAATAAATCACTGGACTCATTCCGTTATTAACTCTTTACCCCAATGTGAACCCATTGTTAAGTGCATATCGAGTTATGTAATACGGCATCAAAGGGTGTTCTTTGCAACTGCACAAATGCGACATGGCTTCCAACATGGAATGCACGCTGATACAAATCTAGAAGAGAAGTAGGGCCTTACTCTAGCTTGCATGCTCTTATTTATATAGCCACGATGCAGATCGTCGAAGGTGCAGCTGGCAACATTTGCCTTACTGACTAGCCACTGGGCTAACAAACTACTTCAAGTTACTAAATAATTAATTGCTTCATTCGCTAAAGGCCAATGAAGCTCTTGATTTAATTGTGCTATCACCACACAGGTAAGTATCTATAATAAAATTCTAATGTGGCTAGGTTAAATACTTTAGGCGAGAGAATTATTTTAGTTGTACTGCACGCAATAGGTGAGCTCTGAACTTGCCATTTGGAGAGACGCTACAGCTATAGTTTTATAGCTACCTTTTTGAAACTTCTCACATCTTTGTTATTATATTGTCTCTCCATTCTACCTAAATCTAAACATCCTAGCTTTATCTAATCATTTATTTAATCTACCTTGCTTCCGAACTTTTAGGACACAAAAACAGAAAATCATGAATTTCAATCAAAATATTAGTTCGTGAGATCCAGCATGCTCTTTCCATTAAATTACAATGAAAAAGGAATCCAAATATAAATTTTGAACTTCCTAGCTCCTTCCTGTTGTGCCAGTGATTTTTACTTAAAACGTCCAAATTTCTAAAACTGTTTAAGTTACCAAACTGAAACTTAACACATTATTATTTTAGCATCACTCCTGACATGCTATCAACTTTTCAGATTATTTACTTTATTTTTAAGGTATTGCACAACATTTGTGATGTCATAGCTAGTTACAGCCGACTAGGATGGCACACAATGGAAAGCATATGAATTTTATATGGCGTGAGTAGGCTGCTTCCCTACAATGGGTTCCCCAAGGTCTTTGTACATGATGATGTTAAGCAGTGCAAATTATGATAAGATATGATACAATTTGCCAGTTACTTCAACATCCATACACAGGACCACATAGTGTGCTGTACCGAGGTGGAAACACGTTTGTCATTTCACTTCACGGGAAGCAGAAGCCAGCTTGGGTCCCGCAAGATGGAAACACAGACCGAGATCCACAACAGCTAGTGGAAAAGCAACTTCCATGAGTTATTAGGGAAGACGACCTCCTCATCTGACACCAGCAAACTGCTCTGGACCACACCCATTCAGCTACAGTGGAAGCCACAATGCAGTCTTCCTGTGGTCACTGGTGCAGGTCCCCAGCTCACCTGCAGGATTTTTACTTGTCATAGTGGGTCATTTCCCTGGCTGCAGTCTTATCAGATACTTGTTTCTCAGGTGTTAGGTTATTCCGCATGTATACTGAGATGTCCTTTTCAGTTTGTTTCGGTAGTGTAATGTTTTTGTTCCTTACTTCATCAATTGTACTTTTATACTGTTGCTTTCTCTCTCTCTCTCTCATTTTACTGTATTGATCCCTTTGTTTGGGTTCATAGAGTCTATTCATGTTTTGTCTTCTTCTTAACAATTCTCATTCCCATGGTTTTCTGCAATGGAAGGGGGGGGGGGGGGCTATATAGTAATATGCCAAAACAAATATTCCATAGAAGAAACAAAAAAAAAAGGATTTTTACATGTCATAGTGGGTCATTTCCCTGGCTGCAATCTTATCAGATACTTGTTTCTCAGGTGTTAGGTTATTCTGCATGTATACTGAGATATCCTTTTCAGTTTGTTTTGGTAGTGTAATGTTTTTGTTCCTTACTTCATCAATTGTACTTTTATACTGTTGTTTTCTCTTTCCATCTCATTTTACCGTATTGATCCTTTTGTTTGGGTTCATAGAGTCTATTCATGTTTTGTCTTCTTCTTAACAATTCTCACTCCCATGGTGTTCTGCAATGGAAGGGGGAGGCTATATAGTAATATGCCAAAACAAATATTCCATAGAACAAACAAAATAATAAAAAAAAGGTCCCTTAAACAATCAGTTAAAAGAGAAAATGTAGGTTCTCTCTGAGCAGGGTGAAGTAATTAGGAGAGCTCTTTGTTTTACTGTAGAGGATGTATGGAATTCTGGAGAGCAAGTCAGGTAATGTGATGTGTACAAAGTAGCACTAAAGTAGTTGATGTGATAAATTGTGAGTGTCGACTGCTTGTTCCTGATTCCCAGTGGCATTTTAACTACAGTTGCTTTGAGCCTTTTATTTGGTCTCCCCTTAAATATTTTTAAGAAAATGTGCTTTCCCTTAGTACGTGTCTGTGGATCCCAGAATGTAATAAGTATTTATGTAAATTTATTTCTGCTTATTTTAAAAGTATAGTATTGCTTGTAAAAGTCCTTTAACTGTCTAAAATAATACTTTATTTTTATGTAAATCAACGTAATCATGCATGTATATATTTTACAAAAGTGAAATGACAAAGGCTGCAATTGATTTCTGAGTGTTGCTGTGCATCTACTGGTTTTCGTACCATCCCTTGCCACTTGGTGAGAAATTATTAAAGGCTATTTGTTCTACAATCATTAGCATTTTGCATCACAACTCTTTTTACCAGTGAGTTCAACTTCATAAATCACATGTAAGCAATGATTTTGCTTGATATCAACACAATGCATTGCATACTGGTACTCAGTGTGAGAGGGTGTTAGTACTTCACTAAGGTTGGAGTTCACTGCTGCCTTGCTCAGTAGGCTCAGAATTGTTTTAGAATTACTGATTACTAAGAGTTGCAGTTCACAGGGATGTGTACAGGCATTGGACCGAAAAGAAACTAGAACTACTTTCATGCATGTTGATGGACAACAGGGAAGGGTTATCCTGCTTGGTGTTTCTTGTGCACTGTAATTTGAATCAGTTTTCCAGCTGTCACCCACGCTAAAGTGCCATTTACGTTGGGGAGTTTGTTCCCATGAGTTCTGTTTTACATGTTATATGATTTTTATGTAATGTGTCATATGTTTTGAAAAAAAAAATTCCTTTTCATTTCCTCATCAATATAATCCTTGTGGTGTATGTATAACAATTTTGGTAGAACTTATACTTACCTGTTTTAAACATTTTGAGATTATGTCTGTGTTCAACAGAGTAAATGCTGCTATACACGTTTTGCCTTGATTTATTAAAACACCTTATGTATCAGTGTACATCCTTGTTTTCCTGCTAGTGGGGCCATTCTTCCTCCTCCAGTCCTGTTAACATTTATTGTAACAGTATGCTAACTGTAGACATACTTTTCCAACACAAATTGCATTTATTCACTTGCACAGACAAAGCATCAAATCATTAGTATCATATTACTGAGAACTAAGGATTAACAGATCATCTTAATGAGATAGGAGCTCATGGCTTGGCTGGGAAATTGCTTTCTATTATTGTATGAGTTCGAAGATTTTGTCTTTCTTTAAAGCTTGTATTTGTTAAACAGTGTGCAGCTGGAAATTGTTGATCACAGTGCTTTACACTAATTAAAATACACATTTTGTCACAAGCTGGAAAGAATAATTTTTTAAGATAATACGACTATATGCTTAAAATGCTAATCTGTGTATTGTACATATTGTTGAAACATATTAATTCATTTATAACATAACACTGTTGCAGAAAGTGCTTCAAAGTAAATTATTCTTACACCAGTCATACGTCTGCAATTAATGTCAAAAGAGAATTATGCATTTGCTTTATCCTTTTCTTTAAGGAAGAAAGCAAAAGACAAGTCATAAATATTTTATTGATAGCATCAATATTTGTAGCAGTAATATCACTTCAGTGTGCAATTAACAAATATTCATTTTTCCCTTTCATGAAGTCAAAAGAAATCATCGAAATCAAGACGCTGCTGTCGCAACTGCAGCAACAACAAACACGTTTGGAAGGGAAATTGGGTGTGGAGCCATCACAGTTTCCTGAAATGGTTGTGGCTGAAGAAGACTATACAAAACCTGTTGCAATAGGGCCTGGTGCTCGACCTTCTCCCTCAGAACTACAAGCTGCCATCTCCTCTCTTCAAGACAAATGTAAACTTAAAGATCATATGATAGGTGCTATGGTGGAAGAGCTGCGAGCTCGTGCCCAGAGTGGCATATGGAACGAGCTGAAAACACGAATTGCATCACCAGAATTGCCTCAGCCAGACTACACACGATCACAAGTTGTTGAGTACCTTACACCTGAAGTAAGTACCCTTTCTTAGTTGACTAAAATTTATCAAGTTATGCAATAGATGATCTCTGCTTTTTCAAAATAAGACCTTTTTTCTTGTTAGTTTCTACTCAAGAAGAGGAAGGAGTATAACTGTTTATTTGATAACAATATTATGAAAAGAACAGATTGCCACTTATCTCAAAGAGGAGTACTGAGTAGCAAACAGGCACAATGAAAAGACTGCTAAACATATGAGCTTTCAGAGAGAAAAGGCCTTAGTCAAAAATAGAAAACACACATACAATCACACATACGCAACTCACGTACATATGGCCACTGTGCCTAGCCACTGTGGTCTGAATTAGGCATTTTCATCCAGAAACTTATGTTCTGCAGTTTTTCATTGTGCCAGTCTATGACTCAGTGCCTCCTCTATTAGTGAGTAGCAGTCTATTCCTTTGGTAATACTGTTGTTGTTCCATCCTCGATTTTCCATTGTTTATATGATAAGTTAGTTAAAATTGGGAACAGACTCTCTATGTTGTAAAAAGGACATTGATATCATGGCAGAATTCTTTTTAGAGTAAACAAAAATTTAAATTGAACATTTCTCTTCTGCTAGTTAGCTATTTTTAAGTTCTATGGATTGCAATGGCAGTCTTTTGCTACAGCATGGAATAAGTCAGTTTATAATTATAGATACTGTGTCAAAGAAAAATGTGGCAATATGCTGATTATTTACATAGTTGTCTATGCAGTAATATTAAACTACTTCTCTGCCTGTCCAGTAAGTGTCCCCTGACTTGGGGTCTGGGTGACTTTTCTGAAATCTTCCCATTTCCTTAACCTTGCCAGTCATTTTCTGTCACATCTACTCCTTCCTCTTCAACCCTTCTGACAAGAGGAGGAGTTTTTGGCTCGGTAATCTTAAATTTAAATGCCCTTTTATATGTGTTCTCTTGCTGCCACTTGGTGAACAGATTTTTTTATCAACTTAATTACATCGTATTTTCAAAAATGATTATTTTCATTGATATATTTTTAGTATATTTTTGTACACTTAGTGTATAAATGGATTGCAAAGCAGTCAAAAGACTGAAAGAAGGTTCAGATCATGTAACATAAATTGCATCGAAATCACATTCTTAGAAAACTGATAAAAATAGCCAGAAAACTTGATCAGTGGTTGGTATAAAGACTGCAGCTGTTGATGAGCATAAATAAATGCTATGTAATGGTTACAAAAATATGAAAAGATCCAACATCATTTCACTATATGATCAGCAAACATTGGAACCAGTCACAATCATCACTTATCTGAGAGTATCTCTTTCACGTGTTTAAGATGTAACTACCACACAAATCTAGCCATGGCAAAGGCATGTGCTAGAATTGAGATTTATCAGAAAGTAGCTAAGGAAATGTAATTCACCTATGAAGAAAGGTTGCTTACAAAAACCTTGTTTGATTTTTCTTGAACAGTTTTATCAGTCTGGGATTGTTACTAAGTAGTATTAGTGTCAGAGATGAGGAAGATTAAAAAATGAGTTGCACACTCACTTGAAAATTTAGTTAGCATCAAAGAAATTCGAAAAAATAATACAAAATGCTACAAGAGAATCACTGAACATCATAATCATTATTTGGACTTACTCTCAGAATACTGAGAGGGACTCTTCCAATATAGGTAAAAAAAATAGTACTTTCTCCAACTTATCTTGGATAATGACCAAGTTGGAAAAATGAGATAAATTCTGGCAAACTTTGGGATATTGAAAAAGGTGATTCTGAGCATTAAAGTCAAAGTTAAAATGATCAGTGTTTGCTTTTCAGGAAATCTCTTCTCCTCTCTGAATTTTTGAAACCAACAACTGTGTAATATCCAACAAAGTCTTCTCCTTTTATTTTATTTCTCTGATTATTACAGCTTTGATTTTCAACATTTTGTGTAGTAAGAGTACCTTTTTGTCATAATGATCTATTGTTTATATATCTTCTGATCCTCAATAAATTAAACGATTCCTGTATTTTTGAATTGCAACAAACTTGTACGATGTAAAAGTGAGTACAAACATCTAGTTTGATCAGTAGCTAAGCTCATACTAACAGTTTTACATTACTTTCATTCATTTGTTCTCCTTGTACATTGTTCTCTTGCATGTTCATGCCACAGTATGCCTCAGTATGACATTGGTATATCTAAGGAGCATCTGCCATGATGTAGGGATTTCTCCCGTTGAACTGCATCTGCTGCATGCTGCCCAAGGAGCAACTTTATGCCAATTTCTTAAAAAAGGAGATGCCATAAAAGTAGAAAATTATCGAGGAATCTTGCTGCTTGACATAGGTTATAAAGTCTTAACTAACCTGTCACGTAGTTGCCTGTAACCTGCTCTACAGGAGCAGAGGAGATCATAGGATCATATCAATATGGATTCATGGCAGATTGCTCAACCATAGATCACATCTTTATGCTATGACAGCTAATGGAAAAGTACTATGAATTTGATAGAGAATCACTCATCATATTTATAGATTTCTGATAGGCCTATGACAGTATTAATCGGATGGTAGTATGGAGGATAATGCAGGAGTTAAACATCATAAGCAAATAAATCAAAGTGACTGAAGCATGTTACACAGATACAAGCTGCCAAGTATGGTTTGGAAACAAAATGTCAGAGCCTTTCGCTGTCCAACATGGTTTGAGACAAGGAGATCCTTTGTCCCCAGTGCTATTCAACATAGCATTGGAAAAGGCATGACATGAAATTGGTAATGACAGGGAGATGGATATGATTGGAACTGACACAATCTTGGCCTTTGCCGATGATGTGGTGATTATGGGAGACTCACTCAAATAGATAGTGTCTGACACCACTAGGTTCATAAAAGAGGCAAGCATTTTTGTCATTTTTCCTGTACAGTTGATGATAACTGACACAAGTTACCAATAGAGTAAAGGCATTACGGTGGGCTGTGTTCATACCTGGTTTCTTGGCGTACATTCTGATTTGAGAGTACTGTGAACCTATGCATTAGCACATTTCTTGACATATTTCCTTTCAAACATATTTGAAAAATTTACTTCAATAAAATGTAAATGAGTCGTATCATCAGAATAGCTTTTCTCTCTTCTGTTACAAAAGTTTTTACACTCCTGTTCAGAAAAAACAGAGCGCCTTGAACAACTAGAGAGTCCGTTTGCATCCACAGGACTTGTACATTAGTATGTCCTGCAGAAATGATTAGTATTTGAACGACGGTGGCTCACAGGTTTGATCAACATCGATAATCCTGGCACAACACCATCCACCAGTAAAATGTGCCTGTGGCTCTCATTATCGCAATACATCGAAGGAAATGGATCAGTGTGACTTGAGCAGATATTCAGGATGCCTTGCAGATGTATGTGCTAACCGTACTGTCAAATCAGTGAGTTTTGAAAGAGGGTGCATTATTGGTATGAGAGAATGTGATGCATTCATCTGGGAAATTGCTGCTCATGTAAGACCAAGTGTTTTGGCAATGCAACATGTGTGTGCAGAATGGCTCACAGAAGGCTGTAGAACATGACGAGATGGGTCATGTTGCCCACCCACATCACTCCCCGAGAAGATTGACAACTCATTCTAATGGAACTGCTGGACAGATCTGCGCCCTCCTTGGCTCCAGTGGAACAGTGTAATAGATCATACACTGCCAGGGGTGACAGTGCATTGCCATTTATTATGGTACAGATTACTTGTGCATTGTCCATTTTTCTGCCTACCTTTTGACGAATGTGCAGAAACATGCTAGACAGCGGTGGTGTATGGACTGGCACCAGATAGGAGTTTTCGAATGAATTCAGGTTCTGTTTGTTTGAAAACGATGGTCGCATTTTGCTTCACCACAGGCAGGGAGAGCGGCATCACAGTGATAGCATTCACACAAGGTATGCAGTGCCAACTCAAGGCCTTATGGCATGAGTACAACCACAAATCACAGTTGGTGCTTGTACAGGGTACTGTGAACAGTGTGGCCTAGGTGAATGACATCCTCTGACCCACAGGCATACCTTTTTTGCACAACACTCTAGATGCCATTTTTCAGCAAGTCAGTGCGTGACTGCATGTTGCTAAATGTGATAGGATGTCAGCCTTTTGCCTGGCCTGACAGATCACCAGACTTGTCGCCAATTGAAATAGTATGGGTGATGGCGAAATGACAGGTGCAGTGCTGTGATCCAATGCTGACCATAAAACATGAACTTTGAAACCAGGTGACTGTAGCATGGATGTTTATACCATAGGACATCATTCACACCCTATATGTGTCAATGCCAGCATGCGTGGAACATTTTAGAGACAATGGCGGACCCTTTGGCTACTAGTCAGCAGGATACATGCTGAACTAAGGTGACTGAAATGCTAATCATTTGTGTAGGACATACTAATGTGTATGTCCTGTGAATATGAATGTCCTACCTTTAGTCATTTAAGTCATTCTGTTTTTTCTGAACGTGAGTGTATTGGAACGCTTAAGAGAAGTAGAAGAAACTCTGCCATTAATATCCAATGGGTAGACTGAGTAATAAAAGCAGATGGCACCAGAAAGTAAAAAATGAACTTTCTGTATCATTTTACAGTCCTAGACACTCTGAGATCGTGGCATGTCATAGAGAGCTATTTACCTATACTCAAGATTTAATCAATAAATTGCAATTTCTTGTTTTCATCATTTCTCCTTTCTGATTTTCCATCTCAGATATATCTTTGATGCTGCAGATGTCAATGTCCATGATTATCTTGCATTTCTTAGCTTGATTGTCATGCCGTGCAGTATATCCATATTTTCCATCTCAAGTGTTTCTGTAATGCTACAGACAGTCAAAATCACTGGTTTTCTTGTGTTGCTCTTGACAGATATTTTCTTGCAATATCTAGATTTTCTTTTTTTACTAGGCTTTCTGTCAATCTTTTTCATCTTAATCCTATCTGTGATGCTGTAGGTATTCAACATGCATGCTTCTCTTATGTTGTGCAGCTTTACTCACAAGAGGCATATCAGTTGACATAAAAGGTTATCTTTTGGATTTGGTTTCTTCTGTAGTTTTGATATGATGCATTCTTTCATACATATCCTACCAAATTTTATGGTTCTGTGGTTGTGAAATCAGAAAATTATGTCAGCTCTTGAATACCAGTTGTTAACCTTAAAAAATACTTCATTTCAATGAAAAAATTGTGTAACAGAAAATATCAAAATGTCCTTTTTCACTTAAGAGTGTTTACCGAAAATAAAATTCGGTATGGCATTGCTCACAAACTTGTCGTAGTTTTGAATGATCTGTCCCCTCCAGTACTGGTAGAGTTGACAGAGATGTGAAGCATTCTCAATAATAACGTAACAGACAGTTGGACCATACTTTCATAGAAAATTGAAAGTTCAAAAGCACATCTCTGAGCCAACATAACTTTTGGCTTCAACTATGAGAAGAAAACAATTTGTGAAACAATAAAGTTTGTCAAATCCTGTATCTCTCTGCTTGTGCAACCAAGAATTTGCTGAGTCCTGCATATTTGCCTTGATGTCTGAGTGTAATTGATTGGTTTAATTTACTATAAACATCAATAAGTCAAATATCACCAAATATGACAACTACCTACATGATATTTTCATATGGAAGTTACATCATAAAATACTTCTGAAAATTGGTAAATATGTTTTGTCAATAAAATATGTTGCCGAAGCATGCTCAATTCCCAAGGATTTTAGCATCTATTTTAGACTCTGAAGAACTCGTAAACTGCTGGCACAGAAGGAGGAATAGTGTGATGTGCTGTGCATGCTGAAGTGTATGGTCCAAGATTGTTACTTTGAGATTCTGTAGAAGATTCACTACAATTTATGATTTGATACAAAAGATCAGTTTTAACTGTCATTCCAACTGCTTCTAGGATTTCTTTCTCTTTGTAAATGTAATGATATGTCATTTTCTTCACAGTGCTGCAATGTTGTGTAGAACAGAATAATGAGAAAACAGTATCCGTAATATTGCAACTAAACAACCTTAACTGATGAGTGTTAAGACAACCACAGCACCTGTGGGAAAATACAATGCTGCATCTAAATGCATTCATGGTAGTGAAAGAGTTGAGTGCATGTGTGGTTTTGAAAATAATCATACTCTTCAATATGCACTGACAGTAACTCCAGTGTTAGTTGTAGAAATGGATGCAGTTTAATTTGGGGGAGAGAAAAAAAAAAAAACAGAGAATTACAGAAATAAAAAAGATATTCAATAGCTAACGCAGTGGATTCTGATGTACAGAAAAATTCTACATAACAATTTGTAATGCAGTGTGTATATCATTACAAATGTGTGTTCATAAAATTTCTTAATGTGTTAATTTCAAGTCAATGCAATTAAATTTACTAAACATGTTGTTTATTCTGTTTAATAGGCACAGTTTCCACAACTCACTCCTGGGCCTACTGGTCCATGTTCATGCTCTGGGGATTCCAAGCCCACATCAATGGCTTTGTCTCTTCCTCCTGCAAAAGAAGAACGTGCATGTGTAGCCACAGCACCATTATCTCTACAAGTACCTATTACAACATGTACTTGCCCAGGTGATTTCAAGATTGTGCGAAAAATAGGAGCTGACAGCTTGCTGCTTGGGTGGCAAGTCCCATCAACTTCTGCAAATCTTTCAGGCTATGATGTAAGTTTTATTATGTTGCAAATAGCAAAATCAAGAGATGTATTATTTTGTGCCTTACCTTCACTATATGATATTGAGTTCAGTTATTTAGAACCCAATGTTTGAAGAGGAATACTGCTGGAACAGAAATAAAAGGAAGGAAAGTTGTATTTTAATGTTTCATTGGCATTGGAAATGGAGTACTACTTCAGTTTGGCAGGGGAAAAGGAAGGAACCGACCATGGTCTTATTAAATGAATCATCTGGTTTTTCACCTTAAATAGCTTTTAGATATCAGATTAAACCTAAATTTTCATAGCTGCATGGTGTTTGAAATCAATTCATTGCAAATTTTATCTGAGTGCATGAACAGCAGTGTTGTATTGATTGGGGGGAATTGGGGAGGTGGAGGGGAGAGTGTCACATAAAGAAACTGGGAAAGACAGTTTGATTTCTCAGTTTCACATTGACTCAGACACACTAGTGTTACATGTGATCATTAGTTAAATAAAAAAGTCAGTTCTGGTATCTTGCTCACATTAAGTAATTGTAAGTTTTTTTTGACAACAGTTGCCCTTGAATTAACAGTGTTTCCACATGGAAACAAAGATGATACAAAATTTTGTGATATTTTATGAAGACTTCCTATTTTGTGTTATGAAATTAAAAATTGGTAACTGTACATGATTTATTCAATCATTAATCAAACAAAATTTTCAATTTACTTATGGTGTGTTCTTTCTGCCATATAGTTCTTGAATATGACCCTTCCAGATTTCAAGAGTTTTACAACTGTTTGTAAAATATACTCCATTGAAGTCTTTGGTTACAAACAAGTAGCTAATCGGATTGTTATATTCATCATTCATTCCAGATTATTTAAACAGTGGAAAATCTGGGATGGAATAACAGCAATGTGGGTTTGAATGGATTCCTACCCACCACACAGAGGAGGCATTGAGTGTCAGAGAGACACATTTAAAAGTAGATTAAGCTATTGAACAAAGTCCTTCATTAGATTTAGAAAAACCTGCATACATTCATAAACAAACAACTCACTCAAACACACACACACACGCACACACACACACACACACACACACACACACACACACACACAGACACACACACACACATGGCAGCCACTGCCATCTCCAGGCATTGAGGCACCCATGCCTCCTCCATACCCTCATTACACATCCCAACAGAGATCGCTATTTCCTGCAGTTGGACCTCACTGCCCTGAGCTTTGATAAATAATCCTGTAGATAAACAACAAAATAGAAAAAAAATAGGGATAGACAAATCATGGTCTCTTCCCAAGCTGGAAAACATAAAGTGTGTTGGTTTGCTGCTAAATGACCCAGTTAAAACAGCAACAGATGCCAGGGCCAAAGATGTGTTTCACTCATATTATGTAAAAGCTAAAAGAATCTACAGGAAGAAGTAGAGCAGCCAAGACGGTATGTAATGTTAAGTTCATATCTGAAGATCTCAACCCATCCAAAGCGGACTGGGAACTGGTTAACCCCCTTTGCCCCAATAAAGTCTTGGAGCCCTGATGATTTTAACAAACAGTTTATTAATGTTATTGAGAATAATGTAGCTCAAATGCCAGATTTAGAAATTGATATTACAGGCAGAAGCAATTGTTGTACCTTGACCAGGTGGAGGAAAGTGCTTCCAGAGGACAAAGTAAAAATTGCAAAAAGTAGTAAACACTCTGCTAGCACAGATATATATGGCATGTCAGGTGCTGTTCTGAAGGATACTGTATCTGGTATTGCTGAACCTTTGGCTGCTGTCATTAACCAATGCCTTGAGGTGGGTACTTTTCCAGACTTCTTAAAATTGGGAAAGACAGGACCAGTGTGATTCCAACAGTCCATCAATTCTAGGTCAGCTTCTATAACACCTATACTAGCAAAAGTGATTGAAACTGTAATAAAAGAACTGCATGGTATTAATTCTTTGTGATCTAGGCAAGGAATTTGATTACATCTGTCATAAGATATTGTCAGAAAAATAAATCTTATAATGTAAAGGGTGTCTTTTTGAGACTCTGTCATCTTGCCTATGAGACAGGTAGCAGAGTGTTTGTATCAAGGGAGTGATGTCTCATGAAATGGCACTCGAACATGGGATACCATAGGGCTCTGTATTCGGCTCTCTGCGCTTTTTAATATTTGTCAACAACTTAAGTTGTGATGGTCATACCCTGCTCTTTGCAGACGATACAACATTAATGACTAAGGTTATAAATTCAGCTGAGGCACTAAAGGATGCTGAAATTTTCTCTGAAGTAGACAAAAAGTGGTCCAAAGCAAATAAACTGGAATTAAATGAAGATATAACCCAGAAAATATTATGCTGCCTTGGTGACTGTGAATCCATAGCAAACGTTGATAGTGTCAAGCTCCTGGGAATCACAGCTGATAGTAAAATGTAATTGGATAGATAAAAAAAATTACTCACTAAATGGCAGCAGGAGAACACACATATAAAAAAATGTTTCACTTATGCAAGCTTTCAGAGCCAATGTCTGCTTCTTCTTGCAGAATGGTTGAAGGGGAAGGAAGATGGGTGAAGGGAAAGGAACTGAAGAGGTTTGGGAAAAGGGGTAGAGTTGCAAAAGTTGCCCAGAACCCTGGATCAGGGGAAACTTAATGGATAGGATGAGAAGGAAAGACCAATTGACAATTGGCGAAAGACAATTGATAATAAGCTGATGTGGAGTGAACACACTGCACATGTATGTTCTAAGCTCTCAAGGGCAATTTACCTCCTCAAGAAGCTCAGATATGTGATAACAGATCAGTACTTAATCACAATGTGTGATACACTGTTTCACGGCCACATCACATATAGACTGCTGCTGTGGGGACACTCTGCTGAAAGTAAAAACATATAGTTCCTACAAAAGAAGCTTGTAAGAACAATATCTTCCACTAAAAATTTTGACCATTGTAGACCCATTTTCAAGCAGTTAAAAATAATGATAACATTTAGCCAGTATGTTCACAATTCTCTTGGCTATATAAAAGAAAATCAAGGATCCTTCCACAAGAGACTGGAGATTCATAACTACAACACACAAAATAAGGTCGACATTGATATTCTAACCTCTTGCTAAGTAAGACACTGGACAGTTTTCCCACAGCAGCGCTTGATGTTCGACTACCCACTACCAGGTGTTTGAATATTTCCACTGAGGATGTTCAGAGTTAGACTGTTGTGTGTGCTCAAACAACAGACACTATAGTCTGTAAATGAATTTTTCTCTATAAGTGGAACTGTAGAGTGATCTTCATGATACCATCACATGTGAAGCCACAAACTGGAAACATTAAACATCTGTAAATGGTTGTTTATAACCATTGTTTATAACTTCAGTGTTGTGTAATGCTTCTTGTCTGTTATCTTAGTTTTAGTAGTGGTTTTCATATATAATCAGTAAGATGTGACACAGTCTGTGTGGCCATGGCCAGTGAATGATTTTGACTTAGTAATAATAATAGTGATACATTGATATTTGATTCATTCAGTCAATTTAAATTACATGTCCTATTTTTAACAATTTTTCTAAAATTTTTTTCTGATTTTCAGACATTTTTATCAATGTACATTATACTTCTGAAAAAATATGGCATTAAAAATGTAAAGATTTAACAGTGGAGTACACAGCTATTATTAATAAACAGCTTTATTTGTTGGCAGAAGTTGGAAACCATTGAGTGAAATATATTTGCCTGGAGGACTGCATCTTCTTCAATCTCTTTTCATTATTGGGATTTCTTCACATATAGGTTCTTTAAAGTTTCAGTGCCTTGAGTCCCTTCTTTCAGTTATTAATATTCCTCCTTTAGGAACTTACTGAACTTTTGTCACCTCCTTCAGATTTAGTTCAGTCATCCATTGATAGAACTGGGGCTTTGCTTTAATACAGTAGGAGAGTCTGCCCGGCCAGGATCCAGTTTCTGCCAACTAAGGACTATGAAGGGAATGTGAACAAGTTGCAGAAATAGTGACTGTGGTTGAGGCGGAGAAGAGCCATTTTTTTATTACTTAATCCTGTGGCAACCACTTTCATACTTCATTGGTACCATCCTATCTTGCTATGTAAGTTCAATGACATGTTTTCTGTTCTCTAGATACAAGCTTGATCACACATATTTTGGTCCCTTAATGCTTAAACATTTCAGTTTACTCAACCAGATGCTGTGATCAGTAGCCTCAAAAGCTTATCTACAAGTGTTCCACGCAATGGCAATTGTCACCCTCTGTGATTAAGCCTACATTAAAAAACACAAGTTGCAGTCAATGGATCTGCTTTTATTGAAGTCATCTTGGTTTCCTGAAAAGGTATAGAGGAATGAGTATTATTTGACTCAAGCAGAATATTTGTTAAAAAGATCAGTTTTGTGTTACATACTCTTTTTTACAGTTAAATGTTGCATTAATAGTTTTGTACATGAATTTTGGCTTTATCAGCACTGCAGTTCGGGTTGGTGTCCTTCCTACTACAGCTGGGCAAATATTCTTGATTTCTGTATCAGAGTGCCATATTTCTGTAAGATAATGAGTTTCACATTTGTTGTAATGTGATTTTCTTTAATGTTTGCTTCATAAGTACCCACAGACTGTCTACTGTGCTATTCACAGCCTATGATAACGTTTTTACACAATTTTCAGCCAAGAATTGTGTGATTGACTTGGTGCTATGATACGAGGTTCCATTGTGCATGAAAAAAATCATCACCAGGAAACCATCACTCCAACGGAGGCAGGAGATCTTTTCCAGAACTTTCTTGTAATGCTGTTGATCCGTTGTACCAACTACACCAAGTGATGCCATTTTCCTTGACTTCCGGAAGGCATTCGATACAGTTCCGCACTGTCGCCTGATAAACAAAGTAAGAATCTACGGAATATCAGACCAGCTGTGTGGCTGGATTGAAGAGTTTTTAGCAAACAGAACACAGCATGTTGTTCTCAATGGAGAGACGTCTACAGACGTTAAAATAACCTCTGGCATGCCACACTGGAGTGTTATGGGACCAATGCTTTTCACAATATATATATATAAATGACCTAATAGATATATCTAAAAAGAAAGATGATGAAACTTACCAAACAAAAGCGCTGGCAGGTCGATAGACACACAAACAAACACAAACATACACACAAAATTCTAGCTTTCGCAACCAATGGTTGCCTCGTCAGGAAAGAGGGAAGGAGAAGGAAAGACAAAAGGATATGGGTTTTAAGGGAGAGGGTAAGGAGTCATTCCAATCCCGGGAGCGGAAAGACTTACCTTAGGGGGAAAAAAGGACAGGTATACACTCGCACACACACACATATCCATCCACACATACACAGACACAAGCAGACATTTGTAAAGGCAAAGAGTTTGGGCAGAGATGTCAGTCGGGGCAGATGTACAGAGGCAAAGATGAAGTTGAAAGACAGGTGAGGTATGAGCGGCGGCAAATTGAAATTAGAAATTTGCGGAGATTGAGGCCTGGCGGATAGCGAGAAGAAAGGATATGCTGAAGGGCAAGTTCCCATCTCCGGAGTTCTGACAGGTTGGTGTTAGTGGGAAGTATCCAGATAACCCGGACGGTGTAACACTGTGCCAAGATGTGCTGGCCGTGCACCAAGGCATGTTTAGCCACAGGGTGATCCTCATTACCAACAAACACTGTCTGCCTGTGTCCATTCATGCGAATGGACAGTTTGTTGCTGGTCATTCCCACATAGAACGCTTCACAGTGTAGGCAGGTCAGTTGGTAAATCACGTGGGTGCTTTCACACGTGGCTCTGCCTTTGATCGTGTACACCTTCCGGGTTACAGGACTGGAATAGGTGGTGGTGGGAGGGTGCATGGGACAGGTTTTACACCGGGGGCGGTTACAGGGGTAGGAGCCAGAGGGTAGGGAAGGTGGTTTGGGGATTTCATAGGGATGAACTAAGAGGTTGCGAAGGTTAGGTGGACGGCGGAAAGACACTCTTGGTGGAGTGGGGAGGATTTCATGAAGGATGGATCTCATTTCAGGGCAGGATTTGAGGAAGTCGTATCCCTGCTGGAGAGCCACATTCAGAATCTGATCCAGTCCCGGAAAGTATCCCGTCACAAGTGGGGCACTTTTGGGGTTCTTCTGTGGAAGGTTCCGGGTTTGAGGAGATGAGGATGTGGCTCTGGTTATTTGCTTCTGTACCAGGTCGGGAGGGTAAGAAGTTCCATGCACCTTTTCACGGATGATGCTGTAGTATACAGAAAAGTTGCAGCATTAGAAAATTGCATCAAAATGCAGGAAGATCTGCAGCGGATAGGCACTTGGTGCAGGGAGTGGCAACTGACCTTTAACATAGACAAATGTAATGTATTGCAAATACATAGAAAGAAGGATCCTTTATTGTGTGATTACATGATAGTGGAACAAACACTGGTAGCAGTTACTTCTGTAAAATTTCTGGGAGTATGCGTACCGAACGATTTTAAGTGGAATGATCATATAAAATTAATTGTTGGTAAGACGGGTGCCAGGTTGAGATTCATTGGGAGAGTCCTTAGAAAATGTAGTCCATCAACAAAGGAGGTGGCTTACAAAACACTTGTTTGACCTGTACTTGAGTATTGCTCATCAGTGTGGGATCCATACCAGGTCGGGTTGACAGAGGAGATAGAGAAGATCCAAAGAACAGTAGCACGTTTCGTCACAGGGTTATATGGTAAGCGTGACAGCATTACGGAGATGTTTAGCAAACTCAAGTGGCAGACTCTGCAAGAGAGGCGCTCTGTATCGTGGTGTAGCTTGCTGTCCAGGTTTCGAGAGGGTGCGTTTCTGGATGAGGTATTGAATATATTGCTTCCCCCTACTTATACCTCCTGAGGAGGTCACAAATGTAAAATTAGAGAGATTCGAGTGCACATGGAGGCTTTCCAGTAGTCGTTCTTCCCGCGAACCATACGCGATTGTAACAGGAAAGGGAAGTAATGACAGTGACATATAAAGTGCCCTCTGCCATATACTGTTGGGTGGCTTGCGGAGTATAAATGTAGATGTAGATGTGCAGAAACAGTGCCCCAAACAACACCAGAAGTTGAGTGCTTCAAAGATTGAGTCATAACATGAAGAAAGATACTCTTGATCCATTACTTTCCCCACAAGCTGTCTGCAAGTGACAACTGAAGATAAAAAATATTTTCCAGACTGAAATACGGATATAAATATAATTACTAAGGACTGTAAGTTTCAAAACTCAGATTTACGTCCAGACATGACAGTATTTCATCAAAATGTACAATTGCTATGCAAAAAACTAAACGAATTTCATATTTTGTTAGAAAATGACATGAAAAACACTTCTGTATTATGTTTTACTGAAAATTGGCTTGACAAAGAGAAATTTCATATGTTATCCCTTCCAAATTTTGTATTGGGTAGATATTTTTGTAGGAAATTGTGTACACATTGTGGGAGTTGCATTTATGTTAAGAATGGTATAAATTTTAAACAGATACCTTACTCAGAAAAATTATCCATAGAGAAAGTTATTGAGGTAACTGGAACTGCAATCACTAATGAAAAAATAGATGTAATTTGCCCATACAGGGCACCATCTGGTGATATTAACATCTTGTTAAAGACCATTGAAAATATTTTACACAAGACTACATACAGAAATAGAAAAGTAGTTATATACGGTGATTTCAATATTCACTTTGCGAGTGAGTCCAAGCAAAAATCTGTTTTGCCGAACCTCTTAGCTTCTTTCAATTCAAAGGCTGCTATAAAAACACCAACACATCCGAAAACCTTGGCCACAAACCTTAATCAAATATTTATAAATGTATCTTTGAAATATTCAACATAATCCTTCAATAAAAGTTTTGGGGACCACACAGCCCAAGATATTAATGTAAGAGTAGAAAAACAGTTTGGTTCAACCTAATGCCTAACAACTGCATCTATGAAGTATAATGACCAGAACATACAACATTTCCTTCACTGTCTGAGTAAAAAAACTTGGGAGGATATCTATGAATGTAAAAACACAAATGATAATTTCAACAAATTCTTAAACAGATTTAGCTGTTATTTTGAACTTTGCCTTCCACTTCATAAAAATGCAGTCACAAAAAGGGATTTGAAAATAAAATGGATCACAACAGGGATGTAAATGTCAGTGAAGAAAATAAGACTACTTCATGAAATATCTAGATAGCACACCACACTTCCAGAATTTGGTACCTTTTTTAAGAATTATGAAAAGATTTTAACTAAAGTTCTAAAAGAAGCAAAAAGAATGGATGCAAAAAGAATGGCAATGAGTTCCTTCATAACAAATGCACCAAATGAAATTAAAGCCAGGGTACATTTGAAACAGTGGAAATACCAGGATGGAATGTAACAATATTATGGAAAGGATAGTTGCTACTCACCATATAGCAGAGATGCTGAGTTGTAGATAGGCACAACAAAAAGACTGTCACACAATAAGCTTTCAGCCAACGAGGCTGCCCACCAAACCTACACAATATCCTCATCCGTCTCTACACTATCTCTGCTCCCAATCCTTTGCCTCATGGCTCAGATCCCTGTAATAGATCTAGTTGCAAGACCTGTCCCATACATCCTCCCACCATCACCTAATCCAGTCTGGTCACAAGTATCACCTATCCCATCAATGGCCGGGCTACCTGTGAAACCAGTCATGTGATCTACAAGCTAAGCTGCAACCACCGGGCTGCATTATATGTGGGCATGTCAACCAACAAGCTGTCTGTCCACTTGAATGGCCACCAACAAACAGTGGCCAAAAAACAGCTGTTGCTGAGCATATGGCCCAACATGACATTCTTAATTTCAGTTACTGATTCACAGCCTGTGCCATCTGGAAACTTCCCACGAACATCAGCTTTTATGAATTGAACAGGTGGGAACTCTCCCTGCAATATATCCTACATTCCCATAACCCTCCTGGCCTCAACCTTTATTAGACAATCTCTTTACCCATGTAGCACCTTCCCTGTTCCCATTCCAGCACTACACAGCCCTCTGTTCCACATAGTCTGGCTTCAGCTGCCAGAGACTGATATATATATATATATATATATATATATATATATGTCTGCTTGTATCTGTATATGTGTGGATGGATATGTGTGTGTGTGCGAGTGTATACCCGTCCTTTTTTTCCCCCTAAGGTAAGTCTTTCCGCTCCCGGGATTGGAATGACTCCTTACCCTCTCCCGTAAAACCCACATCCTTTCGTCTTTCCCTCTCCTTCCCTCTTTCCTGATGAGGCAACAGTTTGTTGCGAAAGCTTGAATTTTGTGTGTATGTTTGTGTTTGTTTGTATGTCTGTCGACCTGCCAGCACTTTAATTTGGTAAGTCACATCATCTTTGTTTTTTGATATATTTTTCCTACGTGAATGTTTCCCTCTATTATATATATATATATATATATATATATATATATATATATATATATATGAGAGGGAAAAATTCCATGTGGGAAAAATATATATAAAAAAACAAAGATGCCGTGACTTACCAAACAGGAAAGTGCTGGTAAATAGACACAATAAAAAACACACAAACAAACACAGAAATTTCAAGCTTTCACAACCCAAGGTTTCTTCATCAGGAAGGAAGGAAGGAGAGGGAAAGACGAAAGGATGTGGGTTTTAAGGGAGAGGGTAAGGAGTCATTCCAATCCCGGGAGCGGAAAGACTTACCTTTGGGGGAAAAAAGGACAGGTATACACTCGCACACACACACATATCCATCCACACATACACAGACACAAGCAGACATATGTAAATGCAAAGAGGTTGGGCAGAGATGTCAGTCGAGGCAGAAGTACAGAGGCAAAGATGTTGTTGAATGACAGGTGAGGTACGAGCGGCAGCAACTTGTAATTAGCGGAGGTTGAGGCCTGGTGGGTAACGGGAAGAGAGAATATATTGAAGGGCAAGTTCCCATCTTCGGAGTTCTGATAGGTTGGTGTCAGCGGGAAGTATCCAGATAGCCCGGACGGTGTAACACTGTGCCAAGATGTGCTGGCCGTGCACCAAGGTATGTTTAGCCACAGGGTGATCCTCATTAGCAACAAACACTGTCTGCCTGTGGCAGTTCATGCAAATGGACAGTATGAAGGCTAAACATGCCTTGGTGCACGGCTAGCACATCTTCGCACAGTGTTACACCATCCGGGTTATCTGGATACTTCCCACTGACACCAACCTATCAGAACTATGGACATGGGAACTTGTCCTTCAATATATTCTCTCTTCCCGTTACCCATCAGGCCTCAACCTCCACTAATTTCAAGTTGCTGCCACTCGTACCTCACCTGTCATTCAACAACATCTTTACCTCTGTACTTCCGCCTCGACTGACATCTCTGTCCAACTTCTTTGTATTTACATATCTCTGCCTGTGTCTGTGTATGTGTGTATGGATATGTGTTTGTGTGCGCGAGTATATACCTGTCCTTTTTTTCCCTTTTCCTCTTGTTTTGCCTCTGCATAAGAGGATTTCGAACTGAGTCAGACCTGTGTCTTTTACCCGTTCTCCTTGTTCGCTGTCCGTCTTCATCCCTTCACCGCATGTGTTCCTGTTTCTATGCATTTGGGCACTGATGACCATGCTGTTTAGTGCCCGAAAACCTCAAACCACACACACTCACACACACTCCGCTCCCGGGATTGGAATGACTCCTTACCCTCCCCCTAACCCACATCCTTTCATCTTTCCCTCTCCTTCCCTCCTTCCTGATGAAGCAACCTTGGGTTGCGAAAGCTTGAAATTTGTGTGTGTGTTTTTTGTTGTCTCTATCAACATGCCAACACTTTCTTGTTTGGTAAGTTAAATCATCTTTGTTTTTATATATATATTTCCCATGTGGAATGTTTCCCTCTGTGTGTGTGTGTGTGTGTGTGTGTGTGTGTGTGTGTGCGTGTGTGCGTGTGTGTGTGTTTGTTTGGCTGAAAGCTTATTATGCGACAGTTGTTTTGTGGTGTCTGTCTGCAACTCAGCATCTCCATTTTATGGTGAGTAGCAACTACCCTTTTCATAATATTGCTGTTTATTTGTTATAAATTTTAAAAGTCTTGATCACAATATAATATAACAACCAGATGATAACTGGTTTCAGTTGACTTGCAACCATTCTCAGATCTATGGAAACAAACAGAAATATTGCTTTCAGCTAATGTGAAAACCTCCTAACAATATTTTTAAAAAATCAATTTTTAAAAGAAGTATTAAAGCATAAAGGTATGCCAAGAAATGTAATTTCTATGTTTTTAAAACTGGTAAGGGCACCGCTTCAATTCATTATTAAAATTGTTGTTAATCACCAAAGGTTGTCCACCATGGCTGAGGCACAGCCTTTCTGCAGGTCAGCGTGGCAGAGCCAATGTTGAAATATAAGCACAGTGGGCCATGGGGAAGATGGCAAGTCTTTGTTGGTAGTCTTCCACATGGAACATATTCAAGATTTGGACTTTCCTGTCTGTTGTTCTTGTCATCTTCAGTCGGAAGACTTGTTTGATTCATCTCTCCATGCTACTCTATCATATACGAGCCTCTTCATATCCAAATAAGTACTGCAACCTACATCCCACTGAATCTGCTTACTGTATTCATCTGTTGGTAACCCTCTACAATTTTTACCTCCTCCCCACCCCCTTCCTCCCCACATTTCCCTCCAAAGCTAAATTGGTGATCCTTTAACATCTCAGAATGTGTTGTATCAATTGATCCCTTCTTTTGTCTCCCCAATGGTGGTTCATATCCCCTCTTTAGTGACATGATTGACCCATCTAATCTTCAACATCCTTCTGTAGCACCACATTTCAAAAGCTTCTATTCCTTTTTTGTCTAACCTGCTTATGAGCTATGTTTCGCTTCCATATATGGCTACACTCCAGACAAATACCTCCAGAAAAGACTTCCTAACAGCTACATCTGTATTCGATGTTGTCAAATTCACTTCTTCAGAAATGCTCTTCTTGTCATTGCCACTCTACATTTTATGTACTCTACTTCAGTTATCATCAGTTATTTTGCTGCCCATGTAGCAAAACTCATCTACTCCTTTAAGTGTTTGGTTTACTAATTTAATTCCCTTAGCATCACCTGATTTAATTCAGCTACATTCCATTATCCTAATTTTACTTTTGTTGATGATGTTTGTCTTATATCCTACTTCCAAGACACTGTCCATTCTGTTCAATTGCTCTTCCAAGTCCTTTCCTTTCTCTGACAGAATTACAATGTCATTGGCAAACTTTAAAAGTTTTTATTTCTTCTCCCTGAACCTTAATTCCTACTCCAAATTTTTCTTTGGTTTCCTTTACTAATTGTTCAATGTTCAGACTAAATAACATTGAGGATAGACCCCTATCTCAGTCTCTTCTCAACCAAGCCTTCCCTTTCATGCCCTTCAGTTCTTATAACTACTGTCTGGTTTCTGTGCAAGTTATAAATTGTGTTTTGCTCACTGTATTTTACCCATGCTACCTTCAAAATTTCAAGGAGAGAGTATTCCAGCCAACATTGTCAAAGGCTGTCTCTAAGTCTACAAATACTAAAAATATACATTTGCTTTTTCTTACCATATCCTCTAAGATAAGTCACAGGGCCAGTATTGCCTTGTGTGTCTCTACATTTCTCCAGAATCCAAACTGATCTTCACATAGGTCAGCTTCTATCAGTCTTTCCATTTTTCTGTAAATAATTTGTTTTAGTGTTTTGCAACCATGACTTATTAGACTGACAGTTCACTAAGCAACTGTTTTCTTTGGAATTGGAACTGCTACATTATTCTGGAAGTCAGTTGGCATTTCACCAGTTTCATGCATTTTGGATGCCAGATGGAAGAGTTCTGTCATGGATGGCTCTCCCAAGGCTATCAGTTGTTCTGAAGGAATATCGTCTGCCCTCAGGGCCTTTTTTTGATTTAGATCTTTCAGAGAGCTGTCAAATTCTTCTTGCAGTATCATATCTCTCCTTTCATCTTCATCTACATCCACTTTCCTTTGTAACAATGCTGCCTTGAAGTTCATCACACTTTTGCAGATCTTCTATATACTTCTTCCAACTTTCAGCTTCCCCTTCTTTGCTTAGGACTGGTTTGCCATCTCAGCTCTTGATATTCATACAACTGTTTCTATTTTCCCCCAAAGGCCTCTTAGTTTTCCTGCAAGTGATATCTATCTCTCCCCTAGTGAAATAGGCTTCTAAATTCTAACACCTGTTCACTAGCCATCCCTGCTTAGCTATTCTGCACTTACTGTCAATCTCATATTTTACATTTTCGTGTTCCCTTTCACTTGCTTAATTTGCAGCATTTTTAAATTTTCTCCTTTCATTAATTAAATTCATTATCTCTTGTGTTATGCAAGGTTTCTACCTGGCCTTGTCTTTTTACCTGTTTCATCATCTGCTGCCCCTCACTATTTCATCTCTCAGTGCTACCTGTTCATCTGCTCCTGTATTCCTTTCCCCTATTCTACCCAACTGTTGTCTAATGCTCCCTCTGAAACTCTCAAAAACCTCTGGTTCTTTCAGCTTATCTGGGTTCTGTCTTCTTAATTTCCTACCTAATCAATAAATAGTGGTCAGAGACCTGAGTTTCTCCTGGCGTATACAACTTTCAAATAACTTCCGGGAATTCAGCCAGGTAACACTTTCAGCGACCGCCGATATTTCGGCGGGAGAACACCCCGCCATTTTCAAGGCAAACTGCAACGGACAGGCGGCGTACATGCAAATTTAATACCTCGGTTCTCAGTCCAAGCAGGAAAGATAACACACACACACTGAACACTAGTGCCACCAAAGATGGCCAAAGTCAGAGCTATCGATAGTGAGACTAGTGACCAGTATTACGAGCAGACAGATGGAGTTGCGATGGGTAGTCCGTTGCCTCCTGTGATCGCAAATTTGTTTATGGAAGACTTCGAGGAACGTGCATTGGAGTCGGCGCCTTTAAAACCCGCCTGTTTCTATAGATACGTTGACGATACCTTCGTTGTTTGGCCTCACGGTAGGGAGAATTTGAACGTCTTTCTAGAACATCTGAACTCGATCCACCCGAACATTCGTTTTACGATGGAGGTGGAAAAGGATGGTTGCCTTCCCTTTCTCGACGTGTTGGTTAGGAGGAAGGATGATGGATCATTGGGACATGCAGTCTACAGGAAACGTACTCACACCGACTTGTACTTACAAGCTAATAGTTGTCACCATTCGGCTCAGCGTGAAGGGGTACTTCGTACCTTGGTACACAGGGCACATATCGTTTCTGACGCTGAGACTTTGCCAGCTGAGCTGTCCCATCTTGAAGTTACATTTCATCAAAATGGTTACAGTGATAGACAGATTGAACGTGCGTTGCGCTATCGACCAACTGTACATCAGGTGATTGATGATAATTCTGAGTCAACACCTAAGTCTACTGCCTTCTTGCCTTACATAGGAAACACGTCCAATAAGATCGGTCGAATTTTACGGAAATACAATGTGAAATGTGTTTTCCGACCTCCATCTAAAATTAGAGCACTTTTGAGTTCTGTTAAGGATGATCTTGGACTGCGTAAGGCGGGTGTATATCGTGTCCCTTGTAGCTGCGGCATGGCATATATTGGTCAAACTATCAGGACCGTGGAGGACATATGTACTGAGCATAAACAGCACACACGATTACAGCAGGCAAATAGATCTGCTATTGCCGAACATTGCTTGGATACTGGTCACTCCATGTTATATAATAACACCGAGATATTGGCATGCACGTCCAGCTATTGGGACAGTGTGATTCGGGAGGCAGTTGAGATTAAATTAGCGAGCAACCTTGTTAACAGGGATGGAGGTTTCTGTTTAAACTCTGTTTGGAATCCGGCTCTCTCCCTTGTCAAGAAACAGAGGGACAGACTCAATGCTACCTCACCTGCGAATTCATAGTCTCACTATCGATAGCTCTGACTTTGGCCATCTTTGGTGGCACTAGTGTTCAATGTGTGTGTGTTATCTTTCCTGCTTGGACTGAGAACCGAGGTATTAAATTTGCATGTACGCCGCCTGTCCGTTGCAGTTTGCCTTGAAAATGGCGGGGTGTTCTCCCGCCGAAATATTGGCGGTCGCTGAAAGTGTTACCTGGCTGAATTCCCGGAAGTTATTTGAAAGTGGTCAGAGTCCGCATCTGCCCCTTGAAATCTCTTACAATTTAAAATCTGGATTCTAACTCTCTGTTGGACCATCACATTAATGTCCTTAAATCACTAAGTTTCCACTATATAAAGTAGGTCATCGAAAATATTAAACTAATAGTTCTCACACAAAATACAGGAAAGCCAACCATTCACCTATAGCTGGCTGATGTGTGGCACATACATCCTACAGGAAACAGTATTCAGACTGGCTTTCAAGCCCTTTCTCTTTTTCTAGCAAAAGTACACACATTTGCACACACACACACTCACACACCCAAATGCTCACACCCTGTTGGTGATTTTCTTTGCACTTTCTATGAAGTAAATCTTTGGAGGACACATTAGTAGCTTTCATGACAAAGAGAATTATGACAGCATACCAGAAGTTCCAGTATCCACAACCAATCCACCCAGTTTCATTTATAAAGTCCTAGAGAAAGTGATCTACTCATCTTGTGGTTCTGAAATTTTTTCAGTTGTAGAACACAGAGAAAATTTATCTAGGAGCACATTGGCTTGGAAGTTGTCATCTTGAAATATCTCAGCATCTGATGCTTCCCCTTATGACACTTTGCCTTGTGGATCTTCGGTTTGAAGCACTGTACCAGTGGCTTCATCTCTTATGATTCTTGAAACAAAAGGAGCTAGCTGGTCGATGTTTGCTGCTGCTGGGCAAACAAGTGGTCTGGGAAAATACTTTTATTGGATGGAAATATGCCTGTATTTTTCAAGCCTTTCAGACCTGTTTGCAACAAGAGCAAGTGTATCCTCAAACAGTCTCACTACTTGACATATTGAAACTGCTCAAACAGGTTGTTTGAATGTCCATTGCCTGATGTCTTGTTCATAATAAGAGTACAAAGGCACCACGAATGCAACGTCCAACAGTTGCAGACAATGAGTGAGATGGGATGAATAATTACATCTTTCAGCCCGGCTAATTCAAAAAGAGCAAGGCTCTTTCCATGTGATGAATGGCCATGTAATATTAGTAAGACTGGCTTTCTGTGTGATGAATTTGAATACTGAACAAATCTTTCAAACTATAATATAAAAGATTCTTTTGTTATCCACTGACTTTTACACTGAGATCCGTATTGATAGGCCGGATGCTATGATTTTTATAAATTGACTCCAATAATAATAAAAAAACTCTTAACTTATTAAAGCCTCTGGCTTCATGGTTACTAGATAAAGTTGTGGTTGTGTCTTGAGGAATCTGTACATTCAACATTTACCTGCCATTTGTCTCTGTTTGTTAAAAGAACATTCGACACCATTCTTATCTGACAGTTCACAGACCAGTTTTCTTAGACCATTAAAAATGGCTCCAAATAATTGCCTCTAACAGTAAACAATGGTTAACAAGCTCAAATTCATGTTCATGTGTAAATATTGTTTGATATCTTGTTATAACTTATGATATTATGACGCAGTATGATATGATATTGCAGTGCCTGTCTTGTTAAGAAGTACGATGCAGTATTCGTTTGGACATACATGCATGTCCAAAGGAACAGGCACTGCAGCAACAACAGCCTTCATGAAATATGTGAAATGTATTCACAGTGCTGGATTGGGACTCAAACCTCGATTTCCTGCTTTATGCGAGCATTCGCTTCAACCACCTTGGCTATCCATGCATGGCTCGTGGCCGGACCCAAACTTCCATATATTGTCATTCACACATCACAACCGGCACTTGTATGCAGTACACTTCTAATTCGAAGTAGCTGCCTGTTATCAGTGGATAAGTATGAGGTGTGTTTTTTAAGTAAGTACTGTTTTGAAATTTAAAAAAGACGTGCTAAGATATCTTAATAATTTTATTTTACACAAAAGCCTGTACCTTAATCTACTTTTCTACATAATTTCCATCAATATTTAGGCTCTTGTCATAACGTTGTACCAGTTTTTGAATACCCTCCTCATAGAAGTCTGCCACCTGACTTGTTAACCTCTGCATCACCATTGTTTTGACTTCGTCATTGTCTTGAAGATGCTGACCGCCCAGATGTTTCTTCAAGTTCAGGAACAGTCGGTAGTCACTGGGTACAAAATCGGGGCTGTACAGACGATGATCTAGAGTTTCCCATCAAAAAGATGTGATGAGATCTTTGGTCTGATTCGTCACAAGCGGACAGGCATTATTTTGCAGCAAAACGATGCCCTTGCTCAACTTGCCAAGTCTTTTGTTCTGAATTGAATGGCGCAGATTGTGCAATGTCGTACAGTAAGTTGCTGCACTGATTGTCTCATTATGAGGCAGAAATTCCACAAGCAATACTCCTTTTCTGTCCCAAAAAACTGTGCACATGATTTTCTGGGCAGAAATTGTTTGCTTAAACTTCACTTTTCTGGGTGATTCTGAATGCCACCATTCCATGGACTGTTGCTTTGATTCTGGTGTGATATAGGCCACCCATGTTTCATAGCCCGTAACAATTTGGCTTAAGAAATCATCACCATCATTGTAGTACCACTCAAGGGAAGTCAGTGCACTGTCTAAACGTTTGGTTTTGTGCACATCCATCAACATTTTCAGTAGCCAATGTGCGCACAATTTTCAGTAATTCAAGTGCTCAGTCACAGTGCCATACAAAACACTACGAGAAACATTAGGAAAGTCATCCCACAAGGAGGAAATCGTAAAGCATTTGTTTTCTCTCACCTTATTGTACACTTCCTGCACCAAACTTTCATCCTGAAGTCATCCTCAGTTCGTACAGGCGGTTGGCGAAATTGGTGAAGGCGGAAAGCCTCACTCACGTGGTGGAATCAGAGCTAACTATTTGTAGTATCGTTCCCAGAACCAATTGCGGTCCTCTGGTTTGGAGCTGAGTGGAAGGCTTAAACCAGGCTCAGACGATTCTGCAGAGAACTGGGGTGCAAATTTCTCAACCTCCGCTATCGGGTGGAGAAATGTAGGGTCCCCCTGAATAGGTCAGGCTTGCACTACATGCCGGAAGCGGCTACAAGGGTAGCAGAGTATGTGTGGAGTGCACATGTGGGTTTTTTAGGTTAGAGAAGTCCCTTCCTAGGCCCGACAAGACGCCTACTGAGACGCGGCAAGGTAGGAGTAGGCAAAATGCAACAGGGAATAACAATATTAATGTGCTAATAGTAAACTGCAGGAGCGTCTATAGAAAGGTCCCAGAACTGCTCTCATTAATAAACGGTCACAACGCCCATATAGTACTCGGGACAGAAAGTTGGCTGAAACCAGACGTAAACAGTAATGAAATCCTGAACTCAGATTGGAATGTATACCACAGAGACAGGCTGGACAGTGAAGGGGGAGGTGTGTTTATAGAGATAAGAAGTGCAATAATATCGAAGGAAACTGACAGAGATCCGAAATGTGAAATAATTTGGGTGAAGGTCGTGGTTAAAGCAGGCTCAGACATGGTAATTGGATGTCTCTATAGGCCCCCTGGCTCAGCAGCTATTGTGGCTGAGCACCTGAAGGACAATTTGGAAAATATTTTGAGTAGATTTCCCCACCATGTTATAGTTCTGGGTGGAGATTATAATTTGCCGGATATAGACTGGGAGACTCAAACATTCATAATGGGTGGCAGGGACAAAGAATCCAGTGAAACTTTTTTGAGTGCTTTATCTGAACACTACCTTGAGCAGTTAAACAGAGAACTGACTCGTGGCGATAACATATTAGACCTTCTGGTGACAAACAGACCCGAACTATTTGAAACAGTTAACGCAGAATACGGAATCAGTGATCATAAAGCGGTTACTGCATCGAATATTTCAGCCGTAAATAGAAATATTAAAAAAGGTAGGAAGATTTTTCTGTTTAGCAAAAGTGACAAAAAGCAGATTACAGAGTACCTGATGGCTCAACACAAAAGTTTTGTCTCAAGTACAGATTCTATTGAGGATCAGTGGACAAAGTTCAAAACGATCATACAATATTTGTTAGATGAGTATGTGCCAAGCAAGATCGTAACAGATGGAAAAGAGCCACAGTGGTGCAACAACCAAGTTAGGAAACTGCTGCGGAAGCAAAGGGAACTTCACAGCAAACATAAACAGAACCAAAGCCTTGCAGACAAACAAAAATTACGCGAAGTGAAATGTAGTGTGAGGAGGGCTATGCGAGAGGCATTCAATGAATTCGAAAGTAAAGTTCTAAGTACTGACTTTGCAGAAAATCCTAAGAAATTTTGGTCTTATGTCAAAGCGGTAAGTGGATCAAAACAAAATGTCCAGACACTCTGTGACCAAAATGGTACTGAAACAGAGGATGACAGACTAAAGGCCGAAATACTAAACGTCTTTTTCCACAGCTGTTTCACAGAGGAAGACTGCACTGTAGTTCCTGCTCTAGATTGTCGCACAGATGACAAAATGGTAGATATTGAAGTAGATGACAGAGGGATAGAGAAACAATTAAAATCGCTCAAAAGAGGAAAGGCCGCTGGACGTGATGGGATACCAGTTCGATTTTACACAGAGTACGCGAAGGAACTTGCCCCCCTTCTTGCAGCGGTGTACCGTAGGTCTCTAGAAGAGCGTAGCATTCCAAAGGATTTGAAAATGGCACAGGTCATACCCGTTTTCAAGAAGGGACGTCGAACAGATGTGCAGAACTATAGACCTATATCTCTAATGTCGATCAGTTGTAGAATTTTGGAACATGTATTATGTTCGAGTATAATGACTTTTCTGAAGACTATAAATCTACTCTGTAGGAATCAGCATGGGTTTTGAAAAAGACAGTCGTGTGAAACCCAGCTCGTGCTATTTGCCCACAAGACTCAGAGGGCCATAGACACAGGTTCACAGGTAGATGCCGTGTTTCTTGACTTCCACAAGGCATTCGATACAGTCCCCCACAGTCGTTTAATGAACAAAGTAAGAGCATATGGACTATCAGACCAATTGTGTGATTGGATTGAAGAGTTCCTAGATAACAGAACGCAGCATGTCATTCTCAATGGAGAGAAGTCTTCCGAAGTAAGAGTGATTTCAGGTGTGCCGCAGGGGAGTGTCATAGGACCATTGCTATTCACAATATACATAAATGACCTTGTGGATGATATCGGAAGTTCACTGAGGCTTTTTGCAGATGATGCTGTGGTGTATCGAGAGGTTGTAACAATGGAAAATTGTACTGAAATGCAGGAGGATCTGCAGCGAATTGACGCATGGTGCAGGGAATGGCAATTGAATCTCAATGTAGACAAGTGTAATGTGCTGCGAATATATAGAAAGATAGTTCCCTTATCATTTAGCTACAAAATAGCAGGTCAGCAACTGGAAGCAATTAATTCCATAAATTATCTGGGAGTACGCATTAGGAGTGATTTAAAATGGAATGATCATATAAAGTTGATTGTCAGTAAAGCAGATCCCAGACTGAGATTCATTGGAAGAATCCTAAGGAAATGCAATCCGAAAACAAAGGAAGTAGGTTACAGTACGCTTGTTCACCCACTGCTTGAATACTGCTCAGCAGTGTGGGATCCGTACCAGATAGGGTTGATAGAAGAGATAGCGAAGATCCAACGGAGAGCAGCGCGCTTCATTACAGGATCATTTAGTAATCGCGACAGTGTTACGGAGATGATAGATAAACTCCAGTGGAAGACTCTGCAGGAGAGACACTCAGTAGCTCGGTACAGGCTTTTGTTAAAGTTTTGAGAACATACCTTCACCGAAGAGTCAAGCAGTATATTGCTCCCTCCTACGTATATCTCGCGAAGAGACCATGAGGATAAAATCAGAGAGATTAGAGCCCACACAGAAGCATATCGACAGTCGTTCTTTCCACGAACATATGAGACTGGAATAGAAGGGAGAACTGATAGAGGTACTCAAGGTACCCTCCGCCACACACCGTGAGGTGGCTTGCAGAGTATGGATGTAGATGTAGATGTAATGACCGAAGGATGCCCACTCCGTTTTTCATCATGCACATTTGTACGGCCATCTTTAAATTCTCTCACCCACTTTCTTACCATTCCGTCACTCAAGATGTTTTCTCCATAAACTGCACAGATCTCACGATATCAATTGCTTTTAGGCCTTTTGCACAAAGAAATCTTATAACAGCCCATACTACACAGTCGGAGGGACTCACAATTATCGGAGGCATCTTAAACACTCAGAACACAACATTAACAAGGAAGAATCAGACTGTAATGGCATCAGTGCATAGACAACAGATGTAGGTACCCAGTGCGCATGTGCAGAATGCCGACCACAGCACTGTGGCCACGGTGTGGCAAAGTGGTACTTACTTCGAAAACACGCCTCATATGATATTGCAGTGACTGCATCATTCCTATAGATATGCATGCATGCCAAAAGGAAAATGCACTATGGTGACTACAGGCCTAATGAAATACATGAAATGTTCACGGAGTTGGGAGTTCAGACAACCATCAGCTGTCTAATGAAATTACAACAGTGAAAATTCATGCCAGACTGGGATTCAAACCTAGATTTATCACTTTACATGAGCAGTCACCTTAACTGCTTTGGCTATTTATACATGACTTGTGGCCAGATCCAAACCTCCATATGTCATTGTTCATGCATCACAACCTGCACTAATATGCATTATGTAAGACCTGTACAGGGGAGGACATTTTTAATTGAAAGTTTCTTCCTGGTGTTGGAAGATAAATTCAATATTGCAGTGCATGTGTTTTTAAGAAGTACAATGCAATGTTTGCCCTTCTGACCAGTAATCCTGGTAAGAAAACCTACTTTTCTGATACTATGGAACAAAGACACATTTTTATCATTACTGTTAGTAATTATTGTGAGATTAATGATATTCCACTTCAAGATACTAGGTGGATGTAAACTTCCTTCCCAAAAATATCACTTTAAACAATTGGTTTTCCTCACAAATTTCATTTCCTTTTCTTCGAGTAACCACCCTTAAGTAGTTATTGAGCAGATGAGGACTACTATCTTCTCGATATGAGGGTCTACACCTCCATTGTTAAGTCCTGAAGCCTAGCATTTGACCTAGAATGTCTGTTGTTTTCCAACAACTGGTGTGAAAATGACTCGTCATTTGGCATATGGTGATGGACACTGTTCTCCTGTTGCTTTTTTGCTTTCTTACATTACAAAATTTGCTTCAACTTAGCCTCTGAAACAGCAGTGGATAATAATTACCCCCATTGCTAACTGATAGATGGTTCTCCTTGTGTGTAGACTCCATGTATGAAGACACTCAATAAATGTTAATGATATATGAATGTGTGGTGTCTTCTTTTGGATCAGTGTGAGAGAACAGACAGCAGGTGGAACATAATATGTAAACTGAAGATGGAGGATGGGGTAAAGGGGCAGGGGGAAGGGGGGGGGGGGGGGGCAGGTGGTGGCCAGAACGGAAAGGGAAGGGAAGGGACTAATGATATCAACTGCATTGAGACTTTATCCAGAATCAGTGGCTATGAGTAAGTAAGCAGAAGATCATGGGTTCAGCACACATTTTCACTCATCATGGATGATTCTCTGTAAAGTCCTAATGCAGCTGGTATTGTTAGTTCCTTCACTTTCCTTTCCTTTCCTTGTCCTCCCTCCACCTTGAGTTTATGTAAAATGTTAATAAGTCATTTTCACTCATCCACACAGGACACCATATTTCTTTCCCCATATGGTGTGATAGCCTACGAATCAACACTTTAATCAAATGACTGGTCATCTGGCATATTGTGATGGATTATGTTCTAAAGGATCATGTAAGTATTGGGATCTTGTAAGGTGCATCTCAATTTATGAGGGCTGGACTTAAGTAGTGGCAACTATTTAATCAAACTGATACAAAAGAGTTACATGTTTGCACCTGTTACTGTCCCTCAAAGTAGTCACCAGCACTGTGTAGAACCCATTGCCAGTGATGTGGAAGGCATAATATACCGTTAGCAGAGCCTGTTCTGTTGATGGTGCAAATGGAGCGGTCTACTGCCTGTCAAATCTCTGGAACAGTTCTGAAGCGAATGCCACGAAGTGGTTCCTTTATCTTCGGAATCAAATCAAAGTCACAAGAACTTAAGTCTGGGGAGTAAGGTGGATGGTACAGTACTTCCCAATCCCATCGACCGAACAGAGCAGCCACAGCTTGCGCTGTATCTGCCCGCGCATTGTCATACAAACTGATGGGTGGGTTGCACAGAAAGTGTCGCCACTTCTTTTGCAAAGCTGGTCACAGGTGATGCTCCAAAAATGAACAGTAATTCTGTGCATTGACGGTGTGCTATGGAGGAACATAATGGGTTAGGACAGCACCATCACAGTCGTACATGAGAATCAGCATAACTTTAGACCGCTCCATTCGCACGATCAACAGAACAGGCTCTGCTAATGGTATACTACACCTTCCACATTTCTGGTAACGGCTTCTACACAATGCTGATGACTACTTTGAAGGACAGTAATAGGTGCAAACATGTAACTCTTTTATATCAGTTATGAATAAATAGTTGCCACTATTCAAGCTCCAACCCTTGTACTTCTTAAACAACCCCAACTATTGTTGTAGTACCTTGGGTTTTGTAATTCAAACATTAATTTTTCTTGAGTATCTGATGACCAGTATTTCTTCTTAAACACCTCCTAAAAATCATTCCAAGAAAATAACTCTTCTGAATGAGCAGTTCACAATTCAGCAGCATCCTTTTCCAAACAATTTAGTGCAAAACTAATTCTCTTAGAGTTATCCCATTGCTTAGGCAAAGATTTAGAAAATACTCTTAAAAAGTGAGTGGGATTAACATCCCCTTCCAGTTTAAATTTTGGAAACAGTTTGGACAAGTTAATCCCACTTCTCAGATGCAATTCCTCTACCAAATGTATGGGAGACCCATCACTTTCATTAACTCCCTTTTTATTAAACTCCTCCTTTGTCTTCACTAGTTTCTCCCAGAGTTTTTGAAATTCATACTCAGTCCTACCTGCTTCTCCTGTGGAGGTGTACTGACAAATGATTCCATCATACCCATACCTTTGGTTCAGTTCAGTTACTGACCTGCTATTCCAAAGTTGTTAGAGTAAAGCCCGAGAAAATAGTTATGACAGGATCTTTTCTTTGTTCTAAAACATTTAACCTTTCTTTCGCATCTGAGATTAGTTTATGTACCTTGGCAAATTCTTATTTTTTTTTAGATCTTTAACCTGCTTTAAATCATCATACATATCTCTAAACTGTTCATTTGATTCGTTTCTCACAAAGTCACATTGTTTAATTGCATCAGAATGTATCCCCAAATGTATCCAATGTATCACCAAAGTAGACATTGTAATTTGTAACTGTGAATTTTTTTATTAATCTCATGCAACACTGTAAAATGTTGTTCAAGCCTTTGAATCTGTTTATCTATCTTATCTCTTAAACAGGCACTAGTGAGTTCTAGTCTATCATTTTGTTCAGTGATTATTTGTTCTTTAGTCTTTATGAAACTTTTTTGAACCTAATACTTTGACCTTCCATGCTCATATTGTTAGTGTCTAGCTTAGTACCTTCAGTATCTGTGCTCATATTAGTAATATCCAACGTGGCCCCGCTCATCAACTTGAGACTGTAAATCAGTATTTAAGTGTTATGGCTCTGCTTTTATTTCAGCCTTATTTGCATTGAGCTCAGCACTCATTTTACTCAAACTTAAAAATCTTGTAAGAGCACACCTGTGCCTCTTATCAGTTCTGGTATCCAAGGAGAACAACAAAAACATTGCAGTCAATCTTCTCCTATGAAGGACTGTCTTAAGTATACATACTTCATTAAATGAATGCCCTGTAGATACACTTTCAAACTATTCCACAACAGACAGTACCACACACATTCAAACTATTCCACAACAGACAGTACCATAATAAAGAGAAAAAGAATAGTAATAATAATAATAATAATAAAAACCCGTGGAGGTCCCGGAAAAGAATAGGCCTCCAGTATGTTCTGCCACTCGTAAAAGACGACAAAAAGAACAAACCACTAATAGGGCTAACCCCCCTTTTAGTATGATTAGTTGGTTCAGGACAGAACTAATGAAGCCTCGGACAAGCGCTGTCATGGTCGGGGATGACACTTGAACCCTATGCCCGTCCACAATGGTAACGACACTGCTAGCCACACGGAAAATGATTTAAATCCAAATAGAGGTGTTTTGCAGGATATGCTTCCTGCAACCACTCTAGAAGGAAAACAAAGACAGAGGATGAGATGGTCAGATGAAGTTAAGCGACACCTCATGTTCTGTTATTACCAAGCAACAAACTTAGGAACCAACACAACTGGATACAGATCACAAGTATACACAACATTTATTACCAGATACCCAGAATTAAAATTTTTAACACAACAACGACTAGCTGATCAGATCCGTGTAATAATAAAAAATAATAGGATACCCCAGTCAGAATTAGAAAACATCAAACAACAAGCACAACAAATACTGGAACAAAATAATGTGCAATCAGAAGAAGAAAAAAAAACAGTAATGGACTCAAACATCCCACAGCAAACAAACAAAGAACAACATGCATCAATTAAACAATCAGAGGTAAATGAAAAAATGAAATCTTAAGACAGCCACCAGAACAAGCACAAATAGAACACGAATGAAACACACATGTTAGATATAGAAGAAAAATTTCAGCTGACATATATAGAATACAAAGAGACAAATACATACAATTCTTGCATAGACCACCAAATAACCCACAAGTCGAAACAACAATAACAACTATCAACACAATCATACACAACAAAATAAATGAAAATACAACTATGGAAGAGTTACAACTACTGGTTTATATAGGAGCACGCACTACACTAAATATACACACTAGGCGGAGATCAGAACCAACGAACACACAGAAGAAACCCACAAAACCAGCATGGCAACACAGGCTACAGATCAGAATAGAAAGACTGAGAAAAGACATCGGACAGCTAACACAATTTATAAGAAATGAAATATCAGACAAAAAACGAAAAAGGTTAGATAAAATCTCACAACAAGAAGCAATAGAGCAATTAGATGAAAAGAAGCAGAAATTACAAGCATTAGCCAAACGACTTAGAAGATACAAAAAAGTGAAAATAGAAGGAAACAAAACCAAACATTCAACACAAACCAAAAGAAAGTTTACCAGACAATAGATAACACACACATTAAAATAGGCAATCCACCAAACATAACAGACATGGAAAACTTGTGGAACAACATATGGTCAAACCCGGTACAACATAACAGGCATGCACGGTGGATACAAGCAGAAACAGACACACAAAAGATGATACCACAAATGCCTGAAGTGATAATTTTGCAACATGAAGTCACCCGAGCAATTAATTCTACTCACAATTGAAAAGCCCGTGGAAAAGATAAAATAACAAATTTCTGGCTATAGAAGTTCACCTCAACACATTCACATCTAACTAAATTATTTAAAACCTTTCCCATGCACCCTCCCACCACCACCTACTCCAGTCCTGTAACCCGGAAGGTGTACACGATCAAAGGCAGAGCCACGTATGAAAGCACCCACGTGATTTACCAACTGACCTGCCTACACTGTGATGCATTCTATGTGGGAATGACCAGCAACAAACTGTCCATTCGCATGAATGGACACAGGCAGACAGTGTTTGTTGGTAATGAGGATCACCCTGTGGCTAATCATGCCTTGGTGCACGGCCAGCACATCTTGGCACAGTATTACACCGTCCGGGTTATCTGGATACTTCCCACCAACACCAACCTATCCGAACTCCGGAGATGGGAACTTTCTCTTCAATATATACTCTCTTCCTGTTACCCACCAGGCCTCAATCTCCACTAATTTCAAGTTGCCGCCACTCATACCTCACCTGTCATTCAACAACATCTTTGCCTCTGCACTTCCGCCTCGACTGACATCTCTGCCCAAACTCTTTGTCTTTAAATATGTCTGCTTGTGTCTGTATATGTGTGGATGGGTATGTGTGTGTGTGCGCGAGTGTATACCCGTCCTTTTTTTCCCCTAAGGTAAGTCTTTCCGCTCCCAGGATTGGAATGACTCCTTACCCTCTCCTTTAAAACCCACATCCTTTCGTCTTTCCCTCTCCTTCCCTCTTTCCTGATGAGGCAACAGTTTGTTGCAAAAGCTTGAATTTTGTGTGTATGTTTGTATTTGTTTGTGTGTGTATCGACCTGCCAGCGCTTTCGTTTGGTAAGTCACATCATCTTTGTTTTTAGATATAAATTATTTAACAGTTACATTGCAGACCTATACACATTCTCTGATACATTTACACTTGGAATAACTTATCTGAAAGCTAAAGATCAAGCAGACACAGCAAACCCAGTTAAATATCGCCCCAAAACATGCCTACCAACAACATACAAAATATTAACTTCAGTCATTACACAGAAATTAATGACACATACAACACAGAACAAAATTATAAATGAAGAACAAAAAGGCTGTTGCAAAGGAGCACAAGGATGTAAAGAGCAACTGATAATAGATGCAGCGGTGACATATCAAGCTAAAACAAAACATAGGTCACTACACTACACATACATTGATTACCAAAAAGCTTTTGATAGTGTACCCCTTTGATAGTGTACCCCACTCATGGTTACTACAAATATTGGAAATATACAAAGTAGATCCTAAATTGATACAGTTCCTAAACATAGTAATGAAAAATTGGAAAACCACACTTAATATCCAAACAAATTCAAATAATATCACATCACAGCCAATACAGATTAAGTGTGGAATATACCAAGGAGACTGATTAAGTCCTTTCTGGTTCTGCCTTGCTCTGAACCCACTAACCAACATGCTAAATAATACAAATTATGGATACAATATTACTGGAACATACCAACACAAAATCACACATTTGCTATACATGGATGATCTAAAACTACTGGCAGCAACAAATCAACAACTCAACCAATTACTAAAGGTAACAGAAGTATTCAGCAAAGATATAAATATGGCTTTTGGAACAGACAAATGTAAGAAAAATAGCATAGTCAAGGGAAAACACACTAAACAAGAAGATTACATATTGGATAACCACAGTGACTGCACAGAAGCGATGGAAAAAACAGATGCCTATAAATATCTAGGATACAGACAAAAAATAGGAATAGATAATACAAATGTTAAAGAAGAACTAAAAGAAAAATATAGACAAAGACTAACAAAAATACTGAAAACAGAATTGACAGCTAGAAACAAGACAAAAGCTATACATACTTATGCTATACCAATACTGGCGTACTCATTTGGAGTAGTGAAATGGAGTAACACAGACCTAGAAGTACTCAATACACTTACACGATCACAATGCCGCAAATATAGAATACATCACATACATTCAGCAACAGAAAGATTCACATTAAGCAGAAAGGAAGGAGGAAGGGGATTTATCGACATAAAAAACCTACATTATGGACAGGTAGACAATTTAAGAAAATTCTTTATAGAGTGAGCAGAAACTAGCAAAATACACAAAACAATCACTCATATAAATACATCGGCTACACCACTGCAATTTCATAACCACTTCTACAACCCTTTAGATCACATAACATCAACAGATACAAAGAAAGTAAATTGGAAAAAGAAAACCTACATGGCAAGCACCCGTATCATCTAACACAGCCACACATTGATCAAGACGCATCCAACACATGGCTAAGAAAAGGCAATATATACAGTGCGATGGAAGAATTCATGATTGCAATACAGGATTAAACAATAAACACCAGATATTACAGCAAGCATATTATTAAAGATCCCAATACCACAACAGATAAATGCAGACTTTGCAAACAGCAAATAGAAACAGTAGATCACATCACAAGTGGATGTACAATACTAGCAAATACAGAATACCCCAGAAGACACGACAATGTAGCAAAAATAATACATCAACAACTTGACATACAACAGAAACTAATAAAACAACATGTTCCCACATACAAGTATGCATCACAAAATGTACTGGAGAATGATGAATACAAATTATACTGGAACAGAACCATTATAACATAAAACAACACCACATAACAAACCTGACATCATACTCACCAATAAAAAGAAGAAATTAACACAACTAATCGAAATATCCATACCCAATACAACAAATATACAGAAGAAAACAGGAGAAAAAAATGAAAAATACATCCAAGTGGCTGAGGAAGTCAAGGACATGTGGCATCAGGATAAAGTTGACAGTATACCAATTATACTATGAACTACAGGAGTCATACCACACAACATCCACCAGTACATCAGCGCACTACAGCTACATCCAAACTCATATATACAACTACAGAAATCTGTAATTATTGATACATGTTCAATTACCTGAAAGTTCCTAAATGCATTGTAACATATACCGTACAGTTAAAAGGAAGTCACACTTGATCAAGGTCCACATCACTTTCCATTTTTAACCAGACATAACGTCTGAGAACGGAAAGAATAATAATAATAATAATAATAATCTGTGTGGATTAAATACAGCTCACTAAAGTCAGTTGTAGGCCTGGCACATAGTGATGATGCTGATGGGAAGCTGGATTGGTGTGCTGGATAAAATGCATTGCTGATGGTGGGTGTGCGGATGACACTATCATTTCTTGATACCATGACATAGTTAAGAAGCTGCCATTGCCCAATGCCATGGTGTAGTTATGGAAATGATGAAACAGTCGTAGTGCGTTCACAAATTCAGCTGCCAGTCTTCCTGTTAATGGGCTGTAACAAATTCTTCCACTTAGTAACAGTTATTGACTGACTTAATGATTATTCATTGACAAAGCAATGCTTGTTAAGTCTCCTGAATTACAATGCATGTAATGGCCTGTGCTCTGTATTGTAGTTTTGGCTGGTGACAATGGTGCTAAAGACAACGGCACTATTTTGTGACACAATCTTCCTTCGAAATCATTAATTACTTCTTAATGTTCTTTTAATACATTCTTTTGATACATTCTTCTTTATCAAATGTAATTGAATTTCCAGCACAGAAGTATTCAGGGTCCTTCACTGAATCACCAGAATCTAGTGTTCACTACATCTGAAATGATGTGTGTGTCCATATAATGAGTATGAATTCCCCTCGAACTTTGCGCTACTGCTTCTTTGAATACTATTCAGGTAAATTTTGTTATTATGTCTCGATGTGGGGTGCTGCTGTCCTCATGCTAGAATCTGTAAACTATTACCAACTCTAAGTAATAGAAAGTAAATAATAGAAAGTATATCTACATTTAACAAATATCTTATGTCTTCTGTTAAATTGATGATATAATGGAAGGCCACATTTACAATGAATGTTCATATATAAACATGACAGTCATGACCTCAGTGCCTACTTCACCACTCGCACCATCTGGAATCTTGCCCAAGACACCAGTTTGTTAGAACTCCGCAAGTGGGAACTAGTACTACAACATATCCTTGGCTCGCACCATCCATTTGGCCTTAATTTACGTTAATTACTTCCATCTCAGCATTTATTCACAGTAACTACACCTTTCTTTGCTCCATTTCAGTTTTCTACAACTTTCATTTTCTGACTTGTCCATTTTTCACTGTCCCCCTCCCATCTCAGTTACATACAATGCACTTAGCTTTTCACCCTTATTAACTTGTGCAGTAATCTGTGTCTTGCATATTATCCTGTCTTTCACCATTAAGCTTTCAGATTTCCAAATCTCATCTAGTGCAGTCCCCAACAATCAGTCTTTCCTTCTCATCCTATCTGGTAAGTCTTCCCTAACCCAGGGTTCTGGGTGTCTTTTCTAAACTGTACCCCTTTCCCTAAATCTCTTTAGTCCTTTTTACTTCACTGCTCTTCCTTCCCTTCAGCTCTTCTGCCAGAAGAAGGTGCCACTGACTCTGAAAGCTTGTGAAAGTTAAATCCTTTTGTGTGTGTGTGTGTTTTCCCATGCTGCACTTGGTGAGTAGATTATTTTATCTGCCCATTTGCATTATATTATCAATAATTGGTTATTTTCTTTGTCATACATAAAGTAGTTTCACAATACTCAATGACAGTTCTGTACCAATATCAACAATAGAATGATACTTCTTTTTACTTTTTTGTCTTTTCTGAGATGAACATGATTTTTGTGGACCACCTGTTTTCTTGATTATGCATCCTGCTTTTTGGAACTGAGATGCCATAGTTTAGAATAACTGCCCAACCAGCAGGTACCGCAACTCGTAATAAAACTGCAGTCATTATCCAACTTTTAAAATGCACGGCATCCATCAGGGCCAGTCTGCATGCTCAAACAGTACAACTTTCCAACAGTTTACAATTCCAAACAAATTAACTAATAACAAAGACTCTCACACTGAGACAATCATCATTTGTCAGCCTGGTACTAAGCCAGAGTACCAAGGCCCTACAACAGCACTAAGCACATCCAAGACAACATTGTAACAAAACATGTTACAACAGCTCAGCACTCACAGAGTAATTTTCTTACTGTCACATGATCAGTTTACTTTATATAACTGAAATAGCAAAAGTTCATCACATTCTGATGTTGGTATGTGCAATAACACTGGGCACACAACCAAGTGCATAATTTGTCATTTGTTTTCAAATAGACTTTGAGCTCCATCAACTGACTTTTCACTGTAAATGAGAAGACAAATATATGATAGTTACTATACAGGAAATATTTGTTCCAAACAAAAATGCAGATGCGGACCATATCTTGTCACCCAGGCAGAATCAGGGCTAATTTGAAAATTTAGTTATTTAAGATATTTTGTTTGTGTGTGTTTTCTAAATCTAAATTTACACACAGACTTGGCAAATCACTGTGAAGTGCATGGCAGAGGGTTCTTAGCATGGCATCAAATGCAATCAAATCATGTTGAAAGTGTGAAGAATATTTAAATGCCTCTGTGTATGCTGTATTTAGTCTAATATCATCCTTGCAGTTCCTGTTGAAGCAACACATAGTGGACTGAAGAATGTTTCCACATTTTTCCCTTAATACTGGTTCTTGAAACTTTTTGAGGAATATAGAGGTAATTGGCATGTAACTTCAAGCTTCTGTCAGTTCACATTCTTTAATTTTTAAATAACACTCTTCTCTGAGTCAAACAAAGCTGTAACTATTTATGCGACCCTTCTTTGTGGTACAATGTCTGCTGTGGGTCCTGTTTAGTAGGTGTCTCATGCAGTTGAGCAATATTTTAAAATGGCACATGCAAATGATTTGTCAGCAGTCTCCTCTGTAGACTTAACTACATTTTTCCAGTTCCCTGCAATGGACCAAATTCTGCCGTCTGCCTTACCTATTACTATATTTCTCATAAGTGTACATTCCATTTCATATTCCTCTACAAATTGTTACATCCAGGTACCAGTTGTGGTCTGTTATGCACCTGCAGAGCAGTACTTCTCCTGTGTTTTCACTCTAGATTAATTCTTAAATTCTGCATATGTTTTTCTGTTTAAGAGGTGTAATCTTGCATTTTGTAACTGTAAAGTGTACATTCAGCAGCATGTACTTCAGTTGTCATTCATTTTTTTTACTTTGAAGAGCCAGCAACCATTTGTTTCAACCAGTTCAGACAAACAGGTTCCAACTGGCATCTGTTACGTACCTGCAGAGCAGCAAGTTACATATTTAGTTTTTTCTACATTCTTACAAGGGAACCTCCCCATCGCACCCCCCTCAGATTTAGTTATAAGTTGGCACAGTGGATAGGCCTTGATAAACTGAACACAGATTAATTGAGAAAACAGGAAGAAGTTGTGTGGAACTGTGAAAAAATAAGCAAAATATACAAACTGAGTAGTCCATGGACTACATAGGCAACATCATGACAATGTAAGTGCAAGAGCGGCGTGGTCCAGTGGTAACGTGAGCAGCTGTAGAATGAGAAGTCCCTGGTTCAAGTCTTCCCTCGAGTGAAAATTTTACTTTCTTTATTTTTGCATAGTTATTATCTGTCCGTTCGTTCACTGACGTCTCTGTTCACTGTAATAAGTTTAGTGTCTTTGTTTTGTGACCGCATCGCAAAACTGTGCGATTAGTAGACGAAAGGATGTGCCTCTCCAATGGGTACCGAAAACATTTAATCGCAAGGTCATAGGTCAACCGATTCCTCCACAGGAAAACATGTCTGATATACACACATGTGACGGCATGTGCGTCACATGACAGGAATATGTTGTCGACCCACCTAACTTGTACACTTGGCGAATGGGTACAAAGATTCTTCTACCCTGCCCGATTTAGGTTCTCTTGTGGATGTGATAATCACTCCCAAAAAAGTGATGAAAACATAAGATTTTGTCGCATAAACTGAAAATAAAAAATTAAAATTTTCACTCGATGGGAGAACTGAACCAAGGACCTTTCGTTCCACAGCTGCTCACGTTACCACTAGACCACAGCTCTCCTGCGTTCCTAATGTTCTTGATATTGGATATCTTCCCATGAACTACTCAGTTTGTATATTTTGCTTATTTTTTTCACAGTTCCACACAACTTCTTCCTGTTTTCTCAATTGATCTGTGTTCAGTTTTTGAAGGCCTATCCACTGTGCCAACTTATAACTCAATCTGAGGGTGGTGCGGTGGGGAGGTTCCCTTGTTAGTAGTATAACTCTCAAATTCTATGCTGCATGTTTTTGTATTTAAGAGTTGTAACCTTGTGTTTTTGTAACTGTAAATTGTAGAGTCAGACAGTCTGTGGCACAGTTGTCATTTCTTTTGAATAGCCATCTACACAGCTCATTAAGGGAGGAGAGTAGCAGGCTGGATATTTAGGTATCTCTGTATGCTTGTATAGTGTACTTCTTAAGTTGTTCATGCTGGAATAGATAGGATGTGTGAATGCTGTGTGCAGGCACAGGAGGAGCTACTCGCAGTTTGCTATAGCTGAAGGCACTTTTGGCTATGGTCAATTGTCTTCAGGTTGCTGTCCTGGGGTGTAGTGGTAGTGGGGAATCTGGCATGTCACATGGAGCACCTCAAGTGTCATGTTTTTTGCCCATGGACTCTGCTGATTAGGCATCTTCTGGTGTATCGGTGTATATGATGTTGTGAATCCACCCTCACTGCAGGATGAGTGGCGGGCAGCAATTGTCACTCGAGGCAGAGGGCCAATGGCAGGGGAGGGGGGGACACGACTATATCACACTTTTGCCAAATTTTACACATATTGCATCTGCTTTACATTTCATAATAACCTTCTGTATAATACCAGAAGCTAAGTTCAAGATAAAATCTCTCAGGTAAGATATTTATATGGTAACATCACATTTACCACCACTTTCACAAAAAATCATGCTACAAGACAAAAAAGCATATTAAAAGACTTATTTTGGAGAGATATTTAATGATGTGTAATTTAATTTTGGTGCACAAATAATATTTATTGTATTTTCAGTTTTAGACTTGAGACATTTAATCCAAGCATTTAGGACTCCATGCAATGCAAGGGTAATGTTTCCAAGATGTCCTAGGTCTTGTGCCATGACTGTGACTTGAATTTTGACTGAATCAAGCAGTTACCTAGAAAACAATCGTCACTGATCTATATTCTCTAGCATGTTCACACAATGAAACAAACTCTCTCTTGAGAAAGAGACCTCTTTTGTATACATAACATCTAATGTTACAGAACATGCTTCTATTAAATAAGGTTCTCACAATCTTTTAAAAAATGCAAAGAAGAATAAAAAATTTAAAGACTGGACAGTATGAACTCATGAACATAATCCTGTAACTCTGTAGATCAAGGCAATATCCACCACACTGCCATATCACTGATATATCATTAATGAAATTTTTCATAACAAATCATACTAAGAATGACGTGTTTTGATACATCTTCAATGTGCCATTGCCTTGAAACAGGACACTTTCTTAGTATATATCATAATGTCAAAACAACAAAAGACAAAGTTCTTTAACCCCTGATAGGACATTTCCTGTCATTTTCTTACTACAAATCATTCCAGTAATTACATGTTTTCGAGAGATCAATGTGCAAGCGCTCTGAAACAGTGTTGTATCCTGTTCATAGAAACTCTTCACTCTAACCACACAGCTGGCCTGATAGTCTGTATGTTCTCAGTATCTACTTCTTGCTGAGGTTTCGTGGATAAACAGAGTTTCACATGATCACTGTTTTCGGAACTTGTGTTGATTTCTACAGAGGAGATTTTTGGTCTCAAGAAATATCATAATACTTGAGCATAAAACATGTTCCAGAATTATACAACAGATCAACATCAGAGAATAGGCCTATTGTTTTTGCATCTGTTTGATGACCCTTCTTGAAAATGAGAGTAACCTGTACATTCTTCCAGTCAGTAAGATTGCTTCACTCCTCCAGCACACAGCTGCTAGAAGAGTAGCAAGTTCTTTCGCATTCTTTATGTAGCATCATATTGGTATCCCAATAAGTCCAATGGCCTATTCTCTGTTGAGCAGTTTCTGTTGTTTTCTACACTGTAATCACTTATATAGATATATCAACTTAACATTAATATAAAAATTTAAAGAAGGAACCACAGTACAATCATCCATATCAAAAAAGTTTTGGAAAAAGGCATGTAGTATTTCAGCATTCTGTATGTTATCCTCCATTTAAATGCCATTATAGTCAAAGAGTGTCTGCACAGGTGGCTTCAATTCATTTACTAATTTGACATAAGACCAAAACTTCTTAGTATTTTCAGTGATGCTGTAACAGTCTTATGATCATTATTAAGACCAGCAAAGACTCAAATATGAGTGGCCTCAAAGACACATACTATTAAAGACATGTTATTCAGTAGGATCTCTACATCCCGAAGAACCTCTTTGTTGGTAGAGCTGATTATTCACAATATCTTAAACTTACAGTAGTAGCACCACATCTCAAAAGTATTGTTTCTTTTCTTCCTTGCACTCTAGTAGTCTGTGTTTCATACCTATAAAAGAGAAAACTTCAGACAATTTCTTAATAAATTGTTTATTGACTACCATGTTGATGTGTAATTGAGAAGAATTCCTCTTTTTGTTGTAAGATGTCTTGATATGATTTATTCTAAACATAAGAGCTTTCTGGCTTTGTCAGTTTACTGTAATTTTGCTTCTGAGAGATGTGAAATTTTCCATTTTATCCATCTGTTTCCTGTCTAGAACTGTATCAGCCCATATTGATGGCTTCTACAATATCTACAAGAAGTGTATGAAATATGAAATAAGGAAACATGATCTGTTATGACATTAAAGAGGACTAATTTTAAATTGCATAGACTTTTTCTTTTCCTCCTTTTGGATTTCCTCTAATTTTGTATTTTAGTGATGAGATTGACATGAATTTTATGTAATTCATTTGAATACACTTCTGAATGAGAGACTACTGAAGCATCAGAGTCTTGTTCAAGTAGAACAGTATCAGATACTGGTTAAAGGATTCAGAAAGATAACTATTATGTTGTTGTAAAGATATTTCCCTACATCACATATTTTAAAAGAAAATTGTCTACCAAAATATCAACACCTGTGCTCTAAAAAGAAAGCTAGTTTCAATTTCAGTTTTGTGTTCACGATGTATTGCAGCTTTTGCGCTTTCATGGTGTGGTCCTTAGTGGCATTATTTTCAAAATGTCTATGTAAATGATAATGAAATCACAGTTTTGAATTTATCAGCTAGCTAGAGGGAACTGTCAAAATACAATTATATGTTTCTCCACTTAGATGTTTTTGAATAGATATGGATCTCATTTTTTATATCTTCATGACAACTAATATATATGAGATAATTGAAAATAAAAAGCACCACATTTCATCATTGGCCACAGTGCATGCCAAAAAGTTGTCACTGTCCATGTAATTGCGCAGCAGCTTTTTCCAACCTATACCACATGTGTAATACATCTAATTTGGTACTTAGTATATCCAGAACTTGAACTCCAAAAGCTGACACAGAGCTGAGAGAGACAGGAGGTCCCATGGAAACCCACAACCCTGTGATAACCTTCACTGACTGAGGTGTTTTTGGGGAGTGCATATATACATTTGTCATTGATAATATCTGTATGGACAGGTCTACTGAACAAAATTGATCTGCAAAACCAATAGTTAATGGCCTCTCAAACTATGCCATGCAGTTCCTTATGTTAAATTTTAGTACTGATCTGTATACAAAATGTGCTAACTCAGTGAGCTTAGGAGGTCAGTCAACAACACGTATCAATAGCAAAAAATGTTTAGTTCCTCATACCTAAAAAGCTTAGCTCTAGCTATGATACAGCTTTGTTTTGCTACTTGCCTGTGGGCTAATTTGCTAGTTTCCTTATGAAGTATGGGATACTATGCTGCTGAAAACAATAAACGCAAAACTTCTGCAAAGAATGCTGGGAAGATGAGATGCTTTTTGACAGCATCAGTTTTCAGGTGAATTATGAGGAGTTTCTTAGAATTCAGGTATCTTGGTAGCACTGGCCAAGGATTTTACTACAGGTATGTTCTTAATCTCATCCAGGAAATGCATGCAAGTTCTGACACAAAAGAAACCAACTGATGCTTCAAATCCATATATGTAGCAAACATGTGGCTACCACACAGCATTGGCTGCCTTCAAAGTAGGGTCCACTAGACACAACACTCATCTAAATTTGTTCTTTCCACTACTGAAAACATTTCTATATGTTGTTTCCATGAAGTTCCATCATTTTTTTCCTCCCGGTCGTACAGAAGAACATATCTGCAGTAAACTGCTATTCCAATATCAACAAGTTGATCAGTTTTAATGAAGCCTATCACAGTATTTGGGCACAGTTTTATGTCACTTAATTCAAGCATCATTGCTGAACAATAATTAATTGTTTAGTAATGCAAGCAGTTTCATTTCTTTTTTGTCCTTGCATAGGGACATGGTGCAATGTATTAGATTCAAGTTTTTGTTCAATGATTATATTTCTTCTTAGTTTGTGATATCCATCTCCATTGTTAAGCATTTGTAAAAGCTAATCAGAATTTCTGATACACTGAAGAGCCAAAGAAAGTGGTACTTCTGCCTAATATCGTGTAGTGCCCCCACTAGCATGCAGAAGTGCTGGTACATGACGTGGCATAGACTTGACTAATGTCTGAAGTAGTGCTGGAGGGAATTGACACCATGAATCCTGCAGGGCTGTCCATAAATGAGTATGAGGGGGTGGAGATCTCTTCTGAATAGCATGTTGCAAGGCATCCCAGATATGCTCAATAATGCTCATATCTGGGGAGTCTGGTGGCCAGCGGAAGTGGTTAAACTTAGAAGAATGGTCCTGGAGCCACTCTGTAGCAGTTCTGGACAAGTGGCAATATCACATTTTCCTGCTGGAATTGCCCAAGTCCATCGGAATGCACAATGGACACGAATGGATGCAGGTACCCAGACATGATTCTTACATACGTATCACCTATCAGAGTCATATCTAGATGTACCAGGTGTCCCGTATCATTCCAACTGCACATGTCCCACATCATTACAGAGCCTCTACCTGCTGACATGCAGGATCCACAGATTCATGAGGTTGTCCCCATACCTGTACACTCCATCCACTAGATACAATTTGAAATGAGACTTGTCTGACCAGGCAACATGTTTTCAGTCATCAACAATCCAATGTTGGTGTTGATGGGCCCAGGCAGGTTGTAAAGCTTTGTGTTGTGCAGTCAGCAAGGGTACACGAGTGGGCCCTCGGCTCCGAAAGCCCATATCGGCGATGTTTCGTTGAATGGTTTTCACGCTAACACTTGCCGATGGCCCAGGATTGAAATCCGCAGCATTCTGTCATGTTAAACAATTCTTTGAGTCATTGTTTGTTCCGTTCTTGCAGGATCTTCTTCCGGTTGCAGCGATGTCAGAGATTTGATGTTTTACTGCATTCTTGATATTCACAGTACACTCGTGAAATGGTCATACGGGAAAATCCCCACTACGTCGCTGCTTCGGAGATGCTGTGTTCCATCGCTCATACACTGACTATAATACTATTCAAACTCACTTAAATCTTGATAACCTGCCATTGCAATAGCAGTAACCAATGTAACAACTGCACCATACACTAGTTGTCTTGTATAGGCCTTGCTGACCACCGTGCCGTATTCTGCCTGTTCACATATCTCTGTATTTGAATACCCATGCCTATACCAGTTTCTTTGGCACTTGAGTGTATATTCCTTGTGAAATCAACAGTGACGTGAAGAGGTGCTTATTTCTCATTACAGATTTATGTCAATGGTGTACTGCAGTGCAAAGTTTGGAGTGGGACTCGCAATCGTGCTCTTCTTCATTGCTTGGATTTAAGTTCGCCAATGGTGATTCTGTTGTATGGCCGTACAACTAGTGGACAACTGAGTGGTCCAGCTCGAATTACTTATCCTGGTGGAGTATAAGATATGGAAAATCTGCAACATTGTTCTAATACTAGCAAAGTTAATTAGCAGTTCAGGTGTCATACAAAATCTCCAGTAATTACAGCTATCAGAAACTGTACATTAGATTATATTCCTTGAGGGATTATTAGTTAACATATTGATGATCTGTCCATAAGCAAAAAGAATCTCTGCATTTTAACTTTTGTTATGTCACAAATTGTAATATTCCTCATTTTTTATTTGTAAATTCTGTGGCAGTATTTTATGTCAGCTCTCTGTAAATTACACTTGTGTTTGGGCTATATTAATAAAAATCTTGGATTTATTTCATGTTTCTCTTCTAAACTGTACCAACCTCATTCTCATCCAGAGAAAATGAAAAGGAGATTTAAAGTAGATCAGTCTTTAAATTATGAACTGACAAATGTTGAGCAAAACAGAGGAAGTGAGAGACTACAGAACTCTAAAGGAAAAAGCATCTACACGGTTTATTGAGCACTGTAAAAATTTCATGAATAAATGTACAAGCACTAAGCTGGAGAAAATATAGTATAAATGAAGGAAGAGTGATATATGCATGAAAGTAGGTAATGAAATCATATTAAGAAAAATTAGTAGTTCTGGAGAATCACCAAATGGATACTGCAGTTGTTGTTGTGATCTTGTTGTTGTTGTTGTGGTCTTCAGTCCAGAGACTGGTTTGATGCAGCTCTCCATGCTACTCTATCCTGTGCGAGCTTCTTCATCTTCCAGTACCTACTGCAACCTATATCCTTCTGAATCTGTTTAGTGTGTTCATCTCTTGGTCTCCCTCTACAAAGTCGCCGAAGTGGCATCAACTCGAAAGACTTGCACCAGGCGAACAGTCTACCTGACGGGAGGCCCTAGCCACACGGCATTTCCATTTCCCTCTACAATTTTTACCCTCCACACTGCCCTCCAATACTAAATTGGTGATCCCTTGATGCCTCAGAATATGCCCTACCAACCAATCCCTTCTTCTAGTCTGGTTGTGTCACAAATTTCTGTTCAATACCTCCTCATTAGTTATGTGATCTACCCATCTAATCTTCAACATTCTTCTGTAGGACCATATTTCAAAAGCTTCTATTCTCTTCTTGTCTAAACTATTTCACTTCCATACGTGGCTACACTCTGCACAAATAATTTCAGAAACGACTTCCTGACAATTAAATCTATACTCGATGTTAACAAATTTCTCTTCTTCAAAAACGCTTTCCTTGCCATTACCAGTCTTCATTTTATATCCTCTCAACTTTGACCATCATCAGTTATTTTGCTCCCCAAATAGCAAAACTTATTTACTACTTTAAGTGTCTCATTTCCTAATCTAATTCCTGCAGTATCACCTGATTTAATTCAACTACATTCCATTATCCTCGTTTTGCTTTTGTTGATGTTCACCTCATATCCTCCTTTCAAGACACTGTCCATTCTGTTCAGCTGCTCTTACAGGTCCTTTGCTGCCTCTGACAGAATTACAATGTCATCAGCAAACCTCAAAGTTTTTATTTCTTCTCCATGGATTTTAATTCCTACTCCAATTTTTTCTTTTTTTTCCCTTTACTGCTTGCTCAATATACAGACTGAATAACATTGTGGATAGGCTACAACCCTGCCTGACTCCCTTCCCAACTACTGCTTCCCTTTAATGCCCCTCGACTCTTATAACTGCCATCTAGTTTCTGTACAAATTGTAAATAGCCTTTTGCTCCCTGTATTTTACCCCCACCACATTCAGAATTTGGAAGAGAGTATTCCAGTCAACATTGTCAAAAGCTTTCTCTATGTCTACAAATGCTAGAAACATAGGTTTGCCTTTCCTTAATCTATTTTCTAAGATAAGTCATAGGGTCAGTATTGCCTCACGTGTTCCAATATTTGTACGGAATCCAAACTGATTTTTCCAGAGGTGGGCTTCTACCAGTTTTTCCATTTGTCTGTAAAGAATTCGCGTTAGTATTTTGCAGCCATGGCTTATTTAACTGATTGTTGGTAATTTTCACATCTGTCAACACCTGCTTTCTTTGGAATTGGAATTACTATATTCTACTTGAAGTCTGAGGGTATTTCACCTGTGTCTTACATCTTGCTCACTAGATGATAGAGTTTTGTTAGGCCTGGCTCTCCCAAGGCTGTCGGTAGTTCTAAGGAAATGTTGTCTACTCCCAGGGCCTTGTTTTGATTTAAGTCTTTCAGTGCCCTGTCAAACTCTTCACACAGTATCGTATCTCCTATGTCATCTTCATCTACATTCTCTTCCATTTCTATAATATTGTCCTCAAGAACATCACCCTTGTATAGACCCTCTATATACTCCTTCCACCTTTGTGCTTTCCCTTCTTTGCTTAGAACTGGGTTTCCATCTGAGCTCTTGATATTCATGCAAGTGGTTCTCTTTTCTCCAAAGGTCTCTTTAATTTTCCTGTTCCAATATCTATCTTACCCTAGTGAGATACACCTCTACATCCTTACTTTTGTCCTCTAGCCATCCCTGCTGAACCATTTTACACTTCCTGTCGATCTCATTTTTGAGAAGTTTGTATTCCTTTTTGCCTGCATTTTTGTATTTTCTCGTTTCATCAATTAAATTCAATATATCATCTGTTACCCAAGGATTTCTATTAGCCATCATCTTTCTACCTACTTGATCCTCTGCTACCTTCACTATTTCATCTCTCAAAGCTACCCATTCTTCTTCTACTGCATTTCTTTCCCCCATTCTTGTCAATCATTCCATAACGCTCTCCCTGAAGCTCTCTACAACCTCTGGTTCTTTCAGTTTATCCAGGTCCCATCACCTCAAATTCCCACCTTTTTGCAGTTTCTTCAGTTTTAATCTACAGTTCATAACCAATAGATTGTGATCAGAGTCCACATCTGCCCCTGGAAATGTGTTACAATTTAAAACCTGGTTCCCGAATCTCTGTCTTACCATTACATAATCTATCTGAGGCCTTCCAGTACCTACAGGCTTCTTTCATGTATACAACCATCTTTTATGATTCTTGCACCAAGTGTTAGCTACGATTAAGTTACGCTCTGTGCCAAATTCTACCAGCAGCTTCCTCTTTCACTCCTTACTCCCATTGCATATTCACCTACTATGTTTACTTCTCTTCTTTTTGCTACTATCAAGTTCCAGTCACCCATGAATATTAAATTTTCGTCTCCCTTCACTATCTGAATAATTTCTTTCATCTCATCATAAATCTCATTAATCTCTTCGTCATCTGCGGAGCTAGTTGGCATATAAACTTGTACTACTGTGGTAGGCGAGGGCTTCTTATCTGTCTTGGCCACAATAATGCGTTCACTATGCTGTTTGTAGTAGGTTACCCAAATTGCTATTTTACTATTCATTATTAAACCTACACCTGCATTACCCCTATTTGATTTTGTATTTGTAACCCTGTATTCACCTGACCAGAAGTCTTGTTCCTCCTGCCACTTCACTAATTCCCACTATATCTAACTTTAACCTATCCATTTCCCTTTTTAAATTTTATAACCTACCTGCCCAATTAAGGGATCTGACTTTCCATGCTCGGATCCGTAGAACACTTGTTTTCTTTCTCCTGATAACAATGTCCTCCTGAGTAGTCCCCACATGGAGATTCAAATAGGGGACTATTTTACTTCTGGAATATTTTAACCAAGCAGGTGGGATCATCATTTAACCATACAGTAAAGCTGCATGCCCTCGGGAAAAATTACGGCTGTAGTTTCCCCTTGCTTTCAGCCATTCACAGTACCAGCACAGCAAGGCTGTTTTGGTTAGTGTTACAAGGCCAGATTATTCAGTCATCCAGACTGTTGCCCCTGCAACTACCGAAAAGGCTGCTGCCATTCTCCAGGAATCACACATTTGTCTGGCCTCTCAACAGATACCCCTCCATTGTGGTTGCACCTACGTTACAGCTATCTGTATCACTGAGGCACGCAAGTCTCCCCACCAACAAGAAGGTCCATGGTTCATGGTGGGGATTGCAGTTATATATTATAAAAAATATAGTATATTGCACGTTGCAAGACTGCCATTACAAGCTGTTTTGATATTTTAATTTGTGCTGACTAAAATTTAATAGCATGATAGCATACGTTTTGTTACCGTATTTCAGAAAATTAAATTACTTTACAATGTTTTGAATGAAGTATAAGTGTGTTGTGGATATCAGATCAGGTGGAAATGTGAAAAAGATAGCTAAATAAAACATTCTGCAGCTTTAGCCAAATTTTTCTACAAGAAAAAAGAATACTACTGGATTAGCAGGCACACAACTTTTTATGAGAAACAAAATTTAAGCAATAATAAAGAAAATAGGAAAATGAAACCTGCTATGTGCCTCGGTTGTGCCTGCTCTGGCGAATGGCTCTTATGACCACTACAGCAAAATGATGTCATGAGGAGGGTACTGCAAGGCACTCCAGCAACTAGGTGTCCTGGAACAAGAACAAACATTCAGTAAACTGAGATTTGAGAAGTTATCACACAGAGCTTTGAAGAAGGGATTTTGAAACATTACAGCACTGACAGGGCTCCTGGAGGAGCAGATTTGAAAGGACAGCTGGGGCAAATGGAGTCATGACTGCCCAACAGTTACACCCAGTACATCCAGCTTGTTATGACCTAGAGGTCAGGAGCCTTGCTATTTCAGAAGTAATAACCACAGAGGCTGGCATATGTACCACCTAATTTAGGCACGCATTATGCAGTCTTCACCAGCTATTAGACATGAGGGGAGGCTCGGGATGGTTGAACCAAGATGAGTCAATGAACTGCCATCACCAGACTTTGCCTTCACTAACTGCAGGCCACTGTCTGTGATAATCCCGGTTGCCGATCACTTGGTGCCTTTCTAGCAGTGTGTCACCCAATCGGTGACTTGTCATCTGCTACTGGTCACCCTCCTGGCAGACCAGGATCAAGCCTGGGCCATTTAGCTGGCCCCCTATCATTGCCTGAGTGGACAAACACTGTACATGTTTGTTGCTCTGTGCAGGCACACCTCACTGCCGTATACCATGCTGGGGGCTGTAGATTGACTCTACCTGCTCTGGTGTGCTTCTAGCCAAGTGATATAAACAGGCCAACTGCTATTGCTGACACTGACTGATGCCTGCCTTCACCATCAGGACCTCTGCAACTATTTTGACCAAACTGTTCTGTCAGCTGCTGTCACTGCCTGGGGGAACACGCCACATCTTGTCCACATGATGGGCCACTGCTGACTCCAGCATCCTTTGCCAGACTGGGCCAGTCTATGTCACAAATGCCACTGGCCACCTCTCCAACACTGTTTCCACTCGACACATATCGAAATGCATTTGACCCAACTACTCTTAAATAACTAATTTTTTTCCTTTTATTTGAATTTGGTTGTACACACTAGTGTACAGGCCATGTGTAACTAAAACTGCCAAAATACTGTTCATTCAATGTTTCGTATAATTTTATTATCCATGTGATAACCTACACTTGGCTGGTTGTAGTGGCACATTTAGATTTATTTGGGACCATATTAATTGAGAGAAAGTGATAATGGAAATTATTATAGCAGTGTGTAATGGTAAACTTTTATGTGAGCTAATCAGTAGTTTTGAGAGGATTGATACCACTCATTAGTAAATTCTGTTTTAATTCTTTCTAGTAATGTGTTTTCAGTTTTCATAATTTAAGTTTGACCACAAGAAAACATACTTTTGTCATTTGATTCATTATATTTGTTAGATTCTCGGATTTTACATTATACTTTTATTGGATGAATTTTTCTGAAGCAGATAACTCTATTCGTTATTCAGTTAGGCGCCACTGATTAAGAATTTATAAATTATCAAAATTTCAGACATGGCTATTTTAAATGTAAATCAGCAATCTGCCATGGAAGCACACAGTGTGCTAATCAATTAGTACTGTAAACTTTTATAATTCTCTAGTCAGCTGTCTTTTAGTTGCAGCAAATCATTATTGCAAACTATAGTTCATCCACAATAGTAAATCTTCATCCTGCAGTTTTGTAAACTACAATATAATTATCAAGATCACAAGATATCACTGTGTCAATCTTTTTATACCAACCTCCACCCAAAACCCCTCAGTTTGTGCAGGGAAATTGTAGTGCCTTGAGAATTTCAATGCAAATGCTAGAGATCCTCCGCTTTCCACCATCTTGAACATCTGATATTTTACATACGAGCATGAGAAATCGGACTGTGGCTACTGCGCCACGATTATGTGTGAATAGGACTGATGTATATCAGGCAGTTGATCAATTCGGGCACAAGGAGCAAGGGCACCGTACTCCGTGATGGTGCGACATCAGTCATTACTGAGAACAGTTGAAGGTTGTTGAAAGAAGAAGAAAACACACTTATCTGAATTATTCACTTACTTTTGTGAGGTCCAGATGGTGGACTAACTATAACTTTGAAATATTTATAGTACTCTATTTATGGTGAAGAATATGTAGGGTAGACCGGGGCAATGCCGACACCTTAAGACATTTTTAATTTTTAAATTTTTACTGACTTAGTCACGTTTTTCATTGAGGTACCTAAAGTTTAATTGGGGTTTCTGCTTTCATTAAAAATATAGTTTTGTTAAACTAATTACATTTATAAAGTGAAAAACGTGTATATAGCAATGTCTACTGGATGTCGGTATTTCCCCGGTCGCTGGGGCAATTTTGACACCACTTTGGAGTAATGCCAACATTAGTGACAAATAATAACATGAATGTACATCAGTAAAATGTATATTGTTACAAAGTTATATATAATACTTATTTGTATGTCATGACTATAGATAAAGAAATATAACAGATAAGTCTGAAAGGAAAACAAATCATTTTAAGAAGTAGAGCAGAAGTCACAAATGTAGTTTTCAGGAGTATCATAGCCGCTGCAGTCTGTGTGTGCCCGCTTCCCACAAAATACACACCGATACCACAGTTCAGTTTTAATGCCATATTCCCCAAAGACTAAACACATTTCACAGTCTTTAGAAAATAAATCTATTTCGTCGTCCACTTCATCGTCGTCACATAACATTGACTCATCTATTTCTTCTTCAGAAGATGTTTCTTCAAAAGAAATCTGTCTGCTGCACCTTTTCTTCTTTGCCTTTGGATGTGGCCTTGCATTTGGTAGTGCTTGATTTTATTTTTGATTTATCCTCAACTTGACCTGACTACTTCAAAAGCTTAAGTTTCTGTTGGAACAATCTTTGGGGCATCAATTACCTTTACTAATCCACACTTAGCTTTCATATCTTTAATGACCCTTTTCTTCTGTGCTTCCTCCAATACAGTTTTCATGGGTGTGGACGACATAATAATGGAATGTTGCTTCGTGTCAACTTTTTGTTTGACACCATTGTGAGGTTGTTATTGCTGTTGTTGCATAGGCGATAAAGCTTCTAAGGCTTCTCTGAAGTGAATTGTATCCTGAGAGGTTTTTGGAGAAGGTGTTGTTCCAGGATCCGACCTTGAGGAACAAGCTACTGGATTAGCATAAGGTCCAGTCAAATTCAAGTTGGCGGTTTTCCAGGAATGCTGTGTGATACTGTGAATTTTCAGCCCTTGCCTGATTTGTGTTTGCAGGCTCCTCAGTGACTGCATTAAACCCATTGTCAACACCATCACCATTTGTTGGTTCGTCAACATTTTCTGGGTCAATGATGACCAGAGTTTGGATTCTGTTCTCAGAGATAAAATTCAAATCATTGAACTTTTCTGGTTTGTACGGGAAGGTCCATGCTGCACCAAATCCTGATATACCCTTCTCCATGGTTAAGACGTTCATGTAAGCTTCATTGAAGATCGAATTAATATCATAAACTGATATCTTCTCCAAGCGATTAGCCCTTAAGAACCTGTCACACTGAATGTTGAACGCCTTCTCGAGAGGACCGTAAAAAGCCAAATCTAAAGGCTGCAATTTGTGTGACATATGTGGTGGTATAGAAACCTCATGGATATAATTAGCTCTTCAAAACTCATCGCTGTCTAGCGAGATGTGACTTCCGTGGTTCTCTATAATTAATAACACAGGGTCTTCCTTGGTTGGTTTGGCATTCTCTTTTAGTGCTTAAGCCAATCATTGAAAAGATCTTCGTTTGACCATCTGTTATGTGAACATCTATATATGGCCCCAGATGGCCCTACTTTTTCCAACTGAGGAGACACCCACTTCCAGAGATAGATGAACATGAGTGGGATGTTAATCCCAGAGGCACTTACAGCGCAGACCACCATAATATTCCTCCCTCATTCTCAACATGTCGCAGAGCCTACCTGATGTTGGCCTTTAGGGGCAAAAACCTTTCCTCGCTTTTGAACTGTTGATATCCCAGTTTCATCCATATTGAATACTCTTGTTGCCTTAAATCGATGTTTTTGATACATTTCATCCAAGTAAGAAAAGAATAACTCAACTTCAGATATATTAAAAGCCAGAGTTTGGTTAAGGCTTGTTGCAGAAGGCTGCCTTAGGCTTAAGATTGGGTTCCTTTTGCGGAAACTGGCTGCCAAATCCTCACCTGCCATTTTTGTTCCTTTGTTAAAGCTGTGCTTAATATTTAAGTTTTCTGCAAGGTTGTATGCGAGTCGGCGTAAGACTGTTAATGTGAGACCATAGAACTGGTTTGACAATTGCTTTATATGGTCAGCTAGAATAGCTTCCTATTCGGGTGTAAAATGGGATTTTCTTCCCAACACTGGTTTGACTGCTGATTTTGCTTTTAAGCGATCATTTAGTGTAATTCTGGGAATTCCTAATTCCGCAGCGACGCTCTTTACTGATATACCACTTTTCAACTAGCTCAAATGCCCTTTTAAGAATTTGTTCATCCCATTTACCCCTCTCAGTCGTCTATTTTCTCGATCTCACCATCTGGAATACAATAAAAACAAACTTTTAGGCATTAACAATCCCCTATAAGATATTAGGACAAATGGGGAAATACCGACACCCTGTCGATATTGCCCTGTAGTGGGATGTTGGCATTACCCCAGAGGGAAAAGATGGCGCATTCCTAACCCTACAGACTTCTACACACTTTGAAATGTTACAACTACTATACCAAAATGTTCGTTAAAATGTGATGTCTAGCTGTATATGTTGTATTTTAGTGACACAAATGATTGGAGTATTACCTTATCGTGAAGTCCTTCTTTGCACTAAAAACTATAAAATTTTAAGATAAAACACCACAAAAACACTGGCGTGCGTAGAAGACAGAAACACAGTGAGCGCTAGTTGTGGTGTTGTCAGCAAGGTCGCAGCTCTATGCAGCAGCACTCTGCTATCAAAATACAACTAAAACCTATCGTTCCGGTATTGCCCCAGGTGTCGGCATTGCCCCAGTCTACCCTAATAGTATCTGACGGACCAGAAATTGTTGAACTTACAAAAAATGATTCCTGTATGTGAAAACTGTAATATGTTGTGAAAATATAAGGGGATTGAGTTCAAAGCATCTCAGTTGTATGGAGTTATTTTAAGAGTAAAGAAAATTCCTCCAAAACAGCATCTTATCTTTGCAGAAGAAGTGGGGCTGACCATCGCAGCCGGTTATCCTGAAAAGAAGATCAGCAAAGCAACTTCGCATAAGTTCAGTAATCAAGGAGGGGGGGGGGGGGAGTTTTGCACACCAACACCACACTGTTCCCTCTAATCACCCACCAGAAACCACCAGACAATCAGCAGGTAGACATCTCCTTGAAAGTTCGTCTGTATAAAAGTCTGCATGCTGCAATATCCAAGCTGACATGTATGTGTCACTCAGTTATTTAACAACATGGCATCCACACTCAGTAACAACAAAATATACATTTATTTGTTGCAATTCACCATAAGTTTAGAGTATGTTAACATCTCCATATACAGAGTTTGCAATTATGTGTTGGCATCAACATTGCTATTTTGATTAATAGGATACATACGTCCATAAACTTCTGATTCATTGCATCAGTTTTGGTTAACTATGCTTTTAAAGGACAGTTATGCTCACTGTCATTGACTGTTGAACTTCAGTCAGTGAACGATTAATCAGACATAATTGAGAATGAGTTCAGTGAGTTATAAGGTAATATTGAACAACATTAACAAACTGGCTAAATGAGGTAGTGTTGACTGTGACTTTTACTTAAGATGCAAAGATATAAGGGTACTGTACTTGGTTGTTTAATGATATTGACTGGTCAGCTTTTATGAGAGCTTTATAAGGAAATTACTGTTAATTATTAAAAATTGGTCATTACTTAATAATATGTTGAGGAAAATAAAAGTGCGTACTAGTAAACCTGAAAATATTTAATGTTGCATTTCTTATTGTTGAACATATGTAGAATTTCGAAAGAGTTTTTCATTTTGAGACTATGAACTTCAAGTGTTACTGAGGAAAAGAAGAATCCACCACCAAGTAAGTCCACTTATACGCTTTTGTAATGAAATAAAGGGATTATTCAACCAGCACCGATTCCTTGACAGATCATCACTTGATACCTGTTCTATGCAGGCACACACCACCACCACCTTCTGTGCTGAGGGCTGCAGTTTGATTCCACCAACCCTGCTCCTCACAGAGGGCCAGCTGCCATGACCATCTTTGCTGTCCACCATTGGCTGCCACCCACTATCCTGCATCAGCTCTTCTGATACTGTGCTGAATGCACCATTCCGCCAGCTGCTGCCATCACCTGAGGGAACATGCCATGTGCAATTTTATGACAAACCACTGCTGGCACCAACATGCTTCACCAGCCAAGGCTAGTCACGAAGAACACTATGAGCTGCAACCACACCACTGCAACACTGCCCTGGGTGCTGAACTGCAGACCTCCTGACATATCACAACCATCCTCACTACCACCAAAGTGGTCATCAATCCCAACTGATACATTGTGTGTCAGAAGTTTTTGGTTACTACTGACATCTGGATCTTGGAGATAATTATCAGGTCCAACTCTCAGCTTCAACAACACAGTGCTATGAGTGGATTTATGATTTTTTCTCATTCTCCTGTCTGTGTGCGAAGATAATGGTTGGGAAGGTGACTTTTATAAGAACTTGAAGATGGAGTTTGTGAGGAATGAGGCACCTGCTGATCTTTCCCTGGTCTGTGGGAGTACTAGGGAAGATCATGCTCACTTGCACCCAGTGAGGTGAACCCAGTGCAGCATGCTGGATCAGAGAATGCTGTGTGTGCAATCGTCACCTACTGTCACATGTGCCAATGATGGGGACATTTTGCTGAGCAGTGTACAAAATCAAGTTGACTTACAATCAGATGAAAAAAATAATAGCAGTGTATTACTATTACAGTTCTGTTAATTGTTGTTGCCTCTGTTTTTCTTTGTTGATTGATTTTTTTTATTTTTTTGGGCAAAGATTACACAATGTCAGGCTCAGATACAAGGTGTGTCCTCACAAAATGCGATTCAGTCTTTGATGAAGCAAGTAGCCCAGTTAAAGGCAAACAACAAGCAGGTGCATGAGCAATTAGCTGCTTTGAGAGAGGGTAGGGCTTCGTCCAATTTATCACTCCTTCATTGCATTCAACTGCTGCTAGATTTATTAACTCCCTTTTGGAAAAGACAAGGATGTTCATTCATGGTGATCTAGAAGCAGATTCTAGGTTTGGTTTCTGGACAGATAGACAGCTATTATAGGTGGCCAAGTTGTTCTTAATGGTTAATGTAAAGGTATAAATGAGTATCATGAATCAAAGAATGTGTTTACATTAGAGCAGCTTAAAGAATGGGTCAGCTGTGCTATAACAAACAGAGTAGTATGAGGTCTTCCATGAGCAGCTAAGTGAGGTGTCACAGAGGCAAAATGAATCAGTAGAAGCCTTTCCCATATCTGTGAGTTGGTGGGAAGTGATGAGACAAACAAAGTTATTCTTCAGGAGGGGAACATAGAGAATTGGTTGGTTTTCTAAAGGGACTTCCACTCAATATGTGAAGGAGGGTCCATACGAAGAACCTGAAGGACATGCTGCAGCCATCACGTTAGCCATGGATCTAAAAGAAGTAGACCTAGTGACAGGTATATAATGCAAAAGGAGTGTCTTCTCTGTAGGCATTAAGTGTTCTAGATGTAGGCCTGTGGGCTACGTTCAGAATAGTGTCACAAACACAATGTAACAAGTTAGGGTGGTTGGGCACTGGAAACAGTAGTGTAGAAGTAAGAAGCAAAATAGGCAAGGATGGAAGAATTTGTCATTAAACACAATCAGGAACTCCATATCTGCCAGACTGCATGCCCAGTAACCTTTAATGCCACAAAGACATATGAAGAGTTGAAATGTTGCTTGATTGGCAGATAGACGGTAGAGATCAGAAGTTATTGTTGAACACAGTAGAATTGAAACTTCCTGGCAGATTAAAACTGTGTGCCAGACCAAGACTCAAACTCGGGACCTTTGCCTTTCGCGGGCAAGTGTTCTACCAACTGAGCTACCTAACAAGGGAACCTCCCCATCGCACCCCCCTCAGATTTAGTTATAAGTTGGCACAGTGGATAAGCCTTGAAAAACTGAGCACATATCAATCGAGAAAACAGGAAGAAGTTGTGTGAAACTATGAAAAAAATAAGCAAAATATACAAACTGAGTAGTCCATGGTCAAGATATCCAACATCAAGGGAAATGTTAACACAGGAGCGCCGTGGTCTCGTGGTTAGCGTCAGTAGCTGCGGAAGGGGAGGTCCTTCCTCAAGTGAAAATTTTACTTTTTTTATTTTCGCATAGTTATGATCTGTCCTTTCGTTCATTGACGTCTCTGTTCATTGTAATTAGTTTACTGTTCACTGTAATAAGTTTAGTGTCTCTGTTTTGCGGCCACACCGCAAAATCGTGCGATTAGTAGACGAAAGGACGTGCCTCTCCAATGGGAACCGAAAACACTTGATCGCAAGGTCATAGGTCAACCGATTCCTCCACAGGAAAACACGTCTGATATATTCTATACGACACGGGTGACGGCATGTGCATCACATGACAGGAATATGTTGTCGACCCACCTAACTTATACACTTGGCGGATGGGTAAAAAGATTGTTCTACCTTGCCCCATTTAGGTTTTCTTGTGGATATGATAATCGCTCCCAAAAAAGTGATGAAAACGTAAGAGTTTGTCACATAAACTGAAAATAAAAAAATTAAACTTTTCACTCGAAGGAAAACTTGAACCAAGTACCTCTCATTCCGCAGCTGCTCACGCTAACCACGGGACCATTGCGACCACGAGCTCACAGTGTCCTTGATGTTACATATATTTTCCATGGACTACTCAGTTTGTATATTTTGCTTATTTTTTCATAGTTCCACACAACATCTTTCTGTTTTCTCGATTGATCTGTGTTCAGTTTTTCAAGGCCTATCCACTGGCCAACTTATAACTAAATCTGAGGGGGTGCGATGGGGAGGTTCCCTTGTAAGCACGACTCACGCCACATCCTCACAGCTTTACTTCTGCCAGCACCTGGTTTCCCACCTTCCAAACTTTACAGAAGCTCTCCTGCGAAACTTGCAGAATTACTCTTGTTCTTTAACTGTACATTAAAAGTTGATTGTCTTTAATTGCTGCCTAGAAGAGAAAGAGGAATTATCTTAATAACAGAAGCTGAGGTGAAAATCGACATAATCAGTGACTGTTGTGACTGTTGGGTGTATTGGTACGCAGGAAAAGCCAAGGATAACAGCTGTAAGCGCCTGCAAAAGATGTATTTTGCTACGCTGGAAGGCGAGAACAAATGATAAAGACCTCATTCAATTTTTTGTCACCATATGTCTTTAGTTCTCATGGAGAGGACGTGTTTTGATATGAGATGCGTGCAGTAGCTTTCACGGTATCTGAATAATAATTTCTCTCAGTGCAAAAATATGAAGCCTTTTTATTTTCTTCCGTGCACCACGAAGAAGTCATGTCACACCCGCAGCCTGCATATGAGGAAGAAGTCCGATAAATGAACAGGATGCCATTCACATATCGTACAGCTGTTACGGCACCTTCCATGACCACCAGTGACATACGTCGGCCCCACATAATGCCACCCCAAAACAGCAGGGAATGTGCAACTTGCTGCACTCGCTGGACAGTGTGTCTAAGGTGTTCAGCCTGACCAGGTTGCCTCCAAACACATCTCTAACAATTGTCAGGTTGAAGGCACATGTGACACTCATCAATGAAGAGAATTTGATGCCAATCCTGAGCGATCCATTTGGCATGTTGTAGGGCATATGTCCACCATGCTGCATGGTGTCATGATTGCAAAGATGGACCTCGCCATGGACATTGGGAGTGAAGTTGTGCATCATGCTGCCCATGATGTCGTAACATGACATCCTGTGGCTGTGCGAAAACCATTGTTCAACATGGTGGCGCTGCTGTCAGGGTTCCTCCGAGCCATAATCCGTAGGTAGCGCTCATCCACTGCAGTAGTAGCCCTTGGGTGGCCTGAGCAAGGCATGTCATTGACAGTTCCTGTCTCTCTGTATCACCTCCACGTCCAAAGAACATCGCTTTGTTTCACTCCAAGATGCCTGGACACTTCCCTTTTTGAGAGCCCTTCCCGGCACAACGTAAGAATGCGGACGCGATCAAATAGTGGTATTAACCATCTAGGCATGGTTGAACTACAGACAACACGAGCTGTGTACTTCCTTCCTAGTGGAATGACTGGAACTGATCAGCTGAGAGAGAGAGAGAGAGAGATAGAGAGAGAGAGACACTCACACAGGAAGGCCATTTCTTAACAAAGACATTGAAATATCTCGAAAACTACACATCTTATCAAAATAAGTCATAGTTTCAATTTGTTTGTCTTAGAGGGGGATGTCCAATCATACCACACTCAACACCCACCCCACCCCATGCGTGGGTGGCGGGTTCAACTTTGATATTTTAAGTGGGAGGCCCCCTTTTTATTGCAGATAACAGTTCTAAGGAAAAATCTACATACGTTTTGGCTGAAGCATTTTGTTTGTTTTGGCATAGATGGAGCCATGATCAGAGGACTAGAAATGGGCACCCAACCGTAATTTACATGCTACTCAATAGCCCTTGAATATCCAGTACCAAGTAGGAACCCTCCTTGCTATGTGGTTATGGTGGGGCATCAAGTAGCCCAATGTTGCAAATTGGGTTACCAATCAGAAGTTAAGAAATACTGGCCTGTCCTACCCTCGCAGCATGGAGATGGGGTCCCACATGCCACTGGATATTCAGGCCCATTGAATAATATGTTGTAAATTACGACTGTGTAATAATTTCTATTCTTCTGATTACAGTGCCATCTGTGGCAAAATGAAGAAAATACTTCAGCCATAATGCATTTAGATTTTATCATAAAATCATAATCTGCTGTAAAAAATGGGGGTTCCCATTGAAGATTTCAAAGCTGCTGCCCACTACCCATACATGGGGTGGGTAGCGGATCCAGTGTGGTTTTTTATTTTATTTATTGTATTTTTTTGCATGGAGACACCAACTGGTGTCTTTTGGAAACGTCATAGCATTGTCCCCCTCTGACACAAACAAATTGAAATTATAACATTTTTAGACCTGACGAGTAATTTTCGAGACATTTCAATGTCTTCATTTAAAATGAACACCCTGTGTGTGTGTGTGTGTGTGTGTGTGTGTGTGTGTGTGTGTGTGTGTGTGTGTGTGTGCATGTGTGTGAAATGACATTAATATTGACACAATTAAGTGTGTGCGGACATCAGGTGATGATTTGTTGAATAGCGTCCTCAAGCTGCAAAAAAGGGAACTGTGACAATGCTATTCAAAGGGACTCTATAATAGCACAATATGTAAAAACACGTAAACTTAACAAGTTCTCTGAAAATATCAAAAATATTTCTAGAATTTATAGAATCTGTGATCAGAATTTCATTCTTATTTTGTTTAAAAAACAATTGCTAACTCATGGATGGTTTCTTCTTAATTTTTTCTGGTTGTCCTTCTCTGTTTGAACTGCTAGCATAAGCTGCTCTTATATTTTTCTTTGTATTGATTAGATTAATAACATTTATTTGAAAGATACAATGTTTCTAATCAGTATTATCATTATTCCCCATCCTAACCTTAATTTTCAAAAATCTTGCAACCTCTTTTAATGGCAAGCATCGAGTTAAACTGGATGTTACTAATATGATATTGCCATTGATCAGGTGTCATTACTACAGCCTTAAATGCACATTGCCTGGTGAATAAAATAACCAGCATTTATTTTAAATATGTTATGAACTCCAATACATTTTAAAAGAATGGAAAGCAAATAGTGGCATGGAATTACTGATATTTATTCTCAAGATCATTCAGCACACTGTTATCAATAAGCTAATGTGCAAATTTTTTAGTAATAATAATAAAAATACCTAAATAAAGAAGTTAATTGTTTTTGTAACCAGAAGTCAATTACTTTGTTTTACAATTAATGTCCAAATTCTGTAACTTTATATCATCTCTCCCTTGAGTCCATATTAAGTTGAGCTTACTTCCATATTGTCGAAATCTACGGACTTCTGTTAGGTGCTTCTTCCGATGCCACAAAACTTTTGATTCTTGACCGTGTAGGTAATGTAATTTTCATAAAAAATTGAATAAGGTCTTTGTCATTTGTTCTCGACTTCTGGTGTAGCATGATACATCTTTCACAGGCACTTACAGTGGTTATCCTTCGCTCTTCCTACGTACCAATGGGCCCTACAATTGCTCCCACACTGTGCAGTGATATGCAGTGGAAGTGCACAGTGTTTTTCATGTAATTGTATAGCTTAAATTTAAGTTTGTGCCAAAAGAGATACAACAACCTTTATTTGTCGGCGTATTTTTATTTGTAATTTGGGTTGGAGACGTCAGCTTGTCTTGCAAATTATCTTACCGGAAATACACAACGTACTTGTGAAATGATAATTTACATGAGGGGGCTCTAAGAGTTGTTACTTGTCCTTTTGGCAACATTGCTAGTCTCTGTGCACATTCGCACAAAATATGTTTGTTGGTTGTGCAAGAGCCATTAATATTCTAAGCATGACTGGTTGTCAAGATGGCGGAGAGTGTAAAAGTAATTCGTGTATCCTTGCGAAAAAAAGTAAATTTCGGTAGTAAAAAGAATACGTGTGTAAATTGTAAGGACGAGTTCTCGGAGCTAAACGAACGAATATCCAGTTTACAAATTATAATCCGTGCTTTAAAGCTGAACCTAAAGAAACTTCATGCGGAAAAATGTGAGTCGCTGAAGAAGCAAGAAGACTCGACCTCTGCAAACAAGTGGCAAACAATGACAGGAGAAGACTGCACTCAGAAAGTACAATCCCAAAATAGCCGTGAAACTTAAGTATGTATAAACAGTGAAACTTTAATGCATAAAAACTGCACTCAGAAAGTACAATCTCAGAGCAGCAGTGAAACTTTAATGTGTACAAACAGTGAAACTTTAATGCGTAAAAACTGTCAAACTAGAATGTGCAACGATCGTGTGGGAGTATTCACTACTGAAGATTCAATGAACACGCCAGCCGAAGTCGAAAAGTTACGAAATGAACCACAAAAAGTAAACAAACCGTTGCTCGATGAACTTCCGACTGCTAACATTGTAAAATACGAAAAAAATGTGTGTGTTAGGCGATAGCCACGGCCGTGGAATTGATGCAGTGCTAACAGAAAAATACAATTACAGGGCAAACGGTTTCGTGAAGCCTGGGGCTCCATTAAGTGAACCGAAAAACCTTACAAAATTGCGTGAAGTATCTAGTTTGTGTAAGGATGACTTTGTTGTATTGCTGGAAGGATCAAATGACGTATATAGAAATGAGTCATTCAAGGCTAGCACAGAATTGAGCAAATGCCTCAATAATTTATCTCACACGAATGTACTCGTTGTAAATATCCCGCTTCGTCACGATTTACCGAGGTGGTCGTGTGTAAACAGTGAAATTCATGCCGCAAACAAAAGTTTCAGTGAAATATGTACTCACTTCGTAAATGCAGATGTTATTGACATAAACAGTTTGGAGCAAAGGCTCCATACAGTTCACGGTCTTCATTTGAATGCATTAGGAAAGGAGGTACTTACGGCAATCGATCACAAGTAACAAAGCGTTCTTTTCATGCAGCGAACAATATAGCCATCAATCAGTGTCAAATCACGAAATTGTTTAAAACCAATAGGCCAGAAAGTAACATTCAAATTGGGAAAAAAACTCAAATTACGAAATAGTTCAAGCCAAAAAGAAATGAAGCACAAATTTTGCAAGCTCCAAAAATACTGGAAGACAATCAAGTTGCTGTACGTGTGTCTTCCAGAACAAGGAAAGCTCCAGAGAGGAACAGTGATTTTTTATGGCAGGCACCAGGGAAATCACTTCAGCACCGTCCAGATCCAGTGCCGTCAAGAATATAACTATGGATGTAAGTACACAATATGAAAGTGACAAAGAAATGTACAAGCCAAGTGAGCAAGCTGATGGGCTGCTACAAAAGAATCCAGACCTACCCTTTTGTGAGGATGGCTCATTATTAAATATTAGGTCTTTAAAAAATAAAATTTATGATCTTAGTAGTAACTATATAATGCATTGTAATATAAGTGGTTTAAGTGCTGCATACTCATGTGACAGAAGCTCTAAGTTAGATGAGCTACAAGCTTTTTTTATTTGAATTTCTAAATGTTAAAGTAATTTGTTTGAATGAACACTGGCTTAGTAGTGATACCATAAAAATCTTTTAAAAAATTGAAAACTTCAAGGTAGATACCAGCTTTTGCAGGATAAATAAGTCACGAGGAGGTTCATGCATACTCATTCATTCTGATTTAGATTACCATGTAAGATGTGACTTCAATTGTTTTAATGAAGAGTGTATTTTTGAGGGTTGCTGTGTTGAGCTAAAGGACTTAAATGTTGTTATAATATCAATTTATAGAATCCCAGGGAAGTGACAACTGAGCGTTTCCTACGTAAATTTCAGAGTTTGTTAGAATACCTCAGTAAAGAAAAGAGGAAAAAAATTGTAGTTGCTGCTGATTTCAACATCAATGTGTTGAATGAAACATGTGATGTATCAAAATTTACAGACTTAATAAAAAAATATGGTTTCAAATTAAATTTTTCTGAATCAACAAGAGAAAATGCTGAGTCAGTTACATGCATTGACAATATTTTAACGAATTACATATTTGAAGATGGATATAAATTTTGTCTAGATCTAGGAATTTCTGATCATTCAGCATTATTCATTGAGCTACCCAGAGCAGGTAAAGAGGTCCCGTGTAAAAAAGCTTATGTAAAAAGGATCTTCAACCAAGAAACTTTGACTCTATTCCATGATAAGCTGAAGGAGACAGAATGGCACTTTGATAAAAATATTACATGCACAGCAAATTTTGAAGCATTTCTAAGGGATTTTCTAAGTGTTTTCAATGAAATGTTTCCACAAAAAACTTATTGCAATAAAATGACAAAATTAAAATGGATCGCTAAAGATATAAAAATCTCCAGTGCAAAGAAAAGGCAGCTACATAAGGAACTAAGATATAATAAAAAAAATTGAATTTATTGAATATGTTAAACAATACAAAAGTAGATTTAAGAAAGTTGTCAAAGCAGCAAAGCAAATGTCAAATAATTAATTAATCTCAAAACATGAGTATAAATCAAAGGCAGTGTGTTCAGTTGTAAAACGCAAATTAGGTATCAAAGCCTCTAGACATGGAATTAGTACAATTAAGCTTGAAGATGAGATCATTGTAAATCCGGCTTAAATTTCAGAATGCTTCAATGAGTTCTTCATTAACGTAGTGAAACCAGAGGTTAATGTTGCAGATTATGAGAATAATGTATGTCCCTTTGGACTAAATCATAACACTGAATGCCTCACAAAATTCAAAACAGTTTCAATAATAGAAGTAGAAAAAATTATATTAAAACTAAAAAACAAAAATTCTGCAGGTTAGAATGGAATACCAGCAAAAGTCCTTAAATTTGTGTGTAAAATAATAGGATACCCACTATATAAAATAATAAAACAATCCTTTGAGCAAGGAAGCTTCCCAGAGGTGCTGAAGTATGCAGAAGTAAAACTGTTGCTCAAAAAATGGTCTAGAGAGGATATGGAGAATTATCTCCCTCCTTCCAGTCCTATCAAAAATCTCTGAAATTGCTGCTGCTATGCAGATTCGAAATTTTATGGGGAAATATGATATTATTATGGAAAACCAATTTAGTTTCCAGCCTGTCAAAAGTACCTATTGATGCAATTAACAAGTTTATTGAGAAGATCAGCACATCATTAGACAACCATAATAAAGTTGCAGGAATCTTTTGTGATCTCACAAAAGCCTTTGACTGTAAATCATGTACTGCTCATCTGTAAGCTTGACAAGTATGAGATCAAGGGTAATGTTCTAAATTGGCTTACTCCATACTTATCAAATAGGAAACAAAGAGTGATTGTCTCATCAAATGCAGCAAATTACTAATCAAAATGGAAAACAGTAGCCCAAGGTGGCCCTCAAGGCTCGATTCTAGGACCTATTTTGTTTTTGTTCTATGTTCATGATTTACCAAACAACATAAATGCTCCATCGATTTTATTTGCAGATTAATTGAAAAAAAGGAGCCAGAAAACATCCCTCTCTACATAATAAACACTATGAACAAACTAGAAACATGGTTCCAACTGAATGGATTAAGATTGAACATCCCCAAAGCCCTCATGGTCCAATTCAGAACAAAACAGTCAAAGCCCCAAGAAATTAAAATAACTCATAAAAATCAGGATATAGAAGAAGTGGATTCCTTGAAGTTTTTAGGGTTAAACCTAGATAAAAATTTAAATTGGAATAAACATATTGACTACCTGTTAAACAAATTATTTAGCTTTGCATTTGGTATGCAAATATTAGCTGGTACAACAGACATGAATACAAGGAAAATTGCATACCACAGCTACTTTCAATCAGTTGTAAGGTATGGTATTATTTTTTGGGGAAATTCAAGCAATATATTGTGCATATTAAAGTTACAGAAAAGAATAACAAGGAACATGTGTACAGCCCATCCAAGGACATCATGTCACCCACTATTTGAAAAACAACAGTTATTAACAGTTCCCTCCTTACAAGTCTATGATATTATCATCTTTCTACACAGCAATTTAGAGTTTTCAAGAAAAACTGTTTCAGTCACACGTATAACACGAGAAACAAAGACAATTTTATGCTTCCCACTCATCGCTTAAACGTATATGCACAGTCTCCTCAGTATATGGCAACGAAAATTCATAACAAACTAAAAGGAAAGAATGTTCTGAGTACAAACCTAGAGACACTGAAAACAAAGCTATATGATATACTTGTCAAACGCTGCTACTACACTGTTGAGGAGTTCATGAAGGATGAACTGAGCATTTGAGCAGGATAAATTTACATATAGTCTTGTGTGTAAATGTCGCTGTCCTTCACAAAAGGGAGGAAAGAAAAATAAAAGTTTATATTAATGTTAAAATTGTTTGTACCGATTAGGCCTAAGTTGTGTTATCCATTTTTTTGACGTGGCTCCTGTACACTAATCATATTATTAGAAATTGTATGTTTATGAGATGAATAAAACACTATTCACTATTATCGTGTACAGTCATCCGCACTTCCACTCGCGCTTTTTGTGTCGTTTTCACACTGAATGCTCTACTATCTGCCGAAAATCTTGCTGTGGCATGGTCTTCCAACGTGAGTGCGGTGCATGTCCTTTCAAACGGCCCAGGAAGAATCTTCTCCATCATATCCACATTTTCAGTGGGGTGAATGCAGCAAATCAATACCTGACGTCAAGGTAAGTGACGCTTGCACAATAGTAGTTTGCTGATTAATATATCAGTCGTTGCATAGCATAATATCACAAAAAATTGATTTACAGCACTATTGCACACGTGCCTGGGTACCATTGTATGTTTCGTCGTTCACTTTGGTGTGAGAATCGCTTTTAGTCCTTGAGGTTTATTTTTTTTTTTAGGTCTTCAAGTTCAACATTTACATAAGACTCAATATACACAAAAATTCACATAAATATTTCTAACATAACAATGCATATTATAATGGCTTACACCTGTAACTGGCATTCCACCAATTATTTGCATCAAACACAGTAAATCTATAAAATAAATAAAATAAATAAATTAAAAATATATTCTTATTTTGATATTGATTATTCTATCTGTATGATGGTGATTGTGATTGCAATTGTATTTGCTTATCTGGAACGTGGACGTTTAATTATTCGGTATCAGACGCTTGACAATGGCTTTTTCGTAAAGGCAATGTTACTCGTAGTTGACCGTGAAATAAAACTGAAATAATCGGACTTCGTAATTAAATCGTTTCCAAAGACTGCTGCGGTAGGTGCGGACTCATAATCTAAATCTCAATATTACAATAATTTGCCAGCCATGCCAATACGTCGTACAGAGGTGATTGTCTACTAAACATAAAAAAGTTACACAGTTAGTTAAATCAGATATATTCAATGAATAAGCCTACAGTTCGTAATCCTACTTACTTTTATAAATATAAATTCTTTACAGAATCGAGTGCCTAGTGTAGTTGCAACTCGCAGTATTCTTCTATAACATGAAATATGGCGGTGTGCCAGACAATAAAATAAAATACGTGCTTCTCGCACCACTTCAACCAGAGCTCTCCTCTTTTTTTTAATCAAACACAAGAGTAACATAATTGTGCTTTTGTTTTATCAGCGACACAGCGCTGCAGTTGTGTGCCATAGGCTTTATTTATTTGTCACTGATTATTTATTTAATTAGTATTTCGAGTTTCCGCGGAAACTCACGCTCGGCATGCAAATGTGCCTTTATAAATTCTTAAATAGTAAAACATTTCAATTTTCCTTCTTCAGTTATCGTTACTGGTTAACACAGTTTAATAGCTAACCTAAAAAATTCCGTTGTACATAAATACAAATAACTTATTTAATTTCATTAGATTCTGTTGCTACATACGCCTTTAATGTATCCACATTTTATTTTCCAGTCATGCATACATCAGTTATGAGAGTTTAATATTTTCCTAGGGAGAAACATGAAGAAGCATTTACATCATGATTCTACATTACGTGTTGCTGGCCTAACTGCGCTTTGGCGCCGCCTCATGTATTGGAGAAGGAATAAGGAATTCTACTCTACTGGTTTATGGATTACTAAGGAAATGCTGTTCACCCTTAAAATCATTTGTGAGAGAACTCCTGTTTCATGAAAACGAAACGCATTAACGCCTCAGGTACAATGCTTTGAGTTAGTAACGTAAAAGTTTTTGCATCCCTTCATACTTATCTCTTACAATTATGGGGAAATGCCGTTGTTTATGTCCATATTTGATGGAATAAAAGTTGATTTGTTGTATCTGAGGTCATATGCCTCCATGTTTATGTGTGTTTTGTAGTCAGTATGTATAGGAAAAAATATTTCGTGGTCGTACTGCGACGATGTATATTCTTATTCTTCATTTGCTTGATGACCAATATACGAGGTGTGGCTAGAAAAAAACCGGACTGATGCTGAAAAAAACATTTATTTACAATTATTTACAATTTCATGTTATCTCCTTCAATGTACTCTCCTCCTCGGTCTCTACACCGCTCCATACGAATTTTCCACTGTTCATAGCAATGCTGCAGATCATTTTCGGTAAGTCCATACATTACTTCCGTCGCTTTTTCTTTTACTGCTTCAACAGTCTCAAATCTAGTTCCTTTCAAAGCTAACTTGACTTTAGGGAAAAGAAAAAAGTCACAGGGGGCCAAATCAGGTGAGTAGGGTGGATGATCTAAGATGGGAATGTTGTGTTTTGCCAAAAACGTCTTCACTGACAACGCACTGTGAGCTGGGGCATTGTCTTGGTGAAGGATCCATGACTTTTTTCTCCACAAATCGTTCCGTTTTCTCCGTACTCGCTCACGTAGGGTAGCCAGGACGCTAATGTAGTAATGCTGATTCACTATTTGTCCCTCTGGTACCCAATCAATGTGCACAATACCTTTGATGTCAAAAAAACAATCATCATTGCCTTGAATTTTGATTTTGACACTCGTGCTTTTTTTGTCGTGGAGAACCAGGAGTTTTCCAATGCATCGATTGGCGTTTAGTTTCGGGATCGTAAGTAAAAAACCACGATTCATCGCAAGTAATAACATTTTGTAAGAAGGTGGGATCACTTTCAATGTTTTCCAGGATGTCAGAACAAATCATTCTTCGGCGATCTTTCTGTTCAATTGTGAGACACTTTGGAACCATTTTTGAACACACTTTGTTCATGTTGAAACTTTCATGAAGAATCTGCCTAATACTTTCCTTGTCAACTCCTGTTATCTCACACACTGCTCTGATTGTTAAACGGCGATCTTGTCGAACAAGTTTACCGATTTTTTCAATGTTTGCATCAGTTTTTGCTGACAATGGTCTGCCAGTGCGAGTGTCATCACTGGTGTCTTCGCGGCCATCTTTAAATCGTTTAAACCACTCAAACACTTGTGTTCGCGATAAACAATCATCGCCGTACACTTGTTGTAATATTACAAACGTTTCACTTGCAGATTTTCCTAGTTTGAAACAAAATTTGATGTTAACACGCTGTTCTTTCTGTACACTCAACATTTTCCGACGCACAGACAAAACGTCAACTACTTAAAACAGACGCCACGGGCAGACTGAGTGCAGGAGGCAGATGAAACCCGAGCAGTAGGCGGAGCGAGAGTCATGTGACAGGCCACGCGACTTTCAGCCTTATTGCATTCGTTTTATTGTTTCGCCAATACTAGTCCGGTTTTTTTCTAGCCACACGTCGTATACACACACACATACTAATAATTAAATCATTTGTTTGAGGTGCGGCTCGTGTTTTCATTTGGTACCTATAACACCTATCGTAAATCTCCTCTTCTGCGCCGTGTCGATGCACTGCTCGCTGCGATATAATAAAACTTATAACTAACTTATAAACTAATTGTGTTTCATAGCTCATTGGCTACTCTTATACTCGGTCATCACATTAGCTCGCAGATGGTTTTTCACAATTCATTCTTATTTGCTCATATACATATTCACTTGCATTTTTATTCCTCTTATTCTTTTACCATGTTAAGAAAGTTATTTCGACATTTCCTACAGTATTTTATCCTTTTGTTAGCTAATACGTCCTGTATGTTTCTTTTACTATTACTTATAATGTATATATTTTAGTGTTGATATCACTTTGCATATTAATATAACATTATATTCTTTCGTTCCCTGCTAGTAAAATATGATTGTTACATATTAATATTTATTTTGAAATTGAGTTTGACTCTTGTGTAGCTTCCTGTTTCTAGCTGGTTGCACCGCGAGTTAGCCTGTTGCACTTGCACAAGGTCAATGTCTATCCCTAGTACTGACGTAAACATGATTGTTGAGTGTGCACAGCTGATTCGTACACAGCTCCCGTTTGCATTTCACTTCACATGAAGCTGTGTTTTTACACTTCCCTCTTGTCGAATGTCTGTTTTTGTTTATAAAACAAGAAAATTGCTTGAGTCTACACACATTTCATTCAAAATATACATATTAATTTTTTTTAAACTATAACATTTACTTATAAGACTATTTTATACATGTCTCTACAGGATGGAAAACTCCAAGACAAGGAAAACTCTCAATATTATAACAAAGGGTAAATGTGGTCCAGAATGACAGAGAGAGGAGAGGGATCTGTAGGAGTTCACTATAAAAACCTCAAAAATCGCAGAGGGTGCCGAACCAGATCGCAAACGCGAAAATTCCAAAAAAAAAAAACAAAAAAAAATCGCTCTCACCTGGTAAAGTAACTGGATGGAAGAACACAAGAAGAAACACTCTAAGAGGATGAAAAGTTTCCGTGAAACAAAGAAGGGAAAAAAACTTCCCCAAAATGAAATTGTGGAGTAAAGTTCAATCACTCTCCAAAAATAAAACGGGGATAATCGTTATAATAATAATGAAAACCATGACATTACTTATACATACTGACAACAAAACTGCTGTGATAAAGTGTCACTACTCGTGAAAAGCCTTTAAATCTTTGTGAGGGTGGAGACCTTTGTGTCACCCCGTTCTTTCATATATTAATCTATAAGTTCCAGGATAAGGTATTTTTGTAATAATAAAGGGTCCTGAGTATAGTAATTGCCATTTTTTGTTTAACTTACCGATCTTTGTCGATTTGGGATGTGTTCTCAAGAGGACTCGTCGCCCTTCAAAAAAATGTGCTCGTTTTATTTTTTGTTGTATATTCTCTTTCTGTATTCTGCTCTATTCTCTAGTGTAATTACTGCTTGTTTGATTTTATCCTGTAAAGTTAACTCCATAGTAGGTAATTTTGGTATGGGGCATTCCTATTCGTCATTTTGCTTTGTGTTAAACATAAGTTCATAGGAGTGAAACCTGTGGAAGAGTGGGGGAGATTGTTTACTATTTGCATAAATGGAGTCATGTATTCAATCCATCGTGAATGCTTATTATGAGCGTATGTCCTTATAAATCTATTGAATTCCTTAAACACTCTTTCCATGGGACTTGCTTCGGGATGGAAAAAACTCACCAAGATGTGTATAATGCCCTGTGTTGTTATGAATTGTTTCCATTTTCTTCCCACAAAATAGGCTGCGTTGTCTGTTAATATGACTTTGGGTTTCCCTACTCATCGTAAATAATCCTCTTCAGTTCTCCCTATGAGGCTACTGGCTGTAGTGGTTTTGATAGCATAAAGTTTGATGTATTTTGTGAAAATATCATAAAGAGCTATTTTGTATTTGACACCACCTTTTGCTCTGGGATATGGTCCTGCAATATCTAGAAAAACCATTTCCAGTGGGGCTTTGGTTAGTATGGGGTGTAGTTCTGTAAACTTTGGCATACTGGATGGTTTTGTTCTTTGGCAAATAGCACACTTTCTTAATATTTGTGAAACACGTCGTCGTAAATTAGGAAAATTACAAAGTTTGGAAATCTTGTCTGTACATTTTATTACTTCGTAGTGTCCCGAAACTTCTTGTGTATGTTTGATAAATTCGTCGATATATTCCTCTGGAAGGCACACACACTAATGGTTAAAACTTTCGTGCTTCCAGTGAAACAAAACACCTTTGTATAACTGATACCATTTACCTCCCTTGTGGTTTGCATTTCGGCTAATATTTTGTATTACCTTTTTCCTCGGTGTTGTATCATTCCCATCTGTTTACAAAATTTTTTGTAGTCTGATTTTTGTGTACTACTTTGCATCAATAATGTACGGATATCTGAATCGTGTTCAGACAGTTCACTGAACTCGTCTAGTCCCTGCGGCAACCTGGCTAGTGCGATAATATTCTGACTGTCCTTCATGTACTTATTTCAAAATTAAATTCCTGCAGGTACAAACGTCATCTCGCTAGTCTTCGGTTTAACATGTTAAGAGAAAAGATGATGATCGGTGATCACAATAGACTTTAGTGTTTTTACCCCGAAGAAAATACTCGAATTTCTGAAAAGCCCAAATTACTGCTAAACTTTTCAGCTCTGGTACGGAATATGATCTTTCTGCCTCTGATAAAGTTCTGCTGGTAAAGCGGATGACTTTGGGTACTGTTTTTCCTTCTTCCTCTTGCATCTGGAACAAACATGCCCCCAGTCCCTGAGACGAGGCGTCCGTGCTTAAACAGAAGTCCTTAGACATGTCAGGGTGACTCAAAATGTTTGCTGATATTAATGCATTTTTAATTTTGGTAAAGTACTCCTGGCATCTCTCATCCCATAATCAAGGCTTATTCTTTCTCAAAAGGTTACGTAAGGCATCGCTATTCATAAGCTGCTGTGGTTAAATTTTCGGAAAAAGGAAGTTAGACCGAGATAAGCTTTGAATTGTTTTAGTTCCTTGGGGGTGGACAATTATGTATGGCATCTAGTTTCTTTGGGTCTGGTAATATACCCTGTTCAGATATGATATGTTCTAAAAATTTCACTTGCTCTTTGCCAAAGTTAGATTTCTTTAGATTTGCTGTTTCTTTGTACTCTGTAAATCTCTGAAATACCTTTTCCAGTATTCTGATGTGTTATGCCGAAGTTAATGTGACTATTAACATATCGTCAACACAAATGGTAACTTCACTGAGCAATTCTGCTCCTAATACCCCGTCCAAAGCTGATATAAATACGCCTGCGCTAATGTTTAAGCCAAAGGGTAGAACTTGAAATTCATAACTCCTGCCATTGCAGACAAATGCCGTGTATTTTCTGCTCTCCTCATGTAACTTCATTTACCAGTAGGATTTTTTAAGGTCGAGGGTGCTGTAATATTTGGTATTATGAAATTTTAACAATTCTTCATCTAAATTATCTGGTTTTGTTATTACTGGCACTAGGATTTTGTTTGTGCCTCTAGCAGCTAAAACTAGCCGTACTGATCCATCAGGTTTGCTAACTGGTAGTACTGGGCTGCAATATGGTGGAAATAATGGCTGTGAGATCCCCCATTTGCACATTCTATTAATTTCCTGCTTAACTGCTTCACGTTTTGTCCACAGTATAGGGTAAGACATAACACAAAATGAGGGTAGACATTAAGTTTATGTTCATAATATTTGATTACTCCTGGATTCTTATTTGCATATTTAAAAAGTCGTTGTGTAGCATCTAGAATATTTGATTCATGCAATTTTTGTTCTACTAATTCCTGGTTAACTTCAGTGTCGGCCTCATGTTCGTTATCACACTTGTTCAACAAATACATGGAGGGATATGAATAGTGTACAGTGACATGGTGTTCTGGGTTTACTTTGTCATACGTCTCTTGTGTGTGGTAATCAGGCTGATAGAAAACCTTTGGTCCTTCACAAAGAAATAACAGTTACCATTACCTATTTCTATTTGAGTTTTGTAGGTTCTAAATGTGTCCATACCTATCAAGCAGTTGACTATAAGTTTATCTACTATTAAAAAATTACACTGCACAGAAAATTGTTCAATGTGCACGGTGATAAGACCTTGGTGTTTTACTAACTTGGTTTTGCTACCGGTAGCGGTTTGTGCTTTGCAGTTTTGTACTGGCATAACAGGAAACTTATTCCGTCTTTTTAATTCAGTGAAAATGGTTCAGACATTAAATTAGTCGTGGACCCTGTATCAAGTATTAACTGTGTGCCTATACCAAAAATTTTCACTCTGATTACTGCTTGCACTTGTTCTTCCAGTGTATTTTTTGCCGATTTGAGTTCAGACTGGTATAGATCGTCCTTTATGTCTCCTTGTTCATCGAATCGTACGAAACACGTTTGAAAACTTTGATTTGTCCCCATCGCTTACAAGGTCTATAGATGGGGCTCAACTACGACCGATTCGGGTTTTCCTGCGGTGTAGTCTGTATCTACCTCGGCACACGGGATAACTTCCGTCAGTTATACTGTGTGATTGTTTCTCCAGCGTGTATCATTTCCAGTTCGCAACATGCTTTCTCGTGTGTTCATATGGATGTTCTGAAATGTTGTCGTTTTGCAATTTTGCTGCGCAAAGGTTGGCTGCGGCAGGGCGTGCTGTACCTTATTGTTGTTGCCGTGCACCGGCCACTGGTACGGCAGACTGTTTATTTGCACGCGGTGCATAATTTCGAGAGAACGCATGAAAATCAGCTTGTGAGTGGTAATCATTCCTGTTATACGGAAAGTTTTGCTTACATCTCTTGTTCCTACCATTTCCATCCCCGTACCCATTGCCACGGTTAATGCATCCTTGTGGTCGCGCGTAACAGCTTTGCTGCGTGTTCGTGTCTGGCTGTTTGTATTGACCATTCAAGTTATGTTGTTGTGGTGTTTGGCTGTCTGACACCCTATTTGTTACTACTTTCTCTCATATATTAAGTCAGTTCAATCTAAAATGGACAGAAAATATTCTGTGTCGTGCTCAGGTGTAGTAATTAATTTTTCACGAATGTGTGATGGCAAACGACTTTTCAAATTTCTAAAACGACATGAGAAATAGGATTCGTCCAATAACGTGTTTTATTGAGATACTTCTCAAAATACCCTCGCAAGCTACCGTATTTGCTATTAAAAGGGGCGGGGTTAAAAACCTCTCGCCTAAGTCTCTCCTGTACGCCTTCTGACCAGTATTTGTCAAGAAATGCCCGTTCAAATTGTAAATACGTTGCACAACGCTTAGCTACCTAGGTGGCCCACAGAAGTACATCGCCTTGCGTGTACCCAACAACAAATCTGGTCTTTGGCGCTTCCGTCCAATTTCTAGGAAACACATGTCGGAAATCACTAATAAATTCAACAGGATTCATCTTCTTACCTTCGCTCGCAAATGTTGGAAATTGACGGTGTTTTACTAGACCTTCGTCAGCAAAAATAGTGGACAAGCTGTTTGCACTTTGTGCTGTGTTTACATAGCTGACATAATTGTTTACAGTTCTCGTAGTTACTGGTTCTAGTGTCATGCCATGTAAACTTACACTCTGTGGTCTGTCATTACTGTTGGCATTGTTTGTAAGGTTTGCAATGATCTGTGTGCATACATTACGTTGGTTTGCTGTGGCTGGCACTTTGTTTAAGTGTACAACTTGTATCTCTGTATCAGTTTCACGTAAGAAGTTGCGTATCCTGTGCTCTGTAGCCTGCAAATTGGTGTTCACTTTGTCGATAATGTCATTTCCTTTTGTTGCATAACCTTTTCAGCTACATTATTGAATAATTTACATTCCTTCACTACGTTTTCCGCTGCGTTACTGGTTTTGTCTAAAGTACCTGCTTCAGCTTGTGAAATTATGTTGGATAAATTTTCATTAATTTTGTCTCTTTCGTTTTTGGCGCAGATTGATTTGACTTCACGTGATGCTACTTTTAAAGTAGTTTACATATTGCTGCTGGTACATTTTCGTAATCTTTGTGCAGTTTGTTTGCTACGGTAGAGATGTTCTTTACTGTGGAAGTTAATTGTGTTTGTGTAGTTTCCAGGTTTATGTGTGTGTCTTCATCGCTTTATTTGCTGCTCTACTGTATCGTTAAGTTCGTTAAGAGTGTGTAATTTCCGGTTGTTTTCGTAATGTTATTGTTTACTTCGGAAAGTACATCGTGTTTTAGATTTTTTTCATGTCTTTAAATTTTACATTCATTTCCTCGTGAAAATTCTATGTTTCCGCTCTTGCTTTATTTTGTTTATGTCTTGTGTTACTAAGGTAAGGTTTTGCGACAAACTGTCAAATTTTGTATTTATGTCCGTTCGCAAATTGGTGTTTATATTTGAACGCAAACTGGTGTTTGTATTTTGTCTGTCTGCCCTCAAGTTGGTGTAATTGGAGTTCATAGTATCCAGTTTTTGTAGTATTACGGCAAGTGCTTCATTTTGGTTGCTATTTAATGTACTTTGGTTGTTGACAATTGTACTCTGCAAATTAATATTTGAACTTCGTTTGATGGATGACGGTAAAGTGTCGTCAAAAATCATATCTGCGCTTTCTATGCTTTCCTGTGCGAACAGAATGTTGCTCGCGGAGATACGTGATGTAGTTTCATCTATTGTCATGAACGTGTCCTCAAAGTTAGAACTCAGTGAAAGCTCACTAGAGCTTATCATTGCGGCCATGTTCATCTCTGAACTATTTAGTACGCCTAATTGTGGAAGACATGGCGCTAATATTTCAGATGTTCTTTTCTGCAATTGAACGCCATCTTAGCTCATTGCATTTTCGCCATTGTTAACAATAATGTAAACTGATTTTTGTGGCATATTTGATTGAATATTAAAATTAAAATTTTTTGAAAACAGAAAATTGAAATATATTATTTTGAGAATTTAAACATACGATTTACGAGTCATCAAGCGTTATTTATCTTCTTTTGTGACGCACGAAATGTTATAACAACACAACTTCAAACTTTTCTCTCGTTACTCATTACGAAAAAGTTCTGAAAAAATTCACTACAATGCATTTAGGAAGGGAAATTAAGGCAAGGCATATCTAATGATTACGCAGGAGGCGCTACCAAGCATAGCTAAGCAAGCGGTTGTGTAGCAGTGCTACTTTTACTGCTATGAAACACACAAACAACATATTTTCCAAAATTTTCCTTAAATTCCGGTTCCTTTCGATTCCTTTTTGGATTGGTTTTCTTCACAAGAATTTTTGGTTCTTGTTATTTGTGATGTTGCACATGAAAATTTTAAAAAAATAATTAGTAGTTGCAAACCATTTTCATACGATGTCGTGAAAATGTTGCATAATTTACACAACTGGTTTCATGGCCTTTTAAATGTCATGTAACCAGGTCGCCAGTTGTGCAATTTTTTTAGTAATAATAAAAATACCTAAATAAGGAAGTTAATTTTTTTGTAACCAGAAGTCAATTATTTTGTTTTACAATTAATGTCCAAATTCTGTAACTTTATATCTTCTCTCCCTTGAGTAAGTTGAACTTACTTCCATTTTGTTGAGATCTACAGACTTCAGTTAGCTGCTTTTGTAAAGCCAATTGGCTGAAGAGCAGTGGACTGTGCCGTTGCCCATATGGGGCAGGGGAATGAAATTACCGTAAAGAAAAAAACAAGTACAGCGCAACAGTAGGTCGCTGTTCTATTACGTCATGTTCTTCCGAGCAGCCTCTATTGACTTGTAGGTCAGTAGGAGGCTACTCTACTGTACCTCAGTGATAGCTTGCTTTCTGTCATTATCACACATCTTTCCAATATAGAACTATTGGCCAGACTGGCTGGAGCAACTCTCCAATGCTAGACTATTAGTGGGCAGGTATTCACTTGTAGATCAGCAGTAGGCTTCTCCCCTGTATTTCAATGATAGCTTGTTGTCCTGTTATTATTACCACCAACCAACTTTACCATGCTGGGCTACTCTCTAGACTGGCTCAAGCAACTCTCCAGTGCTAGATTAATAGTGCAAATATTCACTCCACATCTAGCAGTTATCGACAAAAGTGGGTGGAGCTACTGTCTAGTGCTTCATCAGTGGCAACTCAAATTGTTTAAATAAACAATATACTGCACTGTGTACAAAATAAAGTCTTACATCCATCTGATCTGGCAGCCTTGCACAGACTGTGTCCTTTTTCCACCAATTTGCAGATGGAGTTGGGGAGAGGGTGGGGAGATGGGAGTGGAGGGGAGAGGAAAGAAGCAGGAAGTGGGAGTGGCGAGTCGGGGAGAACAGCCCCTCTGGTGGTGGTGTTATGAACTAGGTCAGTTGGTCTCTGAACATCAAAAGTAGCACACAAAATTTCATATTCCAGTCAATAAATTTTAATTTCCCATCATTTTTTAATTTCTCGCCAAAATTTCAATTTCCTTCCATTTCCATAGGTAGGATGGAGGGGGAGTGACATGTGCCAGCTGGTGAAATGCTATTATGTCATTAGGGGGTGAGTGTGCCCCTAAATGTAAGCAACCAGCACTAACAAAACGCTCTGATGCTGTCTTTGTCCTAGTTGTAGTGGGAAGAAACGTAAAGTAAACACACTGTACATAATTTTTGTTTGTGAATCTTTGACCAAAGATATCTAAGGTCAGAGGTATGAAAGCTACTTGTTTCATCCACATCTTTACCTTCATACATAGTCTTAAGCCATTATATTCTGCTTGGCAGATGGCACATAAAGCCGATATTTGTGATTTCCTATCTTGTTCCCTGGAATATTGAGAAAGGGAAAATAACTGTCAGCATTCCTTGGTACATTTCTGACTCTCTCTTATCTTATTCTCATGACACCTACGTTTCCTGTCCTGTTCCCTGAAATATTGCGAAAGAAGAAATAACTGTCTGCATTTCCTTGCACATTTCTGACTCTCTTATCTTATCCTCATGACACCTACACTTGACATGGTCGAGATGTTCACAGCTTATCTCGTAATCGGATAGTATTACATTATTTCTCTTTGTTATTAGTGTTACCTTGCATTTGTACAAATTCAAGGAGGACTGCCATACATTACACAACATCGAAATTTTTTCCAAGTGTTTCCGCAAAACTTGTTCGGCAAACATTTTCAATTACGTCACCATAACTTTTAAGATATGTGCTGTAGCCACGGCATCAACACAACACTTCGCCAACGCTCCACGAAAGCTACGTTACGACTCTCCACTGTTGCTCTGGTCTCGGCAGAGAGGCGACTATCGAGTCAACGATACAGTTGTATGTTTACAATCAGAAGCAATACAACATAAGCTTTATATCCTCCTAGGAGTTTAGAAAACGTCTCTATGCGCTGCATCACAGTGAACATACACTGTTAGTGACTGTGTCTTTTATAGATATTCTGATATCCTTACCACCAATATGTCATTACCTGATATTTAATTATCGCAAATAGTATAAATACCAACACGTTTTCTAGAGGTTCTCAGTGTGCTGATGTTTTGAAACAGCATGTTTTCGTAGGAGATAAGCTAAGATATAAAACCCACTAAATATGACATTCAGATAGAAGTCACGAAGTCTAATGTGGCATCTCTCAAGTTCTTCACCCGGCTTATCTTGGGAAGGAGCGGAACTACAGTAGTCCTCATAGCCTATGTATAAATAAGGGCACTTGGAGTTTACTGTTATTAGCAAAGGCTACAGGCTGTAGTTCCAAATTACTGGCTAGAAAGTAAATCCCTTACGATAACCTAGTGCTTGAAATGTCTTGACCAATATCAATTTTTCATGATAGTTAATATTATAATTTGTGTAGTTAAATGCTTTAAAGTATTTGTATTTGGAGATACGTATTTAAAAATATTTTCCACTGGACTGCGAAATCTATGGTGGTGCAGAATTGACTGTTTAGTTGGCAATAGAACGAATGTAATTGGCGCATACGTGTTTTGGCGGTCACTTACGCATGAAATAGCACAGGCAGTAGCCGAGTGACATGATGACTTCACCAACTTTATCAAAAAGTATATTGTGTGAAATGTTTTCTCAAGGAAACTGTTTTTGCTATTTAGCTTGTACATGAAAATGGAATCCAGAAATGCTCACATATAACATGTCTCAAGAAGCCATAAAAAAAGCGGGGGGAGGAGGGAGGGGCGGGGGGCAGTGTGCCCCTAATGCAGGGTCAATGTTTGACTAAGCTGATCAAGACCCAGAAACCTGCAATGGCGATGCTTGAGGGAACAGGAAAAGGTAACAAGCAGTTACAAGCTACACTTCACCAACCTACTGAATATTATGCCTCTCTCTTAAGTGCAACCTTCACAGTAATCTGAAATGCGACTTGTAGTTGTCTTAGGAAACAAAACTTGATGGTCCACCACAAAAGATCAGATCTACCTATGAGTCCATCACGATACCTAGGACATACGCTGAGGTGACAAAAGTCGTGGGATAGCGATATGGACAAATACAGGCGGCTGTAGAATCGCGTACACGAGGTAAGAAAGGACAATACATTGACGGAGATATCATTTGTACTAGGTTGATTCATATGAAAAGGTACCTGACGTGATTATGGCCGCACGACGGGAATTGCCGAGAATACCAAATTTCAGGTATTACCTTGCACCACCACAGACAACGCAGTGGCCAACGACCTTCACTTAACGACCGAGACCGACAGCATTTGCGGAGAGTTGCCAGTACTAACAGACAAGCAACACTGCGTGAAATAACCGCAGAATTCAATGTGGGACGTACGACGAACGTATCCGTTAGGACAGTGTGGTGAAATTTGGCGTTAATGGGCTATGGCAGTAGACGGCGGACGCGAGAGCCTCTGTTAATAGCATGATATCGCCTGCAGCGCCTCTCCTGTGCTCCTTCCCACATCAGTTGGACCCTAAACGACTCTAAAACCTTAGTCTGGTCAGCTGAGTCCCCATTTCAGTTGGTAAGAGCTGAAGGTAGGGTCTGAGTGTGGCTCAGGCTCCACGAAGCCGTGGACCCAAGTTATTGAGAAGGCACTGTGGGAACTGGTGATGGCTCGATAATGGTGTAGGTTGTGTTTACTTGGGGAGGAATGGGTCCTCTGGTTCAACTGAACGGATAATAGACTGAAAATGGTTATGTTCCGCTACTTGGAGACCATTTCAGCCATTCATGGACTTCATGTTCCCAAACAACGATAGAATTTTTATGGATGACAGTGGACCATGTCAGCAAGTTGTTCACGGTTGGTTTGAAGAGCATTCTGGACAAATTGAGGGAATGATTTGGTCATTCTGATCGACCGATATGAATCCCATTGAACGTTTGTGGGACATCATCGAGAGGTCAGTTCGTGCACAAAATACTACACCGGCAACACTTTCGTCATTACGCCCTATTATTAGGGGCAGCATGGTTCAGTATTTCTGGGGACTTGCTACGACTCGATGAGTCCATGCCACTACGCCGGGCAAAAGGAGGTCTGAACAATATTTGGAGGTATTCAATGACTTTTGTCACCTTAGTGTATTTGCTATACAGTTCTGAGACCTACCCTTTCTAAAAGCGAACAGACTGGTTGAAGCTGCATAGTTCCTTGTGGGTTTGAAGTGTGATGCACAGCAAATGCTCCTTCGCTTCACTCAGAATGCCAAGAAGAAAGATGGTTCTCTAGCTCGTGGGAACATTCGATTCCTGCCCACCCCCATTTTCAATTTATGACAACTGCTGAAGTCCTGTATATCTCAGGAGTTCTGCCTTAACTTACTGATTCGTTTTCAAGTTTTGTTCTTTGTTATTTCTGATGTTTCATTAGGAATATGGTTTGACACCTTAGCCATTGTTGATGACAGTTACAGCAACTTCAACGGCTTCCTTAAAAATGGTAGAATGTCGCTTGGGCTATCTAATGAAACAAACACACATTCTCATGACTCCGTTTGTTGAACGTCGTCACTGTCAGTGTTAACTTCCAGAAGAAGCTACCTTCGCAGGCTTTCAGAGGAGTCTCTGCAGCCCCTGGTAACAGTGCCGCTCTGTTTAGTAAATGTAGAAGAATAGTTGACGTTTAGACGATGTTTAGACATTCTCTGTGACTATTTTGCAAGGAAAAATTGGTTTTTAATGTATTGTTACCAGCGCCTCTTCTTCGTGGCCTCTGTAGGCTTTTGATATTCAGATTTCACTTATTAATGCAGTAATAACACAGCTACTGTTTCCTCATGACCTAATGATATTTGACAAAATATGCGCAGCTGTTGCACATTCTTTTCTTTTCAGGTTCAGGACCTCAGATGTACTTCGCATGCTATAATTTCTAGACATTGATTTTACTGGAATGACTGCATTACATGTATTTCAGAAGACATGGCATATTATCACCACTGTAATTAAAACATTTTCGAAAGATGAGGACCATATATAAGGAATATTTCTTCTTTTAGTTTATCGTAAGTCACTTTTGTAAAATTATTACAATTACGTTTGTATTATGTATTCTACTGCAGTGTTCCAAACCAGGGTTTAACATATTTATACTAATCACACCTTGATAAGGGAATAAGGTAAACCTAGATATGTAGTTGAGAGCAGGCATTTTCCTAAATACGTACATGATATGACCTGGAACACGTGAGGCAATACTGACCTTACGACTTATCTTAGAAGAAAGATTAAGGAAAGGCAAACCTACGTTTCTAGCATTTGTAGACTTAGAGAAAGCTTTTGACAATGTTGACTGGAATACTCTCTTTCAAATTCTAAGGGTGGCAGGGGTAAAATACAGGGAGCGAAAGGCTATTTACAATTTGTACAGAAACCAGATGGCAGTTATAAGAGTCGAGGGACATGAAAGGGAAGCAGTGGTTGGGAAGGGAGTAAGACAGGGTTGTAGCCTCTCCCTGATGTTCTTCAATCTGTATATTGAGCAAGCAGTAAAGGAAACAAAAGAAAAATTCGGAGTAGGTATTAAAATTCATGGAGAAGAAATAAAAACTTTGAGGTTCGCCGATGACATTGTAATTCTGTCAGAGACAGCAAAGGACTTGGAAGAGCAGTTGAATGGAATGGACAGTGTCTTGAAAGGAGGATATAAGATGAACATCAACAAAAGCAAAACAAGGATAATGGAATGTAGTCTAATTAAGTCGGGTGATGCTGAGGGAATTAGATTAGGAAATGAGGCACTTAAAGTAGTAAAGGAGTTTTGCTATTTGGGGAGCAAAATAACTGATGATGGTCGAAGTAGAGAGGATATAAAATGTAGGCTGGCAATGGCAAGGAAAGCGTTTCTGAAGAAGAGAAATTTGTTAACATCCAGTATAGATTTAAGTGTCAGGAAGTCATTTCTGAAAGTATTCGTATGGAGTGTAGCCATGTATGGAAGTGAAACAAGGACGATAAATAGTTTGGACAAGAAGAGAATAGAAGCTTTCGAAATGTGGTGCTACAGAAGAATGCTGAAGATTAGATGGGTAGATCACATAACTAATGAGGAAGTATTGAATAGGATTGGGGAGAAGAGAAGTTTGTGGCACAACTTGACCAGAAGAAGGGATCGGTTGGTAGGACATGTTCTGAGGCATCAAGGGATCACCAATTTAGTATTGGAGGGCAGCGTGGAGGGTAAAAATCGTAGAGGGAGACCAAGAGATGAATACACTAAGCAGATTCAGGAGGATGTAGGTTGCAGTAGGTACTGGGAGATGAAAAAGCTTGCACAGGATAGAGTAGCATGGAGAGCTGCATCAAACCAGTCTCAGGACTGAAGACCACAACAACAACATGACCTGGAAGTATGTGGTTACAAGGTGCGGTCCATAAGTAAAGCGACCAAATTCATGAAAAAATCATTTATTGAATATATTCGTACAAATAATCAAAAATTTTTAAAATAGCACCCTCTTGCATCGATACACTTCTGGAGGCGGTGTTTCCATGCCTGGAAGGCATCCTGGAATGCCTTTTCCGGAATGTCCTTTAGAGCTGATGTAACAACGCGCCTGGATGCTTTCAATTGTTTCCCAATGTTTTCCTTTTATGACCTCTTGTAACTGAGGAAACAATAAAAAAGTCTGTGGGAGCCAGGTCAGGACTGTAGGGAGGCTGGGGAACCAACGGGGTCTTGGTCCTGGCCAGTAAGTCATTGACAATGAAGATGCTGTGACTCGGCGCGCTGGTGAACTTTCCATGTGTCCTTGATATCGCTTCAGCAGTGCAAGACCCTCCTTTTTAGTCTTTTGAGCACTCCCAAGTAGAAAGCTGAGTTCACTGTAGTCCCGGTAGGCATGAATTCGTGGTGGAAAATGCTTCTGACGTCAAAGAAGACAATGAGCATGGTTTTGATCTTGGACTTGCTCATGCATGCCTTCTTGGGTCGGGGCGACGATGGGGTGTGCCACTCTGAACTCTGCCTTCTTGTCTCAGCGCCGTACTCAAAAATCCACGACTCATCATCAGTGATAACTGAGTTTAAAAAATGAGGGTCATTTTCACTCATTTCCAACCTTTCTCGGCGCCGAAGCACTCGCATGTGCTTGTGTTCGTCGGTCAACACTTTTGGGACGAGTTTGGCACACACCTTTCTCATGTTCAAATCTTCGGTCACAATGCGGAAAACGGTTGTTTTTCACATGTATAGAGTTTGTGCTATCAATTGAAGGCTCGGCCGTCAGAGTTCAAACAATCGCGCACACACGTCACTTTTTCGTCGACTTGTGCGGTTGATGGCCGTCCACTGCGAGGTTCTCTCGGCCCTCCATGAATGACTTGTGCCATCGGAAAACTTGAGATTTGGACAAGCAATCAGTCCCAAAGGCATACTGAAGTAATGGAAACGTTTCGGTGGCGGACTTCCCAAGTTTAACGCAAAATTTGATAGCGTACGTTGCTCTACAGAATGATCCATTGTGCCGTGTTACATAAACTCAAAACGGGGTTGACGGAAACGCACGTCCTGACTCTCCAGCAGCTCGCAGCAGAATGAGACAAAGAGCGTTTTGAAGCTAACAATCCCCTCCACTTAGCCCAGCCGGTTACAAGACGCTGTTGTATACCGTTGCGTCAGAAAGGAATTGGTCACACTACTTATGGAACACACTCTGTAATTTGCACAGATGGTTGATATTGTTTATCCTTAAGTAGCGAGTTCCACTATTTTAATTTATAGTCCATTTTCAATTTTCTTGCCATTGTAATTCAGGACAAATGAGATACTCTAGAATTTTCCAGCCGAAATGTTCATTTTGTGTCCTTTTTACTCAGGGCCGTGGGATATGTCTGACATCTTGAATTTTTCCCGCCATTTTTGTATAATACAAGATAATACAGACAGAAAACTGGAAACAATGCAGACTGTTCAAAATGGTGTTATTTTGATACTTACATTGTATAGAACAAACTTGTATATGAATTGTTTGTAATATAAGCTGTACACCCTAAAAGCAGGGGATTTTTTTCTATGACACATTCATTGAAGTCCACAATGCTGCTTACGAAAACTTTTTTGATGAAGAGTACTAGTGCTAATAGCCGCTCTTGACTCATAGTACTTGGAAGAAAAGTTCTTATTCTTCTCAGGATAGAGAAATGTCACTCCACCTCACAGTTTCTTACCGGTATACAAAAAATTATTTCAGTGGTTTTATTGTTTCACTGAAAGGCTGCTACAAATCATTCTCGAGCAGGAATTGCAGATGTGGAACAGCATGTCAGCACCTGTCAAGAGTTCTAAATTTATTACCTACAGATAGTATCTGAAGCTACGTTCTCAGTTTATTACATTCGAGGAAAGGGATATATTTCGTAAGATATCTACAGTAATGTGTGGGGAAATAGACTCGCTTATGAAACAAACTTTTCAAAACGAAAATGCAGTAATGTGTGGGGAAATTGACTAGGTTACGACACAAACTTTTCAAAACAAAATAAATTTACGGCAACAAGATGCCCTATGAAGTTAAAACGTTCAGTGACCTGAGCAATAATTATATCACACATTTCTATTTCGGCAACAGGCTTTGGAATATGCGATATTCTTTGGGGATGCAGAACTAGAATTTGCGTAAGAGTCCAGCCAAGCACGTAAAGGCTAATCTCCAGTTGCAAACGTGACTGTAGACGTCGGATTGGAGGTTCATATATACATCACTAAATAATTATCTGTCACAGATTCAAGAGAAATGATGAGTGTAAGTTTCAGATATATATTCACTGTAAAATTTTCTCTTGTGGGATTATTTATGTGGGAGTCCTTTGCTCCGTTACACCACAGGACGACCCACCACTTCTCTTAGTGGAACATATATGAGTTCCGTATATAATAAGGGTAAAAGAAAGGATCCGCGTAATTACAGACCAATACACTTAACATTAGTTTGCTGCTGAATTCTGGAACATATTCTTAGATCGAATAAATTTACTTGAGACAGAAAAGCTTCTCTCCACAAATAAGCAAGGATTTAGAAAACATCACTCATGCGAAATTGATCTTGCCCTTTCCTTTATAACATTCTGCAAAGCATGGTTCGAGGACAACAGGCAAATTCCATATTCCTAGACTTCCGGAAAGCGTTTGCTCACAGTTTGACAGGGAGCCCCACTCCAGACTGTTATCGGAGGCACGAGCATACGGAATAAGTTTCCAGATTCCTAGATACACTCCTGGAAATTGAAATAGGAACACCGTGAATTCATTGTCCCAGGAAGGGGAAACTTTATTGACACATTCCTGGGGTCAGATACATCACATGATCACACTGACAGAACCACAGGCACATAGACACAGGCAACAGAGCATGCACAATGTCGGCACTAGTACAGTGTATATCCACCTTTCGCAGCAATGCAGGCTGCTATTCTCCCATGGAGACGATCGTAGAGATTCTGGATGTAGTCCTGTGGAACGGCTTGCCATGCCATTTCCACCTGGCGCCTCAGTTGGACCAGCGTTCGTGCTGGACGTGCAGACCGCGTGAGACGACGCTTCATCCAGTCCCAAACATGCTCAATGGGGGACAGATCCGGAGATCTTGCTGGCCAGGGTAGTTGACTTACACCTTCTAGAGCACGTTGGGTGGCACGGGATACATGCGGACGTGCATTGTCCTGTTGGAACAGCAAGTTCCCTTGCCGGTCTAGGAATGGTAGAACGATGGGTTCGATGACGGTTTGGATGTACCGTGCACTATTCAGTGTCCCCTCGACGATCACCAGTGGTGTACGGCCAGTGTAGGAGATCGCTCCCCACACCATGATGCCGGGTGTTGGCCCTGTGTGCCTCGGTCGTATGCAGTCCTGATTGTGGCGCTCACCTGCACGGCGCCAAACACGCATACGACCGTCATTGGCACCAAGGCAGAAGCGACTCTCATCGCTGAAGACGACACGTCTCCATTCGTCCCTCCATTCACGCCTGTCGCGACACCACTGGAGGCGGGCTGCACGATGTTGGGGCGTGAGCGGAAGACGGCCTAACGGTGTGCGGGACCGTAGCCCAGCTTCATGGAGACGATTGCGAATGGTCCTCGCCGATACCCCAGGAGCAACAGTGTCCCTAATTTGCTGGGAAGTGGCGGTGCGGTCGCCTACGGCACTGCGTAGGATCCTACGGTCTTGGCGTGCATCCGTGCGTCGCTGCGGTCCGGTCCCAGGTCGACGGGCACGTGCAACTTCCGCCGACCACTGGCGACAACATCGATGTACTGTGGAGACCTCACGCCCCACGTGTTGAGCAATTCGGCGGTACGTCCACCAGGCCTCCCGCATGCCCACTATACGCCCTCGCTCAAAGTCCGTCTACTGCACATACGGTTCACGTCCACGCTGTCGCGGCATGCTACCAGTGTTAAAGACTGCGATGGAGCTCCGTATGCCACGGCAAACTGGCTGACACTGACGGCGGCGGTGCACAAATGCTGCGCAGCTTGCGCCATTCGACGGCCAACACCGCGGTTCCTGGTGTGTCCGCTGTGCCGTGTGTGTGATCATTGCTTGTACAGCCCTCTCGCAGTGTCCGGAGCAAGTATGGTGGGTCTGACACACCGGTGTCAATGTGTTCTTTTTTCCATTTCCAGGAGTATATGTGAGTGTCTGGAAGGTCTCTTAAGTAACAGAACCCAGTACGTTGTCCTCGACAGTGAGTGAACATCTGTGAGAAGGGTATCTTCAGGAGTGCCCCAGGGAAGTGGGATAGAAATGCTGTTATTCTCTATATACGTAAATGATGTGACGAATAAGGTTGCGTAGCAATCTGTGGCTATTTGCTGATTATGCTGTGGTGTTTGGGAAGGTATCGTCGTTGAGCGACTGTAGGAGGTTACAAGGTAATTAGACAAATTTTCTAGTTTGTGTTTTGATTGGTAACTTACTTTAAATGTAGAAAAATGTAAGTTAATGCGGATGAGGAGAAAAAAACAATTCCGGAATGTTCGAATACAGCATTAGTAGTGTGATGCTTGAGATAGTCACATCGATTAAATATTTAGCCGTAGCGTTGCAGAACGAAATGAAATGGAAAGAACACGTAAGGATGGTAGTACGGAATGACTGACTTCGATTCACTGGAGGAATTTTAGGGAAGTGTATCTCATCTTCGAGTGTGTGGGATGTCTACCAGGTCGGATTAAAGGAAGACATCGAAGAAATTCACAGGCGTACTGCTAGATTTGTTATCGGCAGGTTCGAACAGAACTCAAGTATTACCCATATGCTCCGTGAAATCAGATGGGAATCCCTGGAACGAAGCAGACCGTCTTTTGGCGAGGCACTATTGACAAAATTTAAAGAATCCACATCTGAGGCTGACTGCAGAACTATTCTGTTGGCACCAATGTACATTTCGCACAAGCATCACAGAGATAAAATAAGAGAAGTAAGTGCTTGTACGGAAACAAATAGAAGGTTGTTTTTCGCTCGCTCAGTAAGCGAATGGAACAGGGAAAGAAATGGCTATAAACAGTAATGATACAAGCACCGTACGATGGCTTATGTAGTATGTAAGTAGATGTAGTTGTAAAAGTAATTTTAGGAATACACGAAGTAAGTCTGATAGAGCTGTGAAATGGGGGGACAATATATATTAATTGATCTAGTGAATAGCGTTGTTCTAGTGGATAACACTGGAAGCTCCATGATGCTGTTTGCAGACGATGTGATTGTCTATAGGGCAGAAGCAACGCTAGAAGATTGTAGCGATTGCATGAACACTTTAAAGAGTTTCTATGATGGGTAGTTCACGCAGGACGTAAATAAATGCAACATATTGTGTACAAACAGGGGAAGAAATTCGGTACTGTTCGTTTTTACTATCGATAACAAATCTTTGAAAACAGTTACTATTGTAAAATACCTAAGAGTACACGATGGGCCGATATAAACAGGAATGTACACATAAAACAAAGTCTAGGAAAAGTAGATACCAACCTGTAATTCACTTGAAAAATGTTAAGGAAATGTAATTCTCCAGTCTGAGACCCTCGCGCAGAAGAATTAGTAGACGAAGTAGAGACGATCCTACGAAGAGCGTGTCACGGGATGGCGAAAGCATTACGTAGATGTAGAATAAATTCCAGTCGCGGACGCTACAATAGAGGCATTGTGCAATAACAGAGGATGAATATCGAATTTTCGCTAGAGTACGCTCTGGGAAAAGATGGACAGTTTACCCATGCGTAATTCATGAATGGAGCATGGAAAGGAAGAAAAGATAGTTGTACCTGAGGTACTCCAGCCACATATCGTAAGGTTGCTTGCTCAGTAAAAATGCAGATGCAAATGAAATCGAATTGACCACTGGATGTAATAAATTGTTCATGGATGCAAATATTTGTACATGAGATTACTCCTTGTGTTTGAGCTTTGTTTTCCTCTAGAACAACATTTATGATGTCTTCCAAACACTAAATCTCTATCGTAGTAGTCTTGAACATCAATTTCAGTTGGCGGATTTGCTTAAAAATTCTTGGGGCTGTTACTTGGCACGGACGGCAAGGAATCAGGTCTGGCTCATACTGTGTGGCACAGAATGGGACATTTAAGGAGAGCTATGCTGCAGAAGGCTGAGCGCCACTCGTAACATGTTACTTCATCGAGCCGAGCCTTAATCGAGAAACGCAAACAACGCACTATAACAGCACCAATTGCGTCATTTTGCAAGTCTTACTCTACCGAGCCGTAACATGTAACCTCCGTGTTCAGATGTTCCACGGAAAGTACTAAGGCAAGGTACCGGGCGATGATTGTGACAACACGGTGGGGACAAGTCCCCTGACACGTTCAGATAATGAGGGCAAATGACGGAATCGCCAGCCGTTATGAAGTTATGCCCATCTTTAAATATAAACCTTTCTGAAGCCTCAGACTCAGTATCTGGTTACCCCATCTGTATCTCTGATTCCAACAGAATAACAGTCTAGTTACAAAATTACATTAGTAGCGAATTGCAATGTTCTGCCCAAGGTCGAGAGAAGGCTTCGCCTCCGAGGGCACAGCCAGCCGGCTGTGGTGGGATATAGCTGCTGAAAGCAGGCATTTCTGCCTGGCCGCCGCCCTGATGGAAGAAGATGTGGGCGACACGGGCCTGAGTTTGTCCTCTTAATCCAGTAGCGTCATCACAACTGCGCAAGTCTCATACCTAAGAAAAACCCTATGCGAAGACGTGACCACTACAACTGCTATCAGAAGTGGGCCTCGCAACCACACCGCCGACGCTATCACTGTTGTGCAGAAGTGGCCGCCCACGCTACCACTGGTGAAATCTGGGCCTCACTGCTGGTGATCAGCAGCTTTCCTCGTATTGCAGTCAAAATTTCGCACATTGAGGACAGTGAGTAAGAAGCATTTTGTTTGCCTTATAACTGGCTGTTTTTGTTGTGTAATTCATGGGCCATGGTGGATCGCAGAACCGTTCTGAAAGTAATCCTTGCATAACCATGTGAACCTCCTGACTTGTATGCTTTCAGATGTACATTTTGCAGTCTGTCTGAGCACAAGTTGCCATGCCCGAAGGCTGTGCCAGCATGTGATACACTTCTCACGTTGGGGCCATTTGGCACAAGATTGTAATTAGTGTAAATGGGATATCATACTATGTAAGGACTACGAAACATGTTGTGTAATGTATACTTTGTCGTGTGAACCTGGTGTCGTTCCATCTTGTGTTGTTTGGGTAATCACAGAACAAGCAAGATGCGGATAGAAGCCCGCGCTGCTAATACGGGTGTTCCTGTTGCTGCTGTGATGGTCATTAGGTTACAAACAGCGCTTGAGCCGAAATCTGGGGTGTTCGAACATTATAAGAAGTAGGCAGAGGTATTGCAAGTCGAGAAGCAACACACATTAGGAAAGATTGAGGAAGTTAAGGTTATACCAGGTGTACCCACTCCACTCCTTCTATCGATCCTGCAATAACAAACTTGATTTCACCTTTTCTGGCAATGCAACAGAGGACATAATTGCATTTGTCAAAGACGTATCACCTGCAGCTACGTTTGGCGGGTGGTCTGAAGAAGTTTGCTTGTCTATGACCAACCTGCATTTGACTGGAGCACAAAGAAACTTAATAATTTTTCTTATTGATAAATGCATAGATAATTATTCGGCTCTAATACCATAGATTCATCTGAAAAATATTTAACACTGACTGACAAAAGAAGCTTTACGCTCTTCGTTTATTAGTTTTATTAATAGTTAAATTTCGTTGTTCTCATGCACTGGTGATTAGATGTTAGATGTATAAACGAAGTGCTCGTCAAATTCAAGTGAAATTGTGCTAAACAATGAAAGCAACTTCTGAAACAATACGATTTTCTCATGTACGGTACCATGGATCCCAGCTCCTGCAACTCTGGAAGATTATTATTATTTTAATTTTGGGTGGAGAATTTAGACATATGTGACGAACTTCACGATGGCGCTGCTCAACAACAGAGGTACGTGAATGTGTTCATCTCTTTCCACTCGTGGCCGCCAATGTCAGTTTCAATATTTAAATCATATTCGCCGCGACATTGAACCTACAATCTTTCTTTCCATTTAATTACGAAGTCCAATTATTTTCTTTGTCAGACGAATAAATGCATTTTAACCAAAATTCTTTTTACTCAGACCACGGGGAATGATAGTACTTAGAACGTGAGTGCCTCTATCTCGATCGTACGTCGCAGACAACTGAGTGTGTACCGCGTAACTATACTTTTTACCCATTTCACTTACAGTATTAATTCTTATTCTGAACCACTCCCTCGCGAATGTACGTGTCCTCTTATTTTGTGTAGTCAGTCGAGTGTATTCCTTAATAACATTACTTTTAATATTCAGTATCTTAGTTTCCACAATTGACCATTCCACCGGCCGGTGTGGCCGAGCGGTTCTAGGCGCTACAGTCTGGAACCGCGCGACCGCTACGGTCGCAGGTTCGAATCCTGCCTCGGGCATTGGTGTGTGGTATGTCCTTAGGTTAGTTAGGTTTAAGTAGTTCTAAGTTCTAGGGGACTGATGACCTTAGAAGTTAAGTCCCATAGTGCTCAGAGCCATTTAAACCATTGACCATTCCCTGTGTCGCAACGGCGCTTCTCGCAAAATATTTATAACACAACAATCATATTAACTCATTTCAAAATTACGACACCAGCTGACTAAGTCTCTAACAATTTAACAGGGCGGTTACAATGGAGATCGAATGCCATGACCTTTGTTTCACAAAAAAAGTACAAATTTTAAGTTGAAATATTTAAATAATTTTTTCATCCATTATTGGGGCTATAACCAATTGTTTCTGTTACACATTACGCCAACTGCGTATCTGATAAGAAAATGACTACCGAAATCAGACCATAAAATTCATAAATATTTATCCTAAAAATTTGGAAAAGAAGGAAGTTTTGGAACATTAAACGTTAAACCTACTATCAAGAAAACCAACCAGCAAAAGTAATATGTAAGGTAAGAGCAACAGCACTAGTACGCTTTTGCTTGATCGTAAATGTGGGATAGATTTGCATTTTTGCGACATCCACTGCGTACCATGCATTCTTTTCAAAAAAATTTTTTTTAGGTAGTTTTGTAGATTGTTGTAAATATACACACATAAAAAAAAGTTTCACATCACCCCGATTCCCAGAACTCCTGAAGATAGACGTTGAATGTGGATATTGTATCACAGACACAGTCCCTTTGACTGTTCAGAGAAGTCACTAAACCCGCCCAAAGATGTAAACAACCATGCACGAGCAGCGCCTATTAGACGGAGGTGGTCCTACAGCTATGAGTTCCAGTCATTCCACCAGGAAGGAGGTACACGGCTCGTGTTGTCTGTAGTTCAACCATGTCTAGACGGTCAATACCACGGTTCGATAGCGTCCGTATTGTTACTGTGTGCCAGGAATGGCTCTTAACAACGGACGTGTCTACGCGTCTCGGAGTGAACCAAAGCGATGCTGTTCGGACATGGAGGAGGTACAGAGAGACTGGAACTGTCGATGACATCCTTCGCTCAGGCCGCCCAAGGGCTACTACTGCAGTGGACGGCCGTTACCTACGGATTAGCTCGGAGGAACTCTGACAGCAACGCCACCAAGTTGGATAATGCTTTTCGTGCAGCAACAGGACGTCGTGTTACGACTCAAACTGTGCGCAATAGGCTGCATGATTCGCAACTTCACTCCCGATGTCCATGGGGAGGTCCACCTTTGGAACCACGACACTATGCAGCGCGGTACACATGGGCCCAACAACATGCCGAATGGACCACTCAGGATTGGCATCCCGTTCTCTTCAGCGATGAGTGTCGCATATGCCTTCAACGAGACAATCGCCAGGGACGTGTTTGGAGGCAACCCGGTCATTCTGAACGCCTTAGACACACTTTCCAGCGACTGCAGCAAGGTGGAGGTTCCCAGCTGTTTTGGGGTGGCATTATGTGGGGCCGACGTATGCCGCTGGTGGTCATTGAAGGCGCCGTAACGCCTGAACGAGACGTGAATGCCATCCTCCGACCGATAGTGCAACCATATCGGCAGCATATTGGCGAGACATTCGTCTACATGGACGACAATTCGCGCCCTCATCGTGCACATCATGTGAATGATTTCCTTCAGGATAAAGACATCGCTTGACTTAAGTGGCCAGATTGTTCTCCAGACGTGAAGAGGGGCCGAATCGCCGTTGAGGCGTGGGACAATCTGGACCAACAGTGCCTTGATGAACTTGTGGACAATATGCCACGACGAATGCAGGCACGCATCAAAGCAAGAGAACGTGCTACTGGGTATTAGAGGTACCGGTGTGTACAGCAATCTGGATCACTGCCTCTGAAGATCCCACTGTATGGTGGTACAACATGCAATGTGTGGTTTTCATGAGCAATAAAAAGAGCGGAAATGATGTTTACCTTGATCTCTATTCCAGTTTTCTGTACAGGTTCCGGAACTCTCAGAATCGAGGTAATGCAAAACCTTTTTTGATGTGTGTATTATACGTGAATGTATCACAAGATGGCGGATCATTTTCATTGATTGCGTGTGTAGAAGTCACTTATCAGTCTTCTGTTTCACTAGAGACACATTTAACTACATTGAATTTCGCGAACGAGCGCGACGTCATCTGTGGTTTGTTTACGTGTAGTACGAGCAGCAATAGTAGTGAAGTTCGGTTGCACGTTTATTTATAGCTATATACAGCTTTGGTGAAATTAAGATCACAAAACAAAACGATGCACAATTCATCCGATGAGGAATCAGTTGCTCAGCCTATGCCTAACACAGAAGTAGAAAACATTGCAGATACTGATAACGCAGTAGCAGCGAATAGTGGTACTCAGTCGCAAGCGATAGACGATGATGCGTCAACTTTGGAAACTTCCAGACACCGCAAATGTACAAGGTCCAGTAGAGCCAGACATTATGCAGATGTTTAGAGTAATGCAGACAGATCTTACTTCACAATTTGTAACTCAGATAACAGCCCAAATTAATACACAGATAGGTAACGTCACAACACAGATAGGAAATGTAACAGCCCAGATGAATACACAGATGGGAAATGTCACAACGCAGACAGGGAATGTAACAACTCAGATAAGCAATGCCACTACACAGGTAGACAATGTCACAACACAGATAGGGAATGTAACAACTCAGGTTACCAGTGCCACTAGACTGGTAGACAATGTCGTAACACAGATAGGGAGCATAACCGCTGAAATGAACAAGCTAGACAGCGATGTAAAAAAACCTTACTGATATGCACAATAACCTGACAACGCAACTGACACAACCGAAAAGAGAGGGAGCGGATCAGGTAATAGAAGTGGTACGCGAAGATTTAAGTTCCATGAATCAGGATACTGAAAATTTGAAAACCACAGTTAAGGATGTACCAGAAGTAAGTTAACTAAAATTTGAATGCCATGAATGTACAGCAAATCGAGCTCAGTACAAAAATGCATGAAGCTGTAACCCAAGTTGAGGACATGAGAAAACGGCAAAACCAGCAGTTTGAGGACTTTCTAGAAGAAAAAGACCCACACACATAAACCATACTCTAGAAACAGAGTTACAAAAAGCAGTAAGTAACACAGTAGAAAAAGTAAACACTACACAAAACACATCTGTAGTTCAGCTGCAAACTGAAATAGGCCAGATACAGAAAACTTTGACACAGGACTTTTCAGGCTGGCAGAATCAAAGAGTCAGATAACTTAACAGGAAACTTAGCACAATGAAAGAACGACAGCAAGATGCAGAAGAAGAGCTTGACACATACCCATAGGTGACAGCTATAGTGCAATTAGTGACTGTCCTACCCCGAATGTACCTGTGTGTTCACCAAATTATAAGATGTACGGTAGCCAACGACACCGTGATGAAAGGAAGAAACAGCAGATAGGTGCACCCACTTTGTCATCAGTTTTGTTGAAAGAACTCTCATAAAACATTGGCAATTTCAAGGGGGTACCCCTGAAAAGAAGTCTGTGTATCCAGTAATTTTCATAAAGTACATCCTCAAATGTGATCGGAACAGCAAAAGATACAATATTACGGGTTATATTCAAGGCGATGGAGCATTATGGGCGATGGAACTTGTCAGACATTAGAACAGTTTGAAAACGCGTTTCTTTCAGAGTACTGGTCATATGGCGTTCAAGAAAGATTAAGAAAAGCCCTACCGAATCCAGAACAATATAATCAAAAATTTGGATCATGCGAAAATATTTTGAGAACTATTTAAATAAGGCGAGGCTAAACTACTACTTAATATTCGGGAGAAGCTAGTACAAGTACCCGAAAGCAATTTGGAGTATTTTCTATCTGTCTTGGACTCTATTGACTTAATTAATGGAGGTGCAAGACAGAACCACACCAACCAAAATAATTTCCGTAGCAATGGTGGCAACCAGCCTGCGCAGCACCAGCCACAGTAAGGCGTGAACAATTTAGCGTGCACGGCTGAGTCACGACGGGCTTTTGTCGATCCCACCGCAGCAAGCACATGTCAGGCCCGAGTTCGGGAGGCAATTTTAGTAATAACTGTAACCAAAACTTTAACCCAGAGTTGCAGTGGCAGTACTCGATTAGTAATCAGCCCTATCAACAACACAGCTAACCCACGAAATATGCAGTGGCAGTACCCGATTAGTAATCAACCCTATCAGTTCCAAGCGCAAAGTAACATTACGCCTATAAACCCAGGGCAGAATCGTGATCGCAATGCGCAACAGAGGAACATGTCAGGAGTGAATATTATAGAAATTATAGAAGTGACAAACGAAACACCTACAGACAGTAAAAATGGGGCGTTAAACTAAACGTGGCCTCGTTATGCTCCCCAATGTTGGCCATGGATAGTCGTGGGGGCGATCCAAGCTACCATGGTAGTAATTTTCTAAGGTATCAAGATGAAGCGGACATGCGTGATTTGTTGACCAATGAGGAAGAATCACATTTGTATGAAGAGGATGGTATAGTGCAAACTAATTTACAGGCTATAGTAGGAAAAATACCCACTTATATCCTTAAGGATACTGGTGCAAAAATTAATGTGATGTCGAAAGCAATATTTAAAGAGATTGACAGCCACACAGCTTTGCCGACTTGTCCAGTGCAGAACTGCAAGATATGAGGAACCATAGGTGGAAAATCTGACTAATTATGGTATAAACCAGGGTCGAAATACAGATTGAAGGTATTGTTTTTAGTCAACTTTTCTGGTAGTAGAAGGCTGACAGAACGGTGTATTTTCGGCATGGATTTCTTAAGGGAAAAAAGTGCAAAAATTTACCTAGAAACTGAGAAGTGTCATCTGTTTATTAATGGGAAAAACTGTACTGTAGATTTGATACAAGTCAAAAGTAGGAATGGCAAACCTTGTCAAGCTATACACATCCAAATCTTAAAAGTCAATACATTTCGATGACATTACTCGAGCGAACTGTGGTGTCAACAAGTAGAGCAGGACGAATTTGAAAATAAAATATCGTAATGCACAGAAATCTCTCAGCAACAAAAGAACGAACTATGAAGTGTACTGTTATGTTCGCGTGTTCGACAAGAAACCTGGAGTTATTAGAACGTATCAATATCGCATTGATGTCCGGCCCCGCGATACGTTTTGTAAAAACACTTATTCCATACCATGGTCTCAAAGAGAGGTGGAGGTCCAGGAGATAAAAAGAATGTTCGCATGGAATATTATAGAGACCTAATTATCGCCATATTGCAGTCCACTAATTGCAGTAAAGAAAGCAGATAATTCGGTGAGACTTGTCCTCGATGTAGGGAGATCAATAAAATTATTGTCTTAGTAACTACCCGACCTGAAAACCTACAAGAACAATTACGGTGGTTCCATGGAGTACAATATTTAACTAATGTCGACCTCTACAGTTCACACAGGCAGATTGCTTTATCACTTGAAAGTAGGAAATGCACAGCATTCATATTTGCAGGAAGGTACTACCAGTATTGCGTTTTGTCTTTTGGGTTAAACGTGAGTGCTGGGGTTTTCATTACTGCACTCGACACTGTGATACGGCCCGACCTCCTAGACAAACTCACAGTATATATAGACGACATGCTAATAGCAACACCTACTTGGAATGAACACCTAGAGCTTTTAGATAGGATGCTACAGAGGTTTTCAGCAGCTGGTGTCACAGCGAACCTCAAGAAATCTAAATTTGTAAGAAAAAAAACGTCAAATTTCTCGGTCACATAATTTCACGCGCAGGGATAACACCTGACCCTGAGAAACTGTTGGCGATATAGAATTTTCCAGCATCTTGCACAAAACGACAGCTGAAGGCATTCGTAGGTTTGTGTTATTTTTTTCGTGGGTTCATACCGAACCAATTACTCAGTAGCGCTGCATTATTAGGTCTATTAAAGAAGGACAGGCAGTGGATCTGGACGCAACAGTACCAAGCTGATTTTGGTGATATAAAACATGATCTGGTTAATTTCAATATTTTAGGACATCCTGACATGAGCAAAGATTTTTGTATAGCGGCAGATGCTTCATTTTCGGTATTAGGGACCTGTCTGTTTCAGCTGGACGAAGATGAGGGCACAGACGATGTTAAAGTAATTAGTTTTGCTAGCCGCACACTATCAGAATGTGAATGCAGGTATTCCACAACAGAGTTAGAACGCCTTTCTATTGAGTGGGCATTTAAGAAATTTAATTATTATCTATTTGGCAGTCATGTACGAGTCTACAGTAACCACCAGGCATTAAGCTTTTTACTTACTTGTAGGCTGTTACATAATCGCATTGCAGGGAGGACTTTGTTTTTGCAGTCCTATGATTTTTTAAATTATGAATGTGAATGGCAAAGACAACGTAATCGCCGATACACTGTGGCGGTAACCCCTAGATTTGCCTGAGTTTGAATAGTTGATAGAACACAAAATTTAAGGTTATCCTCACTATAGAGACTAAAATACTTTTTGGATATGTGTAACAACATGTAAATGTAGCAGAACAAGATGAGCGGTGGAGGGAAATCAGACTTCAATTAAACAATAACGCACCTGCACCTGTACAAAAGCATTATCAGTCGTATTAAGATGTATTATTCTTGGGCAGCGATATATGATGCGTTTGTATAACCGAAGCTTGTGAGAAAAGTTTAATTTGGCATACTCATTTCACTTGGGGAAACTACGGTGCCCGCAAGTGCTGTAAGAAGTTGAATAAGTACTGCTATTTTCCCAATATGCTTCGACTAACACAACAAATTTTGAAAATTTGTGTTGTTTGTTAGAAGACTAAGCCTGTCAATCTGAACTGCGAGACAGAGTTACACCCTTTACCTAAAAGCCCCCTGGAGCTGGTATGTACAGATGCTATGGAACCTTTACCCTCTGCACGAGGAGGTGTGAAATATGTAATTGGTGTATAGGATATATTTTCAAAATAAGTGAAACTGAATGCCACAAAAAGAACCGCAGCTAAGCCTATTACTAGACGTATGCTAAATGACTACTTTAAACCTAACTAATCTAGGGACACCACACACATCCATGCCCGTGGCAGGATTCGAACGTGCGACAGTAGCAGCAACACGGTTCCGGACTGAAGCGCCTAGAACCGCTCGGCCACCACGACCGGCATTACATATTCGTGTGGTACGTAAAGAAATAGGATTGTTTTAGTTGGACCACTTTTTTCGCTTTGTGATAGATGGCGCCGTAATAGTCACAAGTATACGGCTCACAATTATAGACGAACAGTTGGTACCAGGTAGGTTTTTAAATTTAAATACAGAACTTAGGCACGTTTGAACATTTTATTTTGGTTGTTCCAATGTGATACATGTACCTTTGTGAACTTATCATTTCTGAGAACGCATGCTGTTACAGCGTGATTACTTGTAAATACCACATTAATGCAATAAATGCTCAAAATGATATCCGTCAACCTCAATGCATTGGGCAATACGTGTAACGACATTCCTCTCAACAGCGAGTAGTTCGCCTATCGTAATGTAATATCCTTCAACTTTTCCCACAGAAAGAAATCCGGGGACGTCAGATCGGGCCATGGTATGGTGCTTCGACGACCAATCCACCTGTCATGAAATATGCTATTCAATACCGCTTCAACCGCACGCGAGCTATGTGCCAGACATGCATCATGTTGGAAGTACATCGCCATTCTGTCATGCAGTGAATCATCTTGTAGTTAACATCGGTAGAACATTACGTAGGAAATCAGCCTACATTGCACCATTTAGATTGCCATCGATAAAATAGGAGCCAATTATCCTTCCTCCCATAATGCCGCACTATACATTAACCCGCCAAGGTCGCTGATGTTCCACTTGTCGCAGCCATCGTGGATTTTCCGTTGCCCAATAGTGCGTATTACGCCGGTTCACGTTACCGCTGTTGGTGAAAGACGCTTCGTCGCTAAATAGAACGCGTGCAAAAAATCTGTCATCGTCCCGTAATTTCTCTTGTGCCCAGTGGCAGAGCTGTACACGACGTTCAAAATCGTCGCCATGCAATTCCTGGTAAATAGAAATACGTTACGAGTGCAGTCGATGTTGATATAGCATTCTCAACACCGACGTTTTTGAGATTCGCGATTCTCACGCAATTTGTCTGCTCCTGATGTGCGGATTAGCCGCGGCAGCAGTTAAAACACCTACTTGGGCATCATCTTGTTTCAGGTCGTGGTTGACATTTCACTTGTGGCTGAACGCTTACTGTTTCCTTAAATAACGTAACTATCCGGCGAACGGCCCGGACACTTGGATGATGTCGTCCAGGATACCGAACAGCATAAACAGAGCACGCCCATTGGACATTTTGATCACACTAGCCATACATCAACACGATATCGACCTTTTCCGCAAGTGATAAACGGTCCATTTTAACACGGGTAATGTATCGCGAAGCAAATACCGTCCGCACTGGAGGAATGTTACGCGATACCACGTTCTTATACGTTTGTGACTATTACAGCGTCATCTGTCACAAACCAAAAAAATAGGTCCAACTAAAACATTCATATTTCTTTACGTACTACACGAATATGTAATAAAAATGGCGGTTCCTATTTAAAAAAAAAAACGCAGTTGATATCCGTTTGACTTATGGCAACGCCATCTAGCGAGTCAACCATAGCGCCATCAGGTTTCCCCCTTCTACATCTACATCTACATTGATACTCCGCAAGCCACCCAACGGTGTGTGGCGGAGGGCACTTTACGTGCCACTGTCATTACCTCCCTTTCCTGTTCCAGTCGCGTATGGTTCGCGGGAAGAACGACTGTCTAAAAGCCTCCGTGCGCGCTCTAATCTCTCTAATTTTACATTCGTGATCTCCTCGGGAGGTATAAGTAGGGGGAAGCAATATATTCGATACCTCATCCAGAAACGCACCCTCTCGAAACCTGGCGAGCAAGCTACACCGCGATGCAGAGCGCCTCTCTTGCAGAGTCTGCCACTTGAGTTTATTAAACATCTCCGTAACGCTATCACGGTTACCAAATAACCCGGTGACAAAACGCGCCGCTCTTCTTTGGATCTTCTCTATCTCCTCCGTCAACCCGACCTGGTACGGATCCCACACTGATGAGCAATACTCAAGTATTGGTCGAACGAGTGTTTTGTAAGCCACCTCCTTTGTTGATGGACTACATTTTCTAAGCACTCTCCCAATGAATCTCAACCTGGTACCCGCCTTACCAACAATTAATTTTATATGATCATTCCACTTCAAATCGTTCCGTACGCACACTCCCAGATATTTTACAGAAGTAACTGCTAGCAGTGTTTGTCCCGCTATCATATAATCATACAATAAAGGATCCTTCTTTCTATGTATTCGCAATACATTACATTTGTCTATGTTAAGGGTCAGTTGCCACTCCCTGCACCAAGTGCCTATCCGCTGCAGATCTTCCTGTATTTCGCTACAATTTTCTAAAGCAGCAACTTCTCTGTATACTACAGCATCATCCGCGAAAAGCCGCATGGAACTTCCGACACTATCTACTAGGTCATTTATATATATTGTGAAAAGCAATGGTCCCATAACACTCCCCTGTGGCACGCCAGAGGTTACTTTAACGTCTGTAGACGTCTCTCCATTGATAACAACATGCTGTGTTCTGTTTGCTAAAAACTCTTCAATCCAGCCACACAGCTGGTCTGATATTCCGTAGGCTCTTACTTTGTTTATCAGGCGACAGTGCGGAACTGTATCGAACGCCTTCCGGAAGTCAAGAAAAATAGCATCTACCTGGGAGCCTGTATCTAATATTTTCTGGGTCTCATGAACAAATAAGGCGAGTTGGGTCTCACACGATCGCTGCTTCCGGAATCCATGTTGATTCCTACATAGTAGATTCTGGGTTTCCAGAAATGACATGATACGCAAGCAAAAAACATGTTCTAAACTTCTACAAGAGATCGACGTAAGAGATATAGGTCTATAGTTTTGCGCATCTGCTCGACGACCCTTCTTGAAGACTGGGACTATCTGTGCTCTTTTCCAATCATTTGGAACCCTCCGTTCCTCTAGAGACTTGCGGTACACGGCTGTTAGAAGGGGGGCAAGTTCTTTCGCGTACTCTGTGTAGAATCGAATTGGTATCCCGTCAGGTCCAGTGGACTTTCCTCTATTGAGTGATTCCAGTTGCTTTTCTATTCCTTGGACACTTATTTCGATGTCAGCCATTTTTTCGTTTGTGCGAGGATTTAGAGAAGGAACTGCAGTGCGGTCTTCCTCTGTGAAACAGCTTTGGAAAAAGGTGTTTAGTATTTCAGCTTTACGCGTGTCATCCTCTGTTTCAATGCCATCATCATCCCGTAGTGTCTGGATATGCTGTTTCGAGCCACTTACTGATTTAACGTAAGACCAGAACTTCCTAGGATTTTCTGTCAAGTCGGTACATAGAATTTTACTTTCGAATTCAATGAACGCTTCACGCATAGCCCTCCTTACGCTAACTTTGACATCGCTTAGCTTCTGTTTGTCTGAGAGGTTTTGGCTGCGTTTAAACTTGGAGTGGAGCTCTCTTTGCTTTCGCAGTAGTTTCCTAACTTTGTTGTTGTACCACGGTGGATTTTTCCCGTCCCTCACAGTTTTACTCGGCACGTACCTGTCTAAAACGCATTTTACGATTGCCTTGAACTTTTTCCATAAACACTCAACATTGTCAGTGTCGGAACAGAAATTTTCGTTTTGATCTGTTAGGTAGTCTGAAATCTGCCTTCTATTACTCTTGCTAAACAGATAAACCTTCCTCCCTTTTTTTATATTCCTATTAACTTCCATATTCAGGGATGCTGCAACGGCCTTATGATCACTGATTCCCTGTTCTGTACATACAGAGTCGAAAAGTTCGGGTCTGTTTGTTATCAGTAGGTCCAAGATGTTATCTCCACGAGTCGGTTCTCTGTTTAATTGCTCGAGGTAATTTTCGGATAGTGCACTCAGTATAATGTCACTCGATGCTCTGTCCCTACCACCCGTCCTAAACATCTGAGTGTCCCAGTCTATATCTGGTAAATTGAAATCTCCACCTAAGACTATAACATGCTGAGAAAATTTATGTGAAATGTATTCCAAATTTTCTCTCAGTTGTTCTGCCACTAATGCTGCTGAGTCGGGAGGTCGGTAAAAGGAGCCAATTATTAACCTAGTTCGGTTGTTTAGTGTAACCTCCACCCATAATAATTCACAGGAACTATCCACTTCTACTTCACTACAGGATAAACTACTACTAACAGCGACGAACACGCCACCACCGGTTGCATGCAATCTATCCTTTCTAAACACCGTCTGTACCTTTGTAAAAATTTCGGCAGAATTTATCTCTGGCTTAAGCCAGCTTTCTGTACCTATAACGATTTCAGCTTCGGTGCTTTCTATCAGCGCTAGACGAGTTTCGTTCTTTGTAGGTTTTTAGTTTGATGCTTATGTCGTGAGATATTTGGCCCGGTCACTATCAATGGCCCACCCTGTATATATATATATATATATATATATATATATATATATATATATATATATATATATATATATATATATATATATATATATATATATATATATATATATATGTGTGTGTGTGTATGTATAAGTCACAGGAAACTGGCCGGCAGAGAAATTAGGTTGTGTTCATCGAGAACCTACGAGACTTTAACCGGCGATGAGAAGCAATAAAGTAAAACTAATGTCACTACGTTTTACGATCAACGTTATAAAACATCCTGGTATAAAAGAGGGATGCAGCGGGGAGCATAAGCAACTATAAAGAAGAATTTATCACATTTACCACTCCAGATACCCTTGCTAATCCTACTGCCTGGGTCGCCACACTAAACTACACAACATTCTTGTGATTTTTTTATATATTTTCGGGAAAAATGTAATTGTAGAATCATAGAAAGCACTTGTGAAATCTAATTTTGTTGTTAACCTGCTATTGAAAATGTTATTTGTACGCAGGAACAATGACGCTACAAACCAATCATAAAGAACTGAACCATAGACTTGTATAAAATGTAATGTAATGTTCTTGTATTTGATGTAAAGGACGGTGCAGTAATTTTTGTGTGTAGTATATAAGTTAATGTAAATATTATGCACCCTAGTGTATATGTTTTGTCTTCATTGCTAAAAAAGGATAAATGTACAGTATACGAGAAACGCGTGCTACAACAAGTGATTAGCTAGGTGCAAGGGTCGGTACCAGGACTAAGTAAGCAAAGTGGTGATAAGAAATCCCTTAAAAGCCACGAACAGTGCAATTCAAGTACGTATGTAAAGGAGTGAAAGAACTACCAGTGTGAAAAGTGGTTGGGCCCATTGCCCGGAATTTGACGTTTCTTCGGTCAATTCGCAGTATAAAGAAACTTAGTAATTTTTTTTATTGATAAATGTATAGATAAATATTCGACTCTCATACCATAGATTCATTTGAAAAAATATTTAACACTGACTGACAGAAAAAGCTTTACGCTCTTCATTTATCAATTTTAGTAATGAAACTTCCTGGCAGATTAAAACTGTGTGCCGGACCGAGACTCGAACTCGGGACCTTTGCCTTTCGCGGGCAAGTGCTCTACCAGCTGAGCTACCCAAGCACGACTCACGCCCCGTCCTCACAGCTTTACTTCTGTCAGTACCTCGTCTCCTACCTTCCAAACTTTACAGAAGCTCTCCTGCGAAACTTGCAGAACTAGCACTCCTGAAAGAAAGGATATTGCGGAAACATGGCTTAGCCACAGTCTGGGGGTTGTTTATAGAATGAAATTTTCACTCTACAGCGGAGTGAGAGCTTCTGTAAAGTTTGGAAGGTAGGAGACGAGGTACTGGCAGAACTAAAGCTGTGAGGAAGGGCCGTGAGTCGTGCTTGGGTAGCTCAGATGGTAGAGCACTTGCCCGAGAAAGGCAAAGGTCCCGAGTTCGAGTCTCGGTCGGGCACACAGTTTTAATCTGCCAGGAAGTTTCATATCAGCGCATACTCCGCTGCAGAGTGAAAATCTCATTCTGGAAACAACCCCCAGGCTGTGGCTAAGCCATGTCTCCGCAATATCCTTTCTTTCAGGAGTGCTAGTTCTTCAAGTTTCGCTGGACAGCTTCTGTAAAGTTTGGAAGGTAGGAGACGAGGTACTGGCGGAAGTAAAGCTGTGAGGACGGGCCGTGAGTCGTGCTTGGGTAGCTCAGTTGGGGAGCACTTGCCCGCGAAAGGCAAGGTCCCGAGTTCGAGTCTCGGTCGGGCACATAGTTTTAATCTGCCAGGAAGTTTCATATCAGCGCACACTCCGCTGTAGAGTGAAAATTTCATTCTAGAATTTTAGTAATAGTTAAACTTCGTTGTTCTCATGCACTGGTGATTAGATGTTAGATGTATAAACGAAGTGCTCGTCAAATTCAAGTGAAATTGTGCTAAACAATGAAAGCAACTTCTGAAACAATACGATTTTCTCATTTACGATACCATGGATCCCAGCTCCTGCAACTCTGGAAGATTATTATTATTTTAATTTTGGGTGGAGAATTTAGACATATGTCTATTAGAACAGAGGAAGCTAGGGTAAAATATAAGGAAAAGCAAGAAAGCGGCACAGACCATTGTAAGGGCGGAGAGGAAGAAGTGGATGGAAAAATGGACAAGAATGTTAGAAGAGGACAGTGAAGGGAACAAAAAAGTACTTTACACCATGGTAAGAAATAAGAGGAACGACAGAAGCGAGTGCCTGAGGATCATGGATAATAATGGAAGAGTTGTGGAGGAAATGCATGAGCTCAAAAAGATTTGGAAGGAGTACTTTGAAGATCTGCTGAATGCCGCCAAGCGGGTAACTAACAGCGTTGGAGAGCCTAAGGCAGCAGACGATTATAATAGTGGGGAAATTGGTTATCTAACTTGGAATGAAGTGGAAGAAGCCATAAAGAGGATGAAAGGGGGCAAGGCACCAGGTTGGGACGAAGTAACAGTGGATATGAAACGAGCAGCAGGAGAAGTAGGAACCCATTGGCTATACAGATTGCTGAGGGTGGTGTGGAAGGAGAACAGAATTCCTGAGGATTGGAAGAAAGGAATTATAGTCCCGATCTTCAAGAAAGGGGATAAAAGGAGATGTGAGAACTACAGAGGAATCACCCTGCTATGCCACTGTGGAAAAATCTATGAAAAGATCCTGGAGAAGAGAATAAGAAGCAGTATTGAAAGTAGACTGCAAGAGGAGCAGTATGGTTTCAGACCGGGAAGATCAACAACGGACCTCATATTTGCGGTAAGGCAACTGCAGGAAAGGCACTATAAGTACGGGAAGCACTTAATCATGGCCTTTTTAGATATTGAGAAGGCGTATGACAGTATCTGTAGGGACAAGCTCTGGGATGTGCTGAACGCAAAAGGGATAGATGAAGAGATAACACGAAAAGTCAGAAAAATGTATGAGGGAAGTGAGAGTTGTGTGAAAGTGGGGAGCGAACGTACTGCATGGTTCAAGCTGGAAAATGGGCTGCGACAGGGAAGTGCACTTTCGCCTTTATTGTTTATTATTGTTATGGATGAAATCCTACAGCAAGTATCAGATGCAATTGGAGATCATAAAATGAAAGCAGTGCTTTTTGCCGATGACCTGATGTTATGGGGAAATTGCGAGAAGGAGGTGCAAGAGCAGTTAGATGTGTGGGAGGCAACAGCAGCACAATATGGAATGCATTTCTCTGCAAAGAAAAGTGAAATAATTGTCACAACAAGGAAGAAAAATAGGCCAAATGTGGATATAACTTGTGGAGGGGAAAAACTACAAGTGGTAGAGAACTTCAAGTACCTGGGAAGCATGATTGAAAGTAAGGGGGGAAACGCAATGGAAATAAATGAAAGGTGCAGAAAAGCAGGGCAGTTCTACAAATGCATTAGGGGGCTTATTTGGAGCAAGGAGGTGCCACAGAAATCCAAGGGAATTATATACCGAACCTACTTTGTCCCCATATTGGCATACGGAAGTGAGACATGGGTAATGCACAAAAGCGACAAAAGTAGAATATAGGCTAGTGAAATGAAGTTCCAGAGGAGCAGGTTGAGTGTAACAAGACGAGACAGATTGCGAAATGTGTATGTGAGGGAAAGACTAAAGGAGGAACCAGTACAGGACAGGATAGAAAAATCAAGACTGCAGTGGTATGGACACATGAAGAGAATGGATGAGGGAAGAATTCCAAAGAGGATGTTTGATCTGCAACTGGAGGGGAAGAGGCCCAGAGGAAGACCAAGAGATAGATGGTTGAAGGGAGTGAAGGAATGTGTGACGAGAAGAGGAGAGAACTGGACGAAGGTGGAAGAGGGGGAATGGTGGAAAGACAGAACACGATGGAGAGGCTTGTGTTCCCGACAGACCCAGCCAGTGGCTGGAAACTGTCCAAGATGATGATGATGAATTTAGACATATGTGACGAACTTCACGACGGCGCTGCTCAACAACAGAGGTACGTGAATGTGTTCATCTCTTTCCACTCGTGGCCGTCAATGTCAATTTCAATATTTAGATCATATTCGCCATTACCACGGGTAATGGTAGCACTTAGAACGTACGTGCCTCCATCCCGATCGTACGTTCGCAGAGAACTGAGTGTGTACCGCGTAACTATACTTATGACCCATGTCCCTTATAGTATTAATTCTTATTTTCAACCGCTCACTCGCGAATGTACATGCTCTCTTATTTTGAGTAGTCAGTCGAGTGCATTCCTTATTAACATTACTTTTAATGTCCAGTATCTTAGTTTCCACAACTGAACTTTGCCTGTGTCGCAACGGCGCTACACGCGAAATATTTATTATGCGACAGTCATACTAACTCTCATTTCAAAATTACGACAGCGGCTGACTAAGTTTCTAACAATTTAACAGAGCAGTTACAGGAGAAGCTGAAGCATGCTTGACTTACCACGAGACCTTACAGGATGCGCAAACATTCAAACAGCTAGCTGTAAGGTTACAACAGCGGTGCCATATGCAGAACAGTACTCGCTTTTTCAGGAAGAAACTGAATACCTCGATGCATATGAAAACCGAGTCTGTTGAATTTTTCTCAGATAGGATCTGAAAGATCAACGTCCAAACATAGGAGCTAACACAGAATGAGGAAGTCAATATAGCGCTCTCCTGAGAAGCCGATAATGGGGCTCTCGATGTACTATTGCGCTGAATTCCCACCAAAAAGTCGCATAAGGTTCGGGTAGAGAATCCATCTAATTTAGTGGCAGTTATCAGGATTGCAAAGCATTTAGAAGAAGTGGAATAGTGACTGGGAGGCGAAGTGACCGCCGAGTGTTCGCTTCAGTGATAAAATGTCATAATGTGTCATAAATGTCATAATAAGGATGCTGGCACAGTAGCTCAGCGTGTTCGGTCAGAGAGCTGGTAACTATCTGTAATTAAAAAAAAATGAGTAAACGATCAACAACGAACTTCAATGGATGTCATACGACGTCCGCTTCGACCAAACACAACGACCAATAACGAACAAAATGCAAAAAAAAGAAAAAGAAAAAGAAATGCGGTTTCGAATCCCGCCTCTGCTTAAACTTTGATTAATAATCATCATGGGCGGCCGAATTCTTCCGGCATAAGAAGTCACCCTCATTCTGCCTACGGCGTTGTCAAAGACGGTGGAGCAGCGGACAGACGTTCAGGGCACTCTCTTGTGCTAGGGGTAGGAAACTGCCCCTAAAGGCGGAAGAATCAGCAATGATCAACTGCATGAGGATGCAGACGGCAATGGAAACCACTGCATTAAAGACACGTAACGTGTATCGACAGGACATGTGGCCTGTAACTGAAGAAGAGTCATGATGATCTCTCCATTGGCAAAAGATTCCGGAATAGTCTCCCATTCGGATCTCCGGGAGAGGACTGCCAAGTGGGAGGTTACCGTGAGAAAAAGACTGAATAATCAACGAAAGGATAACGTTCTACCAGTCGGGGCATGGAATGTCGGAAGCTTGAAAGTGGTAGGGAAACCAGAAAATCTTGGAATAGAAATGCAAAGGCTCAATCTAGATATAGTAGGGGTCAATGAAGTGAAGTGCAAAGAAGGCACGGATTTCTGGTCAGATGAGTATAGGGTAATATCAACAGCAGCAGAAAATTGTATAACGGGAGTATTAATCTTTATGAATAGGAAGGAAGAGCATAGAGTGTGTTACCGTGAACAGTTCAGTGACAGGGCTGTTCTTGTCAGAATCGACAGCAAACCACCACTGACAACGGTAGTTCAAATACATGCCGACGTTGTAAGCTGAAGATGAAGAGATAGAGAAAGTCGATGAGGATATTGAAAGGGGATGAAAATCTAATAGTCATGGAAGACTGGAAAGCAGTTGTAGGGGAAGGAGTAGAAGAAATGGTTACAGGAGACTATGGGCTTGGGACAAGGAGTGAGAGAGGAGAAAGACTAATTGAGTTCTGTAACATGTTTCAGATAATAATAGAGAATACTCTAATAGTTACTATTAAAATCACTCTTGATCACAAATTTATTTATTCTAGCGGGTTCGACCACGCCTGTGGTCATCTTCAGAGAGATGAATAGAATAAACAAATTTGTGATCAAGACTCATTTTAATAGTAACTATTAGTAATAACATTGATCACTGCCTGCTCCCACGATGTATTCAAAAGCAAGCGAATACTCTGTCCAAGAGTCACAGGAAGAGGAGGTATACTTGGAAAAGGCCGGATGATACGGGAAGATTTCAATTATATTACATTAAGGTCAGACAGAGATTCTGAAATCAAATACTGGATTGTAAGGTGTACCCAGGAACAGACATAGTCTAAGATCACAATATAGTAGTGATGAAGAGTAGGTTGAAGTTTAAGACATTAGTCAGGAAGAATCAATACGCAAATAAGTGGGATACGGAAGTACTAAGGAATGACGAGTTATGCTTGAAGTTCTCTAGGGCTACAGATACAGCAATAAGGAATAGCTCAGTAGGCAGTACAGTTGAAGAGGAATGGACATCTCTAAAAAGGGCCATCACAGAAGCTGGGAAGGAAAACATATGTACGAAGAAGGTAGCTGTGAAGAAACTATGGGTAACAGAAGAGATACTTCAATTGATCGATGAAAGGAGGAAGTACAAAAATGTTCCGGGAAACTCAGGAATACAGAAATACAAGTTGCTGAGGAATGAAATAAATAGGAAGTGCAGGAAAGCTAAGACAAAATGGCTGCGGGAAAAATGTGAAGACATCGAAAAAGAAATTGTTGTCGGAAGGACAGACTCAGCATACAGTAAAGTCAAAACAACCTTCGGTAACATTAAAAGCAAGGGTGATCATTAAGAATGCAACAGGAATTCCACTGATAAATGCAGAGGAGAGAGCGATTATGAGGAAAGAATACACTGAAAGCCTTTTTGAGGAGGAAGATTTGTCTGACGTGATAGAAGAAGAAACAGGAGTCGATTTAGAAGAGAAAGGGGATCCAGTATTAGAATCAGAATTTAAAAGAGCTTTGGAGGACTCAGAATCAAATGAGGCAGAGGGTATAGATAACATTCCATCATAATTTCTAAGATCATTGGGGGAAGTGGCAACAAAAAGACTATTCACGTTGGTGTGTAGAATATATGAGTCTGGTGACGTTCCATCTGACTTTAGGAAAAGCGTCATACATAAAATTCCGAAGACGGCAAGAGCTGACAAGTGCGAGAGTTATCGCACAATCAGCTTAACAGCTCATGCATCCAAGTTGCTTACAAGAATAACATACAGAAGAACGGAAAAAATTGAGAATACGCTAGATGACGATCACTTTGGGTTTAGGAAAGGTATAGGGACGAGAGAGGCAAATCTGACGTTGCGGTTAATAATGGCAGCAAGACTAAAGAATAATCAAGACACGGTCATAGGATTTGTCGATCTGGAAAAGCGTTCGACAATGTAAAATGGTGCAAGATGTTCGAAATTCTGAAAAAATAGAGGTAAGCTATAGGGAGAGACGGGTCATATACAATATGTACAACAGCCAAGAGGCTATAATAAGGGTGGCCGACAAAGAACGAAGTGCTCGTATTAAAAAGGGTGTAAGACAAGGATGTAGCCTTTCGCCCCTACTGTTCAATCTGTACCTTAAGGAAGCAATGATGGAAATAAAAGAAAGGTTCTGGAATTAAAATTCAAGATGAAAGGATATCAAAGATACGATTCGCTGATGACAATGCTATCTTGAGTGAAAGTGAAGAAGAATTACATGATATGCTGAACAGAATGAATAGTCTAATGGGTACAGAGTATGTGTTGAGAGTAGATCGAAGAAAGACGAAGGTAATGAGAAGCAGTAGAAATGAGAACAGTAAGAAACTTAACATCAGCATCGATGGTCACGAAGTAGATGAAGTTAAGGAATTCTGCTACCTAGGCAGTGAAATAACCAATGACGGACGAAGCAAGGAGGACATAAAAAGCAGACTATCAATGGCAAAAAGGGCATTTCTGACCAAGAGAAGTCTACTAATATCAAATATCGGCCTTAATTTAAGGAAGAAATTTCTGAGAATGTACGTCTGGAGTACAGCATTGTATGGTAGTGAAACATGGACTGTGGGAAAACCGGAACAGAAGAGAATCGAAGCATTTAAGATGTGGTGATACAGGCGAATGTTGAGAATTAGGTGGACTGATAAGGTAAGGAATGAGGAAGTTCTACGCCGAATCAGAGAGGAAAGGAACATGTTGAAAATACTGATAAGGAGAAGGGACAGGACGATACGAAATCTGTTAAGACATGAGGGAATGACTTCCATTGTACTAGAGGGAGCTGTAGAAGGAAAAAAACTGTAGAGGAAGACAAAGACGAAGACATCCAGCAAATAATTGAGGACCTAGGTTGCAAGTGCTACTCTGAGATGAAGAGATTAGCGCAGGAGAGGAATTCGTGGTGGGCCGCATCAAAACAGTCAGAAGATTGATGCAAAAAATGTGAGTGTCAGGGCCACATTCCACAACATTACCGTGAGCCCGAATGCTACTAGTGTGAACAAATGGGTCACAAAGCATGTGAATGCACGAGTAGAAAACGCGGAAATGAGAATCAGCAGAGGAGTTCATTAAACGCAAAGGGGAGCATGTCGGCCATCAGGAAATGTTCCCAATAAAGTGTAGTTCTGCATAAGTTGATGCAGAGATGAAATGCTGCTAGTGGAGTTTTTTCGCTGGTGGCTAGGAACATAGGTTTTAGTAGATACAGAGACAAATGTATTGGTAGTCACAGTAGATACCTTGGATAAAAAGAGATTGGGGGCTCTGAATCATGTATTAAATGGAGTCAGAAACAATGAAGTTTACTGGGGACAACACTGCTCAAATTTAAAGATTGACCTAAAACTTTTTCTGAGCATATGGAGGCGTTGCCACAGGTTGGTGAGGGGTACTCTGCAATTTTTGGGCTTGATTTTGTAACTATACATTATGCTGAAATCGATCTTTCGTGCCCTGCGTTGGGCTTGAAGAGAATTTGCTTCCACTTGGAGATACCACTGTAAGCGAAACCAAGTCTCAAGCAGCACCAGTCATGAAGGTGTTGTCGTCTGCACTGCGTACACACACGCTAAAGATGAGTTCAAATGGTTCAGATGGCTCTGAGCACTATGGGACTTAACATCTGTGGTGATCAGTCCCCTAGAACTTAGAACTACTTAAACCTAACTAACCTAAGGACATCACACACATCCATGCCCGAAGCAGGATTCGAACCTGCGACCGTAGCAGTCGCGCGGTTCCGGACTGATCACCTAGAACCGCTCGGCTACCGCTGCCGGCAAAGATGGGTTCCCATGATAATGTATTGTCAGGTACAGATAGGTTAGTGTGGGATTCTGTACGTACAGACTTACCACATAAAATGTTGTGTGTTGTTATACACTAAAAGATAATAAACACTTAGATGCAATGCACTGTTCCGAGTGCAGAAGCATAGCACATACAGCTAACATGAATCGAGAATGTGTGGTTCCAGTTAGCCTACAGTTTCAGAATGGATGATGCGAATCTACTGAAGGACTTTATAATCGCCCCTTTGGACATTTTGGATGAGGAAGACATAGATAGGTCGTGTACTGACCACTTCCACTAGCATATCCTCGACAGGTCTGAGTTACGAGACAAAGTTGGTCATCTACAGTTTAGTGACCGGAGAGTTATGGAAACGTTACTGTTAGAGTTTAAAGATTTGTTTAATGGCTCTGAGCACTATGCGACTTAACTTCTGAGGTCATTAGTCGCCTAGAACTTAGAACTAATTAAACCTAACTAACCTAAGGACATCACACACATCCATGCCCGAGGCAGGATTCGAACCTGCGACCGTAGCGGTCGCTCGGCTCCAGACTGTAGCGCCTAGAACCGCACAGCCACTCCGGCCGGCGATTTGTTTAATGCATAAGGTCCATTACCCACAAATCTGACTACTTAACCTTGCATACTGACAGGGAATATTGCTCTGATTTATAGGAAGCCGTATGGTATACCAATGCAACTACAAGCACTCATCGAAGAATCATTAATCCCTTAGCTACTAAAGGCATCAAAGAACCCCGTGACGGTCTCTGTGGCCACCTGTGCCCCCCTAAAAAAATCAGTGGAAGCCACCAAGATATATTGCTTTTATTGCAGCTGTAAGTACTTGAAAGCTTGAACCACCACCAATTCCTGTCCAATAACGAATGTAACAGAGACAGTAGGTAACTCAGGTAGATACAAATATTTCACCACAACGAATTTACGGAGTAATTACCACTAGGTGATGTTAGTGCCAGAGGACAGACCTAAGTTAGCTTTTATGGTTCCTTGGGGGCATTTTCAATATCACGGGACACGATTTGGACTTAAAAATGCACTAACCACATTCGAGATATTGCTGGATCGGATTCTGCATGGCTTGAAACCTAGGAAACGCATGGTGTATCTCTATGCTACTATAGTATTTTGGAAGATATGAAAGAACACATAAAACGGTTGGAGGAATGATAGACTATGGGTAGTGTGTCATATGCTAAGTATAGAAAAATGTGATTTTGCACAGACTCATGTCAAATACTTGGGCCATGTTATTAGTGAAGAGGGTGTACGAGCCAGTTCCTATTTGGTGTCAGCAGTTTCTGAATTTTCAACCTCCAAACAGCGAAACAGTTACAATCTTCTACGTTTTGCACATATTGCTCAACCACTAAATCATTTTCTGAAAAAAGGTATTGAATTTGTTTGTTCACTGGAATGCGTGTCTTTCAGGCAATGAAGAAAGCATTGACCAAAGACACGGCATTGATTTTTCCTGGTTTTGACAAGGAATTCATCCTTTCCTGTCATACTAGTAATGGTGCTTTTGGCTGCATTCTCAATCAAAATGTAGATGCTAAAGAGGATCCTGTAGCACACATCTCAACAACTAAACGGAGTGGAACACAATTACTCTACCACAGAGAAGGAAATTTTAGTAGTGATCTATGAGATCACCTACTTCCATTGTTATCTGTATGGGCAGAAATTAAAAGTTTGATTTGTCCACACCAGTGGAATGGCTATTGGGTTTGAAGAACGCTTAGACTCTTGCTAAACCGGCCATTCCTCGCATGTATGGGTGCCGGATTAGCGGAAGTGCCGGATTGTTGAGAGTGTCTAAAAATTAGTATTAAAACATAGGGCTTGTACTTTATCAAATCAAAAGATACATTCATTTTTACAGAAAACTTAGTCCTAGAGTGTGTACACGCATATTAGTATCACTCGACATTCACTACGTAACATATCCCAAAGTTTTGGTTGTCACCATGATGATACATGACGGTAGTATGCTTTATTGCAGAACGGCCTTACAAGCATTTCATAGGTCCTGCCACGTTTTGGACTGTTGCATAAAGTACTCCAGGAAGACGTCTCCAGCTTCAGCACCAGCAGTTTGAGATATCTTCATGTTCTCTCCTTCTATGTCCTCTTCTTCATCATTTTCATCGTAAATTTCCTGTGAGCATATGATTACCCCTTTTATGTTGAAGTTTGGTCACAAATAGTTGCTTGTCCAGCACTGTTTCCAGCAACCATGGTTTTCTGCGAATAACCTCTGCTCAGTTTATATCTAATTTCGAGTTTCTGTGTGAGGTCTATTGTAATGTGTTTCCCTTTAGAAGCCACGATAATGATCCGTAAGGAAAGCCAAAATTACAAAGTGTACAGGAATGTTGAACATTACAACTAACTAACAAAGTTGTTCCAGGCGAAATTTCATTATTGTAGGTGTCATTTCAGGTTGAACTACTAGAAGCTGGAAGTGTACCAAATTACTGAGAGGCCGGACTACTGAGGGCCGTATTAGCGAGAGTTTAGCGTATCTCTCTAGTGGGTTGGCTAGATGGGCTCTTAAGATGAGTGAATTCGACTATAAAGTCATTCATAAACCTGAGAAAAAACACACAAATACAGATACTTTAAGTCACAAGGTGGCAGTGTAACAAGCATTTGGAAAAAGTGTGAGTGACTGACAGAGAGCACAGGAAAATAACGCAGAGCGTCTGGAATTTAGGCCACAGCGACAGTTCATGATGCACAAGGACTTACTATGGAAGCCTAAAAAATGCAGATTGTGTGTAGTTTTTCTCTTGTTGTTGGGGAATGAAATGCTACAACAGACACTTGATCATATGTTGCCAGGTTATGGTAGATGGTGGTCAAAGAGTGACAGATAGAAGGGTAGCTGAAAAATTTTGGTGACATACAAGAAAATGTGATGTGGATCAGGATGTATGATACTGCATACCATGCACAAAGTAATCTAATGTTATCCACACAAAAATTCTTCTTTAAAGGTAGCAACAGGCATCCAAACCTTTTCAAGTAATAGGTGACCTGATCTTAGCCATAAAATGCATACCATGGACAAAGTAATCTAATGTTATCCACACAAAAATTCTTCTTTAAACGTAGCCAGAGCCATTCAAACCTTTTCAAATAATAGGGTTTGATATTTTAGTTCCATTTAACAGAACCCCAGCTGATAATAAGTATATATTAACGATCACTGATCATTTTGCACGGTTTATGACAACAGTTCATGACTAATCGTTATTTATGGAAGGAAAGTGTCATCTTCCATCGATGTGATACAACCTAAGTTACGTTCTGATGTTGAGTTGGCAAAAGACTTTGTGAAAAGAAGACATGAAGTCTGGCAAAGAGTCAGACAGACAAATACAAAAGTTCTGGAAAGGCAAGAATGTGTAGGACAGCGTGTGAGTCAACTTCACATTTCTGTCAGGTAATGGCTGTTGATTACAATCCTTACATACTGAAAGAGTATTTCTAGCAAAATACAATGATCCATATAAAATCATAGAAATGACCTCCATGCTCAGTGTTAAAGTCCAGTTACAAACTAAGACTTCCGTCGTACATACACTACAAGACAAACAAAATTATGCACCCCGAAGGAATTATCCAAATAGGACGGAAATCGGTATGTGTGATATACAGACAAACAAATGATTATAATTTCAGAAAAATTGGATGATTTATTCAAGAGAATGAGCTTCACAAAATGAGCAAATCAGTAATGTGTTGGTCCACCTCTGGCCCTTATGCATGCAGTTATTTAGCTTGACACTGATTGACAGAGTCATTGAATGTCCTCATCAGAGATTTCATGCCAAATTCTGTCCAGTTGGTGCCTTAGAACGTCAAAATCTCGAGACTGATTGACGGCTCTACTCATAAAGTTCCAAACGCTCTCAATTGGGGAAAGATCTGGCGATATTGCTGCCCAAGACAGTGTTTGGAAAGCAAAAAGACAAGCAGTGCAAACTCCCGCCATGTGCAGGTGGGCATTACCTTGCCGAAATATAAGTCTAGGATGGCTTGCCATGAAGGGCAACAAAACGGAGCGTAGAATATCGTCGACTTATCAGTGTAATGTAAGGTTGACGTGGATGACAACCACATGAATACTACTATGAAATGAAATGTCACTTCAGACGATATCGCACCACCATCCAGGGCGTCTCCAGACACATATTGTCTGGTCAGCACGGATCACTTCAAAGTGGGAATCATCACTGAAGACAATTCTACTCCATTCAATGAGATTTCAGGTCGAATTTGCCTGACATCACTGTAGACGGACATTTTGTTGTACAAACGTGAGTGATACTAGTGCAAGGGGTCCTCTGAGCTCAGCTCCCTTTCTGTGAGCTTCCTATTGATGGTCCTTGTGCCAACTGAATCACGAGTTGCATGTCGGATCGATGACAGTGATAAATCTGGGGCTCTGAATGCCTCTGTAAAAATTGCTAGGTCCTTACGTTCTGCCGTCTCTCTAGGTCGACCACTTCCTTCTTGACACTGTGTTTGGCTATGGTTCACCCATTACTGCCAAAATCGTCAAATAGTGGCATCACTCTCATTCAAACGTTGAGTGATTCACCTACTGCTCCACCTACTTTAAGCTCAACTGCACATCCTCTGTCAAATCTCGACGTGTGTGTAAATACACTCCTGGAAATTGAAATAAGAACACCGTGAATTCATTGTCCCAGGAAGGGGAAACTTTATTGACACATTCCTGGGGTCAGATACATCACATGATCACACTGACAGAACCACAGGCACATAGACACAGGCAACAGAGCATGCACAATGTCGGCACTAGTACAGTGTATATCCACCTTTCGCAGCAATGCAGGCTGCTATTCTCCCATGGAGACGATCGTAGAGATGCTGGATTTAGTCCTGTGGAACGGCTTGCCATGCCATTTCCACCTGGCGCCTCAGTTGGATCAGCGTTCGTGCTGGACGTGCAGACCGCGTGAGACGACGCTTCATCCAGTCCCAAACATGCTCAATGGGGGACAGATCCGGAGATCTTGCTGGCCAGGGTAGTTGACTTACACCTTCTAGAGCACGTTGGGTGGCACGGGATACATGCGGACGTGCATTGTCCTGTTGGAACAGCAAGTTCCCTTGCCGGTCTAGGAATGGTAGAACGATGGGTTCGATGACGGTTTGGATGTACCGTGCACTATTCAGTGTCCCCTCGACGATCACCAGTGGTGTACGGCCAGTGTAGGAGATCGCTCCCCACACCATGATGCCGGGTGTTGGCCCTGTGTGCCTCGGTCGTATGCAGTCCTGATTGTGGCGCTCACCTGCACGGCGCCAAACACGCATACGACCATCATTGGCACCAAGGCAGAAGCGACTCTCATCGCTGAAGACGACACGTCTCCATTCGTCCCTCCATTCACGCCTGTCGCGACACCACTGGAGGCGGGCTGCACGATGTTGGGGCGTGAGCGGAAGACGGCCTAACGGTGTGCGGGACCGTAGCCCAGCTTCATGGAGACGGTTGCGAATGGTCCTCGCCGATACCCCAGGAGCAACAGTGTCCCTAATTTGCTGGGAAGTGGCGGTGCGGTCCCCTACGGCACTGCGTAGGATCCTACGGTCTTGGCGTGCATCCGTGCGTCGCTGCGGTCCGGTCCCAGGTCGACGGGCACGTGCACCTTCCGCCGACCACTGGCGACAACATCGATGTACTGTGGAGACCTCACGCCCCACGTGTTGAGCAATTCGGCGGTACGTCCACCCGGCCTCCCGCATGCCCACTATACGCCCTTGCTCAAAGTCCGTCAACTGCACATACGGTTCACGTCCACGCTGTCGCGGCATGCTACCAGTGTTAAAGACTGCGATGGAGCTCCGTATGCCACGGCAAACTGGCTGACACTGACGGCGGCGGTGCACAAATGCTGCGCAACTAGCGCCATTCGACGGCCAACATCGCGGTTCCTGGTGTGTCCGCTGTGCCGTGCGTGTGATCAGTGCTTGTACAGCCCTCTCGCAGTGTCCGGAGCAAGTATGATGGGTCTGACACACCGGTGTCAATGTGTTCTTTTTTCCATTTCCAGGAGTGTAGTTCTCCCGAATGTGTACGAGGCGTATTTACTTTCAACTGAGGACATGGAATGAAATTCGCAAAGAGTTTATGCCCTGGTATCGACATGTCCCCTGTTTACTATCCTTACCAGTTGTGCGGTAGAATTGCACTGCAGTATCACACAATCATTAAAAGATTGCGGTTCTCAATTTTCCATCGATACCTGTATCAATATCAGTTTGTGTGTGACCGGTTTGCCTGACTTCTTAGTTGTGCGTGGTTTCTTTCTTTCTTTCTTTATGATTGTGTCAGTAGCGTAAATCCTTGTGATGGTGCAGTCGACATCCTTCCACAAATTTCGGCACCAATGCCACAGTGGAACAGTGAACCCAGCAAGATTAAGAAGAGAAAAAGCCCCCCCCCCCACACCACGCAACACTTAAGCTGGGTACAAGACACGCTATGCTCTTCGGTCACTAACTGCACCGAAGAGCCAAAGAAACTTGTAGTTGTTGTTGTGGTCATCAGTCCAGTGACTGGTTTGATGCAGCTCTCCAAGATACTCTATCCTGTGCAAGCTTCTTCATCTCCCAGTACCTACTGCAACCTACATCCTTCTGAATATGGTTAGTGTATTCATCTCTTGGTCTCCATCTACGATTTTTACCCTCCACGCTGCCCTCCAGTACTAAATGGGTGATACTTTGATGCCTCAGAAAATGTCCTACCAACCGTTACCTTCTTCTAGCCAAGTAGTGCCACAAATTTCTCTTCTCCCCAATTCTGTTCAATACCTCCTCATTAGTTATGTGATCTACCCATCTAATCTTCATCATTCTTCTGTAGCACCACATTTCGAAAGCTTCTAACTATTCTTGTCCAAACTATTTATCGACCATGTTTCACTTCCATACATGGCTACACTCCATACAAATACTTTCAGAAACGACTTCGTGACACTTGAATCTACACTCTATGTTAACAAATTTCTCTTCTTCAGAAACGCTTTCCTTGCCATTGCCAGTCTACATTTTATATCCTTGCTACTTCAACCATCATCAGTTATTTTGCTCCCCAAATAGCAAAACTCATCTACTACCCAACTGGCCATTAAAATTACTACATCAAGAAGAAATGCAGATAATAAACGGGTATTCATTGGACAAACATCTTATACTAGAACTGACATGTGAATACATTTTCACGCAATTTGGGTGCATAGATCCTGTGAAATCAGTACCCAGAACAACCACCTCTGGCCGTAATAAAGGCCTTGATACGCCTGGGTGTTGAGTCAAACAGAGCCTGGATGGCGTGTACAGGTACAGCTGCCCATCCAGCTTCATCACGATACCATAGTTCATCAAGATTAGTGGTGGTGTATTGTGACGAGCCAGTTGCTCGGCCACCATTGACCAGACGTTTTCAATTGGTGAGAGATCTGGAGAATATGCTGGCCAGGGCAGCAGTCGAACATTTTCTGTATCCAGTAAGGCCCATACAGGACTTGTAAGGTTTGGCAGGGATCGAAAGAAGGATAGAGCCACGGGTCGTAACAGATCTGAAATGTAACGTTCACTGTTCAAAGTGCCGTCAGTGCGAACAAGAGGTGACCGAGACGTGTAACCAATGGCACCCCATACCATCACTCCGGGTGATACGCCAGTATGGCGATGACGAATACTCGCTTCCAGTGTGCGGTCACAGCGATGTCGCCAAACACGGATTCGACCATCATCATGCTGAAACAGAACCTGGATTCATCCGAAAAAATGACGTTTTGCCAATCGTGCACCCAGGTTCGTCGTTGAGTACACCATCGCAGGCGCTCCTGTCTGTAATGCAGCGTCAAGGGTAACCGCAGCAATGGTCTCCGAGCTGATAGTCCATGCTGCTGCAAACGTCGTCGAACTGTTCGTGCAGATGGTTGTTGTCTTGCAAACGTCCCCATCTGTTGACTCAGGGATCGATACGTCTCTGCACGATCCGTTACAGCCATGCGGATAAGATGCCTGTCATTTCGACTGCTAGTGATACGAGGCCGTTGGGATCCAGCACGGCTTTCCATATTACCCTCTTGAACCCAACGATTCCATATTCTGCTAACAGTCATTGGATATCGACCAGCGCGAGCAGCAATGTCGCGATACGATAAACCGCAATCGTGATTGTCTACAATCCGACCTTTATCAAAGTAGGAAACGTGATGGTACTCATTTCTTCTCCTTACACGAGGCATCACAACATCGTTTCACCAGGCAACGCCGGTCAACTGCTGCTCGTGTATGAGAAATCGGTTGGAAACATTCCTCATGTCAGCACGTTGTAGGTGTCGCCAACGGTGCCAACCTTGAGTGAATGCTCTTGAAAGCTAATCTTTTGCATGTCACAGCATCTTCTTCCTGTCGATTAAATTTCGCGTCTGTAGCACGTCATCTTCGTGGTGTAGCAATTTTAATGGTCAGTAGTGTACTTTAAGTGTCTCATTCCCTAATCTAATTCCCTCAGCATCACCTGACTTAATTCGACTACATTCCATTATCCTCGTTTTGCTTTTGTTGATGTTCATCTTATATCCTCCTTTCAAGACACTGGCCATTCCATTCAGCTGCTCTTCCAGGTCCTTTGCTGTCTCTGATAGAATTACAATGTCATCGGCGAACCTCCAAGTTTTTATTTCTTCTGTACGGATTTTAATACCCACTCTGAATTTTTCTTATGTTTTTTTTACTGCTTTCTCAATATACAGATTGAATAACATCAGGGATATGCTACAAAGCTGTCTCACACCCTTCCCAACTACTGCTTCCCTTTCATGCCCCTCGACTCTTATAACTGCCATCTGCTTTCTGTACAAATTGTAGATAGCCTTTCGCTCCCTGTATTTGACCCCTGCCACCTTCAGAATTTGAAAGAGAGTGTTCCAGTCAACGTTGTCAAAAGCCTTCTCTGCGTGTACAAATGCTAGAAACGTAGGTTTGCCTTTCCTTAATCTATCTTCTAAGATAAGTCGTAGGGTCAGTATTGCTTCACGTGCTCCAACATTTCTACGAAATCCAAACTGATCTTCCCCGGGGTCGGCTTCTATCGGTTTTTCCATTCGTCTGTAAAGAATTCACGTTAGTATTCTGGAGCCATGGCTTGTTAAACTTGATAGTTTGGTAATTTTCACATCTGTCAACACCTGCTTTCTTTGGGTTTGGAATTATTGTATTCTTCTTAAAGTCTGAGGGTATTTCGCCTGTCTCATACATCTTGCTCACCAGATGGTAGAGTTTTGTCAGGGCTGCTCTCCCAAGGCAGTCAGTAGTTCTGATGGAATATTGTCTACTCATAGGCCCTTGTTTCGGCTTAGATCTTTCAGTCCTCTGTCAATCTCTTCACGCAATATCATATATGCCATTTCATCTTCATCTACATCCTCTTGCATTTCCATAATATTGTCCTAAAGTACACCGCACTTGTATAGACCGTCTATATACTCATAATATCCACTGGTGTGCTGCCGGTCTATAGTGTCCAACGGGCACAATATTTCGGCGATCATACATGTCGCCATCATCAGGTGAACTGACGGACTGAGCTCCTGTGAACGTGCCGGCACGGAGATCCGTACGCTATGGCTGCTCAGACGGAACTGGGTTCGGTTGCGGCGGAGGCCGATTTAAATATCCTCCGTCCGCGGCGCGCTCCCTCCGCTGTCCGCACCCCGAGCCACGGTCGCGCGGTGGAGCAGATTGCGACGGCGTCTTAGATGACGTCGGAGTGATGGCTCTGTACGCCGTGGTCGTCACAACTATACGTTTGCTCGATTTACTCTTGATTAACCCAATCTCTGGTTTCCAAGCCTCGCTAAGATTATAGCAACAGTCACGGTTTATGAGGTCGTCATTGGTGCGAATTTCGATGGCCTCTCTAACAACGCTGTCCCAGTATCTCGACGTCTGTACCAGAATCCTCGTGCGTTCATACTCCATAGTGTGATTTTCCGACAAACAATGTTCAGCGACCGCCGACTTGCTCGGATTCATCAGTCGAGTGTGCCTCTGGTGTTCACGGCATCGATCCTCGACGGTACGCATCGTCTGACCAATATACGACTTGCCACATTGACACGGAATCTGGTACACGCCGGCCTCCTCAGACCGAGGTCATCTTTGGCGCTCCCCACCAGTGCACGAGTTTTATTCAGAGGACAAAACACAGTTCCGACCTGGTGTTTCTTCAAAATGCGGGCGATTTTCCCCGAGAGTGCGCCTGTATATGGAATAAACGCAGTGCCTACCTCCTCCCTCGTGATTTCATCCATCTCCACAGGTTGTGCTGTAGTGGTTGGGCAGATAGCACGTTGAATCTGCCACTCTGAGTACCCATTTTTTCGAAATACAGTTCTCAGATGTTCCAATTCCTGGGGTAGACTCTTTGCGTCAGAGATAGTGCGCGCCCTATGTACTAGAGTTTTAAGTACCCCGTTCCTCTGTGAAGGGTGGTGGCAACTGTCTGCGTGCAAATACAGATCAGTGTGCGTTGTCTTCCGGTACACCCCATGACCTAGGGTGCCGTCAGCCCTTCTCTTGACCAAGACGTCAAGGAAAGGTAATTTACCCTCCGATTCAGTCTCCATAGTGAATTTGATGTTGGGGTGTATGGAGTTTAGATGTGTAAGGAAGTAAAGGAGTTTATCCATACCATGTGGCCAGATGAACGTGTCGTCCACGTAATGGAAAAAGCAAGTAGGTTTCCGTTCGTATGACGACAGGGCTTCCTCCTCGAAGTTCTCCATGTACAAATTCGCTACCACCGGTGAGAGTGGGCTACCAATGGCGACTCCCTCCGATTGTTCGTAGTATTCTCCATTAAAAAGAAAATACGTGGAAGTCAAGACATGCCTAAAAAGTTCAGTGGTCTTCTCCTCAAACTTCTGACTAATCAATTCTAGTGACTCTCGCAGGTGTACCCTCTTAAACAAGATACGACGTCAAAACTCACCGTGATATCTGACTCATCCAACCTGAAGCTATCAAGGCGTTTAACAAAATCTATTGAATTACGGATGTGATGAGGGCATTTACCCACATGAGGACTTAATATTCCCTTCAGGTATTTGGCTAACAAATATGTAGGTGCCCTGATGTTGCTGACAATGGGGTGTAATGGTACCCCCTCTTTGTGAACCTTGGAGAGTCCCTATAGTCTAGGAGTTACCGGACCTTGGGGTAACAATTTCTTAGCGTCACCCTCCGGTAAGTCTGCGTCCTTGAGAAGCGACCTCGTCTTGTTCTTTGTAGGGTCAACGCTGATCTTCCGGTAGGCATCGTCATTTAGCAGGCTCTGCATCTTATCTATCAGTGTAGTCCTTATGGGAGACAACAACTGTAGCATTGCCTTTGTCAGCCGGTAAGACAACAATTTCAGAGCGCTCCCTCAGATCACGAAGAAACACCGGGTCGGAACTGTGTTTTGTCCTCTGAATAAAACTCGTGCACTGGTGGGGAGGGCCAAAGATGGCCTCGGTTTGAGGAAGGCCGGCGTGTAGCAGATTCCGTGTCAATGTGGCAAGTCGTATATTGGTCAGAAGATGCATACCGTCGGGGATCGATGCCGTGAACATCAGAGGCACACCCGACTGATGTATCCGAGCAAGTCGGCGGTCGCTGAACATTGTTTGTCGGAAAATCACGCTATGGAGTATGAACGCACGAGGATTCTGGTGCAGACGTCGAGATACTGGGACAGCGTTGTTAGAGAGGCCATCGAAATTCGCACTAATGACAACCTCATAAACCGTGACTGTGGCTATAATCTTAGCAAGGCTTGGGAACCAGCGATTGGGTTAATCAAGAGTAAATCGAGCAAACGTATAGTTGTGACGACCACGGCGTACAGAGCCATCACTCCGACGTCATCTAAGACGCCGTCGCAATCTGCTCCACCGCGCGACCGTGGCTCGGGGCGTGGACAGCGGAGAGAGCGCGCTGCGATCGGAGGGTACTTAAATCGGCCGCCGTCGCGACCGAACCCAGTTTCCTCTGAGCAGCCATAGCGTACGGATCTCCGTGCCGACACGTTCACAGGAGCTCCGTCCGTCAGTGCACCTGATGATGGCGACATGTATGAATGCCGAAATATTGTGCCCGTTGGACACTGTAGACCGGCAGTACACCCGTGGATATTTTGATTATCAAATACGCCGGGAGAAACTCAAGAATCACATCTATACACTCTTTCCACCTTTCTGATTTCCCTACTTTGCTTAGAACTGGGTTTTGATCTGAACTCTTGATATTCATACAAGTGGTTCTGTCTTCTCCTAAGGTCTCTATAATTTTCCTGTAGGCAGTATCTATCTTACCCTTATATGCCTATATATCCTTACATTTGTCCTCTAACCATCCCTGCTTAACCATTTTGCACTTCCTTTTTGCCTGCTCCATGTACTGCATTTTTATATTTTCTCCTTTCATCAATTAAATTCAATATTTCTTCTGTTGCCCAAGGATTTCTACTAGCCCTCGTCTTTTTAGTTACTTGAGCCTCTGCTGCCTTCACTATTTCACCCCTCAAAGCTACCCATTCTTCTTCTACTGTATTTATTTCCCCAATTCCTGTCAATCGCTCCCTTATGCTCTCCCTGAAACTCTCTACAACCTCTGCTCCTGCCAGTTTATCCAGGTCCCATCTCCGTAAATTCCGTCTTTTTTTAGTCTCTTCATTATTAATCTGTAGTTTATAACCAATAAATTGTGGTCATCTGCCCCTTGGAAATGTCTTACAGTTTAAAACCTGGTTCCTAAATCTCTGTCTTACCATTATATAATCTATCTGAAACCTTCCAGTATCTCCAGGCCTCTTCCATGTGTACCACCTTCTTTCATGATTCTTGAACCAAGTGTTAGCTATGATTAAGTTAGGCTCTGTGCAAAATTCTACCAGGCGGCTTCCTCTTTCATTTCTTACTCCCATTCCATATTAACCTACTACGTTTCCTACTCATCCTTTTCCTGCTATCGAATTCCAGTCACTCATGACTATTAAATTTTCGTCTCCCTTCACTGTCTGAATAATTTCTTTTATCTGATCATGCAGTTCATCAATCTCTTCGTCATCTGCGGAGCTAGTTGGCATATAAACTTGTACTTCTGTGGTAGACGTGGGCTTCGTGTCTATCTTGGCCAGAATAATGCGTTCACTGTGCTGTTTGTAGTAGCTTACCCGCACTCCTATTTTTTTATTCATTATTAAGCCTACTCCTGCATTATACCTATTTGATTTTGTATTTACAATCCTGTTTTCACATGACCGGAAGTCTTGTTCCTCCTGCCACCGATCTTCACTAATTCCCACTATATCTAACTTTAACCCATCCGTTTCCCTTTTTAAATTTTCTAACCTACGTGACCGATTAAGGGATCTGACATTCGACACTCCGATCCGTAGAACGACAGTTTTCTTTTTCCTGATAACGACGTCCTCTTGAGTAGTCCCCGCCCGGAGATCCGAATGGGGGACTATTTTACCTCCGGAATATTTTACCCAAGAGGACGCCATCATCAGTTAACCATACAGTAAAGCTGCATGCCCTCGGGAAAAATTACGGCTGTAGTTTCCCCTTGCTTTCAGCCGTTCGCAGTACCAGCACAGCAAGGCCGTTTGCTGCTGCCCCTCTTCAGGAACCACACGTTCGTCTGGCCTCTCAACAGATACCCCTGTGTTGTGGTTGCACCTACAGTACGGCTATCTGAATTACTGGGGCACGCAAGCCTCTCCACCAACGTCAAGGTCCATGGTTCATCATGGGGGGGAGGGGGGGGGGGGAGGGGGAATGAAATGGTACACGTACCTAATATAAGTAGGGGCCCCGCGAACACGCAGACGTGCTGCAGCACGACATGGCATGGACTCGACTAATGTTTAAAGTAGTGATGGAGGGCATGAATCCTGCAGGACTGTCCATAAATCTGTAAGAGTACGACGGGGTGGAGGTTCCTTCTGAACAGCTCTTTCCAAAGCATCGCAGATATGCTCAATAATGTTCATGTCTGGGGAGTTTGGTGGCCAGCGGAAGTGTTTAAACTCAGAATAATGTTCCTGGACCCACTCTGTAGCTGTTCTAGACGTATGGAGTGTAGAATTGTCCTGCTGGAATTACCCAAGACCATCAGAGTACACAATGGACATGTATGGACGCAGGTGATGAGACAGGATCCTTACGTACGTGTCACCTTGCAGAGTCATATCTAGACGTATCAAGGGTCCCATATCACTCCAACTGCACACGCCCCACACCATAAAAGAGCCTCCAATAGCTTGAACAATACCCTGCTGGCCAAAAGGGTCCATGAATTCATGAGGTTGTCGCCATATCCGTGCACGTCCATCTGCCGTTACAATTTGAAACGAGACTCGTCCGACCAGGCAGCATGTTTCCAGTCTTCAACAGTTCAATGCCCGTATTGACGGGCGCAGGCGAGGTGTAAAGCTTTGTGTCGTGCAATCATCAAGGGTACACGAGTGTTGCTTCGGCTCCGAAAGCCCATATAAATGATGTTTCGTTGAATGGTTCGCAGGTTGACACTCGTTGATGGCCCAGCACTCGCTCGTGCGCCGACTACAACACCACGTTCAGTCTCACTTAAATCTTGATAACCTGCCATTGTAGCAGCAGTAACCGATCTAAGAACTGCGCCAAACATTTGTTGTCTTATGTAGGCGTTGTCGACTGAAGTGCCGTATTCTGCTTGAATATGCATTCCTATACCAGTTTCTTTGACGCTACAGTGTAGTTCTACATAATTGCGTATTGTTGCGATGTATTTTCACTATTGTATTCATTTCTTTTTATTTTTTTATACTATTACACGTATACTACGGGTTAGGCTTAGCATTCAGTTCGTTGAAGTTCTTCACTCATTTGTATTATTGTATGGGCATTCTTTTTTGAAGGAGGTAGGATTTGATAGAAGTTCCTTTCTCTCAGGTGCAGTAACGGAGTGGACGCCTGAAAGTGTAATCGCCGTCTTACTGCTACTGCTCATTATGAAAGGAGGTGTAGTTGTGAACCAGCCATTGATCTCTGGAGTGATGTTTTCCATGCAACGAGACGTCCTGTTAACGGGTCACCATTGGACACTGGAACAAACTTTCGAGGAACTTAACAATAAAATCCATCTATTGTCTTATTACTTGCATTCTAATCTGTCAGTGCACGTTTCAAAGTCACAGGTTCATTATCAGGGCTTCATTTATTAAGCAAGGACTTTAGCTCGATATCAACCCACCAGAAAAGCGCTTATGCATGAATTTTGTTGATCTATGTTGTATGTAACAACAGAGTGAATTAAATTCCACATGTTGTTTATACTGTTATATGAAATTACACAATTTAGAAAGGTTTAAAGCGCATAATTTAGTGCAGCGGTGAAAATAACATGTGGCAATTACTTCATTGTGATACGAGACACAACAGAAATCAGCAAAATTCGCAGATATGCAATCCTGGTTTGTCGACATTGCAAAGAAGGCACTTAAATAACTGAAGGTGCGACTTCCAAGTAAGCATGTTTTCCACGCAAATTGTTACTATCGTTTACGATATCAATGAGTTCGGTGCAATAGGGAACTACTGATTCTGGTAAGTACATTTTCTTTATGTATCTGACATTGCCAGAAGCAGATATTGCAACTGTGAGCACGGGGGATCTTGTGTCACCGAGAGTGCATATATCTTTACTGTTTGGACAAGTTACCTAGTTTGACGATGTTGTATGTATATTCTTTGTTTTAGTTTTGACTTCAAGTACAGCTATCATGGCGAATCTCCGTTTGCAGCTACTGACTGACAGAAAATAATTACATAGACGTTTCAGTGTATAAAACTTTTACGACGCTGTGCAGGCTCTTTGTTTTAGTTTCTGTTACAGATAGAGTGACAGTGCATAGCAAATTTTACTCGCAGATTTTGAAATGAGAATATCTGGGCGATCAAATTGAATTGTACACTGCTGTTTGCACTTATAGTACTATATGTGACAAATCTCTGTTTGCAGTAACTGAGTGTAACTAAAATAATTACATAGTCGTTTCACTGTATAAGAAAAAAAAATTCCTACGCTCTAGAGGCTCTATGTTTGAATTGCAGTCACAGATAGCTTGGCTAAAAATAACAGATTTTAGCTAAAGATTTAAAATAAGAATGTTATGGACTATGCAGAGGTGTTGTACACTGCTAGTTGCGGTTATAATACTACATGTGATCTGAAGATGGTAGTCAAACTACCGAAACTGGTCACCGCTTCTGAAAATGCTAAATGCGACTGAGATAGTATACTGCGGCTCTAGCGAAAGAAGCCTGAACTACGAAACAAACATGGCTTACATGTTACTGTCGTGAACTTGTGACGAGCTGGTAAGTGTAACTCGGTTTTCGTGGGCCAAAGGACATAAAATGGGGACGACTGTATGGAGCGTAGCAATGTCTCCAGGTGATGTGTATTCTTCGTGTTAACTTTAGTGATTCGCCACGCTCCGAGGGGCCGGTAACAACTGCAGCACCGTACGATGTCGGAATCATGGAGGCAGCAATTTTGAACGAACGGCATATGCAACTGTAGCAGTTTAACATTTCCTACGGTGCGTTGTACGATCTCTTTCACGACACCTTAAAATTTCGTAAAGTTAGTAATCACTGTGTGTCTAAGAGCCTGTCAGAGAACCACAAGGGCCAGTGAATGATGTCAAGATTGGGTCTTCTAACGCGTTACTCCGCAGGAGGGCATGACTTTCTGAAAGGAATCTTCACTGATGGCGAGCCGTGGACGTACTGCTACACGTCAGAAACCGGGCATATCTATCATGGAATCGTGCTGGTTCCCCATTACGAAAAAAGTTCAAAGTGACTCAGTCTGCTAGGAAAGTGCTTGTGACAGTGTCCTGGGATATGAATGGTGTGTTACTGGTGGGCTTTGCTGAACACGGGATCACTGTGAATGCTGCCGCTTACATTAAAACTTCGGTTAAGTTGCGACGTGATCTAGTGAAAAACGCTACAACATTAATGCTGGAAATGAGCGTTTGGCGTCATTGGCCGGGAGGCCACTTGCGGGGCAGGTTTGGCCGCCTTGGTGCAGGTCTTGTTACATTCGACGCCACATTGGGCGACCTGCGCGCCGGATGGGGATGAAATGATGATGAAGACAACACAACACCCAGTTCCTTAGCGGAGAAAATCTCCGACCCTGCCGGGTATCGAGCGCGGGCCCGTAGGACGGCAGTGCGTCACGCTGACTACTCAGCTGTCGGGGTGGACAACATTAATGATAATGGTGTCAGATACCTTCATGACAATGCTCGCCGCGCGGGATTAGCCGAGCGGTCTGTGGCGCTGCAGTCATGGACTGTGCGGCTGGTCCCGGCGGAGATTTAAGTCCTCCCTTGGGCATGAGTGTGTGTGTTTGTCCTTAGGATAATTTAGATTAAGTAGTGTGTGAGCTTAGGGACTGATGACCTTCGAAGTTAAGTCCCATCAGATTTCACACACATTTGAACATTTTTGACAATGCTCGCCCTCGTGTTGCTTTTCCTGTTCGTGAGAAAAATCTCCAAATTTGGGTGGAAGATGCTCCAGCTTCCACCATACGGTCCGGACCTTGTACTACCAGTCTTCGTTCTTTTTGTTCTACGGTGAAATTCCTGGGGTTCAAATGGTTCAAATGGCTCTGAGCACTATGGGACTTAACTGCTGTGGTCATCAGTCCCCCAGAACTTAGAGCTACTTAAACCTAACTAACCTAAGGACATCCCACACATCCATGCCCGAGGCAGGATTCGAACCTGCGTCCGTAGCGGTCACGCGGTTCCAGACTGTAGCGCCTAGAACCGCACGGCCAGAAATTCCTGGGGAGCCAACGCATTGCACCGATGCGGAAGTGAAATCAGCAGTCCGCAGATGGCTATACTCCAACCAAACCGAGTTCTTACGAACAGGGCACACTGAAACTGGTCCCACGAACAGAGAAATGTGTTGAGAACCTTGGTGACTATGTACAGTACTGGCCATTAAAATTGCTACATCAAGAAGAAATGCAGATGATAAACGGGTATTCATTGGACAAATATATTATACTAGAACTGACATGTGATTACATTTTCAAGCAATTTGGGTGCATAGATCCTGAGAAATCAGTACCCAGAACAACCACCCCTGGCCGTAATAACGGCTTTGATACGCCTGGGCATTGAGTCAAACAGAGTTTGGATGGCGTGTACAGGTACAGCTGCCCATCCAGCTTCAACACGATACCAGAGTTCATCAAGAGTAGTGACTGGCGTATTGTGACGAGTCAGTTGTTCGGCCACCATTGACCAGACGTTTTCAATTGGTGAGAGATCTGGAGAATGTGCTGGCCAGGGCAGCAGTCGAACATTTTCTGTATCCAGAAAGGCCCGTACAGGACCTGAAACATGCGGTCGTGCATTATCCTGCTGAAATGTAGGGTTTCGCAGGGATCGATTGAAGAATAGAGCCACGGGTCGTAACAGATCTGAAATGTAACGTCCACTGTTCAGAGTGCCGTCAGTGTGAACAAGAGGTGACCGAGACGTGTAACCAACCAATGGCACCCCATACCATCACGCCGGGTGACACGCCAGTATGGCGATGACGAATACAAGCTTCCAATGTGCGTTCACCGCGATGTCGCCAAACACGGATGTCACCATCATGATGCTGTAAACAGAACCTGGATTCATTCGAAAAAATGACGTTCTGCCATTCGTGGACGCAGGTTCGTCGTTGAGTACACCATCGCAGGCGCTCCTGTCTGTGATGCAGCGTCAAGGGTAACCGCAGCAATGGTCTCCGAACTGATAGTCCATGCTGCTGCAAACGTTGTCGAACTGTTCGTGCAGATGGTTGTTGTCTTGCAAACGTCCCCATCTGTTAACTCAGGGATCGAGACGTGGCTGCACGATCCGTTACAGCCATGCGGATAAGATGCCTGTCATCTCGACTGCTAGTGAAACGAGGCCGTTGGGATCCACACGGCGTTCCGTATTACCCTCCTGAACCCACCGATTACATATTCTGCTAAGAGTCATTGTATCTCGACCAACGCGAGCAGTAATGTGGCGATACCATAAACCGCAATCGCGATAAGCTACAATCCGACCTTTATCAAAGTCGGAAACGTGATAGTATGTAATTCCCCTCCTTACACGAGGCATCACAACAACGTTTAACGAGGCAACGCCGGTCAACTACTGTTTGCGTATGAGAAATCGGTTGTAAACTTTCCTCATATCAGCACGTTGTAGGTGTCGCCACCGGTGCCAACCTTGTGTGAATGCTCTGAAAATCTAATCATTTGCATATCAGAGCAACTTCTTGCTGTCGGTTAAATTTCACGTCTGCAGCACGTCATCTTCGTTGTGTAGCAATTTTAATGGCCAGTATTGTATAAAAGTAGGAAAAGGTGTAAGTTTATTTGCAATTGTTTTAGAATGAAAACATTGCGAGATACTTTGCGATGTTCACTCGTACATTTTCTGTGACGGATGATGTTAGTGGTGGTAAATAAGTCAGGAGGAAGATACAAAAGGCGACCAATTTTGTGTAAATAATGCTTTTATTGGGCAGTAATGCGCTTTTCACATGATAAAGGTTGGAGGCGAGGCCGGTGTGCAAGGGTCAGCTAGACGCTGTAAATGTACTGCACGCCGTCTGCATCGGCGTCGCCGTCGGCGCCCGGCGCGCGCCTGCCGCCTGCCGCGGCTGCTGCGTACGGTGCTGCGGGCTCCCGCTCCCCCCGCAGGCGGCCGGCCGTGGCGGAGGCCCTGGCCGCGCCGGCCTCCGGCGGCAGCAGCATCAGCTCCAGGTGCAGCCCGGGGGGCCCGCTGCGCTTGCGCAGGTAGTTGAGGCAGCACGTGCGGAAGTAGTTGGTGCCGCACGCCTTGGAGCACTCGCGCCCGCAGAAGTCGCACGTCGCCGCGCACAGCGCCATCAGCGTCGCGCCTGAAACCGAAAGCCTCGTCCCTCACCGTTCGACACTCAACATCAGACGCGCCAGAGCTGCTAAGTCGTTGGCAAACGCCTCATTTTTTGCGCGGACTACTCCCAAATAATTTTCTCAAAAAGAATCGACTAAAGAAATCCATGATCCTTTGAGAGTGTCACCGTCCGATATCTGCATCTTCATCTACATTTATACTCCGCAAGCCACCCAACGGTGTGTGGTGGAGGGCACTTTACGTGCCACTGTCATTACCTCCCTTTCCCGTTCCAGTCGCGTATGGTTCGCGGGAAGAACGACTGCCGGAAAGCCTCCGTGCGCGCTCGAATCTCTCTAATTTTACATTGCAAGTAGGAGGAAGCAATGTAATCGATACTCCATCCAGAAACGCACCCTCTCGAAACCTGGACAACAAGCTACACCGCGATGCAGAGCGCCTCTCTTGCAGAGTCTGCCACTTGAGTTTGCAAACATCTCCGTAACGCTATCACGCTAACCAAATAACCCTGTGACGAAACGCGCCGCTCTTCTTTGGATCTTCTCTATCTCCTCTGTTAACCCGACCTGGTACGGATCCCACACTGATGAGCAATACTCAAGCATAGTTCGAATGAGTGTTTTGTAAGCCACCTCCTTTGTTGATGGACTACATTTTCTAAGGACTCTCCCAATGAATCTCAACCTGGCACCCGCCTTACCAACAATTAATTTTATATGATCATTCCACTTCTAATCGTTCCGCACACATACTCCCAGATATTTTGCAGAAGTAACCTGTCCCAGTGTTTGTTCCACTATCATATAATCATACAGTAAAGGATCCTTGTTTCTATGTATTCGCAATAGATTACATTTGTCTATGTTAAGGGTCAGTTGCCACTCCCTGCACCAAGTGCCCATCCGCTGCAGATCTTCCTGTATTTCGCTGCAATTTTCTAATGCTGCAACTTCTCTGTATAGTACAGCACCATCCGCGAAAAGCCGCATGGAACTTCCGACTCTATCTACAGGATATACAGGATGATTTCGAACAATGGAGTAAACTCTGGAAGATGATCCATGAGGAGATAAGTAACGGATAAAATATACACAAACTCATGGGATGACGATAAGCACAATACAGATGGCGGCAGAATCGCATACACAATGTATAAAAGAGGAGTGCATTGCCGAAGTTGTCATTTGTACGCAGGTGATTCACGTGTAAAGGTTTCCGACGTGATTGTGGCCACGCGATTGGCACTAACGGACTTTGAACAGGGAACGGTAGATGCACATTTCATGTCGGAAATCGTTCCAGAATTCACTATTCCGAGAGAGTGTGCCGAGAGTACCACATTCCAGTAATTACCTCTCACCACGGTCAAAGCAGTGGCCGACGGCTTTTGCTTAACGATCGAGAGCAGCGGCGATTGCGTAGAGTTGTCAGTGCTAACAGACAAGCAACACTGCGCGAAATAACTACAGAAATCAGAGTGGGACGTGCGACCAAAGTATGTGTTAGGCCAGCGCGGTGAAAGTTGGCGTTAATGAGCTAAGCGGCAGACGACCGACACTAGAGCCTTTGTTAACAGCACTATTTCACCTGCAGCGCCTTCCCGGGCTCGTGCCCATGTCGGTAGGACCCTAGACGACTGGAAACCCATCGTCTGGTCAGATGAGCCTCGATTTCAGTTGGTAAGAGCTGAACGTAGGGTTCGAGTGTGGCGCCGACCTCACGAAGCGATGGACCTATGTTATCAACAAGGCACTGTGGAAACTGGTGGTGGCCCCATAATGGTATGGGCTGTGTTTACATGTAGTAGATTGGATCCTCTGGGCCAAATGAACTGATCACTGATTGGAAGTGGTTATGGAGGGCCGTTTGGAGACCATCTGCAGCCATTTATCGTCTTCATCTTCCCAAACAACGATAGAATTTTTATGGATGGCAATGTGCCATGCCACCGGGTGAAAACTGTCTGCGTTTGGTTTTAAGATCGTTCTGGAAATTTGGGAGAATGATTGGCCACCAAGATTGCCCCATATTAATTTCATCAAACATTTATGGGACTTACTCGAGAATTCAGTTCATGGACAAAATCCTGCTCTGGCAATACTTCCGCAATTAATGATTGCTGTAGAGGCAACATGCTTTAACAATCCTGCCGGGGACTTGCTACGACTTGTCGAGTCCATGCCACATCGAATTACTGCACTACACCTAGGAAAAGGAGGTCCGAACGATACTGAGAGGTATCCCGTGACTTTTGTTACCTCAGTGTATTGTCATATTGATATGGTCTATAATTCTAAGACTGCCCTGCACGCTAGTCTACCCTGCTCTTTGCCCTTCATCTTGTTGTTATTGTGGTCTTCAGTCCTGAGACTGGTTTGATGCAGCTCTCCGTGCTACTCTATCCTGCAAGCTTCTTCATCTCGCAGTACTTACTGCAACCTACATCCTTCTGAATCTGCTTAGTGTATTCATATCTTGGCCTCCCTCTACGATTTTTCCCTGCACGCTGCCCTCCAATGCTAAATTTGTGATCCCTTGATGCCTCAGAACATGTCCTACCAACCGGTCCCTCCTAGTTGTCAAGTTGTGCCACAAACTCCTCTTCTGCCCAGTTCTATTCAACACTTCCTCATTAGTTATATGATCTATCCATCTAATCTTCAGCATTCTTCTGTAGCACCACATTTCGAAAGCTTCTATTCTCTTCTTGTCTAAACTATTTATCGTCCATGTTTCACTTCCATACATGGCTACACTCCATATAAATACTTTCAGAAATTACTTCCTGACACTTAAATCAATACTCGATGTTAACAAATTTCTCTTCTTCAGAAACGCTTTCCTTGCCACTGCCAGTCTACATTTTATATCCTCTCTACTTCGACCATCATCAGTTATTTTGCTCCCCAAATAGCAAAACTCCTTTACTTCTTTAAGTGTCTCATTTCCTAATCTAGTTCCCTCAGCATCACCCGACTTAATTCGATTACATTCCATTATCCTCGTTTTGCTTTTGTTGATGTTCATCTTATATCGTCCTTTCAAGACACTGTCCATTCCGTTCAACTGCTCTGTCAAGTCCTTTGCTGTCTCTGACAGAATTACAAGATAAGTCGTAAGGTCAGTATTGCCTCACGTGTTCCAACATTTCTGCGGAATCCAAACTGATCTTCCCCGAGGTCGGCTTCTACCAATTTTTCCATTCGTCTGTAAAGAATTCGCGTTAGTATTTTGCAGCTGTGACTTATTAAACTGATAGTTCGGTAATTTTCGCATCTGTCAACACCCGCTTTGTTTGGGATTGGAATTATTATACTCTTCTTGAAGTCTGAGGGTATTTCGCCTGTCTCATACATCTTGCTCACCAGATGGTAGAGTTTTGCCAGGACTGGCTTTCCCAAGGCCGTAAGTAGTTCTAATGGAATGTTGTCTACTCCCGGGGCCTTGTTTCGACTCAGGTCTTTCAGTGCTCTGTCAAACTCTTCACACAGTATCGTATATCCCATTTCATCTTCATCTACATCGTCTTCCATTTCCATAATATTGTCCTCAAGTACATCGCCCTTGTGTAGACAATCTATATACTCCTTCCACCTTTCTGCTTTCCCTTCTTTGCTTAGAACTGGGTTTCCATATGAGCTCTTGATATTCATACAAGTGGTTCTCTTTTCTCCAAAGGTATCTTTAATTTTCCTGTTGGCAGTATCTACCTTACTCATAGTGGGATAATCCTCTACATCCTTACATTTGTCGTCTAACCATCCCTGCTTAGCCATTTTGCACTTTCTGTCGATCTCATTTTTGAGACGTTTGTATTTCTTTTTGCCTGCTTCATTTATTGCATTTTTATATTATCTCCTTTCATCAATTAAATTCAATATTTCTTCTGTTACCCAAGGAATTCTACTAGCCCTCGTCTTTTTACCTACTTGATCGTCTTCTACCTTCACTACTTCATCCGTCAGAGCTACCCATTCTTCTTCCACTGTATTTCTTTCCCCCATTCCTGTCAACTGTTCCCTTATGCTCTCCCTGAAACTCTGTATAACCTCTGGTTTAGTCAGTTTATCCAGGTCCCACCTCCTTAAATTCTCACCTTTTTGCAGTTTCTTCAGTTTTGATCTACAGTTCATAACCAATAGATTGTGGTCAGAATCCACATCTGCCCCTGGAAATGTTTAGAATTTAAAACCTGGTTCTTAAATCTCTGTCTTACCGTTATATAAACTATCTGATACCTTCTAGTAGAAGAAAGATTAAGGAAAGGCAAACCTACGTTTCTAGCATTTGTAGACTTAGAGAAAGCTTTTGACAATGTTGACTGGAATACTCTCTTTCAAATTCTAAAGGTGGCAGGGGTAAAATACAGGGAGCGAAAGGCTATTTACAATTTGTACAGAAACCAGATGGCAGTTATAAGAGTCGAGGGACATGAAAGAGAAGCAGTGGTTGGGAAGGGAGTAAGACAGGGTTGTAGCCTCTCCCCGATGTTGTTCAATCTGTATATTGAGCAAGCAGTAAAGGAAACAAAAGAAAAATTCGGAGTAGGTATTAAAATTCATGGAGAAGAAATAAAGACTTTGAGGTTCGCCGATGTCATTGTAATTCTGTCAGAGACAGCAAAGGACTTGGAAGAGCAGCTGAATGGAATGGACAGTGTCTTGAAAGAAGGATGTAAGATGAACATCAACAAAAGCAAAACAAGGATAATGGAATGTAGTCTAATTAAGTCGGGTGATGCTGAGGGAATTAGATTAGGAAATGAGACACTTAAAGTAGTAAAGGGGTTTTGCTATTTGGGGAGCAAAATAACTGATGTTGGTCGAAGTAGAGAGGATATAAAATGTAGACTGGCAATGGCAAGGAAAGCGTTTCTGAAGAAGAGAAATTTGTTAACATCGAGTATTGATTTAAGTGTCAGGAAGTAATTTCTGAAAGTATTTGTATGGAGTGTAGCCATGTATGGAAGTGAAACATGGACGATAAATAGTTTGGACAAGAAGAGAATAGAAGCTTTCGAAATGTGGTGCTACAGAAGAATGCTGAAGATTAGATGGGTAGATCACATAACTAATGAGGAAGTATTGAATAGGATTGGGGAGAAGAGAAGTTTGTGGCACAACTTGACCAGAAGAAGGGATCGGTTGGTAGGACATGTTCTGAGGGATCAAGGGATCACCAATTTACTATTGGAGGGCAGCGTGGAGGGTAAAAATCGTAGAGGGAGACCAAGAGATGAATACACTAAGCAGATTCAGAAGGATGTAGGCTGCAGTAGGTACTGGGAGATGAAGAAGCTTGCACAGGATGGAGTAGCATGGAGAGCTGCATCAAACCAGTCTCAGGACTGAACAACCACAACAACAACATCCTTCTAGTATCTCCAGGATTCTTCCATGTATACAGTCTTCTTTTATGATTCTTGAACCAAGTGTTAGCTATGATTAAGTTATGCTCTGTGCAAAATTCTACCAGACGGCTTCCTCTTTCATTCTCACCCTCAGTCCATATTCACCTACTATGTTTCCTTCTCTCCCTTTTCCTAATCTCGAATTCCAGTCACCCATGACTATTAAATTTTCGTCTCCCTTCACTACCTGAATAATAATCTTGTTAGCTCCACGTAATATTTATATTTGATATTATTAATTTTTGTATTTTTATGTATTTATCCCATTTAGATTGCCGCTGGTTGCCCATAATAAATATACTACAGTAGGTCTTATAAAACGCTGATCAACCTGAACACTATTACCAATGCTCTCTGCAAGACATTCATTAATCGGTACGCTCGCAGAGTACTTTCTGCCAGCAGATGAAAATTTGAGCCGGCAAATGCCGGGATGGCTCCTTTCAAAGAGCACGGCCGGTTTCCTTCCTCATCCTGACACAATCCGAGCTTGTGATCCATTTATAATGTCCTAGAGGTCTTTTTTATTTCGTTTTCACGTGAGTCTACTGTTTATCGGTCGGCGAAGCGCGTTGTGAAGTGATTGCTGGAGTAGGGGGCTAAGAAGGTTGAAGTTTTCTGTACCAAACACAGTGGCTATTGAGACCGTGCACTGCTGGTAAAGAGTAGAATAGCAGCAAGAGCAGCGATGCATTGCGGGAATATCGGCGACGCCGAAACAGCTGCGAAGAGGCCCCCATGTCTATAAAGAATATGACCAAGAAATTTCAAGAAACACGTGTGTAAGGCGCTGCAGCAAGGAGAGGGAGGCGGCCCATTCCCCTGGCGACTGTTGATGAAGTTGCTGTAGCTATAGCCAACTGTGCGGCACATGCCTCAAATTCTGCACCCAGTGATCGAGCTGTGTAACGGTAATCGCCTCTCCCCTGGTCAATAGTTCAAAAGAGTTTGCTGTGCGGTTTACACTGGTATCCCTACAAGATTCAGAAAGTACACCAAGTGAAACCCTAAAGTACACTACAACAAATGCGACTTTGCCCTTTGATTTTTACCACATATAGTTTTGGATGATGCACATTTTACTCTACACGTTGCCATGAATGCACAGTACTATTACATATGGTGTTCTACTTCGCCACATGTCATGCAGGAGCATCCACCGCCCTCGGCTTCTGTGACTGCATGGTGTGGTCTCACAAGCTCCTACATTCTCGGCCTGTTTTTCTTCGAGAAGATGATACCTCGTGGGCGTGTTGGATGTACAGTGACATCTGTACGTTATATGGACCTTGTGCAGCACGTGATTCTAGCGTTTCAAGAACGCTACTGTGTCCACGCCACTATTTCCATGTAAGATGGGGAGACACCACATGTCGCTGCCAGCTGAAAGACTTGCTTCGAGAAACCTTTGGTGACGACGGCATCATCTCTAGGCAATTTCGAGACGTGTGGTTTTCTAGATTCCTCAATCTAAATCGATGTGACTTTTATTTGTGAGTATATCTGAATGTACCCAGAATGTGTCCAGACTCCTCCTAATCTGAAGAATAGCATAGGACGACATGTCGCTCTGATTACACCGGATATGCTGCGAACAACTGTCGACTATGCTGTGTTATGGATGTAGCATATTGCTGAGTCGGGAGACCATATTGAACACCTAATAAACGAGCCAGAACCACCGTTATCACATGTTGATCGATCCTGACCTATTCCTGCACCCATACCATATTCTGACTGCTTACCGCATCATACACTCCTGGAAATGGAAAAAAGAACACATTGACACCGGTGTGTCAGACCCACCATACTTGCTCCGGACACTGCGAGAGGGCTGTACAAGCAATGATCACACGCACGGCACAGCGGACACACCAGGAACCGCGGTGTTGGCCGTCGAATGGCGCTAGCTGTGCAGCATTTGTGCACCGCCGCCGTCAGTGTCAGCCAGTTTGCCATGGCATACGGAGCTCCATCGCAGTCTTTAACACTGGTAGCATGCTGCGACAGCGTGGACGTGAACCGTATGTGCAGTTCACGGACTTTGAGCGAGGGCGTATAGTGGGCATGCGGGCGGCCGGGTGGACGTACCGCCGAATTGCTCAACACGTGGGGCGTGAGGTCTCCACAGTACATCGATGTTGTCGCCAGTGGTCGGCGGAAGGTGCACGTGCCCATCGTCCTGGGACCGGACCGCAGCGACGCACGGATGCACGCCAAGACCGTAGGATCCTACGCAGTGCCGTAGGGGACCGCACCGCCACTTCCCAGCAAATTAGGGATACTGTTGCTCCTGGGGTATCGGCGAGGACCATTCGCAACCGTCTCCATGAAGCTGGGCTACGGTCCCGCACACCGTTAGGCCGTCTTCCGCTCACGCCCCAACATCGTGCAGCCCGCCTCCAGTGGTGTCGCGACAGGCGTGAATGGAGGGACGAATGGAGACGTGTCGTCTTCAGCGATGAGAGTCGCTTCTGCCTTGGTGCCAATGATGGTCGTATGCGTGTTTGGCGCCGTGCGGGTGAGCGCCACAATCAGGACTGCATACGACCGAGGCACACAGGGCCAACACCCGGCATCACGGTGTGGGGAGCGATCTCCTACACTGGCCGTACACCACTGGTGATCGTCGATGGGACACTGAATAGTGCACGGTACATCCAAACCGTCATCGAACCCATCGTTCTACCATTCCTAGACCGGCAAGGGAACTTGCTGTTCCAACAGGACAATGCACGTGCGCATGTATCCCGTGCCACCGAACGTGCTCTAGAAGGTGTAAGTCAACTACCCTGGCCAGCAAGATCTCCGGATCTGTCCCCCATTGAGCATGTTTGGGACTGGATGAAGCGTCGTCTCACGCGGTCTGCACGTCCAGCACGAACGCTGGTCCAACTGAGGCGCCAGGTGGAAATGGCATGGCAAGCCGTTCCACAGGACTACATCCAGCATCTCTACGATCGTCTCCATGGGCGAATAGCAGCCTGCATTGCTGCGAAAGGTGGATATACACTGTACTAGTGCCGACATTGTGCATGCTCTGTTGCCTGTGTCTATGTGCCTGTGGTTCTGTCAGTGTGATCATGTGATGTATCTGACCCCAGGAATGTGTCAATAAAGTTTCCCCTTCCTGGGACAATGAATTCACGGTGTTCTTATTTCAATTTCCAGGGGTGTATTTTCACCTGGTGCGAGAAAGTGGGACTATTATTTTTTTTCAGCATACTCCGCGAGCGTACGGATTGATGAATATAACTACGATGTTTCAGCGTCCTGTGCTTTACATAGCCTGTACTACAGCTCTCGGAACGCTGTCAGTCTAATGACCCTTGGTATCTTAATAAAAGAATCGTTAACAGTGGATTTTGAATCGGAGTACAAGATAATACGTCCCTGAAAAAGTATTGTCAACGAAAATCTTTGAAGAAACATTGTTTACCTGCCAACAGAAGAGTGACGATTGAGTAACGGGTCATCCTGGTGACGATTAAGTTCTCTCAGCTAGTTCCTTCGTTGCTTCTATTCGCTGCAGTTCCGTCCCTGTGAACAGACAACCATCAGAGATTCGCATGAGTTATGACAATCGCGGTCTCCTTATCCGTCATATTTGGATCCTGGTTATACAAGGTGAAAAATTTGTTTATTTGTCTTGAAAACAATAGATATCGTGAGAAACAGGGGCACAATACACATTTCATTTATAAGCACCACGATATGCGAAATATACAAACTACAAAGTTACAAAAGTATTTCAGTATTTTTTGACTGATTCAGGCGAACTACCTGAATGTTGTTTTATGATTGTCGAATATTAAGGGAAACTGCAGGCAACCGCAGCTTTGATTGTGGGTCTATTACAAATAAATAAGATAAATTTTTTTTATTCTGCTATACCATAAAAGTTCAACTACGTAGTTCCAAACTTTGTTAATTAGGTTCAATAGTTTACACAAAAATATCTAGTTAACTGTAGAACACTAGGTGGATAACTAAATATATTTTTAGATATGACCATAATAAATAGGAACCAGACCCTGAACACCAACGTATCCAGGGAGTCAACAACATAGGCGCTGTCTCGGTACGTCTTCCACATACTCCAGCTCACATAAACAACCTACTTTCCGAACTTACTTAGGAAGAACAATAAATTTCCACAAAACATTACGAACTATGAAACAAGCACTAAAATCATCAAACACGCTATACATAGCAGTGGTTATTACGAACGTTACACAAATGCACTTTTACAATAAAAATAATATGAAGCGACAGTAAGCAAGCTCACAATGCCATCTGTCCAGAGGATCATGCAAAAGCGTAAGTATGTAACGCACCGTACTTAGATATCGTACACGAAGTTGACTGTCTCGGACAAATCAGCGATAGCTAGAGGTATCGGTGAAACAGAGCACAGTGTTACAAAAGATAACGACCATCAAGTGTTACATAAATTACGGAGTAACTGAAAATGGACATCTTGAGGTTGTGCAAACATTCATTCATTGCCAAATAACTGGAAACTTAAAACCTGAATTAAATGAGGGATTTAAAGAATTCACAGTAGTTTTTTAACTTACTACTGTTGCACTAAAAAACCATAATGATCAATAGTATGCATGAATCACCGTAATTTATGGTTGTCATTGCTAACAGCCAACCTGTAACTATACGAATCTCTTCAATGGCGCTACAATGTTCTGCGGCAGAAAATACTTGTCCTGTTTGGTATAATTCAACACATGCCTAGCAGGTGGACATAGCTCTCAATGACACCTGCAGAATCACTACAGGCTCTTGAAATCTACCCCAGTCAAATGGCTCTGCCTCCTCTTGTTCGAAGAGAAAACCACTGCCGGAAAAGCTAGGTTGCAACTATCGAAGGCTACAGCCTACCATCCCTCTGGCTGACAAAGGGTTTCGGAAACTACCTCCTGGCTATGACGAGAAATGAACGAACTGGAAGTTCCTAAATAGACTGAGATCTGGTGGTGGCGAAGTTTAATTTGGCAAGATGGGGCTAACAATGATGAAGATTACATTCAGTGTGACTCTGGAGAAGACCAGATTGTTCATCATATCCTACAATGTCTACTGTGTCTATGGTCCTGCACATAACATGAATTCCATCAAGGAGCAGAAAATGCACTGGAGTTTCGAGAAAAAGTAATATACTCATAACTGTGTATAATATATATATTTATGTATGTTTCTGATACGAGAACAGTGATAATATTTGCTAATCTAAAATATACTATTTTATATTTATTCATTGAAATTTTCTGACAGATTAAAAATGGATGCCGGACCGAGACTCGAACTCGGGGATTTTGCTTTTCGTGGGCAAGTGCTCTACCGACTTTTTTTTAATTAAACATTTATTTAAGGAACAATTTACACATTCCAAATACATACTAACTACATGTACTAACCATGCGCACATGTTATACATGAAATGATTTAAACAAAAACAGTTTGATTATTGCAATTGTGCTGATGTTAAAGAAATACAACAGAAAATTATGTTACTGCCTAAATTACCAGAAAGAATTGAAGTGAACATCAAGAAAAGTTTTTTAAAGATATTCAAACTTCTTAAAAAATGAATAACTAAAAAATTGCTCTTTGAATTACATGTGGTCCAATCTTTGCAGAAGCATAAATAGTTCTTTATGAAGGATATCAGCAAGTGGTGGTGGTTATTGGGATGTTTATGGGGGACTAAACAGTGAAGGTCATCAGTCCCCCATATCAGCAAGTTTTTGGGATAATTTTTAATATATTAATGTACGCAAGGAAATAGTCTCTGTGAGAGACAGGTTAAGAGAAGAAATTGGTCTTTAACCGTCTCAGCTCGGTCAGACCAGCTATGAGCATTTCACACAATTGCATGGAAGTCACTAAAACGTATACAGAATATGGAAGATTTATGCCCATCGCACACAAAAACAATTTAATAATCATATTAGACAATCTCTTAAATACTTGAGAATGGCGGAAAAGAGATGTTATAAAGTTGACTAGCCTTCCAACTACACTTTCTGGACATTAATGGAATGTTAATTGTCTGAAGTGATCAGACCTATATAATATACCTTTCACTGGAAAACTGACTTACACATCACACTGATTAAAATGAACAAGGCAATTTGCCAGCCATTGAATACTACATTATATCAGATACAATCTTACGGTTTTAACCAATCGGTAAACACATTTCCATAAAAACGGTCAATTTTAATATTATACTACAAACCAATAATGCAGATTTAACGTTTTGTGTTTTGACACTATTAGATACACAATCTGACTGTCACATAAGTTTTGTACATTAGCTTATAAGCCAAGCGGGGTAGCCACGCGGTCTAGGGCGTGTCTTGTCACGGTCTGCGCGGCTCCCCCCGTCGGAGATTGAGTCTTCCCTTGGGCATGGGCGTGTGTATGTTGTCACCGCGCGGAGTGGCCTCGCTGTTTGAAGCGCCATGTCACGGAATGCGGGGTCCCTGCCGCCGGAGGTTCGACTCCTCCCTTGGGCATGGGTGTGTGTGTCGTCCTTGGCGTAAGTTAGCTTAAGTAGTGTGCAAGTCTAAGCAGTTTGGAATTCACACACGTTTGAGCATTTTGTGTGTGTTGTCCGTAGCGTAAGTTAGTTCCATTAGCTTATAAAATTTCAGAAATAACTTTCTGAAGTAGAAAAAGCACACACCAAAAATTGCAGTAAAAATTTAAACAATATCCTTAAGGTAACTATAATACATCACTGTCAACACAGTCTTCTTTTTTATGTTAACGAATGCCCATTGTTTCAAATATAATTTTTAACATGTTACCAAACTTTTTCTGGTGATTCGAATACCTTCTAATTTTGTGGCATTGACACAGCATGTGTATATTGAACTCTGTACGGCTGTCGGATCCCAGTTTGTTAATGACGTAATTAACAAAATTTCCCAGCAACCAGCAGACAGCGTTATTTTTTGCCTCTGGGAAATGGCGTGCTTCAGGCCTGTGTATCAATGACAGCGATATTCTCTCAGGAGATGTCCTTGTAATCAGAGCTATTTGCTCTCGGATCCACTTCCAACTATTAATGTGGCAGCTGCAAGTGTATCTATGAATTATTGTGTCAACTAGATGGCATTGTTGACACAAATTTGTTTCACAGAGTCCGATTGGGTACAGTCTTTCATTGGTGCTAAATATGTTGTTGACCGATGGCCTTTGTAGTCTGGTCCCTTCAACCCCCCCCCCCCCCCCCTATGTTGTTAAGTGTCTTGTACCATGAAGTTTTTATATTAGACGTGTGCACATTAGAACTAATATTTTTCCAAATCTCAGTCCAATCGATGGCCGTGCGGGGTACTCGCGCGTTCTTGGACGTCTTGTCACGGTCCATGCGGCTCGCCCATCGGGGGTTCGAGTCCTCCCTCGTGCATATGTGTGTGTGTGTGTGTGTGTGTGTGTGTGTGTGTGGTCCATAGCGTAAGTTAGTTTAAGTTAGATTAAGTAGTGTGTAGGCTTAGGGGCCGATGACCTTAGCAGTTTGGTCCCATAAGCCCTTACCACAAATTTCCAATCAATGTTTGGAAACTGTCGTTCTATTTTGTTCCTTCCTTCCCTTTTCTTTCGTTCCCGCATTATGGCTCTTGATGTTAAGTGTCGCGACTATCTGATTTCAGCACTTACATAACTGAACTCAACGTAGAAGCTTTATGCGTTATATCAGTTAATCCTAGTCCACCATTTTTAGGATCTAAAGTGGGTACTTTAGTAGGTACTCTGAACGCTTCACCTATCCACAAAAAGTTTGTGATTTTGGATGTTATTCTCCTCGCTATCATACTCGGTATTGGAAACAGCTGGGCAGTATAATAACCTCCAGGCTGTGTTGGTTTCGGTTACACAGATTCAGGCTGCAGTGGATGGTCATAACGATCCACGAGGCTGCCGATCGGTGCTCACCGGTGGCCAGCCCAGTTACTGCTCGCATTGAGGCTGACTCCTTATCTGTGGTCGAGTGTGAGGTCGCCTCGAGGCGTGGCAGGCGGAGAAAGACTTTCCAGGGGGCCGAAAGTAAGGCCTTCCCAGTTAGTCTGACAAACAGGTTTCAGATGCCATCTGTGGGTGACACTATCCCTCAGCCAGATGTAACGCTTGTCCTGTTTCAAAGGAAAACTCTCAGCCTGCAAGATCCGGACAATCACAGACGGTTATTGGTAGTTGTGAGCTCCAATGTTCGGCGCGTTATGCGGCCCCTTAGAGACAAGGCTGCTAAGGACGGGAAGAAAGCAAGTGTACACTCCGTGTGCATACCGGGTGGAGTCATTCCACAATGGAACGGGTACTTCCGTATGCCATGAAGAGCACAGGGTACAGCCAACTGCAGAGCACTAACAGTGATGTGTGTCGCTTTGGATCGGAAGAGATTCTCTCTGGTTTCGGGAGGGTATAAGAAGTGGTAAAGGCTACCAGTCTCGCTTGCGAGATGCAAGCGGAGTTCATCATTTGCAGCATAGTCGACACGACCGATTGCAGACCTCTGGTACAGAGCCGAATTGAGGATCTGAATTAGAGGCTCAAACGGTTCAGCGACAGTGTAGCCTGCAGACTCCTCTACTTGCGAAGCAGGGTGGTGGGTTTCCGGGTTCCGCTAAATAGGTCAGAGGTCCATCACACGCAAGAGGCGGCTACACGATTAGCAGGGGTATATATAGTGGACTTGGCGGTTTTTTAGGCTAGAGGGTCTCCGGAAAACACAGAAAGGGCTTCAGTCTCAAAGGGTGCAGGACGAACGCAGCAAAAACGTAGATCTAGGAACTATCGGTATAGCAATTCTAAATTTTCGTAGCTATGCTGCGAAATTACCAGAGCTCTACGCGCTAATAAAAGCACTGTTGCTCAGATCGTTATAGGCACTGAAAACTGGCTAAAGCCGGAGATAACTTCAGGCGAAATTCTTGCGAAAGACCCAATGGTGTTCAGAAAGGATAGGCCAAAAACAGTTAGCGGTGGCATGTTTGTTTCTGTTAGAAGTAGTTTATCTTGCAGCGAAATTAAAGTAGATACTTCAATGGAAGATGTTTGGAATAGTTTCCACAGTGAAACCTTATCTCCTAGCGTGGCAGAAAATCTAAAGAGATTCTTGTCGTATACACTACTGGCCATTAAAATTGCTACACCAAGAAGAAATGCAGATGATAAACGGGTATTCATTGGACAAATACATAATACCAGAACTAACATGTGATTACATTTTCACCCAATTTGGATGCATAAATCCTGAGAAATCAGTACCCTGAACAACCACCTCTGGCCGTAATTACGGTCTTGATACGCCTGGGCATTGAGTCAAACAGAGCTTGGATGGTGTGTACAGGTACAGTTGCCCATACAGCTTCAACACGACACCACAGTTCATCAAGAGTAGTGACTGGCGTATTGTGACGAGCCAGTTACTCGGCCACCATTGACCAGACGTTTTCAATTGGTGAGAGATTTGGAGAATGTGCTGGCCAAGGCAGCAATCGAACATTCCAGAAAGGCCCGTCAGGACCTGCAACATGCGGTCGTGCATTATCGTCATGAAACGTAGGGTTTAACAGGGATCGAATGAAGGGTAGAGCCACTGGTCATAACACATCTGAAATATAACGTCCACTGTTCAAAGTGCCGTCAATACGAACAAGAGGTGACCGAGACGTGTAACCAATGGCACCCCATACCATCACGCCGGGTGACACGCCAGTATGGCGATGACGAATACAAGCTTCCAATGTGCGTTCACTGTGATGTCGCCAAACATGGATGCGACCATCATGATGCTGTAAACAGAACATGGTTTCATCCGAAAAAATGACGTTTTGCCATTCGTGGACGCAGGTTCGTCGTTGAGTACACCATCGCAGGCGCTCCTGTCTGTGATGCAGCGTCAAGGGCAACCGCAGCCATGGTCTCCGAGTGATAGTCCATGCTGCTGCAAGCGTCGTCGAACTGTTCGTGCAGATGGTTGTTGTCTTGCAAACGTCCCCATCTGTTGACTCAGGGATCGAGACGTGGCTGCACGATCCGTTACAGCCATGCGGATAAGATGCCTGTCATCTCGACTGCTAGTGATACGAGGCCGTTGGGATCCAGCACGGCGTTCCGTATTACCCTCCTGAACCCACCGATTCGATATTCTGCTAACAGTCATTGGATCTCGACCAACGCGAGCAGCAATGTCGCGATACGATAAACCACAATCGCGATAGGCTACAATCCGACCTATATCAAAGTCGGAAACATGATGGTATGCATTTCCCCTCCTTACACGAGGCATCACAACAACATTTCACCAGGCAACGCCGGTCAACTCCTGTTTGTGTATGAGAAATCGGTTGTAAACTTTCCTCATGTCAGCACGTTGTAGGTGTCGCCACCGGCGCCAACCTTGTGTGAATGCTCTGAAAAGCCAATCATTTGCTTATCACAGCATCTTCTTCCTGTCGGTTAAATTTCGCGTCTGTAGCACGTCATCTTTGTGGTGTAGCAATTGTAATGGCCAGTAGTACATAAAGTAGGACCTATGCTAGCGGCAAGACATAATGCCTCCTCTGTGCGACAGGATTGGAAATACTATCGATGATAGTGCTGCTAAAGCAGAGTTACGAAACACAGCCTTTAGAAATTCCTTCACGAACGAATGCGAAGTAAGTATTCCAGAATTCGAATCAAGAATAGCTCCTAACATGAGTAACTTAGAAGTGGATATTCTCGGAGAAGTGAAGCAACTTAAATCACTTAAAAAAAGCAAGTTTTCCGGATCAGACTATATAAAAATCAGGTTCCTTTCAGAGTATACTGATGCAATAGTTCCTTAATTAACAACCATATATGACCACTTGCTCGACGAAAGATTCGTACCCAAAGACTGGAAGCTGCACTCGTCACATCAATATTTAAAAATGGCAGCAGGAGTAATCTATATAAACGATTTAGGAGACAATGTGAGCAGCCGTCTTACGTCGTTTGCAGATGACGCTGTCGTTTGTCGCCTAGTAAAGTCACCAGAAGATCAAAACAAATTGCACACGATTTAGAGAAGGTATTTCTACAGTGCGAAAATTGGCATTTGACCATAAATAATGAAAAGTGTGTGGTCATCAATATGAGTGTTGAAAGGAATCCGGTAAACCTCGGTTAGACGATAAATCAGTCATATCTAAAGGCCTTAAACTCAACTGGGAACTACAATTATGAACAACTTGAATTGAAAAGAACACATAGCAAATGTTTTGGGGAAGGCGAGCCAAAGACTGCGCTTTATTGGCAAACACTTAGAAGATGCAACAGATCTATTAAAGAGGATGCCTACACTACGCTTGTCCGTCCTCTTTTGGAGTACTGCTGCGTGATGTGGGATCCTTACCAGATGGGATTAACAGAGTACATCGAGGAAGGTCAAGGATGGGCAGCACGTTTTGTATTATCGAGAAATAGGGAGAGAGTACCACGGATGTGAAATGGGATTTGGGGTGGACAACAACCCCCCCCCCCCCCCACCCAATCGCACTCCACATAATTTGTGTATTTTGGACTCCTCTATGTACACGATGCTGCACACGTGCGTTTCTCGATAAGGTGGGATCTTCTCACGAAATTTCAATCACCAGCTTTCTCCTCCGAATGCGAAAATATGTTGAATGCCGAGCTACATAGGGAGAAGCGATCATCATAATAAAATAAGGGAAATGAAAACTTGCACGGAAAGATATAGGTGTTAGTCTTCTCCGCGATCTGTTCGAGAGTGCCGTAGAGACTTATTGTGCAAGTAGTTCGATGAACCGTTTGCCGAGCACTTAAGTCTGATTTGCAGAGTATCCTTGTAGATGTAGAAGAAAGCCAATGATTAAGCTCTTTTGGACGTCAGATGAATTGCTCCGTTTCCGCATCGCGACAACGACTACACTACTTTCCTCGTGCCCCCGATACACTTCATGTACCCTTCACTGTTAGTGCTTCCACCTGCCATCTGCTAGAGGTTATTGCACGCTGACGTCGAACATAGGCGGTGGTCACAATAATGTGAATGGACTGTGTATATAGCACGGAAAATACCGCAGAATCCAAATAAGCATTTTGGCCACAGCCTACCTAGGGCATCCCAACATTTATTCTCACTTAATGGGAAGTGTTAGGTATGCACAGTTTCAGAATTTTACCATCGACCGGATTAGCGGCAAGAGATCTTCAGTTCATCGCTGGTATATGCGCAAATTCGTGCGTACTGTATTCAAGTTTATTATAAATAATTAGAAGTCCCGTTAAAAAGTAAAGTGCGTTTTATCACAAACTTAAAATGTTTAGACTATTGATGAGAGCAAAATTTTGCGGTGCTCTTCACACAGTACAATCCCATGACACACAGACTGGGAAAGCCTACGATAATCTTACAGTGGTGGAAGCCAGAAATCAGACACTGCGACATATATCAGTAAGGAACAAGAGTACCGGTGCACCTTAATTGGTTAAACATTAAAAGTCCGGAAAAACTTAACAGATGCATTAAAACATCAGAGACACCCATGCTGTTTGTACGTACTTCAAATGGTTCAAATGGCTCTGAGCACTATGGGACTTAACATCTGAGGTCATCAGTCTCCTAGAACTTAGAACTACTTAAACCTAACTAACCAAAGGACATCACACACATCCACGCCGGAGGCAGGATTCGAACCTGCGACCGTAGCGGTCGCGCGGTTCCAGACTGAAGAGCCTAGAACCGCTCGGCCACATCGGCCGGCTGTACGTACTTCACTTAAAATTAATCAAAGGAATGTGAAACTGGATCACGAAACACAATTAACAAGTAAGTGAGCTAGATTATCATTAAACATAATTGTAGCGAATTGCGGTCAGGCTTTGGGGTATTTGTGGATGTCAAACTGTTTTGCCTAGGGGCCTACGTCATTTGCTGCGAGCGCACATCAACAAACGACATTTAGCGAGTTGTTGTAACAGTGTAAAATAAACAATCTCTGTTGACAATATTATAGGGAAAGGTTATGACAGTACTCAGTAATCCGGAGTAGAACAGAATATGAAAATGAAACTCTTACACCGATTTGTAATGGCACGTATTCGTTTAAGTAAAATAGAATTATTTCGAACATTTTCTTCAAACGTTCGAAAAAACGTACAATTTTGTCAGTGATCTGTTGTTGCTAGTACTATAACCATAAAGTTGTATTATTTTCAATTCGCAACTACCAAAGGTTAATGTTTCCTCTTAAAATAGGAAACGTGGTGTCGGGCATCTGAATGTGGGTGCTCGTAGCATGTGAAACATGAGCTATGTTGGAAAATGCTTCTACTAGGAGAAAGAAGACGGATGGGAAAGGAAGACCCGCGACCAATCGTATCTTAAGTGAATGCCAACATCGGAACCGTCGGCCACTGCGCCCCCAGCAAGGCCAACTCCAAATACGTCAGCAGGTGAGCTGCCTCGCGCCTTTTGATCTCGGCGCCGCGGTCAAACTTTGATTACCAGGCAGCTGTCTGGCCCTAATCAAAGGATCCGCCGGCACTTCTTAATTCACTTGAGCGGTGGCGGCCCGAGAGAGCTGCCGCGGCAGATTTCGCCCACTCTTCCACCTTCCCTTGGAGGGACACCTACTGCATCACAATTAGCGGCCGCCTTATAGGTCGTTACGAAGAGCGTGACCCACATGCCGATACTGTATAAACTTGCAGCACCGGTGTAGCGTCAAACCCGAGTTATGACGACGGAAAATTGTCGTCGATAAGATGACCCGCCCGGATAGCGGCACGCATTAGCACGCCGCTCCCGGGATCGGGGTCCCGGATTGAATCCGCCCGGTGGATTAACCCACGCAATACCAATGGGAAGGGGTTTACCTAATGTTCACATTTCGAAACATACTGCGATTTAGCCAGTTGCTTTATATCTCAAAATTCTGAAAAAAATATTTAGTTTTTAATGAATTCCGCTACCAGGTTCCGTAATCGTTTTAAATTTAAGTCTAAGTAGTAGATGTCACTTTCCACAGTGAATGTAGTATTCAATATTTTCAGGTTTATAACCTTACTTACACATCAGTATCTCTTTAAAAAGGGTGTTGCGAGTAAAAGTCAACAACAAATAACGAAATTTTTATTAAATTTTTTTTGTGGTGATCATAATGTACCTCCAGGTTGGTAGTACACGTTATTGAAAATGCATGGATATTGCTAAGAGTGTCCTAGAAGATATTTTCAGGTTCTGGGCCCTAGTTACACATCATTACTGCTTTAAAAAGTGTGTTATTAATATAAGTCAACAAAAGTTAACAAATTTTGTATTTTTAACCCTTTTTAGTGTTGGCATAAAGTACTCCTCCCCATCTCCTTAATAATGCACGTTATGGAAAATGCGTTGGTATTGCTAGGGTTAACGACGAGGCCCGGCGTGCCGCCCAGCCTGTCTGTGGCTTTTATGCGGTTTTCCACATATGGATAGGTGAATACTGAGCTCGTACCCACAACTTGCTTCAGTTACTCGATTCGCAAACGTTCTCACACTTTCATATGGATAACAGTGTACTAAAACATGTGGGATACACAAATTCCATCCTGGCGAGAACGGAATCTGCTTACTGTATTCATTCCTTGGTCTCCATGTACAATTTTTATCCTCCACACTTCCTTCCATTACCAAAATGACGATTACTTAATGACTTCGGGTACATACTGTCAACCGGTCCCTTCCTTTTTTCCATAATTTAAGTCAGTACCTCTTCATTTGTCATCAGATCTATCTCATAATTTTCAACATTACTCTGTTGCACCACATTTCAAAAGCTTCTGTTCTCTTCTTGCCTGAATTTATCGTCCAAGTTTTATTTCAGTACAAGACTACACTCCAGACTAATACCTCCAGAAAAGACTTCCTCAAACTTAAATCAAATTTTACATTCCGTGTTAACAATTATTTCTCTTTCAAAAACGCTTTTCTTGCTGTCACCAGTCTGCAGTTCATATCCTCTCTACTTCGGCCATCGTCAATTATTTTGCTGCTCAAATTGCAAAAGTCATCTACTACTTTTAGTATCTCACTTCATAATCTAATTCCCTCAGCATCGCCTGATGTCAGTCGACCATTTTCCATTACCCTTTTTTCACTTTTGTTGATATTCACCTTATAGCCTCTTTTCCGTTCAACTGCTCTTGCAAGTCCATTTCCGTCTGAGACAGATTTACAACGCAATCGACAAACTGCCAAGTTTTTATTTTTTCCCGGGAACTTTTCAACCTCCTTTACAAATTTCTTGCTCGATGTAGAGACTGAATGACACAGGGGATAAGCTACAATCCTGTTTCACTCCCTTCTCAACTACTGAATCCTATCCTTGCCCATCGAATATTAAAATCGCAGTCTGATTTCTGTAAAAATTGTGGATACGTTTTCGCTCCCTGTATTTTTAGTGAGTTACAAAACTATTCCACCTCGTACCCAAGGTATATGAGACAGGTGAATTACCCTCAGACTTCAAGAAGAAAGCAATAATTCCTACACCAAAGATTGCAGACGCTGACTGGTGTGAAATTTAGTGATCCATCAGTTAGTAAGCCATGATTGCAAAACATTGACGCGAGTTATTTACAGAAGAATGAAAAAAGTTGACAGACGCCGACCTCGGGGAAGATCAGTTTGAGGTCCGAAGAAATGCAGGAAAACGCAAGGGAAGATTGACCGTACAGTATATCTTAGTAGACAGACTGAAGAAAGACCAATCTATGTTTATAACAATTATATATTCAGATCCGATGCTATTCAATCTGTTTATTGAGCAAGCAGTAAAGGAAACAAAAAAAAAAAAAACAAAACAAAAGAAAAAAAGATTGGGGTAGGAATTAAAAGTTCATGGAGAAGAAAGAGAAACTTTGAGGTTTGGCGATGACATAGTAATTCTGTCATTCTGTCATAGACAACAAAGGACTTTGAAGAGCAGTTGAACGGAATGGACAGTGTCTTGAAAGGAAGATATAAGATTAACATCAACAAAAGCAAAACAAGGATACTGGAACGTAGTCGAATTAAATCAGGTGATGCTGAGGGAATTAGATTAGGAAATGAGACACTTAGATTAGTAGACGAATATTGCTATTTGTGCAGCAAAATAATTGATAATGGCCGAAGTAGGGAGGACATAAAATGTAGACCGATAATTACAAGAAACGCGTTTCTGAAGAAATTTGTTAACATCGAGTATAAATTTAACTGTCAGAAGCCCTTTCTGAAAGTATTTGTATGGAGTGTACGGAAGCGAAACATGGACGATAAACAGTTTAGACAAGAACAGAATAGAAGCTTTTGAAATGTGGTGCTACAGAAGAATGCTGAAGATTAAATGGGTAGATAACGTAACAAATGAGGCGGTGCTGATTAGAATTAGGGAGAAGAGGAATTTGCGCCTCAACTTGACTAGAAGATGGGATCGGTTGTTAGCAAACGTTCTGAGACATCAAGGGATCACCATTGTAGTACTGGGGGTGGGGGGGGGGAGGGGGAAGCGGGAAGCGTGGAGTTAAAAATTGTAGAGGGAGACCTAGAGATGAATACACTAAGCAGATTCAGAAGGATGTTGGTTGCAGTCTTTACTCGGAGATGAAGAGGCTTGCACAAGATAGAGTAGGGTGGAGAGCTTCATCAAACCAGTCTTTGAGCTGAAGACGACAGCTATAACGTATTTAGATTATGCTGTTGGCAGTGTTGACTGGAAGCGTTGCTTATACTGATGCAATTGTTTTTATTTAACCTACTACGCTTGTGTTATAATGTACTGTTCAGACTCTACGAAATTTCACCAGAACTCAAACGAACAGGAGAGTATCTAATATAAATCAATGTTTGGACCCAAAGCAATAATGCTGCCCACGATAAGGAATCTGAATTCAAAATATTAACTTACATTATAAAATTCCGTTAGTTACGATGAATCCCTTGAAATCAAGGATAAACACGATCGTACAACAATTCATAACGTTGTATGTGGCATGTAAATAGATTTAGTCAAAAGCTAGAACACATGGCATGGCAAAAAGGAAACACGAAACCCCGAAATCATACAAATAACTACACTCGAACCCAATAAACATTTCAAATGTCAAAGAAATGGATGTGTCGTTTTTCTAAGCCACAAGTAAAGTCGATACAGAGAATTACTACCTTGAACAGTGAGATTGCCCATACAGTTATGTATTATGCTGTTAATGATGGTGCTACATCGTGTTAGCCAATCTTACTTTAGAGATGTCGTGAGTACTGAAATGGTCTGTGGAGGAGAACTGTGTATAGCAACAAACTTCAGACAGCATCATGAATTTACACCTCACATTACGAATCGTTTGTTGTTGACGGTAATCGTTCACGAGAAGGCTCCTATGAATTCGAATGTTATCGTTTTTTCATACACAGCATCTGAGAATAAGCGTGGTAAAAGGCTATGTTATACCATTCCCACTCTATGGAGCGGAAACTTGGTCAATTAAAGCAGCTTCTGTAAAGAGATTAGAAGCAACAGAAATATGGTTCTTGTGCCGATTATTAAAAATATCATGGATTGAGAAAGTGAGCAATGCTGAAATGCTGCGTAGCGCCGCGGGGTGGATAGAGAACTAAAGCGGACAATTAGAAGAAGAAAATCATCGTACCTGGGGCACATCATCAGAGGAAAGAAATACAAACTTCTGCAATTAATTCTAGAAAGCAGAATAGAAAAAAAAGCGTCCACCAAGTAGAAGGAAGCAATCATGGTCGCAGAATATCAAGACATGGACTGCCATCAAAAACTTTGAAGAGCTGGTTCAATAAGCAAGGGGTCGCCACTTGTGAGCAGACGACGCACTACAAGTGTATGGCACCAAGAAGAAGAAGAAGAAGAATATGATCGTCTTGTAGCGTGAAACCATTAAAGACTGCTCTGAAAGACAATAGTGCATACGTAAGTGTTATGTAATATGTACAGACCTGAGTAATCACAGTTCCCCGTGAAAATACATGCATGCCTGCACGTCCATCTAGTGCCATATCATCTTCCACTCGAACACTATTTAGCCCAAAGGCATTGCTTTCATGAGTTCTGGCTTCCCCCTATTTCCCCTTAAGTACCTTGGCGTCACCCTCGACCGTCGCCTCTCCTGGACTCCCCGTCTCCGGACAATCCAAGCCAAGGCACGCTCCCGACTCCGTCTGCTCAAGCTCCTTTCCGGCCGTACGTGGGGTCTGGACCCCTCCACCATCCTCCACACCTATAAATCCCTCATCCGCCCTATCCTTTGTTACGCCCATCCGGCATGGATCTCCACCCCCCCCCCCCTACCTTTTATGAATCACTCCAAATCCTTGAACGCCATGCTCACCGCCTCGCCTATCGCATCCACCTCCCCTCCCCCACGCGGATCCTGTATGATCTCATCCCCTTCCCCCACCTCCTCCTTTTCCTTGCAAGGATACGGATCCTGTACACCTCCCGCAAACTCGATCCTCCTCACCCGCTTGTCTCACCCATCCTCTTCCAACCCCGCCCGCTGCCATGCCTGTATTCCCACGTCCCACCCGGTCTCCATCTCTCCACCCTCCTTACCCTCTCCCAAGGTGGCTTCCGCCAGCTCCCCCTCCCTGATGATGTCCTCCTCCCCTCCATCTACCCCTCATATCAACTTTGATCCTTCTCCCCCTCCCCCACTTCCTGTGTCCTTTCCTTTAGGCACCCTCCCCCCTTCTCTTTCCTTTCCCCCATCCCCCTTCCTCCGCCACTCTTCCCCCGGGCTTCCCCTCCCCCTTCCTCCCTCCCCCTCTCTCCCCTGTCCATGGCATCTCTGCTCTCCCCTCTCCCTCTCCCACTCCCCTTCCTCCTCCTCCTCTCTTGGCAGGTCCCCGGACTTGCACACGCACAGTGAACATTCGCGCGCCGGAGATCATCGCCATCAGTGTCTCGTGTGTGTGCCTTCGTTTGTGTTTAGTGTTCTTTCGCCGTCGCGCCACCACTGTTCACGTGTGCCGTCGCTGTCATCCATGTTATGTGCGCCGTGTCAACTAGTGTTAGTAATATTTCTCGTCCAGCGTGAACGGCTCCATGTTTTTTGTTTTTTAGTGTCTACATTTTTTGCCCACCGTTTTGATTGTGTTCTCTGTGCCACCTATATGTAATATTTACTGTAAAACTCAAGGCTGAAGAGCGGCGTACTCTGCTGCTGAATGCCCGCCTTTGTGTAAGGTGATCAAAATTACAATAAAGAAAAAAAACCCGCTATTTCATATGGTATATTATGTTACTCCTTAACTTAAGGAAGACAGTTATCCTGGAGAGAAGATTTTGCTTACTCCACAGTCCAGTCTACATTACAGTCTGTCGCTTCTGTGAGTCTGTCACGTATGTGAGCTGTTGGAGAAAGTCTCTCACAATGGGGCAACGCTTATTCATCACCGTCCAAATTTATGGTATATGCTGGGCTTACCCAGAAGTGAAAGTGACAGAAACGGGAGCTCCAGACGACCAAGCGTTTAGAAAGAATAGTATTTCTGGCGTGGATCGGAAGAGATACGAGCCAGTTACATTACCGTAGTACCCACACAGCAGTTGGCGCAGCGCAGAGGGTACAGGATGGTAATGCGAGAGCCCTGGATCGAGTCCCTATGCAGAAACATGTTTTGTTAGTTACAGTTTTTTCACTTGAACTGCATTTAAACCGAAATTATGTTCTGTTTTGTATTTATTAATATTTTAATAAATTAGATGAAAAGGGAAGGCAACGGAAAATTTGGGATTGCAAATAGAATTCCACGAAGGGATTGTAAGGCGAAGACGAGGACTTCGTCTATAAAATTAGATGATTTTATTAATTTGCCACTGACGATTTACACGCGATGAGATGATATTGATCGTAAAAAAAAAGAGGAATCAGTAACTTTCTGGCAACACATTATAAACGCCATATTTTTACAGTTACATGATTGTTTGAAGCTTGTATAGAAACATAAATTAGTTTTACATTCATAAAAGGTTCTCTCTCGTAGCACAGTTTGGCAGCGTAAGGCATAATTTCGCCAAATACCGAAGAGGATTGCTGATGGCGTACAATGGAATGTATTTTGATAGAATCTCCTCCGGATGCTATTTAATTTTCTCTCTCGATGTGAGAAGAACAGCTTTGAGGGGTTTTGATCAAGTTCTTTACATGATGATCAAAGTTCGTTTGGATCAAGTTCTTTACATGATGATCAAAGTTCTTGTAAATTTACTTGTAATCCCAAATTGTCATTTGTCTTTCCTTTTCAAATGTCTTATGAAAATGTTAATAAATACAACATATAGAGCGTTATTTCGAATTATTTGCAATGCATGTAAGTTACAAATGTAAAAAAACTAAAAAAATTTTCCACATAGAGACTAGACGTCACGACTCTTTAGTTAGCTTTGTGTACTCTGCAGTCCGCTCCAATTGTTGCTTTAAAACTAGACTCACATAAGTGGCTCATGCACCACCCCACCTGCGCCAAAAATGTTATTCTTTCTAAACACTCAGCCACCTGGAGCTCACACTTCCGTCACTTTTACTTCTGGTTAACCCTGTATATACCATAAATTTGGACGAAATCGGTGATGACGATTAGGCGCAGTCTACTTGTCACTGTGCCTTCCCTCTTAACATCGAGGCACAGAGCAAAGACTAGGTGAGGAAGAAGAAAAGCTATGAGAGGATCATCAACTCAGTTAGTCGACCTTGTTTAGTATACCTCGACTCCGGGCAGCCCGGCAAAATGAAGTCTTACTGACTTCTCTACAAATGACGTACGGTACGATGACGTATGACTTTCTGCTCCAGAAAGAGACTCTTTACCGTGCAGTGACATTTGAGGGCAGGTTTTGGTACGTCGCATTTTAACTGACTTTGCTTTAGATTCAGATAAAAAGGTAGAGGTTGGTATCTGCAAATCAGCCCCCTGTTTTAGCAGAAGAGGAAAATAAAGTGATGTAAGGTTTGTTTTGGGAATTGTGTAATGTAATTACAAAATTTTTAGGGGCGTGATTTTAATGTGCTGTCTGGGGGGCTCGCTGTTCCAAGAAGGAAGATTGATGGCGGTGTATTTAGAGATGGAGCACAATCTAAGGTTATTTACGAATGTTGATAGTAATCGCTCGTTTTCCTTCAAAAATGGTTCAAATGGCTCTGAGCACTATGGGACTTAACTTCTGAGGTCATTAGTCCCCTAGAACTTAGAACTACTTAAACCTAACTAACCTAAGGACATCACACACATCCATGCTCGAGGCAGGATTCGAACCTGCGACCGTAGCAGTCGCGCGGTTCCGGACTGCGCGCCTAGAACCGCGAGACCACCGCGGCCGGCTCTCGTTTTCCTTTCTAGGGACCCATCACCATGATAGATTCATGCGAAACACAGAGAACTATATCGAATCATGCAAACTGAATGAGCTATAAACCAAAGACAAAAGGGTTCAAATGGCTCTGAGCACTAAGGGACTTAACATCTGAGGTGTCCGCAGCTCGTGGTCGTGCGGTAGCGTTCTCGCTTCCCACGCCCGGGTTCCCGGGTTCGATTCCCGGCGGGGTCAGGGACTTTCTCTGCCTCGTTATGACTGGGTGTTGTGTGCTGTCCTTAGGTTAGTTAGGTTTAAGTAGTTCTAAGTTCTAGGGGACTGATGACCATAGATGTTAAGTCCCATAGTGCTCAGAGCCATTTGAACCATTTTTTTGAACATCTGAGGTCATCAGTCCCCTAGAACTTAGAACTACTTAAACGTAACTAACCTAAGGACATCACAAACATCCCTGCCCGAGGCACGATTCGAATCTGCGACCGTAGCGGTCGCGCGGTTCCAGACTGACGCCCCTAGAACCGCTCGGCCACACCGGCCGGCAAACCAAAAACAACGCCAAAGGTAAATTAACGTGTTGTTTTGTGGCAAGGATAATGTTTTGATACATCGTTAATTATCTCTATCAAACAAAGTAAGAAATACGCTCTTCAGTTTATTAATTCTTGTATCTTCACAGTTTTGTTTAGAGAAGTGGTAGCGTGCGCACCTATGTTTGGATCCGTCGTACCAGCATTGTTAAAAAGTGTATTTCAACTGTTCGTTAAAAGTGTTATAAAAAGTTATTAGAAAAGCAAACGCCTATCTGTTCATCATTTCACTCGCCACCGAGATCCTGCATCAAGAGGCTCGGTGAAGACAAGAAGAATTAAGCGGTATCCAGAGGAGCGTACCTGCATCGAGAGTGTCACAATCAAGACTAAACACAATGGAATTAATGTGAAGCAGTAGGTAACGTAAATCATGTTTAGTGACCTTGAATGTATTGATAGTAAAGGTCTGTTGGTATTGGTACCAGTTACAGTTCACTCAGGATTGCGCACATATTCATATATTACCTTCAAATTTCTTTAAACTACTCTTTCCAATCAATTTTTTCAATTATTCGAATAGTTATTAACCAATTTCCATTCCCATATACCTATTCAGAACCTACATCTCGATAACAGGAAGGATATTTCAACCCGATTCCTCCTGGATACGATTCGAGTGTCTTAATCACTGCACTACTTCGTTATGCGAGTCATCCATATTCTTTTGTAAATTCTTATTCAGGCACAGTTTAATGAATCGTTATTTTAGCCTTTATTCTGTTAAGCTGTCTAGGTTTTCACCTGACTTTAGGACAGAGACAATGTTAGCTTTTTGCATTACGAAAGAGAGTAATTTTAAGAAGAATGAGACAGAAAATGAGACTGACAAAGGGTTATTTTGACTGAGGTTGTATTTTATGATTTTCAAGGTTTACGTATCTTTGAATGTTTTGGCACTGACACTAACAAGGTCACTTTTGTGCGCCCAAATTTCAGGAACACATACGTATGACGGGTGCTTTCACATATATCTATTAGCCTCGACAACACACATCTTTCATGCGGATTTCTGCGCCCTGTGCTGTTTTTTATTAGACCCACAGTGGCTGCAGCAAAAGCAGGTTGTAATTATAATCGATCACTCTTTCACAGATCCGGATGCATGGCAGCAGATTTCGGTCATTTGGGTGCGTTGTAGCCTTTTCCTGTCCTTAGGTGAACCTTCTGGACCCTGTCAGTCTGTCATTAAGGGAGAATGAACATTTAATTAGCTCGTCGCCTAGGTTTGACTTTCATCTTCTTAAAATTTTCTAATGATTTTCCATCACATTTCGTCCATTGAGTAACAACTCAACATTAATAGTCAACAAACCACTGTGAAGTGCACGAGATGAGTTATTCCCATTGTCTCGCGAATTAGGATTTCTGCCTGTTCAATTCGTGCAAAGAAGGGGTGAAAACTGACCTTTAAACTACTGTGCACTCAATATAATTAGAATGTCAATAAGCCAAGCTGGTTGTCACAAACGTCTTTATTTCACAACTCGAACTATCGTGCTGCCATCAAACAAGCTACTGACAGCTGTTGACTAGTTGTCTACAGAACATCCTATCGCACTGTGATCCTACTGTTCGGATTTAGTTTCTTGGGTACCACGGTGTAACAGTGTACAACAAATTCGAATCAATGGCTTTACGTTTATTATTTATGTTTTTTGGTAATATTTCCAAATTATTGGAAACTGACGTAAATGCTTTCGAGCTTAAAGTGCTGACATGTGCAGCAGTCACCGTAATGGAAACAGAACATTGTGCCACAGTGTCAGTCATAGTGGAGGACATACAATACCAATAATTCTCTTTATTTGTTCTTAATATGCTGTTATCGTATTTATTTGTAAAATATTGAAAGTTACAGGGAGGAGGGAAATATCTAAAGTGTTCCTGTGTTAATGGAACAGTGGAGTCTCATGGGCCGAACATGATCGCTTGGTTGTTGTGACTCCAGCTTTGTATTTCAGACGAACCGGATTGAGTTCCATTCCCTGCCATCTCTATTTAGAATTTCCATCGATTCATTAAGTCACCCATATAAATGTCAGAGGCGTCCTTTCAGAAGACTCACGGAAGATTCATACTTTTACAGTTAAAAACTGAAGCGCCAAAGGAACTGGCATGCGTATTCAAGTACATAGATATGTAAACAGGCAGAATACGGCGCTGCAGTCGGCAACGCCTAAATCTACATCTACATCTACGTAATTACTCTGCTATTCGCAATAAAGTGCCTGGCAGAGGGTTCAGTGAAACACCTTCAAGCTGTCTCTCTACCGTTCCACTCTCGAACGGCGCGCGGGAAAAACGAGCACTGAAGTTTTTCTGTGCGAGCCCTGATTTCTCTTATTTTGTCGCGATGATCATTTCTCCTATGTACGTGGGTGCCAATAGAATGTTTTCGGAAGAGAAAAATGATGGTTGAAATTTCATGAGATCACACCTTTGTTTTAATAATTGCCACTCCAGTTAACGTACTATGTTTGTGGCACTATCTCCCCTACTTTGCAATAATAGAAAACGCGCTGCCCGTCTTTGTCCTTTTTCGACTTCATACGTCAGTCCCATCTGATGCGGATCCCACACTGCACAACAATACTCCAGAATAGGGCGGACAAGCATGGTATAAAGCAGTCTCTTTAGTAGACCTGTTGCATCTTCTGTGTGTTCTGCCAAAGAATCGCGGTCTTTGGTTGGCTCTACCCACAACATTATCTATGTGATCGTTCCAATTTAGGGTATTTGTATTGTAATCCCTAAGCATTTAGTTGAATTTACAGTCTTCAGATTTGTGTGACTTATGGTGTAATCGAAATTTAGCGGATTTCTTTTGGTACTCAGGTGAATAACTTCACACTTTTCTTTATTCAGGATCAATTGCCACTTTTCGCACCATACAGATATCTTATCCAAATCAGTTTGCAGTTCGTTTTGGTCATCTGATGACTTTACAAGACGTTAAATGACAGCATCATCAGCAAACAATCTAAGACGGCTACTGAGATGGTCTCCTATGTCGTTAACATGGATCAGGAACAATAGAGGAGCTGTAACACTTCCTTGGGTAACGCCGGTTATTATTTCCGTTTTAGTCGATGACTTTCCGTCTATTACTACGAAGTGTGACCTTTCTGACAGGAAATCACGAATCCATTCGAACAACGGAAGCGATACTACATAGGCACGCAGTTTGGTTAGAAGACGCTTGTGAGGATCGGTGTCGAAAGCCTTCTGGAAATTTAAAAATATGGAATCAATTTGACATCCCCTGTCGATAGCACTCATTACATCATGCTTATAAAAAGCTAGTTGTGTTTCGCAAGGACGATATTTTCTGAATCAGTGCTGACTACGTTTCAATAATTCGTTTCCTTCGAGGTACTTAAAAATGTTCGAATACAGTATATGTTCCAAAACCCTACTGCAAATCGACGTAGTGATATGGGCCTGTAATTCAACGGGTTACTCTACTTCCCTTTTTGGGTATTGGTATGACTTGAGCAATTTTCCAGTCTTTAGGTACGGACCTTTCTGTGAGCGGGCGGTTGTATTTAATTGCTAAATATGAAGCTATTGTACCAGCATACTCTGAGAGGAACCTGATTGGTATACAATCTGGACCGGAGGCCTTGCTTTTATTAAGTGATTTAAGCTGCTTTGCGATACCGAGGATATCTATTTCTATGTTTCTCATCTTGGCTGTTGTTCTTGATGGAATTCACGAATATTTACTCCGTCTTCTTTGCTGAAGAAGTTTCGGAAAATCGTGTTTAACAACTCTGCTTCAGTAGCACTGCCATCAGTGACTTCACCGTTGTTATCACGCAGTGAAGGTATTCATTGCGTCTAGGCAGTGGTGTGCTTTATGTCTGACCAGAATCTCTTTGGGTATTCTGCCAGATTTCGAGACAGAGTTTTGTTGTGGAAATTATTGAAAGCATCTCGCATTGAAATAAGCGCTATATTTGCCAGTCTTTGGGATTTTGCGTTCTTTTAAATTTGGCACGCTTCTTTCGTTGCTTCTGCAACAGCGAACTGACCCGTTTTGTGTACCATGGGAGATCAGTACCATCACTTATTAATTTATGTGGTATATGTGGTGTCACCGCCAGACACCACACTTGCTAGGTGGTAGCTTAAATCGGCCGCGGTCCATTTAGTACATGTCGGACCCGCGTGACGCCACTGTGTGATCGCAGACCGAGCGCCACCACAAGGCAGGTCTCGAGATACGGAAGAGCACTCGCCCAGTTGTACGACGACTTTGCTAGCGACTACACTGACGAAGCTTTTCTCTCATTTGCCGAGAGACAGTTAGAATAGCCTTCAGCTAAGTCCATGGCTACGACCTAGCAAGGCGCCATTAGCATTACATAGTTTGATAGTTATCGTATGAAATGTCTCATCAAGAACGTTGTAAACCAACAAGGATTAAAAGATAAGTATTCGAGGAGCTGCATACTTTTCTTATTAGAATTCACTACTTATCCTGTTCCAGAATTCATGCCCATCTGCGTTAGATAGCGTGCATTTCGGCCTCCTCTATCTACAAGGTGTTGGCACATTTGCCAACACATCAGTATATATCTCTCAACTGTTGTCGATACTATCTCTTTGAAATAATTGCACAACTTTTCTACGCTTACATGATCAAATCGGAAAGAGTGCAGACTGTCTCTTAACAAGGCGTTAAGAGAATTTTTATCAGCTTTTTTTTAATAGCTTCCAAAGTGACAGCCTATGTAAGAAAACAAGTTTCTGGCGCCGTTATTAGATCGGTTACTGTTGCTAAAATGGCAGGTTCAAAAATGGCTCTGAGCACTATGGGACTTAACTTCTGAGGTCATCAGTCCCCTAGAACTTAGAACTACACATCCATGCTCGAGACAGGATTCGAACCTGCGACCGTAACGGTCGCGTGGTTCCAGACTGTAGCGCCTAGAACCGCTCGGCCACTCCGGCCGGTTAAAATGGCAGGCTATCAGCATTTGAGTGAATCTGAATCTGACGTTATAGTCGGCGCGCGAGCGATGGGGCACAGCATCCACGAGGTAGCAATAAAGTGGGGATTTTCCCGTACGACCATTTCACGAGTGTACCGTGAATATCAGGAATCCGGTAAAACATCGAATTTTCGACATCGCTGCGGCCGGAAAGAGATCCTGCAAGAACGGGACCAATGACGACTGAAGAGAACCGTTCAAAGTAACAGAGGTGCAGCCCTTCCGCAAATTGCTGCACATTTCAGTGCTGGGCCATCAACAAGTGTCAGCGCGCGAACCATTCAGCGAGACATCTTTGATATGGGCTCCCGGAGCCGAAGGCCTACTCTTGTACCCTTGATGACTGCACGACACAAAGCTCCACACCTCGCCCCGACCAGTCAACACCGTCAATGGACTGTTGATGACTGGAAACATGTTGCCTGGTCGGACGAGTGTCGTTTTAAATTACATCGGGTGGATGGACGTGTACGGGTATGGAGACATCCTCATGAATCCATGGACCCTGTATGTCAGGAGGGGACAGTTCAAGCTGGTGGAGGCTCTGTGATGATATGGGGCGTGTGCAGTTGGAGCGATATGGGACCCCTGATACGTCTAGATGCGGCTCTGACGGGTAACACGTACGTAAGCCTCCTGTCTGATCACTTGCATCCATTCATGTCCATTGTGCATTCCGACGGACTTGGGCAATTCCAGCAGTGTAGTGTGACGCCCCACATGTTCAGAATTTCTACAGAGTGACTCCAGGAACATTCTTCTGTGTTTAAACAGTTCCGCTGGCCACCAAGCTCCCTAGACATGAACTCTATTGAGCATAACTTGGATGCCTGCGGCATGCTGCTCAGAAGAGATTTCCACCCCTTGGTACTCTTACGGAATTCATAGAGAGCCCTGCAGGATTAATGGTGTCAGTTCCCTCCAGCACTACTTCAGACATTAGTCGAGTCCATGCCACATGGACTATGAACGTGGTCAGGTGATTGGGTGTCAGTGGTATCATACGCCTGCACGCGAGATTTCCACGCTCGTAAACATCCCTAGGTCGACTGTTTCCGATGTGATGGTGAAGTGGAAACGTTAAGAGACACGTACAGCACAAAAGCGTACAGACCGACCTCGTCTGTTCACTGACAGAGACCGCTGACAGTTGAAGAGGGTCGTAATGTGTAATAGGCAGACATCTATCCAGAACATCACACAGGAATTCAAAACTGAATCAGGATCCACTACTAGTACTATGAGAGTTAGGCGGGAGGTCAGAAAACGTGGATTTCATGGTCGAGCGGCCGCTCGTAACTCCCACATCACGCCGGTAAACCTCGCTTGATGTAAAGAGCGTAAACATTGGATGATTGAACAGTGGAAAAACGTTGTGTGGAGGGACGAATCACGGTACACAATGAGGCAATCCGATGGCAGGGTGTGGGTATGGCGAATGCCCGGTGAACGTCATCCACCAGCGTGTGTAGTGGCAACAGTAAATTTCAGAGGCGGTGGTCTTACGATGTGGTCGTGTTTTTCAAGGACGGGGCTTGCACTCCTTGTTGTTTGGCGTGGCACTATCACAGCACACGCCTACAATGATGTTTTAAGCACCTTCTTCGCACTATTGAAGACCAATGCGGGGATGGGAACTGCATCTTTCAACACAATCGAACACCTGTTCATAATGCACGGCCTGTGGTGGAGTGGTTACACAACAATAACATCCCTGTAATGGACTGGCCTGCATAAAGTCCTGACCTGGATCCTATAGAACACCTTTGGGATTTTTTGGAACGCTGACTTCGTGCCAGGCCTCACCGACCGACATCGATACCTCTCCTCAGTGCAGTACTCCATGAATAATTGGCGCCCATTTCCCAAGTAACGTTCCAGCACCTGATAGAACGTATGCCTGAGGGGTTGGAAGTTGTCATCAAGGTTAAGCGTGAACCAACACCATACTGAATTCCAGGATTACCGATGGAGGGCGCCACGAACTTGTAAGTCTTTTTCAGTCAGATGTCCGGACACTTTTGATCACATAGTGTACAACTGGTTGCCTTTGTAAAACAGTTCAGATTAAACGGAAGAAAATAAGCTGATACAACAGCTGTGAGCAATGGGAAAACGTGTTTCTCAAGAAATTTTTATTGCGAAGTTAACAGTGATCAGTGAAATTGTCACTCTGGACATTCACCAGTTACTCATGTCAAGGTGCTACGATGAAAGAATTCATTTAAGAAAAGAGGTCAAGAATATACACTTAATGACTCAATTAATCAAAAAAATTGTTCAAGTGGCTCTGAGCACTATGGGACTTGACATCTCAGGTCATCAGTCCCCTAGAACTTGGAACTACTTAAACGAAACTAACCTAAGGACATCACACACATCCATGCCCGAGGCAGGATTCGAACCTGCGACCGTAGGGGTCGCGCGGTTCCAGACTGAAGCGCCTAGAACAGCTCGGTCCACACCGGCCGGCACTCATTTAATAAAGAAAATTTGATAAACATTTTGATTCAAAGGTTTCCACTGGCTGTATGTGGAAATGTTTCACTGTTGCCGCACCATTATGAGGAGGAACTATAATTAATACTGGATAAGAAAGAAGTGATGGCAGAAAAGGAAATCCAAAGGAACGTTGGAGGCAGGTGAGAGAATGGGGCGTCGAACTTTCAACAGAGGTGCAGCCGCCTTGGTGATTTCTGTAATCGTGAGGACACAAGAACAGCAATTGACGGGGAGAGTTTGGAGTCTTGCAGTTTTGATGACCACCAGACGCTCATTGTATACAATAATCACAAGAACGACGAAGGAACAAGATATAGGAATAATAGTGGAGAATGCACGCGTCAAGAATCGTAAAACTGGAAAAATGTTCTAATGGGGTCCTGCTGGGAATCAACATTGGTCATTACTGATCGTGCCAATAAATTTGAAGACCAGAGGAATATTAAGTACAACCTATTGCACGAAAACAGTATAAATAATTAATGCTTATTTTAAAGACTGAGATATAAAGAATAAAGGCAGATACTTAAGCAGACACAGGCATTGTGGTCGGAGCTGTCTCAACCATATTATGTGATCAGTTAAAAAATACTGCAAACATTTGAACCTTAGCAGTTAGTAGACTCATCATCGTTAGTGCCCTAGGAAACTAGAGTAAACCGATAAAGGGGCAGGATTTAATAAGATTTGAAATTGGAGAAACGGAATCTGAGAAGAAAGTATTAGTTTTCCCAGGGGTTGGGCATCATTTTTGTGCTTGGAGTGTACTTTCTCACGGAGAAAAATGCCACTGTGAAGTTTAGTAAAGCAAGCCTATTCATCAAGGACAATGAAGTAGAATGGAATTGTAGTTAAAAGAGTTTTGTAGAGGAAGATGAAGAAATTACTGCATGTACAGAGTTGAAATCAATTTACGTGGGTAATCCTAAAAGTAAGGTCTCCTATTTTTTATAAGTACATAGACCTGTTTATTTCTACAATGGTTCAAATGGCTCTGAGGACTATGGGGCTTAACTTCTGTGGTCATCAGTCCCCTAGAACTTAGAACTACTTAAACCTAACTAACCTAAGGACATCACACACATCCATGCCCGAGGCAGGATTCGAACCTGCGACCGTAACGGTCGCGCGGTTCCTGACTGAAGCGCCTAGAACCGCTCGGCCACCAGCGGCCGGCTTTCTACAATGGTTTACATCAGTTTACAGATTGAACATTTAGCTATTTTTCGACATAATCACCATTTCTGTCGATGCATTTTTGTAGACGCTGTGGCAGTTTTTGTATGCCCATGTCATACCAGCTCGCCGCCATGCTATTCAGAAAGTTATGAACCTTTTCTTTCACCTCGTCGTCGAAGCTGAATCGCTGGGACTACAATTAACGCTGACAGGTACTGTGAGACTCTGAAAAAACTCAAACGGGCAATTCAGCACTGGAGAAGAGGAATGTTGAGCAAGGGCGTAAACATTCTCCATGACAACGCTCGCCCACACATCGCTCGGCAAACCGTTGCTCTCCTGCAACAGTTTCAGTGGAACATAATCACCCACCCACCCTATAATGCTGATGTGGCGCCCAGTTCCCTAGGTTAAAAGAACATTTGGCCGAAAAGCGATTCAGCTCCGACGACAAGGTGAAAGAAGAGGTTCATAACTTTCTGAACAGCATGACGGTGAGCTGGTATGACATGGGAATACAAAAACTGCCACAGCGTCTACAAAAATGCATCGACAGAAATGGTGATTATGTCGAAAAATAGCTAAATGTTCTAGTTGTAAACTGATGTAAACCATTGTAGAAATTAACAGGTCTATGTACTTGTAAAAAATAGGAGACCTTTCTTTTGGGATTACCCTCGTACGTGAGAGGAGACATAAATGCCTTAGGTAATACTATAAGAAAAGAACATGATCATGTTGAGCATTATGCTACTAGGAAATTAATGCACTCCATCTAATTGAGCAGAAGATGGAAAAATTTGCTGAATTTTGTGAGGTGCAACAATCTGTACATTCTTCAAATAAATCTGCAAAAGTGTGGAGATGTCTTCAAATTCCCAATGTGTTATTTCATACAAAACCATACTCAATGCTATCAGTGATCAGAGAAGCAGCAGAAGCCGAAATTTAAAGAATACCGAGAGAAGACACAATGCAGAGATCAGACAGTGGATACTGGAGTACACTACATGTAATGTCGAATAAAGATGGCAGCATATGGCTTGTCATAAATACATCAACAATAGGTTATTATGCCAAAATGGGATGAGCCTAAGGGTAGGGAGGAACTACTGCAAAGTTGCAAAGGAGTACACTGCGTAACTAGTCTGGATTTAACGAGCAGAAGGAAGGACATGACATCCTTATGTCAGCAGTGACTTGGAAAGAGCATTTGTCCATCATAGAAGTATTAAAAATATCTGGAAATGAGGGAGTGACACTTAACTTAGATAAATCGTAGTTCGCATATCAACATGCACGTAGTGTTTTAGGATATATAATTTTACAAACAAGAATAAAACTAAATATGCAGAACTTGACCACTGTAAAAAAATTCTATCACCACAATGCTAGATAGAACTACTTTTCTTGGTGTCTGTGTTACAATACTATTTGAGGTCTAGTAGCTAACACCAAATGCCAGGTTATGATACATGCACCATCACCATGCATTTGGGGTGATGGCAGTCACCATAAAAACTGACCGTCTCCAACGAATAGTATCTGAGGATAATGTCAATCATCTTGTCAACTGACAATAATTGACCAAGTTGCTTTTGGGGTAATAGTAGTTGTCACATGTCATCAGACCATCATTACCCTGCCAAACAGTGCCTGTGGTAATGGCACTCACCATATCAACTGACCGTTATTGTACCAATAGAATTCACCATGTGTTTGTGATTTATGACAAAATTTGTTAAACTTTTCAGTAACATTGGTGATGTAAGGGGTAATTTTCTACAGTTTTTCTGTAACAGGTGTTGCACGGGGCAATATGTTAGAATTTTGTTTTAACGTAGCATTGTATAGGGAAATTTGTTGCTAAATGAAGCTATAAGGGATAAAGGGTCCTATTGTCTTCACTATGAGATAGCGTAAGTTAGCCTTACCGGCAGAAGATGAACATTTTGAACTGCAAGATGAAGTAAACACCTTGGCAAAGACGTCACTATAGTGTTTTACAGAGTTTGGCATCGGGTTTTTTTATTTATTGCTTGTTTAGCCTGACCAAAGTAGGGCTTTAAAACACTGTCTTATGTCTGACCAGGAACAACACATACCAAATATTTCACAAAACCGTTAATAATAATAATAATAGTAACATTGGTAATGATAACAATAATGACATCAATAATAATTGTACACAATTCTTTACAGAAAAGTAGCCCCATAGTCGTATATGGGAAGTTTAGTGACCCTAAAAGTATCTCCTTAAGCTCAAAAGGAAATATATTATTATATTTCTACACCGAAAGAGGTGGCCCTGACACCTTGTTACAGAGAGGATTTGTATGTACAGTCGAGTCTAAGTGATGGTCCAGAAACATCCTCAAAATCTTTTCAGAATAAGAAAGTATTGTTTCGGCATTGTTTAGAACTGAGAGGGGAAGAGATTGTCTGAACTGAATGGTAATCAGTCTTTAACTAGCAACTAAGACTGCATTTGTGAGTCTCTGCTTCCATGCTGTTGAGAGGATGCTGGAGGTCAGAGAATGGTAAAAAGAATACTTTATTTTGGGCAGTAAGGGATCGACAAGAAAACTGACAATTTGCAGTGACATATTATTGTATCCTGTAGCTGCCGAACAAATTCGCACAAGCACTTCCTGACCATGTTAGGGCTTACTGGCAGCCACAAAAAATTTTCGTTTATACCAACTACTGATGCTTTAAGGGAATCGATGGTTTGCACATTTCGCGTTGGTCAAGTAAAGATGTCAGGCCGGCGAAGTACTCATTTAGATCCTCAATAGAAACTAGAGGTTGAGTTGCAGATTTGGTTTTGCCTAGTCCCAGTCCTCGTAGATTTTTCCACACGATGGCGGATCTGTGAAAGACCTCACTTACCGAGTGGGCATACATAAGTTTTGCATTTTTCACAGATTGGCTAACTTAATTGCATAGTTGCAATGGTGAAGCAATTTCTGATCACACCAAGCACGATATCTTGTCATTTTATTTTTATGGAAGTGAATCGGATCTTCATTTGTGTCTTGTTGTTACTGTGGTCTTCAGTCCAAAGACTGGTTTGATGCATCTCTCCATGCTATTCTATTCTGTGCAAGCCTCTTCGTTTCCGAGTGACTACTGTAACCTACATCCTCCTGAATCTACTTACTGTATTCATCTCTTCGTCTCCGCCGGTCGGAGTGGCCGAGCGGTTCTAGGCGCTACAGTCTGGAACCGCGCGACCGCTACGGTCGCAGGTTCGAATCCTGCCTCTGGCATGGATGTGTGTGATGTCCTTAGGTTAGTTAGGTTTAAGTAGTTCTAAGTTCTAGGGGACTGATGACCTCAGCAGTTAAGTCCCATAGTACTCAGAGCAATTTGAACCATTTTCAATCTTCGTGTCCCTCTACGATATTTACCTTCGACGCTTCCCTCCAATACTACATCCCTTGATGCCTCAGAACATGTCCTACTAACTAATCCCTTCTTCTAGTCAAGTTGTGCCACAAATTAGTTTTCTCCCCAATTCTGTTCAGTTCATCCTCATTAGTTATGTGATCTACCCATCTAATCTTCAGCATTCTTCTGTAGCACGACGTTTTGAAAGCTTCTATTCTCTTCTTGCCTAGACTCTTGATCGTCCATGTTTCAATCCATATGTGGTTGCAAAACTCGTCTACTGCTTTAAGTGTCTCATTTCCTAATCTAATTCCCTCAGAATCACCTGATTTAATTCAACTACATTATCCTCGTTTTGCTTTTGTTGATGTTCATCTTATATTCTCCTTTCAAGACACTATCCATTCCGTTCAACTGTTCTTCCAAGTCCTTTTGCTGTCACTGATAGAATTATAATGTCATCGGCAAACTTCAAGGTTTTTATTTACTCTCCCTGGATTTTAATTCGTTCTCCAAACTTTTCTTTTGTTTCCTTTACAGCTTGTTCAATATACAGACTGAATAACATGGGGGATAGGCTAAAACCCCGTCTCACTCCCTTCTCACCAATGCTTCCCTTTCGTGTCCCTCAACTCTTATAACTGCCTCTTGGTTTCTGTACAATTGTAAATATCCTTTCGCTCGCTGTATTTAACCTTGCCACCTTCATAATTTGACGGGAATATCCCGGTCATCATTGTCAAAAGCTTTTTCTAAGTCTACAAATCCTGTATACTTGGGTTTGCCTTTCCTTATCCTACCTTCTAAGAAAAGTCGTAGGGTCAGTATTACCTCGCGTATTCCCACATTTCTACGGAATCCAAACTGATCTTTCCCGATGTCGGCTTCTACCCGTTTTTCCATTCGTCTGTAAGGAATTCTTGTTAGTATTTTGCAACTGTAACTTATTAAACGGATAGTTCGGTAATTCTCACACCTGTGAACACCTGCTTGCTTTAGGATTGGAATTATTATATTCTTCTTGAAGTCTGTCTCATACATCTTGCCCACCAGATGGAAGAGTTTAGTCAGGGCTGGCTTTCCCAAGGCTGTCAGTAGTTCTAACGGAATGTTGTCTACTCCCGGGGCCTTGTTTCGACTTAGGTCTTTCAGGGCTCTGTCAAATTCTTCATGCAGTATCATATCTCCCATCTCATCTTCATCTACGTTCTCTTCCATTTCCATACAACTGCTCTCAAGTACATCTCCCTTGTATAGACCCTCTACATACTCCTTCCACCTTTCGGCTTCCCTTCTTTCTTAGGACTGGTTTTCCACCTGAGCTCTTGACATTCATACAGGTGGTCCACTTTTCTGCAAAGGTCTGTTTTAATTTTCCTGTAGGCAGTATCTATCTTAACCCTAGTGAGATATGCCTCTACATTATATTTGTTCTCTAGCCATTCCCTCTTAGCCGTTTTGCACTTTCTGTCGATCTCATTTTTGAGACCTTTGCATTTCTTTTAGCTTGCTTCATTAACTGCCTTTTTCTATTTCCTCCCTTCATCAATTAAATTTAGTATCTCTTGTGTTGTCCAAGGATTTCTACTAGCCCTCGTCGTTTTACTACTTGATCCTATGCTGCCTTCAGTATTTCATCTCTCAAAGCTATCCATTCTTCTTCTAATGTATGCCTTGCCCCTTTTCTTGTCAATCGTTCCCTAATGCTTCCTCTGAAACTCTCTGCAACCTCTAGTTCTTTCAGTTTATCCAGGTCCCATCTCCTTAAATTCCCACCGTTCCGCAGCTTAGCCCGCATCTCGTGGTCGTGTGGTAGCGTTCTCGCTTCCCACGCCCGGGTTCCCGGGTTCGATTCCCTGCGGGGTCAGGGATTTTCTCTGCCTCGTGATGGCTGGGTGTTGTGTGCTGTCCTTAGGTTAGTTAGGTTTAAGTAGTTCTAAGTTCTAGGGGACTGATGACCATAGATGTTAAGTCCCATAGTGCTCAGAGCCATTTGAACCATTTTTTTTCCCGCAGTTTCTTTAGTTTTAACCTACAGTTCGTAACCAATAATTTGTGGTCATAGTCCACATCGGCCCCTGGAAATGTCTTACAATTTAAAAAACTGGTTAATAAATCTCTGTCTTACCACTATATAATCAATCGGAAACCTTTTGGTGTCTCCAGGTCTCTTCCACGCATACAACGTTTCTGTCTTATAGATACATACTTAACGTACCTCCAGAATATCATGCAGGCAGTGTTAATGATTGATCCTTCTGAAGGAGAATTTTTTAAAGGCGTTGTAACTTAGGTCAAGGGATTTTCAATAAACCTTTTACTACTGCAACTGATTTGGCTGTTTTTCACATTTTCCTACACGAATTTGTACTTTCGTGCCTTGACGCCAATTTCTACATCTACGTGATTGCTCTGCTATTCACAATAAAGTGCCTGGTATAAGTTCAATGAACACTTTCAAGCTGTCTCTCTACCGTTCCACTCTCGTACGGCGCGCGGGAAAAACGAGCACTTACATTTTTCTGTGCAACCCCTGATTTCTCTTATGTTATCGTGTTGAACATTTCTCCATATGTAGGTGGGTGCCAACAAAATGTTTTCGCAATCGGAGGAGAAAACTGGTGATTGAAAATTTCATGAGAAGATCCCTCCGCAACGAAAAACTCCTGTGTTTTAATGATTGCCACTCCAATTCACACATCGTGTCTGTCCACTATCTCCCCTATTTCGCGATAATACGAAACGAACTGCCCTTATTTGAACTCTTTTGATGTCATACGCAATATTCGTGTCGTTCAGATTCTTTAGAACATGGTGCAAAATTCAGAATGTTTAGATGCTTTTGAGCATTATGCAAAAAATTGAGATTCTTAGGATATTTTAGATCATGATGCAAAATTCGGGATACTTTTGAACATGGCGCAAAATTCAAATTATTAAAATATTTTGAAAATAGCGCAAAATTAAGATCATTAGGACATTTTCCAGCATGCCACCAGTTTACGCAATTGAGTTGAAGGTTACCTATTTTCATAAATAATCCTTGTTTTTTAATTTTTGGTCAGTGCCATCTTGCATTTTTAAATGTTCCCCCAACGTAATTTTGGAGTTTTCACTGCAGCATTGACTAGCAGTGGACTCTTGAACTGTGTACCAAAGCCACTACAGCCCTACTACTATTGCACATGAAACTAAATTTCTTTGGATATATTGTGACGACTGGAGATACCCCGGACAAAACCATCACTCTCTGAAGGAAAGAAGGTCAAAAATGAGAACCACAAAACTGGGGACAGATGACATCAGAATGAGAACTATAGTTGCGTAGGATGAACAGAAGGGCACTTCAGTGCTCAGAGGCATGTACTAGAGCATGGCTAATAACTCTAAAAGTGTTGGTATCGACTTGATGAATTGTAAAAGTAACATCAACAATTTTAATTGGAAGTGTAGACATCCAACAGCTACATACTGACTGCTCTTGTCAAAGTTTGGTAAGTATCGTGCTTCTACAGTACGAAACATGCAACAAAAAGGATAAATTACTAAAATTATTACGTCTGATTTTTCTCTTTGCATATAACTGATGACTCACATATAACCTATTTTTCAACTTTCACTGCTGTAACCAAATTCTGAAGACAATCACGGATAATTATGGTGATTATGATCCTTTGAACTGCTAAAAATGATCCAAATAAATGTAAATGTACGGTTTCAAATTTTTCCGCTCAACGATGCATTTTAACTGACGAATCCATTGTGCAGAATTTGATACCATACCCTTGGGCTCTTTATATTGGTTTGGCGACTGGGAGTCAGTAAAGACAGAATCCTGTGTACAGTCACATCAGAAACTGAATTTCACCAGTTCTCTTCGTTATTGAAGAAACTTTCCTAGTTATAACTTCAGCTAATTAATTTTGTGCTTGAATGTATACTACATACTCTTCATACCAATAGTTATGCAGCTAGATGAAGCATGAGAGTGTTTGTAGAGGGAGATGCGTTCAGAAGAGATAATGTTTTCTTTTGTTTTTTAATTTGACCTCTAGACATATTTCAATTAATCTCAGCAAACTTTAACCAACTAGAGTTCGAAACGACTATAATATGTGGATTACAATACAATGTATTTAGATACATACGTTATGGATACACTAAAAGCTCACACCACTGATCGAGGCCAACTCGATCACACGACGTCCGCTTCCCGAGTGGCTGTTGGTACCTCGAGTGCACTGATCTCAGCTGCTTGCGTCTTATGAATGGTAGTAGCCTGCATGAGGAACATGAAAAAGGTCAAAAGTTTTTTGTATTAACGCAATGTGCTACATGTGCAGAGGACGAAGTGTATAAGGTTACTGATGATCTGGAATGTTCTTGGCCCACCATACATGCGGCTAACAATTGTGGAGGCCACTATTAGAAGTATTGCTAACCTTAAAAATATACACTGCTGGCCATGAAAATAGCAACACCAGGAAGAATTGCAAATAATGAATTTTCACCCATTATGTTATGCACGTTTAGATGCACAGCTGTTTTGAGGGTGTGCATGCTGCTGAGCTGTCACCTTTTGGCAACAACAATGAATCTAATCTTCCTGAGCATCGGATCTAGCTGAGCTTGGATGACAGCTATGAGTGCACCTTCCCGTGCTGCTTCAACTCATACAGTTGCAGTGGCAGGTGGGTAGTGGCGTGCCAGTCTCTCGGCAACCTCCTATACTAGATGCTTTCAGTGGGCGAGAGGACTGGAGAAAATGCTGGCCTGGGCAACAGGTTAACACCATCTGTATCAAGGTAGGTCAGGATAGCAGGGGCGCTATGTAGTCTTCAGTTATTCTGTCAGCCACTGGCCTTAGCAAGACGGGAATGTAACGCTTGCTCTCCAAATTACTAGCAATTGGAACCAGACGTGATGATATTGTGTATTCAATGGCACCCCATACCGTGCCAGGTACTTGGCCCTTACGATGATGACAAATGCAATTTGGGTGCTGCGTATGCGGTTACACGCCTGCAAGACAGCAGCCAGTCGCATACCTGCGTCCCACGGGTGGCCAAGCATCAGGCTACATTTTCTCCAGCCAGCTTACCCTGGCAAGCCCATTACCGACCAGTGCTTGTCCCTCGAGTTAGTAAATATCTCAGACAGTCACCAAACACGCTGTTTTGTTTACCATAGAATCTTCGACAGCCCGCCACGAGAGGCGCCACGCTCGTCGTAGCAACACCTGCGTTCATGACTGCTCCACTGCTATTGCGGGCACTATTGCACCTCAGCGTGTCACATGCCCGCAAGTAGATCGCACCGTAGTCGTGCGCCGTATTCATGTTTATGTCGGCATACAGGCTCGAAGTGGCAGCTCGCATCCAGCTCTCCACGGACGAGAGCTCTGTGCTTTACGCCGACCGCTACTGCGCTCCATTTATCGGAGTTTCTTCTGGAATCCCCAGAGGCCTGCTCTCCAACGCCAGCTAGTCTGCTGAGGGTGTCTTACTGCCCTCTGTACGACGCGTACACGCTTTATCGAAGACGGCAGAGGTTGCGTATCGACTTCTGTGATTGTTAGTGCGCTGATCTGCGGTAGACATTTTTGGAAACGAATTAAAGGAGCGGTTCATTATATCTGTAACTGGTATATTCTCTGCAATTTAGGAAGCGTTGACGCCTTTCTTTGGAAATGTGAATCTATTTTCTTTTGGAAAAAATTGAGCTCGCAGTTCTCTTTGTATTCGGTAAATTTGGGAGTCAAAGCATCAACAGCACATTGACTCAGTCACATACGTGACGTTATATGGTGACAGAGGTCCGTCTTCGAAGCTACTGCTGGTCTAATTTTTCTTTAAATGAGCAAATTGCCGCCAAGTAGCAGCTTGTAGCTTGGTATGGAGTCCACGTTAAACTCGACTCAAGTAAGAAATGACCTTCAGGAATGATTCAGTTATTGAATTTAAAAACTGACAAGTCTAACGCCAAACATATCCTCCATGTTGTCAACCAATTACGAATATCATTAAAGATCTGCATCAGTGTGTCTGAAGTTACCCAGTACCGTTGCTTTATTAGTAAGGGTTATTGAATGTGAGTTCCAAACAAACTTTCGAAATTTTCAATCTCCCAGGGAGAGAGACTGGTGCCAGTCTGATTTATCTGCCGTGAGACATCATGGATGTCATTTGTCGCATCTAACGCTCAATTTAATTTCTCATTTCGTTTCTGTGTACCTGACAAGTGCAGTATTTTCGATGAATGTAGGTGACGAAAGAGCTTTTTGTCTCAGACACTAGTTTCAAGTGACTGTATTGCGCTGACAATAGTTGTAAATGGTTCTTTACATTAGTAAACTGCAAAGTTTTGTTAGCGTTACTCATTTGACACTTACTTTCAACACATTTTAAAATTTTCAGGAGTACTATCATCGCAGTTTCCAAATTATGATGAATACTGGACTGAACAATTCTACTTTCGAGTAAAATGAGATGAAGATATTAAACACCTGGAAAAATGATGTATGGCATGCTACACCTATGATTCGTGGGTCTTGGCAGACTTCTTTTTTTACACGCGTTGTCGTTAGTCATCCACTAAGCTTTTAGGATTTTGATAAGTAATGTTAACAATGCTTTGCGCTTTACCGACATGATATCTGTAACTGGTCGACAATATGGAGTCGATGCTTTGGCGTTAGAGGTTTCAGCCTTTAATTTTAGCAACTGAATCATTTCTTAAGGTAATTCCCTATTTGTGTCGAGTTTAACGTGGATTCCGTACCAAGATTCACGCTGTTACTTGGTGCCAATTTTCGCGTCAGAAAAAGAAAAAAAAAATGGACCCTCAGTAGTTTCGAACACAGCTCTTAAGTCACCGTCTAACTTCAATTAAGTGACTGATCCATAATGACAATGATTCATTCACTTCCAAATTTACCATTTACATTGAATATTATGAGCTCTTTCTTCCAAATTTGGCAGATTCACATTTTCAAAGAAAGACATCAATAGCTTCCAAAATGGCAGTAAATTTACCAGTTGAGGATATGATGAGCTGCTCCTTCGATTCGTCTGGAAAAATGTCTAGCGTAGTTTAGCGTCTCGAACGACCACAAAAATCGATACGCGGCTTCGATACAGCGGGTACATGTCGCAATGACGTCAAGCATGACTTTACCAGCGTGCAGTAAGACTCACCCGTCTGCCGACCTCGGATCTTCTCCTCCAACGCTACTTGTAGCTACAAGCATTCGCCGCCATGCTACATCCAGACGTGGCGTCTGCCGCAGCAGACCTCACGGACTTTGATGTTATGGAACTTTGTAGTGCAGAGAGACAATTAGTGCGCTGTGTGAGACTTTAACTATTGCTATAGTAATGGCGAATCAGTTTTTAAGTGGAAAAAGTTCAAGGATAGTTACTGTCACTCATCCACTTCAAGACAGGGACGCATCCGAATTTCTGGTCAATATTTAGCATTATTTTGATGGTTGTCTTGTTCGCTGGGAAGAATTTGAAGGAATTAAGACTCAGCTAAACTTTTTACAACACATGTTTTTGAGTTATACAACCACATGCTGGCTTACTTGAGAACCCTCATGCAACAGGATTTTGGATTTCGATGTTACTGGGTATTACTTTCTTAATAATATACGTATAAAAAAAAGAATTCTGCTACAGATCAGTCCAGATCCTACAATGCCGTTGTGAATGCTTTAAAAAAACCTTCAATGAAATCAGAACTTCATTTCATAATTTCATCTGTAGAACTATTCAGCAAGTTCACACAATCTTTCCAAAGCCGAACACATTTGATTCACAAGTTGATTGTAGAAGTAGGAAACGTACTTCAAACCTTTTTGACTCGTGTTTTGAAGCTTTCTGCTTCGAGAAAAATTGTGTGTATTTCTGAAGTTCTTCATAACGAACTCTTTACATCGGATAATATGCTTACTCTAGAATAAGTATGTATTAGCAGGATAGTAACCGAACTGCTTAGCAAACTGGAAGAATGTGATAAGTTATTCTGAAGAATGCCCAAAAACAATACACCACAGCTTACAAACATGTGATGGAAAAGACGTGCTTATCAAGTGCACCACTGAAAAGTTTTAAGTTTTGACACCCGAAAGTAAGAATAAAGAGCAGAAGCTGCAATGTGATGTTAAAGGTTGCAGAAACGACGCCATTCGGTAAGATTACTTATTAGGTCAATGGAAGATTCTAGAGTTTAAAAAAGACGACCCAGCTTTCAATAACAAAAGTACTGACAATTACTGGCAGCAGCACATTTCAAAAAGAGACATCATCAATAGAGTTAAAGTATCCAGAAGTTTCAAAGCTTGTTAAGGCTTCTATTACATTGTCCCACGCAGATATGGACATAGGGGGGATATATTCCATTTCGAAGTGCACAGTAGGAGAAGATAAGACAGCGATGATCGAAAGATTTTTGGACAGTGTTTTGACTGTGAGGGATGCTTTGGGATAATACTGCCATATCCTTTTTGTGAGCACTAACTCACAACTCATTAGGTATCGATAGCAAGCACATGCAAATTATACCTATTTATAAGGAAGAAAGTGAAGCAAAAAGAGGGGGAAATCCAAAGAAATCCTGAGGAGACGATTAAAAATATGAATAACGTGAAAAAGTCGATTGACAGTGATACAAAGACTGGAGAGAGGCCCTCACACTCTGAGGAGGACAAATGAGAAATTGCTTTTGGTAGTGACAGTTAGCAGTCGGTCGATCAGCGAACTTAACCCTTCTGTACCGTCTAAAGATGGCTTTGTAAGAAGATGCAGCAACTTTCGGTAGAAAGCATCGCGTGTTGCCCCGGGTTGCATCGTGAAGAGTTAAGCAGCATTACAGCCTTCCAGCTGCCATTCCTAAACGACGGTGGCGTGTAACAGAGGCGTTCCTGGCTGCCAAGGCAGATACTGAGAACAGCATTGCCCCTCTAACGCCTCGTTGACAGACGCAGCAGGGTTTTTCTGAGAAATTGGAAAAACAAAGAAAGAACATTTAGATGCAACAAATACGCTAAAAGGATAAACGTGCCGACCTCCTTCCAACAGTAATGGGTGTTTTACAATGCTAAAGGCACTGTGCGTTGGCAGGCGAATTCACGGAAAGCGGGTGGAATGAGGGAAAACTTTTCTATCCCACGGTCATGAAAGATATTATTTACGTTGTTCTGAAAAAGACATCTAAGAATAGACGTCTACAATTTTTTTGAGTGGAGACCACGGACTGATAGTTACAGACACAAGGTTCTGACATAGGCCAGCTTTCCTGTGATTCTCGGAACGGTGCGAGTGGGCGAGTGAACGGTTGGAGGACGATTTTTGCGCAGTCTGTAATGACAGACAATATACAAAATTACAGTATTGACTAGCGACAAGCGAACTTTCTGCTCGTTGGAGGCGATGTTTTTTCGTAGGAGAAGCTGAACAAAGCAAGCGCAGGAGACGTATGCTATTCTCATTCTCGGGGAGAACTCGGTTTAACGGGAGGCAATCATTCTCGTATCGGCCTTTTTGGTAGTACATTTTGGTGAGAGACATCCATCTGTAACACTCATTCTATTTGCCCACATGCACGTAGAGGTAGGAATACGTAGCGGCGTCGGCTGGAACAGAGTGGAACGGAGTTAGTGTTGGCTACCGTTTTAGTAAAACTCACGCTGGCCCTTCATGACAAGTCGGACAGACACTGTTGCATTTAATTTTCTCTTTCCGGGACACCCACGCAATCACTGGTTTTAATTCGTGACTACGTCGTGCGGTATTAGTACATGTGGAACTAGATTTGCATCAGAACCGTTTCGTTGTTAAATTATCTTTGGCGGCAGCACCATTACCTATTATAACTTAGTTTCACTTTGATGTCTTGTTGTGTGCTTCCTTAGAAATGTTGTATTGTCCCTTATTAATTTGTGCGCACTAACGTAAGAATTTGTAATATAGGGATTTATCAGGATCAAGTGTTTTATTTGTAATTAATAAATCTCTTTCACGAAGTTAGTTAACTACAAATTATGTCAGGTTACCTTCCATTAGGAACGTGGCTGCACTCAGGGACTGTGATCTGATTTATAAATGAAAGAGCACAGCAATCAGTCATCCTTTTCTGCAGATTTGGCAAATCCAGATTTCGGCTAGTACCAAGCCATTATCAATGCACTATTTTTTGGTCTTGGTGTATGTCAGTTCCCTGTTGTTCGGGCGTCAGTCATATTTCTTTGAATACTAGTAGTAGTAGTATTCAAAGAACTGTGGCTGACGCCCGAACAACAGGGAACAGACATGCATTGAGACTAAAAAATAGTGCATTGATAATGGCTTAGCACTAACCGCCATATAGATTTTCCAAATAAAACCTGCAAAAAACGACGACTGATTGCTGTGCTCTAGCATTTATAAAGACAAATTATGTGAATACCAGTACCTGGAATACAGTGGTTGAGCCAGCCTTTTTCATTAATTGCACTAATTAAGCTGGTTGCGTAACTTTTATTAAGCTTGCGTCCGAGGGAGCGATCTACTGCTCACCAGGGTCTCTGACACAGATCAAGTAGAGATAGAGAGTCCACACCGGAATTTCGCAGCGCTGAAATTTTTTTTCTTACGCTGCAGAACACAAGCTGCTCGTACAGTAATCACGGTTGCGAATAAAATCTCACCGGACAGATATTAATCATTCTCTTAAAAGAATACACTGGTCGCTATGTAGTACTTTGGTCGGTGTAGAACTGGTACCAAGTAGTCATCTGCTGCTCCAGCACTGACGTTAAGTTACTGCCGTCAAGAAGTGTGTGTGTGTTTGTGTGTGTGTGTGTGTGTGTGTGTGTGTGTGTGTGTGTGTGTGCACAAGACACTTGTGTGGAATCAGCATAATAAGATGGTTTGACATGGAGGCAGGACAGAAATTAAGTGAAACACTCATGTCTTTTGATGTGTGCAGTACCCAATCGTGAATGAAGTTGCCCAATTTGTTGGTGTGCGAATGCGGACTGATCAACGTGTCGACAAGGAATATTGTACCACACGCAGCCATGTAACACGGCAGATTAGTGATCATAAAAAGATACCACCCAATGAGGACAAGAGACAGGTGTCAACGCCCTTTGAATGACAAACAATTTGAAACTTGTCAGGAGTTGCTGGTGTCAATGATACCAATTCACCCCCAGCAGTTTCCGAGCAAACACTGCGAAGGGAACTGCATGCAACGCATATTTGGAGTCGGGAACCTCGTAATAGGCAGTTGCTCCGAGCAGTACGTAAAACTGTTCGTCTTCAGTGGGGCAAACAACACGGAGATAGGGCAGTAGGTGAATGGAGTCACGTGTGTGGTCCGACCAGACGCGATTTTGCGTGGTGTTTTTTTTTGTTTTTCAAATGTAAAAGACTTCGATTTCACCGTCGCTATGGCCCGATGAGTCATTAAGTCACAGTGTGTGGAGCTTGTTCTTCACGCCGGAATTGGTTGTGTGATGGTGTGAGGGTATTCGTTGTACTAGACTTGAACCCACTGATTCAGGTTATCCTGAACGTGAATCACGATGTTTATTTTAGTATTCTCGGTGATCAAGTGTTGCCTGTTCCACTATATTTTCGTGTTGAGTATGCTAAGATGACAAAAGCTGTATTCACAAGGGTGCACGCATACGTGCCTGCTTTAATGAAAATTCGGGAACCTTGTCGCTTTTTGACAGCCCGTTAAATCACCCGATCTTAAGCCCATGTAAAATGTCGGACTATGTGTAAGGGGTAATGCGTAACAACCAAGATCCCTACGCCTTGGTAACCCTATTGGATATAATCACCAACGAGTGGCTTCGGCTGGATGTGGCATACCTCAAGAACCTTGTGGACTTTCCTTTTAGCCAGTTTGAGGTCATTATGAAGGCTGGAGACCGTGTTATAGGGTATTAGCGTGATGTCTCATGGGAGTGACCTTCTTTTCGTCTGGATAAGCAATCAGAAATGTGGCCATGTAACTGAATTACAGGCCTCAGGCCTCATTTACTAGTATTCCACTCTAGATGATGATACAGGGTTTCTGAAACACAGTAGGGCACTTGTATAAAAAGGACAGTAATTTGGAGAAAAGCCTGGGCATATTTTATTGAACTACGAGTATTTTCATCAGATGCAGGACACTCTAAGGTTACTGAACTTTCAGCTTCTGCAGCTGTCTCTGCTTCGATTACTCGCCGCTTATCAAGAGCGGTTACAGCTGAAGCCATATTCCTTCCCGTCTGGATGTTCAATTCCCTCATAGCATTGCTGCTTGAAATTGCACCATCATTGAATGTTATTATTGCATCCATTACATTAATCTTCAGCACTGTCAGCCCAACAAATGCAGTTTTGGATATTCTCTCCCATATACAGCTGTTGAAGCTTTCATTTGCATTCTGAGAGAGACCATGCATACATTTCCTAAGTAGATTTTTATTTGCCAGATCCCTGTATATAGGCCTAATTGCCTCTTTTACAGCAAGGTGTAAGGAATGCTTGTGGGTATATTGTATGCCTTTAGCATTGCACAACCAGTACTTGCACCACGAATCCTCCCCTTTTGGTCACAAACCATGCTGTGGGGTTTCATCTGTTGACACTCTGTGAAACCATGTTGCCCAAACAGCTCGTCTCATGTTCTCCAAATCTCCTACATTTCTCCTCATTGATAGTCCATAACATTGAGTCAAAGAATCAGTTTCACTTTTTGTAAGACGACCTGGACCACCTATGTGTTTTCCATCTGACAGATTTTTTCCAGTGAAGTCTTTACATAATTTTCTCAGCCGAGCTCCCATTGTTTTTTGTACATGACCAACACATTGAAGCTTTTCTGTCAGAGTGTCCCCATATGGTCTGACATTAACAACAGTAGTGTGTCCTTGAAAGTCTCGATCCCCAAGGCAGCCTACATACCTCACACCACGACTGACCTCTGATCTTCTAAAAATGTTCAGAACTCCTTTCGTTTCCAAGTTTCCACTTGAGCCATCAAAGTTCTTTACACAAACGTGGGTGCTAATAAATTTACTTGAACAACCCTGGCAGTGCTTTGTTGGACACTCATAACCTAGTATCTTACCAGTTTCAATAAGTGTGGCAGTTACAACCCCATTCAGAGAAGTATGACCTCTCTTCTGTCAAGATCCATTAAATGCTGCTACAATGTCTGTATTCTCACACAAGGCTACTGCTTCTTCTGCTGCTCTTTTTATTGAATGTTCACTTACACCACATAAAGCATTATGTATTAATTTATTGTATCTGTCAAACCACAGTGGAGGTGGAGACAAATCCATCACTACACAAAAAGTCTGGGCATCTCTCCTTCCCCTTCCAGTACATCGCATTGCATAAGCAGGCCGAATATTTACACTGTAATGTCGACTATCAGTTACTGGTGATGTCATAGTGTGACTGTGCATCTTACACGAGTTACAGGCAATCACTAACCGACTTGAAAGACCCTCCTTACTGAAATGTCCGCAGAAACGTTAATACTATCTTCACAATTGCAGTACTTACATTTCACAGCACTCTTCAAAAGTCTTGACATCATATTTCTGTCGTTATTGCTGCTAACAATACTGCTAGTCGTGTTCTTATTACATTCAGAAAGCGAAAATTTACGTCTGGAAGCACTGTCTGTAGATACAGTTTCTGCGGGCGACTTTTGAAGCAACTGACGTGTATCATTCGGTTGTGTTTGGAACTGGTTGCCGCGAAACTTTCGTTTGGGGCTAAATTTCTTTACTCTCGGCAATTGTAGCACAGGAAACACACACACAGAAAAAAACTTACAATAACTGCAAAACGACACGTCTATGAAATTCTGAAATCATGTAGTCTCACATCTTTGTTTACATTCGAACCATAGCCTTCTAGACATCCTGCACTTTTGTTCAAGGGATCAGTGCCTTCTATAATTCACCTGTGCTAACGATCCGTAACTAATGACAGAAAAAACGGAAGAACAAAATAATGCATCATGTATTCTGATGCACTTCAAACTGACAGATGGGCGTGGCCCCTGTGCAGTTTTTGAACGAATGGAAAGTGATAATGCCCATAAACTACACATTTTAGAAATCAGCATGTGTTAAAAGAAAAGAAAAAATTCCTTGACGTCTATATTTATGTGCTGCTCCATGACTCTGCTGTCAATATCTTTATTCTTGGCTTGTGTGTAACTTCTGTGTATTTTCTTACAGTAAATGTTTTTTTTCGTATCCAGGGTGTAATTGCAAAGCTAATAAAATGTTTTCTTGCCTTTAAATAATATTTTTCATCAGGTTATGGGCCCAGTACACGTGTAAAGGCAAACAACACAGTTTAATTAAAACAATATTTGAAATGAGCGTATGTCTGTAAAGAAACATGACTGCTAGCGGCGATTATAAGGTCAGTATTGATAAGCTTGAAGCACCTGACGACTGGGCCAAATGGAAATGGCATATTTCTATGGTGCTACGTTTATATGGACTAGAAGATATTATTAACGGTACACGTGAACGTGTAGAGTTGCCGCAAGATGCGACAAGTGAACAAAAAGAAGCGTATGTGGAATGGCTCAAGGACGACGCAAAGGCAGCAAGTCTTATAGCAAGTGCGCTATGTAAACCTGTTGCAGAACTCGTCTTAACGTGCAAGAATGCTAAAGAAATCTGGGACAAATTACGCGCCCGATTTGAATGTAGCAGTACTCAGCATTTGAATATGTTGATTGAAACATTTTTCCGTGTTAAACGTGATGAATCGGAAGATATTAGTGCACATGTGGCCAAACTGCAAAAGTTATTTGTGGACCTGAACGATTAATTATCAAAACATGAAGAAAATACGCTATCTGAAAGAATCTTAAATTGTCGAATTTTGTCTACACTGGGGAAAAGACTACGACAATTTTAAGGATCTCTGGGATACGATACCGACAGAAAAGCAAAGCCTGAATTTATTGATTGAAAAACTCTGTACTATTGAACTGCGTGAACAAGACGTTAATGGAAGTGCAGCTTTTGTCGTTTCTAAAACAAGAAAACGGCAAACAAGTAATCAGCAAGTAAAGATGACGAAGTCACAATTAAAACAGAAGTTTCCGTGTAATAAATGCAAACAATTAGGTCACTGGGCAACAGAGTGTCCACAGAACACTCGTGACAGCAATAAAAGAAAAGAGAAGAAGCGAGACAGTGAACACGCTGCATTTACTTCATACGCTATGGGTGTGTGTACCAGTAATCACAGTGACCCAAATAAATGGTATTGCGACAGTGGCGCTACAAATCATATCACTCCCAACAAACAGTATTTTGTTTCGTATAGTGAATTTGATGTTCCTCAAGTAATTTCATTGGGAAAACAAGATGTGAAAATGTGTGCTTACGGTCAAGGAACAGTTTACATCCAAATCCGACGAAACAATAAATGGTACAATGCTAGAATGGACAATGTTTTATACGTCCCTGATGCAAGTGCTAATCTGTTCTCTGTGAGAGCCATTGCCTGCAGAGCCTACAGTACTAATTTTAGTTATAATAATGTCTGTGTTCGAAAACAAGTCAGTGGCAATATTGTTATGACAGGTAATGTGAAAAATGGACTTTATGTGTTGAACATGCGTGTTGTTAGAAATGCAAAAATGAATCGTATGAGCTTGATGACTTCATCCGAAACGTTGCAAGTGTACCATGAAAGGTTTGGTCATCAGAATAAACAACATGTGAAGAATATTTTAAAAGGAATGAACATTAATGTGGAAGATGCCAAGAGTGAATTTTGTGACGGCTGTGCGGTTGGAAAGATGCATAGGCTGCCATTCAAAACACGAACAATACGCGCTACCAGTACTGGTGAATTAATCCACGCGGATGTAAATGGACCAATGAGCACGAAATCTTTTGGAGGCAAGAATTATTATGTATGTTTCAAAGACGATTTTAGTAAATTTCGCCGAATTTTCTTTTTAAGACACAAAAGTGAAGTGTGTACTGTGCTTAAGCAGTCTTTAAATGAAGCACGAACTAATGGACATGTTGTCAAACAATTTAGATGTGATGGTGGCAAAGAATTTAACAATAAGAATGTCAGTGAACTGCTTGCAGACAGGCGAATAGAGCTACTGATTCCTCCTCCTTACACTCCTGAACAAAATGGTGTGGCTGAACGGAAAATAGGACCATTGTTGAAGCTGCCCGGTCAATGCTAAATCCGAGTAAATTACCTAAAGGGTTGTGGGCAGAGGCATGTAACACAGCAGTCTACCTAATAAATCGTACTGGAAAATCTTCAGTTGAAAATAAAACCCCTTATGAACTATGGTTTAATCGACCAGTAGGACGACTTGATCATCTCAGAATTTTTGGTACAGGCTGCTATGTTCACATTAACAAACAATTCCGTTCCAAGTTTGATGATAAGGCAGTTTTTGGACGACTTGTTGGATATGTTAATGACAAAGATGGGTTCAGAGTTTGGATTCCATCTAAAAGAAATGTGGTGTTGAGTCACGATGTAAAATTTAAGCCAGAAATTGTTTGTGATTTACAAGTGATCATGTTGAATTTGAAGTCCCTCGGGAAGAATTTAATGATCCGAATTCATCTAAAGACGACCAATGTAAATCTCCTAGGCTGTACACTTCTGGAGGAAGCCAAACTCAAGAAAAAATTTTCACTCTCGATTCTAGAGAAAGTCAAGAGTCGAGTGAATCTGAAGAAAATAAAGAATTAACAGAATTTCTAAAAGCAGAAGCTGCTGAATCTTCTAATGAAGAGAAACAGAAGAATAAAAGACAATGAAGAAAACCAACCTGGATGGAAAGTGGTGAATTTTGTATGGCAGCAAAAGTTAATGCACTTGTATACAAAGATCCAAACTGTTTTTCAGAAATATTGCAGTCAAACGAGAAGGAAGAATGGATGCAAGCTATTAGTGAAGAACTTCAATCACTTAAGGAAAACAATACCTGGGTGCTGGTTGACCGTCCGAAGAATGCCAAAGTATTGCAAAACCGCTGGGTTCTACGGCGAAAGGTCGCAGTCAATGGAGGTACTCGCTTTAAAGCCAGATTGGTTGCAAAAGGCTGTATTCAGAAAGCAGGAATTGATTATGACGACGCCTTTAGCTCTGTGGCACGTTATGACACCATACGAACTCTGTTGGCTGTAGCTGCTTCAAAGAAAATGCTGCTAGAACAATTCGATGCAAAGACAGCTTTTTTGAATGGAATACTTGAAGATGAAGTATATATGGAACAACCAGAAGGTTTCGAAGATGGTACAGGCCGAGTATGTTTCTTAAAAAAAGGTCTTTATGGGTTGAAGCAAGCGCCACGTTGCTGGAACAAACGTTTTGTTGAGTTCATGAAGAAAGCTGGTTTTTCAAACAGTGATGCAGACCCATGCCTATTTTATCGTAGACAAAATGGCAATAGCCTTTATGTGGCAATCTACGTTGATGATGGCCTGATTGTCGGCAGTAACAAGAAAGAAATTGCTGTTTTTATGGATGTTTTACAACATGAATTCGAAATAACAGCTGGCAGTCTTGACAATTTTCTTGGCATAAAAATAAAGCAATATGAAGATGGAGCAATAATGATAAGTCAAGAGAAATACACAGAAGAAATTCTGCAAAGATTTCGAATGGCAGAATGCAATACAATCTCAACTCCTATTGGACGTGAGGACAATAATCAAAACGATGAACTTTCGTCATCTGTACCCTACCGTGAAGCAATTGGTTGTCTCATGTACCTTTCAACAGTAACTCGTCCAGACATCACTTTTGCAGTCAATAAAGCTGCTCGAGCTATGGAGAAACCAACCACCTAAGACTGGAATAGAGTAAAGCGCATTTTCCGGTATTTGAAAGGGACCTTAAATTTTGGAATTGTATATAATAAAAAAGAAGAGTTAAAGATTTACGCTGATGCAGATTTCGCAGGTGATAACCGGACAAGGCGCTCAACAACTGGAATTCTTGCAAAGTACTCAGGTGGTGCAGTGTCATGGACAAGTCAGTTGCAGAAAGTAGTGGCCACATCCACAACCGAGGCGGAAATAATTGCAGCTAGTGAAGGAGCAAAAGAGTTAGTTTGGTTACGTCGTCTGCTATCAGAATTAGTGGAAATGTCGGGGCAGCCTCCAGTTCTTTACATTGACAATGCTAGTGCATTGAAGTTGGCAAAAAATCCAGAATATCATCGACGTTCTAAACATATAGAGGTCCGACATTTCTATGTTCGTGAAAGATATCTGAACGGTGAGATTTTCTTGGAACACATTGATGGACACAACCAGTTGGCAGATATTTTGACGAAACCTCTTGAACGAGTTCGATTTAATTTTCTATGTTCAGAAATTGGCATGCTAGAGACAAAGCAATAATTTCATGATTTTTTCTTTTGGAGGAAGTGTTAAAAGAAAAGAAAAAATTCCTTGACGTCTATATTTATGTGCTGCTCCATGACTCTGCTGTCAATATCTTTATTCTTGGCTTGTGTGTAACTTCTGTGTATTTTCTTACAGTAAATGTTTTTTTTCGTATCCAGGGTGTAATTACAAAGCTAATAAAATGTTTTCTTGCCTTTAAATAATATTTTTCATTAGAATGAAATGCTCTTTTCTATACAGCAAGAAAAATCTTTCAAATTTTTTGTCATTTTCACGAACATGTCCCCTTAAGCATTACGACAAAATGATGGTGTACACCGTCGACTCACAAACCGTCCAAGGGCTGTAAATGATCACGACAACAACAACAGCGACGATAGTAATATTTTTTCTGACGATGATGTTGGAGGATTTCGTACAAAGCTGTAATTTTTACCCTATTTGACGCAGAGAGTAAACCGAGAATGTCATAAACAGTTTCTTTCTTCTAGTACAGTCATCAAACACGTCTGCAAGAGCCTTGAGAGGCAGACAGACAAAGTTCATCAATCAGCGACGCTCCAGGCCGGCCGTTGTATGTCGCAATGAGACGCCAGTGTAAGGACGTTACCGGACTTATGACTCAAAGGGACTCGAAGTTTGCATTTGTGAACGAAATAAACACTACTCAAGAATGAAAGGATTTTAGAACAGAACACTTTTGGCAAACGTAGGAGTAAAGGCTGCAGCCACTACTGGAGAACTGCTTCCTGACGGGCACTGTCTGTCGTCGTCAGCACTCCGCCTGCGCATCATCTGATAATGAAGTGCAGTGCTTCCCAGTAAAAGTTCACCTGCCAATTTTACGTCTGTCTTGAGCAGTGATTAAATTTTGACATACTGTATGTATCCTAATTCTGCTTATCTCTTAAACTGTCACATTTAAAAACTTTAAATTATTCGTGATAAAACCAAAAAGCAGAACTTTTGTAACTGGCGCCTAGACTAGCATCGCGCACGGTTGTATGTGCGATTCTTTTTCGCAGCTAATGGACAGCGAGAAGGAAGTGTTTATTTTTGTTTTTTGCTCATTTTGTATTAGAAAATGTTCAAAACAAGGTCAAACATTGCAGGTTCACTCTCGCTTGACCGTGAGCCAGCATACCAATCAGAACCACGCAAGTTATATAAAATGTCGTAAATGTTTGGTTCGTATTAAATGTTAGGAAAGTTATAGTATAATAAGGAAAAAATCTCACCCATCTTTACTAAAACCGATTCCTAATGATTCACAGTAGACAGCACGACACATTTAGCAGGCAAATTACAATAGAATAACATGAAACAACGTATTTTCTTTTGCTTTTAGACATGCTGAACCAACGAACAGTAGCCCAAACCAGAGATATTAATGCATGCTATGAACTTTTACTATATCCATATCACAAAAAATGTCTATATATATATATATATATATATATATTCACAAAACGTGAGATGTAACGAGACATTATAGTTTCAAAGTTATAACTCTTAACTAAGAAAGCGACCTCAGGTAATTATTAATGCAATGGACATACTATTTTCTTTTAATCTTGGGACATGATGGAAAGAAGTTAATGGTTTCAAAGTAAGATGTGCTAAAGGAAAATTCAATCAATAAAGCCGTGATCCAAACCAGATTTATGTTGAAAAACTTACAGAACTCATACTTTAATTACTTTCCTATTATTTGTAATAGATTGCATATTCCGCACACAAGTGCAAGAGTTTCCAAGTGTTAAATGTAATTTATACAAATTACCACGTAAGTCATCTACTTAAATAGATTGGGTGTAGATCACTACGTAAATAACCTTCGAGCATAGCACTACAACAAAATTTTATGTACGTGGTGAAGCAGTTGCGTAGTATAAATTCATGATGTGTTTCTATTCTTTTTTTGTATCTTCGTAATCTAGTACTTACACAAATCAAATAAAATAACATATAGAAATGTAAGGTGTTATACTTTCCAACGACTCGATTTTTAATTAAAACATTAACTTATTCGTATCTAAGACTTCTAAATGTCTTATTGATGTCATCAAATGTTCACAAACGTTCTGCTCTCTGACAATTATTATTTTCTCTTATTCCAAAAACTAGGTAAGAATATACATTTTTCAAAGTTAAGTGTCCAGGTTATCAGGAAATGACACTATTACCCGTGTGAAAATATGGTCATAGCGCCACTGACAATAGAGCATCTACCAGGAAGTTTTGTATACATTCATGTGGGTGAGGTCTCTTCACGCAGGCAGCAGTAGTTAACTAGACGCATTGTGCAATGTATATTTCTGTCCCTGAAAGGAAGTGAACATGTGACCTCGCAAATACCACTCCGAGGCCTGTCAGAAGAGAGACCATATTTTCTCCTCCACGACAGGCTCTTGTTTTTAACCTGACACGTGAGTAGCGGCCGCTGCCGTCTGCGCCACTGTTCTCGGAAGGAAGGCACTTCTCTCGATATGTCACTTTTCCTGTGAATGAAAAATGTATCCCGAAACTCAGTCCCTTCATTGCCTACGAGAAGGATATTTTTGAATTACAGAACGAAAAAATAATGCAGGTAATGAAGGAAACATGAGCGGTCCAACCTATTACGAGATTTATAAAAAAACAATCAAAAAATGGCTCTGAGCACTATGGGACTCAACTGCGGAGGTCATTAGTCCCCTTGAACTTAGAACTAGTTAAACCTAACTAACCTAAGGACACCACACACATCCATGTCCGAGGCAGGATTCGAACCTGCGACCGTAGCGGTCTCGCGGTTCCAGACTGCAGCGCCAGAACCGCGCGGCCACTTCGGACGGAAAAAAAAAAAAAATCCACACTGGTGCCTTGTCAGTGGTTTTATTGAGAAAAGGGAGTGGAGGGGAGAGAGGAAGATATTATTCATATTCTGGGAAATATATCGACAAATTGGAAGCATGCTAAAAGTATTTCAGAGAATTTCTCAGCGGACAATTCAATTTTTGAAAGATTTTTAATTCTGTACGTAGAGCGGACTGTTTGAATGACGACTCATGTGAATTCAGGCAGTTTTCAACAAAATACCAGGAGAACTGAAAGTGGGTCGGAGGGAGCCCTAGTACATAAAGGACGATCAAAAAGTTTCGGTATGAGGGCGTTGGTGCAGCGTACATGCAACGTAGCACGACTCTGATGCCTTTTTATTATAAGTACCAACATGTGGGCAAGGGGTGGTGACGCTATTGCCAAACGGGTCCAAACACGACTAACGTGCTGTTATTGTTTTCTTGGCTGCATAAGGACGGACAAACACCAGTATGCATTAATCGGACATTGAAGAATGTGTAAGGGTCAGCATGTCTGTCGAAAACCAGCATTGTGAAATGGTGCACGTGATTCGACACAAGATGCCCCTACAATGCAAATGTCGTAACGCAGAAGTTACGCCAACTCAAATGGCTAATGGCTCTGAGCACTATGGGACTTAACATCTATGGTCATCAGTCCCCTAGTACGCCAACTCAAATGAGAAATACTCAAGCACCATCCCTACAGTCCTAATCTCTCCTCTGTGATTATCACATCTTTGGTCACTTAAAAAAGGCGTTGAAGGGTCGACGCTTCCTGTCGGACGAGGATGTGTAGCAGGCAGTTACGGACTCTTCACGGACCAAGACTCGGTCTTTTACCAAACGGCTTCCTTTAACTTGGTGCATCGATGGGGTGATTGTCTCAATGCTCACGGTATTTTGCCTCTTTGGCTTGCTGATTCTGGACTGCACTGCCTTTGGCAACTCTTTAAGAGACCTTCACATACCGGGAATATTTGGGAAGGATTTTTGGTTCAGATGTTTGCCTTACAATTAAGAGAAAACTTCAGGGAACCTTGATGAATCGGAGGATGGGAACTACTTTTAATTTAATTCTGGGACGTTGTGTTCCAGAGAAAAAATAGTGAAGACCTAGTGTATGTGGCTGTTTATGATTGTACAGAGTAAAGTGCCTGATTTGCTCGACACGGGCTGAGTACGTGTGTCACTATCGGTCGCTGGTGACGCGAGTGACGGCGCGGACAATTCATTTGAAATTTAGGATAGTTTCATGACAAATTAGTTCCATCCTAGACCGTAATATGAAAGTGTTACTAGAGTTACTAAGAACGCTGTTATGTGTTAACAATAAATCCAGTGATATTTATAGAAAAGGACTCAAGAACATTCTGCCCAGTTGCGACAGAATACTAGGCGGCCATTAACATTCAATTAAGGTAGGAATTTGACCTGCGCTACTTCCTCATACATGGTGAGTATGCAGACATATAAGATATAAGAGAGGAAGAATTAAACGCTATTAAAAGACGACGTGATGTAGCGAACAAAATTAGTTCAACATCTAAGATGTACGACGTTACCAAAATTTGCTCATTTTTTAATGGTGGTAAATGGGAAAAGTTTCGTAATGTTCTGCAAAATTATGTTTGTTTGCTCATGATTCGTCTTTCATCTTTTTAAGCCATCGTCTGACGACAAGAGAATGTCGCAAACACCGATAAGATGACGTGCGACATACAGAGGTATTATTTATACAGATGATACAAAAATGATAACATGTAGAGAATTTACATGGGAAAGTGTTACATCTTTTCATGTCACGCAGAAACATTAACTGAAAAAGGAGATATTTTTTTTTATTTTCATGATAGAAATTGTAAATTTACAATTCTTAATTTACAATTGGCTCTTCTGTAGAAAAAATATCTTTGTAACACGCACGTCATTTTATTTGTATTTGCGACATTCAATTGTCATCTGACGAATGTCTAAGAAGCCGAAAGCCAGTTCGTGACCAAATAAATATAATTTTGCAGAACATTAGTAAATGCTTCTTATTTAATACTATTATCATGTACTATTATCATGTTCATAATACTATTATCATGTTATCATGTATCAACGACGGAAAATTCAGTCAATGTTCTAATGATTTTTCTTTAAGCAGTGTCCTTACCCAGCTGCGCTTCTCGAATACCAGAGGACGATATTGAGCTAGGACTATTATGTATCTCATTACTACCATTATCTAAGTCAGCAACAAGTTTAAACAAAATTGCTTATATGCGTTTGTATAAAATTTTCAACAAAAAAAGAAATGTACTAGTAATAAAACTGAATTTGTGTAACGGAATATGTAAAATCACACAATGTACGATCTGCTATATAATAACAAAATGGCTCTGAGCACTATGGGACTTAACATCTATGGTCATCAGTCCCCTAGAACTTAGAACTACTTAAACGTAACTAACCTAAGGACATCACACAACACCCCGTCATCACGAGGCAGAGAAAATCCTATATAATAACAGGCAACAGGTCTTTACTTAAGAAATAAATAAATAAATAAATAAATTTTATAAGGCGGGGGTTCACACATATCAGATTTTTGTGGAAAGAGGTCACAGTTTAAGAACCACTGTTCTTTGGTATGTGCAGAAATATCTACATGATACCACACTCGAACAATACAACAGCTTAATTATCTATTCGATGTAAATATATATTTTAAAATTAAGAGTAAAATAATAATGGAATAGAAACTGCAGACACGAAAGACATACGAAGTTTATTGGAAACTTTCTTGCTTCAAGTACTAAAGAAATATTTTTCACGTCATAATGCTGTTACGACCTTCTGGATGAATTTATTCCTGAAACAGGCAATGAAGACGTTAGAGATTTAGGATAACGATGATAGTATGTTCTGTAAATATACCTGAAACTTACAATGGCATTGGAGTGCACCGTAAGCAGGTCATTCACATTTGCCCCAGATATTCCATTACGTTTATCCGTAATGACAAGCCTAGCCCCACTACATATCTTCTCGGCGGATGCACTAGAGGCATAAAAGTTCTGCCATTTGCGACAATCTGGGATAAAGCCGTTGTTCTCGACTTCCACCACCACAGATATGACTGTTCGTCAAGTGGTTTTCCCATCAACAGATACATCGAAACTTCATCCACAGTTTACTCCTCCTCTGCCCATAATGCAAACACCCTCTTTTGCACGTTTTGAAGACGTCGCTACTGAGACGTCGTTGTCTGTATGGTATTCTGCAAACAATTAAACATGCCTGCACGGAGGAGAAATATGCTACATCACGTAACTACTAATAAATTTGGTGCATTGATCACATTAATTTACGTTTTTTTCATTACTATCGATCGTACACTGAAGACGTCAGTACTGACAAAATATTTACTTAGTATATCCAATTAAAATCGCATTTACCTTGAAGTGCAGCACATCTGGAACGTGCCTGGCATCATCTGGCACGATGTCTGCTCTACAGTTGTTGCTTGGCTTCCTTATACCATTTTTGTACAGACGCTATAAACCACATGACGACAGCAATGTGGGGCGTACATCTTATTTTTGACACTAACAGATAATGCGATATTTACAACCTTCTGAAGAAGGGCAGTACCTGACTGAAACCAGTAAAGGAAATAAAATTTCCTTTGGGCAACTCGTTGCTGATTATTTCAATAAACCTTTTTTCCGTATCAGCTGGGAACTCTGCAACAAATGGCGGTCGATATTCGCACTGCAACTCTCGCGTGACTGAATTCGTAGTAATAGAGAAATAATGCCTTTTAGTGCGCGCGTCTGTCCACGCATCAGTCGTACACGCGCACGCACCGCCCTCCGTATCCTGTAACACTTGGTGGACCGTAGCCACACGGTATTCGCTGCTACTTCTTTTTCACGACGAGAAATTGTTGTTGCTGCTTGAGGAAGCACGTCCCCTGCACTTGCAGTGGAATAAGGTACTCCTACTTCTGGCAGCGTCAGTGCAAGATCTAGAAAGCCTTCTGCTACTTTGCTGAGCGGCTGCAGATCTCTTGTGGACGTTGTTACACACTTCTCCAGGGCAATAGATCTGCTGACGTCGGAAGATTGCCACTAGCATTGATCTGACTATTACGAGAAGCTACGCAGGTATTAAAGTGTCGCCGGCCGCGGTGGTCTCGCGGTTCTAGGCGCGCGGTCCGGAACCGCGCGACTGCTACGGTCGCAGGTTCGAATCCTGCCTCGGGCATGGATGTGTGTGATGTCCTTAGGTTAGTTAGGTTTAAGTAGTTCTAAGTTCTAGGGGACTGATGACCACAGCTGTTAAGTCCCATAGTGCTCAGAGCCATTTATTAAAGTGTCACCGGCCGGGATGGCCGAGCGCTTCTAGGCGTTACAGTCTGTGCATGGATGTGTGTGATGTCCTTAGGTTAGTTAGGTTTAAGTAGTTCTAAGTTATAGGGGACTGATGACCACAGCTGTTAAGTCCCATAGTGCTCAGAGCCATTTATTAAAGTGTCGCCGGCCGGGATGGCCGAGCGCTTCTAGGCGTTACAGTCTGGAACCGCGCGACCGCTGCGGTCGCGGGTTCGAATCCTGCCTCGGGCATGGATGTGTGTGATGTCCTTAGGTTAGTTAGGATTGAGTAGTTCTAACTTCTAGGGGACTGATGACCTCAGAAGTTAAGTCCCATAGTGCTCAGAGCCATTTGAACCATATTAAAGTGTCACATCAGGATACTGATACTGTAGTCACGGAAATGTGATAACTTACGAAAGTCACTTCACTCTGCAAAACCTACAGACTTATTTTGAATATCTACAACCTGCGTAAAATATTGCCATACCATGCTATCTCCAGATTTCTTCAGTCGGTTGTCGGTTTCCTCCTCCAGCTTCAGAAATTTTTTTCTTCTCCTCTACACATTTTCTAATCCTTGTACGCTGGAAGGACATTCGCTGTTCGGTACGTATTTTTAACACAATAATAATGACAATAGACAATAACCCAAAGGGGCTGGTCACAGTGTCTTGCACTGAACTGACTAATTAGAGCTTCATTAACTGCCTCCCTCCCCCCCCCCCCCTCCAAACACACAGACGGGCAGATGTTAGGGATGGGGCCACGGATATTCACGACGGATTCCGAGAACTCGAACGAGGTGCGAGCCTCGACGGTGCATTAGCGGAGACTTAACTATGAGGCCATCAATTGTAATTCTCAAACAGCCTATCCGGCCTCATTAGCTGGGAGCACACGTGCGTATTTCTGCACCTATGGATCAGGCCACGTTCAGAAAGCCCATGAGTTTTCCTACGGTTTCCACGTGACAGCAAGCTCTAATTACTTCCAGTATGGCGGAGGAGAGGACCACTGACCAAACCGAAAAGCTTATGAAATTGTGCGCAAAAGCTCTTGTTTGTGCAAAATGATCCAGGACATTACACAAAGAAGAGTATGGAAAGTAGGATGTACGTAGAGATTGTTGAAACACTTGAAGACGATATTATAACAGTGAATCAAAATTTAATAAATACTTAGCGGCAAAATTTGAGATCAAGTTTCATAAAATAGGACAGAAAGATGGATTATAGAAATCAATAAAATGTTGCTTGTTCTATGTTCATTATTGCTTACGCGTTACTGTGTTATACCTATTATTTTACATTACGGGTTATTTTTCATTACAAAGGATCAAGAACGCCCTGTTCGTAGCGTATCAAACCTTCACGATTTTCAGAGGAGAGCAGACGATTCAGAAAGCAGATCCGCTCCTCCCGCCATCCCCGCGCTTCGCGGCCCGCGCACTCTGCTCCCGGTACAGCTGGGCTCGACTACCCGCGCGGTGCGGGCAGCGGAACGGGCCCGTCGGTTGCAGGCGGGCTCGGGCGGATATATGTAACGCGATGCACGGCTCTGTACCAAATGTCCGCCATTTAAAACATTTTCTGTATCTTCTTCTTTCTTTTCCCTGGTCTTTGTCACATCATGGGGTCGGTATGTTAATTTTTGAGTTTGGAAATGTTACTGTTCAAAAAATGTTCAAATGTGTGTGAAACCTTATGGGACTTAACTGATAAGGTCATCGCTCCCTAAGCTTACACACTACTTAACCTAAATTATCCTAAGGACAAACACACGCACTCATGCCCGAGGGAGAACTCGAACCTCCGCCGGGACCAGCCGCACAGTCCATGACTGCAACGGCTAAGACCGCTCGGCTAATCCCACGCGACTAAATGTAGAGGGTGTCTGTGTCTAGTGTTATCCCATGTGAAAGTGTGCGAACGTTTAGGAAATGTTTACGAATCGTGTATCTAAGGCGAAACATGGCTACCATCCTCTTATTCTTCTAGTTGCATGTGGGTAACCGCTTAAAACCCACATACAAGCTTGGTGGCACCTGAGTCCTTGTCGTTGACCCGCTGGGCGGATCCGATTCGGGGTCGACGCGCCTTCCCGGATACCGGAAACGGCGTGATAACGCGAGAGGCTATCCGGGCGGGTAAAATACTCTCTGTCTCTAATGGCGTGTAAGTTATTTTCTCCTGGAGTATACAACAGTTGTGTTCTGTTGTGGATGATTTCGAAACAGAACTCACTACTTGTCCAACAAGTAGCTCTTCTGTACAAAACCCTCATGCTATGGGGAACTCCTTAGCTTTAGCATGAAATTAATTCTAGTATTCTATGTGACAGGTATTCTGAGTACTCATCATCTCTAGAGGCGGATAAGTATTGAAATGATAAAATTGGAGCAAGTGTAGCACGAACTGAGAGCAGGGAGCAAAGGTAACATTTATATGGAATAGATGTGGTGAGGAAGGGAAGGCGATGAGGGCAGGGTTGGAGTCAGGAGGGGGGGGGGGCGAATATTTCCGATAGCACTAGCATCTGACACCACTGGTGTGTAGCCGTATAACTGGATACTGGATAGGTAAAGGCGATGCTAAATGTACTGCCGTTCACATCGGCATTCGAAAAGACAAATGGTTCCTGCCTTCTAGTTAATGGCGAGAACTATGATTCACCAGGACTGTAAGAGCTCATCAAATATTAAAGAATGATTGGTACATCACGACTCCATTTTCGAATGTGACGACGGAGCTGCGAACTACGTCTGTATCACCTGACATTCCTAGTACGAATTTGAAACATGTGTTGCCCTGTTTCCCAAGATTACGACAACTAGTATTCTTGGCACATTGTTGGTGTAATTTGCAGGTGGCCTCTCATAAGGAAACTGGACAATACTGATGCACCAGTAATGCTCCAATTTTCAATAGACGCTTACAGTTATGGTGGACCCATGGTTTACTCCTAAAACTCTTAAAAATTCAGCGGCTGTGGAATATAATATAAAGTAGCTAATTCTTCAAAATTTCATCTCGCTGTGATTCGAGACATTAAGTTCCGATTTTCCCATCAAGAACCCGGCTGTGGTCACGTTCCACTCAAAAACACACAGCAATCATCTCTCACACACCTAAGCTTGCCCGTTCGACACAGTCCGCAACATTAACCTGTCTCGTGCCCCTAAAAATGATAAGCTGTTGCGGTCTAACTGTGATGAACTACTACAAATAGTGCTCCAAGAAAATACTCACAATAAAATCCTGATAGTCTGTGAAATGCTTAGAAGACAAATGGCTCTGAAATGGTTCAAATGGCTCTGAGCACTATGGGACTCAACGTCTTAGGTCATAAGTCCCCTAGAACTTAGAACTACTTAAACCTAACTAACCTAAGGACATCACACACACCCACGCCCGAGGCAGGATTCGAACCTGCGACCGTAGCAGTCCCGCGGTTCCGGACTGCAGCGCCAGAACCGCTAGACCACCGCGGCCGGCCTTAGAAGACAAATGTATCAAATGGTGAAAGAGTAGTTAGCGTGTTACTCGATTAGACATATATAGGATGGTCAGAAACAGTCAGAAAAGTTTGCAAGAGTGTTGCAAGGGAGGCTATGCTGAGAAATATTTGTTAAAAAAAATCGTTACGTTGCTCTGTTTCTGACTTATTTACCGTTGAAGTTAGCCAATCAGGTCGTTGCCCGTGCAAATTCTAGCATTTGCAGCCTATAAAATGCGGTGCTGCACAGACATCTGTAAGTCTGTAAGTTACTACTTGTTCAAATGCTCATTACCAGTTAAAATTTGCTTTTTCGGAAGAGTTAATTCAAGTCAGGTGAAAAAAAAGCTATGTTTGTTAGGTCTGAGGAATCCAAACGAAGAACACGTTTGACGACACTGTCCCTAACAGGCTGCCTGAATTTGCGCTCACGACGACCCGACTGGCTGACTTCAATGCTAAATAACTCCATGCAACGTATCGAACTTTTCTCTTAACGGCTATTTCTCAGCACAACCTACCCTGCAACACCCTTACAAGCTTTTCAGTTTGTTACTGACCACCCTGTATGTATGACAATATACATAAATTACCTAGTGGATAAAGTTGGAAGTCTGTAGTGTAGTGTGCAGTATTTTTGAACTTTCAGGAAAACTGAGACTGTGTGCTGGACGAAGACTCGAACCTGGAACCTAGCAGGGCTGTTGTTTATAGGAACGTTTGCAACGCCAGAAGAATGTATCGAAATGCAGGAAACCCTGTAGAGGGTCGACGGCTGATGCAAGAACTGGCAGTTGATCCCGAACGTAAACAAATGTACGTACTGCGCGCTAACAGGCGAGGTGATTCACGACTTCTCAAGTGCTCTAATGGCAAGAAAAGTCATTGGAAAGAGCAACTAGCGTAAGATGTCTAGGATCAACCGACGGGATGACTTAATGTGCAACGTCTTCGTAAAAAAAAAAAAAAAAAAAAAAAAAAAAACCCTGCAAGAAAAGCAGTTGCCATGCCAGGCTGAGATTCCTTGCTAGGACGTTAAGGAAATGTACTTCATCGACGAATGAAGAGGCTTGCAAAACACTCGTATACCGATTCTTTGACGTTGTTCATAGGTCTGGGACATTTACCAAGTGGGATTAATAGAAGAGATGTAGAAGATCTAACAAAGAGATGTGGGTTTCGTCAAGGGATCGTTCAATAGGTGTGGAGAGTTACGGAGATGCTCAACAAACTCCAGTGGTAGACGCTATCTGCACCTGCATCTATTTCTATACTACGCAAACCACCTGACGTTGTGTGGTGCAGGGTTCTGCATCATGGAGACATTTACTGTTGAAATTACGGGAGTGTACACTCCAAGAAGAATCTTCCTCTCTGTCCAACATATTACTTTCTCGCATATACGTCGAGAGATGGCCTTGACGAAAAACTGAGAATAATTAGAGCTCGTACGGAGGTTTAACGAAAATCTTTCTTTCCAAACGCCATTCATTAATGGGACAGTGAAGTGGGGAAAAGATAGAGGTTCCACAAGTACTCTTCGCCTTACGCCGTAAGGTCTGGGTCTGGACGTAGACAAACGAATTCCGTAGAGAGAGAATCAGAGTTGTCGGTAGTTAGGATGACAGGTGGGAGGAGAGCAACAGGTGCGCGCGTACTGACCTGACGTGTGCCGGAGGCTGTGTGCGGCGACTGGGTGGAGTCCGCGTGGCGTCTGAGCGCCGGCCGTCGCCGCCCGCGCTTATATACCTGCCGCTGCCTCCGCCGCCCCCGCAGCCTCGTCGCAGCCGTCCGGGAAGAGGCGGCGTGCCAGAAGAACATCTAGCACCCATCAAGCAAAAATAAAGCACCGCTTATGGATGTGTCGCACTATACAGGGAATCCCAAGACGTATGGCCAATATTACACTGATAAAAAAAATAAAATCGCAGCAACTAGAAGTAATTGTGCTACATAAACGAAAGTTGGTAGGCCTGCTTCTGCATCTGAAAGATAATGTCTATTCAGATTTCGCGCCAGTCGCCTAAGGGTGGAGCCGACATCAAGATGAAAATCAGGTTTTCTTTAAATACACGCTGTAGTGATCGTGAGCTATAGTAACCTTTGAGACTGGACATGGTGAGTTGATGTGAGTCAAGAATGCCTTTAAGGCGACAAAGACTCCACTGTCAACAACTCACTAAGTTTGAACGAGGTCGTGTAATAGGGCTACGAGAAGCTGGATGTTCCTTCCGTAGTATTGCAGAAGACCAATACCAATACGAATGACTATATACGAGTTAGAACTCTTCAGTTTTTGGCTAACGGTGATTCATACAGAAGTGTCATTTACCTATTTGAAGTGCAATTCCCATCAATATGCCTCTCACTACAAGGCGTTTGCGACGCTTTTGTGGAAATCTACTGTTTACGATAATATGTAGAAGCCAGTACGTTGTCCTCGATGGTGAGTGTTCATCGGAGGTGAGGGTATCATCTGGAGTGTCCCAGGGAAGTGTGGTAGGTCCGCTGTTGTTTTCTGTCTACATAAATGCTCTTTTGGATATGGTGGATAGCAATGTGCGGCAGTTTGCTGATGATGCTGTGGTGTACGGGAAGGTGTCGTCGTTGAGTGAATGTAGTAGGATACAAGATGACTTGGACAGGGTTTGTGACTGGTGTAAAGAATGGCGGCTAACTTTAAATATAGATAAATGTAAATTAATGCAGATGAATAGGAAAAAGAATCCTGTAATGTTTGAATACTTCATTAGTAGTGTAGCACTTGACACAGTCACGTCGATTAAATATTTGGGCGTAACATTGCAGAGCGATATGAAGTGGGACAAACATGTAATGGCAGTTGTGGGGAAGGTGGATAGTCGTCTTCGGTTCATTGGCAGAATTTTGGGAAGATGTGGTTAATCTGTAAAGGGGACCGCTTATAAAACACTAATACGACCTACTCTTGAGTACTGCTCGAACGTTTGGTATCCCTATCAGGCCGGATTGAGGGAGGACATAGAAGCAATTCAGAGGCGGGCTGCTAGATTTGTTACTGGTAGGTTTGATCATCACGCGAGTGTTACGGAAATGTTTCAGGAACTCGGGTGGGAGTTCAAAATGGTTCAAATGGCTCTGAGCACTATGGGACTTAACATCTATGGTCATCAGTCCCCTAGAACTTAGAACTACTTAAACCCAACTAACCTAAGGACAGCACACAACACCCAGCCATCACGAGGCAGAGAAAATCCCTGACCCCGCCGGGAATCGAACCCGGCAACCCGGGCGTGGGAAGCGAGAACGCTACCGCACGACCACGAGATGCGGGCATCGGGTGGGAGTCTCTAGAGGAAAGGAGGCGTTCTTTTCGTGAATCGCTACTGAGGAAATACAGAGAACCAGCATTTGAGGCTGACTGCAGTACAATTTTACTGCCGCCAACTTACATTTCGTGGAAAGACCACAAAGATAAGATAAGAGAGATTAGGGCTCCTACAGAGGCATATAGGCAGTCATTTTTCCCTCGTTCTGTTTGGGAGTGGAACAGGGAGAGAAGATGCTAGTTGTGGTAGGAGGTACCCTCCGCCACGCACCGTATGGTGGATTGCGGAGTATGTATGTAGATTTAAATGTAGATGTGGATATATCTCTGGGTTCACCACTGCAGTGAGAGAACTATTAATTTCATAAATGCGAAATATCTACGTCCTAACTCATGGGTCTTGAAAAGTTATCTACACAAGCATCGCAATACAATAAAGTTGGCAAATTTGCTGCCCATGATCACAGGCGATGAAGCAGCTAGTATTGGATTATTTCGTTTTAAGCTTGCTGCATTTAAAGGGTACTTTACAACAGACGCATTTCGCTTTTATTTACAAAGCATCTTCTGTGCACATTCGTGTTTTACCATCTTTTTTACATATTCTGTCAACCATTGCATTTTCCTTTTTCCGGAATATGTGAACAAAAGGCAAAAATACGAATGTTCGCAGGAGATGCTTTGTAAATAAAAGCGAAACGCGTCTGGTCTGAAACACTGTTCAATTCCAGTAAGCTTAAGGTGCTAAAACTAATAATAATTGATTATAATAGCGATTTTGAAAGATGGGCGCGCAAGCAAACATAACACTTGATGAAGTTTCAAAAAACTTTAGATGTCTTAAGAACTTATGTAGAATGAAATTATGGTTCACTACTACAGAGCTACTGAAACGGTAGCAACGAGAATATCCTATCTCAGAGTTCGATCTTTGTATATTTATTTTATTATTTATATTATGTATGGCCCGAGTATAAGAAACATTTTCCACCCTTCGTGGACAACATGGGCAACTACCTGCAACAGCCTCGTCCATCAACAGTATTACCCAGTCTTACAGCAATACTGCCGTCTACTGCACTCGCGTTCTGGTCACACGTTGCCTCAACGCGCCGTAACAGCCCTCGGCTATTCTGTCTGTCGGAAAAGTTGCGGAGATCGGAGGAGGTTAGTGGACGCTTCCTCGAAATTTGCTGGGCGCAAATTTCACTGAGTGGAAATTTCGCTAGGCGAAGTTTACAGGACGCAGTTCCTGAGTACTGCTCGAGTGTTCGGGATCCGCGCCAGGTAAGATTAAGGGAAGATATCGAAGCAGTTCAGAAGCGGGATGCTAGACTACGTTCCGGCAGGTTCGAACAACGCGAAAGTGTTACGGAGATGCTTCGGGAACTCAAATGAGAATCTCTGGAGGGAAGGCGACGTTCTTTTCGAGGAACAATTTTGGACTAATTTAGACAAACGCCACTTGAAGCTGACTGCAGAACGATCCTACTGCCGCCAACATACATTTCGCGTAAGGATCTCCAAGATAAGGTACGAGAAATTAGGGCTCATAAAGAGGCACATGGACAATTGTTTTTCCCTCGCTCTATCTGCGAGTGAAACAGGAAAGGAAACGACAAGTAACGGTGCAGGGTACCCTCCGCCACGCACCGTACGGTTGCTTACGGACATTATATGTAGATGAAGATGTAATCAGGGATTTGACAGTAACGATCATTCCAAGCAGACATGTCCAGAAAATATGTGCTCTAAAATGCGTACTTTATGGGCTATGAGCACTTCTACATTTTAGGTACAGTAATACAAATCTGTGCTGCTCCAAGGTCATAGGTGTCCATCTTTTGAGAGATGGTAGTATGGTACGAAACAAGAAGAAAAAAATGTCCAGTAAACATGGGCTGTAAAGTGCATAACTTAAGAGGTGTGAGCAACTGTTCATCTTTGTTACAGTGAAGCACATCTCTTCTACTAAACAAATACTCATAGCTATTAAAGTATGCATTCTAGAGACCATGTTTACGACACTTTTTGTGCTTCGAATGATCGTTCGTGTCATATTCCTGAATGCTGAGCATTCCTCCTGCAACACCATGTATTGTGTTGTATTGAACTGGGGACCTAGAAACAGCAGAGAGGCTTCGTCTCCGCCGTAGCCGTCAGTGGTTCACAACTCCACAACAGTCTACAGCAGTCCACTCACCCCACCGCCGCCCACACCGAACCCAGGGTTATTGTGCAGTTCGGCCCCCAGTGGACCTCCCCCGGGAACGAAAGACACCAGACATGGGTAACCCCAATATTTGCGTGGTAGAGTAATTAAGGTGTATCCGTACGTGGAAAAAGTGTTTGCGCAGCAATCGCCGACATAGTGTAACTGAGGCGCAATAAGAGGAACCAGCCCGCATGCGCTGAGGCAGAAGGAAAAACGCCTTAAAAACCATCCACAAACTGGCCAGCACACCGGACCTCGGCACTAATCCGCCGGGCGGATTGGTGCCGGGTACCAGCACGCCTTCCCGCCCGGAAAGCAGTGCGTTAGACCGAACGGCTAACCGGGCGGGTAACACCATGTATACTTACCGCTAATTTACCGTGAAAACGGCGAACAGAAAACTGCTGGTCAATGTGATGTAATTCTATTGAATTCACCGCTCTTCTCTTAAATCAAAGATCGATTCCAAGCAACTGTACCTTATCGACAGTTTAATGAGGTAACTCGATACAGCTGTCAGCAGTTTGAAGAAATGCATGCTTGTCACCAGTTGCGCAAAAGTTATTCTTATTTTTTTACCTGTTTTGGGTCTTACTGACCACCTTCATAGGAAGAAAGAAAAGTTGTTATTTAGAGAGATATGCAGTTCATCTTTCAACTGGCTAAACTGAAAGTCAACAAAGTCATAAAAAGTTTACAGGGCAACATGTAACAGCACAACATTGACTTACCTATGGTTAAACAGAATGATCGTTAGTGCTGTTATCTAAATAAGAAATTTTGTGCAGCCGATGGCAAACATAGAATTATTCATAAACCTTCTCTGTTGTTTCAGGAGGAAGAACACTCTTTTGGGTGTAACATAAATTCTTGATAAATGAAGGTGGTTTTATTGTAACATAACACAGATTTTTGCTACAAAATAAATTTGCCAGTTTCTTTTCATATCAGTCTTTTTACTTTTATTTTCTTTAGCAGATTTATTCGTGGAACTGAAGTTTGGTTCCCTTTTAGAAATTATCTCCACCGTTATTAAAATGTATTGAAAGTCACAACGACATCTTATTGCTAGCGACACAGCTTCCATTAACTAATCCCACAAAACCTAATTTGGGAGCACTGCTGAACTTAATATTAGACGATTTCTTTGATTAGAATTCTGACGTGTCTCATTCATTGTACTAGGTCGAAGTAACTCGGTGCAGGTAATTTGTTTCACCCAAAAACAACGGTTAAATTAATATTAATTAGTTAAAACATCGATACAAATGTATCTATAACTTGCTAAATATTTTGCTTACAGATGTGTAATCTATGACTCAAATACAGCCTTTTGGTATATATATGTATCGAAGTTTTAACTAACTAATATTAATTTAACCATCGTTTTTAGGCGAAACACATTACCTATATATATATATATATAAGGGTCAAAATAAAAACCAAGGAGAGCTATATATATAACAGTCATTTCTGTTTTGGTATATTTTTAGCATTTCCATATCCGTATCGACCCAGTTGAGCCAGTACTTTATAAACATGATTTGCATGAAAACAGAACAATCTATGAGGGTCCTGGAATTCTGTCTTGCTCCACTGAACCATAAATAAAATGGGTTTCAATGTCATTCGAAATTTCAGATAATAATTTGATTTTTTTTTCTGAGTCGTCAGTCTTCTGACTGGTTTGATGGGGACCTCGACTTACTCAAATTCTTCTCTTCTGCCAACACCTTCATCTCTAAGTAGCACTTGCCTTCTATGTTCTCAATTATTTCTAGGATATATTCCAACCTCTAGCTTTCCCCACAATCTTTACCCTCTACAGCTCTCTCTAGTACCATGAGAGTTATTTCCTGATGTCTTAACACACGTCCTATCACATGTCCCATCATCTTGTCGGTGGTTACAGTATCTTCCTTTCTTCGCCGATTCTGCACAGAGATCCTCCTCACGCCTTATCATGACGTCATAGGCCACCTTAATAAAATAATCTACCGCAGTTGAAAGGTGGCGATTTTGACGAGTCTGGACTTTTCAGTGCCTCTGTTATTAGCAGAGTGATGGAAGCAGCAGTTTCAGCTGGTTCAGTTCTAATACGTAGTGTGGTGGGAACACAGACTACACCACAATGAAGTGGAGAAAAATGTTTTTATTTTGTGACACTTTCTTTTCGTATCAATCTTTTTACTTTTACTTTTTTACTTTCATAATAATTTACAAACGTCACGCAAAGTTTTGTTTGTTACGTATCATGTTAAAATTACCTCAAGAACTGTATGAAGCCGTGGCCCTGCAGTCTCGGATAAAAGTACGATCATAATGAATATTCTCCATAATTTTCAGTTTCGTCTAATGACTAGTGGAATTCAAACTTGAAGATGACCCATGTAAATAACATCCTAAGATAGCAACATCGAGAAAATACACAATATGTTAGCTGAACATTTGCAATTAGACATGTATGAAGTAATCGACGTAATAACGGCAATGCACTTAACAAAGGAAAGACATTTGGAATTAGCTGTGAGGTCCGTTGTGCGAATTGCGTTGTGCTTTTGTTGAATGCTAACCGGCACGAAATGAGAAAACGAATATCTTCTATCTTCATGTAGCAGGATGACACTTTCAGCTGTATTTATACGTCTTTTTTATTTTCAACCAATTTTAACATTACACTGCAAAATCGTCAGGGCCCTGAATACAAATATATCATAATTATCTAAAATTCAGTTTCAATCAATTTATAGTTACTTTTAAAATTCATTATTTATTATTTAAAACAAAACAATTCTGGTTTTCATGTGTACATGTGGCCAGACAAGTGCTAAAATCTTAACAAAATGCGAGAGTTAAAGATAATATATGTACCACATCTTATTTACAATTATTGCACTAAAATCAGACACCCTGCGGCAGGGAAGTGTTAACAGGTAGGAGCAATGAAGACACACAAAGTGACTCGTAGTACAAGGGGTTATTCAGTAGCGCTTAGAACGACGTCGGGCTACATCAACGTGAGGAGGGTGGTATAGTCAGTGACGTTAAAAGAGCTCTGCTGGTCTAGCGCATAACGCATGACTTGCATGAGGTCGTACGTGAATGGATCATAAAAGTGATCTGTAACATACAGCCAATGTAATTAAATCGTTTAACAGCACGGCAGATCCAGCCAGTGCTTAGACTACACTTCGCTATTTACGGTACTCCAACCACTTCGCCTACTTAAGCCAATATGCGATCAGCTAACTGGTACCGGTAATCCAATATACTTGGCACTCCATGAATGAAGTGCGCCCAACTGAGCGTATAGCGTACGTACAACACCTGCTATAGGCGACACGCTACAGTTGAGTGCTTCCACTTACGCGTAATGTGTCCTTAAATGATGTGATGTCTACATGTAACATCAGAACAGATAATACAACAGACTGTTAGGATAGTTAAGTCTGGGCAGAAAGACTTACCAAGCATGGGGCAGAATAACCGTCTAAAATGTAATGGCTTTCGAAGGACTGTTTATAATGTCTACTCCTCTTCACCTAAATAACTATGTATATGACCGAGTAAAGGATAATTCTATGTGCGTGTCAATCCATGGCCAATGAACGACTTTCTAGTATGAACACATCGAGCATGTTGTACAAACGCCAAGTGGCAAACCAAAAACTGCAGTCTCACTTGAGAGACAGCGCAGGCAGTCTATTACGGACGTGAAACATATCAATTGGTCACGAAGTTTAAGCTTATTGGAAGGAATTAGAGTCTACAAACCTTTATGATACTAGGTGATCAAGTGGATATCGGGCAATCATCATTGTACATCTCATAGAGGTACAAATAATCGATGTTCGCTATGCCTAACGTAAATGGAATATAGCAGGTTATATCAAATCTGTCTAACAAAAATAATCATGAAGTTAGCCGTACCACTTCCCATATACTTACTTTTCTGCTTATAATATGAACAGCGGTTGCACATCAACATGTCTGCTGACAGGAAGCAGGATTCTAAGTTGGCAGAATGAGAGATTCGTATCATAACTCTATCCATAGTTTACCATGTGATTAAACTATTAACTGCATTGCGTATACGTCATAAATCTGTTTTATGATTCATTCGGGTACCACCTAATACAAGTGACGTGGTATGTACCACACCATCTGAACTGCTTCGTGTCAGTGATGTAAGAGGACTAGGTCCTCCCACCTGCGACTGATGTAGCCCCATATGGTTCTGCACCGTACTGAATAACCCCACGTACATTGGATCATTTTGTTTGCCTTCACTGCTCCTACCTATTAATAAACCTATTTCTATGACGGTCTAAATTTAACGGAATAATTACAAATGTGACTTGTTAAAGGCTCTATCTACGGCTCTTGCGTTTTGTGATGATTTTAATACTTTGTTGGTCATATTTACGCATGAAAACTGGAAATATCTTTACTTTAAATTAAGAAGTGATCAATTTTAATGGTAACTATAGATAATCTGATACTTCTTTTCGTACAGTCAAGTTTACTGCATTCAATGACATGAAGAAGATGTAATGTAACGCCGAAATAAATTGCAAATAAGACCTATAAATACTGCTGAAGGTGTAATTCCTACTACATACAGATACAGTAACAGATGTCGCCGCATGATCTATTGTGAGACGGTTGTAAAGAGAATATCTTCGAATCCAAATGATTAAGACTTTTTAAAACTTCATCTTTTTTTGGTTGCGGGTTAGAAGTATGTTCACCATTTCACGCCAAAGTGAAACAGCTGTCGAAGCAACGGAAGACGTTAAGCAAATTTAAACTTTAGAAACTACTGTGATTAGTGTTTTCAAGAGATGGAAAGGGATTCTTCCTGTTGGTTGTATTACAAAGTGTAAAACGATAGCTGACGAATACAATACAAGTCTTTTGGACCACTCGGACGAAAATATACTCGAGAAGAGGCCCGGAATCCAAAATAAAATGTTGTTATCTTTTACCGGTAAAATGCAGCTGACCAGACGTGCTCTGGCAGTGGGGGCACTGTCAGACTGAAATACGAAGCTCTAGAACATCCACCCTCTTAACCAGATTTGCCACCTCTCTGACTTTCCGATACTATCACATACTCTATGAAGAAAATATATGATTAGAAGTCGCTTTGGGTACAGTGAAGAGGCTGTAGAGGCCAAAGTAGGTACTTAGCTGACCATTTAGGGGACTATGTGAAATATCAAGTAAAAGTTTTTTGTCTAAAGATACACACTTTCTCTGCCAGCTAGAGAAATTTTCTGCTTGACTACGTACCACGTCTCAAATTGTCTTTCCTTACTTAGTTTAACACCAATAAAAATGAAACCACTGAAGATACTACAACGAGAATAGAAAACAACTTTCATCGATCTACAGAAACGCGATTAAATCATTAAATTTGTTGGAAGTGCCCGCCATATTCTGGAATATCTTTATCAAGTAATAGTTGCACACTGTCACTACCTTAGCGACGTCAGAAAAGTTTTGCTTAAAAATAGCCTTATTCAATAGAAGTTTTTCTTCTAAGCAAACATGCACTCATCAGGCATGGGACTACCACTAACCAAAATATGTGAGTTTTGACAACATACGACTTTGGGTCAAACTACGTATCGTCCAAGAACGAGATTGATTAATAAAAGTCGCTTTTTGCAGTAGCTGTACCTGAAGCGATGACTATGTGCCCTAATTCCCGCTTTCACGGTTTTATGTCTAATTCCTGGAGTGCAGATATAATCGTGTATGGAAGTTCTCGCTTTCAGTACATGATGGGGTGTACTGGTCAAAGGTGATACTTATGGAAGATGGCGTAGCCCAGACCTTCGTCGCTTCACATTACCTCTTCTTTTCTTTGTCGTCTGGGAACTACTACACGGACGCTCTCTTGATGCGATTAGCTCCGTTTCGAGTCTCATCCATGAAGTCCAAATACGGACTTAACTTTACGGAATATTTGTGGACAATAAGCGCCTCCTGTTTCAGAGTTACATGGTATAAATTCAGTTTAATTTACGTGGATGCCACGTAAGGTCTCGTGGCAGTGGTGATCTGGAGGGTAGGGCGCTAGACTACCGCCCTGGACGTACCGGACGGGGCGGGGATCTTTCCTCGTTCCAGTCGCCTGGGAGAGCTTCAGGTCCACTCAAGCCGGTATCATATGAGTACCTTGGATCTTTCCCGGGGGTAAACGGCGGCTCGGGTGATGGGCCCGCCACCCTCCCCCTCCTGATGTCGCGGCGAAGAAAGGCTGTACTCTGACTACAGTCAGGCCAAGGGCCCCTCACGGGCTTGAGTCACATAGCTTTACTACATGGTACCTATATTGAAAGTCTACAGAAACTACCATATTGTGCAGACGCCAACAGACAAGCAGGGTGGGACAGAAGTAGTCGAGGAGAAGCATTTGACATTCGCTTTTAAAGTACCTTCAGCTATAGGACACATTTTGACATAATCAGGCAACTGATGTAATATATTTATCATAGCATAAATCACACATTTTGAGTCAAATGTAAAAAAAATTATGGAACTTGTTCTTCTACAATGCAAAGGATTTTTCGTTATAAACTTTATTAGTGTGTATGTGGACGGTGAAATACAGTTAAAACGCTTAACTCCTGATAGAGGTGCTCACAGGATGATTGTAGGTACAAAATATTATTCTTATCAAATTACTCCGCGTAATTACAGAAAATTCTGAGTGAAGTATTGTCCCAAATATTATCCGTTTAAGACACTGAATTCAAATAGGTAAAAGACGTGATACTGTAAGTTCGATTCTTTCCAAGGCTGGCAGTCTCACGAAGGATAAATTGCTGGTGCTTTTCTATCTTTCAATAACTCCGTTGATATTCAATTTACCTCTTCGAATTCCTTCTTCCTCCAAGGTCGTTTCCACCGTTTCCGCAGTGGTATTAGTTTTCGATCTGTTTCAGTGAATGTTTTTTAAATTTTTTCTATGTTCTATCTTCTTCCTGTCTCGTTCTTCTGTGAATGATGGCTAGATTTTACTACATTCAAATCTGAATGCTTGTGGTTTCTTTGTAGTTAACCTCTGAGGATTTGAAACTTCATTTGTGTTACAACTACAGGAAAATGCCTTTTTTTTCCCACGGCATGTGTTTCGCTCTATTGAAGTAAAGCGTCATCAGTGGTGTCTAATTAAAGATTTTTACAATTCGATCTGTTTTTTAAACCCAAAAATAGTTCGTTAACAATATTTTGGTTTTTACTTACGGGAATTTCTGCCAGCTTTCTCGCTTACATGAGATAAAGTCGTCTGCTAACATGTCTTTGGTTTCTTTCTTCATTAGAACTGATACTTGCAGTCTAATTTTGCGCTGCTTTGCAGAACTATACTTTTTTTCCGTTTTAAACAGCAAAATTCTTGATGCAGTACTGTTTATTGTTTATTTGTATATTTATAAATGTATATTGTGTTTTGCACTGTTACCATCAGTGCCATTACTTTGTCTTTGCATTATACTTTTTTCCGTCCTTTTTTCTCTATAGTTAGTTATGTGTGTATTATTCTTTTTAATTATGTTGCTGTGTATTTATATACATTGTGTAAGAGTAATGGGAGTTTTTTTGTTTTGTTTTGTGGTGATTGGATGGGGGAGGGAGAAGGAAGAATGAATAAACATAAGCGCATAGTAGTGTGATGGAAAGTGAGTCGGAAGAAAAGGTGACGAGCAAGAAGTGAAATGAAATTTACGGTGAGGGGTTGGGGGGGGGGGGGGAGGGGGCTCTTGAGTGGGAGTGGGTGAAGCGTGGAAAAGACCATTTACTTTTTCGCGTGATTATTCAATTATTTTATTTAGTGACTAGTTGCCAATATTTATTTGGTCACTGAGCAACTGTTTGTTTTGTGTTAACGCCTTGTGTATGTGGGAATTGTTTTGGAAAGGGAGGAGGTTTCCCTCTTCATTGGCTCTTATGATGTTCATATCTTTCTCGATAGTGCCTGATCTTTCGTATTCTCATTTTAGACGATCTGCAAATGGTGAATGGTTCGTACCGTATTTCAGTACTCTGATGTGTTCTTTATATCTTATTCTGCGAGTCATCCCAATATATATTTTTCACAATCTCTGCAACTGAGTTGATGGATACCAGATTGTTGGTATCTGTCTGGTTCTGATTTCAGTTTTGGGATATGCTTTTGTATTGAGATGCTTTTTTTTAAAGCAACGTTTATGCCTTCTTTTTTGGATATGTTACCTATTTTATGTGTGATTTTGTTGTGAAGTTCATTGTAAGCTATTTTTTGTGCTACTGGAGCTTGTATATGTTGGTGCGGTTTGGTTAGTTTTTTCATTATTTGAGTCTTTATTTTTCTGTTTAGTTTGTCTACCAGTGTTCCTTTGCGTCCATATTTAATGCTATTTGTTTTATAATGGCCAGCCTTTTTTGGTATTCAGATATGTTTAGGGAGATTCTGTTCAGTCTGTTTAGCATGTAATTGATTGTGGTGTCTCTGAGTCTGCAGCAGGTTTGAGGTTGCATTTAAGACAAGTGTCACATGTGAGTTTTCTGTATATGTCAAACATGTGTTTGTGATTCTATTTTCTTATGGTTACACCTAGAAAATTGAGTGTGTTTCCTGGTTCTTCTTCTATTGTGAACTTTATGTTTTTGTGTAGAGTATATTTGTGTTTTTGTGTAATTGCTGTTTTCTTTTTAGGTTCATCTATCTGGCATGTTATATCATCCATGTACGTGTACCAGTAGATGATGAAGCTTTTCTTTGTTATTATGTCTTCAAATATTAATTTTTATACGATTCATGAAAATGTTGGCTGTTTTCGTGGTTTACGTGATCCTATGGTTAAACATTCTTCTTGTGTGTAGTATTCTTGATTAAATTCAAAATGATTTTGTCGTGTTATTAACTTACCAATTTTATTGTGTCGTGTGTGTGTTTTGTGTTTTCAGGTTTTCTTTAATTAATTTTATTGTTTCATTAATAGAGATGCAACTGTAAACACTTTCTACATCAAGGGATAGCAGTGTTGCTGTGCAAAGTATTTTAATGTCTATTATGGGTTCTATTAGCTGAGAGGCATTCCTCATTGTTCTATTATTTGCATGTTTTTCTACACTGGGTGAGCTGTGACTACGTTTGTTTTGGTATTATGTATGTAGCAGCTGTTCTGGAGTTAATCAATAGTCATATTTTTCTTATTGACATTTGGTTGGCTTCTCACGTTAGGGCTCAAGGTTTTCCTTTATTTCTTTTCTTTAGCAAACTTGACTTTAAGCTTATCCAGTAGTATCTTGACGTGCTTTTGTGTAATCGTGAATAGCGTTGTGCTAGTGTCAGCCAGGTTCCATCAGTTTTCTTCCAGAGCCTTGTGTTGTCTTCGTTGACATGCAGTGTGTGAGATTTATTAATGTACACATTATATCTGCACATTTTATTGTGATTGTCATAAATTTTTTATGGGTTTCACATTTATTGCCAAATTCATTATGCTTTTGTTAATGGTAAAGGCGTTTTTGTAAGGGTTCGTCCATATTATCAACTTTTGAAGAGTCTTTAATGGTCAACAACAATACGTTCCCTGTTTGTGAAGAAAAGGTAACGTTGAAAAAATATTGCAGAGTTTAGAACAGTATTGCAGCGAGTTTGAACTGTGTTATTGCTTCTCCTAAACGCAAGTTCACCCTTAGTGTGACACATGAAATAAAATTTGTGCTAATTGTGTTTCAGGAAATAAGATTGAAATAAAACATATTATTTGTTAGCTAGTGTCATTAAGGGGGCAGTCCAAGTCAAAATGTAATTTAAACCTGCATGGCGTGGCCAACACACGATGTTGCGTAATTGAGATATCAGGCGAGACGCTGGGATCTGTGTTAGGACGTAGGATGACTTCCACTATGCGAGTATGTGGTTTAATCAGCTGAAAATGGTAGCAGTGCAGGCCGCGTTCTAGGCGCTGCTTGAAACTCGAGAAAATTTCACAAAATTGTTGTTATTCGTATCGTCTTTGCTCACTTTCGTAGCAATCTGTGAACAAAATTTGTGTGAACCCAGCCTTCAATAACCGTCGTTTGTCCCCTCCTGTGTACCAACATCCTACTATAGTACAGTGATTTCATCTCTTTTCACTCGGATCGTCAGCAGTTTCGGAACACGGTCGATGAGACCGAATTAGCAAAAGAGACATCGTACTGTAGGTGAGTGCATTTGCAGATAATTTCTTATTAATAATGGACTCCACCATCCTGTAAGTATATTTCAGCATTTGGATGAATTTCAACACGATATGACTCTCTTGTATACTAACAACGTTGATATAAGAAGTTAGTGTACTATGCTACACAACCTTCCATTTCAGTAACTGATACACTTATACACAATATTCAAGGCTGTGTCACACTGTTCATAGAGGCACACTTACACTGGAATCAGAGGACGCTATAGATGATCTCGTCCTGTAGCAAAACAAAGTTTCGTCTGAATTAAAGGTGAATATTGTCAATTTCAACGGAGAAAGTCATCCAACAACGCAGCTGTGTACATACGAAAAGTTCCAAATAGGCATCAGTCAGATTTCTTGGAAATAGCTTGGCAATACTACCACACACTTTTAAGTATGAGAGGTAAATATAATTTCAACTTAGTCATATAGAAGACTAGTCTATACCGAATAATTAGCATCTACATCTACTCGATTACCCTTCGTCAATCCTATTTGCTAAAGATCCTATATCGCACAATAATACTCCAGAAGAGGACAGACAAGTGTAGTGTACGCAGTCTGTTCAGTGGATTTGCTCCATATTCTAAGTGTTCTGCCAACAAAACGCGATGTTTCGTTCACCTATATAATGGTTCCAATCTAAGTTGCTTATAATTGTAATCCCTAGATATTTAGTTGAATCCGTAACTTTTAAATTTGTATGATTCATTGTGTAACTGAAATTTAACGGAAATTTTAAGTAATCATGTACACTTCTTGTTGTTTAGGGTCAGTTGCCGCTTTTCGCATCTCGTCTAAATTATTTTGCACCTTCTGATGACTTTACCAGACGGTTACCGTTAGTATCATCTGCAAACAATCTAAGAGGACTGTTCAGATCGTGTCCTGGACTGTGTATATAGATTACGAAAAGCGGAGGACCTGTAACACTTCACTGGGGAATCCCAAAGATCATTGGGGTTTCACTAGATGACCTCCCGTCAGTTACTATCCTCAGATAAACTGGAATATCTGGAGGAATTTACCTGTACATAGAAACGTTCTACCATCCGATGTTAAAGCCATGTGATACGTGTTCCCCAATGAAAAAATAGCAACATTCACCGAAGCACAACTTTCACTTCTGAAATATATGGTCTCGCTGATACGTTAAATCACAGGTTCACCTGCAGAATCCCATCTGATATCTGTTGATACATCCGAAGGGTACTCGCTATTATAAATCCCACAGCCCCAAATTGTATTGACATAAAGGAAATGATAAAAGCCGAAAAGATACAATAGCCACGATGAAAAAGCTAGGCAGCAATTTGGTTGATTGAATACACGGCTACATACTTTCAGAGTTCCTCTTCAAAATGCAAAATATATGACATCTGTACAATGTTTAGTTCTTGTGCAATAAATAATTTAAAGTATTCCCGAAATTTATGTACACCTTGTATATAATTCACAATCGGTCATTTTAACGATTAATGCTCATACATACAATTAGAACAATAAACAATAAGATTCCATAAGAATTATGCAGAATTATTGGCAATTGGCTCTATGCAATGGTTACACCACCATAACTAAGAAGAAAAAGAAGAAGAAGAAAGAGAAAAAAGAGGCTGCAAAAATGGTCGGTTAAGACTGAAATATTCCAAAGTGCCGAGCTTTCTTTCGCATGACGAAAAAACCCAAGATACGTCACAAGGTAGAATTTGTATCATAATTCTAAATGTTATTTTTTGTTATAATATCACTATGCACAATAATTTGTAAAGTTAAAACAAATTTTGTAAAAAAGTGATGCTGTTGTCGCAAAGCTTGAAGCAGCTGACGTTTTGCTGCAATGCAGGAGTGTTCGTGTCTACAGTGAATATAAACTCTGCGATCTCACGCTAAATCTACGTCATGAGCATCTCAATATGGGATATACACAAAGTAGCCAAAAAGATTTCAGATTAAAATGTATTATATGAAGTATATTTGCTGAGTATATATAAAGTATGTCCTCTAGTAACGTTACAAGCTGACTACTAATATCATTTTTACTATTTCCGATGTAACTTATGTCACTGTTTGACAACAGTGACAATCATGGAGTTTGTATTATTTGACACTATTGATTTTGTATCACCTGATAAGCTGTTGTAAATATTTTATGATGCCTAGTGATGATCTGTAGGCTGAAACGGATTGTATAAAAAATTACCAGGAAAAAATTGATATGAACTGCGACCTTTCTGACAGAAAATTACGAATCCTACCGCACAAATGATACAAGAGATCAGTTTCATTGGAAGCCTCTTTTGAGGAACTAAGCCAAAAGTGTTCTGGAATCTACAAATATTGAATATATTTGAGATCCCCTGTCGATAGATCTATGTACTCCGTGTGAAAATAGGTCATTTATGTTTCACAAGGATGATGTGTTCTTAATTCGTAATGGTTAAGTGTCTATAGATAGTTTTCTTCGAGATGTTTCATAATATTGGAACACAGTGTCTGTTCCAAATTCCCACTACAAATCGATGTCAGCAATATGGGTCCATAATCCGGCGGATTACTTTATTTCCTTTCTTGTGTGTTGGTGTCAGATGCGTAACTTTCCAATCTTTACATAAGGTACATGATTCATAAAAAAAATGAAGCTAATCTTATAATATGCAGTGCAATGCCTCTTTGATAGTTTTTAGTTCTCCATTATACTGTCATTACCATAATTCATAAGGCCTTAGATCTTCACTGTGGTTCTTATTTACAGTGGACGTTACAAGCAACGGATTGTCGTAATAATTTCCAAAACTTTCACCGTATTCTTTTGAAATAAGATGATGTGGAAATAGCTTCATTAAGCCTTTACAAAACCTGGTGCTAACTCAAGTGATTTGTTGTCATTGGTGATGGAAATGGTTTTGTAAAGCCAGCAAAGAGTGTGAAAACTCCTCGTTTTGTTCTTCGAAGATCGCATTAAACTACGACAAATCTCTACAGGTATTGCCTACGACTGCAGTTTGTCTTCAGACTTGTCTCAGTTGCTATCATTATACCAAAAAATCGACGTGGGTATATTTCTGTACAGAATTCACTACTAGAGCTATTTTAGTTTATAAGAAATGTTTCACATGTTTTTAGATTGATTCATGTCAAAGATTGACACTGAAACTTCGCCGATGTTGGGGTAAGTTTCCCCTGTTCTCAGAAGAACTTAAAACTATCAACAGTAATGACACCATACAGATGTTTCCGTTCTCAGACTATTATCTTCTATCTACAAGCACATCAAAAGAATAAAAACACTACAGATCTTTTTAGGAGGATTAACAATAGTTTGCATAAAGCTAACACTCAATCGCAAAGCAAATAAACGAAAGTAAATGCTGGGAAGGATGGGAGATTACGAACAGGAAATCAATTCTAACATTTTCAAGGAAACCATCCTGGTGTAGCTATTCGGAAACTTATCCCGTTACAGCATTGTGCCGGGAGTTGTTTCTACTAACGAAGAAAAGAAGTTCTCTATTGCTTTCAGCCTCTGAATATTTTAATTAGGTCGATATTAAATAGCAGTGTCTAATATTCCACATTGTTTATTGTTCGTTGCTAATATTTCCATCTACATGTATTTGCACGTACAGGTATAACTGATACAGCGAACGTTCTTCTTTCTGTCCGGAGGGTTATCAACATTGTGGGTGAATATTTACTTCTTGGGTCGTATGACGAGTTACATTACAATCACTTGAAAATGTATGGTGAACTTGTCCACATACGTTCAAGAGGTATCTGCTCACAACACCTTTAGAACGAGTGCCGAAAGAGAGCACATCTTCTTTAGAGCTATAATTTTTCTCCAAAGCAGATTACACTAAAAGAATGAATAATTTTATTTTTACTTTTATTCTTGTCCTATCATGCAGTAGGACAAAGTGCATTGGGGCACCATTTTTACGCTCGTTGCATAAACTATGTCGTTAGCGTATGAATATTTCTTTTTAATGTTACGTAGTAAATTTTTCTTATAGAATTTTTTCATTCAGTTTCTACTGCACAAAACTTCATAACATGTTTCTAAAGAGGGTTATAATTAAAAAAATTGTTGTAATATTCAGGATTTCTCGCTATCTCCGCTTCTGTGACAGTAAAACAGATCTGAATTTTTTTAACGGGGTCCTGTAACGGTTCTGACGATATCCAACACGTTTCTAGGTATATTTTCAGAACAGTTGAAAACGCTTATCTTCGTGCTTGAGAGAGTCGTTCAAGTTAGAAAATCCACAGGTTCACAGCTTGAAAATTATCTGTTCGTTTGATGCCAGCTCGCTAAATTACGAGGGTTATTCCAAAAGTAAGGTCCGATTCGCCGTAACTATTGAAATTTGGCGCCAATGACAAAACACGCATGCGCGCCGACTCCCGGCAAGCCTTGCGCGTCAAACGCCGCCATTCGCTTTGTTACTGTTGCTGAGTGTAGTTCACAGTGTCACTTTACAATGTTTAAGACAATTGGTCAGCCCGCCGATTGTGAAGTAAGGGCAGTGATACGGATTTTGTCTGCAAGAAACAATTCAGCGGCGGAAATCCATCGGCAGATTACTGAAGTGTACGGTCCTAACATAATGAGCGACAGTAAAGTGCGCAAGTGGGTGCGAGCTTTTAATGAAGGACGGGATAATGTGCACGATGAACCACGGTGTGGCCGACCATCAGTGATTTCAGACGATTTGGTCAATGCGGTTGACAAAAAAATTCGTGAAGATCGCCGATTCACTATTACAGACGTAGACATGCATTTTCCGAATGTGAGTAGAACAACTTTGTACAGAATTGTGTCTGAACATTTGAAGTTTCACAAATTGTGTGCCCGTTGGGTTCCCAGGCTGCTTACTGAGCCCCAACGAATGAAAAGAATGGCTTTTGCTCTTGATTTTTTGGAGCGATATCATAAGGAAGGTGACAGTCTTTTAGACAATGTTGTCACAGGGGATGAGACATGGGTTTCTCACATCACTCCAGAGTCTAAACGTCAGTCAATGCAATGGCGTCACGCGTCATCGCCAGTCAAGGTCAAGGCAAAGCAGACAATCTCAACACGTAAGGTTATGGCGACTGTGTTCTGGGATAGACGTGGAGTATTGTTAGTCGACTTTATGGAGAGAGGAACAACGATTAATAAAGCCGCCTACTGCGCTACCCTGACTAAACTTCGATGTGCAATCCAGAATGAGCGACGTGGTCTTTTGTCGTCTGGAATCGTGTTGTTGCATGACAATGCCAGACCCCACACTGCAAATGAAACGCAAGCTATGATCAAGAAATTTGGATGGGAACAGATGGACCATCCTCCTTACAGTCCGGACCTGGCGCCAAGTGATTTCCACCTGTTCCGTTACTTAAAGGAGTTTCTCGGCGGCAAGCGCTTCGACACAGATGATGAAGTGAAAGAAGCAGTTAAGGACTGGTTATCGTCACAGGCGGCCGATTTCTATAACATGGGCATTCAAAAGCTTGTTGAACGATGTGACAAATGTTTAAATAAGTATGGAAGTTATGTAGAAAAATAGATAAAGATGTAAGGAATGTAAATAAAACAATTGCTTTGAAAAAACATTTTAGTTTTGATTTTTTTTTTATAACCGGACCTTACTTTTGGAATAACCCTCGTACATAACACAACAATTTTATTATACCGGCGTAGTTGCACGCACTCAAAAAGTCGTTGGAAATGTCATGCAGAAATATTGAGCCATGGTGCCTCTATAGCCGTCCATAATTGCAAAGGCGTTGTCGCTGCAGAATTTTGTACACGAACTGATCTCTCGATTCCGTCCCATAAATGTTCTATGGGATTCATGCTGGACGATTTGGGCGGCCAAATCATTCGCTCGAACTTCCCTTCAAATCAATCGCGAGCAACTGTGGCCCAGTGACATGGCACATTGTTATCCATAAAAATTCCACCCTAGTTTTGGAACAAGAAATCCACGAATTGATACAAATGGGCCCCAAGCTGCTGAACATAACCATTTCAAGTCAATGATCGGTTCAATTTGACCAGAGGCCCGAGTCCATTCTAAGCAGACACAGACTTCGTCGTTATGGAGCCACCATTAGCTTTCACAGTGCCTTGTTGACAACCTGGGTCCACGGCTTCGCAGGACGTGCGCCACTCTCGAACCGTACCATCGGTTCTTATTAACTGAAATCGGGGCTCATCCGATCATTCCACGGTTTTTCAGTCGTTTTGGGTCCATCCGATATGGTCACGAAGCCAGGAGAGGCGCTACAGGCGAAGTCGTGCTGTTAGCAAAATCACTCGCGTCGGTCGTCTGCTGCCATAGCCCATTAACGCCAAATTTCACCACACTGTCCTAACGGATACATTCGTCGTACGTCCCACTCTGATTTCAAGGGTTATTTCACGGAGTGTTGCTTGTCTGGTAGCAATGTCAACTTTACGCAAACGTCGCTTCCCATCTTGCAGCCACAATGACGTCGGAAGCATTTCCACACAAATTAACTGAGTAGAAATGGCAGTTCCGCTAGCGCACTGCCCTTTTATACCTTGTTTTCGAAATACCACCGCCATCTGTATATGTGCATATCGCTATCCGATGACTTTGGTGACCTCAGTGTATATTTTTATTATGTGTAGGAAACAAACAACAATCTGGTAAGTGTAGGCTTCCGCGGCAGTTGTCACGGTAATAAAATTCTTCAGGGTATGACTGCATTGTCGATGTGTAAAATTCTCCGACGTTTCGGCCACTGTTGCAAATTGATTTCCTCATAACGCTTACGCTATCTGTCTGGTGTTAGCGAAAACACCCTGAGGAAGACTACTTGCAACAGTGGCCGAAACGTCGGAGAATTTAACACATTGACAGTGCGGTCGCATACACTGAAGAATTTTATTAAACATCATATTTACCTGTAAGCCAACATGGTTGATACGTTGCAACCAACAGTTCCTAAAGACAATGTATTTATTGGACGTTTGCTACACGAGAGCTTCGCACAACTGCTCTTTCCGGCTGAAGCTGTTTTATTTAAAAACTACGCTATTATTTGTGGATCAAAAGGCTCTTTAAATAATGTAATTGGATGAAAACTAGATACAAATAGGGTAATGTTAATTAATTCGGCATTCAATAAAATGAAGCCTATTACAGCACTTGTATCCGACTGGCTGTACCGCTTTAGTTTGATGCTTAGCAACCGTCTGAAACAGCACAACCACTTCTTTATATAACCCGAACGCGGATGGTACGCTGGTGGCTGATTACATATGACTGTTGACTCTCCAGGTACTGATTGTAAACCTTTGTATCCAGACACGGTGAGTTGACGTTTAGCGAAACTGCCTTAGCCGACTCGTTGCAACGTCTACTGATTTGAATCATATTATTTCCCTTTCATTTCTTATTCTTAAGCTACATGTAAACTGAATTAGTTATAAACCAAAGACAACGTCAAAATTAAATTAACGAGTTGTTTTGTGCCAAGGTAATATTTGGATACATCTTCAAACATCTGTATGAAACAAAGTAAGAAATACGTTCTTCATTTATTAATTCATGTATATTCAGCCTCTTGTTTCGGAAGTGGTAACGTACGGACGTATGCTTGGATCTGTCGTACCACATTGTTAAAAATGTGCATTTTAGCCGTTCATTAAAAATATTATAAAAAGTTATTATAGAAGGAATATTTACTCGCACAGTTAAAAGTTCAGTTAGTATTTGTTCATCATTTCGCTCGCTGCCGAGATCCTGCATCAAGAGGTTCAGTGCAGCCAAGAAATTCACATGGTGTCTGGAGGAGCGTTCCCGCATCGACATTGTCACACTCATGACCAAACACAATGGAATTAATGTGAAGGTAATGATTCAGACTTGATAGGCACCTATTGAACTTGGTTTACTTATACCAAAAATATTGTGCTTCGTGTCACAGATCGACAGTTGCAATGGTTGCGGTGATTATTTGGTACTGCACACTACTGGAAGCAGCAGTACGTAAGGCAAATTATGTTTATTGGCCCGAAAAGTAATGATGTTAAAGGTCTGTTGATACTGGTATCAATTAAAGTTCACCCAAGATTGTGCACAGAGTCATAAATTACCTTCAAATTTTTTCAACTATTCTTTCCAATCATTAGTCATGCAATTATTAATCCATATCCATAAACTAATTAAATGGTGACCGTTTAAAGGACGACGCCGGGCGAAATATGAACAGACCTTTCAATTGTTGGGATAAAGAGTTTTGAGATAAATGATTCGTATTATTGTTAGAAGGAGCTAATGAAATTTTAATTGTACTTGTTACATGTCCACGAGATTGGAAATGATAAAACCAGTGAGGCAAAAAATTAAAATTAAATTCTGCCTACAAACGAGCCTAGCCGGGAATGCTCATTTCAGCGGAAAAGGTAGGACGCTGATAAGCTGTATGCTTATACGGGCGCGCTTGGCGCCGTCTCTCTGGCAGTAGATAGTCTCTTTTCCTTCCAGTTAACATCCTTGACGGAAAGTGCATTTCAACAGAAAAGACGAAAATTTGTGCAAAGTCATTATTAAAGAGCGAGATAAATCATTTAAATTCTATAAGACTATGGCAGATAATAATCAGATTCATTAGTGAATACACTTTAAGGGGCTCCGGAAAGGCTCAAAATCATGAAAACTTCAATTTTTACTTTTTTGCTTTTTCTGAATCTGCAGACTATGACCTTTTAATAGATATATAATTTATTCAATTCCGAAGACTACAACTATTTTTAAATTTTTTTTGAAATGCGTTCTACATGGGCGTGACCCACTGTGGCGCTGTTAAACTGCTGTCAAATGGTGTTATTATTAACGTCCGTGTTCATCAGGTACATTTTAGTGATGTGAGATAAAGTATGTGTTGTGGATAACCTGTGATGGTTCAATATATATCGCTGGTGTGATTGTCGATTGTTTCATGTTTATTTACTCTGTCGTTATCTCGAAAATATTCGTAATTAATTCTGTTTCTTGAGTCTCTGTTTTGATGAAGTATAATAATGAGTAAAAGTAAAGTTATTAGAAATCCTCTGAAGGCTTTTAAGAAAAGGAGAAATGTTGGAAAGTCAAAGGTATGTGTTATTACTGTAAACAATAAAGACGATAACCAAGTGAGTGAACCTAACCTCTCAAGTACACCTGCCCATAGCAGTCAAAGTGGGATAGAAAATACTTCACAGAAGAAGCTTGGTTCAATGAGTGAAAACTATGAATGTTTTATGGGCGAATCGGATGTGAATGAAATATTTGATATGTCGGTTCTCAAAGGAATTTTTTCAAACTGTGTAAGATGTATTCATTGTAGTGCAGTTGGTCTGGAACTCTCCATAATAAAGCACGTAGGACTTGCTAGTGAAATACAACTGAAATGTGATAAGTGTTCATACATGACCACCTTTTGGAACAGTGTTGCAGTAACTGCAACTGAAGAAAATTGTAGCAAAATCTACGAACACAACAACGAGCGATGCTTGCTTTAGACAAGGAACGCCTTCGGGCTGCAGACAGGGCTGTAAAGAGTCTAGAAATACAAGCAAGAGTAAACAGGAGGAGGAACAAGAGGAAGCTGGAGGAAGAGTTTGCAGAGGATGAAGATAATCCATCCTATGGACCTGGAATGCACTAAAACGTTAATCCAATCTTTGTCGCTCGATTCCCAAAACTTTTATTTTCTCATACTAATTACATGTTTTCTAAGGATCTTCCAAACATATTTGTTTCAAACTTTCAGTAAATGTTACACAGTACCTTCTGCATAATTTAACACAGCCTTTTTCCAAAAAACTGTATATTTATGAATATATAAATAAAAAATTGCAAAAAAATGTTGTGAATTTTCATTACAATTGAAAAAAAAATAATCTTTAATAAATGAAATAAAATTTTGTAAAATCCCTGTGTTAAGTTGTAGCCCATATTCCAATAAATAATCTGTAAAAAGTTCAACTTCCTACCTCAAATACTTTGTGAGGAAAGATGTAATTTGTAAGCGTTATTTTAACATTGCAAATATAGGCCGTTCCGGAGCCCCTTAAACTTACTTTAATCTAAAAGTATCGATTCAGACAAAATTTAATTTTTGAAAAGTTTTATTCATTAATTTGTTAAAAACTATTCACAATGGAGTCAAAGGAAGTGATCATTGTTGGAAATTCATTACAAAACGTCTTATGCTAAGTACTCGGAAATCCGAGCTTGGCAACAGTTGAAGGTAACGTGCTACTCGTGAACTGGCCGATGGCAATCTAACCAGCTAGGTTGGCGTCCCACCATTAATAAATGATGACACTGGTAATATAATTAATTATGTCACTTTTATGAGATACTTTCTCAGTTCTCACCGGGAAGCATTTTTTGAAACAGTGAAACTGAAGGGCGTGACAGTGAGACTTCCTTTGATAACTTGCTCACGACGTCGCAACGCAAGAACACGAAAGAGTTCCTAAAAACAACGTAAATACTGGTGAGACATACAATTTGTCACTAATCATGCAACAATAACACAACAGGAATCTCAGGATATGACACAGCAGTTCACAAAACATCAGGAAAATATAGGACAACAATTTACACAGCAAAATCAAGTATTTAACTATTTCAAGAATAGTGTAAGCCAACAGTTCGGTGAGGTGAGAAAAACTACAAGCACTGAATTATCTGACGAACGCTGCGGGAAGTTGTCAGAGCTATGTATACAACTGTAAGAAAGAAATAATTACCGGCATATCCCGCAGTATATAATAAAGAGATCGTTCTTAGACTATAAACAGGAACAACTTGCAGATGAGTTACAAACCCTTAGGGAATCATATTTCCAAATTCAAGAGACGAAATCCCAAGAGGATGTGTCGTTAAAATATATGACGGACGCAGTCAGCGAGCTACAAGACGCGTGCAAAAACGTACCTACAGAAGTAAAAAAGTTAAGTCTAAGAGTGGACCAGTTAAGTTTAGTGTCAAAATTTGCCAAAAAACAGAGAGATAAGATATGTGCAGATGTAAATGAAATAAATGAAAAATCTGAGGCCGGGAAGGGCAGCACCCATGCTGAAAAGATAGTGTTAGAATGCAAGATTTATGTAGATACAGTAGAAGAAACTCTAAAAAAAGAAGGAAAGTCAGTTTCTAGCTAAAATAGATTCAGATTTAAAAGAAGCAGAGGAAAAAGTTCAAAACCAACGTACAATATGCGTTAGATGAGTATGTGCCAAGCAAGATCGTAATAGATGGAAAAGAGCCACCGTGGTACAAAAACCGAGACAGAAAACTGCTGCGGAAGCAAAGGGAACTTCACAGCAAACATAAACACAACCAAAGCCTTGCAGACAAACAAAAATTACGCGAAGCGAAATGTAGTGTGAGGAGGACTATGCGAGAGGCGTTCAATGAATTCGAAAGTAAAACTCTAAGTACTGACTTGGCAGAAAATCCTAAGAAATTTTGGTCTTATGTCAAAGCGGTAGGTGGATGAAAAGAAAATGTCGAGACACTCTGTGATCAAACTGGTGCTGAAACAGAGGATGACAGACTAAAGGCCAAAATGCTAAATGTCTTTTTCCAAAGCTGTTTCACAGAGGAAGACTGCACTGTAGTTCCTTCTCTAGATAGTCGCACAGATGACAAAATGGTAGATATCGAAATAGATGACAGAGGGATAGAGAAACAATTAAAATCGCTCAAAAGAGGAAAGGCCGCTGGACCTGATGGGATACCAGTTCGATTTTACACAGAGTACGCGAAGAAACTTGCCCCCCTTCTTGCAGCGGTGTCCCGTAGGTCTCTAGAAGAGCGTAGCGTTCCAAAGGATTGGAAAAGGGCACAGGTCATCCCCGTTTTCAAGAAGGGACGTCGAACAGATGTGCAGAACTATAGACCTATATCTCTAACGTCGATCAGTTGTAGAATTTTGGAACACGTATTATGTTCGAGTATAATGACGGAGAGTAGAAATCTACTCTGTAGGAATCAGCATCTGTTTCGAAAAAGACGGTCGTGTGAAACCCAGCTCGCGCTATTCGTCCACGAGACTCAGATGGCCATAGACACGGGTTCACAGGTAGATGCCGTGTTTCTTGACTTCCGCAAGGCGTTCGATACAGTTCCCCACAGTCGTTTAATGAACAAAGTAGGAGCATGTGGACTACCAGACCAATTGTGTGATTGGATTGAAGAGTTCCTAGATAACAGAACGCAGCATGTCATTCTCAATGGAGAGAAGTCTTCCGAAGTAAGAGTGATTTCAGGTGTGCCGCAGGGGAGTGTGGTAGGACCGTTGCTATTCACAATATACATAAATAACCTTGTGGATGACATCGGAAGTTCACTGAGGCTTTTTGCGGATGATGCTGTGGTATTTCGAGAGGTTGTAACAATGGAAAATCGTACTGAAATGCAGGAGGATCTGCAGCGAATTGACGCATGGTGCAGGGAATGGCATTGAATCTCAATGTAGACAAGTGTAATGTGCTGCGAATACATAGAAAGATAGATCCCTTATCATTTAGCTACAAAAAAGCAGGTCAGCAGCTGGAAGCAGTTAATTCCATAAATTATCTGGGAGTACGCATTAGGAGTGATTTAAAATGGAATGATCTTATAAAGTTGATCGTTGGTAAAGCAGATGCCAGACTGAGATTCAATGGAAGAATCCTAAGGAAATGCAATCCGAAAACAAAGGAAGTAGGTTACAGTACTCTTGTTCACCCACTGCTTGAATACTGCTCAGCAGTGTGGGATCCGTACCAGATAGGGTTGATAGAAGAGATAGAGAAGATCCAACGGAGAGCAGCGCTTTGTTATAGGATCATTTAGTAATCGCGAAAGCGTTATGGAGATGCTAGATAAACTCCAGTGGAAGACTCTGCAGGAGAGACGCTCTAAGCTCGGCACGGGCTTTTGTTAAAGTTTCGAGATCATACCTTCACCGAAGAGTCAAGCAGTATATTGCTCCCTTCTACGTATATCTAGCGAAGAGACCATGAGGATAAAATCAGAGAGATTAGAGCCCACACAGAGGCATACCGACAATTCTTTCCACGAACAATACGAGACTGGAATAGAAGGGAGAACCGATAGAGGTACTCAAGGTACCCTCCGCCACACACGGTCAGGTGGCTTGCGGAGGATGGAAGTAGATGTAGGTGTAGAAAGGTTACTAGGCAGTATTCCTAAAACTACTGACATTCCAAAACAACATTTGACAGAAAACAAAATACATACTTTTGGAGAAATTAGATACTGGTTACCCACAATACGTAGAAAGTAACGAAGCTTGCAGAATGCAACAACACTTGCCAGCATCTGTACCTGTCGAGCAAGCGCAGTTGTCATGTGCTTCGCCGCAAGCGAACAGCCACACGCCTGTCACTGACAGCGTGGCGTGTTTGTCAACATTACTTGCAGATGAAGGATCTCTTAGCCATCGACAATTTCCGGTACTTACCTCTCAGGAGAAAAGAACAAACCTCGTGGTCTTTATCAGAGTTCTTCGAAATGTTTTACCTCGTACCTGGACCGAAGCCCAGAACATTAGATATGTTGTTGGACACGCAGGGTGACGTTCTGCAATGGGCTACGGACATGGTGGAACGTTAGCACTACTATGAACAGTTTGAGAGATCCTTTGAGGATAAATATTGGTAGGAGGTCGTACAAGAGAGGCTCAGACGTGAGTATTCAACTCAGCTCCATTCGATAGCAAACACGGAAGCTTAAGGGACTATTTTGAAATTTTTTAAAATAAAACCAGATACTGGATAAACCCGGTATCTCAAGCAGACGTGCTGAAAATTTTAAAGAGCCGCCTACCTGCACACATTAGGAAAAAAACTCATTACCACTCCGGAACACGACACCAAATACTTTCTATCTGTACTCGACTCAATAGATTTGATATACGAAGAGAGACCAGCACAACCCGAGCCTGTTAATACGCAAATAGTGCCACAGTGCTTTACGGATCAACAAGTGAACAACGGGTTCGTAGTACAACACGGATGGCAGCCTTACCCCACACAGACCTATGGTAACGGTAACATTAATCACAACAGCTATGACAAAAGCCATAAATTAAAGGGCAGATATAAAAGAAATAGGCAAAAATTTAACAAAAACAACTACAATGGGCATTTAGCGTAAGGACAGTCTATACAATATGTACAGAAACAAGCTAGAGGCAATAATCAGCCGATCGCTTGGCAAACACAAAATAATGCCAGACAGTTGAATAAGCCACAGACAGCGGAAATCCACCTGCAAAGCAGCGCAGACATGCCGAATAACACGCAAAGGTAAAGAGAATGTCAGTCAAGAGCCTCACAGGATACTAACTGGCGTAATCGAACACCGACAGTTCACATATTAGGAGTTACACCTAACCCAGAGACAGATGCCACTGCAATGCCAGGAAACTTGAACCGGTCACGGTAGACCCTAGACCCTCCTTCTGTGACCTGGGGGGAGAGTGGGGACACTAGCTTGGTCGACACTTGCTTCATCAGATACAGTCAAAGTAGTTATGTGAAAGATAATCTGTAGCAAAGTAATGAGGATTAACAGGAAAAGTTGACAGAGGGCAAGGTACAAGCTACTATTAAAGCCAAAGTATTTGACATTGATTTACCCAATGTCTTTGACACAAGTGCTATAACTTATTTGATTTCACAGGAATTCTTTCAAGAACTGAAGAAGCGTCGGCATATACCCACAGTGCCAATGTAGAATTGCAAGGTACAAACTGCGACTAGTCAGGAGTCGAAAGGAGTCAAAATACAAGCTTTAATTCTCGTCAAATTAGAACAATTTTCTGTACAATGCAATTTTTTCATAGAAGAGAAATTAGTAGTTGACTGTTTAATCGGTATGGATACATTTAGGACATACTGAGTACAAATTGATATAGGTGAGGGCCAATGAAATTTCACAGTAAATAACCGATTATTTGCAAGAGACCTAATCCGGGGAGGTACTGATAGAGGTAAAACTGAAGTTACTGTCAACTTTCAGGTTTAGTTGGTATATCACATAGTCATGTTTGCCAACACATACAACAACAAACAGTCAGCAGTAAGACAGGTAAACGTCGACACAATAAATACGATGGTAAGTAAATAAAAGTGCTGGTCTCAAGAACAGCAAGTGGAGCTTAGGGAACTGATACTTGCTTACATACATGTATTTGAAAAAAAAGACCAGGTATCATCAAGGGTGTTGTGTACAGAATGGAGGTATATCCTCATGAAACTTAATACCCTGTCTCATAGACAAAGAGGGAAGCAGTAAGAAAAGAGATTAACAGGATGCTTGAATGGGGCTTAATACAACCTTCATTTTCCCCTTATTGTAGTCCTATTTAGGCCATTAGTAAGCCAGATGACAAGGTGCACATGGTCCTCGATGCACATAACATTAATAAGATGGTTGTACCAGTACAAACACATCCTGACTACTTAGAGGAACAGCTTATGAAATTCCATGACTATATTTATCACTATAATCGATCTCTGCTCCTCTTATTGGCAGATAAAACTATATGAAGAATGTCAGAAGTATATCGCCTTTATATGTAGGGGCAGGAACTTCGAATTTCAAGCATTATTGTTTGAACTGAATCTAAATGCAGGTGTCTTTATCTCTCCTCTGGACTAAGTGTTAGCACCGAAACTTCTGAGTAAAGTAACAGTGTACGTGGATGGCCTTTCAGTCACCACACCCAGTTGGGTAGAACAGTTAAGATTAATTGAACAAGTATTGAACCACTTTTCTGAATATGGAGTAACAGCAGATCTCAAGAAATTTAATTTTGGAAAAGAAAAGGTAAAATTTTTAGGACAAATTGTGTTACTTAGAACACATCTCAAATCCACAAAAATTGAAAAACTGAACTATACGCTATACACTGGACCATACATAATTACTAATACGGATTGTAACACATGAACACAGGTAAAGACAAGTGTATTTAACCACAGAAAGACTTGAAAACGTTTATATATTGAGGAAGAGCTGTATACCCTCTAAATTGTATATATGTATAATAATATTAGATTTAGTCTGCTGGAGAGTCACAGTCCAGAATTTATGTTGTTAGTCGATAAGGAACATTTTTGTTTGTATTTTTTCTTATATGTCGAATGTGTAAACGATTAGATGAGTGGCTGTAACAAGGAAGAATTTTACTTTTATGTGTCTAGAGACGATGATACTCTAAATACAATGCTTCACCTTGCACGTAGCCCAGCTGTAAACAAATAAATGAACTTGTGAAATGCATGGTAGCGTGCAATGCAATACACAACTCATTGCGACACAAATGGTATCAGAGTGATGCAGCGCATGCACATTAGGAAGCAAGCCAGTAACAAACCACAAGTGCGTGCGCGCCAGACAGGCACAGCTGGAAGTGTTGGAGCTCCCAAAACCAATAAACCTAACTATCTACAGCCAGCACTAGCATTTCTAAAGCTTATTGAATAAACAGACGTAGAAAATTGAGGGAGAGTCTATACTACAAGTACAAGACCTAGACAATACACACATACAAAGAGAAGCTAAACTACGAGATATTTACTTAAGTTACGCTACTATATACATTATATCTATTCATGTACAGTATTTAAAAATTTAAGCATTGGAAGTGCACGCACTAATCATACTTGATAGACGAGAAAAGTCTTGCTGAAGGCAATTAAGCGAGTACTGTATAAGTGGCAAACTGAATAAGAAATCGCACCACGCCTCTGATACACTTTATTATTCAGATTTATAAGGTAAGTAAAGACGCACACATGACGTGAAATAATCCTTGTAATAACACGACTGCACACTGAAGTGAATGAATACATGGTTTAATATATGAAGAAAGTATTGGTAGCCATCGAGCCACTATACACTTATCCATGGAGATTTAGTTTTAAGTTAGTATTAAGTTTTTTTCTTCCAGGGAACGATGCATCGATAAGTCCTAAAGTGAAGAAAGGTAAATGCTTGTAGCTTGTTACGTACCATGTAAACATAAGAAAGGACCGCACTGCAAGTAAATATAATTGTGTTTATGATATGTATGAATTTAATAGAGTGAAAGTATGTGAAGGAGAAAACAGTAGCAGTATGTTACATATCACGATGCTAAACTAAGGTTTAGGACTAACAAGTAATCAACGGGTTGAAACCTAACTACTGTGAGCGTCGACTATCCGTGAAAGCGTCAAACACCTGAATTACTTTGAAATGTTTATACGCGTTTGTTACTTATGAAAACATTTTTTGACGCTCATTATACGTAACATATCATATTGATGATACAACTCTGTAACCCTCAGCACATGAAATGGATATCCTTTATACAATGAACAAAACAAATAAATACTGAGTTGCACTTTAAAAACTGAATAAGTATTTGATACGATTGGTATCACCAGATTTGAGTTGTGCTTAGAAATAACAAACTGTTTTGTTCTTGCGATCACACTTAAGTCTATTAATGAGACGTAACTGGGCACATAAATGTCTTTCCGTAGAATTTCCACAACCCTGTAGTGTGTAGATCCTTCCTGGAGAATGCTAGAGAGGCGTGGCCATGCGTAGTTATCTGAGCAGTGCGTAGTATCTATTGTAGCGACAATTGTTCACTACTTTGATTCTTTTTGAACTGATAAATATGCTCCGACAAGAACTCACTGTAAACTGAAATGAAATGTATGTCATTTTATGCTATAACTGAAAAGAGTATCTATTATTGTATGAATGTTATATGAAGCATGTATAGCCAAACGAGAGTAAAATGTGTACGCTTAGAATTGGAATCGAATAATGTAACGAAAATGGAACCTGACAAAATGCGCTATATGAGCGACAATAATGGCCTGTCAGCAAATTAATAGGATAAGTGTATTTTGTAATTGTATTTGTATTTTATTACGTTATGTGTACAGTATGCGGAAAGGACACTACAGAAACTTTGTGTAACGTAACTGTATGAAAGATGCTCAAAAGCAAAGCGCAAAAACATACGAAACATGGTTGCAAAGTGTTGAGTGTACGTGTGTTAAAACAGTACGTGGGTGTGTGCATGGTGAACTAAAAATGGCAATAATTCGTGTAACATGAATTTTGAGTGCTCGACAACGTATAAAAGCAGCAAGGAACTTACCTTGTCGACATATGTCAGATCTACAGTTGGTCTCCCATTAAATAGTGGGAGATACAAGGTGAAATAAATTCCTCGGGGCGCTGATATGGAAACCAGTTGTCACCGCTTCGAATATTTCACAAAGGATCACGCCACTGAACACGAGCTTCACGAAAATGTGCTGTGAAAACTTCTGTAAACGAACGACATGGACACACTGGCCTCGTACTGAACATGTGAGTGTGGACTGTGACGATAACGGACGTTGGGATGCACGCGCATACTTCGCAAGCTAAACACTGAGCAGATGCTGACTGACAATAATGGGACTATGTGGTTACAGCATGCACTTTGTTAGGAGAGAAAACTTATATATGCATGGGTTAAAAGAAGCTGACATGCCTATATAAATTGATAACCGTTCAGGATAACTTCAATGGCCGAAAATAAACGCTATCCCCTCGAAAAGGAAAATAAACTCAGCCACTGTGCACCTCCGTATGATGTCAGTGCACAGTGGGGGGCAATTGTATTGAATCATATTATTTTCCTTTCTTTTCTTTTCTTATATGTAAGTCGTATGTAAACTGAATGAGATATAAGCCACAGGCAATGCCAAAGGTAAATCAACGAGTTGTTTTGTGGCAGGGATAGTGTTTTGATACATCGTCAAATATCTGTACGAAAAAAAGTAAGAAATACGTTCTTCAATTTATTAATCCATGCATCTTCACCATTTTGTTTCGGGAAGTGGTACTGGACCGACATATGCTTGGATTCGTAGTACCAGCATTGTTAAAAATGTGTATTTTATCCGTTCATTAGAAGTATTATGAAAAGTTATAAGAAAAGGAAAATTTATTCACATGGCTATAAGTTCAGTTCCTATCTGTTCATCGTTTCACTAGCTCCGAGATCCTGCATCAAGAGGTTCGATGCAGACAAGAATAATTCACACGGTATCTGGAGGAGCATTCCTGCATCACCATTGTCACACTCATGACTAAACACAGTGGAATTAATGTGAAGGTAATGACTCAGACTTGACAGGCACATATTGAACTTGATTTACTTATACTAAAAATATTGTGCTTCGTGTCACAGATAGACAGTTTCAATGGTTGCGGTGATTATTTGGTACTGCACACTACTGGAAGCAGCAGTACATAATGAAAATTATATTTATTGACCTTGGATAAAATGACGTTAACGGTCTGTTGATATTGGTATCAGTTAAAGTTCACCCAAGATTGCGCACAAATTCGTAAATTACCTTCAAATTATTCTCAACTATTCTTTCCAACCAATTTTTCCAATTATTCAAGCAATTATTAACCCATTTCCACATTCCACTACAAACCGTCTTGAGTAGTTTTAAACGTTTTTGTATATTCCAGATGTGGGAACATTGTATCAATTCACTTGGTTTTTCAGTGCTTTACAACAGGACCCGTGTCATAGACATTGATCCACAGATGACGGTGAAAGAACAACTCTCATTCCCATTATTTCATAAATTGTGGCTAATAGAATTAATGTTACGTAACTTACCACATACAATTTTCCATCGTTCATTTACACTTAATTTAGCAGTAACTGATTTGGCCCAAAATTGAAATAGCAAAGATACACCTTATTTCTACCACCCAGCTGTGTAATGAGCTCATTTAAAATCGACATAGATTGGTCATGAATCAAAAGGAAGTCGACAATGCAGCATAACACCTGCAAAAGTGTCACGATGGTAATACTGTTTATAAAGGGTCTGGCTTACACTTCTTTAAATATTAAATTTTTATGAGTTCGTATAGGTTTACTCATGCACAAGAATAAAATTTTTGTTGCTTCACGATTTACGTTAATTAATATTCTAAACGCTTAATTTCCCTTATGACGCTAATGCGAACTGCAATGTTTAAATATCTCAAGCCGAGAAAGAAATTATTATTACTCCTGTTTTACAATGTATTAACATTTTCTGGTAACCAAAGATTAAATGCAAAACTCAATTTTCATTCTCTGTTTGTCCTCCATGCCCATAAATTTTCGCCAGTATCTCTTCTTTTAATCAGTGCCTAAATTACTTGTATTCTTGTGGCCAGGCCGGCCTCTCTCTCTTTTCTTCCTCCCTGGTGGTCCTCGTTTCATGATTCGTAGTGGCAGTTCCTCCTCAGATAACATTTCCATAAGTCCATACAATATGAGTAGTTTCTCTTACATAAAATCATCTCCAAAATTCCATAGCACGTACCATTAATCTTTTAATTAATTGGAATTTAATTGTCCGTATTTCTCATCCAAATGTCATAATGTGTCTAATAATAGTTTTGTAGATTTTTTCTTTTGTTTATTTTTTAATATGTTGATCTTGTAAAATTATGTTTTAGTGATTATTCTTGAACGAATTTTCTTATCTTGTTCATCACTTTGTGTGATTTTTACTCACAGACATTTGTACTCTTTATTATAGGAGTGTCAATAACGATACACAAAAAGATATAGAAGTATTGACACTGCCTAGGAAATAAGAATTCTATTAGCAAAATATAACGAAGTAGCGTATGTTTTCAGAGGAGTAACACCTTGTTGTCGATTTGTGACAAAATACAGCATATCCCGTTGATACGTTTGCACGGAGTAACAGGTAACTGGCTTGACCAAACAATAACAGGAAGCGATAAAAAATTTGTGGTGCGACCATGTAGCGGAGCATATGGCGAACCGTAAATCTACGGCCGTGATCCTCTGCTGCCGCTGCTGCCTTCCAGAAGCCTCGCGGAGCGCCGCCATCAGGCGCATGGGAGATAAGGGACGCCGTGGTGGGGCATTGCCCTTGTCTGGACACAGGGTGTGGGCCATAAATATTATAAAGCCTGCAGACTTATATATTATACGAGTCAGTCGGCAGTTCTAGTCACGCACAATTAAGTCAGGAATTTCGAACCGTGTGGGTGTGCGAGGAATAGTCATAAACTTCTAATAACACCTCGAGAAACTAGTTATTTAATTAGTTTTTTGATTGTTGATTCGAAGGATCCTGTTTCAGAATGTTAGGTCCACAGCTGTATAATACTGAGGAAAATTTTATAAATTTTATTTTATCCGTCTCAGTTGCATGAATATACAATTTATTGCTGCAGGGGACTTAACGGCTTCGGGCTGACTTGCCTGTTATCAAATCACAAATTTAAAAATTACAAAGCATAGATTCTACAGAGAATATTTACATACAGTATGCATGACCGTATTACAAGTGCTTGTATGATTATAGACATATCCTGTTATTATCCGTAACTAATTACACAGCATGGCGCAAAAAGGCACGAACTGCTTCGTACAGGAAAGTCAAACTGTGAGCAACAAATACACTCATTGACATGACAGCCTATGTGTTTACTGTTTCACATGTCAAATGTAATACGGGGGTAAGTCAATTATTATCCGCAATTTCGTTATATTTTTGTTTATTTTGGTAGTACTGTCGTTTTACGTTGATGACACATGCTTTGTTTATTTGTTGTTATATCTTTGCAATTTTCAAGCTGCTAGGTTAGTTTCTTTATCGCAGCCGTGCTGTTAATCATGGCTGCTCCGCTGTCTATTTGCACCAAAGAAGAGAAACGTTCAGTGATCCGTTTTTTGTGGTCGGAAGGCGTATCAGGGGCCGAAATTCATCGAAGACATTCGGTACAGTACGGGAACAGTGTTTTGCCACAACGGGGTGTCTACGAATGAATTGAAAAATTCCGAAATCGTCGCACAAGTGTTACGCACGATGAAGGAGCCTGACGACGTTTACCGCCACAAATGAAGAATCCATTGAGCGTTCACGTGAAATGATTCTCTTAGACAGACGATTAACTATAGACGAAGTGGCACATCGTCTGCAAATTAGTCACGGTTCTGCCTACGAAATCATCCACAACCGACTTGGATTTAATAAAGTTTGTGCAAGATGGGTCCCAAAACAACTCGCACAGTTGCATAAACAAACGCGCTTGGACATCTGCAAAATAAAACATTTGGATCGCTATGGTAATGAAGGGGACAACTTCTTAGACAGGATCATTACTGGTGATGAAACATGGATCCGTCATTTAAGGCCGTAGAGAAAACGGCAGAGTATGGAATGGAAACATCCAAATTCGCCGTGCAAGAAAAACTTCAAGACCAAATCGTCCTCAGGAAAACTGATGCTCACGGTTTTTTGGGACGCACAAGTTCCAGTACTGAAACATTATGGGGAAAGTGGCTCAACAATAAACAGTGTACGTAAGAGTGAGATGCTTTCTGCCAGGCTAAAGCCTGCAATTCGAAGCAAACGCCGAGGATTGTTGGCAAAAGGTGTTGTGTTGTTGCGCGTCACTGGCCGTCCGCATACTGCCGCCCACACTGAGGAAAGGCTCCAGAAACTCAAATTTTAACTACTTGATCATTCTCCATATAGTCCCGATCGTGCCCCTTCTGACTGTACTTGTTTGGTTCACTCAAACAGGATTTAAGGGTCCATCGATTTGCCTCTGACGAAGCAGTGAAGGAAGCGGTGCGTTCCTGGCTCTCAGCTCAACGGAGAACCTCCTTTTATGAGGGCATCGAAAGCTTGTACAGTGATGGACCAAGTGCGTTGAAACGCAAGGAGACTATGTCGAAAACTGATGTTCTTGTAAGTTTCCTACTTGATTACAGTACAATTTTATAGCTACTTTGCGGATAATAATTGACTTACCCTCGTATTCAGTGGTCAATAAGACAGATTGGTAGGTGTCGTCCTCGTACATACGCGCATGCACATACAGGTGCGTGGTAGTGCGCAATGGTGCTGCAGCACCCACTGTCATTTATTGATAACATTTTTATAATATAGGAAATACGAGTTTTACATTAGAAGAAACGTTAACAATTAAAAAGAGTAGAATCTACATTAAACATACAAAGCCAGGAAGTGGCCACTAGGACGCTTTCCCCTACACGACTCTGTACTGTCATTACAGCGTAACATATTGTCGGCCTATCTCTTAAAATAATAAAATAATACCAAAATTGTAACGTTCTATACAGAAATTCAATGCTGAAATTCGAAATTTCCTTTTTTTTAAATTTTCTACGAGGTGATGTATTAATGTTGGTTTTGTCAATTGCTTTTACCTACGATTTCTCGACTGCAAGATCGATGTGCAGATAAAGCTCTGGCTTTCACTGCGGCCTTCGCACTAGGGGTAATGACAGTGTCGCAAGATGCTCAGTTTAGTGCTGCGTAATGTTTGTTCCTTCCGCAACTGAAGGTTTGTTACTAAAGGTTACGTATTTTGCAAATAACAGACGTAATTTTTTATGTTTTTCACCTCATTTTATATCTTCAGACAATATCTGAATAACATAAAAAAGGAAATTTTAGATTCTAGCACTAACTTCCTGTATATGTAATTTCATGTTGTATTATTGGTTCAAATGACTCTAAGCACTATGGGACTTAACATCTGAGGTCAACAGTCCCCTAGACTTAGAACTACTTAAACCTAACTAACCTAAGGGCATCACACACATCCATGCCCGAGGCAGGATTCGAACCTGCGACCGTAGCAGCCGCGTGGTTCCGGACTGAAGCGCCTAGAACCGCTCGGTCACATCGGCGGCCTCGTGTTATATTATTATTTCAAGACATAGGCTGATAATATTTTCCTCAGTTTTTTGATTGTTTGTAGGTAGATGTTGGCAGTCCCGAAACACAGCACCGTAGAGCACCACTGGAGAAGCCATAGCAAAATAGCACAGAATATTCGTAAGGTCATCCACATGAATGCTAGAAGGAATTCGTTAAACTTCGGTTACACGAGAAATCAGCCTACTCTAAAACCCGTAAATATATCTAAATACCTAGGTATTACAATTACGAACAACTTAAATTGGAACACATAGAAAATGTTGTGGAGAAGGCTAACCAAAGACTGCGTTTTGTTGGCAGGACCCTTGGAAAATGTAACAGATCTACTAAGGAGGCAACCTACACTACTCTTGCCCGTCTTCCCTTAGAATACTGCTGGGCAGTGTGGGATCCTTACCGGACAGGACTGACGGAGTACATCGAAAAATTCAAAGAAGTGCAGCACGTTTTGTATTATCGCGAAATATGGGAGAGAGTGCCACAGAAATGATACAGGATTTGGGTTGGACATCATTAAAAGAAAGGCGTTTTTTGTTGCGACGGAATCTTCTCACGAAATTCCAATCACCGACTTTCCCCTCCGAATGCGAAAATATTTTGTTGACACCGAACTACATAGGGAGAAACGATCACCACGATAAAATAAGGGAAATCAGAGCTCGTACGGAAAGATATAGGTGTTCCCGTCTCAGAACGTCAAAGTTTTTTATGTAACTTCAATGGCTTTTAGTGCGCGATAAGCTCAGTCCAAATGGTGGTGCCGGCCGCGGTGGCCGTGCGGTTCTAGGCGCTTCAGTCCGGAACCGCGAGACTGCTACGGTCGCATCCTCGGGAATGGATGTGTGTGATGTCCTTAGGTTAGTTAGGTTTAAGTAGTTCTAAGTTCTAGGGGACTGATGACCTCAGATGTTAAGTCCCATAGTGCTCAGAACCATTTGAACTAAATGGTGGTACAGTGGCTAGCGTTATGGTCTCTCACTTTTGCGTCCCGTGTCTGAAACCCGAATATTGTTTTAATTTTTTCATTTATCGACTCATGTCTGTAGAAGGTTACTATACGAAAGTTTCTTATCAAGTTAGGGGATACTAGGTCGTTATATTAATTGTAAAATTACAATTGGGTTTCACAATAATGTCGTACATTTATAGTATAATATACGTGTTATAATATTTTCAGGGTTTTCAATCTTTTTAAATTCTGATATGCTTGTATTTCTTTCTTGTATCAGTTCTTAATTCTTATATTTTATTCTTATATTTATTCTTCAGGAAATATTAGCGCAATCCTTTGGGTGATATAAATCTTAGAAACATAAGAAACACGGAAATTCCGAACAATACGAGCATCACGTGAAGGCAGGTTTGCCACAGCGACAATTCTTCATATGAGTCTCACTCGGCAAAGATATGTCGTTAACACTGCTGAATATTTCACTCATTCGCAATACTTTTGAGGCAAACCGCACATAACTGACCACTTTTCTGAAAACTGGCGCTCACTACAAGAGTTTCATCAAAAACAATTTTCAATCATTTTTCCATTCATTTGTTGTCTTTTTTCTTTTGAATTCGTTCACCATACAATTAGCAGACAATAAGGACAATGTTATTTCAATATACATTGGAAAAAATACGTGTAGTAACCTTCTGTGGTCATGGGTGAATGAAGAAAAACGAAAATTGGGTTTCGAACACGCAACGGAAAAGTGTGAACTTGCGACGCTAGCGACTGTGCTACCGCTTCTGCTGAACTACTTACTACCCAAACGGCACATATACTACCTTCTAAAGTTGACCCTAGTTGTCTCAGAAATGGTGGTGCATCTATGAACAGGCCGAGAAACGTGTCCGCTTAATTTGACCCCTCTTTCACTGAGCAACGTTTCTGGGAAATCGGGTTACGGTGCTTGCGGTGTTCTCCTAGTGAATATGGCCGTGTGCCTGCGCTGATAGAAGTTTGCCTCTGGTGTGTGCCCCAAAAAGCCTCTGATGTGTGCTCCAGAAAAACAAGTTTCTCCCTGGCTCGGCGCGACTGTGCGTGGATCTCAGATGTTCATTTAGGAACACGATGGTTCGATGGACACAACGCGACGTCGACAGCCTATTGTGACGTAGCAGTCACATATCGCTAGGCGATGTTTAATCATTTTATTTGCTCGTTTTTGACTATGTTCGAGGATAGCACAAGGATGGCTTGCTCTAGAGAAGGATTTCAACTTGTCCCTTGGTGGGAAGCGAGCGGGTGAAGTGTCCGTCTAGCGATTGCGGCTTGACCGCAGGAGGTCCGTCGCAAAGTCTCTGGTGAATGGAAGTAGGCCTCGTGTGCACTGCTTGTCACAGAAGAGTTTGCAGTAAGCCTCTGGCTGACCATTTCAGCTGCGAGGGTGGCCTTCTCCTTTGAAATAAGCTACTGATCAGCCCCCAGAGAACGGTTTTGCTCTGGGGGCTGATGAAATCACCTGCCTGTACACAGATCGCAGAAGTGGGCGACAAGACGCTGTTAGCCCTACCGTGGGAAAATTCGTTGCCTTCGCTCCAAAATCTTGTTTTCCAGTCATATGAATTACGTCCGACATCGTGCTTTGGTGCGAAGGTTTCTACCAATGAGTGCAACTAGGCTAGGTACCAATATCAACCTTCTGCATGTTGAAATGCGTTCATTGAACCAAAAATGGGAAATTTGTGCAGGGTTTCCCTGCATTCTGGAAAAGAAAGCTAAATTCTCACTAGTCACAGTGGTAACGGCTGGAGATCCTCCCTGGGATGCTGAATTTTTCAAAAAGTGGAGAGCTAGATTCAGGGATCTCTCCTAATGCAGAAGACAATGGTTTCAGTCTCTTTCTTTGCCACATCTCGGCCCTTCTCATTCGTTGCTGAACTGTGCATTGTGGTGCGCGTTCTCTAACTAAGTTTCGCATTTTGCAGTTAGCACTGTCCTTTATCTGAGCAGCTCACTATTTGCAGGATTTGCTGTGCGACTTACATTCGTGGCTTAATTGTGTTTTTCCGTGACTATTGTACTCATTTTACTTTGCATTTACGAGCTGCGTAGATCACGAAACCTTATAACACTTACCAAGCAGTCGTCCATTTGGATTGGAGGAGTTCTCCAATGTTCAAGCGGTACATTCAGATGCAGTTAAGTGTCTAGTGAGCCACTGTTCGTTAATATTCAGAAAATTAATGTTTGTACGACAGTAACTGCTTAGCAGTCATTTCCATTGATTCATGTAGAATGTTGACTAAAATAAATCAGTATTGTCTGGTGCACACTTGCTTTGCCATTACAGCTTGATTGTCTTACAAACAGTCTTGACAAGTCAGTCCTCAAATAAGAAATATAGTCAGTTATTTACATATCTAGTTTTTTGTCTTACTGTGACGGTGTCTCCGTTGTAAAACAGGTGCCCACCGTTCACGGATTATTCACACAACAGTACTCAGACTTCACGTTTCACTGAGGGACTGATCACAAGCGTGAGAAATTTCATTGTAGGAGGCTGACCTCTTATGCCTTCGATTACTGGGTATTCTGTGTGGCAGGTGTAATTCCAAAATGACCAAACAATTGTGCAGATGTGATGTTTTTGTCCAGTATTGTGACTTTTGGCAATACTCAATCGATCTGAGTATCATTTTAATTTTTTTGATTTATAACTCTGGCTAGTGGTTCGGTGGTGTATCCGGTGAGATTTCAACTGACGTGTTGAAGTTGTGATTAAAGGAGTCTTGTTTAAGGGACTGAGTAGTAATTATATTGATTGTACTGGTGTTACAATTTTCATTAATCCTAATCGTTAAGTCCAGGCTATGTTTTCTGACGTTATTCTCTTTTATTTACTATTGGTGAGCTGATCACTATTAATATTAAATGTGTTTTACTTAATGTGTAAGGACAGGTATACGAGGTGCACATTAATTCAATTAATGTTGAGTGATAGATGCTGAAGAAATGAATTAAAGTTTGTGCCACAGCTGGGACTTGAGCCCGGGTACCCTGCTTACTAGGCAGATATGCTAACCATTACATCACCGTAGCACTGTGGCTAACACAGGTGCATGGAGCGCTCTAGCTCACCGTCTTCCCTAAGACAAACTTCAGTTAATGCCTTCAGCCCTTTTTCCTTTTCTTAAAACGTCAGTATTGCTGCGGACCTCTGGTATTGGGATAATACCAACTTTCTATATAATGAGGAAATCCTGCCTGTACTCCAGGCGTATTTGCTATATTGATTTGATGTAACTACACTTTCCTTGGGACATAGGAGTCTCAATTTTATTTTCGATAAGCTAAAGAAAAGAAATAAAATTTGTGCTAGGCTGGGACTTGAATACAGGTCTCTTGCTTACAAATCTCGGATGCTATTCCAATACTGCAGAGCCTCGGTAATACTAAGAAAATGTAATACTAAGAAGAAGAAAAAGGGCTGAAGGCATGAACTGAAATTAGTGTTAATTCATTTCTTCAGCTTCTATCTTTACCGAAGTTAAAGTTGAGACTCATATGTCTCAAGAAAAATGTAATTCCATCAGATCAGTAACGTTAAATGACATTTGGAATAAAAAGCTGTTGATGTCAATCTTTAGCTATCAAACATAAACTAGCATGCATAATTCACAGACAGTTATTTCTATCATCCTGAGTTTTCGTAACATTGCTGTTTCTGTGTTTTATCCATTTTGTGAAATAAAATATGTTTAAGTGAAGTGTTCGGCCATGGCCCAGTCTAATCCTATCACTTCTATGTTATATAACTAACATAACCAAAAATAATGTTTTTCCAAAAAATGCTTCAAATGGCTCTGAGCACTATGGAACTTAACATCTGTGGTCATCAGTCCCCTGGAGCTTAGAACTACTTAAACCTAACTAACCTAAGGACATCACACACATCCATGCCCGAGGCAGGATTCGAACCTGCGACCGTAGCGGTCACGCGGTTCCAGACTTAAGCGCCTAGAACCGTACAGCCACACTGGCCGGTAATATTTTTCCACCCAGAGCCAAAATTACACAGTTCTGTCATTTCAAAACTTTTTGAGTAGTTGTCACATACTTTTGAAGCGTGTAATACTTGGAAAAGAGATAATGTAGGATACGAGGAATATCTAAACAACCATGCGGAATACAGGTTGATTTAAAATAAAAGATAATGATATAGCTTTTATTATGGGTTAATTTTTGATGTCGTAGGTAAGGCAAAAATTATTCAAAAAACAAGAGAAAGGGTGTATATGAAGGTGGACTGCAGTATTAAATACATACAAAGCGTCATAAAACATCTCTTCCTGCTACCACGCTAAGTACTCCCGTTATCTTAGTCAGTAGTAAGACATTTACTTGTCTATGACTTTATACGAGGGTTGGAACTTAAATAGTGGCAACTATTTATTCACAACCTATACAAAATAGTTACATGTTTGCGTTGCCACCGATGTGGAAGATGTAGTATACTGTTAGCAGAGCCTTTTCTGTTGATGGTGCGAATTGAGTGGTCTAAATTTGTGGTGATTCTCGTGTACGACTGTGATAGTGTTATCCTAACGCATTACGTTGCTCCACGGCAGACCGTCAATGCACAGTATAACTGTTCTTTTTTGGAGCATCACCTACGACCAGCTTTGCGAAAGGAGCGGTGACACTTTCTGCGCAACACACCCATCATTTTGCACGACAATGCGCCGGCGCATACAGCGCAAGCTGTGGCTGCTCTGTTCGGTCGATGGGATTGGGAAGTACTGTACCATCCACCTTACTCGCAGTTCTTAAATCCTTGTGACTTTGATTTGATTCAGAAGATGAAGGAACCACTTCGTGGCATTCGCTTCAGAACTGTTCCAGAGATTCGACAGACAGTAAACCATTCCTGTATCACCATCAACAGAACAGGCTCTGCTAACGGTATATTACGCCTGCCACATCGCTGGCAACGGGTTCTACACAACGCTGGTGACTACTTTTAAGGACAGTAACAAGTGCAAACATGTAACTCTTTTGTATCGGTTGTGAATAAATAGTTGCAACTATTTAAGTTCCAACCCTCGTATATCATCTTGCAACTTCTTATTCCCGACCATTTACTACTGATTAGTGTTTCCTGTTTTCAGGTACAAAAAACGTCAAACAGTGATAAAAGATCTTGAAAAACAAGTTGCAAGGTGATATGCAAATAATTTTACATAAAATTACACTGACGGAAACTAAAAATGTTACTTCACAAATAACTAGACCGAACGCCACCACACTGGTATTTCCATATCTATGTTATTATGTGAATATAATTAAAGTTACTTTCCAAACGCTGTAGAAATAACGCCACTGGTCAGAGTGACGTCAAATTGCAACTGAATATTATTCGAAAAGGGGGAAAACATATGACAGAAGAAAAAAAGTAGTGTAAAATATGATCAATAGATGGCGCTGTTTGTGTCAGAATACATAAATGAAAACATCCATCACGCGCGACCCATTAAAGTTGGTATAAACACGCAGGGTAAACGGTTTTTCTCCTTTCGCGTCTGCGACATTCGCCATAACTGTCTCAATGCAGGATCGCTCTCTGTTTGTAAACTGTATTACAAGAGTTATGACAGTGCGCACGTCGCTCTGCAGATGTTCCGGACAGTGAAGGGTTTGAAACAAGGTGTTGGTTCGATGACTGCCGTAGGTCTGGAGAAAATGATTCGGAAATTCGAAAAGACGGGTTCTTTTGGTGTGAAACCTGGTAGAGGAAGGAAACGAATTGATTCGACGTCAGTGGAAGCAGTGGCCACAGCAGTGCAGGAGGAGACGAGTAGTGGTATGCGAACGTGTAGTGCACGGAGAATTTCCCGAACGGTGGACATACCCGTGAGCAAGGTGCCAGGAAACATCCTTCTTTGCTATCCATTCAAAATTACCCGTGTGCACGAGTTGCTTCCTGGAGACCTGCCAGCAAGAGAGACCTTTGCTTTAGAATTCCTTGCTCGCATGGAAGTGGACAATGATTGGCCTTGGAAGATTTTGTGGACAGATGAAGCCCACTTCCATCTGACAGGATATGTCAATACACAGATTTATCGGGTATGGGCAACGGAAAATCCACGCTCAAATCAACCAGTACCACTTGATCGTGAAAAGGTCGCTGTGAGGTGCGGGTTTACGGCATCATTTATCATAGGTCCATATTTTTTCGAAGAGACAGGTGCTTCCGATCATGTTACCTAAACTGTCACTGGTAAGCGCTATGAGGGTCTTTTGCGCAACCACGTCATTCCAGCTCTCCAACTGCATGGATGTGTGGATGGGATCATTTTTATGCACATTGCAAATCCGGCTAAGCATCTGCTGAAGCGTCATTTCGGAAATGCTAGAATTATCAGCCGTCACTTGCCTACAGCCTGGGCGTGCCCATCACCTGATCTTGATGTGACTTCTGGCTGTAGGGCTATCTCAAAAAGATGTTGTGTTCAGTGTTCCGATTGCAAACTTAGCTGCATTGAAGGCACACATTGCGCAACACATTCTGAACGTGAAACACTTCGATCAATTATGGAACATGGTTTTTCTCTTTTTGTAGAAAACGGTGGACAGCATAATGACCATGTTTTGTGCCAGTCACACGGTAATTAATAATCCTATTTGATTTTGATTGATGCTTTTTATGCGGTTATTGGCCTCAGGACAATTAAAAACTGATTTATCCCATCCGATGTGATATGACCTTGCCGTGGTGGATGGGCGTACGTAACTAACAGTATCACACCCACACACCCATACACAGTGGATAGTACAGTTTGTTTAACGTCAAACGTCCACCTTAGGCATTTTTGTATGATTCATTTGTCATTTGTGGTCGACGACTAATAAGTTATGATGCTTACAGCGCCATCTATTGCAACATTTTGGAACTATTTACTTTTCTTCTGTCATACGTTTTCCCCTTCTTGGATAATATTCCGTTGCAATTTGACGTCATTCTGACCAGTGGTGTTATTTCTACAGCGGTTTAAAGTTTAGCTTTAATTAGACTCACCCTGTATATGTATACAAATTTCATCCTTATGCACGCTTGTTTTCAGTACTTTCTGCACAAAAAATTATTTCTACAGATGAAGAATTATGTGAGTACACGATGGCTATTGACTGTCTTTAATGTTACTGGAACTCTTCAGGTGTAGATTGCAACGCAGCATGCCCATAAGACGTGCGCCTGGCGTGAGGGAACATGGAAGCATCGTATCGATAGATCGCACAGACAGTTGACTGTAGTGCAATGGCTGCAGAAAGAGTGGTGGCTGGGTGATCTCGGGATAACAGTGCGGCAGAAAGGATGGGCACAGGTCGGTCTAGAAGAACGACACCGTGAAAACATCGTAGGAAAGTTCGACTGACTCTTATTGATAGACGGATGAGAAAAGCTGAAATATGTGCAGAGGTTACAGGCAGAGTGCCACCACGGACTGTCGGGAACAGATTACTGGAAGCTGAGTTAAGATCTCCATTTGCAATGCGAAATTTACCTCCGTCACCGTACCACAGACACCGTACCATAGCCACAAAGTCAAATGGGAAATTAAGTGGCACATTGCAGCGTTCAACGAGAAGGCTCACTTCCGTCTGTGGAGGTCAGACTCGCCAACGTGTCCGTAGGCAACCTGGTGGACGGTCACGGGCAGTAGCGACTCTCGAGACCAACACCATTCCTTCTCCTTGAACCATAGCGTGGGAAACTATTGGATGTGACAATAGGACTGCTTTGGTAACTGTTGAAGCTAGAATACTCGTTAGTATGTGGCAAGAATGGTAACTCTGTTTTCATATGCTTCATCAGGGTACCAAATGGCGTATTCCAGCAGGACAATGCGTGGCCCCACTCTGCCATTCACATCGGAGATATCTTTAGCAATGTACGGAACGTTGACTGGTTTTCCCAGTACCCTGATTTGTCATCCACAGAACGTTTCTGGGCTGTGATGGGAAGATGTAGACTGTAATACCAGCCTCCAGGAAGCAGTCGTCATGAAATAAAGCAGAATAGTTGAAGGTGTGGGAAGAAATTACCCATGATAAATTTCAGAGTGTGTTTGCTCCCATCTACCAGCAAGCCTGAATTTGTGTCCATTGGGCTCACACATCGTACTGATGTTGACGATGGACACCAGTTCCAAGTGGAATGAAAGTTTAATCATTTAACGCCTTTTATATGATGAACATCTCCACAAAGTATGATACATACAGGACTGCTGCTTCATGGTTTACAATTTTCAATTATGTCAGTGTATAAAATAAATTATGCTATCAAAGAATGAACAAAAGTATTGCATTAGAACGAAATATTGTGTTTCGTTTGTTGCTATTTCCAAATCGCAATAACAAAGAAGAACAAACCACATCGAATATGACATGTTCTACCGTTTTTCTGGTACAGCCCACTGGAAACAGTCTTTATCCAACAAGAAACGTGTTGTACATGTACAGCGACAACGACAAGGATGTTTTTCGTATTTCAGACTCATTTGACGACATATGATATTTATTTAAATATCTCCTTCTTTTATTTCATTCAGAAATAGGTTACAGCCCTGAGTTGATCCATTTTTTGAAAAGTAATGGTTTTCGATTGCGTAACAACATACTCAGCGATTGTACCTTATGGAGAATGTATATTTTGGATCTAACTTAAATAATCGTACAGGTTTTTACGAGGAAATAGACTGAAACATTCTAAAAACTGTTTTAAGGATTTTGAGGTACATTTTCTCATGCATCACTGACTGAAAGTAGAGGATTTAAAAATAAGCATAGCTGAAGAGGAGGGACAGACAAAATCAATAATTGCGATACAACATAATGTAACATGGTGTTCTTGATATAAAATGGTTTTAACATATTATTTTTTGCATAAGCTTCTTACGTACCAGCCACCGTATTCAGGAGTACCACGAATCCATTTTCGCTTGTCAATGGTCACATCTTTGGTCTGTTCTAGGATGTCAGGGTTATGCGGCTATACTATGATACCGTTTCGTTGTAGCATCTGTGATTTTCTGTTAGAGATTTTCCCCTTAGTTATAAAATCCTAGTATTTAGGAATATGGGACTCACCTTTCATGCTCTGCCTTTTAATTCGACTGAGAAAAGTGAGTCACTCGAAACTCATACAGACAGCAGAGTACATACGGCGGATATGAGAGATTTTTGGGGATTTTAAGGGATGTTCTGGAGAAGATTAGGAAAAGAGTAACCGTAAAAGATTCAAATATATACTGAATAACAAGTACAGTAACTGAGCATAGAAAATACTGCAGTGGCCATAGAAACCTTATGCTGTCCGCCTCTGAAAGCTTGCATAAATGTACTAACTGCTAGGCGAAACTCGGGTACATTAAGGTAAAAATAAACACGAAAATAGGCTACTTAACTTGGATGAAGAAGATGATGACAATGGTGATGTACATACGTGATACTACAGCGTATCGATTAATTTAGTAAATGTTTTCAAAAGTTTATGAACAAAAAATGTAACACGTAAACTTTGCTATAGGTATATAAACTGGAGAAAAAAACCGCGGAAATTAGAAATTAAACTCAGGATCCAGTGCTCGTCATATGCACTTAGTATCAACTGCATTAGACACATCTACTCAGTAAAATGTTGCAAAAGCTTTCACTTGAACGACGTTCAATGTAGACATCCACAGTTCCGTATTGCACCCCGCTGTTCTGTGCTGATGGCAGGAAGTTTCACCACCGCCAGTAGTATATTCTCGCCTGTAGCCGGTGAACGAAACAGCAATACAAAAGTACAAAGTCTTTGTGTTGTCAACAGAGAAGCAGTGACATCGTAATGGGTCGGTCACGAGCGCTCAGGTATGTCGAACGTGGGCTAATCACTGGGTATCACCTAAGTAACAAATCCACCAGAGAAATTGCAGTGAATCAGCGGAAGGAATCAGTCTTCAGCTCCACAGTGCTGCCAGCAGTCGAGCTAGCACAATAACAGCGAGTAAGGAGTACAAAAGAGTGGGGTAGTGTGGCGAGCAGCTCCTCAAAGCCACGCTTTTCTGTAGTCCACTCTAAGCGACGATTGATGTGGTGTAATAAGCGACGCCAGTGGACAGTGGAGACAGGAAACGAATGATCTGGAGTGGCGGATCACGGTATACAAAGGAAGGGTTTGGGTTTGGTGAATGCCTGGAGAACGTAGCTTGCCGTCATGTAGTGTAGTACCAACAGTGTAGTATGGAAGAAGTGCTGTTACGGTGGAGGGATGTTAGTTGTGGTCTCCTTATTACGCTTAAGAAAACTGTAAACACGGTGTGATACGAAAATATTTTACAGCATTAGCGAAACAGTTGGGAGGTGATGCCTCTTCGTATCAGCATTATAATGCAGCCTGTCACTAGGTACCATTTGTTTGACAATTGTTTTGACAATTGTTTGCCCTGAGTCCCGACCTCAAGCCAATAGAACACCGTTCGGATAAGTCAGGACGTCGAACTGACTCCAGACCCGTAGTCCAGCATCAGTATCGTCTCTGGTTTCGGTTATTGAGGAAGAATGGGCTCAGTTTCCTGGACCTCGTCGATAGTGCCCCCAGCAGAGTTCAAGTTGTCAAAAGCCAAGAGCGGAACATCAAGTATTGTGAGACCTGAGTGAAATCAGACACTTCAGATGCAACCATTAAATGAAAACGATACAATTCTTTGGAAACAGAATCCAAACGTCGACGAGTAAAACGAATCCTTTAACGTCCTTTATTAGGTATCCAGATAATTTTGATCATTTAGCGTCTTATTGTGTTTTGCTGCAGAACAATGTTTTCCTAAGTCCTATGTCCTATGTTACTTATACTATTATAAAAATTCATGCATAAGCAGCTCTCAGTCACGAAAAAGCCATTACATCGGTTAATTTCAGGAGCTATGAAGGACAATACGAGTCCCTTCTCGAATGTTAAGGATACTGTATCAGAAACCCGATGCTTTAATCACTTCACAATACCTGAAACCTAACTCTGCTAAAGTAACAGTTGCCTGAAGTACAATGAATCAATTTGCGGAAATCTAAATGCACCGAGTAGTTTATCAGAGGACGTATTTTCGTGGCTGAAGGTGACTATAATCCATAAAAGCAATTTAGTATATGCAAGTTACAGAAAGAACAGAATTATTCTTTTTTGTTGTTGCTTAATGGCATTTTTACAGTGAGGTCATTACACTTGGAATACTATTTCAGTTTTGATACACAGACAAGCATAGGACTGAATTCTCTCGTAAAGTCAGTCCTTCGGTTCCTCTAGAGCTTATTCCGGATACCTGTAGGTCGCACGAGGCCTACGTTAGGATGACAGGACAACTGCCTGACCGTGACTCGCAGCTGTTGTGATTCCAGAATTTCACCACCGGGCTGCGACGCTCGCCCTCCACTGCGCCAGCGCCATTTCAGTGTCGGAGTGTTCCTGTGGAGCGGCAACTGCCGCAATTTTCCCGCTCTTGAGCCGCAGAGCGCCCCTGAAGAGCGGCAATTGCGGGGACTTTCGCCCGAGCCATTTCGTGCCTTTGCGTGTCCGGAGGCGGTGGCTGCTGCCAGCGATGCTCGCCGTGTCGCGCAGTACGCGTAGCTTAGGCCTTGACACTGTGCTCCAGGGATGGTCAGAGACAGTGGGATGTCGGTGACCCGGTGCCGTGGTGGCCCACACGGACTGTGGCTGGTGATCCGTTGTGGTGGCGTTGGCGGTGGTGGACCCGCTGCCGTGGTACAGCGCCGTGACCAGCCGCAGCGCGAAGTGCGGCACCTCAGCCAGGGACAGCACGCTCACCCCCAGGAACAGGCTCAGGACGCCTCCGAATGACACTGCAAACACGCGACATTGCCCACAGTCTTCATGTTATGCTTTCGAAAATCACATTATACAAGGTGAAGAAAACTTCACGCACACGGGTTGCACAATATGATTACTTGCCGCCTACCGAAACAGAAATGTCGCATTTTTTCGCTGGAAAATGGACGTCAAATAATGAAAATTAGACAAAATTATAAGCACGTGCACGAAAGCATACTAATACGAAAACTAAACTCCTCCAAGAACAGGCCAACGGTACCGACCGGCCGCCGTGTCATCCTCAGACCTCAGGCATCGTTGGATGCGGATATGGAGGGGCATTTGGTCAGCACGCCGCTCTCCTGGCCGTATGTCAGTTTCCGAGACCGGAGCCCTACTTTTCAATCAAGTAGCTCCTCAGTTTGCCTCACAAGGGCTGAGTGCACCGCGCTTGCCAACAACGCTCGGCAGACCAGATGCTCACCCATCCAAGTGCCAGCCCAGCCCGACAGCGCTTAAATTCCGTGATCTGACGGGAACCGATGTCACCATTGCGGCAAAACCGTTGGCACACGAAAGCATACTACTGTGCAAAAATTAAGGACGAATGTAATTTTTGCATATGTCACAGCTAAGTAACGCAGCTCCATGAAACTTGGACCATACATAGAAGGAACTGCTAGAGTATAGTACAGAAGGTAACTAAAAGAAATACACGATGAGGCAATTAGAAATTACACTGTTATTCAAAAAAATAATTACGCTGAAATCACCGCATTTATTATGTTCCGCTAGACATTACTGAGAGCTGGTTTCTCAGGATGGGGCAGGTTGTGGACGGGGCCGTAATCAGTTACTCTCAGCTGCACAACAAATACGTAAACTTTATTTAAAGAAATTAAAATTGTAAAACAATCCCTTAAGAAAACACAACTGACTGTATGACGGCTGAAGGCCTTATCACAAAAAAATTCAACAATTTTTATCCTCAAACAACAAATGGATGAAGGCCTGAATAGGAAATCAGAAGAACAATTCCAAATAGCACATATTAAGATAAATACTTCGTTTTAAAACAAACTCTAACACGGCTGAAGGCCTTATTATAAAAGAAGTGAAGTTATTACTCGGCTGAAGATCACAAACAATTCCAAATAACAAACGACTGAAGGCCTGAATTAGAAGTCAGGAAAACAATTTCAAATAGCACACATCTGAACAAATACCTTGCCTTTAAAACAAGATTGCTTTAAAAAAAAACCTTATTGTATCAGGACTGAAGGGCATATTAGGAAAGAAGTGAAATTATTGCTCGGCTGAAGGCCACACAAACAATAATTAGAAAATTACAAATATCCTTAAAACAAACATCATAATTTAAAGAATCAGGACACGCGTTTCTCAGCAAGTGTTCCAGGGGTCGGCCTGGGAAGAGAACTCAAACATAAGGTAAGGTGAGACAGCCGGCCAGAGTGGCTGAGCGGTTCTAGGCGCTACAGTCTGGAACCGCGCGACCGCTACGTTCGCAGGTTCGAATCCTGCCTCGGGCATGGATGTGTGTGATATCCTTAGGTTAGTTAGGTTTAAGTAGTTCTAAGTTCTATGGGATTGATGACCTCAGGAGTTAAGTCCCATAGTGCTCAGAGCCATTTGAACCATAACTCAACTAGGGGCAGCTTAAGCACCGACCGACCGACTAACCAATCCGCCTCACATCCGATCACCGGTATAACGATGGAATATTTTTAGGCAAGGGCGAAGAGACAGACAGCACTACGTCTTCAGAAAACACCCAAGGCTGAAGGAAACACTAGAACCAAGGCAGACCTAAAAAAAAAGCACAGTACAATACAAGAAGCTGTCGAACTACACGCTGTGTCGGACAGCATCAACACGACGAGGAAAGGTACACTGCCAGAAAAGTACGCTAACCTCCAGGGCAGGTAACTGGGATGTTAGCGGCTACAAGGCAGAAAATACCGCTGGTTGCACTTGAGTAATAAGAATAATACTACATTCAATGATGAATAACAAATAGAGAAAGAAGGCTGCAATACTTCACCGCCTTGAAACACTTCACTCGTTGCCGCCAGGCTCAGCGGCCCTGAGAGCAACAACCCACCGACCAAAGGCGAGATCTCAGAATAGTCGAGGTTGCATTAGCAGTTATCTCTTCACTCAAACGTCCAGGGTTTGGTGTGCAACGAAGCCGTCGTTGTCACAGCTACCCCTATTCGATCCGGCAGTGGCAGTACGGCTTGCCATCGAGCTGCACGAACCTGCTCGCTGCTGCGCCCCAACCGACTGATGTCCGTTCGCAACTCCCCCAAACCCAATACGAAGACAGCACTAAAATAACTTGTTATTCAAAACCACAAGATACACGTGGATCCGGGAAATCAATTCCACCAACAACTCACTATACTGAAACCAGTCACTGTGAAACAACACGGACAAATAATAAGTCGGCACAAACACAGAGAAGCCAGAAGCGGTCGGAAGACCAAATGCATGCCGTACACTCCGACGACCAACTGAACGACAAACCAACGGTCGTCCCCACTCAAGTCAGGCATGGGAAAGATCCCAGTGTAAATCGTCGACTGACAACTTATTGCCATGAGGACACTTCGACCGGCGGACACACAGACACACACACACACACACACACACACACAGGTGAAAGTTGCGCTACTCGAATATCACGGTCCATGCAGTTAAAACTCGCTGAATCCGGTCCTTGACGTGGTCGTGCACTCTCGCGACCATGTCCTTCCGTCGGACAGTGCACGTGTGTTGCGAGCGGTCGGGCGAGTACTGGCCGTCCGGACCTCACTGCTGCTCCGTCCCAAATCCACTCCCTCGACACACGACGACCCGGAAATACTAGAGGCCGCTCCAAAGATGGTACCATAGTACGCGCTACCGATGCTGCTGCCACTCACGGACAGACATGGCTAACAAACGTAGTGGCGCCAGTGAACACGTTAAGAAAACGAGACGCCACTATCGCTATTACAAGATGCCAAGCTATGAACGACATCAACGGAAGCCGCACACGGCTCAATTACAAAAGGTGGGACATGATTGTTAATAGAGGGTTTCATCACCACGGACAGAAACGCACGATCTGCAACTTGCTCTCATGCGGCAACAACGTTTGTAAGGAGTTCTTGTGGTAGGGCGTTCCGATCCTCCACCAGCGACTGATGACAACTGCTGGATGGTAGCTCGTGTATGCAGACGAACTGCAATACCTTTCCCCAAAGCATACCACATGTGGTCGACGGAATTTAAGTTGGGAGAACGAGCAGGGGAGTCCATTCGCAGAAAACCCTCTCGTTCCAATGACTCCTTCACCTGCACAGGACGATTCGGTCGCGCAATATCGCCGGCCGCTGTGGTCGAGCGGTTCTAGGCGCTTCAGTCCGGAACCGCGCTACTGCTACGCTACGCTCGAATCCTGCCTCGAGCATGGATGTGTGTGATGTCTTTAGGTTAGGTTTAAGTAGTTCTAAGTCTAGGGGACTGATGACCTCAGATGTTAAGTCCCCTAGTGCTCAGAGCCATTTGAACCATTTGAATTCGCGCAATGTCATCCATAAAAATGAAGTCGGGGCCAGATGTACAACTAAAAACCACACACCCACGGGCAAGAAGCACAGACAGCATCACAATAGCGTTGACCGGTGAATTTGCTGTGTTCAAAGCTTTGGAGGTCAGTACGCCCATGAAAAATTATGCCTCCCCACACCAGAACTCCTGGAACACCAAGACGATCACGTCTATTCTTGATTGCATAACATGTTCCCAACTCTCGCCGTATGAGCATTGTTGAATATGATCGTTGTGGCAGTCTAGCTGTTATAGTGTGGGGAGGAATAATGTTGCATGAGCGTACTGACCTCCAAATCTTTGAACACGCTGCACTCACTCGTCAGTGTTATTGCGACACTGTACTCCTTCCCCAATTGTTCTTTTCAATGGTTCATTCCGTTTCGACTTCATTTTTGTGGGCCGCGCGGGATTAGCCGAGCGGTCTGTGGCGCTGCAGTCATGGACTGTGCGGCTGGTCCCGGCGGAGGTTAGAGTCCTCCCTCGGGCATGGGCGTTTGTGTTTGTCCTTAGGATAATTTAGGTTAAATAGTGTGTAAGCTTAGGGACTGATGACCTTAGCAGTTAAGTCCCATAAGATTTCACACACATCTGAACAACATTTTTGTGGACGACAATGCGCGACCACATCGAATTGCTCAGGAGGCAGAGTTCTTGGAACGAAACGATATGTGGCGAATAGACTGGCCTGCCAATTCCCCCGACTTAAATTCCATCGAGCAGGTAGGGGTTGGGTTGGGGAGACGTACTGCGTGCGTCCATATGCACCAACGACCATCCAGAGTTGTGAACCGCGCTGGTAGAGGAATAGAACGCCTTACCACAAAACCCATCACCAGCCTTGTTTCCGCATGGGAGCTCGTTGCGGATCGTGCATTGCTTTCCTGTCTTTTGTAATGTCCAGGGGGCCATCACAGATCGCGGTGACTTCAGCGTAATTATTGTCTTTGAATAAAAGTGTCATTTATGTTCACTTCATTGCCCATTTCTTTGCTACCTTACGCACAACACTGTACAGTTTCTTTCTATATATGGTCCAAGATTTATCGAGGTGTTACTTGGCAGTCATACATCACGCGAAGCTTGCTTTCGTCCTTACGTTTAGCACACCATTGTCGCATCATTCAGTACACTGAAACACTGTTGCTAATTTAGTGCAGTGGATAGAGTTTCTTGATTATAATAGTGAATGGTTCGAACTCTGTTTCGGGTTTATTTTATTTTTATTTGCAAATTTTGTTCAAAATGGCTCTGAGCACTATGGGACTTAACTACTGTGGCCATCAGTCCCCTAGAGCTTAGATCTACTTAAACCTAACTAACCTAAGAACATCACACACATCCATGCCCGAGGCAGGATTCGAACCTGCGACCGTAGCGGTCACGCGGTTCCAGACTGTAGCGCCTATAACCGCACGGCCACTCCGGCCGGCTTTTGTTTAACCCAATAATATTGTAGTATATATTGTTTCTTAAGCCATCTGTGACCTAAATCCCCTGGATTCCTTACTGGTGAGATATTTAAAAAAGAAACACGTTTATACCAATTCCCCAAAGGCAGTGGGTGCACTGGTTACAAGCGTCTATGTGACTCTTGTAACTGCGGATGCTGAGAAACATGATACAGGGAGTTTGGAGATGCAGGAAGATCGCATTGAGAATCTGCTTTCATGATAACGCATGTTTTGTGAATGACATTCTATCACTGATGGTGTGTTTATAATATTTAAGGTAGTTTATTACACGCTACATCTAGCCACTTACATTGAATGTAGTATGTATGCTTAACACTCCATACTGATAGGTTTTGCAGCTATCTCCATCCTAAGATACGATATTTTTATTTGACTCATGTGTCTGACCTATGACAATTACGTTCACTGTTAAAAAAACTGTGGCTGCGAGACGTATACGGATCACGAAAAAGGGTATACTAAAGTAGAATTGGGCAGAATAAATGTAATAAATAATATGAAAGAACACCTAGATCCAGACTCTAACCCTCTACCTCATGTGTTCCCAAAACTCTACCCACTGAACTAAATTAGCAGCAGTGCTCTGGTGTACTGAATGAAGCTATGGTTATAGTAATGCCAAACTGCCAGTTTTGGCGTCCGTTTCTCACCGAAAATAAACGTAGACTGAAATTTTGCCAGAGATATTGTTGCACTATTAGCATGGAACGAATCACACTGTGAAAGATTCCGGGATTGTTTCTTCACTCTGTGTAACACGCAATCGTAGTATCCGTAAACTATAGGCAGATGAAAGTCTTTTTCTTTTTTGTAAGACTATGAGCTGCTAATAAACAAAGCTTTACTTACTAGCAGTCATCATGAGACAACATAAAAACATTTCATGGTGCCTCAGAATGAGAAGCTAAATTAAAACTGCTAGCAAATATAGATTCGGTTATTACCGGCTCGAGCTTTTACACAAAAGAATGCTTTCTTTCACTATTTACGAGGTATATAGAATGAAAACGTCCAAAAACTCTTTCCATGATGGAATCAGTACATTTCTACTTAATCACATTACGTTTTGTTAAGGCGGGCGTGTGTGTGAGACAATAGCCTTTAATGGAAGAAATGAACACGACGTAATGGAGCATCAGGTTGACCAACACATTGAGCACTGTTAAACTGAAGGAAAGTATCCTGTCGAAATTTTGTTTGTTACAGGCGGTCCCTGTCACCTGCTAAGTGCGCAGGGATTATAGTGAGTTGAATTTCCTACATGGAGAACGTAGTATTGTTAGACTTTGGAGCAAGCACCTACCGGTCGCTACTGCTTGACATCATCCATCTTCACTGATAAAACGGTCGCTGGTATAGACGGAAATATTATTATTTCCCTGTACCACCATGGTGACATTGATTCTTATTCAGCGCTATTTTTAGTCAGTGAATTAATTAAAATTTGCTCTTCAGCGCAGGAGTAGCACTGAACACAATAACGTACGCTTACTGCAATGAATGAGAATGCACACAAAGCACTTGCAGTTTTCGTATTAAACTCATTACATTTTGGACTATTGCTAAGTTAACTGTATATTTCTATTTTGAAGGTGAATGGACTCGAAATCAAGTTTTGTTGACATGTAAATACAACAGATATTTGCTATACAGTGAATTAACGCTTGATCATATTGCTCATTGCTTTCTCTGGGATAATTTTTGAACCAAGCAGTGGAAAAGAAATTTCTGAAAGCGTCAGAACACGAGATTAAATTACGCAATAGTAATGGCACTTTTTCTATACGTAGAAAGGCCGCAACAGTGTCGTGACGCTTGAGAATATCCGACCATAGCAGAACACTACCTCAAAATGTCCACAACAGACTGTTTTATGCCCTCAGTTCGCCTCCGTAGGTCTCGGGCCGCTATGCGGCAGAACACTACCTCAAAATGTCCACAACAGACTGTTTTATGCCCTCAGTTCGCCTCCGTAGGTCTCGGGCCGCTATGCGGAGGAACGGTGTTAAATTCTCAGTGCAGCCAAGGATTTGTCCTTCGTGAGAGGACTGGAACGTTGTACATTGGCTCTAGTGTGGCCAATGTTCTAGCTACTTGACAGATATGTAGCGACTCCAATGCCAAGAAAGCCGAAAACGACTGCGAGAGAGATGTGCTAATGCAATGTCCCTCTATACCGCATCCGCATAATGCCACTGACAGGATGACACGAGGATCGGTCGGTTCCGACTGGGCCAGAACGTGGACGTTTTATGCTCCATACTATGGCATTTCTGAAGACCGAAAATCTCCTGTGTGAAAAACAAGGTTCAAATGTATCTGAGCACTACGGGACTTAACATCTGAGGTCATCAGTCCCCTAGAACTTAGAACTACTTAAACCTAAGTAACCTAAGGACATCACACACATCCATGCCCGAGGCAGGATTCGAACTTGCGACCGTAGAGGTGGCGCGGTTCCAGACTGAAGCTCCTAGAACCGCTCGGCCACCACGGCCGGCTCCTGTGTGGAAAACAACATGGGCTTCCAAAACGACGATCATGCGAAACCTAGCTCGGTCTGCTCGTCCACGAGACCCAAGAGATGTACAGAGTGGAGCACGGCAAATTGCTTATGAATTCACGTTCTAGCGGCACTGTTGGTCGAATAGAGGGGAGAGTGAGCGTGGTTTATAGTGACCGACTGGAGTTTGTATTCAATTGTTGTTTAGTTGCAATAATGCAATGTACACCTGAAGAGCGCTCATTTTGTGTCGAAGTGTATGTCTCGAATTCTCACTCGATCATTGCAGTGCAACGTGCTTTTCATTTGCGATTTGCGGTACCCCACTCGGACGTGTTCCTGAACGGCACTGAATTTTAAATTGGGTAAGTGCATTAAGAACAATAGGGGATATGTCATCTATACGAAGAGGACCTGAGAGAAGCGTTACAACATCACAAAACGTCGAACGAGTTAGAGCAGCAGTACTAAAATCTTCGAAATGGCTCTGAGCACTATGGGACTTAACATCTGAGGTCATCAGTCCCCTAGAACTTAGAACTACTTAAACCTAACTAACCTAAGGACATCACACACATCCATGCCCGAGGCAGGATTCGAACCTGCGACCGTAACAGTCGCGCGGTTCCGGACTGAGCGCCTAGAACCGCTAGACCACCGCGGCCAGCAAAATCTTCGAAATGCTCAGTTGGGAATCACGCACTTTCTCTAGGCATTTCAAGACGTTCTCTCGACTGGATACTTCATAATGAACCGAATTTTCTCCCATATAAAATGTGTGTGGTCCAGAAATTGTCAGTACGGTATTATGTAAAACGGATAACATCTGGTGAAGACATGCTTGCAACCATACCCCCTCACTCAAATGTGTTCTTTTCTGATGAGGCACATTTTCACTTTCAGTGAGTGTGTAAACAAACAGAATATGCTGTACTGAAGCGACACAAACCCCAGGCAAATTCACCAGAGGCCCCTGTGTGCTGCGCCATATCACGAGTAGGCATCATTGGCCCTTACTTTTTCCAGGAAAATCGTCGTGCTGTAACTATGAATTCTGATGGTTACTTAACTATGCTGCAAGAGTTTTTCCAGCCCGATTTCTAGGCAATGCAATTACAGGTTACCTGGTTTCAACAAGACAGTGCCATTGCAGACAGCGGGCATTACCATGAATTTTTTGAGGCAAACGTTTTATGGAGGGCTTATCTCTCGGACGGAGAATCTCAACTGGCAGGCACGATCACCGGACTTATCCTCATACCGATTTTTTTCTTTGGGGTTACCTGAAGTCAAAGCTGTATTAAAACCGTCCCAACATCCTGAAAGACCTACAGAACACTATTGACGCTGAAACTGCAAGAATACCAGAAGACATGCTCTTTCAGAGCGCATGAGAATTCCAGAAAACGACTGCGACAGTGTGTGGATTGTGAAGGTAGACTGATTTCTCAGGATCTATGCACCCAAATTGCGTGAAAATATACTCACATGTCAGTTCTAGTATAATATATTTGTCCAGTGAATACCCGTTTATCATCTGCATTTCTTCTTGGTGTAGCAGTTTTAATCGCCAGTAGTGTAATTGCCGGCCGTTATAGCCGAGCGGTTCTAGGCGCTTCAGTCTGGAACCGCGAGACCGCTACGGTCGCAGGTTCGAATCCTGCCTCGGGCATGGATGTGTGTGATGTCCTTAGGTTAGTTAGGGTTAAGTAGTTCTAAGTTCTAGAAGACTGATGACCTCAGATGTTATGTCCCATAGTGCTCGGAGCCATTTGAACCATTTGACAAATAATTATTGAGGAAAAAATTCAATACATCGCGCAGTTTCCGAGTTATTTAGCATTGAAGTTAGCAAATCACATCGTCGAGACCTCAAATTCAAGCAACCTGCCAGACACGGTTTCGCCAAACGCGATCTTCATTTGTTTTCCTCTAACGGAATAAACATAGTTTTTGCTCAACTAACTAAATTTACCACTTCCGAAAAAGGTACATTTTTAACTGGTAATGAGTATTTGAACAAGTGGCAACTCACGGACGCAGAAATGTCTGTGCATTACCGCAGTTTAATGCGTGCGAGTGCTTGAATTGGTGTACGCAACGAGCTGATTGGCTAACTTCAGTACTACATAATTCGGAAATGGTGCAACATATCAAATTTTCTCTCTTAACAACTATTTCTCACCACAACCTCCTCTGCAACGCCCTTTCAAGTTTTTCACATTATTTCTGACCATTCTGTATATAAATGACCCTGTGAATAAAATCGGAGTTCGCAGCTCGTGGTAGTGCGGTAGCGTTCTCGCTTCCCACGCCCGGGTTCCCGGGTTCGATTCCCGGCGGGGTCAGGGATTTTCTCTGCCTCGTGATGACTGGGTGTTGTGTGATGCCCTTAGGTTAGTTAGGTTTAAGTAGTTCTAAGTTCTAGGGGACTGATGACCACAGATGTTAAGTCCCATAGTGCTCAGAGCCATTTGAATAAAACCGGAAGTTCCATGAGGCCTTTTGCTGATGATGCTGTTGTATACATCTAACATTCTGCGTGGTGTCTGTTTATTTTAAGTCGTGTCTCCCTACCACTTTCGCGCAACGACGCTCTGAGCGTGTTTTTTAGGGAATTGACTAGTTTGAACCTGGGGCCGGTTGCTGGTAAGGCGACGCCAGACTACGCATGACATGTAGTGTTCAGAGGAGTTCAGTGAGACTAGCGATGATATAATCAAATACTTAAGGATTTCAGCGTCAGCTCCACTGCACTCCCAGTAAAAGAATCTTAATACTAACTAAATTTAGTGGAAGGGGTTAAAGGCTTCCCTATTTTTAGTTAGCTGGTAAAATAACGTCGAAAAAGCAGTTAAGTTTACCATTGGAATTTTTATTCTACTCACAAAACGTTGTTTATAAATTGTACTGTTGATAAAAGGAAATATTTTAATATACGATGATAAAAACCAACTGCGTTCAACAAAAATGTGAACGAATATTCCCTGAATGGGTTTCCAAGTTCTATAATGGATCGATGGATGACCTATGCCATATCTCATCTATAATCTAGGTTTAAATTAAGTTTCATAAAAGAGAAAACTATAAAAAATGGTCTACAGTGACCCTCAATTATCTTTAATTGCGTATTTAACTTGTAAATTACAGTGGCTTCTCAATAATTATATAACAGAAAAATCATCGCGTTTCAAATTTTAACTTCAAGTAGCAAATGTGAATACCACGAAGTTTAATTGACAATCGACACTAGTATTACGTAAAAAGGGGATGTAACAGATGAGACTTCTGCAGTTCTGAGTGAAGCGTTATGCGCTCTTATGCGGCATCGCGTGCATTCATTACCTCGTCGGTGGTTAGGCGGTGTCAGGGGCAGCTGACGGCCCAACTCCACACACCTCGCCGTCTCGATAGCAACTCTCGCGAACTTATCTTTACTGCTGTTTGCCGAAGTTGTTTAAGAGAATGGCATCTGGCTGTGTTTTCAATGCCCAATCAGCGTCTCAATGTTAAGCTCCGCCTACAAAAATTCTGTCTATCCAATGAGAAACATTATACTTTTCGTGGCGGGGCAATGTTCTTAATGTTTGCTACGTAACAGAGACGCATATAGTTTCACGCTAAAATCTTGCAGCTGGTGTGGCCCTTTTAGTATTATCGTAAGATCTATACTGTTCTTCTGGAGAACTCCATCTTTTAACATGGGCTGGGGGGATGGACCTCTTGGCGGTCAGCCTGCGATGCGGGTGTCCCATTGTCCCGCTCTTATCGTAGGGCCTTCTAGCCTACACGGCTCTGCTCTTGGCTTCTGTTCTCGTTTCACCCCTCGGAACTGTGTCTGTTTCACGGTGGGAAGGTATGACATGCATTTAGACGTTCTTGTGTTAGTCTGTGGTATTCCATTTGCTCACTCGTTGATCATATTACTTTGGTTAACTTAATGTCAGGATTTATTCGGAGCTATGTGACATATTGCTGGATTTGCTATCATGTCAGGGGTTTCATGGAAGGTGTTGGATTTGCCTGACACCTTACATACAGAGATGTTGAAACATTAGAAAACTGTAGCAAAATGTAGGAGACCTGTCGATCGACGTTTGGTGCAGGGACTGGCAGTTGACTCTCGACATAAATAATGTAAGGTGTTGGCAGATTGTATGATTGTATAACAATCACTGGTATCAGTCAATCAATGAAATATCTAGGAGTATGCATATGGTGCTGTTTAAAGTGGAATGACCACATAAAACTAATTGCAGGTAAAGCAGAGGACACGCTGAAATTCAATGGAAGAATCCTCAGGAAGTGTTGTCCGCACTCAAAAGTGGTAGCTTAAAAAAATCTCGTTTGATTTATGCCTGCATATTACTCGTCAGTGTGGGGTCCTTATCAGACAGGGTTGATAGTGGAAATAGAGAATATTCAAAGAAGAGCGTCTCATTTTTCTACAGGTTCATTTAGTAAGCGCAAAAACGTCACAGAGGAGCTCAGCCACTGGCAGACGCTGCAAGAGAGGGGTTCTTCATCACAGTGTAGTTTAATGCTAAACTTCCGAGAGCGTACGCTTCTATAAGACATAAGTAATACATTTCTTTCTCCTTTGTTTACCTCGACAAAAGACTATGAAGGAAGAAATTGAGAGATTCTAGCCTAGACGGACTCTTAGCAGCAATCATTCATCCTGCAAACCATTCGGGACTGGACTAGGAAACGTGGGAAGTAGCACGCTTCAAATGTTTCCAAAAGTAAAACGTTGTGTAACTAGGGCCTCCCGTCGGGTAGACCGTTCGCCGCCGGGTGCAAGTCTTTCGAGCTGACGCTACTTCGGCGACTTGCGCGTTGATGGGGATGACATGATGATGATTAGGACAACACAACACCCAGTCCCTGAGCGGAGAAAATCTCCGACCCAGCCGGGAATCGAGCCCGAGCCCATAGGATTGACATTCTGTCGCGGTGACCACTAAGCTACCGGGGGCGGACTTTCCAAAAGTTAACGGGCGGTGAACAGGTACAGGCATGTCTCTTCAGTGAAAATTGTGCTAAACCTGACAATATTTATGTCCGAAAGAAAAGACACCAACTATATATCACTAAGGTTAGGATAGCCAACGATCTCTTCAGTGCGGCTGCACACCAGTTTCGAACTCTTACGGGAATCGACGAAATGCAGCGATTAATGAGGAGCACTACATTAGTAGTGTGTGGATAACTTGAGAGTTTGGGTCTGACGGGAGGCGTGTTGTGGTAGTCCGTGCAGTTGCCTTGACCACTGTGTCCGGGTGGCTCAGTGGTCAGAGCTTCTGCCTGGTAAGCAAGACTCGGGTTCGAATCCCTGTCCAGAGCAAATTTTCAAAACTCCCTGTCGATTTAAATCAATTCCCATTTGCAGCCAACTTCTGTAATTCCTTTGCAGCCGATAATAATTGCTGCTGCCGATGAATAGACGTCTATCTCAATCAGTTTCCGAAGGAACACTGTGAAGTGAACAGTATGCAGTGGACATCTGAAGCCGGGTGCTTCGTGAAAGCCAATTGGATATGGAACCAAATAAGCAGCACGTCTTTAGCGGGTCAAACAGCCCATAAAATGGACAGCTGCTGAATGGAGGCGTTTAGTATGGTCCCACGAGCCGCTATTTTGCCACTTTCCAAACGATGCAATACATCGGGTGCAACGCGCGCCCTTTGAGACATTAAACTCTCCATGTGAGGAGGGTGTAGATCATGTCGGTAGCGATTGTGTGTTGTTTTTGAGATATTTTTCGTTTGCTGACTCGGACCTACTAATTCATGTTGTTAAGCAAGTGGACCAGGGCGCTTATTTCTTCATAATTGGTGACCAAGTGCTGCCCTTTCTCCTAGGTCCCTACGACGAATATGATGTGGACACTTCCGTCTTCCAAGATGACAACAGTCTTGTTCGCATTGCTGTATTAATACATTCCTGCGTTCCTGGTTTGTAGAAGACTCAGGAGCCGTATAGCTCCTCTACTGGTCATTAAATTACCCGATATTACTCGCATAGAACATGTACGGGATTACTTGGAACAGTAGATGAAACGTAATAAAAAACATTCCAAGAATTTTATAGCTCTTTAGAATCCCATGGTCATGGCTTCAGCTGGATGTGGGATACCTGCTAACTCTATCAAGCAGAATTGTGGACATTATCTACACTAGAGGCAGTGTTTCATAGTAGTAAGTGACAAACATCTTGTATAGCGCTCTTGTTTAAGAAACTTTCTGGGCCTCTCTTCCAGGTTTATAGTTATTGCTCTCGGACAAACAAAATATTTGTAGGCAGCTTGTGATGGAAGTGATTAAGTGTATGTGGTTACTAGGCGGCGGTCAGCGCAAAATCCATCCTGCGACGTGGAGAAGAGCAGACTCTGCATGCGGTGGCAGCATCGGCCAGGTTGGGCTGTGGCAGGCAGCTACTAGCTATGGGTCTTGCTTGCGGTCATCGTTTACCCAAAGAAATACTTGCACATCGTATCAACAGACAGTGAAATACCTTATATCAGTTCTGGCAATAAAGTATCGCCTCTGAATTATTTCAGATACCTTTACAGTTGAAGGGCAAGCTTTGAATCAAAATTTAGTTCCTGCACATTGGTCCTCCTTACCGACTGTCCCTCTGTGGAATCTGATAAAATATATTTTATAGCAGTTAACATGTTATTCGATTCGCACTGAGACTTGGGCGTTTGCATTTATGAGAATATGTCTCTCTGCGGCATGAAACACCTACCCCATAGAGTCTCTCTGTCGCGTTCGTTGAAGATTATTGTGACGCTCTCGGGAGACTAAATAAATTTGTAACGAAGTAAACAGCTCACCTCTGAATCATCTCTGCTTCTTTTCTATATTCTAGTTGCTAAGAACCTCAATCCAATAAAAGGTAATGAAGAACTGATGGACAAGCTTCTTCGTGAGTGAATTACAATTCATAACTCTTCCGATAAATTTCATTACAGTATCTACCTTTCCCTTTGATAGATTTAGGCAGTCGTTCTCTCTTAAGGCGTTGGAGGCATCTACTGGTAGAAATTTGACGGTCGTGACATTTCAGTAAGTGATTACTGTTATGTTGTCAAACGACAGTTACTTACTCTGACGGTCAGCTATCAGACTTGCCACAAACTGTCATCAATTTTATTGGGTTCGAGAATAGTTTTTTAACCATGCAACCCTCTTGTTCAACTGGAAGAAGTGCTTTCCCAAACTGAAACAATAAAAAATAGTTTTTCTGCTTTGTTCTTGTTGTGGTCTTCAGTTCGGAAACTGGCTTAATGGAGTTCTTCATGCTACTGCTTCCTGTGCAAGCACCTTCACCTGCTGCAACCACATCCATTTCAATTTGCTTACTTTAATTAGGGCTTGGTCTCCCTCTAAAATTTTTTACACCTCAAACTTCCTTCCATCACGAAATTCACGATTCCTTTATGTCTCAGGCTGCACGCTATCAACAGATCCGTTTTTTAAGTCAAGTAATGCCATAAATTTCCTCTTCCCTCAAATAGATTCAATGCCTACTCCTTCTCTGAATTGTGTATCACCCGAATTTCACTTCCGTACAAAACTACACTCAAAATGCCTTCATAAAAGACTTTCTAACACTTAAATTTATGTTAGTAAGTAAAAACAACTCATTTTAAGTAACTCTGTTCTTGCTGTTGTAGATCTGCATTTTATATCGTTTCTGTTTCCGCCATCGCCGTTTCTTTTTCTGCACAAATACCGTCAACTCTCGATAATTCGAAATTTAAGGGACCTCAGAAAAAGGTCTAGTAATTGACAGGTAGACTTAACGATGGTTTGACTAGCCGTGGTTGAAACAAGGAAAAGTCGAAATTAGGGTTAAGATAACAAAAATAAAGTAAAAAAATAGTGTTACATTTTGAATAACATTCGTATTTCTTTCCGAAGGGAATCAGAAATTAGCTACTACGTTTCAAATTAAGAGAAAGTTGATTTTTTTACCCATTTTATGATTCCTTTTATTTTAACATTTCAGACCAAAGGCACACATAATTTCGGAAAAATGCAAGAAAGCCCTAATATTATTTTGCAAAGAAACGAGTCATCTTTTGAGTAAACAAAGGAATGCTGCGAAGAAATGAATGATGGAACAATTGAAGACTTTATTCGAACTAACGAATGTTAAATAGCCGCTAACTTCGAATTATAAAGTTCTTGCGGACGTTCTTTGACGACGATACCTTCGATGTTTCGAGTGTACCAAAATACATAGTATTTCTTCGACTTATCAAATGTTTACCCAGGGACCGGAAAACTAGTTCAGTAGTCGAGAAATTCGATTCATCGAGGTTCAAATTAGCATAACTGAAAGTAGTAACATGCCTGTAGTGTATCATTTCCTAATCTAATTCCCTCAATATCGTTCTATTCAATCCGACTACATTCCTTATTCATTTATACGTCACCAGGAATCCTCAAACGCCGCCTATAGACCAAGTAGCTGGAAAATGAGTATGCTACACAATGTACCCTGCACCACACACTGTTGGGCGTCTTGAAAAGTATATACGACGTAGGAATATGAAACGTTCTAAGTGTAATATTTTTTCAGAAAACGGTATTCAGTGGCATTGTGTCCTCGGCTATGTATTATATGTCCCTAGACTTGTTCCAAATGTCAAATCGCGGAGTAAATATTTAAAATATTCATCGCCAGATGGTGCATGGTCTTTTTCCCAAACAGTGCTTCCTTCTGGAGTTCCAAGTGCCGTCCTTCAAGGTCTGATCCGTTTAGTCTGGGATGGTTTGAAGAGAAAACATACAAGTTTCTGATGAGTGCGCACAGATTTTTTACACTTATAGAAATGCGAAACTGGTGAGCAAGTCGTTTGTTGCGCAAAATTAAAAGAAAAATATTCCTGAGTCAGCGAAACTTATGAGCACATTACATGTAATTCCAATGAATAAAACTGGCTTCTTTGGTTTTAAAGGTGCTACTGAAACACTGTTACCAAGTGATTAACTTTCACTGTTGCGAGGCTGGTTTGCAGGACTTGCAAATGCGTTATGATGAAAGTGTAACATACTCATCCATCTCAAATAGCTATTAAAAATTTACTCTGAAACACTAGAGCGGAAAAATGTGATTGTATTCCAAAGAGGAAAGACTACGGATGATGTATGACCATGGATGATGTATGCCTGCCGCACTTCATCTGAAAGCCCAGTCATGTTTGCCAGTTGCAAAACAGAAAGACCTACTGACAAGGTTGCCAGTTATTCCTCGGCAGCACAGTGAGTTCTACAGTAAACTTTACCGCGCCTGATACCAAGATTGAAGTTGTGTGTCAGTATTGACCCTTTTTTCCTTGAATTTAATTTTGTTAATCACAAATAAAACGCAGTGCGTCATTATTAACGGCACTTAAACAACTTTCTTTTAGCCATCAGTCTTCTGAGTAGACTGATGCGGCATGTCCCTGCTCTGCCATACCTTTAATCTCAGAATAGCATTTGCAACATACACCCTCAATTATTTGCTGGACACATTCCATTCTCTGTCTTCCTCTATGGTGTTTAGCAACTACCATCTCCCTCTAGTGCCATAGACGTGATTCCCTGACGTCTTAACAGATGTCCTATCATCCTGCCCCTTCTTGCCAGTGACTTTCATACATCCACTTCCTCGGTGATACAGCGGAGAACCTTCTCATTGCTTACCTTATCAGCCCACCCAATTTTTAACATTCTTCTGTAGCACCACATCTCAAATGTTTCAGTCCATGTTACACTACCGTACAATGCTTTGCTCCAAACGTACATTCCCAGGAATTTCTTTCTAAAATTAAGATCAACGTTTGATACTAGCAGACTTCACTTGGCAAGGAGTGCCCTTTTTGCCAGGGCTAATCTGCTTTTTATGTCCCGCTTGTTCTGTACACCACGGCTCATTTTGTTGCCTAGGTTTCGCATCTTCGTCTACTTCGTGATCATAAAGTTTGATGTTAAGGTTCTCGCTATTTTCATTTCTGCTTTATCTCTTTACCTTTGTCTTTGTCCGAGTTACTCTGGATCCATATTCTGTACTCATTAGATTGTTCATTCCATTCAACAGATCCCGTAATTCTTTACTTTCACTGAGGATATCAGTGTCATCAGCGTACCTTATCAATCATCTTACAAGGTATCCCTAATTTGCAATTAAGAGCGCATTTTACTTTTTTTCTAGTTTTGCTATTTCACCTATATGAAGTGAATGTATCAGCACTGCGCTGCAGTACATATGGAGTAAGGCGCGAGCTGTAGGTTCCCACGTTGACTAGCAGAGGCGGTTGGCTATCTGGCGCTTTCAGAGTCAGTGGTATGTGGTACCGATGCAGAAACCGCTTGTGACGTCAACAAAGAGGTACGTAGGAAAAGTACATTTATTCTGGCGGGAATCAAGTAATCGTTATTAAGTATTTTCTAACAAAAATTTGTCTTTTGCCACTCAGACATTAGGAGGAGTCAACGGATTATAAAAACTATCCTTCAGGGATTTTTCAATGCCAGAAAATGTTGACATTAGTAAATAAATGAACAACTTTGGCATAACCGAAGATGTACGGTCTTATATGAAATATACCGATTATAGGCTCGAGCTACAGACTGTGCGCCACAGCCTGCAGTCGTCGATAGGATGCCTTTCGATCTAGTCATGTGGTAGACCATGCTCTCGTACCGTTGATAGCCTACAATCATTGTGAACAAGTTTATTTTATGTTGTTTCTTAGGTAAAATTACCACCCCGAGTAAAAATTATCAGCACAGAAAACTTTTGCTTGCTTTATTACGTAAAACGTAGAAGTATAAAGGGTTGGTGGTTAGTCACAGGTGGCCGGACACCAAAATCAAAGTTGTCTTAACATAAGAAGAGAAACAGAAGGAGCGATATAATGAAGAGGTATTGGTAAGAAAGAAGACGGGCAAAACAAGGGTCCTAACGAAGCAAAAGAAGAAAACGTAGACAGTAGTATTGCACTTTCAGAATCTGACAGCAGGGGCGAGATACTACGTTCTTGTCTTACACACTTTTTAATCCGAGCACTTCGTTCTTGTTCTTCCAGTTTTAATGTTCCCTATTGGTTCATGTAAATATTGTATATCGCCCGTCATTCTCTGTAGTTTTTGCTCAGACTTTGTAGCATATTGCAACATTTTATATTGTCGAACAGTGTTCCTCCAGGTCGACAAATCCTATAAATGTGTGTAGATTTTTCTTCAGTCTTGCTTCCATTATCAACCACAACGTCAGAACTGCCTCTCTGGTGTCTTACCCTTCCTAAAGTCGAACTATTCGTCGTGTAAGAGATCTTCAATTTTCTTTCTCATTTTTGTATGTTATTCTTGTCAGCAACATGGATGAACCGTTAAGCTGATTGTGCGACAGTTCTCGCACTAACCGGCTCCTTATATCTTCGGAATTGTGTGGATGATGTCTTCCGAAAGTCTGATGGTATATCACCAGTTTCATAAATTCTACACACGGACGTGAATAGTCGTTTTGTTAGCACTTCCCCCACTGATTTTAGATATTCGGAAGGAATGTTATCTACCGCTTTTGCCTTATTTGATTTTAAGTCCTCCAAAGCTAAATTCTAATTCCATTACAGGATCCCCTACTCTTCCCTATTGACGCCGACTTTTTCTTTTTCGTGTCATCAGATAAGCCCTCCCCCCTCATAAAGGCTGTCAACTTATTCCCTCCACCCATCCGCTCTCTCATCTGCATTTAGCAGTGGCTTTCCCATTGCACTCTATGTTTCTGTTTCCATTTCTCCACATTTTTCATGTAGCCATTTCGCCTTAGCTTCCCTGCACTTCCTATTTATTTCATTCCTATCTGACTTACATTTCTGTATTCCTGAATTCCACTGCTCTACTTCCTTCTTTCGTCAACCAACAGATGTATGTCTTCTGCTACCCTCGGTTTTTTCTTGTACCCACGTTTATCTTTCCAACTTCTGTGCCTGCCCTTTTTAGAGATGTACACTTCTCTTCGACTGAACTGACTGCTCTGGTATTTCTTATTGCAGTATCCACATCTGCATGGAATTCCAAGTGTATCTCTTCATCTGTAGCCCACTCCTAAATCCGTATCCCACTCCTTTGCACACTAACTCTTTCTCATTGGCCCATAGTGAATGTTGGAGGAATATTTGTGAGGCGACTTTCGGCGCAGCCCTGACGACGCGGTCCTACAAGGCCGACACACAACAGCGCTTTGCACTGGGTCGCCGGGGCAGTGGCCTCAGCATTGCGGGGGCCTGTGACGCCGACCGAGGTGAACGGGGCGCTGTATTGGAAACAAATAAATTATTTGGAAAGTTCTCGCCAAGTTTTAATATGGCACATTCTACGTCCTGGCACCAATCCACTACATTTGGTGTCTTCCCGCTGCATTTGGTCATCCTAATACATTCGGTGGCAGAAGTTGGCACTAAATTTGGTGTCAGACACCACTACAGTACTTAGAACCAGTTACTTCCCTGGTATAGCACTTAGAACTTTCTTTTACAGTATATTTAATTTATAATTTATCTCATTACTTTATGCAGTGATACGAGCAGCAGAATTTTGTGATATCGGGATACCTTCCCAATTTATAGATACAAGAATGTTACGTACAGAAACAGATACATTGTGTTTTGAATCCTCATGCTAAATGCGAGATTTGGCACTTCAGAACGTTTGACATTTCCTCTCTTCATGTGACAGTTTAAATGTACCCTATCTTTAAGTAAAGACCATCTTGCTGAGAAACGGTGAACCTCATACGTGTTTTCGTTTCGTTTTCAGATCAAGGACTATGACAGTTGTGCTTCAGCTAGGTTCCCAGTATGCCGAAGCAAAGTGGCTGGCGTAATACCGCAGGGAACTCACCGATGAGCTGCGCCGCGTCGAACGTGAGCTCCCGCAGGTAGAAGACGGCGGCAGACTCTGAGTAGTAGACGTCGATGTAGGCGTCGGCGCGTATGGCGGGGCTGGCCTCGTAGCGCGCGTCCACGCCGTACGCGTAGACGTGGCAGTCGGGCAGGCACGAGCAGTTGAGCGCGCCCGCCGACTGCCCACCTTCTGCCGCGCCGCCGTCGTCCACGCGGTAGAACCGCAGGTCTCCTGCGGCAGTCCGGGCGCACAAGTTAGGCCGTCCGGGACCTCCGTCTCACTACTCCGACACTGCCATTCGTCTTGATTTACGTCATTTTATGGAACACCTTAACGGAAAGATGGAGTTGGATGTTGGGATACAACCCGAGGCATGAAGGACTAGATAATTCGGGAATATAGGGACGTGTAGAGAGTAGAAATAGAGAGTGAGCAGGACTTAAATACAGTAACACTCCAGTGAATGTGAGTTGTAGTTTTAAATGAAGAAGCTTGCACAGGGCAAACATGTAGAACAGCATGGAACCAGTCTTTGGAGCGACGACTGGAACAACAAAACGTATGTCCATTGAGTAGAGAAGAGTCTGACAAAACCGGGTAGTCTGATGAAACACGGTATCGTACTTTTCTCGTCTGACATGTGCTGCCAACTCCCGGTAAACATAGTAACCTCTTTCCCACTCGATGTAGCTTGCAGGCCTTCAAAAACATACATGAAATGTTGATGGTGTGGTCAGGCCTTCAACTACGCACCAACAGACTCGGAGTTGAAATATTGAAAGTTTTGGCTGGTTTCGTTGTCTAGGGGCTGGGATGTGTAGTTGCCGCATTACAAGCCAAATACTGCTGAGTCTACAGTATACAATATGAATATACATATGAATCGAATGTTGAAGGTTCCTATCACTCGAAAATTGCGAATGTAACGTAGAAATTTATAAATAAAAGATAGCAATTAAATAAAATCTGCAGGTACTATTTTTAACTACTTTAAATGATGAGTACGATAGTAGAAGTACTTTTGAGAATGTGGTACATTTCTGCAAAACACTTCCTGGTGTCGATGGTCCAGCAATTAAATAAAATATAAGTTAAATAACAGGGAAACAATAGATTCCTACTTCACGTAATCAGTTATGAGCAACAACATGGCTCGCGAGATTTTCACTTCTAAACGCATACTACGTCTTCACTGCAGAAGCCACAGAAATCTCACATGTGCACAAGTCGGCACTACAAAATATTTCTATCTCCTGCAACCACGCACGAACTGCTGCACTCTCCAAGTCTTTCCCGCGACTGTCCATCGCTTCTTCGTGTCCAGCACTCTCTGTGTCCTGTGCGACCGTCCCTCGCGCCGCACTGTTCCACACTGCCTCGCGTCATCTCCCGTACCCCCTCACTTCCATATAGTCTCTCCAAGTGTCCCTTTTGGAACGATCGCTGTGATTGGCTAGAGCGGTCCTGCCCTGTCTTCAAGCCAACGCACACATACAACTATATCGAAACACTTTACAACTACTGAATTTACATTTAAATAACTTGAAATTAAATAAATATTCCTATGGCTGGACCCAAACACGCTCTAACATACATTATTAAATACATAAACAATTAAATAAACATATATCAAAGGAATAACAACAAAAGATAGGCCAGTAGCCTAATGTCTCTGTGCCTTCTAAAACACAGTAAATATTTAACCAATTTCTTCATGAATAGTATATATCAGACATAAACAAAGACATAGAAGAATAAATATATTTATAAGCATGCTGCTACCGTTTTTTCGTGTAACTGTGGAGTGCTTATGATCTGATGCCATCGATCGTAATCGGCCACTTTGACCTCCAATAACTCAAGTACTATTCAAGTTACATGCCTGTAATTTATGCCAATTTAGGTTCACACTAATAGCTTTCTAAAGACACGTCGATCGACGCAATCGGATGAACCGTTTACATTTTGGAAATTCGTTGCTGGGCCGTACTTGTATAATTTACAGTCAGATACTAAACTTTAAACTAATAAAGGTATTTAAAATCTGATTACACCATCAGAATCGTCGTGCGAATAATGGTAATGTACATGTTTCTTTTTGAGGTAACATGATTCATCTGGATACTATTAACTTCTATACGAAATGTGAAATGTCTGCCATTAAGGTTTCACAAAGTCCGCCATCTTTGGCACTCCCGGCGTGTCTCCTTCATCGACACAACGTCATCATGGAATTCCCAGCCACGCAGCTGGACCACGAGCTGGGGCTACCCCTCATGCTCAGCTAACTTTCGACACCACGTGGTTGGTGCCGGGCTGCGGCTGCCGAGAGGCCCCCGCGCGGCCACAACTCCCAACTTTCTACGATTTCCAGGGCGCCACAACTCGCCCGTTACCTCACAAGCTGCAGTCTGTTGAAAGCAACTCAGAGTTCTCTCGATGGAAAAATATATTGTGTTCTGTTGTAATATTCGACTGTGAATTGTGCGTTTATATTTGCAAGACACTATTTTTAAGACTGTAAAATAAGTATGACGTAAGTTAAATGTCGTCTGCACTACAGATCATTGAGCGTTTCAAAATCCTTGTCCCGCTCAGGGGCTGTTTAAATCAACTTGTTCTTAACATGTCGTTGTCGGATAAAACACGGTGCTACTAAGTTTGATAAAACAGGGTAATACCCAGTTTTATCGAACTGATTTAAAAATAGCCGTTTGCGATTTTCAAATTGTTTATTTAGTTTGTTCAATTAGAAAATTTATTGTGATTTCTGAAATTATTAGAAGAAAATTTATTATTATTATTATTGTTATTCACACGATCTGACTTAAATTATGCCATAATTATGGCTCCTTATAAAAGGAAACTTAACAGTCATGGAGTCAAGATAGTATGAAAGTTGATCCAAACAATGGGCTATTTGGAAGCATCAAAGTCCTTCAGGGTTCCTCAGAGTACTCTGGAAGCACGCTTAAAAAAGGCCCGGAGTGGAATGTGTTTAGAGGATGCTACAAACTAGGGTAGGCCTATTTACTATTTTAGAAGATATTAATTAAACTGTTTCAGTTATTATTATTATTGCTACTGTTGTTGTTGTTTTAAGTCTAGGTTGCTACAAACCTGTACTTAATCACGAGCAGGAAAATGAACTGGCTGAATATATCCTGTTAATAAAAGCAGATTGTTTGGATTGACCATCGATGAGGTGTGGAGTCTTGCTTTCGAACTGGCAGACAAAAAGAACTTGCCACGTAACTTCAGCAAGACTGAGTGCATGCTGGTTCTATTCGTTTTTGAAGAGGAATCCGGAAATAAGCCTGCGTTCTGCCGAGCCAACATCTCTTGCCAGAGCAATGGGCTTTAACCGTGCAGTGGTAAAGCAGTTCTTTGGTTTGCTGTTAGAACTTTATAATGGGTACAACTTCACAGCCGATGGTCTATGATGCGGATGAGACAGGAATAACAACAGTCCCTAATAAGCAATCAAAAGGTGCTTACCAACGTCAAGTTGGCGGTTTGGTTTCTGCGGAGAGAGGCATCTTAGTGACCGCTGTAAGCTGTATCAGAACTTCTGGAATTTATATGCCCACAATGTTTGTGTTCCCTAGACAAAGACCCAAGCCTGAGCTGCTGGATAATACTCCGCCAGGATCTACTGCGGAGTATCACCCAAGTGGATGGATGCAGAAAGGAATTTTCCTGAAGTGGTTTCAACGATTTGTTGAATTTTCTAAACTAACTGCAGTGAAACCCGTCCTTCGGCTGTTGGGTGGTCACTCAACACGCACAAAGAGTACGGAACTTATTGATATGGCTAGAAAAAACCGTGTTCATCTCTTATGCTTACACCCACACTACACCCACCGAATGCAGCCTCTGGACGTTGCATTCATGGCCCCACTGAGTACTTATTACTCTCAAGACGTTCGAAAGTGCCTTCAGTGTCATCCTGCACGAGTGATAACCATCAATCAAGTTGCAGGGCTGTATGGGACAGCATTCATGAAAGCTGCTTCTATTGAGACTGCTCTAAATCCATTCCGTAAAACTGGAACCTTCCCACTGGATGCAGATATTTTCCGTGATTGGATGTATCAGCCTGCTGAAACAAGAGACACTGACATAAAAAACATAAAAGCAGTACCGATAGCTGAAAGAAAGGAACAAAAATCTGATAGAAGAAGAAAAAGGCAGCTGTTCTTACAAGTCCGCCTTATAAGGACGAACTGAAGTCTTCTATGAAAAAGGGGAAGACTCCCAAAAGGAAACTTCAAATGGGGCCACATTCTAACAGTTCTAGGCCTACTGAAGTCAGAAATGCTGGACAGAAGAAAGCAAAGAAAGTTGGAAAAGTACAGGAGTATAGCATATCGTCATAAGAGGAAGGAGCAGATAATAATACAGCTTGCATTTATTGTAATGAACTTTTCTCCAATTCTAAGTCTGAAGAAGGCTGAGTGAAGTCTTATTAGTGAATGGGCTCATGAACAGTGCGCCGGCATTAATGATGATGATGAACCAGATAAATGTGATTTTTGGACATGAAGTGATTTTCAGGGTTTGTAAATGGAGTTTTTTTTTAATTTTCATTATAATGTAGTACCCTGTTTTATCCAACTAGTCTGATATAATGGGGTGCTGACACAAGTGTAAAAAGTTATTTTCTGTGATGAGGCATTTTTTAAAATGTATGTTTCTCATGCCCAATTGTAAGTGGACAGTTTGGACATTAAAAAACTCAACAGATTGGTAGACATGGTTCATTACATATGCCACTTTGTTTATTAAGTAACCTGTTTTAACCGACTCTCCCCTAAGTATAATACGAAATGTCTCAAGAGTGCATCCCAGGTCTAACCAAGGGTGTGGGGGGCCCTTGCTGGTTTCATGGAATGGGGAGGGGTGGAGGAAATGACGCAAATTTATCTCATAATAAATCTCAATATGAAGGAATAATGTAAAGGAAGCACTAGTTAAAGCAACAACAGAAGCGCTTGGCACAACAAAGAAAAGTTTTTTCAAACAGGGCCTGTGATACAGGGACGATTAAATACGTAGTCCGTATTGTAGTTGAAGATAAGAAACATGCCCACTTAAAAATTTTGAATTTCCTGGAGTATCAATATCTGAGACTAGATTATAAAAGAAAATCAGTTCCTGCCAAAAGAAAATTCATATAAGTAAAAAAATCACAGTTGGGAAAAATGTATTACATACACTGAACATGACGTAAGGGGAAGAAAAGACTAAGCATGCGAAATACTGTAATATTTAAACAAAATGAGGACAGTTTGCAAATAAACACAATATATGAACCTAATTAGTTACAATACTATAAAACACTCTGAATGGGTGCGCAAAATATGTAGGTGAATCTGTCTTAACCAGGTAGGAATGGGCACTTAACGTTGGAGGAGCTACAAGATGCAATAGCGTCAAGCAAAAACAGCAAGACTCCAGGGTGTGACAAAGCCAATACAAAACTGATATAATATGCACAAAATATTGCAAAAATAAGAATACTTGATTTTATGAACATGTACTGGTGAAGTGGTAATGTACTGGTAGCTTAAAAGTGGAATGTAGCCCAGATATGCTCAGTTTATACGAAATGGAACATACACGAATGTCAGAACTACAGAGATATTAGTCTTCTCAATTCATGTTATAAATTGTATGCTAGAATTTTAACAAAACGACTATCGCCAATCTCTGAAACTGTACTGTCTGACGCCCAAAATGGTTTTCGAAAAGCAGATCATATTCAGACTTTATCTTCACCATGACACAACTAATAGAAAAACATCGTGAATTCAGTTTACCAAATTTTCTTGCCTTCACTGACTGCGAAAAGGTAGTTGATGAAGCAAATCGAAACAAATTGTGAGAAATTTTAAGAAACAGAGGAATTTCATCTCATCTTATAAGAGCTCTACAGCATTTGTACATGAATAAAATACAAATAAAAAGAGCAGGCGCCGGACATAATATGGCTGAAATTAACCAAGTGGTTAGACAAGGGTGTAACCAGAACTTGGTTACAGACAACAAAACATTTTAAAATTAACAATGTGGATGTTAGCACACTACTTTTTGCTGACGACCAAGTAATTATTAGTCAGAATGAAAATGACTAACAAGAAGCTGTCTTTAATTTAAGTAAAATAGCGAGAGAATACAATCTGAACGTCTCCATCACATAGACAAAATCAGTGGTACTTTTTTAGACCAGCCCATGCGAGTTAAGATTGAAATTTACAAGCAGATCATAGAGCAAGTCAATACATTTAAATATTTATGTTGTAGTATTACATACAGGGTAAACAATGAAATACAGAATAAGATAGACCTATTTGGCTGTTTCTGTGGAACTTTACGGAGAACATTGGAAAAGAAAGCCATCGAAGATACTCTATTAAAGTTCTCTAAGGTTATGGCTATATGGATGCGAAAATTGGGTTCTTGAGAAGAGAAATGAAAAGGGAGTAGAAACATGTGAAATGAATTTCCTTAGGTACACGGATGGAATTACTTTGATAATGACATCCGAGCTGACCGAATATGTAAAACTTAACTGACACAATAAAACAATATCAGAAGATGGAAAGAACGTATGGACCGTATGACAGTTGGAAGAATCATTAAAGTCATAAGACAATATAAACCAAGAGGCAGAAGATCTTTAGGAAAATCAGTGAATAGATGGCTTGTCCAAACTTGAAGGGGACGGAACGAACCAAAAGGTCCAATTCTTGATGTAGATGTAGATATAGGATAAATCTCAAAAATATTAAAAAACTAGAAACGAGAGTCTCGTATGATCTCAAATGTTCTACCTCACGCAAGATGAGTTGGACAACATAACTCTGAGAAACCTCTGGCTACAACTTCTTAGCAGCTCTATCAGCAAATCCACTTCCACGTCCACATCACAGTCCGAGGACAATGTATTCCATATGGAGTACTGCTAAAGGTAGATCGTGAAAAGTGAGCCTAAATGAGGGCACTTTTCTGGGAAAGAAACCCCAACAGAAAAGGCCAAGTCAGGAGGCCTAAGATAGCAGCTCCACTCCCTGCTTACCTAGCTAGATATCGGTAACTTTTCCAACGGATCTCATGATGACCACTACCTGCTTACCTGGCTACATATCGATGATTTTTCCAACGGAAGTTTCAACACATAGAATTCTCAGTCTAAACCGGATGGGTCTTATGACGACCAACACACGGAAAGATCTGGAATTATAGATTCATTGAAAAATGCTCACTTGGGACGAACGGGAATAGGAAAAACGAAATTAACATAGGCCAGGCCCGAAAAAGAGGTGTGGAAGAACTACATGTTTATGTTTTACATATGTATATAGTGGTGTAGGTCCGAGCGCAACAGCACGTTACAGCGTTGCAGTCCTTGTAGACAATAAAAGAAAAAAGTGAAATTACGTTGACATCTACGAACGAATAATAGCACGACTTAAAAAAAAAAAAAGAACCAGAAAGTGTTCAGCGATAATAGGCGTGTACGCCCCAGAAGATGGAAAGAAAGAAGAAACTCTAACAGTAGATGAAGTATTACAAAAGAAAATGGAAATGACTACCTTTTTATTCATGGTGATCTAAAACGCAAGAATAGGAAACTCACCAATAAAAGAAGTAGAATGACAAACTTGACAATGAATGTCGAGATGTCTATGGACTTGTGTAAGGGCCAGAGAAAAGATCTCATGCTGCACCAGACTGTTATGGCTGCATGGCGATGGCATAATAGGCGAGACAGGATACTTATAGTCACTGTTCCTATCAATCGTTAAAACTTAGTCATTTCTTCTGATCTCTCTGGAAAATTGCAGTGGGTTCCGACAGAAGATTTACAGACAAGGTATTCTCAAGCTAGTGTGGTTATGTTGCTGATTCTAAACTGTTAGCGAGGGCGCCACTATGGCTGCAGCTCGTAAACCGTGTAGTTATGAACAGGCAGTATACACAAGAACAATTGAGAGCGGCGCTCTATTCAGTATGTGATCGATGTTCGAAATTTGTTATTCAAAGCAAGGCGGTACCGGCACATAGCTGCCCGGTACTTGGCGTTACCTGGCGTTACCAAGTGGTATATATGTACAAGGTATTTAAACACCATTATCCGATTTCAGAACAGTGTCTCCCACACGAACAAAGACAGAAAACTGGACGAAATTTTAACTTCCACAAAGGATACAAAGTTTTTAATTTCCAAAAAAGCGTTCTATTTTTAAAGGGAATATCTTTTAACTGCACGAACATATAACCTTGGGAGACTTTTTAGACTTTGTTTTTCGGATCTAAGTTTTCATTTATGTTTTACAAATGTTAGTTTGTCCTCCACCGGACGCACGACAAACATCCAGACGATAAGCAGTGTACTTTCATGTGTTCTATGCACGTTTCTACGATCGACCCAGCCGTCTTCTTCAGGTGCTGCGAGTTTTGCTATAATGTGTACTCGCTGTCTTGACTTCAAACAAACTGCGAACCTTTGTTAGTCTCACGCTCCTATTTATAGCCGAGTTCGATACCTGAAGCCCACTACCTCCTTTTTGTCCGTCAAAGCTCGCACTTTGCAAGTACTGGTCGCAGGACAGAAGAACCTCTTCATTCAGAGAAGGTAGGCAGGCATTTGGTGTGCGTTGTCCCGTAAGCGCGTTATTGGCCCCATATTTTTCTGTTACACCTTAAATAGTGTCAGATATCTAGAGATCTTCGGCCTTTTGTACGCACAGTTAACAGACGCAGAGAAGGTGTATGCAATATTCCAACAACACTGAGCAACCGCACACACATCCAACAAAAGTGTGACCCACGTCACCAACGTGTTCTCTGAATACAGACTTGTCAGTAGAGATATCTGGTCCCAAAGGTCCCAGGACTTAACAGTGCGTGGTTTTTATTCAAGCGACACACTAGAAAGCAAAGCGTATGCTGACATTCCTCGCACATAAGACGACCTTGAACAGAACTTTACTAGAGAAATTAATATCACGACTCCAGTTTTAGGGCGTGTTGCTGGTAATGCCATCACATGAAGTCAGCGATGCCTCGATTCCCGTGGCCACCACTTCTAGTATATCTTATAAACAGGTATCTAAAGTGTCTATTCTGATTTACTTAGTTAATTGTTACTTGAATCTCGCGCGTCAGGCATACTGGTTTTGTAAGGGACACCCTGTACTTATCATCTGATTTTAAGAAAACTATTTAATAAAAAACCTTGATTCTTTCTTGTCTTACAGCTTGATATTTTCGCTCGATAAAGGACTGATCTCTTTTCGTTGTAAGACATACACTCCTGGAAATGGAAAAAAGAACACATTGACACCGGTGTGTCAGACCCACCATACTTGCTCCGGACACTGCGAGAGGGCTGTACAAGCAATGATCACACGCACGGCACAGCGGACACACCAGGAACCGCGGTGTTGGCCGTCGAATGGCGCTAGCTGCGCAGCATTTGTGCACCGCCGCCGTCAGTGTCAGCCAGTTTGCCGTGGCATACGGAGCTCCATCGCAGTCTTTAACACTGGTAGCATGCCGCGACAGCGTGGACGTGAACCGTATGTGCAGTTGACGGACTTTGAGCGAGGGCGTATAGTGGGCATGCGGGAGGCCGGGTGGACGTACCGCCGAATTGCTCAACACGTGGGGCCTGAGGTCTCCACAGTACATCGATGTTGTCGCCAGTGGTCGGCGGAAGGTGCACGTGCCCGTCGACCTGGGACCGGACCGCAGCGACGCACGGATGCACGCCAAGACCGTAGGATCCTACGCAGTGCCGTAGGGGACCGCACCGCCACTTCCCAGCAAATTAGGGACACTGTTGCTCCTGGGGTATCGGCGAGGACCATTCGCAACCGTCTCCATGAAGCTGGGCTACGGTCCCGCACACCGTTAGGCCGTCTTCCGCTCACGCCCCAACATCGTGCAGCCCGCCTCCAGTGGTGTCGCGACAGGCGTGAATGGAGGGACGAATGGAGACGTGTCGTCTTCAGCGATGAGAGTCGCTTCTGCCTTGGTGCCAATGATGGTCGTATGCGTGTTTGGCGCCGTGCAGGTGAGCGCCACAATCAGGACTGCATACGACCGAGGCACACAGGGCCAACATCCGGCATCATGGTGTGGGGAGCGATCTCCTACACTGGCCGTACACCACTGGTGATCGTCGAGGGGACACTGAATAGTGCACGGTACATCCAAACCGTCATCGAACCCATCGTTCTACCATTCCTAGACCGGCAAGGGAACTTGCTGTTCCAACAGGAAAATGCACGTCCGCATGTATCCCGTGCCACCCAACGTGCTCTAGATGGTGTAAGTCAACTACCCTGGCCAGCAAGATCTCCGGATCTGTCCCCCATTGAGCATGTTTGGGACTGGATGAAGCGTCGTCTCACGCGGTCTGCACGTCCAGCACGAACGCTGGTCCAACTGAGGCGCCAGGTGGAAATGGCATGGCAAGCCGTTCCACAGGACTACATCCAGCATCTCTACGATCGTCTCCATGGGAGAATAGCAGCCTGCATTGCTGCGAAAGGTGGATGTACACTGTACTAGTGCCGACATTGTGCATGCTCTGTTGCCTGTGTCTATGTGCCTGTGGTTCTGTCAGTGTGATCATGTGATGTATCTGACCCCAGGAATGTGTCAATAAAGTTTCCCCTTCCTGGGACAATGAATTCACGGTGTTCTTATTTCAATTTCCAGGAGTGTAGTTACTGTGCTGTAGGGAACTAAGTAAGTAACTGCACGAAATTTTTAATAAGAGTTTGTAGGGATAAAAACGCACTGCGTGGACTTTGCATGTAATTCATTTTGGGTCTACATTATTGCATATGAAACGTAACCACCATATCGAAATTGTATTTAAATTGGAGATCAACGATATCTCTCTTAGTTCTCGAGATTTTGTATTACATACTTGCGGACGGGTCGCGCGTGGCGCACCACATTCTGTCTCTGTGCATCGGGAATCATGTGGTTATAAAAATCGTCATATTTCGTAAACCGTTCAAGAAATGGAAAAGAGATTTTTTTTTAAAATGACAGTACGCAAAGAGGAAGTGTTCTTCCGTATGATTAACACTTGGTCAAATTTTTGAGCGGAGCGAAAACAATACTCGCTATAAATTACACAATGGTTTTTTGTCCGAATTTTCATAGCCGAACTAAGTGTGTGGAAATCGGGTATCAAACTGACCAACATGAGGTCTAGCTTTGGAAACAAATATTTAATTACCGGAAAGTTACTCGGGTAAAAATAGTCTTGACCCGAATACAATATTTATTTGCAATGGTTATCGGTTTTAGTGAGAATGTCAACGTCCTCAAACCACTTATACCACAGCGGTAGCTGTGAACGGTGCAGGTATTGTAACTCCTCGAACGTCAGTTGATTTCTAGCTATTTTGTTCATGGTTCAAATGGCTCTAAGCACTATGGGAGTTAACATCTGAGGTCATCAATCCCCTAGACTTAGAACTACTTAAACCTAAGGACATCACACACATCCATGCCCGACGAAGGATTCGAACCTGCGACCGTAGCAGCAGCGCGGTTCCGGACTACAGCGCCTAGAACCGCTCGGCCACGGAGGCCGGCTTTTGTTCATGAAAAGACACATTGGTATGATATTTAACTGCCAAAAGGCTTCTTTTGAATAAAGTACTAAAAATAGAACATTTCAAGAACATAAGAGGCTATGAAGGCAAATGAGTTGTCAATAAGATCATGCTTTCTGAATGAAACTTGAAAAAAAAAAAAAAAAAATGTGAAAGAAATCCTTCAAATGCTTTGTGAAATTTCTCTAAAAGACATAAAATTTACTGTAAAAACATTTGACATTCCTTTGAATGATGCTCGAAATCATGTACAGCAAATGAGGGGCTTGAAATGTTATTCCAATCTGTTTTATTTCTTGTTGTTGTTGTTGTGGTCTTCAGTCCTGAGACTGGTTTGATGCAGCTCTCCATGCTACCCTATCCTGTGCAAGCTTCTTCATCTCCCAGTACTTACTGCAACCAACATCCTTCTGAATCTGCTTAGTGTATTCATCTCTTGGTCTCCCTCTACGATTTTTGCCCTCTACGCTGCCCTCCAATGCTAAATTTGTGATCCCTTGATGCCTCAGAACATGTCTTACTAACCGGTCCCTTCTTTCTGTCAAGTTGTGCCACAAACTCCTCTTCTCCCCAAGTCTATTCAATACTTCATCATTAGTTACGTGATCTACCCATCTAATCTTCAGCATTCTTCTGTAGCACCACATTTCGAAAGCTTCTATTCTTTTCTTGTCCAAACTATTTATCGTCCGTGTTTCACATCCATACATGGCTACACACCATATAAATACTTTCAGAAACGACTTCCTGACACTTAAATCTATCCTCGATGTTAACAAATTTCTCTTCTTCAGAAATGCTTTCCTTGCCATTGTCAGTACCAGCACAGCAAGGCCGTTTTGGCTAGTGTTAATAGGCCAGATCAGTTAATCATCGAGACTGTTGCCCCTGCAACTACTGAAAAGGCTGCTGCCCCTCTTCAGGAACCACACGTTTGTCTGGCCTCTCAATAGATACCCCTCCGTTGTGGTTGCACATACGGTACGGCCATTTGTATCTCTGAAGCACGCAAGCCTCCCCACCAACGGCAAGGTCCATGGTTCATGGGGAGGGGGGGTTATTTCTTACTTTTAGGCAAATAATTTCGCAAAATATTCTATCTCTTTCTTAAAAAAATTTTACATGCTGTATTTACACCGACTGTTTACATTAATGAAAACACTTGGTATAGACAATTACTGATGATGAATTACGTTCCCAACAATCAAATATCAATAAAATTCCTTGGCTGTTGAATTTTTTATTAGGATTTTAATATGTATTATATATTGGGATATGTGTGTATACACTTAAAGTAGTTTGAGAAGACCTTAAAAATAGCTCTGAAATGCAGCATAAAGAGTATAGATAAAACTTATTACACAGAACAGTTGATAGGATTATAGCTGAGGCAGTTAAAATATAAGAAGTAACAATGCCCGAACCTGGGACTCACGAAAACTCAGATTAAATGTCTTGGACACTAACGCTACACCACTGACTCCTCGTACTTATTTTTCTTACTGATCTTAGTCAGTCATTGTTCTGCACTTATTGGCTGCTGAAAGTTTGTGTTCACGTAGAAAACATTCGTTTTTAATTCACTGATGAGACAGTCAAACGTATCTACGCTTATCCTGACATATTCGAAGAGTTTCTCTGATGGTGTTCGTGGTTGATGATATAAATTATAAAATTCTCCATGAAGATTCCTCCCTTCGTAAATTTCATGCAAAGCGCTCCTTTAACGTCTTATTTTCCTAAGAAAAGTTTATTTTCTTGCCTTACTCTCGAGCTATAATATTCTGTATGCTACGGGCGGCATTTATTAGAAATAGCTGATCAGGACTTACAGCTCGTAGCTTGACACTCACACGAAGGACACTGGAGGATGTAGACCCATGCTGTTGCTTGCAGCAGGGATGTCGCACATCCACATGTCATGCGCTGTCGGTCGCTTACTTAACTGATTACGTGGCCTTAAATGCAGGCGATAGTGAGGGGGTGCCCCATTCCACTGAAAAATGAAACTGTTGACATGTTCTCGTAATTGCAGAAAAAGGCAGATCACCAACATATCCATGTGCGTGAATCTTGTAACCAACTTTTCCACAAAAATAATGGGCCCTAGATCTTTCCCCCAGGAAATGGCACACAACACGTGACCCTTAAGAGAGTTCGTCTGGTGCTCGACTGTGGCAAATGACTATTGTGTTCCTCGTGTTCCTACGTGGTGGAGATTCACTTTTCCATTTAAATGATACGTAGCATCTTCATTGACACCAAACGTTAATTGAAATTGTGATCTTCCATCTGCACGCCCTGAATGAATTCACTAAACTCAACACACTGTTGTGTATTACCATCGTTAGGTGCTGGTAGCAACTGAATACGGTATGGTTTCAGAGAGAAACATCGCCGCAAAACACGTCATGCAGACACATAAGGAGAAATAGACTCTAGCCTGGGACGACGAGTAGACTTCTGTAGACTATGTGCAAATCTGTTCAGTGTGCTCTACGTCTCGAACGAGCTCAAGGGATCGGCTGGGGTTTTCACTTACATAAGCATTCAGTGACTTGCAACTTGCTGATTCCATCGTCGAATGATTTTTGCTGTAGGAGGTGCGTTGCCGTATACACGACGAAAATCACTCAACAGAGTCGTAACTCAATAGAAAGCGTTGAAACGGAGCACACAAAAAGCCGTTTGCGCAGTGTTATTTCCATCTAGATTTAGTGCACACTGGATGATGAACGAGTTAACAAGAAAGCTCGCTACACCAGGAAGACTCTCGGAAAGCAGATGAACTAGCAAATTAAAACTGACACTAAGGCAACCTTTTGGTTACGACGCGTACGTTAAAATTCACCACAAGTTTCTACCTCAATTCCTATTGAAGACATACACCGTCCAGCCACGTTAATGTGACCACCATCAACGTTCGACGTCATCGTGCAATAACAACTCACAGACGACAGGTGGGAGCACTGGCAGCGGAGGACGTATAAAGCGTGTCGTGAGGACGCGGAAAACAGTGCATTCGTTGTCGTTATGCGGACATGGAATGATTTATTTGACGTCCAAGAAAGCACTGTCATTGGCTTTCGGGCTAAGGGTGAAGGCATTTCTGAAATGGCTACCTTTGTAAACTTTTCGCTTGCTGCCATGATTAAAGTATACCGTGCATGGAAAATTGGCGCTACCCAAAACAGGCGTCGAGGCAATTGTGGTGCACAAAGGACCATAGACGACAGAGGTGAACGACTGCTACAGGGATGCGTACGGGCGAAGAGACGTGCAGCTATTGAACAAGTGACCACATATATGAGCCAAGGGGAGCCTCAATGAACATTCGGCGAATGTTGCTGCGTATGGTCCTCCGCTGTAGGCGCCTAGTTAATGCATCCAGTGCATCCAGTGCCGCTACTGGACATCAACTGGGTGATGACACGTGGTGTTTTAAGATGAATTACGTCTGAAAGCAAACCCTCTGCAAAAATCATTGGATGAGTTCAGGACGAAGAGTTATTGTCTGGGGAATGTTTTAGTTGCGTTCCGTGGGTGATCTCGTTGTTCTGGAAGGCACAATGGATCGACACAAATATGCATCTATTCTTGTGGACCATGTCCACTCCCACATGCAGTTTGTTTTTGCCCGGCACGATGGCATCTACCAGCGGGACAATGAACGGTGTCACACAACTCTCAGCGTACATGCGTGGTTCGAACAGCATTAGGATGTGTTTCCATACTTCCCTGGTTACCAAACACCCAGAATTTAAGTCCAATCGAGAATCTATGGGGCCATCTCGACCGGGCCGTTCGCGCCTCGGATCGAAAACCGAGAATCCTTGGGCAGCTGGTCACGGCACTGGAATCAGTATGCCTCCTCATCCCTTTCGGTACCTTCCAGAAAATCATTGATTGTCTTTCTGCGCGCCTCGCTGCGGTCCGCGCAGCAGAAGGTGGCTGTTCAGGCTTCTGACATGTGCTCGCATTAATGTGACAGGACGGTGTAGTCTTGTGAAGCAGGAGAAAGCTTTCTGGTATTTTGTCAAACACTGTAATGGGAGCGTAGTAACAGAGGCCAATATCTGCCAGTGTCCGCCGTGAGTGTTAAAGCGCCGCTTCGGCGACTGGGGGTTGCGCCAGACCCGGATTGAATGCCCATGGAGGATTAATGACGTTGGTCAGTGTGCTGGTCAATCCTCATGTTGTTTTTAAGCGGCTAGGTGAATACCGGGCTAGTACCCAAGTTACGCTCCAGTTAGTCGATTCGCAAACATTTAGAAAAACTGTCGCTCACTTTCACATGAATAACACTACACTTAGGCAATTGGGAAACACGTATTCCGTCGTGGGAGGTAACGGGGTGGCGACAGGAAGGACATCCAGCCACCCCTTGCACTAACCATGGCATATCCATTGATACTGACGCAGACCCTACCCCGATTCGGCACAAAGGCATAAGAAGAGGAAGACGGAGAAGAAGAAGGAGAAGTAGCAAAAGAGGTCAATATTCTGAGCTATTGATACGGCGCAATGAGGGCGAGAAGATGTCTGGCGTGGTGCTATACGCCAACTTGACGGAAGAACAGTGCGCTGACGAGTACACATTCGGGCTCTAAACCGGTCACAGAGGGTTTCGCTCTTAGAGAGAACATGTAACACGGCTTAGGGTCGATTATAATCGGGAATGAGACAAACAAACAAGAACCCGTCCAATTCAGCTGCCAGGGATCGTCCAAAACCAGTCCATGTGAACGAAGTTGTTACGTTCAATTGACGATGTCCGCGTGTTGGGGAGAGATCTAGCTACGGTATGTTAAATTGTTCTAAGATACTTCTGTCAAAGAAGTCTTATGTAGCTTGCGCATATGTTGTTACACTATGTGATCAAAAGTATCCGGACATCTGGCTGAAAATGACTTACAAGTTCGTGGCGTCCTCCATCGGTAATGCTGAAATTCAATATGGTGTTGGCCCATCCTTAGTCTTGATGACAGCTTCCACTCTCGTAGGCATACGTTCAGGCATATGCTGAAAGGTTACTTGGGTAATGGTAACCCATTCTGAGGAGAGGTACTGATCGCGGTCGGTGAGGCCTAGCGCCAAGACGGCGTTCCAAAACATGCCAAAGGTGTTCTATAGGATTCAGGTGAGGACTCTGTGTAGGCAAGTCCATTACACGCATGCTATTATCGTGTAACCACTCCGCCACAGGCCGTGCATTATGAAGTGCTCGATCGTGCTGAAAGATGCAATCGACATCCACGAGTTGCTCCTCAACAGTGGGAACCAAGAAGATGCTTAAAACATCAGTGTAGGCCTGTGCTGCCATTGTGCCACGCAAAACAACAAGGGGTACAAGCCCCCTTGTAACAACAACAACACTATACTATAGTAATTACAATAAATTTTTCTTCTGAATTTCGATAAATTAATATAATCGATGTTTTGATTCCATTTCTCTTCTTTTCATGTCATTATGTTGAAGCAACTGTAAACAATTTTCAATGTAAATTTTAATATTTATGGAAAATTTCGAGCAATGTTATAACAAAATTGAAGTGTAACTGATATTGAATCTATTGCAACATGTTTGAAATTGTAATTGTGCGCCTGGTCCATGCGTAGGCAATGTATTAAGATATGTGGAATGTAAAACCTTTGGTGAATACCCTATCTGTAGGGGAGCAGTAAAAGGTGGATGGCAGGCGAGCGCGGGAAAATGCACGCGGGCACGGCTTAACGAGCTCAGCAATACTAGTCGGAGTTGGACATCGGTCTGAGGAACACGTACCGAATCGAGGAGGCTATCCTGGAAAAAGTGGTTCCATTGAGCCTCGGATGTGCCGTGTCCGACGACTATACAGCATGGCTATATTCTAATGGCACTGGATTGAAAAGGATTACGACGCCAAGAAGAAGCAAAGTGCCGCTACAGCAAAAGCCATAGCTGTGATTGTATGTGTGCTGTGCGTCTCGCCATCACGCCGCCCGCCAACCGCTTCTTCGACTCGCACAGGCTGAATCTTTAGAATTGTACTCGTGTGGACCAGTGTTAATTTTGTTCCTGACTGTTCAATAATAACTTAACTTTTACCAGATTTGTTCTATCAATGAATTATCCTAATCACTAACCTAGACAGGGCCCTTTCCACATGTTGTGCAATCCGAGTGTCCCGAAATGAAGATTTAAAGTTTATGTTAATAAGAATTAACTGCAGACCTATTTATGCTAGAATGAATCCTAATGAGCTTTATTGTTAATGAAAATATGAGTAAAGAGCAAAGGTCTGACAGAGTACTAAGATTGACTTAGTAAGGAAGTTTAATTAATTTGAGACAAAAATAATGGTTGTTAAATGAGGAAGTGATTGGACAATAAGAGTAATAATTCATATTTTTTAAATCTTGAGTGATTAATGTTTCCAACAGTCAATGGTTTCAACATTGTGATCATAACAGTTTCAGGGTCCCCCCCCCCCTCTTTCATTCTTTTCTTTTCTATTCATTTAAATTCTGAAGTGATTGCACTGATTTGACCAGCAAAGCTAAAGTCAAGATAAAACCTAAATTTATCAGTGTTTTACCATTATTAAAAATGACATTGTATGTGTGTATGTCAAAAGTGCTATTTCTAGGGTGACCTATGTCCGATTTCAGTCGGATCAATAGACAAAACGCATTTCGTAGTCATCATTGTAGTGTAATGTTGTGTATTTATAGCTTATTCAAATTAGTACAGAAGGGGAAAATCTTAGTTCAGTAGATTTTTCTGGCACTAAAATTCACCATATAATACAGTATTACTACGTGTGGTTATGCTTGTACGTACATCTACTTGTACAAGGGAAAAACTCACTCAATGCCTAATTAGGCTGGCGACCGTATTATTAACCATTGGTAGCATCTGCGATGTGTGTTTCTTACCTGTCCTAACGTGTAGTTGCATTTATACTTGCTTGACGTATCATTGTTGTTACTGACTGGGTATAAGTCCGGTTTTGCTTCCATTTAGGTACACGCGGTCAACATATGTACTAAAATCCTTTCCTATAAGGTGAAGCCCGTCAACTTATCATAGTACAGGCTTTAAAGAGTTAACGTACGCCCGAGGGTGGACGTTACACCCTCCATGAAAAACACAACCACACCATAACACCACCGCCTCCGAATTTTACTGTTGGCATTACACACGCTGGCAGATGACGTTAACCGGGCATTCACCATACCCACACCCTGCCATCGGATAGCCACATTGTGTACCGTGATCCGTCACTCCACACAACATTTTCCCACTGTTCAATCGTCGAATGTGTACACTCCTTACACCAAGCGAAGCGTCGTTTAGCATTTACCGGCGTGATGTGTGGCTTATGAGCAGCCGCTCGACCATGAAATCCAAGGTTTCTCAAATGGTTCAAATGGCTCTGTGCACTATGCGACTTAAACTTCTGAGGTCATCAGTCGCCTAGAACTTAGAACTAATGAAACCTAACTAATCTAAGGACAACACACACATCCATGCCCGAGGCAGGATTCGAACCTGCGACCGTAGCGGTCGCTCGGTTCCAGACTGTAGCGCCTAGAACTGCACAGCCACTCCGGCCGGCCAAGGTTTCTCACCTCCCGCCTAACTATCATAGTACTTACAGTGGATCGTGGTGCTGTTTGGAATTCCTGTGTGATAGTCTGGATAGATGTCTGCCTATTACACATTACGACCTTCTTCAACTGTCGGCGGTCTCTGTCAGTCAACAGGCGAGGTCGGCCTGTACGCTTTTCTGCTGTACGTGTCCCTTCGCGTTTCCACTTCACTATTACATCGGAAAGTGGATCTAGGGATGTTTAGTAGTGTGGAAATCTCGCTTACAGACGTATGACAGAAGTGACACTCAGTCACCCGACCATGTTTGAAGACTGTGAGTTGCGCGGAGCATTCCATTCTGCCTTCACGAGGTCTACTGACTATTGAGTCGCTGATATGGAGTACCTGGCGGTAGGTGGCAGCACAATGCACCTAATATGGAAAACGTATGGTTTTGGTGGTGTCCGGATACTTTTCAAAAATGGCTCAAATGGCTCTGACCACTACGGGACTTAACATCTGAGGTTATCAGTCCCCTAGAACTTAGAACTACTTAAACCTAACCAACCTAAGGACATCACACACATCCATGCCCGAGGCAGGATTCGGGCCTGCGACCGTAGCGTTCGCGCGGTTTCAGACTGACGCACCTAGAACCGCTCTGTCACACTGGCCGGCCCGGATACTTTGGATCACACAGTGTATGTATTCGTAAATACTACAGTTTGTGTTTCAGTACTTACGTTTCAAGAGTATCCAATGACGGAAAAAATCGCGAAACCAAAAAGGAGTTGTGCGACATAAATGAAAGTTGGTAAGAGTGTTTCTATATCAGGAAGATTATGTCTATTCGGATTTCGCGACGGTCGCATACGAATGGCGCTAGTAGCGCCATTGTGAGTATGCAAATCATGTTTGCTTTAAATACAAACTGTAACGGTAGTACGCGTTAGTTACCTTTGAGGTTGGTCATAGCGAGTTGATGTTAATCAAGAGTGCCTTTAAGGTGACGAAGACGCCATTATTAACACCTCAGCCGGCCGGAGAGGCCGAGCGGTTCTAGGCGCTACAGTCTGCCTCGGGCATGGATGTGTGTGATGTCCTTACGTTAGTTAGGTTTAAGCAGTTCTAAGTTCTAGGGGACTAATGACCTCAGAAGTTAAGTCTCATAGTATTCAGAGTCATTTGAGCCATCAACACCACAGAATTTGAACGAGTTTGTGTGACAGGGTTACGAAAAGCTTCAGAAAGATTGCAGCAATGGTAGCCACTGTACATGACAGCTGGCTGTGGTGGTCACGAGAGTTTACAGTCGCAAGAATATCGGGCTCCGGACGGCCACGTGTCACTATCGTGTTCTACGTGTGGGTCTGACGTATTGTTCTGCATCTGCAGCAGCAATATGAGCAGCAGTTGGCACGACAGTGACGCAACGAACTGTTATAAGACGGTTACTTCAGGTACAGATCCGAACCAAACGCCCTATGGCGTGCGTTCCACTTAACCCAAACCACGGCTATTTGCAACTTCAATAGTGCCAAGGGGGAGCTCATTAGAGAGCAGGGTGGAGGTCTGTTGCGTTTTCTGATGAAAGCTCGTTCTGCGTCGATGCCACTGATGGCCGTGTTTTGGTTAGAAGGAAGCCAGTTGCGGCCCTGCGGTGCTAGACACACTGGACCTCCACCTAGAGTTATAGGTGGGGCGCGATTTGCTATAACAAAAGGAGCACACTCGTGGTAATCCCACTCACCATGACTACAAATTTGTTCGTCAGTCTGGTGATTCATGCTGTTCTGCCATTCATGAACAGCGTTCCAGGGGGTGTGTTCCAACAGGTTAAAGCTCGTCCACATACCGCTTTTGTAACCCAACATTCTCTATAGGGTGTCGACATGCGACCGCTACGGCCGCACGTTCGAATCCTGCCTCGAGCATGGATGTGTGTGATGTCCTTAGGTTAGTTAGATTTAAGTAGTTCTAAGTCCTAGGGGACTGATGACCTCAGAAATTGAGTCCCATAGTGCTCAGAGCCATTTCAACCATTTTTTTTTTTTTTTTTTTTTTTTTTTTTTTTTTTTTTTTTTTTTTTTTTCCCTGGCCTGCTCGATCACCAGATCTGTCTCCAATCGAGCACATATGGGACTTCCTCGGAGGACAACTCCAGCATCATCCACGAACAGCATTAATCATCCGTGTATTGAATAAGTGCGACAGACATGGAAGCCCATTCTACAAACTAACATCCGGAAACTGCCCTGCACAATACATGCACGTTTGCGTTCAACATTCTGGCGGCTATACCTGGTATTAATGTACTAGAATTTCACATTCCCTATGGCTTACCTCGTGTTTACATTCACCTGAAATGTTGCTGTGTTAACGACGTAAATAAGTTACCTAGACAAATGTATTCCTGAGTTTCACTACTGCGAATTAATTTCTTTTTTTGTGTGATTTTTTACCCCCGTAAGTGTTAGTGTAGCTGTGTCTTAGCATACTTGCATGCCTTCGCCGAATTTGCATACCAAAATTTGGCTAATTATGAGTAATGCGTTACCCGCAGTTCCAAAACAAATTCTGAAGATGCTTCAAAAAGGGGAAACTCAACTGTTCTTGTTACCGAAAAAATTCTGTCAAAGAATCCATTGTCATAAAGCTTGTTGAATGGTTTCCTGGAGGATGACAATATTGATCACGAGATGTGATTCACCCATCGGTCTCAGATTATGGGAGCATGTTGGAGATGAATAAAAGCGACAACTTGTGTGATACCGTACCCACGATCTATTCACTACAAATTACTCTTGAAGATATAAGGCTGTTACTGTAAAACGCTGACACTGATGATCTCAACTGTAAGTAATAACTTCATGGAATGTTCATAAATGGTTTTGGGTAATCATTTTTTCCGAAGACGTAAACTTGTGTCTAACAGTACCATTGGTCTTCTAACTCACAAGGTAAGGTAGCAACATTGCCATCGTGTTGCCATTCAAATGGCGTTCGTATGTAATATCTTACTCTTAATACTGGGAGCCACAGTTCCATGTGTGGCTCTCGTTTAATACTATGGATGAGTGAGACGATGTAGTTGTTTTAAAGCTGTACGCTTTTCAGGGGAACAAGCCAAATATATCTTATACACGTGACAATTTCTGTTGGGTGGTATCGCAATTAAAAGCCTAACAAATTTAAGTATTAGTAAAAAGTAGTCACTTGAAATGTTCTGATAGACCTATTTATTTGGTAGGAGTACCCCCGCTCAACACATTTCTCATTACTTCACCAAAAAGTGATGGTACACTTCTATACATAAACCACAAACGTCGTCTAACATAAAAACGTCCTTCTCTAAGAAAGTTCTCTTAAAATATATTGAAAATATATTGATTCGGTTCGGCATTTTAAGTGATCCTGTACAAACAATCAGCTCTGCATTCATACTGGTGACGAGATTAACGGAGAAGATATTAATTTTTGTCTGGCCATTTGACGAGTATTATGGAAAAATTGGAAATTTGTGGTAATTTCCTATGGGACCAAACTGCTGAGGTCATGGGTCCGTAAGCTTACACGCTACTTAATCTAACTTAAACTTACGCTACGGACAACACACACACCCATGCGCGAGGGAGGACTCGAACCTCCGACGGGGGGAGCCGCGTGAACTGTGTCAAGGCGCCCCAGACTGCGCGGCCAGCGCGGCAGTATTATGGAAAATGCACAGTGTATTTCTTCTGGTGAATCCAACTTAAAAGGTAAAGCACTTTTTTCTGATTTACTGGTGACATTCACAACAGACCATTCTAAAAATACCAGACATTTATAAGTCACTAAAGGAAACTAAAATGCAAGTGGAGTCAGGTTTGTGACTCACAGCACTAACTGCTAGCATACTTACTATCGATGCTCGCGATGCACGCAATGCTGGACAAGTTGCATGTTGGGTAATCTGTAAGGAAAAAAATGCATTAGTCTTCACATTTTTAAATTTATCTTATAAAATGTAAGGTCACTGACAATGTGGAATTAAATATTTCCTCCTAAGATATTTTGAGTCAACTGCCAGATATCTATCACTTTCTGCTACGATATTTAGGCGTCGAGTCTTTTGGCCATCGCCAGGTGAATACTGTCGAAAATATCCTTAGTTCCCCTAATTAAGACCCCGTCGGCACACTCGTGTTGTGCGCAGCAGTCACAGCGCATGCGCTGCTTGAGCATATGTGCTTCTGCTGCAAATCAACATCCTGCAGGGCGCACCTTCCCTGCTGAAAGCTTCCCTCGATGATATCGGATATATCATCTTCAAATGGTGAAATTGCAGTGCGTCACTGGCTATGCAGAGCGCCAAGTTTTTCTGTGACAAGATTTCATGTAAAATTTAACTGAAAGCAGCCGTCTCTATTGATAAGAAACTAAAACAGTTCTACTTCCACTGATTCATTGATAATGGAGCTCCATAAGTTTGATGCATGGGCCAAAATTTTTATTTAATTGTGAATCTGTCTGGGTCCCTTACCAAACGGGATTGCGCCATCCAGTTACGTTCTGCATGGAATTCTGTCATAGAAAAACTTAGTGCTCCGGATAGGCGGCGTCGTACTGCGATTTACACCTTATGAAGACTATCAAGCTGATATCGATGTTGTAGGCCTTCACCACGGAAGGCGCCGTGCACTGACTTGCAGTAGAAGCGTGTGTGCTCCAGCGGCACATGCTCCATAACAAATGAGCATGTGCCGACGGGGTCTTAAATAGAGGAGCTCATCGTATTTCCGCCAATATTCACCTGAAGATGGTAAGAAGAGAGCGCCCAAATATCGTAGCAGCAAGTTACAAATATGTGCCCGAAATTTCATGGAACAATCTGTACGCTGGGGAAGTTTTAAATTTCACAAGATTTTTCATTTAACTTCCAACAATAGTTTTTATTTTCTATGTGCGTAATTTGTTAGGGAGGTCAGTATTTAATGCGTGAAATATTTTAAGTAGCCTAAATATTTTACGGCACATTTTTACTGAGTAATCCGTCTAGCTTAAGCCAAGCATTAATGACTGTCATCTTTGGAAACCAAGTGAGACACTTTGTGGCTATGCTTATTTTAAAATTTTTGATCCCAAAATAATTTCGCAGCAAATGTGCTTAAAGAATTAAAGAAAGTGTGCAGGAAGTGAGCACATGGCCACTTTGCTGTTCTGGTATTGACAGAAGTGTCAAACACTAAGGTGACAAGTCATGGGGCAGCGGTATTCACATATACTGATAGCGGTGGTACTACATGTACAAGATATAAAAGGGCAGCGCATTGGCGGAGCTGTCATTTACACTCAGGTGATTCCTGTCAAAGGTTTTCCAACATGATTATAGCTGCAGGACAGGAATAATGCGGAATGATGGTTGGGCCTGGACACATAGGCCATCTATTTCGAAAATCATTAAGGAATTCAATATTCCGAGATCCGCAATGTCAAGAATGTGCCGAGAATACTAAATTTCAGGCATTATCTCTTACCGCGGGCAATACAGTGGCCGAAGGCCTTTACTTAATTACCGAGAGCAGCAGCGTTAGCGTAGAGTTGTCAGTGCTAATAGACAAGCAACACTGCATGAAATAATCGCAGAAATCAATGTGGAACGTATGGCGGACGTATCTGTTAGGATAGTGTCGTAAAATTTGGTGTTAATGGATTGTGGCAGCAGACGACATCGCGTGCAGTGCCTATCCTGGTCTCGTGACCGTATCTCTTGGACACTAGACGACTGAAGTGTGTAAATTTCTCTGGACTTCACTCCGTCTGGAGTCGGGACTGCAGCGTGTATCTGGAAGAACGGAAGATACAGGAGCTTAAAACTATGAAGCGCATCCCCTACACTGAGGCAAAAAAACTGTATAAAGCCCTGTTGCCCCCGTGTTTTGCCACCTCCTTCACTTCAGTTGTTAAACAACCCATGCGGAAAGCGGACGCTGCTACAAAAACGGACGCTGCCAGTGTCGGCACTAGTACCTGCCTGTGTCCCTGCACTTCTGCTGCTGCAGTCGTTTCTAAGCCTGCCCCTACCCTAAGAACTTCAGAAAAAGCTGTGGTTGCTGACATTGTGGAGCTCCCTGCCCTCCAAAGGTTCCGTCTGGTACGCTGTCCAATGCGGCCACATCCTCAACCGCAGTTGTGGCTGCAAAGTGTATTCAGGGGAAAAAATCCAAGGCAAAACGTCTAACACCGGTGGAATCGGGCAGAAAACAGCCTGACGATGTCGACATCGACCTGTCTGACGTCTCTCTCGATTCTTATTTAGAGGCAATGGAGCTTGATCAATAATTCAAAAACAGTCTTAATCGCATTTATTATTATTATTATACCGCCAACAGGTTTCAACCCGACATAGGGGTCATCTTCTAGGCGTTTACACCATTGGTCGACTGCTGGTGGTGTCACTCCTGTCTACATAAAGGCTGTTGGCGGTATAATAATAATAATAATAAATGCGATTAAGACTGTTTTTGAATTATTGATCATTATACTAATCGCTGCTTCTCTCAACAACCATGTTGCCCAAAAATAAATGGAGCTTCATGTCGGACTGGGGCAACCATCTCGCTCCAAAACTGAGCCTCCACCTATTGTAGCCTTCCCCATCCCTCCCCCCCCCCCCCCTGATAGATGGCTCCCATTATGCAGTGGAACATGAATGGATTCAGGACGGTCTTGGAGGAACTGAAACTCCTAGCGCAGCAACGTCCTCTGTGCCTGTGTTTGCAGGAAACACATTTCAAAGCCCCTGATGCCCCTGCACTATAGGGCTATACACCGTATCGCAAGGATGAACTGACTGGGTAAAGAGCCAAACGAAGGGTAGCTGTGTTTGTCAATAATGGGCATGACTCCTCTGCTCTTCCCCTGGATACTAACCTGCAAGCAGTTGCAGTTGAAATTCATTCACGTCGGTGGCTTACTGTTTGCTCCCTTTATTTATCTCCTCTGGATACCGTAGTCTTCGAGGCTGTCACAGATCTTACGGAACAGCTCCCCTGACCATTTCTATTCCTGTGAGACTTCAATGCCCATCATGTCCTGTGGGGCTCAGCCCCTAATTGCCCTTGGGGTCGAGTCTTGAGGAGCCTCCTGACATCTCGAGAGCTGTGCCTCCTAAATGCTCATACTCCGATTCATTTCTGTGTTGCTATTGGGTCATTCTCAGCCATCGACCTAGCTCTCTGCTCTCCAGCCCTCCCATACTCTTTTCAGTGGAAGGTCATTCACGACCTTCATTCCAGCGACCACTTCCTGATCCGCCTTCAGCTACTCTATGGTGTGTTGCTGGAACAGAAGCCACCAACGTGGATGATTTGCAGGGATAACTGGACACTGTTGGGCCAGTTGGCTGTGTTTGAACACCGTGGCAGCGTCCAGGAATGGATGGATCACATCACACATGTGATCCATCACACTGCTGATCTATTCATACCAATGTCTTTCGGCCCTCTTAAGAGGCGACCGGTCGCTTGGTGGACAGAAGAGTGGCATTTAGCCATTCGGGACAGGTGTGCGGCTCTTCGACGGTTTAAACGCCGCCCGACAGCGGACAATCTATCAACCTTTCGAATCACGAGAGCCAAGGCTTGCCGTGTCATTAAAGAGAGCAAAAAGCGGTACTGGCATGAGCTCCTGAACTCCATCAATCGTTCCACTTGTTCCTCAAAAGTATGGCAAGCCATCCGGAGGATTTCCGGTAAACACAGCTGTTTGCCGATAGCTGCAGTTTTGAATGAGGGGTGCCTCCAAACAACACCTAGAAACATTGCTCAGATGCTGGCCGAGCATTTTGCACAAAGTACTGCTAATGAAAGCCAGGATCCAGCGTTTCGTCGCTGTCCCAGTTAGCCTTCTGCAGCCAAGCAGTGTGTCAGCAGTGTGCAAGTAGCAGCAAGTGGCTTATTTAGCGTTCATATAAGTGTTGTAGTCAAGTTGAAAATCTGAGTGTTCTTAGCGCACTTGTTTAGTTAAATCCGTCAAATCATTGTATAGTTTCGTATTTAGCAGGGGCAGATTTGCATTTTAATGTCTGTGACGTGTAAAGTCGCGTAGTCGTCTGTCATTTGTTTATTTCTTTCAAATAGTCTTTGTACGTTACTGACAGTAGAGTTAGCCTTCTGCCGCCGAGCAGTTTGTCAGCAGTGCGCAAGTAGCAGCATTACTGCATTTACTAGGCAGTCTTGTATTTTAATAACCGCTTAAATTTTGTGTCGAATTGTTTGTGCTCTCTGTAGATTAGTTCAGACATTCTTTGCACAACAGTATTTACCATGGATAGGGACTGCGACTGCTGTGTTCAGATGCGGACTGAGTTGGCATCCCTTCGCTCCCAGCTTCAGGCAGTGGTTGGCTTCGGTCACACAGCCTGAGGCTGTTGCCAATGGGCATCACTGTGGGGGTCCAGATGGGGGTTTGTCGGACACGGACAGCTCGTCCCACGCATCCCCCAATCGGACTACGGCTGTGGCTGCCCGGGATACTGCCCATATTGAGGCTGACCCCTCACCCATGGCAGAGTGGGAGGTCGTCTCGAGGTGTGGCAGGGGGCGAAAGACATTCCAGAGGGCTGAACGGAAGGGCCCCCCAGTTTGTCTGACGAACCAGTTTCAGGCTCTGTCTCCGGATGATACTGATCTGCGGCCGGACGTGGCTGCTTGTCCTGTTCCAGAGGTTGCCCCTCAGTCTGCAAGATCCAGGCGGTCGCAGAGGGTGGGCTTACTGGTAGTTGGGAGCTCCAACGTCAGGCATGTAATGGGGCCAATTAGGGATATGGCACAAAGGGAGGGGAAGGAAACCAATGTGCTCTCCGTGTGAATACCGGGGAGGAGGGGGGGGGGGGGTCATTTCAGATGTGGAAAGAGGTCCTTCCGGATGCCATGAAGGGTACAGGGTGCACCCATCTGCAGGTGGTCGCTCATGTCAGCACCAATGATGTGTGTCACTACGGATCGGAGGAAATTCTCTCTGGCTTCCAGCGGCGATCTCATATGGTGAAGACTGACAATCTCGTTAGCAGGATGAAAACAGAGCTCACCATCTGCAGCATCGTTGACAGGACTGACTGCGGACCTTTGGTACAGAGACGAGTGGAGGGTCTGAATCAGAGGCTGAGACGGTTCTGCGACTGTGTGGGCTGCAGATTCCTCGACTTGCGCCATAGGGTGGTGGGGTTTCGGGTTCCGCTGGTTAGGTCAGGAGTCCATTACGCACGGTGGGCGGCTACACGGGTAGCAGGGGTTGTGTGGCGTGGACTGGGCGGTTTTTTTAGGTTAGATGGCTTCGGGCAAATACAGAAAGGGCAACAGCCTCAAACGGTGCGGGGTAAAGTCAGGACATGCGGGGACCAAGCAGCAATCGGTATTGTAATTGTAAACTGTCGAAGCTGCGTTGGTAAAGTACTGGAACTTCAAGCGCTGATAGAAAGCACCGAAGCTGAAATCGTTATAGGTACGGAAAGCTGGCTGAAGCCAGAGATAAATTCTGCCGAATTTTTTACAAAGGCACAGACGGTGTTTAGAAAGGATAGATTGCATGCAACCGGTGGTGGCGTGTTTTTTCGCTGTTAGTAGTAGTTTATCCTGTAGTGAAATAGAAGTGGATAGTTCCTGCGAAATATCATGGGTGGAGGTTATACGCAACAACCGAGCTAGGTTAATAATTGGCTCCTTTTACCGACCTCCCGACTCAGCAGCATTAGTGGCAGAACAACTAGAGAAAATCTGGAATACAGTTCACATAAATTTCCTCAGCATGTTATAGTCTTAGGTGGAGATTTCAATTTACCGGATATAGACTAGGACACTCAGATGTTTAGGACGGATGGTAGGGACAGAGCATCGAGTGACATTATACTGAGTGCACTATCCGAAAATTACCTCGAGCAAATAAACAGAGAACCCACTCGTGGAGATTACATCTTGGACCTACTGATAACAAACAGACCCGAACTTTTCAACCCTGTAAGCGCAGAACAGGGAATCAGTGATCATAAGGCCGTTACAGCATCCCTGATTATGGAAGTAAATAGGAATATAAAAAAAAGGGAGGAAGGTTTATCTGTTTAGCAAGAGTAATAGGAAGCAGATTTCAGACTACCTAACAGATCAAAACGAAAATTTCTGTTCCGCCACTGACAATGTCGAGTGTTTATGGAAAAAGTTCAAGGCAATCGTAAAATGCGTTTTAGACAGGTACGTGCCGAGTAAAACTGTGAGGGACGGAAAAAACCCACCGTGGTTCAACAACAAAGTTAGGAAACTACTGCGAAAGCAAAGAGAGCTTCACTGCAAGTTTAAACGCAGCCAAAACCTCTCAGATAAACAGAAGCTAAACGATGTCAAAGTTAGCGTAAGGAGGGCTATGCGTGAAGCGTTCAGTGAATTCGAAAGTAAATTTCTATGTGGCGACTTGACAGAAAATCCTAGGAAGTTCTGGTCTTACGTTAAATCAGTAAGCGGATCGAAACAGTATATCCCGACACTCTGGGATGATAATGGCATTGAAACAGAGGATGACACGCGTAAAGCTGAAATACTAAACACCTTTTTCCAAAGCTGTTCCACAGAGGAAGACCGCACTGCAGTTCCTTCTCTAAATCCTCGCACAAACGAAAAAATGGCTGACATCGAAATAAGTGTCCAAGGAACAGAAAAGCAACTGAAATCACTCAACAGAGGAAAGTCCACTGGACCTGACGGAATACTAATTCGATTCTACACAGAGTACGCGAAAGAACTTGCCCCCCTTCTAACAGCCGTGTACCGCAAGTCTCTAGAGGAACGGAAGGTTCCGAATGATTGGAAAAGAGCACAGGTAGTTCCAGTTTTCAAGAAGGGTCGTCGAGCAGATGCGCAAAACTATAGGCCTATATCTCTGACATCTATCTGTTGTAGAATTTTAGAACATGTTTTTTGCTCGAGTATCATGTCGTTTTTGGAAACCTAGAATCTACTCTGTAGGAATCAACATGGATTCCGGAAACAGCGATCGTGTGAGACACAACTCGCTTTATTTGTTCATGAGACCCGGAAAATATTAGATACAGGCTGCCAGGTAGACGCCATTTTCCTTGACAACCGGAAGGTGTTCGATACAGTACCGCACTGTCGCTTGATAAACAAAGTAATAGCCTACGGGATATCAGACCAGCTGTGTGGCTGGATTGAAGAGTTTTTAGCAAACAGAACACAGCATGTTGTTTTCAAGGTAGAGACGTCTACAGACGTTAAAGTAATCTCTGGCGTGCTGCAGGGGAGTGTTATGGGACCATTGCTTTTCACAATATATACAAATGACCTAGTAGATAGTGTCCGAAGTACCATGCGGCTTTTCGCGGATGATGCTGTAGTATACAGAGAAGTTGCAGCATTAGAAAATTGCAGCGAAATGCAGGAAGATCTGCAGCGGATAGCCACTTAGTGCAGGGAGTGGCAACTGTCCCTTAACATAGACATGTGTAATGTATTGCAAATACATAGAAAGAAGGATCCTTTATTGTATGATTATATGATAGCGGAACAAACACTGGTAGCAGTTACTTCTGTAAAATATCTGGGAGTATGCGTACGGAACGATTTGAAATGGAATGATCATATAAAATTAATTGTTGGTAAGGCGGGTGCCAGGTTGAGATTCATTGTAAGAGTCCTTAGAAAATGTAGTCCTCAACAAGGGAGGTGGCTTACAAAACACCCGTTCGACCTATACTTGGTTATTGCTCATCGGTGTGAGATCCGTACCAGGTCGGGTTGACAAAGGAGATAGAGAAGATCCAAAGAAGAGCGGCGCGTTTCGTTACAGGGTTATTTGGTAAGGGTGATAGCGTTACGGATATGTTTAGCAAACTCAAGTGGCAGACTCTGTAAGAGAGGCGCTCTGCATCACGGTGTAGCTTGCTGTCCAGGTTTCGAGAGGATGTGTTTCTGAATGAGGTATCAAATATATTGCTTGCCCCTACTTATACCTCCCGAGGAGATTACGAATGTAAAATTAGAGAGATTCGAGCGCGCACGGAGGCTTTCCGGCAGTCGTTCTTCCCGCAAACCATACACCGTTGGGTGGTTTAAATGGCTCTGAGCACTATGGGACTTCACCTCTAAGGTCATCAGTCCCCTAGAACTTAGAACTACTTAAACCTAACTAACCTAAGGACATCACATACATCCTTGGCCGAGGCCGGATTCGACCCTGCGACCGTAGCGGTCGCGCGGTTCCAGACTGACGCGCCTTTAACCGCTTGGCCACCCCGGCCGGCACCGTTGGGTGGCTTGCTAAGTATAAATGTAGATGTAAATGTACCGTGCGACTGTTGAGAGGGGAAAGTTAGACTTTAGGTCGAACAGTTCTGAGGCCTAAAATTCCCCTTTCTCCATTTTGGAGCTCGAATTAGCACTGACTGAGACGTCTGACACTGCACCTAGTCACGACAACATCCGGTACTGCATGCTTCGACATCTGTCAGTGGTGCCAAGGAAATCCTCCTCGAATGTTTTAATCTAATATGGCAGACAGGTGACTTCCCCAACTCGTGTGGGGGGGGGGGGGGGCGAGGCAATTCTGTGTAGGAAAGACTCTGGAATTGATGGTTAACCGTCGTCTGGTCTGTTTTTTAGAGACCATGTAACTCTTCAGCCGCTCTCAGTGTGGATTTCGAAAATTTCGGTCCACGGTCGACAACCTGACCCCCCTAGAAGCCGCTACTCAGCAGGCATTTCTCCGTCAGCATCATTGTATCGGCTTATTCTCTGATATCAGTAAGGCGTACGATACTACTTGGAGACACTGTATTCTCGCACAACTGCATCAATGGAGCTTTCATGGCCACCTCCCCATTTTCATTCGGTCTTTCCTGTCTAAGCGGTTTTTTCGGACCCAAGTTGGTCACACACTGTCTGATCGATTTGAGCAGGAGAATGGTTGGTGTCCCCCAGGGCAGTGTTTTAAGTGTTACCCTCATTACCACAGCCACCAACAATATAACATCTACGGTAAGGAGTTCAGCACAGTGGTCCTTATTTATTGACGACTTTGCTGTTTTCAGTACCTCTTCCAGTGTTGCAATGGTGAGCCGTCAGTTGCAACTTACAGTGTGGCAGTTAGAGGAGTGGGCTGCAATGACGGGTTTTTAGTTTTCTGCCGATAAGAGTGTTTGTGTTCATTTTAATCGTCCTCGTCGTCCTTTTATTTTGCCTGCCTTGCATATAGGGGACACTATCCTGCATTTTAGAGACATAGTGAGGTTTCTGGGCCTCGTTTTTGACTCCAGATTGTAATGGTTGCCACACCTGCGAGACTGGAAAGCCAGAACCCTGAAGGCACTGAACATTCTCAAGTGCCCCAGCCACAGGTCTTGGGGAGCGGATAGGGCGCGTCTCCTCCAGTTTTTTTGGGATTATGAGCGTTCAGGGCTGGACTATGGGTGCATGGTGTATGGGTCAGCGAGGCCCTCATATCTGCGGATCCTTGATGCTGTCCACCATGCGGGGATTTGACTCGCCACAGGTGCTTGTCGGACCACTCCCATACCCAGCCTCTGTGCTGCGGCTGGGGAACCATCACTTAACATCCGGCGGCAGCTCTTCCTAGTGCGCCAGGTGTGTAAGTTTCTTACAGCTCCAACCACACCCGCTCACCATATTGTTGCTCATCCGCCTCTGGACCGTCTTTTTTCCCACCGTCCCCGAGCCACGATGCCGTTTGGGATCCGTGTGCAACGTGTGTAGGAGTCCCTCGGTGTCGAGTCTGTATGGCCCAAAATCCAGAGTTTTAACCACCTGCCACCCTGATTACTGGAGATGCCCAGAGAGAAAGATTGCAATCCTGCTTCCGCTTTTGATACAACATTCTGCCATTTTATCTGAGCACCACGACTATGTAGCTGTTTTTACGGTTGGGTCGAAACAGGGGGAATCCGTTGGTTGCTCTGTTGTTTTTCGGATCGTGTCCTCAAGGTCCGACTGCCTCAAGCGTTTACAGTCTTTGATGCAGAATTGTCTGCGATCTTTCAGGCACCGGAGCAGATGAGACGCTCTTCCCGTCCTAAATTTCTTGTCTGTTCCGATTCACTAAGTGCCCTTTACTCATTGCAACTTTTTTATTCAGCAGATAAAATAGTCCAGACCATCCAGGGTGCCCTACTCCAACTACAATGACTGGAGAAGGAGGTGGCTTTCTGCTGGGTGCCAGGGCACTTCGGCATTGCTGGGAACGAAAGGGCAGACCTCGCAGCCAAGGAGGCATGTCTCGATCCGCAAGTATCTCAGTGTGCCATCGCCCTGCACGCACTCACCTCGCTGCTGGGCTCACGAGTCATGCGTCGGTGGGAGGATGAGTGGCTGGAAGTGAGTGACAATAAGCTCTGTTTAGTCAAGCACACAACGCGTGTTTGGTGTACTTTCTTCCAGCCACGAAGACGGGACGTGGTTCTCCTCATTTGGCTTCGGATAGGCCACAATCCTATGACGCATGGCTTCCTGCTCCGGCGAGAGGACCCTTCAATATCTGGTGCCTGTGGCGTCTAGGTCACTGTGCGCCACGTTTTATTGGATTACGTTTTATTTTCTAACCAGCGGGCCGCGGCTGACTTGCCGGCGGATCTGCCATCTCTTTTAGGAAATACTCAAACGAATGTAGTTAAAGTTTTAAAGTTCTGTGACTTGTCCAATGTTTTTACCATGATTTTAGGGAGAGGATCTTAATTTCTTCACAGGGTAACTGGCCTGCCCGTATTTTACGTAAGTGGCCAGCCAGTGACAACATTCCTGTGGCATCCTTGACGCTCCTTTCTCGTTTTCCTTACGTTATATTTTCTTATACAGCATTTTTCATCTTTTCCCGCTTTCTTTGCGTGATACTTCCATTTTACTAAATCTGTCCACATTCGTTTCTTTTAATGTGTGTCAGGGCGCTGATGATCTCGACGTTGAGCGCCCGTAAGCCCCAACACACACACACACACACACACACACACACACACACACACACAGTAGTGTCAAAGGAAGAAAATTACAATAATTAGTATTAAAAAAGAAAAAAAGAAATCAGCTTGCAAGAAGGTTTAATCGCCAATATTGTGTGAAAAGAATTCTGTGTGAAAAAAATTATGTGTGAATCTAATGGTTTATTGACTGCCACTTTCCTTCTAGCATTTTTCAGTAGGCCAGTGGCATTTTTCTTAGAAAAAATACTTTCATACCAATGTAATTTCCCAGGATAGCCCAATAAGAAATGCAAGAACTACATCATACTCGGCGCCATGAAGTAGTGCAAGAAGATCATTAATGAATAAGAAAGCATCCATTGCTTTTTCCAAAGTGCAGTGCGTGAAGGCAGTCTGTATGCCATTTGCGAAAGCTGCCTAGGAAACTGGTACTTGACTGTAGATAGGCTAATTCGTGTACATAAGTTCGAAATGAAATACATGATTCTGTCCTTTGCATATTTGCAAGGACTTGCTGTAATGCTTAAATTGTATCAAGATCTAATAACAAACAGTAAAAAATGTGGCTCATTGTTGTCAGACTTCAGATCCAAGGCACCCAGGCTTCGAGGCCTGGTCGTTCCTGCCAGTGGCGGATTCGTTGGGGAGGGTCGAGGCGGGGGGGGGGGGGGGGGGGGGGAGTAAGAGGCTCAAATCACCCCCAAAAGCATCTGGGTCCACCCGTGACGAATCTCAAGATAAACCTGATATTATCCTACTGTTACAAGATTTTAAACATGGCTGAAACAGCAACTGTTGAAATTCTTCACGGTAAATGATGACAGCCAAAACTGTGTTGGCTGTCATCATTATCGTGAATTATCCTACTGTCTTACTACTATACTACCTACAGTACAATTTTCATCACTTCTTACGTAATCAAAGATTAAGGAAAGGCAAACCTACGTTTATAGCATTTGTAGACGTAGATAAAGCTTTTGACAATGTTGACTGGAATATTCTCTTTCAGATTCTTAAGGTGGCAGGGGTAAAATAAAGGGAGCGGAAGAAACCAGACTGCAGTTATAAGAGTCGAGGGGCACGAAAGCAGCTGCTGGGAAGGGAGTGAGACACGGCTGTAGCGTATCCCTGATGTTATTCAATCAGTATATTGAACAAGCAGTAAAGCAAACAAAAGAAAAAATCAGATTAGGAATTAAAATCCATGGAGAAGAAATAAAAACTTTGAGGTTTGCCGATGACATTGTAATTCTGTCAGAGACAGCAAAGGACCTGGAAGAGCAGTTGAAAGAAATGGACAGTGTCTTGAAAGGAGGATATCAAATGAACATCAACAAAAGCAAAACGAGGATAGTGGAATGTAGTCCAATTAAATCAGGTGATGGCGAGGGAATTAGATTAGGAAATGAGACACTTAAAGTAGTAAATGAGATTTGCTATTTGAGGAGCAAAATAACTGATGATGGTCGAAGTAGAGGGGATATAAAATGTAGACTGGTAATGGCAAGAAAAGCGTTTCTGAAATTTGTTAACATCGAGTATAGATTTAAGTGTCAGGAAGTCTTTTCTCAAAGTAGTGTAATGGAGGGTAGCCATGTATGGAAGCGAAACATGGAAGATAAATAGTATAGACAAGAAGAGAATAGAGGCTTTTGAAATGTAGTGCTACAGAAGAATGCTGAAGATTAGATGGATAGATCATGTAACCAATGAGGAGATACAGAATAGAATTGGGGAGAAGAGGAATTTGTGGCACAACTTGTCTAGAAGAAGGTATCGGATTATAGGACATGTTCTGAGGCATCAAGGTATCACCAATTTAGTATTGGAGGACAGCGTGGGGGGAGGGGGCGGGGTAAAAATCGTAGAGGGAGACCAAGGTATGAATACAATAAGCAGATTCAGAAGGATGTAGGTTGCGGTAGGTACTGGGAGATGAAGAAGCTTGCACAGGATAGAGTAGCATAGAGAGCTGCATCAAACGAGTGTCAGGACACAAGACCACAACAGCAAAAACAACAATAAGGGCTGGACAAAAACGTGGAAACACTGCACGAAATGCGGGCTCGAACAAACATGTAGATATTAGCCAAGCCTGCAGGTTGCGCTGTTGTAGTTGACCACGAACGGCACGTATGCAATAGCCTCAATATGTTGCAAGTGTCAGTCACTGTCAGGATAGTGTTCTTTGTTGTTCTGAGTGCATTATGTCAAAGCTACATGAATTCAAATGTGGACAAATTGTGGGTGTTTGTATGGTGGGTGCCTCTGTAACCAAAATAGGCATAGTGTTTGGTGTTTCGAGAGGCACTGTATCAAAGATTTATATGGCATACAGGAAAAGCTGAAAAACATTATCCACTAAGTCAAATTGCAGATGAAATAGTGTGTTGTGTGATTGTGGCAGACTGTCACTGAAGAGGACTTGGACAGGATTTGTGATTGGTGTAAAGAATGGCAGATAACTCTAAATATAGATAAATGTAAATTAATGCAGATGAATAGGAAAAAGAAACCCGTAATGTTTGAATACTCCATTAGTAGTGTAGCGCTTGACACAGTCACGTCGATTAAATATTGCAGAGCGATATGAAGTGGAACAAGTATGTAATGGCAGTTGTGGGGAGGGCGGACAGTCGTCATTGGTTCATTGGTAGAATTTTGGGAAGATGTGGTTCATCTGTAAAGGAGGTCGCTTATAAAACACTAATACGACCTATTCTTGACTACTGCTCGAGCGTTTGGGATCCCTATCAGGTCGGATTGAGGGAGGACATAGAAGCAATTCAGAGGCGGGCTGCTAAATTTGTTCCTGGTAGGTTTGATCATCACGCTAGTGTTACGGAAATGCTTCAGGAACTCGGGTGTGAGTCTCTAGAGGAAAGGAGGCGTTCTTTTCGTGAATCGCTACTGAGGAAATTTAGAGAACCAGCATTTGAGGCTGACTGCAGTACAATTTTACTAGCACCAACTTACATTTCGCGGAAAGAACACAAAGATAAGAGAGATTAGGGCTCGTAAGAGGCATATAGGCAGTCAATTTTCCCTCGTTCTGTTTGGGAGTGGAACAGGGAGAGAAGATGCTAGTTGTGGTACGAGGTACCCTCCGCCACGCACCGTATGGTGGATTGCGGAGTATGTATGCAGATGTAGATGTAAATGTACTTTAAGTAGGTGTAGAATGTTTCCAAATTAACATTTCTCTAAGAAGGTACTTATATGACTATTTTTAAATAACGCGCTACCCATTCGGAAAGCAGCTACATACACACACACACCACTCACACCGCCACCCGCCCGCCCTATACGCGAGTGCGGTTCGCGAGTACGTGCGCCGCGCTGCTGTACGCATAGGGCATTGTTAATGGTTTGTCGAATCAGACACAATAGAATTCGCTATTCAAGCAGTGTTTAATTGTAATCAAGGCGTGCTTTTGTTTGTATTTGTCAGATTTTCGAAAAAAATGACATCGAAACGTAGACAAGGAGATCTTCGTTCGTTTTTTTAACTGAAAAGGAAGAAGGAAGAGATAGAATCGATCGAAAATGAACCAGTATTACTTGGAAGCAATTGTCGGCGGTGACTTATCATTGTCGACCCAACGTTCAGCAGGTACATCTTTCTGATTATTTTGTATGTACTTAGCGAAATTCATACAAACACGATTAGTCGAGTTTGTGACTTTTTATTGTGTTGAGTTCGTTGATCGTTCGGTCGGTGTGGTGTGGGTGGCTGTGGACTGGATTCTGGATCAGTATTGTGAATTTAGTGATTTTTCCCACTAAATTTGGTGGTTTTGGTTACCTGTCTAGTGTGCAGATTTTGCATCTACTGGCTGGTGTGAATTATGGTGGCTTATGGTAAAATTATTTTTTTAAATCACTTGATCTATTCTACATAAAGCAGACAGCACTATTTAATTTCCTGGCGTCTAGTAGCTCTTAAATTTATATCACCTAAACATTTATAATACACGGTATTGTGTCTTCGTTTCCGTGTTGTTTTGGGGACGCATTGTTATGCATCCGTTTTTTTTTTGCGCTCTAGTGTTAATAAATCTGCAAATGCATGCACAGTTCATATCTGTAGTGCCGATGGTACTGTAGTGTTTCTTAAATCCCTTGCTGTTGTTTTGGTGCTAAACATATGTAAAGTAAGGGGACAGAATACCAGAAATTTCGAGCAGAATCGCTACGCGATAGTATATTTGCAGACTGGCCAGAAAGAATGGAATTGAAGGCTATGACACAAGAGCATATTGTAAACTTTGACGTAATATTTTGTTGGCGTGTTCTACCACAATAATAAGCCACAGTGACGTAAAAAAAACACAAAACAGCGGCAACACCATTGTCAACAAACAAAAATACTTTTCAAAACCGTGAAAGAGTATTCAGAAATGAATCAAGCTGAGGGTTCCCTTGCATTATTTTTTCCACCCACTGTCCGATCATGTCATGTCGCCACTTGACTGATTTATGCAACAGTAAATTCACAGACAGTAATATTGCTAGAAAACTTAAAATACGTAGGACAAAATGTAGTGCAGCTATAAAACATGTGATAAGGCGTCAGCTGATCCCAGCGGAGGTTCGAGTCCTCCCTCGGGCATGGGTGCGTGTGTTTGTCCTTAGGATAATTTAGGTAAAGTAGTGTGTAAGCTTAGGGACTGTTAACCTAAGCAGTTAAGTCCCATAAGATTTCACACACATTTGAACATTTGTGATAAGGAGTATTTTGTGGAAAATTTGCAGCAGGATACTGGTGACAACATGTATAACATTATAATTAATGAATCAACAGACATTAGCGTGACCAAATTTTTAGGAATAACAATAATATATTACAGTGCTGCAGCCAATGTGATCATTTCAACATTTTTAAAACCAGCCGATCTCGAATGTTATAATGCACAGTCTACTGTAACAGCAATTAAAGACACACTTCAAGAATTGAAATTAGATCTAAACAAGCTGCTGGGTATAGGCGCAGACAATACGAATGTAGGTGTTCACAATGGTGCCAGTCAAATTTTGAAAAATGTAATTCTGGATTTGATTGTTACAAAATGTTCAGCCATTCACTTCAACTTGCTCCTTTTGCTGCAAGTGAGACAATCCAGGAAATCTGGACTTCTTAGTTAGGGAAATATATAATTGGTTTTTTTGCATTCTTCAAGTCGTAAACAGTTGAATACTGACATTTATCAGACTGTCAAAGCAGCGGAACCCCTTAAAATGCTACTTCTGCTGCAAGTGAGACGCTCCAGGAAATCTGGACTTCTTAGTTAGGGAAACATAATTATAATTGGTTTTTTGCATTCTTCAACTCGCCAACAGCTGAATAGTGATATTTATCATTGTGTCAAAACAGTGTTTTCTGATGAATCCAGTTTGGCGTATTTAAATGTTTTCCAAGACGATTCTTTCAAATTTGCATCTGGTTAATAACATTCTGAACCCAACACAAAGGATCCGTGTAAGCTGTTAAATAACCACGTTGTGCTGGCAGAATCATTAATAAAAAAAGTTTTTGTCCCTACATATTCTATGCAAAGAAAATTAAATTTAGAATTGGAAAAAAATTGTAAAACCGCTTAGATTCCAAAACATATCTAGGATATTAGTTCGAACGTAAGATTAATGAACTGAGAATATCTTAATCATACCCAGAACAAGAACATGTCCTACGACTGAGATGCATTCAGTTTGTGTACCAATTAATAATTCAGTTGTTGCAACGACTTCCAAATTTTGAGAATTTCACATCTTTCAGAGCGCAAAGCTCTTCGTGTCGTTAAAGAATCATTGATTCGTCTCCTTGAATCGTGTAGTATTGATCTTGGCGCGATAACAAAAACTGATTTTCAATGACAAAATTCAGCTCTTGTCGAATGGTCCGAAACAGAAGCTCTTAATTTTTGGCATGAAGTGCTTCAACACAGAGATGAAAATGACGTCAACCCATTTCACGAATTAACAACCTTTGCGCTGTCACGACTTTGTTACCATGGTCGAATGCGGAAGTGGAAAGACTTTTTAGCCAGATGAACATTATTAAAAGTAAAGCGAGAAATAACATGAAATCCGAAATGATGAATTCGCATTTGTCGATTCGTGCAGGAATCGGAAGGAAGAAATAATGTTCCCACAATAACGAACAGCCAACAGAAGTGCTGATGCAGGTAGGAACTTCTACAACTTTGCAACGTGGGAAGCCACAGCCGTTGAAATTCATTTGACCCGACCAGTTTCGCTGCGTTAAAGCAGCGTATTCGGGTGTAAGTGGCGTCACATAAATTAGCACATGGAGATGCTGCCAACGTGCGTAGTCAGAGAATCCTCTAGTGCTTTACCCGTACGACTACTGACTACAGTTGCCGCATCCCCTGCACTATTCGCCCCAATGTTTTGCCCATTTTTATTCATTGAGCACTTCCCCTGTTCTGGCTACGAACGCTGGGGTGTCTCCATGTGCTAATTTGACACAACTTACACCTGAAGATGTTGCTTTAATGCAGCGAAACCGATCGTGTTAATAGACCATCAATTAACAGCTGTTTGCGTTTCATTCAATTTCACGTGACCTGACAGGATTGGTGTTGAACCTTCTGTCGAGGAAGACGTTGATAGCCCCGAGCTCTTCATTTTCTCTTAAGTAAGTTCGCTGTGCCTCATTTCATAATATTGTTCTAGCTTTAAACAAAGGGATAGATTGAATTGTCTTTGAAACAAAGGGATAAATTGAATTGTGTCATACTTTTGGTTACTCAACATTCTTAGTGCTTAAAAAATAACAACCTAATGGTTTGGTTAACGGCACGATAAAAAATGTAGTGGTTTATAGTGGTTTTGAATAAGTCCTTTTAGCGGGAAAACTCATTTCACTGTTGGCAACAAAAATGCTCTGAGCACTTGATCTTCTCTGCCTGCCCTGCTAGGGACAGCGTGAAGTAATATTTAGAGTAAATGATGTAATGTAGTATCAGTTATCGGGTTTCTTCGGTTTTGAATTCTTTTTAAACTAGCTTTCTTCGCGCACATGCCGGTGTTGCCGTGAATTTCATACTTTTATACCGCGCGTTATTTATCTAAAATCAGTAAATAATCTTTTAATGGGTTAAAGTACTCATCAATAAGAACTACTTTTATTGTGGAGCCAACTTCAAAATCGCGAAAAATCAGCCGCTTCATTACTTTTGGACGAGTAGGTTAGTTTGTATGTAACTTTTGCAGGGACTAGCTGATTTCAAGTTTGTCCCATAATAAAAGGAAAGCTTTTTACTTTAAACCCTTAAATGATTATTGGACTTTTTAAATAACCCTGTAATAGAGATCCGAATAGCTATTTTAGTTGCTGGTAAGTTGTTGATTTGCTTGTGTACGATTCTCTGATTCGCGTACAGGCTGCAGTTTTTGTTTGCTGTTGTTACAGAACCGGAACCCGTGTCAGTGGCAGTGGCTAGTACATCGACTATATGTGCTGAAAATCCTTTTGATATTTCTTATGTGGTAGGAAAAGTACTCAGTGACGAGAAAAAGTATAAACATCTTAAGGAGTCTTCAGAACAACCACGTAATTATCAATATTCGGAGCAGACAGAGGGTGCACAAAAAAGAAAGTTTCGTTCTAATTGGCTAAAGGAATACGCTTAATTAGTCTATTGCCAACAACAGAACAATGCATATTGTTTGCCTTGCGTACTATTTTCTGGTCCAGGTAGTGGGGGCTAGCATTCTGTGACTCTAAGATCTTTAGTCACTCGTCCACTTTGCAAATACAAAAAAGCGCTAAAAATCCCCAGAAACCATTCTGCTACAGATTATCACAAAACGGCAGTTTTGAAAAGCACACATTTCAAAAGTTCATATGAAAACCCTGAAAAAGCTGTAAATAATTTAATCGAAATTGAGAAACTGAAAATGATTAAATCAAACCGAGAGCGACTGATTCCTATAGTAAAGACGATCATATTATGTGGCTGAGAAAACATACCGTTAAGAGGCCACAGATGATCTTTCTTTTAAAAAACATTTTAGAGACAGCGCCAAGAAATGCTACATATATGAGCAAAACAGCTCAGAATCCGCTGATTGATTGTTTCCATTCTGTCATTATGAGAAAGGTACTCGGCAAAGTCAAAGAAGCAAAATATTATGCTGTCTTGGCCAGCGAAACAACAGATGCCAAAGGTACAGAACAACTCAGTGTATGTACCAGGTACCTGAATTTACAAAAAAGCACAATACACGAAGACGTGATATGCTTTCTATCTGCAACTGACATGACTGGTGCTGCATTAAGCGATCAAATCGTTCAAGAATTGAATCAAGTCAGACTACAAGTTAAGGAATTGAGAGGTCAAGGTTATGATGGAGGCGCCAACTTGTCCGGAAAATTCAGTGGCATACAATCCGAATAAAGCATCTCCAACCGCTAGCGAATTATATGCACTGTGCAGCACATAAAATATACCTAGCTATCGTGAGGGCCTGCAGCTTGCCTAGTATTCACAATATGATGGGAGTTGTAAGTCGTGTTACCAATTTTGTGCGCGAGTCAGCAAAAGGTTGGAACTTATCAAGCGAGCTATCCTTGAAAAACACCCAGAGGCGAAACGATCGTTCAGTTCCTTGAAGAAATGGACAGAACTTCTCCGTCATCGGAAAAGGCAAGTCTTCTGGCTTCTATTCAACAATACGAGGTTGTCTTAACTTTGACGGTAACCGCCGCTGTATTTGAAAATAGTTTCGCTTTAACGGCAATTTCGGGCTGTTGGACTAGATCTCAGCCTTTGCTATGAAATAGTAGAGCGTGTAATAAGAACACTGGAACGATACAGAGAACCGAAATATGAAAAAAATTTCCAATAGGCCTGTCATATTGCAGAATATATGAACATCCCAGTGCAGGCACCAAGAATCGCCAAACGTTCTGCTCATCGCTCAACTATAGAAGCACCTGATGCTAAGGAATACTACAAGTAAAATAAAACTTTCATACATACACACGCTTTTTGATTGATGCAGCTTTTGTTTCTTTTCTGTTCTTTCAAGTTCGTTAGTAATGTCATGTCGTGTTTTGTTTCAGATTGAATGTATTCCTTCCTTTTATCGATTTTGTATTGGGACAGCTAAGGAGTCGCTTTTCGAGAGCAGAGCACTCTTCAATTCTCGACATGTTCACGACCTGTTCACAACCTGTTCACCATTAAACCAAGTGATATTGTAAAAAGAGAAATGCTGAACTCTTCAGTGGCAGCTTCTTGTGTTTACAGCAGTGACTTGCCTAATCCTCTCTCGTTATCGGGAGAAATAACTCTTTGGAAGGAGCTCAGGAGAGACAGGGAACATCCCTTCCCCCCCTTCCCCCCCTCCCCCCCCCCCCCCCCCCAAAACAGCGGCAGAGGCAATCAAGAGACAAATGAATTTTTACCAAATATAAAAATTCATTTCCAAATTCTCGCTACATTACCAGTATCTACTTGTAGTGTGGAGCCATTACAATTGCTACACCATGAAGATGACGTGCTACAGATGCGAAATTTAACCGACAGGAAGAAGATGCTGTGATATGTAAATGATTAGCTTTTCAGAGCATTCACACAAGGTTGGCACCGATGGCGACACCTACAACGTGCTGACGTGAGGAAAGTTTCCAACCGATTTCTCATACACAAACAGCAGTTGAACGGCGTTGCCAGGTGAAACGTTCTTGTGATGCCTCGTGTAAGGAGGAGAAATGAGTACCATCACGTTAAAAGTCGGATTGTAGCCTATCGCGATTGCGGTTTATCGTATCGAACATTGCTGCTCGCTTTGGTCGAGATCCAATGACTGTTAGCGGAATATGGAATCGGTGGGTTCAGGAGAGTAATACGAAACGCCGTGCTGGATCTCAACGGCCCCGTATCACTAGCAGTCGAGATGACAGGCATCTTATCCGCATGGCTGTAACGGATCGTGCATGCTGCCACGTCTCGATCTCTGAGTCAACAGAAGGGGACGTTTGCAACACAACAACCATCTGCACGAACAGTTCGACGACGTTTGCAGCAGCATGGACTATCAGCTCGGACACCATGGCTGCGGTTACCCTTGACGCTGCATCAAAGACAGGAGCGCCTGCGATGGTGTACTCAACGACGAACCTGGGTGCACGAATGGCAAAACGTAATTTTTTCGGGTGAATCCAGGTTATGTGTACAGCGTCATGATGGTCGCATCCGTGTTTGGCGACATAGCGGTGAATGCACATTGGAAGTGTGTATTCGTCATCGCCATACTGGCGTATCACCCGGCGTGATGGTATGGGGTGCCATTGGTTACACGTCTCGGTCACCCCTTGTTCGCATTGACTGCACTTTGAGCAGTGACGTTATATTTCAGATGTGGTACGACCCGTTGCTCTACCCTTCATTCGATTTCCCTGCGAAACGCTACATTTCAGCAGGATAATGCACGACCGCATGTTGCAGGTTCTGTGCTGGCCTTTCTGGATACAGAAAATGTTCGACTGCTGCCCTGGCCAGCACATTCTCCAGATCTCTCACCATCTGAAAACGTCTGCTCAATGGTGACCGAGCAACTGGCTCGTCACAATACGCCAGTCACTACTCTTGATGAACTGTGGTATCGTGTTGAAGCTGCATGGGCAGCTGTACCTGTACACGCCATCAGAACTCTGTTTGACTCAATGCCTAGGCGTGTCAAGGCCGTTATTACGGCCAGAGGTGGTTGTTCTGGGTACTGATTTCTCAGGATCTATGCACCAAAATTGCGTGGAAATGTAACCACATGTCAGTTCTAGTATAATATATTTGTCCAATGGATACCCGTTTATCATCTGCATTTCTTCTTGGTGTAGCAATTTTAATGGCCAGTAGTGTAATAAAGTTTGCTGACATACCTCAAGGGGGTGGTAGAACAAGACAATCTTGTTTTTGAAAGGTCCATTGTTACAAACTGGTACAATTTAAGTTGGACTAAACATGTGAATGGAACAACTATAACTGTACAAAGTAAACTTGGCAAATAAAACTACAGTAAGTGAAATAAAGGAAAAAATAGGACGTATGAGTGGGAGGATAAAGTAGAAAATGGTTTGGCGTCTACAGTTAGAATCGTCGAGTAAGGGAACTGCGTGATGATTCAGAAATAAGCTTGGGCAAATGGACAAACGTTTATTAAGTTCCATTAGGTCACGGTAACTCATCTCCCTTCCTTTGTGGATGTTATGTATGGCTTTATGTTGCATCTTGTAATTGTGGCCTTTTTTTTTTTTTTTTTTTTTTGACTCGTGGTCTGCAAAATTTCAGTCTCGTTCTCTAAATCTGCGACTTCTATGATGTTCTTTCGAGTGGGTGGGTACTGCCCTGCCAGACAGGTCTATATAAAATTCGCCACAATTGGAAGGGATTTTGTGTATACCATTCTTTTCCAAAGCTGAAGTGCTGCCTTATCATTGGGCAAAAAGTGTCAGAAAGTGTTGCGCACATAAAATTAACGTTTAAAGTTCCTGTAATTAGCCTTTCCAGCCACATTCAGAGGAGTTTTCCTTAAAGGTGTAACCGTGCAACATTTATTAAAGTCGTGAGTCGAGCGCAGTGTAAAGGAGGCAGGAGACCTGTTGGTTTTGTTGTTTGCGCATTGTGGAGTCCACCATTACCCAGTTTTCAATTGTAATTTGCTATGGATGTAATTCTCCTCTGGGACCGGCCCGGTTCCAACCCTGGCCCATAATTATGTGATTTAATATTTTTTTAAATTGATATAGTGAGCTTATCTTGCACTTCACTCTCATATCGTTGTTCTATTGTGACAATAGCACTAATGTTAACTTGGCACTATTGTAACTACTTATGGCTGTCTGGTATTCGTCTTTTAGTGTTTTTATTTCAAATTAAGAACTTAGGTACGCACGTCGAATTCTTTTTATTGTTTTACTGTGGAAACTGAAATTATGTTAGTATGGTAGTTGTAAAACATGGGATCCACTATGACAAGCCAACAGGCATTGTTTGATGCTATTTGTTTGACTGAGTTTAACTCAGTTTGGAAGTTGTCATCACTCATGGGGACCATTAGACAATGTAACATTAAATGAAAGGCAGCATGTTTGTGGGTCACTAGCAACTGAGAACTGGATTTCAGTGTCAGCGGTTGTAGGCTTCCTCTAAACCTTTAGAGTGAGAAATGTTTGGAGTTGTCTGGTTTTGGAAAACGACGCACTGTCTTCCAAGGTTGGCTACTGGTTTACGTACGTTGATGATGTGTTATGCTTACGGATGAGCATCACCAGGTAACTGCAGATACTACAAATAATCCTATCGAAATCACTTCACAAATTACTCTTCCCACTCACATGCCCCAGTTTTTCCTTTATTTAAGTTTCTGTAGTTACACTTTCCCTATTAAAAATTTTACTTTATATCATTGGCAGTTGTTTTTAGCTGTAAAGTCTCACTTATACTGTACGTCTACGTAACATTGGATGCTTTAAGGGCAAGACTGTCTTCTTCAGTCACCGCTTTTGAATATATCACCAAATGTGACTTTGTATTATCATATTATTTTTCGTCTGAGAATAATTGTAATTTGTCATGTACTCCAGTATTTTATGTGTTACATCTTTTACTCTCCCTAGAAATTTTACATGACATTATTACTGAAACTCCCTCCAATTGCAGTCAAACATTAGCAGTTATCTTTGGAAACCAGCTGAAATATTGTATTTTAAGCTCCTCGATTCAATAAAACTTTCACAGCCACTCATATTTATTTTTGTAGCTGCGATGATGTAACAGTCGAAAACCGGTTTGAAAAATAATAAATACTGTTGAGTATTACGCGAGTGTCATATTTTTTGCTCATAATTAACAGTATGTGTTTCACTTGGGCATTCCTAAGATTTTTTAACTCTCCTCGCAATAAATTGAATGTTTCCTCTTAGTTAAGTTCAGCGTTAAACATCGTTTTTGGATAGTGGCAGGGATTGTTAACTCCGTAGCAAATGAAGTGAAAATATATTTCCTCAAGTGCTTCCATATGTCGTGCCTGGAGCATTTGCAACCGTATGGTCTGTGTTATAGGAGCTCTAGCTTTTCATAGTACTGAAAGTCTCATGGAATCAGCTTCATTATTTTATTTATACGCCTCAGACGTAGTCCATACATCGTTAAGTGAGATTATTGCTGTCAACAAATAACCAGCAACCAATGAGCTCAATGTGTATTGTGAATAACTGGATTGGAAGTGACTCACAGTAGATAATGAACTTCCCGTAGATGTATGCACTAGATACTGGAGGGCGGGTGACGAAGCACCAATGGAACTAACAGGATGATCGAAGTGAATCGTAGATGCTGTATGCGTTTATATCAAGACCACCTTATACGAGAAAAACTCATTTATTCACATGTGCGCAAGGGAAAGCTTCTGCTCCGTTGCAGTTTGCATTTGTGTGTTTAAAATAAACTACCATTGGATACATATTTCCCCTTTTGACAAAGACGAGAGAGAATGAGAATGACTCTTTCCATATGAAGTTTCGGATTGACAAAGCTGACGAATTTTGTTGAAAATCTGAGCAGTTGCTAGGCCCAGGATCTGTGGATCAGGAATCGGAGACACTACCTTTAAACACTGGATATCGGTATGACTCTATAGTGTGCGAATGTACTTGCACAAAAAAGAAAATATAACGGTATGAGTTCAGCGTGGACGGAATGCATACCGGCCACATGGTTAAAGTAGTAAGGAACGCAGCGGCAATGGCGTAGGATGTGCTGGAGGCGGCAGTCCATGAGGCACGTCTTGAACGAGTAGACGGTGGCCAGGAGGGGCGTGGCCTCGCTGTCGAACAGACAGCCCCGCTGGCGCGCGCCCAGCCGCAGCAGGTGGCGCCGGCTGTCGGTGAGCGCGGCGCTCAGCAGCAGCTTCATGACTCGGCCGCGCCGCCGCGCCACCAGCAGCCCGCGCGCCGACTCCGGCGGCTGCTCCACGTTCTGCACCAGCACCTGCACGCAACCCCCACCTCTCTCAGTTCTCACCTAGTTCCGCAGTACTTTCAGCATAGTGTTTGCAGGATTTTAATTTATTCAAGAACGAACGAAAAATCACTGTTCTTAGAAATTATTGGGTATTAACAGGAAACGTAATAGTAACATCCGTTCACTGCAGTCGTCGTCAAGCTTTTCTTTCTTAAGAGCCAATATTGAGACTGTAGAACCATCTCCGGCGGTACTCCGAAAGGATATCGCCCTTCGATTGTGCCATTCCAGCACTAATCGAAGCGCTAGGTTTCCAGGTGCCAGCCAGCCAGTCAGCCAGCCAGCCAGCCAGCCGAGCAGCAGCGGTCCAGCCAAGCAGCAGCGGTCCAGCCGAGCAGCAGCAGCAGCGGTCCAGCCGGCAGCAGCGGTCCAGCCGGCAGCAGCGGTCCAGCCAGCAGCAGCGGTCCAGCCAGCCTGCCCTCCAGCAGCAGCAGCAGTCCAGGCAGCCAGCCCTCCAGCAGCAGCAGCAGCGGCAGCAGCAGCAGCGGCCCCAGCCCCGTCCGCGGCAGCAGCACCAGCTGCGGCATTCCTGCCAGCCATCGCCAGCGCCAGCAGCGTGGGACTCTGGTCTTCGTCCGTCTTCGTCTTCGTCTGTCCCCAGTTTATTCCCCTCCTTTTCGTCCTGTGCTTTTTTGTTTATCCCTGTCGTCATGTCAGCCCCCACCACCACTGCCACTACTACCACCACTGCCATTGCGTACACGTAGGCCTCTGCCGCCACCACCACCATTACATGGTGTGCCCAGTCACACCCCCCTCTTTCCATCCCTCCTCTTCTCACTCTCCCTTCGCCCTCGCTCTTTGTTGCCCCCTCTCCAGCTTCTTCCTCCCACTCCTCTCCCTCTGATCCTTTCCCCCCACTCCTCCAGCCTGTCACTGCAGCTCCAGCTAGGGTGGTGGCCCGTCGGGCCACTGCCCATGCCCAACTCTCCCCATCGCCTTCGCCATCACCGCCACCACCGTCACTGTAGCCGTCGCCTTCACCGTCACCATCTCCAGCGCCGACTGCTGCGTCCACGCCGGGACCTGCCCCTTCCCACCACCTCCCTATAGCTCCCGTCCCTCATGTCACCACCCACCCTTCTGCCGCCGTTAAACGCCCTAGTGGCACCACCACCTCCTCCGCTTCCAAAAAGGCCCCGCCTCGTCCTCCTTCCCCCACCAGGATGCCATGGATGTCTCCCTGCCTGGCCCTGCTCCCTCCGCCTCCTCCTCCTCCTCCTCCCCCCTCTTTATACAAATACCCCCTCTCCTGTGCCGATCCTTCCCTTCTCGAAGCCCGGAATCTCTCCCTCCTCCTCTGCCAACACTTCCCTGGTGCCCCCATCTCACTCCTCACTCCCAGACGGGATTCAGTTCTCAATTCGTCCCCCAGCCCCACCCTCCATACTGACATCCTCTCCCACCTCCCCATCACCCATTTTGGCCCCAACACCTCCCTCACCCCTGCTACTTCTCCATCTCCTACCCGCAAACCCCAACCCCCACGTCGCCCGCCGAACCTCACCGCCGTGATCACTCGGTTCAGTCCGACGATCACGGAGGAGGAGGAGGTGCTGACAGAGCTCAAGGCACATCCCACACTGGAGGTGCGGGTGGTCTGCCGCATTTTCAACTCGGCCAGCCCCACCCGCCTTATGCGGGTTTTCTCTGAGGATGCCCCCTCCATTGACTGTCTCCTGAAGGAGGGTGCCCTCCTCTTCAACCAGTGCTATAAGGTCAACCCCTCCCGTTCCCTTCCTCAATCCCTGCGCTGCCAGAGGTGTCTGCACTATAACCCACACCCAACAGCCGAGTGCTGCGAGGCCCCCACCTGCCCGCATTGTAGGCAAGCACACTTCCTCCGGCAGTGCCCTAACCTTCAATCCCCTCCCTCCTGTAATACCTGCAATCTCCCCCATCCCACCTCCTCCCAAAAGTGTAAAGCCTGACCCCTCCGACCACTCCTGAACTCACCATCCCTGTCCATCCTCTGGATGCCCCCACCCCTTCTGGCAATTCTCTTTGTCCGCCCCCCACCGCTGAGGACATCATCAGGTTCCTCACCATTGTCCTACAAAACGTCCACCCTTTCCAGCGCCCTCTCACCCTCCAACAGGTCTCCCTCGCCGCCCGTTTCATCTTCCACCTCAAAATGTATGCCACTTACTCCCACATCCAGGCCCATTTCACCTTCTCCCGTCTTGACACCCTCGTCTAAATCCCTATTATGGTGCGACAGCACCGTATCCTTTTCAACAACATCCACTCCCTTCCCGCCAACAAGAACCTCTCCCTGAACACCCTTGCCACCCACCGCATGGATGCCTTCCTCCTCAATGAAACCTTCCTCCAACCCCACACGTCATCCTACCTCCTTCACCTCTCCCATAATCCCCTCCCGATTGCGCGTAGTGGAGTTACCATTGGTCATCACCGCCAGATCACAGTTCAGCTCCAACCTCTCCTTCCCGACCCCGCCGAACACCTGATCCTTAGTCTCTTCTTCCTCGGCCTTAACGTCACCTGCGCCACCATCTATGTCTGCCCCAATGCCCCTATTCCCTTTGACTTCCTCTCCCACATTGACCGTATGTTCTCCTCCTATGTGATTGCCACTGACCTCAACATCCATAGTCGTTCTGCGCCCAGTTACGGCGGTGGCATCGGTTCCTCTCCTCCCTTCAAGGCGACCTCATCCCCATCCCCCAGCACACCTGTCCCGAATCCAACTCCACTCCCGATGTTATCCTTTCCTCCCCTAACCTCCTTGGCCGCATAACGGTGGATGTCCTGGAGCCTATTGGCAGCGACCATCTCCCTGCCCTCCTCACCCTTTCAGATGGTCATCGCCCCCACCCCGACCCTCGTAATGACCCTCCCCCAAAGTACGTCCATGACTATTCCCATGCCAACTGGAATGCCTACTGGGATACCCTCTCCACCCATGTCGATAGCTACCCCTTCACCTACCACCACCCTGACGATGTAACCCAAGCTGCCTCCTTTCTCCAGCAGACCTTGTCTGAGGCTGTGGAGGCCCACGTCCCTACTGTCACCATCCACCCCCACCGTCCTACCTTACCCCCACAGGCAGTCCTCCTCCTCTGTGTATCCCTCTGTCTCCACCGTGCCTTCCTCCACACGCGTGACCCGGACACACTCTGACGCCACCGGCAACTCCAGCAACACATTCGAAATTTGCTCGTGGCTAAGAAACGCTGGGACTGGCGACAGACATGCACCCATTTAAATGCTACCCTACCTATAAACTCGTCCAAGTTTTGGTCAGCCTTCCGTCGCCTTACCGGAACTAAACCCTCCCCCTACTATCCTCTTCTCCATGATGATCACCCCTTCCCTGGCACCCTTAGTAACGCCCATGACTTTGCCTCTTACCTCTCCAATGTCTTCTCCATCCCCGATGATCCCCAGTTCGATTACTCCCTCTTCACGAATGTCCGCGATAGAACTGACACCTCTGTCCCTCCCCTCGCACCTGGTTTCCAGTACTTGGACAACATTGCACACACGGAACTCAATGCCCCTATCACTACACAGGATCTCATTGCTACACTCCGCACGAAACGCAACACCGCTCCTGGCCACGATCGTGTCACCTACCGTCACCTTCGTGAAGCTCCTATCTCTTTTTTCTCCACCCTAGCCAGGCTCTGCAATGTAGTCCTGTCCACCGGTTACTACCCCGACCTGTGGAAAACCTCCCGTACCCTGATGTTTGTTAAACCTGGTAAACCGCCATCTCCTCCTACCGTCCCATCAGCCTTACCTCGGTCTTCAACAAGGTCCTGGAATCTATCCTCACCCACCGCATCCACCAGCATCTCCGCCAGCACCGCCTCCTTCCCATTACCCAGTGTGACTTTCGGCCATCCTTCTCTTCTGACGACCTTCTCCTTCATCTCACTCATCTCATTTCCGTCGCTCCGCAATCTTCCTCTCCCTGGACCTCGAACATGCTTATAACCGCATATGGCATTCCGGTCTCCTCTTCAAGCTCCAAATCTTTGCCCTTCCCATTAACTATGTCCGTCTGATCGGCTCCTTTCTCTCCCACCGCCCTTCCTAAGCCACCATCCATAACACGGATTCCTACACCTTCTTTCCCTCTGCCAATTGTGCCGCAAGTCTCCGTCCTCTCCCCCCTTCTGTACCTTTTATATACGGCGGACATACCACTGCCGTCACCCCCCGTCCGCCTTCTCCAGTTTGCCGATGACACTGCCTTGCTTGCACTTGCCCCCACCCTGCAGCGCTCCCAACACCTTCTCCAATCCCATCTTGACCGGTTCACCACTTGGTGCAACCAGTGACTGCTCAAGGTCAATCCCTCCAAAACCCAGGTGATCATTGTAGGCAAAACCACCCCTTCCTTCCGGCTCCGTGATTTCTATCTCATCATCTATGGCTGTCCTATCGCCCTCACCCCCACCCTTAAGTACCTTGGCGTCACCCTCGACCGTCGCCTCTCCTGGACCCCCCATCTCCGGACAATCCAAGCCAAGGCATGCTCCCGACTCCATCTCCTCAAGCTCCTTTCCGGCCGTACGTGGGGTCTGGACCCCTCCACCATACTCCACACCTATAAATCCTTCATCTGCCCTATCCTTTGTTACACCCATCTGGCCTGGATCTCCGCCCCCCCTACCTTTTATAAATCCCTTCTAATCCTTGAACACCATGCTCTCCGCCTCGCCTATCTCATCCATCTCCCCTCCCCCACGTGGATCCTGTGCGATCTCATTCTGTTCCCCACCTCCTCCTTTTCCTTGAAAGGATACAGATCCTGTACACCTCCCGCAAACTCGATCCTCCTCACCTGCTTGTCTCGCCAATCCTCTCCCGCCCCCCGCCCACTGCCGCACCTGTATACCCACATCCCACCCGGTCTCCATCTCTCCACCCTCCTTACCCTCTCCCAAGGTGGCTTCCGCCAGCTCCCTCTCCCTGATGATGCCCTCCTCCCCTCCATCTACCCCTGCAACCAACTTTGATCCTCCCTCCCTCTTCCTGCTCCTTTGGGCACCCTCCCTCCCTTCTCTCCCCGTTCCCTCCCTCCCCCATTTATCCCCACTCCTCCCCCGGGCTTCCCCTCCCCTGTCCCTCTCTACCTCCCCCCATCTCCTCAGCCATTGGCATCCTTGTTCTCCCCTCTCCCCCAACTCACCCTTCTTCCCCTCTTGGCAGGTCCCCGGACTTGCACATGCTAAATGGACATTTGCGCGCAGGAGATCATCGCCATCAGTGTCTCGTGTGTGCCGTCGTGTTTAGTGTTCAGTGTTCACCGTCGCACTCCATCGTTCACCTGTGCCATCGCCATCTTCAGTGTTTGTGCATCGTGTCAACAGTTTGTAGTGTGGTTTATCATTGAGTGTGAACAGCTCCGTATTTGTCTTTATGTGTCTACTGTTTTATCACCCACCGTTATGTCACTTATGTGTATTCTTTCTGTTGTTTAGTGATCTATTCTATGGCTGAAGAGCGGCGTAACATGCTGCTGACAGCCTGCCTGTTGGTACGGGTTTGAAAATAACAATAAAGAAAAAAAAAACAACATTGTAGAACGATCCTCGCTCACAATGAACACCTCTGAATAAACTACATCATCCGCAAACTTGACTCCGATAAACTTATTTTGTCCACTCGCCTTTCCAATCATTACATGTTGCTGCGCCTCTACCTTGTCCCACCTCCAACCCTCCACTTGCTGAACCTACACGTTTTCTCGCAACGAAAGTTGAACCGTCTCCCTCTCTCGGATCACGAGCACTGCCCCAACATATATCCATCCTATCAACTATGAACTTCGAATCCATTGTACCCTATCCTTCTCCCTGTCTCTAAGGACCTCAATCCTCATCCTTTCTCCATAGCACACCACTTCCTTTTCCCCATCCCTGTTGCTCCCCACTCCCTTTTCCTTTCAAACCTTTCAAATTTATAGATCTCCTTGCCTCCAAAACCAACCCTCTCTCATCATCATCATCTCTTACGTCTTCAGTGCTCATCACCACAAATCTCCTATCTCCCTCCATACCCACCATTCTTTTCATCAACAATATACCATCACAGGGCAGGTCCTTTTCCATTTTCAGTGAAAGTGTAAAGTGCTCCGTTTTTCATGGCCGATGTCTCTTCTGTTATTTTCAGTGTTTTTCAAGTGTTTTTTTTTCAAGTATTTAGTGTTGTTCAAATATTTTTCAATCGTTTTTTACTGTGGTATGTGACCACATTTTTATCACTGTTGTTAAACTACTCATGAAGACAGCATTATTTCTTACATTCTGCTGTTAACATCATATTTTAAAATAATTTTAAATTCTGGTAAATATGTCTCCTCGTTTTGTGTTAGCGTCTAAGTTATAGAATAATGTTTACAGGCTGAAGAATGGGTTGATTGTAGCTCACCCCCCCCCCCCCCCCCACCCGTCCTCCGGCCACAATGGGCGACGTCGAAGGGGGGGGGGGTGAAATTATAAAGGGAAAAAGATGTAGGGTGGCAAAGAGAAATTCAGTTTTCACCAAATCATGTTTATTCATAGAAACTTATTACCACGTTTTGAATCTACGTATTATGAAGTATCACACCCAATATTCGTATGTGAAAAAGAAAATAATATTTGGTAGCTGCACTACATAGCGACCTATTTCCCGTACCTAAGCGGACGCTATGGCCAGTGCTATCGTAACAACGTCCCAATCTTGCTGTTCTGGGCGTCTTCACGTGCTAGTATCTGAAAGAATATCAAGCGGTTACTGCAGCAAACCGTTTCCAACAAGCCTTTGTATTAGGCCAAATAGAACAGAGACGGTTTTAAATAAAATAGCTCGGTTCAAAATAGTCACAAAGGGATAGAAAGGCAGATGATAATTTTGTGTATATAATATTTTATGACTCAGTTTTATCTGTTACATTAAGCGTGTTTTTGGAAGTGGACCTAACTAACTGTTATTGGGTGAAAGCCTCGGCCACTTTTCCCGACGAGTAGCGCGACCACTTCCCTATCGGACGTCATGTCGGGATTAGTGGTCCGCAGAAGAAACTTTCAAACTTTTTCTGTAGACGACATCAAAACAAAAATGTTTTAACTAAAAAATAACTGAAGGTGCTCCCTTTGTCAATCTCATCACTGACAACAATGGCGATGTATGAGGTTCGACAATAAATTAATGAGACTGATGTGACAAAAATGTTGCTTACCGTTTTAGTCAAGTTTAGTGTTGTCGCCTTCAAAGTAGTTCTGGTTGCACACACTTTTTCCAGCGCTTCTGCCATTGATGGTAACATTTCTGGAACTCATCTTCTGTAATATCCTCCAAGATCCTCGTCACAGATTTTTGGACGTCTTATGCAGTTTGAAAATGGTGTCCCTTGACTGCCGTTTTGACTCTTGGAAATAGAAAAAAGTAGCACAGAGCGATTTCTGGTGAATAAGGTGGCTGTGGTATTACTGAAACTGTGGCAGTACTAAAATTTGTTTTGAGGTTAAAAACTGCTGTACTGACAGAGCAGAATGGGATGGAACATTATTGTGATGTCACCAATGTTGGAACGGACACGAAGAACTCTTTTAAGTCTTTCTAAAATTTCTTTCTTGTAATATTGGTTAACTGTTTGTCCAGGAGGCATCTACTCTTTATGAACAATTCCCTTGGAATCAAAGAAGCACACAAGCATGCATCTCACTTTTGACTTTGACATGCGAGCTTTTTTTGGTCTGGGTGATCCCTTTGAGCACCATTGCGAACTTTAGCGTTTTCTCTCTGGATCGTACTAAAAAAACCAACTTTCATCACCAGTGATAACACGGCTCAGCAATTATGGATTGATTTCCGTTTGCTCTAACAGATCGGCTGCCACATTTTTCCGTGTTTCTCGCTGTTGTGGTGTGAGATTTTTGGGGACCATTTTTGCACAAATCTTTCTCATACCAAGTTCTTCAGTTATTACTAGACGAACCGTTTCACGATTGATGTTCAGTTCTTCTGCAATCATTTTCATGTATAATCTTCGATCAACTCATACGAGTTCATGCACCCTGGCCAAGTTGACATCTGACAGTGAGGTTGATAGTCGTCCACCGCGGTCTTCATCTTCAACATTCGTTCTGCCTTTACTAAGCATTTTATGCCAACGAAAAACTTGAGCTCTTGACATAACTCCTCTCCAAAAGCCTTCTGAAGCTTACCGTAAGCTGTCGTCGTGTTTTCACCCAATTTAACGCAAAAATGCCACACCGTTGCGCAATATTATGCGGTTCCATTTCCGTGACGAGAGACACAAACACGTGTTAACTTATTACAGCACAACTCACGACTGAGCAGTTGCATCGATGTGCCGCTTGACCTCTAAGCAGCTAATAGACCAAGGTAAAAGATATTGCGCCTACGAAAGCCTGCAAGGTTGCCACATCTTGCAAAGAAAATGAGTCTCATTACTTTATTGTTGCACCTCGTATAGTAGAACCAGTCTGATCACTTCTCAGCAGGCAGTAGCGCCATTCAGGGCAATAAATACGAAACGGCCGCTTTTCCCGTCCTGGTGACTTTACTACACCTTCCCCCACCGATCTTAATATTAACTGGTAACCTCCATAAATTGGTATATTGTATTATTTAATAACAGTAGTTTCAGTATGAGATATGACCACAAATGGCTGCTAAACGTATTGTTGTATTTCAGCAGCCTTAATTAGATTTTGTTATTTTCTACGAACATGTGCCACATTTGAAGGTGACCATCTCTATAATGTGCATTCACGAATCCATGTTACTTCAGATTGACATTATAATGTAGCGTATGATCGGTGCTACTTGCACACGCTCCTGAGATGCCAGCATAGACAGACAGACAATAAGATATTCCTCCTCTCAGCTCTATTGTCTCTACAGCGGCTTCTCTACGTACCACTCTCTCCCTAATATATGCAGCAAACTTTACTAAGCTCCGGGCTAAATTCACCAGCGTGAATTAAACCTAAGCAAATCTTAAAGTATTACTGTCTCTAAGTACCTTTGTTTGTTACTCTCCTAAGAAGTTGTTAACGTTAGTTGACGTTCTTCGACCAGGCTGTTGATGCAAATTATTGTGAAACACGGCTGAGAGCCGCGGGTGGGGCGAACACTTGATACGGTCCGCATGCAGACCGCGGGCCGCAGTTTGACTACCACTGGTACTCTTTTATTCCAGTAACGCTTTTTCTTCGCCTATATACACTCCTGGAAATTGAAATAAGAACACCGTGAATTCATTGTCCCAGGAAGGGGAAACTTTATTGACACATTCCTGGGGTCAGATACATCACATGATCACACTGACAGACCCACAGGCACATAGACACAGGCAACAGAGCATGCACAATGTCGGCACTAGTACAGTGTATATCCACCTTTCGCAGCAATGCAGGCTGCTATTCTCCCATGGAGACGATCGTAGAGATGCTGGATGTAGTCCTGTGGAACGGCTTGCCATGCCATTTCCACCTGGCGCCTCAGTTGGACCAGCGTTCGTGCTGGACGTGCAGACCGCGTGAGACGACGCTTCATCCAGTCCCAAACATGCTCAATGGGGGACAGATCCGAAGATCTTGCTGGCCAGGGTAGTTGACTCACACCTTCTAGAGCACGTTGGGTGGCACGGGATACATACGGACGTGCATTGTCCTGTTGGAACAGCAAGTTCCCTTGCCGGTCTAGGAATGGTAGAACGATGGGTTCGATGACGGTTTGGATGTACCGTGCACTATTCAGTGTCCCCTCGACGATCACCAGTGGTGTACGGCCACCGTAGGAGATCGCTCCCCACACCATGATGCCGGGTGTTGGCCCTGTGTGCCTCGGTCGTATGCAGTCCTGATTGTGGCGCTCACCTGCACGGCGCCAAACACGCATACGACCATCATTGGCACCAAGGCAGAAGCGACTCTCATCGCTGAAGACGACACGTCTCCATTCGTCCCTCCATTCACGCCTGTCGCGACACCACTGGAGGCGGGCTGCACGACGTTGGGGCGTGAGCGGAAGACGGCCTAACGGTGTGCGGGACCGTAGCCCAGCTTCATGGAGACGGTTGCGAATGGTCCTCGCCGATACCCCAGGAGCAACAGTGTCCCTAATTTGCTGGGAAGTGGCGGTGCGGTCCCCTACGGCACTGCGTAGGATCCTACGGTCTTGGCGTGCATCCGTGCGTCGCTGCGGTCCGGTCCCAGGTCGACGGGCACGTGCACCTTCCGCCGACCACTGGCGACAACATCGATGTACTGTGGAGACCTCACGCCCCACGTGTTGAGCAATTCGGCGGTACGTCCAGCCGGCCTCCCGCATGCCCACTATACGCCCTCGCTCAAAGTCCGTCAACTGCACATACGGTTCACGTCCACGCTGTCGCGGCATGCTACCAGTGTTAAAGACTGCGATGGAGCTCCGTATGCCACGGCAAACTGGCTGACACTGACGGCGGCGGTGCACAAATGCTGCGCAGCTAGCGCCATTCGACGGCCAACACCGCGGTTCCTGGTGTGTCCGCTGTGCCGTGCGTGTGATCATTGCTTGTACAGCCCTCTAGCAGTGTCCGGAGCAAGTATGGGGGGTCTGACACACCGGTGTCAATGTGTTCTTTTTTCCATTTCCAGGAGTGTATTTTCCAAGTTCAGGCCTCATCATTATCAAGGCTACAGTTATTATCTAAGAACTTTTGTTCTTATGTCAACACTCCAGAAAATATTTGCCTTGTTTGCTGATTTGTTTTGCATATGTCATCACAACGAAGTAGGTTTCACTGTGGACGTTACTTAACTGCGAAATGAGCATTGTATGACACCCAAAATCATCATCGTAGTCATTATCATCTTGCAAGTCTTCTACTGCTAGCGCCGCTTCTCGCTTCGCGTAATCCAAGTCCTCCGCTTATGCCAGTTTCCGTCCTGCAATCCCCTGGCACCTATCATACTCGAACCTGTCGACTCCAGCCTCTCCTACGTCACCACGCTTTGTTTTTCCCGCTGAAGTAAACTTCCACACCTCCTTTGGTCATTGGCTATCGTCCATATCATTTTAGTCGTTTCATTGCTACGTTACGTATTTTTCATTTGTCGACACCCATAGCCTCCAGTTCGGGCGGAGTTTAGATATAACCTCTGTTATGTTACTATTTGGTACACGGTCCAGCCTAGAGTTACCAGAACGACGCCTCCAAAAGTCCATCTCTAGTATAACCCACTTGTTCATCCGACGCTTGTTTACTACCCCCATTTCTGCTTTGTATATGGAGCGATGTTTTCAGTAACTGGATGATATATTACTTGATTGGTCCTTTTCCAGTTGTCAGTTCAGTACTATAGCTGTCGTGGCTTACCATATTTCCTATTTTCGTCATCTTTACTTTTTCAATTTGATGACATCATATCCCCCAGATACTTAAAATACTTACATCTCCTGATCTCACTGGTTCCAATCTCCTCATCCTCTAGAGTTCTGTCGCCAACTTTCAGACATCTGGTCCTCGTCGAGCTCTTTTTAACTTCCAAAGCTTGTACTCAGATTCATACTGATCTCTTGCTATGACGACATGATCATCAGCGAAGAGAAGTGTGTAGATGATTTTACCGCGCAGAGGGGCTCCCATGTCTCTGCATTTGCTGCTCCAGGTTTTTAAGTGCTTCCTCCACAATGATTTTAAAACGTGTCGGTGCTATAGCGAACACCTACCGCCGAGTCGTATGATGGTGCATCGCTTTTGTTCGCTAACATAACATGTATTGTTTCGGCATTGTACCCTTTCAAACGCATTACCACGCGATGTATAATTTTATCAAAGGATTACGCCATTTTGGTTTGTCTCCTGTAGCGGCGTGCTTTGTATTGTGAAGCGACCATTTCAGAGTGGCCGGCCGCGGTGGCCGAGCGGTTCTAGGCGCTTCTGTCGGAATCGCACGACTACTACGGCGCAGATTCGAATCCTGCCTCGGGCATGGATGTATGTAATTTCCTTAGGTTTAAGTAGTTCTAAGTTCTAGGGGACTGATGACCTCAGATGTTAAGTCCCATAGTGCTCAGAGCTAGAGCCATTTCAGAGTGTATTGGAGCTGCAGACATGCACTTGCAAAGAAACAAAAAATATATATACGTATGTATATATTAATAAGGCGTTATGAACACTCCTTGTATCCAGTGTGAATGATAAAAAACGAAGCGGCAGACCATATATCTGTGAAGAACCGGCTACGGGAAGAAAAGTGGAGGACTTGGTACTAGGAGAAAGGCGTGTCGCAGCCGAGACGTTAGTGAGAAAACGAATACTCATACACGGATCAGTTTTCAACATCTTGTAAAGTATGTTAAACATGGCAAAGATCTCCGCCCGCTTGTAGCGCTCCTGTTTACATCCATTCAAAAAGGCAGCTGGATCGAGGCGCTAGCTGTTGCAGCTTTCACGCTAATCCATACGACTTCTTCAATCACACAATCACTATGGACGAGTACTCTGTGTAATTGTTTCCAGAGATAAGGGAACGTAGCAAGCAGTGAAAACACAGCCGAGAAGCTGAATTCAAGGTTGTGTATGTTTTTGCGACTTCCATGATGTGGTGTTACGTCTCGTAAGGGAAAAATCGTCACATGAGCATAGTGTTGACATCTGACGTGATTGAATTTGATTATGGGAGGCTACCAAGACAAGGCGTCTTGGGAATTCGGTTATGTTCCACGGCAACGCTCCAGCTTATTCTACAGAAAAGATATGCTGCTTTTTTCCCTGCGCGCTCCTGAGATGGCATCCATTTACTTCTTCCTCTTTCCTCCGATGAAAGTTTTTGTTTCTTTTTCTTTTTTTTTTTTAGCGCTTTCAACATGACTACGAGCTGATTTTCGAAGTTTCCTGGAAATTCCAAAATACAGACTTCTATAACCAAAATCTTAGCCAAATAATCCATGGTGTGGAAAAATATGTGTCATTGAAGAGTTAATACGTACAGAAGGACTACTGCCACGATTATAAAGTTTCATGATCTCAGCTTGGTTTTTCGAGATAATGATTCTATATGACTGTCTCTCTTACAATGTCATTATTTGTTATCATTCGAGGCGTTTCCAGATTGAAATTAGATTCAGCAATACGAACTTTCTAAGTGAAACAATTTCAGAAGACCGAAATTAGTATGTCGGCTTTCTTTGTGATTCCTTCATTTTGGGCCGGCCGGTGTGGCCGTGCGGTTCTAAGCGCTTCAGTCTGGAACCACGTGACCGCTACGGTCGCAGGTTCGAATCCTGCCTCGGGCATGGATGTGTGTGATGTCCTTAGGTTAGTTAGGTTTAAGTAGTTCTAAGTTCTAGGGGACTGATAACCACAGATGTTAAGTCCCATAGTGCTCAGAGCCTTCATTTTGGTGGCAGTAGGATCAGTGCGCCGTTGGGACCACGGAGTGTTTACAGGCTGTAGGACCAACTTCTTCGGATTCTTCATTAAACAGGTAGATCAAATTTTGCTTTGAGGCTGTATGAATACTTCTTGCATTACACTTCTTATGCTCATCTTCGCTTCATTCAGATTTTATTTGACAGCAAGACTTAGCTTCTTTCGAAACTATGGTGAAGTTCCCTTTGTTTTCGCAACCAACTTCTAACACGACAGTTGAACCATGGTGGTTGTTTTCCAACCAGTACAACCTTGTTGGCAAATACCTTTATTTGTACAGTAGCTTGAGTTTCATTTGCTGACACGCTACGCATCGTAGAGGTGAATATTTTGTTGACTGCTCAAGTAACCTGCAATATACAAGGTTTATCGGAAACCTAGTTATTTCACATCCTCGATATATTGAATAAATTTTGCCTTTATTAGAGATTCGATTTATCGAAATCTGACTCTATTTTTCGTTACAATTCTCTTCTATGACCGTCTGTCGGGATCACTCAACACATACAGTTTCGTTTGCGTGGTGTCTTAGCGGATGATGTTTTCCTCCTTTACTGTATGCGGTATCAATCTTCAGCTCCCTGAGTTACGTAAGTACGCACCATTGGAGCACCAACAACCTGGTGACGTTCGAATTCGCTTAGCTCTGACATAATGCACTCACAAGTACACAGAACATTGTTCTGATCACGGCTAACACAACTTTAAGGACACTGCACAGGTGCCGTCGGTGGTCAGATCCAACCCATCTGCAGGCTTGGCTAGGATCTGCATTTATCCTGAAGCACTCATTTCTTGCGATGTTTCCATATTTTTATTCAACTCCTGTATATCGATACGCGATTTTCGTTAAGCTATAGGGGACAATTTGACCAATATTCTGTTGTACGAAAGGACTTTTCAAAGACTGAAGCTGCAGATTACGACATCGAACTTTTTTTGACGAAGGTATACACTTTTTTGTGGCATTGAAAAGGGCCTTCGAAGAGAACTTCAGCGTTAAACATGTGTGGAACTTGACCAAATAATAACAAGATAATAACGGCACAGAGTTGTGTCTAGGCATCAGGAGCAGAGCTCGCACGAATCTCTGCCCGATTGTACCAAATTTAAGCAAACACCTAACTCAGGTATAGTTCCTGCTGATGAAGTTTTTCAAGCACATCAGTCTATTATTTGATGTTGTATCGATGAGACAACTTGCTCCTGATTCTGCTAAGGCTTCCACCACGCATACATCATTCAAAGAAAAAGATACGGCTTTCGTTTATAGCGAATGCTGGCAAATATTGGAGAAGCGGTGCGGTTCTACGTTGAAAGGTGTCCTAATTTGCTCTATGTTTCATGAAATTAACTTTGACGTGATGCACTATATCAACAACGTTTTGATTCTTGGAAAAGGCTTAGTATCTAAGCGGTATGGATTAATGAACGATAAGAAAGAATTCTGGTCAAAACAAGTTTTATTATAAGTGCAGAATACTATCGCCACGTCTCAAAATATGCAATATGTATCTAAGATCTAGATCTCCCTTTACATTCCGGTTTTCCCGTTCAATGTCCTTGTGCTGTTGCTCTATCCTTTTGTCTTGTGATATTCGTATTGTCTATTGAACTATTGTTGACGATGGTTTGTTGCAGAGTATGATGAGAACAGCTTTGTCACTGAACTGTTTTCAGTAACTCAGCCTCTGCTCCACCTTGTTATTGATGACGAACTGTTCTTCCGGTACACCATTATATGCTGATGTTGATATTCCTATATCCTTCTGACCAGAAATACTTCCTTTTTTTCGTTTCACGTATCTCACGAACAGTATTTCCGAAATGTTGTACATTGGTGAGCAAAACTTAAGAACGAAAGTAACTTTCGTGTGATGTGTCACTACCAAGAAATGTAGCTCGATGAAACTGGGACCTTACATAGAAAGAAATGCTAAGCTATGATAACTGGAAGAAACAGGGAATGAGACGAAAAGAAATGACACATTTAGTCAAAGACAATAATTACACTGAAGTTAGCGCGATTCTTGATCGCCTCCTGAATATCACAAAAGGTGGAACTTGGTTCCACATAGAGTGTGTGATCACCACTGACATCACTGCGTTTTCTGCAACGCACTCCCATGCTGGCCACAACGTTAGTAAGGTTTTCTTCTGGTAGGGTGTTACGTTCCTCCAAAAGCCCGTTTGACGGCTTCTGGATGGTCGTTAGTGAGTGTGGACGTGCTGCAATACGTTTTGACAACGTATCCCACGTGTAATCGAGAAAATTTACGACGGGGAAAGGTGCAGCCCAGTACATTCACCGAATATCATCTCGTTCCAAACTGTGAGTGTACCGTGTTAGCTTTGCGATAGTGCCTAGATCTTAAGGACTATATCAGCTTCGGGTGAGAAGATTCAGTCTAACCAGTAATTACGGGCGTATCGTTTGGGTGGCGAGAGTTTTGAACAGGCAGTTCACCTAGGAACATTGTCGAACATGATTTGTGTCCTGCTTTCTCAGAAAATTATTTTGAACGATTAGTTCATGAGCCCACTCGAAACGTAAATGGTTGCGAAAGCGTACTTGACCTCTTAGCAACAAATAATGCCGATCAAACAGCGAGTATCATGATGAATACAGGGATTAGAGACCACAAGGCAGTTGCCGCTAGGCTGAATACCATAACACCCACAACCATCAAAAAGAAGCGCAAAGTACAACAATTTAAAAAAATCTCTCCGATATGATCACGTAAGCGTAGAAAAGATGTGGAATAATTTCAAAGAGATGGTGTCGACGGCAATAGAGATATACGAGAGTTGGAACTTTAATAGTGGCAACTGTTAATTTACAGCTCGTTACGTGTTTCAAAGTTTTACTGACCTGCAAAGGAGTCACCAGCATTGTTTATAACCCGTTGCCAGCGATATGGGAGTCGTAGGATACTCTTAGCATTGTCAGTTGTGTTGACAGTTCGAGCGGCGCGGTCTATTGCTCGACGAATTTGTAGCAATTCTGAAGCAATGCCGTGAAGTGTTTCCTTCAGTTTGGAAATCGAGTTGAACTCACGAGGGCTTAAGTCAGGGGAATGCAGTAGGTGGTATAGCACTTAGTAGGCCCATCAGTCAAACAACTTGCAATGTACGTGCTCGAGCATTGTCCTGCAAAATGATGGTCAGGTACTGAAGAAAGCGTCATCACTTCTATCTCTGTGCTGGTCATTTTTGGCACACAACCTACGACCCTTTTAGAGACAGAAGTGTTGACATTTTCTGCAGGACCTGACCATCATTTTGCAGAACAATGCTCAAGCACGTACAGTGCAAGCTGTTACTGATTTGTTTGACTGATGGGGCTGCTAAGTGCTATACCACCTACTGCATTCCCATGACTTAAGCCCTCGTGAGTTCAACTCGATTTATAAACTGAAGGAAACAACTCACGGCATTCGCTTCAGAACTGCTACAAATTCGTCGGGCAATAGACCACGCCGCTCGAACTGTCAACACAACGGCACTGCTAAGAGTATCCTACGACTTCCACATCGCCGGCAATGGGTTATACACAATTCTGGTGACTATTTGAAGGTTAGTAAAACTTTGAAACACATAACTATTTTTACGTGCTGTAAATAAATAGTTGCCACTATTAAAGTTCCAACCCTCGTATATACCACATAAATTAATAAGTAATGGTACTGGTTTCCCATGGTAAACAAAACGGGTTAGATCGCTGTTGCAGAAGCAACGAAAAAAGCATGCCATATTTAAAAACTCAAAATCCCCAAGGTTGGCAAATTTTTGCAGAAGTTCGAAATATAGCACGTACTTCAATGCGAGATGCTTTTTATAATTTCCACAACGAAACTCTGTCACGGAATCTGGCAGAAAGAGATTCTGGTCATACATAAAGCGCATCAGTGGCCAGACGCAATCAATAGCTTCACTGCGCGATAACAAGGGTGAAGTCCTTGATGACAGTGCCACTAAAGCAGAGTTATTAAACACGGTTTTCCGAAACTCCTTCACCAAAGAAGACGAAGTAAATATTCTTGAATTACCGTCAAGAACAACTGCCAAGATGAGAAACATAGAAGTACACTACCGCCATTAAAATTGCTACACCAAGAAGAAATGCAGATGATAAACGGGTGTTCATTGGACAAATATATTATACTAGAACTGACTTGTGATTACATTTTCACCCATTTTGGTTGCATAGATCCTGAGAAATCAGTACCCAGAACAACCACCTCTGGCCGTAATAACGGCCTTGATACGCCTAGGCATTGAGTCAAACAGACCTTTGATGGCGTGTACAGGTACAGCTGCCCATGCAGCTTCAACACGATACCACAGTTCATCAAGAGTAGTGACTGGCGTATTGTGACGAGCCAGTTGCTCGGCCACCGTTGACCAGACGTTTTCTATTGGTGAGAGATCTGGAGAATGTGCTGGCCAGGGCAGCAGTCGAACATTTTCTGTATCCAGAAAGGCCCGTACAGGACCTGCAATATGCGGTCGTGCATTATCTTGCTGAAATGTAGGGTTTCGCTGGGATCGAATGAAGGGTAGAGCCACTGGTCGTAACACTTCTGAAACGTAACGTCCACTGTTCAAAGTGCCGTCAATGCGAACAACAGGTGACAGAGACGTGTAACCAATGGCACCCCGTACCATCACGCCGGGTGATACGCCAGTATGGCGATGACGAATACATGCTCCCAAGGTGCGTTCATCGCGATGTCGCCAAACACGGATACCACCTTCATGATGCTGTAAACGGAACCTGGATTCATCCGAAAAAATGACGTTTTGCCATTCGTGCACCCAGGTTCGTCGTTGAGTACACCATCACAGGCGCTCCTGTCTGTGATGCAGCGTCAAGGGTAACCGCAGCCCTGGTGTCCGAGTTGATATTCCATGCTGCTTTAATCGTCGTTGAACTGTTCGTGCAGATGGTTGTCTTACAAACGTCCCCATCTGTTGACTCAGGGATTGAGACGTGGCTGCACGATACGTTACAGCCATGCGGATAAGATGCCTGTCATCTCGACTGCTAGTGATACGAGGATGTTAGGATCTGAAACGGAGTTCCGTATTACTCTCCTGAGCCCACCGATTCCATATTCTGCTAACAGTCATTGGATCTCGACCAACGCGAGCAGCAATGTCGCGATACGATAAACCGCCATCGCGATGGGCTACAATCCGACCTTTATCAAAGTCGGAAACGTGATGGTACGCATTTCTCCTCCTTACACGAGGCATCACAACAACGTTTCACCAGGCAACGCTGGTCAACTGCTGTTTGTGTATGAGAAATCGGTTGGAAACTTTCCTCATGTCAGCACGTTGTAGGTGTCGCCACCGGCGCAAACCTTGTGTGAATGCTCTGAAAAGCTGATCATTTGCATATCGCAGCATCTTCTTCCTGTCGGTTAAATTTCGCGTCTTCGTGGTGTAGCAATTTTAATGGCCAGCAGTGTAGATATCCTCGGTGTAGCAAAGCAGCTTAAATCAATTAAGGCAAGGCCTCCGGTCCGGATTGTATACCAGTGAGATTCCTCTCAGAGTATGCTGATACAATAGCACGATATTTAGCAATTATATACAACCGCTCGCTCACAGAAAGTTCCGTACCTGAAGATTGGTAAATTGCTGAAGTCACACCAATACCCAAAAAGGGAAACAGGAGTAATCCGCCGAATTACAGGCCCATATCACTAACGTCGATGTCCAGTAGGATTTTGGAACATATACTGTGTTTGAACATTATGAATTACCTCGAAGAAAACAATTTATTGAGAGATAGTCAGCACGGATTCAGAAAACATCGTTCTCGTGAAACACAACTAACTCTTTATACTCATGAAGTAATGAGTGCTATCGACAGGGGATGTCAAACTGATTCCATATGTTTGGATTTCCAGAAGGCTTTCGACACCGTTCCTCAAAAGCTTCTTCTAACCAAACTGCGTGCCTATGAAATATCGCCTCAGTTGTGCGACTGTGTTCGTGATTTCCTGTCAGAAAGGTCACAGTTGGTAGTAATACACGGAAAGTCATCGAGTAAAACAGAAGTAATATCCGTCGTTCCCCAAGGAAGTGTTACAGGCCCTCTATTATTCCTGATCTATATTAACGACATAGGACACAATCTGAGTCGCCCTCTTAGACTGTTAGCAGATGATGCTGTCATTTACCGTCTTGTAAAGTCATCAGATGACCAAACCGAATTGTAAAATGATTTAGATAAGATATCTGTGTGGTACAAATATGACAATTGATTCTGAATAAAGAAAAGTGTGTAGTTATTCACATGAGTACCAAAAGAAATCCGCCAACTTTCGATTACGCTATAAATCACAGAAATCTGAACGCTGTAAATTCAACTAAATACTTAGGGATTACAATTACAAATAACCTAAATGGGGAAGATCACATAGATAGTGCTCTGGGTAGAGCAAACCAAAGACTGCATTGGCAGAACACTTAGAAGGTGCAATAGATCTGCTAAAAAGACTGCTTACACCACACTTGTCCGCCCTACTCTGTAGTATTGCTGTGCGGTGTGGGATCCGCATCAGGTGGGACTGACGGATGACATCGAAAAAGTTCAAAGAAGGGAGAATCGTTTTGTACTATCGCGAAATAGGGGAGATAGTGTCAGAGACACGAAACGTGAATTGGAGTGGTAATCGTTAAAGCAAAGGCGTTTTTCGTTGCTAAGGGATCTTCTCAGGAAATTTCAATCACCAGTTTTCTCCTCCGATTGCGAAAACATTCTATTGGCACCCACCTACATAGGGAGAAATGATCATCACGATAAAATAAGAGAAATCAGGATTCGCACAGAAAAATTTAAGCGTTCATTTTGCCGCGCGCCGTTCGAGAGTGGAACGGTAGAGAGAGAGCTTGAAGGTGGTTCATTGAACCCTCTGCCAGGCACTTTATTGTGAATAGCGGAGTAATTACGTAGATGTAGAGGTGTTATGACGTGGGGAGGCATAAAGTTGGTCTGGCGTACTAACCTCCAAATCTTTGAACACAGTGCACTCAGCGGCCAACGTTATTCTGACGCTGTACTCCGTCCCCACGTGCTTTTCAGGGGTTCCATCGGCCCTGAATTCATTTTTATGGATGAAAATGCACGACCACATTGAACAGCGAAGGAGGAGGAGCTCTTAGAACGAGAGGATATTTGACGAATGGACTGTTCTACCCGTTCCCCCGACTTAAATCACGTCGAACACATGTGCTATGCTTTGGAGAGACGCACTGCTGCACGTTCACATGCACCAGCGCCCATCCAGCTGTTGTCAGCCGCGTTGGTGGACGATTGTAACGGCCTACAAAAAGAGACTGTTACCACACCAACACTGTGGCCAGGATGTGAGCACGTTGAAAGACGAGCACTTCATTCACCATTCAGTGCTCGTATTTCATATTTCTAATCCCAGCATTCTGATATTCGGTAATATAATAATTCAGGCCCTGTTTTAATTTCTATGGGTTGCCTAATTTATTTGACGATGTTTACAGTTTGTCTCACACTGATCTGTGGGAGGAGCTTGGCGTTAGGAGTTTTCTTCATTTATGGGCGAGGCCAGCAGTCTTCCTTAGCAGCCATGATGGCTTCCCGTTTCCCATCTTTTTTCCGATCGCCAGGGTAACACGTGGTGTCGTTTGATCGTTCAGTAGTGGCCAAAGTTTCTCCTGTTCTCAGTTCCCCAACCTACCTTAACAACCTGCTATTCTGCTCGATTTTAACGTCGCGAGGTCGCCTCCCTCTGAGATTCCGGCCCTCTGATTCGCCATTTCAGGTGCGCACCCGTTTTTCGGCGGTAGGCGCCAACCGCCCTCCGCGGGTGGATGGTGGACAAAGGGGCCGTAGTCAGTTCTAGTGTGAGCGTGCTTGAGGCCGGAGGTGCTGCTTCCGGGAGATGAAGTTCGGTAAACATGGGTGCCGACGTGCACTGTAGCTTCGCGCCCTGTGGCCCAGAGGGAACCTTATAGGTCATTTTACAGATGTGCGTTGCTTAAATTACGGTTTACACAAATTTTCCGGTTTATAAGACTGTCGGTTTTCCTTGTACAGTTGGGCATAATGTGCGATATGTGCTGGTTAGTCATAGTAGCTTGCAGTACGGCACTAAAGTGTATACTTTCATGCTCGCTTTTCCGCTTCGTCTGGCAGTAGCTCTTTCAGTTCAACCGTGCAAAATTCGACTCAGAATTTAGGTTTTCCTAGCTTGAAAACTTGTGCCCTCTGTCCTACGCCACGTGGTGAGTGTCTGGCGCCCCTTCATGTTACGTTAACTTAGTCGGACCGCTAGCCAAAGTTATCTAGTGTCGCCCGTATGAATAGTTTCGCTTCTTGCTGGTTATGTTCCTTTAGTACAGGAGGCTACCAAGCGATTCACCCACAGTAGCATCTTTCTTAGTCTTTGGCTGATTCATGGTGGTGGTCGTTGCATGCCTGCAACCCCGTCCGTTAGTAAATTGGACTTCATTTGATAACACAGCGATCGTTCCTAGAATTCCTTTTCTCCTGCTATCGTGGCTTATTATGAACGAGCGTTGGGGCAGGCTGCTGAACTCAATTCTTTCTTCTCCCATCCCCATTTGATTGTGTGTAATTGTTCAGTATTCAACTGTTAAATAAATGAGTTCTTTAATCTTTACGTTCTCCCTTTCATTACGTGAAACCACCCCTAGTGTCACAGTAGAATAATGCAGAACTATAACGGTTCCTACAAGGTCGTGCAGGTCTCGCGCCATTAATAATAGGATAAAGATTCAATATCGCGCCTGGCACGACCATTGCACATATGGCACCGATAATAGTAATAATAATTTTCAGTTATCCACCATTGATAAACTGGGAAGTGCTCACGTCTCAGTGTGAGTACGTAAGGACTAAATCCACTTGATGTGGTGGAAGTGTTCTCTGTTTTACCTAGCTGGTTTAGAAAATATATCAAAAATTACAGCCCCTACAGCAAGGGATAGTAACCTGAAAAAAACGAGCAACCGCTTTTAACGTTACAGAGCATTCATTGGCGTCCATGGTGACGACTCACCCTATTAAGAACTATGTCCCACCTTTCGTAATGCGCAGGAGCCTACCCCGGAGCGCCATGAGATCAGTGTAATTATTGGCTATGAATAAAAATGTCATTTCTCTTCGTCACACTGCGTGTTTCTTTCAGTCATCTTATACTATGCTATACTATACTTAAACAGTTATTTGTAAGTGTGGTCCAATTTTCACCGAGCTATGTTACTTGGCAGAGACACATCGTCCGGAAGTTACTTTCGTCCTTAAGTTTTGCACACCAGTGTATTAGTGAATGGAATAGGAGAAACAGTTACGATACTGTAAAACGGGTAGTACTGTCAATCTGTAAACTAAAGAACCAGCAGGCGAGTCCCCAGTGTTTCTACCCAGCTACGTTGTACGGAGGATATGCAGACTATTTGCCAATGCAATACCGGCCCTTTCGCTGCCCGCCTTTTACACTGAAGCGCCAAAGAAACTGGTATAGGCACGCGTATTCAAATACGGAGATATGTAAACAGGTAGAACACGGCGCTGCGGCCGGCAACGCCTTTATAAGACAGTAAGTGTCTGGCGCAGTTGTTAGATCGGTTGCTGCTGCTACAATGACAGATTATCAAGATGTAAGTGAGTTTGGACGTGGTGTTATAGTTGGCGTACGACGATGGGACACAGAACCGCCAAAGGTAGGGATGAAGTGGGGATTTTCCTGTACGACTATTTCACTAGTGTACCGTGAATATCAGGAATCCGTTTAAAACATCAAATCTCTGACATCGCTGCGGCTGGAAAAATGTCCAGGAGGAGCGGGACCAACGGCGACTGAAGAGAATCGTTCAATGTGATAGGAATGCAACCCTTGCGCGAATTGCTGCACATTTCAGTGCTGGGCTATCAACAAGTGTCAGCGGGCGAACCGTATGGACTTTCGGAACCGAAGGCCCACTCGTTTACCCTTGATGACTGCACAATGCTTTAAGCCTCGCCTGGGCTCGTGAACATTGACATTGGACTGTTGATGACTGGAAATAAGTTGCTTTGTCGGACGAGTCTCGTTTCAAATTGTGTCGAGCGGATAGACATGTACGGGTATGAAGACAACTTAATGAATCCATGGACCCTGCATGTAAGCAGGGGACTGTTCAAGCTGGTGTGTGGAGCGTATGCAGTTGGAGTTATATGGGACCCCTGATATTTCCAGACACGACTTTGACAGGTGAAACGTACGTAAGCCTCTTGTCTGATCACTTGCATCCATTCATGTCCATTCTGCATTCCGACGGACTTGGGCAATTCCAGAAAGACAATATGACGCTCCACAAGTCCAGAATTGCTACAGAGTGGCTCCAGGAACATTCTTCTGAGTTTAAACACTTCCGTTGCCACCAAACTCGCCAGACATGAATTTTATTGAGCACATTTGGAATGCCTTGCTATGTGCAGCTGAGAAGAGATCTCCACCCCCTCGTTGTCTTATTGATTTACGGACAGCCCTGTAGGATTCATGGTGTAAATTCCATGCAGCACAACTTCAGACATTAGTGGAGTCCATGCCATATTGTGTTGCGGCACTTCTGCGTGCTCGCGGGGGCCCTACACGATATTAGAAGCAGGTGTACCACTTTCTTTGGCTCTTCAATGCAAATCAGAGCCAACGCAGTACTGAGACACGATTAGTATTGTTTATGTCCACTAAATGTGTTAGCAATACACGGAATACAGAACTTAGTAATTTATATAACTGACGTAGAAACGCACCTCCACAAAATCTGTCTAAATCATCACGGGCTGCACTGCACTGCTAGATGGGTAACTTCTTTTTAGTCACCCTGTAGCGCCCTTCCGGGAAAGGCGACTTTCCTCACCACAAGCTGTGCTCGCCGCCTGATTTACACACAGACTGTGTATCTAGCTACACGACTGTCAGAGACTTTGGAGAGTGAAAATTCCTGGCAGATTAAAACTGTGTGCCGGACCGAGACTCGAACTCGGGACCTTTGCCTTTCGCGGGCAAGCGCTCTACCAACTGAGCTGCCCAAGCACGACTCACGCCCCGTCCTCACAGCTTCACTTCTGCCAGTACCTCGTCTCCTACCTTCCAAACTTAACAGAAGCTCTCCTGCGAACCTTGCAGAACTAGCACTCCTGAAAGAAAGGATATAGCGGAGATATGGCTTACCCACAGCCTAGGGGATGTTTCCAGAATGAGATTTTCACTCTGCAGCGGAGTTACGTTTGGAAGGTAGGAGATGAGGTACTGGGAGAAGTGAAGCTGTGTGAGGACGGGGCGTGAGTCGTGCTTGGGTAGCTCAGCTGGTAGAGCATTTGCCCGCGAAAGGCAAATGTCCCGAGTTCGAGTCTCGATCCGGCACACAGTTTTAATCTGCCAGGAAATTTGATATCAGCGCACACTCCGCTGCAGAGTGAAAATCTCATTCTGGGGACTTTGGAGAGTGTAGGTGTGAAGACGGCTGTCCGCGCTCACCCTGAAGCCGTGGTGGTCGCGCTGCTCGGGGCTGATCTTGTCGGCGTCCGGCGTGTCGTACAGGGTGAGCTCGAGGCCGGTGGTGGGCCCCGAGGCGAGGCTGTGGCGCACCGTGCAGCTCGCCGCGCCGCCCCCGCCGCCCCCGCCGCCATCGTCCTCGTCCTCCACCCGCTGGTCACCGCCGCCCTCCGCCCGCTGGCGCGACCAGCTGCGGCTGCGACAGTGCGGCTTCACTTCCTATTACTTCTATACGCTTCATGCTTTACGTAAATGACAAAATACGCCACTCGAGACTTCGGGCCTCCGTCTGGCTTTTCTCACCTAATTCCCAGCGAACAGGACATCGGGAAGTTGTCTCCCAGTAGTAGACTGCATCTACTGTTTATTTGTTTCCTTTTAATAAGTCTAAGAATAAGTTTGGAAGGGGAACTGAAACTCAAGAAAAAGAATTAAAATCTTTTGCCTATGACATTTTAATTCTGTCAGTTGAACGGAATGTACAACGTCTTGAAGAGAATTTATAAAGTGGACCTAAACAAAAGCAAAACAAGCGTAAATGGAATGTAATTGAACTGAATCGGGAGATGGTGAGAGAATTACGCTACTGGCCATTAAAACTGCTACACCAAGAAGAAATGCAGATGAAAAACGGGTATTCATTGGACAAATATATTATACTAGAACTGACATGTGATTACATTTTTACGCAATTTGGCTGTATAGATCCTGAAAAGTCAGTACCCAGAACAACCACCTCTGGCCGTAATAACGGCCTTGATACGCCTGGGCGTTGAGTCAAACGGTGCTTGGATGGAGTGTACAGGTAGAACTGCCCATGCAGTTTCACCACTATACCACAGTTCATCAAGAGTAGTGACTGGCGTATTGTGACAAGCCAGTTGCTCGGCCACCATTGATCAGACGTTTTCAATTGGTGAGAGATCTGGAGAATGTGCTGGCCAGGGCAGCAGTCGAACATTTTCTGTATCCAGAAAGGCCCGTACAGGACCTGCAACATGCGGTCGTGCATTATCCTGATGAAATGTAGCATTTCGCAGGGACCGAATGAAGGGTTGAGCCACGGGTCGTAATACATCTGAAATGTACCGTCACTTTTCAAAGTCCCGTCAATGGGAACAAGAGGTGACCGAGACGTGTAACCAATGGCACCCCATACCATCACTCCGGGTGATACGCCAGTATGACGATGACGAATACACGCTACCAACGTGCGTTCACCGCGATGTCGCCAAACACGGATGTTACCATCATGATGCTGTAAACAGAACCTGGATTCATCCGAAAAAAAAAGACGATTTGTCATTCGTGCACCCATGTTCGTCGCTGAATGCACCATCGTAGGCGCCCCTGTCTGCGATGCAGCGTCAAGGGTAACCGCAGCCATAGTCTCCGAGCTGACAGTCCATGCTACTACAAACGTCGTTGAACCGTTCGTGCAGATGGTTGTTGTCTTGCAAACGTCCCCATCTGTTGACTCAGGGATTGAGACGTGGCTGCCCAATCCGTTACAGCCATGCATATAAGATGTCCGTCATCTCGACTGCTAGTGATACGATGCCGTTGGGATCCAGCAAGGCGTTCCGTGTTACCCGCATAAACCCACCGATTCCATATTCTGCTAACAGTCATTGGATCTCGACCAACGCGAGCAGCAATGTCGCGATACGATAAATAACAATCGCGATGGGCTACAATCCGACATTTATCAAAGTCGGAAACGTGATGGTACGCATTTCTCCTCCTTACACGAGGCATCACAACAACGTTTCACCAGGCAACGATGGTCAACTGCTGTTTTTGTATGAGAAATCGGTTGGAAACTTTCCTCATGTCAGCACGTTGTAGGTGTCGCCACCGGCGCCAACCTTGTGTGAATGCTCTGAAAAGCTAATCATTTACATATCACAGCATCTTCTTCCTGTCGGTTAAATTTCGCGTCTGTAGCACGTCATCTTTGTGGTGTAGCAATTTTAATGGCCAGTAGTGTAGTTTTGGAAATGAGACAATGAAAGGAATACATGATTTTTGATATTGGGCAGCAAAATAAATTACGATAATCGAACTAGATAGGATATGTAGTGCAGACTGGCAGCAGCAAGAAAAGCGTTTCCGAAATATAGAAATATGTTAACATCGAACATAAAATACAGATTTGAGGAAGAAGTTTTTGAATGCATTTGTCTGGAGTGCAGTCTTTAGCGAAGCGAAGCGTGGATAATAGACCTTTTAGACATGAAGGAGATAGAATCTTGTGAAACGAACAAATGATGAGGCGCTCGACTGAATTGACAAAAAGATATATTTATGGCACATTTTGAATGTAATATCGGATTCGTTGAGAGGAAACTTCCTGATCGCATCACGAAATTATCAAATTCGTAATGGAAAACAGTTTGTCGGTTAAAAATTGTGGAGGGAGTCGTAGGCACGAACGCATTAAGCACGTTCAAATGGATGTGCGTTGCAGTAGTTATTCAGAGTTATAGCTTGTACAGTACAGACTAACATGAAGAGGCGCATCAAATCAATCTTCGGACTGAAGTCCATAAAAGAGAAGAAGGTTAGTGTTGATTGCCCCGTCGACAGCGACGTCATTAGAGACAAAGCACAACCTCGGATTAGGGAAGGTTGGGAAATGAAATCGGTCGTGTCCTTTTGAAGGAACCGTCTCGACATTTGCCTGAAGCGATTTAGGGAAATCACGGAAAACATAAATCAGGATGGCTGGAAGCGGGTTTGAACCGTCTTTCTCCCGAATTCGAATCCAGCTTGCTAACCATTGTGCCACCTCATCCAGTGAAGTCCACAAAAACAATTTAACACCAATTTCCTGAAACTGACAGACAACATGTATCGTAGATCTTATCGTTCTTACATATCGTAGATCTTATCGTTCTTTCCTCGGCGTGATGTAACTGTGTTGCGATGCTAGTGACATTTTAGGGCGATTTGACATGAAGTTATGTCAGTAGTTATTGGTTGCCATGTTGATGTCATTTTTAAGTAGAGTAGCTGAAATTAATACTACAATTATTTCAGGTTTGGAAGCATCTGAATGGGTTCAGAAATTCTCAGTCATGTAACGTTTAATTTGTGTTGTCTTTTGGAAACTTATTTATATTCATAATATTTCTTACTTAACTGTTGTACTTGACTTCGTTATTTGTAATTAATAACAGATAAAGGGATCAGGTGCTCCAGTTGCAGAAATTTAATTAAATTATTAACTTTTGATAGGGTGCCAGCAGTTATCCTTTACAAAACCGAATTACGCAATAACTACCATTTTTTATCACACACTAATATTAAAAAGAAAAAGTAACATGCCAATCATTATTTCACGTTCACTTTTTATGGTTCTAAGTTATCGCTTTAAGACAAACCGAAAATTAGCAGGAGGATTATCATGGAAATGATATAATACATTTTATTTAACAGGTGGCACTTGGTGGTGAGTTGATATAGTGTGATTTGTGGTACTGCCTAGTGACAGTTTTTTTTTTTTGGTCATCAGTCTACTGACTGGTTTGATGCGGCCCGCCACGAATTCCTTTCCTGTGCTAACCTCTTCATCTAAGAGTAGCACTTGCAACCTACGTCCTCAATTATTTGCTTGACGTATTCCAATCTCTGTCTTCCTCTACAGTTTTTGCCCCCTAAAGCTCCCTCTAGTACCATGGAAGTCATTCCCTCATGTCTTAGCAGATGTCATATCATCCTGTCCCTTCTCCTTATCAGTGTTTTTCACATGTTCCTTTCCTCTCCGATTCTGCGTAGAACCTCCTCATTCCTTACCTTATCAGTCCACCTAATTTTCAACATTCGTCTGTAGCACCACATGTAAAATGCTTCGATTCTCTTCTGTTCCGGTTTTCCCACAGTCATGTTTCACTACCATACAATGCTGTACTCCAGACGTACATCCTCAGAAATTTCTTCCTCAAATTAAGTCCGGTATTTGATATTAGTAGACTTCTCTTGGCCAGAAATGCCTTTTTTCCCATAGCGAGTCTGCTTTTGATGTCCTCCTTGCTCCGTCCGTCATTGGTTATTTTACTTCCTAGGTAGCAGAATTCCTTAACTTCATTGACTTCGTGACCATCAATCCTGATGTTAAGTTTCTCGCTGTTCTCATTTCTACTACTTCTCATTACCTTTGTCTTTCTCCGATTTTCATGACAGTTACGGGCTCAAAACTCCAGATATGAAAAAATTCCACAGCAGGCGGAGAAGCGTCTCCCATCAGGCCGCGGTGTTAAGTGTCTCAGAGTATGGGGATCTTTCCCCTGACTTTTTGCAAAATTTGTTTTCGATATACCCTATCATCCACAAAAATTATTTGAACGACCTGAATTGTGTTTCGCCTGATCTGAACGCCGCGTACATAACGTAGCTGTCCTCCAGGTCCTCTAATCTCTTTACAGTAGTCATTTGACTACAAAAAGGATACCAAAAGACACCGCTAGTGATCACTGTTCTGTAAGGTAATCAGTCCAGATGTAAATCAACACAACGATATTGTAAATACTAGGAAATGCGTCATTAGAGATGAGTCACTCCTTAACGCTTGTAAACTCAATTTTATTGCAGTAAATGACGGTTCAAAATGGCTGTCACACTCATTAGAATTTGCGCTAACTAACTCCATTACGTAAGTCGTTTCAGAAATATTTAGGCAAAATTGAAGATTTTATGAACAAGAGATTATGTGACAATATCTGGAATCCTGAAGTTCTATGAAAGTTCGAAGTATTTTTGCTCTTTAAAAGGTTTTCTCACACCTGTGGAAGGTCGTTCCTGATACGTTTAATTTGTTATAAGATGGATGCTGAGCTAACCAGTTAAAGGCAAAATCGAATATCAGCGGCAAGCGCTCAATGGAAACCTCAAAACTAACATCGTATCACCAGTAATTTGTCTGCATTCAGGATTGAGCAATTCTTTGTGAACATGTCTGAACTGTAAACAACAGGACGAACTTTTTTGCTCTGAATTTGTATTGAAGACAAAACACCTAGAGCCACTGTAACGAAGCAAAGCTATCATGCCTGTCAGTGACTCGATCATAGCAACGTTCGTCTTTGGTGACTAGGCGTAAAGAGTCGAGAAATATCGAAGCTTCTACCAGTATCAGTTACAGAATCTGAACTTGAAAATATATGTGCTCTACCTGTAATCCTGTAAAGACTCTTATTTCCTTGTTAACTAACCGCGAAACACGTTTAATATAATTTCAAGTGACAAAGTTTGCACGTGTTTAAAGCGAAGTGCCATGATATAAAATTTTATGATGGGGACTCGAACCCAGCACGTAATCAGATTGTTTACTAAGTAAAATCAGACGTTATCTATCGATTTTTTTCAGCAGAAGCGAGATTTTTGGATTTGAAATTAGGATACATTTTCTTTGCCTGACCGGGAATCGAACCTGGCCATACCGCTGTTGTTTTCTGTAAATGAATTGTTTATCAGTACTGAGATGTGTTCGTGTAAGACCAGAAATAACGGCACGATCGTTATTGTTGAGAACACATAAAGAGACATTAAAAATGAAATTATTTATCACTAATAGTTAAGTGTACAAACGGTAGAGCTTGAAGTGAAACCATGGATATTTTTGTGCAGGACCAGATTTCGAGCCTACATATGTGTTTTTCGGTGAGGCCCTGAGGAGTTTGCCATTTTGGGGAAAACAACGAAATGATCGAACTATATCGTTCCGTGTTAATTAACTGGTTAATTATCAGCAGACGTCTGACACGAAAATTATGCTAGTCTCTCAGTGGGACGTAAAATGCTTTTAGCTATCATAGCCTCGATTGGAAGCCATTTTGAAACTTTCATTATTTCAAGAAATTTATTAGATCGTGAAATACCGTTCAAGAGTGTGAAGTTACGAAATACTTCGATTATTACTGTCATTATCGCTGCTGACTTCCTCATTTTGCTGCTGCTACATTTAATGCATCTTAGTCATTTTTGGAAGCAGTGGCCCAAATACAGGGAAATATTTAGTTCACAGTAAATGGTTGCGGCGTTCTGTGCTAACTGGACCGTCCTTTTCTAGTTACTACTACTGCAAAATACTGGAGAACTTAATCTTTCCTTCTGTTCGTCAAAGATTCTCGGGGGACAGCATAATTTCCCAACATGACCGTTCTCCTGTTCATGCGGCGATCTGCGTAAAACACAGGCTTCAAATGAAAGGAGACGTTGAGCTGTTGGGCTGGCCTCCAAAGGTGATGACATCAGTCCCATAGTGCACGTATAGACAGATATGGGGAAAATTATTAGATGCAGAAGACCATCATCGACAACCAAGACAGCGCTGTCCGAAGCAGTTCACTGCGCATGGGAAGAGATGTCGCAGAATAACAGATTCATGCGGATACTAGGTGCCTCTATTCCATGACTGCCAAATGCGGAAACTGGACACGGTACTGTTTTACTGTTAGGAGGGAGAAAATGTTTATAGCAATTGACCGATTTGTTCTCCGTCGAAGAGGAGGAAAATTCGTTCGTCTTACCTCCTTTTTTTTTCTAATTTACATGAAAACTAGGCTTTCGATTTCACTTTTTTCCGTCATTTAAGAGATTCTTGATTTTAAATTATTTTACGACATTTCTCGAAAAAGACTGAGAGAAACATGATACTTTTTTTTTAATATGTTGCTTGACTTAAATGCTGATGAAGGCATCAAAGAAAAAGTATTTAGTTTCTTTAAGTAGAAAAAAGCATACTGACGAAAGCACAAAAGAGATATCATTTTCGTTTAATGCGAAGCAGAAGTCACAGTTCATAAGAAAAAAGTGGTACAAAGCCGGTGGTGTAGAAATAGTACATTAAAATTTCGCATACTTAATAATTCTCATTGTCTTCTTCACGGAAGTGACAGGATTCGAAACCCCTACCGGCGTATTAGAAACTGACCGCCTTACGCACCACGCCATTCTAACAATCTGATAAGCTAAACTTACAAAATGGCGTGATATGGTCTGTAGTGTAACACCTTTTCCATGACGATGAAATGACATACCGAGTGAAAGGGGCTCCTTGCGTCTTAGATGTTAAGGCAGACAATCCATCTGACTAAATTCCATGAACGGAGCTATAAAGAACGTAAGCTAATTGAATGTGTCACAGTAGGGGCTCTACAAGGTTTTATCAGATTCGATTGATTGGAAGACGCCGTGTGTAGGAGAGTGTGAGAGATTAACGCAAGTGTCATACAATTTTGCCACAGTGATGGCGCAGTTACCCCTATGGCAACTGCTCATGCGGAAAATGGCTTCAGAACTATTGAAGTACATATCCTATTACAGTGACTGAAGTGCGCCAGAAAATTCAGTTGAATTATACACTTATCGGAACTATCTTACTCGAACGTCTGATGTAATGATAAATATCTACTTGGTCCGTTCACAGCTGAGAATTGATTCAAGTATATCCCACAGTAATCAACAAGTATATTTACAAGAAAAATGGATCTCTTTTGATGCAGATAAAAAAAGAAAGATAAGAAGAAACGTGCAATTCTGCTATTCAATACGTTTCTCACCTCCAGATTTACCAGTATGGTCAGTGCTTCCGTAACGTTCATCTCGGGTGATGATGTGCTGAATGACAAATAACAAACAGATTTTGTCAAAAACAGTCCCTTGGAGCCTTTTCTGAGCCTTTCTTGTGAAGTAGCTCGGTAATTCAAAAACAGACACTTCTGCTCAATCCTACAATGTATTGAATGGAGGCCGTACGATGGTTTATGACGCAGAGCTTGTTTTATGATTTATTCATTGAATTTCGTTCTGGCCGCTTGCAGACCGAATAAAGAAAACGAGAACCACACTTACAAACTGCAGTTTTTCTATGCGAGATCCCAACCGACTTCTATATCAGCCACCACAGTAAAAATCGAGTGTGTTACTACTAAATCAACATGCGATACACCTTTCTTCATTACGTCCATATTTCTTAATGTAGATTACTGAGAATGTGACATTAGAGAGCAATCTTAGCTTAGCTGCCATACATCAAATCTGGGTTCAAACAATGAATTTTACTTAGCCACTGTCACATCTTAAGTGGAAGATATTTAGAATATTTGATCGAGATGACAAGAAAGTACAGTATTAGACACAAAAGCTGGCCGCCTCAGAAACGAAGTTCGAGTGGTTCACTTACGGCAGCCAATATTCCTGGCCACCCGTCAGAATTATAAGTCGCATTCACGATCTGGCAACACTGTATGATGCAGAAGTGTATGGAGGAAGTTCTGTCTGTCTTTTTGAGGTGTTACAGAAACGTATCTGCTTGTGGTGCAGTGGTAAGCTTTGTGCTCTGTAAATGTAAAGTTCCACGTTCGGTTCCACACCATTCCATGGCTTCTTTAAATCCTATATTGCATATTGATAAAGTTGTCAGTCTGATGGAAACTCCAACATAATTCGTTTCATTTTCTATTCCACATGCAATAGCAAAAAGTTCGAGAAACATTTCCGACAAACAGCTCGTGCCTACGTCAAGAAAAAAACAGTTTACGCTAGAAAGCGTCCACTCTCCACAGCTGCTACCGGCTACTGGCCATACAACGCCCGCTGCGAATGTCAAGACGCCTCTAACTAGATGAACATGGTGCGGCGCTATGTGTGTATTTATCAACGTTCATTTTCTTCCTTGAAGTTCTCGTGTTACGATTTGTATTTTCCTAGCCTGAAACATATGAACGTTGCTCAAGTGTGATAAACTATAGTAGCAAGTGGAAAAAGTCCTAATTCGCGGCATATTATTAGCTTTGTGTTTAGCAGTGTTCGAAGGCGGCAGAGGCAGCGCTGAATCTTTGTCTTGTGTGAATGAATTTGCACATTCAAGAAGCCTCGATAACAGACATATGTGATGGAGTGCGACTATTTATGCGTTGTGCGACATTTGCATTCAATAGGCTAGGTTCAGATGTCGGGAGCCGGCCGGTGTGGCAGAACGGTTCTAGGCGCTTCAATCTGGAACCGCGCGACCGCTACGGGACTGATGACCTCAGATGTTAAGTCCCATAGTGCTCAGAGCCATTTAACCATTTTTTTTCAGATGTCGCGAGCAGTAATACGGCATGCTCTAATTTAAAACAACAAAAATCAGAGGTGCGACGATTAATGCATTTTTGCTTGATCGTCGTCAGTTGTCGCATTGAGAATTCCAATGCAGTATTCCTACTGGTGACTAGGTATGATGTATTTATATTAACTTCTTAAGAAGAATTAATGGCTGAGCCCTAACAAAAGATATATAATCGAGCAGAGGGCAGTGTGAACATAATATTTTCCCTATGGTGCCTCAGAAAGTGTGTTGTGCATTACGTAAACGGCCGCAGGGGAGAGTATACCGCATCTGCTATTTTTGCCATGAACTAAGACACGTATCGGTCGCAGCGTACGAAAAACGACCTACAAAACTTCGTCACGTGTTGATACTACCAAGATTTTGCAGTCTGTCGATTTCACTAACAAAACTATCTAGGAGTTTGAAATGTCATACGCGCTTATACTTCTGATCTTCCACCCTCAAATGTTTATTTTCCAAGCTCCTTATCGAAAAACAGTCAAGAAAATTCTCCTCTGGACGAAAATGTACTTCAAACCTGGTTCGGTGACATCTTTAGCTCATGGCCAGTATGTAGGCATGGAATGGGTAAACTACATGAGGGCTGTCAGACTGTTGTAGATTATGTGAGATGATAACCTGTTGATGCTTAATTTCTCTCTGATGTTTACTGTTGCGTTCAATAAAATAATGGAGAACGCCATTAAAATATGCACTGCAGTAATTCATACGAAATGCAGATTACCACAATATCCTTATGACGAAAGTCTACTTTAATGAAACATAAAATATCTGTAACAGGAATGTCCCTATATCAGCATTAATTAATATTACCCATTCTGGACTTCAAAATGGTCTGTGTTTACGTGCTGTCCTACGTCACAGTGAAGTGGTTTGGAAATTTGACATTCCAAAAATAAATAAATAAATAAATAAATAAAATAAAAAAGTAAATAAATAAAATTTCCTTACTGCTTTACCACCTGACTGCCAGTAGCTCTGTTGCAAAACTGCTAAAAATGTATCCTCCACCGTGACTGGAACCAAAGACCCCTACTTTAAAGGCAACGACGTTACCTCACAACGAGGGGAATACCGCAGCGTTCTACTCTCCCCTTTTGCTTCAGTTAAACTACACGAGGACAGATAAGTTGCAGTGTAAAAGACGAGATTAGCTGCTATTTCCACGCCGAATGACATTTCTGGATTCAGAGCCATAAATTGATGACTTTATTCACACATTATGTGAAAATAACTCAGATTATTTAATGGAAACCATACAAATATCTCAAGTGAGTTTTGTAGACTAGTTCTGTGTCATCCAGAAAGTAACTCTTCGGTCACAGGGTTCACTTCTACCAGGAAATACCAGCCTTGAGCGGTCTGGGGAGTAAGGATAGTTCGTGTCTCAAAGGCTTGGCGGCCGAGCGCCGAAATGGTGAAAGCGTATGTCAATGAGCTTTATTCACCCGTCTGTAACTCGGTATACAGACTACAGCGGCGTCACTAATAATGCTCAGATGTGCCGACTGAAAGCTAAACAACAAGAATCATTAACTGTCACAATTACTTGTGTTTTTTTGTCTTGAGTGTACTGAAACTAAAAATTTCAGCGAGACATGTTTCACCTTTTGAGAAGATCTGCCTTAGTTACAGCGTAAATGTTATGTGTAGGCGGCACACCTGTTTTATAATAATACCTTGCAAAATATTTTTCTTGAAATCGATGTCAATGGTACTGTCCATCAAAGACAGACACACAAATAAAGAGACACTAATGCAGCATCGACTGCAAAACTTAATGCTGCGAATAACATGAAATTCCAAATCGAGAAAGGTTGCTATGTAGGAAACCATAAGAAATGACAAAAAATGCAGGCCCAAAATTCCACTGAAAATCAAACTAGCGAACGTGTGGAGCGCAACTTCGATTACAGCTTCCGCTAACGTGAAAGGAGAAACAGTTGTTATTAGAAAGTGGAACAAGGAACACAAAACACTGTCGTTCAGTCCATAAATACTAAAATAAAGACACGTATCATCAATTCTTTCCAATTAAAATGATGCTGATGGTCTGTCAGTGAAAGTGGAAAGCGCCTTTGTTGAAGAGCTTCTCAACGTGCATTATGCTTAAGACAGAGAGAAACTGAAGTAATAAGACTTTCACCAATCTGAGCGTGGTGGTGAGATTCTATGCATCACTTACTCAGAATGTTATTGGAAAAGGAATGAGCTTTTGGCGTCATTGGCCGGGAGGCCCCTTACGGGGCAGGTCCGGTAGCCTTGGTGCAGGTCTTACTAAATTCGATGCCACATTGGGCGACCTGCGCGCCGGATGGGGATGAAATGATGGTGAAGACAACACAACACCCAATCGCTGAGCGGAGAAAATTCCCGACTCAGCCGGGAATCGAACACGGGCCCGTAGGACGGCAATCTATCACGCTGACCACTCAGCTATCGGGGCGGACAGACTGTTATTAATTTAGCCCTTAACGTTTTAATATTAATGACACCTTTTGGCTACCACAATAGTCACATGAGAACTATCGAGTTCTACTGCGGCGGTACAGATGGGCAGACGGTTCCAGAATTTGCAGAGACTATCCACATGCTATCCATTTGCTGCTAAATCATAATGCCAGATTACCATCACCTGAGATTATAGGCCGTACTTAAATCTATACCTGTCAAAGAACTGTTCAACATTGCGTGAATGACATTAACTTCACAAACCCTCTCCGTACACATCACACAGTCGCAATATATGCCAGTTAATTGCTGGAAAATAATGTATGCTCACATTTTTCTGCCAACGACTGAATTTCTATCTCAGGACTGTCACTCCATTACTGAGGCGGTAAATGAGTGTTATCATCTACCACACCATCGTTAATGCCAACTCCCCCCGCCCACTTCCCCCGCCCCCGCCCCAGCCACCACAGTCACAGTGGATGTCACATAAATTATGACACCAAACACAGATTTAGACCTAAATTAACCAGCTTCTTATAAGCTTTACTGAGTGAGTATTCTGCCGTTGCTCTGGAGAGAAGTGCTTAATGAATATTCTATACTGCTATTGACTAGTGTTACCACTCTTCACGCCTCGGAAAATTGTGAAAATAAGCGACAGAGAAGCACTTGTGAAGTAATAAATAACAATAAGTGAGATGTGGTATTCTACACAAGTCACCTGATGATTATGAAAAATTGCTCTTTGACCTACACGGCACTTCACTACAAATATAAAGATTTCGCCAGCAATCTGTTGCTTAAATTCGTTGCGGTCTTTATCATTTACGATAGAGGAGGTCGGAAAAATCTCGCTTTAAACAAACTATTGCGGCGTGATTTGAGCCTGTGGCTATAGCTTTAATGGCACTTATCTACTGAGGAATCAAGAACGTGAAGGACATTCTCTCATTACAGACTACGGCAGAGAGAAGCAGTTTAATTATTTATTTTATGTTTAATTTAACATACTGTACCCATTTCCAGCATGTTTTACTCATCATGAGACGTTTATGCATACAGAAAACATTAGGATAAATTATCTTAATCTAACTTAGCATAGAAGTGTTCTGTTCACTGTTAGCAGCTGGAGGGCCTGTTGGAGTATTTGGAGTGGGGCTGCGAGCGAGTAGTCAGAAATCAACGTCAGGTGGTGCCTCCTGATGGCGTGGAGCTGTATCTCGTTGGGATTGACATCATAGCGTACGTGCGAAACACATAGCTTTGCAAAAGTTATTGCGGTGCGGAACCGTGCGATACACTTTTATTGCACTTGCGTTAGCAGCTGTTAAATTCTCACTCTCTCCCACACACGGTATCTCCAAAACAAGCAGATCTGATAAAACCTAGTAGAGTACTTACTGTGTCACATTCAGTTAGCTAACGTTCTTCATAACTCCGTTCACGTAAATTCAAAGTCAGATGAACTGTCTGCAATTTCCTCGAAGAAGTACTGCGGCACTTTCTCTTTGTTTATCACTTATTTTCCAAGGAAAAGGTGTGACATTACAGAATATGTCGTAACATTTCGTAAGCGTAGCGTGAGCGATTGTTAGACTGGCGTAGTGGTTAAGGCGGTCAGTTTCTAATCTGCAGGTAAGAGTTTCAAATCCTGTCACTTCCACGTAGCTTAATTGGTGGTGAGAGCTATTAGTTTGGGAGAACAACAAATGGTATTAAATATGCGTAATTTTAAAGTATCACGTCTACACCGCTGGTCTCGCAGCACATTTTCTCATTATGTACTGTGATTTATGCTTGGCGTTAAAAGAAAATGATATCTCTTTTGCGCGTTCGTTGGAATTGGCGTCCTGCCTGCATGTAATTAAAGAGAGCACAAATCCACATGATCTTTTTCCCCACGTATAAGAGCTAAAAACTATTTCTTTGATGCCTTCATTGGCACTGACGTCATGTGGCATGTGGCCAAAAAAATCAGTTTCATATTTCTCTCGGTCTTTTTGATCAAATTACGTAAAATAATTTAAAATCAAGAGGCTACTGAACGACTGAAAGGAGTGGAATAGACAGCCTCCCTTTTTTAAAGGGATATGACAAACGAAGTTTCCTATTCTTTGAGGGAGAACAAAACATTCATTTGTCTTAAACAATCCGCCCCTCCCCCTCCCCCCCTAACAACACAATAATTCAGTACTGTATCCAGTTTCCGTCCTCTACAACTGGATTTAACCATCAGCGAATATAGGCACCAAGTTTCCGACCGGCCGCGGTGGCCGTGCGGCTCTAGGCGCTACAGCCCGGAACCGCGGGACTGCTACGGTCGCAGGTTCGAATCCTGCCTCGGGCATGGATGTGTGTGGTGTCCTTAGGTTAGTTAGGTATTAGTAGTTCTAAGTTCTAGGGGACTGATGACCTAAGATGCCAAGTCCCATAGTGCTCAGAGCCATTTGAACCAACCAACCAAGTTTCCGAATGAATCTCTTACTCTGTGACACACTCTTCCCGCACATCATGAACTGATGACCTGCTTCGGACGGCGCTGTCTTGGTTGTCGGTGATGGTCTTCTACACCTGATGATTTTCTCCATCTCTACCCACACGTACGCTGTGGGACTGAGGTCAGCACTTTGGGAGGTCAGTGCAACAGCTCATCGTCTCTGTTAATTTGAAACCAGTTTTACACAGATCGCCCTATGGATGGGAGAACGGTCATGTTGGAAGATTATTCTGTCTCCCGAAAAAGTGTATTTCGTAGTGGTAATGACGAGAACAGGGACAGTCCAGTTAGGGCAGAACACTGCAACCATTTGCTGCGAAATAAATATTTCCCCGTATTTAGGCCACTGCTTTTAAAAATTACCAAGGAATATTAAATGTTTTCTTCAAACATGCATGTAGTAGCAGCAAAATGAAGAAGTTAGTAGCGATAATGTCAGTAATAATCGAAGTATTTGGTAACGTCACATTCTTGAACGGTATTTCTGGATCTAATAAATTTCTTGAAATAATGACAATTTCAAAGTGGTGTCTTCCAGTCGAGGCTATGATAGCTAAAAGCATCTTTACATCCTTCTTGTATGAGACTATCATAATTTTCGGATCAGAAGCCTGTATAGTTAATCAGTTAATACAGAATTGCAAGACTGCACTGCAGTTCCTTGTTTAGTTTGTAGCACAGATGACAAAATGGTAGATATCGAAATAGATGACAGAGGGATAGAAAAACAATTAAAATCGCTCAAAAGAGGAAAGGCCACTGGACCTGATGGGATACCAGTTCGACTTTACATAGAGTACGTGAAGGAACTTGCCCCCCTTCTTACAGCGGTGCACCGTATGTCTCTAGAAGAGCGTAGCGTTCCAAAAGATTGGAAAAGGGCACAGGTCATCCCCGTTTTCAAGAAGGGACTCCGAAAGGATGTGCAGAACTATAGACCTATATCTCTAACGTCGATCAGTTGTAGAATTTTAGAACACGTATTATGTTCGAGTATAACGACTTTTCTGGAGAGTAGAAATCTACTCTGTAGGATTCACCATGGGTTTCGAAAGAGACGATCACTATTTATCCACGAGACCACGAGACTCATAGGGCCATAGACACGGGTTCCCGGGTAGATGCCGTGTTTCTTGACTTCCGCAAGGCGTTTGATACAGCTCCCCACAGTCGTTTAATGAACAAAGTAAGACATATGGACTATCAGACCAATTGTGTGATTGAGTTGAAGAGTTCCTAGATAACAGAACGCAGCATGTCATTCTCAATGGAGAGAAGTCTTCCAAAGTAAGAGTGATTTCAGGTATGCCGCAGGGAAGTGTCGTAAGACCGTTGCTATTCACAATATACATAAATGACCTTCTGGATGACATCGGAAGTTCACTGAGGCTTTTTGCGGATGATGCTGTAGTATATAGAGAGGTTGTAACAGTGGAAAATTGTACTGAAATGTAGGAGGATTTGCAACGAATGGACTTATGGTGCAGGGAATGGCAATTGAATCTCAATGTATACAAGTGTAATGTGCTGCGAATACACAGAAAGAAAAATCCTTTATCATTTAGCTTCAATATAGCAGGTCAGCAACTGGAAGCAGTTAATTCCATAGATTATTTGGGAGTAGGCATTAGGAGTGAGTTAAAATAGAATGACCATATAAAATTAATCGTCGGTAAAGCAGATGCCAGACTGAGATTCATTGGAAGAATAGTAAGGAAATGCAGTCCGAAAACAAAGGAAGTAGGTTACAGTACACTTTTTTGCCCACTGCTTGAGTACCGCTCACCGGTGTAGGATCCGTACCAGATAGGGTTGATAGAAGAAATAGAGAAGATCCAACGGAGAGCAGCGCGCTTCGTTACAGGATCATTTAGTAATCGCGAAAGAGTAATGGAGATGATAGATAAACTCCAGTGGAAGACTGTGCAAGAGAGACGCTCAGTAGCTCGGTACTGGCTTTTGCTCAAGTTTCGAGAACATACCTTCACCGAGGAGTCAAGTAGTATATTGCTCCCTCATAGATATATCTCGCGAAGAGACCATGCGGATAAAATTAGAGAGATTAAAGCCCACACAGAGGCATACACACAATCTTTCTTTCCACGAACAATACGAGACTGGAATAGAAGGGAAAACCGATAGAAGTACCCAAGGTACCCTCCGCTACACACCGTCAGGTGGCTTGCGCAGTATGGATTTGGATGTAGATTTAGAACTAAATTTTTTCCCCGTGTCTAATTTGTAAGCTAAGGCATCATACTTTATATGAATACATGGAGGTAACAAATGTCGGATTCAGTAGTCTGGCGGATAAAAAGTAGTTTCTTAGTTTTGAGTTCGAGTCCAGCTTCCATCACGTATTCAAAACACACACGAAGAGATCTCCTTCACCTCTGATGATGCCAAGTGAAGAACATCAGGTTGCACCGCAGTTCAGAATCCGCATTATAAACATCATATGCCTTCGCTAACAAATGGGGGCATAGCCGGATTAGGTTGGGCCATAGCAGAGGCCGAAGTCGCGGCAAACAGAAACTCTATCGCCAGTTAGCTTCCTTACACTAGAAACTTTACTATATTTAATGAGCCAATGGTCATTTATAGTCACAGGGCTCTTATTTTATGTGAACTTGAGATTATGAAAAATTGTTTCAGGTCTGTGGTCTGTGATTCAAATTCTTGTTACCTTACTCACACGGAACGATATAGTTCGATCATTCCTTTGTTTTCCCCAGGATGACAAATTCCTCTAGGTCTCCACGAAAGACACATATGTGGGTTCGAATCCTGGTCCATTTGAAGCCCTACCATTAGCACACGGAATTACTAGCGGTAAATAATGTTCATTTTTAAATTTCTTCATATGCCGTCAACAATAAAGATGGGTGCTATTATTTCTGGTCAAACATACACACATCCCGCTACTCGTGAGCAAACCATTCGTGGATGGAAAACAACGGCAATAAGGTTCAAATGGCTCTGAGCACTATGGGACAACATCTGACGTCATCAGTCCCCTAGAACTTACAACTACTTAAATCTAACTAACCTAAGGACATCACACACATCCATGCCCGAGGCAGGATTCAAACCTGGGACCGTAGTGGTCGCGCGGTTCCAGACTGAAGCGCCTACAACCGCTCGGCCACCCCGGCAGGCCGGCTATAAGGGCCGAATTCGATTCTCAGCCAGGCAAGTAAATTGTATCACCGTTTCAAACAGTCCTCTGCTCGTGGTCTAGTGGCTAGCCTTGCTGCCTCTGGATCACGGGGTCCCCGGTTCGATTCCCAACCGGGTTGGGGATTTTCTCTGCCAGGGGACTGGGTGTTTGTGTTGGCCTCATCATATCATCATCATCATCATTATCATTCGTGATAGTGGCTAGACTGGACTGTGTAAAAAAATTGGACTGTGAAAAAATTTGGACTTCGTACGGGCGCTGATGACCGCGCAGTTGAGCTCCCCACAACTCAAACATCATCATCATCATCATTTCAAATTCAAATATCTCGTTGCTGCTGAAAGAATTCGATATCTAACATCTGATTTTACTTAGTTAAGAGTCTAATTACGCGCTGGATTCGAGTTCCCGCCACAAAACTTTACATCACGGCACTTCATTTTTTCGAATCTTTGACGCTTGAAATTATATATATTAAACATTTTTCGTGGCTATTGAACAGGGAAATAAGGGTCTTGACAGGATTCCAGGCAGATCACAAAAATTTTCTAGGTGAGGTTTGTTAATTGATACTGGTGAAAACTTCGATATTTCACGACGTCTTTATATCTGTCTCGGTCAGGCACGAAAGGTTTGCTTAGTTACAATGGCTATAGGTGTTTAGTTTCAACACAGATCCAGAACAAAAAAGTTTGTCATGTTGTTTAAAATTTAAACATCTGCACAAATAATTGCTCAATCATGAGTGGAGAGAAATTACTGGTGATATAATGTTAATTTTGAAGTTTCCATAGAGAGCTTGCCGCTGTTAATCCCGTTACTTTTAACTGATTATGTGATGGAGTTAATTAACTCAATTTCTACTGCAAGTGGTAGTGATTTTGAAATGTCATTTACTGTAGTAATATTGAGTTTACAAGAGTTAAGGGCTGTCTCATCTCTAATGAGGCATTTCCTAGTATTTCCAATATCGTGGCGTTGCCTTACATCTGGACTGATTACCTTAAAGATAGTGATCTCTTGTCGTATCCATTTCGTTTTATCAAACGACTGTCTTGCGAACAAATTAGAGGACCTGCAAGACAGCTACGATATGTGGGCTGCATTCAGATCAGGCGAAACGCAATTCAGGTGGTTAGGATACTTTTGGGTTCATAGTACATATCTTTGACAGGACAGCTGAGACTTCATTTCGCCATGAAATTGCTTTTCAGCTTCGTAACGTGTAACGTCCTTTTCTACACTAAAATAAACACACAGGCACCAAATATGCCCCTTTCTGAAAGCATTCCTGTATAATCTTGAGTGATGCTTAATTTACAGCTTCAGACAAAAATGGAGTCTTCATATAATCAAATATAATTTCCACTCTCAATGAGTATTTTTTACTGCATCCACAGCATGCTACCTTGGACCACTGTCTTAACTGGTCTCTATCAGGTTCCCAAGCGGAAATGTGACTGTACATCATTACAGAAGACAATTTTTATTTTTGATCAATATATATTTTTTTCTTTCTTGTGTTGGGACTCTGTATGCTCGAATAAATGCAGGGGAGCATATCTGTGCACATGTATTCCTGTTCCGGGTAGTATTAGTATTCCTGTTCTGGGAAGTATTAGTATTCCAAAGCTACCTTCTTGGTGCATTTGAATGTGTATGGGAACAGAGACAGAGAAATATTTTGTGAGGGATACACAAGCAGAGTTGCAGGTAACGAACATAAAGTATGATAGAAAATCCAATACTGATGAGATGTTACTTCAACGTCAAACATCAAATTCCTCCAATTAACTATGGTTTGACGAACGAACAGTTTATATGTTCATTGATTTCAGTAAAGTGAGTCATGACGTTCCCATAAAAGGACGGACTCATGTACGGTTAATCAGCATGCGGTGACCACGTCAAGTTAGTAGTTAAAAGGCTGCCATGATAAGACACTGGTATTAAAAAGGCAACTTATTTTACTTACATACTAGTGAAGCAAACAACATGGTGGCAATGAAGAACTGTAAACCAGACAAGAGAAAGAATACGAACAGTGTTCACGATCCAAATTCAAGTTTGATGCTGTGAGGGTACTGACTGATATGTAACAGGAGGAAGGATTCGGACAAAAATGAAACGAGAAGTAAGGGCTGAAACGGAAAAATGAGAATACCAGATCCAAATAACAAATGTAGAAATTTAGAATCATGTTATCATGGCTAGTCATCTAATGAGTATTGCAGTCCATACAATAATCGTGATATCAAATAAACTTAAATAGCAAAGGAATAATTTGCATTAAACATCACTAGAAAATTGGATGAGGTCAATTAGCAATGAAGTGGAGGTTTCAGTAATTATTTTCGAATCGAGTGAAGTGGGATCCATAGCAGGACAAAAGTTATTAATAAACTGAAGGATACACTGGGACCTAAATTGGAGAAAAAAGTGTATCGAGATTCAAGATATGAACAAAAGATAACAATAAGTCATTATTATTATTATTATTATCATTATTATTATTATTTTTATTATTCTTGATTGTTATAATAATTTTTTGATTGTTATAATTATCATTGTACTACTTTTATAATCTCTATTTTTTTTCTTTAACATTAATACTGTATAACATGTTATATGTCCTAACTTTCTGTAGACACTGAAATTTGTTGAATCTGAGTATGCCTGGTTAGGTGTAAGAGAGGGCCTGAAGGCCCTAATCTTGTCAGGTAAAATAAATGCATAAATAAATAAATAAATAAATAAAAAAGGGGTTCAGGTGACACTCTATCAATCTGGAAGGACAGCTGTAAAACGACAACTGAGAAAGAAAAACAAGCAAATCAAATTGTAGAGCAGATGACGACCAAAAAATTAAAGGCCGTAGAGTCATAAGTAAAAACCATTGTTTGCTGGTGGAATGGTAACACTTTAAGCTTGCATGGATCGGTATTTACAAGATCTGGCAAATATAATTGAATGATATACAGAGGAAGAGTAGGAACTGATGAATTGCTGGATTTCACATCAGGAATCAAAGAAAAAAATGGTTATCTGTAAGTAAATGCGAGTGTTGGTGGCATATTTGGGCATGCATGATGGTGTAGTAACTAAGACATAAAATCAGGAGTTTGTGGTCTTTAAGAGAGAATGTAGAAGGTGGTTAAAAATTTTCAAAAAAGTTATCAAATAAAATTTATAGAACATTGATGAAAGGAGACGCTCGAAATTAAGTTTAATGTAAATCATAGAATTTCACTTACCGAAATACATTGACGGAAAAAAAATCGCAGCACCAAAAAATAAGTAATATAGAGTCAACAAATTTCACGAATACATTTGTCTAGATAACGTATTTAAATGATCAACATTGGGAGAGAACAGGTTAATGAAAGCGAAATTGGAAATATGGGAAAGAACTGGCACCGTCCGAACGGGCCTTGAAGGCCCAACGGTACTCACCAGCCGCCGTGTCATCCTCAGCCCTTAGGTGTCGCTGGATGCGGATATGGAGGGCATGTGGTCAGCACACCGCTCTCCCGCCCGTTGTCAGTTATCGAGACCGGCACCGCTACTTCTCAGTCAAGTAGTTGCTCAAGTGGGCTCACAAGGGATGAGTGCACCCCGCTTGCCAACAGCGTTCGGCAGACTGGACGGTGACCCATCCAAGTGCTAGCCAACCCCGACAGCTCTTAACCGGTGATCCGACGTGAATGGATGTTACTATTGCGGCAAAATCGTTGGCGCAAATGTGAAAATCTTGTGCAGAAATAACCGGTATACCTGCCAGATTGTTGAATGCAAACTTGCATGCTTTGTGTTGTACAGGTGCCTGATGTCAGTTTGTGTTACACTTGGTCGGTAAATACAGGGACGGTTCGCGCTGTTTGTGGATGACGCTGGAGTTATTGTCCGATGGTGTTCCATATGTGCTCTATTAGAGACATATCTGGCGATCAAATAGGGTAAGCTAACATATCGACATTCTGTAGAGCATGTTGGGCTACAACAGCGGTATGTGAGCGAGCGTTATCCTGTTGCAAAACACACCCTAGAATATTCATGAATGACAACACAAAAGGATGAAACACCAGACTGAAGTAAAAATTTGCAATCAGCGTGTGTGGAATAGACACGAGAGTACTCCTGCTGTCATAGGAAATCGCACCACAGACTATAACTGCAGTTGTAGGTCCAGTGTGTCTAGCAAGCAGATAGGTTGGTTGCAGGCCCTCAACTTGCCTCCTTGTAACCAACACACGGCCATCACCTCACCACGTCCAACCTCAAAGGTAACTGAAGCAAACCTGATTTACATCGTCATAGTGGCCCCACTAGTGCTACACGTATGCGACTGGCGCGAAATTTGAATAGACATCATCTTCAAATACAGAAACACGCCTACCAACTTTTGTTTATGTCGCAGTACTACTTCTTAGTGTTACGATGTTTTCCTCAGTGCATATTTTTCAGTTAAATACTAGACTTTTCTCTGGAAGATATGTAATATTTCTTTGACAATGCCAGCTGCTGTTTGTACTTGAGATAATTAAACTGTAGTGAAAATGTATTGTAATATGAAATTGCTATTAGAACAGAAAAGTACTTACCAATGCCTAGATGCCTCCGAAGTGAGCGAATTGAAGCTGTAGCAGAAGCCTCCCTCGGTACGTTGTAGCGAGAATATTGAAGTGCAGTTTTGGAATTCACCTTGCCATACGCACAAACCAAGCATCTTTTCTAGTGGAGGCATCACCTGCAATAATACTGCCGAAAATGTTCTGCATGTTCGGCAACTCTATGATTTCGTCACCTACGGCTACAGTGTACTTATTTATTTAACATATGATGGAAGAGAAGTGTAGACAACTATTTACAACAAATACAAACATTTCTGTTACCGATATACACAATCTGAAGTTCGTAAAGGGTTCATGACTCTAAGTCCAAATTGGAAATCCAGTCAGAAGCTTCTGCAGACAAATTGTGAAGGACTTACACTGTTGCTTCGAATGCTCTGAAAGAACATTCAAACGTCATGTGACCTACTGTTTGCAGATCTTCACTGCAGTCATATTCAGGGGAGGACTTTCATTCACATTGGTGCAGCAATGCTCCACGTCTGCCCCAGCCCATTCTTATCCGATTCAGTATGCACCAGTGTTGTCGGAATAGATGAAATATCGGGTGGTCGCTCCCACGGAGTTTTAGATGTTGATGCCGCAAGGAAGTTTGCTCCTGCCATTGACTGATTCAGATTCAAATGGCTCCAAGCACTATGGGACTTAACAGCTGAGGTCATCAGTCCCCTAAACTTAGAACTACTTAAACCTAACGACATCACACACATCCATACCCGAGGCAGGATTCGAACCTGAGACCGAAGCAGCACCGCGGTTCCGGACTGAAGCGCCTAGAACCGCTCGGCCACCACGGCCGACACTGATCCAGGCATCTTGCATTTCGACTTGACTACCGTTTATGCTGATGGCTGTGGGCCACGATGGTTTTCTAGACGTCAGTCATTCGGATTCCGATAATGACATTTCTGAATGAATTAGTAATTCTGGTTTTTTTTTTGTTCTAGTGCAGCAACAACGTTGATTTTGTGACGGATAGTGGTGTAATATTACTTAAGACCGGTAGCCAGAGCGCGCTTGTGGGACGAATACACATTGTGATGAGGGGCATTGTATGATTGAGCTGTGTGGCAATTATTTTGGTGTGAGCGTTGTTTAACAAGATGCAACGGCGATATTCTGCGACTGAGTATGAAAGAGCTGAAGTTGATGATCTGAGGTCTTTCGTAGTGGCACCACAGTGTGACACGACAGTCGTTTGCTGTCATTTGGAGAGAGAAGTTTGATCGCGGGTCGCGCTTAAAGGGCGCGCGCACGACGGCCGGTGACACCGTCGGGGGCAGTCGGCGGCGTGCGAGTGGTCAGCAGCAGATCGCTCCACATGGACCCGTCAGTTTCAAGCGGCTGGCGATTACGTGACGTGACGAGGCTTTACCTCGTTCCAGTGCACGGCTTTAAGACAATGCTTTATCCACGTTTGCGTTAAATGCACGAAAACGCAAATTAATAGGACAAAGTACGATACGGCAAATGAAAGAGCAGTCGAGACGAATCAGCTGAGACGCTGATACGATTTATACGAATTTCACATTAAAAGACATTAAATAAAAAAATTTGCAACATGTGCAAATGACTAAGTAATTTATAACTTGTCAACCAGTGCAAATACAGAGTAAGCGAGTGCTCATTTTAGAGGTCTCATCGAAATGCAACGACTGGTATACTTGTATAATTTGCAGCATTAATATTTCATTGGTAAAACACAAATGTTATTAATTTGTTGCTAATAATGTTTTTTAAAACACATAATACAAGGCAAATACACGAAGAGCAAGGCAGTGTACGATAGCGGATGTATTTGTTGTATTTGTAGTTATTATATGTTATATTTGTTTAATAATAACATTTGCATAGTTCTGCTCATATTTGTTTAATCTCTGTATATACATAAATTCTGATCAGCACATCAAAAGAACGCTTCAATTCCGAATGGAAAATAGTCGCTTACAAAGAACTGTAAAGTTGTTTAGTGGCACAATTCAGTGACACAATTTTTCACCACGAATGGGGACTTAGGAAATTTTCTGTGTGGGACACAGTAGGCACTTGTGTTTTTCATGCGTTGTGTCTTTTCGTGACTGTTTTTGCAAGAAAACGGGACTTTGCTGCTAAATCGTAGCTGTGATTGTTTCCTTTCGAGTGCCACCACACTTAGCTCCTGACGCTCTACTGTGGGACTCTGTTAATTTTTTTTTGAGCATTCCAAACTGCAATTTGGGATACCAACGGGACTTAGTTTATGATACGGTCAGGTTGGACTCTAATTATTTTCACCGCGTTTTAGGTGATCGATACTGAAACCGTGCCGCTGGACTTTAACTGTCTTTAAACCAGTCAGAACTTTGAATACTTTGTCGCATCCGACACTTAGGAATTCGCGCTAGTGTACTTTACGTCTTAGGGATTAGGCCGTGCTTGAGGGAAATGTTGGTTTGCTAAATATCAATCAATGTTCTTCAACATTCAACTTTTATTAAAGTTTATAACGTGCTCGGTATCGCTACTGGGGGTTCGAGCAATAGTCAAAACGGCACGTAACTGTTTGAAATATACCACCAGTGAACAATATTTAGTTATGAATAAAAAATTGTGAATTTTAAGGAACTTAACACATGCATTCTAATTGTCATTTGACTTCAGCGTCCTAGACTGTAACCTGGTTAACATCTGCACTTGTCGGTCAGCAGCATCGAGAGTATTTTATTTATGCATTTTAACAGCGTTAAGCGCACGTGTCTGGCGGTATAAAGGATAGGAGATCATCCCCAAGTTAAATGACGAGAGCCAGCGAGTAGAAGCATTTGTAGCCCCATTGCATTCCGCCGACCCATCGCCACAGAGAGTTCCTGTTAATTTCTGGAGTATATTATTCCTCATTTTGATTTTTAATTACCACATTTCGGAGATAAACGAGCTTCAATATAATATAGGGTTTGTGGATTCCTTGTTTATTCCGTAGGTGGAAAGTTGACACAACGGTCTTGTGCAGAATGAGTTGGATGTCGTAGAGGAAGAACATCTGTTTGGACAACATTGCGCAACGTTCGATAGCATTCCGAAACCTTATCAGGAGATTTCGCTAGATGGTTCTGTGACGGTTGGCGCCTCTACGACCATAATCTGGTAACACCACATCATGGAAACCCCAAAAAACACAAATCACCCTGCCTATGCTAACTGGGTCTTGGCCTTTTACGATGGTGAGGAATCCACACTTTTTCACAGCTCGCTCTGCTCCTTTGTTTCAGGATCCTAGCGACACACCAGCACTAGTTCATGTTAATTTGCCAGCTAAAGGAGTCAACTGGACTGACCTGACCCATGTGCAATAATTCCCGAGCTATCTCATGCAATCACGAACATTTGTGGCGTGGTGACATGGCTCTTTGTTATTCGCAAAAATCCCATCGTTGTTTGGGAACAGGAAGTCTATGAATGTCTGTAAGTGGTCTCCAAGTGGCCGAACATAACCGTTTCCAGTCAATGGATATATTTATGTGCTTCTTACATATTAAAAATATTTATGTTTACAGCTGTATCTGGATCCGTTTGTAGAAGTATTTTGCCTCTATACTAGTTTATCGTTTTGTACGAGGGTTGGAACTTTAATAGTGGCAACTACACTCCTGGAAATGGAAAAAAAGAACACATTGACACCGGTGTGTCAGACCCACCATACTTGCTCCGGACACTGCGAGAGGGCTGTACAAGCAATAATCACACGCACGGCACAGCGGACACACCAGGAACCGCGGTGTTGGCCATCGAATGGCGCTAGCTGCGCAGCATTTGTGCACCGCCGCCGTCAGTGTCAGCCAGTTTGCCGTGGCATACGGAGCTCCATCGCAGTCTTTAACACTGGTAGCATGCCGCGACAGCGTGGACGTGAACCGTATGTGCAGTTGACGGACTTTGAGCGAGGGCGTATAGTGGGCATGCGGGAGGCCGGGTGGACGTACCGCCGAATTGCTCAACACGTGGGGCGTGCGGTCTCCACAGTACATCGATGTTGTCGCCAGTGGTCGGCGGAAGGTGCACGTGCCCGTCGACCTGGGACCGGACCGCAGCGACGCACGGATGCACGCCAAGACCGTAGGATCCTACGCAGTGCCGTAGGGGACCGCACCGCCACTTCCCAGCAAATTAGGGACACTGTTGCTCCTGGGGTATCGGCGAGGACCATTCGCAACCGTCTCCATGAAGCTGGGCTACGGTCCCGCACACCGTTAGGCCGTCTTCCGCTCACGCCCCAACATCGTGCAGCCCGCCTCCAGTGGTGTCGCGACAGGCGTGAATGGAGGGACGAATGGAGAAGTGTCGTCTTCAGCGATGAGAGTCGCTTCTGCCTTGGTGCCAATGATGGTCGTATGCGTGTTTGGCGCCGTGCAGGTGAGCGCCACAATCAGGACCGCATACGACCAAGGCACACAGGGCCAACACCCGGCATCATGGTGTGGGGAGCGATCTCCTACACTGGCCGTACACCACTGGTGATCGTCGAGGGGACACTGCATAGTGCACGGTACATCCAAACCGTCATCGAACCCATCGTTCTACCATTCCTAGACCGGCAAGGGAACTTGCTGTTCCAACAGGACAATGCACGTCCGCATGTATCCCGTGCCATCCAACGTGCTCTAGAAGGTGTAAGTCAACTACCCTGGCCAGCAAGATCTCCGGATCTGTCCCCCATTGAGCATGTTTGGGGCTGGATGAAGCGTCGTCTCACGCGGTCTGCACGTCCAGCACGAACGCTGGTCCAACTGAGGCGCCAGGTGGAAATGGCATGGCAAGCCGTTCCACAGGACTGCATCCAGCATCTCTACGATCGTCTCCATGGGAGAATAGCAGCCTGTATTGCTGCGAAAGGTGGATATACACTGTACTAGTGCCGACATTGTGCATGCTCTGTTGCCTGTGTCTATGTGCCTGTGGTTCTGTCAGTGTGATCATGTGATGTATCTGACCCCAGGAATGTGTCAATAAAGTTTCCCCTTCCTGGGACAATGAATTCACGGTGTTCTTATTTCAATTTCCAGGAGTGTATTTATTTACAGCTCGTACAAAATAGATACGTGTTTAAAAGTTTTACTGACGTTTCAAGTAGTCACCAGCATTGAGTATAACCCGTTGCCAGCGACTTGGAAGTCGTAGGATACTCTTAGCAGTGCAATTTGTGTTGACATTTCGAGCTGCGTGGCGGTCTATTGCCCTACGAATTTGTACCAGTTCTGAAGCGAATGCTGTGAAGTGTTTCCTTCAGTTTACAAATCGAATTGAACTCACGAGGGCTTAAGTCAGAGGAGTGCAGTTGGTAGTATAGCACTTAGCAGCCCCATCAGTCAAACAAATCAGTAACAGCTTGCACTGTACGTGCTTGAACATTGTCCTGCAAAATGATGGTCAGGTCCTGCAGAAAGTTCAAATGGCTCTGAGCACTATGGGACTTAACATCTGAGGTCATCAGTCCCCTAGAACTTAGAACCACTTAAACCTAACTAACCTAAGGACATCACGATCAGCCATGCCCGAGGCAGGATTCGAACCTGTGACCGTATCAGTCGCACGGTTCTGGACTGAAGCGCCTAGAACCGCTCGGCCAACGGCGTCGGCCTCCTGCAGAAAGTGTCATCACTTCTGTCTCTATGGTGGTAGTAGGTTGTGTTCAAAAAATCAGTGTTTACGTATGTATGGCGCCCGTCGGGATAGTGGCAAACTTCACACGGGGAACTTTATTAACAAAAAAAAAGGTAAAAAACAGATGCTCCTCAAACCACTGTAGCACGGTTCTGGCTCTTATAGGCGGACAATTATGTTGCTGAAAGACCATATTGCCATCGGGGAAGACAAAGCATGAAGGGCTGCAGGTGGTTCGCATCTGTCAGCGTGTCTTCGGTTACTACCGCAGGTCCCAGGCAAGCGCAGGAGAATGTCTCCCATAGCATAATACTGCTCACACCAGTCTGCGTCCGTGGGGCGCTAAACGTTTCGAGCCGGCATTCACTTCGTTGCCGGCGTTTGTAGAGACGACCATCGACCTAGTGCAGCCTAAACTTGATTCACTCGAAGAGCCGACACGGTTCCACTGAGCGACGGTCGAGTCTCGATGGCCCCGTGTCCAATGCAATCGAAATTGACAATATCGTTGGGTCAACATGTGAACAAGTACGAGTGACCTGCTGCGGAGATCCATGTTCAACAATGTACGATGAACAGTGTGCTACGAAGCACTTGTGCGTGCACCAACATTGTGCTCTTTCGTCAGAGATGCCACCATCTGTCCTACAGAGCAGACAAGCCTCCGAAACCCATAGTCTGTGAAGAGTCGTGGACGTCCAACAATTTAGCGCGTAGTGGGAGTTTCACTGTCCTTCTACCTCTTTCCGTTGATGCTCACGATAGTAGCACGGGAACATTCGATCAGCTTCGCCGGTTTCGATATAATCGTTCACAGTTTCCGCGCAGTAATAATGTAACCTCTGTCATAGTTGCTTATCTCAATGGATTTCCCAATCTGCAGCTTATATCTTCACTAGCTGATGCCCCATCCGTGTCTGCTCCGCTTACATAATTTTGTTTCCGCGTCACGTGACCGGAACGTCACGAGGCGGCTTCCAACGTCGCGGTGGTCATTGGTCATGATGTTTTGGCGTACCAGTTTATGTTTGAATATGAAACAACTGGGCATTCTCCCTTCAAAATAATCCAATAATTCAAAGAGTCTGCCTACTCAAATCTGCCGCATCCACATGGCAGTAACGTCCCTGATTTACGAATGAATTTGGTAGTAATTCTTTTGTAAAACCTCTAGTACGTTGTCTCATGTAGAAGGAGCGGCAAAAGTGATCCCTGCTTCTTGTATGAAGCCTATTTTAAATTAGCGATTCCATAAACGAATTTAAAAATTGCTTGAGTTTCATCTGTTTTTCAATAGTTTACTTCAGTCACAGATCAAGGCATCGGTTCTGGGAAAAGGGGGATGCTGAAGCAATGAACTAATCATTGCTGTAAATCAATTATTATTATATAAAAATCATATTTATTTACATTTATTGTTATTAAGATCGTAGAGATCACAATATATAATAATGTTCGCACCCCACACCCTCCTAAGAATACAATTTGCAGTACCCTTCATGCTTAACGTGTCACAAATGCCTACGATCTTAATAACAATAAAAATAAAGAAATATGATTTTTATACAATAATAATTGATTTACAGCAGTGCTTAGTTCATCGCTTCAGCATAGCTTCCAATAAATTGAAATTCGGAGAATAAGAGAATTTGAAAAGGATTCATCCAATAATTTGAGAAGAATGTACGAATAAATCATGTATTTGATTTAAGATTCTTAATAGTAACAAACACTTAAGACTTTGAGAACAACGGAATCATTGTATATTCTCGGCGTTACCAGTATTTCAGTTACAAGCATTATCATACTGGACAATTGTTTAATTTTTCTATACTTCATTGAAGATACAGATTAATGATGTATTTATTTGTGACTCTCTACTAGCCGCCTTTCCTTCATGTATCGGCCAGAAACTTTATAGATTTGACTATTATTAGTTTATCTACATCAATGTAACGTCCAGAAATCATTAAAACGGCAGATATGACAGGATGGCCACTGCGTCATTTGTTGTTCAACGTGAGACTGGCTAAAGTAACGAATACAAGTCAATGAGTGGTCAAGAATTATCTGTACACAATCTTTTTGTGCCAGTACCAAATTTACCATAGTTTCTTAGAATTTTAATGAGAGACCAGGGATAGCTATTGAAACGTTGACCATTTGCTAGCCAGTGCAGGAACTTTTTTGTTTTTTTTTTAACAATTAAATGATATTTTTCTCTTACCGTAATAGATTTATTCCACACTTTTTATTGTGCTATGTACTTATTTGTGTAGAAGTCCATTAGCTATTCGTATGGATGTGATCAACCGTTCGTGTTCCACAGACATTGTGACGTCTCCTGGTAAGACATTTGTAAAATCGGTGTAATAAGTGTGAAAAAAACATTTATCTATGTTATTATATTTCATTTCTGTATGAAAAGATGTCGATTATGTGTATTCTGTAAAAAAGAAAATAATTATTTTTCATTTTTATGTTTATGTAATATTTTTTGTGACCGTTTTGCAAATAACGTCTGTGGTCGGCGAGTGTGGAAACCGAAGCAGACAATGATAATTAAAAATATAACAAAGATATATTTTAGCATATTATCCGTTGGGTTGGGGTTGGACTGTTTGGGGGAAGAGACCAAACAGCGAGGTCATCGGTCTCTTTTAGCATATTTAATTGATTATAAACAGTGGAGGTTTAGACATTACTCTCTCTGTCTTCTTGTAGCCGTGAATGTTGTAAGAGCCTGTGACGTTCTCTCGAACGCTTAGTTAGCTTTCTTTTGTTCTTATATGGAGAAAGACGCCATTGGATACTGATGTATTAAAAGGTGTGTACTTTGAAAATTTTGTTGATTTTAAATATAGAAATTGTTAAAAAAATGCTTGTAATAATTTGTAGCTAGCTTGCCCAGTATTTCATTCCACATTTTTAGCCGTTTTCAGCCAATTTCCGTGACGCAGTGCTTCGAAACGATCGAGGGAGCCGCTGCCGCGGCAAATTCAAACTGTAATTGAATGAAAGCAGTTTTCCCGAAACTAAGCGGGAACATTAAAATCATATCTTCCAGCTTCCCGGAGACCCCAGTGGAGAATTGTAGATTTTTATTATGTTAGTTTCAGATGGACATGAGCAACTGCTAGTACAATATCAGTGACGTAAGTAATTTATGTAAATCAGAGTGTTAAAACTTTACTTGTGTGATAGCAAAGACTGCTGTGTTGAAATATGGTGTGGCTAATAATATTAAAATCAATTTTCATTTTTAGTTTCATGCTCTCGTGTTAGCCGTGGCAATCAATAGTGTTCAAATATTAAAAAATCCACTGCAGCTTTTATGTTTGGCAAACACTGCATACTGTAACTTCTGTGTGTATAATAAGAGTACTTTTCAGTGTATTTCAGAGATGAAAGTAGAGAAAGACATGTTTAATTTCGTAAACAGTAACAGTAATGATACAGTGTTCCATTTCTAAAAAGGCAGATCAGAATTATGAGAACATAGTCTTACAAATTAAGGATCATACGTTCATAGCAGGAAATCTTTTAGCGTTGTGCGTATCCCCACATAATAGATCAGAGGGCACAAAGTTAAAATTTTCAACTACAGAAACCACTAGCGAAAACCACATTTTATCTTTTGGGTTCGCAACAATAATTAACACATAGTTCACTTAAAGTGCTATGCAACATAAACTGTATATAAAATCAAAGTGTACGGGGAGACGCAACAACTTTCACTTACTCTGCGGTTTGTTTCTTGTGACAATTAAAGTCAAGATTCTAGGATACAACGGGAAAGAGGTTGCATCAGTTTTGAAGGGACGATCCAGGTACTCCGTTGAAGTAATTTGGAGAAATGTTGAAAATCTTATCTCGGATTATCAGAAGAGCATATTTATCCTGCTAATCTTGAATACAATTTAAACGTATACTAAGAACCACATTACTTGGGAATCATTTAAGAGGTACTGAGTTTCACTAAAATATTAGAAACGTGGACTTCTTTCTGAACACAGTCAGTTATGAACTATAAAGTCACTAATTATATTTAAACGTAGTAATGCCTTCATACTATCCACACTAACACTATACAGATGAGCTCTCTGGAAAGATCTTCCATACGAGTGGCTAACAACGTTTACGATTGTCAGAAAGCTGTTACCCACCTGCAACATGAACCACGTGACATTGAGTTTATCGTTGAGCTTGCTGATCATGTCTGTGGAACTATTGTAGTACTGCCACACGCGGTAGTTGTAGGGGAACTCGTGGTTGGCCAGCATTGCCATCACGAGCCGCAGCTCACCACGCACCGTGTCGTTCAGCTCGGTGATGTTCAGCAAGCTGCAACGTGAACGCGGCGTTCCCACACGTTTTCACGTTATGTTCGCATACTGCACGAGCTAACATTAGTTATAAACAAATAACATTTATTAATTGTTTGCTTACACAAACAGGTTTTACAATTTTTTTTCTAAATTTGTGCTTTTATTTACATTTTACTACTAAAATAATTTGCCCAAAATATAAACAATGTACGTGAAGACATACACTGACAGCAAAAAATCGCAACATCTAGAAATTAATGTAGAGTAATGAAGTTTCAAGAATCCATTCGTCTAGGTGACATTGCAAGATCACAGCATAATGTAAGAGCTACGTAAGCCCTTGCAACTGTGAAATTTTGGTACATTAACAACCGACGTAACCGCCAGAATGTTGATTGCCAGCGTGCAAGCGTGCGTGCTTTGTGTTGCACAGGCCCCACATTTCAGTTCGTGGGATGGAGTTCCACGTCTGTTGCACTTGGTCGGTCAATAAGAGGGACGGTTAATGCTGATTGTGGATGAAGCTGGAATTTTCGTCCGATGATGTGCTCAATACGAGACCGAGCTGATGACCGAGCTGGCCAATGCAATACGCCAACATTCTTGTAGACCCTGTTGGGTTACGACATAACCGATTACTTACGACTCTAAAACTGAATATAACAATTGCAACGGCGCCGACCGCCGACCGCCAGTTAGCCGATGGCGTTTGACAAGAATGAAAGTATTTCTAGTGATGCCAAGTAAAAAAATACGTTGAAGTTAAATGTGTTACAGCGATCTTTTGCGTCGTCTTACTAAAGTTAAGTTAGGACATCAAGTACTAAGGATCTCATGCATTCTTAAAATAAATAAATTGTTTCGTTTGTAACCGCCATAGGAAAATTTCTGTTGAGGCACATTCACACAGTAAAGCACGGGGCACTTGGACTTGTATAAATGTAACCCGCTTGTGTATGAGAGCGCCCTACTCAAGTACAATTTGCCGCAGTATAATTATTTCTTGTTTTCACCAGGAAATAGTACGTAACTACAAACTAAAGACTGAGAGAGGAAATATGGTTGAGAAGAAGATAAAGACTGCCATAACCAACGCTGAAGAGAGTTATCTATACGAAAAGCAGCTGAGCAGTACGAGATCAAACCTGTACCACCTTCCTCAACCAGCTTCTTCTCTTTTGTGTGCTAAAGACGTTCGTCAATATAAAGTGATAGTTAACTTCATCAAGAGTACTGGTTACAATCTGTAGGTTTTAATGGTGTACGTAAATTATAAATATGTCTTGCTGATGAAGATATTTCAGAATTGGTGTGAATTGTAAGCCAAGACACTTTTAATGATTTTCCAATTCAATTCAATTCAATTTTTAAAACACTATGTACAAAACTGTAACAGTTAAGCTTTTTATTCTTGTAAATATGCATTTCTGTATTTGTTTATTCAATTATGTGTTTCCGATGGCTAAATTGAGTACACACTCAAAGCCCCCCCCCCCCAAAAAAAAAAAAACAACCTGCAACACTGTATTGAAAAATTTTGAAAAGCTCATAAAGAAACTTATGAGTCGTCGTCATCTACGTCGTGTGGATCAAAATATACTGCGCTCAGGTATTTATAACACAATAAGAGAAGATATTAACAGAATATTTACTGATATGCAGCAAAATGCACTACGGATTGCCTATGGAGAAACTGCTGGCATTGGATTATGAACACGTGGTATATTTTGGATGTTAATTTCCAGAATAATCGGAAAAAATAAATGTACTGGGGAGATTGGGCAGCAGGACTTAGAGAAAGAAACAAGGAATAGCCTCAGAAAACCTGAAAACACAAGCGCAGCAAAAAAAATTTGCATTCAGTAACATAGCAGTTACTGAGTTTTTTTGACAATTTCGATCGTGCAATGTTGTGCTATACATTTATGGCTGAACGTGTAATAAATCTTGATGAAACAGGACTTATAATGTCAAAAATTTTGGCAGGAAAGAAACAGAGACATGTAGGACTTGTTGGGTCAGCTGAACGAGGAGAGCTAGTTACATTTTGCAGAATAGTAACTAGAACCGAGCGAGGTGGCGCAGTGGTTAGACACTGGACTCGCATTCGGGAGGACGATGGTTCAATCCCACGTCCGACCATTCTGATTTAGGTTTTCCGTGATTTCCCTAAATCACTCCAGGCAAATGCCGGGATGGTTCCTTTTAAAGGGCACGGCCGACTTCCTTCCCCGTCCTTCCCTAATCAGATGAGACCGATGACCTCGCTGTCTGGTCTGCTTCCCCAAAACAACACAAACAACAACAATAGTAACTGGAGCAGGCGTTGCACTTCCTCCTGTTTATGTCTTTCAAAGATAAATTTTTAAGTGGCGCACTAGAAGAACGCCTAGGTTTAGCAAGCAGGAGCGTCTGGATGACAACATAATTGTTCCCCCATGTTCTGAAACACGTTCAGCGTTACACTTCAAGCACTAAGGACAATCCAATTCTTCAGCAGGTTACCTTCCATTCAGAAGGCTGTTCCACGCAGCGACTGGTATATTGACTTGTAAATAATACACTCCTGGAAATTGAAATAAGAACACCGTGAATTCATTGTCCCAGGAAGGGGAAACTTTATTGACACATTCCTGGGGTCAGATACATCACATGATCACACTGACAGAACCACAGGCACATAGACACAGGCAACAGAGCATGCACAATGTTGGCACTAGTACAGTGTATATCCACCTTTCGCAGCAATGCAGGCTGCTATTCTCCCATGGAGACGATCGTAGAGATGCTGGATGTAGTCCTGTGGAACGGCTTGCCATGCCATTTCCACCTGGCGCCTCAGTTGGACCAGCGTTCGTGCTGGACGTGCAGACCGAGTGAGACGACGCTTCATCCAGTCTCAAACACGCTCAATGGGGGACAGATCCGGAGATCTTGCTGGCCAGGGTAGTTGACTTACACCTTCTAGAGCACGTTGGGTGGCACGGGATACATGCGGACGTGCATTGTCCTGTTGGAACAGCAAGTTCCCTTGCCGGTCTAGGAATGGTAGAACGATGGGTTCGATGACGGTTTGGATGTACCGTGCACTATTCAGTGTCCCCTCGACGATCACCAGTGGTGTACGGCCAGTGTAGGAGATCGCTCCCCACACCATGATGCCGGGTGTTGGCCCTGTGTGCCTCGGTCGTATGCAGTCCTGATTGTGGCGCTCACCTGCACGGCGCCAAACACGCATACGACCATCATTGGCACCAAGGCAGAAGCGACTCTCATCGCTGAAGACGACACGTCTCCATTCGTCCCTCCATTCACGCCTGTCGCGACACCACTGGAGGCGGGCTGCACGATGTTGGGGCGTGAGCGGAAGACGGCCTAACGGTGTGCGGGACCGTAGCCCAGCTTCATGGAGACGGTTGCGAATGGTCCTCGCCGATACCCCAGGAGCAACAGTGTCCCTAATTTGCTGGGAAGTGGCGGTGCGGTCCCCTACGGCACTGTGTAGGATCCTACGGTCTTGGCGTGCATCCGTGCGTCGCTGCGGTCCGGTCCCAGGTCGACGGGCACGTGCACCTTCCGCCGACCACTGGCGACTACATCGATGTACTGTGGAGACCTCACGCCCCACGTATTGAGCAATTCGGCGGTACATCCACCCGGCCTCCCGCATGCCCACTATACGCCCTCGCTCAAAGTCCGTCAACTGCACATACGGTTCACGTCCACGCTGTCGCGGCATGCTACCAGTGTTAAAGACTGCGATGGAGCTCCGTATGCCACGGCAAACTGGCTGACACTGACGGCGGCTGTGCACAAATGCTGCGCAGCTAGCGCCATTCGACGGCCAACACCGCGGTTCCTGGTGTGTCCGCTGTGCCGTGCGTGTGATCATTGCTTGTACAGCCCTCTCGCAGTGTCCGGAGCAAGTATGGTGGGTCTGACACACCGGTGTCAATGTGTTCTTTTTTCCATTTCCAGGAGTGTAGATTTCAGCTATCAGTCGCCCTTTTTAAATTTTATTGGCAGATCTAGATTTCAGCTGGGAACTAGCCATTCTCAATGCACTATCATTTTTGATCAATGCATGTAATGCCTGTTGGTCCGGCTTCATCCACAGTTCATTGAATACGACCAACAGGCATTAGATGCACTGATCAAAAATGATAGTGCATTGAGAATGGCTAGTTTATAGCTGAACTCTAGATCTGCCAATAAAATTTAAAAAGGGCGACTGATAGCTGAAATCTATTATTTACAAATCCAATTCTTGCTATTTGTCACAACCACTAAACGCCTGTTTCGAGAGAAACAGGTGACTTAATGTCGAGAGAATGGAATTATGTACCTGTCTCTGCCTTCCACACGCCCGACATGCTACAACCATCGGATGCCCGCATTTCTCGTCCGTTTAAATGCAAACTAAAAACAACTTTCAATAATTGGCACACTCGAAACATTGGAAAGAGTTTATTCATTTATAACATAGCTGAACTTTCGAAATCGGCCTTGTTGGAATCTTTTACACCAAAGAATATCACAAGTGGCTTCTGAAAGCCGGGAATTTGGCCATTTAATGTGTTTGGGGACGACGATTTTGAGCTTGTAGAAATTTTTAATGTGTGTTCTCAAGAAGAAAATAAATATAATAGACAGGACAGTGATAGACAATAAATAGATTAACGAGAAGTAGATTACGTAGTGGTGGAAAGAAGTCGAAGTGATGAAGTTATTGACAGTTGCGAAGGAGACGAAATGGCAACTCACCGAGTAGAGCCTCTTGGCAGACGATCAGCTGCTATTGCCTCTCCAAACGTCATCCTACCTTCCAGAGATTTTACGTCTCCGGAGTTTGTTCTGTCAAGCTCTAAGACTATTAATTTCACCAGAAGCAGTAAGACCGTAAGTAGCAGAAGTTTATAATGTAAGAGCGTCTAAGAAAAGAAGAGAGAAGAAAAATCCAGAATTTATTCTGAAACACCAGAAAAGGGTAGAATAGAAGTGTTACAAGAAGAAAAGAAAAGGAAACGACAAGCGAAACTGATAAAGCAGAAAGAAAAGGAGTTGAAATGAATTTATTGAGACTCATAGAAATTAGAAAGCCGAAAATGCAGAGTCTGTTCCAGTTTAGGTCACTGCCAGATTCCGAATCAAGTCAAAACGAGACGTTGGAATTAAGCGACAACGAAGGGGAAGATTTAGAATGGCCGTCTGATGTAGTTCGACGCTCCCAGTCCCGAAAAATTAGCTGTTGGTGATTTCTTCATTATCAAATTTGAGAAAAAAGGAGTTGGTAGTTCATTACGTATCCAAAGTAATTTCCAAATACACGTTTCGTGTTTCTAAATGTACAAAGTATTGATTTCAGAGATGTAGTTTTACACTTGCCTGAGCCATATTTGTCAAAAGCCACATCTCGAACTTAATCTCTCTATGCTTTTTCAGTTGATTTCAGTGTATATAATGTTAAGTAGAAGTTCATTCTATTGTTATTAAAAAAGTAATCTTTAAAAAAACATTGTATTCTCTGAAAGAATGTTTGTTAACCTAATAAGAGTATCAGTAATTTTAGCTTTCTTGTGATTTCTGTAAGTTCAAGGTGACAATTCGTTTGATGATTTTATTAAGAAAATTTTGAACTTTTGTTATAAACCTAAGACTAATTAAGATTTATTCGCAATAAAACTGCAGTTTTAATGAAAGTCTTACAAATTGAAACCAATTTCACATAATTTCCTCTTCGTATTAGTGTGCCTCAAATGAAATATCTACCAAAGAACCCCCTGAGTGAGATGTCGCAAATTCAGTCTTTCGCAAGGCTGATTTCAAAGTGTTGTGTTTACATTTATCACAAGAAAAATATTGTCTGATAATGGAAAGAGTACTTTCGACAGCTACTAAATTGTGATGAACCTGAACTGCAGTTTGATTTCCAATACCCAGTTACAGCCGATGCAGATTATCCCCCACCTACGCAGGATGAGATAAAAACCAGAATCAGACAAATTAAGCAGAATAAGAGTCCAGGTGATGATGGAATAAAGGCTGAAATGATCCTGGCAGGAGGAGAGAAACTTGCAGAAAAAATACACCGACTGATACAGGCAATATGGACCAAAGAAGAACTACCAGCAGAATGGAAAACAGCTCTGATTTGTCCAATACATAAGAAGGGCGACAAACTGAAATGTGACAGCTAGCGAGAAATCACCCTGCTTAACGTCTGCTGTAAGATCCTGTCCAATTTCCTCATACATAGAATTCAGCCAGTGGTAGAATCGGTGATTGGGGAGTGCCAGGGAGGTTTCCTGCCAGGACGGTCGACAGTAGATCACATCTTCAGTCTCGGGCAGCTCACTGAGAAACTGGGTGAGCATGGTAAAGATTTCCGTATTTTATTCGTTGATTTTAAGAAGGCCTATGTTTGCGTACATCGCAATTACCTGCTCAGCTGTTTAAGGGAGTTTGGTATGGCAGAGAAACTCATCAATCTGATAAAAATCTGTCTGAGCGAAACTTGTGCAAAGGTGAAGATGGGAAATCACGTAATTGAGAAATCTGAAATTTTGCCAGGACTCGGCAAGGAGATGGATTGTCCCCTAACCTGTTCAACTCTGCCCTCGAGAAGATCGTACGCGAGACCTTCCAAGAGAACAGAGGGATTGAAATTGAAGGAAGAAGACTGCATACTTAGCCTATGCAGACGACACCCGTTTACTCTCTAGGTCTGAAGATGAGTTGGAGCAAATGGCCAAAGCACTAAAGGAGGCTGCGAGCAAATTTGGGCTAAACATAAACAAAGCCAAGACAACCTCGTTATGACGTGTGGTCATCATTGTCAGACTACTGGTCATCTACAATCACTGCAGGTGGGAGATCAGTCCTACAAGAGAGTGCATGAATTCAATTACCTAGGGGCACTTTTCACTGAGAACTCGTCATGTGAAGCAGAGGTCAATGCCAGAATACAAGCAGGAAACCGATCTTACCACAGCCTAGCACAACAGCTTCGGTCCAGATATCTCTCCAGACAGTTCCAGATTCGACTGTACAAAACCCTGATCCAGCCTGTAGTTCTATATGGCTGTGAGACATGGAGTATCCGGAAACGGGACTTCCATAAGCTCCACATTTTTGAGAGAAAAGTGCTTCGGAAGATATTCGGTCCAGCTCTGGATGCAGACACAGGGGAATGGAGGATCAGACACAACCAAGAGCTTGAGGAACTATACCAGCAGCCCAACATACCAGGAACTGTCAAAGCCTAACGAATGCAGTGGGCTGGTCATGTGGCCTGGATGGAAGATCATAGATGGCCCCGAAGGATCCTGCATTTCACACCTACAGGAAAGAGACTCCCCAGGGAGACCCAAGAAGCGATGGAGGGATGGCTTCCATGAGAATTTAAACCAACATCAATAGATGTGGACGGATGGCGGATAGCAGCAAGGGCAGAATACTGTAGAGGAGGAAACTTGTAGAAGCGGGTGGTCCACTGGGCCTGATCACGTACAAAAAGAAGAAGAGAAGAATGGCTTATATGCATCAAGAGGGCGACAGAAAATGATGTCCAGGAAGTGCAGAGATCAACCTTTTATGGGATGTCTGTTCCACACTACACGAAATGGACATCGTCGACTTTGAAGAAATGTTCAAAACGAAGCATTAACTTGCACAATGAACACCAGATGAAAATGGCGCGACGCAGTGGTTACAAAGGTTCGCACCATGAAGATCGAAGACAAACTCCTCTGGAGTTACAAACAGGACAGGACGTTCAGCTAGGTATCCAATCTTAAAGAACGTATATAAAATCATATTGGTGTAACGGGGTGATGAGAACTGATGGAATGTGATGGCATGCAACCGAATGCAAAACAGCCTGTCTTGGAGGTTATCGAGAAACCGGCTATTTTTAAGGCGTAGCTGCAGATAGTGTGATAATATGTTTTATAGGCACGGAAAAACAAACATCCAGAATCTGAATTTGTCCAGTAGTTCCAGGTGATATGAAGTGCAATGTCACACACGTTTCAGGAGCGATAGTTTGCTTTAAAGGAGTGTGATTTTACACGTAGACGAGGAATCAAACAAAAGAGTTGTTTTGACCAGCTGTTGGCCAAAAGTAATGCTCATAGCATAGTTCTTTTACTCCCATTTTTGCTCTCTTTTTTGCTGTGACGCATTGCTGTAGCACATATATTCACTATTGTTCTTGCAAGATCACGCACACGAGAAAGAATCGTAGGGGGGTAGAACATCAACTTCTCGCAGCACAATAAGTGACTTTCCATCCAATTTACCATCCAAATTAACAATAAACAAAATTGTATACGAATGCGTTAAGGCACTGATGGTAGTTGGTCTCGATACAACTCTCTTGGCACCGATAATTTACAGGGTTTCTTTGATACGCATTTCTTATTCAAATGCCGATTGGTCGGAGTTGAAAACAAATTCGTTACTGGATAAATTTTCGGGCCAATTCCAGTGTGTTATGCATCGTCACGTTGGCGCTTTGTTCGAAATTTCGTTATGTTACGTCTTCCAGTTCTGTAGCACTGTTTGAAGTTGTGCAACCATCCAGTGCTTCTCTTGAAACCACTATAATTTATGTCGAGCGCAATTTTATGTGCATAATTTACTAGGTCACTATCATGCACAATCTGTAAACTGTATCGAGCATCCTTGAAACGTGCAAACACCAGTTTTTGTAATAAGTACCCTCCATTGAATATCCGTAGTTTTTTATGCACTACAGGTTATATTGCGGCGAACTTATTCGAAATCTGTTCATAACTTCTTTTCACTATTCAACGGATGCTGCTGCATGTACGTAATTATGTTTAATAACCGTTCCTTCGACAACGATTGTCCTTTACTACATTTTACTGCAGACGGGATTTATTGCTCACTGTCCGACAAGGATGATGAACTACATGGCTCGATACCAGTTTCGTTTTCATTTTCGCTTGTTAAACACTTGTCGCCATCATTGTATTCTCCATGTACATTGTCCACACAGTCGAACGTGCACGACATCACACATTTCATTGACTCATCTTGCAGAACCGCTAATATTTCATCTGCCACTTCTTTCTTATTCTGCGAAATTCCTTGGGTTTCTTTCTGATGAAATGTCATACATCGGCATCTGTTGTTGTGGATATATTGGAATGTTTGCTTTATTTATGGTTGCCATTGCTCCTCTTTGTACCAACACCACTAGCACTGTGACACAGTTTGAGTTCCTCGTCGACTAAGCAGTTCAAGTACGCTCTGTAGCCATATGATGTGCTCACCAATGGATACCTCCAGTCCTGCACCCTGTAGCCCTTAGCAGCCAATACTGTGGTTGGGTGGTAGACGATATGTGAGGTATACAATGCCGTAAACATCATTGGCCTTTTGCGACCCCGCACTCAGAGTGTTCATTGTAAGTGCCCCACACGTAGAGCAGAATAATGCAGGACCCATATTTCACTCAAAACGCAAAATGTTTTTTTTCTTGTAACTTAAGTGGCTACAATAAATAGATAATGTACTATACCAAGCTCAAAGAAACAGTTTTTATTACATTATATCGTATGAAATTTCAGTTCGAAATTTTCCGCATCAATCTCCCCCACTTCCCCTGTCCTGTTGGAAAACCCTTTGGAATGCTGTTCATGAAAGCATAAGAGGTCGAATCACCAGACTGACGTACAAACGTCCAGTCAGGGTATGTGGGATAAGCGCTAGAATGCTCCTGCTGTCATAAGAAATCGCACCCAGTGGAATGCGCGCTGCAGGGTAGCTGCCTCGGTGCTGACCCTGAAGTGATAGATTTGCAACAGTTCGTTGTGTCACTGAGGGGCCAACTACTGCTCTTGCTGCCGCAGATGCAGTACGATGGGCCAGAGCCATATGCCGCACGCCGTGGTATTTGCTCTCTCGGTAGTGCCACGTGACCCTCCAAAGCCCGGTCTTCTTATGAGCGCACATTATTTTGACCACCTGTTGGCCAAAAGCAATGCTCATAGCATAGTTCTCTTACTCCCATTTTCCCTCTCTTTTTTGCTGTGACGCATTGCTGTAACACATATATTATTCCCTATTGTTCTTGCAAGATCACGCACACGAGAAAGAGTCGTGGGGGGGGGGGGGGGGGGTAAAACATTAACTTCTCGCAGCACAATAAGTGACTTTCCATCCACTGCCAGCAATAATGTACACTGGCTACATTCCTGCCAAGTCTTTCTGCAATATCGCAGAAGGAATATCCTGCTTCTCGAAGCACTATTACACGACCTCGTTCAAACTCAGTGAAGTGTTGATAGTGACATCTTTTACGTTTAATCTTGGTTTCGTATCTTATTAATTAGAGCTGTTATGATATTTTCCTTGGAATATTGAATAGACTCTAGCCTTTGAACTGTATCTTGTATTAGTACTAAAATCTTTCAAAACCTCATTAACAGAGCTGTAATATTATTGTTGTGGTCTTCAGTCCTGAGACTGGTTTGATGCAGCTCTCCATGCTACTCTATCCTGTGCAAGCTTCTTCATCTCCCAGTACTTACTGCAACCTACATCCTTCTGAAACTGCTTAGTGTACTCATCTCTTGGCCTCCCTCTACGATTTTTACCATCCTAGCTGCCCTAAATTTGTGATCCCTTGATGCCTCAGAACATGTCCTACCAATCGGTCCCTTTTTCTTGTCAAGTTTTGCCACAAACTCCTCTTCTTCCCTATTCTATTCAATACCTCCTCATTAGTTACGTGATCAACCCATCTAATCTTCAGCATTCTTCTGTAGCACCACATTTCGCAAGCTTCTGTTCTCTTCTAGTCCAAACTATTTATCGTCCATGTTTCACTTCCATACATGGCTACACTCCATACAAATACTTTCAGAAACGACTTCCTGACAATTAACAAATTCCACTTCTTCAGAAACGCTTTCCTTGCCATTGCCAATCTACATTTTATATCCTCTCTACTTCGACCATCATCAGTTATTTTGCTCCCCAAATAGCAAAACTCCTTTACTACATTAAGTATCTCATTTCCTAATCTGATTCCCTCAGCATCACCCGACTTGATTCGACCACATTCCACGATCCTCGCTTTTTTTGATGTTCATCTTATATCCTCCTTTCAAAACACTGTCCATTCCGTTCAACTGCTCTTTCAAGTCCTTTGCTGTCTGACAGAATTACAATGTCATCGGCGAACCTCAAAGCTTTTATTTCTTCTCCATGGATTTTAATACCTATTCCGAATTTTTCTTTTGTTTCCTTTATTGCTTGCTCAATATACAGATTGAATAACATCGGGGAGAGGCTACAACCCTGTCTCACTCCCTTACCAACCACTGCTTCCCTTTCATGCCCCTCTACTCTTATAACAGCCATCTGGTTTCTGTACAAATTGCAAATAGCCTTTCGCTCCCTGTATTTTACCCCTGCCACCTTCAGAATTTGAAAGAGAGTATTCCGGTTCACATTGTCAAAGGCTTTCTCTAAGTCTACAAATGCTAGAAACGTAGGTTTGCCTTTCCTTAATCTTTCTTCTAAGATAAGGCGTAAGGTCAGTATTGCCTCACGTGTTCCAACATTTCTACGGAATCCAAACTGATGTTTCCCGAGGTCGACTTCTACTAGTTTTTCCATTCGTCTGTAAAGAATTCGAGTTAGTATTTTGCAACTGTGACTTATTAAACAGATAGTTCGGCAATTTTCACATCTGTCAACACCTGCTTTCTTTGGGATTGGAATTATTATATTCTTCTTGAAGTCTGAGGGTATTTCGACTGTCTCATACATCTTGCTCACCAGATGGTAGAGTTTTGTCATGACTGGCTGTCCCAAGGCTGTCAGTAGTTCTAATGGAATGTTGTCTACTCCCGGGGCATTGGCGCATTATTATGTCAAATATAGTGCAGTATTTCCTCCAGTCTGGCTTATATCTAACTACATGATAATCTACGAAGTTTTACTGCTCTCTTTTAGGCCGAAATGTATATTTATTTAAAAATCTTGTAATGTATTAAAGAAAATTTCACATAACTCTCTTCATCACGCTTTTATAAAAACATCGATTTTTGTGGAAACTATTCATTCAGTTTTTATCAAAGTTAGTGTTACCTACATCTCCATCTCTCTACTCTAGTCTGTGAACACGTTATTAAATTGTAACAATATATAATTCCAGTCAATGCATCGTACAAGGTCAAGGTGCTCTCAGTGTGACAGAGTAGGGGAACACCCTCCTCCTCATTCTCGCTAGCGCGCCACCATCGCCACGTAGCCAAAAGCGCTTGCTTTCCCACATGAAATCTGCAAAGAAGTGGGGGAAAGTCTCAGATCTGCAGCGGAATAAGGCATGGAGAATGTCTTTCCGTGACGTTACACATGCGTAGAAAGAACAGTGGTACTACTGCTCCTAGAGAATACATTTCCTGTAGCCAACCTTACAAAGAGGGAGCAGCGGAGACGGTTCCTGCAGCTATTGGCAGCGAGGTGACTAAATCTTCTGATTAAGCTTGGGTAATGTCAATCAGGATAACTTTTTACTAGTCATGGTATCTTTGTATCACTTACCACTTTTGTTTCAAATGGCTGCTGCTCCACCTAGTTGCATTATTTTGTACTAAAAGTAACAGTTTTATTACCTCTGTGAGTTGTAGTTAGTATATCAATTGCTATCCTACTTCCTAAAAGCTCTTAGGCTCGTGATTATTCTTTAATTACATTGGCTATGAAAAAAGCTTCTGGCGGCAGTGATTTAACATGAACAATGTCAGGTTGATACAGATATCTTGATATTTCAATGGAAACCTACAGTACTGAAATACCACTCTTTATCTCTACTTCTAACACCAGATTTCCTTCCAGCACGACCTAAATTTACCCATAGCATTAGATATATAAAAAAATTCTTTTTTTTTTTACTGGTCTAAAGTTATCCTGAATTACAGTCTAACTTTTTATCAGCATTAAAATTGGCCTGTTACTGCAGTAGAACACTATTAGTATATATTTCACTCTTCCAAGCACTTAGTAACCACAGATGTAAAATTTTACAATGTCTGTTTGATGTGTAATTTATTTTCTGTCCAATATTTTCAAAAATGGTAAAAAGTGGTACCAAGTTACCCCTATCGAGTGTAAGCTGTCGTGGCTCTTGGAGAATGTCTGCGTGAGAAAAGTACCTTCTCCTGTGACGGCATGTCTGCTGCTCAAATTTGAATGCAATGGTTCCAACTCAACTGACTTACATCATCTATGACTTTCTTAATTCAATTTGTGCTGGCCTAACCTGTGGCCAGCACACCGGTCGGCAAAGATGTAGCAAGAAGGTCGATGGTAGACGCAGGATCAAGTGCGCCTATCAGGAGAGAGGCCAAAGACAGACTCGCAAGTAACACGCTGCCAATGCCCTCTCGGCAGCAAGTACTTAGACCGCCTCCACGGACCGGAAGGCTCAGTCTCAGTCACTTGCGCAGTGACTACCTCAGTCACTGACGCACCAACTCGCACTACAGTTTAGCGTCTGTCAGTACATTGCAGCTAGATTAGTGTACATAGCGGGACATGTACTTCACCAGCAGTGAGGCTAACGTGAACCAGTACGGAAGAGCTTGTACCGCAACACATGGACTCTCTTAAAGATAAGTAGCTTCCTGTATGTGTAAATACAGAGCCCTTTTAATAAATGTGTGCAGTTGTGTTATAGAAAGAGGACACCGGCATCCAAACAACATCCTCTGCCTTCATTCCTTTTGCACAAGACTCTACAGTGGTAATGAGGATACTACAGTGGCGACAAGGACACAACACAACTGATAGACTGTTGTTAAAACTATTATGCCCCCCCCCTGCTGTCCCGTTCTTCTGATGGCTCTGTGCCTAGGCATCACATCGGCGGTTCCAGATGGCTGAGGAAAATTGCCAGCAGTGTATGAAGCTGACGATCAAGTCTATCGACTTGTCAGTTAACTATGCAACAAACCCATAAGCACTAACATTGGAATCGCAATTAAGTACTTTGTATTAATCCACAATCATATATAAGTTTATTATGAAACCAAACTTTCTTTGTATGGGATTGGAGTGCAAAGCTGCTGAGGCTTCTCCGTGTGTGTTTCATCACTGAAGGTCACAGGTTTACAAAGGGTGGCAGAATAAAGTCAGATTAAATCTGGCGATGCTGAGGAATTAGATTAGGAAATGGGGCAAGGAGATTTGCTAATTGGCCAAGAAAATAAATGACGATGGCGGAAGTAGAAGAAACATAAAATGGACACTGGCAGTACAAAGACAACCGTTCCAGAAAAAGAGAAACTGGTCAATATCAAATATAAATTTAAGTGTCAGGGAGACTTTTGTGACACTGTTTCTTTGGAATGAAGAGTAAAAGTAAAACCATTTGAGAATAGAGGCTCTTGGAATGTAGAGTTACGGAAGAATGCTGAAGATTAGATGGATAGGTTTAATAATTAATGAAGACTTACTGAAATGAACTGTAGAGAAAAAGAATTCTATCGCATCTAGACACAAAGAAGTGGTCCTTTTATAGGTCACATCCTTAGGCATCGAGGAAGCGTAAATTTGCTGATAGAGGAAAGTGAGGCCAAGGGGCGTTGAATATTTCAGAAGAAGACCAAGGGCTGACTGTAGTAAGTACGATCAAATGAATGTGGGTTGCAGTAGCTGAGGACATGAAGGCGGATGCACAGGATACACTAGCGGCGAGAGCTACATCAGACCAGCCAGAAGACCACAACAACGACAAATAAAATTTTCGGAAGATATAACTAACTTTAGAAAAGGCTCTGCTCATTGCTTACCTTGCTATAGATATCATTTATATTTGTGAAAGTGTTTCTCATTTGTCTCCCAGATTGTAGATTCAAATGGTTCAAATGGCTCTGAGCACTATGGGACTTAACATCTGAGGTCATCAGTTCCCTAGAACTCAGAACTACTTAAACCTAACTTACCTAACGACATCACACACATCCATGCCCGAGGCAGGATTCGAACCTGCGACTGTAGCGGTCGCGCGGCTCCAGACTGAAGCGCCTAGAACCGCTCGGCTACTCCGGCTGGCCCCAGATTGTAGACCTTCGCACTGGCACACAATGAGTTGCGGCGTAACATGGGTCACCAATACATCGTGTGGTTCTATTCCAATATACAGGGTATATCACAATGGCGTAAACGCATAGAACTGAAAGTACACGATACTATACTGATGGAAAAAAATCGCACCACCAAAAAAATAAATTTGTCTAGGCAGCATATTTATAATTAACATTGCAAGATCACAGGTTAATGTAGACGCGAGATAAGCCGATGAAAATATGAAGTGCTGGTCCATTAATAACTGATGTAACCCCCTGAAAGTTGAATGCAAGCATGAAATCGTGAATACATTATGTTGTTATGCCCGCACACCCACCGTCGTCGCACTGCACAATAGCGCTTCGCCGTTTCTCCCCGGGCAGCGGAGTTGACCGCAAAAGTTTGTGTATATATTGTCCTGGCTAGTTAAGAACCATTACCTGCCGTGTGGGTCGGGCATAAAACATCTCTGAATCACGTTGTGAATCTAGTGTGTGAACTAGCAGTTGAAAATTGATCGCCTTTTTTGCAGAGAGATTTCATACACTTTCAACCACGACGGATCCAAAGACAGTTTTTTTATTACTCTGAAGTAAGATATCAATTGAGTTCCAGTCTATTTTTACTAATTTGTTTCCCTGAGTAATTTCACTTAGTTACTTTAGCAGTCTGTATGCATCGTTGAATCCTATTAAATCTATTTGTAAAAAGGTTTATCAGATTCCTTCAATAGCCATTGAATGTTCACAGATATTATTGTCTCTGTAATAGTAAATACTGAGAATGTCTCGCATATTTCTGTTTTATTGACACAATTAAGTTCTTAAATTTATGAGAGATGGCTCTGGCAGAGTTAAATCCTAGTGTGTATTGTTTCGGTATGATAACAGCCAGTCAGTAGGCCTACTACATTCCTTCGTGTACCTATCACCGAAGATATGCTTTCCCATGAAACTGTCCTTTGCCATTAATGTCCGATAAATTATAAATATGTCTCTGGGCCTTACTATTTCTTAGCTTCTGAATTCTCACGACTCGATGTTAATTATGGTTTCGAATCCTTTCACTGTCTGTTCAGAACAAGTTAAGTCTTTTAACGGGCACTGGTTTTCACTTCTCGTTTATTAGCGGAATCACCATGACAATGACCGGCAAAGATACTAGTGTGATAAGGTCCAAATATTTTCGGTCCCAATATCTTTAATACACTCCTGGAAATTGAAATAAGAACACCGTGAATTCATTGTCCCAGGAAGGGGAAACTTTATTGACACATTCCTGGGGTCAGATACATCACATGATCACACTGACAGAACCACTGGCACATAGACACAGGCAACAGAGCATGCACAATGTCGGCACTAGTACAGTGTATATCCACCTTTCGCAGCAATGCAGGCTGCTATTCTCCCATGGAGAAGATCGTAGAGATGCTGGATGTAGTCCTGTGGAACGGCTTGCCATGCCATTTCCACCTGGCGCCTCAGTTGGACCAGCGTTCGTGCTGGACGTGCAGACCGCGTGAGACGACGCTTCATCCAGTCCCAAACATGCTCAATGGGGGACAGATCCGGAGATCTTGCTGGCCAGGGTAGTTGACTTACACCTTCTAGAGCACATTGGGTGGCACGGGATACATGCGGACGTGCATTGTCCTGTTGGAACAGCAAGTTCCCTTGCCGGTCTAGGAATGGTAGAACGATGGGTTCGATGACGGTTTGGATGTACCGTGCACTATTCAGTGTCCCCTCGACGATCACCAGTGGCGTACGGCCAGTGTAGGAGATCGCTCCCCACACCATGATGCCGGGTGTTGGCCCTGTGTGCCTCGGTCGTATGCAGTCCTGATTGTGGCGTTCACCTGCACGGCGCCAAACACGCATACGACCATCATTGGCACCAAGGCAGAAGCGACTCTCATCGCTGAAGACGACACGTCTCCATTCGTCCCTCCATTCACGCCTGTCGCGACACCACTGGAGGCGGGCTGCACGATGTTGGGGCGTGAGCGGAAGACGGCCTAACGGTGTGCGGGACCGTAGCCCAGCTTCATGGAGACGGTTGCGAATGGTCCTCGCCGATACCCCAGGAGCAACAGTGTCCCTAATTTGCTGGGAAGTGGCGGTGCGGTCCCCTACGGCACTGCGTAGGATCCTACGGTCTTGGCGTGCATCCGTGCGTCGCTGCGGTCCGGTCCCAGGTCGACGGGCACGTGCACCTTCCGCCGACCACTGGCGACAACATCGATGTACTGTGGAGACCTCACGCCCCACGTGTTGAGCAATTCGGCGGTACGTCCACCCGGCCTCCCGCATGCCCACTATACGCCCTCGCTCAAAGTCCGTCAACTGCACATACGGTTCACGTCCACGCTGTCGCGGCATGCTACCAGTGTTAAAGACTGCGATGGAGCTCCGTATGCCACGGCAAACTGGCTGACACTGACGGCGGCGGTGCACAAATGCTGCGCAGCTAGCGCCATTCGACGGCCAACACCGCGGTTCCTGGTGTGTCCGCTGTGCCGTGCGTGTGATCATTGCTTGTACAGCCCTCTCGCAGTGTCCGGAGCAAGTATGGTGGGTCTGACACACCGGTGTCAATGTGTTCTTTTTTCCATTTCCAGGAGTGTAATTCGCATGCAGCGAATAAAGTCCTAATTCAACATTAAAGTTTCTGCATTCTCAATAAATCTCTTCAAAATCGTAAGTATACGATCGTAGCGTTTCGTTTAACACGTAAAATCACCATTCACTTGAATATCAATGTTCGTACACCCAATCACCTCTAATTGACCCCGTCTCTGAATTTATCCCAAAATAATCTATTCTCCATCACTCCAATGTCTAATCCAATTCTAAGAATGCAATTTAGTTAGGCTTATAACCCCAAAATTCTGACTACCACGGAAGAAATGCGAACACACTCCCCACCGCTGAAAACAAAATCTCAAGCGACCTAAAAATGCTGTGCATTGGTTTATATATTACATTCAAAACAAAACGCAGCTCTGTTATGTCTTCTTTGGATTCTCTATGTACTACTTTGCGTTGCACTATTTCGAATATCTACTCTTTGTAAAATTTTAACTATTGCTTTGAAATACTAGTCCCGTTTTCTGGGTCTAGGTCATTTTGTATTACAGAATTTAATCCAATACTCGTTTCTGTATAACCACTCTCTAAAGAGCGGTTACATTGCATAGGTGCCGGATGTCAGTTTGTTTCATTAACTTCCATACCTCTTGCCCTTGGTCGGTCAATACAGCGACGGATAATGTTGTTTGTGGGTGATGCTGGAGTTGTCGTCCGATGATATCCCATACGTACTCAATTAGAGACGCATACGGTGATTGAGCAGGCCAAGGCAACACGTCGACACTCTGTAGAGTATGTTGGATTACGACAGCAGTATGTCGATGGGCGTTGTTCTGTTGAAAAACACACCCTGGTATGCTGCTCATGAGTGGCGGTACAAATAATCAGACTGGCGTGTAAACTTGCAGTCAGGGTGCGTGGGGTAAACATGAGAGTGCTCTTGCTATCACACGAAATCGTACGGCAGATCATAACTGTAGGTGAAGGTCCAGTGTGTATATCACCGAGCGAGGTGGCGCATGGTTTGCACACTGGACTCGAATGCGAGATGACGACGGTTCAAACCCGCATCCCGCCATCCTGATTTAGGTTTTCCGTGCTTTCTCTAAATCGCTTCAGGAAAACGCCAGGATGGTTCTTTTGAAAGGACACGGCCGACTTCCTTCCCCATCCTTCCGTAATCCGATGTTTCAAATGGTTCAAATGGCTCTGAGCACTATGGGACTCAACTGCTGTGGTCATCAGTCCCCTAGAAATTAGAACTACTTAAACCTAACTAACCTAAGGACATCACACACATCCATGCCCGAGGCAGGATTCGAACCTGCGACCGTAGCAGCCGCGCGGTTCCGGACTGCGCGCCTAGTACCGCAAGACCACCGCGGTCGGCTAATCCGATGGGACCGATGACCTCACTGTCTAGTTCCCTCCCCCCAAATCAACCAAACTCAACCCAAAACTGTAGCCTTTTAGCACATAGACAGGTTGGTTGCAAGCCCTCAACAGGCTTCCTTCTAACCAAAAAGCGGCTTGCACTAGCATTGAGGTAGAACCAGCTTTTATCGGAAAACACAACAGATCCTCACCCTGCACTCCAATGAGCTCTCGCTTGACACCACTCAAGTCGTAAACGGCGGTGGTTTGGAGCCAGTGTAATGCAGCTACAGGGTATCTGGGTTGGAGCTGTCCTTGAAGTAACCGATTTGCAACAGTTCGGTGTGTCACTGTGGTGCCAACTGGTGCTTAGATTGCTGCTGCAGATTCAAAAATGGTTCAAATGGCTCTGAGCACTATGGGACTCAACTTCTGAGGTCATCAGTCCCCTAGAACTTAGAACTACTTAAACCTAACTAACCTAGGGACATCACAGACATCCATGCCCGAGGCAGGATTCGACCCTTCGACCGTAGACCGTAGCGGTCTCGCGGCTCCAGACTGTAGTCCCTAGAACCGCACGGCCACTCCGATCGGCTGCTGCAGATTCAGTACGAGACGTCAGAACCATTCGCCGAACACGATGATCTTCCTCCTCGTTACTGCCACGCGGCCGTCCGGAGCCCGGTGTCTTGCTGCCGTGTATTCCAGTGACCACCGCTGCCAGCAGTCATGTATAGTGGCTACATTCCTGCCAATCATTTCTGCATTATCTCTGATGGAACATCCAGCTTCTCGTAGCTCTATTACACGAATTCGTTCAAACTCAGCGAAATGTTAATAATGGCCTCTGTGTCGCCTTAAAGGTATTGTTGACTATCATCAACTCACCACGCTCACTCTGAAAGGTAACTCACGACCAAATTTGAATAGACATCATCTTTCAGCTGTAGGAACACGCCTACCAACGTTGCATAACTCCTTCTTGGTGCTGCGATTTTTTACCGTCAGTGTAGAAGCACAAGAGAGTCAGTAAACATGGTGTCCAAAAGACATACCTGAAGAGTTTTACTGAACAAATGCTCATAGCTCTTAAAATGAGCATTTTGTAGCCCAGGTTTACTGTATAGTTTTTCTTGTTTTGGTCCATACTGTCTCCTCCCAAAATATGGAAACCAATGAGCTTGCAGTGGAAGAGATTTGTTTTACAGTATCGAAGAAGCACTCATAGCGTTTTAGAACCCACGTTTACTGAGACCTTTTTGCTTCGTGTACTTCCAACTGAACGCATTTACGTCTATAATTATGATGCACACAGTATAACGAGCTTGTAGTAAAACGGATAATAATTGTGGCTAGTAGATGCTTAGAAATGGTGAAACGTATTGAAGAGGTAGCACTTCTCGTGGGCGCTTGTCGTAGGCTACCCATTAAAAAATATTTGTTTTAGGCCATATATTTATAAAGATTGTTTAAAAATTCGAGAACTCGGACTTCATTTGCAAAAATATATGTATCAAAATTTCGACCAGGAATTATTTTTCGTAGAAACTGGACATCAAAGAGTGGCAGTTTTTGTAATACCGAAATCACTCGTACGGCAAGAATCTTCATTGAGGATGACGTAACATCAGTACCTATTTCTTGGAGATAGTAGAATATGGAGCAAAATACCTAAAGTGGAGGATTCGTTTACAGCCAGAGACATCTGTGTCATTATTAGCTAATTTTAATTTGTGTGAAGTGGTATATGACTTCATACACGTGTTACGGTAATAACAGCAGATCTTGTACCAAACAGTGCAGTTACTCAACATTAACACAGTAATGAGCAGACATACTCCTCTGTTACTCAAAATTTAAATATATTCCTAACTAAACTCCATCCGAACGGGTCCAACGGTACCGACTGGCCACCGTGTCATCCTCAGACACGGGCGTCACTGGATGCGGATGTGGAGGGCATGTGGTCAGCTCACCGCTCTCTCAGCCGTTGTCAGTTTTCGTGACTGGAGCCGCTACTTCTCAATCAAGTAGCTCCTCTACTGGCCCCACAAGGATTAATGCACCCCGCTTGCCAACAGCTCTTGCCATACTCGGACGGTGAACTATAAATTTAAATATATATTTTGCTCTAAAATGTTCACTCTTTACCATTACCACGAGCCACAATTGTCCATGCTTTCCAGTTCATTTTCAGAATTGTTACCCAGTTAACACCAACTCTACCCCTCTTATTCTTGGTCTATCCTTGTTTCTCTTGTTCCCCATTACTGAAATCATATTTCTTCTAGGTAGGTTGCCTTCAGCTATAAGTATCACGTAGTTACAAGATTTTACCCGCACTGTTTCACACAACGTCATCTGTTAAAATCGAATTTAGCTTCCGATGTGTTCTGAATGTACATAATTATCGTGTTCCCAGTATTGCCAAATTCGCATTTTGTATGTCCAATTTGTACTGAAAATATTCTGAGTATGAAAATTTATTATAGACACTTTTATATTGTTAGCTTACAGAGAATGATCCCGTGAAGTTCGAGTGCGCAAAGTTACTTCAGCCTAGTGACGTATCACATAATAAGTGAATGTAAGAAGGCATGTTTGCAGCATTGTAGATTGCATTCTGTCATGGTGGACGTTGAGTCGGTGACCTCTAAAACTTTAACTGTAGGATGTGGGATGAGGACGGCGGTCATTTTCATGTTTGTAATGGTAGCATAGTGAAGATAAGCTTCACAGCCCCTGAGGAAGGCCAGCCAAGGTAGAAAACGAGAGATGCCATTGACCTCCATGCCCTGTTTCTGGTACGAGTTTACGACCGAAAATGTAAGTTCATCATTGATAAAGAAGAACGATCATGAAGTAAGTACGCAGTGTGGTATTCGTATGCTGAATTTGAAAGTTACCGCAGGTACTTCAGTTGTACAGGTTGCGCGGAAATTTCCGTTACAGACTTCTAGGATTTGTAGAGGGGAGTGAGTACATAATATTTTGAATACCAACCCATGACCGGTAACGTTAGGTACAGCCGTTTGAAAATGTTTTTGGTAAGTAGGTAAGCAGCAGGGTAGTCATAACCGGAGGTGGTTACGTTGAACCTGCTGATGTCATTTGATGTCTGTCCTACCTCTCTGACCTGGTTCGAGTTCCATTCAGGTGTCTGTTAGAACAACATAGTTGAGTACACATTTGCAGAATACACCGACACGATCCTTCTGAATGGTCGAGTTGGTGTGTTTTTATTAAACCAGATAGTATATTAAGTAAAAATCACCTTTAAGCTGTTCAGCATACCGTGTTTTCAGTTTAGGAGCGTCTTTGCTACAGTGACGTGATTTTTTGGTAAAATTTGTCTGGTGAGCATCTCAATAAATGTATGTTTCACGGACAATGTTCTCATTCATCCCAGTGGTGGCCTCGATATGAACGTAATGTGATTGATTAAATTCTTTCAGTGCGGTTTCACGAAGCAAACAATCTTCCCCGCCGTTGCAAAAACATGCCACCCCTGTGACGTTGCACTCTGTGTAAACCTTTCTTCTCCACTTGATCCTACGAACATCGTCACGAAGCATGTGTTTTTATTCGAATGCCTCGCATGTCTTACAGAATTCAACACAAAGTGTTTTGTGCTCAGTTTATCCTGACCTTGCAAGCAGCTTCTCCCCGACAGTGCGGCGCACTTTGGTGGTGGGACAGACGGTGACGGCAGGGAAAGGTATCTCGGAGAGCGGGAAGTTGGTGGTCCTTACGGTGGTCCTGATGGGGCTCTCCCTGTACTGGCGCCACGCCTGGCTGACGAACACCACGGCGCAGCCGGCGGACACCGCCATCGCCACCAGCCAGCACAACCTGCAACCGAGCCGCCACCTCACCTCGCGCCGGCACTACTGCGTCGTGGTTGTTCAGGTGAACATTACAGATACCATTGCTTATCACTGACATCGCAAAAAGATTTTATTTAACTAAGTTTTACAGTGTATCTTGTACACTAAGGTGACAAAAGTCACCGGATAGCAATGTGCACATTTACAGATGACGGTAATATCACGTACACAAGGTATAAATGGACAGAGCATTGGCGGAGCTGTCAGGTACACTCAGGTGATACATTTTAAAAGGTTTCCGACATCATTATGGCCGCGCGATGGGAATTAACAGACTTTCAGCACGGAGACGTAGTTGGAGTTAGACACATGGGACAGGCCATTCGGAAATCGTTAGGGAAATCGATATTCCGGGATCCACAGCGTCAAAGGCGTGCCAAGAATATCACATTTCAGGCATTATCACTCACCACGAACAATACTGTAGCCCTTCCCTTAACGGCACAGAGCAGCGGAGTTCGCGTAGAGTTTTCAGTGCTAACAGACAAGCAACACTATTTGAAATAACGGCAGAAATCACTCTGGGACTTACAACGAACCTTTCTGTCAGGCCTTTGCGAGGAAATTTGCCGTTAATGGACTATGGCAGTTGACGACCGACGCGAGTGCCATTTCTAACAGCAGTCCCGATTTCAGTTGCTAAAAGCTTATGGCAGAGTCTGGGTCTGGCGAAGAACCCATGAAGCCAAGGGCCCAAGTTATCAACAATGCACTGTGCAAGCTGGTGGGTCTCCTTAGCGGTGTGGGATGTGTTTACATGGAATGGACTGCATCCTGTGGTCCAACTGAACCGAACATTGACTGGAAACGGTTATGTTCGGCTACCTGGAGACCATTTGCAGTCATTCATTTACTTCAGGTTTCCGAACAGCTATGGAATTTTTGTAGATCACAATATAAGGTTGTATACATGGGAGAAACCTGGAGATACTTCAGATACTTCAGATAGATAATATAATGGTAAGACAGAGATTTAGGAACCAGGCATTAAATTGTAAGACATTTTCAGGGGCAGATGTGGACTCTGACCACAATCTATTGGTTATGAACTGTAGATTAAAACTGCAGAAACTGCAAAAAGGTGGGAATTTAAAAAGATGGGAGCTAGATAAACTGACTAAACCAGAGCTTTTACAGAGTTTCAGGGAGAGCGTAAGGGAACAAATGGCAGGAATGGGGGAAAGAAATACAGTAGAAGAAGAATGGGTAGCTTTGAGGGATGAAGTAGTGAAGGCAGCAGAGGATCAAGTAGGTAAAAAGACGAGGGCAGGTAGAAATCCTTGGGTAACAGAAGAAATATTGAATTTAATTGATGAACGGAGAAAATATAAAAATGCAGTAAATAAAGCAGGCAAAAAGGAATACAAACATCTCAAAAATGAGATCGACAGGAAGTGCAAAATGGCTAAGCAGGGATGGCTAGAGGATGAATGTAAGGATGTAGAGGCTTGTCTCACTAGGGGTAAGATAGATACTGCCTACAGGAAAATTAAAGAGACCTTTGGAGAGAAGAGAACCAGTTGTATGAATATCAAGAACTCAGATGGAAACCCAGTTCTAAGCAAATAAGGGAAAGCAGAAAGGTGGAAGGAGTATATAGAGGGTCTATACAAGGGTGATGTACTTGAGGACAATATTATGGAAATGGAAGAGGATGTAGATGAAGAGGAAATGGGAGATATGATACTGAGTGAAGAGCTTGACAGAGCACTGAAAGACCTGAGTCCAAACAAGGCCCCGGGAGTAGACAACATTCCATTAGAACTACTGACGGCCTTGGGAGAGCCAGTCATGACAAAACTCTACCATCTGGTGAGCAAGATGTATGAGACAGGAGAAATACCCTCAGACTTCAAGAAGAATATAATAATTCCAATCCCAAAGAAAGCAAATGTTGACAGATGTGAAAATTACCGAACAGTCAGTTTAATAAGTCACAGCTGCAAAATACTAATGCGAATTCTTTACAGACGATTGGAAAAACTAGTAGAAGCCGATCTTGGGGAAGATCAGTTTGGATTCCGTAGAAATACTGGAACACGTGAGGCAATACTGACCTTACGCCTTATCTTAGAAGCTAGATTAAGGAAAGGCAAACCTATGATTCTAGCATTTGTAGACTTAGAGAAAGCATTTGACAATGTTGACTGGAATACTCTCTTTCAAATTCTAAAGGCGGCAGAGGCAAAATACAGAGAGCGAAACGCTATTTACAATTTGTATAGAAACCAAATGGGAGTTATAAGAGTTGAGGGGCATGAAAGGGAAGCAGTGGTTGGGAAGGGAGTGAGACAGGGTTGTAGCCTCTCCCCGATGTTATTCAATCTGTATATCGAGCAAGCAGTGAAGGAAACAAAAGAAAAATTCGGAGTAGGTATTAAGATCCATGGAGAAGAAATAAAAACTTTGAGGTTCGCCGATGACATTGTAATTCTGTCAGAGACAGCAAAGGACTTGGAAGAGCACTTGAACGGAATGGATAGTGTCTTGAAGGGAGTATATAAGCTGAACATCAACAAAAGCAAAACGAGGATAATGGAAAGCAGTCGAATTAAGTCGGGTGACGTTGAGGGTATTAGATTAGGAAAATGAGACACTTAAAGTAGTAAAGGAGTTTTGCTATTTGGGGAGCAAAATAACACATGGGAAGGAAAGCGTTTCTGAAGAAGAGAAATTTGTTAACATCGAGTATAGATTTAAGTGTTAGGAAGTCGTTTCTGAAAGTATTTGTATGGAGTGTAGCCATGTATGGAAGTGAAACATGGACGATAAATAGTTTAGACAAGAAGAGAATAGAAGCTTTCGAAATGTGGTGCTACAGAAGAATGCTGAAGATTGGATGGGTAGATCACATAACTAATGAGGAGGTGTTGAATAGGATTGGGGAGAAGAGAAGTTTGTGGCACAACTTGACTAGAAGAAGGGATCGGTTGGTAGGACATGTTCTGAGGCATCAAGGGATCTCCAATTTAGTATTGGAGGGCAGCGTGGAGGGTAAAAATCGTAGAGGGAGACCAAGAGATGAATACACCAAGCAGATTCAGAAGGATGTAGGTTGCAGTAGGTACTGGGAGATGAAGAAACTTGTGCAGGATAGAGTAGCATGGAGAGCTGCATCAAACTAGTCTCTGACTGAAGACCACAACAACAACAAGGAGTTAAGAATATGTGATCTGTTTTTACTACATAGACCCTAATAGTGATATGATGTACATTACATTTAGTATGAAGATGATACAACGGGTGTCTTCTGGTAACTGGGGAAGGGATTGTAATGTGGAAAGTATTAGAGAAAAAAATTATGTAGAAAAGGATGTCGGAGTGTATGTGGTAATAAACTTATACTTGTGATGCAGGTGTCAGATTTGGTTGCCATTTGAGCAAGGAAATTGTGAGTTGGAGGATTCGTTTGGGATGGGTAGGAAAGGTACACTTAAGAAATATGTTCTTTGTCTGGGAGGGTAAAGCGACTGAAATTACTGTCAAAGGAGACGGAGAGCTTGGACTGGAGGCAATGGTGGTACATGACGGTAGAGGTGCGACAGATGCCGTATATCGTCACCCCCGTGCCATTTGGACTTGAGAAATTAGGACAGGGAAATGGGTAGGTGATACTAAGGCTGAGGTCGAAGACAAAAGTGTGCTTTATCGTGGGAGTAGATGGCATCGTCATGGAGGTGAAATACACATTGTGTACCTAGGGAGATCTAACATACGAAGCTTGTCCATTAAGTAAGTTCCGATCTGTTGCGAATTGGAAACCACAGTGAAAACCAGAAACTTTTTATTTGCAACAGTTATGTACACGTTCTACCTACTTCTCTACGTAGTCGTCGCTCCAACTCCGAGTTTTGTCGTAGTGTTGTACCAACTTTCCAATATCCTCGTCATGGAAAGCAGCCGCCCGTACTTTCGGCCAGTTATCCGTACTGGCCTGCAGCTCGTTGTCTGTGTAAAAATGTTGTCTTCATAGCCAGCGATTCTTGTGGGCAGAGATGAGAATCAGGGGGGCCAATTAGGACTGTATTGTGGGTGACTAAACACTTCTCATCGGAAACGCTGCAGGAGCGTCTTCATTGCCCCTGCAGTGTGCGGCCGAGAATTGGCATGAAGAAGGATCTGCTCGACAGCTGTGTTATGTGGGCTGCATGACACAGGTGAAATCTTTTACAAAGCCCTCAACTTGGCGGGAGACGCTGTTCCCTATGCATCTTCAACTGCTCACTGTTCACTCATAAATGAAAACAGCGACGCGACACGATCGACGGGCATACTAGAGACACTGCCGAACACATATGTGCAAAGCTTTAGCGGATTTTCCCTTTGGTTTCCATTTCGCGATCGATCGGAACTTACTTTCTGGGCAACCCTCGTATGTTGTAGATATGTTCGAAAGGGTGGATGTTTTCAATGAGTATGGTAACAAGTCCGACTACATCTTCTGCAGTAGGAGTGCGATGTAGGGAGTGGTTTGAGCTGAATGGGATATTAATTGGCGGCAGTAAGTTCAGGGTTCTTCGAAGAGGGTTTGACCTTGCACTTATGAGTGTGGGATGGAACTAACTGCAGGTATAACAGATTGGAGAATTTTTCAGATTAGGACAGTCTTTATGGGATTGATGTGGCTTTTTGTCCATAGCAGTAACACTTAATGACAGTGAAATACTTATGGAATATTCTGTTGGTACTTAGAAGAGCACAGATAATTAAGAAGTGAAATATGTGGAACATCAATTCTGCGTACTTCAGCTTTTAAGATGTTGTTGCACAGCAGAACAGTATTAAAGTGAAGAATAAAAGTTATGAGTTGTCTGGAACGACATTTAGGAGTAGCGTGCCTGCACGGTACACGGTGGTTGCATAACGAGTATAGACACTCGGGGGTGCCGGAACACAAACAAGCAAGGAGTACATTGCCATAGACCGTGCGAGAGAGACCGCTACGTACCCCTGGTTCAGCGCAATTACTCATTATAAGGCGTAACGATACACTGTTAAAGGGGCTGTGTGGAGTAACTACACTCAAATACTACACAATAATGCGTTTCAGGCTGCAAACCCTGCAGAGAAAGACACCCTGATGCTCTGAAACTAAGCATTAGTCCACCAGAGAACGCTGACAGGCTCGAAAAGCTGGAGCACATTCGGTCTCCCGTACAGGGGAATGACGTCATCGACCACTATATAACCCTCTCCTTACTTCCACTCAGGGCACAGAGGCTGGCCAGACCGTCTGCACCATGGATACCGACGGAAGTCCGTTTTCAACATCCTCCTATAGTACCACATCTAAAACGCTTCGAATATCTTCTTTTCTGGCGTCTTCACTATCCATGATTCACTACGATACTATGCTTTGCGCCAAACGTACATTCCCAGAAAAGTCTTAATCAAATTACTGATGCTAGTAGACTACAATGACATCTTTGCACACCGATCGGACAGCACATTGTGACTATCAAGCTACAATCGATATACACCCGCCAGGCGATAGCAGCGTCACCTGGCGAGCAATGACTGTTAATCAGACCAACGCACGGCAGATGTTGTACCCGCGAGCGTACTGTCCGTGCTTATAACAGGGAAGGCACGAGATGTGTCTGAGTTTGATCGAGGTCAGATTGTGATGGCCTGAAATCTCGGTACGAGCATTCCGGAAACTATACAACTTATCGTATATCCTAGGAGTGCTGTGGTGAGTGTCTTCAACACGTGGCGAAACCATGATAAAACCACGTCCAGATGTCCTGGGGTTAGGCGGCCACCCCTCATTACGCATTTCGGACTTCGTAGGCTGGGCAGACTGGAAAAGTAGGACAGACAGCGAACTACGGCGGAACTAACATCAGACTTTAATGCCGGGCAGAGTACAAGTGTGTCTAAACCCACAGCGCATCGAACACTCCTAATGAGGGACCTCCGCAGGCGACGACCCATGCATGTGTCAATGTTAACACCACGCCATCGGGAACTACGACTGAAGTGGGTACGTGACCCTCGGTACTGGACGCTGGCGCAGTGGCAGAGTGTTGCATGGTGTAATGAATCTCGATACATCCTGATAATGCCGATGAGAGAGCGCAAACCGTCGTCTTCCAGGAACAGCTCCTTGACGCCTGTACTGCGGGACAGAGACAACCTGAAGGCGGCTCCATTACGCTGTGGGGAACATTCATGTAGGCATCCATGGGTCCAGTGGAGCCCGTGAAAGGCACCATGGTAGCTAAGGAGTATCGTACACTGGTTGCAGACGACGTTCACTCTTTCATGATGATCATGTTTCCCGATGGCAGCGTCATTTCTCAACAACACAATGCACCATGTCCCAAGGACAGGAGTGTGATGGGGAGGTTCGAGGTACACAGAGGCGAGTTCTAATTGCCCCCAAAACTAGCCACATCTGAATCAGATCGAACACATCTGGGATGTGATTGAACGTGGCGTCAGAGCTCATCACCCCTCCCAGGAATTTTCGGGAATTGGTGACCTGAGTGTGGAGATGTGGTGCGTGCTCCAGCCAGTGACCTACCTAGGTCTCATTCCTTCCATGCCACTAGGAGTCGCCACTATTACCCGTGCCTAAGGTGGACGGACTACGGTTACTAGGTAGGTGGTCATAATATTCTGGCTGATAGGTGTATGTACTAGTCTGCTTCATATGTCTACTTGCTTCGTCCCTCAGATCTTCTTTTGCTTCCAAGGTGGCAGAATTCCTTCACTTCGTCCGTGCTTCTCGATTTTAATAATAAATTTATAGCTGCTCTAATTTCGGTTACTCCTCTTAACTTTTGTCCTTCTTCAGTTGCCTGTTCCTTTTAATTCTACAACCACTGCAATTCTTCCTTACCTTCGTTGAGAGTCGTGATGTCATCAATGAATTTTACCATTCGTATCCTCTCACGCAGAATTTTAATCCCACTTTTGAATCTCTACACAATTTCCGTCACTGTTTCTTCGACGTGTAGATTGAATAGGGGCGATACACTGTATCCCCATCTTACTGGCTTTACCACCGGAGAACTCGTACTTTGTCTTTCGTTCTTATTGTTCCTTTTGGTTACTGTACATACTGTATGTTATCCATCCTTCGCTATTTTTCTCAGTATTTCGAGCATCTTGCACCATTTTACATTGTATAACGTTTTTGTTATGAGTGTGACGACAAATCCAATGAAGCGTATCAGAACTGCCTATAATGTGCTTTTTTTGAGTCATCAGTCTTCTGACCGGTTTGATGCAGCCTGCCACGAATTCCTCTCCTGTGCCATCTTCTTCGCCTCAGAGTAGCACCTGGAACCTATGACCTCAATTATTTGCTAGATATATCCCAATCTCTGTCTTCGTGTACAGTTTTTGCCCTCTACAGCTCCGTCTAGTACCAAGGATGTCATTCCCTGATGTCTTAACAAATGTTCTATCATTTTATCCGTTCGCCTTGTCAGTGTTTTCTACATATTCCTTTCCATTCCGATTCTGCACAGAACCTCCTCATTCCTTACCTTATCAGTTCACCTAATTTTCAACATTCGCCTGTAGTACCACATCTCAAATGCTTCGATCCTCTTCTGTTCCGGTTTGCCCACAGTCCGTGTTTCATCATACAATGCTGCTGTCCAAACGTACATTCTCACAAATTTCTTCCTCAAATTAAGGCCTATGTTTGATACTAGTAGACTTCTCTTGGTCAGGAATGCTCTTTTTGCCGGTGCTAGTGCTCTTTTGATGACCTCCTTGCTTCGTTCGTCATTGGTTGTTTTGCTGTTGTCTTTATCTTTCCGAAAGGCAAACTGACCGTCATCTAGCAGCTCCTCAATTCTCCTTTCCATTCTTCTACAAGTTATTTTTGTCAGTAACTTCGATGTAAGGGATATTAAGCTGAAAATGCTACAGTTCTCACGCTGTTCTTGGTGTCTTTGAGATTGTGAGAATGTTTTTATCCCGAAAGTCCAGTCTCTTACTGGACTTGAACAGTCGTTTGATTGCCACTTCTCTCAAAATTTTAGAATCCCGATGGTAGTTTATCCATCGCCTCTACCTTATTTGATCGCAAGTCTCTCAAAGCTCCGTTAAACTCTGACACTCAATCCCTTACGTCTTCCATATTGACTACCATTTCTTCTTTAGTCACGTCATGAAACAAGTACTTCCCTCATAGGGACCTTCAGTGTCCCCTTTCCTCCTATCCCCTCTCTTCCCTTCATAAAGCAGTGGAATTCCTGCTGCACCCATAACGTTGACGCCCTGCTTTCAATTTCGGCGAATGATTTTGTCACTGTTCTGTATGACAAATCAGTCCTTCCGATAGCCATTTATTTTTCGATTTCCTCACAACTTTCCTGCGGCGATTTCGCATTAGCTCCCAAACACATCCTATTTATTTCATTCCTGAGGAACATTGTTGCTATATTCTTGTCTTTCCTTGAAAATTTTTGTACCTTCTTCTTTCGACGTTAAACTGATGTATTTCTTCTGTGGCACAAGGTTTTCTTGCCGCTGCCTTCCTTGTACCCCCAGGAGTTGGTCAAAACTATCGAAACACAGCGAGAAATGCATACTTGAATGCTTGAATATAAATGCAGGTGTTGATCACGAACGACACCTGTGTGTTAAATGTGACAGTCAGGATCAGAACAGTGTTCTGTGTAGTCGGGAGTGCATTATGTTAGATCTAAATGAACTTAAACTTCGGAAGTCTTTGGTGTTCGTGTGATAGGTGCTTCTGTAACCAAAAGGCACCGTATCGAGGATTTACACCAGACACAGGGAAAGCGGAAAAACTTCATCCGCTAAGTCACAATGAGGACGATAGCTTTAGTGCCAAACGGCCATTGAAGAGAACTATGATGAAAAATAAGAGAACAACAGCTGCAGCAGTCACTGCAGAATTAAATGTCTTACTCGCGAACCCTGTCAGCACCAGAATAACACGAAAGGAACTCTATAAGTAGGGAACTGCATGGTGAATTAGAATTCGAAAACCACTCATTAGTGATGTAAATTCCCATAGCAGGTAAATGAAGTGCTGAAGCCGTACAACCTGGACTATGGAGCAGTGGAAAAATGTCATTTGACATGATGAGTCTTGTTTCACACTGTTCTAATTTCTGGCAGAGTTTACGTCCATAACGTGAAACATGGCGATGGTTAGTTGATGGTTTGGGCAGCCATATCGTCGTATTACACGGGTGACACGGTTACTCTGGAAGATCGCAATACTGCGAAGGGTAGGTGATGCTGTGTTCCAATATGAGGGAGCCCCTGTTCACACAGATCGCATCGTTCAGGGATTAGTTTCGCGAGCACGAGCATGAAGTGTCGTTTTTCTCCTGATCAAGTCATCAGATCTCAGTGTTACTGAGACTTCGTGGTCTGCTTTGGAGAGAAGGGTACGTGACAGCTACCTATCTTCACCACAGTCAGCTGAGCTTGCCACTGTTTTGCAGTAAGCATAATACAAGTTTCCCTTGAAACAATACGTTACCTGTATTAATCCATTCCGAGACGACTGAAGCTTTTTTGAATGCCAACGGATTTCCTGCAAGGTATTAGATACGATAATGCGTTGTGCTTTTGGTGTTTCCATATTCCTGTCCAACATCTGTGTGTTTATCTAACTTCTGTGGTGGTCCTTTTCAGATTCGTCCATTCCTCTTCATCTGAAGCGTCCGCTGTGGTATTCACTATCGTTATATCTACACTCTTAGACAACTTCAAGCGGACTTCATCATCCCACAATTCTTCAGCATTCCACTTATTTCCATACTGATTTTCTGGACGATTCTCTTAAACTGCTGGGTACTCTTCATCATTACTAAGCTGTGATATGTGCTTAACATTTGCTTCTGTCTATGTCTTACAATCAAATCTGTCTGACCATCCACCTGGAATCTCTGCCTGCCTCTCGGCCCTTTCCGAGTATACTTCCTCCTCTTTTAATTGTTGAACAATGTATTTGCTGTTATCAGCTGAAAATTGTTTCAGAACTCTATTAGTCTTTCTCCCATCTCATTCAAATACCGAGTCCATGTTCTTCCATAAGTCTGACTTCTATTCCTGTACCTGCTGTCACATTCCAATGCCACACTAAATACCTTTACATACTGACTTACTCGTTCAGTTTCCTCTCATACTCCCATCTTTCAATTTTTCTTTTTTTCTTTTTCTTTTCAGTCATCAGTCTTCTGATTGGTATGATGCTGCCCGTCGCGAATTCCTCTCTTGTGCCAACCTCTTCATCTCAGAATAGCGACTGCAGCCTCCGTCCTTAGTTATTTGCTGAGTGTATTCTAATCTCTGTTTTCTTCTACGGTTTTTACCTTCTACAGTTCCCTCCAGTACCATGGAAGTTATTCCCTGATATGTTAACACATGCCCTACCATTCTGTCCCTTCTTCTTGTCAGTGTTTTGCATTTATTTCTTTCTTCGCCGATTCTACGGAGAACCTCCTCATTCCTTACCTTATCAACCCACCTAATTTTCAACATTCTTCTGTAACCCCACATCTCAAATGCTTCTATTCCCTTCTTTCCGGTTTTCCCACAGTCTATGTTTCACTGTCATAAACTGCTGTGCTCCAAATATACATTCTCAGAAATTTCTCCCTCAAATTTAGGTCTGTGTTTGATTGTAGCAGACTTATCTTGGCCAGGAATGCCCCTTTTGTCAGTGCTAGTCTGCTTTTGAAGCCCTCCTTACTCCGGTTGTCATGGGTTATTTTGCTGCCTAGGTAGAAACCTATCTGCTTCGTGATCACCAAACATGATGTTAAATTTTCGCTGTTCACATTTCTGCTACTTCTCGTTAATTTCGTCTTTCTTCGATTTACTCACAGTCGATATAATGTGCTCATTAGACTGTCCATTCCATTTAGTAGATCCTGTAATTCTTCTTCATTTCCACTAACGATAGCGATGTCATCTGCAAATTTTATCATTGATATCCTCTCCCCTTGAATTTTAATTCCACTGTTGAACCTTTCTACTATTCCTGTGATTGCTTCTTTCATGTATAGATTGAACAATAGGGGTCAAAGTCTACATCCATGTCTTACGTGCTTTTTAATCCAAGCACTTCGTTCTTAATCTTCTGCTCTTATTGTTCCCCCTTGGCTCTTGTACATATCATATATCATCCGTCTTTTCCTATAGCTTACCCCTATTTTTCTGAGAAATTCACATTTCTTGCACAATTTTACATTGTCGAACGCTTTTCCCACGTCGAAAAAACCTATGAAGATCTCTTAATGTTTCTTCGGTGTTGCTTGTATTAGTAACCGCAGCGTCAGAATTGCCTCTGACATGTGTTTACCTTTCCCAAAGCCAAACTGTGCGTCAATTACCCCATCTTCAATTTTCGTTTCCATTCTTCTGGATATTATTCTAGTCAGCAGTTTGGATGCATGAGCCGTTAAGCTGATTGTTTGCGATAATTCTCGCACTTGACGGCTCTTGCAATCTTCGGAATTGTGTGGATGATGTTTCTCCGAAAGTCAGATGGTATATCGCCAGACTCATAGATTCGACACACGAACGTGAATAGTCGTTTTGTTGCCACTTCTCCCAATGATTTTAGAAATGCTGATGGAACGTTGTCTATCACTTCTGCCTTATTCAATCGTAAGTCGTCCAGAGGACTTTTAAATTCTGATTGTAATACTGAATCCCCTGAATCCTCTGTACTGACTCCAATTTCTTCTCCTATCACGCCATCAGTCACACCTTCAACATATTCCTTCCACCTATCTGTTGTCTCCTTTGCGCCAGCCGGTGTGGCCGATCCGTTCTAGGCGCTCAGTCTGGAACCGCGCGACCGCTACGGTTGCAGGTTCGAATCCTGCCTTGGGCATGGATGTGTGTGATGTCCTTAGGTTAGTTAGGTTTAAGTAGTTCTAAGTCTAGGGAACTGATGACCTCAGAGACATTTGAACCATTTTGTCTCCTTTGCATTTAACAGTGAATCCTCTTTGCACTCTTAGTGTTGCCACCCTTGCTTTTAATGTCACCGAAAGCACTTTCGAATTTTCTATACGCTGAATCAGTCATTCTGATAGTCATTTTATTTCAGATTTCTTCACACTGTTCCTGTAGCAATACTTTTCCTATCTGTTCAATTTCTGCTGTTGACGTCGGCATGTATACTGGATTATTGCTGTTGGAGTGGGTTTGGTTTCGACTGTGATGAGAATAACTCGATACTGATCTATTCACTGTAACTCACTCTCTGTTCCACCTTTCTCTTCATAACGAGCCCCACTCCCGTTATACCACTTTCTGCTGCTATTGATACGATCCTATTCGTCTGAGCAGAAATCCTTAGTATTCTTTCCAGTTCACTTCGTTGACCCCACTGTATGAGCTTTAGCATTTCCGTTTTGAGACTTTCTAGCTTGCCTATCACAGTCAAATTTCTGAAGTTTTACGCTCTCACTCGTACAACATTACCCTTTCTTTGACATTTCAATCTTTTCGTCGTGGTCACCTTCCCTTCGTCAGTCCCCTTCCGGGGAACCGAAGGGGGGACTAGTCCGTAATCTTCTGCCGATGGGGAGATCATCATGACATTTTTTCAATTACAGGGCACGTGTCCTTGGGATACAAATGGTTCAAATGGCTCTGAGCACTATGGGACTCAACTGCTGTGGTCATAAGTCCCCTAGAACTTAGAACTACTTAAACCTAACTAACCTAAGGACAGCACACAACACCCAGCCATCACGAGGCAGAGAAAATCCCTGACCCCGCCGGGAATCGAACCCGGGAACCCGGGCGTGGGAAGCGAGAACGCTACCGCACGACCACGAGATGCGGGCTTTGGGATACACATTATGTCTCTTTAATGCAGTGGTTTTCATTGCCTTCTGCATCCTCATGCAGTTGATCATTGCTGCTTCTTCCACCTTTTAGTGTCAGTTTCTCACCCCAAGGGCAAGAGAGTGCCCTGAACCTCTGTTCGCTCCTCCGCTCTCATCGACAAGGTCGTTGGCCAAACGAGGGTGAATTCTCATGGCGTAAGATTATCATTTCCCTTTACGTACAGAATTACTGTTTCAATATTCTCATATACTGTCTCTATCTCTTCATCTTCTGCTTGTTACTTCGGTATGTACACCTGAACTATTGTTGTAGGTTTTGGTTTGCTGTCAATTCTGACGGGATAGCCCTATCACTTATCTGGTCACAGTAACTCACTCTCTCCCCTATCTTCATATTCATAACGAATCCTAATCCAATTATACCATTTTCTGCTGCTGTTGATGTTATTCTATATTCTTCTGACCACTTGGCGTGAAGATTGAACCTTTCCATTTCCCTTTTCGGATTATCTGTCTTCAAAACCATGTTCTAACTTCTAACGTTACACGCTACGACTCATAGAATATTACCTTTTAGTTACTTTCTTTTGTTGTTCAGTGTTTTCTTGTGGTCACCACCCCGCTTGCATTCTCCTCTCAAAGATTCAATGTGAGAATAATCTGGAATCTTTTGGGAATGAAGAGATCTTCACCACCACATTTCTATTACAGGCCACACACTCCGTACGCAGATGCACATTATGTGTCTTTAATGATATGGTTTTCAATGAAATCTGCGTCCTCATGCCAGTGGTCGTTGATGATTCATCCCTATTTTAGGAGCAGTTTCCCATCCCAGGACAAGATGTTGCCCTGAATCTCTGTCAGCTTCTCCTCTGACTTTGACAAATTGTGAAAAGAGAAAGTGGAATGGATAGAAGAGAATGGCGGGCACGTTGTTTTGATATGAAAATACGCTAGGGCGCATGATAATTAAAAGCGGAAACTGATGTGTGTGGTAGTATGCGATAATAATAGTAAAGACTTTCCATTAAATATTGGTTCGCACTCAAGGCTTTCCCGCAATAATTGCAAACGTGTGGTTAAGAGCCAGCAGTATAAAATATTTACACCCGTTCATTGGCATAACCACTCTGCAACTGACACATAGAGGTTTTTTAGAGGACGCGTAGAACCAAATTCGGACTATTTCTCTACCTTTCGGATTAACGTATTGTAACACCGTAAGCGACTGAAACTATTCTTAAATAAGCGACCGTATTCGTTCTAAAGTCATTTTCGAGCACAGCTTTGGTCAACAACAGGAGTTACATTGGAATACAGTGCCGTCAATAAGGAGCACAAAGTGAAAAATTCGAGTGGAAGCTGTATAGTGACTAAACATGCTGCGTAGTTCACAGCATCATACAAGGTTTAGCATGTTTATTTCATATACAGTTTCCAGTCGACTTTTTGACTATATGCTCCTTCTTGCCGTCATTTTATTCCAATGCATTTTTTTTCTGTTAAGCCATGCTGTGTTGGAAAATGGTCTCAGGCGGTTTTAGCTTATTAAAGAATACTTTTAACAGCAGTGTCCGGTGTTACATGCTGCCATTTTCAAACTTTATCATAGCTGTGGGACCAATCTATATAAAATATCTTATTTGTCTAGCATTAAATTCTCGAAAAGTACGTAGGAAAAATTAAAAGGTCCTTACTATATGAGTCTGACAGACTGACAGTGTGAAGTCAGATTTGTATGTTATGGTATACTATCGTTATGTATTTTAATAGAAATAGCTTGTATATTTGGCATGTGCGAGCAGAGAGAGAATGAGATATTTCCATGTATGGTTAACATTGATTCCTAGCATTGTACTCTGGCTCCCAAGTTGGTCAAAAGTGCCACGTCAGCTGTCCACAGTAAGACAAATGGCTGAAGAGCTGAGCGCAGTCTGTGACCACTGGTCAAATGAGATATCATAGGCTCCGGTAAAGAATTTAGGAGGACGAGGTGGAGAGAGGCCTGCTGGATGGTCTCGTGGAGACAATGGGGTCGCCGTTGCTGTCTGTGATTGATCTCGGCTCCACCGCTGTCTGACTGTGAATGTTAATTGAGCGAGAAAGAGAGAATCAGTTTTATCACTTTCGTCGCTGTCTGTCTCCTCTCGGTTTAATTACTGGAGTCAATTCCATAATGAGAGAGCTTTCTTCAAACCCTATATGACCCTCACCTACTATTCAGTTTTAATGTTACCTTCTCGTTTATTTCGTAAACGCCTTGCCTTGCAGTGCTTTATGTGTTTCTGTACATGCAAAGTTTCGTTAATTGGCGTGCCAAAACGTTGGTTGGAATTTCCTGCTATGTTCCTTTGTGTAGGTTCACATGATCCTTTGTGTAGGTTCACATGATGAGCTTCTCGGCCTGTATTTGGGAATTTGTTACCCTGAAATGTGTGATGTGCTGGTAACGCCCTGGAATGGATATGTTTGATGATTTCGAGATTTTGTGTGCCAGTTGGTGACTAGTGCAACCCGAGTTCCTCGTCTGACCATGTTGTGATTAATGAGGCCAGAATTCGTGCGCCTTTTACCGCATAAAATCGATCCCTTGAATGGTACTGGCAGTTATTTGAGCAATCTTCACGGTTTTTTTGCGTACTGTGAGAAACAGATGTCTTCGCAGCGACCACGTGTAAAGTGCGGCAGTGTCTGAAGAGTGCCCTTATAATATCTGTTCATTTTGTATGGTGAATTTCTGTAGTTAATTCGATTTTTTGAATACACAATATATATGAAAATAGACTTCGTCAGTTTTGGTTAGCGGTTTCCCTTGTTCCTAAATGCTGTGTCCTGGGGCAAACAGTGTATGACGTACAATGAACACGTGTGCCTTTCGTTTAAAGTATTTGGAGTAAAAAGTTACTACGTGTGAATTTTCATCCTTCTTTTTAGACGCTTGTATCGAAGATTGGTGTCACACGTCCACAGCTTCAATTTTTTTTATTTAAACAGTTAGTACAAGGTGATTCACACTAGAAAATACGAAAGTTCTGGTAACCACAAGGTCAAGATCAAGTTAGGCCATTGCCTGATTACTGTTTTCAATACACAGCATAGTATAGCTTCCCTTCAGATTTACGTTCCGGCATTAGGCGATTGGGATCAATGTCCCAGATACGTGTCAATTATCACCTGACTTCCGACAGCTACTAGAATATTTAAAGCTTGGTTAGATACAGAAGAAAGAGGAGATGGGATGGTGCTCGTACGCAGTCAGAAAAATTGATCGCCAATGCATGTTCGTTTAAATAAAAGTAAATTAACTCTGCTGCGTTAAAATACTCATTACATTAAGATGTGTATTCGTTATCAGTCAGTTACGTTTGTACATTCATTGCTGTATTCGTATGTTCAACATATCTCACATGTGCTTGAGTACTCAATCTTAATCAACTGTGCTTCTGTAGTCTGAATCATTCATATGTGTTTCAATAGTAATCAAATGTACATAAATATAGCTAGCCTAATCAGTTGTACTGGAATCTTAAAATATTTCAAAATCTTCCCGTGCAACTCTGTTTTATTTTACCGCGATTGTGACTTTTTCCTATCTACCAGGGACTCAACAAAATATTTTGGTATTCGGCAGAGAAAGTTGGTGATTGACATTACGCGGAAGATCTTGCCACATCAAAAGGCGCTTTCAAATGGTTCAAATGGCTCTGAGCACTATGGGACTTAACTGCTGAGGTCATCAGTCCCTAGAACTTAGAACTACTTAATACTAACTAACCTAAGGACATCAGACACATCCATGCCCGAGGCAGGATTCTAACCTGCGACCGTAGCGGTAGCGCGGTTCCAGACTCTAGCGCCTGGAACCGCTCGGCCACTCCGGCCGGCAAAAGCGCTTTGTTTTAATGCTCGCCACACCAACTCGCTTATAAGATTCCTAACCCTCGTTTTCCTATTTCCTGACAAAATACAAACAAATGTCCTTTGAAGTTCCTCGATGCCTTCCGTCAATCCTAGCTGGTGAGAATCCCATACGGTGCAGGAATACTCCGGAAGAGGTCGGACAAAAATAGTGTAGGCACTCTTTTTAGTTGGTTTCTTGCACTTTCTAAGCATGTTGTCAAAAAAAAGCAGTCTGTTCGTAATTGTAATCCCTAAGTATTGAAGTGAGTCGACAGCTGTCTTAATACAAATAAACTGACGGAAAAAAATCACATCAACGAGGAGTTTTGCGCCTTAAATGAAAGTTGGCAGGCGTGTTTCTACATCTGAAAGATGATGTTCATTCAAATGAAAGTTGACAGGCGTGTTTCTATATCTGAAAGATGATGTTTGTTCACATTTAATGCCAGTCGCGTTAGAGTGGCGCTAGCAGCGCCACTATTGGGATACAAATCAGGTTCGCTTTATATACATGCTGTAACGGCGGTTGTGAGTGTTAGTTGCCTTTGAGACCGAGCTTGGTGAGTTGCTGTTAGTCGAGAATACCTTTAAGGCGACAAAGACGCCATTATCTACACCTCACTGAGTTTAGACGAGGTCATGTGACAGTGCTACGAGAAGTCAGATGCTCCTTCTGCCTTACTGAAGAAAGACTTGGAAGGAACGTAGCCACTGGAAAAGACTGCTGGCAGCGGTAGTCACTGGAATACACGGTCGCAAGAAGACCGTGCCACGTGGCAGTATCGAAATGGAAGATCATTGTGTTCCTTTTATGGTTCTGACACATCGTACTGCATCTGCAACAGCAATCTGAGCAGCAGCTGGCGCCACAGTGACTCAACAAACTGTAACAGATTGGTTACTTGGACGACAGCTCCGACGCAGACGCCCTATAGCTGCATTCCACTGATCCCAAAGCACCGCCTTTAGCCACTTGGGTGGTGTCAAGTGAGAGCTCGTTGGAGGACAGGGTGGAGTCCTTTGTGTTTTCTGATAAAAACTGGTTCTGTCTCGGTGCTAGGATGGCCGTGTGTTGATTAGAAGGAGGCCAGTTCAAGGCCTGCAACCAACCTGTATGCGTGCTAGACATACTGGACTGCAGCTTGAGTCCTGGCCAGGGGTGCGATTTCGTATAGGAGCACTCTCGTGGCTATACAACGCACGCTGTCTGCAAATTTGTATTTCAGTCTGGGTATTCGCCTTGCTATGCTGCCATTCATGATCAACATTCCAGGAGGTTTGTTCCAGCTGGATAATGGTCGCCCACATGCTGCCTTTGTAACCCAACATGGCCTACGGAGTGTCGACATGTTGCCTTGGCCTACTCGATCACCACATTTGTCTCCAGTCGAGCACATATGGGACATCATCGGGCGAGAACCGTCCCTGTATTGATCGAGCAAGTGAAACAGGCATGGAACTCCATCCCACAAACTGACATCCGGCACCTGTAGAATACAATGCATTCACTCTTGTATGCTTATATTCGACACTCTGGCGGTTACACCGATTATAAACACACCAGAATTTCATATTTGCAGTGGCTTATCTCGCGCTTACATTAACCAGTGATCTTGCAATGTTCATCGCTTAAATATGTTACCTAGACAAATGTGTTCCAGATATTTCATTACTCTATATCAATCATGTTTTGGTGTTGCGAATTTTTTTCCGTCAGTGTACATTTGAAATGTAAACTTTTCGATTAAATCTCCTCCTAAAAGTACGCGTATTTAACCGTTGGTCCATAAATGGGAGATGTGATAAGCGAGTTATGGAGCATAAGCATATTTTTCTGCTGATATTAGGCGTCTAACGTGATAATATAGTTCAAGAGGGGTTGGTCGGAAAGGACCTGTAGCTTGGTTTCCAACCTTACCTCATTACCATGGAATTTTGTGTATGGGGTGAAGTGAAAAAATTAAGTCTACAGCACTGCCACCAGTAAGTCTGAAGAACTAGAGCATTGGTTTGTACTGTCTTCTCAAGATTTGCTTGATGATACGGAGGCGTTTGTAAGAATATTTACCACAGAGAAGAGTGTAATATTGCACACAAATGCGAAGAGGACAAGTAGAATACATTGTTTAACACTTACGAGTGTAGAGTAAGTTATATGGAACACGTCCTTTAATAAGCACGAATGCAGAATAAATTACAACATGTAAGACTCTGAAGAAGTGACGTACACTGAGATTACAAAAACTCAGGGGATAGTGATATGCACATATAAACGTGGAGGTATTATCGCTTACACAAGGCATAAAAGGGCTCTGCATTTTCGGGGCAATTATTTGTGCTCAGGTGATTTGTGTCAAAATGTTACTGCCAGGATCATAGCTGCACGACGGGAATTAACAGACTGTGAACCCAGAATGGTGGTTGGAGCTAGACCCATGGGACATTCCGTTTCGTAAATCGTTAAGGAAATCAATATCCCGAGGTGCACATTGTCAATAGCGTGGCGAAAATACCAAATTTCAGGCATTACCTCTCGCTATGGACAACGCAGTGATAGAGGACATTCACTTAACAACTGAAAGCAACGGCGTTTGCTTACAGACGAGCAATACTGCGGAAATAATTGAATAAATTAATGTGGGACGTACGACGAACGTATCCATTAGAGCAGCGTGGCAATATCTGGCGTTAATGGGTTATGGCAGCAGACGATCGACGCGAGTGCCTTTGCTAACAGCGCGACATCGCCTTTATCACCTCTTCTGGGCTCGTGACCTTATCGGTTGGAACCTAGACGACTGGAAAACCATAGCATGGTCAGATGAACCCCGATTTCAGTTGGTAAGAGCTGATGGTGGGGTTCGTGAGTGGTGTAGACCCCGCAAAGTGAAGGACAGATGCTGCAAACTGATGGTAGCTCCATATTACATTGAATGGGCTAGGCCCTCTGGTCCAACCAGAAATAGTTATGTTCGGGTACTTGGTGTTATTTTCAGACACTCATAGACTTCCTGTTCCCCAACAACTATGGTATTTTTATGAATGACACGATGCCTCGTCACCTCTTGTCAAAGACGACAATTGATAGTTAAGTTTTATCTCGGACAAGGATTATTTCTGCTCATCCTGTGTTACTTTGACCACGCCCCCTTTCCTACAGTATTTATATCACTCTAGGACGTCCGACAGGTCAGTAGGCAAGACTCAGCGGAGGAGCGCCTCTGAGGATGTCCAGCGCAGTTCTGGACGAAACGTCAGGAACAGAAGAGTCTCTTGGACCACGTCCTCATATCCCGAGAGGTTTACCAGCAGCCATAGTTGTTCGCCAGTGGTTTTATGAAGGTTTTGAACAGTTTGAGCGAATGATTTGGCCACCCAGATTGCCCGAGATGAGTCGCATCAAACATTTATGGGACGTCAGTTTGTGCACAAAATCCTGCGCCGACAACACTTTCGCAATTATGGACAGCTATCGAGGCAGCATGGGTCAATATGAAACTTCCTGGAAGATTAAAACTGTGTGCCGGACCGAGACTCTTTCTCGAGACCCTTGCCTTTCGCGGGCAAGTGCTGGCAGAAGTAAAGCTGTGAGGGTGGGGCGTGAGTCCTGCTTGGGTAGCTCAGATGGTAGAGCAATTGACCGCGAAAGGCATAGGTCCCAAGTTCGAGTCTCGGTCCGGAACACAATTTTAATCTGCCCCGAAGTTTCATATCAGCGCACACTCCGCTGCAGAGTGAAAATCTCATTATGGGGGAATATTTCTGCTAGGGCTTCCAACGACTTGTTGAGTCTATGCGAGTTTGTGCACTATGGTGGGCAAGAGGTGGTCCGTCACTATATTAGGATGTATCTCACGACGTTCGTCACCTGAGTGTATTTTACGCAACGATTTGCAATGGCCAAAATTCAAGACCAGTTAGAAGGGTACTAACTGAAAAGTTAACGTTTGGAAAACTCTTGTATGAACAAGTGCATTAGATCATATTGTAATGGGTTGTGGCTAGTAAACACAAATTTGCTCTTCCCTCGCAAGCAGCTCGTTTGCAGACAGTTATTTACTGGGACACTGATGCTTCTATTATCATATTTTACCACTTGTATATATAGTTATAACTGTTCAGTGATAATTTTAACAACACGACAACGAAAGTAACTTTCCCTACGGCCAGCAAAGTACGTCATTATTAGTCCATTACGACTCATTTAGAGACTGGTAGAACACCTCATTTCCTGCTTGTCCTTTTGTACAGTTGGTGAATTATGTGCTTAAAAATGTTGTTAGTATACAATTTTGAACTCTGTTTCTTCAGGTGAAACCTAAATCGGAAGAACCCTGTAACAACTCAGAAAAGACTAACCATGTCATTACATAAAGGCCTTGCTGTCCGTTTAGTTAGTGACTCTGACGTGCCTGCCAGTGGTGTATTTCTGGTGAAGTCTGTACCTGACGCACGGGCCGCTGCGACCGGGCACGAGGTACCGGCAGCCGTGCAGCGTCGTCTCCTCGGCGAACTCCCTCAGCACGGTCCTCCACATGGCTCCCACTGCGTTCACTCCGTGTTGTCGGCGCGCTGTCTGCAGGCCGCCGGCATTGATCACTAGCTGGCGTGACTGCGCCTTATTAACCGTCAAATGTCACCCGCCCTACAAGTCTTTTCGACCTCTATCCGATACATCATTGGCTGTGAAGACACCGCAGAGAAATCGTATTCTGCTCATTTGACCTCGGCCCATTTTTCAGATTGTTTTTGACAGAACGGCACCGACGTTCCTTAACTGCTTAGTGATGAATGAAGATATTTTGCATAAAACTGCTCAGCCGTCAACAAAATCTGTTCTATGCTTTTCTCTTTTTGAACGTTTTCTCCAAAATTTATTCAGAGTCAGATGTAGCCAATGGTACATTTGAAGAATATCTAAGAAGTTCAGAAAAATATGTAGCGCCACTTCTCGTTATGAAAGGAAAAACAGAAAAATTGAACAAACGTAAAAAAAGTGGCAAAAATGTAGAAAGAAGAGACTAATAAGCAAAAAACTTTACTCTTCAGTTTATATTAAGGGCTACTGAGAGTATATGTTATTGAGTTGTATGGGACGTGGAAAACAAACAAAATTTTGTGTAAGAAGTCCTAAACTTACGTACATTGTGAGCTGTATTGATTTGGCTATTGTATAATCAAGTTTGATTGTAATGCATGTAATATACCACAAATTAGAGCAGGCTCCGATTCTGACTGGCAGTTTGTTTACTTCGGGCGTGCCTTGGTGTGAGAGCTGGATGTTAATGTCGAGATACGGCGGCAGAGAGTCCATTGTAAGCATTTATGGAAATCAGCCTGCTGTGGGCAGGCATGCAGTGGAGTGGTGGTGGTGGTGGTTAGTGTTTAACGTCCCGTCGACAACGAGGTCATTAGAGACGGAGCGCAAGCTCGGGTTACGGAAGGATTGGGAAGGAAATCGGCCGTGCCCTTTCAAAGGAACCATCCCGGCATTTGCCTGAAACGATTTAGGGAAATCACGGGAAACCTAAATCAGGATGGCTGGAGACGGGATTGAACCGTCGTCCTCCCGAAAGCGAGTCCAGTGTGCTAACCACTGCGCCACCTCGCTCGGTGCAGTGGAGTCGATCCCTGGTACTGCAGGGTTCTACATTGCCTCGGGTGACCACGCAGTCGTATCGAGGCGACTAGCTGGCGAGGTAGACCACCGCAGCATATATGGAACCGCCTCTGCATTGCTAAAGCTGGAGACTGCGTCACTCGCGGCTGCTGAATTTAATAATGAAGACCTAGCGTAGCACCTAATTAAAAAGTTTGATGTATAGAAACGAGTTTAGCTCCACCTGTTTTCCACTGAACTGTGCTTCCATCATTTACATTAACAGCATCACTAACTTCGTTTCTGTTAGTTAAAATTTATGGTTCACATAGAAAACAGTGTCCTTTATTTGTTGCGATGACGAGACTGTGCGTTAACGTTTAACATGGGTATACTGTAAATTATCAATGGAGCATGTAGTCCATTATAAAATGGACTACACTGCCAAATATGGACTTGAAATTTTAAACAAAGCCAACAGTACGTAGCTGAACACTCGTTGCAAAATTACACGCTAAATTAATGATAAAAGCCGGCCGGGGTGGCCGAGCGGTTCTAGGTGCTACAGTCTGGAACCGCGCGACAGCTACGGTTGCAGGTTCGAATCCTGCCTCGGGCATGGATGTGTGTGATGTCCTTAGGTTAGTTAGGTTTAAGTAGTTGTAAGTTCTAGGGGACTGATGACCTTAGAAGTTAAGTTCCATAGTGCTCTGAGCCATTTTTTTAATGATGAAAGTTATTACTGTTTTGAGAAGGATAACAAACTCGTAACAGTTCGTGAGAGGCAATGCATCGTTGTAGATAGAGTTTGACGAGATCGGCCCCTCTGAATCGCAACTTATATGAACATTGCTGATTTAAAGTTTTTTTCGACCTGCTGAAGGAGATTCAAAAAATAATAAATGATAGGAAGTAAAAGTGTAGAGGTGATGCCATTAATTCATGAAGACGGAACGTCCTGTTACCCCACATCTGCTGTATCTAACGCCGATGAGTTAGGTTTCGTGAAAGGACTGTGAGCAAACCGCACTTTCCCATTTCGAGCCGATAAAACACAGAGTCTGTTGTGTAATCAATTAATGCTGTGACACACTGATATACAACAATGACATATGTAAGTATGAGTGGATTAATGTTTCCACAGCTTTATATACCTCAATGCATATTACTACCAATAATGAAAAAAGGGCTGCATAGTGGCAAAAAATCTTATAACTGATCTATCAAAAACTGGATAAACAGGAAAGAACAATTTTTAATATTTCACAAGAAACAGTTTCTAAACAGCTACAGAAGTTAATTCATTGCTGTCGTTGGACTCTTAACCCGGACAGGAGGACAACGGAAAGACTGGTGATATATTTCAGAGTCCACTCAGAACAAGCAGTGTGACTGTTGATACAGAACTTTCGCGACTGTGGAAAGCTTTTTTAAGGAAATTGTCGGTCATTATAATTTCCGAAAGTTCCGTATCATTTGAGGTTTATCAGGAGAACACTTTTCTTAAATTTCAATCATCTGTGCACTATGAGTTTGCATCGGCACGTTTCACGAATTGCTTTAAATACACTCGTTACGCAGCATGCTCAACCGAGCAAAGTCCAGGACCATTTCTTACTCCGTCGTAACTCTGTCCACATGAAACCAGTTATTACTGGACCATACCCGAAAGCATTAATTCATCTTTCATCAGGTATGCCTGATATAAGGAAAATGATAGTTTTCGTCATTCAAATGACACTTGGCTTTATGGTGACGATTATGGGGAATAAACCAGGAATTCTTTCATTGCTACTAAAATATACATTATTCAAAAAATGTCATAAGTACTGTGCTACAGGAACTGTTATAAAATGATGTATGTGTAAGAAATATTTAATTTCAATAAATTAATGTCACGGTTGATGGAAGTCGTCTGTAATGTAACATCAAACAATGCCTTGATTTATTTTCCTCTTCTAGTCACCTTTTGTAAGAATCACATATGCAACAGTTCCGCTGTCGATACTAACTGCCTCTTATTCAAAACATTAATGATAACTGACAATTATTGTGTGGTTTAGGTGCTTCAGATCCCATTGTGTCACTCCAGGTTCTGGTACTACGTGGCGCTATGCTCTCTTGTGACAGCCGATCGTGCGCTACACTGGAAGGTCTCGTACAAGCCGCTGTCATAGCCAGTTCTTCGTGCAACAAAAACGGGCAACTTCAAAGGTTTTTTAAAAAAGTCCTTGCACTGCTTTTCAGCAGCTAAAATTCTGAGAGTGCATTTCTTTCGTTTTATTCTTACTACACAAAAAACTTCAGGGTGCGTTTCAGATTGTTGGATTGGACCATTTCCTAGTAAGAAACTATTCAACTTAAATTCAAAAATAAATACACCAATAAAATGTTTCACGCAATTCGTGAGTAATTTATTTTGAAATGATTTTCTATTAGTGCTCAACTTTGAAGAATGGCAGCCGTATAAGAAGTCGTAGACTGTATTAAGTTTGAGAGAGAATGTACTCAAACGTTTTTGTAGACATTAGCCGCGTTTGGGCATTGAAATGAGTCAATGACAACAGGTGAATATTTGTACTGGACTAACACTCGAACCCGGATCTCCCGCTTAACATGAGTGATCGCCTTTTATGTAGGTGTGCGTGTTCGTGTATGTGTGTGTGTGTTCGTGTGTGTGTGTAGCAGAAAGGCAGGTTGAGCAAGACATCTTTATTCGACAGTGGTGTACTTGTAGGGGTTATGAAAGTAACCACAATATTACAGCACAAATAGAACGGGAATCCAACATTAGACACTACACCCGCTGCTACCATCTATCAACATGCCCATGGTGCCTTCTAACCCGCCATTAGGGCCGGGCGTGTCCCCACGAAGAAAGGGCTCAAATGGTCCTGTCACTTGTTCCGATCTGTTTCGTAAAACTAACGTGCGTATGAGGTTAACTTCTCATACCTGGCACACCCAAATTGTGGAGCATCCAGGAAGACACTACCTAGATACTTAGCACAGTACTGTTTGTAGTGCGAATGGCATGGTGGACGAATGAATTGTTCCGATAGGAAGGTTCAGAAATCGTACAAAGTGTTTGTCATCATCCTGGTAAAGATACAAAATTGTCGAACCATTGATTCGTGTCACTACATTCCTCTTATTACGCGGATAAAACGACATATCTGTAATAAAGAGGGATGTTAAGGGTCACTGCCGTTCGTTGAATGAGGGCCAACATCGGTATCGTTAACCTCCACACACCCACATTCCAGACGGTGTTATCTGCATCAGGTAGATGGCGCTGGGGAGATAACGGAGAATCTGCCATCTGATTGGAATGGTGTCTCTGGCGATTGCATTTGTGGCTGACCAACAAATACCAGGCCGCTCTGGCGTCCGAATTTATGGGAGCATCATGCACTGAATGTCAGACCACTGGCCAAGTAACCAAGGGTAGACGTCCTTCGGTCGAATTTCGGGGATGCCAGCGCATCATCTGGCAACAAAAATCACAGATCCTCTACGGCCACGCACTCAGCAAGTCAGCGTTGACATAACTGAAACACACAAAAAACTCATAAAGTTGAGTTGTTTTTCTTTCTTTTTTTGTCATCAGTCTTCTGACTGGCTTGATGCGGCCTCCACGAATTCCTCTCCTCTGCTAACCTCTTCATCTCAGTGTAGTACTTGTAACCTATGTCCTCAATTACTTGCTGGATGTATTCCTATTTCTGTCTTCCTCTACAGTTTTTGCCCTCTACAGCTCCCTCTAGTACCATGGAAGTCATTCCATCATATCTTAACATATGTCATATCATCCTGTCCCTTCTCCTTATCAGTGTTTTCCACATATTCCTTTCCTCTCCGATTCTGCATAGAACCTCTCATTCCTTACTTTATCAGTCCAACTAATTTTCAACATTCGTCTGTAGCACCACATCTCAAATGCTTCGATCCTCTTCAATTCCGGTTTTCCTACAGTCCATGTTTCACTACCATACAATGCTGTGCTCCAAACGTACGTTCTCAGAAATTTCTTCCTCAAATTAAGGCCGATATTTGACATTAGTAGACTTTTCTTGGCCAGGAATGCCTTTTTTGCCATAGCTAGTCTGCTTTTGATGTCCTCCTTGCTCCGTCCGCCGTTTGTTATTTTACTGCCTAGGTAGCAGAATTCCTTAACTTCTTCTACTTGGTGACCCTCAATTCTGATGTTAAGTTTCTCACTGTTCTCATTTCTACTAGTTCTCCTTACGTTCGTGTTTCTTCGATTTACTCTCAATCCATACTGTGTACTCATTAGACTGTTCATTCCATTCAGCAGATCATGTAATTCTTCTTCACTTTCACTCAGGATAGTAATGTCATCAGCGAATAGTTTCATTGATATCCTTTCACCTTGAATTATAATTCCACTCCTGAACCTTTCTTTTATTTCCATCATTGCTTCCTCGATATACGAGTACAGATTGAACAGTAGGGGCGAAAGGCTACAGCCTTGTCTTACACCCTTTTGAATACGAGCACTTCGTTCTTGGTCGTCCACTCTTATTATTGTCTCTTGGCTGTTGTACATATTGTATATGACCTGTCTCTCCCTATAGCTTACCCCTAATTTTCTCAGACTATCGAACATCTTGCACCATTTTACATTGTTGAACACTTTTTCCAGGTCGAAAAATCTTATGAACGTGTCTTCATTTTTCTTTAGTCTTGCTTCCATTGTTAACCTCAACATCAGAATTGCCTCTCTCGTGCCTTTACTTTTCCTAAAGCCAAACTGTTCGTCATCTAGCTCATCCTCAATTTTCTTTTCCATTCTTCTGTATATTATTCTTCTAAGCAACTTGGATGCATGAGCCGTTAAGCTGATTGTGCGATAATTCTCGCACTTGTCAGCTCCTGTCGTCTTCTGAAATGTGTGGGTAATGTTTTTTCGAAAGTCAGATGGTTGTCGCCAGACTCATAAATTCTACAAATAAACGTAAATAGTCATTTTGTTGCCACTTTCCCCAACGATTTTCGAAATTCTGATGGAATGGCCGGCCGGAGTGGCCGTGCGGTTCTAGGCGCTACAGTCTGGAACCGCGTGACTGCTACGGTCGCAGGTTCGAATCCTGCCTCGGGCATGGATGTGTGTGATGTCCTTAGGTTAGTTATGTTTAAGTAGTTCTAAGTTCTAGGGGACTTATGACCACAGCAGTTGAGTCCCATAGTGCTCAGAGCCATTTGAACCATTTTTGATGGAATGTTATCTATCCCTTCTGCCTTATTTGACCTTAAGTCCTCCAAAGGTCTTTAAATTCTGATTGTAATACTGGATCCCTATCTCTTCCAAATAGACTTCTGTTTTTGTTCTTCTATCACATCAGACAAATCTTCACCCTCATAGAGACTTTTAATGTATTCTTTCCGCCTATCCGCTCTCTCCTCTGCATTTAACAGTGGAATTCCCGCTGCACCCTTAATGTCAGCACCCTTTCTTTTAATGGCACCGAAGGTTGTTTTGACTTTCCTGTATGCTGAGTCTGACCTTCTGACAATCTTTTTTTTTTTCGATGTCTTCACATTTTTGCTGCTGCCGTTTCGTCTTAGCTTCCCTGCACTTCCTATTTATCTATTCCTCGGCGACTTGTATTTCTGTATTCTTGAGTTTCCCGGAACATGTTTGTACTTCTTCCTTTCATCAATCAACTGAAGTATTTCTTCTGTTACCCACGGTTTCTTCGCAGCTACCTTCTTTGTACCTATGTTTTCCTTCCCAACTTCTGTGATGGCCCTTTTTAGAGATGTCCATTCCTCTTCAACTGTACCGCCTACTGCGCTATTCCTTATTGCTGTATCTATAGCGTTAGAGAACTTCAAACGTATCTCGTCATTCCTTAGTACTTCCGTATCCCACTTCTTTACGTATTGGTTCTTCATGACTAATGTCTTGAACTACAGCCTACTCTTCATCACTACTAAATTGTGATCTGAGTCTATATCTGCTCCTGGTACGCCTTACAATCCAGTATCTGATTCCGGTATCTCTGTCTGACCATGATGTAATGTAATCTTCCCGTATCGTCCGGCCTTTTCCAAGTATACCTCCTCCTCCTGTGATTCTTGAACAGGGTATTCGCTACATCTAGCTGAAACTTGTTACAGAACTCAATTGGTCTTTCTCCTCTCGCATTCCTTGTCCCAATCCCATATTCTCCTATAACCTTTTCTTCTACTCCTTCCCCTACAACTGTATTCCAGTCCCCCATGACTATTAGATGTTCATCCCCTTTTACATACTGTATTACCCTATCAATATCCTAATACATTTTCTCTGTCTCTTCATCTTCAGCTTGCGACGTCGGCATGTTTACCTGAACTATCGTTGTCGGTGGTGGTTTGCTTTTGATCCTGATAAGAACGACCCTGTCACTGAACTGTTCACAGAAACACACTCTCTGCCCTACCTACCTATTCATAACGAATCCTACTCCTGTTATACCGTTTTCTGCTGCTGTTGGTATTACCCTATACTCATCTGACCAAAAATCCTTGTCTTCTTTCCACTTCACTTCACTGACCCCTACTATAATTAGATTGAACCTTTGCATTTCCCTTTTCAGATTTTCTAGTTTCCCTACCACTTTCGAGCTTCTGAAATTCCACCCCCCGACTCGTTGAACATTATACTTCCGTTGATTATTCAATTTTTTTCTCATGAGAACCTCCTCCTTGGCAGTCCCCTCCCGGAGATCCGAGTAGGGGACTATTCCGGAATCTTTTGCCAATGTAGAGAGCATCATGACACTTCTTCGATTACAGGCCACACGTCCTGTGGATACACATTACGTGTCTTTAATGCAATGGTTTCCATTGCCATCTGAAACCTCATGCCGTTGATCATTGCTGATTCTTCCGCCTTTAGGGGCAGTTTCCCACCCCTAGGACAAGAGGGTGCCCTGAACCTCTGTCCGCTCCTCCGCCCTCTTTGACAAGGCCATTAGCAGAATGAGGGTGACTTCTTATGCCGGAATTCTTCGGCCGCCAATGCTGATTATTAATGAGATAATGTCGGTGAAATATACGCCACAGCAGTTGGTGGTTCGTGAGAGGTGGGGGCCAGTTCTTTAATGGCAGTTCCTGTGAAACTGCTCTGACGGTGATTCCGCTTCTTCTCCATCATCATGGAGACATATAAAGCAACTGCATATTGACCATACTGAGACTGTCTTTTGTGGTAGGGTGAGCGTATCGTATCACACTTTGATGCTCATTCCTGCGCTGGCGAAGTATTCAAAGACTGCTTGTAAACTGCGTGCTACCGTCTTTGGCATCAGGATGGAGGTAGCCAGATGTGATATCTCGGATGCCTGATAGATGCTGACATAAGACACTTTCTGGACCATGTTCAAGGATAGCAGCAAGCTGCTACAGGAATTCGTATGTAAGCATTGTAGGAGACAAGTAAGGTGTGCCGTGTGCCATCCATCGGCTATCAGGTGTGAAGATAACCCCCTAAACACCTGGTAATATCCCAGAGAGGGGAAGGGGCCAAGCTCCCTTCCAGGAGGCCACTACCGATAATTATCGGTCCAGACTTTTCCAAGTTTAAGCGGCTTCCGGCTGTGGCAGCATACTGGGCAATCCAACCCAGTGATCTGTGAATTTTTTTTTTTGGCGTACACACTAAAAAATAATAGATCATCCAATAAGCATTGCAGATGAAGGAATGGTCTCTCAAGGTAAAACCCTGCAGCCAGAATCGTAGCCTGTGTAGCAGTGGCTCCATAGAAGTGACATGCTGAACCACCAACAGGGAGCAACAGAGTGGGCCATAGTGATCTTGCCCGCTGTACGTCTGTTGATCGTGATTTATGAAGTCAGAAACGGTGTTTCTGAAGGAGTGGGGGAAGGCTAGTTGCCGCACCACCTTCTCACGATAATAGTAGTGACATACTCTTTGGAAAGCATGGTCAAAGTCCACTGATACTAAGTCTCCACACATGCCACTCACCTCCAGTGCGATGACATTGTGGTAATCACTGAGTGCCGTCTGGATGCTGCTGTTGCAGCCAAGTCTGGTCTGTAGATACGACTTGGTGCAAGACACTTTGAATGCATGTAGCCAGAACTATCGTAAAGATCTAGAAACTGATACTGATCAGCGTGAGAGTCCTGTAATGGTCAACTCTCCTTCTGGCAGATGGCTTGGGGACAGATATAAGCTTGCCATTGACAAAGGCATGTGGTACCTGCACTGCTAGCTTCATCAGTTCTTCGCAGATCGTAACCCATCAGAGTACCATAACATCATGGAATGTACGATAAAACTTTATCACGAGGCCATCTGGGCCCAGAGACTTGTTGGTTCTCCCTTTGTTGAGGGCGTCACCGACGTCCTCCACCGTTATGGCGTGTCTGTGAGGGTCACCACCGCGTCTCCAACGAGGGTCCAAGGCAGCAAGTGGAGTACTTCATCCATCTCCTTATTATCGAGGTCTTCTGCGGTGTAGAACCGCTGGTAATGATCCAAGAAGGCGTTCACGATATCCTTGTGAGCCATCAGGCGCCTACCATCCCAGGTATCCAGTACAGCGATCAATGGTCTTCGACATCCGCAATAGTCGCGGATAATGAGATGCTTGGCTGGCGATTTACCTGTCTTGAACGCGCCCATATAAATGCGTGCCCTTGAGATAACGTCGTGTACGCATAGTGATCTTTGCTCGCAGTTGCGGAACCTCAGTCTGACGTCCTGGCGATGGTAGTTAGCATAAAATGATATTCCATGGTGTGCTGTTGCCAACACATAGCCTCTCAACCGCAATTCATCGTCACACGCCGCAATGCAGGATTTACACAATCGAGCCACGACTGAATCGTGGAAGGAAACGTTCGATCCGCCTCTCGCAGTTCCTCCAGTCTCCACTATCCTCTGCCGACACTCTGGATTCCGGAGGAGCGCTACATGCATCTTCCATGAAGTCCTGCTCCGTCACACCCTCTGTAGCGGGAGGGAGATGGTGCAGAGCTAGGTATCATGATCGGTAAAGCCGGTCAGCCATATCTCAGTATCTAGCCTCACCACTGTGAGTCCCTGGGAGACATAAACCCAGTCAAGGAGACTCGTTGAATATCCGGTAACGTATGTGTATCCCTGTTTGTTACCATGAATACTCCTACAGGTATAGGCGAGGCAAAGGTCTTGCGACAGACGTTGCAGTTACCTGCAGGTGCTGAAGTGTGGTATTTGATCTGGTGGTGACAGAACACAACTGAAGTCGCCCCTAGGATAATATGATCGTACCATCCCTCGAATAATGGCATGGCTTCCTCCACATAAAATTTCGAACGGTCTGTTTTCTTGTGCACACTGGAGGGAGGTTATACACTCACAGTCCAGACGCCCTGATATGTGATACCAAGTCCTTGTGCTGATGGGAGCTATGTCACACTATCGATTACGCTAACTTTCTCCACAATAACGGTCATACTGCTGCCATTACCTGCGCACAGCGTCTGGTAAACGTCATATCCATAAATAGACAGGAACTAGTCGATGAGCACTTAGTGGAGGAGTGCGATGTCGAGATCTGCCACCCGCAACATATCACGAAACATCTGCAGCTTGACCTCAGAGCTGAGGGTATTGAAGCTGATGGTGACAATCCGGTAGGCCTGGCACGAGGAGGCAGTGTTTTTGGTGCCTGTTGGGAGGAATGGAGATGGGAGACGTGCAGAAGGCCCCGCTGCAACAAAGGGTCCCCTCCTATGGCCATTGACATTTAACTGCCGTAATCTGTAGCAACTGCAATTGCATTAACTGCTACAGCAGACATCACGTTCTTGACATCGTCAGCCCAGGCAATCACGCCTGTGCTGCGATCATCCCTCGGAATTAACAGGGCAGCTGAAGGTTGTTGCACGTCCACGATGGGGTCAGATTCTGAATCCATCCACTGTCCATCATCCAGAAGCATGGCACTGTGAGAGGTCTCCTTTGGATCTGCAGCCGGCCAAATCTCATCAGGGGAAGTGACGATCATATCTTCCTGCTCGGCATGGTCGCCGCCATGGAAATCATCATCTTCAGTAGACTTCATCACGCCGGTATCGGATGAAGCCAGTCGAAGTTTCTTCCATCGTTTTGGAGCCTGTATCCGACAACGACTAGGGTCGTTGCCATCAGGGACAAAATCGTCGGTTCTTACGACCAAATCTATAATGACCATACTCTCCTGTGGAGCTATTCCCCTTTTCATTGCTAAACCAATCCTGGTGGAGGGGGGAAAGGGGGGAAGGGGCAGGGGGTTTTCTGGCAGAACAGAATGTCTATCTGTTGTGCCCTCCCGCCCCACTGAAGGCTGCTCAAGGTCACCAGAACGTGACTCTTCTGTCGACAGTCGGTGATCAGGTGGAACAGATTGAAGGGACCCCCACATATCTCAATGGCAACATGTACAGATCGGGTGATATCTTCTCCTGCCCTGTGGGTAGTTTCATTATGCTTGCTGCATGCAGCTTGATCTCAGATGTCTCTCTTGCCTGCATGCAAAACACTCTGGTTGGCCAATGTAAGTTACGATGGCACAGCATCCACCGATGTTCGTATAGGACAGGACATGTTTACTAAGGTCTGTCCACACCTTGTGCACTCCGTTCAGAACCAGGTACGTGCTAAAGTGTGCCCATGTTTCGGTGTAAGGCTTATCACAGTGCCATAAGGTCTCAACATCGCAGTCACCAACTCTGCTGGGACCTAGCACAGTAGAACACAGGGACCAACTTGTGGCTGAGACCTGCATGTTTCACATTCACAAGGCCAATGGGTCCATTTGAATATTTGAATAGAAGATCGTTCATCTTATTGAAATCCTTTCTCAAGTCGCATCGTCCACATTTCACGAATACCACGCTACTCATCTATTAGTTCCTATTAGTTCACGATAATATATGTGAAAGTCATCTCGTAAAAACTGTTCAATTTCCAATGCTTGTCCCCGAGCATACTCAGCCATAAAACTTAACTTCATTGTCGACTTTCGTAGTGAGAATGTCATGGTGCGTCGGAGGAAGTAAGCTACATGGAAGCTACTGTAAACCATAACAACGTCGACCATGAGCTAACGGGACGTATGAGCTGCTCCCGTGCCAAGGGAAGACTGCCACCTTAGCCATTCTAACTCGCTTCCCAGCACACCCAAATTCCCAGCCTGTTGCACACTATTAATAGAGCGTCACTTACCCATGAACCGCTCACTCGCCACTTCGGATTTCCACAAGAGATCGGGCTTGGTGTGCATCCACACTAAAAGATGGGTCTCGGATATATACAGGGTGGTCCATTGGTAGTGATCGGGCCAATATCTCACGAAGTAAGCGTCAAACGAAGAAACTACAGACAACGAAACTTGTCTAGCTTGAAGGGGGAAACCAGATGGCGCTACGGTTGACCCGCTAGATGGCGCTGCCATAGGTCAAACAGATATCAACTGCGTTTTCTTAAATATGAACCCCCATTTTTATTACATATTCGTGTAGTATGTAAGGAAATACGAATGTTTTAGTTGGACCACATTTTTCGCTTTGTGATAGATGGCGCTGTAATAGTCACAAACGTATAAGTACGTGGTATCACGTAACATTCCGCCAGTGCGGACGGTATTTGCTTCGTGATAAAATGGACCGTTTACCAATCGCGGAAAAGGTCGATATCGTGTTGACGTGTGGCTATTATGATCAAAATGCCCAACGGGCGTGTGCTATGTATACTGCTCGGTATCTTGGACGACATCATCCAAGGGTCCGGACCGTTCACCGGATAGTTACGTTATCTAAGGAAACGGGAAGTGTTCAGCCACATGTGAAACGTCAACCACGACCTGCAACAAATGATGATGCCCAAGTAGGTGTTTTAGCTGCTGTCGCGGCTAATCCGCACATCAGTAGCAGACAAACTGCGCGAGAATCGGGAATCTCATAAACATCGGTGTTGAGAATGCTACATCAACATCTATTGCACCCTTACCATATTTCTATGCGCCAGGAATTGCATGGTGACGACTTTGAACGTCGTGTACAGTTCTGCCACTGGGCACAAGAGAAATTACGTGGCGATGCCAGATTTTTTGCACGCGTTCTATGTAGCGACGAAGCGTCATTCACCAACAACGGTACCATAAACCGGCATAATGTGCATTATTGGGCAACGGAAAATCCACGATGGCTGCGATAAGTGGAACATCAGCGACTTTGGAGGGTTAATGTATGGTGCGGCATTATGGGAGGAAGGATAATTGGCCCCCCTTTTATCCATGGCAATCTAAATGGTGCAATGTATGCTGATTTCCTACGTAATGTTCTACCGATGTTACTACAAGATGTTTCACTACATGACAGAATGGCGATGTACTTCCAACATGATAGATGTCCGGCACATAGCTCGCATGCGGTTGAAGCGGTATTGAACAGCATATTTCATGACAGGTGGACTGGTCGTCGAAGCACCATACCATGGACCGCACTTTCACCGGATCTGACATCTTCGGATTTCTTTCTGTGGGGAAAGATGAAGGATATTTGCTATCGTGATCCACCAACAACGCCTGAGACATGCGTCTGCGCATTGTCAATGCATGTGCGAACATTACGGAAGGCGAACTACTCGCTGTTGAGAGGAATGTCGTTACATGTACTGCCAAATGCATTGAGGTTGACGGACATCATTTTCAGCATTTACTGCATTAATGTGATATTTACAGGTAATCACACTGTAACAGTGAGTAATACGGACAGCAACAATTGTATTTCCAACGTGAAAAGGAGTAATGTTGTGCCCTATCTTCGTTGTCTCTGTGGCGCCAACTTTCGAGAAAATAATTTTACACTGCATGTTATACATTGTTTACTGACATACCCTGGTCAGCATGTCCTTCAGATCTCTTACTTCCTGCAAACACCTGGTCACTGGTTGCCGAGAGACCGACATGCCACCACTCGCCTGCCGCTTCGAATGATTAAGTCCGGCACAATCTATCATCCACGTTGTGTTCGACTCGATCATAAGGAAACGTAACTTACCCACAAAAGAAGTGGCTCACAAGGCGCTTGTTCGACCGATTGCTGAGTACTGTTCATTGGTCTGGGATCCTTACCATGTAGTACTGACTACTTGGTAAGATACAGAGAAGAACTGGGGCTTTGTCACGGTGTCGTTTAGTCGGCACGAGAGCCTTACAGAGATGCTCAACAAGTTCCAGTCACAGACGCTCCAAATGGGGCAGTGACAACTGTGTGGGACGGAAGAAGAAGGCGCTGAATATAGCGTGTCTTTCCGACACTATGCGGTGACAAAAACTGACCGGTCTGGAATATTATTCGTACATCGAGACAACCACGACTCATTGAAAAATGTTCTTCTAAGAAATGACCAAAATGGTTCGACGACATTTCAATTGCACCCAGAATGGCTTAACGAGATCTCTTACCTGGTGAATTATCTGCTAGGATTCACCATTGTGACTATCAAAAGTAGCATACCATAAGTGTAATGAACTCTGTGATTATGCAATCAAAAGATACGGTTATTTATGTCAAATATCTTGCTACTCGCAAACTCATTCGTCAAACCTTCAGGCTATTTCCCTTTGATCTACAATCATGAAATTTGCCAAGAAGCAGGGTTTAACATTGAAAGTAAAGGAACAAATACGAAAATTGTTAATTTGTAATCATATGATAAGCAAAACAATTATTATTATTTTTTTTTAATTTGTTGTGCGATTGCCTGTCTGTCCGTCCATCTATTAAGGTCCAGTTTACTCAGGAATGAGTAGACGTATCAGATTAAAATTTATGTCGCATAATAACCTAAACTTAAGTGAAGAATGGAAAAAAGGTAGTGGTGTAATAATAAAACCATCTGAAGCTATACGTAAGAGAAAGAAGTCTACAAACAAAAGAAGGCACCCGCCTGGAATGAAGTCCTAGTAAAGACGCTTAAGAGAAAAGGGTTATTGCATAAAACATCTCAATAGAAGAAGGGTTCAAGATTACTTTGAATATAAAAAAGTAGCATTAGTTAAAAGTGAAAGGAGAAGGGTGAAATGGCTGATGTGGCAGGCATTCCTTGGAAATTTAAAATACGGCATCTATGGAAAACAAATACGAGCTTACAGAATAATAAAAGCTCTCAGTGAAGTGGAGGAGTATACTCTACGGTGGAATAATACCTCCAACGAAACATGGCTAGACTTCTTCGAAAACCTGTGGACAGGCAAAAAGGAAATTTTGTAACAGCACTATCAGATGCGAACGTAGATCCGATTTCCTCCGAAGAACTCGAAGATGCAGCAGGGTCCATGAGAAATAGGAAGCGGCCGGCAAAAGACAAAATAAATTCGAAGCTTATTAAATATGTCCACGAAAATCTCAAGATTAGGCTACTTAATTTTATAAATGTGTACTGGAAGAATAGCCTGTTCCAGACGGTTGGCAGAGCTCAGTAGTCTCACCTAAAATTAAAAAAAAAAAAGAGAGACCGGAATTACTGCAGTAACAATAGATGTGTAAACCTACTAAACTGTTGTATGAGATACACTACCCGACAAAAGGAAAAGGTGAAGCACGCAGAAGATATGGTCAGATGTCAATATAACTTTGTACGCGTACACACCATTGGTGGGTATGTAAATAATGATAACTGCAATTCTCTGTTATAGGTAAATGGCCATCACAATGCATTAGCATTGTTCTTGTCTAGTGTAGTAACAGATTTGGTAGGATATGTAAGGGGACTGAACAGCGTCACATGTTGAGTGATCACTGTGAAGGACGCGGAGATGTCATGTACTTCCCTGAGACAGCGTGGTCAGCACCCAACAGAATCTCAAAGAGGCCTCCTTGTGGGTCTCCATTTTGCCCGATGGTCAAATAGTGCACTATACAGATTTTTGGGGCATTCGGAGTGACAGTGGCTCCACATTGAACTAGCGGGAACGTCAGGCAGGCATACTTGTCGATCACCAGAAGTAAGGTCGCTATATTGTGCACAAAGCACATGGTAACCTCTTAACATCTCGGCCGGCTATACAAGAGCAAATGACGGACTCCCGCACCATTAGTCGGATGCTAGCAGCAGTTAGACTAGGGAAGTACCTCCGTATAGGTTGGTTGCCTTTAACGCGACAACACAAACGGTCGTGTTTGCAATAGTGTCGTGACCGGGAACCATGCATTGCGGATGAATGGCGTAGCATTATGTTCAGCAATGAATCGTGGTTCCGTACTACCCTACATGACCATCGTCGCGGGATGATGGCGATTGGGGACAGGACACATTCACCCAATGTTTCAGAGAGGGACAGGGGTGTTACTCTTGGAGTCAAGTTGTGGGAAGCAAGCAGGTGTGGCTTCAGGTCACGGTTGGTGATGACAATGGGAGCTCTGACGGAACAACGCTACACCACGGACATCATGGGCTCCCATCCGTTACCTTTCATTCGAAAGGAATGTATCGTGCCGCCATTTTTCAACAGGACAATGCTCTTCATACACTGCACCTATCTCTATGAACTGTCTTCATGATGCTGAGGTGCTCAGGTGGCCAGCAACACCACTACATCTGTCCCTGATACAACGTGTGTTGGACTACTTCGGGCGTCAACTCCCTCCCGGTATCAGTACCCAGGATGTCAAGGCCAGTTAGAACACCAGTGGAACAGCTTGCGTTGGGAGAGAACTGTACGGTCTTCCCAACCAAATCAGGGTTGGCGTCCACCCGAGAGGAAGTGAGGAAAAGTCATTGTAATGAATGGGCTCCTACTAGCATGTTATTTGTAAATTTAACGCATTTTTCTAATCACTGAAACGTAACACGTACTCTCTCATCCAGCGAAGTTTCGTTTTATTTCCTCCTCCCTTTTCTGGGTGCTTCACTTTTTTTTTTTTTTTTTTTGAAGGTCAGTGCATATGCCAAGATACTTCCCAAAAGACAGAAAGCTTCACAGAGGCTTGTATGATAGTAGAACAAAATGGTTTTACACCGGGAAGATCATGTGTGGCTTGTGTTTTGATTGTAAACCAGATGATAGAAAAGCATAGAGAAGTATAATAGCATTTGTGGGTTATGACCGGAAGGTGAGAACTAATATATAAATTGAAGGGGATCTCTGCTGTTAGCTGTAGCGGGACATTACGCGGAATCAGCGGCGTTCAGTGAAAATGTGTCCCAGACCGGGATTCGAACCCGGGATCTGCTACTTATTAGGCAAGTGCGTTAATCATTGTGCCATTCGGTACACAGTGTTCTCGCCCCTGCGCGGAGCATCTCAGTGCGTCTCATGCCGATTCACATTCCCACTGAGAGCAACCTATCCGCAGATGTCACGCATTCATACAATCCATATAGACGAGGTCTAACTGGTCGGAAATTATAGGAGAATGTCGCACTCTTCAGCATGTAATGTGAATTCATGGTGTGTATACTGATAGCAATATCAAGTTACGTATCGACTCAACCATCGATACAGGAATGAGAAGAAACATATAAGGAGTCAGACAAGGGTGTTCTTTATCACCCACACTACTTAACATACGTATAAATGACATTGTCAGTAAGTGAAAAAAGGAAATAAAATATTCCTACCCACCGAGATGTACAATATTTAACTCACTCCTTTTCGAAAATGACCAGTTTATACTAGTGGATACGGAAGACAGCCTATAACAAGCTGCATGATCCTTACACAAAATTACAAAACAATATAATTTAACCATTTCCACAAAGAAAAAAATTACGACCATTTGTAGAAAAAAAAATCTGAACATCTTAGAGCTAAAATCATAATAGAAAATAACATACTGGAACAACATGACTACGTGGGATTCCAGGGCTAGTGTCACAATGATTAAAATTTTTCTGGGTGTCGTGAAATACTTCAATCATAAACTCAAAAGCAACTTTTCGACCTATTACAACGTCCTTCCTCAGGACAAGCCACCTTTCCTCCATCAAAACCAGTCTTGCACTGACGAAGGCTGTTGTAATACGGTCGAAAAGTTGATAATTAAAGTATTTATGATTAAAGTATTTTATTCAATGACACGGTGCAACACCCAAAAGAATTTTAATCACCATAGTGGAAGAAGTCCATGTACTCAACTGCCAGGGCTGTGATACACTATGTGATAAAAAGTATCCGGACACCTGGCTGAAAATGACTTACAAGTTCGTAGCGCCCTCCGTCGGTAATGCTGGAATTCAATATGGTGTTCAATCAGGTGCTGGAAGGTTTCTGGGGGAATGGCAGACTATTCTTCCGGGAGTGCTGCAGTGAGGAAAGGTATCGATGTAGGTCAGTGAAGCCTGGCAAGAATTCGGCGTTCCAAAACATCCCATAGGTGTTCTATAGGATTCAGGTCAGGACTCTGTGCAGGCCAGTCCATTGCAGGGATGTTATTGTCGTGTAGCCACTCCACCACAGGCTGTGCATTATGAACAAGTGCTCGATCGTGATTAAAGATGCAGTCGCCATCCCCGAATTGCTCTTCAACAGAGGGAAGCACGATGGTGATAGTGCCACGCAAAACAACAAGGGGCGCAAGCCCCCTCCATGAAAAACACGACCACATCCATAACACCATTGCCTCCGAATTTTACTGTTGGCACAACATACGCTGGCAGATGACGTTCACCGGGCATTCGCCATACCCACATCCTGCCACCGGATCGCCACATTGCGTACTGTGATTCGTCAACCCACGCAACGTTTTCCGACTGTTCAATCGTCCAACTTTTACGCTCCTTACACCAAGCGAGGCGTCGTTCGGCATTTGCCGGAGTGATGTGCGGCTTGTGAGCAGCCGCTCGACCGTGAAATCCAACTTCTCTCACCTCCCGCCTGACTGCCATAGTGCTTGCAGTGGATCCTGGTGCTGTTTGGAATTCCTGTGTGATGGTCTGGATAGATGCATGCCTATCACACATAACGACGCTCTTCAACTGTAGGCAGTGTCTGACAGTCAACAGACGAAGTCGGCCTGTTTGCTTTTGTGCTCTACTCGTCCCTTCACGTTACCACTTAACTATCACATAGGAAGCAGTGGACCTAGGGATGTTTAGGAGTGTGGAAATCTCGCGTACAGACGTATGGCACAAGTGACACCCTGACCACCGTTCCGTGGAGCGCCCCATTCAACTCTCTCACGATGTCTAATGACTGGCGAGGTCGTTGATATTGAGGACTTGGCAGTAAGTGGCAGCACAATGTACCTAATATGAAAAACGCTCTTTTTTGGGGGTGTCCGGATACTTTTGATCACGTAGTGTATCTTTTATCCTTATGCTAATGATCCTGAAAAGAAACTACGAAATTACATACACTTGTTAGGTATGATTAAGGCAATGCTCCTAAACAAAACCAGGAAAGAGACAGTTCTTAAATTCTTTAACACTACGCACATCAAAACTTTTGCATCATCTCGGTGCCGAGAGTTCCGGAACCTGTACAAAAAAATGGAATAGAGATCAACATAAACATCATTTCCGCCCATTTATTGCTCTTTAAAACCACACATTGCATGTAGTACCACACCTTCAGAGGTGGTGGTGCAGACTGCTGTACACACCAGTACCTCTAATACCCAGTTGCACGTCTTCTTGCATTGATGCATGCCTGCATTCGTCGTGGCATACTATCCGGAAGTTCATCAAGGCACTTTTGGTCCAGATTGTCCCACTCCTCAACGGCGATTCGGCGTAGATCATTCAGAGTGGCTGGTGGGTCACGTCGTCCATAAACAGCCCTTTTCAATCTATCCCAGGCGTATTCGATAGGATTCATATCTGTAGAACATGCTGGCCACTCTAGTCGAGCGATGTCGTTATCTTGAAGGAAGTCACTCACAAGATGTGCACGATGGGGGCGCGAATTGTCGTCCATGAAGACGAATGCCTCGCCAATATGCTGCCGATATGGTTGCACTATTGGGCTGAGGATGGCATTCACGTATCGTACAGGCGTTACGGCGCCTTACATGACCACCAGAGGCATGCATCAGTCCCACATAATGCCACCCCAAAATACGAGGGAACCTCTACCTTGCTGCACTCGCTAGACAGTGTGTCTAATGCAACCTGACCCTTTTGTCTCCAAACACGTCTGGTTGAAGGCATATGCGACACTCATCGCTGAGGAGAACGTGATGCCAGTCCTGAGCGGTCCATTCGGCACGTTGTTGTGCCTATCTGTACCGCACTGTGTGGTGTGGTGATTCCAAAGATGGACCTCGCCATGGACATCGGGAGTGAAGTTGCGCATCATGCATCCTATTGCGCACAGTTTGAGTCATAACACAGTGCTGGTTCTTTTTATTTATTTGTGTTTATGTGTTATAAAAAGTTGGAATTAGTGTTATTCTGGCTGCTTCACAATTGAAAAATTATTTACGTCCGTGACTCAGTTGTGGTACTTCTAGCAGTTAGTTTGTCCGACACGATGTTTTTATATAAAAAGACACCAACACACAGATTTATGTATACAGTTGCGTCTGTTATTGCTGTTCACTTTTGTTAATTAATTTTTAAGTTTATGGAAATGCAACGCTGAGCTAAGGAGATTTTATCAGTTTCGTTAAGCCGAGATCGAAAAATTTTACTAAACTCTCCTTACTCAAATATGATTCAATATTGTACAAACTGTTTACTATTACTTTTTCAAAGGAAGAACCACTAATCAAGAGAGTTCTCCTATATTTACATTAATTTTTACTTGTTAAAATTATTGAATACTAAGATACTTGTTACGACTCTGGGCCGTTATCATTTGGAACAATGGCGCTGATCTCTGCGCCAACGTTCCCCTATAAAATTTTTGTTAAGTATTGCAATATATCACTTCATGAATATAAGAGTTGTTACAGAAAAACATTAGTGAGACTTTTGAGTAATATTTTATTATATTTAGGCTAAATATTACATGAAACTTACACGGTTTCGTGCCTCGTCACAAAATGGCTTCTTGTACTACCAAGAAATAAAAGGGAAGTGAGCGATCCTTTTTCGAAAGGAACAGAGATTACAATTACCTATGCAGATCATATTAATTGATTACAGAGTCTTTGTTTATTTTTGTGCGATAATATTTATTTCGTTACGACGTCAGTTTTGGTGTATTTGCGAATTTATTCAATATATTTTTCATCACGTTATGTGGCGTACCGCCACTGCAAGACGTCCTGTGATTGCACTAAAAGCATTATTCAACATGGTGGCGTTGCTGTCAGGGTTTCTCCGAGCCATAATCTGTAGGTAGCGGTCATGCACTGCAGTAGTAGCCTTTGGGCATGTCATCGTAAGTGCCTGTCTCTCTGTATCTCCTACATGTTCGAACAACATCGCTTTGGTTCACTCGGAGACGCCTGGACACTCCTCTTGTTGAGAGCCCTTCCTGGCACAACGTGACAATGCGGACGCGATCGAACCGTGGTATTGACCGTATAGGCATGGTTGAGCTACAGACAACACGAGTCGTGTCCCTGCTTCCTGGTGGATTGACTGAAAATGATCGGCTGTTGGAACCCCTACGTCTAATAGGCGCTGCTCATGCATGGTTGTTTACATCTTTGGGCGGGTTTAGTGAAATCTCTGAACAGTGAAAGGGACTGTGTCTGTGATACAATATCCACAGTCAACGTCTATCTTCAGGTGTTCTGGGAACAGGGTGATGCAATACTTTTTTGATGAGTGTATGACTGTACCTTCACTGCTCTGTGGACCCGATGTACGGAATTACAGATAACAGAAGATGCAGAAATGAAGAGTTCTAAGACATTTGGAAGGACACAAATTAGAAGATCATATGAGCAACAATGAGATAAGAGAGTAACTCCATTTTTGAGGAATAATAGAAAAAATCCAACAATATAGTAATAAATAGCATAACCATCTACCACGTATGGATCAAAGCTGGGTACCAAGGATTATAGGCTCAAGGGTAGAGGAAGGATCGGAAGGCCACAGAGATGGTGTGACAACACTTAAATTGCTTGAAATGGGAACAGGCAACGCTGTCTGATCCGGAAATGTACGTGGCGATGATGATGGACATTGGTTTAATGAAGGAATACAAAAGTGTACGCCACTTTCCTTAATATCACATAACTGGAAATTCTCAAAACTCAAAGTAATAAATTACATTACTTTTTACACTTTATACTGCAAATACATTTATTTTAATTTGAAACAAGAAACAATGGCAACAGAAAGGAAACAGGACATTCCGATGTGAGAAATAATCAAACACAGGAAATAACTACCTAGCCCAATCGCGGAGATTTTTTTCATCGAAGCTAATTTATTTGTTCAGGAAATGAAATTCTTTTGAAAGATAATCAATATAAAGCGAGCAGCCAAGTCAGGTTAATGGAGATTACACGAGTATTCGAGTTTCTGAAGTCAATTGTCTAGGATGAATCCTCAGCACGTGGAGGCTGTTTCTACACGCGTAAACATTCCTATTCCAGTTGCCGAGTTTAGTTTTATGTCTACTTTTTGTGACTTCCCTCTCGCCATATCCTAGCTGACTTCCTTCTGTCTAATAGCGACCCAGCATATCTACTACGCTGTTAGCGTATCCAAGCTTTTCTCATCTCTATTCCTATTATCTTCGTTCCATTTCATCTGCTAACGTTATCTTAAATTTCTCGCTCTTCACCTGACCAATCAACTTTTCCTCCTGTTTTGAGTTCTTCTGCAGTGTTACCTTGCATTTCTTTTGTAATGTCATTGATCGAATTTGACATGAACAAAATGAGAAAATTATCAAAATGTTTATGACTGACATTATTGAAAAGTCGTATATTCATTAGCTAATGATTATTATTATTATTAACATTTTAACTATGCACACCGCAAATAGATGGCAAATTGTAATGTTAAGACACTAATGATATCTGCTTAGATGAAAGAGAGGGCCCGAAATCCATAAAGTGGCCAGGTGAAATAAATGCATAAATAATATCTAAATAAAAGACTTTTAAGTGTTAGCTATAGGTGTTTAACTTATTTTGAAGCATATTAGGTGGTATATTCGGTCACTTTTATTACATGAATAGAACTTACATTACAGACCAGTAGGATTGCTTCAGAAACGCTAAACTTTTTGGATGCTTCATTGAGTCCAAAGGCGAACCAGATATTAAAAAAAAAAAGTTTGAGAAGTGCTGTGCAACAAGAAGAGGAGATAGTTCTTGATATGTGTTCGAGTCTTAGAATTACTGATGGTAATTGCCTACTTTTGTAACAAATTTTAAATTATAGTAACAGAGCGGTCACGGTCCTGTAGACCATGCCCTGCGCCAGCAATTACTTTCCACTCCATTCTGTCCGTTGCAGTTTCCTCCCAATTGACTACATTCAGAGGTTCATCATCTTTCTTTAAGTCGGCTTCCCGTCTGTTTATTTGACCAAACAGGGGGTCCTGGTGTTGCAATCTGGGCAATGAAAGCGTGCTTTGGAAGTTGGGTCTCTGGCATACGTATTACGTGGTCTGCTCGTTGGAGTCGTCTGCTCTACTGTTGGGCTAATCCATGGTCCCATAAACTTCATTAACCTTTCTTGCTAGCCGAGTATTTCCGTCTCTCACCGGCCTCCAGATTATTCTTATAGCCTTTGTTTCAAATGTTAGAAGCTTTTGCATCTACATTTTGGATAGTACCCAGCTTTATGAAACATAAAGGGTAATTGGACATATAGCGGCATTGTAGGCAGAATATGATATGGCTTTGGACTTGAACATCTCTCCGAGGTCATATAGGAATCTGGAGCCAATGGAAATTATTTCTTCAACATCAACTGGTATTTCATTATAACAGTTGTACCAAGTCCCCATGTACTTGAAATGATCGACAGGCTTGGACATGTTTTCGACAACTGTGAAGTGCTCTGTGCAAATTTTGTTCTACCTACTTGCATGTATATTGCTCATTTGGTTTAATGATGAGAGGTCCTTCTTTAATTGCTACCATGGCGACCCCTTTGGTTATCTCCCCAACATCTTGTTCTCTCTCATTCCCTAAAGTTCCTCTTCATTTTAGGTAAGCATACGGAGAAATTAGACTACAGATTCAGTGTGAATTATTTATGAGAGTACTGTACCTGCAACTATTGGTTCTTATTTCTAAAGTGTAGTTTGGTAACGTAATTTTAGAATGAGTTTTTTAATGAGTTTTCACGGGCGAAAGAAATTTATATGTATCAATAAATATCGTAAAGCTTACTGTAGTCGTAGGGAGTTATCATAAAGTCGAACGTCCTTTAAAGAGTTATGGAGGTTGCAACGCTCTGTAAACTAAGCGATTTCAGGTGGACCCTTGACACCTTTGTCGAATAGTAGGTATCTACTGGGTATCAGTGTTTACTTTGAAGGCAGTTACGAAGGCACTGACCTCTTAGTCTCTGCCTGAAGTGTGGAAGTGGGTAGAAGACATGAAAGTATTTCAATATAAGTATAAGACGGAGTGTGAATCGTCTGACATTATTAAGGACGCGTAAATGGTCTCGTTCTGAGAGGGAGCTATCCAGCTATGGAGGACCGTACAGTGTTCACTAGTTGTGTAGACAGTGTGAAGACGGTCCATAATAAGGTGAAGCAACAACAGCTTGATTGTTATGAGCTTCTAACATTTGCAGCAAGAAATGTCGTCGACAGTATGCTTGGGAATAACTAGCAAGGTTCTAAAACAGTGGTTCCCTAACGTTTCTGGTACTTGGCGGCCTTAATAGTATATCAGATTTTTGTCCGTGGCCCCCTAAGTGAGAACATCCGTCTGTCTACAGTTGTTGAAGTTATCAATAATAGTTATGTTACTTAAAAAAGTAAAAATAAATTAAACACTTATGTTAAATTTGTAAACATTTTGTTGAATAGATTTACTATAACGGGATGGATGAGCTTGCTGTCCTCTACACAACTTCTCAGATCTCGAAATCAAACTGGTTACAGCCTCAATTCTGTGTCGTGCATTAATTTTCGTAGAAACGAAAACAAAAAATGAGCTATGTTTGTAGTATTATAGTGATAAAAATTATTTCCATGTATTCGTGAAAAAGTCTATGGAATTATGAAAGGGAACGTGCATTATGTGAAAATGTGTAACTGTAATATGCAAATTAAGAAACATTATGGACAGTTTCCGTATGCTGGGCGCAGCTGTTTCACATGTCTACAACGCCATTTTGTAAACGTCTCTATGGTAATGCCTCTTTATAGCTCTACAGATGGCGACTGTTTTCACCTGTAGATGTTTGAGCTTTTCAGTTGAAAGCTATCAAAAGCGTTGCCAAGTATATAGGATTCCCTTACATTGACTAGACTGTAGGAGTATCTTAGTAATAAAAAAGAAATGTATTAAAACTTAATACATGAAGCGGGATTTTTTTCAGGTATCTCAGTGATTACAAGGTGATATTTCTTGAACTATGTGTTGTAGCGTATAATGATGTATTTGTGTAGGTACATTCAGCGGCAAATGTGGATACTGTCTGCAAAATGTGTTGCGAATAGGGCCAGTAGCAAAGAGGTAAAAAATGTAAACGTCATGCATGATACAGCGGTTTTGAACACATCTGGTGTTTATGGCGTCATATCTCCTGATTATGTGTCTTACAATGATATAATTTTGTATGTAAATTCAGCGGCATATGTGGATACAGTGTGCAAAATATGTCTGTAGAAAAGACGTAATAAATTTAAACATCATACACAACTAGGCAGTTTTTCACGAATGACATTGTTTACGACGTCATGTCTCCTGAATTATGGTAGGAAAGCTGTTCTTACCCCTACAGCGATTATTGCCTAATAGTAAGAGACAGATGTACCAAGTATGGTAGAAATCGGTCCATTTTTATAATATATATGGATGGATGTGTGGATTAAGAACTAATGCAGTAAGGTATCACCGACATTATCTTCATTTAATTTTTTTCCATAGCTGTATTTTTTCTGAAAGTTGAACTCTTGTGTTTAATTTTAAAATATGCATATCGAACTTTGCGCTTACTTTGTGAAGACACATGAATAACTATTCTTAGTTTAATAAAAATAACTTGTTCTTTTGGATTCGAAGTTACGTCGATCAAAATGCATAGCACATACCTTAGGACGGATCGCGAATGTAAGTCAATGGATTTGTATTTATTGTCTCTGTATGCGTCAGTGCAGCGGATGTTGTCAGATAGCGGCTCGTCTAATACAGCTGCGGGGCACAATTTGGGAATTACTCTTCTAAAGGAATATTTAAAATTGGTCAGTGTTTTTCTTTTAAAATTCTAAAAACCGGACGTGTCTTTCAAAGTGCCTTATCGGATCTAAGCTAGAACATCATTAAAAAATGAAGGAAACGGTATGTATGAATTTCCGTTACTGTCACGACGGTCAGAAGCCCCTAGATTCAAGGAAGTATCTGCCGGGAAGTGAGCGAGGTCAAAGAAATCAAGAACTACAGATTGTTCTCATGGAAAGAAAATAATGTGTTGAGTGGCATACGAGAAAATTTAGAAGGTTACTAACTATTTCAATCTGCAACGCATTTATTGTTTATGAAACCTGGAAAGGCAGATATTTTGCGTCAGTGCGCCGTAGCAGAACTGCAGGAAACTCGAAGGACGAGAATGCTGTGTAGGACTTCTGTGTACATACTAATTTAGCCCATCGATAATGTGTAATGGAATGTAAAAGATGTTACTGGACTCGAATTATAACTACCGTCTACAAAAAAATATGTATGCAGACATATTATAAATTACATATACTGTATTCACTAACTGAAGAAAATCAGTAGCACTGCAGATATTTTTTAATAGATATTTCAAATGCATTGATATTTATCATACATTTTAAATGATCTGACAATATGTCCAAAAGTTTTATTGCCATAAAGGACATACCTTTCTGGCGCAAACTTATATCAGCCTAGGGTACATTTAATTTTCCTTTTACTCTAGTACTGCGATTCCGTATGTTACTACTTTTCTTATTCTACTGTAATTACTAATTATATTTTTAATATAGACCAGTGAGTCCATAATATACATAGACTGTAAATGTAATACTTCCAGTGCTTCAGAAATGGTGTACATGAACCTCCAGATGTGCTGTCTATAACAATTTTAACAGGTATTTTTGAATTTGAAGGTGCCCAGAACTGCTGGGAACTTTCCCCAGAATCTGAGGTCTTTTTTCAGGTATACATTAAAATATACACTGCGCAAAACCACAAGATGCCGATACATGCGAAAAAAAGCCATAACACAGAAACTGAAATGAGTTATAGAGTGTATGAATGATGTCATATTGGCATTACATTTCACCACAGTTCTGACCAACGTAATCGTGGGCATTACTCGATGGGAAGGTCATCACATCTCACAATAACCACATATCATCCCTTTTGCGATGTCTCTGCGATCGACATCAGAACCGGGACACCCAGCCCTGAAAACACGCGCTCTTCCTATAGGTGGCCGAGGAAAACATTTCAGACAAGCCGCCACATGGTACTGGCACGAAACGCCCTCAGGAGGTCACATATAGGTCATCACTGAAAGGACTCCTTAATTTGGGGTGTTGATTACCACATATTTCGAGGTCGAAATCGGCAGTTCGCAGTGCAGTGAGCAGCAGAGAGGTATTCTTGACAACGTTCGACACTGCTGACACCCCTCAGAGATTCAACCCTACTCTGAGGACATTGTGTGGCTGCAAGCCCATTGAACGTGATCTGACCCCATTGTAGCGTAGTGCTCTGGCGCCTGAGGGCAGGCAGCCCCATCTAAGGGGTGTCGAAATTGTTTCCTACCTTCAGACGTCAGAGCAACCTCAGGCACCACTCACCCGAGTAGGTGTCGAAGTCCATAACTTTTTAAGAGATCCTTTGGTGTTTTATTCAAGGTTTCGAAACAGGAGGGCTGAAAATGCATAGACACCATCAGCTGCTTCGTGCCAAGTTAAAATTCGTTGAACGGTCTCTGACTCCAAAAGGGTCAGATCATATTTAATGGGCTTGCAACCGATACTGTCTTTAGAGTAGGGTTAAATGGTCCCGAGATTTTCAGCAGTGTCGGACGTTGTCAAGAACATCGCCTTGTTGCTCATCGCCCTGCGAACTGTCGTTTTCGACCACGAGATGTGTGGGAATCAACGGTCCAAGGTAAGGGATCGTTTCATTGACGCCCTTTATACTACCTTCTAAAGTTTTTAATGTCGGTTCTGATTGGCGGAGTGTCTGAGATGTTTTTCTCGGTCACCCATAAGGGCGAAGAGGTCAGAAGAAGGGGTGAAATGCCGGTAAGAGAGGGTGTAACGAGGTTCCCATTGTATGACCCCTCCACGATGGCGTTGGTCAGAATTGTGGTGAAATTTGGTTCCAGTATGACATCATTAACCCACCTTATACGTCACATGAACTTCTGAACTCTCGCCTTTTCTTCGCATGTGTCGACACCTTGCTGTCTGAAGCGTCGTGAAGCCCGAGAGTGACGTCGTAGACGGCACGCCTTTGTACAATTACACTCATTAGTGATTGCTTGTTTTTGCCTTATTTTGTGGTCCTCAAAAGATAAAAGCCTGCACTGAGTTGGAATTGATGTATTCAATATATTTGTCGCTTTGTATCCAGATACCAAGTGATTTTGTTGCCCTTATGTTTGAAATGGGTTCATTCTTGATGATGACATCAGGGTAATGCAAACGGTTATTTTGACTGCTGTGTAAAGCTATTGCTACTGTTTTCCAGTTGTTTATTGTGAGCTATTTTATCGTTGATCATTTACTGAGCTTACTTGTAAGAGCGTTTACTACATGGTTGATACCTTCAGTTTTTGCTTGCTTTACTAATAACATTCGGTTACCAGAAAACGGAACTGTTTTAAATGAGTCAACGTGCACGTGCATATTGCTTGTTTCGAAGATTAATTCCAAATATTGAAAGTATCTAACCTAGATTGTATCCTTTTTTGTGAAAGTATATTGATAAGATTGTTCTAAATTAATTATTCAACAAACCTGCAACTGACTGCATCTGCGAACTTGTTTCTTGCACTCCTCCATTTAGCCAGAAATGCAACATGTATTTGACTCAGCAATCAAGTTTAAGAGAATAATGCCGTTTGTGCAATGGCATTAAGATGGTACTGGAAAATTAACTTTTGCCCCTGATGTTTACTTGGTTCTTTCGTTGGTGGGTAACTTTACTTTACTACTCATTTTCATATTCAATACAAGCAAAGGATGTGGATTATGATTCAGGCTGTTAGATTTAAACACAATGTTGATCTCAATATATTTTTAAAATTTTAAGTCATACACAAAACCTACCATTTCAGACATTTTTGTAGCACGAATCACTCTTTAAAAAAATTTTACAAAACGCTTACTGCGTCAAACCTTAGACATACAGATCCTAACTCTGAACATTATCTAACAAAAACCAATTTGAAATGGTTGTATATCTTCTCTCATTTATGTGCTAAAGTTTGGTCAGGGGCAGTGACATACCTTAACGCTGTCACCACACGTCTGCTTCCTCCAGGCACCTAGCTGCGACTTCCCACTTAAAGCTGTCTGCACACGTCTGCTTCCTCCAGGCACCTAGCTGTGACTTCCCACTTAAAGCTGTCTGCACACGTCTGCTTCCTCCGGGCACCTACTGCGACTTCCCACTTAAAGCTGTCTGCACACGTCTGCTTCCTCCAGGCACCTAGCTGCGACTTCCCACTTAAAGCTGTCTGTACACGTCTGCTTTCTCCAGGCACCTAGCTGTGACTTCCCACTTAAAGCTGTCTGCACACGTCTGCTTCCTCCAGGCACCTAGCTGTGACTTCCCACTTAAAGCTGTCTGCACACGTCTGCTTCCTCCAGGCACCTAGCTGTGACTTCCCACTTAAAGCTGTCTGCACACGTCTGCTTCCTCCGGGCACCTACTGCGACTTCCCACTTAAAGCTGTCTGCACACGTCTGCTTCCTCCGGGCACCTAGCTGCTACTTCCCACTTAAAGCTGTCTGTACACGTCTGCTTCCTCCAGGCACCTAGCTGCGACTTCCCACTTAAAGCTGTCTGCACACGTCTGCTTCCTACGGGCACCTACTGCGACTTCCCACTTAAAGCTGTCTGCACACGTCTGCTTCCTCCGGGCACCTAGCCGCGACTTCCCACTTAAAGCTGTCTGCACACGTCTGCTTCCTCCGGGCACCTAGCTGCGACTCCCCACTTAAAGCTGTCTGCACACGTCTGCTTCCTCTGGGCACCTACTGCGACTTCCCACTTAAAGCTGTCTGCACACGTCTGCTTCCTCCGGGCACCTACCTGCGACTTCCCACTTAAAGCTGTCTGCACACGTCTGCTTCCTCTGGACACCTACTGCGACTTCCCACTTAAAGCTGTCTGCACACGTCTGCTTCCTCTGGGCACCTACTGCAACTCCCTGTGTTTTTTTTTACTGCGCGCGCCCGGCTCTCTTAACTATCAAAGATCCTCCCACTCAAAGATATTGTACTCGTTCCTCCTTGCGGTTGGCAACTACCGACTATTTTCTGGAGTTACCCCGATCAGACCTTAGCACTTACCTTTCAATATATCACTCTGAAAGCTCATTTTTTAGTTTTTGTGTATGTCTGTGACACAATAAAGAACTGTTACTAACAATTCCTGAAAATTAATTTCATTTTGACAAACAATTTCTGTGCTCGAACAGTTTAAATAAAGTGCTGTGTTTCTGTAGCAGCGGGCTGTGTAAGCTCCTGGCAGTAAGGTAGGAATGAGAAGGGAAACTACAATTTTCAGGTGTTAACTTGCCGGCGGACGACTACTACGCCGCAAATAGGCCGGACAGAAGTGTTGGGTATTCTGCAACTCTGTCCGATAACTGTCGCAGGCTAGTAGAAGAGTCGCGCCTGCTTGGCAGCTACCTGGCGTTCCAGCAGGCCGCTAGAGCGCCACTTGGACAGGCCAGCCTCTGTCGGCTGGACGAGCACTCGCTGCGGAGGCAGTCGGCGGCGCTTGGAGACGCTTATTTCGCCCCTGCCGCCTCTGCCTCCGCCTCCATCGCCCCCGCCTCCGACGCCGTACGCCTGTGTGAATGGCGGTACGCGCAGCAGGGCGTCCGCTAGGCGAGCCGCATAGTAGAGCAGCTCGACGCACGACAGCACGCTCACGCCCAGGAAGAGGCTCAGGATGCCGCCGAACCACACTGCACAGCCAACGCGTCGCACAGCACAGTGCCCAATGTAACTCTCTTACTGTCTCCTGTGTGCTCAATTCTAAATAGCTAAGGTAACTGACAAGGGCTTTCCAGTACGCACATTCCTCGCTAACTATGATGCAGAAGCAATTATTTAAATAAAAATGAATTTTTAATGCACTGCGTTCTTAAATCGGTTTAAAAAGTATAAAATAATTTTTCGGAGCCCAATATACGTACCTAATCACACGTAGATAGACATGATTGTGAATTTTTAATAGGCGCTACCTATGAACAACCACAAGATTAAAAACAGAAACGAGGGGTGCATGTAGTATATAAATGACACATGAATGTTACACATCCTTACTATTACACAACAAACTAAGTGAACCACCAATAGTTCACATCCTTACTATTATCTATTGCATACGCCGCCACACACCGTCAGGTGGCTTGCGGAGTATGGATGTAGATGTAGATTTTTCGTTTTAAGTCTTACAGGTACAGTGAGGCGACAAAAGTCATGAAATACCTCCTAATATGGTGTCGGATCTAATTCAGCCTGGCGCAGTGCAGCGTGGCTCATACCCCATAAATCGACAACAGTCATGTCCGGTGAACTAAGTGGCCATATCATTCGTTCGAACTGTCCAGAATATTCTTCAAACTAATTGTGGAGAATTGTGGCCTGACATTGTGCATTGTCGTCCATAAAAATTCCATCGTTGTTTTTTAACATGAAGTCCATGAATGGCTACAAATGGTCTCCAAGTAGCCGAACGTAACGGAGGACCCAGTCCATTCCACGTAAACACAACTCATACCATTATGGATCCATGAACAGCTTGCCCAGTGCCTTGTTGACAACTTGGATCAAATGGCTCTAAGCACTATTGGACTTAACATCTGAGGTCATCAGTCCCCTAGACTTAGAACTACTTAAAGCTAACTCGTCCACGGTGGCTGGCCAACTTGAATCCATGGCTTCGTGGAGTCCGCATCACAGTTGAGCCCTACCATCAGGTCTTACCTACTGAAATCGGATTCCACCCGACCATTCTGATGAGATTACAACAGAAACGCGCGACTGCTACGGTCGCAGGTTCGAATCCTGCCTCTGACATGGATGTGTGTGATGTCCTTAGGTTAGTTAGGTTTAAGTAGTTCTAAGTTCTAGGGGACTGATCACCACAGATGTTAAGTCCCATAGTGCTCAGAGCCATTTGAACAACAGAAACGTGTGTTAAATTTCAGACTAATTTCAGCTACTCTTCACCTGACTCAACCAATATATTACTTCCTCCTACGTATGTATCGCAAAAACACCAGTAAAATTTCCTTCTTACCGTGAACCATTCGCTGCTGGAACAGGAAAAGGGGGCAATGCCAACGGAGCACAATGTATGCACTCTCCCACACACTAGACAAGAAAGCCAGTTAATGTTGAACTGCCATTCAGTTCTGAGCTATGTCGAAGTTTCAAGACTCTAGCTCATTAACGACTTAGTTTAAAACCAGCTGCAAAATTTGTAACGAACAGACAAGTAGACAAGATAATGGTATCCATCTCCTCTTTCCCCACTCTTCTCTCAGTCGTGCCTATCTGCTCATGTACTACCTGGAACACATTCTGTTACTATCTGCACAAGACGCTAGTCTTGAAAGGCAGCCGAGATGTTAGGCGTTACCAAACTTTTTACCCCCACCCCCACCTCTACATAACAGACTTCACAAGAAAGTGAGTTAATACTGCACTGTCATCCAGTTCTGAGCTATGATTAATATTTCCAGAATCTAGCTGTTCAGGAAGTTCGTTTAGAATCAATTGAAAAATTTGTACCAAACAGGCAGACAGATAGAGAAGGATGTGACATAATAAAAACCTGGCAAAAACTAATTTTGAAAGCAATAGTCACACTCGTAAATGTAACACTAGATCTGTTTTGCACTGTCTATTTTTATAGTGAATGTGTCTCAGAAAACAATCTAAAGCTCCTTAATATTCTACCTGGATCAATAATACATCAAGTTATCTAAGAAATTTTGCTCAAGTGTGAATCATTTTCGAAAGATTGCCAGAAGCAGCTGGGAATTGGACGTCAATACTGTACGCTTTGCTGCGCGCACGCTTGCTATTCTGCTGGTGAAAACTGCTCCCCTGTTAGGGAAAAAAGTGCCTACACAACAGATCACACGTGCAGTTTAATGAAGTCACGAGAGTTATCACTCCGTTTCAGAGGCTGCTTGTCCTGTCTAATGGTGCTCTGCAGGTTGTAAGGAAAAAAGCAGCTATTGACTCGGTGTCGAGTTTTTTTTTATATGGTGTAAACAAATGTCGCAGCTGACTGAAGTTCGCCTTCAGCGGCTCTTAAACTTACACTATTTCTCCTGCCGTAGATAATAAAAAGATAACTCTACTAAAAATAAATTTTGATAATTTCTTAGTTTGATGCAAAATGTTTGTTGGAAACAGAATATTCACATGATGAAAACTTCCAATGAGCAGATCATAATACTGCTGAAACAAAATATCAGTAAGATAACTAATATTGACTGCGGTATACGCTACAATGATAAATAAAATTAAATTTACATTTTAAGAATTAGTTGTTTTTTTGTTGAAGACTCATATAAATTACTTTATTGTTCGTTGTTATTGGTAGACTAATGTTCGAAGGTCCAGGGCTCGATCCCTGGTCGGTAAAAGGACTTTTTTCTAATTTATGATTTATTTCAACTCTTGTAGGCTAACTGTCTACATAAGTCAGTTCAAAGATAGGAGAGGATGCCATGTTCAATAGGACGATACGTAGTAGACCACTGCAGTGTTCAAACAAACCTTTTAATATATCACAAACTCTACTGTTTTCCCGTTCATATTGGAAAATAGTCATTATTTAAGATTAACACTGGTGATTTACGGAGATTTAAGAGCACAGTATCATTTAAAAACCGACTGAAAATTAAGCGGTGTAAATATTTTCGATATATCATACCATGTAAAAATTTTACTGCTGAACCGTCTCTGTGAAATCGCTGCTAGTGAAAAAATATTGTTTTTGCATTTTATTTTCAGGAGATAATTGTAGAAGGTTCTACAGAGATCAATTGAAATGAAAGCGATTTTCCTATCTTTATAAAGATGTTGTATCTATTACTACTAACTCCAGCAGCTCTCGAACACACCAAAGAACCAGTTATTTGAGAGATCAACAGATCGCAAAACACTCTTGGCCCACTTCACAGATGGGTGTTGCTACACCCGTTACGACGTATTTTCTTTATTTTCCTCAAAAGTCACCTGGCCTCACGACTGTATTTAACGTCATTTTAGTGACAGGTAATGCCACGAACTCTATTCGGCTCGAGCACTTTTCAGTGGGGTATCGTGGAAAGTTTTGGATATCTTGTTGTCGAGGTCGTAGCAAAAATCAAGCAATGGATATGTACAAAAACCCTACACATGTTAATTACAGGTCGTTCGAGACTAATTACGGAGGAATCGTGTTACAGATCTGCCTAAGTCTGTTTTACTCTTGGTATGGATGCCTTCATGATGCATAGAACATGCCCTAATGACAAGTACAGAGATCTCTTAGACTAGTCAATGCTCAGATTTGTTTGGGGTGTGGAATAATAACAGCTACCAGTCACAACAGAAAGCGATTTTCTTTAATCCACAAACTGGCTTGTGTCCATCTACACTTGGTTTCACATTCAGTTATGTGATCAGAGCTCATTACTGACACTTGGCAACATTACTGACGGTGGTTTATTGGTAAATTTGAAAGAAATGGTTTTTATTTATGTTAGAGATTGTAAGATCAAGAACATTGCTGTACAAAGAAGTTAATGTTGTTATGCATTCTACTGAGAGAATCTGTAAGTTTTTCAATCTCCTCAGTTCTACTATTGAACAGGATAATAGTATCATCGACATACCTTCTGTAATAAATTATTTTCTATTCAAACAAAAATTCGGACTTGAAGAATCGATTTTCAATTGCTTAATGTAAATGTCTGCAAGGGATTGCTACCCACTGTGAGACCATCTTCTTGCTTGTAAAATTTGTTGTTAAAAGACAAATAATTATGTGACAGGACTAGCTCTAGCAGTTCAGTGAGTTCATATATCTCAGCCTTAGAATAGCTTTCTATGCCTTGATATGTTGTTTTTAATTATTTGGTTTGTGTCATGGGTTGGTATGTTGATGTAAAGATTTACTATACCTACTGAAGCAAATTGGGCACCCTCTGGAACTGGTATGTCTTTGAGATCTTCTATAAGATCATTGCTATTCTTAATCGAGACATTCTTTTCATAAGTATAAAAATTAATGAGAATGTCTTTTAGCTTCTTCCTGATAAAATATGCTGGGCCATTTCTTGAGTTAACTGTAAGATTTATAGAAACATGAAACTTAACGAATTTTCGTTTGTGTCGGGTTCATGGCAAGGTATTTTAGGAGATCGGAGCCAGATAACAGGAAATCAGAAGATTTCAATAGTTTCGTTAGCTGTGCTTGAAATCTAGGTGTAGGTTCATTCTGTATTTCATGTATGTTGTTCTTATGAAAAAATTCCAAAGTTTTGTTGATATATTCAGATTCACACATAATAACAGTTCAGTTTCCTTTGTCAGATTTCACAACCAAAACTTTGTTTTCAGATAGTTTTCTACTGATATTCCTAAACAGTCTGGAGTCAGTTTTTGAACAATTGTGTGTTTTTTGGTTTTGTGGGTTTTATTGTATGATATCTTGATTTTAAGCCTATACTTATCTGTTCATTTTACCTGAGTCACATGCCAGTTCGGAGCAGACAATTAAATAGTTGACATTGTTATTATTGAACAATGGTGGCATTTTCTGTTCGAGGCCCTCCTCAAGTAACTCAGTTTCATTTTTGTCAAATGCGATAGTGGTGGGGTTTATCACCCTGTCATAGAATATTTGTTCTGATGTGGGAGGACAATCCAATTTTTTTCTTTTGTTAGAGTTGAGAGCAAGTAATTTATAATTGTGGCATGTAACTGAATGTAAAACCAACCGAGCGGTTGTGTATTAAATAAAATCACATTCTGTTGTGACTGGTAGCTGTTATTATTCTACACCCTATAAACGAACAGTGATGCAATTCAATTGCATCCGTTCTGGATAAACTTCACTTACATGTTTCTTTATTCCCTGAGCCATTGTGGCTCTCTGGTTGTCGATTGTTCGCCTAAGTGCTTTCTTTGTTCGCTAGGGCGTGGTAGACAGGTATTGGCGCACTCTGGCGTTGATTGGGGGGGGGGGGGGGAGGGGGGAAGCTAAAAGTTAGGCGCCTTCGCGATGAAGATAACAGCCGACTGTCAGCACGGAGGAGAATAGTATCGCTTCATGGTTGAGAGAGGAGAGAGAGAGAAAGGGGGAGTTGCTTGTTTTCCGCGAGTCCAGCTGGGTAGCCTGCGCGGTTGGCACCTTACGTCATTCATGGACTGCTGTTGGTTTCAATAAGATTGCCACATGTGGAGCCGAAGTCACATGTTTAGGTGATGGTAATTCTTCTGGTTCTAGTGACATATGTTTTCGCCTCCTTGATTTGTGCTCTAATGATTTTGAAGCCTTAGGTTGTTCTCTATAATAAAATTCTGTTCCAGATTGTTACAGAAGATTAAATTAATATTATAATTGTAGTTTACTAACTGGGTTTGTTTTCATTGGATTTAAGTGCCTTCCCAGTTAACTGATGTTTCTTAACTTACGGCACGCAAAGTCTCTGTTCATATTTATTAATGTTGTATAATTGGTGACTATTTTGTCAAAATTATTTAATTACTGAGTAAAGTGTTAAATTTAATGATTTCTATAACTGTTTAGCAAAAAGATGAATGAAGATTTGTATGAAATTTGGCGGGTGTGTAGAAGAGGCAAAATAATGCAATACGCACTTTTATGTTTGTGCCCAGTTTCACTTTTAAGTGGTAAAACACACCCCGAAATGTAATTTGGCACATTAGGTTCAGAGGGAGTAACTACAAAACCATGAAATATAATTATTTTTAAAATAAAAGCTTAAAAGTATCTATTGTTCTTGAAAACTGTATAATCAGCTTTTGAAAAGGTCTGAAAATTTGCAGACTATTCCACTACCATTAATCAATTTTGTTACAACCTAAATTTAAGAAGCTTTCACGCCACATACATCCATGTATAGTAAAGCTTGTTTCTGTAATACCATTTTTGGAAAATAAGTTGTACACAGTGTGCTGTCGGAATATGTGTAACTTACGTATTTAAATAATCTAAACGTTGATTATTATTATAATTATTTGTTTTACTTACTTTGGTTTATGTTTTAAATTGCTATATCACGTTGTGAATCAATTTTTTATGTTGTATAGTTTACTGTTTCACATGCGTGTATTTTGTAATTTGAAAAAATAAGTAACCGGTTATTATGGTGCTAAATTGTTACAATAACGGTACAATAAAGAAATGCTTACACCGTATCTTTTTTATACCATACACATAAAATGAAGAATTTTCTCCAGCACTGGGAAAGACAAAGTCTGTCAGATATCATTTGACTTGGTCAGACATTAGCTTTTCAGTTTTCGATGCTTCATAAAGAGATTCTCGAATTCTCATTCGACGCTCTCCATTGGTTTCCTTTAAAACTATGAAAATGAGGATAATCAATTTGACAGCTAGAAAGTGACGGCTGAATCGTGCAAATGAAGTTCTGTTCGCGGTGTATCTCCGTAGGCTCTCGATGCGAACATCTCACAAACAGTCAAACAACGTACGTACCGTTAGCGAACGTCTGTTTGTAGGGGCGATGCGTTCGAGTACCCACTGTTCGACGCGCTATCAGCTGGCCGCGGTGGCCGAGCAGTTCTAGGCGCTTCAATCTGAAACGGCGTGACTGCTACGGTCGCAGGTTCGAATCCTGCCTCGGACATGGACGTGTGTGATGTCCTTAGGTTAGTTAGGTTTAAGTAGTTCTAAGTTCTAGGGGACTGATGACCTCAGATGTTAAGTCTCATAATGCTCAGAGCCATTTGAACCATTTGACGCGCTATCCGCCCAAAACAGTCGCTGCGACAAGTTCCTCATGACACAACGACGGTGATCCCAGGACTTGTTTCGTAGGTTAATAGCTGGTTCCAAGACCTTTAGTTGAAGATTATAAAAGGATTACAAGGTATGATAACATACTCTGTCACCAGCTCCAGGGCCTGGCATTATCCGGTACCACTTCTCGCTTGCCGTAGCCCAGAGACGCTGCAGTTTGCGGGTGCAGTCTACTGAGGTTCGCCAACTAATAGCTCATCGGGTACAAGACTGTACCGCGAGTTGGCGATACCATAGACCACATCGCAGATCTGCTGCCTGCTGCTTGTGCTGGTGTCTTCTCATTGGTGACTCAGGTTACATACAGGTGTGCAGCAGTCTTGCTACTACTACGGAACTCTACATCGCTGGACGACCTCTGGACCTTGCTATACTCTTCAGGACCTGTCTCTCACGGAAAGCGCTTTGGTTCAAAATGGCTCTGAGCACTATGGGACTCAACTGCTGAGGTCATTAGTCCCCTAGAACTTAGAACTAGTTAAACCTAACTAACCTAAGGACATCACAAACATCCATGCCCGAGGCAGGATTCGAACCTGCGACCGTAGCAAGCTTGCGGTTCCAGACTGCAGCGCCTTTAACCGCACGGCCACTTCGGCCGGCGGAAAGCGCTTTGCAGTACTACTCATTCTACGGATTTCTGGACGTGGTGGCCATCAACACGGACGTCTCTTCGATTTATTCTTCGGATTGCCTGTACTTGTCAGTATTCATCGAGCCTCTGGCGTTGAACATACTTATCGCCGAACTTACGGGAGACTTTGTATTGTGTATAAAATATATCTGTTTGCAAATAGGGAAGATGCCAACCGTTAACACAGTTAATATATGCCGAATACTAAATAATAATTTCAGCAGTATGGAATTCCCTGAGAGTTCTATCAGTTCGCAGGAAGTGGAATTGAAAGACATCATTGCAGCATCGATTTGTGGCAGCATGGGTGGATACTCGACATTATGGAACAAGACAAGGGGCTGTGGTTTGATGACTCGAAGCTCTATGACATAGCAATGATTGACGATGGTTGTGTATCGAAGCACATGAGGAGGTCCTCATCCCAGGCAATGTCCTTTCTTCAGAAAACGAATTAAATTTCTAATACAAGAAATTTGCTATTAAATTTTGGAAAAACGGAAGGAAAGGGAAAAGGTTGCTTTCATCCGTGCAGTACAATCATAGCAAAGTTATGCCAGTAGAACATCGATGAAAGTGATACATTGCTCGACTTTACAATAAGTACTAGAGTCTATGGATTATCGACTGGTTATCCATGATACAGACCTCTAAAAGTGGGTCTTGCAAATGAGCAGGGAAATTAAGTTACATAATTTCAAGGCAATCCCCAAATGCCTACTGAATTTTAAAAAGGCGCACGGAACTGTATCTCGAAAAATAACAAAGTTTATAAATGGACCGTGCAAACGATAAAAATTATCTCGACAGTGTCATTTTACGATTTGTAGTGCAAGTTAAGAAGCACGTCAGCGTTTTAGGGGCTGAAAATACGTACAAACTGGTGAGAACAGATTCAACCTGGAGTTGCACCCTGGACGTAAATTGTTCCAAAAGGGTGCAAAGAAAACTGAATCCATGGTGCAGTCATTTTCACCAATTACTCATAGTTGCACGATTCAGCCTACAGTTTCATTAGCTGGCGAACTGCTTACCTCTCTTTTCATAGTTTTAAAAGAAACTAATGGAGAGTTTGGAACTAGAATTAAAGAATCTCTTTTTGAACCCCAATGATGATTTGACCGCATCGAAATCTGGGGAACTAACGCCTGACCAAGTCAGACGATAGCTGACGGAAGTTTTCTCTCCCTTTACGGGAGAAAAATCTGTTTTCTTGATAGATTTCTGGGGGAGTCAATGTGACAGGACTGTTTTGAGTGTCATTCCTGAGGACAAGGAACTGGTTCATTTGGTGATTCCAAAAGGCTCGACGGGGTAGATATAGCCGTTAGACGTATACGGTTTTCGATATTGGAAGAACTGTGTGAGAAGATTTTCAGATCTAGTTCTGCTGTATAATTATAATGTCAATCTGCACTTCAGAAACAACATAATCAAGATTCAGTCACTAGTACATAGTCAATTCTCTTTGCTGAGGTATTTTCCAGTATACTGAAATAGGCCTGGTACAAATCAGGATATTTAAAGGATCGCTCACCACAATTTGCGACACCTACTGGATTTTAGTTTTTGTTGTCTTGTCTATCGTGTGTACTATGTGAAGAAATGTTATTCATTTTGTGTGCACGCTGTACAGAAACCTTAAGTTTTAAGCATTTGTTCACAGATTATCATTATTGTAACGATTTTCTATCATAATAATGTGTTGTTTATTGTTTTTAATAAACGTACAACAAATAACTAGAATAATAATGAACATTTAGGTACTTTAATTAGGGCTGTTGCACATTCTCCGACAGGACATTCTGGTCAACTTATTTTACATAAATGTTGTTACAGATACAAACCTTTTTACATATGGCTGTATGTGACGTGAAAGCTTCTTTATGTTGTACCAAAAGTTTACATTTCGCAAAATCTATTAATAGTGTTGGGGTGATTTGCAAATTTTTAGTATTTTTTCAAATGACAGTTTTTGAGAACGTTAGTTATATTTTAACTTTTATATGAAACTTATTGGTTATATGTTACGGTTTAGTAGCTATTCGCTTTAAACCTAGTACGCCACATTACTTTCGGACTGTTTTTTTACGTCTTAAATGTGAAATTTGGCACAAACAAAAATACGTATTGCATTATTTCGCTTCCTTTACGTACCCGCCAAGTTTCATCTAGATCGTCCATTGAACCTTTGGAAAGTGCACTTGTTGGTCTATTCTCAGCTTTCCCATGCTTTTTCCTTATGTTTTTCTACCAGACTAACAGTTAATATAAGTGGATGACACGTAGTCTGGAGGTAGCGTACTAGAATAGCAATCAAAACTTACTGGGTTCTGGGTTCGCATCTAGCCTCTTTCGTGGTTGAAACTTTGAATAAAATTCAGTATCTATGGGGATCGAACGCTACCGGTATAAGGTTTCACCCTCATCCTACGAACGGCCTTGTCAAAGAAGGTGGAGACACGAAGAAAGTTTCAGAGTATCCTTTTTTCCTTAGCGTGGGAAAGGGCCCCTAAAAGGTGGATTAATCAGTAGTGATCTACAGCATGAGGACTATAAGCAATAGAAACCACAGCATTTGAGACACATAGAGAATTTCCAAGGACATGTGGCCTGTACCTGAAAAAGTATCACGATGAGCTCTCCACTGACAAAAGATGCCGGATTAGTCCGTCGTTTGGATCTCCGGGAGGGGAATGCCAAGGCAGAAGTGACCACGAGACGAAGATGGAGTAACCAACGAAAGGATAACATTATGTGAATCGGGGCGTGGGATATCAGAAGTCTGAACGTGGTAGGGAAGATGGAAAAAGTGAAAATGGAAATGTTAAGGCTAACTTTAGATATAGTGGTGGTCGGTGAAGTAAAATGGTTGGAAGAAAAGGATTTCTGGTCAGGCGACTATAGGGTAATGTCAACGGCAGCAGAAAATGGTTTAATGGGAGTAGGATTAGTTATGAACAGGAAGGTGGCGCAGAGAGCCAGGTACTGCGATTGGTTTGTTCTCATCACAATCGACAGCAAACCAACGCCGACAACAACAGTTCATGCAAACATGCCAACGTCGCAAGCAAAAGATGAAGAGATAGAGAAAATATTTGAGGGTATAGAGCGGGTAATACAGTGCGTAAATGGAGATGAAGATCTAATAATCATAGGGGAATGGAGCGCGGTAGTAAGAAAAGAAATGAAAGAAAGGATTACGGGAGAATATGCGGTTGGTAACAAGAATTTTTTGTGGTAACATTCAGTTAGTAACACCGAAACCACTGTTCAAAGACGGAAGAGGAGAAGGTATACTAGAAAGAGGCCTGGACATATTAGAAAATATCAGATGGTTTACATAATGATCAGAGAGAGCTTCCGACGCTGGAACGTAAGACGTACTCAGGAGCCGATGTAGACTCGAATGACAATTTGTTAATAATGAAGAGTGGGCTAAATTTAAAAGACTCGTTCGGAAGAATCAGTGTACAAAGAACTGGGATGGGAAAGTACTGCCGTCTCTGGGGTTACAGATGCTGCGATAATGAGTACCACAGTAGAGAGTTCAGTTGAAAAGGAGTGGACATCTCTAAAAAAGTTCAATCGCGGAAGTTTGACAGACAGAAGGCATTTTGGGTAACAGAAGAAACACTTCAGGTGATCGACGAAAGAAGGAAGTATGGAATATGAAAAAAAATCAGGAATTCAGAAATATATGTAACTTAGGAATGAAATAAGTAGGCGGTGCAGGGAATCCAACCAGAAATGGCTGCAGGGAAAAAGTGAAGAAATCGAAAAACAAATGATCATCGGAAGAAAGAATTCGGCGTACGGAAAAGTTAAAACAGCCTCCGCTGAAATGCGCCGTTAAGAACGCAATAGAGAATTTCACTATTAAGCGCAAAGATAAGATCGGATATGTGGAAAGACTACATTGAAGGTCTGTGCGTTAGGGAGAGTTTGTTCGATGACGTAATAGTAGAAATGTCAGACATAGGAGATCCAGTATTAGTTCGAGTAGAATAGAGCTTTGGAATACTTGCGGTTAAATAAGGCAGAAGGGGTAGATAACATTCCTTCGGAAACTCTTAAATAATTGGTGGAGATGGCAACCAAGCGACTGTTCACGTTCGTTTGAAGAATTTAAGAGTATGGAGACATACTATCAGAGTTTCTGAAAAATATCATCCATCCAGTTCCGAAGGTAGCAAGGGCAGATAAATGCGAGAACTATCGTGCAATCAACTTAACAGCTCATGCATCCAAGTTAATGAGAAGAGTAATATACAGAAGAATGGAAAATAATACCGAGAGTCTGTTAGATGGCGATCAATTTAGCTTCGGGAAAGGTAAAGGCACCAGAGCGGCAGTTCTGACGTTGCGCATGAGCGAAGAAAAACCAAGAAATGTTCATATGGTTTTTCGACACGGAAAACGCGTTCGACAGTGTAAAATAAAAGGGAACAATAAGAAAGGAAAGCCGAGAAGGAAGCTCTCGAGTAAAATAAGGAGAAAGACTAGGCAGTAATCTTTCACCCTTACTCTTCAATCTATACATCGAAGAAGCAGTTGTAGAAATAAGAGAAACGTTCAAGAGCGAGGTTAAAACCCAGGACGGAGGGATATCGTTGATAACATTCAGTGACGACAGTGGTAGCCTCAGTGAAGGTTAAGATGAATTATGGGACAGTTTTAACTGGAATAAACAGTCTACTCAATTGAGATTTAATCGAAGAAAGACGAAAGTACGCTACTGGTCATTAAAATTGCTACAACAAGAAGAAATGCAGATGATAAACGGGTATTCATTGGAGGAACATATTATACTAGAACTGATATGTGATTACATTTTCACGCAATTCGGGTGCATATATCCAGAGAAATAAGTACCCAGAACAACCACCTCTGGCCGTAATGACGGCCTTGATACGCCTGGGCTTTGAGTCAAACAGAGCTTGGATGGCGTGTACTGGTACAGCTGCCCATGCAGCTTCAACACGATACCACAGTTCATCAACAGTAGCGACTGGCGTATTGTGACGAGCCAGTTGCTCGGCCACCATTGACCAGACGTTTTCAGTTGGTGAGAGATCTGGCGAATGTGCTGGCCAGGGCAGCACTCGAACATTTTCTGTATCCAAAAAGGCCCGTACAGGACCTGCAACATGCGGTCGTGCATTATCCTGCTGATATGTAGGGTTTCGCTGTGTTCGAATGAAGGGTACAGCCACGGGTCGTAACACATCTCAACTGTAACGTCCACTGTTCAAAATGCCGTCAATGCGAACAAGAGGTGACCGAGACGTGTAACCTATGGCATCCCATACCATCACGCCGGGTGATACGCCTGTAGGGCGATGACGAATACACGCTTCCAATGTGCGTTCACCGCGATGTCGCCAAACACGGATGCGACCATCATGATGCTGTAAACAGAACCTGGATTCATCCGAGAAACGTTTTACCATTCGTGCATCCAGGTTCGTCGTTGAGTACACCATCGCAGGCGCGCCTGTCTGTGATGCAGCGTCAAGGGTACCCGCAGCCATGGTCTCCGAGCTGATAGTCCATGCTGCTGCAAACGTCGTGGAACTGTTCGTGCAGACGGTTGTTGTCTTGCAAACGTCCCCATCTCTTGACTCAGGGATCGACACATGGCTGCACGATCCGTTACAGCCGTGCGGATAAGATTCCTGTCATCTCGACTGCTAATGATACGAGGCCTTTGGGATCCAGCACGGCGTTCCGTATTACCCTCCTGAACCCACCGATTCCATATTCTGCTAACAATCATTGGATCTCGACCAACGCGAGCAGCAATGTTGCGATACGATAAACCGCTATGACGATAGGCTACAATCCGACCTTTATCAAAGTCGGAAACGTGATGGTACGCATTTCTCCTCCTTACACGAGGCATCACAACAACGTTTCATCAGGCAACGCCGGTCAACTGCTGTTTGTGTATGAGAAATCGGTTGGAAACTTTCCTCCTGTCAGCACGTTGTAGGTGTCGCCACCGGCGCCAATCTTGTGTGAATGCTCTGAAAAGCTAATCATTTGCATATCACAGCATCTTCTTCCTGTCGGTTAAAATTCGCGTCTGTAGCACGTCATCTTCGCGGTGTAGCAATTTTAATGGCCAGTAGTGCAATAGGAAATAGTAGCATGAGGTTACTGATGACCTTAACACAAAAATTGGAGATTACGAAGTGGGGGAAGTTAAGGACCTGTGCTACTTTGGAACCAAAATAATACATTAGGGACTAAGCAAGGGCGGCTAAAACGTAGATAGGCACAGGCAAAGAGGTTATTCCTGTGCAAGAGAACTCTTTTGGCATGAAACATACGCCTCAGTGAACAGGGACTGTCGGAAAACTGGAGAAGGGAACTGATGCGTTTGAAATGTGTTGCTGCAGAAGGAAGTTGAAAATTAAGTGAATGGCTTTATGTATTGTTAGGTCTTACCACTTGCTTTGCCAAAATTCCAGCCTGTTTATGTAATAGCGACACTGCATGTTTGGGTGCATATAAGGCTACTCCTCCATTCCACCATCGAGGAGTAGGAATATTAGCTGTACAGATGTACAGATCGTGTATAGCATTGGAGGTTTTACTGCTGTCTGTTGTATCCTGCGGCTGGCGTGAAACGTGTAATCACCGCTTCCTTTCATGTAGTACGTGACGGAGCTATACAGGGTGTTACGGGGATAAGTGGAGATATTTTTACTGGCAACTGAGGACAATATACGGAATAACATTAAATCAGCATTTATTTCATTTACAGATTAATAATTATAGCTCTTATGAGTAATATGTTTTTGGGTTGGTTGGTACCTCCAGGCACTTGTGGAAAGAGCAAGCCATTAATGTTTATTTTCCCGTGGGCAGGAGGTCAGATGCCGAATTGTAGATACATGGACACAAAATGAAAAGTCTATACAGACAGGCGTAATCAGCTAAGTGACGCAGGTACGACCACCCAGAAAACATCAGATAGTAAATTATGTAATGTGTTTGCAGGAAGACTGTTAAGTCAAGAGAAAAAAACAACCAACACAATGAAGTTGGTATGTGCTAAGGTATCTTAGATCACAATATCTGTACCTATACCGTACCATTCTGTACGTAGAACTACGTTGTGTGTTGTCGTCCGGTTAAGTTCGACCAAGAATGCCACTGTTTCAAACTGAACTTTAGCTGTGGATTGCTTCATACCCGAGTCCTTACCTATGAGAGTCATGGAGTCGAAGGCGAGATCGACGCCGTACTTGACGGCGCTGACATCTGCGTAGTGGACGTCGATGTAGCCGTGGAAGGGCGTGCGTGCCGTAATGCTCTCGTAGCGCACCTCCTGCACGTACGAGTAGCTGCGGCACGTGGGCAGGCAGTGCGAGCAGTCCAGCACGCCGTCCAGGAACTTGGAGCTGTCGTCGCCGGCCACCCCCTGCGGCTTCACGAAGCGCAGGTCCCCTGCCGAGCAGCGCACCACCGCCAGCCCGCTAAGCACTTGTTTTGGCATCATAAAGATAGGACAAAGATATGATATGAAAACACCAAAAACCAATACGTTACCATGCCTAATAAGGCATAGGAAACCCGCTTGCATTCAAAACAGTTCCCAACTGTCTCCGAATGGATAAATACATGTGATGTGTGTTTTTCAAGGGAATCTTACACCGTTCTTCCTGCAAAATGGTGGCAAGTTCAACTACCGATCGAGGAGGTAGGTAGAGATTACGCACCCTTCTCTTCAAAGCAGATCACAAAGGCTCAATAATATTGAGATCTACACAACTGGCCATTAAAATTGCTACACCACGAAGATGACGTGCTACAGACGCAAAATTTAACCGACAGGAAGAAGATGCTGTGATATGCAAATGATTAGCTTTCAGAGCATTCACGCAAGGTTGGAGCCGGTGGCGTCACCTACAAGATGCTGACATGAGGAAAGTTTCCAACCGATTTCTCATACACAAACAGCAGTTGACTGGCGTTGCCTGATGAAACGTTGTTGTGATGCCTCGTGTAAGGAGGAGAAATGCGTACCATCACGTTTCCGACTTTGATAAAGGTCGGATTGTAGCCTAGCGTCATAGCGGTTTATCGTATCGCAACATTGCTGCTCGCGTTAGTCGAGATCCAATGACTGTTAGCAGAATATGGAATCGGTGGGTTCAGGAGGGTAATACGGAACGCCGTGCTGGATCCCAACGGATTCGTATCACTAGCAGTCGAGATGACAGGCATCTTATCCGCATGGCTGTAACGGGTCGTGCAGCCACGTCTCGATCCCTGAGTCAACAGATGGGGACGTTTGCTAGACAACAATCATCTGCACGAACAGTTCGACGACGTTTGCAGCAGCATGGACTATCAGCTCGGAGACCATGGCTGCGGTTACCCTTGACGCTGCATCACAGACAGGAGCGCCTGCGGTGGTGTACTCAACGACGAACCTGGATGCACGAATGGCAAAACGTCATTTTTTCGGATGAATCCAGGTTCTGTTTACAGCACCATGACGGTCGCATCCTTGTTTGGCGACATCGCAGTGAACGCACATTGGAAGCGTGTATTCGTCATCGCCATACTGGCGTATCACTCAGCGTGATGGTATGGGGTGCCATTGGTTACACGTCTCGGTCACCTCTTGTTCGCATTGACGGCACTTTGAACAATGGACGTTACATTTCAGATGTGTTACGACCCGTGGCTCTACCCTTCATTCGATCCCAGCGAAACACTACATTTCAGCAAGATAATGCACGACCGCATATTGCAGGTCCTGTACGGGCCTTTCTGGATACAGAAAATGTTCGACTGCTGCCCTGAGCAGCACATTCTTCTGATCTCTCACCAATTGAAAACATCTGGTCAACGGTGGCCGAGCAACTGGCTCCTCACAATACGCCAGGCACTACTCCTGATGAACTGTTGTATCGTGTCGAAGCTGCATGGGCAGCTGTGCCTGTATACGCCATCCAAGCTCTGTTTGACACAATGCCCAGGCGTATCAAGGCCGTTGTTACGGCCTGAGGTGGTTGTTCTGGGTACTAATTTCTCACGAGCTATGCACCCAAATTGCGTGAAACTGTAATCACATATCAGTTCTAGTGTAATATAGTTGTCCAATGAATACCCGTTTATCATCTGCATTTCTTCTTGTTGTAGCAATTTTAATGGCCAGTAGTGTAGTAATAGTGACATTGTTCATCCTCGTGTTCACGTACCCAGTCCTAGACAATGCGAACTTTGCGAACAGCACCCTGCCGATTAGAACACAGCACCACGGGCGAACATTCTACCTTGGAATGCAAGTGATCAGCCAAAATAATAATCCTTGGCAGTAATGCCATCACGGAGAGTAACCGTGGGCTCAGGGAGTACCACGATATGACTGCCCAAATCATCATCGAACCACCACCATCTTTCACTCTTTGGACGTAAACTCGGCCAGAAAATGAAACAGTTGAAACAAGACAGCTGACCAAACGACTTTCTTCCATTGCTCCAAAGGAGAGGTTTTATGTCTTCGGCACCACGTTTTCCTGTTACAAGTATTTTTACGTCACCCATGAATGGTTTTGAAATTCTAGCTCCCCTTCGAATCCCTGCTTCTGGACTTCTCTTCGCTTTATTTTGGTACTGAAAGGGTTCGCGAGTGCGACATTCAGTTCTGCAGTGACTTTTGCAGCTGTCGTCCCCTTATTTTTCGTCACAATCCTTTTCAATGATTGTCTGTCACTATCACTCGACACACACTTTCGTTCATGTTGTGTCTTAGCGGATGACGTTTTCCCGCTTTCTCTGTATGCCGTATCGATCTTCTATACTGTGCCTCTTGAAACACCAAACAATTCAGTCACCATACGAATACCAGCAGTTTACCCACGGTCGAAGTCACATGGCTCCGACATAACGTACTCACATCTACACAGGACTCTGTCCTGACCGCGACTGACATTTGTAACGTATTGAGGACATTGCACAGGTGCCAGTCGTGCCCAGCTACTACATCACAACCTACAGGTTTGGCTAACAGCTGCATGTATGTTGAAGCTTCCATTTCTGATGGTGTTTCCATATTTATGTGCAACCCTTGCATTTAGGGTGAACAGGGTGAAGGTATACCTAGCGAGTATTTGGTTATAAGGCAAGACAGGAAAAACGTTAGAGAGTAACTGCATTTTTCTTGATTTCTTGGAAGCAAATTTGTTCCACTCACTCAAAGTATTTGCCTTTGATAACTGTAATGCTCACTATACTATATCTACACCTAAAGCACTGTTCTGTAATTCACACTTAAGTATTTGACACAGGGATCATACGACTACATTCAGAATATTTCTGTACCGTTCCACTTTCGAACAACACGCGGACAAAATGAGCACCTAAATCTTCCCGTGCGAGCACTGATTTCCCTTATTTTATCATGATAGCCATTTCCCCCTGTGTCGGTATGTGTCGACAGAATGTTCGGGGAAGAAAGATGGTGACTGTAGCTTCGTAAAAAATTCTCGCCTAAATGACAAACGCCTTTGTTTTGATGATTACCAATTCAACTCATTTTTTTAGGTTAGAGGGTCTCGAGAAGACACAAGGAGGGCTTCAGTCACAAAGTTTGCAGGCTGAACTCAGGAAGAACTTAGATACAGGAACCTTTGGTATAACAGTTGTAAATTGTTGTAGCTGTGTTGGGAAAGTACCAGACCTCCTAGCGCCAAAAGAAAGCACTGATGCTCAAATCGTTATAGGCACTGAAAGCTGGCTAAAGCCGGATATAAGCTCAGCCGAAATTTTTGCGAAGAACCTAGTGGTGTTCCTACAGGATAGGCTAAACACGGTTGGCGGTGGCGTGTTTGATGCTGTCAGAAGTAGTTTATCTTGTCGCGAAATTGAAGTAGATACTTCCTGTGAGTTATTATGGGCAGAGGTCATTGTTGGCAACCGGAATAAAATAATAATTGGATCCTTTTCCCGACCTCGCAATTCAGATGATACAGTTGCTGAAAGGTTCAAAGAAAACACGTGCATGACTCGTACGATAATAGTTGGTGGTGACTTTAATTTATCCTCGATATGTAGGCGAAAACACATGTTTATTTCCGGAGGTACGCATAAAATATCATCCGAAATTGTGCTAAACGCATTCTCTGAAAATTATTTCGAGCAGTTAGCTCGTGAGCTCACGCGAATAGTTAACGGTTGTGAAAACACACTTGACCTCTTAGCAACAAATAATCCTGCATCAAAACCAATTCAGGGATTAGTGAACGCAGAGTTGTCGTAGCGAGATTGAATACTGTAATCCCCAAATCCTCGAAAAATATACCTATTCAAAAAAGCAGATAAAAATGCACTTGACACCTTCTTAAGAGACAATCTCCACTCATTCCAAATTAATAATATAAATGTAGACAAGATGTGGCTTAAATTCAAAGAAATAGTATCGGCAGCAATTGAGAGATTTATACCAAATAAATTAACGAACGACGGAGCTGATCCTCCTTGGTATACAAAACTGGTTAGAACACTGTTGCAGAAACGACGAAACAAACATACCAAACATAAACGGACGCAAAATCCCCAGAATTGGCAATCTTTTACAGAAGCTCGAAATTTAACGCGGACTTCAAATGCGAGATGCCTATAACAGTTTCCACAACGAAACTTTGTCTCGAAACATGGCAGAAAATCCAAAGAGATTCTGGTCGTATGTGAAGTATGTTAGCGGCAAGAATCAATCAATGCCTTGAATGAGATTTTCACTCTGCACGGAGTGGGTGCTGATATGAAACTTAGTGGCAGATTAAAACTGTGTGCCGGACCGAGAGCAAGGGCTCTACCAGCTGAGCTACCCAAGCACGACTCACGCTCCCTCCCCACAGCTTTGCTTCTGCCAGTACCTCGTCTCCTACCTTCCGAACTTTACGGAAGCTCCCCTGCGAAACTTGCAGAACTAGCACTCCTGAAAGAAAGGATATTGCGGAGACATGGCTTAGCCACAGTCTGGGGGGATGTTTCCAGAATGAGATTTTCGCTCTGCAGCGGAGTGTGCGCTGATATGAAACTTCCTGGCAGATTAAAACTGTGGAAGTTTTGGAAGGTAGGAGACGAGGTACTAGCAGAAGTAAAGCTGTGAGGAGGGGGTGCGAGTCGTGCTTGGGTAGCTCAGTTGGTAGAGCACTTGCCCGCGAAAGGCGAGGGTCCCGAGTTCGAGTCTCGGTCCGGCACACAGTTTTAATTTGCCAGGACGTTTCATATCAGCGCACACTCCGCTGCAGAACGAAAATCTCATTCTGGAAACATCTCCCACGCTCTGGCTAAACCATCTCTTTGCGATATCAATGGAGATACTATTGAAGACAGAGCTGCCAAAGCAGAGATACTAAACACCGCCTTCCGAAATGCTTTCACAAAAGAAAACGAAGTAAGTATTCCAGAATTCGAGAACAGCTGCCAACATGAGTAACGTAGAAGTAAATATCTTCGGGGTAGTGAAGCAACTTAAATCCCATAATAAAAGCAAGTCTTCTGGTCCAGACTGTGTACCAATTAGGTTCCTTTCGGAATATGCTGATGCATTAGCTCCATACTTAACAATCATATACAATCGTTCGCTCGACGAAAGATCCGTACCCAAAGACTGGAAAGTTGCACAGGTCACACCAATATTCAGGAAAGGTAGTAGGAGTAATCCACTAAATTACAGGCCCATATTGTTAACGTCGATACGCAGCAGGATTTTAGAACATATATTGTGTTCGAACATTATGGATTACCTCGAAGAAAACAATCTATTGACACACAGTCAGCATGGGTTTAGAAAACATCGTTCCTGTGAAACACAACTAGCTCTTTATTCACATGAAGTGTTGAGTGCTATTGACAAGGGATTTCAGATCGATTCCGTATTTTTGGATTTCCGGAAGGCTTTCGAAACTGTACCATACAAGCGGGTCGTAGTGAAATTGCGTGCTTATGGAATATCGTCTCAGTTATGTGATGTCCTGTCAGAGACGTCACAGTTCATAGTAATTGACGGAAAGTCATCGAGTACAACAGAAGTGATTTCTGGCGTTCCCCAAGGTTGTGTTATAGGCCCTTTGCTGTTCCTTATCTATACAACGATAAGTGTGAGGTCATCCACATGAGTGCTAAAGGGAACTCGTTAAACTTCGGTTACACGATGAATCAGTCTAATCTAAAAGCCGTAAATTCAACTAAATACCTAGATATTACAGTTATGAACAACTTAAATTGGAAGGAACACATAGAAAATGTAGTGGGGAAGGCTAACCAAATACTGCGTTTTATTGGCAGGACACTTAGAAAATGTAACAGACCTACTAAGGAGACTGCCTACACTAGGCTTGTCCGTCCTCTTTTAGAATACTGCTGCGTGGTGTGGGATCCTTACCAGAAAGGACTGAGGAGTACATCGAAAAAGTTCAAATAAAGGCAACACGTTTTGTATTATCGCGAAATATGGGAGAGAGTATCGCGGGAACGATACAGGATGGGGGCTGGAAATCATTAAAAGAAAGGCGTTTTTCGTTGCGACGGAATCTTCTCACGAAATTCCAATCACCAACTTTCGCCTCCGAATGCGAAAATATTTTTTTGATACCGACCTACATAGGGAGGACCGATCACCACGATAAAATAAGGGAAATCAGAGCTCGTACGGAAAAATATAGGTGTTCATTCTAAATACGAGATTGGAATAATAGAGAGTTGTGATGGCGGTTCGATGAACCCCCTACCAGACACTTGAATGTAATTTGCAGAGTATCCATGTAGATGTAGATGTAGGTTATATCTGTGCTATTCTTCAGTATTTCAGGACAATACAGAATGTGATGTCCTTCTCTGAACTTTTCGATGTGCTCTGTCAATCCTATCGGACAAGGATCTCATACTGCTCAGCAATACCCCAGAAGAGTACTGACAAGCCCGGTCTAGGCAGTCTCTTTAGTAGATTTGTTGTACCTTCTAACTGTTCAGCCAATAAAACGCTGCCTTTAATTCGCTTTCCTTATAACACTTTCTAAATAAGTGATTGTAAAAATTAAGTTGGTGGTAACTGTAATCACTAGGTGAATCGACGAAACTTAAATTTATCTGAATCCACCTGGTGGGGATAACAAAAGCTAGAGTAGTGCTCAATAATGGATGGCACTAATGTTCTATACGCGATAGGTGAGCTGCATTTTCAAAAATTCTCGAAATAGAATGAAGTCGAGCAGTCGCCTTTTGTATTACCAACCTGACGTGCTCATTGTATTTCATATCGCTTTGCAACGTTAATCAATGTGACTGTGTCAGGCAGCTGTATTTGAACGTTACAGGGAGGTTTTCCTTTCTCATCTGCACTAACTTCCATTTCCCTACATTTAGAGCAAGCTGCTCTGCATCACACCCCCTGCAGTCACTCAACGGCGACACCTTCCCGTACAACACTGTGTCGTCGGCAAACAGCCGTAAATTGCTATTCACCAAATTCGTCTGTTTATTCATGTACACAGAGAATAGCAGTGGTCCTGTCACCCTTTCCTGAGGAACTCCTGACGATAGCCTTGTCTGATGAACACTCGGTGTCGAGGACGACGTACTGCGCTCTGTAACTGAAGAAGTCTTTGAGCCACTGACACATGTGGGGACGTACTCCGGATACTCGTAACTTCGTTAACAGTCTGCTGTGGGGCAGCGTGTTAAACGCTTTTCTGAAATCTAGAAATAGGGAATCCGCCTGTTGCCCTTCATCTGTGGTCCGCAGGATATCATATGAGAAAGGGGCAAGCTGAATTTCCCTCGAGACGTGCTTTATGAATCCGTGCTGATCTGTAGACGAATGATTGGCCACAAATGATAGCTAAGTAAAGGGCCAATGTTGTAGAGTTCTGTTTATTAAACCGAGTAGAGGTTCCGTCCTAGCCTACTGGCTTATTTGTTATCAACTCTTTCACTTGCTTCTCTACGCCAGGGACGCCTCCATATGGAAGAGCGACAGTCAAAAACGGTATGTTTGTACGATTGTCCTGCAGATCGATTTCTTAAACGCGAAATTTAAAACTTCGCACTTCCATTTGACGTCAGACTGGTCAGGAATCGCTGGATAGAAGCCTTCGACGCACTCAGCGACTTTACGTAGGACCAGAATCTTCTCCGGTTCACGGGGAGATCTAGTTACGGGTCAAGGGAAAATTTGGTGTGTTTTAGTTGTCGTCACTTTAGTACCATCGTCTTAACTTTCAACGCAGAAGCTGAATTTACGATGGAAATGGAAACGAGTGTTTGGCGTCATTGGCCGGGAAGCCCCTTACGGGGCAGGTCCGGCCGCCTTGGTGCAGGTTTTATTGCATTCGACGCCACATTGGGCGACCTGCGCGCCGAATGGGGATGGAACGATGATGAAGACAACACAACACGCAGTCCTTGAGGCGAGAAAATCCCCGAGCCAGCCGGAAATCGAACCCGGCCCCTTAGGACGGCAGTCCGTCATGCTGATCACTCAGCTATCGGGGCGGATAATTTACCATGACATCTGTCGAGTTGTTATGTCTGTTATTATGTGTATTTGTTTAAATATGAGTTATTATTGTCTGTTATTATGTGTATTTGTTCAAACATTATACTTTAAATGTGTCGTAGAGTACATACGCAGAAGCGGTGACCTACATGGACAGGGAACCGAGCGGCAAAGGTGATACCAGAATCGGTGGCCGACGGCAACAGCATTTCGAGCGCTAAAGATGTCACAGAACGCGGAAGCCGGACACGAGAAGAAGATAGGACGCCCAATCGAAATAATGATTTAACTGTTGAAACTAATGGTAGCGCTGTACGTTTGTTTGCGTAAGTGATTCCAAAATGGTTTAACCCACGGGTTTTGTGGTCGTTTCTCAGTGGGGGTGTCGAACAGACAGTCGCTGTTACCCTTTGGGCGGATAGTAGCAGCGGAGTGGTGTAACTTACAGTAGTAATACAGTTTGGTCAGAGTGATTACAAGTATAGACGAAAGCATATTTGCCTGGATTACACGGAGTGGCGATCATTTAATTTGTTTAACTCCACGAGTTTCTGCCGATGAATTACTGCCTAGTTGGTTCCCATTATTAATAATTGACATGCTAGAGAGGGACAGCTGGCTAAATAATGTTGTAAAGAGCGAGCGTTTATAATTCATTGGATGATCAGCAACATTTCATGGAGAAAGCTTTACTGAGCTCAAGCATTTATCGTCGATAAGTGAGTTGAGTTAGGGCAAAGTATTGGCAAACTCTGAGGTAACTGAGCTTCTTTAAATTTTTTTATATGCAATAGGCACACGCTGACAGCACTGAGTGTTTGCTGTGTCTGTTTGAAGGATTGGCGCACACTACAGCGATAGTGTGGAGCACTGGTTGTGTAGAGGGTTGACTGGTGGCTTCAGTTGAGCGGCAGTGACTCAGTTGGTAAAATACTTGATTGGATTGGCGCTAGAGAAGTTCGGAACGGAACTATATTTTGCTCGTACGATGCGGATTGCCCGTAAACTGTCAAGATCTTTCCATCAATGGTAAATAATAACCCACTGGCAACCATTTAAAAATGGTTCAAATGGCTCTGAGCAGTATGGGACTTAACTTCTGAGGCAATCAGTCCCCTAGAACTTAGAACTACTTAAACCTAACTAACCTAAGGACATCACAAACATCCATGCCCGAGGCAGGATTCGAACCTGCAACCGCAGCGGTCGCGCAGTTCCAGACTGTAGCGCCTAGAACCGCTCGGCCACCCCGGCCGGCGGCAACCATCTAAGCTAGGACCTTATAGTATTGTCATTAGTTTCAGATTTGAGGTGGCGAATGACCATCTCAGTTGGGAAAATAGGACTTCTGCTAGCTAAAAAGTATGTACTAGCTGGGAATAATTTTCATCGATGTTAGGCGGCCCAAATAAAAGTTGTAACGGTTTGTGACGGTTTCTGCCTTGCACTAAACGTATTGAGGGCCAAAAAACAATGAAATTTTTTGACTTTTTTTCAGTTTTTCGCCTGATGTATCCTACAGAAAATTTGCCAGTACCTAAATGAAAGAGCTAAACTTTCACCTGAAATGATTTACTTAAATTTAAAATCAGTTCAGCCGTTTAGCCACAGTCGAGCGTCAAAAATTGGCATTTTTTACCCACTTCGTAGAAATGTGAGTTATGCTCATGTGCCATCGGCACACGGCTACTCTAAATGAAAAATACCACGCATCAGAGTTATAGAGCATTAAATTCTGCGTGAAAAGAGTTCCTAATTTTTAAAATTTCCTCATTCCTCTGCATAGATACCAGTAAAATCGTGAAAGTATTTGCAGCACTAAAATCTTGCTGAGATATTTTTGCGAAGTCCAATTACTTTTGAACGCCAAATCATCCACATTCGTCCAAATATTCAAATTTAAGGACAATTTAGTTAGGTATGTACTTACTTAGATAGTTAGCTCTATGTATTAATACGAATTAATTACCATGTCAATTCAAAATCGTAATAATCCGATTTAAAAACTAAAAAGAACAATACATCAAATGAATGGTTTTATTAATGGAAATATACTTATTTATAATATAAAACAGATGAGAGATAATTTTTTTACAAGTATTCTGTATGTTACTGAAGTATTGTTCTGTATTTACATTTACTTCCAATTTATTTCTTTTTTTGTGTTTTTCTGCGTCGTCCAATTCTTTATCTTCTTCTGGCATGGGATGAAAATCGATTAATTCCTCGACGATGTCTATCTCATCATCGATTTACGTCGAATCAAGGAAGATATCGTCTTCTGTTAGACAAATTAGCAATTGCTGCATGTAGGATAGCACTCTATGAGCACTTTCCTGCAGAAACAAGTTGCTTAACATCCCTTATTGCACGTGTAGGATATTGTGTTGAGCAGTTCCTGGAGCATTGGTGGCTGGGTGGCTGCAATCAGGCCGTTTTTTGTAGTCTTCCAGCATCATTTCAGTGCATCCAGCTGATTGTTCCTCCAGATCTGAACCTGCAAGTAGAACCTGAGGGAGTGCTGGCGAGTGGTGGCTTCGGTGGGAGGCAAACACGTCAAACTGAAGATATTATTTTTCGTTGTAACTTTCTGAAACAGTTGGATACGAATTTTATTCAAAGATTTGGAGCTGCCATTCGTGTACAAACATACAATGAGCTTCACTCCTGCCTCAGCTCCCTTAACAGGAGTGACGTTGGGATCCATGAAGTCCGAGGCGAAGTATTACGTATTAATTCCTCAACGATGTCAATCTCATCGTCGATTTACGTAGAATCAAGGAAGAGATTTTATGCTTTTCTCAGCTCCGTCCTGAGGCTAGCTAACGAACACTATACTGCATTTGGAACCAAGGTATTTTTTGACGTAGGTAATATATTTTTCGATGATCGAGGAAAACACTTCATCAGTATTCCACACAACACAGTGTAAGAAAAACATACCGTCGAGGATGAAGACTTTGTTGCTTGTGATTTCAATACTGGACTGAACAGCTTAAAGAGGTCCAATTTCTCGTCTAGCGCATTGTTCTGTCGTCATCAAAATTAGGCTTCTTCAGGTATTAGTAAATCGCTTCCCACTATCGTTTCCAAAGCCGAAAGTAGTGACAATATGGTGAGATGCTTGCTTAAATGATTTCCAATGGGTTACTATTCCCTGTCAATGGAAAAATCGTGACAGTCTACAGGCAATAAGCACTGTACGAGCAATGTATAGTTTCGTTCCAAAGTTTTCTAGCACCTGTCCAATCAAGTAGTTTGCCAACTGGGTCACTGTCGCTCAGTTGAAGCCACCAGTCAACTCTCTACGCAGCCACTCCTCAAAATAAACACAGCAAACACTCAGTGCTCTCAGCGTATCCCTGTTACACATCCACAAATAAATAGTGAACACTCAATTACCTCAGAGTTTGCTAAACATAAAAAATAGTCAAAATAAAATTTACAGTTCAGATCAGTTACTAACTGTAACTAGACTCACTTATTAACAATAAATGCTTGAGCTCAGCTCAATGTTGCTTACCATTCAACGAATTATAAACGCTCGCTCTTTACATCATTATTTATCCAGATCTCCTTCTCTAGCAAGTCAGTAGTTAATCATGGGAACCTACTAGGCAGTATTTCATCTGCAGAAACTCACACAGTTAAACAAATCGAATGATCGTCACTCTCTGTAATCGACGCAAATATACTTTCGACTATACCTGTAATCACTCTGACCAAACTGTATTACCGCTGCAAGTTACGCCACTCCGTTGCTACTATCCGCCCAAAGGGTAACTGCGACTGTCAGCACGACACCTCCACTGAGAACCGACCACAGAACTCGTGAGTTAAACCATTTTGGAATCCCTTATGCAAATAAACTTACAGCGCTGTAATTAGTTTTAGCAATTGAATTATTTCGATTGGTCGTCCTATCTATTTATCGTGACCGGCTTCAGCGTTCTGTAGCATCTTACCCTGTCAAACTGCTGCTGTTACTGTCGGCCGCAGATTAGGGTTTCACGTATGCCTCTCAATTCGCTTTTGATATAAGTCACCACTTCTGCATTGGTTCTCTAAGAAACATTGTAAAGTTGCTCTCATTCTTCTTAACGTCAGCCCCCGGTAGCTGAGTGGTCAGCGTGACAGAATGTCAATCCTAATGGGTCGGGTTCGATTCCCAGCTGGGTTGGAGATTTTCTCCTCTTAGGGACTGGGTGTTGTGTTGTCCTAATCGTCCTCATTTCATCCCCATCGACGCGCAAGTCGCCGAAGTGGCGTCAAATCGAAAGACTTGCACCCGGCAAACGGTCTACCCGACGGGAGGCCCTAGTCACACGACATTTACATTTTTATTCCTCTTCACCGTAAATTTACACCTTTCCCACATTCACATTACAAGGTTACACTCTCACTCACCATTATGCTCTATGGATCCAGTCAACTGGAACCTGGGTTATCGGTGGTTTTTGCTGATATTCTGCTCTCCGCATCAAAAGAATAAAAACTAAACACTGCAGGCTTAGAGCCACTGTGGCACTTGGTAATGCGCGACTCAAAATCACTGTCACGCGTCGTCGGTGAGCCGCGCGCTACCAGATGGTGTGTGTGTTACCTGATGCGAGCGATCAAAGACAGCGTTGCTGCACTGTGCCGCCGAGGTTTCACCACCGCCCGATAGGAGGCGCACGAAAAGGAAAAGTGAGGATTTAATGTCGCACAGCAGAGAGAGCTAGAGGTGTTGCTGCCCAGGTGTTGCGCTAGAGCTCTTATTTCGTTCGCCGCCTGATGCAGAAGAGTGCAGAGGCAGCACACATTGCAGTGAACAGCTGTTTATCGGTTTCTGGTGCACGAGCAGGAACGGTTATCGACCATTGTCGCCTAGCAGCATTGAATATTTCTGCCAGGTAAGGTTTAAAGTTGGCTGCAGATTGCTGAGGCATGTTCACTGTTGATCTGCGGCCGTCTTATCTGCGTAGCAGCATTGTGTTGAATCTGATGAGGCTTCATTAGTTAATCTGAGCCATTGCGTCTTGTGCCGTTGGAGATCTGTTTCGACTGTACTGTTCCTGTCCGCGCTTTGGTGATATTATAAGTATTTCTGTAGAACATTGTTTCCAGCGGCTTTTCTTGTGGTGAAATCAGTTTCTGTTCTGGTTTGGTTCCAAAAGTCTGCCAATGTAAAGTGCAGGCCAAGAACGTATTGACGTTACAGAAACGGATGATATTTGTGTCTTGTGATTTTTAAGTCCAGTGTTCTGCCAAGCACTGTTTAACTAGTAATTATTCTTGGAACCCATTTCATGTTTTAATATCCATTGATCGGTTATATTTCTTATGTATTCAAGTGTATGGTATGTGTACAGCTTTATTCTATATATGTAGTCCAGGGACCCATTTGCACTAGTAGTATTCGTAACCTGTAAGATACTCGCACCACACCTATACGAAGCTGAGCCTAATCGGTGTGTTGATTGAGTGTCCTTGATACAGAAGAGCTGATAATGAATTCTTAGTGCTTCCGAAACTTGACTGTCTGTCAATCTGGCTAGTAACTAAGTATATAAATCCGAACTTGAAATGAGGTACTTTATTATTTTACTGATTTTAAGATTACTTTGATAATTGTAATCGCTTAGTTCAGCCTGTAACCTTAATGGTCAAGATTTTTGATATAATTTTCTTGTTTAATTTCAATTATAGGTGGTTCAGAGTGCTTTGTTTAGACTGTATTAAATAAATGGAACATGTCTTTGAAATTATTGTACAAAATTTCATTTGTGGAGATGTCAGGAAAATAAAAGTAATTATTGTATTAAAGCCTTACTCCCCTGGATCCCAGTACCTACCACTCCCCTGCTCCATGCAGGTCCTACCAAGGTAAAAGTCCTTCACCATATCAGTCATCGCTCCCCAAACTGTTCTACATGCTGCATTAACTGCTTGACTGAACGCGTCCTTCCTGTGAGGCAATGAATTGGTCCAAGAAATGGATTAGGCCAGATTCTAAAGTTTTGTTTAGAAATGTTATATTCGGGATTAGCAATAATTCCAAATGTACATCTATCCAATATAACTGCTGTTGTGAAACGTACAGCTGCTTGAGAACCGTAATCGTGGCTGGTAGACGGATGACAGACCGTGTTATGTCCCACGGATTAATAACTCACCTCCCTTAAGTTCAATTCATCTAGCCTCCATGAGCTTTCCATTCTTGTAACAGCTCACCAGAACTACCATGCCATCATGAGTGGAGCTTCCCAGGGTGCTCGCCGCTCTTTGGCGGGTTCGTGCTTGGCTGCCACGGGGCCCCAGCCTTTGCAGCATCATTTCCCTTCCGTGCTGCGTGTCTATCATCTTACTATTCTTTTTTTCCTCCCTTGTGAAAAATGTTTGGGATGTTTTTGGAAATGTGTTGTGCATTTTCAGTAACCTGACATCAGAAAATCTCCCCACTGTTTTTCGTTCCACTTTTCTTTCTTCGTTCTCCCTTTCTTATTCCTTCTCGGCTTCGGCGTTCGAAGTTCCTCTATTTCTTCTTCTTCCCTGTGCGCTCCTGAAGGCCGGCCCATGCGTCTGGCGTATAATAGGCGACTGGCGACTGGGTAACGTATAATTCTCAGCCCCAGGTTGACAGGTAGAGTTTGCATACACCGCTGGTACGGGCCAAGTCCAGGGAGGGGTGATTTACTCAGTTGTTTCCTTCCCAAATAGCCAATTGGTCCCTCTGTCAGAGGTTCGGGAGGCGTGACCTGAGGTGAGAACGATCACCTGAGGCAGGTGTTGCCCCCTCTGAGGGGAGGCCCCAGTTGGAAGGATCGCACCATTGGAAATGCTGGCAATTATGGGGGATTCTCTTGCAATGAGCCAATTCTCTTCTTCACAGTCTACACCTGCTCAACGGAAACGAAACGAGGCTAATGATTTAAAGACCCTCCCAGCTGCACCCGGTTCCTCATGATTTGACATACTGAAGACAATCAGTCCTTTGCAACGGTAAATCCGTTTATCATTCAGAAAGGTGTGATGCAAATTGCCAGCCCTCTGAAATCCTGCTCTTGTTTATGCAGTGGCACATTGCTTTTGGGGACGACTTCTGATTCTCAAGCACTACAGCTGCTTGCAGCTTCGCTCCTCCACAGCTCTCCTGTTTGTGTCGAGGCCCATCACGCGCTTAATTCTTCATGTGGTGTTTTTTACACTAGGCTGTTCGATGGTCTGACAGAGGTAGAAATCTAAAAGTACCTCTATGATAAAGTACCTCTCTGGTCACGGTCATTGCAGTACATTTGGTGATGAAAGAGGTACATGCATCGTTAGTGCCCACATGCATTCTTTTTCTGATGTTTGACAGAGTAGGGCTTCCATCCAAGATCAAACCTGGCTATGAAGTTACCTCAGTCCGATCACACATTCCGATCCCGATGCGCTGTTAGGAGTGTCATCGTTCCAATCATACTCAAATGTCTTGTCGACACCTGGCCAAGTGTGTAACTTGTAGTAGGAATGATCACGTGGGTGATAATCGGCCTCCTTCTCCCCAGTGCATCAATTGCAATGGGGATCATGTAGCCCCCTCCCGAGATTGTCCTTTTTATCTCAATGAGTGGGCCATCCAGGAGATCTGGGTGAAGGTAAAGGTGCCTTACCTTGTTGCTCGCAAGTTGTTGGCTAGTTAGAAACCATGCACTTTGGCATCCGGAACTTATAGTGCTGGTCTTGCTACATCTCGCTCCACTGTCGTGGTCATGCAGGCATGCAATCTCAAATTCAACACCGCAGCTGTACGTTCGCCCATTGTCACGGTAACATCCCTGTCTCCTCCTCCAGCTGTGCAACAAGTCACCAAACTTTCGCCTCATAGGTTGAAGTCACCTGATACACCACCGGGTGGGCAGAAAGGACAGAAGGAATACTTTGCCCGACTTCTTACGTTCCTCCAGCCAAGGAACAACTGAATCGTTGTCTGCCACCTGCAAAGGCTACAAGAAATCAAACAGAGGCAAACGGTCTTCTCCTTCGCTGACTCAGAGATCCCCTTCAGCAGTGTCGCCATGTGATACCCTCACCCAGCCGACCTCCATGTCACCAGTGCACACCGCCAACCATTTTTCTGTCTTGGACGCTGGGGACTGACACAGGGAGAATGCCAACGCGTAGGTCGATCTCATAGAGCAGGATACTCTACACTCTGCACCTGGGAGCAGTGAGTCTTTGAACGGTGGCACTTGAGAGCCTTTTATTTTTCCCTCCTGTTCGCGGCCTTAGATACAAAAGAGAGGAATTACAGCTGCTATTCAGATCACAGCATCCACTTGTTTTCTGCCTCCAGGAAACAAAATGGGGACTCCACGAGCGCTTTGACCTGTCACATTTCTTTCCGGTCCGCTTTGACGTTCCACCTGAGGAAGGGATTCGATCTCATGAGGGAGACATGCAGCTGATCCAGGATGACCTTCACAGTAAAACCATCTCCCTGACTACGCAGTTTCAAGTTGTTTCAGTCCGTATTTTCCTTCTTCACTTCACCTTTTCTCTTTGTACTGTTTACATCCCTCCTTCATTCAGTGTCACTAGGGCAGATTTCCTCCATCTTACTGGCAACTCCCACACCACTTTCTGCTGCTCAGTGACTTAAATGCGCATAATCCCATTTGGAGTTCTCCCAGAACCTGTTGGAGAGGAGCCCTCTTGGATGTATTTCTCAGTCAACTTAATGTCAACTGCCTTAAAATGGGAGCACCCACGTTCCTTTCAGACTCTACTCACACCTACTCCCATTCGGACCACTCCTTCTGCACTGCCCATCTCACTCCATCGTCTCAAGTGATCCGTTCTTTCTGACACGTACTCGATTGACCATTTCCCATATGCTTTCCGTTTGCTGACACCTAGCCCGCCTGTGTGGACGTCTAAACGGCAGTCTCGCAATTTCCTAACCACTGCAAGTGTAGATTTCGAGCGCTTCGTTGTGCAGCTGACCATCTTGTCTGTGAACCCGTGTCATGAATGGTTTTATGCGGAAATACCAGATTACGTCTGTTGTTTTCGATTCAGAGAAAGCCTTCGACATCTGTTGGAGAACTAGTATCCTCCATACTCTGTACAAGTGGGGCTTTCAAGGCCGCCTACCCATTTCCTTCAGGAATTTTTAAAAGACCGTGTTTTCAAGGTATGTGTAGGTTCTTCCTTGTCGGACACCTTTATATAGGAAGAAGGTGTGCCTCAGGGTTCTGTCCTGAGCATCATCCTCTCTGCTGTCTCCATTACTCCTGTTGTGGCCTGTCTCCTGCCGGTCATGTCCGGCTCCCTTTTCGTTGACGATTTTGCCCTCTATTGCAGTTCTCCACGGACTTGTCTCAATAGTCTTTGCTCGTAGAGCATCGACAATGGCTTTCGCTTTTCCGCCGATAAAACCACTTGTATGAATTTCTGGCGGCGCAATTGCTTCTTCCACCATCTTTACATCTTGGGCCTGTTGCTCTTTTGTTCGTTGAAAATCGAAATTCCTGGGGCTGATGCTCGACAGGGATCTTCCTTGGTTCTCTCACATGTCTTACCTCACCACCCTCTGACCCAGTCCTTCAATGTCCTACATGTCCTTAGCGGTACTTCCTGGGGAGCAGATCGTAGCACCCTCCTGCATTTGTATCTGCCGCTTGTCTGTTCAAAACTTGGCTATGTGTGATTCGTTTGAGCATCTGCATGTTCGTTCATCTTACGCCGCCTCAATACAATCAACCATCCTGACATCCGTTTGGCCACTGGTGCCTTTTACACTAGCCTAGTTGAGAGCCTGTACGCAGAAGCTGACGAACTACTGCTGCCATACAGCCGTGATTTTCTCCTCAGCAGAATTGTATGTTTGTCTACTATGCCTGGCCACTCATCCTATGCCTCCTTCTTCGGTGACTCCTTTGATCGCCAGTATGGGGAGCGTCCCTCTTCTCTGTTAAGTTTCTCGATCTTCGCGCGGAACTTCCCGATAGTGCTTTCGGACTAATCGTGGTGTCGGGTATGCCTTCGTCGTTGGCACCGACCCTTTTCGGTATTGGCTTCTGGAACACTGCTCAGCACTTACAGCAGAGCTCTTTGCTCTATATCACGCCATGCAGTACATCCGAAGACACAGGTTTATTTACTGTGTCATTTCCTTCAACTCTCTTAATGACCCTCAGAGGCTCTGTGTGCTGTACAATGTCCACCCTTTAAAGCAACGGGTCCAAGAAAACTGTCACTTGCTCACTCCTGATGGAGTCACTGTAGTGATTATGTGCGTCCCTGCCACGTCTGTCTGACGGGCAACGATGCAGCTGACGCTGCTGCCAAGGCTGCAGTCCTCGTACCTCGGCCAGCTAGTTTTTCCATTCTTCCATTATTCCATTCCCTCAGATGATCTCTCTGTTGCCCTCTATCAGCAGGTGGTGTTATTTTGGCATCACCGCTTGTCTTCCCTCCATGGGGACAAGTTCTGGGGAATTGTACCTCCCCTAGCGGCTTGGCCGACCCCTTCTCAGCCCTCTCGCCGCGAGGAGCTAGCTTGCGTATTGGGCACCGTCTTTTTAGCCATTGTCATTTGTGGTGATCCCCCCCACCAGTGTTTGCTCATTGTCCTCAGCCGTTGACGGTTCGATATTTCCTGACGGAATGCACTTTTTTTTAACCACTTATGTTCTCATTTATGTTTGTCGTCTGAATTATCGGCCGCTTTATGAACGACACGTGGGCTGTCGAGCACGTTTTACTTTTTTATCCGTTGTAACAAAATGGCGAAGGACGTTTAATCTTTAGTTCCGGACGTCCGTTGTCTCTATCAAGTTATTGTATTGTCCTTCCTCCAAGTCCATGTTCTTAGCTGTCTTTCCTTCCGTCGATTGGGCTTAACGTGTAGTCGTTCTTAACTCCTTTTTTGTCTTCGTGTTCTGCGGTTACGACAAGGGCGCGAATGACGATAATAGTTTTTACGTCCCAAAACATAACAAAACAAAAAAATTATAAGTGGAGTAAATCCAGTGAAAACCTTTTTGACGGAAATGCAGTCTGGGTTCCACAATATCCCTCAAACAATCTAGTCCCTTCTGTCTATCTAAGAACAAATGTACCACGCATGTGCTCAGGTTGGTTTTTATTACTCCAGTACTGTGACTTTGTCCCTTTGATGATGTTGCAACACTTCCTCTCTCATTATTTCATGCCTGCTACCATCTCCCCAAACAATTTAGAACCCACGGATCTTCATCTACACGAGCCCTCCAAGAGCACCACACTTCACTGAGTACTTACGGATAGCGTACTGCTTCAGCTGCGCATGCCTTCCTGTTACCAGGAATGGATTTAGAATATACGATTGTGCTGGGCAAATTTTCATTTCTGGTTACGCTATGTGGTAGTAGGACAGAAACTTTTGTTTGCTGGGTTCCATAAACAGGCTGAATCAAGGCGGTAGCATTGTCTGTGCTTTCTGCAACCGTGAGAAGTTCTGTTCAGCCGAAAAACTGCAATATTTGTCTGCCTTCCATTCTTGCCCTCTAGTTATCACAAACTGAGGACAGTGACAAATACCTCCCTCCCTTTCTGTGCAGAAGGCTGCTGCCACTAGCAAGCCTAGTTCATATTCGCCTTTCTTCCTTACTTATCGTGTGGTTTACGGAAAATCACAGACTGGCTCCCCATCTTTACCTTCCTTGCCTTTATCAGATAGAATGATCACGACATTTTATGACCATACACCAGCTCATATGGGGAAAACCAAGTATTACTGTGTATTTCTCAATTATATACTGACATGCCATACCTTAGATGTACCAGTTGCACACATAGTAACTTAATTTCCCAATTATTGTTCTATGTTCCCATTCTGTTCTAGCACTGGGCTGCAAGTGAAGAGGACTAGTTATTAACTTCTTCACATGCAACAACCAACACAGCTCCTTCAATTGCTCTGACATGAAATTCGTACCGTGGCCTGTAATTATCTTACCTGGCACTCCAAATTGCATCTGATCGTTAACCACTGCCTGTGCACCTGTCACTGCTTGCTGGTTGCCGTAGCAACTATTTCCACGTATCGTGAAAAGTGATCTATTATTGTCATTACGAATCTGTTTCATGCTGGTGGATGAGTGAGCAGTCGTAATACATCAATTCCAATCATTTCAAATGGTTTTTATGCTTCTGGTAGCCTCTGAAGTGGCAGATGTTTACAGGTCTGCTCACTGCGCACACTGTTTCAATTCCTCACGTATTGCTCAACATCTGATTTGTTTCCTGCCTACCAGTCTCTCTCAGCCATTCTCCAATTTGTTGTTCTGTCGTGAATGATCAGATAACACAATAATCATGCACGTCTCCTTAAATTTCACTGGTAGCCCTAGCCTTGTTTGCTTAGACAGCAGTGTGCCACATATGCTCAGCTGTGACTGCGTCCTGTCGTCGTCGTGTGACTAGGGACTCCCATCGGGTAGACCGTTCGCCGGGTGCAAGTCTTTCGACCTGACGCCACTTCGGCAACTTGCGCTTCGATGGGGATGAAATGATGATGATTAGGACAACACAACTCCCAGTCCCTGAGCAAAGAAAATCTCCGACCAAGCCGGGAATCAAACCCGGGCCCTTTGGATTGACATTCTGTCGCTCTGACCACTCAGCTACCGGGGGCGGACGATTGCGTCCCTTAGTGTTTACAGTCAGTATGAGTGCTCTGCGCTCCCCGCCGCTCCACAAGACCCAGAACTTTCAATACTACTACCTTTCTCCTTAAGTGCACACACATTCAATGCTTTTCGCCTGGCTTGTATGTTGAGTTCTACTACAACTCGTTGATCCCTAGAGCTCGTCTTGCCAGGTATGTAAATGGATCCTTCAGTCCCAGTAGACACTTCAAAGCAGCGTGGTTCGGTCACTACTCGACATTTTCTCTGATAAATACGTGACACCATAAATAAGGTTCAGCTTTTTTTTCTCTATCGTTGAACAGGTCTTCGCCAACACATTCAGCTGTCTCAACGTCTAGGCTACAGGACATTCTTCGCCGTTAATCTCCTAGCTTAAGACACATCCAAAAGCATGATTAGATGCATTACATCAAAGAACAAACTCTTTCAGGAACTCTGGAAATACTAGGACTGGGCTGATCTCAAAACTCTTTATAATTCTTCAAATTAACCCTGACCCTCGTCTGACCATATGAATTTCACACACTTCCTTACCAACTATGTGAGTGGTTGTGTATGTCAGCAAACCCTTTCACGACTTTTCTATTGTAATTTGAGGCTCACAGAAGCACTGCAGTTTCTTAACCGATTCAAGCAATGGGAACTCGTGTACAGCTCGCAGTAGCTTCGAGTTAGTCGTTACTCTGCGTCTACTGCTTACATGGCCTAAATAGCCTACCTTTTCTAATACAAAATGACACTTCTCTGTGCTCAACGACAGATATGTTGCCCTCAGTCTCTTAAACACTTTCTTATGACATTAACTGTGCTGCTCCGCTTCTTTTGAGAATACGATGATATTGTCTAGCTAATCTAGGCGCAGACATGGTTTCAAACCTCTCAACGCACCATTAAATAAGCTCTGAAACGTTGCACTCCCTTTTTTCAATCCTAATGGCGCTGACCAGTTATTGTCCCCATGGTACTGAAAATGCTGCCTGCGGCTAGCCTTTCGAGGCAACTTCCAGTTGACAATTGCCACTCTTTAAATTCACAGTCGGAAAGTAGTGACATTGACCGAAGTTATCGATGGTCTCAGTAATTTTGGGGATGGGGTATGCACCTGTTAAGATCTTTCTGTTCAGGTCACGGTAATCACAGCAGAATCTGTATTGTTTTCCTTATGATCACGATTCCTGCACCCCACGGATTACTACACTCTTCTACGATCCTGTCATCTAACTGCTGGTTATTAAAATCTTCCATGGTCAGCTATAAATAACGAGGTATACGATGTGGTTTCTGATATACTGGTGCTTCGTTCCATACTGGTATTCCCTACTGAGTCATGGACATAGCTGGCAATGGACCCAGTAGCAAAAATAAATCCTCAAATTCAAACAGTAGAAAATACCCCATGTCTACCTCCTACCCCTGCTGATAAGTCAGTGTCTTCATATTCCATCGCTAACTTAAGAGCAGCATGTAGATCCGTTAGTGCACCTACATACACAGTTTTTGACACCACTGATGACAGCTTCAGAAAAGCATCGAGAGCCCTCTGCTCAGCTTCTGGCAACAAAATTGCATTTGCTGCATCGTTCTCCCAGTTAGTATGTGTATACAAAAAAAAAATGGCTCTGAGCGCTATGGGACTCAACTTCTGAGGTCATCAGTCCCCTAGGACTTAGAACTACTTAAACCTAACTAACCTAAGGACATCACACACATCCATGCCCGAGGCAGGATTCGAACCTGCGACCGTAGCGGTCTCGCGGTTCCAGACTGTAGCGCCTAGAACCGCACGGCCACTCCGGCCGGCTATGTGTATACATTAATTTTCCTTATCAAGTCCACAAAAATCTTCCGTTTCCTCATGACATTTCACAGTAGTGCTCAACTACTCCCAATAATAGCTCCCACTTTTCATTTTCTTTTTATCTCTGCAATAGTTCCTTCTCCAACTGCTCAAAGTTTGCTGCATTCAGTAATCGTTCTGTATACCTCACGTTCGTCGTCCCTCCTCCCACTAGTCACAGTCTTGCTACCGACAAAAACTGACTACCGATCCGACCACCGATATCTTATATCCTCAAAGAAGGACGCACATCCTCAGATGATTTTCCGGAAAAGGGGACAAATAATCCAGCTACAGTTGGATGCACTTCATATTGAGGTACTTGCAGTTAAGCTAACTATTCGTCCCTAACTGTCAAATGCCCATTAACTGTTGTTATCCACTGTCAGCTGCGCTATCATCTCTAACAATATCTGTACTGCGTAAGCCTCTAGTAAACCTTGCGTCTGTGACTCTGCCATAGCGACTCTCTTACTCTCCATTATACATAATACAATATAAAGAAATTATAACTTCAAAAACACATAACAAACTAGTCTTTACGTGATATCATGAGCCATCTAAACTTTATACACTGCATTGCATACCGATGACACACAAAACTGGTTCTACATCTACATCTACATATATACTCCGCTAGCCATCAATCGGTGTGTGGTGGAGGGTACTATTCGCGCCAAAGTCATATTCCCCCCCGCCTCTCTCTTTTCCACTCGCGGATCATTGAGCGATTTGAAAGTTGGTGGTAATAATATATGCTCTACATCCCAGGCGAAGATAGGATTTGGGAATTTAGTGAGCAGCCCCTTCCGTTTAGCGCGTCGTCTATCTACAAGTGTGCGCCACTGTCTATGAGATTTGTAACGCTTTCGCGATGGCTAAATGTACTAGTCACGAATCTTACCACTCTTCTTTGGACCCTCTCAATCTCTTGAATCAGACCCAACTGGTAAGGGTCCCATACAGACGATCAGTACTCTAAGACTGGACGAACTAAAGCATTGTAAGCAATTTCCTTTGTTGAAGGACTGCAACGGTTCAGAATTCTACCAATAAACCGCAATCTAGAGTTCGCCTTACCCGTTACTTGTGTAACCTGATCGCTCCATTTGAGATCATTTCGAATAGGCACACCCAGATACTTGACAGATGTTATCGTTTCCAAAGACTAGGCATTTATTTTGTACTCGTACATTAATGGGGATTTTCGCTTTCTTATACGCAGTAGCTTACACTTACTAATATTTGGAGATAACTGCCAATCATTGCACCACGCATTTACTTTCTGAAAGTCCTCATTGATTTGTTCACAACTTTCGTGTGATACTACTTTCCTGTAGACTACAGCATCATCGGCAAACAGTCTAATGCTGCTGTCAGTACCATCAACGAGATCGTTTATGTAAATCGTAAAAAGCAGCGGACCTATTACGATGCCCTGGGGCACACCTGATGTTACGCTTGTTTTTGTTGATGTCTCCCCATTCAGGACGACATACTGCTCTCTGTCTGTTAGAAAACTTTCTACCCAACAGCACATGTCAACAGATAGACCGTAAGCCGCACTTTTTGGAGCAAGTGACACTACGGAACTGAGTCGATCGCCTTTCGAAAGTCGAGGAATATGGCATCAGCCTGGGAGCCGGTATCTAGAGCCTGTTGTAGATCATGCACAAAGAGGGCTAGCTGTGTCTCCCATGACCGCTGTTTCCTAAAATCGTGCTGGTTTCTGCGGATGAGCTTTTCAGAGTCTGGAAAGGTCATTATGTCTGAACACAAAATATGTTCCATGATTCTACAATCAATCGATGTAAGTGAAATTGGCCGGTAATTATCCGCATCTGATATTCTACCCTTTTTATTATTTTTGTTGAGCCCAGGTGGATCCTTTCCCTCCCATACATTTTTGATAGGCATATATTTCCCTAGCAAGTGGTGGACAATACTTTTAAATTCCGACGAAAGATGCTCAATATCCCGCGGTGAATGCTTGGAGTTGATGAAGATATTTATTAATGACACTTTCACTTGCTTCCCCAAACAAGAAAGCTCTACGTTGTTTTTCTTTTTTTTTTTTTTTTTTTTTTTTTTTTGCCGCTTCTATAGACATAGAAGCCACAACGACGTTATGGTCGCTAATATCTTCTTCTACATTACCTTCCTCAAAAAGATCATGTCTGTTGGTCGCCAAGATATCTAACATGTTCCCATCTCGAGCCGGTTTTCTAATCAATTGAGAGCGCTCGTAGAATAATTTCACACGAGTCTTTGCTTCTGTCCCCTGTGATAAACGTGTAAGTTTCCAGTCAATGGACGCCACATTAAAGTTTTCACCTATAACGAATAGATAATTTGGATATTTATTTCCTATGTACTCAAAACTTTCCTTGAAACGTTCTACGACGTTTGTTGTGGATGCTGGTGGTCTATAAAAACATCCTAATACATTGGTCACTCCTTGTCTGCCTGACAGCTTTATCCAGACTATTTCACAGTCCGACCCAGTATCGATCTCAAGTGCGTTTCAACAGATTTTAACTGCAATGAACACACTACCTCCCATAGCAGCAGCCCTATCCTTCCTAAACATTGTCCAATGCGAGTTCCAAATTACATTGCTGTTTATGTCTGGCTTCAACCAACTTTCGGTACCTAATACAATATTGGCATTACTACTGTTTATTTTGGAGAGTAACGCGGGGATCTTGCTGCAGACACTTCGACAATCTACTAACGTGAGATTTAGCATATTTAAATCCTTCGGAACATCCTGTTTAGACGAACTAACAATTTTTACAGTTGGCACACTCACATCAGTGTCATGAACTGGTAATTTTTCAGGCCAACGGTTTGTTTTTCGTGGGGAGGAACCTAATCTACAAAAAAACCCCATGTGCACGCCAGGAGTACTGTGCTACCCATGTAGCTGCTTCCTGTTTGTAGTGCACCCCTGATCTATAGAGGGGTGTCCTACAACCTTCCACCCCATAGCGTAGGTCGAGGAATGTACAACCATTTTCGTCACAGAGTCGACGTAGCCTCTGGTTTAGATTCTCCACTTGACTCAAAACCAGAGGACCCCGGTCCACCCTGGGTACAGTGCTGCAAATCGTCAGCTTGGCTTCCACTCCTCGAGAGATGGAGGCCGCCTTCGCCAATTTAACCAGCCGTCGAAAGGACCCAAGGATTTTCTCGGAACCCCGACGACTGGCATTGCTGGTGCCGACATGTGCAACAGTCTGCAGCTGGCCGCAACCGCCCCCCCCCCCTCCCGCCCCCACGCTCGATAGCCGCCGGAAGAGCCTCTTCCACGTCCCGGACAATGTCCCTCGTCAAGCACACCGAGTGAACGTTGGACTTCTTCCCCGCCTTAGACGCTATGTTCCTGAGGGGCTCCATGACTCGCCTAACATTGGTGCTCCCAATAACTAAAAAACCCCTAGGTTAGAAGAATATCCCCTTGATGATGTGCTGTTAGCAAAGGCTCTCGCGCCGGTCATCTGTAGCCATAGGCCACTGACACCAAATTTCGCCGCTCTGTCCAAATGGACACGTTCGTCGTACGTCCCACGTTGATTCCTGCTGTTATTTCACACAATGTTGCTTGTCTGTTAACACTGACATATCTACGCAAATGCCGTTGCTCTCGTTCGTTAAGTGAAGGCCGTAGACCTCTGCGTTGACCATAGGGAGAGGTAAGGCGTGAAATTTGTGTCCTCAGCGCACTCTTGACACTGTGGATCTCGGAATATTGAATTCCCCAACTATTTCCGAAATGGTGTGTCTCCTGCGTCTAGCTCCAACTATCATTCCGCGTTCAAAGTCTGTTTCTTCCCTTCTTGTGGAAATAATCACGTCGGAAACCTTTTCACATGAATTAACTGAGTAAAAATGATAGTTATACATCTACATCTACATCTGTACTCCGCAAGCCACCTGACGGTGTGTGGCGGAGGGTGTCTTGAGTACCTCTGTCGGTTCTCCCTTCTATTCCAGTCTCGTATTGTTCGTGGAAAGGATTGTCGGTATGCCTCCGTGTGGGCTCTAATCTCTCTGATTTTATCCTCATGGTCTCTTCGCGAGATATACGTAGAAGGGAGCAATATACTGCTTGACTCTTCGGTGAAGGTATGTTCTCGAAACTTTAACAAAAGCCCGTACCGAGCTACTGAGCGTCTCTCCTGCAGAGTCTTCCACTGGAGTTTATCTATCATCTCCATAACGCTTTCGCGATTACTAAATGATCCTGTAACGAAGCGCGCTGCTCTCCGTTGGATCTTCTCTATCTCTTCTATCAACCCTATCTGGTACGGATCCCACACTGCTGAGCAGTATTCAAGCAGTGGGTGAACAAGAGTACTGTAACCTACTTCCTTTGTTTTCGGATTGCATTTCCTTAGGATTCTTCCAATGAATCTCAGTCTGGCATCTGCTTTACCGACGATCAACTTTATATGATCATTCCATTTTAAATCACACCTAATGCGTACTCCCAGATAATTTATGGAATTAACCGCTTCCAGTTTCTGACCTGCTATTTTGTAGCTAAATGATAAGGGATCTTTCTTTCTATGTATTCGCAGCACATTACACTTGTCTACATTGAGATTGAATTGCCAATCCCTGCACAATGCGTCAATTCGCTGCAGATCCTCCTGCATTTCAGTACAATTTTCCATTGTTACAACCTCTCGATACACCACAGCATCATCTACAAAAAGCCTCAGTGAACTTCCGATGTCATCCACAAGGTTATTTATGTATATTGTGAATAGCAACGGTCCTATGATACTCCCCTGTGGCACACCTGAAATCACTCTTAATTCGGATGACTTCTCTCCATTGAGAATGACATGCTGCGTTCTGTTATCTAGGAACTCTTCAATCCAATCACACAATTGGTCTGATAGTCCATATGCTCTTACTTTGTTCATTAAACGACTGTGAGGAACTGTATCGAACGCCTTGCGGAAGCCAAGAAACACGGCATCTACCTGTGAACCCGTGTCTATGGCCCTCTGAGTCTCGTGGATGAACAGCGCGAGCTGGGTTTCACACGACCGTCTTTTTCGAAACCCATGCTGATTCCTACAGAGTAGATTTCTAGTCTCCAGAAAAGTCATTATATTCGAACATAGCACGTGTTCCAAAATTCTACAACTGATCGACGTTAGTTCTGCACATCTGTTCGACGTCCCTTCTTGGAAAAGGGGATGACCTGTGTCCTTTTCCAATCCTTTGGAACGCTACGCTCTTCTAGAGACCTACGGTACACCGCTGCAAGGGGGACAAGTTCCTTCGCGTACTCTGTGTAAAATCGAACTGGTATCCCATCAGGTCCAGCGGCCTTTCCTCTTTTGAGCGATTTTAATTGTTTCTCTATCCCTCTGTCGTCTATTTCGATGTGTACCATTTTGTCATCTGTACGACAATCTAGAGAAGGATCTACAGTGCAGTCTTCCTCTGTGAAACAGCTTTGGAAAAACACATTTAGTATTTCGGCCTTTAGTCTGTCATCCTCTGTTTCAGTACCATTTTGGTCACAGAGTGTCTGGACATTTTGTTTTGATCCACCTACCGTAAGACCAAAATTTCTTAGGATTTTCTGCCAAGTCAGTACATAGAACTTTACTTTCGAATTCATTGAACGCCTCTCGCATAGCCCTCCTCACACTACATTTCGCTTCGCGTAGTTTTTGTTTGTCTGCAAGGCTTTGGCTATGTTTATGTTTTCTGTGAAGTTCCCTTTGCTTCCGCAGCAGTTTTCTAACTCGGTTGTTGTACCACGATGGCTCTTTTCCATCTCTTACGATCTTGCTTGGCACATACTCATCTAATGCATATTGTACGATGGTTTTGAACTTTGTCCACTGATCCTCAACACTATCTGTACTTGAGACAAAACTTTTGTGTTGAGCCGTCAGGTACTCTGTAATCTGCTTTTTGTCACTTTTGCTAAACAGAAAAATGAACGTTTGAGCCTCCCAGTCTTTACCAGGCAAATTAAAATCTCCACCCAGAACTATAACATGGTGGGGAAATCTACTCGAAATATTTTCCAAATTATCCTTCAGGTGCTCAGCCACAACAGCTGCTGAGCCAGGGGGCCTATAGAGACATCCAGTTACCATGTCTGAGCCTGCTTTAACCGTGACCTTCACCCAAATTATTTCACATTTCGGATCTCCGTCAATTTCCTTCGATACTATTGCACTTCTTATCGCTATAAACACGCCTCCCCCTTCACTGTCCAGCCTGTCTCTGCGGTATACATTCCAATCTGAGTTTGGGATTTCATTACTGTTTACGTCTGGTTTCAGCCAACTTTCTGTCCCTAGTACTATTTGGGCGTTGTGATCGTTTATTAATGAGAGCAGTTTTGGGACCTTTCTATAGACGCTCCTACAGTTTACTATTAGCACATTAATATTGTTATTCCCTGTTGCATTTTCCTACTCCTACCTCGCCGCGTCTCAGGAGGCGTCCTGTCGGGCCTATGGAGGGAATTCTCTAACCATAAAAAACCCCATGTGCACTCCACACACACTCCGCTACCCTTGTAGCCACTTCCGGCGTGTAGTGCACGCCTGACCTATTCAGGGGGACCCTACATTTCTCCACCCGATAGCGGAGGTCGAGAAATTTGCGCCCCAGATCTCCGCAGAATCGTCTGAGCCTCTGGTTTAAGCCTTCCACTCAGCTCCAAACCAGAGGACCGCGATCGGTTCTGGGAACGATACTACAAATAGTTAGCTCAGATTCCACCCCGCGAGCGAGGCTTTCCGCCTTCACCAATTCCGCCAACCGCCTGTACGAACTGATGAAGACCTCTGAACCCAGACGGCAGCAGTCATTGGTGCCGACATGAGCAACAATTTGCAGTCGGCTGCACTCTCTATCGCCGCCAGCAGGGCCTCCTCCACATCTCGGATGAGGCCCCCCGGCAAGCAGGCAGAGTGAACACTGGTCTTCTTCCCCGACCTTTCCGATATTTCCCTAAGGGGCTCCATCACCCGCCTAACGTTGGAGCTCCCAATAACTAATAAACCCCACCCCCCGTGTGCCTGCTCGGACGTTGCTGAAGGCGCAGCCACATGTCCACTCACAGTCAGAACGGGCGATGCCACACGGCCAGCATCCACATTTACCCTTAGTCTCGTGCGCCGCGAACGCCGCTGAACCCGCCACTCCCCTTGGGGAGAGGGTGGCCCAACCGCGCCCGGTACCCGCGAAGAGGTCTCTACAGCAGGGTCAGTGGGTGAAGTATGTAACACCTGGGGTGTACCATGCGACGGACCAGACTCCCCACTGCCGCTACACTCCTAGGCAGCACCCTGATGACGGCTCACCGTGGCCATCAACACGCTCAGCTGTTCGCGAACAGTGGCCAGCTCCTCCTGCGTCCGTACACAGCAGTTACACATCCTATCCATCCAAAGGAATCAATTTACTGTAGAGAGTTAATCAACTTTTAACTAGACTGCTAATTCACTAAAGGCGGCTGATTGTTGACTAAACTGTGATTGCTAGCCACTTCTTGTAGAAAACAATGAAAATAGCGCTACCTGTCTCTGAACTGTATTGAAAACAAACACTAGTTCTACTGGCACTATGGTTGACTAAAGGGACTCTCTCTGACTGTATTCAAAACAAACACGAAATCTATGGAACACTATTACTAGCCCGCAGCTCGTGGTCGTGCGGTAGCGTTCTCGCTTCCCACGCCCGGGTTCCCGGGTTCGATTCCCGGCGGGGTCAGGAATTTTCTCTGCCTCGTGATGGCTGGGTGCTGTGTGATGTCCTTAGGCTATTTAGGTTTAAGTAGTTCTAAGTTCTAGGGGACTGATGACCATAGATGTTAAGTCCCATAGTGCTCAGAGCCATTTGAACCACTATTACTAGCACTCGACAATTAAATCTTCCTAAAAGCAAAAACGCACGGAAGAAGAAGTGACAAGTAAGAAAAATACAGTTAATACTTAACTTAAGGTAGCTCGCTGCTCAGCAGACGTGAAGCAGACGGCAGTTACGACGACACTGACACTACTGGCACTATGGCTGACTAAAGGGACTCTCTCTGACTGTATTCAAAACAAACACGAAATCTACGGAACACTATTACTATCACTCGGCAATTAAAGCTTCCTAAAAGCAAAAACACACGGAAGAGGAAGTGACAAGTAAGAAAAATACAGTTAATACTTAAATTAAGGTAGCTCGCTACACAGCAGACGTGAACCAGACAGCAGTTACGACGACACTTGTTGTGCATTTGCGCCACTACGTTGTGTATCCTACAACACCATTGCCATTACCAACGTCAAAATCCGCCTTCACTTGCTGGACTAGTTTGTGCAGTTATGGAGAGTCCTCTCTTTCAGAAAGCTAACCTACCTGGTAACACTGTATTGACGTTCTTGCATTAATACATGACAACATCCTGCACTCACCCGCTGTCATTGCTGCCGTACTACACCGCTCAAGCTCACGCTATTACAGCCATATAAGTCTGTGCGCTACATTACATAAATTTTGTACTCGTTAATGTTTTTAATCCTTTACTGCCCATCGTATGTCAAGGAGGCGAACCTAATCCTACGTTTCCTCTTCTCGATTTATTCGTATTTCCTCCTGTATATGGTTTATTTTCTCTTATTGAACAATGTCGCAGTTTTCACTTACACTACTGGCCATTAAAATTGCTACACCGCGGAGATGACGTGCTACAGACACGAAACTTAACCGACAGGAAGAAGATGCTGTGATATGCAAATTATTAGCTTTTCAGAGCATTCACACGAGGTTGGCGCCGGTGGCGACGTCTACAACGTGCTGACATGAGGAAAGTTTCCAACAGATTTCTCATACACAAACAGCAGTTGACCGGCGTTGCCTGGTGAAACGTTGTTGTGATGCCCCGTGGAAGGAGGAGAAAGCGAACCATCACATTTCCGACTTTGTTAATGGTCGGATTGTAGCCAATCGCGATTGCGGTTCATCGCATCGCGACATTGCTGCTCGCGTTGGTCGATATCCAATAACTGTTAGGAGAATATGGAATCGATGGGTTCAGAAGCGTAATACGGAACGCCGTGCTGGATCCCAACGGCCTCGTATCATTAGCAGTCGAGATGACAGGCATCTTATCCGCATGGCTGTAACGGATCGTGCAGCCACGTCTCGATCCCTGAGTCAACAGATGGGGACGTTTGCAAGACAACAACCATCTGCACGAACAGTTCGATGACGTTTGCAGCAGCATGGACTATCAGCTCGGAGACCATGGCTGGGTTACTCTTGACGCTGCATCACAGACAGGAGCGCCTGCGATGGTGTACTCAACGACGCACCTGGGTGCACAAATGGCAAAACGTCATTTTTTCGGATGAATCCAAGTTCTGTTTACCGCATCATGATGGTCGCATCCGTGTTTGGCGACATCGTGGTGAATGTACATTGGAAGTGTGTATTCGTCATCGCCATAGTGGCGTATCACCCTGCGTGATGGTATGGTGTGCCATTGGGTACACGTCTCGGTCACTTCTTGTCCGCATTGACGGCACTTTGAACAGTTGACGTTACATTTCAGATGTGTTAAGACCCGTGGCTTTACCCTCCATTCCATTCCTGCGAAACCCTTCATTTCAGCAGGATAATGCACGACCGCATGTTGCAGGTCCTGTACGAGCCTTTCTGGATACAGAAAATGTTCGACTGCTGCCCTGGCCAGCACATTCTCCAGATCTCTCACCAATTGAAAACGTCTGGTCAGTGGTAGCCGAGCAACTGGCTCGTCACAATACGCCAGTCACTACTCTTGAGGAACTGTGGTATCGTGTTGAAGCCGCATGGGTAGCTGTACTTGTACACGCCATCCAAGCTCTGTTTGACTCAATGTCCAGGCGTATTACGGCCAGAGGTGGTTGTTCTGGGTACTGATTTCTCAGGATCAATGCATCCAAACTGCGTGAAAATGTAATCACATGTCAGTTCTAGTATAATATATTTGTCCAATGTATACTCGTTTATCATCTGCATTTCTTTTTGGTGTAGCAATCTTAATGGCCACTAGTGTAAGATTGAGTATTATTCATTTCGTTATTGTATTTACTGGCACTGAATATTGATGAAATACTCAACACTGCTTTGGAATGTGACTGTCCCTCTTAGCCTACGTATACTGTACTCTCTGAAAATCTCCTTGTCAACCTGAAGTTATGTTTTCCCCAGGGCAGAGGCAGAGTACCAAAATTGTGTTAATATCAGTTGTCGAGCAGATATGTGATTTTGAACTGATGAGTATAGAGACTAAAAGCAAGGAACTAGAAGTTCAGCACAGCGGAAATGATGTCACTGAAAAACATTAGTGATATTAACACAAATAGAGGAAATCTTTCTCTTACTATACCAGTAACAATTATGTTTGAATCTTAAATTATGGTACAGGAAAGAGAAAATTCAATTATATCCTTTCGTATGGAAGGTTTTCCAAACTTTGTATCATTGCAGTTTGAAAAAAATATAATAATGAATATATACTTACAGTCAATGTAAGCAATACATTTCAGTTCGGTCAGCTTACAGACGCGGTATTCTGAAACAAAGTTGAGAAAGGTATGTCAGTTTTATTTTAGGTAGTTTCAAAATGGTTCAAGTGGCTCTGAGCACTATGGGTCTTAACTACTGAGGTCATCAGTCCCCTAGAACTTAGAACTACTTAAACATAACTAACCTAAGGACATCACACACATCCATGCCCGAGGCAGGATTCGAACCTGCGACCGTAGCGGTCGCGTGGTTCCAGACTGTAGCGCCTAGAACCGCTCTGTCACACCGGCCGGCTAGGCAGTTTCATTATCAAAATTAAAAGTCAGTGAAAGAAACAGATAGGCAACTCACAAGTCAGGAACATGAAAATAGCCAAATAAAATGACATGCAATTTATTCACCTCGACTGCGTAGTACGGTTCTTACAATTCTGTAGTGATAAGTGAAGTGCACAACGATTCTTTGTAGCAAAACGCCTAATAACGCACAGATTTCATTTTCTTTTGAGCAGTCGGCAGACGTAGTCCTTATATATGTTGAATCTGAAGTTAAACGAAAGTTAGTTGCAGTTACACTGGAAAGGTCGGTGGTAGGCTGTACGATTATATGCTTTACTCGTTGTGCGATTGGTAAGTTTCGACACTAGTTCATTTTCAAGCACTTTGACAAGGGGTCGGCCTGTGTGGCCGAGCGGTTCTAGGCGCTTCAGTCTGGAACCGCGCGACCGCTACGGTCGCAGGATCGAATCTTGCCTCGGGCATGTATGTGTGTGATTTCCTGAGGTTAGTTAGGTTTAAGTAGTTCTAACCATTTGAACCATTTTTTTTACAATGGTTTTCCAGAAAGTAATGCACCGTATTTTTTCCCCAGCCCAAAACAATGATACGAATGCGAAACGTTACGTATGTATATTTGATGTCTCCTTCGTGAGCGCGCTAAGTTTCCGTCACTTCCGACTCATAACGTAGCTGTAAGACAGTTTGAAAATGGCCTCTGTAGGTGATGTATGATGTATGTTGCAAGTAACGTGCCGTTATTGCATTTCTCACTGCAGAGAAAGAAACTGTGGGGAATGTTCACAAATTCTTGTGCAAAGTCTATGGAGCATCTACTGTCGACAAAGTACAATCACACGGAGGGTATGGTCGTCTAAAGGCCGTTCGGCGGACCTCCACGATTTGCAGCTGACGGGAGACCATCCACGGCTGTCACACCTGACATGTTGCATCAAGCTGATGTTGGCAAGGACAGACGCATTAAGGTTCGGAAGTTTGCTCTGCATCTGTCAATCAGCCAAGGAAGTGTGGCTGCAGTTATCCGCACACTTGGTTGTTCAAAAGGGTGTGGAAGATAGGTCCCGCGGTGTCTAGCGGTGGATCACAAATCTCACAGAAAAAACATTTGTCTGGATTTGTTGCAACTGAAGCTGAGGGGGAGACCTCCTTGTCCCGGATTGTGACAGGTGACGAAACCTGGGTTCACCATTTTGAGCCCGAAACAAAATGACAGTCGATGGAATGACGCCATTCCCACTCACCACACAAGAAAAAATTCAAAGCAGCTGTTTCCTCGGGTAAGATCATGATCACCGTGTTCTGGGACTGTGAAGGTGTGATTCATTGATGTGATGCCAAGAGGCAGTACCATTAATTCAGAAGCATACGTCAACACAATTACAAAACTCAAGACGAGCTTCTGGCGTCTTCGACGGCACAGCAACCCAGTAGATGTTTTGCTGCAACAGGATAATGCTCAGCCCCACACAAGTCTGAGGATTGCTGAACACATTGCACTAGAGGGCTGGACAGTGTTATTCCATCCACCCTACAGCTCTGACCTAGCCCCCTCGGACTTCCACTTCTTTGGGCCATTAAAGGATGCCATTCGTAGAAGACATTTTGTGGACGACGAGGAGATAATTCACGCAGTGAAGCACTGACTCCGCCACTAGGCAAGGATTGGTACCGACAGGGCATGCACGCCCTTGTTTCGCACTGGAGGAAGGTCATAGAATGGGATGGAGATTACGTGGAAAAATAGGGTGTGTGGATAAAACACAATTCTTTCCTGTGTGTAATTTTCATTATGTTCAATAAAGAATTGTTGAAGAAAAAATGCGGTGCATGACTTTCTGGGCAACTCTCGTACGTAAGCGTAATATAGAGAGGTTGACAAAGAAATCCAAACGATTTATTTGTTACTTGAGTGATTCTTCGTCACCATGGATGCTCATGGAAGATTAGGATTCAACAGCTCACTGAAGGCTTGATCACCTGCAGACAAAGATTTATTGGGCAAGGATGAGAAAGAAACATCCCATGTCCTATACAAGTGATTTAAGAAAATCGTGGAATATTTGTTTCTATGTTCTTAAAGTTTACACCTCCTAAACGGTAGTGCTGTGTGCTGTTGACTGTCCCATCTCGCTCGATCCCTCAACAATATAGGGTACAGGCTCTGCAAACGAATCTTCTTTTTATTCATTCGAAGGGGTAGGCCGTTCACCTATTCCGATCCAAACCTAGCCATCTCTTCCATGTTCCTTCGGCATCTCGTTTTCCGTGCTGTTTGTAGTTCAATACTTGGTTTGTTGGTCTTCCTCTTGACATCCTATCGATATGTTCTAACCATTTCACTCTCTTTTGTTGTATTAATTTGTTAACTGAATAAAGCCATCACTCAGCTCTGATGATTTCATTTTTTATTGCAACCTGTGAATGCAACCTTTTATGTGTCTCATAAATTTCATTTCTGTAGCCAGTATACGCCTGTCGCCTTCCCTTGGTAATTACGACGTCTCTGGACCGTTTGCTAAAACGTGTGCAGACATTACTTTATATAATGATATTTTTGTTTCTTTTCGCACTTTGTTCCCTAGCGTTCTGTGTATTGCACGACACTACACCTCATATGCATTTAATTTACTCTGTATGTGATTTTCAAGTTGGTAGGTGAGAAGTTACAACGTGGAATGTGTTCTAAAATAGGACAGTACGACCACTTATTTTTAGAACGTACAGGGTCTTATCCTTTTAAATTCATAATATTAATCGCCCCGCGTGGTATTTTAAATTTATAGTACCTGCGTATTTGCTTTAGGCGATATTCTGCCCTGTGCAGATCATCCTCACTCTCTTCTAGAATTATGTGGCCGTCAGCGAACTACGTCTGTTTATCCGGTCACCTGATGCTACTTTAATATCTTGGATAACCTTGGTCTTTCCAATCTACATCTACTTCTACATGTATACTCTGCAATTGAAAATTAAGTGTCTGGCAGAAGGCAGGACAAAAATTAAAAAGTGTGCGTGGTAAGCTTCACTCTTGTCTCACATCTCTATTACGACTTGCTCGTACTTGCTACGGCTCCAGTATTCTCTTTAACCCGGTGTATAGTGATGAAGACAGGTACTGGTGCAAACATGTACTAGTGATTGGGAAAAACTACTGCAAAAAGCGACCCCAGAAGATTGCATCAGGAGAGAGGGGCCACAGTTGTAGCTGTGTTCTCCTCTGTGGACAGTCACAAGCTGACAAACTTAGAGGCAGTCTTACTCTCCACCCCTACCACCTCTCATCCCTCCGTCTCCTCAACATAGGTATGGATAGAGGTCTGTTCAATTTTGTCACTGATGACTCACAAAGAGATCCTTCTGGTGACATTGATATACTGTCTACGGAAATCAGTCACATACAGACAAAAGACAGGATTAAGACAACTCATGCAACCTGTTAAACGTATTTCTCGGAAAGACAGGACTCCCTGGAACAACAATTAAATTCTGGAAAACTCTCCAGCCCACTTCTTCAAATGTCTGCTGCTTGAAGAATAGGCACCTGCCACCGCCTGTGCTTAACACAGTCCGCCAGCACAGTCTGGGAGCAGAGTCTTCAGCCAACTTCAGTTGGAGCAGACTCCTGCCATCTGGAGTCGGAGTCCTCAGTACAGTGTGTTACACCGAGCGAGGTGGCGCAGTGGTTAGACACTGGACTCGAATTCGGGAGGACGACAGTTCAATCCCGCGTCCGGCCATCCTGATTTAGGTTTTCCGTGATTTCCCTAAATCACTCCACGCAAATGCCGGGATGGGTCCTCTGAAAGGGCGCGGCCGACTTCCTTCCCCATCCTTCCCTCATTCGAAGAGACCGATGACCACGCTGTTTGGTCTCCTTCCCCAAACAACCAACCAACAGTGTGTTACCGATGAGTATGTGGCTGGGCAGTCAGTGCTATTGTTTCAGACAAAAGCTACACGTACACAACAGACCGCTACGCTGTCGTCCCTCAGAAAAAAGCGAGGTAGATGACAGCTATCCTCACTGTGGGCAGTTTGTTTAAAAGGGCAACTGTGACATCCTATGGAACATGACCCCACACTTCCAGTGCTTCCGCCTGGATGCGCACGCTGCTCTTAGGGGCTTAGGGGGAGAAACCTTCAGTGTAACAGTTGTATTTAACTCCGCACATATCCAATACGCGAGTATCTACTGAAAAGCAAAAAAAAAAAAAAAAAAAAAAAAAAATCGCGACGACATTAAAATTCCTCTCTCCACGAAATTGCGCGCAGTAGACTTTCTTTTAGTTTTATGAGCAAAAATCGGTATAGTTTTTATGTTCGCAGCATTCCCGCCCCCCTTCCCCATTATGTAGTGACTTCCATCCAAGTGAAAATAACTACAGCACCGCCGCTGCTACAGATGACCAAACTGCAGAGCATACGCTACAAACGAACTGTACATGTCCACCCAGCGCCAAATCGAAAAAGAATCTGCAATATTTTGCTGCAAAAACTACCAATAATGGCAGAATGTCCTTGTAATTTTGAACTCATCATTGGAGTAATGAAAAAATGAGAGTTTAAACTCTGAAGAAAAAACATCTATATTAAGCAATTTCTTTCAGTTTGATGACATGAGTGCATCCCTCACACTACATTTAATCACGCTATCAACTGCAGTGCATATTACAGAACAGTGTCCCATGTCGACGGTGTCTTTCCCATCCCATCCATCCACTATTACGCTGTTGATTACCACATAATGATTGAGTGACACCACTTGGTTGATATGAAGAGAGCCTTGAAGAACACTAGATATCTGCTACTTGTCACTGTAGAGCAGGGGACTAAATGTAGAGTCGTCACCTTCAGACAGTCGTTTGGAAGCGTTCCTCAGTTCTGTATACTAATCCAGCTTCCATATGCTGTGACGCCATCCACATATTTTTTCCATTAATAATACAACAGTAAATCTTTTTATTTCTAGTACCTAAAGTGTGTTGTGAACAGCACTTTCTGGCTATCGTCGACACTGGAAAGTAATCAGGTGCATGACTGCAAAATGAGGAAACAATGCTCTGCAAATCAGTACACTAAGACACCTGCTACCCCGTCACTGTGGAAGGTGAGATTCATCTTGAGATAGATATTTGGAAATGCTCTGCAGTGTCGCAAATTCATCCTGTCTCAATATGTTGCGATATCTTCGACATTTTTTTCAATGGGAAACATCACCTCTGTGTTTTATTTCTACCACCCTTTGTGTTGTGTGAGCAACATAGTTTACACCCTGTGATGTTCAGCTTTGTATGAGAGCCAAGGGATCGAATGTGTTAATGTCGGTTTAGCATCTGACACAAACCTCAAAGTTATGGTAGAAAACCTAAGTGTTTGGAGGTGTACAAAGCTGTAGTCATACACTGCTTATATGTGTTACAACTGAAAAACAATGTATTAATCTGCTCATGAAAAAACAACACAGGAGCCATCTCTTGTGATTGATAATCTATAAGATGTGGTCTTCCTTCTATACAGTCAGCAGACCTTTACCACTGGCCACGTGCTCCAATGGAGCAATATGTGTATACATCATATGCTCAATGTCAACACACACACAGTATTTGTTTTTCGATACATCGAAAGATAGGGATGAGGTAAATGTTATAGGAGGTTCTATTACAAGGAGTGGTATGGTTGGTTAAAGTTGGATTCAGATAGTTCTCTCGAAACTATACCGATTTTGAAACATCCTGTACATTCTATACCGATTTTGCTCATGAAACTAATAGAAATCGGCTGCATCTATTTCGTGAATTCATGACTCATTTTACTATCATCATGATGATTGGGTATTTAAAAATAGATGTTACCACATGTTCAGTGTTATTTCATACTGCATTACATCTAATTATGAAGTATACACCACTTGAATTATAGCTCACTGTAGAACTTAGAAATTATAGCGTTTTTCCCGATATGTGAGTAGATTGAAACATGCTGTGATGATGAAATTGCTTACAAAACTAGAACGAAAGAATCTGCTGCTGCCGGCCGGAGTAGCCGAGCGGTTCTAGGCGCTACAGTCTGGAAGCGCGCGACCGCTACGGTCGCAGGTTCGAATCCTGCCTCGGGCATGGATGTGTGTGATGTCCTTAGGTTAGTTAGATTTAAGTAGTTCTAAGTTCTAGGGGACTGATGACCTCAGAAGTTAAGTCCCATAGTGCTCAGAGCCATTTGAGCCAATCTGCTGCTATTACGAATGATTGGCTACTGGGAGACACAAATGTTACCGGCATGTTGCTAGAGGGGTGTTAGGGAGCAAAAAGGTCAAAAGTAAAAATGTAGACTGTATTTTTTCAGTGTATTGGAAGAGAGAGACGTGATGGAATCTTATATAAGATTGTGTTACAAGACAGGCTCTCACGATTTGTTTCATTATCGCCAGTGTGATATACTATCACATTGGTAAAGTACTTCATGCCATTGTGTACAAAAAAGTAACATCCTCTTGAATTATAGCTTGATGTTGTCAAATGTAAAATAATTGTGAGCAAATGGTGTGAAAGCCATATTCTGTAATGTTATTTCTTGTGTCTTAAATGTTTGTAATACACACATGCGTGACAGTTTATTTACAGACACTGATTTGAATGTTAGGAACTCTCTCAGGTCGAGTAATTTGTCTATGAAGGTGAATGAAATTGCTTGACATAGATGTTTTATCTTCAGAGTTTAAATTCTGGATTCTTCTTTACTCCAAGGGCGGTTTCGAAATTATGAGGACATTCTGCAGTGCTCGGTAGTTTTCGCAGAAAAATAGCGGAAGTCTTTTTTTTCGATTTTGTGCATGGTGGACATGTATAGGTGGTGTGTAGCCCAACCTCTGCAGTTTGGTCATGGGTTTGGTCATGGGTGCTGCAAAATAACGAAAGGTTCAGAGGGGGGGGGGGGAGGGGGGGGGGGGAGAGCGAGAGAGAGAGATGCGAATAGTTTTCTTCAGCTGAACATGAAAACTATACCAGCATTAGCTCATAAAATTAAAAGAAATTGTATTCGGTCTAATTTCGAGGCGAGAGGACTTTTAATGTCGTTGCAATTGTGTTTTCCATTTCAATAGATGCTCACATATCGGAGGGTCGTTGATGTTAAATACAACTGTTACGGTGAAGCGTTTTGTCCCTCATAATGGCGTCCACTTCTGGGCAGAACTACTGAGGGCGTGGGGGCATGTTCCATAGGAGGTCACAGCTGCCCTTTTAGACAAACAGCCCGTGGTCAGCACAGCTGTCATTTACCTCGTTTTTGTTATGAGAGATGCTGGCGTCGTAGTCTGTTGTGTGTGTGTAGCTTTTGTTGACACTGATTGCACTGATCACCCATCCACATGCTCATGGGTGACGCATTGTACTGAAGACCCCCAGATTGGCGGGAGGCTGCTCCAAGTGCAGTTGGCGAAAGGTTCTGTTCCCAGGTACGGTCGGCACAGGCAGTTTCTGCGGCCTGTTCCCCAAGCAGCGGACGTTTGAAGAAGTAATCTCGAGAGTTCTCCAGAATTTCGTTGTTGTTCCAGCGGTCCACTGTTTCCGAGAAATACGTTTAACAGGTTGCATGAAGCGTCCTAATCTTGTCTTTTGTCTATATGTGACTGATTTCCGCAGACAGGAGAGAGAATATCAATGCCACCAGAAGGATCTGTTTGTGGACTATCAACGACAAGATTGAACATGCGTCTATCTCTACCTAAGGTGAGGAGAGAGAGAGATGACGGTTGGTGGGGGGGGGGGGGGGAGGGTTAGAATGCCTCTAAGTTGGTTACTTTGTGACAGCCCACCGAGGAGGACACAGCCGCAACTGCCGCCCCTCTCTCCTGATGCAATCTTCTGGGGTCGGTTTTTGCAGTAGTTGTGTTATTACGATGATTTTTCTCAATCCCCAGTGTACGTGTGGCGTTATGACCCATTGTTTATGAGTGCTGGTTTTTTTTTTTTTTACAACAATTCCGTTGTGTATTAGAACAGTGAAACATTTTCCATCAGCTACGGTAACATGTATTGGCCTTCCTGAATTTCGAGCGCCTGGGTTCCAGGTTGATTGTCGAGCAATGCTGCAGGAGATGTCCGTAGCGAACTCTGACGTCAAACAGCGACATACACAGTCCTCAGTTGTGTGCTTACAGGTAATACTCTTATTAAACTCCACTTCGTCCAACACCAGCATCTCGTCAGTTGAACACAATTCCCACCAAAAAAAAAAAAAAAATATGGTACCGTTCACTCCTTCACTTTTCTGGCCAGCTTGTAGGTGAAGGGTGGAGTCTGAGCATGTTTGCCACTAGTTTCGAGTGGTATTGAGAAATTTTTTCCCAGTAGAGTAATACCAGTTGTATGGCATCGTCAATTTTTGATCTGTATTGCGATTTTAGGCACTCCGTGTAGTGTGCTGTGTATATAGTTGTGTAATTAGGACCGACCTTTATGATTAATTACGTAATTACGAGCGATCTTCACCCTTCAGTTTCCCAAACAAAATAAATATAATGCACTAACCTAACCTTCCTGTCCTGCATCTGGAAAGTTTCCATGTGTTGAGGGGTGTACTTGGGCTTTCCATGCAGAAGGATCGGTGTTCGAACAGCAGGGTGGGTGGGGGGTGGGGGGTGGTGTGGGACGTCAGTGCAGCCAAGAAATTCCCGCCAAAATTTCCAAATTCGCCCCAAATTTGGGAATTACCCCAAAATTCGAAATTCTTGCCAAATGTTGTGGGGGAGTTTGAAGGGCGGGGAGGGGAAGGGATGGGGACCCACTTGCATAATGAAGAAAACACATAACATCATCTGGAGGTGGAATGGGGGTGTGTGGGGAAAAGGGGGTGGGGTGTTAACTGATAAATTTAGTTTATTTGCACATCAATTTGATTTCAGAACTGTCCACAGAGCCCTAGTATCCTACTACTCCTGGCATCCTGCCTTTTGCTGTGAACCAGCGGGTTAGTGCTGCGGCCTCTGGATAGATGGCATCGAATGAGGCAGGCAATGTCAAACCCCATGTGCTTGTTCCTGCGTGCCAATCAGACGTTAAGGTCCAACATTCTCTGCTATACAACAGCCAGGCAACGCGATTACTCTGTAAAGTTCAATTAACGTTTTTTCTGTAGATTACGTTTTAATGTATATTGTATGGCACCACAGAAATGTCAGAATCTGGCTAATTTTAGCTCTACATCATCTGATTCGTGAAATTTAAAACTGCGCTCTAAACATCTAAACTCTCTTACTTCTTCAATTACGTGTCCATATATAAAAATTATCGCTATCATGGGCTCAAATCCGTCACTTTTCTTTTACCTGTCGATATCTTTATTCCGTATCGTGTGTCAATCTGATTCAAATTACCATCCGCAATTTGAACTTTTTTTTTTTCAGATGCTCCTATTGCAAACTGATCATCAGCAAATAGTGTTATCATGGCATTAAAAATATCATTTCTTAATGTTTCATTTAATGCAATCAACCATTTGTGTTCGACACCGTCACTACAAACACTGAAAAGGGTAGGGAACAGTGATTAGCCTTGTTTAATGACTTGATTAATATTGGCAGATACTGAGCATTTCCTTACAATCCGGATCTTTATTATTTTTGTATAGTGACAGAACTTTTGTAATCAACTGCAACTTCCATTTCCTTTATTGATTCCAAAGCACTGCTTGCGTACCACTTAAGTGTAGGAAGGAGTGAGTTGTCTACACTGAAGTCGTACACTGTATCTTTACAAGTGCTTTCCTTCTTGATTGCTTTGTTGCGGCTACAATTCAAATTCATCTTTTTTCCTCTACGCTCAAGTTTTCATATATGGTGAGGCAGCTAAGACAGGCCACCACAAACATATCTGTAAGGAATAAATATATCGACGTGGGGTTTTCGCCAAGTTACAGCGGACAACATGGCAAATTTTTATGATTTATAGTACCCGAGTTGCGGCGCCAAATTTGTTTTTTTTTTTGTGGTGCTAGTATATACTTCTTCCAGTGGCATCTGAAATAAGGTTTAAGAGAACTTCAGCGACATAACATGTAGTAGCTCCTGGTAAACCTTTCGGGATGTGAGGTCGTGGTTCAAGAAACTCATCTGTTGCTGACGTTTCTCCAGGACTGCGTTGGACATCCTCAAAGGCGCTCAGCAACAGAAGAGATTCTTGGAGCACGACTTTACATCTCGAAAGGTTTGGTTCGAATGGTTCAAATGGCTCTGAGCACTATGGGACTTAATATCTGAGGTTATCAGTCCCCTAGAACTTAGAACTACTTAGACCCAACTAACCTAAGGACATCACACACATCCATGCCCGAGGCAGGATTCGAACCTGCGACCGTAGCGATCGCGCGTTCCGAAAGGTTTACCAGCAGCTATGTCATCTGGTCGTGAAAGCCTTCATTCTATAACATGCAGTGTCTTGATGAATAAGTATCAAGATAACAGTGCAGCAAATTACTGTCTCGTGGTCAGAAGAGGTTTCACAAATGTTTGCCCTTTAACTCGGGTACGGTTCGTACGTTTATCATCACGCCCGTGCTAGTGCTCAAAATGTTGACCTTGAGCATTGCTACACGCCATAAAATGATTGTGGAGAAACAGTACTGCACGTTGAATTTCACATGGAGTTAACAGTAGCCAAGGCCAGTGTTAGAGACCATTTCAAGCCTTCGGGAGTCATTGCTGTTTCCTATGAGAGCTCTCGTTTTAATTTTCACCACAGATAACTGTAAAGAAGTGTTAAGATTCGTGAAATCGTTGACTATTTTGCGTTTTAGACCATTTTGCGTTTCCTGAACTACCACTCCAATGCTCCACAAATGTTGTCTTAAGAGGGTTTGTCATCACATGTACGGAATGGGAGCGTCATTCATTCTGTTGGTATCACACTGGCGTATGTCGTGTAGGATGTCTTCTAATAACTGCGGCAGCAGCATACTTTACGAACTCGAGATACCGGAGTGCATTTAGATTCCCGTCAATAAAACAGGGATCAATGATGTGGGTCTTCAAAGACACACACCAAACGTTGATAGACCAAGAGCGTTGTTTTCATCCGCTTCTTTGAGTCAGCGTGGATTTTCAACTGACGATTAGTGCGTTTTGCGAAGATTGACTGGACCATGGTTTGTAAATGTTGCTTCTTCCTTAAATGAATCACTTTGCTCTTTTTGTAGATAACATTCAGAGAACTCTAACCAAGTTTTGAAAGTCATTGTCACGGAGCTGTAGATGCAGCGAAATATGAAGAGGATGAAATGTGATGGACTATATTGTTTGCAGAACACCTGTTTTGTTGATCTACTAGTACTTCCGAGACCCCTCTTAGAGACATTTGCATTGTGTGTTACTGATGCTAAGATGTTAGTCTTATTTCTTTCATCTGTTGCTCCATCTTCCACTGGCGTATTTTATTCTCCACTCTTCCAGTTTCTGGCACTTTTTTTACAATGTTTGCGAAGACAAATCGTGAGTGCATTGCACGATATGAATACTCTACAGCATACAACCGTACAGCTGCACTAATAGTTTCGCGACATACGCCACTGACGATATCCACTTTTTTAAGTGTTGCATACATTGTGAGCGTCTCAACAGATTTACGAGCACATTATCTGATTGCTAAAACATCAGAACACAGACTGATGGGCTTCAGGCGCACAGGTAAACAGAAAAACCGTACCCGTTTACGTGCTTGCTTACACTTGATATAGTAGGGCAGACATTTGTGGTATCTCTTCTCCTGTAGTGGGTTAGTGATTTGCGGCGCTGTTATCGTGATACCACTTGGTCAGGTGACATAGGCTACATGTTACGTAGTTGAAGTTCTCTTAGAAGCTTTCAAGTGCCACAGAAAAACAATATAGTTGCGTTAGAAAAAAAAGAGTCGCTGTCGCACTTCGGCGACTATAAACTAGAAAAATTACTTGTAAATATCAGGACATTCACCATATTGTCCGCTATTATTTGGCGAGAACCGCACCTCATTATATTTGTTCATCTGCATATATTTTATATTTTTGTGGCCTTTCTTAACTCCCTAACCCTATATACATATTTATTCTATGCCATTACACTGGCTGAACTTACGTTAGTTACAGGCATGCCAGAAAGTTAATGACTGATCGATGTTTATTGCAATTACATAACCCTTCTTGGACGATTTGGATGTTCTCGGTCACGACCTTTTTTCGGATTTCTTCACATGAGGAATCCAAGGATGAAAATTTGAGAGTCCCTGGTATATAAGGTCATCGTTTTTACATTTCGGTCTATATGAGAATAAATGTAACCTCTGTGAGTTGTGACGCCTGCGTAGTTACCCTCTCTGAGCTCAACAATAAGTTCTGCAATTGCTTGTTTTTGGACACAAGCTAGTACAGAATCATTTGGCAGAGTCGTTAAGAGGGAGTCGTTTAGAACAGTCGTTAAGCGCCATCATAAATGTGACATCTTAATATGCGGTCAGTGGCGTGTGACAGGAATATTTAACATTAACTGGAATGCAGTGAATGTCGTAAAAGACTGAATTATGAAAGCGAAGTCTTATTAGGATCTCGTGGTTTGATTTTATTAATGTTGTTCAATAACAACAATCGACAAAGGAGTTAATAAATCAGTAGTGGAATCTTAATCTGTTGTGCTTATTGATCTTCACCTACGGATCATTAAATATTACTAATTGTGACAAATTAATCATCGACAAAGCGGGGAAAGAAATGTAAGCGGCTGGATTCTTACACAATGCAAACGCGCCAATGATCAAGCATTGGTACATGCTTCCATCATCAAAAACGTCTAAACATTATAATCTCCGTTAGTGGAAATCATTTACAAACTTCCTAGATGCAAAGTCATGTTAGCACTGTCAAAATTGTACAACGGTAAGAAGGAAAATCGCATCAGTATAACAGTGCTCATTTTGTGATCACTCCCTCTGTAACTATGTCATCTTCTTAAAACTTAGTCCATCAGCAGCGTACTTCAACAAAGTTAAATCAGTACATGTCAACCATAAATGGTCGTAGCGACATTGTGATAGAATTTCATGTGCCTGACGTTTCCTCCTTGTAGTAAACATCTTCAAGTGTAAACACCAATGCATCACAACTAGTCGGTTTCCTCCTCTAGAAAATACACATACAGAAGGACCAGCTGTAATCAGTACAACTAGTTGTGTAATTTCTTCAGGGAAACACAGTGGAATGTAAACACAAATGCAGCACTACTAATTCCGCCCATTGTCCACGAAAACATGTCCGAAGGTAAACACAAATTCTGCTCCTCCTCCAGGAAGACACGTCGGAATTTAAACTCAAATACAGCATGTCTAGATGCGTCTTTCTGGAGGAGGAGAAAACACGCACACGAATTGCTATCACTGTGTCACTAGCGACTGCTTCCATCACTAGCACCTGCTTCTATCGATGAACAAGGATTTTAAATTCTATGAAGGTTCTTCCAAAACAGTTTTTTTTGAAATTATTTAATTTTCAATTATTCTGTTTAGTTTGATTGATCTGTGTGGCAACTGCAGATTGTCAACTTTGGAAAAGTGTCCACTTCATGTGAAGTTTCTGGGAAAGCTTACTCTCAATGTGGTTGAAGAAGTAGGGCGAGCAGTTGCACTTGGAGATGATGTAGGAGAGCCGGCAGTCGGTGAGGCAGGAGGTCTGCGAGTAGGAGTTGGTGAGCTCCAGCCGCTGCTCGTCCGGGAAGAGGCAGCTGCGCTGCGGCACGTCCAGCGAGGCCACCTGCAGGCTGCTCTCTGTGAACGAGACGGACAGCCGGACGCGCATGACGTGGTCGTCGCTGGGCGGCAGCAGCAGGCCCGTGCCCGCCTGCGGAACCTCCGTCACCGGCTGCAGGAACACCTGCGCCCACAGGCCACACTGCTGTGTAGCACGGACACTGGCAGGTACCGATCCGGGGGTTTGATTCCGGTCGGGGGGTCACAGTTTGTTGCAGTCCCTCCAACCCAAAGATAAAAAATCCAACTGGCCGTCATTTCTACTTCTAGCATGTCAAAAATGCCTTTGACATTAATAATACACTACTGGCCATTAAAATTGCTACACCAAGAAGAAATGCAGATGAAAACGGGTATTCATGGGATAAATTTGGGTGCATAGATCCTGAGAAATCAGTACCCAGAACAACCACCTCTGGCCGTAATAACAGCCTTGATACGCCTGGGCATTGAGTCAAACAGAGCTTGGATGGCGTGTACGGGTACTGGCGCCCATGTGGCTTCAACCCGATACCACAGTTCATTAAGAGTAGTGACTGGCGTATTATGACGAGCCAGTTGCACGGCTACCATTGACCAGACGCTTTCAATTGGTGAGATATCTGGAGAATGTGCTGGGAAGGACAGCAATCGAGCATTTTCTGTATCCAGAAAGGCCCGTACGGGACTGGCATCATGCGTTCGTGCATTATCCTGCTGAAATGTAGGGTTTCGCAGGGATCGAATGAAGGGTAGAGCCACGGGTTGTAACACATTTTAAATGTGACGTCCGCTGTTCAAAGTGCCGTCAATGCGAACAAGACGTGATCGCCAGTATGGCGATGACGAATACACGCTTCCAATGTGCGTTCACCGCGATGTCGCCAAACACGGATGTAACCATCATGGATGCTGTAAACAGAACCTGCATTCATCCGAAAAAATGACGTTTTGCCATTCGGGCACCCAGGTTCGTCGTTGAGTACACCATCGCAGGCGCTCCTCTCTATGATGCAGCGTCAAGGGTAACCGCAGCCATGGTCTACGAGCTGATAGTCCATTCTGCTGCAAACGTCGTCGAACTGTTCGTGCAGATGGTGGTTGTCTTGCAAGCGTCCCCATCTGTTGACTCAGGGATCGAGACGTGACTGTACGATCCGTTACATCGATGCGGATAAGATGTCTGTCCTCTCGACTGCTAGTGATACGAGGCCGTTGGCATCCAGCACGGCGTTCCGTATTTCCCTCCTGAACCCACCGATTCCATCTTCTGCTAACAGTCATTGGATATCGACTAACGCGAGCAGCAATGTCACGATACGATAAACCGCACTCGCAATAGGCTACAACCCGACCTTTATCAAAGTCGGAAACGTGATGGCACGCATTTCTCCTCCTTACACGAGGCATCAAAACAACGTTTCGCCAGGCAACGCCGGTCAACTGCTGCTTGTGTATGAGAAATCTGTTGGGAACTTTCCTTATGTCAGCACCTTGTGGGTGCCGCCACCGGCGCCAACTCTGTGTGAATGCTCTGAAAAGCTAATTATCTGCATATCACAGCATCTTCTACCTGTCGGCTAAATTTCGCGTCTGTTGCGCGTCATCTTCGTGGTGTAGCAAATTTAATAGCCTGTAGTGTAACAATAATAAGAACAATTATATGCATAAGTCTCTTAATATAATAACAATAACAATAATTTGTTCACATCAGTGCTGAGTACTCTGCTTAGCATGACTCTAAGTAACCGCGGTTCAGGGAAATACAGCATTTGAAATGCATTTGTATGGAGCTAAATTTTGCGAAATGGCCGACAGAATTGTGATGCGTTCTCCATTGCCTCCAACAGCGGCAACTTCTTTAGGGAACAGTTTGAGAACGTGTAATAAATGCGGCTACAGTTCTATCATTATCATTACGGTTCCGTACATCAGCCGGTAAAAACAGAACCCTTACAGGATCACTTTGTTGTCCGCTTCTCCGACTCTTAAAAACCCTCTTTTCTCAGAAACGGTTAGAAGTATCAAGTTGAAATTTATGTCACATACGAAGGTCTAAGGTACCATGGCGGTGTACAAATGTATTTTTTAGTCATTGCAGTCAAAAGATACGGCCATTTGTGTCTATTTTGATACTAGGAAACTCACTCATTAAAACCTATAGAGTACTTCCCGTTGACCTAGCTAATATCATGAAATTTGACTGGAAGCAAGTTTCACAGTAAAAGCAAAGAAAAAGTCAGAAAATTTGTTGTTGTATCTCAGAAAAAAATCTTTCTGTCATTTATTATCCGACTTCAAACTGAAATTTTAAACATACTTGAGTGTAATGCCGGGGACCAATATCTTACCATTATCAGTGCCGCTAACGGGGATAAATCGTCAATATGCTTGATTCCTAGGATCAAGAAACTAACTGTCTATACGCATAATTAAGATTACGATATTGCAGTGCCTGTATTATTCTGATTACGATGCAAAGTTCCTTCGGTAAGGCAACCGCTCGCGATAAGGAGGAGGGGAGGGGGGAGTTTTGGGTTCGAGCCACACTCTGGCACAAATTTTCATTGTCGTCAATTCATCCTACAGCTGATGGTAGTCCTTATTCGCAATTGCGAATTCATTTGCTGTGTTTCGTAACGGCTGTGGTCGCCGCAGTGCCTGCTCCTTTGGACATGCATGCATGTCCACAGGAACTTTGCATCATAATCAGAACAGCACAGACACTGCAACATCGTATTTATCTGCCGACACCGGGCAAGCGACTTTCAAGTACAACGTATGACGTGTATAGGTCGTAGGTCGTAGACGCGTGGTTGAGAACATACGGTAGTTTGGGTCGGGCCGAGAATTGTGCACAGATAGTCACGTGGTCAGTCGGCTTTTGGCTACGGTCTCATGCGGACCGGCTCCGCGCGCCATACAGCGCAACGGAGTTGTTCACTTCCGCCGCCTCGGTATTCGTGTTGTGAAGAGTCCATTACTAATGTACCTCATGGAGTAGTGTTACCATTGAGCGACACTTAAATTAACATTCCACGCCGAACATGCACGACCACGCTCTTATGAAATCGAACAATGCATTCACGAAGAGCTATGTCTGGACACACAGAAAGGGATAGATATTCACTTCTCTATCACTGGCAGTATCGTCTTTGTTATAATGACAATGCGTGGGAGCATGTACTGCCATAGATCGACAACACGCAGACGGACTCAAGTTTAAGCATTCTGACGGGCATATTGGGGAGGTGACAGTAGACCACGCTGGTTTCTATCTTCGAACAATTCGGGTCTTTGAGCTCCCTTTCGAAGTGCCACAAGACGTGGTCGTCGAATTCTTCCGATCATACGACGATGTTGTGGGCCACATCGCGGAAAAATGGCAGACGTTCACGACATACCACGTCTTGAATGGTGTCCGCCAGGTCAAGATCGAACTGTCCAAACATGTACCATCCTATCTGCTGATAACGTGGCGTGCGAGTCATCTTTATGTAGGGTGGCCTCCCACGGATGTGTGTCGGATTTGGACAAGAGGGCCATGTTTGGTCAGATTGTCTCCGTCGCCGCATGCAAGAGATACCGATCATTGACGCGGCTCCCAAAGCGACAGTCCTTTCTTTACTAGAGCTACGCCACAGCCGTGCGCAACCCCTATGCGTCGCTTCAGGAAGCGGCTGTTCTCCCGCCTGCATTCGCCATTGGGAATGACGGTGCGGCCGAGGCCCTGTCGGCACCATCTCCTCCGACGGCTACGAGATCACCAATTCTCCAGAGTTCGATGACCAACCCGCCTGCTGCGATGGACACCGATGTGAGTGCGGTGCCTACCTCTGCTCTTCTTTAGATGGGAGCGACCTCGGACACTGAACGTACATATTCTGACACAGAACAGCACCTCCAAAGGCAGTGGTTGCCCGAAAACAGAAGAAGAGATGTCGAACGCCCTCCGACGACACATTTCTTCAGGTGGCAACACAGGCAGTGGACTGGATATCAGATAGTGATCTTACTTCGAGTGTCCTGACAGCACTAATGTCCCACCTGAGGAGAATCCTTTCACTGCCTGCAATCCTTTCTGACTACGATAGATCCCAATTTTGGGGGTGGGCCGGCCGAAGTGGCCGTGCGGTTAAAGGCGCTGCAGTCTGGAACCGCAAGACCGCTACGGTCGCAGGTTCGAATCCTGCCTCGGGCATGGATGTTTGTGATGTCCTTAGGTTAGTTAGGTTTAACTAGTTCTAAGTTCTAGGGGCCTAATGACCTCAGCAGTTGAGTCCCATAGTGCTCAGAGCCATTTGAACCATTTTGGGGGTGGGGGGAGGGGGGAAGTTCCGTGGTTCCCGTTACAGCAGCATCACCACACCTAGCCTTTGATGAGTGTGACAATCGCCTGCCACCTCTTTCGATCTCCGATCTCCTGGGCTGAAGATGTCGACAATGGAGCAGATCAATATGGTGGATCACCGTCAGGCAGTGCCCCACGGTGGTGCCTGACCCATCTTCCACCAGTTGCGGTCACAGTGGCTGCACCGGATTTTTCACTCCAGCCGGACATGTCTGCAGACCCTCTGTGCCAATAGCGGGAGCATGTCTACTACAGCACCGCATCGCGATGATGAATCTGGCGGCCATCATTCGGGTCCCACATAAACTGGCAATGTTGCGAGAGACCGTTTATCTTGTTGATGTCGACATTGCCCTCCTTCAAGAAATGATCGTCGCTGATTTCTACGTCCCCACTGGCTACACGACACACATCTCCCATGCCTCTGACAACGGTAATGGACTCGTCATCCTGCTCCACACTGGACTCCCTGCTGAAGATGTACTGTACCTTCCTAATGCTAGAGGTATGGACCTCATGCTGTTCGGCGTCCGCACCCTCAATGTATATGCGCCATCCGGCTCCAGTGAACGACACACCTTCTTTCCTGACGAGGTAACGCCACTTTTTGAGGGCTCCCTGGATGAAATGGTGCTCAGTGGCCATTTCACTCCACACAAGGGGCCAACTGACTAACTTCAATGACATCCCTCGTGTGCAGCCCTCTCCGTCATCATCGACCAGACACATGGACAAATGTTCATGGCACCCGCATAGGTTTTACATGTTATACGGAGCACTCGCCCAGTCACCTCGACTGTATATACCTCACACATTTCTTGCCAGCGCCACTTGACATGCCGAAGTTTTGCCTCTGGCTTTCTCCAACCGAAGCCTACATTCTACGATATCGTCGTCGCCACCAACAGGTGTGGCAGAGTTGCGGCCTGTGGAAATTAAACGTTTCCCGTCTGACTGTTCTTGCTTGCCGACGGATCTTTGAGGATACATGGGCTCACTGTCGTCGACGTCGCCCAGACTACACATCCGCCTCATCCTGGTGGCTATGCTGCACGCAACCAGCTCTCCGCAGGGCCCCCATGGGTTATGGCAAACTCTTCAAAGATTGGCAGTCGAACACCATGGACTTTTGTTGTGCAATGCTACATGATTAAACCTCAGTGGCATTCTCTCCTGTCCGTCAGACGATAGCGCATTATGCTAAAGCGCAGATCACTTCACTCATGAGATGACGCTTGGAAGGGACCCTTGTCAGGTACTGCAACATTGACCATATGCATCACGAAACGCCATCGGTGTATCACCTCCTCGCAGAACGGCGAAGTCGTCGTTGAACTCTCATACATGACCTCACCGATGCGGGAGGACGATGATACACTACACAATGCGCCGTTGCTCACACATTCTCATTTCAGCCAGCTGTACGCTGCCGTCCCACCTCATCCGACCTTATTTGTGGAGGTAGCAGGACTCTCTGTCAACACTGTGGCAGAGGATGTGGCTCAAGAATTTCAGGAAGAATTGACCCCTGATAAGGTCCTAGATGCTATCAAGGTGGGAGCCGCCAATAAGCCCTCTGGACCTGGCGGTCTCCCCCTTGAATTTTACAAGTGTTTTGGCTATCTGTAGGTACCTACTTGGACGTCCATCTGTCTTGAACTGTGTCACCCACAACGATGATTCCAGCCACCCTTCTTGATGGGGTCGTGAACCTGGTCACTAGGCCACATGGGCGATCACCTATCTGTGATTTCCAGCCCATCACTCTACTCAACAGTGACATGAAAATTTTCACCTGCTCGTTGGAATCACGACTCAAGAAGGCAGCAAAACACGTGATATCCCTTGATAAGACTTCGCTGAGCGGTGACAACAGTATCCATACAGCCTTTTGCCATTGCAGGTGTATGATCGCACGAGGTCGCAACATTTACCTAGTGCGTTGGCACCACTTGATTTCAGTCCGACATTCGACAGGGTCGACCATACCTTTTTGAAATCGGTCCTCCAGCACATGGGTTTTCCGGATCATGTAGAAAAAGTGGTAATGCGCCTCTTGAGCGGCGCAACTTCAAGAATACTCTCTAATGGTCGCCTAGCGATAGAGCGCTCTGTCCGCCAGGGTTGCCCACTTTCCACGATACTGTATGCTTTGGCATTAGAGCCCCATCTCCAGGGACTTCGCCAACGCCTGGTGGGCCTGTCATTGCATGAACACAGCATCTGTTGTACAACCTATGCTGACGATCTAGTTCTGTAACCATGCAAAGAAGACGATATTATCGCGGCTTTGACTTGGGTGACGACATATGGAGAGGCAACTGGCAGTTCTCTTAACATTTCCCAATCAGAGGTTCTGCTCATTGGTGAAGATGTGCCTGAAAGAAATATCGCTCCTTTAAGTGTGGCCACCAGCGTCCTCTGCTTGGGCATTGATTTTATGAATGACGTCTGTCGTTCAGTGGCAACCAACGGTAGACGTCTCCTCCAAACGATCTGGGCTGTCCTTGTGGACCACCGGTTTAGATTACTCGACATTGTACAGCGTGGGCAATACGTAAATGTCTGCCACACCTCTCGCATCCCCCATGTGGCACAACTGTTCCAGTTTTCGATTACCCTCGCCTGTCGTATATTAGTTGCAATGGGATTCTTTGTCTGCACTGGGATGTTACATAAAGTTCAGCATTCCTCCCTTGCCTTCCATGGGAACGTGGTGGAGTGGGCTTACTCCACGTGCGAGACAGAGTTACAGCACTTTTTTGGTAGCTCCTCAATGAAAGTCTGGCGCCATTGCCCGACGAACCTGACCGGATTGCATTATATGAATATACGCCAGTCTCCATGTCAGCCACAGTCGTATATTCAGACATTGCGCACCCACCCCTTTTATCACTTTCGGCATTTCTTTCTGGAATTAAGTTACATCTTACACTCCTTATCCCTTCCACAAAGACTGTACACAACACATTGCAAATGTGGCGACCCCCCAACTCCATCGAACACAAGTTTCCCCAGATCATATGGCGACGTGTATGGAAAGCGATGTATACAGGTTCTCTCGACACCAGCGTCCAGTCTACCTGGTATATCACCGTCAATGGCAAACAGGTCAACCAATTTCGCATTCGCCTCGTTGACACACCCCTCTGTGTTCACTGGGTTGTAGATGACACAGACGCTCACCGATTCTCATGTGGTCCGTCGTCTGACGTCTGGAGGCTCGCGCAGCTTATCTTTGCTTTCCTTACCCCACAGATACCTGCTTCGATCACTTTCCAGTCACTTTTATTCCTAGATGTGATTCATTACCCCTCAACGAAAACTAACGTTTTGAACTGGATACGAGGTCATACGGTCCGCTGTCTTTTTGGCCCTGACGTGAAATCAGAACTGGGTTATTGGAAGTACGTTAATGATTGACACTGAGCACTTGTTCGCAACCCCAGATACAAGCAGTTATTTTCTAATTTTCTATAGAGCTCCTTTCATGATCTGCCTTCCAGCTGGACCGTCCGATCCATGAGACGCTGATGCTTATTTTGCCGACATGATGTTCTGAACGCACCACAAACGGGAATATCCATTACACTTTCGAGAAGATACGTTTGGATGCTCCGCCAATCGAAAGGCGTAAGCGACTCCTAGAATTCTGGAACATAGAATAATTAAAAAAAACAATAAAAATGAAAAACATAAATACGGAAACGGGAAAGTACAAAAAGTAAAAAAAAATTAATAAAAAATTAAAAATTAAATATAAACACAAAAATGAAATAAAATAAACTGAAAAACGACAAAAGCCCCCACATAAATACCTCCATTTTCATCGCTACTCTGTATGTTCTTCCCCCCTACTTTCCTTCTTTCCTTCACCCTTTTAGTAACAGATTAGTTTTTTTGGGATAGGCGTAGATAGGCGCCAACGCCTGAAGAGGTGCAGTGTTTTTTGTTAGTACACAAGTTTTTTATAGGTTTTTTGTTGTTTCCCTTTCCTGTCCCGGGGCGGAAAAAAAGTGGTGACGGGACTGCTCGCGATAAGCGGGAAATCTGGTTTTGAGTCCCGGTTCGGCAAAAATTTTCACTGTCGCCATTCCATTCTACAGCTGATGGTAGTCCTTATTTGAAATTGCGAATTCATTTGATGATAATTAAGATTGTACAAAACCCTCAGAGCGCGAGTCCTACACGCAGCTGCCCAATTTTTTCATTGTTATTATGCCATGTGCGAGCGAAATCTTTGGTACTTAAAATATCGAATGTATCTAGCCTGCATTTGTCGCTAACCTGTTGCTGGAGTACGCCTGCCTACAAGAGGAGTGTAAACAGCGGTGGACGGAGATACAGGGGCGTGCTCGACTAGCAATGGGGAGGTGACTTACTGGCAGCAATGTGAGCAGTTGGACTTTAGAGTTTACTGAAGATGTGTGTGCTCTGTTGGACCGAACATAGCTGTAACGTGGAATATTATTGGCACCATCCCACTGGTTGGCAATTGGCAGTCACCTACTCGATCATTGGAGGAAACGATCCTGTTCAGGGAACCGTCGCATGTTCATATTGTACACTATAAGGTGAGGCCTATTGTAACAAGTAGTAATTTTGTCCTTTACTGGTGAGTGAGCAACTGCATCTTAGTTTCTTTCCGGTGTAGCTAGTATTCGTAGTAGTCGTTCCTCCGACTCGCTGTTTGGCTACTAGGATGTTTTTGGCCTATTTTCTAGACTCGCATTCGCTGTTTGTGGTGTTCGTGAATTATCTCGCACCTTGTGGCAAATAATTCTGTAGTTTATCGTTAGGTCCATTACTTATTCAGTGCTCGAAAGCATTGATTAAGTCATTGGTGTCTTGCATTTTAGTAAAATAGTGTTCAACGCACTTACTGCTACTGTTTCACACTTCCAGTGCTTGCCAAACTGGTTTAATTCGGTGGTGTTTTGCGTTATACTATAATGCATTTTAACGCTTTCAGCGTTTTTTAAAATAGCATTATATATTGGTGTTATATATTTTATTAGAATAGTGTTTAATTCTGCTAATACGTGCTTGTTAAAGGACACTTTAGCCATTATTTAATGTCTTATTTAACGAATCCAGCGGCAAACGCAGGACGGGGCCTCAGTGTATTCCTTGGTTGATCTTGTGCCATTCACCAAATCTTTCGTAAATTCCTTATACATCTGTGGAAATTGTATCTATTTTGGTAAGATAAGTGCGCAGTAGTTGTCGTTAGCTGTTTTCCGAACTAGCTGCATGTGTATTAATTGTTTTGTGATTTATATTGACGCGACAACAGACAGATTAGATTAGATTAGTACTTGTTCCATATATCATGAGTAGGACATTTCGTAATGATGTGGAACGTGTCAGGTTAAGGGGGGTAGGACGTCAAAAATAAAAAAAAATCGATTTTTCAAAAATATGCTTATTTTTTAGCGCACATCTTCCTGAATAATTTGATGTATAAAACATATATATTTGAGGAGTTATAAGGTATGTAATTTGGTCTTAAGTGTATGAAGGTACAGCGCCACGCCTCTCTGCACAGCATTCTTCTGTCATACCTAAGTGTATGTCGCTCTGTAGAATTCGAATGTAATATTTGTGCCAAAGATAGTCATACGTGAAACAAAGGACTATCGATATCGATACTTTCTCTGCTGCTATCGACATGCATTGTTTTGATCGCTGGTTTTGTTTGTTCTATGTTTCGAAAGGCGTGCAGTGTGGTGCTGTGATCTTCGACACAGTTTTCATTTTGCTGTGTTGTTTTGTGTTCGTTTGTGGCATATTATCGCACAGGATGCCTAGAATTCGTTGCTTCAACCATAAATAACGTCACCACGGCAACAGATACACAGTAAAGGGTGTTACAACAAATGTTACACCAGTGGCTCAAGACTGCAACCTCTCAGAGCCAGTAAACAATTAACCACCAAGTGCTTCTAGAAGGAAACTTGTTTTTGGCGCTAATGAAAATGGAGACTGTGAATCCGAAGGTTCATGTAATGTTATCGTTGATGTTAACATGCTGTCACAATTAATATTGGACTATGTTATGCGCAAGCATTGCTTTGGTGCTCAGTATGTTTCTTTGGTGGAAGATAAGAGTGCCAGGAAAGGCGTTACTACGAACTTATCTGTGATATGCAGCAAATGCAACGTTGGTGCGTCTTGCATGACATTTAAAATCTCAAACAAAGGTTATGATGTGAATTTGAGGGTAGCATATGGCATGCGCTGTATTGGTAGGGGACAGAAGGCAGCAAGAACAATTTGTGCAGTGATGAATCTTCCTCCTCCTCCAGCAAAGTCTGAGAGGTATTATGGCTTACTGATTGAGGCTGTAAAAGAAGTTGCAGAATCTTCAATGAAGAGTGCTGCAGAAAAATCTATTGTCAAAAATGATGGTGACAGGGACATGGTGCCTGCTTTTGATGGTACCTGGCAAAAAAGAGGGCACACTTCATTGAATGGTGTTGTAACAGCAACATCTGTTGACGCTGGTAAGGTACTAGATGTTGAAGTGCTGAGTAAATTTTGTCATAGGTGTGTGAAAGGGATTGCAGATCATATATGTAATATGAACTATAAAGACTCAAGTGGAGGTATGAAAGTGCAGGGAGTTGTAAGCTTGTTTACCAGATCTGTTGCCTCCTGTGGCCTGCATTATGTGAAGTACCTTGGTGATGGTGATAGTAAAGCTTTCCTTGAGGTTCAAAAGTGTGCACCATATGGAGCTGAGACTATTGTGCAGAAGTTAGAATGTGTGCGACATGTACAGAAAAGACTTGGTACTAGACTTAGAAGGCTGTGACAAGATTTGTCAAGAAAGAAATTATCTGATGGGAAAGGAATAAAAAGAGAGGGCGACTGACGGATGCAGAAATTGACAAACTACAGACATGTTATGGTTTGGCAATAAGAAGGAACACAGGGGACTTGAAAAATACGAAGCAAGCAGTTTGGGCCTTATACTTCCACAAAATGTCCACAGACAATAACCCTATCAACAACTTATGCCCAAAAGGAAGTGAATCATGGTGTGGCTACCAAAGGTCAATTGCAGGTGGTGAAGAATATCATCATAGGAATTCTCTACGAACTGCTGTAATGGAAGCCATCAAACCTATATTCAGGGACCTTCCAAATGAAAACTTGCTGAAGAAATGCCTTCATGGTGGTACCCAAAACCCAAATGAAAGTTTTAACCAATGTGTATGCAAAAGATTGCCAAAAACCGTTTTTGTGGGAAGAAATGCACTTGCTATTGGTGTTTATGATGCAGTTTCATGTTTTAATGACGGTGTGCAAAGCAGGAAATATGTATTAGAGAAAATGGGAATTAAGCCCGGGCTGAACTGTATCAAAGCTTTGTATGTGATAGACAGAGAATGTGTAGTGAAAGCAGATAAATCATTTTTGAAGTTCGTAAAATCAAGAAGAGTGAATCATAGAAATGTGAAGAGGAAGGAAACTGATATTGAAAACGAGAAATAACCTGCTTATGGTGCTGGAGAGTTCTAAAACTATGCCAAATACAAGCAGAAACTTTAATGGCCACTTTCCACAAAACACAATTTTATGTACTTAGGTACATGTAGCATCCAAAATAAATATCCTATTACTATCAAACTTGGTATGCTTATTAAACACAAACTCCTTAATGCAAAACTCTAGAATTTTCCAAATCTATTAAAAATTGTGTTAAAAATTGGGATAATTAACTATAAAATTTGTGTTTTTTCTAAACATGAAGTTTAAAATGTAATAACTCAGTCATTTTTTCATAAATTAAATAAGTTTCAGAGTTTCATACTCCTTTAAGTATGCTGTGGAAAATTCATTGATGAATCTCTCTTACTTACGAAGAAAAGTGTACATAAAGCAATTAATGCAGCCAATGGTAACGAAAAAAATGGTCGAATTTCACATATAAAACAAACTGCTTTTGTTATGTTTTTCAACGTCCACTGCTATCAGTGTAAATCCTGAATACTTCTTGGTCATGCTGACAAATTTTTATGAATTTATTTGTAAAAGTATAGACAGTGGAAATTAAAATGTCCTGGTGCCTCTCCTGCTATAAGTCGGCCCGTTTGGCGTCCTACCCCCTTTAATAAAAGGTGTCTATACAAGATATTACATTACACAAACTATTACATGACACTTAATTATTTTTTTTGGAGGGTGGTTGGGAAAATTACCTACTTACTATATCTAAAAATTCATCTAATGAGTAGAAGGAGTAGCCATTAAGAAATTCTTTTAATTTCGTTTTAAATGCTATATGGCTATCTGTCAGATTTTTGATGCTATTAGGTAAGTGACGAAAGACTTTTGTGGCAGCATAATTTACCCCATTCTGGATTGGATAGTGATATACACATATACAAATGGTAGTATCGTATACACACGGTACAAGGGGGCAGTGTATTGCCGAAGCTGTCATTTGTACTCAGGTAATTCATGTGAAAAGGTTTCCAACGTGAATATGGCACCACGACGAGAATTAGCAGACTTTTAACGCTGAATGGTAGTTGAAGCTAGATGCATGGGACATTCCATTTCGGAAACTGTTAGGGAATTCAGTGTTCCGAAATCAAAAGAGTTACTAGTCTTCCGAAAATGCCATATTTTAGCCAATACATGGTCAACGCAGTGGCCTATGGCCTTCACTTAACGACCGAGAGCAGCTGTGTTTGCATAGAGTTGTCAGTGCTATCAAACAAGCAACACTGCGTGAAATGACTGCAGAAATTAATGTGGAACGTTATATGTTAGGACAGTGCGGCGAAATTCGGCTTAAAGGGCTATGGCAGCAGACGACTGACACGAGCGCTTTTGCTAACAGAGCGACATCGCTTGCAGCACTCTCCTGGACTCGTGACCATGTCGGATAGGCACTAGGTGATTGATAAACCCCGGTCTGGTCAGTTGACTCCAGATGGTAGGGTTCGAGCGTGGCGCAGAAACCACGGATATAAGTTATCAAGAAGGTACTGTGCAAGCCGTTGGTGGCTCCATAACGGTGTCGGCTGTGTTAACGTGCAATGGACTGCGACCTCTGCTCCACGTGAACCGATCAATGACCATAAATGGTTATGTTTGGATACTTCGAGACCATTTTCAGCCATTTGCGGACTTCATGTTCCCAAACAACGATGGCATTTTTGTGGATGACAATGCGCCCTTACACCCGGCCGCAATTGTTCGTGACTGGTTTGAAGAACATTCTGGACAATTCAAGCGAATGGTTTGGCCACCCGCATCGCCCGATATGAATCCCATCACACCTGTATGGGACATAATCGACAGGTCAGTTCGTGCACAAAATCCTGCACCGGCGACACTTCCGCAGTTGACGGCTATAGAGGCAGCGTGGCTCAATATTCCTGCAGGGGACTTTGAACGAATAGTCTATACCTGCACTTCGTCGGGCAAAAGGAAGTCTGACACGATATTAGGAGGTACCCCATTACTTTTATCACCTCAGTGTATTTGACATTACTGCCCACCGGTCTTAGTCGATTCCTTCTGATTTTGGCCGGCTATTGTCACTGTTTACTTTCCTGTAACCTCTGAAAGTAAGCGTTTGCCTTGCTTTGGTGTTTTATATTTCAGTCGCTTAGTATTTAAAGGAACTGACTTTTTCCATATCCCGTTAGAGCAAATCCAAACAACGTCGTTCAAAGACGGCCTCTATTATAAGTTTAGTCCGATGTTTTGGTCGGTCATTGCACCATATTTGCTTGTAAGCCAGATAGCCTGCCTGCTCATGGGAGCCTGTAAGCTTGAGATGCTTCAGAAAGAGTTACCAATGGATTTCTTATATTTTAATAAAAATATCCTATTAATGCTGAAGCATCTTCACCAACTATAAAGTTCGTTGGTACGGCCGGCGGCAATTAATTAATTCATCCTGTACACGTCTTGAAATCTGTTACCGTTCCTCGTAAAGAAATTCTGTTTACTTAAGGTTAGGCAGGGGTTGCCGGAAACTGGTCATAATGAAAGGAGTATCCTGTTCGTTACTGGAATTCGTAGATAAAACTGTATTACTCGAAATTACTTCATTGAGGTAGGCGTTGGGCCTTAAACCGTTTGTGCAGTTGATAAGTATAACTATTTTTCTAACCAACTGACGCTCTTGAACTGTAATTGCCTGTTATTGACAGATGTTGATGTAACTGTTGAATACTTTAAAATACTTCCGTTTATCATTGGTTCTTAGTCCGTTTGTGCGTTTGCTGTGTGCTTGATCAGTTGATGTTCTTGACTTGTATGTGTCTGTTAACGAGCAACGCCGTACAGCAGTTAATGATTTGGTTGCGACTGTTTAGTGCTCTGACTTATTTTGATAATTTTACTTTGGGCTGCCAAGGTGGGCAACCTCTTTTCTTTTTAATTATCATCTTATGCCTCATGCATTTGAATTTTGTATTTGAGTATTTTCAGACTGTAAAGAGTGTAACTGTTTCTGAATATAAATTTCTGCTAAAGTTTACTTTATTTTTTGGTCCCTAGACCTTACCACTCCCAACCAATCACCTGTCATCACAATTATAGACACGTTTATGGTCTGGTGCCATAGTGCCTACACTCTTTGTTAGTTCCTTCAGCACATGAATATCATGCACCGGTACATCTAGTTCACAGTCGAGACAGAAGAGATAAGTTGTAGTTTTTAGATGATTTACTACAATGAGAGGCCGATGGGCTGCTCGGCCACTCCGTGTACCGCTAGTAGTGGCACTCTGATATATACTGGGTGGTTATAATTAATGTGGAGCAACTCACGAACGTCCCGTGTGGGTTGTAATCATCGTATCGTAGCTGAACGTGGTGGGTATGCTAATGCCTTAATGCGGAACCGATTTACGCTGGAAAAATTAAATTCCAGTTTTGGCCAGCAGGTGCAAATCTGGCGCTATGAACGCAAGAAAGATATACAGAAATGTTTCCATATGTAATGCATTAGCAACGGGACAAGGGCAGAAAAGGTCGCACAAGCGAGACAGCATAATGTTGATCCTATTATTAACTGAAAGATATACAGAAATGTTTCCATATGTAATGCATTAGCAACGGGACAAGGGCAGAAAAGGTCGCACAAGCGAGACAGCATAATGTTGATCCTATTATTAACTGCCACTTACACAATTTGTTTAGCATGAAGAATGGGGATATCGAAGAGATGCTGCGTCCGCAAAATGACACAATCAGCAGTAGCTCGCAGCAGTTCTGATGGTATCTGAGCAACGTGCTCCTGTACACTGGCCTTTAGATCAGGTAGAGATCAAATGTGTCCCTCGTAAACACGTTCTTTTAGAGATCCCGGAGCCAAAAGTCACGTGGATTCAGATCAAGAGATCTTGCAGGCCATGCATCTGGAAAGCCTCTGAAGATAAAACGTTCATGGAAGATTGTATTAAGCAAATATTCCACTGTGCGAGCAACATTGCCCCACATTGCATGAAAACAGTGGTTTTCACGAGTCGCGTTCTTCCAAAGTGGAAATCTCGTGCTGTACAAGGAGGTCCCGATAACGTGCAGAAATCATGGTACACCTGACAGGCCCTCTGGGTGTATTCTATTCAAAGAAAAACGGACCAAGGATAAACGTACGGCCGGCCATGGTGGCCGAGCGGTTCTAGGCACTTCAGTCCGGAACCGCGCGACTGCGTCGCAGTTTCGAATCCTGCCTCGCCCATGGATGTGTGTGATGTTCTTCGGTTAGTTAGGTTTAAGTAGTTGTACGTTCTAGGGGACTGATGACCTCAGATGTTAAGTCCCATAGTGCTTCGAGCTATTTGAACCATTTGAACCATAAACGTACTTGTGAATCCACAACACACAGTCATATACAGCGAGTGCAGTGGCTTTTCCTGCACAACACGCAGTTTAACAGTCCTTCATATTCAACAGTTCTGTGTATTCACTGCAGCCTGTAGTATGAAATGTGCTTCGTCATTCCATAGAATATTGTCTGGCCACATGTCATCAACTTTGACTCGTCCCAGAATCCGAAGAGCAAATTCAGAACGTTGCAGCAGACCCTAAGGTTTCAGTTACTGCGCCATCTGGATCTTGTACGGGTACCTGTGTAATTAAAATACTTTCCGTACTGTTGACTATACGATGCACAATTCTCGTGACACTGCTCGAGTATTATAGCTACCCAGGGCACGCCCTTCATGTTCAGTGACAGCAACAGCAACCACGTCAATAACTTCCTCCGGGATAGGAGCCTTCTTTTTTGAGGTACCACACCAACTTCACCCGTGTTTTCGGATTTCATTATCATGTTCTTTAAACCATTTAATGACGTCGGACCTCTCCTCAAACCTTTCAGTCGGCGATGCTCTCTCAGTGCAGCGCTGTAATTGCTGCCATCCACATAAATCAGTTTCATTAACAGAACACGGTCTCTTCTCGATAGCAATACTGCCACTCACGTTACGCCCGGTCAAAGGACATGGATGATATCGTGTTATCATAGAGTAAGTGTACGACTGGTGATCAGAATCAGAACTAATTTTTTCCTGTGTAAGTTCAAATGGTTCAAAGGACTCTGAGCACTGTGGGACTTAACATCTGAGGTCATCAGTCCCCTAGAACTTATAACCACTTAAAGCTAACTAACCTAAGGACATCACACACATCCATGTCCGAGGCAGGATTAGCACCTGCGACCGTAGCAGTCGCTCGGTTCCGGACTGAAGCGCCTAGAACCGCTCGGCCACATCGGTCGGCCTCCTGTGTAAGTCAGTTCCGCATAAACGCATTAGCATATCTACAAAGTTACACTGCCATATGAAAATTATAGCTCACACTGGACGTCCATAAGTAGCGGCACTTTAATTATAGCCACCCGCTACCTCAGAGTACAGATTTTTCACCATCCAGTCCAGAAGAGCGCTGTTTTAAATGCGTTGATACATAGAGCTAAAATTGTTTCTGACAAAGACCACTTGGATTCCAAAATAAATTAGCTGCAGTACATGTTCCAAACGAATAGCTACAGGGCACTTTATGTAAAAGTTGGCGCTCTCCAAGACATGGTAACATGGAAATACTGAATAATCACTTGATGGGCTACATCATAATAATGCTACATAATCATGCTACATATAGTAAAATACATCAAGTCCTACGAAGACGAGGAATAGCACCTATTTCCCGACCACCTAAGGAGATAAAGGAGGTGCCGCGTGCTATTGAGAACAATCCTCGCCTCAGAGTCTCTGGGATTTCCAACATCCACTGAGAGTGCGGAAGTAACTACGTCGGTCAGCCTATCCCTACCCTATCCGATTGCTATGCTGAACATCAACGACACGTTAAAAATCGGGAACATGAGAAATCAGCAGTTCCTGAGCACAGCCTCGGAAGTTAACACAAAATACTGTTTGGTGAATCAAAAATGCTGTCTCTGGATTCTGTATATTGGAATTATGTTGTTAAAGAGCATTGATGGGTTCGCTAATAAAGCATGCTTCCCAGTTTTGCTTCTATAGGAAGCAACGAGTCAGAATAATTGATTAGTCATCTGGCAAAGTAGCTTCAAATTCCACCATTAGCTCACCTACAAAACAGCTGCAAGTATCGTTGTTTTATATAATCGATTTTCACGTTAAAACCGTAGTCATACAGTGCACAGTTTTATAAACCATTATACGTATTGACTATCGTTTTTTAAAGTAGAGTATCGAGGTATAGTATTGTATCCTGGCATTACCGAATATTCCATTTAAAACAGTTCTCCACAACATGTACACATCCAGCTAAAAATAACACATATTTTAATTTTAGGAGTTATAAGAGTAAAGAGAGGTGATGATCACCTGAACAACAACATAAAGCTAGTACCACATCCCAGTAGACAAAACTGCAAAAGTACATATACGAAAATTTTAATAGATAATGGTCTAAGTCTTCTTGACGCACACTGAGTCCTGTATGTGCCGGGAAGGTTTAATTTGGTCTCTATTTCTTTTAGCAAGATAGTCAGGTTCTCTGGAAATGTATAGCTCTTTGCACTCTCAGATTTACTATCACCAGACTTTTCCGTATTCTTAGCACTAGCAAAAACGATTTGGGAAGGTATTGTATCCCATGCTGATTTGCTTATCACGAATAGACAGTCATCCACCAGAGATAGTCCACAGTGGAACTGTGAGTAGAACTGTTTCGTAGTTCATGTAATCGGCTTCCGTGTTAAAGAATTAAAATTGTAGACTTAAAGAGCATCTTTCCATAACCAGTTATTGGTCCTGTTTTCCTGGAATGTGTATACATCCACACAAGTCAACAGTATTTGCTTTAATTCTCGGGAAGATGCTGGCGTAGTATAAAAACCTTTGGATAAAGGTTGTGAAGACAACACGTGATGTTCTGCACATACCTTCTGAATGTGATTTGACTTGGAATTCAGCTACAGTGTCTCGTGTGTGTGCTGACCCATTGATACTCCAGGGTCATGGGATGGGTTCTGGGTCCACCAACGACAGGCAGCATCAGCTCAACACGGCAGCAGTTTCAGTCATACCCTCTAACTGTGGGTGTGATTACATTATTTTGTCTGTGTTCCGCGGCGTGGATACCGCAGCGCCAGGAGTAGGATGGATGTGATTTTCTTTCTGTACGTTCAGTGCTACCAAAAATTTACTTTAAAGTCATTCAGGTTCAAGAGTGGGATTAAAATTCAAAGTGAAGTAATATCAGTCATCAGATGAGCTGATGACACTGCTATAATGAGTGATGCTGAAGAGAGATTACAGAGTCTCTTGAATGGGTTGAGTAGTCTAATGACTACAGAAAATGGATTGACAGTAAACCCGAAAATACAAAAGTAGTGATAAGTAGCAGAAATGAAAATAGCGACAAACTTAACATTATTCCTGGCCAAGAGAAGACTGCTGCTATGAAACATAGGCCTTAATTTGAGGAAAAGATGTCTGGGAATGTACATTTGGCGAACAACAGTGTATGATAGTGAATTACTGACTGTGGGGAAACCCGGAATAGAAGAGAACGAAAGCGTCTGAGGTGTGGTGCTACAGAAGAATATTGAAAATCAGGTGGATTGCTAAGACAGGGAACGAGGAGGTTCTCTGTAGAATCAGCTGAGTACGGTTCATTTGGAAAACATTGACAAGTTCCCAGTGACGAAGCCTCTGCCGGGTCATATGATCCCTTACGATACTCCTCATCTCGTTCTGCACAGGACACGGTGACCCATGCTGTTACTATGGGACATTCACTTTGTTTCACTAATTTCCCCTACCGCGACATTAACTGAAATGCCTACAGTATACATGACCTGATCTTGCGGATAAATGTGTTATTCGGCATCAGTTTCTGCTATTTTATGAACGATACGAGAACATAGCAACTTTGCTAAAGCTTCAAAACTTAAACCATACATGATTAGATTTCTAAGTTAGCAAAGAATTACAAGGACAGCGCCTGAGAGCGGAGTTGGGGATCGGAGAACAAACTGTATGGTGATGTGGTTTAAAGTGCCTGATATCTCACCGTAAAACCGTTCATTCTGATGAACTTTCATTCACGATATGTCGACAGAATGAATTTTAATTTCAATGACAATGGCCACGAAAGCCTGCAGACTTACATAGAATGAATTTCATCTGTTAAAATAACCATAGTGCGATAAATAGAGCGATAGTTTAGGTTCATGTGTTCGATCCTACTTCAAAACACTTCTTTTTTAATTGCTTATTTTTCTTTATTCCTTGTGTTCATTCACTGCTGATGACAGTTGACAAACGTCTTCTCTGTGTTGGTTCCAAAGTAGATGAGAGGGAGACAAAATAAAATTGATTTCATACAACAAACATAGATTTATTTATTGTGTTAGGAATTACAATTTACTGAAAGTCGTCACAAAAAGATAAGTATGATCAGTTGTACTCGCACCATGAACGCTGTATGAAGGCCACCTTGCCATAGCGTCAATTTTCAATAAATTTAAGTGGCTACTTGCATCATGAACGTTTCAAAGCCCTGCTTCCTCATTTATTAATTTTGCAGCCATAGACCAGCTTGTAAATTTAATTCAGCGCTCTTCGCTCTTATTATCAGTTACATTCACCTATGTACTTAGACGCTAACAAAAATAAAAATTAAAATTTATACTACTAGCATCTAAGGCATAACCTATAGCTTATCCGTCTGACGCATTCACACTTGGCCGCTTCAGTACTGCTGATACGGTTATGGATATAATGAACGACAGGTAAACTGAGCGCATCCGGTTATCAAGGATGGAGCCGTTGCACGAGGGCCCACCAGTGGGAACGGCTTTCTTGAGATAGCTTGCAGCTTGAGATACAAGGGGCGATCAATAAATAACGGATCACGTGACGAAATTTTCACTCTGCAACGGAGTGTGCGCTGATATAAAACTTCCTGGCAGATTAAAATTGTGTGCCGGGTCGAGACTCGAACTCGGGACCTTTGCCTTTCGCGGACAAGTGCTCTACCAACTGAGCTATCCAAGCACGACTCACGGCCCGTCCTCACAGCTTAATTTTCCCTCTTCAGTCCTTACATTGAATGAAGTTCCGATAGTTGGCGGCGATATACGTAGCTTTCAAATTGGCGTCTATAACGCTGGTGCGTTCCAAGCAGAGAACTGTCACTAAGTTCCTTTTGGCGGAAAACTAAGGCATCGCAGATATTCATAGGTGCTTGTAGAATGTGTACAGCAACCTGAAAATGAACAAAATCACAGTGAGTCTTTGGCCAAGGCGTATGCCATCATCGTAACAAGGTCGCTTAACCTATCCGATCTCCTGCGCGCCGGCCGGCTGTACACAGCTGTGACTCCTGCAGTGTTGGACCTCATCGTGTTTGTCACCAGAAAAATGAAAATGAACTTCTCCTTCTCCACGACAACACAAGGCCTCACACAAGTCTGTACCCCCTAAAGGAGATTGCAAAACTTCATTGGACTGTTCTTTCTCATCTACCCTGCAGCCCAGCTCTCACACCTTCCAGCTTCCATCTGTTTGGCTCAATGAAGATCGCACTCGGCACGAAGGAGCACGTGAATGATGACGAGGCTACTGATGCAGCAAGACGTTGGAACCGACATCGATCCCCGAGTAGTAACATACGACCCTACTAGTAAGGTGGCATAAGCCAGTCGCACTGAACCGAAATTATTTTGAAAAATAGGGTTTTGAAGCCAAAAGTGTGGGAAAATAAATGATGTATTGGAATCCTGAATAAAATCACCTGCTCTTAGTAAGAAAAAGTGTTGCGTTATTCATTGGACGCTCCTCATACATTACCATTCAGTGAGTACTGCGACCTCCATCCCTACACGCGTCGACTACTTGTGAGAAAAACTGCTCTCTATGGAATTTGTGTTTTAAATTGTGTTTCAATAAACGACGACATAGTTTTAAAAACAGAAAATTGCATTAGATTTTTACAAAAATGTAAGGTATAAGAACTGAAGTAGCCAATGGTTTATTCAGACGAAACGTGGATTCATGAATAATTTGGCGAAGTGATATCGTCCAAAAAGTGTTGTCAAAAAAGAATGCGTGTCTACATTTATTGGTGGTGCTATGCAGGTGATTGGCTTAAAGATGTACTGTGTGTGGCACCCCGTTCTCGGGTTTCCAGCCGGATGCCACAGTTAAAATAATTATGGGTTTGATACTTAATGAAACGTCGTGATATTTTAACCCCGCCATCCGGTTGAAACCCAAGAGCTTTTCACAAGCAGAAAATTTTGTTACCAGCTGCAGGGAAATTTATAAAGAACTGCTATTATGAGTAGTAGAAAGATTGTGGCATGAGGACACTTTTGATATCAAATTAATATGCAAATTAATTAAATTGATGATTTAATTACCCCATTCCCAGATGACGTCATGTATTTTCCCCGCCCCTACCCCACCCCTCCCCCTCCCCCATCTCCCCTATTGGCGGGAATTTTTAATTTTGTAGTGAATTTCTTTGTCCAAGAGCTGTACTGACGTCCCACCCCGTCCGTCGAACGGAAATTGGCGGGAAATACAAAATGGCGGCGCCCTCTCTAGGACTTGAAACTCAGTTCTTCTGGATGGAGAGCCCAGGTGCACCCCTAACACAATTATACCACCAGAGGCGCTTCAGTTTGGCAGTAGCCAATAGGAACGCAGCATCCGATCGCACCAGGGGTGTAAGGTAGGCCCATAGCTCTGCGGCCTCGTTTACAGTCAGTCAGCATAATGTGCCAGCTGAGATTATCCAGTGCTGCCCAGCTGCAGCACCAGAGTAGGAAGAAGCTCTGGAAGAGTAAGCACATTTTGCTTAATGTCTGCGTTTACTGCTGTGTGCGGAAGATGAAGTCTTTGTTCTGCTGTTATCCCTTGTAATGCTTTTTCTTCTTTGCTCATTTCTGGACGCGACGTCCTTCAGCATGTCGGGGTCTCAATAGTGTGTGAAATCCTATGGGACTTAATTGCTAAGGTCATCAGTCCCTAAGCTTACACACTACTTAACCTAAATTTTCCTAAGGACAAACACACAGACCTATGCCCGAGGGAGGACTTGAACCTCCACCGGAACCAGCCGCACAGTCCATGACTGCGGCGCCCTAAACCGCTCGGCTAATCCCCCGCGGCCGTCGGGGTCTCCAGCAGTCACATGTTCCAGCCATCAGGACACTAAGTAGTGGCAGCACCCTGGGATTCTGTCGCGCTTCTGGTTAGCTTGTTGGAGCAGGACAATGAGTTATTAATTGTCGGTTGAAGACACCCAGTCACCCCAGAATCGGAGAAGTCCACTGGGGGGTGGGGGGGGGGGGGGCTAATCAGCATCATGTTCGTTGCTACTGGATACCATCATACATGCCATTGCAGAATATTCCGGTGATACTGCATGGACAAAATGAGAATGCAGCAGATGAAAAGAAATCAATTAAGCCATGTGCGCAAATACTGTTCACCTCAGGGTATAATTTAACCGCTAGTTATTCGAAACGTTTACGTATTGGTATAGAAGAAACTCCAGACAAAGGCTGATGTGTTGTAGTAGAGATAAAGAATGCAGCTAAAAGTACTAAACTGCGGATTACGAAGGTGGACTAGGATGAGCTGTGTTGTCCAAAAGCCTACAGCAGGCAGCAGTTGAGCGCCAAGTATCATCCGAGCCGTCCTCCTCCAGACATTTACTGTGCTGCTCTAGCTCTATCCATTACAAAAGTGTACAATGACTCTGCACTCCGTGTGAAATCAAGTGACACATACATTTACCTATAGCACGCCACCGTTACAAACTTGTTCAGTCTACAGATGGTGATATCCATTGTGTTGGAAAGACTGAACAGATGGCTGGCATGTGTTAAAGCTGTGCATAGGGACATTACAGAGTATCTATATAAGAGCAGTGTGTATGTACATGACTACGTATGGTGGGTCAATATGGCGCCAAGCCGGCCAGAGTGGCCGTGCGGTTCTGGGCGCTACAGTCTGGAGCCGCGTGACCGCTACGGTCGCAGGTTCGAATCCTGCCTCGGGCATGGATGTGTGTGATGTCCTTAGGTTAGTTAGGTTTAAGTAGTTCTAAGTTCTAGGGTACTGATGACCTCAGAAGTTAAGTCCCATAGTGCTCAGAGCCATTTATGGCGCTAATGAAAACTAATGTAATTCCAGTAAGTTTGAGGGAAATACATGCTGAATTCTGTGTTTACTAGAAGGCTTTATTTTCTATATTCTGTACTAAACTAAACTCCGTCCGAACAGGCCATGAAGATCTTACGGCACCGACCGGCCCACAGGCGTCACTGGATGCGGATAGTGAGAGGCATGTGGTCAGCACACCGCTCTCCCGGCAGCGTGTTAATTTATGAGACCGATATTCTGTACTGTTATTAAGATAAAGAAAGAATATGTTGATGTAGTGCAACCTGTGTATGATTACTGAATAAAAATGTATATAACCATGTATGTATGTCTTACTTCTCATTATGTTGCAAGTACTAAAGCTATTGCTACCAGTATTTCCACTGCATCATGCAATAGCAGAAAGTTGTCATTTAACTAGATTATCTGTAAAAGCCCGTTGCGCGCCAGTGCCTGACATAGTCGGTATCATGGCAGGAGATAGTGTTCATTATTTTCTATAAAAGCCCGCTGCAGGTCAGTACCTCACGTAGTACGTATCACGGCAGTGTGGGTGAAGCATCAACACTTCGTTGTAAGCGACTGGAACGGTGACGGAGTGCAAGAAGACGAAAGACGAATCTCGTACTCTTCCAGACAAAATACATGCAATAATTGTAGGTCGATCCAACTGTGGCAAGAAAAATATTCTCATTTTGCTGCTAACACATCCTGATAGATCTCGCGTTGAGCATGTATGTGTATTTTCAAAAACACTGTTTCAGCCCAAATGCCTACTTTTACAGGAGGTATTGCAGGGTGCAGACGGTGTGACATACACGATCTTCAGCGATAGTAGTAATATCCTTTCACCGGAAAAGTAAAGCCAAATACAGCGTTCATATTAGTATGTTGCTGAGGAAAACCAAGATCAAATTCAGCAATATTTCTCTTTCGGTCGCCGCCATATGGCTGTTGATGTATTTATCTGTCATACATATTCAGGAATCCCAAAATAGCTGGTGAGGGATGATACAAACCTAATTATAGCATTAAAATAGGACAATCTGAATTTAAAACACATTCACCATGTCGACAATGATGTTCGTGTCGTTCAATGACTTTGCAAAGATATGTGCAGACTGCTGGAATCATTTAAAGTGTGGGTTTCTCGTTACTGATAAAACAAGAAAACTGAATGACGGCTGGTGTAGATGGAACTTCCAGGAGTTCCTATATGTATAGCCATGGGAAAAGGTGAGTACAACAGCAAACGCATCACCATGGATAAATTTGCACACATGTCGGGGCTCAGTCTGATGGAATGGGTGTGCATACACAAAATATTCGATTGTACATTGACATGAGAACTCAAACTCTCGAACGTAAAGTTGGAGGTGTACGCAAGGAACTAGAGATATACAGTCATACATTTTTGAGACTGAACAACACACTGAACGAACGAGTTAATGCAATCGAAAAGAAAATAAACGACTTAACTGGGAAGTAACTGTTAGTGAGAAGGGGACAGTGTACGTACAGCTTAACGCAACTGAAAAGAAAGTAAGCGACCTAACTGAAGGGAGAATAGCTGTTATCGAGAAGGGGGAAGAGCATAAGAAGAAGAAGAGCGGATATATAAAATTTAGGCTGCTCAGAAATCTGGGTAATCTACAACGAGGTGCTGACTAAGCATAAACTCATCGAAGCACAGAAGGCGGTTAGAGAAAAGTTACGGTTGATGAGGTTACGGCATTTGAAGCGGTAGCAGACACTGTGAGAAACCTTTAAACCAGTTACTGAATCTCTTGCTAAACTTTCAGCGAAATCCCACAACGACGACGGTGACGCTAATGGCGGTTTCATTAAACGTTACAGCAACGCCAGGATGGACAAAACATTCGGTGTCAATGGTGAAAATCATGCAAATTGGATATACAGCCTATAACCTGAAATGAACAAAATAGTACAGTTAGGGGCTAGAGAATTTCAAAGAACACCTGGTCTAATGAATCTTATTTTTCTATGACTCACAAGAACTGTAAATTATTCCACTAAAGTTCTGAAAATGTAGCGTGAAATAATGCATTTGAGCGATCTTTATAAGAACGCAAAAAAGAAGAAGCAATGTGAAATACAAATCCACTATAAAACCTATATTAGATGGTGAAAAAAATAGTAGCAGTGGTGGTGTTGACATTGAGCATAAAAGAGTGAACAATTGACTCCCGCAGTATATATATATATATATATATATATATATATATATATATATATATATATATATATATATATATATATACACTCCTGGAAATTGAAATAAGAACACCGTGAATTCATTGTCCCAGGAAGGGGAAACTTTATTGACACATTCCTGGGGTCAGATACATCACATGATCACACTGACAGAACCACAGGCACATAGACACAGGCAACAGAGCATGCACAATGTCGGCACTAGTACAGTGTATATCCACCTTTCGCAGCAATGCAGGCTGCTATTCTCCCATGGAGACGATCGTAGAGATGCTGGATGTAGTCCTGTGGAACGGCTTGCCATGCCATTTCCACCTGGCGCCTCAGTTGGACCAGCGTTCGTGCTGGACGTGCAGACCGCGTGAGACGACGCTTCATCCAGTCCCAAACATGCTCAATGGGGGACAGATCCGGAGATCTTGCTGGCCAGGGTAGTTGACTTACACCTTCTAGAGCACGTTGGGTGGCACGGGATACATGCGGACGTGCATTGTCCTGTTAGAACAGCAAGTTCCCTTGCCGGTCTAGGAATGGTAGAACGATGGGTTGGATGACGGTTTGGATGTACCGTGCACTATTCAGTGTCCCCTCGACGATCACCAGTGGTGTACGGCCAGTGTAGGAGATCGCTCCCCATACCATGATGCCGGGTGTTGGCCCTGTGTGCCTCGGTCGTATGCAGTCCTGATCGTGGAGCTCACCTGCACGGCGCCAAACACGCGTACGACCATCATTGGCACCAAGGCAGAAGCGACTCTCATCGCTGAAGACGACACGTCTCCATTCGTCCCTCCATTCACGCCTGTCGCGACACCACTGGAGGCGGGCTGCACGATGTTGGGGCGTGAGCGGAAGACGGCCTAACGGTGTGCGGGACCGTAGCCCAGCTTCATGGAGACGGTTGCGAATGGTCCTGGCCGTTACCCCAGGAGCAACAGTGTCCCTAATTTGCTGGGAAGTGGCGGTGCGGTCCCCTACGGTACTGCGTAGGATCCTACGGTCTTGGCGTGCATCCGTGCGTCGCAGCGGTCCGGTCCCAGGTCGACGGGCACGTGCACCTTCCGCCAACCGCTGGCGACAACATCGATGTACTGTGGAGACCTCACGCTCCACGTATTGAGCAATTCGCCGGTACGTCCACCCGGCCTCCCGCATGCCCACTATACGCCCTCGCTCAAAGTCCGTCAACTGCACATACGGTTCACGTCCACGCTGTCGCGGCATGCTACCAGTGTTAAAGACTGCGGCAAACTGGCTGACACTGACGGCGGCGGTGCACAAATGCTGCGCAGCTAGCGCCATTCGACGGCCAACACCGCGGTTCCTGGTGTGTCCGCTGTGCCGTGCGTGTGATCATTGCTTGTACAGCCCTCTCGCAGTATCCGGAACAAGTATGGTGGGTCTGACACACCGGTGTCAATGCGTTCTTTTTTCCATTTCCAGGAGTATATATATACACTCCTGGAAATTGAAATAAGAACACCGTGAATTCATTGTCCCAGGAAGGGGAAACTTTATTGACACATTCCTGGGGTCAGATACATCACATGATCACACTGACAGAACCACAGGTACATAGACACAGGCAACAGAGCACGCACAATGTCGGCACTAGTACAGTGTATATCCACCTTTCGCAGCAATGCAGGCTGCTATTCTCCCATGGAGACGATCGTAGAGATGCTGGATGTCGTCCTGTGGAACGGCTTGCCATGCCATTTCCACCTGGCGCCTCAGTTGGACAAGCGTTCGTGCTGGACGTGCAGACCGCGTGAGACGACGCTTCATCCAGTCCCAAACATGCTCAATGGGGGACAGATCCGGAGATCTTGCTGGCCAGGGTAGTTGACTTACACCTTCTAGAGCACGTTGGGTGGCACGGGATACATGCGGACGTGCATTGTCCTGTTGGAACAGCAAGTTCCCTTGCCGGTCTAGGAATGGTAGAACGATGGGTTCGATGACGGTTTGGATGTACCGTGCACTATTCAGTGTCCCCTCGACGATCACCAGTGGTGTACGGCCAGTGTAGGAGATCGCTCCCCACACCATGATGCCGGGTGTTGGCCCTGTGTGCCTCGGTCGTATGCAGTCCTGATTGTGGCGCTCACCTGCACGGCGCCAAACACGCATACGACCATCATTGGCACCAAGGCAGAAGCGACTCTCATCGCTGAAGACGACACGTCTCCATTCGTCCCCCCATTCACGCCTGTCGCGACACCACTGGAGGCGGGCTTCCCCGATGTTGGGGCGTGAGCGGAAGACGGCCTAACGGTGTGCGGGACCGTAGCCCAGCTTCATGGAGACGGTTGCGAATGGTCCTCGGCGATACCCCAGGAGCAACAGTGTCCCTAATTTGCTGGGAAGTGGCGGTGCGGTCCCCTACGGCACTGCGTAGGATCCTACGGTCTTGGCGTGCATCCGTGCGTCGCTGCGGTCCGGTCCCAGGTCGACGGGCACGTGCACCTTCCGCCGACCACTGGCGACAACATCGATGTACTGTGGAGACCTCACGCCCACGTGTTGAGCAATTCGGCGGTACGTCCACCCGGCCTCCCGCATGCCCACTATACGCCCTCGCTCAAAGTCCGTCAACTGCACATACGGTTCACGTCCACGCTGTCGCGGCATGCTACCAGTGTTAAAGACTGCGATGGAGCTCCGTATGCCACGGCACACTGGCTGACACTGACGGCGGCGGTGCACAAATGCTGCGCAGCTAGCGCCATTCGACGGCCAACACCGCGGTTCCTGGTGTGTCCGCTGTGCCGTGCGTGTGATCATTGCTTGTACAGCCCTCTCGCAGTGTCCGGAGCAAGTATGGTGGGTCTGACACACCGGTGTCAATGTGTTCTTTTTTCCATTTCCAGGAGTGTATATATATATATATATATATATATATATATATATATATATATATATATATATATATATTACAAGGACCCCAACGAGATAATAGATCTGTTACCACTGCTCATGACATCAGCTGCCGCTTGTAACACAGATCATTCGAATGAAATTGTTTCAGTAATTTCTGAGCTTAGAGAGAGGTATCATTGAAAAATCACGGAGACTATAGTTCGAAAACTGCAAAAACCAGCATGCAATACATACACTCTTAGATATGTTATGATTAAAGGTTTGAACGACGTCTGGCAGGCGGATCATGTCGGCAGGAGGGAAAGTTCATTTACGAATAACGGATTGAAATATATTTTAATGGTAATTGATACTTGTTCTAAATGTGATTGTGTATTACCCGTGAAAGGGAAAACAGCGAATTATGTCACGTGCATTTGAGCGATTTCTGCAGATTGGGATGAATCGAAGCCCAGACAACCTTCAAACAGATCATGGCGGCGAGTTTTACAATAGGTATTTCAAGACTGTGACGGAGCAATATGGACATTCACCCACCTGAAGGCGAGTATCATAGAACGTCTGAACAGAACAACGAATCCCCAAATGTGGACACGATTCAATCTTGGTGCTCACACAAACGGACTGCTATTCTTCTGCAAATAATTACATAGTGTAATCGAACCAAACATCGCACAATAAAAATGAGACCAATCGATGTTCATGATAATAGACTTCTAGACATGGTATACAATCATTTTAAATTGTTAGATCCATGCAAACAGCAATTTAACATAGGTGATTAAGTGTGTACTTAAAAACACAAGAAAGCATTTGGTAAGTCATAAATGTCAAACTGGTCAACAGGGATATTCACAGTTTTCAAAGTTCCGAGAACGAATCCTAGAACCTATCTAACGCCAGTAGAGGTACTGAAATTCCAGGATGCTTTTACACAGAAGAGTCACAGAAGAGATCGGAACCAGCTGTTTATCTTGTAGAGAGCGTCATGCGGCGTCGAGGGAATATAGGATTAGTTAAATGGCTTGGTTTTCCCGCATCACAAAACAGATGGATCGACGCTGCGATTTACTACATAACAGGGTGCGCAGACCACAACCATCTCAGCAGCATAACGTGTATGATAGGAGATGCATTAGAGCTGGAGGCAATATTATCGACAAACTACCGGTTGAATTACATATTCCTGGATATAAGTGCTGTTGATCTGGAATAAAACTATTAAAACGATTGACACGCAGTGATGAGGAGATAAATTTACTTGGTGAAGCGTGTATGGAACACGACATTGCATACACAGCAAATAAAAGTCGTCACACCACCGATCGATTTTGAGCTGATAAAGCTAAGACAATACGTGCAACAACGGTTGTTGGTATAGGTCAATGCACTGCAGCATTTGTAGTTGAAAAAACTATGCGTGGTAAAGTTAAGTTCGGGTTGGGTGTGAAGAAGATCAACCAAGTTATGAGGGCTGCATGTAGGGCGCTAAGGAAGAATATGACAACCAAAGGGTGCTGGAAAACTCCCCCTTGTCAGTGATGTTTGCAGTTAAAAGCGCCTTGCAGCAGGAAGGAACGAGAAAACGCTTTCCACCAATACCCAAGGCGTCAGGTGGAATTACTCCCTTCCTGATTCCTACCCTAGCCAGCGCCAGTCTCTTGGCAGTAGGTTCATGGCTTGGGGTACAGCGACTGTTGCCAGGACAGTCAAGAATGTACAAAACTCGCAGGAGCAACTGCAGGAGGCACGAAGAAATAACCACATGATGGAGGCATTAGCTATCTGAAAAGGGCTGTACTTGAAATCATACAGAAAAGGACTAGGTCTCTTCATAAACGAAAAGAAACATAAAAAGCCTACCAGTACTATCAGACAGGGCGCTTACAAATACATATCTGCTTAAAGTTGTTAAGAAGAAATTTAACATTCCGAGATTCCGGGATGTGTTTATGTGGAATACATTACCGAAGACTATGTGGAAATCAGGAGAATGCGGAATTGTGAATTTAAATGTAGCAGGACGACATGAAACTCACTAGGTAGCATATGTTAAAAAAAGAAATACAAATAACTTCTACTATTTAGATTCATTCACCGACCTGCAGCCTTCAGAAGAATTACAACGATACTTCACAGGCAGAAGACATATGTTCAACAACTTTCGATGCTACCAAAACTTTAATACATTCCTGTGTGGTCAGTTTTACATCATGCACTTTCAGACGTTTACAAACGATTTTTAAGGATGGGCATTAATCATCTATCCATCAGTTGATTTTTAGACGCAATGTCATACGCCGGCCGGTGTGACCGAGCGGTTCTAGGCGCTTCAGTCTGGAACCGCGCGACCGCTACGGTCGCAGGTTCGAATCCTGCCTCGGGCATGGATGTATGTGATGTACTTAGGTTAGTTAGGTTTAAGTAGTTCTAGGGGACTGATGACCTCAGATGTTAAGTCCCATAGTGCTCAGAGCCATTTGAACCATTTTGAACCAATGTCATACGCCGTGAGGACTACCATCTGTATTATGTGTGAATTACTTCCCACTAGTTGACTTAAGCAATGGAAATTGGAGTACTGCTCTGACTGGGCCAGGGATATACAAAACAATGTCACATACCGCAGAGGCTAACAATAAACTGCATCTGAAATTAATGGTAAAAACTAAATTCTGGAAACTGACCGTGGTGCATACGATATTCACGATTTAAACGAAGTTTTAAATCAGTGTGTAAAAGGGATTGAGCTCCAAGCAAACATTAGTACACTTAAATCTGAAATAAGGACGACGAATGCATCGATTCACTCACAGCAGAAAGATTCAATAGGCCTACTACTGGGTTTCACAAAGGAAGAGGTTTTGAAGACGGATTCCAGTAAATTTTACAAATCTGATCAAACAGTGGACATTCTCCCTGTCAGTACAAGCCGTGTTGAATGTAACATTACAACGATAGATTGATTCATTCAATTTACGGATTCTTTCCATTAGTTAGAACAGGGTATAAGATTTTTTAGACTCGTGCCAACGCTATGTACCTTCCAGTGGCAGTTCAGACAGTGAACTACCTGTAGTTACATATTGTTGACCAGAACAATCAACTTGTTGTCTTTCGTTGTGAGGAAATCACTGTACGACTGCATCTAAGACAGGACGGACGTAAGACATAAAACCAGCGCACAACAGAGCACTTCGCAGCATAACTGCAAGGTGCGAACACCTGCGAACTGCGAGCTTCTTAAATCGGTAGGCTTGAAAGCTCGCAATGACGTCACTCAGTATATCTCACCTACTGGAACATGATGAGCGAATCATACGCCAGGAATATTTTTCGCATAAACGTTATGCTTCAAGAACGTTTAACAGGAACGACGAAATTAGGTTATCATCCAGCACCAAGACGCATTAACTCTTCCATACAACACTTCCATATATTTGAATGGATCATTTAAGGAAAAGGATGGAAGTCATACTGCGGGATCAAGGCTTATACCTAATGCCTTAGCCGGCCGCGGTGGCCGAGCGGTTCTAGGCGCTACAGTCTGGAACCGCGCGACCGCTACGGTCGCAGGTTCGAATCCTGCCTCGGGCATGGATGTGTGTGATGTCCTTAGGTTAGTTAGGTTTAAGTAGTTCTAAGTTCTAGGCGACTGATGACCTCAGATGTTGAGTCCCATAGTGCTCAAAGCCATTTGAACCATTTGAGCCTAATGCCTTAGCATTTCTGTTTCAGGAAATACGTTATGAACTTAATGGGGCGGAGATTGATCGTACACGTAATGTTGGCACAGCATCAACCCTTAAAACGCGTCTCATTATCGCCTTCGAATCTGAATGGTTTAGAAAATGCAGCGTGGTTCATAGACGAGCCTGTGGGCAGAACAATAGAAGAGTACCGCCGATTTACTGCATGCATACCTCTATAAATGATTATGAGGTACTTAGAGGACATGCAGCAAATTATTGTGAATGCTAAACAGGAACTTATTCTGGTACGGAGAGCAACGGATAGCAACTCATACATTCAAGGATCCAAAGAGAAGAATCAGAATCATCACCAATAAAATTATATGGAAAAATCCGACACATCACTATGGCAGACGAGGAGCGTTTGGAGCTTGTAAAAGTTCTGGATACCAGTACATATCTGCTATTAACTTTCCTCTCATTGGAGGTTTCTGAGTGTCCAGTGCTAGAGACAGCGAGCAGACAAACGTAGGCTATTAAGACCTACATGCAGCTGGAAAAACCGAGATTCAGCATACTTGCATTTCAGACCAATGGAGGGGGAAATTCAGCAGATGATTCGACCGTATTTGATAACAGTAATTTAACTAATGCCAGAGTCTACATGAATTCAGAACTCTATCCGTATGACAACTAACTGCTACAATACAGCAAGGTTCGGTGCTTCTCACTATGAAACTGTTGAACAGAGAGAATGTCTACTCAGTCCATGGAAATAGAAGGAGCTGACACCAATCATTGGAACAGACTGTTCTAAGTGAACCGACGGAAGATTCTGTTAATAGAATGAGATAATTAAAGCAGGACCAACAGAGGATGATTCGATTTTGAATCCTCATCAAATTTTCCAGAAAATACTGCAGTGCATGCTCTACTTTATATGACTGTGTGATTAACTATTGCCCACTTACTGGTGTTGTGCAGCCTGTTGTATAAATGACGAAGTGCTATGTCATACCCAGAGCATTTCACAGTGACAACGTGTAGTGTGAACTTCGTTTCTGACAGTCAAGGTTTCTATGTTGGTGAGTGGAGAAAATTCATGTTTAAAGATGTTGCATTCATAGCATACACGGGAGATGCTGGTATAATAGAGAGACATTCTCAGCAAGCATTGCATCACTTATACCATCATTCATGTGAAAGGCGATTCTACGGGTGCCCTGCTTTCCACCAGCTTAAGAAGATATATAAAGATAGTGTTGTGCCCGCTTATAAAAATGTAAGCTTAATTTTAAGTTGGATTAATGAAAATAAACGAATCTTGTACCTCACATTCTGCAATTTTCTTTGTTTCTGCCTAGCTCATTGCTTTGCCCAGATCCTACATCTGTGGCTTTGTTCCATCACAGGTGATATAATTTCAGACGTTTGCTATATGTCTTTGGAAGTGGACACGATCTGTTCCCGAAAACCTATACGTGCAGCGCGATAGGCGACATCTCATGAAATCACTGCATATATTTTGTTTTCATCTTCAACGTAACCTCCTTCATGCTACAAACGACTATGTTGTGCACCATGCGCAGCCTTTTTATACAACTGTGAGGGTAGGTATTTTGTGAAATAACAACAAAGACGTATGGTAAAGAATAACAATCTTTTTAATCAGACATAAGTATTCACAGTAGTAATACAGCTTTACATTCACAAATCTTGTTGTTTTTACAATATACGAAGTAGTACTGCGTTTACATTCACAGGTCTTGTTACTACTGTTCGAACTTTTTCTTATTCACTGTTCTTGGTTTTACAAATTATAGTACTGCATTAATTATTATTTTTTACTTTACATTGCAGTACTGGTTACAGCTGTTGCAGAGGCACGGTTTCTCTCACGCTAATACTACACACATTAAAAATGCTTTGCATCACCTCGGTTCCGAGAGTTCCGGAACCTGTACAGAAAATTGAGATAGAGATCAACATAAACATCATTTCCGCCCTTTTCATTGCTCATGAAAACCACACATTGCATGTTGTACCACCATACAGCGAGACCTTCAGTGGTGATGGTCCAGATTGCTGTACACACCGGTACCTCTAATACCCAATAGCACGTCCTCCTGCATTGACGCATGCCTGTATTCGTTGTGACATACTATCCACAAGTTGTCCGCAACTCGTGGTCTTGCGGTAGCGTTCTCGCTTCCCGCGTACGAGGTCCTGGGTTCGATTCTCGGCGGGGTCAGGGATTTTCTCTGCCTCGAGATGACTGGGTGTTGTGTGTCTTTCATCACCATTTCATCCTCATTCACCCGCAAGTCACCGTCGTGGCGTTAAAGAACTTGTGGAGCGGCGGCCGAACCGCCCCGCGAGGGGTCTACCGGCCACCAATGCCATACGCTCATTATTAACCACAAGTTCATCAAGGCGCTGCTGGTGTAGATTGTCCCACTCCTCAACGGAGATTCGGCGTAGATCCCACAGAGCGGTTGGTGGGTCCATAAACAGCCTTCTCCAATTTATCCCAGGCATGTTCAATAAGGTTCATATCTGGAGTACATGTTGGCCACTCTAGTCGAGGGATGTCGTTATCCTGAAGGAAGTCATTCACATGATGTGCACGATGGGGGCGCGAATGACCACCAGCGGCGTACGTCGGCCCCACATAAAGCTACCCCAAAACAGCAGGGAACCTCCACTTTGCTGCACTCACTGGACAGTGTGCCTAAGGCGTTCAGCCTGACCAGATTCTCATCAAACACTTCTCCGACGATTGTCTGGTTGAAGGCATATGCTATATTCATCGGTGAAGAGGACGTGATGCCAATCCCGAGCTGTCCATTCGGCTTGTTGTTGGGCCCATCTGTACCGTGCTGCATGGTGTCGTGGTTGCAAAGGTGGATCTCGCAATGTATGTCGGGAGTGAAGTTGCGCATCATGCAGCCTATTGCGCACAGTTTGGGTCTTGTGGCTGCACGAAAAGCATTATTCAATATGGTGGCGTTGCTGGCAGGGTTCCTCCGAGCTATAATCCTTAGGTAGCAGTCATCCACTGCAGTAGTAGCCCTTGGGCGGCCTGAGCGATACATGTCATCGACAGTTTCTGTCTCTCCATGTCCGAACAACATCGCTTTGGTTCACTCTGAGATGCTTGGACACTTCCCTTGTCGACAGCCCTTCCTGGCACAAAGTAACGGAGCGAACGCGATCGAACCGCGGTATTGACCGTCCAGGCATGGTTGAACTACAGACAACACGGGCCGTGTCCCTCCTTCCTGATGGAATGATTAGAACTGATCGGCCGTCGGACCCCCTCCGTCTAATAGACGCTGCTCGTGCATGGTTGTTCACATCTTTTGGAGGGTTTACTGACATCTCTGAACAATAAAAGGAACGGTGTCTGTGTAACAACATCCACAGTCGACGTCTATCTACAGGAGTTCCGGGGACCGGTGCGATGCAAAACTTTTCTTGATATGTGTACAACTGTTACTAGTGAAATTCCACCCAAACAGAAGACTTAATTAATACATTGAACTGGTTAACTCTAAAACATTTTCCGCCTCAAGCTGCTGAAATAATTTAATAATACAATGAAGTGGGTGGCCCTACACTGTTCATCCCAAACAGCTGCACTAAACGAACTGCGTGGAACCCACACTTAAAACTAGTATGACTTGGACAGCTAGCGGTAGGTGAAACTTAAAAAACTTTTGTTTACACATGCACTCATACTATCACATAGGCACAGGAAGTGCAATAAAGAGTAAATACTATAAAACTATTTTTTTCTTGATTTACAATTTTTAACTTTTTGAATGATTTTACTCCTATTTTTAAACTTTATAAACACATTGCTTATATTTAACTTTTTTATAATTTTTATAATTTTTCCCAGTGCATGGTGCTTCTGTAGTCGTACAGAGATAGTATGCTACTTGTTAAGGAAAAAAGAGGCAGATTGTGTTTACACGCAGGCAAACAAATTTTCCCAGGCAGCCACATTAAATCACACTTGCAGGCACACCATACATCACATACATGCAATATTTATACTATTCGGCGCCGGCTCTCAGTCACTTACTCACTTTCTCCTCTCATTCACACCGTCGGAGAACCCCCTCTCCACGCCTTTGCTCCTCAAGTAAATAGTGTGAGCATTGGAGGGTTTCGATCCTGTCATCACGAATGGGGTCTTTTATCATCATGAGGTCGCAATCCAACTTTAGATTGCAGCACAGTGTTCACCTCGTGACCTCGCAGTCGAATACTAGTTTGCTGTACCATATGTGGAGGTTGAGGTGGAGCACCGCGAGTGTCACCGTACAGGCACAGCAAGTAGTTTTTGACCGTGAGGACACGTGATGCCGCACATTGCACACCCTTAGTCCACCTGTGGGTGGCTCCACCCATTGCACGATGTGCATACATTTTGCAACTTAGGCCCACAAACTGCACAATCAGCAGTTCATCTGTCTTATCTTCCGTTAAGCTGATATTCTTCTCGTTCCGAGGAACCATACCATAAGGATTATCATTAGTGTATCCCAATGTGTCGAATTCATTACTGTGACATCTAATTAATTCATATGGATCGCAGTAGATGAAGCTATCTGTATCCATATAAAATAACTTTGGCTCCACGAAATGAGTTTTAGCAAACTCATAGTGGAAGCAGTACATGTGGAGTTTGATGTCCAGTTTACACACACCCAAACAGACAGATTTTGTGAACTCTATTGAAACCTTCGACATATCATTGAAAAATGTGACCACTTAAATTTAGCCCGGTGATGAACATTCTTACGCCCCACGACCCCTCCCATTTGGTACTAATCAAAATATCGCGTTCATTTCTTACATCCTGCATGGTTTTACCGAAAATGGAAGCAGACATTAATTTATAAAATTCTCTCTCGAAATCATTAGTCAAGTCCATCTTTTTTTCGGTAATTAACTCAGGATACTCCTTCAACTCGGGGGAATGATTGAAGGAGATAGTCCGGGTGATTCTACCTACCTCCATCCCTAAGCTGAGATAATGCTGGAGGATACGATAATGAATTATATACCTCTGCTTGTGTCCAACAGTGGTCATCAGTTTAGGGATAGTGCTTCCTCACGAAACTTGTTTCTCTGAACATAACGGCGAGTCGCTTTTCATTTCAAGCATATTACCAGGTTATGTGAGGTCAGTCTGCCTCCACCACATACCTTACATCATAATTAGCCGCCAGACCCGATATTTTTCCTCCTAATCCCTTTAATTCGTTTTCGGGCATTCACAGAAACATACCAACTGGCAGTGGCTACATCGTGGCATGCTCGTACAAGCTATTCACATCCAAATATAGAATTTAACTTGCATTGAGGGATGCTTTCAACCTCGAACCCATGTAGATTACTTGCCATGGCCTATCTATGAAGACACTGGAAAAGTTCTCCATGGATCCCGCGTTCAAAGAAAAGAAGCCTCGTTTTCTTGAGCACTACGTTCAAGGACAACCTAGATGCCGTGTAATAAAAGATGGTACCCACAGAATACTTGGATATGCATACAGTCCGTAACTTTCAAAAAATATCCGCAAGTAAGCGCACGTCTGTGTTCATGTATCGTCTTACATATTCACCCAAACTGGGAATAGTGAAATCCCGCCAGACATCCACAGCAAGGTCATAATCTGCACCAGTTATGGCATCGCCTGTGTTATTATCCAGATATAAGGCAAAACTCTTTTCCTAGTCACAAGTTGAAACTTTTCCTCGTCGGAGTATGCAGATAGCGTTATATGCATATCCTGCCGAGACGGAGTTTCAACGAGTTTCTGGAATGGCTCCTGCATAAAACGTAGCTTGTCAAGGAAGTGTAGCGTAATTTTTGTTGTCACTCGTTTGGAGAATGAAATATATTGCTCAACACTCTCAGGCAGGACACTGGCCTGATTTTTCTCCCTGTCAAAATTAGCCAGTTGCTCAACTGGAAAGTTAGCATCATTTCCACTTAAACTATGGAAGAAAATGGGTATCTTCCGTGGTAACTTCTGCTACAAATTGCATATGTTGTGAGCTGCAACGCGGAACTTCCCCTTAAGATGAGAATGGTCTCTACGGTGAGTTTCAGTTTTCTATGTAACGGCTGCCCAGAAATATGACAGTTAACCGCATAATTGTATAATTTTTTATCCTCCTTAGACTCGGTCATACAGATGTTGGTGCTGTAAAGCGTACCGTATCAGTAACCCATGAGAGTTTTGCAAGCTCAGTGAACAACCAAATACAGTATTATCCCCAACACAAGATTCTTAGCGATTAAGACTTGAATCATACGAGCGTCCAAGTTGGTACACTGCAGCGTATGATACGTGTTTTTGGGTGAAGGTCGTATCTGAGGTTAAGAGGTTCCCTTCAAAGTGCATCACAGGGCCAAGGAGACATTCAAAGTCAGTATACAACAAACGGACATCGTTTCTGGTGGCGAGCATTCTTGAATTTAAAGAACTGGTTTTCTTCTGTAGGCATAACAACGGATACTGGTTTCTTGGATTCACCGTCGTTCAGAAGCCTTATAAAATACTTTTCCTCTGAAAAGGTATTTAGACATCTGAAAAAAATTTATTTCTTTATGTTCATGTTTCGACAATTGCCTGCAAAAGAGGTGAGGCATGTCTTTGATCCATATGTAAAGCTGATTATCACCTTCAGAGAAGAGCAGCATGTTTACATGAAGATCACGCTCACCTGCTTGTTTCTAAACATGGAGTGGTCCTGCACGTCTGGATTGCTTTTCTGCTTCTTCAGACCACAAATATCAACCGATATTCCAGGATTTTGGGCCTCAAATTTTGGTATGTCCTGAATCTTTACGGGGAACTCGATTCTGTCAGAGTTATACCTCACATGGATCGTATTGTTGCAGACATGGTAATGACCTGTTTGGATGTATACTTTAATTTCTCTTACAAGCCAGGATTGACCATGCAAAACAACCATTATCCTTTTAATTTTGGACCTTAATACAGGATGACTTGTTCTTAATATCCTCAGGCAGTCTGATATAACTAGACCCTCCATTTAAGGGATCACAGACATCAATACGGATGTCGAGGTGTGGTATTTGGCTGAGTGCTTTAGCTGCCCCCTCTTATATCCATCTCAGAGAACTGGATCAGTATAGCACCCAAGGTGGATTCACGATACCACGATACCACTCGGCAATTGATGTACTCAGTGATATAGCGCCGTTATCACCCCAGATGGGGGGGGAGAGGGATTAATCAACTCGCAGCAGATTACTACATTACACTTAATGGCATTAATTCTCGGATCATCTAAGGTTTTGATGAGCTCTGGCTCCAACATCGGGAGGCATGCTTCTAGAAACCTAACAGGGTCACGATACTCCCTGGCCAGATTCTCAATTCTAGTGAACGAGACACGACCCACAAAGGCCCTAGCAATTGCCTAGTATTATAGAGGTTCATAACGCCACTAATCTGATGTCTTTCACCGTCAGGACAGGAAAGAGCACTGCCGCTAGTCACAGGTTCATTACCATGGACAATGCAACTAGGCGACGACTGCATCTACCTGGCAGATGGTGACATGGGGGAGGAGGCGCCATCTTCGGTGAGGGTTATGGACTGAGACAGAGAGACCTTTCACTGCTGGCGATGGCGATCAGCTGGAGCCAAAAGGGCGCTCGTTGATGTTGCTGCATGTTGGAGCCTCACCACCGCCAGCCTGGGGGTTGCAAGATCGTTGCTCTGACAGAACCACCCACTCACATCACAGAGTATGTGATGGTGTGGGGGCCAGCATTGCAGTGGCTGTGTGGTGCACGCCGCTCAGGGGAATGTGTGATGCCTGCTCCCTACCCCCCCCCCCCCTCCTCAACCGCGCTCTCTAGATGCCAGTGCCACATTGAGCTATTGTAGTGGCAGTGTAGGTGGCACATCTGTAACATATGAATAAAGGAAGATTTTTTTAGTATTAGCCGTAAACAAGTAACAACAGTTAAGTACATCAGTAGTCCAGAATAATAATTATATGCTGTAACAAAGACGATTGCATTATAAACACTTTTTACACTCTAGGTCCCAGGATTGAGTAGTTCAGCCAATCTTTCTGTTAGTTCTATCACTCAATCAAATACTGCCTCCTCCCCATTTAAAAGGGCGAGAGGGCACTGCTTTTCAGCAGCCACCGTCTCATGCACCTACCCTAGTATTTCACCCTTTCTGGAATTGTAGTTGGGGAACCAGTGATCCATCTCACATAAGTCATCTACAACAAGATACTAATTGTAAGAAACAACAACAAAAAGTAGATACTGATTTTACATACAGCGAGATATTGATTACACATAACTACAAAAAATATAAGTTCATACCAAATGGAGGTGATGACACATGGTCACCAATCTCGATTCATACCCTGCTAGATTCACATCCTCCTCTTGCTCCACAGCAACATCTACAACAATGAAGAATATGTACCTTACACAACTGTATATGAGGAAAAACATGACTAACATGAATATTACAAATGTACTTACGCTATTGCTGCGTTCCGGTCTCCAACAGCCGCTTAAAGTTGGTCAGCTGGTGCTCTAATGCTGCGACAGCGAGTTCAAAAATTTTATAAAAATATTTTATAATCTGAATACATCGAGAGCTGTTTTTTGAATATGTAAACTATCACACAGAATTCGGAGGAGTACTTACATGATGGTAGCACAACCTCTTCTGCTTGCTACTGCTGGCGATTTTCAGTTTCCAGCTGACACTCTAATTCAGCCTGAATTTCGGGGAAGAGTGCTGCAGTACCAGGAAAAAAGAACTTTTACAACCAATTTTTACGAAAATGTATCACAATCTCGAATGATTTGAATACTTTGCTACTAAATTTTTTAACTGTCGCAATTTCAACTCTTTTCTTTTTCAATATATAAACGCTTACATGGCAATTGCACCAAGTTTGGCAGTTTCCCATCACCACTGCCACTAGCATAGCTACTGCCTGGTCATTTCATATTGCGAGGATCACACATACACAACTAGGTGCTGTCGAAAACTCATTATGGTTTTGATGAGTATTGGGCTTTATATACCTTCAGACTCTGCCCTCTATTTTGCAGAGAACCAATAGGAACTCAGAACGGCATACCAGCAAGTTATAACTTTCCTTATTTTTCTTCAGCCAGGCTTGGTGCAGGTGGGTGAGAAGCAGAATGCTGCAGCGAGGGAGAAAAAAATTCTGGGACAGACAGACAGAGGGACCTTTCTAAAACATCCATTGTTTGCTGGCAAGTAGATGCATGTGGCTGGAAAATTGGAAGCAGCTTCTATCTTCAGAAAACACTCGTTGTTTATTCTGGGACATCAGATAGCCTGGCACTTCTGACATTAGCTGTATCTCTCTAAAACATGCTGGTGTTTGTTAGGCACAGGTGAGGGAGGGCGGCACTAAACTTCGAAAACAAATCGGTTGTTCACGGTTGATGGCCATTGCCAACGCATCTAGGAAATGGCAGCTAACATTACAATAATTTGCTGATTTCTCTTCTACTACTGACCAGCCGCTGCAGGCCGCCCCCCCCCCCCCCGCCCCCCGCCCTTTCCCTCCCCCATGGCCCTCAGCAATAGCTGTAAGTAGGCTGTTTAGGTTTTTTTATTGGTAACGCCACCTCTGTATGAAAATCACTGGCTGTGCTGTGTGCAGTCTGTGGCTGCTTTGCATTGTTGTAATACTCGCCATTGTAGTGTTATAAGAAGAAACACTTGAGTCACAAATTCTTTCTAGTTTACAATGGACCATACAGAATCCGACGTATACCACATGATAATTGCGTTGAAGTTGAAACTCTGCGTACTAGGAAGAGTAAAGGTTTACACCACATTTCACATGTAAAACCATTTATTGAAAGATAATCTGCTTTTTAACTTTGTCTTTGCCATAAAACTTTTCACTTCACATTTCTAGTATGCTTTGTCAGACTTAAGAAACTGTTAACATGCAACAATGTTTGAAGTTAAATATCCAGTCTAGAACCTAGGGAACATTTTTAAACAGAAATTACGAATGCATTGTTATAGTGAACAGACGACACAGTGTTGTATTTGTACATTCTTGCTTGTTAGTTGCACGATTACGTAACGACTATCAGGCTTACATACTTAGGACACATACTGGTACTGCTAATGAGATTTTAATGCAACATTTTGGTTTACTTGAAAATACATTCTGGGTTTAATGTACTTTCTGTGAGATACCAGACGACACAGTGGTTAGTTTAAGTGACAACTACACGGTTTTATCACGACGCTACTAATGAGTGACAATTTACAATGTTCCTTTGTAGTGTTTCTGTTTTATTTCTGCACAGTTTTTCTGTTTTATTCTGCAAAGTAAAACATGTTTTAGTAGTAACTTTTGTGGTATAGCTACAATGAGATTGCCTTTTCCGTAGCACAACAATACGTTACAGCACAGTACTTTCTTCATCATGGCAATAAGCGTAATAACTAAGATATCTATACATAAAGCATTTCACTTTTGTTTATCATGAGGTAAGTACATTGACTTCTGCAGAACTTAGCTTTCGGAGGACGATAAGTACGACACTTCCACAGAATTATCTTACAGCAAGACGCACATTTAGCGCTACAGGACACGCATTTGAGTGATTAATTTTGTACTTAAAACATTTATTTTTAAAGATATTTGAAGTACAATGATACAAAGGTTTTCAGTGATACATTTCATTTCATTGCTGTAATCTGTAACACCTGAGGGTATAATTACATTAATCCTCAGGGGGGTACACGCTTACTTTGTGTACCATGTGTGTGGCAACCACAAGGAACCCTAGCTAATATGGTATTTGCTTATACAACTTTACACACCGGTACCATATTTCTCCAACACACAAATTACACAGCTATCTGATCATTTAACTGAGAGATAAACATTTTTTTACTACATCAGTGACACATGTTTACGCAATACACAGTTGGGTAACTACACACTTATGAAACTGTATTTTGTCTGTACTTTGTAAACTGTTCATATGTTTCGGAATCATTGTGATACTATGAGAGCTTTGAATGATGTATTTGGTAAGGGAGCATGATTTTAAAGTACGTTTGAGGTAGATGACACTATTGAAATGAGCAGAGAATTTTTTTTTAGGTTTTGAAATTATTGCAGAAAGCTACAACGATTTTGAGATTTGACTGAGGTGTTATGATGTTATTATTACGATGACGATGTGTACTATGCTGTTGAGATATGTTTATGATCAATAAGACGATGCTACCGTATATGAGGAGAAGAAGTATGTTGGAAACCAAGAATCGTACTTTAAGAGTTATGAAATGTGCGTAAATGCGTGACTGTATCACAATGCTGACGAATATTTTATTTGGACACTTATATTTATAGGATTTTCTTTCTACAGATTTGCAACGCTAATTCTTGACCTGTGAAATATTTTTATGTGAGACTGTCACTGTAGCGGAAACTGCTGTCGTAAATATTTCCGTAAGAAAGTTAAGTGACCACCTGCACGTAATGCGTCGTGGGCACCCAGCTGCGCGACAGACACCTGGAAAAAAGCCATTAGTGCCTTTCAGAGGCGCAGGTGGAGAAAAAAAAAGAGGAGAGACCATTAACCTCGCTATTGACATTCCTTTGTGGAAAGCATCGCAAATAAGACACGCTCATTACTTGGAAACATATGAGTATATTGTGGAGCGCCTACTTTCTGCTACTTACTGAAATGCTTATAAACTGATGGGAAATATTCTTACATCTGCAAACCTGATAATGACAAGTGTCTTTCTACAAGAGTTGAGAGCTACTGACTTATGAAATTTCACATGACTATTGAATGATATTTGTATGCTTTGGTTTGCGTAATTGCTTATTTCATTTGATACCTGTTTTCCAGCTGTGTTACAGCATTAGTTTTATAAAATAAACTTAGATCCATTTGCTAATGTGAACACTTTCTGTCAACAGATCTATTAAATGATAATTTTGTAATCCACATTCTTTAAAAAAAGGAGCACTTGGAAAGGAAAGAACAATAAGAAGGGACTAGTAACAGTAACTGGACACATAATTTTCTTTTCAAGTACATGTTAATATTTTTTTTACAATAAGTTGTTGTGGTGCACCACTTTAATTACTTAGACATTAAGATGTGATTATACATTTCCCTTATCTGCATTGTTATCTTTAGTGTACTATTTTTTCTGCTTGAGCTATGTCATGTTTAGATATAAGCTGCTGTTTGCCAGGCATAGTGCTACTGAACTTTAATTTGTGTTACTCTGCTAAGCCAGATTTATATTTTTGTTTGCTGTGCATTGCCTCATATTAGTTGTAATGTTGAATTGCTCGGTAATTTAGATTTACTGTAGCTTGCTTTGCGATTTTCCATTTTTTTTATTGCTGTTTATATTAATTGTTTTATGTGCTGCTGCATTGCCTCGTCCCTTAGTTTAGCACCCGAGCTCAGTAGATTTAAGTTAGCTTAAGAGGGGGTAGCCTCTAAGAGAATGAGTTGCGATGAATTGGAAGAAATGCATTCAGAAGTTATACGAAAAAAAGTACAGAAAACAGGTTTAGGTAGGATTTTCTTGGAAATAAATGTTGAGGTAAGAAATGTGTGAACATATAAATACAGAAAGCATGCTTAGATAGAATTTTTTTGGTGGAAACAAAGGATGAAATAAGAGGAAAGATATATGAAGTTTTGAGTTGGACTGCAGTACCACATGTTACACTGAATACGAACCCTGTCCTTTCCTATTGGTGTTATCCCACTATATGTTTGTGTACCCTTGTGTATTTGTTTTCTTCCTGTCTCTGTGTAGTTTCATAGAATTTTTTCTTCTTTTAATATTAAGCTACATTCACTATGATGAGGAATACTGTTATCCTCAAATATAATTTGCATTAACAATATGTTATTTACCTTGTAAATATGCTTAGACATTATTTATTCTGGTTTGTTGCTCACATGTGAAGGTGATGTTTCAAAGGTTCTTGTGATCTTTATGTATTTACTTATGTCATAATTCCTGTAACACTGATGTATATGTCTATTTCTATTCTTTTGTAAAGCCTGTACTACAAATGTTATCTGTATTATTATGTTCTTTAATGATGTATTTTGTACCTTTGTAATTGTATTTTCATGTTGTAAATTTATAAAATTGTAATTGACACCAGTTCATCTTATTATTAACTTGTAAGTTACATTTCACTGCACACGTTTCTGTTGGTCATAGTATATGGACAATATGTGAGAAGTAGGGACTGTTAGTGTTTGCACGTGTGTTAATAATTCAGCAAGGGACTGGATAACAGCATTGCTGGTTCTAAGGACAATTCCAAAAACTTTGTGAGTGAACAAGTGGTGGTTTATGGACTTGCTATATTCTCCGCAAGACTCTTCGATGGTGAATGTGCACCTGCACAATCGCAACAGATGGCTGCTGGCCATCTCTATAAGGACTACAGTGGGTCTGCACCTCTGGTGGCCCACCAATACCATTATCTCTACAAGGACTACAGTGGGTCTACATCTTTGATGATCCATCAATACCTCTGCACCTCTGGTGGCCCACCAATATCGTAATCTCTACCAGGACTACGGTGGGTCTGCTCTGTGATGACCTACCTACCAATATTCATCAAAATTTCGACTGACTCTGCAGTGGGTTTGCTCTGTTGTGGCCCATTACCTGTCAGCATGTCGAGAGTCAGCACTGTCTTTCCGTTGGAAGGACAACACTACTTCTTCAAGACAGCATGGAAATCCACTACTTCTGTATGCATTTTCTTTTACTGCTCAGACTTTGAGAAAAACACTGCTATTTTACTGTGATGAATCAGGACTATCTTTATAGACTGTGAGAAAATTTTAGCTTTTGACCAACATTGTATCAATAAGTGTGTGCATTTGATATCTTTGTTATTGTAATTGTGAAAAAAATTTTAACAAATATGTATTGGCCAATGCCCAAAAAAATTTGTAAAATTTTTTTGTGGGGAGCATGGGGGCTATGTAAGTAGGCTGTTTAGGTTTTTTTATTGGTAACGCCACCTCTGTATGAAAATCACTGGCTGTGCTGTGTGCAGTCTGTGGCTGCTTTGCATTGTTGTAATACTCGCCATTGTAGTGTTAGGCAGCTGGCTGTGAACAACGCGTAGCGTTGCGCAGTTGGAGGTGAGCCGCCAGCAGTGGTGGATGTGGAGAGAGAGATGGCGGAGTTTTGAAATTTGTCATGAACTGCTATAATTATATATGATGATACCAAGGTAAATTCATTGTTTGTTCTCTATTAATATCTTTCATTTGCTAACTATCCCTATCAGTAGTTAGTGCCTTCAGTAGTTTGAATCTTTCATTTAGCTGGCAGTAGTGGCGCTCGCTGTATTGGAGTAGCTTGAGTAGCGAAGATTTTTGTGAGGTAAGTGATTTGTGAAAGGTATAGTTTAATGTTAGTCAGGGCCATTCTTTTGTAGGGATTTTTGAAAGTCAGATTGCGTTGCGCTAAAAAAAAAAAATATTGTGTATCAGTTTAAGAACAGTCATTTGTAATTGTTCAAAGGGGACGTTTCATAGCAGACTGTGAGGAGGCTCCTACTGTGGGTGGGTGGGGTGGCGGTTCCATTGTGTTTGGTCCAGTAATAATGTGTGACGTGAAGAGGCTGTGGTCCAGCCGTGGAGTGGCTCCTGTAGTTCTGCTGCAGGCCGCCAGATACCACACCAAGCGGCGCACATGTGAGATGAGCATGACTGCTCATTCAGCAGCAGACTGCTGTGCGAGCAATACCCTCGCTGGGCAGTCACAACTGTGTGACGCACACTTATAGCACCCGACAGAGTGACCATAGTGTACGATGCGATCGAAAGATAAGAGTATACCTGTCCTACAAAATGCATATTATGTGCTCTGCAGTGCATAATTCTTCGATTTCCCATCCTTTGAATTTTCTTCGATTTCTACCACCTATCCCCATTTTATAGACAACTTCCATCAACAGTTTCCGTTAATATTGCTTTCTCTGAAATGACAATTGGATTTTACGGAGGAAATTCAATTTTACTATGAAAATTCAGAATTCCCACCAAAATTCGAAATTCCCACCAATAGTGTAGGTGAGGGAGGAGGAGGGGTGTCGGAGGGAGCAGGAACCCACGTGCCAGCTGGGGAAAACACATGACATCATCCATGGGTGGGGGTGGGGATGTGGTGGAAGGGGGTAATTAATCGATCAGTTTAATTAATCTGCATATCAATTTCATATCAAAAGTGTCCTCATGTCGCCATCTCCCTACTACTGTAATGGATATCAACTTGCATTAAGTGTAGGTAAATGTGAGGTAACGGGCTTGATGAGGGTACAGAATCTGATAGCTTGTGATGGATTCGACTGGAGTTTACTCGCACTAAGTATCGATAAATAACTCGTTATGAAATCAATTAAAGGGATGGCAAATATATGAAATGACCTAATGAATGCCACAATAATTTAAAGCGACTGCAGTAGAGAGAACATACGAGGTCCATTTGTGACATGTTCATGAGCATTGCTGCAGTAATTGGGATCCTTAGCAAAGCATACTAAGGGAGAAGACGCAAGGTACGCACACTTGCTATGAGCAGAGGTGTAGTATCGAAAACTAAGATAATAAAACACACTTCTTTAACACTCAGTCTCCTGAAACTGCAAAAAATTTAAAGGGTACAAAGTGACATGTAGGAGGAAGACCTACAGATGTCCACATCTGAGTGTGCCGTTTTATGATTCTTTGGCATGTGTGTAAGAACTGAAAGGCAGGCATGTGCCCTTGTCTCACTTGGGTATCAATGTAGCGATATTAGCAGGAAAAGTAAAACTGATAAAGCAGGACAGAGGTAACGGAATATAAAAGTTTTTCAGAGTGGAGCGATAACCATGAAGGACTGGGCAGATTGCAGGTAGTTTCATAGTTCTAATCATTTGCACAGTTACAGGTGGAGAATGGACTGGAAAAAGGGAGGAGAAAGAGTTAGGTTACAATTACTGACCCTGTACCCATTCCGGTCCCTCTGGCCATCGCCCAGAGATTCTTCTTCGGGCAGCGACTTGAGGAAGACTTCGAGACCCGTCGTGGGGCCTGAAGCGATGTTGCGTCGCATCTGGCACGGATCGCGGTTCACGGTCGCCCCGGTGGGCACCTTGTACGTAGACATTGCCGGGCTGAAAAGATCAGGAAGTGCAGGATGTTTTTGTAAGTCACTCTCTCATTTCGACAGAAGAGAATGTGTTACGTTTCGATTTACACTGAGGAGCCATAACACTACAACCACCGCCCACCTCGATATTGAATGCCGCCCGGTGGCGTTACGGGCGTCTCCCGTAGTAAGGAACGTATATAAGCGAAGCAGAAACGAAAGGGGACTCATTATAGCGACGATACGGGTTATTATGACCTGTCCCCAGGGAATCAGCTCCTGGGAACGACGAAGCTGGTCGGCTGTTCGTGTCCTATTGTCGTGAGCATCAATAGAAAGACTCACCACAGAACATGGAGGTTGGAGCCTTGCGTGCCCTCCTAAAGCAGCACTGGTGGCTATTTGTGGCTGACCTGACGACAGACTGCAATCCTGGTGTAGACACAAGTGGTCCAGAGCTCACTTCTCAGTGTCAGCGTACACCTTTGAACGTGAGACTCCGCAGCAGACGACCACAAGCCCTTAATTTGTGAAACTGCGTGTACTGCGCGTAGACATCCAGTGTCACATATCACCAATATCATATCAGGAACTTTCCGAATAAGCATAACCGCTACTTTATTGCTTTCCAAAAGTTAACCAACATTCCATTAAGCAGGTGGTCATAATGTTTTGGCTTAACAGCGTATTTTTATTGTAACTAAATAGTTAAGCACTGAATACTTCGAGGTTTTATTTGATACCTATTGATCTTTATCCTTTTCGTTTTCCGATTTTCAGGCAAGACGACGGCTCGATGGAATCCATAACAATCTTCAAACATTAGGTTTGCAATCATGCCACGCTAAGGTAAGAAAACACGCCAAATTCCACCCAGCACTAAAACTGCCGAAAGATTTTCTGATAAATGTAGTGGTTGGTTTTTCAGATCAATGATGCGCGCCAAATTATATAGAGATTTGCTTTGCAGAGCCCACAGTGAAACCAGTGGGGTAGTGATCCTCCTGTGCTACTAGCCATTTTAATGATCCCTTACGACACGTTGTTGAAGGTAAACTAACAACGATGGAGTGTACAGGATAGGGAACATACTAAATGAAATAAGAATGACGTTAAAGAAACTATATACAGGGTGGTCAGAAACAGTCTGAAAAGCTTGTAAGGGCTGTATATTGTGCTGAGAAATAATTTTTAAGAAAAAATTTGATACGGTGCGCCGTTTCCGAATCATCCAGCATTGAAGTTAGCCAATCAGGTCGCCACACAAATTCAAGCAGCCTGCCAGAGGCGGTATGCCAAACGTGTTCTTCATTTGGTTTCCTCAAACCGAACAAGAGAGCAACACAAAAATTAAAGAGTTGACGATACTGTGGATTCAACCCGACCCAGCGGCACTGGATTCTCATGCGCTACCATCCAACGTAAACTATGAGAACAACTGCTATGATTAGTATCATCTTCTTTAGCAAACTTCTATCTGCTAGTCATTCGATCGTTTACGGAAATCGTATTGACGCAGTCGACCGTTCTCGGAAGTCTTCGTTTAGCTGTGAATGTAGACAGAAAGTGGCGCTATGAGACAACGCCATAGCAGTGAACATAGTGGTATTACAATGAAATGAACACCCTTAGCTGCTTACAGGCGTTGACGTACATCAACGGGGACAGATGAAAATGTGTGTCCCGATCGGGACTCGAAACCGGGATCTCCTGCTTACATGGCAGACACTCTATCCATCTCAGCCACCGAGGGCACAGAGGATAGCGCGACTGCAGGGATTTATCTCTGACACGCCTCCCGCGAAACCCACATTCTCAACGTATTGTCCCGCACTACATTCGTAGTGCCCCCGCCCATTATACTCATTACTCGCGGCGTGTTGCCGATTCCTGTAAGAGTTCGGGCACTGTTTGTGCATTCGCACAGAAGAAGAAGATGGTCAAGTGGCCGCTGAGCCTTAACTATATATATACTATATATACTTAACTGTATATATACATATTCGGATATGTCCGAAAGAACAGATACCATCTTAATATAAGCATAGTGGTACCACTGCGCGTCATTGCTGTTTATTCGACGAATACGCCGATACGCATTCCGCGTATGGCGTTGCGGGTCAAAATTCACCTCTAGGTCCGCACAATTTACAACGCCACACTTCTGAACCGTGTTTTTCCATGTGAGAATACGTTTGTAGCGATTGATAAATGATTGATGAATGATTTTGTTGAGAGCAAAGTTGACACTGGAAGACAACGCTACCCGCGAACCGTTCAGTTTGAAGAAAATGTTCTTGACATGATTGTTGAAAATCCCACTACCAGCTGAAGGGCCACTGTTAATTTGTGCGGAGGAAATGAAGCTAATACGATGTTCTTAAATAATATCTGAAAACTAAACACCGTAAAATCTATCCGTTTGTCAGTCGCACAGGTTTCGCACGCTGTAATAACGGACGTCCTAAACGATGAAAACCTATTTCTGTACCACCTTCAGAAAGTGCAAGATCTGCTGAAAGAGGACTATTCTTCTCGGAATCCGTATTACCTGTAGTCCTTAAATCAATGTGTCGAAATTCCAGATTTCTAAAGGAGACCAGAGGATGCATCTTTCACCAGGGAATGGTCATTCAGCTCTCAAAACAGCCACATTTGGTACGACGAAAATATTGATGGCTCATATGTGAAGTCATATCAGCGTATGTTTGGCGCAAATATTGCGTCAGGTATTATAGCCAACTGTTCTTTGCGTCCCGTCCTATATCCTCCCCATTTAAAGGGACGAACGTATTTACAGTTTCATGTACATGTTACTGTAAAAGTAATATTATGGGTAAATCCTGGAATTAACTGGTGAAACTTAAGACTTACAATTGTGGCGTGGTAAAAGTCCGAAATTTCTTATTATATGGAACTTTTACCAAGAGACGTTGGTAAATCTTAGGATGTACCCACACAAACTGGTAGAACCGTATTCATTTTAAAAAATCTGCTTAGCAATTTATTAAAATAAATTTGTATTTATTGCAAATTTATGTATCTTAATCATTCTGCATTCCAATGTGATTATAATGAGCAATATTCCATATCAGAGAAAAATGTTGTAAAAAATGTTACCTTTTGAACGTTAATTTTTGTTACAACAAGGCTGACTATTACGGCATTTCGTATTACGTAATATGGAAGACGATTTACGGAAGCATTTTTTAGTTGAAACTTTTTTTAAGCAATTGCCGTTTTTAAACCCTTGTCCTCCAACAACAGATTGTTTGGCAACCACTTTCCGCAGACTAATTTCTTCTTTTGCTACTTCGTCGACGTTGATAAAATTTTTCTTGCACAGTGTAAATTAATTCCTTGTGTACAATCACTACTGTTTACCAGCTTTGGTACCAAGCTGATAAAATTCGTCATCCTAAATATTTATCACTAGTGCTATTATAGATTTTGCATCAGTTTTTTCTCTGTCTACATCCGGTACTGTAGTTCTCACAGTCTGTCCAACGGTAAGTTTTGGAATTTTGTTACATGAGGCTCCTTTCATTTTCATTGCCTGCTATTGAAGACCTTCTTTGGCAGCTTCTCGGATCTGTTTAACGTTATTAACACTGTTGGAAGTTGTCAACGTCTCGTCACAACCATCAGCTGGTGCCAGTGTCTCGTTTTTAACTGTTGTCAAATCCTGTGTCTCTGGTCCTTCGCCGGCCGGAGTGGCCGAGCGGTTCTAGGTGCTACAGTCTGGAACCGCGCGACCGCTACGGTCGCAGGTTCGAATCCTGCCTCGGGCATGGTTGTGTGTGACGTCCTTAGGTTGGTTAGGTTTAAGGAGTTCTAAGTTCTAGGGAACTGATGACCTCAGCAGTTAAGTCCCATAGTGCTCAGAGCCATTTTGGTGCTTCCTCACCTGCTGCAGCCGGACTCCGTTCCTTCTACTCCAGTACTATATTCACTGGCATCAATTCCTTTGCCGTCATTTTCAATTTCCTGTGAGTCAGTGAAAGTGGTGTTTAACATTGTTTCCAAGTCTTCATCAGTGTTTACATTTTTCATTAAATCAAGTGGAACAACTGACGTCGCAATGCCCTTTTCCATTGGAACCCCAAACATGGCTTCAGATGGTGAACATCTGATCCCTTCATGTTAAGCCCTATTTTTCATTGTTTGCACAAACCTCAGCCCTTCAGACCACTTTAAAGTTTCATTTGTTTCTATCCAAGTTGAAAACATATTTTCGATACCTTGATTTGCTCTTTCGACTGATCCCTGAGACTGACTGTGCCTCGGCTTCCCATAAACTATCTTTATGTCACTCCACAACCCACATAAGCTTTGAATGACTTGGTTATAATACTCTCCACCATTATCAGAATGCCGCCCGGGGAGGCCGAGTGGTTCTAGGCGCTACAGTTTGGAACCACGCGACCACTACGGTCGCAGGTTCGAATCCTGCCTCGGGTATGGATGTGTGTGATGTCCTTGAGTTAGTTAGGTTTAAGTAGTTCTGAGTTCTAGGGGACTGATGACCTCAGAAGTTAAGTCCTATAGTGCTCAGAGCCATTTGAACCATTATCAGAATGAAGGATACTTGGGCACCAAAGGTGGTAAAAATGTCCAGAAGATGATATGCCACTTCATCAGCCCTTTCCGAAGTTAGTGCATGGAGGTTAACAAATTTTGTCACATGATCTTCGTATACAAGTATGAACTGTGACTTATTGTCTGGGTTTGCCTGCATGTCGATGAAGTCAATTTGGCATCATGAATTCACTTCACAGTGTATGATAGGTTTCACTACAATATCCCTTTTCAATGCTTTTTTTAAATTTTTTTTGTCATGGTTCACATAATCTCAAATAAGTAACCATTGATTGAACAGTCACTTTCTTGTACTTACGATTCAGTTCCACAAACTTCCGTTTTCGGCCGCCGTGGCCTATAGCAACGTGGGTATAATGTTGTACGTTAAACAGTTCATCAAATCGAACGTAACAACGAATTTCTTCTTTACCACCGGGCAGCGGTCCTATGAGTTTCTCTTCGCCTCAGATGTTGAGAACATCCTATCATATCAAACGTCTGTTGTGAACAGAATTTTTATTGGGAACAATTATTGCATTTTTCACTTCATTTAACAGAATGTTATACTGCTCAGCAGTTACATAAAAATTGTTGTCCTTGCTATTCACTAATTCACTTTGAAGTTCGTAAAACCTGTAACGCATAACATCACTCATTGTGATACAAAGCTGCAGAAGGAACACCACTGAAACGAGTCGCAGAGATGACCGTACGCATGATGCTCGACACTGATTGAAACAACGCAGCGGTGAGTGGACTGAGAACTCATAACTGCCAACATAGAAACTTATCTTAACACATAACTGCAACAAAAAAACTTGTCTGAACCTGCACAGCGGAGGCAGGAGTCTTCGATCCAGCTTGTACCAGTTTGCGTTGGTAAAGTCTAAGATTTACAAATATCTCTTGGTAAAAGTTAGAAATCTATGCATGTAGCGAGAAATTTCGGACTTTAATCGCACCTAGATGGTAAACCTTTGGTTTCACCGGTTAACTCTAGGATTTACCAATTATCTTACTTTTAGAGTAACATATACATTCTTCCATTGTACGTAGAACACGTTTCTCTGCCGAATTTTGTTGTTGACGTACGGGAGCGTTTAGGTGCTTTGTATCGGCAGAGGTGGATTGGGGTCCAGTTCTCTGGACACCTCTTTCACCAGATCTTACCCCTTTAGATTTTTGTCTGTGGAGGGCATGCGAAGAAAATTGTCTACACGACCCTAGTGAGCACCGTCGAAGAGCTTCTTGCGAGGATAATTCCAATCTTACTACTTTTAGTTCTCGATCAATTTGGTGTTTCATGAATGAATTGAGAAAATGTTGTACTTGTTGCTTCATTATTATCATTACCTTTCCCTATGAGATTTTCACTCTGCAGCGGAGTGTGCGCTGATATGAAACTTCCTGGCAGATTAAAACTGTGTACCCGACCGAGACTCGAACTCGGGACCTTTGCCTTTCGCGGGCAAGTGCTCTACCAACTGAGCTACCGAAGCACGACTCACGGCCGGTACTCACAGCTTTACTTCTGCCAGTACCTCGTCTCCTACCTTCCAAACTTTACAGAAGCTCTCCTGTGGCTAAGCCAGGTCTCCGCAATATCCTTTCTTTCAGGAGTGCTAGTTCTGCAAGGTTCGCAGGAGAGCTTCTGTAATAGTTTGGAAGGTAGGAGACGAGGTACTGGCAGAAGTAAAGCTGTGAGTACCGCGCGTGAGTCGTGCTTCGGTAGCTTAGTTGGTAGAGCACTTGCCCGCGAAAGGCAAAGGTCCCGAGTTCGAGTCTCGGTCGGGCACACAGTTTTAACCTGCCAGGAAGTTTCACCTTTCCCTATTTTCGTTACATGTTTGGCTGTTGACTAACAAGGTGAGGTGCCCGGTAATAGTATCCTAGAGCCTACTTTATTTAAAAAAAAAATACTTCTGCGCAGATTCGTAGCATAGTGGTGTAGTGGTAAAGGGATATTGTTTACTTTCACAAGGTAGTGGGTTCGAAACTCCCCATGTGCTTTTCTTACATTATTGTTTCCAAATCTTCATCGAAATTACTTTGATTATCACGTTTATTCAATTACGTAGTGTAAATATGGTTATTATTTCTATTCCTTTGTCACATCGTTGTAGTCACCATATGTACATTCACAATTGCTCTCATTGATACTTCCTATCATTCTTTTTTCATTTGTGATCTTTGTTCTTGTGATTTTCATTATTTTTATGTATTAACGTCGATTTCATCGCTTTCGTTTTAACATCTTATGTTTTAATCGATGTTGCTGCACTCATTATTTCTATTTCTCTTTGGCATTGAATATCGGTTTTACTTATAGTCTTATAGCACACGCTTTCGTTTACATCTTCATCTGCATTACCTTATCAATAGTAAAACAAGAACTCGCCTATTAGATGTTAGTGTGACGATTACCAAGCACAACATTAATATATTTTATTGCATAAAATATGTTTTGATGCTCTTGCACAGCCAGAATAAATAGATTATTTCGTATTTTGGTTTGTAACTGAGAGATCGGCAATTTCAAATGTTTCAGTACTGTGATATACAAATAAAAATAATTTAAATCACTTGCGTAAAGATTCCAATAAGTAAATCAATGACAGGAAAAAAAATAAAGAGAAATGAAATTTACTATGGCGATTAACATGACGTTAAAAATAAGTAGAAATTTAAAAAAATTACATTTAAAAAAGTTAATTGCATACAAATAATGATCGAAGTCACTTCGGCAACGACTTACAAATAAAAACTTCCAATCGACTGATGACATTCGAACCCACAAGTTTCCGTATGTTATGAATGCCTCTTAACCACCACGCTGCACCAGCACTATGTGAAGTACAGAACACGTTTGGTAACACCACCTCTGCCAGGCTGCTTGAATTCGCGCGCGCAATGACCTGATTGGCTAACTTCGATGGCAAGTAGCTCGGAAACGGCGCAACTTGTCGAACTTTTTTCATAACCATTATTTCTCAGTACAACCTTCGCTGCAATATCCTTACAATCGTTTCAGGTTGTTTCTAATCACCGTTGAAATTTAAACAAGCTTGTGAACTGCTGGTTGGAATTTTAATAGAATACACTGAAATATGATGTGTTTCGTAAAGACTTTAAAAAAGGTGTGTACGTTGACAAATTAAAAGACTAGTGAAAACCAGCCAAGAAACTTGCTCTACACGAATAGCAAATCTGCTCAGAAGGAAAATTAAATGGATGGCAGTTCTATCCAGATAACACAGTACAAGGTACACAAGCATCTCACCATTGCCTCGTGTTCTCTGCGGCGAGTGAGTTGAAACCGTAGCAGAAGCCAGCTTCGGTGCGCTGCAGGAAGAACATGTTGGAGCAGTTGTTGATGTGGCCCTGCCAGAAGCACTCGTAGAATACGTCGTCGATTCTCGGCAGCGTCTGTTAACCAAGACACTTGTCGTCACTGATATATTCAGTTCACCTTCATTACATTCTTCTACTAATCTTAAAACACATAGCTCCACCCAGAAAACTGAGTGAGAGAAGCTCATCCAGGTGTAGGTTGTCCATGTTGCCTTCTGAAAACAGTAATCAACATCCCACCTTAGTCATAACGTCCTTTAAGAAACGCTACCAGTTTCGAACGATTAGTCTTCTATTACAACATGCAAGTTACACTGATGCGCCAAAGAAACTGGTATAGGCATGCGTATTCAAAGACCGAGATATGTAAACAGGCAGAATACGGTGCTGCGGTCGGCAACGCCTGTATAAAACAACAAGTGCCTGGCGCAGTTGTTAGACCTCTTACTGCTGCTACAATGACTGGTTAAGAAGATTTAAGTGAATTTGTGTTATAGTTGGCGCACGAGCGATGGGACACAGCATCTCATTGGTAGCGATGAATAGTGGGTATTTTCCGGTACGACCATTTCATGAGTGCACCGTGAATATCAGGAATCCGATAAAACATCAAATCTCCGACATTGCTGCAGCCGGAAAAGACCCTGCAAGAACGGGACCAGCCGGCCAGAGTGGCCGAGCGGTTCTAGACGCTACAGTCTGGGACCGCCCGACTGCTACGGTTGCAGGTTCGGATCTTGCCTCGGGCATGGATGTGTGTGATGTCCTTAGGTTAGTTAGGTTTAAGTCGTTCTAAGTCCTAGGGGACTGATGACCTCAGAAATAAAGTGCCATAGTGCTCAGAGCCATTTGAACCATTTGAACGGGACCAACGACGACTGAAGAGAATCGTTCAGCGTGACAGAAGTGCAACCCTTCCGCAACTTGCTGCAGATTTCAATGCTGGGCCATCAACAAGTGTCAGCGTGCGGACCATTCAACGAAACATCATCGTAATGGATTTTCGGAGCCGAAGGCCCACTCGTGTACCCATGATGACTGCACGACACGAAGCCTTAGCTCTCGCCTGGGCCAGTTAACTCCTACATTGGACTGTTGATGACTGGAAACATGTTACCTGGTCGGACGAGTCTCGTTTCAAATTGTATCGAGCGGATGGACATGTACGGATATGCAGACAACCTCATGAATCCATGAACCCTGCATATCAGCAGGGACTCATCAAGGTGGTGTAGGCTCTGTAATGGTGTGGCGTGTGTGCAGCTGGAATGATATGGGACTCCTGATAGGTCTAGGTACGACTCTGATAGGTGACACGTAGGTAAGCATTCTGTCTGATCACCTGCAGCCATTCATGTCCATTGTGCATTCCGACAAACTTAAACAACTCCAGCATGACAATGTGACATCCCACACGTCCAGAATTGCTACCGAGTGACTGCAGCAACATTCCTCTGAGCTTAAACACTTCCGCTGCCCACCAAACTCCCAAAAGATGTACATTATTGAGCGTGTCTTGGATGCCTTGCAACGCATTATTCAGAAGAAATCTCCACCCCTTCGTACTCTTACGTATTTAGAGACAGCCCTGCAGGATTCATGGTGTCAGTTCCCTCCAGCACTATTTCAGATGTTAGTCGGGTTCATGTCACGTCGTGTTGCGGCATTGCTGCGTGCTCGCGGAGGCCCTACACGATATTAGGCAAGTGTGCCAGTCTCTTTGGCTCTTCATTGTATAAGCTAACAGCCTCAGATTTCTACCTTACAGCTTAGCTCGATGACCTTCCTAAATGGGTGGCTTTCAATGAAGAACACTGTTTCGGAGATGAAATTTTGCCTTGTGTGAATGAGAGAAGCTAAAAATCGGAAGAAGAAGTAACAATTCAAACTTGTACACTGGCGTGCAAAACTTAAGGTCGAAAGTAACTTTCCCATAAGGTGTCAATGCAAAGCGTCGGTGAAATTTGATCTGTATATAGGAAGATCCGCTACACTATAGTGCATAAAATAACAAAGAAATAGGCAATGACACTTTTATTCAAAGACAATGATTTCATGGAAATCACCGATTCCCCGTAAAATAGAAAGGCTGGACACGGTTACTATAGTACCAGGGTGAGTTATCACCACGAATGGCAGCGCGTTCTCCGCAACATGCTGCCGTGCTGGCTACGAGAAGGGTAAGGAGTTTTCGTGGTCCAGCTCTTATGATGAGGGGAGGAATAATGTCCCTTGGGCGTATTGACGTCTAGGCCAGGCTCGTCCAAACTGTGCCCCCGCGGCCGCGGGGCCGCGTTCGCCCGAGGCCAGTGCCCCTGCGAATTCTATGTTGTTGCAGTGGCCGAGCCGTGTCGCTTAGGAGACCGCGCGGTCCGCCCGCCGCGGTATGCGAGAGCTTCGTACGGAAGACAGATCGCCGCGCCAACAGCGGTCAAAAGCATTGATGCGACACAAAGTCGTCAGTCAACGGATGTAAAGTTACAGAGCGGTGCGTCCGCACTTTTTAAACCCGAGTGCGAAATTAATTTATTTTGCATTACTGTCGAAAATCATTCCAAATGCTTAGTATATCCGCGGAACCTCATGTATTTAAAAAAGTACTCTATTGAACGGCACTTTAATAACTGTCACAAAGATCAGTTCGAAAATTTGTCGCAAGAGGAACGCCAGTCGAAGCCTGAAGAAGTGAAAGACAATTTGAAGCAGTATTACAATGAAGTAAGTATTTCGTATGACTCTTTATTATTTATAAAGATGATAAATAAGACTGTATTTTATAATCTGATATGTCACTTAGCATTGTGCCAGTTATCGAGTATCAGATTGTCAGCAACAAGGAACATTCCTTTTTCGTTAATTTTTATATTTGGGTTGCATTAAATCGCTTCGCACAGACATAAGAAAAAGTTCCAGGTGCGTTATTCTTTGCCACTTTCGGAAAAGCCGACACCAACGCTCACTCGGATAGCAAAATGTCATTAAGGGTCATTCTTTGTTTTTGTGTATTTGTGTTTTGATGGATAGGAAAACATGAGTTTTAGTTTTATATGTTTTCACTTAATTAAAACGCAAATATTCCAATAGATAAAAATTTATTTTGCGACCACATTTCGCTGTCCTTGCTAGCGTCTATGTCCGATTTTGAGAGGAACTGAGGTAAAACGCACCTAAAACCAATCTTCTTTTGTTAGATTTTTATTTGGGTTTCAATGAATGAAACAATTAATTGTTAAAATGATAAGTGTTTTAAAAAGATGATTGTACAAAATTAATAGTAAAGTTTTTTTTTTGCCGTGGAAGGAGCAGGAAACAAGTGGGTAAAGTTTGCGCAGAAGTTACAAATGCTCGCTGAGAATTCCCAACCCTTTGCAGTTGGGAATCTCATCAAGGGTTGCCTGGTCAAATCGGCGGATTGTATTTGTCCAACACACCTCACGGAAAAAAATTTGAAAAAATAGCTGTTTCGCTTCAAACTGTTGCTCGCCGAGCCGAATGTATGGTCTGAGATATGGAGCAGCGATAAATGGGGAGAGCGGCAAACTTCGTTTCATTTTCTATCGCTCACTTCGACTTCACTTTTATGGATGACAATGCGCGACAGCATAGAACAGCGCAGGTGGAGTTCTTGGAACGAGAGGAGATTCGGCGAATGGACTGACCTACTCGTTCCCCCGACTTAAATCATATCGAACACGCGTTCTGAAGCGTTGGTGCGATGTACTGCAGCACATCCACTGCATCCAGCAGTTGTCAGCGACGCCGGTGAAGGAATGGTACGCCATAAGACAAGAACTTCTTGCCAAGGACAACATGGGAGCAGTGGCGGTCTAAGCACGTCGGAGGCCCGGGGCAACGAAACTAAATGAGGCCCCCTCCCCCCCCCCCCCCCTCCACCGGTATGCTTGGAAACTGATGTGTTTGTAGCGCACATTAAAAAAATGATTAATATAGCTGAAACGTCTGACAAATGGTTCAAATGGCTTAACTTCTGGGTCATCAGTCCCCTAGAACTTAGAACTACTTAAATGTAACTAACCTAAGGACATCACACACATCCATGCCCGAGGCAGGATTCGAACCTGCGACCGTAGTGGTCGCGCAGTTCCGGACTTTAGCGCCTAGAACCGCTCGGCCACTCCGGCCGGCAAACGTCTGACAAAAAGACCAAGTATTTATAATGTGTGTACACTCTAGTAAGTAAACTACACAAACTTAAAGACATACGTGAGATACTAAGAATCAGAAACAGAATTTAGCAAAGCTATCATATGATACAGCGCAAAGAAATATAAAGAATAGTATAGTAAAATTACATTTTGTTTTATATGCCTGCAAGCAAATCTTGTACAATTACAACATCAGTTTCGTGACCTTACTACGAGATAGTAGTTATTACTGATATTATTAGAGTCATGTTTTCGTGCCTTTATTTTTACAGAAATTCTCAATAACGTTGTTGAAATCTATTTCATTTGAAACTTTTCTTTTAGTTGATAAAATAATCAGATTGGCTAGTCGTTCTTGATTCATCGTAGAGCTACGTTACTTTTTTATTAGTTTTAGTTGAGAAAATGTTCCCTCGCATGATGCAACTCAGATACGAATGACCATAAAGTATAAGTGATGTACAGGATAATGATTCAATCAAGTCCCATTTAATTATGAACTGAAGGATTGTTTGGGCTGTTCATCCAGCAGCAACGTTAGCATTCGTATCGGCTGCTCGTAGATGGGTACGATTCCTGTTTAGTTCTTTCATCACCTGCTCCCTAACAGTAAATTTCTACCAGAGTCCGCAATGCTACAGCCGAAGTGTAATCGAAAGCTTGGAGCATAAATTATATATCAATGTTTTAGAAATTTTAGTTGATTTCTTTCGTGGCCATGCTTCGTTGTAACAATTGTTGTAGAAATCGGTGTATCCATCGAAACACTGATCGACGAACTACCTCTTGAAGTCATAGTCCGGCGTCATGAGCTAGTTCACTCGACATTGTTTGATGTCTTCCTGGTGAAACGTCCCCTTAGAATAATTATACATGACTGTCCTTAAACTGACACACAATATTTTTTAGCGCAACGCAATCTGACTTTCAAAAATCTCTACACTCCGCCATTTCTCTCCCCACATCCACCACTGCTGGCGGCTCACCTCCAACTGCGCAACGCTACCCGCTGTTCACATCCAGCTGCCCAACACTACAATGGCAGACAACAATGCAAACTAGCCACAGACTGCACATAGCACAGCCAGTGATTTTCATACAGAGCGCTACGTAACGTTGCCAATAAGAAAACATAAACAGCCTACTTACACTGGTTGATCATTATTAATGTCCACACCATTACATATTTGTGCCAAAAGATACAGCAATGTGTGTGATTGTAGTTCGCTCTTCATCAAAAGTGCAATCAGTGTTTTTAGTTTGGCGAGTCCTTCACCCAGTCCTTTATCCAAAGTTCTTTTTGGAGACTTGATATTCATCAGGTTGGATTCCATTTGGAATCGTTGTGCTGAGCGATTATGAAATGATTATAATTGGGGATGAACACAGCAGACTGTCGCGTGTCAATCTGGATTTTATTGCAGATCTATCCATATTGCAGTTACAGTATAGCCTCTTCATCAGTGAATTTAATAGTAACTCATATAGACGAAGAAATCTTGAAATGGACATATTGTTGAAACTACCTTAAACTGCTCATAGCTTAATTCACACTAGAGTGAGCCATGGACAGTTTAAGGTAGTTTTAACAACATGTGCATATACAAGATTATTGGGTTTATATGACTCGCTATTAAACGCACTGATGACTATACACCTAGATCTGAAATAAAATAAAGATTGATACTCGACTGTTTGTTATGTTCTTCCCTAATTATAATACTATATGTATTGTTCGGATTAAATTTATTTCCTCCAGTATCGTGTGCCAAAACTAATTTAGATCAAAAATGTAAAATCATATATAGCTGGGAAGAGTAAGCTTGCTGCAGATTTTGTACCACGGCTTGCCTTGGATGAATGTTAATATCTTCTAACAACAAAAAATCTCATCTAGATTTAGATAACTTGGAGTTTGAACATAGTTTCTCTACAGTTCGAGAACAGGAGACACCAGAGGGAACACAGAATTCGTGAACTCCATAAAGATTTAAGGAATGATTTGCACAGGGACTAAGCGTAGCGTCGGGAAAAAAAAAAAAAAAAAAAAAAAAAAAAAAAAAAAAAAAAAAAAAAAAAAAAAATTCTCAACTTTCACAATATTGTTTTCTATGTTGACGTAGTTAATTATTCAGCTCATCTGGTTAATTCTACTTTCATCGGGAGTGCTGTCTTAAGTTGTTCCATAATATTTAGCCATTTTTTATATCTGCATTAATTTTTCTTTTCCTTAACATGTTCACCCAAAATAAAAGTAAATGTAAATTTGTTTTGTATCCCTTTTCACAAAAGAAGACAGTACTCCCTTTGACCCACCAACCGACTCTTCATCACGTTTTAAACAATGCTCTTCTATACTGGAAGTACTGTGCCGTTGACAAAGTCACACTCCACGCCACCGCTTAAATTTCCTGCAAGGTGATCTATTGGTCTTGAGTTTTGACAACCAAGGGGAGGATGTGTTGATCGGGTTACAGAGCAGTGGTGCTGTGATGGAATCTTCACGGGGCTTTTGTCAGTATTAGCAGATAACTGACCGGAGTAAACGAGATACTGTGTGTTGTAAGGAGGTGTGGAATACGAATTGCGGAGATTGTAGAATTTCTGCATTTACATTTGGCATCGGAAAGTGAATGAATGCAAGGCCAACTGTATTTGAGCAGTGCTTATCTTGTGCGATTAAACTTCAGGCAAGGGGTCAGTCTGGCCACTTCGTATTCGTGGATGTTAAATGTCATTTTTTTAATAATTGGCTTTGTTTAGTTTAAGGAGTTGTTTTTATTTATGTTAAATTTAGAGCCGAAGGAGCGCTGAGTGTGTGCTAGGAAGTGCTTGTAATTGCGTGGATTGACACCACACTCTATATTGTTGACAGATATTCATTGGCAGGTTGCCTCTTAAAAATTGTTGGTGGCTTGTGGCCGTTTCACAACTTTCCTGTCAGTCGACTTATATCTGCTTATTTGTTCTTCGTTTAATCGCGATATTCCATTGCGCTTTTGACTGCCTTAAGTGCGACCTGAATTAGCCCGGTGTCACTAGTTGTACCCATTACCTTGTTGTCAGTAAGGGGAAAAGTAAGTGTGTTTGTTGGACAACAAGGACCGGGATTTGCTACCTTAACTAAACGTGAAAGAAATGTTCTCTGTTCCAAATGTTTCTGCTTTAGTTTCAATTATTTAATTTTTTGAGGAATCTGAGTGAATGTAAAGAGGTTTGTCAGAGAAAGAGAGAAATGTGGTAGACCTGTTATTGGAGTTTTATGTATATTCCATTTGAGTAAATGTCTAGGTAAGTGTAACAGGTTATACGGCAGTTGCTGAAGCATAATTGAAGTTAAGATCATTTGTGTTTGGCTTGCTCCAGTATTTCAATTTTGCTAGAAGTCTGGTAATTTCCAAATGCAAATTCACTTAGGGGAGCAAGTTCTTGAAATGTGCTGATGGTCGGATTTTAATAAATGTTTATATTGATGTCTAAATTTTGGTTTATTCCGTCTCAACCCTTCACCACTCACACCCATTAGGATTCTATCCCTGCTACACCCTAGTGACAAAGCGTGGTTCTGGGTTGGTGAGAGGGGATACTTACTGGACTAAAGAAATAATTTTTTTAAATTGTTGTTTTTTTTAATTGAGTCTTGCAGTTATACTGTAACAGGTGGTTAGTATTCGCAGTTGCTACTTGTGTCCATTGTTTTTTGGATGGCAGCAAGGGAGATGACCGGCTTTGCGGATCTCCAGAAAGATCAGCTGCGTTAGGAGTTGGTCGTTAGGTGTAAGGACCAAAGCGGGATCGTGGCCGAGTTGACGCGGAGCTTACCTGAAGTTCGCGGATCGGGCGGTGACATCGCAGAAACATTTGTCTGTGACAAATGTTTCTGATATAGTACGATATCTGATATACACTCCTGGAAATGGAAAAAAGAACACATTGACACCGGTGTGTCAGACCCACCATACTTGCTCCGGACACTGCGAGAGGGCTGTACAAGCAATGATCACACGCACGGCACAGCGGACACACCAGGAACCGCGGTGTTTGCCGTCGAATGGCGCTAGCTGCGCAGCATTTGTGCACCGCCGCCGTCAGTGTCAGCCAGTTTGCCGTGGCATACGGAGCTCCATCGCAGTCTTTAACACTGGTAGCATGCCGCGACAGCGTGGACGTGAACCGTATGTGCAGTTGACGGACTTTGAGCGAGGGCGTATAGTGGGCATGCGGGAGGCCGGGTGGACGTTCCGCCGAATTGCTCAACACGTGGGGCGTGAGGTCTCCACAGTACATCGATGTTGTCGCCAGTGGTCGGCGGAAGGTGCACGTGCCCGTCGACCTGGGACCGGAACGCAGCGACGCACGGATGCACGCCAAGACCGTAGGATCCTACGCAGTGCCGCAGGGGACCGCACCGCCACTTCCCAGCAAATTAGGGACACTGTTGCTCCTGGGGCATCGGCGAGGACCATTCGCAACCGTCTCCATGAAGCTGGGCTACGGTCCCGCACACCGTTAGGCCGTCTTCCGCTCACGCCCCAACATCGTGCAGCCCGCCTCCAGTGGTGTCGCGACAGGCGTGAATGGAGGGACGAATGGAGACGTGTCGTCTTCAGCGATGAGAGTCGCTTCTGCCTTGGTGCCAATGATGGTCGTATGCGTGTTTGGCGCCGTGCAGGTGAGCGCCACAATCAGGGCTGCATACGACCGAGGCACACAGGGCCAACACCCGGCATCATGGTGTGGGGAGCCATCTCCTACACTGGCCGTACACCACTGGTGATCGTCGAGGGGACACTGAATAGTGCACGGTACATCCAAACCGTCATCGAACCCATCGTTCTACCATTCCTAGACCGGCAAGGGAACTTGCTGTTCCAACAGGACAATGCACGTCCGCATGTAGCCCGTGCCACCCAACGTGCTCTAGAAGGTGTAAGTCAACTACCCTGGCCAGCAAGATCTCCGGATCTGTCCCCCATTGAGCATGTTTGGGACTGGATGAAGCGGCGTCTCACGCGGTCTGCACGTCCAGCACGAACGCTGGTCCAACTGAGGCGCCAGGTGGAAATGGCATGGCAAGCCGTTCCACAGGACTACATCCAGCATCTCTACGATCGTCTCCATGGGAGAATAGCAGCCTGCATTGCTGCGAAAGGTGGATATACACTGTACTAGTGCCGACATTGTGCATACTCTGTTGCCTGTGTCTATGTGCCTGTGGTTCTGTCAGTGTGATCATGTGATGTGTCTGACCCCAGGAATGTGTCAATAAAGTTTCCCCTTCCTGGGACAATGAATTCACGGTGTTCTTATTTCAATTTCCAGGAGTGTAGTATCAGTTTTTGGGGCATCTGAATGAATGTAAAGTTTCTGACGAACGTATAGCTGACGAAGTTTGGTATAGAAAGAGAGAAACGTAGCAGATCTGTTATTGGAGCTTTATGTATATTCCATTTGAGTAAATTTCTAGATAAGTGTAACAGGTTATATGCTAATAGCTGAAGCATGACTGAAGTTACGATCATCTGTGTTTAGCTTGCTCCAGTGTTTTATTTGTGTTAAAGAAGCTTGGAAATTTCTGAATGCAGATTCACTTAGGGGAGTAGGTAAAGTGTTCAAACTTCCTTGAAATGTGCTAATAGTCTGATGTTTTAGAGATGTCTATATTTTCGTGCGTTGCCTCTCAGCCCATCGTCACCCATACCCACTGGAATTCTATCCTTGCTACAGGAACAATTCCGGTCTCAATATGAATTAGCTGTTTCGTTGTCGCGCTGAGTAGTTTTGTTTTTCTGTAGGAGACACGTTCGAGAACGAGGGGGATTAAATGGCTTCAAATGACTCTGAGCACAATAGGACTTAACATCTAAGGTCATCAGTCCCCTAGAACTTAGAACTACTTAAACCCATCGTACTGTACACCGCGTATTAACAACACGGAAACGCAGCACACAATGAGCCTGCTCGGTCTACAGCTAGCACCACCGCTGCCTATACGACATGTGCGCGAATAATAAAGTAACTGCATGTTGTGGTGTCTTTTAGTGCAAATATACATTGCACGTAGTTAATTGTATTACACAGAGACCTGCTTGTGGTACATTGTCAGACAATATTCACACTACAGAATGGCTGGCAATTACTTCTCGTGGGCCTCAAGTGTTCGAAGAAATCTTCACATTTCTCGAACAATGAGGATGGTCGAATACTTCTGTGATGCGCTGTACTTATGTATATTCTGTCATTCTGCTCTGACAAAAGTAGTTCATAAACAATCTGTACACAGTTTTCGCTACTAGTGACGTTAAATACAATCGTTTAAAATTTTTAATGCTAATTTCGTTTGATATAGAATTTTAAAGAAACGAAAAAGATTATTGAATTCAGTTGTACTTGCATCAAGGTAGCTGCAAGTTTTTCCTCTGGCGACACAGTTGCACAGAAATTGGCGCATGTTACTCTCAAGTGTGCATCGATATTTTTCAACATACAATCAAATTTAGACACAAATATATTACTGAATTCATGGAATCTGATTGTAAACTCTCATAAAATGCACTAAATTCTCCAAACGATTTTCTCTGTTTCGCTACAATACTTCGAACTTTCGTTACACAGAATAAATCGACCTTCAGAAATGTATTTCTTACCAGTATCAAATGGTTCAAATGGCTCTGAGCACTATGGGACTCAACATCTGAGGTCATCAGTCCCCTAGAACTTAGAACTACTTAAACCTAACTAACCTAAGGACATCACACACACATCCATGGCCGAGGCAGGATTCGAACCTGCGACCGTAGCGGTCACGCGGTTCCAGACTGTCGCGCCTAGAACCGCACGGCCACACCGGTCGGCTCTTACCAGTATCAAATCGGATAGTAATGCATCCAACCCTGATGTTTGTCTCATCTCTGCAGAACATTAGTACACACCGCTGAGCCACGAACTGATACTCAGGACATTACAGCCTCAGCTCGTGATATGGTGTCATCGAGCGTTCTGCCCGCTCCCCACCACACTGCACTTAGGCCCTGCCATATGAGTCAGTTGTTCATAGGTTTCAGTCCTTGTTTGTATTTTAATATTGTCGCCGCCAGTAGTAATTTAGCTGGCTGTTTACAATATGGGAACTTCAGTGTAAGAGGTTGCATTCTGTTTCATGGAATTCACATAAATAAGAGTTGTTCCACTAATCCAAAGACGCTATTGGACATTTACAAAAACACATTGAACAGAAATTACATTTGATTTCGTGAGCTATAGCCCCATTTCACTGGATGTTTGCTCCCCTTTAAAAGTCGGCCGCAGACACAAATAGATACTGAAAAAGATGGAGCTGGGTATGTAATGAGTCCGAAGAAATCGTCAAAGCAGCCAAGACGAGAATTAAAGTAGTCACACTTCTGCTTGTAGCCGATACAGTCTGCAGTTCACCCATAAATTAAGACCAACAGTAAACGTAACACGCCACATTCTACAACGAAATACAGAAGGCGTTACAAGATGCTCGAAAAATTCATATTCAGGACTGAAGTAATGTTCCGCCAGCGCGCCAAGTCAGGTTTTCCATAAAATTAAGACCAGATGCACAGAAAATACGCATATCATTGTTGGGTCTGAGAGAAATTCAGCGAAACGTATGTAGTATGCAGGTAGACAGTTGCAAAGAATACGGAACATTTTTACTTTTCGTAGATGTATCTTTTAATGGATGATGGGGCAGCATTTGTTTCGAAATGTTACTGTCAGAATGCGCATCAAGGATCTATTCACAGCCTCGGCTGCCCGCTGACTGCTTCTTGTAATTCCCATTCCCGATGAAAACTCTCTCGGTATGCTCTACGCCTAGCACTCTTAAACTGTACTAGTTTTGCGTCCGCTGCTTAGCTCGAATAGACTGTATGGTCTGCACAGTTTTTTTTCCCTTTTTTTCTGCACTCGAAATTTTATTTTCATAAATCGCAACACCTTCTAAATTTTTCACACAATGTAAGGTCATAGAAGCATGGTCTTTAATTAATGTACTTCTGCCCAAAAAGTGATTCTGGTAGCTGGAGTCCAAGATTTTTGTTAATCGCGCTTCTTGCATTCTTGTGGTGGTACATCCTTAGAAACTTCATCCCCTAACAGTATAAGATACACACGTTCTTCAGATTTCAAGTTTCTATCCTTAGCTGTTTAGGCTGGCCGACGATGAGTCACTGAGTCACTCTCACCCTATTCCACCCCCTTAGGGGTTGAATTTCCTAGAAAAGCGGAACACGTATTTTTTTTTCGTCTGTAACTGGGAAGACAAATACCAATTGTCATAGATATAGCTAAAATATGGTTTCAAAATGAAATATTTTCATAAAACATTTCAACCTGTAATTCACCTCCTTAAGCGTTGAGTATCCAAACTCACAGAGAAGCCAAATACAAATTATCATAGTATTATCTTCAAAAATGCTTGTATAATGGAATTTTACCACAAAAACTTTCTTTCCCTATTTCACCCCCATAGGAGTTCAGTTTCCAAAAACTGTGAAACACGTATTCTTTATTTCTAACCAAGAAGCGAAATTAAAATTTTCATTAGCTTTAAAAATGATTTCACAAAGAAATAATTCATGTTGTTGTTGTTGTCTTCAGTCCTGAGACTGGTTTGATGCAGCTCTCCATGCTACTCTACCCTGTGCAAACTTCTTCATCTCCCAGTACTTACAACAACCTACATCCTTCTGAATCTGCTTAGTGTATTCATCTCTTGGTCTCCCTCTACTATTTTTACCCACCACGCTGCCCTCCAATGCTAAAATTGTGATCCCTTGATGCCTCATAACATATCCTACCAACCCGTCCCTACTTCTAGTCAAGTTGTGCCACAAACTCCTCTTCTTCCCAATTCTATTCAGTACCCCCTCGTTAGTTACGTGATCTACCCATCTAATCTTCAGCATTCTTCTGTAGCACCACATTTCGAAAGCTTCTATTCTCTTCTTGTCCAAACTAGTTATCGTCCATGTTTCACTTCCATACATGGCGACACTCCATACAAATACTTTCAGAAACGATTTCCTGACACTTAAATCTATACTCGATGTTTCTCTTCTTCAGAAACGATTTCCTTGCCATTGCCAGTCTACATTTTATATCCTCTCTACTTCGACCATCATCAGTTATTTTACTCGCTAAATAGCAAAACTCCTTTACTACTTTAAGTGTCTCATTTCCTAATCTAATTCCCTCAAGATCATCCGATTTAATTTGACTACATTCCATTATCCTCGTTTTGCTTTTGTTGATGTTCTTCTTATATCCTCCTTTCAAGACACTGTCCATTCCGTTGAACTGCTCTTCCAAATCCTTTGCTGTCTCTGACAGAATTAATTCATAAAACACACCATTAGGGGTTGAATTTCCAAATAACACTGAAACACGTTTTTTTTTTTTTTTGTTTCCAACAGAGAAGTCGAATACTAATTTTCATAGATCTAGCTTCACAAATACTTAATAGTTCTTTAATAATGATTTTTTTAAAACTTTCACCCACTATTTTACCTCCATATGGGTTAAATTTCAGAAATGTGCTGAAACAATATTTCTTTATTTCTGACCGAGAAACCAGATACCGATTTTTGTAGGTCTAATTTCAAAATTGCATTAATAGTGACATGTTTTCAAGAAAACCTTTCATCCCCTATTTCACCGACTTAGGGATGGAATTTCGAAAAATACCTTCTTAACCGACGCTTACAGTATAAAATCAAAATCCTCTGTAAATATCAAGTTTCTATCCTCAGTGGTTGAATTGGTCGATGGTGACACAGTGAGTGAGTGACTCAGTTAGTCGGGACACGAATAACCAATCCCTAGTTGCAGTTCTGTTCCGCGGTGTGGTTTCTAACTCTTCTAAAGGAAGCTCTAGCGTTAAAAGGTTTTGCTTTTCACATTTAACCAAATATAACACTGATGATGATAATTTATGGCAATGTTTGCCAACAAGATAAAGAATGCAACCTTTAACGCTAGATTGCGTACTCACGGCAGTTCTCCTTGGCCGTTTTTAGGTACGACTTGGAAAGAGAGAAAAATTAATGAATGATAGCCGATACGTTGGTTCTCGATTGTGTTCAGGAGACGTACAGATTGATTGCGCGAAAATAGTTTCTCAAATGACCTCTTAACCCGGATTGCTTTCACTCAGTCAGACTCTTCAATGAAATTACCTAAAAAAAATTGGAAATGAATGTAAAATAGTGAAATTTTGTAAAAAAAAGTTGTCAGATCGGAAATTGAACACATTAATGGTCTCCCAAATGCAATCGAGACACCGCAATAAAGAGCGAACCTATAACAAAGTTCATTTAAACATAAACATTATTTGTGGTTAATTTGAAGAAAAGAATAAGCATAGATTTTCTGTACAGTGAAGCATCAATATATTCTCAAAGAACAAAGGCGTTAAACTATAAACATTAACAAATTTACAATGAATACAAAACTTACATTATTATGTTTTTCTCGTGCATGGAGCAGTCCAACAATGGCTGCTTTTGTATGTGTGATATTTTGTAAAAATTAAATGTCCTGGCGTGCGCGTAAGTATTTTTTATCGTCACAAGGTTTACAAAAGCGTCTTTTTTCTCTTGGTGATAACGCGGTTTTTCACACTAAATGAAATATAGCTTGTAGCGGTGCTACACAACACGTCTTAACAAGTCGGCGACCAAACATCAAAGGTAATCAAGCACATGTTAACATATCGGCGACTAGAAGTACAACTAACTATAAAGACTCTAGAATTTTTCTAACAAATGATAAATTGTTCTTTCTTCTGTTTCGCAGCTTCTTGCTATCAAGCGCTGCGGCAATGATTTTAAATATCTGCGCCCAGCGAGTCATAGTGTTTAAAAGTACCTTTTAAACGCTGGCCGCGCGTCTTGGTGTAGGCGGACGTTATAAACAGATTTCGTTTCTTTACTCTCGCGTTGTCATGCTTAGTATCATTACAAACTACAGCTCGATGGCTGTCTTTTTCTCATATGCAAAATGTCTGAAATCCAATAATATCACAAAGCACAAATTTCAGCCTTTGTTTTTACCGTATTGTAAACGGTCTAAAAGGGCGTAACCATTTCGTGTATTTGTACTGACTGAAAGCAGTGCTTTGAAACTTCTTCTCGAAAAACTATGAATTTTGAAGTGCACAAACCTGCATCATGAAGCGCGTGATGTTTATGTCATTGAGCTTGTCCACGAGGTCGCCGGCCTTCTCCAAGGAGAGAGGCACCATGTAGTAGTAGGGGAACTCCACCAGCGCCAGCGCCGCCATCACGTGGTACAGCTTCTGGCGCGTCACATCGTCTGCTTCTGACAAGTTCAGGTACCTGCGAGATACGCGAAACGTTTTAGAGAAAGATTCAGTACCTTTAACACTGGTTTTAATCAAGGTAATATCTGGCCAGGTTTCTCGAGCAGGGAAAACATTTGTTGAGAGCGATTGACGTCCGGCGTGTGTCGCTTAAGATCAGCTTTCGGTGGATGCCAGAGCTCTAGAAAGTTACTCGCAAGGGGAGGCCACGATCACGAATTTGTTTCAAGCTTCGTACACTTTCAGTTCTGGTCCATTAGGACAAGATAATGTGCACACAGCAAGGCGTAGTACTTCGACGATTTCGAAAAACTGGCAAGGGAACTTTTAAGCGTCAGTGATACACCGCCGCGTTACGATCCTGGGCAGAACATGGCACTGGTGATGACATTGGAGTTGAAGTTCCGTAAGTGGTTGATCGCTGGATCGAGTCCCGCTCTTGTTTTCCTTTCTTTTAAATTCATATTTTTCAATACTAGTCATATTATTTCATACATATTACTTTTAAAAGTAATATGATGAAGAACACGTGTTTGCTTGAGCCTTTATTGAATTTCCAGTGGTATTTGGTGGTTTGCTAATCTTTATTATCACTACAAATATTATATTTGTAGGTATCTACAAGTAAATGACTAAATGCTCAAGATTTTACTGAAAATATATGCCTATCGTGATTTCCGAAACCTTTTGGACCTGTAGTCGGGTAAAGTACCGAGAACTGCTTTGCACCGGAACGCTTCGATCGCCAGACACAGGTTACAAGGAGGAGGCAAGCATAGGAAATAAATACGTGAAATGTATTCACGGTTGCTAATATGGACAGCCATCAGGTGTTCCATGCAATGACGACGATGAAAATATATGCTGTGTCGGGATTCGAACGTAGATTTCGCGCTTACCGTTTTACCATTAGGCTACCCGAGCACGCTTCACGGCTGGACCCAAACTTCCATATGACGTCAACCATATGTCTAGAACGTACACTCGTACATCTATTAAGTATATTCCCGTACAGGGGGGGGGGGGGATATTTTAATTGAAAGTCGCTTTCCCGGTGTCGGTGGATAAATGTGATGTTGCAGTACCTGTGATGTTCAGAAGTACAATGCAACATCCGATACAGATTTTCACCTGATGATTCTCCAGATTCGCAACTCCGAATACATGTCATGTGCTTCATAACGACTGTGGTCGCCGCAGTGCCTGCATGCCTGTCCGATGGAACATTACACTGTACTTCTGAAAAACAAAGGTAGTACAGTATAGAATCGTATCTATAAATAAAGATGTAGATAACTTTATTCAGTAATACAGTGTGTTACAATATGACAGAATTTGAGGGCAACATACGATTAATCGTCGTATGTGCTGTCAGCATTACAGGTTGCAGGATGATATTTTCCATATAGACACGGAAAACATAAATTAAAACGGCACCTACTACATTCAATGGATGTCACTTTCCCGCATGCTCAGGGAATCTTCAGAGGTTATAAGGAAAAACAAAGATCAATGATATTTTGAAAATTTTCTTTCCATTTCTAACGACAATTTGGATGCAAACCATGCGTAGCGCAACATTTTCGTAAATATCTCTGCAAAAATTTGCGATGTGCAATTGAGTGTATTTTAGTAGACCTTCACGAGAAGGAACGTCTCGTTCATTGACAATCAAATACCAACAAGTCTGAAGGCGCTTGATGCAGCTTTTAACTTACCTTTAGAAACAAAGGAGGCATAATACTTGTTGCAACAATAAAGATTAGTAAACAGTGAAATAACATTGCAAAATTCAAAGACAGTTAATTCAAATACACGTCTCGCTTCGTCGTATAACCTTTCAAATGTAATATGTAGGCAATAATATGACTAGCGTTGAAAAAGTGTAACTTAAAGAGAAACAAGTGCGACTCCATCCAGTGCTCCACCATTACGGAGCTTGAACGCTAACCACAGGAAGGCCGCCGTGTCGTGAGCAGGGTCGGAAGGGGCCAGTACGTCACTGACGAGCAAAACTTCTCTTGCGATTTTCTCGAAATCACCTGAGTAGTACGCCTTACTACTTGCATAGTATGTGGTCCTAATGGGCTACTAAAAGTGTACAAAGTTTCAAGTAAATTCGTGATCCCTTGTTTTAGCGCAAGTGTCAATCAGCCGTTTTCTGAAGGAAGTGCTTCGTAAGTGTATAATCGACAGATATGTCCGAATGATAGGACCATTTTCTCCGTCATTTCTCTGGACAGAACCTCAAGGAAAACGTAGATTCGTTAGGATGGTGGTGGGGAAAATTATTCGCCTAACTCTGACAATTCTATATGTTCTTAGTGAGTGATAGATTTTGTGCCGAACATTATCAACTGGTCTGAAAGCAAAACAAGCTGCCATATAATAAAGGAATTAGCTTGAAGACTACTTTCCGTATTTCACCACCTTAATCAACCACAGTAACAGAATACCATTTACGCTTGACGCGAATTTCTGGTGGAGCAGCTGTCTTTACATTGTTACTGGAACTGCGATCGACTCTTGTCAATTTCAGGACATTTATTGTACTCTTCCCGATGATACTACAAAACTGCAGGAAAATATCGTAGTATTCTGAAACTAAACTGCGAATTTTTTAATTTTCTCTGGCTAATTGTCATAGTACTGACTAATTGAATTGTTAAAGTGGAAGAACATAATGTTTCAAAATAAGAGTTGTGCCCAATTTCTTGATGAGCTTTTATTTTAGCTGTCTCTATTTTTCTTCATAGCACCGTGTTTATCGCATTAGCCTAACAATTTCTGTAGGGGAAATACGAAAGCGTACCCACACATGAGATGGAAAGTACGTCCGAGAAATACAAATTATTGTAAATGCAGCGAAAAAGTTGACTTTCTGGTGTGAAGCACGACATGATTAAATCGAGTAATACAATATCCGAAGCTGGAAAAAACCTTTGACAGTACATTGTCAAGAAAAGACGCTAACGTCGAGCAACATTAAAGAACAAGATGTTTGCAACAAACAAAACGTAAACAATTATAGTGACGCTTAACTTAATTTGTAGACCAACACGAATTTGTAGGAGACAGAAAGTATTAATAGTTTCCCTCCGACGAGAAAAAGGCGAATTTGCGTTATTTCCTGACTCATGTTTTGTTAATATTAGGAAATCCGTGCATTTGTTGTTGTTGTAGCAAAGAGGAGAGATTTAAAGGCCTCCGGAAAAGATACTGAGCTAGTCGCTGAAAGAGAGAACGGGAGCGGGCAAAATTTGATAACCCAGACAACCAAAATGTATGACCATACACCGCGCAGAATGAGCTGTGGCGTTGTCGTGGGGCAAACACACCCTTGGACAGCTTTCCCTCGATGCTTTGTCTTGACGACCTCCTGTAATCTCGTCAGGATTTTTGGGTAGACTATTCCTGCGATAGTTTACCACTTACGAGCATAATCTACTAGCACCATACTATGGCAATTCCTAAAAAACAGCATCACTTGCCTGATAATACTTCTGTTCGTCATTTTTGGCGGTAATGAATAGACATGTATCCACTAATCACTTTGATTCTTTGCTTCGCAGCCACTTCCATGTCGTCTAAAGAAGTGATGTGCGTTAGCTTGACATAGCTGCAACTTTTCTTTTGCTGTTAGGTCAGAGGGAATTTGGAACAGAAGTGGGCAGTCGCGGAATCTAGTGGACGGCGACATTTTTCATGTTCAGAACGTGCAATACAGGGTATTTATAAATTAGTTATACAAAAGTAACCTTAACTTGCGGAAAAGGTAAATAACTAACAGAAATGTTTGATACAGCACTGAGTGCAGTATATCTTCAAGTTTTATTTACGAATGTTCAAGATGATACCCTTCGTAACACGACATATGTCCTATCTGTAGTCAAATCCTATAAAGCAAGTCTTGAGGTTAGATGGCAGCTTCTGATGTCATCCGTTGTCGCACTTCACACAAGAGTACAAGCAGAAGAGTTAGTAACGTGGTACTCAAAAAGATGTGTATTCTTGTCTGCCTATAATTTTATTTATTTAACGTGGAATAAGATTACACAAGCCCCAACACTATTTATGATTCAGTAGCCTATTTAAAATTTATAAAGTGCTCTGATTAAAGATGATGTTATTAAGTACAATTCGTAACTACAGTGTTTCACCCTAAATAAACAAACATTAATGTAATTGAAAGAAGTGACTGCTACAAATCTTACACTGACTGCCATGGGATTGAAAACTTAAACCTTCCAATAATAGTGCGGCACTTGCTAGCACAGTTGTAGTCTAACAGCGTTGTCTGCGTTTTGTTGCCAGGAGCTACACTACTGGCCATTAAAATTGCTACACAACGAAGATGACGTGCTACAGACGCGAAATTTAACCAATAGGAAGACGATGCTGTGATATGCAAATGATTAGCTTTTCGGAGCATTCACACAAGTGTCCGCAGCTCATGGTCGTGCGGTAGCGTTCTCGCTACCCACGCCCGGTTTCCCGGATTTGATTCCCGGCGGGGTCAGGGATTTTCTCTGCCTCGTGTTGACTGGGTGTTGTGTGATGTCCTTCGGTTAGTTAGGTTTAAGTAGTTCTAAGTTCTAGGGGATGATGACCATAGATGTTGAGTCCCACAGTGCTCAGAGCCATTTGAACCATTTTTCACACAAGGTTGGCGCCCATCGCGAATGCGGTTTATCGTATCGAGATATTGCTGCTCGCGCTGGTCGAGATCCAGTGACTGTTAGCAGAATATGGAATCGGTGGGTTCAGGAGGGTAATACGGAACGCCGTGCTGGATCCCAACGGCCTCGTATCACTAGCAGATGACAGGCATCTTATCTACATGGCTGTAACGAATCGAGCAGCCACGTCTCGATCCCTGAGTCAACAGTAGGGGACGTTTGCAAGACAACAACCATCTGCACGAACTGTCCGACGAAGTTTGCAGCAGCATGGGCTATCAGCTCGGAGACCATGGCTGCGGTTACACTTGACGCTGCATCACAGACAGGAGCGCCTGCGATGGTGTACTCAGCGACGAACCTGGGTGCACGAATGGCAAAACGTCATTTTTTCGGATGAATCCAGGTTCTGTTTACAGCATCATGATGGCCGCATCCGTGATTGGCGACATCGCGGTGAACGCACATTGGAAGCGTGTATTCGTCATCGCCTTACTGGCGTATCAGCCAGGGTGATGGTGTGGAGTGCCATTGGTTACACGTCTCGGTCACCTCTTGTTCGCATTGACGGTACTTTCAACAGTGGAAGTTACATTTCAGATGTGTTACGACCCGTGGCTCTACCCTTCATTCGATCCCTGCGGAACCCCACATTTCAGCACGATATTGCACGACCGCACGTTGCAGGTCCTGTACGGGCCTTTCTGTATACAGAAAATGTTCGACTGCTGCCCTGGCCAGCACATTCTCCAGATCTCTCACCAACTGAAAACGTCTGATCAATGATGGCAGAGCAACTGGCTCGTCGCAATACGCCAGTCACTAGTCAAATTGCTCTGAGCACTATGCGACTTAACTTCTTAGGTCATCAGTCGCCTAGAACTTAGAACTAATTAAACCTAACTAACCTAAAGACATCACACACATCCATGCCCGAGGCAGGATTCGAACCTGCGACCGCAGCGGTCGCTTGGCTCCAGACTGTAGCGCCTAGAACCGCACGGCCACTCCGGCCGGCCGCCAGTCACTACTCTTGATGAACTGTACCTGTTCACGCCATCCAAGCTCTGTTTGACTCAATGCCCAGCCGTATCATGGCCGTTATTGCGGCCAGAGGTGGTTATTCTGGGTACTGATTTTTCAGGATCTATGCACCAAAATTGCGTGAATATGTAATCAAAAATGGTTCAAATGGCTCTGAGCACTATGGGACTTAACTGCTGAGGTCATCAGTCCCCTAGAACTTAGGACTAGTTAAACCTAACTAACCTAACGGCATCACACACATCCATGCCCGAGGCAGGATTCGAATCTGCGACCGTAGCGGTCGCGCGGTTCCAGACTGTAGCGCCTAGAACCGCTCGGCCACTCTGGCCGGCAAATGTAATCACATGTCAGTTCTAGTATAATATATTTGTTCAATGAATACCCGTTTATCATCTGCATTACTTCTTGGTGTAGCAATTTTAATGGCCAGTGGTGTATTAATAGCTCTGTACAAGTGTGATCGACATGTTGGCGACACGGATCTAGTGTGAATATCCCATGGCCTGTCCTGCAGCTTTCGGGGGATGGCAGTCACAGTACTGCAATGAGAATATGGTGTGCACTTCGTTCAGCAGGTGGTGCTTAAGCGTCTGGTGCATCACATGATGTCAGCCAGAGTTCCCTTAGCTGGAAGCCCCAATACTCCGAATCGTTGCGGCGTGACATTTCGACTCTGCTGTGCCGCTGTTGGATGCATTCGGCCCACAGTCGTGAGGGTCTCGCTTCAGTGGATCGATGGACATTGTGGTCTGCCGATGTTTCAGCCAATTGTTTAGGTAAATAAAAAACTTTCCTACCCTACCACACACTCGTCAAAACAGCTTCAGTGGCAATTCGGGACTCTGTGGCGGTCGGCAGCGATGGTGTAGAGATCTCATCACGTGGCTTGTCATGTACGTGACAGACGACCAAAAGGTATTTGTTACAAAGTAAATTTTGCTGTCCTATCCTATCATACAACACATATGCAGCAGTAATTGTTTAAACATAAACTCTTGTGTTTACGATTATCTAATTGCGTCTTTGGCTGGCGATTCTGAAAAGGAATTATAATTGGGTAGGCGCGAAAGACTACATCCCTGCCTTACAACCTGTTTAATTAGTGCACTTCGTTCTTCGTCATCCAATCTTATTATTCACTCTCGGCCATTGTAGATATCGTATATTACCCGTCTTTTCAAATAGCTTATTCTTATTTTTTTCAGAATTTAGAAAATCTTGCACCATTTGATATGGTCGAACTCTTTTTCCATGTCCACAAATGCTATGAACGTACTTGATTTTTCTCTAGCCTTGTTTCCATTATCTACGGTTCTTGCTGATTTTGGATTGTGTGGATGATGTTTTGCCGAAAGACAGGTGGTACATCGCAAGCCTCGTACGTTCTACCTACGAACGTAAATAGTCGTTTTGTTGCCACTTCCCCCAACGGTTTTAGATACACTGGTGGAATGTTATCTAGCTCTTCCTACTTATTCGATCTTAAGTCTTCCAAAGCTCTTTTTAATTCTGATTCTAATACCGGATCCACTATTTCTTCTGTATCGGCACCTATTTCCTCTTCTATCACGTCATCAGAAAAATCTTCCCCGTCATAGAGGCATTCGGTGTACTCTTTCCACCTATCTGCTCTCTCCGCTGTGTTTAACATTGGAATTCCCATTGCATTCTTAATGCTACGGCCCTTGCGTTTAATTTTACCGAATATTGTTTTGACATTTCTCTATGCTGAGTCAGTCTTAACTGACTTGTATTTCTGTATTCCTGATTTTTCCTGAACATTTTTGTACTTCCTTCTTTCATCGACCAACTGAAGTATTTATTTTGTTACTCATGGTTTCTTTGCAGTTACCTTCTTTGTACCAATATTTTCCTTTCCAACTTCTGTGGTTGCCCTTTTTGGCGATTTGCATTTCTCTAGGCTGAACTGCCTACCGAGATATTCCTTATCGCAGTATCTATAGCCTCAGAAAACTTCAAGCGTATCTCTTCATTCCTTAGTACTTAGCATCCATTTCGCTGGCATATTGATTCTTCCTAATTATTACCTTAAACATCTGGCATTGACAGATACAGAAAGATTAATATTAACTATTCTGTATGTTATTCTACACTTTCTTATTGTTATTATTCTTTAACTCCAAAACATATTAATTAATTGTAATTATCTATAATAAATTCTTGAATTTTGCGTACTGATTAAACTCTGCGGTACTTTTCCTACGATATCAGTGAAAAGTTATTCTGTTTTAAACATTTTGTATATTTTTTCTGTGTTGAGCGGCTATTAAATACTATCTGCAGTGGTGGAAATACCACAACTTTTTATTTACAGCATATTGAAATGGCGGCACCCAGAAGCAGCGTCAGGTGGAACCTTGGACGCAACATCTAGAAATTCCACCGTACGCACTGGTCCAGCGAACACATTCTCAGTGCTGGTTCACAAGCTCAGGGTACCTGGCCAGCAACAATGACGTCTGCCCATCTTCGCTAAGGCTCAACAGTAGCTAAGTCGGGACAACGATGGGAGGAATTCTTTGTGACAGCAACATCTGGGCAAAACAAAATCATTGAGCATTCTTCTGTAAATGAGCAGTAATACATCGGAGGGCTTAAACAATTAAACCTCAGCAGAATATCATAGATACCTCAAAGGCGGGCTCGAGAATCTGATGATTAATTAATGACATACTAAAAAAAAATCAAAAAATTTAAACTACCCGAACAACACCTACGCTGTAAAAGGATTAGAAGTTTAATCAAGAACGTCAATGAGAGTGCACCACAAGTTTCTGCTGCTAGTAAGGCCCGTACACCGTTGTTTTATTATATATTTTTACTAGCTGCAAACAGGAGCGACTTATTTTCAGTTATCTGTGTAATTACTAGTTTATTTTTGTAATTTCTTGCATGTTTGAATGCTTACTAGGCACAACCTTTTATTTTAATAACAGTGTAGCGTAGTCTACTGCCATTACTATCGACTCTTGTATCGTCCCTCGTATCGTAAAGGCTTTTGTTTGTTTTGGTTAGAACAGCTCAGTGTCAGTTAGACCATCAGTGAAAGAGCACCACAAGTTCCAGGCGAGTACACCATTCGTCTATTTCGTATTTTTACGAGCTTCAAACGTAAGCTACTCCAGTAATGGATAGGAACTGTGATTGCTGTATACAGATGTGAGCTGAGTTGTTGATCCTTCGCTCACAGCTCCAGGCTGTGTTGGCTCCTGTCACACAGCTTGAGGCTGCTTCCAAGGGGTATCATTGTGGGAAGTCGGATGCGGGTATGCGAGGAACGTCGAGCACATCCCATGTGTCCTCCGATCGGTCCACTGCTGTGGCCGCCCCGGCACTGCCTGCATTGAGGTTGATCCCTCACCTGTGGTTGAGTGGAAGATCATTCCAAATTCTGGCAGGCAGCGGAAGACTTTCCGAGGGGCCGATTGTAATGCCTCCCTAGTTCGTTTGACGAACAGGTTTCGGGCGTTATCTGTAGCTGACATAGCCTTTGAGCCGGATGCAGTCATCCATCCTGTTCCAGAGGGAGCGTCTCGGCCTGCAAGGGATGGACATTCACAGAGGGTGGGTTTGCTGGTAGTTGTGAGCTCCAAATTAAGCGCGTAATGGGGCCCCTGAGGAACATGGCTGCCAAGGAGGGGAAGGAAACCAAGTGCACTCCTTGTGCATACCAGGGGGAGTCATTCCGGATGTGGAAAGGGTGCTTCCGGATGCCACGAAGAGTACAGGGTGCAGCCAACTGCTGGTGGTGGCACACGTCGGTACCAATCGGAGCAGATTCACACTGGTTTCGGGCAGTTAGCCTCAGTTGGTAAAGACTGCCAGTCTTCCTTGCAACATTAATCTCTGCAGCATCGTCGACAGAACCGACTGTGGGTCTTTCGTGCAGAGCCGAGTGGAGGGTCTGAATCAGAGGCTTAGGCGGTTCTGTGACCGTGTAGGCTGCAGATTCATCGACTTGCGCCATCGGGTGGTGGGTTACCGGTTTCTGTTTAATAGGTCAGGAGCCCACTACACACAGGAAGCGGCTACACGGGCAGCGGGGGCTGTGTGGAAGGGACTGGACAGTTTTTTATGTAATAGGGTCTCGGGAAACACCAGAAAGGGCGTCCGTCTAATTGGGGGCAGGTAAAACACAGTAAGGTAGTTGTAGAAACGATAGGTATTGTAGTTGTAAATTGTCGTAGCTGCGTTGGGAAAGAACGAGGACTCCAAGCCCAAATAGAAAGCACTAAAGCTCAAATAGTTATAGGTGCGGAAAGTTGGCTAAGCCCGAAAAAAAGTTCAGCCGAAATTTTTTCAAACGATCTAACAGTGTTCAGAAAGGATGGATTAAATACAGTTGGTGGTGGAGTATTTATTGCTGTCAGAGGTAGTTTGCCTTGTAGCGAAATTGAAGTAGATAGTTCATGTGAAATAGTATGGGTAGAAGTGATACCTGACAGTCGTACTAAACTATTAATTGGATCGTTTTACCTACACCTCTGACTCAGAAGACATATTTGCTGAACAGTTCAAAGAAAACTTCAGTCTCATTTCAAATAAGTACCCCGCTCATAGAATTATAGTCGGTGACTTTAATCTATCTTCGATATGCTAGAAAAACTATACGTATAAAGCCGGCGGCAGGCACAAAACGTTATCCGAAACTGTACTGAATGCTTTCTCAGGAAATTATTTTGAACAATTAGTTCATGAACCCACTCGAAGCGAAACTGGTTGCATACTTGACCTCTTAGCAACAAATAATCCTGGACAAATAGTAAGTGTTGTGACAAATACAGGGATTGGCGACCACAAGGCAGTAGCTGCTAGGCTGAATACCGTAACACTTACGATCATCAAAAAGAAACGCAAAGTACATTGATTTAAAAAAGCTGATACAAATGCTCATAACGCCTTTTTAAGAGACAGTCTCCACTCCTTCCTATCTGATCTCTAGGCGTAGAAGAGATGTGGAATGATTTCAGAGTCATAGTATTGATGGCAATTGAGACATATGTACCACATAAATTAATAGGTGATGTTAGTGATCCTCCATGGTACACAAAACGGGTCAGATCGCATTTGCAGAAGCAACGGAGAAAGCACGCCAAATTTAAAAGAATGCGAAATCCCCATAATTAGCAAAGTTTTGCAGACCTTCAAAATGTAGTGCGTACTTCAATGCGAGATGGTTTTATAATTTCCACAACGAAACTCTGTCTCGGAATCTGGCAGAAAACCCAAAGAGGTTCTGGTGATACATAAAGCACACCAGTGGCAAGACACAATCAATATCTTCACAGCGCGATAACAACGGTGAAATCGTTGATGACAGTGCCACTAAAGCAGAGTCATTAAACACGGTCTTCCGAAACTCCTTCATCAAAGAAGTCGAAGGAAATATTCCTGAGTTCCAATCAAGAACAACTGCCAAGATGAGAAACATAGAAGTAGTTATCCTCGGTGTAGCAAAGCAGCTTAAATCACTTAATAAAGCCAAGGCCTCCGGGCCAGATGGTATACCAGTCAGGTTCCTTTCATCGTATGGTGATACAATAGCTCCATATTTAGCAATTATATACAACCGCTCGCTCACAGAGTTTTCCGTACCTAAAGACTGGAAAATTGCTCAAGTCATACGAATACCCAAAAAAGGAAATAGGAGTAATCCACTGAATTACAGGCCCATATCATCAACGTCGATTTGCAGTAGGGTTTTGGAACATATACTGTATTCGAATATTATGCAGTAACTTGAAGAAAACGATTTATTGACACATAGCACGGATTCAGAAAACTTCGTTCTTGTGAAACACGACGAGCTCTTTATACTCATGAAGCAATGAGTGCTATCGACAGGCGACGACAAATTGATTCCAAATTTTTAGATTTCCAGAAGGCTTTCGACACCGCTCCTCACAAGTGTCTTCTATCCAAACTGCGTGCGTATGGAATATCGCCTCAGTTTTGTGACTGGATTCGTGATTTCCTATCAGGAAGGTCGCAGTTTGTAGTAATAGACGGAAAGTCATCGAGTAAAACAGAAGTAATATCCGGCGTTCCCCAATTAAATATTATAGGCCCTCCATTGTTCCCGATCTATGTTAACGATATAGGAGACAATCTGATAACCCTATCATATTGTTTGCAGATGATTCCTTCATTTACGGTCTTCTAAAGTCACCAGATGGCCAAACCGAATTGCAAAATGATGTACATAAGATACCAGTATGGTTCAAAAATGACTCTGAGCAGTATGGGACTTAACTTCTGTGGTCATCAGTCCCCTAGAACTTAGAACTACTTAAACCTATCTAACCTAAGGACATCACAAACATCCATGCCCGAGGCAAGATTCGAACCTGCGACCGTAGCGGTCATGCGGCTCCAGACTGTAGCGCCTACAACCGCTCGGCCACTCCGGCTGGCACCAGTATGTTGCGAAAAGTGGTAATTGACCCTTATTAAGGAAAAATGTGAAGTTTTTCACATGAAAACTAAAAGAAATCCTCTAAATTTATATTACGCGTAAGTCACACAAATCTAAGACTGTAAATTCGACTAAATACTTAGGGATTACAATTACAAATAACCTAAATTGGAACGATCACGTAGATAATGTTGTGGGTAGAGGAAACCAAAGACTGCGATCCATTGGCAGAACACTTAGAAGGTGCAACAGGTTTACTAAAGAGACTGCTTTCACGACGCTTGTCGCCCTATTCTGGAGTATTGCTGTGCGGTGTGGGATCCGCACCGGATGGGACTGACGCATGACATCGAAAAAGTACAAAGAAGGGCGGCTCGTTTTGTATTATAGCGAAATGGGGGAGATAGTGCCACAGACATGATACTTGAATTGGAGTGGCAATCATTAAAACAGAGGCGTTTTTCGTTGCGACGGGGTCTTCTCATGAAATTTCAATCACTAGTTTTCTCCTCCGACTGCGAAGACATTCTGTTGGCACCCTCCTACATAGGGAGAAATGATCAACACGATAAAATAAGAGAAATTAGGGCACACACAGAGAAATTTAAGTGCTAAATCTAATGTAGGGAAAATAAAAATCTTAGTTGCCACAGCACATTTATTGTTTTCTTTGACACAATGACAGAAAATGCGCTATATCGTTAAGTGGTTCCGGCCACTATTGGCCTTCATCAGAACTATTAGATAGGTGTGTAAGTTCGTAGCGTTTTTGTTTTCCGTTTTGGTGTTCCGGTTACTGTAGGTTTATCTATTGATTGTAATTTTTATTTGTAGTTATGTACAGAAAAGCTAAAGAAAAGAATTTCTAATTGACTTTGCCATGTCTATGCATAAAGAACTACATGAAAAAAATCAATGAAAATTACTTTTCTTAACGATTCAAAGCAGTTTCTTCACACTGGATAGAAAACAAGGTGCAAATGTTATCTATGTAGATGGTGCACTCCTTATGCGCAGGCAAACGACGTCTGTGGGTGGAGTAGGCGAAGTTAGCAGTAGAGACTTAATTAAAAGTTATCTCTTAATTAAAGGATCTGTTTAAAAACTAAGTAACGGAATTGTTTATAAAAGCATCTATCAAAGGCGTAAGAATAAACTGAATATAAATATGTTACTATACTAAAACTTCATGACGAACTTTTATGTCATAAAACTTTAATGAAACCTAGAAACAACTTTAAATAGAGGAGAATTACTAAAGTGCAAGCTTTTGACAGAATTATAGTACACGTTGTGAGATCTGAAATGAAACTAACATTATGTTCAAATGGTTCAAATGGCTCTGAGCACTATGGGACTTAACTGTTGAGGTCATCAGTCCCCTAGAACTTAGAACTACTTAGACCTAACTAACCTAAGGACAGCACACACATCCATGCCCGAGGCAGGATTCGAACCCGCGACCGTAGCGGTCGTGCGGTTCCAGACTGTAGCGCCTAGAACCGCTCGGCCACTCCGGCTTGCGAACATTATGTTCACAATACAGAGAGAGCAGCTTGTGTTGAAATTTGACAATAGGCGGCACTCACATAGAGGCCACACGGACTCGCAGGTCCAGGCGACTGGCGAATCACTCGCTGTTTATATATTATCTGCTCAAAAGTATCCTGACACCTATTAGTGGACCTTAATATGAGGTGTGTCTACCGTTCGCCTTTATGAGGGCTTCAACTCTGCTGGTGTCTGAATGTCTGTGGAGGAATGGCAACGCATTCTTCCTCAGCAGACGGGACCAGAAAAGGTAGTGACGTTGAATGCTGAGCTGAGGTCTGGAACAAAGCCCACATTCTGACTCATCCAAAAGAGGTCCCATTGGGTTCAGATCGGGAGTTGGTGCAGGGCTGTCCGTTTCAGAAATGTTATTCTTCACAAACCATTACCTTAGAGTTGCTGCTTTATAACAGGGTGCATTGTCATGCACATACAAAAAGTAATTTTTTTTACAATAATAATGATTGACAGCAGTTTGGAACAGATCCAAAAAAAAAATTCTCTGAATGCCAATAACTTGGCGTCATTTGTATTAGATGCATGTGTTCTATCTGTTCGTGACATAAAAAAATTTGAGCAGCATCTGGACACGAACCCGTATTTCCCGCTTGTCACGAACGGTCCCCTTTCCATGAGGCTATCAGTGCACGTCTTCCGGGCCGACCCAAATACGTTCATACCACATAGTCTACATCCTATTTTTTTTAATTATCAATCTTCTAACTGGTTTGAGGCGGCCCGCCACGAATTCCTCTCCTGTGCCAACCTCTTCATCTCAGAATACCACTAGCAACCTACGTCCTCAATTATTTGCTGGGTGTATTCCATTATCCATCTTCCTCTTCAATTTTTACCCTCTATAGCTCTCCTTAGTACCATGCAACTTATTTCCTGATGCCTTAACTGATGCCCTACTATACTGTTTCTCCTTCTTGTCAGTATTTTCCATATACTCCTTTCCTCCTCCATCCACCAGATTAGCCGAGAGCGCTAATGCGCTGCTTCCTAGTCTTGGGTAGGCGCGCGGGCCCCGTATCGAATCCGTCCGGCGGATTGCCGACGAGGGTTGGTGTGCCGGCCAACCCGGATGTGGCTTTTAGGCGGTTTTCCACATCCCACTAGGTTAATACCGGGCTCAGTTACACGAGTCGCAGACATTTGAAAAGGTTCCCACTATTTCATGTTTTACACTAGACGAAGATAGATGGGGTACACTAATTCCGTCCCAGAGGGCATCCGGACACCCTCCGACACTAACATCGCCAAATCCATAGTAACGAGTTCGACCCTGCGTTGAAGTGGGCAAAGGCCCCAGGAAATGGTGATGACTCCTTTCCTCCCCCATTCTGCGCAGAACCTCCTCTGTCCTTACCTTATCAGTCCACATAATTATCTACATTCTTCTGTGGCACCACATCTCAAATGCTTAGAATCTCTTTTTTCCACTTTGCCCACAGGCCGTGTTTCACTACCATGCAGTGTTGTGCTACAAACATACGTTTTCAAAAATCCTCCTCGAAGTAAGGTCTATATTTAATACTAGCAGACTCCTCTTGGCAAGAAATGCCCTTTTAGCCATTTATAGTGTGCTTTTTATGTCGTCCTTGCTCCGTCTGTCATGCGTTATTTTGCTGCCTAGACAGCAGAATTCCTCAACTTCATCTACTTCGTGATCACCAATCCTGATGTTGAGTTTCGCTGCTCTCATTTCTGCTACTTCTCATTACTTTCGTCTTTCTTCGATTTACTCTCAGTCCTATTCTGCACTCATTAGACTGTTCCTTCCATTCAGCAGGTCTTCTAATTCTTCCTCACCCTCGCTGAGGATAGCAATGCCATCAGCGAATATTATCATTGATACCCCTTCACCTTGAATTTTAATTCCACTCTTGAACCCTTCTTTTATTTCCGTCATTGCTTCTTCGACATACAAATTGAACAGTAGGGGCGAAAGACTACATCCCTGTCTTATACCCTTTTTAATCCAAGTATTTTGTGCTTGGTCCTCCACTCTTGGTTCTTGTACATATATTATCTCTCTACAGCTTACCCATATTTTTCTCAGAATTTCATGTATCTTACACCATTTGACATTTGCCAAGCGCTTTTTCCGGGTCGACAAATCCTATGAACGTGTACTAAGTTTTATTCAGTCTTATGTGAATATCAACCGCAACGTCACAGTTGCCTCTCTGGTGCCTTTACCTTTCCTAAAGCCAAACTGATCGTCATCTAACACATCCTCAATTTCCTTTTCCATTCTTCTGTATATTACTCTTGTCATCAAATTGGACGTATTGTGCGATAATTCTCGCACTTGTTCATCTTTTGTAGACTTCGGAATTCTATGGATCATATTTTTCCGAAAGTCGCCAGACTCATACACACACCAACGTGATTAGTCGTTTTGTTGCCATTTTCCCTAATGATTTTAGAAATTATAATGGAATATGATCTACCCCCTTTGGCCTTATTTGATATTAAGTCCTTCAAAGCTCTCTTAAATTCTGATTATAATACTGAATGCATTATCTCTTCTATATCGACTCCTGTTTCTTCTTCTATCACGTCATCAGACAAGTCTTGCCGCTCATAGGGGCCTTCAGTGTATTCTTTCCATCTATCCACTCTCTCCTCTTGATTTAACAGTGGAATTTCCATTGCACTTTTAATGTTACCGCCTTTGCATTTACTTTCAGCGTAGGTTGTTTTGACTTCCTATATGCTCAGTCAGTCCTTCCGACAATCATTTCGTTTTTGATTTCTTCACATTTTTCATTCACGCTTTTCGCCTTAGCTTCTCTGCGCTTTATATTTATTTCATTCTTAAATTAGTTGTATTTCTGTATTCCTGAATTTCCCTGAGCATTTTTGGATTTCGTCCTCTCATCGATCAACTGAAGCATTTCTTCATTTACTCATGGTCTCTTCGCAGTTACCTTCTTTGTATCTATGTTTCTCTTTCCAACTCCTGTGACTGCTCTTTTTAAAGATGCTCATTCCTCTTGGAATGAGCTGCCTACTGAGGTATTCCTTAGCTCAGTATCTATAGCCTTAAAGAACTTCAATCGAACCTCTTATCCATTAGTACTCTCGTATCCCACGCATTGCTTCTTCCTGACTAGTCTCTTAAACTTCAATCTTCTCTTGATCATTACTAAATTGTAATGTGAGGCTATATCTGCTCCGGGATATGCCTTCAAGTCCAGTATCTGATTTCGTAATCTCTGCCTGACCATCATGTAATCTAACTGAAGTCCTTCTGTATCTCCCGGCCTTTTCCAATTACGCCTCCTCCACCTCTTGTGATTCTTGAACAGAATATTCGCTATTATTTCGAAATTTATTGCAGAGCTCAACTAATCATTCTCCTCTCTCGTTCCTAGTACCAAGCCCTTATTCTCCCTTTCTTCTACTCCTTCCCCTCCCTCCCTCCCTCCATCCGCGCTGCAGTCCCTATGACTATCACATTTTCGTCGCCCTTTACGTACTGGATTACCCATTCAGTAACTTCAAATACCTTCTCTATCTCTTCATCTTCAGCTTGCGACGTCCGCATGTATATCTGAACTATCGTTTTTGCTGCTGGTTTGCTAACGATTCTGATGAGGACCACTCTAACACTGAACTGTTCACAGTAACTCACACTCTCCCCTACGTTCCTTTTCATAACGAATCCTGTCCCCGTTATCCCATTTTCTGCCGCTGCTCGTATTACTCTGTACTCAGTTGACAAGAAATCATTGTCTTCTTTCCATTTCTCTTTAATGAACCCCACCATATAGATTGAGCCTCAGCATTTCCGTTTTCCTACCACGTTCAAACTTCTGACATTCTACGCCCCAACTGACATTCTACGCCGCGACTCGTTAAACGTTATCCTTTCGTTGGTTGTCTAATATTTCTCTGATGACCACCTTCCCGTTGGATATCCCCTGCCGGAGTTCCGAACGGGGGACTAGTCCGGAATCTTTCGCCAATGGAGAGATCATCATGACACTTTTCAAGTACAAAAAATGGTTCAAATGGCTCTGAGCACTATGGGACTCAACTGCTGAGGTCATTAGTCCCCTAGAACTTAGAACTAGTTAAACCTAACTAACCGAAGGACATCACAAACATCCATGCCCGAGGCAGGATTCGAACCTGCGACCGTAGCGGTCTTGCGGTTCCAGACTGCAGCGCCTTTAACCGCACGGTCACTTCGGCCGGCTTTTCAAGTACAAGCCACGTGTCCCTAGGATACACATTGTGTGTCTTCCACTCAGTGGTTTCCATTGCCTTCCGCATTCTCATGTAGTTGATTATAGCTCGTTATTCCGTGTTTAGGGGCAGTTTTCCACTTCACGGGCAAGATAGTGCCCTGGAGCTCTGTATCCGCACCTTCGCTCTCTTTAACGAGTCCATTGGCTGAAGGAGGGGTGACTTCTTATGCCGGATCAATGAAATTACAATGAAATCCAGATCTTTAGCTGCTTACAGGCGTTGATAAATATCAACGGGGACAGTTGAAAATGTGTGCCCCGACCGGGACTCAAACCCGGGATCTCCTGCTTGCATGGCAGACGCTCTTTCTGTCTGAGCCACCGAAGACACACAGAATAGAGCGACTGCAGGGACTCATCTCAGGAACGCTCCCCGTGAGACCCACATTCACAACTTACTGTCCACATACTACATTTGTAGCGCCCCTGCCCACTATACTCAATACTCACGGCAGTCAGTCTACCGATTCCTGGAAGAATTCGGGCAATGTGTGTGCATCCGCACTGAAGAAGAAGATCATTGGCCGGTAACCCTGCCGGCCACTGCGGCCGAGGGGTTCTAGGCGCTTTAGTGCGGAACCGCGCTGCTGCTATGGTCACAGGTTCGAATCCTGCCTCGGATATGGATGTGTGTGATGTCCTTAGGTTAGTTAGGTGTAAGTAGTTATAAGTCTAGGGGACTGATGATCTCAGATGTTAAGTCCGATAATGCTTAGAGCCATTTGAACAATTTTGAGCCGATAAGCCTTATCTATATGAAGATGGTATCTGTTCTTTTGGACATGTCCTGAACCCCGTCCCCCGTCCCCAAATAAGAAACGCGTCAAATACTGGGACCAACAGATTTTGAGCCCCGCGTTCACTTCTGTCAACGTAGTAGTACCGAATTTCGTACAGTCTGTTGTTTTCACGGATGAGTCCTCATTCATCGCTGATAGTGTTTTCAACAGCGGCGACTGCCATATCTGGAGGGAGGATGCTCCGCACGCCACCCACATTCGTGGCTACCAGCAACGATTCTCTGTCAACGTACGGCCAGGCATTGTCCAAGATCACCCCAAAAAGGACCATATTTGCAGCCTCCCCGTTTGACTGGTCCACGTTACCTGGCCTTCATGCGGGATGTACCACCAAACATTTTGGAAGCTGTACCTCTTTTTGTCCGCGAAAGGATGTGGTTTCATCACGACGGTGCACCGGACAGTTTCGATGTTAATGTCCAAGAGCACGTGTACAACAAGCCTTCATCACTGAATTGGAAGTGGAGGTCCTGTTCCACGCCCAGCGCGATCGCCGGATCTCATACCTCTGGAGTTTTTGCTCTGGGGCTACGTCAAGACTTTGGTGTATGAAACCGCAGTAGAAATGGATGAAGACCTGCTTCCCAGGATCCAAGTTGGCTGTCTCCTCTTGCAACAGACACAAAGTTTTTTTGAGAGGTCGCGGCGGACCTTTGCGCATTGGAGATGACGGTCGTCACTCTAAACATTTATTAAGAGATATGTTGTTAGGCGGTGCACAATATGTTTGTCCATGTCACAGTAAAATAAGCATTTCCGATCTTTGGTTCCCTGTCTCAATATAATTAATTGTGGACCCAATATGGCTTGTTTCAATTTGACCCTGAAGGTTTGAAATGCTTTGTATGTACCATTGAAGACGTTTTTTCGTAGAGCCGATGTTGTGTCTCTCCTTTCCCGTATGCGCGCCATTGGTGTTTTGCTATTGGCATAGGATTCCTGTTTCAAACGTATATCGAGCAATCTGCCAGTGTAGCTGGTGTAGCACTTGTCACACTCCTGGAGGTGTATTCTGTAGACCCCAGATTTCTCAAATTTATCTATTTTAATTAGAAGAGCAGTTGTGCAGGCTTTGCCAATTCTGCTCCCAGGTGTCCCATTCCTGCACATAAAAAGTGGAGCACAGGCCTCAAATAACACTTGCACCCGACATTTTATTCGGTTGATAACACGTTACTTGGAGACCGTTTCATGCTGTTTTCTATCGGTGTGGACAGTAATATGGTCACTGTATTTTTTTAATTTGTCCCTTGTGCATTCATGTACTTTTCTTTCCCTTTTCTAGTTCTGATGATGCTCAATAGTGGCCGATACTAATTAACAATTAAAACCTTTTCTGAAATATTACGAAAGAAAATATTAAATGGACGAGTAAGTAAAACCCATTATTACCACGAGAAGTCCATTAGTTACACCACCAAATATACTTTTTTCTCAAAAATAGGTGTCACTCTTTGCATTGTGCATCGAAAAACAAACAGAAAGGAGAAGCCAGCAGCTGGTAGGAATATTTTAGTGCCTGTACTTTTTTATGATGTCAAGGCTGCGGATGTCTTACTTGCCTAAATATCCCTTATTTAAAAAAGTTTTAAACAGTACATTAAAAGTCAGCCGGTTCTGGGACTGAAATTCATTAATTATGTAACATTTGCACAGTTTAAGAAGATAGTAAAATTCTGAGAGCACATTGCTTTAAACGATCGCTCTGAACTGGAAGTAGTTGGATTTAGTACGAAGACTGGTGGGTTTCCGAGCTCCCTTTAGCTAGTCACGAGTCAACTACACACGGGAAGCAGCTACACCGGTAGTGGGAGCTGTGTGGAAGGGACAAGGCGGTTTTTTAGGTTCGAGGTTCTTGAGAACTTTAGAAAGGGCGTCAGTCTAAAAGAGTGCACGGCACAGGAAGTTAGAGCTAACAACAACCGGTTTGTAGTTGCAAATTGCCATAGCTGTGTTGGGAAAGAACCAGGGTACTAACCGCTAATAGAAAGCACTGAAGCTCAAACCGTTATAAGTACTGAAAGCTGGATAAGGCGAAAATAAGTGAAGCCAAAATTTTCACAAGGACCTCACAATGTTTAGAAAGAATAGATTAAAGGCGGTGGAGTGTTTATTGCTGTCGGAAGCTGTACACCTTATAGCGAAATTGAAGTAGGTAGTCCCTGTGAGTCAGTCGGAATAAATTAATAACTGATTCCTTCTACCGACCAGCTGACTCATATGGACAAAAGACTAAAATGCTGAACAGTTCAAAGACTACTTGAGTCTCATTTCAAATAAGTGCCCCAATCACACATTTATAGTTGATGGTGACTTCAGTTTACCCTCCGTTTGGCGAAAATTCATGTCTAAAGTTAGTGGTAGGCATGAAACGTCGTTCTAAATTATTTTGCACAATTAGTCCAACAGCCCACTCGAAGTGTGAATGTTTTCGAGAACACACCTGACCTCTTAACATCAAATAATCTTGATCAAATATTGAGCATCATGACAGATACAGGGATTAGTGACCGCAAGGCCGTTGTAGCAAGTCTGGATACGGTAACATCCAAATCCACCAGAAACAAACGCAAAAAACATCTATTTAAAAAGCACATAAAAATTCTCTTGACGCCTTCATAAAAGATATCTCCACTCCTTTCGAACTGGCTATGTTAGCGTAGACCAGATGTGGTTTAAATTCAAAGAAGTGCCATCTATGGAAACTGAGAGATATATACCAAATCAATAAATTAATGAGAGAGTGTACTCATCTTCCGTGGTACACAAAGCGAGTGACGATACCTTTGCAGAAGCAACAGAAAAAGCGTGCCAGATTTCAAAGAACGCATAATCCCCAAGATTGCCAAAGTTTTACAGAAGCTCGAAATTTAGCGCGAACTTCAATGCGAGATGCTTTTAATAATTTCCACTTCGTGTCGAAATCTGGCAGAAAACCCAGGGATTCAGGTCATGTGTAAACTACACCAGCGCCATGATGCAGTCAGTACCTTCACTGCCCGGTAACAATAGTGATGTCACCGGTAATGATGCCACTAAAGTAGTCATGACTAAACACAGTTTTCTGAAACTCCTTCACCAAAGAAAGCAAAGTAAATACTCCAGAATTCGAATCAAGAGCAACTGACAACATGAGTAAGTTAGAATTAGATATCCTCGATATAGCGAAGCAGCTTAAATCAGTTAATAAAGGCCGGGTCTTCAGCCCAGACTGTATACTAATCAGGTTCCTTTCAGAGTATGCTGACACAATAGCTCCATACATAGCAAACATTTACAACGTTCGCTTGTCAAAAGATTCGTATCTAAAGACTGGATAACTGCACAAGTCGTGTCAATGCCCAAGAAAGGAAATAGGAGTAATCTGATGAACTACAGACCCATATCACTAACGTCGACTTTCAGAAGGATTTTTGGAACGTCTACTGAGTTCAAACGTTACGAATTACCTCGATGAAACGATTTATCGACAAACAGCCAACATGGACTGACAAAATATCGTCCTTGTGAAACACACCTAGCTCTGTATTCTCACTAAGCACTGAGTGCGATCGACAGGGGATTTCAAATTGATACCACATTTTTACATTTCCAGAAGGCTTTCTATGCTGTTCTTCAGAAGTGACTTCTAATCAAATTCCGTGCCTATGGACTATCGTCTGCGACTACATTCGTTATTTCCTGTCAGAAAGGTCACAGTTCGTAGCAACCTACCGAAAGTCAAGTAAAAGAGAAGAAATATCTAGTGTTTCACAAGGAAGCGTTAGAGGCCCACTGCTGTTCCTGCTTTCAATCAGAGCAGCCTTCTTAAGTTGTATATAGGTGATACTGTCATTTACTGTCTTGTAAAGTCATCAGATTATCAAAACCAATTGCAAAATGATTTAGATATCTGTATGGTGCGAATAATGGCAATTGACTCTAAATAGTGAAAATTATGAGGTCATCCACATGAACACTAAAAGCAGTCCGCTAAATTTCGGTTACCTAATATATCCCACAAATCTAAAGGCTGTAAATTCATGTAAATAATTAGGGATTACAGTTACGAATAACTTCAGTTGGAACGGTCACTTAGACAATTTGAAGGTGAAAACAAACCAAAGACTGCGATTTATTGGTAGAACATTCAGAATATACAACAGGATTATTAAAGAGACAGTTCACATTATTCTGATATGCCCTCTTCTGGAGTATTGCTGTATGGTTTGGGATCCACTTCAGGTGCGATTGCGAAGATACCTAACGGTTACTGCATGACTAGTTGCTCTTCCAAACAGCGTACCATACGAGCAAAGAAGCGTCTTTACCTGTGGTTACTCGTACTTCGGGTACTTGGGCTATGTGCGGATCTGTATAAAAAGAATAGTTCGATGTAGTCATAAGGACGAGCCATGCACGTCAGCTATTCTGCCCGCAGCTAATTCGCTGCGTTTAATAACGTGTAGCTGTGATCCTACAGTCCAATAGTCTATGCATTAGCTAGAATTGCGAACCAATAAAATATGCGAAAACATAAAATAAAAGATAAATGAATAATATAATAAAACTATTCTATTCTAACGTCTGTAATTAATGAAGACGACAAGGAATTATACTGAATAACGTTTTCTGAAGAAACACGTCTCAGATAAACGGGAAGTGGTACTAAGATATTCATGTTAAATGCAGACAGAGAATACCCTTACCAAATGCAGTAAAGTTACTTGGAGAAAGTTACAAGAATGGGAGGAAAACGTCAGACTAAATAATCAACAAAGACTCGCGAAACTAAGCCCATTTCGCGATCACAGTACACGAAAGATTCTCCAGCTCAAAATAGTTCAGAATTCAACATGAGGATTCACAAATTAACACACGGGATACAAAGAATACTAACTCATATTCTGTCTATGCGCAGTTCCGTATTACAAGCAGAAAAAGTTAGTCACACGCTGGAGCACACTCGGATCTCCCGAATTGTAAAGTCCCTTCGGCAATACGATAGCGGCCGTTCACTGCCCAGAATGAAACACCTTCACGATCGAATCACACACGTTACCGCAGGCAGGTCTGCTTCCTTCAAGAACTCAACGTAAAGTGTCTCGAATAGTTACCTTGAACTGTTCATTCGAAAAGTCCCAGTCTCCACTTGACTCCCGCAGTATTTCGCCACCTCTCCTTTTCCACTGGCTGAAGGCTGTCCTCACCAAAACTACATCGTTCTTAAGCTCTATAGACATGATCTGACTCAATATGACCACTTTCCCACATTAAACTAATACATAATAACAATATTTAAATAAAGAAATTTCATATGCGTTCAATTACTCTCAAATGGCTCAAATGGCTCTGAGCACTATGGGACTTAACTTCTGAGGTCATCAGTCCCCTAGAACTTAGAACTACTTAAACGTAACTAACCTAAGGACATCACACACATCCATGCCCGAGGCAGGATTCGAACCTGCGACCGTAGCGGTCGCGCGGTTCCAGACTGTAGCGCCTAGAAGCGCTCGGCCACAGCGGCCGGCGATTACTCTCAGATCATTTACAATAAGTAATAGTTGGTTCATAAATAAACAAGCCAGCATTCTTGCGAAAGTGTGCCCACGAGAAATGGCAACAGACTGTCCTTAATATCATTTTAAACCATTATTTATGCCTGCTTGATAGAAGCGTCTTTTGACACTCTTTACAAGGGTTGTGTGAACTAACAGATGCCATTGACCACGTTCAGATTAGTACAGCTTTTCATCGAATTTGTAATAAACATTTAAATAAAGTTACTGGCAAAGTAGTAAACTGTTCATTCAATAAATACACAAGTATCACATTACAAAATGCAAGGTATTCATGCTATGTTCATTTGCTGTGTAAATGTGGAGAATACGATGTTCGAGAAACGTTTGCATAATGAAATAGATATAATATACGAAATAAACTAAGAAGTGTTTGAAAGTTTTTAATTCACAGAGTCATTTGGAAAACGTTTATGGTTCAAATGGCTCTGAGCACTATGGGACTTACCTCCTGAGGTCATCAGTCCCCTAGAACTTAGAACTACGTAAATGTAAATAACCGAAGGACATCACACACACATCCATGCCCGAGGCAGGGTTCGAACCTGCGACCGTAGCGGTCACGCGGTTCCAGATTAAATGTTTATTCCTGCGAGATATTAACATCTGTAGTTTTAAAGATAGTGGACTTTTATTGTGTCACTGGATGCGCCTCATTTTTCTGAGATAACAAATATATTCAGATTTGCACTAATATTTGATGTGAGTTATTGTCGAAAGAGCTGTAACTCGGCCTACTGTAAGAGTGTCTGACATTCCATTTTGTGAAGCATATCCTGCACAAAAGCAATGCAATCAGCAGCCATCCAAATTCCCAGCTCTGGGATTTACCCATTCCCGGAGACGCGCTCATTGTTCTTGCACCTGGATAATGGGAAACGTTCAACCACCTGGGCTGACCGCTGTGCTGCCTGAGCCCTGGACCCGCTAGTGTTCAGACATCCATCAGTTTGCCGTACCTTGTAGCAATTCTAGGCGGCCGATTAGCTGGCCTAGATACACGTAACATTACACCACATGGGTACTAAAAGGAATCCGCTAAATTTCGGTTACGCGATAGATCACACAGATGTAAATGCTGAAAATTCATGTAAATACTTACGGATTAAAATTACGAATAACTTCAATTGGAACTTTCACATAGACAATGTTACGGTAAAAGCAAACCGAAGACTGCGATTTATTGGCAAAACATTTAAAAATGCAACAGACCCATTAAAGAGACTGTTTGCCCTCTTTTGGAGTAATGCTATGCTGTGTGGGATCGTCATTAGATAGGATTAATGGAGGACATCGAAAAACTTCAAACAAGGGCAGCTCGTTTCGTACTGTCACGAAATAGGGGAGAGAGTACCGCGGATATGATACGAAAATTGGGATGGCAATCATTAAAACGAAGACTTTGTTCGTTGCGGTAGGATCTTCTCTTGAGGTTTCAATCACCAAATTACACCTCAGAGTGCGAAAATATATTGTTGGCGTCCATCTGTTTAGAAATGATCATCATAATAAGATAAATGAAATCAGAGCTCGGATGGGAAGATTTAAGTGCCGTTTTTCCTGAGCGCTCTTCAAGAGTGGAGAGGCAGAGAAAGACCTTGAAGGTTCGATGGACCCTCTGCTAGACACTTAACTGTGAATTGCAGAGAAATAATGAAGATGTAGAAGTAGATGTAGAGTTAGCCACAGTGATGACCTCCAACAATCTTTTATTTACTTTTTTTTTCAGTTGTAGGGTCAAGCAACCTAATTCTTCATCTTAAATGGTTTCAAGCTTCCTTGCTGAACTAATGTGTTTACTATGTAGTAATGAAATGAAATGATCGTATGGCATTGTTGGCCGGGAGGCCCCATGCGGGGAAGTTCTGCCGCCGTATTGCAAGTCCTTTTTTTTAGTTGACGTCACTCCGACGACTTAAGTCAATGATGATGAAATGATGATGAAGAACACACAACACCCAGTCATCACGTGGAGTGAAAATCCCTGATCCCGTTGGGAATCGAACGCGGGACCCCGTGCGCGGGAGTCGAGAACGCTACCGCAAGACCATGGCAAGACGCAAATCAGCCTGTTCAATTATCTATTAATATTTACCATTTATAGTCCTGTACACGAAGTTCTATAAATTTTCAGACACTGAGTGAGTGGAAATCACACGTTTTCAATTTTATGAGACATGGGAATTAGGACGTACATTAACTATTAATATTTTTCCATGTGGGCTCCAGAATACTTTATTTTCATATGATCGTGAGCTACAAGGGCAACGGTGGCCTGAAAAATGTTATCAGCGGTCAGTATTCTCACTCACAAGAAATGGATGCTTTCGTTATAGCACTTTCAAAATGTGGACCATGCTATGGACCTAGAATTTTTTCCGAACGTAAAATCAGAGGTACTAAATATTCTGTACAAGATAATGAAGCAGTATCTGAATTGTAAGTCAGAAATGAGCTTCTGTGTTTGAATGACGGCCATCGCTCATTAATTTCCATAAAGGAGATAATGAAAGCGCTGGCGACATTGAATGCGTCACACAATAAAACGTTAACAAATCGCTTGCAACTACCGCTCGGAAGGACACGGTCCTTTTGTACCGACTCGGCGTATTGTTGAATTCTTATTGCGTTACTACAACAACACTGAAAAGCCCAGAGTGAAATTTAAGTTGAAACAATGAGTTAAAACAGGTATTAAGTACTTTTACGCACTGTGTCAAGCGAAGAGAGGCAACAGTTAAGAAACTAAAGTTACCGAACTTATATCGAGGAACAGCGAGTTACAAGCAATCATTTGATCATCCGCATTTTTGTTCTGGGAAATTTCCACATAACTCCAAATAACTCCAGATAACCCCGCCCATAATGAACTACACTAACGGCGTGAGCAGACCCTGAAGAATACTAACTAAGTCGAATTTTGGGACTTAATAATCACGAAAGAAAGCAGTTAGCCACGAGGAATCATGTAATAGGAACGCGTAGACAGGGGAAGAGCAGAAAGCTTTTCACCTTAGCATCGGCGGAATGGTAATGGCGGTCGCTCTCAATGCAAACAGCGTCTCTGCATCTTAACCACAGCCGAAGTCGCGACGAGTTTTCTACCGTGAAACATGTTTGCTAAAGCTGACTGAATCTACTCGTGGTTGCTACCAAGATGATAGAAGCCAGCACATCTACAATACAATGGCGGTAATTCCAACACCTCTATTAATAACGAAGTGAATCAGACCAATAACTGCAATGAAATGGTGTTTGGAGAGCATATATTCTTTGTTTTCTAACCTCAGATGCACCACTGCAGTATGCCTCCTCCGATTGGAAAGGATTTTTTTTAGCCCAGTCAGGGTGGCAATGCGAAAAATTTCTGTTGCTTTCGGCTGAAAGAGCAGCTCAACATCCTGGTCATCAGCTTGGTGAACGTGTGGCGGCGCCAGTTCTCCCAACGCTGGCATGACTAGACTCTTCACGTGTCAACAGGGCTGTAACCTGAATTTGAAAGCAACGGTCGCGCACTTCTACAGATTTTCGCCACCTTGTTAATTCTCTGAATTTACTGTCTGGTAAACATGAAAACTGCTCCGCTCGCACCATTCAATGGTCCTCTACTTAAGCGAGCCATCGGTGGTTTTATTTGGCTGGGGAAAATTAATTCCAATGCATAAATTGACTTATAATTTCACCAACTTCTTGATTAATTTATTTATAGGCCAGTGAACTTATGATTTTCTAATAAATATGAATCAGCGATTGTAAACGTGATTTTCATTTAATTTAGCACTCTTTCTTTGTAAGGGGACCTGACTGGACGGCTACTCAGACTTCTCCACGTGCTTTACGCCGGCCAGAGAAGCCTTCGGGGTACGGTGGTTTTCACAGTTGCACGGTCTACCGTGACACGCATTCGTCCTCGATCTGAATTACCATTCAGGAACCACTCTGCCACCCTGGCGCAAAGATTTTGCACTCCATCATGGACTACCCTAGCACGCCTCCCTCATCACTCCAAATTCTCATTCATTAATGGAGAAGGAGGCATGCTAGGTTAGTCCGTGCAGCTGTCCAAAGTCACTGTACCAGGGTGGCGTAGTGTTTAGTACATCAGCCTAGTGAGCAGGAGATCTGGGTTCAAATTATGTCCTTGGTAAAAAAATTTCATTCGTCGCTTCAGTCTGCATATATCCATCATAGATGTTTGAGACTTGAAAAGTCTATGGAGGAACAGAATTTCATTTGAAAAAAGAATAGTCAGTTACTATTAATGGATGTGCTGGTCAAATGGAAAGCAGGCAGTTTCTTTGGGCACAGCGTATACCGTAATCCAACACACAATGATTCTTTTCTACAAGCGAATAACTGTTATCAGCCAGCACAGAGGAATGCAATCCTAAAGTCCCTGATCCACAGGGCACGCTAATGTTCAGAATATGGCAGCTTTATGTCAGAGATGACATGTATATGCACAGTGTTCAGCAGAAATGGGTACGCTGCCAGGTGGATTGAGAAAGAAATTCACCCAGAGACTCGACCACGTAACGAGGGAGGAGAAAAAGACAAACTGCAGGCAGCGGCTTGTCTGTTCTATGCGGGATCTGTTTCTGCCCAAAGTCAGCTGGATACTTAGAGAACGTGTGTGTCCTGTCCTCCAATCAAGATCGTAAGATGACCACGGTTTACTAAAGATACAGATTTATAGTATGCCTTGCCAGTGTGGCATGTCATATATTGGACGAACTACAAGAACTGTAGACTACAGTTGCGAAAAATATCAACGCCACTCGACACGTAGTGTAGTCGCCCATCGATGAACACTGTCTGGAAGGTGACAACCCCACGAGTTATGAGGAGACACAGAATAATCGAGAGTGACTCTTGCGGGGGCGGGCGGTACTCGGGAAGTCAGGTGATTCTGCCACCAAACGGTGGCATATACGGGGCCGATCGAAAGACGACGACGGCATCCCAAATTCAAGAGCATCTTAGCCGTAAGAAACGAGTGCGGAGGGCCACCCAAGCGGAGGGTGGTCTGAAAATCGAACGAGCTTCCTGGACAGACGACCGTTCGCAGATGACGACACAAGGAATTCAGACGACGAAAACTGATTACAACATACAGTTACAACGAAGGAAGCGACCTAACCGGAAAAAGCAGAACCGGCCAAAAAAGTAGGTTCTGCGGAGCAGTATGCCTAATGTATGTACCGCTAACAAGATGCCGACAACAATAGTTCTGGGTAGGGTATCTGGAGGTTTTCCTTGGCTGTAAGGTGTATACCAGTGCTGCCCCCTGTAATCTCCACCAAAAAAACCTCCTTATGAGAGATTTAAATAACTACTTCAGCTAATTTTTGCGTCACATATTCCACGATAAAGATGCAAACAAAACGGAACAATCCATTCAAACCGGCTGGCTGCAAAAGGCGTCCACGCTGGGAAAAAAGAAAAGAAATGTTGATTAATGTCAGGTAGCAGCTGTTGATGAAAGCGATGAGTCACGCCACCGAAATGTTGTGCATAGCAGACCACGATAACTGGAAGTCCAATCCGACAACAGAAGAATTTCGAAAACGTTGTTATGTTCAAAACAATGGTATTATTCTTCGTGGAAGTAGTGTGTTTCGAATGCCTTTCTTAGAATTTTTATTAGTAATTCTTCAGATTCATTGATTCTGTATTACATGTTTTCCTCATTCGCTATGTACCAGATATGAACGGGTCGAAAGAATATAAATCCTGAACTGGGCACATTGTAAGAAAAATTGTCACCCGAAGGAGGCGTCGTTAATAGCCTCTCTGTTCAGCAAGGAAAAGAGTTTACAAGTTTCTTCAGGTAGATCACACCCAACTAAAGCCACTCACTGACTATTAGATCTCTCTCTCTCTCTCTCTCGTTCTGTCTCTCTCTCATTTTAATTGGTCAACGAAGTTCTGACTGGTTTGATGTGGCCCGCCACGAATTCCCCTCCTGTGCCAACCTTTTCATCTCAGAATAGCACTTGCACCCTACTCCCTCAGGCCTTTATTGGACATATTCCAATCTCTGCCTTTCTCAACAGTTTTTGCTCTCTAAAGCTCGCTCTTGTCCCTTCTTCTTGTCAATTTTTGCCATCTATTCGTTTCTTTGCTGATCTGAAGAACAATCCTCATTGCCACCTTATTAGTCCATCTAATTTTCAACATTCTCCTAAAGCACTACATCTCAAACACTTCGATTTTCTTCTGTTCAGGTTTTCCCACTGCCCATGATTCACTGCCATACACTGCTGTGTTCCAAAAGTACATTCTTAGAAATTTCCATCTCAGATTAAGGCCCATGTTTGATGCCAGCAGACTTGTCTTGATCAGGAATGCCGTCTTTGCCTGTGCTAGTCTGCTTTTTACATCCTCCTTCCTTCGTCCGTACTGCGTTAGTTTGCTTCCAAAACAGCAGTATTCCTTAACTTCATCTACTTTGCGATCACCAGTCTTGATGTTAAGTTTCTCGCTTTTCTCATTTCTGCTACTTCTCATTACTTTCGTCTTCCTTTGATTTACTCTCAATCCCTATTCTGTACTCATTAGACTGTCCATTCCATTCGACAGATCTTCTAATTCTTCCTTACCTTCACCGAGGATAGCAAAGTCAACAGTGAATCTTGTCACTGATATCCTGTCACACTGAATTTCAGTCCCACTATTCTACCTATAATCTAATTTCCCTGAAATGTGTCGAAGATTATACTCTTGCGGCCCTTCGGGTGGGACACATTAGAATCAGTCGTTTAGCTTTTGGGTTTGGATTCGTCTCATCGACGCAAGATGGCAGAACATCTGCATACAAGTTTTTCCTTTTTGCGGATTCTAGAATTATGTTTGAGACGTCTCTCACAGTTACCAGTACATCTCAAAATGGATCAGAGCTTCTTGAAACTTCCTGTAGTGTGTGTGTGTGTGTGTGAATTCCTAAGAGACTAAAAACTGCTGAGGTCATCGGTCCCTAGACTCACACAGTACTTAAACTAACTTACGCTAAGAACAACACACACACCCATGCCCTAGGGAGGACTCGAAACTCCGACAGGTGGGGCCACGCAATCCGTGATTTGGCGCTCCAAACCGCGCGGCCACTCCGCGCGTTACTTCCTGTAGTGCAATATCCAAACAATGATTGCTGCAGTGAATGTAACAACTCTTTGGCTGATCTTGAAGAAGGATTTCCTTAACACCTTTGTTCCGCCCACCATCGAAACAGTACGTGCGTAAAAACTCAATTTCTAGTGACACTCTTAGAAGGATGTGTTTAATGGTAGTTCAAATGGCTCTGAGCGCTATGGGACTTAACATCTATGGTCAGCAGTCCCCTAGAACTTAGAACTACTTAAACCTAACTAACCTAAGGACAGCACACAACACCCAGCCATCACGAGGCAGAGAAAATCCCTGACCCCGCCGGGAATCGAACCCGGGAACCCGGGCGTGGGAAGTGAGAACGCAACCGCATGACCACGAGATGCGGGCTTAATGGTAGTTGCCAGCGTTTGCACCTTGGAGTTCGGCGGACTATACAAAGCCAGAAAAAGTTCTTTTATTTCGAGCGTCTCAGCTCAACATAACGTACACATAGCGTGAACTGCTCCTGGTGAGGAGGAGGAGATTAGTGTTTAACGTCCGTCGACAATGAGGTCATTAGAGACGGAGCACAAGCTCGGGTTAGGGAAGGATGGGGAAGGAAATCGGCCGTGCCCTTTCAAAGGAACCATCCCGGCATTTGCCTGAAGTGATCTAGGGAAATCACGGAAAACCTAAATCAGGATGGCCGGACGCGGGATTGAACCGTCGTCCTCCCGAAAGCGAGTACAGTGTGGCTCCTGGTGAGTCACGTCCCTCATTGAATCTCCCATAATTCCGTAAAATTGAGAATTTTTTATTTGCTGCACAATTTCTCGCTGGACCATGTGAGCCATAATTTTCTGTACTTCGTCTTGTATCGCTGGCGCCAACCAAGTGTCACGGCATTTCAACCGTATCTTCAGTGCTGGCACATCATTCTTCCTCTCATCGAGATGTGTCATCAGGTTCCCAGAGACCGTTTCATGACCACTCAGTGCGTTTTCTGTTCGACCCAGGAGCCTGGGTAAACTGATAATTACTAATAAAGCGGTTCTAGCTTTCCCTTGATTGGTCAACAGATGTCGCGCGACTTGGGCAATCACGTGTGTGCTACCTTCACGTTGCTGAATTGCGAGAGACTCTCGACTTTCCCTTGGCTTTTTACCAGTTACATAATCCTTCTTTACGAAAATCCGTCTCCTTCTGTGGATGGACTGAATGCAGTCAGAGCAGAAAACACTGCCAGTCTTTTCTTCGTAACGTAGCCACAGATAAGACACGAACTATTCCGATTAACAAGATGATCCATTCCTACGCGAAAGCTTATGCTTCTCTGATGGATGAAATTTCGTTTCAAAAAGAGGTATACTTGAAGTAAAGCCCATTGTGTTTTCATGTGAGAACAAGGTGTCTGCATCTTTGACATTCCAATGCCACAACTTTTATGTCCATCACCTCCACCTGAAATCGTTAAGGATGAAAAGGTGCAACATGACGCATCTCGCACACATCACACTAACATAAAAGTAGTTTTTACTAAGCAAAGTATGTTAATGGTGAGAACATAGTATAATAGCACAAGCACAGGAAGAAACACTCATAGTTGACCATAATGTATTTAGCTTACTAGTATCAATGCTCGGGCTTTCTTGTAAGTATCTTTGACTTGCATTACTACTATCAGACTGAGACTGGCCATTGTCATGTGCAACGCTAATACAAAAGACCTGAGGTTTTTTAGTGCTACTATCACCTCCCAAAAATTCCATGTAGATTTTTGTGACATTGTGCAGTACCAGAACTAAAATAATAAAATAGTAATAATCGTATATAAATATCAGCCACGACCCATGGATCGGTGTACACAAAGAGTAAACGAAAAGTTAGATACTGAAATTTAAAAATTAAACTATAATTCACTAAATGTATGCGTCGCTAGTAAGAGGAATCACTGTAAACATTATTGAACATGTATATAGTGAATTACAAAAGAGGGTGCAAATCAGACCTTAAAACATTAGTGCAGTGTAAATGGAAGAACGTTACATCAGACATAACAAACAAGCTTGCACAATTCATACCAAATCGACTGCGACTGATGATCTCACGTGGTAAATAGAATATTTTTAGCTGTAAAGATAATGTGTACTACCATAATTGTACACTGATGAACTGCCGTGTAAGGCAATGCGTTTTTGTGTTTATTAGACAATCATCTTTCAGTTGTTAAATCAATTTAAGTAAACTGAACAATGTTTGCACCGTTACATGTAACATTTGTGATGCGACTGGTACGAAATACAGAGAACTCAAATCTCGTTTTGTGTGTACGAATGCTTTCCTAAATGGCTGTATAATCGGCAAGAAGGAAATCTTACTCGCAACAAACTTCGTGCCAGAAGCGACTGTATATTTTTACATTTTTACCAGCTGCTGTTTCTGTAACAAGTTTTATTGTAAACAATGACCTGAATTATAGCACTGGATTTTTCGTTTCACAAGTAATGAACGGCATTAATATACTTCCACGTTATGACAGATAAAAACATTTCAGTATCTATTGTACAGAGAACTACTCATCTCTTTGCGTGCTGTTATTTGCTGGGAACCTTATTTCATTATCTTGAACTATTTATGTATAATGACTTGTCACGTTGCAATCTGCATGGGGTGCAGAAACTTATCATGTGCGGCGTATCACCAACACATAAAACCCATTTCCTCGTCACTGGAAAGATACAGCTTTACTACCACGATAAAAAATTACTTCGGTAAGTTAGCTTCCGTTGGTACGCTACAATAGATGAACTTAAGTGAAATGGCCAGTGAGGTCATTCTTCACTACAAATTCTTCAAATTACGTTCAACGAGTTATATTATTTCATTTATAAACACCGTAACAACTATGACTAATAACGAAAAGGTAGCCACTTCACTGCCAAGTACGAATGTTCAGCTATAATACATCTAATTCTTTATGGAATCACATGAGAAACGTTGCATAGCGAAAATCCAAAAACAGTATTTTCTTAATTTTAGTGTGCAAATAGTAAAACGTTTGCCGAACAAACTAATTTCAGAAATGGATGTAGCTTTGTCTCATTTATATAGAACTATGTTCCATATGACTGAAAGTTCGATTTCCGCGTCGGTTCTTTTGTGTTGCAGGGCGAGAAAAAGTTTTCCACAATGAGTCCGCAACAATAATACCGCGTCTATGAGCCAGGGATAAAGAACGAGTCTGGATAATAAATCAGTACATGCTAGACTTCAGAATAAAATTATCTATAATGCATTAGGAAACTGAGGGCTGTTCTTCAGCATGAAAGACATTATCTACGCAATAATTGCCGCGAATTATTGAGTGTATTTCTTAACTACTATCGCAAGGTTGACTGTGAGAAATGTTACCCTTAAGCAAAGCAACGTGTGTCAAATCATGAATGTATTGTATATTCATACGAGACGTAAACTAAGTCAACGTAATTAAAATTTTCATACTGAATTGTGAATATAGTACATGTTATGAACTATGAACTCCATGACTTACTACATAGTAATGTTTCGGAACATATGTCTGATCCTGCAGCAGCAGTGGACTTTCTCTTGCTGTGGGGTAAAAGGATGATATGGGTACACTCTCATGATGCCTAATCTCAGGACAAGCTGCAATGGGTTATGGAGGGATTTTCTTGCACTACTACACATAGCTCAAACGTTTGCGTCCAAATACTAGTTTTCTTGCAACTTACAATAATTATTCCGCCTTAGCTCTCGATATGATGTTTTATACGTACATAATTTGCGCCTTTCTGTACGAATTTAACTTACATTATTACATAGTGATATATTGTTACATAGTGATTAACGGCACCTCTGTTGTCTGAACCCCTACTTGCATTGTTGTAGTGGTAGGGAATGCTTATTCACCGACCGTTGTTAATTATTCCCTGCTTGAGTACTTGGGGCTGATTGGTTTGCCACTGATACGGATAGTCAAGCGAGTTCTGAGTATTCCAGTGTAGATAAAGGCAGTTTTGTCGCTTTTGCATTGCAATTTGGTGCCTCTTTAACGTAAATGCACTTCCACTGTATCGGAAATAACTGACATCATTTTGCAAATACTTTCTGGTACACTATAGCTCCCCTCCCCCCCCCCCCCCCTCCCATAAAAGTCTCACTGATAAGTGTGTGAATATAAATACGTTTACGTTCTTCAATGAACTACTGAGAACTATCAGTGTTGAGCAAGGAGAGTTATGACAAATAGATGATGTATAATAATTACATATATTTCACCATAAAGGTTCACTCATAGTAATTCGAAACTTCAAATCAAATGCGTGTGACTTTATTTCTGTATAGAAAGCTGGAGAAAAATCACTGGCTACACGTTTCACGTTTGTTACCAGAGCAGTAATTCATAGTGATGTAGCTACAGCATGAAGGCATGGTGGTAGTGAAGCGAGGGACAAGGGAGGAGTGTTGCTCTCCACATTTAGGTTATCACGCTGTTTTTATTTTCGTAAATGTTGGATTGTTCCTAGAGTGCGGCGGATGTTGTAGCTACAACCAGGTCAGGCGTACCGACTGCTGTTTGGGCATTGTTGGCCGGTGTTTGTCTGTTTCGATAGGACCGCACGTGGCTTGTGGCTGCGTGAGAGACTAAACCGATCAAAAATAGTATTGCACCACCTGCAGATCTTCGAACGTGTGTGGACGTAGATTCAAGGCGAACCAAACAGTAAGTAATGAGGGTGGTGGCAAACTTGTTTCGCACAGTATATTATTACCCAGGTGCAGAGGATAACAGTTAACAACATAAAGGGACAGAAAAACCATTTTATCACAGTCAAGATTTCCGCCTTAAGTCAGGCGCTCCTCCCCCAAATACTGGGCACTCTGTAGTTCGCCTATACGACATGGCCGGCCCTGAGGGCCGCAATTGGTTCAAATGGCTCTGAGAAGTATGGGACTTAACATCTGTGGTCATCAGTCCCCTAGAACTTAGAACTAATCAAACATAACTAACCTAAGGACATTACACACACCCATTCCCGAAGCAGGATTCGAACCTGCGACCGTAGCAGTCGCGCGGTTCCGAACTGAACCACCTAGAACCGCTTGGCCACCATGGCCGGCTGAGGGCCGTATCAGTCTCTGCTAGAGTTCGAAAGTGCTATGCAGAGTTTGTTACATATGCGTACAGAGTCTCTCCCACGGTAGGAGTCACAGACTGAAAAATGGAACGAAGGGAGAGGACAGAATGTAGTAGGTGTTTTGTGATGCTTCAGTCAAAAGCAAAATTCGCTACCATTCGGGGAAAGGGCAGAAGCCGTATCTCGTCCCCACCCCTCAAAAAAAATTGAAGTAAGGAGGTTGGCGACTGCCCATCCTGCGCCCACTCCCCCCCCCCCCCCCTCTCGTTTCCGGTTGATACACAGTTCTTTGACCCACTGAAGACATACAACTTTTTGTACTTCTGTGAACAATGGCCTTTTGCGAAGGAAACTATACGCAACTGACATTTTGAGTCGGGTACCGGTCACAAACTGGTTGAGGTGGACCTTCATTCAGTAGCATCAACAATTTCTGTTCCGTCTGAAGCCGATTCTCAATGACAAGGAGTGACGCTCGCCTGTTGTCCGCGTCAGGACCTCTCCACGTTCATTGTTCTTACTGCGTGTTACTTGGCTGTGGATGGTACACCCTTCCTTGTTGACACGTTGGACAGTCTGCTTCAACAGGCCAACAAATCAGTAGCTTCATTCACGGTATGAGTGGGGGCATAACTTTTTTCTGCCATCCTATCACGTTTCGACGTCCACCCATCCCACCGCGCTGATTCCATAAAACTGACTGTGGTGTCGTTCACATTATAGCACTACCTTTTTTCTTTATTTAAAAAAATCGTAAAAAATGTGTAGAGAACTCACCGTGTACTGTTCAGACACGTAAATTCAAGAAACTGTAACGCAGAGTAGAATCCTCATTCTAGGATGCTGTTTGCATTTATCTTTTAAAACAAAAAAGAGGCTAATTTCTTGATTCTCTATCTAAGTTCGTAGCATATTTTAATTATCGCTGAAGTGACAGAATTTTTTTAATACTTACTTAATTAACTGTGTAGACATGTTTTATTTAGTAGACATATTTGAAGCACAAATTTTTATACACTACTGTTTGTAAAAAGTGAATCGCTCCACGACAAGAGGACATGTAGAACAATGGAACCATAATAAGTGATTTAAGTGGCAGAGAGGTGGCGTGCACGAATGCCCAACACAGCATTTTTTGTGTGACCGCAGCGCTCAGTCCATGCGGAGCCGTCATACGTAATGGGAACATGTAACCAAGTGCCACTATGTATGACGCAGAATGATTGGTCTCCGGGAGGCGTGTTGTCGTCCTGTGACATTGGGTGTCGTACAAGGGCCGCTGCTTCAACACTGAGCCGTATTTGCAACCAGTGGAGAGAAGAGGGTCGTACAGAGCCCCGACAGGGTACATAATATGACCACAGCGCGAGATGACCACCATCTCGTCCACTTGGTCGTAAAGGACAGAACAGCTTCGTCCAATGTCAGCGCGACGTTGGAGCACAGCAGGCGGTGTGGGCATGTCCGCTTCGACGGTTTGACCCCGTCTTCTGCGAGCTGGACTGGTGGAAGGCATGCCATTGCGTCGGGTTCCATTGACCAGAACCCACTAACGCCGCAGACTGCAATAGCCACGCGATCACCGACACTGGCGTGCTTAGTGGCAAAACGTGATATTCTCGGACGAGTCCCGCTTCACCTTATCCTACACTGATGGGCCGCATACGCGTTCGACGCCGCCTTGGTGAACGCAGTCAAGACAGACTGTGCTCTTGAGAGGCATTGCGGACAAACGCCAAATGTGATGGTTGGTAGCACCATTGCCTAGAACACGTGAACTCGCTTCCTACGTTGTGAGGGCAATCTGAACAGCTATCGTTAAATCAGGGATGTCTTACAGCTTGAGCCGCTGCCCTTCTGCAGGCCGATCCACATGTCATATTTCAGCAGAACATCTCTCGGCAAAATGTGGCGAGCAATGGGCAAGCCTTATTTGAAGAACGACTTCTACCACTGCTTCACCGGCCTTCCTGTGTGCCTGACATGTTTCCGATAGAACATGTCTGGGATATACATGAAATGTATTCGCTGTTGCGAATATGGACAACCGTCAGCTGTATAATGGAATGACTATAATGATAATTTGTGCCGGACCGGGACTCGATCTTGATTTCCCGCTTATCACGAGCGATCGCCTTACCATTCGGCTAACCGAGCACGATTAACCCAAACTTCCATATGTCGTCAACCACGTGTCTACACCTGTACTCTTACATCTCTTATGCATGTACCAATACAGGGGAGACATAATTCTTGAAAATCGTTCGCCCGTTGTCGGCGGGTAAGTATGATGTGACAGTGCCTGTGTTATACCGCATGCATATCCAAAGAAACATTGAATTGTAATTACTTATAATATGGACACTTCAATATCGTATGTCTGAGATATGGTCGGTCGGCAACTTGTTCGCTCAAGTCCTCCTACATCCACATCCTACGCTCTGTGGATGCGGCTACAAACCATGTGGAAGAGTATTCCCCAGCAGCATATTCAGGCTCCCTTTCATTCCATGCCACGACGTCTAGCCGCTGTGATTACAACACATGATGAAACTACACCATACTGAATTTCCACACTCGTAGTATATATACAGATCTGCAAATCTCATCGTTGGGTAGTGTCATGTCCTTGGCCAGTGGAATAAATTTCATTGTGATCACATCTCTCGGTCTTGGTGTTTCAGTTTCTCCAAACAGTATTGTATATCCTCAACTAATCGAGACTAAATTATTACACTGAAGAGCCAAAGAAATTGGTACACCTGTCTAACATCGTGTAGGGTTCCCGCGAGTACACAGAAGTGTCGCAACACGATGCAGCTCGAACTCGACTAATGTCTGAAGGAACTGACACCATGAATTCTGCGGGGCTGTCCATAAATCCGTAAGAGTACCAAGGTGTGGTGGTCTCTTTTGAACAGCACGTTGCAAGTATTCCAGATTTGGTCAATAATGTTTATGTCTGGGGAGTTTGGTGGTCAGTGGAAATGTTTTAACTCACAAGAGTGTTCCCAGACCAATTCTGGACGTGATGGGTGTCGCATTCTTCTGCTGGAATCGCCCAAGCCCGTCGGAATTCACAATGGACGTGAATGGATGCAGGTGATCAGACAGGATGCTTAGGTACGAGTCACCTGTCAGATTCGTATCTAGACGTATCAGGGGTCCCATACCACTCGAACTGCACACACTCCACACTATTATAGAGCTACCACCAGCTTGAACAGTCCCCTGCTGACATGGAGGGTCAATGGATTCATGAGGTTCTCTCCATACCTGTACACGACCATCCGCTCGATACAATTTGAAACGAGACTCGTCCGACCAGGCAACATGTTTACAGCATAGACAGTGCAATGTCGGTGTTGACGGGCCCAGGCGAGGCGTAAAGCTTTGTGTCGTGCAATCATCAAGGGTACACGAGTGGGCCTTCAACACCGAAAGCCCATATCGACGATGTTTCGTTGAATGGTTCGCACGCTGATACTTGTTGATGGCCCAGCATTGAAGTCTGCAATAATTTGCGGAATGGTTGCACTTCTGTCACCTTGAACGATTCTCTTCAGTCGTCGTTGGTCCCGTTCTAGCAGGATCTTTTTCCGGTCGCAGCGGTGTCGGAGATTTGATGTGTTACCGGATTCCTGAGATTCACGGTACACTCGTGAAATGGTCGTACGGGGAAATCCCCACTTCATCGCTACCTCGTAGATACTGTGTCCCACCCCTCGTGAGCCGACTATAACATCACGTTCAAACTCATTTAAATCTTGATAATCTGCCAATGCAGCAGCAGTAACCGATTTAACAACTGCGCCAGACACTAAGTGTTGTCTTATATATGCGCTGCCGACCTCAGCGACGTATTATGGTCCCGGCGGAGGTTCGAGTTCTCCCTCGGGCATGGGTGTGTGTGTGTTTGTCCTTAGGGTAATTTAGGTTAAGTAGTGTGTACGCTTAGGGACTGATGACCTTAGCAGTTAAGTCACATAAGATTTCACACACATTTGAACGTTTTTTTGAGGTATTATGACTGTTTACATACCTCTGTATTTGAATACGCATGCCTATATCAGTTTCTTTGGCGCTTATGTGTATTTCAGAAGTGGCCGATTTCAACAGGATTGCAATCGCCATTGTTCAATGACACAACGATTTGAGTTTCACATTGACTCTTTCGTTGAATGTTTTACAACTATGTAGAGACGAAGCCCAATATTTTAATGTTCTTTCTCTTCTTACAATGTCGCGGTGCGGGAACTGTGCCTAAATTTCACAGTAAAAAAGTCAGTGAACGGTGGCGGAAGTCATTCATAATACGTTGACCTGAACCTTCAGCGACGGGATGGAGGTGTGGGGTGAGAAGGGGAAGGATTGATGTTATTTAAGATTCTAATAATTAAGTTTTTTTTATATCAGCTGCTACGCAGATAAGGAGAATCAACCCCGTTACTGTTGGAACGCGTTTTCATGATGCCGAGAATTGTGTATGCGAAACTTTTGAATTATTCGCATCTTTAAATGTAGATCAACTGCAGGATTTTTCCTTTAACGTAACTTACTCTAACTCGTAGGCATATTTCAACATGGCAGCCTGAAATGAGTTCCATAACTCCTACAGTGCTCCGAAGTTACCAGTGTGGTCTTCTAAGGATGAGCTTACAGTGATCAGTAAAGCTTCGCATTTGTGTCAGCAAGTCTCTTCACATATCTCGCAACTCTAGTAGTGCCGTCGTTGTTCTGTCATATTTTGACCTCCGAAATCCGTTCCACTAGGCTGTCTTATGGAACCTTACACTTCCTTTCCATAGCAACAGAAATCTTTTGGAAATGGAGATACTTGACCTTCTATGCTACATAACTGATGCTTCCCTGTGTTCTTTGATCTCTGCAATAAAGAGTATTACTTATCCACCCTGTTCTTCTATCTCAGCTGACAAGTAATCCCTCATCTTCTGAAGCCTTTGCTTTTGTCCATAAAATTTCCGTTTAATACTCATTCTTCCTCAGCCGTCTCTCCTGAAGACTTTGTTAGGCTCTCCATTTTTCCGAGGACTTTATTAATTGGTTGAAATGGCTCTGAGCACTATGGGACTTAACTTCTGAGGTCATCAGTCCCCTAGAACTTAGAACTACTTGAACATAACTAACCTAAGGACATCACACACATCCATGCCCGAGGCATGATTTGAACCTGCGACCGTAGCGGTCGTGCGGTTCCAGACCGTAGCGCCTAGAACCCCTCGGCCACTCCGGCCGGCCTTCATTAATTCTTCCATTTTCTTTCTAGCGATTTGTCAGTTCATTCTTTTTCTTGAAAACTGCGTACGTGAATTCATATATATCTTCAACCCTAGCTTTGGTTTCATTTTCATTACGTCCATTCGCTCTTATTCTTGTTTCAGTAAGACTGGCATTGGTTTCCTGCTAATAAACCAGTGCTTTAATAATTCTCATTTGTAGTTCTTTGACATCATGATACACAATAAATGACGAGAGATTCTTTCCCAAGCGCTGCGGGCATTTACAATGCGCCACTAGCTCCTCATCCTTCTCAAGCAGAGAAACCGCCGGTTTCTACCAACTATTCTCTTATGTCGTTGCCCTCTTTTGCCCTCCAGATATGAGATCGAATAGACTCAAAAATTGAAGAGAACCTCCTTATGCTATCTACTTTGTGGTGTGCCAGAAAAATCACGCGACGTATCGCTCCATACATTTAATCGGAAACTTTTTTTCATAAACCAGATTACTTCTGTGCACAACTAAATAAGGGTCGCCGGAATCGCTGTGACATGTGATACAGAGTTGAAAGTACTCACTTCTTCTATACCAACAATCGTGCCCTGTAGCAGACCACACTGTTTTCAAAATATTCCCAAACCCGACCACAAGCAGTAACCCGTCGTCCACCGGTTTCTGCCAACTTCTCTATAAACAAGATAGAATCTCGATTTAATTCAAAAATAATTAGGACACACACACACACACACACACACACACACACACACACACACAGACACATACACAAAGAAAACCACTCTTCAAATTTTCATTGGAGCAAGAAGGAATTTATCATCTTCTGTTAACCGTCGCCAAGTCGGCTTCGTTCCTTAAACAACACCTCCATCTAATTACTTGCTCCTCGCTCTTTTAAGCAGCCCCTTCCTACAGAGGCATGTACGCTCACTAAAGAGCAACATTCGTCTTGAAAACGGCCCACAGACTAAGCCAGTTCCCACGGCTGCGCGCTGAAGAGCGCTTCCGAACACCTGCAAACTTGCCGCAGAGAGAGAGAGAGCAACTTCATTAGTCACTAACTACATACCGCACCACCATCTATACCCCACAGGGCTCGAAAAGTGTCTCCCCCACCCAAAGAGGGCTGCCGGCTAGGGGTGTGGCTGAAATCACGCATCCCTTACAAATCACAGTCATTAAGAAGTTGCAGTTTTCACAGTAACAACTTAGCAGTATGTAGCTGCGATTTCAGTCACAACTAGAAGTCACAAGTAGCATGTAGCAGCTAAAAGTAGCGTTTAACATTCGACAATGTGTCACCTGTTGATCGACATTCGTACTTCGTTCTGAGAAACTGTGCCTGACGCTATCGAAATGTAACCCAACCGTGATCGAAGAAATGAACCAAGAATGGAATTTGCTCTAAGAAAAAATTTATTTCCGGTGTTTTACCTCGCAGAAGCACTGAAATGTTAGGCTAGTATGTGATAGTGGGCCCCCTATCCCTCCACTCCTCCTTCCCTCCTCACCCCCTGAAATATTGATTGTGTAGCGTAGCCCGAGGTCTAGGTTAGGTTGAAACGTGATAATTGAATTCAGTCTCGGTGATGACAATGAATGTGAATGACAAGTAAAGATTGTGGTAACAGATTGACCTATAGTGTGGCCTAACGGTTACGTTCGCGCCTTATTTAAGCACAATTAACATTCTTTTCATCATAAAAACTAAAACTGTTAGGTAAATTGAGGAAACGTTGAAGGGTCTCTACGTGAGCCTCTTCAAGAAATTTTATTGAAAGTATCCTCATCTCAATATATCTGGCTCCAAAATTTACGGTTAAATAACAAAATTTCCCCCGGTATAAAAAAAGTGAGCAGCTGAGTGCGTCTATATCAGCCACAGTTCACATATTTTCCATATTTTACACTAAACTTGTCTGCTAATTTTCTATTCATATGCACTTGTGCAAAATCCATTAAGTTTGCTACTTCTCTGAGTCCCACACTCATTTTTACAATGCCACAGTGCCATATTCCACTGTACCTGTCCCTTCTTTTCCATCCTGGGATAATAAAACGAATAATTGTGTGTGCGCAGCTACGAATTATATGTACTTTACAGTGGGAACTGAGTAGTCTGTTATCGTGTCAGTACGACCAACTTTAGTAGATTCTTGGTGGGTAGCAAAGAGATTCCCCTTTGCCTTGGTCATACCTTCTGTGTAGGTTGGCACATAATAGTAGGCCTGCTCTAGAGTCACTTCCGTTGGAGGGGTAAACTCAGGTTACGTTATGGGAGCCCTTCACTGTCCTCTGTGAGTCTGGTAAGTTCGGTTGCTCATAAGACCTTATCCTCGATAATTTACCTCATGTTTTAATTTGTGTAAGTTTTCAGTCTAACTGAAACCCTAACAATTTTCTCTTACAATTTTATTAGTTCGTGTGATGAACTTTATTTTACTATCGAGAGTGATCAGTGCTTTGAATTTTAGATTATTTCGTAGACCATTGCTTGATTTCACCAGTCACTTGAACACCTGGAGGTGTATTGAATGGGTAACGATTCAATTCAGTCAGCTTCTCATTTTTCTAATAGCGAGTGCGTTCCATTATATGGTACCACTGTGATTTTTTTTTACTGATTTCTCTATCAGCTTTATTCCATACCTTTCATTGTTCATTACCATCAGGTGTTAGTATCCATGATTGAGAGCCTTTTGCTCTCGTAGCTTGTTACTTTTGCGATAAGTTCAGAACGTTTCTATGCCATTATCCTTAAATTTCTGTTTGTTCAGTGCTTACCTTCGTTCAAAAAATGGTTCAAATGGCTCTGAGAACTATGGGACTCAACATCTGAGGTCATCACTCCCCTAAAACTTAGAACTACTTAAACCTAACTAACCTAGGGACATCACACACATCCATGCCCGAGGCAGGATTCGAACCTGCGACCGTAGCGGTCAGGCGGTTCCAGACTGAAGCGCCTAGAACCGCTCGGCCACAACGGCTGGCTACCTTCGTTCATTAGCACTACATGGCCGTTTTCTCGTTTAAGACCTTCTTGTGCTATAGTCTCAGTAATCTTACTCTTACACTGCGTATTTAAATTAAATGTGCCTTGTAGTCCATGTTTCGATCTTCTTTTGCGTATTTCAGTGGTAACTTTACACGTTCATTCCGCCTGTTAATATCGAGGGAGTAGCACCTCTTTGCTAGACACTTGTGGTCGTGGTGGATTCCCTTTGTTCTTTTCTCTACATCTCTGTGTAAACCTCATAGCCGAATGTGGATGTCAAGTGGATGTATGATTAACCCACACTTTAGTTATTCCCGTCACAGAAACCACGAATTTAGTAGCGGACTCAAAAGCAAGGTATAGATTTTTTCAAGTATGTAATTTAGTATATATCGGGCAACAGCAGTTGTTATATTTTATTAAATTCACAAGTGTTTTATTAGTATATCGAAGTCAATAGCCGGCCGCGGTGGCCGTGCGGTTCTGGCGCTGCAGTCCGGAACCGCGGGACTGCTACGGTCGCAGGTTCGAATCCTGCCTCGGGCATGGGTGTGTGTGATGTCCTTAGGTTAGTTAGGTTTAAGTAGTTCTAAGTTCTAGGGGACTTATGAGCTAAGATGTTAGGTTCCATAGTGCTCAGAGCCATTTGAACCATTTTTGAAGTCAATAAGTGTTTACTGGCAACTGTATTCAGGTGCTCAATGGAATTTTAAGTTGTTCTCCTGGTCAGAAATAACAGTTAGCAGATGTACTTGCCAGAGTCTGTTAGTTGCTAGTTGCTGATAATCAGAGAGTTATCATTCACGGTGGTAAATAGCAGAAGTCGAAGAAATAGCTTTTAACATTTGTAGAGTGTGGTGCGGTAAAAGTCATGAATTTTAGCTGCGATTTTAAACTGTGACGAATCGCAACTAAAAATCTTAGTTACCGAAAAAAGTCATTCACAAAATCACTGATATCGGAAAATCTAAGTTCAGCTCAAACCTCCTACCGGCAGTCTCCTTGATTTTGCCAGCTCCAAACCGCGCCACAAAAATGTTTTAACATGCGGGTCTTTGAGCTAATCAGCATCCAAAGCATAATACGAAAACATTAATTGCCAGTTTCTGTTAACGCTCGCAGTATTGCTGTAAAGTGTCGTTACCTGCTGACGTTTTGAAAAGTTTGTTCTCAATAGGTATTAGGAACCATCGGCTATGATGCGGAAATCACTTGCCCTTGAAAATAGTGGAATCGGACCAGGCAACGACTATTTAGCTGAATTAAGAAAAGAGCGGCGCTTTACCTTCAGACTAGAGAATAGCTGAAGTCCCGCGGAAACCGAAAAACCGACATCGCCGACGGGCCGGGCCGGAAATGATACATTACAGTGCGTTAAGTCGAAATAAACACAGACCTGAACAGAACCATATTGTATTCCACTGCATCAACCAAACTGTTTATGCTTATTTCGCTCTAAGACTCGTAGCTTCTACACTTTCAAAGCAAGCCACCACGCGTCATAATGGTCACCTTTTGGTGTTCTGCAAGTGTTTTTCAATTGTATTTGACTACAAGGTAATAATAATCGGATTTTTTTATGGGAAACGTAAAATCAAGTGAGTCATATGGAGTAAGGGCATATGATTTCGCTAGGTTTTCGAACTTCTACAGTCCCTTAGATTAACGCGCCAAGCAGGTATATCTAGAGACATTACCTTCACAGTAGATTAATGTTCACAACCATCGCCATATGAACAGAATTACAGTTTAGACTCGGACTGTGAGAAATCTTCTGCTCTGGAATACAAATTACGCTAACTACGTGGGAGGTAACAGATATATTTTTGTGAGATGAATACAGCCGAATGCGCGATTTAAACAGAAAAGCGACGCTTGTATCCTTACAAACAGCATGACATTGGTATCAGTGAGCTAGATTAATGGCTGAATACATATAACAGGAAAATCCAAGATACATGACGTTAAACAAAAATGCGGTAACTGTGAATTTACGAGGGGATTCAGGCGTGAAGCAGACCTCGAAGTCACAGTGAAAGTAGTCGCAAAGGTACCGCGCGATGTGCTGCCACTTCTGCAGTGGTACAGAGTACTCGTTTCATGACATGGCTTGGATCTTTTGAGGGAAATGAGCTGTTAAGTGACCATCGCTATTTTAAGTAGCTAGACAATCATATACATTCTTTCGAGGGTTTCACGTAGACAAGGTTTAAGAACAAAATATGCGATGTCTAGAGGCCAAGATTGTCTGTGATTGATCTGGTTGCCTATACTTGCAAATATGAGTCTACTGAATTTATTTCAAATAAGCAGAACGAAATATTCTGACACTGAAAGTGAAATATGTTTATATTAACAATATATTGTATGGACAACTTTAAGTCAATACGAGAAATGAAAGTTATTCATTTTATGACGTCATGCAAGTAAAACATTATAAGGAATTAACTATGAAATAGTACTATACACCCAAGTTCAGTATTCTCTGAGTATACCACTGGATGCGATAACAGTCAGTTGCACATCGTGAAGTAAATATGGAATGTGACCTAGAGGAATATCGTAAACGTAGCCTCCGAGGGATTCCAAAGTTCATGTACGTTCTTCACTAAATGAGCTTTCTCAGCAGATAATGTACCGATGATAACACAGACCTCTTCCTTCAAATATACGTTAGGTGAATAGTTTGCTAAATGTAATGTTACGTCGGAGCAAACTTTGCACGCCTGTTCATGAAGTTTCCACATACTTGATGAAATCGCCGGCAACTCCGAGTATTTATTCTCGCCCAACCAGCCACCATGTCATCCTCTGTTGACATCCATCAGCAACCACTGGACAGCCGACGTCCGTCTGAAGGCCACCACACATGCGTTGAGAGTCATCGGACATTGTGGTCCAGGGTTCGTCGCCTACCGTGCCGCGCTGATTCACCAACTTGTGGCCTCGTGCAGTGACCCTGACTGATGACGTCACGCCAGCCCCAGCTGGTGCCTGACACAGCGCTACGTAATACGCAGCCAGCCCCACCGCTGCACCGTCGCTTTCGATCCTCCTTTTCGTCTCTGACAATGCCCATTAGATGAATAAGAGTGTTCTTGCTGAGCTGCTGTGGCCTCCATTTCCGCCAACTTGCTCCTGACTACCATTCAAACCCGATACACATGGATGGGCTAGACCATCAGCAACGGCTTGTCACCCAACTAGTAGTGGCGTCACGAATCCCACCGCTACATTACCTTACCAGCGGCTGCTCTCCACAGAATATGCCGTTGCCTCACATGAGGCGTTAGGCCATAATTATGCGGTTCGCACTGTGTGGTCCCGCTCGGGCTCTGGCGAACAACTTCGCTGAGGATCCTCACCTGCTCTCGGGTTGCACTTCGACATCACAACGGACAGCGTTTCTGCAGGCTTCCACCCAATTCATGTCGACTTTGAAAAGAGGAATGTGACATCCGAAAATGAGTGATATAGAAGGTTTCTCTTTGTATTCAGGTTTTATGATTTTGAATTCTTTGCGACCTTTGTTCTAGGATGCTTGTGCCGCAAGGTATGCTGGAGAATTTCTGTGAAGTTCGGACGGTAAAAAGATAGGTACTGGCGGAAGTAGCGCTGTGATGACGGGTCGCGAGTCCTGCTTGGATAGCTCAGTCAGCGAGCACCTGGCTGTGAAATGTCTTGTGGTCGATTCTGATTAGGCACGTATTTGTAATCTGCCAGGAAGTTTCAAATTAGTGCGCATTCTGCTGCAGACTTAAAATTCGCACTGGAAGAACCACTCTTTTTGATACATAAAAAGTTCGATGTATTGCAAATATTAACATTTTACCTCCGATATATTGTCAGATACATGGCGATTTGTCGAAAAGTCGATAACTGAAACATTGAAACTTTTGCCATTGACGGCGCTACTCATCTAATCAACGCAAAGCCTCTAATTCTTACCGTTAAAACATCGCACCTTGCTTTGAATTAACTGCAAATACATTCATACTGTTGCAATTTTCCTGAACAGTCAAATGTTTCTAATAAATGAATTGTTACTTGCCTCATTAGCAGCTTCTCTCCGACGGTCCTGCGCACTTTGATGGCTGGGCAGATGGTAACCCCTGGGAAGGGAATCTGGTAGAGCGGAAAGTTGGTGCTGACCACCGAGGTAGTCGTCGGGCTGTCGCGGTACTTCCTCCACGTGTCGGAGATGGCGGTCGCCGCGAAAACTATCGATATGGCGATGGCGATAAACCAGCATAGTCTATGAACACAGAAAATATCAAGACACATGTATATTTCTTTTGAACAACTCGATCTGTATCCATATGTGGATTAACTGATGCTACTGGTCAGCTACACTGACGGAAATGGAAAGTTGTGAAGTTGATCATCACTTAACGGATGTTAAATAATTAAACACTGATTCCATTCGGAACTGACATCCATCGTCAGCATCAGTATGTAATGAGACCACCAAGAGACGAATACATGACATGGTATAACGTGATACGGAAGCAAACAACGTCCGAATATAATCTTGAGCTGTTCTTTCCACCCCTTAAACACACACTCTGTCACATCATGAATATTGCTGGCTGAAAGGTGAATAAAGGAATACGTCATCCTATTGGAAAATAAAAATGGTTCAAATGGCTCTATGCACTGTGGGACTTAACATCTACCGAGCGCTGTGGCGCAGTGGTTAGCACAATCGACGTGCATTCGGGAGGACGACGGTTCAATCCCGCGTCCGGCCATCCTGATTTAGGTTTTCCGTGATTTCCCTAAATCACCCCAGGCAAATGCCAGAATGGTTCCTTTGAAAGGGCTCGGCCGACTTCCTTCTCTGTCCTTCCCTAATCCGATGAGACCGATGACCTCGCTCTCTGGTCTCCTCCCCAGAACAACCCAATCCAACTTAACATCTGAGGTCGTCATCCCGTAGACTTAGAACTACTTAAACCTAACTAACCTAAAGATATCACACTCATCCATGCCCGAGGCAGGATTCGAACCTGCGACCGTAGCAGCAGCGCGGTTCCGGACTGAAGCTCCTATAACCGCTCGGCCACAGCGGCCGACCATCCTATTGCACTCCAGACGTTCTTTATGAGTGATAAATCAGGCGAACGGTAAAGCCTGTCAAGGACCTCTGCAGTCTCAAGGCGTTTGTGGAGTGAACTATATTGTGGGGCTTTGAATTATCATGTTAGACTGTTCGGATTGACACTCTTTATCATGACTGGTGTCAGAACAGGGTTTACCATTCTCGTCACATATTGGTGAGCATTAAGTTTCCCTCCAACAATCACCATATCGGCCCTGTAGTATTCTACAGCTCCTCACATCTTGATTCTAGGGCTTGCAGTGGTACAGATCTCGAGAATCTTGTTATGTATCACCAGATCGTCTCCGGAGGCCTTCCCATCGATATGAGTGTCACAAATGGGTGCAAATTTCAAAGCTGAACGCCGAAGGATGCAGCTCAATGCTCCAATTGGCTCTAGCTACGTACCACACAAGTCTCTTTGGGTTTGGTGTCAGCAGTAAAAGGCGGCAGATCAACTTGAGATGTCAAGTCAGTTTCCAGTAATCCAATCCCGGCGGTTCTTCGTAACACTCTGTCTGTAATCACTTCCCTGATGTCATCGGACTATCCGGACTATTGGTCAAAGCCTGTTGAACAATACAACAATCTTTTCTTGGTATAGTCCTTTTGGAAGGACCCATGACCACTATTCTTGTCATGAGTTCATTTCTTCATCTCTCTTTCTGGAGTCATTGCAATAGAACCAAACATCTGTGAAATTTGTTGGTGTGATGCTCCCCTGTCCCTCACGCTCATACAGAGGGTAGCAACTGGCTGGACGTGCATCTTCTCTAGGCAAGTCGGGTTGAGAGCTTCGTGTGAAAAGTTCCAGAAACGTTAGACAAACCCAATAGTCATGATATACTAGCACCATTCTTCATATCTTTTGGATAGAAAATACCGAACGTCAGCTCGCTTACGGATGAAAATGGAGTCAAATATTGTACTGTCATGGAAGTATTGTAGTATCAGTTTGGTCGCATTTGGTCAAGGTGTTCATGGTCTGACACCTCCATATCCGTCAGTGTATATCACGATGTCTTTGTTCTGGTATGTAGCGATCTTCTCGGATTATCTGTACACTAAGTAAGTCGTCTTAAAATACGGTTTTCACAAGCTTCGTATTAATCTGCAGTCGAAGCGCTGAGTGTCTCCGGAACCGAAAGAATATCTAACAAAGCGACGCAGATAAACTCAACGTGTCAAGGGTGTGCTGTGGATTATTCCAATCAGATGCCACTGCAGCCAGAACAAGAAGTCGCTACAGGTGACCCAAATATTTCAACATCTAATACTCTCACTTATAATGACCAAAATGAAAACCATTCCGTCTAGATGCCACTTTCGTGGTTGTCATCTATGTTTATCAATCTAAAAGACACGTGCTTCATTCTAACAGCTAATATAATTTTGATTAAAAATAATGAGGCTTGTCCGTTGAGAACTTAGATTGCCAGCATTCTGTCAAAAAATATGGGTCGAGAAAACAGTTAAGATACTTTCTTGTAAATAAGTTGGGAACTGTAGAATGAAGCGATGGTCGATGAGCTGCTGATGCAGAAGCAACGCAGACCAATCCATAACAAACAAAATTTTCTTCAGAACATGCTTCAGCCATCTAAAATATTCTCACAATGAACTACTTAATCGCAACTGAAAATAAAATTTCGGAAGAAAATTTAGTCGTTCATTCTAACATTCGTCTAAGGATTTCTCTGGGCTGTGTGTTGAAGAGGAGAAGAACAAGAGTTCTAAATTATGAAGACGCCTATACACTGATCAGCCAGAACATTATGACCACCGACCTACTATCGATATAAACCTTGCCAAGCGATTGCAGCCTCACCTGGCGAGGAATGACTGCTAGTCAGACACACGCACGGTGCTAGTAGTATCGGTAAGCGTGCTGGCCGTGTGTAGAATGGGGAGAGAGCGCGATTTATCTGCGTTTGACCGAAGATATATTCTGATGGTACGGGGACTCGGCACGAGCATTACGGAAACTGTGCGACTTTTCGGGTGTTGCAGGAATGCTGTGGTGTTTTCAGCAATTGGCGAAACCAAGTGAAACTACGCCCAAACGTCGTTGGTCACCCCTCATTACAGATGTCGGACGTCATAGGTGGGAGAGACTGGTAAAACAGGGTGTGCAGCCAACTGCGGCGGATAAACATCAGACTTTAATCTGGGCAGAGTGCAATTGTGTCTGAACACACGGTGCACCGAACATCCCTAACGATGGGCTTCCGCAGCCGACGATCTATACATGTGTGCCAATGTTAACACCACGATATCGGCAACCACGACTGAAAAGTGTACGTGACATCGGCACTGGACGCTGCCACAATGGCAGAACGTTGCATGGTCTGACGAATCTCGATACCTTCTTCATCATGCCGATGAGAGGCCGCGAATCCGTTGTCTTGCAGGGGAACAGCTCCTTGACAGCTGCACTGTCAGACGGAGACAAGCTGGCGGCGGCTCCATTTATGCTCTAGGGAACATTCACGTGACCATCCATGGGTCCAGTGAAGCTCATGCAGGGAACCATGATGACCAAGGACTATCGTATGCTGTTTTCAGACCACGTACACTCCTTCATGACAATCATGATTTCCGACAGCGGTGGCATTTATCAATAAGATAATGCGCCATGTCACGGTGCCAGGAGTGTGATGGAGTGTATCCAGGAACACAGAGTTCTAATTGATGTGCTGTACCCTCCCCCAAACTCGTCGATTTGCTGCACTATCTTTGTCCAGACAAAGTTCACGCTTAGCCTCAAACGTCTCTGTTCTTCAAAAAAAATGTTCAAATGTGTGTGAAATCTTATGGGACTTAACTGCTAAGGTCATCAGTCCCTAAGCTTACACACTACTTAACCTAAATTATCCTAAGGACAAACACACACACCCATGCCCGAGGGAGGACTCGAACCGCTACAGTCGCAGGTTCGAATCCTGCCTCGGGCATGGGTGTGTGTGATGTCCTTAGGTTAGTTAGGTTTAAGTAGTTCTAAGTTCTAGGGGACTGATGACCACAGATATTAAGTCCCATAGTGCTCTGAGCCATTTGAACCATTTTTTAGGACTCGAACCTCCGCCGGGATCAATCGCACAGTCTATGATGCAGCGCCTTAGACCGCTCGGCTAATCCCGCGCGGCACTGTTCTTCGACGATAATCTATAAACATTCTTATTTCAGTCAGTTTTTGTGCTTTTTTACTGATGTATCTTTTGTTCAGATTCATTTCTTGTCCGTCCCACCAAAAATTACAGCTAGGTTTATGGACGTTCAATTCTTTCTTTCTGGTTTCGGTAGACTGGACAGTCTCCAGTAAAACACGTTCTAAAAACTTAACGATAGTCTTTAAATACTTAAATAATACCGTTTTTTTACGTTTCTGAAATGATAAAGATTTATAGATTGATTAACATGAGCTATTTTCCGTCTTTTTGAAAATAAATTTTAAGGGACGTCTTTGTAACGATAATGAAGCAACTCAATGCACAGCCTTGAAAGCAGTAGGACTTGCAACAAGAGACGATAAGTTCAGAGTAGAAAGGTTAAGTTGTTCTGTGAAGAATTGAGTGGTAGTGGAGCTAACAGATTAGTATTTGTAGACGTGTAATTTGGGAGAATAGGATACATGGGCTTTGGGACAGGGTAATACGATGGAGGCTGTGCATATGGGGAAGGATGTATGAGGAATAAGATTGGAAAGAAATGGAACACTGGTGTGAGAGAAAAAGGAGAGTGTTTTACGTCTGATAAGAAAGGCAAAGTTCAAGACGGATTCAATTTCCTGGTATGGGGAAGCTATTGGAGTTGCGTTGAAACAGGATATGGAGTATATAAAGGTGTACAGTTGGCTGGATGTGTTGATATTCGCTCGAAGATATGCCAGCATTGTGAACTAGAGGAGAAATGATAAGGAAGTAGAGGCATTTTATGAGTGGGTGAAGGATTCGTGTAGGAGAAGTAGACAGGTGGGGTAAGTAAGACAAAATGGCTCTAAGCACTATGGGACTTAACATCTGAGGTCATCAGTTCCCTAAACTTAGTACTACTTTAGCCTAACTAACCTAAGGACATCACACACATCCATGCCGTAGGCAGGATTCGATCCTGCGACCGCAGCAGCAGCGCGGTTCTGGAGTGAAGCGCCTAGAACCGCTCGGCCACAACGGCCGCCTTAAGTAAGACAGAGTATATGGTATTCAAGATTATGGGGGTACTGATAGAAGATGGGTGGAGAGTGGAGAGGATATCCAGGCATTAATGGCAGGGAGGAGAATGATTCGGAGCAAAGCATTGTAAGTGCAGATAACTGTGGAGGGATGCATTCCCCAAGTGCGACCAGTTCGTAAATTTATTCTGCAGCGGACACTCTATTGGGTGGTTATGGGGTTGGGTTTCGATGTGGGTTTACAGTCAAGTGTCAAGGTATTTTAGGATGATAGGTAATAGGATTAAGTAATTGGATTTGGAAGGGGGCACTGTGAGTATCAGGAGGTGGAGTTACGAGAGACCATCGTATTGTTTAGGCTATCGCCCGAACGTACTAAGTTATTTAAACCCTCCTCGGAAGAGGAGAAAGTGGAGAAAGTGAACAGGAGCAGGTGCTTTAGCGGATTTCCTGGAGAAGACTGGATTTTGGGTACCTTCGATGGAAGGATGATGGATAATTCTGAGTCGCTAATGGAGACACGGGCTACTACTTAGGAAGGATGTAATGTGTCGACATGACAAATTAGAAGGAATGTGGATTTTGCGTTTTTTGTAGTAGGTGAATAAATTTTAGAGCTATTAGATTGTGGCAGCTACCCCCGGAGACGCACCGGTAAGTAGAGTGTGTTTACCTGGCGGCGCGCCCGCACAGCCCGGGCGCCAGGTAGCGGAAGCCGTGCAGTGTGGTGCCCTGCGCGTACTCGGCCAGCACGCGGCGCCACATGGTGGACACTCGCTGTCCTCGCGTGCCGCGACGCACTACACGCACCTCCGGCCTCCCGCAAACACTCCTCATTAACTGTGGCGGCAGCGGCAGCGGCAACACGTCGATTGCAGTCTCCGACTCTCTGACGACTCCTCTCTTTTGTTCCCCATCGACTGCCTTCGCCGCAGAGAATGCTTTAACGGCGTACCGAACGCACAATATAAAATCAGTTAGCGCACACGTAATGGGAGACTCGAACAAAGAGTTGACGATTTCCTCGCCTGCTGTAATGGTCGAAACTGTAAAACACGCTCTTCTAGGGCACTGAAATTAATAATACGTTTCTGTACGACCACCCTCAATACCCCGCCGTTGTTGTTTTTCACTAGGCGCGGCGCGGTCTGTGGGAGAGGGTACTGGTGTCAAGTCCAGTCGATTACGGAGCGTTGGGCCTGTTTACAAGCTCTATTTTCTTCTCTCACACTCATGCTCCCTACGCGAGGAATGCAGCGGGGGCAATAGAAGGAAAAACTAATGTCGGACTGTTGGCTCGGAGACTCCAAAGGGTAGGTTCAGCCGCCTAGTTGTAGAAGGTTTTCTTCGGCCGCGCACAGTGCACAATGGCCCTTTTCTTGCGGATATGTGAGATTACGGCCATTGTGTGGTGTTGTGTTTGAACTGTACGATGATGACGAGAGAAGGGAGGGGGTGAAACCCGTTGCTGGCACATTGCCTACTTCTTTCAAATGGCACCAACTGGACAGTCGGCAGTAACATGTCCATCCGAAAGATTGATCGGCGTCTGATAGTGACGTATGCTTGTACTGAGGAATGGTAGAAGACTCTTTGAAAGGATAACTTTATTAATAAAACACAGCTAAGCTATAATGTCCTTGGTTAAATGCCTACACAACTACATACAAAAGAAATATCTCTCTTGTGACGTTGTCTGTGATGTACCTACACGACGAAACTCGGAGTCGTGGCAGAGGGCGGCGTGAAAGCCTGGTACGTTACTGAACAGATGCTGCCAACGTTTGACAGGTGACATACTACAGGTGAAGACCACAACGAATTCACTGTGCCTGGCGGCGCGGAACGCAGTGACGAAATTGTTGGTACCGCCAACTTATAGCAGTGGGACTGAACTGTTGATGTGGCTGGACAGAACTGCTAGTATTGCTGACTTGAGCCGAGGGTTTAAATAACTTAGCACGTTCGGGCGATAGCCTAAACAATCGGGCCCGGATGGCCACCCGCGTGCCTCTGTGAGAGCTCATGACCTGGCGTAGCAAAATAGTGCCCTGCTGACAGCGCTCTCTGCTCTGACACGTATACTGCCTATCGGTGAAGTTGCCGCCCCCATACGCTGTGGATGCGACTTGTAGCTCCGTGGTAAACAACCCAGTCGTAATGTCTCGGTGCTGATGAAAGCCGTTTACCCGTGTCCTCCTGGTGGGGCGGCTGCCTGCACGACTTGCCTGGTATGCGGAGAAATCGATTACCAGGCGGATGTAACACACAATATATACTCAGCAAATTTGAAGTTTGAACAAAATAAATTTTGACAATAAACAATAAAGGAGTAGTGGCTTATTATACCGCCTCTTTCTATATCGCAACAGATCGATACAACACAAAAGATACCTTCCCTTGACCCTCACTCTATTTAAGTACTTAAATAGTAACGGTAGGAAGAACAGCAGGAGTGTCTAGCGTTGTTAGAAAAATCTAGAAGCCCTGTCAGACAACACAACAGCGCTGCTGTCCTACCTGCCTGCACAGTCGAGGTCGCTAACGGCCCTCACTTTGCGACCCACTGAGGAAAGCTTTGGAATTTAATACAGGACAATGGCGGAAAGGAACTTTAAGCCACCACACCTGCTCGCCTTGCCGGCCAGATTCTAGCAGTGACAATTTCATCCACCTCCGAGTCGACAACCACCGCACAGGCGCGCATTACCAACGTCGGCTACGCTGGTGGATGAGGCAGCAGAACTGCTAAATCGTCTAATTTGAAACCAGATTTTCCAAATTTGTCCTACAGGACTTCACAGTCAATCTTTCCCTTCTTTCTGTGATTACTACTTAAATATTTAAATACGCGTAGAGTCATTGGAGGATCTCTTTTGTTTCATATGGGCTCTGTTGACCTGTTACGATATAGGAAGACATGGTCTAATAGGCCGCCACTGGTGGTATAATAGGCCGCCACTTTATTGCATTTCAACTTACTTCAAACTTGCTCAGCACTTACTATGACATGCCTTTCACTTATGAGTCATACAATTTTTCAAATATTATGCCTGATGTCAGAAAGAAATTTCTTTCATGGAAGCTTACGCAATATGCAAAAAAAAAAAAAAAAATTGTTCTTATAATATGAGGCCCGTGGCATAAGTTAAAAAAATTACAAGAAACACACTTCTGTTAATTTAAATGTAGTTAAATGATTGTAAAAATTAGAAATCGTCTCGATGATCGTCCACATATTTTTATCCCTTTTTTGGATCCATTCTTTGCTGGATAGTGCCATTAGATTTCTTATTATGTCTTGCTTATTTATTTTGAATTAGGCGTTAACACTTTACGAGGATTCCGCAACAAAAAACTGAACAAATGTTCCGGAGTTATTATAATTTGTGCTCTCTTATGTTACAGGCTCATGCTGCCAGAACCAACGGAGCTCATAATTTCAACACCATCATCTTTTCAATCAAAATTTATCGTCGTCTAACGTTGAGTATAAAGTATAATAAAAATACTGTAACATCAATCCTGATAGGTGTGTAATACAAGAAAAATACCATAATGCGTATTTACATAGGCATAGCTGTAGTAATACTGCCACAACCCACCACCTTCAAAAGTGTTTGTCGGCGGCGAAAAGAAGATAACCTTCCATGTCACTGATTGCGCGGCCACTCCCGCCGGAGGTTCGAGTCCTCCCTCGGTCATGTGTGTGTGTGTGTGTGTGTGTGTGTGTGTGTGTGTGTGTGTGGGTTGTTCTTAGCAACAGTTAGTTTAAGTAGTGTGTAAGTCTAGGGACCGATGACCTCAGCAATCTCGTCCCTTATGAATTCACACAAATTTGAACATTTTTTCAAGATAACCTCGCTGCTCACTGGTAAAACCAGCAACTGCGTCAGAGCGCTCTACAGGCCTAACTACGATATAGTATTTGTAATTGATAACATTCACCACCAGAATGGGAAGCTTTGTATGTACATACAAAGGGGCAAAATAACTAGCTGGCGCCCACGATAGGCCTTTATCCACAACAGTTGTGCGCCTTTGGATTCCTTAGACGTTTCACCCAAAACAATTTCATAAGTACCTCTGAAATTGCTCAAGAGAAAGCCTTACTAGGGGATTCGGCGCGGTCTGTTCAACAAATGCACAGCGGTTTTCACATTTTGCTTGTTTATGTGCAGTATCTCGCATTTATTCGTATTTAAGAAGGATTGCCGTGCAGTAATTAACATCCTTGTTACTCGTTTTTGACTCGTACTTTCAGTTTTGTTTGACTCGGCCTTTCAGAGTAACACACTGTGTTACGTCACTAAAGCAAAATATTTCGCCAAAGATTTATTAGGATATTCTGAATGATTATTCAACAAAGTGGTACGGTGTCTCAAATTTTTCGGAAAGTTGGGAAGGCGGAATGTATCTGTTCTCTTGAAATGTCATTTGCTAGATATCGTGTGAGATCGAACCGAACTGTGTTTCACACGGAGTGGTACATCTCCACAACAGATGGGTCATGCCTGTACTTGTTCCTCGCGCCGTATTTCCTTTGCATATGACGTCGTGGTACCACTGTAGGCGTATGCGCCTGATTGTTACTGATTAGCTTTGTGTAAAGTTGTAAATTGATATTGCTGGAAACTCGCTTAGCTGGGACTCTGATTCGAGTGTCATTGTGAAGAGCTTGCATAGCACTTATAAAGACCTAAGAATTAAAAATATTCGCAGGAATGTAAGTGAAAATCGAAATTGAAATAAAAATTAGAAAGTAATGATAAACGTCGTCTCATATGACTAGCAAATCTGCCTGTAATTATATAAAACGCTACTCAGAGAGAAACGCGTTTCGATAGGTATCCAAAAACTTTAAAAAGTCCACAGCGAACGAGGAAGCTATGGTAGCGTCGGAAAAGAAATGGAAAACCGGTGCAAAGTGATTATGTAGCTGGCCGATCGCACGCACAGTGGGAAGCGATAGTAATAACTTGTGATTTATCTTTTCTGTAACCATTATACTACTCCGTGTAACCACTGTATTAAAGATACTGACCTAAATTTCATGTTAATACAAAACATTTTTTATGATTTTTTACCCGATTTTTTTTACAAAGAATTTACTGCGTGAGCACGAAATGCCCACAGAAATATTTTAGCTCGATGAAAGTCGTTAATATCGAGAGTACAATATGCTTCGGTATCCTGCAACAGACTAACACGTTGTGTGTGTGTGTGTGTGGTTTGAAGTTTTCGGGCGCTAAACAGCGTGGTCATCTGGGTTATATCTGTGGCTACTGAGTCAACGGCGGGCCGCTTGTGTGCGCCATACCGACATAAAATCAACGACCACCCGAGGACCTCCTTCGCATATGGGAGCGAAACGATGGGGCTGTCTAACGATCACCCAGGCCACAACATAATAACTGGGAAAATTTTAGTAACTTTAAGCTTTACGACTGAGCGAGTTTGCATTTCACGATGAGCTTTAACCGTTATGTTTGTCAGAAGCTTGTTGGAGAAAAACAGCCTTCTCACTAGCATCGAAACTAAAAATGGGAATATCACCTACTAGACGTGAGTCTGCAGCAAGTCACATTTCTTCGCTGTTAATAAAATTCTCGACATCAGTTATGTAAGGAAGAATAAATTTAGTTTAAATTCTCATCTAATTCTTAGGGAAGGAACAGTTGTGGCATTAGGTTAAGGTTATTTGGAGAACCACAGCAAACGAGAACCAGCATAGTTGGGTGAACTATTGAATTTCTGCTCCTCTTGATTTCGATTGCAGGATTTTTGGCGGAATGTCAAGGGCTGGTATCCATTATTACAGAAGAAATGAACGATTTTATTCACCAGAAGTTACAGCAGTGAAAGCAGTTGATCTTAGAGAAAGATACAGGACGTACATAATTATCGTGTAATATTTCAAGGAAAGTACTGTTACACCGTGTCAACACTATAACGCAATGGCTACCCGTGTACAGGTGGAACACATTAACAGAAACCAGCTTACAAGAGTACGGATGTATCGAATTTTGCCTCTACGAATCTATCCTGGTTCCAAGAGCACATATGGTGCAGGTGTATACTCAGTCTGTTAGGGAGTGTAGTGAGCTTTTGGGAGCTGCAGAAAAGACTGTTCGTCAGTTGGTCTGAGAATTCGACTCATGGAGTGAATGAGTCGGGGCACTAAACTGCGAGGTGGCACAGTGGCTAGATCACGGTCGATAGCTAATTAAGGAGAAAATGTGAATAATGTGTTCATGTGCATGTACTCTGAGTGGACTTTAGATAGACGTAGGTAAAACACACTCAAGACATAATAAACGCTGGGCTGTATAATTTCAAAATGTTTTTAGATCAAAACTTGGTCACTGATCTAGTTTTATAGAAGACTGGCAGTAGCAGATTGAGTACACTCGTGTCACAGAGTCACACACTTACGGGAGTTATTACAATGATACAAGTACCTCGAGAGTAAGTTGTTCGGAAATGCTGTCTACAAATAGTGCGAACCCGAATCAATACTGAGACCATAAGGTTTATAAAATCAATAAATGACCGAGCAACTTACTAGCCGCTGACACATTTTAAGATGACCGGGAGTAGACAAAATTCCATTAGAACTACTGATGGCCTTGGGAGAGCCAGTCATGACAAAACTCTACCATCTGGTGAGCAAGATGTATGAGACAGGCGAAATACCCACATACTTCAAGAAGAATATAATAATTCCAATCCCAAAGAAAGCAGGTGTTGACAGATGTGAAAATTACCGAACTATCAGTTTAATAAGTCACAGCTGCAAAATACTAACGCGAATTCTTTACAGACGAATGGAAAAACTGGTAGAAGCGGACCTCGGGGAAGATCAGTTTGGATTCCGTAGAAATGTTGGAACACGTGAGGCAATACTAACCTTACGACTTATCTTAGAACAAAGATTAAGAAAAGGCAAACCTACGTTTCTAGCATTTGTAGACTTAGAGAAAGCTTTTCACAACGTTAACTGGAATACTCTCTTTCAAATTCTGAAGGTGGCAGGGGTAAAATACAGGGAGCGAAAGGCTATTTACAATTTGTACAGAAACCAGATGGCAGTTATAAGAGTCGAGGGGCATGAAAGGGAAGCAGTGGTTGGGAAAGGAGTGAGACAGGGTTGTAGCCTCTCCCCGATGTTATTCAATCTGTATATTGAGCAAGCAGTAAAGGAAACAAAAGAAAAATTCGGAGTACGTATTAAAATCCATGGAGAAGAAATAAAAACTTTGAGGTTCGCCGATGACATTGCAATTCTGTCAGAGACAGCAAAGGACTTGGAAGAGCAGTTGAACGGAATGGACAGTGTCTTGAAAGGAGGATATAAGATGAACATCAACAAAAGCAAAACGAGGATAATGGAATGTAGTCAAATTAAATTGGGTGATGCTGAGGGGATTAGATTAGGAGATGAGACACTTAAAGTAGTAAAGGAGTTTTGCTATTTAGGGAGTAAAATAACTGATGATGGTCGAAGTAGAGAGGATATAAAATGTAGACTGGCAATGGCAAGGAAATCGTTTCTGAAGAAGAGAAATTTGTTAACATCGAGTATAGATTTAAGTGTCAGGAAGTCGTTTCTGAAAGTATTTGTATGGAGTGTAGCCATGTATGGAAGTGAAACATGGATGATAACCAGTTTGGACAAGAAGAGAATAGAAGCTTTCGAAATGTGGTGCTACAGAAGAATGCTGAAGATAAAGTGGGTAGATCACGTAACTAATGAGAAGGTATTGAATAGGATTGGGGAGAAGAGAAGTTTGTGGCACAACTTGACTAGAAGAAGGGATCGGTTGGTAGGACATGTTTTGAGGCATCAAGGGATCACAAATTTAGCATTGGAGGGCAGCGTGGAGGGTAAAAATCGTAGAGGGAGACCAAGAGATCAATACACTAAGCAGATTCAGAAGGATGTAGGTTGCAGTAGGTACTGGGAGGTGAAGAAGCTTGCACAGGATAGAGTAGCATGGAGAGCTGCATCAAACCAGTCTCAGGACTGAAGACCACAACAACAACAACAACAACAAATTGTTCATAACAAAGTGAAGGATTTTTCTCTGTCTCTAAAGAAGATTTACTGCTATTCTGCATGTACCTTACCATAACCTAAGTATTGTCATTCAGCTGTTGTCAGCTACACTTGACCGGCCAGAAAGTAATGTGGGATCAACAGAAAATTAAAATTACAATGTTGGACCCCGGCAAGAAAAGTAACGCAAGTGAAAATTCGGCAGTTTTTAATTTTATCACTGAAAAATACGTGTGAAGTGTCCCAATGTGCACTAAAAAGGTCACGTATCTACCTCGCAATTCATGCTCTTGGTGACAGTGGTGTCAGTTTTGTTGTAGGCTACTTCATGATTCACCACGACAGGGAAAGTATCACTTCAACATTGCTACTAGCAGGCGTGCATGGGTCATTCAAGAAAAGCAGCAAATTCTGAGTTGTGAAATTTTTCATGTATGAGGTTAAACGGAATTTTTAATATCATTGATTATTACAATCTCAGTGATTATACAGTGTCTGCATCTTACATTACAATGTCCGTCAGACGTGCATACACGTCTGATGGAACAGACATTGTTGGTTGGTTGGCTGATTTGGGGAAGGATGCCCTTTCAGAGACACTATCCCGGAACTTTCCTAAAGCGATTTCGGGAAAGCACGGAAAACCTAAATCAGGAAGGCCTCATGCAGGTTTGAACCGTCTTCCCCCCCCCCCCCCCCTCCACCCACTGAATGCAAATCGTGTGTGCTAACCACTGCGCTACCTCGCTTGGTGAACACTCTTTTGACGATCACAGTTGTTGTAAATATTAGGAAATTTCGTGTGTAGCAGCATATAAGGCAAAAATGGAAATTTCTGCTATAAAAAAAGTTCATTTTCCTTTGTGAAAAGTACTTCCACATTAAATAACACATTTATGATTCTATAGTTTTTGTAAATAGTGTTCCATAAATTGTACCTAATCTATGTTCGTTACTAAATTGTATTAATTTCCATAAATTACAACTTTGAATTTTTCTAATACGATTTCAAGTTGTTTCTCTTTTTTATTTTAGCTGAAGGACCAATTTTGATTGATGGAGGTTCGAGTTTTTAGAATATCAGGAAAAGTGACGTAATATGAAGAATTAATTAATAATTACCCCCCATAACAGCTCTTATTCTACGTCTACAGAACTACATGTCCATGCGACATTTGAATAGACTATGACGGAATTTACGGACAGAATCGCTTATTTAAAATTAAGGGACGCTTATATTATTTCAGTATAAGTTTTTCTTTCAGTCGATTTATCTCAAGTATTTCATTTTTGAGTTTTGTCACTGTTCTTGCCGGGGTGCGATGCGGTAAAAGGTAATATAGACAGAATACGAATGAGAAGAAATTCAGGGAACAATTGACGAACGGAAATGAACGAAACAAGTGTCTAAATATGCTATGGAAACAGAAACACTGTCTCAGAATGCAGAGTTGCATCTTCACCCATCCATGTTTAGACGTAATTGGTGTTTTGATCACAAGAACCTCTAATCGAAAAAGCAGAATAATGGAGGGAGTATTTTTGCATCGAGATGTTTCTCTAGTAACGTGAGAATTTATCACTCTCATCTGCCCCGCACGATCATTAATCATTGCTATCATTCGCTCTCGTTATCTACGAAGTCAGTCGCCTGCGGGCAAACAGCAATCAGTCTTGTGACACGGAAAGGTGTTTGTTTTCGTTGCGCGCGAGCGCAGTTTGCGCTGGGCTCGTTAGCAGTCGCGGCGCCCCGCCACGCCATGTGGAGGCGCTTCGCGGCGGAGTTCTCCGCGCAGACCTCGCTGCACGGCTGCCGGCAGGTCGCCAAAGCCGGCACCAGCGCTGCCGGCAGGTGAGCGGCGTCCAGCAGCGCCGGACTAGGCGCCACGTTCTAATGAGGCCCCTCACACCCACGTAACCACGTTCGAAGACAATAATTCCATGTAAACATCTCAAACTGCCAGATGCTGAACATGTCCGTCATGGAAACTGTTGCCACCATATGAAACTACAGTCTATAAGCGCAAGCTTCCGCGACCGTTGTCACTGCCAATAAAACTGTTCTGGGCTGTAGACCGTATTGTCGATATATAATACGGTCTGACGTTTCGGCCACTATTGTAAGTGGCCTTCCTTAGGGCTTTGTGCTAAGTTGACTGTTGAGTGAGAGAGACTTTACATCTTATACTGTTTACGTAAACAGCTCCCTCCGCTACTGTGTAAGATACAGTCTCCCTCATTCAGCAATCAGCTCAGCACAAAGCCCTGAGGATGGCCACTTACAATAGTGGCCGAAGCGTCAGACCATTTTATATATCGGCAATACGGTCAACAGCCCAGAACAATTTTATTGACGGAAACTATAGTCGTCTGGCCATAACAATGGCTTCTTTGATTGCCCACTGGAACTACAGCATATAAAATATCAATTCACTTTATTACATGAATAAATACGAAGATTTACATAACTTGGTACATCCTTTGCTACAGCAATGCTTGATAATTTACAGATGTCATTGATTACTAAAGCGTCACTTTAAGCTATAGTTAACAAACGGTTCTCAACGTTTACAAAAGTACTTTTTCATCTGAGACTTGAATAACACTTTAATCCTACTCGAGGTATTTGACTGCTTCAGTTGCTGTCACGAACTGGGCAGAAAGCTTCCTCGCTCGACTGATTATTCACCTCCATGCAAGGGCGCTGCTGTGCTGAGAGAGAGGGCGTGCCTTCTTTAGCCTCTCCCATTCGTCACTGCGGATTGCAGCGAGACAACTCTAATGTCTGTAATATCGATATGCAATTACTGACTTTGGTGTGGCACCGCGATCTTTGTTCAGTATCACAGAAACGACGTCTGTGACACCAGGAAGTACTTCCACCATCAACATTACCTACATCATGTTTCATAAAAGTTTAATCACCATCAATCCTGCGTCCGGCCATCCTGATGTACGTTGTCCGTGATTTCCCTAAGTCGCTCCAGGCAAATGCCGGAATGGTTCCTTCGAAAGGGCACGGCCGACTTCCTTCCCCATCCTTCCCTAATCCGATGAGACCGATCACCTCGCTGTCTGGTCTCCTTCCCCAAACAACCCAACCCAACCATCAAACCCGCCGTAATATTCCATACCATTCTTAGGCAACACTGGGATGGGTCGTGATTGTGAAATGTTACGAGCTGGCAAGCACTACTACTGTTGACAGCCTCAGACATTACACAAAAATTATTTAATTAATGTTCTTAAACAATCTTTTCAGGATCAGCGAGGTAAAGAGTAATCCTAGTTACGTAAGAACAGTGGCATGCTATCAAGATATTTATCACAAAAAATCAAGGTAATTACGAAATGGAATCTCTACAATTACAACATTCAGTTAATTCCACTGGTCACACTAATTTAAGATTGCCCAACACATGCCTTTTTTGCAAAAATCGCGTTCCCCATTTTCACGACAGAAACACTGAAATGGTTGATACTGTCTAGCCTCTTTATTAGTAGGAATCTCTACCCTGAGTGGCGCTGACATCACAGATCTCAGAGAGTAATCTATTGGAACTGGACATATTTATAATTACGATTCCCTATGTCTCAACCTGTGGCACATGTGTCACCATAAAAAGTCGAGTGGAGAGCACATCTGCTGTGTCGATTTGTGGAAGATTGCGGACGTCGTGGAGACAAAGTGTACGTTCAGATGTGAATTTAATTACACAGAGGACGTGTGGTCGAGCCTGCAAACTTCTGCATTTGAAGTTAAAAAAATACAGAATCAGTTCATGAGTCAATATAATCTGCTTACACACTTGCCAGGAGCAGACTATGCCGCAGACAAACAAAATGATTCTCCTTCAAGTGGCACGATTGGTACTTCCTGGGACTAAGTTTGAGTGTGTACACTGGACACGTTGTCAGCCATATCTCAAACAAATTATACCCTCTCCAGCTACTTGTGCCAGCTTCATACCCACCAGGAGTCCTCTGGCACATTCTGCTTCAGTATTAGCAAACCTCAGTTCAGTAATATGGACACTTGATTCAGCCAATTACAGTTTTCATTACAACCAGATTAGGCGCTGCAGTCATGGACTGTGCGGCTGATCCCGGCGGAGTTTCGAGTCCTCCCTTGGGCATGGGTGTGATCGTTTGTCCTTAGGTTCAAATGGCTCTGAGCACTATGGGACTCAACATCTTAGGTCATAAGTCCCCTAGAACTTAGAACTACTTAAACCTAACTAACCTAAGGACATCACACACACCCATGCCCGAGGCAGGATTCGAACCTGCGAGCGTAGCAGTCCCGCGGTTCCGGACTGCAGCGCCACAACCGCTAGACCACCGCGGCCGGCTGTCCTTAGGATAATTTAGGTTAAGTAGTGTGTAAGCTTAGAGACTGATGGAAATGGAAATGAGCGTTTGGCGTCATTGGCCGGGAGGCCCCTCGCGGGGCAGGTCCGGCCGCCATATCGCAGGTCTTATTTCATTCGGCGCCACATTGGGCGACCTGCACGCCGGATGGGGATGAAATGATGATGAACACAACACAACACCCAGTCCCTGAGCGGAGAAAATCTCCGACCCAGCCGGGAATCGAACCCGGGCCCAGAGGACGGCAATCCGTCACGCTGACCACTCAGCTACTGGGGCGGACTTAGAGACTGATGACCTTAGCAGTTAAGTCCCATAAGATTTCACACACAGTTGAACATTTTTGAACAACTTGATTACCTCCCACTCATTCTAACCATGAAACCGCTGGCCATCCCTGAGCAGTTCATACTAAATGTTCTAGAAGCTAGGGCTTAGCCAATCACAAGGACTCCTGGATACAGTGGCGGGAAAGTGCTATGCATTTCTTAACTATTGTCTCGAAAGCACCTGTGGACCCACCAGGTTAGCCGAGAGCGCTAATGCGCTGCTTTCTGGACTCGGATGGGATCGCATCCGCCCGGCGGATTACCGACGTCGGCTGGTGTGCCGACCTGCCCGGATGTGGTTTTTAGGCGGTTTTCCAAATCGTGCTTCGTGAATACCGTTCTGGTCCCCCCCTTCCGCCTCAGTTATACGACTCGCAGACATCTGAACACGTTCGCACTATTCCATGAATTCTACTAGACGCAGATAGCTGGGGTTCACTCATTCCATCCCAGGGCGTGGGGGTGGCGGCAGGAAGGACACTAACTATGCCGACCCTGCGAAACTGCAGGACAAGGCACCAGCAACAGAACAGTCTGCCAGATGCCCGTGCGACGATTGGAGACACACTCTGATGGAGCCGGCCAGTGTGGCCAAGTGGTTCTAGGCGCTTCAGTCTGGAACCGCGCGACCGCTACGGTCGCAGGTTCCAATCCTGCCTCAGGCATGGATGTGTGTGATGTCCTTAGGTTAGTTAGGTTTAAGTAGTTCTAAGTTCTAGGGGACTCATGACCTCAGATGTTAAGTCCCATAGTGCTCAGAGCCATTTGAACCACACTCTGATAGGGCTGAAGAACTGCAGGTTATTCTTTTTAGATGGCTGTCTTTAGTGCCCCTATTCAACCTTCGGCGATGACCCTGACAATGGCGACCTGCCCAAAGTCCGTTGCTTCCTCAGTCTCTATCACTGTCCTAGAAAATGTAAAAATAATTTTTTAAAGCATGCAGTACTACAGATTCTAGTTCTTGAGCTCCCAATATCTGCCACTACAGTTAATAAAATGATCCCTTTGGTCCCAAACGCTATAAATATGTTAATCTAATCGATCAAATTAATTAAATTGATTGATAATGTACGAAGGCAAAATACCGCCGCCCTACACTTTTTAAAAACCTTCATTCAATCCCCACTGACTTATTTGATTCGACTATTTCTCAATTACTACAGCATTTGAATCATTATTGCCATCTCGCCAGTCAATCGTATTCCGAGGTGTAACCAACAAGTCAAAATCATATTCGCCACCGATCAAATTGAGGATGAAATAATTTACATTGTATACTAAAAGTAATAAATGGTATTAATTCTGGAATAGTTATAGAGTCACTTATCCTACTCTCTTAATTCTTGGACTTTTAATCCAAAATGCATTATCTCAACACCGCACAAAATTCATAATTTCAAAGCTGTCCCCAGAAACTATGCCCATCCAAAAGCGTAATAGTAATGATTATCCTTCTCAAAACGACTCGAATCCCTATACATGCTCACGCTTTGAGATTCTCTGTGTATCAACATCAGTCCTCTCATACGTGGAGTATCTAGAACCGAGCACGTCTATTATACTACGGCGAATGCAAATCTAAACCACCTCTCGTTAATACCGATCTCCCTACGCAAATTCATCAAATTGACAACTCTCTGCTTCCTCTGCCTATGATCAATGGCACTCAATGGCATTTATTTTCACACAATCACTTCAAAAACATCTATCCCCCCAGAATTTCATACCCTTCCCCTCATTTCTCTTATTTTAATTCTTATCCTTACTATCAACATATCGCTGTCTTCATAACTTCCTGTTTTGTAATCCTAGCACCGATTAGTATGATCAAAATACCATTCTTGCTATGTTGTTCCATCAATCTTTACTACTCCACCGGATGTTATCTTGTTATTGCCGTCGCAGCCATCTCGTCAACCGACTAACAGCATTATATACATCGTCTGCACCAGCAATAATATCAACATCAAACCTTCGGCAGCAGCATATAACATTACGTCAGTAGTGTCTGCAGATTCAGTAGCAACGAGCCTCTAGATGTCTGCATTTAAAACACACGTCACAAGCCTCATGTTACTCTGTATAGCGCGTCCAAAACCTTAGAATCATAACTGTACAGACGTTAGAGGACTCTAAACTCAGTCTTTTGATGCAAGGAACCAATAGTCGGATGTCTACATTTCAGGCGTACGAGCTCTTGAACAAGTGACGCATGCGACGTCCATACTGTACATGCTTATGAACATCTTACTTTATTGACGCTATCTTGAGAAACGATACATTATGCTCTGTGATGAGTATACAAGTCACCAAAACTCGAAGTTTTAATTCCACAGAATGTGCATATGGTTAGTGAAACGAAACAGTTCAAATTTCTAGGTGTTCAGATAGATAGTAACCACACGTACAGGATCTTGTTCAGAGTTTTCGAAGATGCACTATTACCCCTTAAAGGAACTTGCAAATATGCATATACTGTACAGTGCAGCATTACGTAGTACCTGGAATGACGAATTAATGTACAAAAAGAAGTCCTTCCACTAGGAGCCACAGAGGAAATTTATCACCGTGAATTATGCGAAACGGGTTCTTTCAAGCCACAGACACTAGGTAAATATTGTTGACAAAGATGTTTTCTTATTTTAGACTTCGATGAGATGATGTTGGGTCAAGTGGGAGGAGAGCCTTCAATAAGTAAGAACCAAGTTGTCCATGAAATGCACACTTTGTAGATACAGTTAGGAGAGTAAGGGGCGGAGCAACAATTACATCCCTTAAGAAAAGAACTTGCGTAAGCACTGGGACCAAATAATTTTGAACTCAGAGTTCAACATGTCAATAGATTTTGCCGTAAAATATGCAATAGGTTTGGCAGTAGTATTTTAAACATTTGTTTCGAGCTTAAGTTGTTACTACACGATATAGACACTAAAAAGGCCAATTTACGACTATTAGGCTCGTATCACAAAGTGCTCACTTTAAGATCATCTATCACATGTTTCTGAGTGAGATGGCGCAGTTGTTAGCAAACAGGACTCGCATTCGGGAAGACGATTGTGCAAATACCTGTACCACTATCCAGACTAAGTGTCTTGCGTGATTTCCCTGAATCGCTCTAGGCAAATAGCACGATGGTTTCTTTGAAAAGGGATTTCTTCCTCATACTTTCGTAATCCAAGCTTGTGCTCCTTCTCTAACGACTGCGCTGTCAACGAGACGTTAAACTTTAATCTTCCATCCTTCCCTCATTCTGATCCTGACCCTAAAGGTTTGCATCAACTGACTTCTGAGTGACTTGATGCAGCCCGCAACGTTTTCCTCTCTGTGCCAAACTCTTTATCTAACAATGGCACTAATACACAACGTCCTCGACCATTTGTGGGATACTTCCAATCTCTGTCTTCCTCTGCATTGTTTGCCCTCTACGACTCCTTCTACTACTGATGTGTTAACACATGCCATTTCGTCTGCTTATATTAATATATTTCTTCCTCATTGATTCTGTGGAGGACCTCCTTATTAATTGTTGTTGTTGTTGTGGCCTTCAGTCCTGAGACTGGTTTGATGCAGCTCTCCATGCTACTCTATCCTGTGCAAGCTTCTTCATCTCCCAGTACCTACTGCAACCTACATCTACCTGAATCTGCTTAGTGTATTGATCTCTTGGTCTCCCTCTACGATTTTTACCCTCCACGCTGCCCTCCAATGCTAAATGTGTGATCCCTTGATGCCTCAAAACATGTCCTACCAACCGATCCCTTCTTCTAGTCAAGTTGTGCCACAACTTATTAATTATAAAATCAATTTTTTTTCATTCTTCTTTATTATTACATCGCAGACACATCGATCCTATTCATCACAGTTTCCTCGCAGTCCATGATTCACTTCCACACAATGTTGCGCTGCAGATGTACAATCTCAAAAAATCCTTCCACAAATTGAGGCTTATGTTTGATATACGAAAGAATGAGGAATGCGTTTTACGTCCTCCTTCATTCGTCTGTCACTCTTAAATTTGCTTCCAAGGTAGCAACAGTCCTTTATCTACTAGGTGGCCCTAAATATGGAAGTTTGCGCTAATCTCATTTTGGATGCTGCTTGACACTTTACTCCCAGTCCGTTTTTGTTTCTTAGCACACAGGTGCTGTAGTAGAAAGGTCGTATAATACTGGTACAACACGAGATGTGATTCACCCGACCAATTAAATGGTTCAAATGGCTCTAAGCACCCTGGGACTTGACATCTGAGGTCATCAGTCCCCTAGACCTAGAACTACTTAAACCTAACTAACCTAAGGACATCACACACATCCATGCCCGAGGCAGGATTCGAACCTGCGACCGTAGCAGCAGCGCGGTTCCGGACTGAAGCACCTAAAACCGCTCGGTCACAGTGGCCGGCTGACCAACTAATACGTTTCCATTGATCCGTAGTCGAATCAAATCTTCATGGTCCTGTAGCAGCTGCAATAGTAATTAACGATGTCAACATGAGAACACGTAGGGCTTGCCTGCTAGTGAGCCCAGTGTTCAACAACGTGCACTGAACAGCATGCTTCGAAACACTTATGCCTGCATTAGCACTGTACTTCGCTATCAGATCAAGTACAGACTAAAAGACACCCATGGTACATATAATGGTTTCCTGTTACATCTTTCAGCACTTTGCAGTACACAAATTATCATCGTGTTCCATCTTGTTTCGGGAATCTGGAAGCAGCACCCTTTACTTCATGATATGTCGCTACAGGCATTTAACGTATACTATTGCACATTCAGGTCGTCTAGATTCTGTGTAGAAATGAATTGTCTCAGCAGTGTGCAACTTTTCCTGGTATTCCCAGCTAATTGGTTACTTCTGCTCAAGTGTGATTGCCAATCCTGTCAACTGAAGACGGAGTTTCTGAAAACTGGAAAGGGAAATCCTGGAGGGCAGTTTTTTATGCAAGTCTTTTATAACACAAGGCTTCATCTAATTCCTCATTCAGCCAGATGTCCTCATCGCAGATCATATGTACCGGTATGCCTGTTTGAATGGCAGGTTTGCTAATTTTTCCGGATTTTAATCTATTTTGTTTCCCGGGGACTTGGACAGGAAAGGTATCCAGGATCACTGTCTACCTTTTTTTCTGATTGGTTTGATGCTGCGACGCACCTGGAATTCCTCTCCTGTGCCACCTCTTCATCTCAGAGTACCTCTTGCATCCAACTTATTTGTTGGATGTAATACGGTCTCTGTCTTCCTGTACAGTTTTTACCTGTTACAGTTCCCTCTAGTACTTTGGAGGCTATACCCCGATGCCTTAACAGACGTCCGGCCATTCTGACCATTCTTCTCGTCAGTTTCTTTTTCCAAATATTCCTTTTCTCTGCGGCGAACTTCCACATTCCTGATTATCCTGTCCAATTTTTACACATTCTACTGTAGCAGTACATTAAAACCTTTCGATTCTCTTCTGGTCCGATTTTCCCACAGTCTATGATTCCTTACTAAACAGTGCTGTGCTCCAAACTGTTGCGCTTCTGTTTTTCCCAAACTGTCCCGTAACTGTTGTAAAACCCGAAATAAAAAGTCTATCCAGTTAATTAATCTCCACAAATAAATGAAATATGAATTAATACCAGTAATTGCCAGTACTTAACTAATGCAGATTGCAATTTCCTATGTTGAATTAATTGTACGTAGACATAAATAAGAAGCGTCTATGGAAGCATATTGGACTTCGCTGTAGCAAGAGCACGTGCTGTGTGTCGTGTCAGCTGGCGGGGAAACAGTCACAGCAGAATTCGCGGAAGGCACAAGAACATATGCAAAGAACTACGTCAGGGGGTCACACTGTACAGTGCATTGATGTAAGCCGACTCGGCGCCGGAAGTCTAAAGGTCACAACGCACACTGTATCTCTACGCTATGTGGGAACAACGCAGTCTGTTTTTAACGAGCTGTGTTTGGCTTGGGGACGGGTGCTGTTTTGGCAGAGTCCAGGAAGAAATCCTTTTGGGGACGGCACGACAGGCAGTGAGAATTCGGCGAAATACACAGATCGCTAAGATAGCGTCTGAGAATGTGTAGTGGGAACGAAAGAGTTCAAGGCACTCTCGAAGACTATAAAACACCGCCACCACTCCCAGGCTCCACAACACAAAATGTTTAATGAACTATAAAAACAGCTACCGTTGGGTAACCTAAACAATTTGGGAGTGGAAGAAAGAAACACGGTTGCACTTACATAGGTCTGCCTTTATTGGCCGACAGGCGAACGTAGACAGAGAGAGGGAGAGAATGGGATACAGCATTCGAGCGCCAAGTACTACGAAATTCGTAAATGGTTAATCAATTGAAAAAGATTAAGGGAGGGAGACTAGTGTCTTTTAAGACAACTTATTACCGGTAGGCATTCGTAATGTGTATCATTCAACCAATCAAAATTACGTAACGCCAGAAAGACGGAGAGAACCTGGCCTTCATTGTCATACGCAGACTGCAGAAAGTTATTCTTCAGCCAGCCATGCGCAACCTGAGACAGACCTCACTTCGACAGCGAGAGGCTCTCACCTGACTAACATAAAATTAGAGGCACAGAGCCAACGATTAAGTGTGCAGCTACTTCAGCCACCATTTCTAGATTATGAGCATGGTGAGATCCAGCTACAGCTATGAGTCGACCTGTCCGGAAAGTCAAGTCATTTTTAACGATGTTCATTTATTTCAATATGCATTACGAAGACTTTTTTGTCGTTAGAGTTTCAGCATGTTTTCAATTCCGACAATAGATGCGAACCAATAAACTTCTGTAGTACTAACCTTTAGCGATCACAGTACAGCTGACACGAATATAATTATTTTCTTGAAATATATTCAAACTGCGAATACGGTACCACCATATTACATAATCAACTGGAAACAAATGAAAATTTGTGCCGGACCGGGACTCGAAACCGAATTTCTCACTTAACATGAGTGATCGACTTCACTGCTTCGGCTGTCTGGAAACACTTCACGGACAGACCCAAACTTCCGTATATCCCAGCATTTGCTTCCCATAGTACCCGCACAATTACGTGATTTTTGATTCGACGATTTCGTTCTTCGTCTCCGACTCTTGTTCGTCCCTCCTGGTTCTTGTACTCATTATATATTACCCGTCTTTCCCTATAGATTATTGCTATTTTTCTTAGAAATTCAAATATCTTGCACCATTTTACATTGCCGAATGCTTATTCTAGATCAACAAATCACACAACTGCGCCTTGTTTCTTCTCCAGTCTTGCTTTCTTTATCAACCGGAAGGTCAGAACTGCCTGTCTGGTGCGTTTACATTACTTGAAGTCAGACTGATGGTCAACTGACAGATCCTCTATTTTCTTTTCATTTCTTTTGTTTATTATTGTTGTTAGCAGCTTGGATACATGAGCTGTTACGCTGTTTGTGTGATAATCTCACACTTATATTCTCTTTCTATCATCAGAATTGTACAGATTATGTTATTTCGAAAGTCTGATGGTAAGTCGCCTATGTCATAGTTTCTAAACATGAAACTGAATAATCGTTTGATTGCCTCACTGATTTCCAAAATTCCTATGGAATGTTAACTATCCCTTCTGCCTCATTTGATCTCAAGCCTTTTACAGCTGTTTTAGACGTTCAGTCTATTATTGGATCCACTATCTCTTCTATTTTGCCTTCAATTTCTTCTTTAATAGCGTCATCAGAAAATTTATGGAGGTGTTCAATGTACTCCTTCCATATACCCACTCTTTCCTGTGCGTTTCATAGTGGGACTATGACTGCAGTCTTATGTTGCCACCCTTGCTGTTCATTTCAGTGATATATCTATATCCTGAATCGGTCCTTCCTATTATCCTTTCTTTTTCGATGTCTTCACACTTTCCTGTAGCCATTTCGCCATAGCTTCCCTACGTATCCTATTTATTTATATTTCTGTATTACTGTCTTTTCTGAACATTTTTATACTTGCTTCTTTCGTGAAACAATTGAAGTATTTCTTCTGCTACTCAAGGCTTTTTCGGTATTACCTCCCTTGTACCTATGTTTGACTGTACAACATCTGTGATTGCTCTGTTTAGAGATGTCCACTCGTTTTCAGCAAACTGCCTCTTGTAATATTCGTATCAAGCCGACCGGAGTGGCCGTGCGGTTCTAGGCGCTACAGTCTGGAACCACGAGACCGCTATGGTCGCAGGTTCGAATCCTGCCTCGGGCATGCATGTGTGTGATGTCCTTAGGTTAGTTAGGTTTTTAGTAGTTCTAAGTTTTAGGGGACTGATGACCTCAGAAGTTGAGTCCCATAGTGGTCAGAGCCATATGAACCATTTTTATTCGTGTTACAGTATCGATATCGTTAGTGAACTTCAACGACATCTCAGCATTCCTCAGTACTTCACTATCCCACTGCCTTCCTTCCACGATATTTCTTCTGGACGATTCTCTTAAACTTCAATTTACTCTTTATCTCTACTTAATTGTAATCTGAGTTTATATCTGCCCCTGAGTGAGCTTTACAATCCAATATCTTATTCGGAATCTCTGTCGGACCATGATGTAATCCAACTGGTATGTTCCACTGTTTCTGAATCTTTTGAAGTATATCTCCTCTTCTGATTCTTGAACAGACTACTCGCTATTACTAGCTAAAATTCATTGTTGCACTGAGTTAGTCTTTCTCCCCTCTCATTCGTGCTATCAAGCCAATTCTATCGTTCTATATTGTATGGAACTGGGGACCTAGAGACGACGGAGAGGCTTCGTCCCCACCGTAGCCCTCAGTGGTTCACAACCCCACAACAGGCTACAGCAGTCCACTCACCCCACCGCCGCCCACACCGAACCCAGGGTTATTGTGCGGTTCGGACCGCAGTGCACCCCCCCTCCCCCCCCCCCCAACGGGGACGTCTCACGCCAGACGAGGGTAACCCCATTGTTTGTGTGGTAGAGTAATTATGGTGTATGCTTACATGGAGAAAGTGTTTGCGCAGCAATCCCCGATGTAGTGAAACTGAGGCGGAATAAGTGGAACTAGCCCGCAATCGCTGAGGCAGATGGAAAACCGCCTTAAAAACCGTCTACAGACTGGCCGGCACACCGTACCTCGGCACTAATCCGCCGGGCGGATTCGTGCCGGGGACCGGCACGCCTTGCCGCCAGGAAAGCAATGCGTTAGACCGCATGGCTAACTGGGCGAGCTATCAAGCCCATACTTCCCTGTAACTTTTCCTTATGGTCCTTCCCCTACAACCGCATTCAGTCCTCCTTTGCATACTATATTCCTGTTCAGTACCCTCATATACTTTCTTTATCTCTTCATCTTCTGCTTGTGACACCTACATTACACCTGAACTATCGTTGTCGGTTTTAGTTTTCTTTTGAATTGGAAGAGAACAACCCCATTACTGGACTGTTCACAATAACTCACCCTCTGCCTTACCTTCCTTTTCATAATAAATTCTACTCCCGTAATAACGCCGCCACTTCCGCACTGCACTTTGTAATGACGAGTGTTCCGGAGGATCCCTACAATATGGAATAGTGTGTCTGATCCGAAGTAAAATTATGGTGCAATGACATGGTGGGTGTTATAACCGATTCGTGTCAATAAAATTTTTCTGTTAATGCCGATAAACAATGTCTCGCATAATTGAATATTTTTCAATAATCGATTTGAGATTTCAGTGGTCATTTGTTCTGATTTCCTGTTCATTAATCTGCACAGTTAGCTGAAACAAACTTGCGGTCGCCAGCTCGCTGCTGTGCCAACAACTCTAGTATGATCAAATATTGGAATAATGACACTAGCAGCGTAACTCACCTCGTTCTTCTATTAGCAAACAACACTATTCAACTTCTCACAATACACTGACACAGCTATGAACTGGAATGCTACAGGAAAAGATGGGTTTCTTTTCTGTTTGTTAAATAGAACAGCTACTCAAGGCGCTAGCACTACACATTAAATTCTCTATAGCAATAGGGTCGCATCTAGCAGAATATTACGACGTTATTCACCTTAATGCTTAATACTGGCTGTCTTCAGTATACCTGTACCGGAATACGTCTGTATTTGCTCTTATATATTAGCTTCGAAAATGGAAAAAATAATTGAATACATTTTCTGGTGTAGTGATTTTAGCAATAACTACAGTGTAATGCTCGCTGCAATGCTTAAGCAGTTAATTTGTTAATCAGTAACAAATAATGTAAAACTGATAACTGACATTCATGTTTTGATAGATGAAACGCAATGCTCTTTCAAATTAAGAAGCAATGTTTAACAAAAAAAAGCCTGAAAGCTATCATGGGAAAGGTAGTACTACTGACGATTGTTAAAATCATTTAATGTGACTATGACCTGTTACTTTTCTGAAATACTTTTTGACCAGTCTTTTAAAGAAATTAGGGTTATTACCTTTCAGTTTCAGAAAACATTATTATTTAACTGTTGTTCAATTGTGAACAGTTAACACAAAGCATTCTCACCGTTTCGACTGTTTCAAGCTAATCACAAAAAGTATGTTATTAGATTATTGTTCACTCATTTGGATAAGTTTCTGTCTCTTAATACAATTCGGAATTTCACATAAGGAAAGGGAGGACCCTTTCACGGAAAATTTTCAGGCTGTAGCACAACAATTACTGTCACAATGAGAAACTACAATTTGAACACTATGAGTTCTAAACGCTGGAATGTCAGTACAAACTCGTAGAATAAACTAGTTAAATCTTAATTTGTGCTGAATCTTCTTAGGTGCTTCTGCGGATAACATAAATCGTACAGGCCCTTTATCGCTCGTCCAATACACAGCATTGGCCCCACAGTACATTCTGTTTTTGTGATTAGCTTGTTGCCAGTTAAGCTCTCGAAGTTTGGTACTTTGCCCACATAATTCCAAATACTGTCTGTCCATACAAAACCTTCTCATTGCAGCATAACGACGAACATTTTAGCATCTCATAGACAGTCTCAAATCTCTGCACAATTTGACTGTAATACGTTTTACGTCTGAACCATAAGCACTCTAGCAATGCAAAAGCAATGACTGCCTCTCCAAAAACTATTTCGCGTGCAGGTGCGTCCATTAATGAAACCTACCGATCGATACTCTTACCGATAATGTTACACCTTTGACTATTCTAACGTGTCTACAAACAGTAATTGAAACATTTATCAGTAATGTATTGACATTTATGTCACTGGATTAAATAAAAGTCTTAAAAATATCCTCGGCGTAACATTACAGAAAAAATATACACAGTGCTAACCATCCATCAAAGCGAAATATCGATAATCCACTGTGTTGAGATGTTACATGTGCTCCATTTTTCATTGATCTACATTACAAGATGTAGACTCAAGGAAACTTCAAACACATAGCACAGTGCTTACGGTATTTTGAAATTTCAACAGAGCAATGACTACCAGTTTTATGAAAATTTTTCATATCTTAGCTACATGAACTACAATAACAATTTTTTCAATATTTCAGTTACAGTATTTACACACATACATTTTTACATACGCAGAAATACATGGCAAGCGTTTTTGTCACTCTTACTAATTATTGAAAAATATATTTGTTCACAACATGAATAGTTATTACTCATAGCAATTTTAACAAATTATTACTTTACTGTACTTTAAAAGCATAATTTTATCTCTGTACACTTATATATCATCTCACTAATTTGCTGTCTATGACATATTAGTCTTTATAAGCATTTATTAGTTTTTATATTTGCATATTTTATGTTTCATTCCCGTAAAAGAACACATATATTTCACTTGTGCCAAACAACTTTTCAAGATATTTTGTGTTCTGGTGCCAGCATGCCAAGCATGTTCATAGACACTCACTTCCAATTATTTTTCTATTCACCACTTTAGTTACTTTCTAGAATTATTATCCAAGCTGTCAGTTCATCTCTTTTATATTATTGCTCGTTATCTGTAATTTAAGTAACCAGTCTCAGTACACATATCTATAAAAAATTTACATACATAATGAATTTTATAAAAGTAGTATCATATGATACTCTGTACTTATTCATACAAATTTCATAGTTAAGTCGAATTATGTATTTTTGTACTTTTATTTTTGACTTCATAAATGAATGTTAACATTAATTTTTTTTTATTTTGGTAATGTTTCAGATCTATAATGTTACAGACATTTCGCCTTTCACAGACCGAGGGTAAACCAAGCAAAAAGCATTAGGATGAAGAACAAACTCAATGCTAAATGGTCATTTGTTAATGAATTTGAACGTATGTATTTCACTGTCGGTTTCACTGGCTTTCTCGTGAGTTTTCATAATGACAACATCTCCTACCTTGAATTTAACTTGTTTCACTTTCTCATCAAGCCCCTTTGTTCATGCTTCAACGCACTTCATCATCCTTTCTCTCCAAAATTTCTTTTTCTGTGACATACCCAATTCTTATGTTGGTGGAAATTTGATTATCTCTTCTATTATGCTCTTTAGTCAATGACCAAAACTAATTTCAATTGGAGAGAAGCTCATTCTTTCATGTCAGAATGAGTTCATTATTTCTTCCATTTCAGATACATATTTGCCCAAGCTGTATGATCACTATGACAATAAGTCCTAAAATAACTGACCAATTCACACATACATCGTTAAGATGGGTTAGTTTGAGGGTGGTAGGCCGCAATATGAATCACTACACCACTTCATTTATTCCCTCATCCGAAACTTGGGATGTAAATCGAGGCCCATTGTCAGATAGTACAGGTTTTGATGTCTGATATCCACAAAATGTTTATTTGCTAATTTAAAGAATACTGCTTTTGCAGTAGCTTTTCTCAATGTATACAATTTTATAACTTTGGAAAAAGTATCCAACGCCACCAAAATGTATACAAAGTTTCCTGTCATTTTTGGCAGTGGGCATTTATGGTCCATTGACAAAATTTACAGATTGTCTTTAGGCTAAATGCTTTGCACGGCACCATTACTAGTTAAGTCCATCACTTTTTCTCTCCGACATTTATCACAAGCCCATACACTTTCCTTTACTTTCTTAGTTATATTAACAAATGTTACATGTTTAGATATTTATGTGTACACTTCTTTTGTCCACAGTGGTCATAAGCTAAATGGTAGTAGCCTATCAATTCAGATATGTACTTACTTGGCCAACAAATTCGGCAGTGTTCACCAATTTCAATATTTTGTAAATGTAATATGCTACCAACGCGACCAAAATGTATACAAAGTTCCCTGTCGTTTTTGGGAGTGGACATTTGTGGTCCATTGCCAAAATTTCCAGATTGTTTTTAATAGTGTCTAAATTTGGCACCTTCTTCATTCATAGAATCATTTTTATTTTTCACTAGCGTTAAACATTCATCTTCAGATTGATAACGATGTATATTTTTACATGTGTTCTCTATCTTCCTTTTACCTTCAACCTCGTTAAAATACATCATTTTAAATGTTCTCTCTGAACTCTCCCTGTTAGTTTTACCACCAGGATAAAATGGCAGTCTTGACAAGGCATCTGCTACACAGTTATCAACTCCTTTAAAGTAACAAATTTCATAATGAATCATCTATATGAATACTGCCCACCTTGTCAATCTGTCATACATCAGACGAACACTCTTTGAAAACGTCAACGTCTTACGATCGTTATGTATTGTTATTTTGCGTCTCCTTCAAAAACCTTTAATTTCCTAAAATCCCATATGATAGCTAATACATCTTTTCCTGACACAGTGTAGTTTCGCTCGTATTTGGATCATGTCCTACTTGCGAAAACTATTGCATGACTTCATCTTCTCCTTCTCCTATTTCCCGAAACATGTGAACTCCAACTTCCTCGTAGCTTCATCAGTATTCTCTATAAAATCTATTTTATTTCCCTGTTTCCTTCTTCTAAACCCTCAGCTGCTATCATCATTCCTTATCCTCAACCACAGTTTCAACTTCATTTATCGAGACACCTTGCGTATTTGCAAATGAACACTGGGCTAGAACCGGTGCGGCAGCACCACTCGTGCATGTGCGAGTATTCGCTCTGGCAACACTTGTAATTTCACGAACCTGCATTTCTAACAAGCCATTACCATTTTGTTGTTCGGGCCCAGCTAGCCTCTGCGCGACCTTGACTACCTGTAACAAATTTTTCTGTTCACTGTTATATCGTTATTGTTGCAGCAAAACTGATTTCTTTTCTGTTGGTGTCGGGGCCCCCAATTCTATTCGCGGTACTACGCCCCTTTACAGACATGAAGCGTCGTTTTCCTCATAACCTTTTTCACGAGGTCTGCAATTATGACCTCCTCTTCCTGGACGAAAACCTCTTCCGACTCTTCTCAACTCCATTTACCTGTGCTGACCTCACATTGTAGTCGTTACTATTACCATTTTGATGATAATGACTGCCACTATAATTATTGTGGTTTCTATTCTGGTTGCTGCTGTTGTTATAATGGTTTCGGTTTGGATGGTTGTTAACATTATTGTGGTACCGATTTTCACCATTACTGTGCAGCAGTCTCCTACGTCCTTTAAAAACGAGATTTTATCACGGTCCCTCATAACATAACTTCGGACATTTCGTGGTAGTCTGTCCCTCGGTATGTCCAGCATTCATTTTTCACTCATTTGACCTTCAGGTTCCCCGATTGTTTACACAGGTGCTTGCAATAGCTTTTTATACTCGAATTCCTCTTGCTTATCTGCTAACCAGTATTCTTTTCCAAACCTTTTCAAAAATTCATCGAGCGTTTCGCAACCCCCAAGGAGCGAACTGCTCAGGTACCTGCACCTACACTCAACCTTGTTATGGCAGTTCTCACGCGGCTTTCCCCCGGGAGTCCTTTTGGTATTAATAGCCTACACTCATCCATGAACACAGCCGAATGACTTCTGCTTTTTTGGATCAAACTTGCCGAGATCATTACCTGTCTGATTCTGACATGATCCTCCTATCGCTTGGCTTACAGTAAAACTTTTGGTACTCTCTAGGTTTTCCACACATTCCTGAACTTTGCTTGTTTCTGTGTTAATCGCGTTTACAGCTCCCTGTAATTGAGATTCCGATTCTTGCTTAACCATATCCATTTTTTCATGCAAAGGATTTTCAGACTGCTTCACCTCTGATCTGACTGTTGCTCTCTTTAGATCAACATCTGTTTGGATATCATTACTGACATTCTTCATATTTATATCTACATTTTGATTTACTTTGGACACCACATACTGGCTATTCTCTTCGATAAAGCCACTCAATTCCTGTTGCGTACTTGACTTCATATTCTTTATTTCATTGGTAAACAAATTTTAAGGGTTTTCCTTTCATCTCCAAATTTCTTGTCCATTTCATTTTTCCAAGAATGAATAGACGTGTTAATTTTACTATTCAAAGATTGATTAGAATTTCGTAACTCAGTTCTCCAATTATTTAAATCGGTGCTCAAAGATTGATCTCACTTCTTCAAGTCGGGGCTCAAAGATTTATGTAGCTCATCAGTTTCGTTGTTCATGGCAGTTAAACCATTTATTTAAGCATTTCTGTTACCATATCCATGCGACCTGCACCCAATTTGATTTCTTGCACCACTACTGGTTTCATTTCTGTTACACTTTCGTCCAAACGACTTTCATATCCCATGTAATTTGAATTTACATTCTCCATACTATCATCAAATCTTCCTACTTTATTACTACATTGTTTATATCTGCCATATCCCCAATAGTCTTTGTTTCAATTTTGATATCCAATTTATTGTCAAACAACTCTGTACTCAGAACGTGATATTGTGTTTCTTATTCCACCTTCTTTTCTGAATTCGACCTTCTATACTACTGCTTACTGAAATTTATCTTACTCCTGAAAATTTCAAATAGGACGCTTTTCAGTTTCAGAACAATGGTAATCAAATTACACTGCCCTGTCACTGGGAACCACGTACAATGCCCCCACCCAGTACTACATTTTGTCTGCAATGACACATTTTCCTAAGGATCCCTGCAGTGTGGAATAAGGCATCTGAACCGAAGTAAAATTATCGTGTAGTAACGTACAGGTGTTACAGCCGATTCGTCATTAACCCGCTTTTCTATCAACAACGATAAACAAAATCTCGGTTAACTGATATATTATTCAATGGTCGATTTGAAATTTCAGTAGTCAGTTGTTCTGATTTCCAGTTCATTAATCTGCACAGTTAGCTGAAACAAACTTACAGTCGCCAGCTCACTGCGTGACAACTGTAGTATGATGAAATATCGAAATAATGACGATAGCAGCGTAACTCACATCGGTTTGTTGTTACCATATGACACTACTCAACTTCTCACAATCATTGACATAGCTGTGAAATGGAAATACTAGAGGAAATTTTGGATTTCTTTCCTGTCTGTTTAACAGAACAGCTACTTAAGGCGCTGGCACTGCCCATTCAATTCTCTATAGCAATAGCGTCGCGTCCAGCAGAATATTACGACGTAACTCACCTTAATGCTGAATGTTCGCTGCCTTCAGTATACTTGTATGGGAATACGTTTGTATTAACTCTTATATATTAGCTTCGAAATGGAGCAATAATTGAATACATTTCCTGGTGTAGGGATTTTAGCAATAACTACAGTGTAATGGTTCAAATGGTTCAAATGGCTCTGAGCACTATGGGACTCAACTGCTGAGGTCATTAGTCCCCTAGAACTTAGAACTAGTTAAACCTAACTAACCTAAGGACATCACAAACATCCATGCCCGAGGCAGGATTCGAACCTGCGACCGTAGCGGTCTTGTGGTTCCAGACTGCAGCGCCTTTAACCGCACGGCCACTTCGGCCGGCAACTACAGTGTAATGCTCGCTGCAATGCCTAATCAGTTAACTTTGTTAATCAGTAAAAAGTAATGTAAAATCGAAAATTGTCATTCCTGTTTTGACTGTTGAAACGTAATTCCCTTTCAAATTCAGAAGCAATGTTCAATAATAAAAAAAAACGCCTGAAAGCTCTCACTGGAAAGTGGTAGTACTGACGATTGTTAAAATCATTTAACCTGAGCATGACCAGTTACTTTTGTAAAATGCTTTTTCAACAGTCTTTCAAAGAAATTAAAGTTATTATCTTTTGGTTTCGCAAAAAATAGATCACACTGTCATTATTATTTAACTGTTGTTCAGTTGTAAGCAGTTACCATAAAGCATTCTCAAAGTTTCTACTGTTTCAAACCAATCACAAAAAAATGTTATTAGATTATTGTTCACTGATTTCGATAAGTTTCTGCCTCTTAATACAACTCGGAATTTCACTTAAGGAAAGGGAGGACCCTGTCACGGAAAATGTTCGTGCTGGAGAAGATCAATTACTATCATAATGAAAAACTATAATTTGCACACTACCAGTTCTAAACGCAGGAATGCCTGTACAAACTCTAGGCTGGTTAGACTTTAATTTGTGCTGAATCTTCTTAGGGTTTCGGCTGATAACGTCATGCAGCAATAAATTGTACAGGCTCTTCATGGCATCGATTTACAATATACAGCATTGGCCATACACTACATTTTGTTGCCAGTTAAGCTCTTGAAGTTGTGGCCACGTATATTTCTAAATACTGTCTGTCCACACAAAATATCTCTTCCCACCATAACGACGAACATTTCAGCACCATCATAAACACACACAGATCTCAGCACACTTTGACTGTAATACATTTTACGATTGAGTCAGAAGTAGTCCCAGTAACTCAAAAGCAGTGACTGCCTCTCTAGCAACTATTCTGCGTGGAGGAGCGTCCAAAGACATTATATAAGCCTATCGGTCGATAGTCTTACAGATAATGTTACACCCTTGACTATTCCAGGGTGTCTACATACAACACTTAAAAAATTACCAGTAATATATTGACATATAGCTCACTGAATTAAATAACATTAATAAAAATATTCACGGCATAAACATTACCGAGGAATATACACTAAAGCGAAAAATCGATAATCCGCTTTATTCTGGTGTTAAACTGTTACACCATTTTCTGCTGCTGTTCATATTATCCCATATTCTTCTGGACTAAACCCTTATCTTCTTTGCATTTAACTTCGCTGACACCCACTGTATCTAATTGAAGCTTTGAAATTCCATTATCAGATTTTCTTCGTTCCTCTGCTGCTAATGTTCCCAAATCCAGTAATTAACATTATGATCCAGTGATGAGAGGAATTGAAGGCCAGAAGGAAGAAGACGATCCTCTCTAAATTTTGGACAATATCATCAGGATGTAAAGACGAAGCATATTACACTAACTATATGTGACAATTTTAAACACTCCTGTGCGCCATAAACTATTATACCACCGTTATGCAACAGCTGCGCCAGTATCGACTATTCCAAGGTCAAGTTAAAGACACACTGTGTGATACGATAACTGAGTTTTATTTATAATTTTAAAACCAGTGTAGATCATTATTTCAGAGTATTATATCACAACCAAATGAAATATGAAGTAATAAGTTGTTGTAAACGATTCGATATTAATTTCTTTCATTTAACAATTTGTTTTGGCTCTTGACTATGAGACAGAATCACGTTTTGTGCCACAAACTGGAATATAGTATCCATACCTATTAACATATGGATGATGTCGAAGGATCAGATTATTTTTATAGAGTATGAGAAAACCTTGTTCTTCGAAATAATGGATGGTCGTGGGTTAAGAATGATTCTGTTCTTCACACACATATATGTCACATAACGTTGATGGACTTCAAGGCTGTTGACAAACAGTGCTAATACATGTATTGTTATCAGAAATGTGGAGACTTTTAGTTATTACAAAATATAACAGTGAGAAGCGCATAAATAGCTGAGATGTTTAGACATAAGTTTAATGAAACAGAAGATGACACGACATGTTACTTTAGTAGAGAATGGACTGATAAAATAGATTATGAATATGCAGTGACAATTGAAAATACATTCCATACCACGAAACGAACCTTAGTGTGTTTATCAACGTTGGCTGTCGACCTAACCATTAGAAGACATCTAAGTGCTGTTATATGTGATTCAAACGATCGCTGTCACAGATCTTTCCACATGTATATCCTTTGTAGGTGGGTGAGATTAGATTAGATTCTATTTACTTTCATTCCAATTGATCCATAGGGAGGAGGCCCTCCAGCATGTAGAACATGTCAGAAAAACAACAATATATGACAAATATTGACTACTCAAGCAAATAAGCTAATGTACCATTCTACAGGTCCCATGTGGAATGATCATCATTTTTTAATGAACATAATATGAAAGAATAATTTTACAAATACTAATGCACTGAATTTAAAATAAAAATATTTATTTATTTATAAGGTTATAAACGTGTAATACAACTACTATAATACTTATTTACAATGAACACATTACTGTAGTGATATGGTGCATAAGTTAGATTGTACTTACAGACACACACATATACTTACTTACAATGAACAATTTACTGCACTGAAATTGTGCAGAAGTTATACACAAACATATATATATATATATATATATATATATATATATATATATGATGCCATGAAGTGAGCTGTTGGTTTGAAAAAGTGATAATGTTACTGATGAAAGAAAAAATAAGGATTCTAAAATGGAACCTTGTGGGACCCCACATGTAATATATATATATATATATATATATATATATATATATATATATATATATATATATATATATCAGTTTGTTCTACTGAGAAATTCATAAATGAAGTAGAAGGAGTTGGTTACCAATAAATCCTTTAGGTTTCCTTTAAACTGAATTTCATTGGTTGTGAAGCTTTTTATGCCTGCTGGCAAGTTATTGAAAATATGTGTTCCTGAATAATGCACACATTTTTGCACAAGACTAGGTGACTTTAAATACTTGTGAAGATTATTCTTATTTCTAGTATTGATTCCATGAATTGAGCTGTTGGTTTGAAAAAGTGATATATGTTTAATGATAAATTTCATTAAAGAATAAATATATTGGGAAGCAGTAGCTAGTATCACTAGTTCCCTATACAGTCTTCTGCAGCATGTTCTTGAGTTCACACCATATACAGTGCTATTACAAATGATTGAAGCAATTTCATAAATTCACTGTAGCTCCATTCATTGACATACGGTCACGACACACTACAGATACGTAGAAAAACTCATAAAATTTTGTTCGGCTGAAGCCGCACTTCAGGTTTCTGCCGCCAGAGCGCTCGAGAGCGCAGTGAGACAAAATGGCGACAGGAGCTGAGAAAGCGTATGTCGTGCTTGAAATGCACTCACATCAGTCAGTCATAACAGTGCAACGACACTTCAGGACGAAGTTCAACAAAGATCCACCAACTGCTAACTCCATTCGGCGATGGCATGCGCAGTTTAAAGCTTCTGGATGCCTCTGTAAGGGGAAATCAACGGGCCCGCCTGCAGTGAGCGAAGAAACGGTTGAACGCGTACGGGCAAGTTTCACGCGTAGCCCGTGGAAGTCGACGAATAAAGCAAGCAGGAAGCCAAACGTGCCACAGCCGACGGTTTGGAAAATCTTACGGAAAAGGCTAAAGCAGAAGCCTTACCATTTACAATTGCTACAAACCCTGACACCCGATGACAAAGTCAAACGCTTTGAATTTTCGGCGCGGTTGCAACAGCTCATTGAAGAGGATGCGTTCAGTGCGAAACTTGTTTTCAGTGATGAATCAACATTTTTTCTTAATAGTGAAGTGAACAGACACAATGTGCGAATCTGGGCGGTAGAGAATCCACACGCATTCGTGCAGCAAATTCGCAATTCGCCAAAAGTTAACGTGTTTTGTGCAATCTCACGGTTTAAAGTTTACGGCCCCTTTTTCTTCTGCGAAAAAAACGTTACAGGACACGTGTATCTGGACATGCTGGAAAATTGGCTCATGGCACAACTGGAGACCGACAGCGCCGACTTCATCTTTCAACAGGATGGTGCTCCACCGCACTTCCATCATGATGTTCGGCATTTCTTAAACAGGAGATTGGAAAACCAATGGATTGGTCGTGGTGGAGATCATGATCAGCAATTCATGTCATGGGCTCCACGCTCTCCCGACTTAACCCCATGCGATATCTTCCTGGGGGTTATGTGAAAGATTCTGTGTTTAAACCTCCTCTACCAAGAAACGTGCCAGAACTGCGAGCTTGTTTCCACGATGCTTTCGAACTCATTGATGGGGAAATGCTGCGCCGAGTGTGGGAGGAACTTGATTATCGGCTTGATGTCTGCCGAATCACTAAAGGGGCACGTATCGAACATTTTTGAATGCCTAAAAAAACTTTTTGAGTTTTTGTATGTGTGTGCAAAGCATTGTGAAAATATCTCAAATAATAAAGTTATTGTAGAGCTGTGAAATCGCTTCAATCATTTGTAATAACCCTGTATAACTCTTATTGCACGTTTTTGTCCCCAGAAAACGTTAGTTTGACGTGATGAATTACCCCAAAAAATAATCCCATATGACATTATGGAAAGAAAGTAAGCATAGTATGTGAGCTTTTACATTTTTATATCCCCTATGTCTGACACAATTCGCATTGCAAATAGAGATTTGTGAAGATGCTTCAGCAGTTCTGTGGTGTGCTTTTCCCAGTTGAATTTATTATCAAGCTGTAATCCCAAGAATTTACACTGTCCACTTCTTCTATCTGCTTGTCATTGTATGTTAGGCAAATACTCGTGGGACACCCCCTACAAGTTCTGAACTGCATATAGTGTGTTTTTTCAAAGCTTAGTGACAAAGAATTGGCTAGGAACCAGTGATTAATGTCCACAAAAATTTTATTAGCTGATCTTTCTAAGACTACACTTGATTTGCTATTTATTGCAACGTTTGTATCATTGGCAAACAAAACGAACTTGGCATCTGGTAATGTTACTGATGAAAGGTTATTCATATAAACAAGAAAAAGTAAGGGCTCTAAAATGGAACCTTGTGGGACCGCACATGTAACTAGTTCCCAGTTGGATGATGCCTGATAGCTTAATACATGTCTCTTTCCTAATAACACCCTTTGTTTTCTGTCAGAGATAAAAGATTTGAACCATTTTGCAGCATCTCTGTTACACCATAATATTCTAATTTACTTAAGGGGATTTGTGTTTCACACAGTCAAATGCCTTTGACAGATCACAAAATATACCAGTTGCCTGCAATTTTTTGTCTATTGAATTAAGCACATTTTCATTGTAAATGAAGATAGCTTTCTCAATATCAGAACCCTTTAGAAATCCGAACTGCGACTTTGACAGTATGTTATTTAAGATAAGATGGTTATAAAGCCGATTGTACATTACTTTTTAAAAATTTTTGAGAATGCTGGAAATAGTGAAATTGGACGGAAATTTGATGCTATTTCTTTATCTCCCTTCTTAAACAGTAGCTTAACTTCAGCATATTTTAACCATTCAGGAAATATTCCACTGATAAACGACTGGTTACACTGATAGCTTAATATGTTACTTAACTCAGAATCACATTCTTTAATTAGCTTGGTTGATATTTCATAATAGCCACTAAATGTTTTTGATTTTAAAGCTTTAATGATGGTCATTATTTCTGCTGGGGTGGTGAGGGTCAAATTCATATTATGGAAGTTACTTGAAATGTCTGGTCTGAGGTATTCCATAGCAGCATCTACAGAACCTGGCAACTCCATCTTTTCAGTAACAGTTATAAAATGTTTGTTAAAAAGTTCTGCAACACTATACACATATGTCATCAATGTATCATTTAGTCTTAATGCTATTTGTTCCTCTTCATGTCTGGTTCTACTGGTCTCCTCCTTCACTATATCCCATATTGTCTTTATTTTGTTATCTGATATGACTATCTTTTCCTTGTAATATATTTGCTTTGATGTCCGTATTACAGTCTTTAATATTTTGCAGTATTTCTTGTAATGTGCTATAGCGTCAACATCAGAACTGCTCTGCGAATTTGTGACCTTTGTGATTCTCATCCCACATTCACCTTTGGCAGTGGTGACCAGAAATTGTAGGGAGAAACTTTAATGACAATGAAAGTTTCGAATCCTGGTGTTGTACAAATTTCCGTTTGCGACTGCATTTTCTTCACATTGAGTATTTTCTATCTTTTGATGCCATTTCACTATCATTGCTTTCATCCCAATCGATGCAGTTCTCTCGTTTTTTGACATCGCTGTCACATAGCACTATGCGATATTGTTTCATTTTTCTGCCTCTATGCGTATTTCCCTGTGAGGAAAGATCTGTGTGTTTTATTCCTGGGAAGGTGCACTGCCAGCGTGGTCTCTAATTTCTGTTTGTCGGAAGAAGGCAGTCAGTGAGTCTACAGGAGCGTCTAACACCCACGGGGAGTTCAGCAGTTTCACAAGGTGTGACCGTGGCCCACTCCATGCTTTTGTTGGCTAGAGATAGCATCTGTCTTCGCAGAGGGGAGAGACTGCTGTTTAATGACTGCTGTCCTCAGAGAGTAACTGACGGTGACATTTTTGCCTCTTCCTTTTCTGTACGGACCTTAAATGATCAGAAGGAGAAAGTCGGTTGCTTTCGCTCAAAAAATTTGGTGTATCCAGTCAAATGAACGGGCCCTACTACCGTTCTTGGCCCGAAAAGGTTCACCAATCGGTGGGACACTGCTCCAGGGCAGTCTGCCAATGGACTGAGAGGAAAGTCAAATAACATTGGAGGTTAGAACATCCGTCGCACAAAGATCAATAACGTATATAGTGAGGTCATAAAGTTGAAGACAGCATTAGTCAAATGTCCTCTGAACTGGCTTTCCGCATCTCACCACTAGCGGTTTGAATGTAGCTCTTTGTACCACAATTCATTAATCTCTGCTTTCTTTTTCTAGATCTTGCCACGCAACAGTTCTGTGTCTGAGAAGTGAAAAGTGAAGAGTAACGGATATAAAGCAGCGGATCTACAGCGCCCTCTAGTAGCCCTTCTTTCACTGTTTCAGGCTGTATTGGGTGGCTGTTATTTTCTGCTGTTCGGCATTCTGCGCGTTGTTCGTTTATAACATTTGGACCGAATATGAAGACAGCCCGACTTCGACAACCATAGAAATGACCAATTACCCTCTGTACCGCATACCTTTCCCAGCAGTTACCATCTGCCCATACACTAAAATTCGCAGAACAGTGGGAGAGAAGATTCTTGCAAGGTAGGAGGAATATATTGGATATAGAATTTCATTTGTATCTGTAATGTGTGAAATGAACAGAAGTCATGCAATGCACTAATGTAACTCATTTATAACAAAAGTGAATGACTTATATTGTTCTCAGCTTTATGTTAGCTATGTTTCAGTTAAAAGTACGTTTATTTCTTCATACTGTTGGCCAAACATTTTGTATTGCTGCTTTTACGCATCATGAACGTACAAAACCTGTTGTTAGCCTTTATTGTTATCCTGCTTCTCACTGCCGTGGAATGTTTAATTATGACACGATACAAATTTTTATGTTACAGCGATAGAGGATGGGGTACTGAAATGTGAACTGTCAGGTATTGGTTTAGAATTTAAATTTGTTTTCTATTCTTTAATCAAGACTCTGTGAAGTAATTAGGTATGTATGCCTTTTGCTCTGGCTGTTATATGAAAAAAAATTGAGAATTCGTAATAGTTTTGACGGCATACTTGGTGTGTGAAAGGTGGTTTTAAGGAATTGTAATGCATACCGTTGGTAATAGAAAGAACCTAAGCACGGATTCTTAGCGAGGGGCTTAAGTTCTTGTGAAAAGATTGTTGAAAAAAAAATGGTTCAAATGGCTCTGAGCACTATGGGACTCAACTGCTGTGGTCATCAGTCCCCTAGGACTTAGAACTACTTAAACTTAACTAACCTAAGGACATCACACACATCCATGCCCGAGGAAGGATTCGAACCTGCGACCGTAGCGGTCGCACGGTTACGGACTGCGCGCCTAGAACCGCGAGACCACCGCGGCCGGCAAAGATTGTTGAGGAAACACGCTTCCAAATACGCGATGTTCACTAATTAGCATTCTTCTTTGAATGACTTATTTATAGCACAAGGGGTACAAACCAATAAATGAAATGAACTAAGATCTGGCACAGCGGATGACGAGAATTTAAACGAGCATGGCAGAAGACAATGTATCGTAGCCCACGCTAGAGTCTATCGTATAGGACATTACCCTTTTCACTGTCTACTTTCCTTAAGTGTGCTTTGATACTGCATGCGAACTGATCTTTCGGGACTGAATGCAGAGGGTGGAGTGGGTAACGTTAATGGTGCTAACAAGATCATTTATGTAACAAGAAACGTTCCTTTTATCATGAAAGGCGAAGATTTACTGATCTAAAACCAAAGGATTAATTACAAAAACTTTTTTGAACACACTCAGTACACAGTTTTCATGGCGCAATCTAGCGCATTTAATTGTAGTTGCACCGCCTGGGGTAGCCGTGCGGTCTACGGGCGTATTGTCACGGTCGGCGCGGCTCACCCCATCGGAGGTTCGAGTCCTCCCTCGGGCATGGGTGTGTGTGTCGTCCTTAGCGTAAGTTAGTTTAAGTTAGATTAAGTAGTGTGTGAACTTAGGGACCGATGACCTCAGCAGTTTGCTCCCATAAGAGCTTACCACAAATTGGATTGTAGCTGATTACCGAATTACGTTAAGGTGGTGAAATTCATTGATAGTGGATACAGCCTCGGTTGAGAGACATTAAAGTGGGTGATGGAAGGAGAAGTTATGTTAGCTCATGCTCGCACTCATGCAGTTGTTTATCTAACACTCTATTCTACGTGAGCTAAGCAGAGAGTGGACGCGGTAGATGCTGAGTGAAGCCACATCAAAGACATACAGTCGATGACATTTCTTAAAAAATCGGTAAAATAGTCACTGGATAGTAATTCTGAATGCTTAAAAGTAATCTTTATGCACAGATTTTAACTTAGTAGACACTGCAATATATTATAGTTTTCTAGCTGGGAGTTACGCAGAACAAAGACCGTCCTACTAGACATTAAGAAATGACCAATGAAAAGGTATAAAACTGCACACGAATTCCTCCACTCATTACTTGATTTAATTCTAGGCAGAATTGAACAAACTATAGGCTCATACTGGTTACGGCGATCGATTACGTGAACACAGAGTGATGCCGTAAGTCCGGACAAAACAGTGACCATCAGATTGCTCTTTCTCAGAAAATGTAACAAAATAAACAAATAAACGAACAAGTCGGCCTTTTAGTTCTCCAGAGCCTACTGGTCTACTCTATAGATAGCGAGGAACAACAAAATCAGCGATATACGTAGACGAAATGCGTAAATATGTGAGTTCAAGGAAACAGCTCTGATTGGCCCGTTTAAAATGGAAACGTCACATTCGTCATGTAACTGGGAATATATGTGAGGAGCGATTTAGAACCGCAGAAACTTTGGTCAATGATTCCTGATTCGGGTCCCCAATAGAACAATGAGTGTTCCAAAGACCTGATGGGCTTCGACTTGTTCTGTTATCGACTTCTCCCTCCCACTCCTGGCCCCAGCGCACACTTCAATTGGTTGACGAAAGAAAGAAGTGTAAAAAGCTGAGGAAAAGAAGTGAATAGAACAATGTAATTTACTTAGAAATGGAATAAATAAGAGGTGGAAGGAAGCTAAAGCAAATTAATTCCAGGGAAGATGCGAAGTTATCGAAAAAGAAATAGTAACTGAAAGATGGATCTGAAGTACAGAAAATTGAAATAACTTTCCAAGAATTTAAAAGCGAAGCCTTCAACATTAAGGCTGCGAAAAGAATTCTGTTGTTAAACGTACACGAGAGAAAATAGGTAAGTGGAAAGAGTACATAAAGGACTTCCACGAGAGGGAGGATATGTTTGGTGTCGAGTTAGAAGAAGAAATATGTTTCGATCTGGACACAGGGATCCAGAACTATTGTAGAAAGCTTTGGAAGAGGTGTGAGTAAATAAAGCAGAAATCACAGAAAACATTTCTCCAGAGATTTATAAAGTGATTGGGGAAGTGGCAACAAAATAATTATTCAAGCTACTATTTAGAATCTTTGAGACTTGAGAAACAGGCGATCATTTGGTTTTTGGGAAAGTCAGTTCTGACGTTAAGCTTGATATTGGAGGAAGAATGAAGATAATTTCAGAGAAAATTCATTCCACAGAATGGTGTGGTTCAAAACATTTGTAATCCTGAGAAAAATAGGCGTGCACTATGGGAAAATATAAGTAATAGACAATAAGCACCACACCCAAGAAAGAAAATTAAGCATTGCAGGCCAAAAATGAAGGGCTCGAATAATAAAGGAGGTATGGGAGAATACAGTGCTTCTACTCTAATGTCTGACCTATATAACAAAGCAGCAATGAAGATAACAAAAATGACTTTCCGAAATGGGCTTAAATTTTAGGGTGAAAGGGATGATAAGATTCGCTAATGACACAGAATATGGACTGACAAGGAAATGTCATCAACTTTACCCCAGATTTTCTGGGAAAAAGCACCGTAGTGAGGTAGCCTCAAGATCAAGACAGAAGCAGTGGAACAAAGTATGTTCCACCCCACCTTCCACTCTTGCAAACCGTATTGAAGATGGAGGATCCAAGAAGGTGGCAATAGATACGTGAACGTCGCTATGACGTCGTGGAAGAAAGATCAAATCTTGGTGGGAAAATAGGTCAATTGAACTACCTCCCCTAACCTAATCTCCTCCTCGTCCCCTCCAGTTCCCCTCCTATCCCCCTCCCCCTCCCATCCCCCTCCCCTCCCCCTCCCCCAGAAAATGATGGGAAGTTCAAATTCCAGCAGACCAATGCAACACACCACAGCTACCTCCACTAACCTAAGAAAACGGCGGGAAAATAAGTCACTTGGGCTACCTCCACTAACCTAAGTCATCTGACTGCCACCTCTTCCTAGGAATTTGTGGGAAAAGGACTCAGCCTGTGCTGGATAGGATGGACATAAATCTTTATTTTGCATGCAGTGTTTATTTAAACAATTTGAGGCAGTAGCTCCATCCAGTGTGTCCACCATGAGGTCCAGAGTCCAACTGACATAGTACATGGTACTGCCACCAGAGGGCACTGTCATCCCTCCCGTGACGTAATCCAAGATGGCGGTCTGGAGGGGAAAAATGGCGAAAAAATGACTCACCTGTGCCAGGCTGCTGGAGAGAGGAAGGAGTGTACTTCATTTATTTTCGAGCAAATTTATTTAGGAACGGATTTGACATAGTATATTTATTACACTGATAGAAAACACTCGCCCTGGAGTGATTGTGGTCAAAATACTCAGCATACAGACATGCAAACAACTCGTAAATTACCGAAATAATGGTACACTGACGTGCAGACACACTAACTAATTATAAACTGTCAAAATAATGCATGCAATTTTTTTAGAGACGGATTTCACGTAGTTTATTTATCATACTGGTACAAAACACTCATACTCACATGCTTGAGGTCGCAGTAAATAGTCTACAGACCTGCAAACTAATCGTAAATCACCGAAATAATGAAGTACAATGATGTGCAGAGACGCAAACGATTCCTAAATAGTCAAAATAATGCATGTGAAACACTCTGCAGACACGCTTGCTAATCGTCAACTGTCGAAATCAAGCATTGCACAGCCTACAGATAAAATGCAAATAATTTAACAGACATGAAAACCACTCATAAATTGTCAACATATAACGCATGTCTAACGCTATTCAAACATGCTCGCAACGTTAAAACCCCCTGAAACTAATGTAGTGCACAAACACTCAGTTCACATAAAAAATGCAACATACCAGGGAACTTTTCCAAAGCCCACATGCACTTTGCAGGGCCAGTTGGACGCAAGCCAGCGCCGGAGCGCGAGCGATTGCTATTGCGCTGCTGCCAATGATAGGTGAAAGTCGTTTCTATTTTGCCGGATACAGTTAGAGTTATTTGAGTGTTATCCTGACGTCACATGTCTACGTAAATATGCGCCAAGTCGCCCTCTGGACTGGGCGCACATGTTCGCGATTGCTGGCGCCATTCCTCTCTCTACCTGCAGTCCAGTGAAGTCCTGATTGCTGAGCGACTCACTCGTGCAGATGCTGCAGACATCTGTTCCATTACTTCCCATAATAGCATAGGCCACATTGTTCCTAGCAATCCTATCAGGATAAGAAAGCTCATCTAGCCACGTACGCATTTACAAGCCGAGCATGGCTGATGCATCACCGCAAAATGCTCGTGTAGCTTTACACCATCGCAAGCACATCTAAAAGGTTCTCAATGTGGTACTAATGCCACATGCCTGTGTAAAATAAGAGCCAAGGGGACCTATTGGAGTTTGTATAGAGTCCCAGAAATAGTAATGGTTGCTTTTGTAGGAGCTTTCGTGATGTCTCAGCTTGTCTGCATGGAAATTCTTGCCCTAAACTGTTTACGAAAATAGCGCAGAATAACACTGAACACATTCCTCCTGATGGTCCTAACGTGGCGCCCCATCCATCAAGTGCAATCCTTCTTGGAAATCGTTAAGTTCAAATGGTTCAAATGGCTCTGAGCACTATGGGACTTAACAGCTAAGGGCATCAGTCCCGTAGAACTTAGAACTACTAAAACCTAATTAGCCTAAGGACATCACACACATCCATGCCCGAGGCAGGATTCGAACCTGCGACCGTAGCGGTCGTGCAGTTCCAGACTGAAGCACCTAGAACCACTCAGACACTCCGGTTGGCAATCATTAAGTCCTGCTTTCAATAAACATCATCGAAACGCAAACGTTCTCCTACGTCGCAGCACAAAGGATGTCGTTTAAATGATGGAGCATTATGATTGGCTCTTATTGAATGTATTTGCTAAATTACTGACGCTGCCAATGTGGAAGCACTGTCTACCTTGTTTTTCCTTTCTGCAGACGAGACTTTCAGGGCGAAAAAACTATTTTGTGCAGATCACCATATTGCACCGACAATTAAACCTTGCGAAGTGGCCTACAGATCGTCAAATACATAAAGACTCTTACTCAATTACACCACTCAGCTACTGACGGTGGGATCTTGAATATTAAAGCGTGAAACCGATCTCTAACCCAGCGTACCATGTCAATGTAGTAAACACACAATTCGTATCCTGCACCACACAAAAACGGCCCTTTTACATCATTCGTATGGCTATCGACCACCAGACACTCATACATATACCCTGAAGACAGACAGTGTAATCAGTTGCACCATCGGTATATTTCTCGCTGCACTAGATATTTCCTGAAAGGTTGGGCAGTCATCCACCTCCAATGAGTGATTACAGCAACCCTCAGTGGACCTAAGACACTCTCAGAATTGTTCTATAAATTCGGGCTCCCATCGGCTCAAACGCATTACTGTTTCTGGTCTCGACCTGCTTGCTTGCTTTTCTACACCCGTCTCCTGACACTGAGATTACACGAACATATGTAATTTCACATGGTGTGCCAGAATATCATAGCATTTTTGTGATACTTCTCGGTATCAAGCACATAGCAATATCGCTTGAATGGCAGTATCACTTGCGCAACATAATCCTGAAGATATAGACTATAAATTATTTCTCTAGAAACCCGAAACTTTTGCGAGGTGGAGCATGCTGTAAACAACTAAGTAACTAGAAACTTATCCCATCTGCGAAGACCTTTACATGAAAACTCGAAAGAATAGAGGAAACTGATATTTCCACTCTCAAATACCGATGATGGTGATGTAACAGATTCCAATCATCCCTATAATTTACAAAGTCAACTAGAGTGTTTCTCATGTCTAGAGTATCAGTAAACATGTTTTCCATCTATCTTTCACCTGCTAGATGTACATACCTCAATCGATGTTCCCTCAACTAAATAAAGGCGCGACATGTGGAGAAGCAGTCAACCGAACTATTCACATGGTAGGAAATAAAAGTCTAGCGAATACACATGTCCATATTGAATCTTCTCAAATTTCCACATGATCACGAAAGTTATCCAACACATACTAAGTATTAGTTCGCTATTCGGCCGTCTAGAGGTCGACACAGTTAAGTCAGCTACATTTCTGCACCCCAAGAGGCCTCTCCGTTTGGACAGCTCCTACTGTTAGCCATAAATGTGAATCATTCCCATCACAGGTCACTGGCGCTGCATGCCAAGCACACATAGACTGAATCATCCTAGAAAACCAGCCACATATATATTTCATCACTATACTTACAATTAAATATTACAATCGCAGCCTCAATTGGACGACATTCGACAATGAGCGAAGTATAGGAAATGCACCCTGCTGACGGCTGTAGCTCTGGAAATAGAAATATCTGTATCATTCTTATGACTTGACATACTCTTCCCTTTGCTATCACAGTATTCCACGTCAAGTCCATACCTTCCTTATGACCGGACACAGTGTTTTAATTTACACATACTTTATAGGCCTCATGCTCAAGGCAAACCTAACATGCATCCCCTACTACTAAGTAGATCCATAACTGACTGCCAGCGATATGAAATAATACTGACCTAAAATCAGCGATGGGTGGACATGTCTCATAAGTTTTTCTTGCAAGTGGTACCATTGTGTCTTAATAAGAGAAGCATAGTAGTCTTACAAACCACCAGATGTTTAATACACGATCGCCACTACCATATTACTATCACAATCAGTCTTGGTTCTACAGGTACACACAAGTATCCATGTTAAAAGCTATATGGGCTTTATAAATCGAGGCATGGCATTACCTCCGAATGAAGTGGTTTTTGCAGACAAATATCGCGACGCTGAATATGCCATGTGAGAGGTTCGGTGACATATATCGATTGGGTTGTAGGCGATGGTTGATTGAGGATCACAAACAGTAGTAGATGGTGTGCTGATTGAGGTCGTAAGAAATGTACACTAGCTTTTCAGATCTCTAGTGTTACACTTTCCGTAGAAATGCTGTCTGGGATTTGGGATCAAGTCTTTCCATTCAACCACATACCTATAGTGGATCCTATGGATAAACCCTTTAATGGTTACAACCACTAGTGAATCATATTTCTGGCACTGTCATACCTCGAAACGAGTCACCGTTTTCGAACCTATCTGCTACAGTGAAATTTCAGATAGTCCCTATGCCTGCCATTTCTGCAGCTTTTCGCATGTGACTGTTCCACTTTAAGTCGACGCTGAGCAGAAGTCAGAGAGAGCTGCATCTACCACCTTCTGCAACCCATGTAGAAACAGAGTGACCTGAGTTAGTGTGACAGGACGGTGTTATGCCCATTCGATGGAAATGAGAGCATGTTGTCAAAGCCCTGCCAACCGTATATAATGTGTAAGGTGAGCGCCAAATGAAGCCTGCTCCTGCAACACGAGGTAGTATAAAAGACGGCACGGGAACTAGAGGGAGGACGAGGATGTTGTTACTGCATTGTGGTTCATCCCCGAACTACGAGTACATAAAAGTACTGCTGTACAAAGCAGATCTGTGTCCCTCATGGCCCATTCACGTCTATCACACCAACATGCTATCTTAATTATTCTGTACCATCCAACAGAGAAAAAATACGAACTATTAAAGCTCCACTAACTCCATCCACTAGAGAACTCATTAAGAATTTTACCACGTCGCTCTCCTCCCGTATACCGAAAACACATACTGTCTGCGTGCCAGCATCGAGCACATGTGACAGTCCTATCAAATATACAGCTGTTTATCCATGCACGGACCAGTGTGAAGTTGCATCACCTGTCTGTAGGAGGATGACTGGATCCCACAAACTATACTATAAGTAGAAGAGACCCTCCCTGTGACCCTGTGTCGCTGTTTGAAACATTGCTTTTTCTGCTGTAGCATGCTTCCTACACTGCCATACATTTTGTACTTTCCGCCACAACTTCGAGATCTGCGTCAGGTTCTAAACTGACATTAACACGTTCTGATCCATTGCTTCTCACAGAAAACTCGACGGCGCACGTTATAAGTCATGTTGTTACTGCTGCTAACATAATGCACCACACACACTGGATGATTTTAAACAAAAGACATTTACAACATAAGGAAACTGGAAGAATTTGGCGGCGTTGTGGAGAGTTTCCAAACTGATGTCCGAAGGTGATTGACGATCTCTACATTTAAACTCATCTGTTACAGTGACGGAATAGCTGATGACTCTGCATTCCATTTTGGCCGATTCCTCATATTGCAGTCATGTATGCGATCACTGTTTCGGTGCTAGCCATCCCAAGAAGGTGTTGCCCCACCACCAAAACTCTTTCTATATCTCAAACAAGCGATGTCAGTCAATTATTATGTGGTAACAAACAGCGTACCTGTGAGGGGATGGCATGGAAAAGGCGCTGTCGATGTACTGTAATAATAACCATCACATTTAATAGTGCGAACAATTTTAGCAATTTTACAGCAGTTTCAAAACTGACCAGTGATGTGACAGCATGTCTCCCAATTTCAGTATCATAGCTATACCACCCCTTCTCTATTTTGCGAGTATCATTGCGAATGTAGTTTGATGACTGTGCAGTATGTCCATTAATTGTTAATTCTCGAACATATACATCATCAAAGTATACCAGACAGCACTGTACATATTTCTAGCACCTCGAGCATAGTGTTTAATTTACTATCTGGTTGGCAGTCACAAAGTATTCTCGCAGTCTTAGGACAGACCCCCTCGCACCGTCTTTTACCAACCCACCCTCCAGCACCGTTACCAATTTAATCTGCAGCTGACCAGAAACAGATCGCTACATTCCGCGTCTCGTGAAAGAATTGAGCTAGTCGAGTCCTCACCCATCCAAATGCACAAGATTTCTCTAGGTGGCCCATTGTGGAGGAGGTTAGCACTCCTTATCAATGAATAGTAACAGATTTGAAAGTTTTGTGATGTTATAGCAGACTGTTAAGAGGAACGAGAAACGGGTAATTTTTATGCATGTTGAAGCTCCAGGCAGATAGAGTTCGAAGCATTTTTACACAAATCAACCATGCTATCAACTCTCAAGTATTGTTCTATAGTCTGGAATCAGTACCAGGAGGGTATTGGTAAGAGAGAACATAAACACACACAATCCTGAGGCTACATGGTTCCACACTTAAAACAGGCTATAATGTTACATTGCTCCAGTTTCCGACCTTTTAATCGTATGGAATGTAACACTGTTAATATTCCAATGTAAGAAATATACTTCCAGTGCATAACATACAACCTTCTTGCCAGTTTCCGTACGATAAGCTATGGTAACAAACTATAAAACGAAAAAACTACTTCCTTAAAATATCGATTCCGTGTGATATGTGCACACTATAGCTTTCCAGAGATGCACAGTTCAGAAATTATACTATGTTTGCATCAGTCGTATATAAAATGATCGTTGGTAACGGAGAATACCTTTTAGAAGGAAACAGATAGACGCATAGCAGCGGCGTTTGACATGTGAAATTACACGTCATACCGCTACTAACTCTGTAAACAGGACATCTATCAAGCAAATGACTACACGGGGATTGCAGTACCTCACAAACACCTATCGCTAACTTAGAATCATCTTAGTTATGAAACTGAAGTCTTGATTTTATATCCAAGATGCGACCGAGGAATGGAGTACATTGCATAAATCTGCATTTGTTTAGAGGAATGTGTCACGTTTCATCACACATGAGATGGAAGTTCTCTGATGTCAGAGGTTTACTGTTAACGATCACAATGAGACACTTCTCTAAGACCCATCCAGAACATGTGGTTGTATGGGCTATGTCACGCGATCATTACATCCTGACAGAACAGTGGAACTATTGACCTGCAACGACTTCTCCCTCCCTCTCTCTCTCTCTCTCTCTCTCTCTCTAGAAACCACCACAGTCTACCATTAAATCGTACCTCGTTACAACTCCATCTCAGCCGACCACTCTACCCACTGTATGTCATCCTTTAACTCAGATGCAAGTAAGTTTAGAGGCAGATGGTATCTGTTTTTCCTGGAAAGCATCAAAGACAGCAGTCAGCTCATGTGTATCGCTGTTACCTTAATAGACATACAGTAGAATGCTGCCTCGATGGAAAAAAAGTAACTGTTTTCCTGGTTCTCTTCGCTTCCATGTCTATGTTTCCTCAAACTCCTCTTGCTGTCGCATACTTATTCCCATGTACAAATTCTTCTGCGCCAACCAGAAGAAACCTAGTACTTCCTCAATTTCCCCACACTTCAGTGTATGTTCCCTCAATTTATAGGTATTTTCAGCAATTCTATCGATTTTTTTATGTCGGTACTACTACCGATGCGATCGAGACATAACCTCTCGTTCCGTGTTCTAAAATTGCTTGTAAATGTAGTAGCTGTCGGTTTGTAAGACTATTACGCCTCTCTTGTTAAGACACAGTGGTACCACTGGCAAGAAAAACTTATGAGACATGTCCACCCATCGCAGATTTTCGGTCAGTATTATTTCCTATCGCTGTCAGTCACTTATTGGCCTAAAATTATACTTAGTAGTAGGGGATGCATGATAGGTTCGCTTTGAGCATCAGGCCTATAAAGTACGTGTAAAGGAAATCACCATGTCCAGTCGTAATGAAGGTATGGACTTGACGTGGAATACTGTGATAGCAAAGGGAAGGGTATGTCAAGTCATAAGAATGATACAGATATTTCTATTTCTAGAGTTACAGCCATCAGCAGGGACATTGTCGAATGTCGTCCAATTGAGACAGTGAATGTAATATTTAATTGTAAGTATAGTGATAAAATATATATGTGGCTGGTTTTCTAGGATGCTTCAGTCTATGCGTACTTGGCATGGAGTGCCAGTGACCCGTGACAGGAATGATTCACATTTATGGCTAACAGTAGGAGCTGTCTGATTGGAAAGGCCTGTTGGGGGCAGGAATGGAGCTGACTTAACCGTGTCGTCCTCTAGACGGCCAAATAGCGAACTACTACTTAGTATGTATTGGACAGCTTTTGTGATTGCGTGGAAATTTGAGAAGATTCAATATGGACATGTGTCTGCGCTTGACCATTATTACCTCCCAAGTAAATTGTCCAAGTGGCTGCCTCTGCACATTCCGCGCCTTTACTTAGTTGCGAGAACATCGATTGCGGTGCGTGTATCTAACAGGTGAAGGACACGTTTTCTGAATCAACAGTAAGTGTTACCGTAGTCTGATGATTATAATTTTCATGGGTCGATTTCAGTTAAATTGGAGCCCTTTTGTGTTTCTTTATTGCGGAATTGGACCAATACATTTGGGTTCAGTTAGAAATATTGGATTTCCTGCGATTAAGCAGTCCTGAGTTGTGGTCAAATAGGTTTTTGCATTGCATTCTACAATTATTAGACAACATATGGCGTTCTTTTTAAGTACAGACCACTTTGTCCGTCACATGATAGTCTTCATCAGTAGGTGCTCCTAACATTAGTCCACTGGGACTGTTTTGCAAAAGTGCTTGTCATATAAGATATCGATCTGGGTAATTTCCAAGAATGATTGCCTATCGAAGTCGCGGCGTCCAAACGATACATATCGAATGTGCGATCGTAAACCGATCATGCAACTCTGGTGGCAGGTGTTATGATCAATTATTTATGATCTTCATTATTATCTGTTTTCCGTCGTTTCCTTAGTTGCTCTAAATTGCGTAAATCCGCGAATTATTTGTGAGTTGCTAGTGAAACCTAGACGATTTATGTCGTGAGTAGAATATCTGGCGTTCTTGGCGTTTCTGCGGCGGATTCTCTCACATGAAAAAATCTAATTTCATGCTTATGCCCCATAGAAAATTGTTCGACTTTTTGTCGCAAATATGAAGTACTACCAGAAGACGAAAGGAGGGACTGTGTGGACTGTGGAGGTGCGAGGTGTGTAAAACTTCGTAAGAACAGTTTCGATGCTGAAATAGCGTTACAATTTCATTGCGGACAATGCGGAAAACGAACGAGTATATGGAAGAATACATGGTTCGACTCTTCCAGATTATCCGTTCACATGACGACAAAACCGACGACGAGTAAGGTAAGTCGTCTCCTTCGTAATTACAAGTATTTTTGTAACGCTCTTATTCTGTCGTTGCTGTAGTGTCCACCGAAAACATACTCATAACGCTCGCCAGCAGAGTCACATGATAGATTAACGATCGCACGTTCGATATGTATCGTTTGGTCCCCACGACTTCGATAGGCAATCATTCTTGGAAATTACCTCGATTTGATCTATAATACAGCGTGGTGGTTTTATGGTTTGTCTGTGACTACCTAGCTTGCTGTCACTGGTTAGGCTTCCATCGTTTCATTGATGATGCATTTTTGCCGATACTAGGATTTAGAGGAGTTTCATCGCGATATAGTCGGTTTGTGAGCAAGACGTGTGGTTTGTTAGCGACTCATTGTATTCCTACGGGCGTGTTCTGTAATATTACCGTTCTAATTTAGCTAGAATGACCCATGAGGAATTTGGCACTTCAGTGTCTTGTCATACGTCATTTCTGGGACTTATTTTAGTAAATATCACACCGTTACTTTGGGGTTTTTCTTTGTATGATAGGTGTTACTTTTGTTGAGCACTGTTAATTCACGTTTGTATTAATTTAAGCCTTTATATGTTTCACCATTGTTTCCGACAGTATAAATTTTCTTCGCCTTTTATTTTGTTGTCTAAGAATCTTAGTACATATGTACTTTCTGAACCTTACTGTAATGCACTGATTTGTTTGGTTGAGGCACACAATGTGTCACCTTCATGTGAGCTCGTAGATCTCAGGTTTTTCTGCAACTCTTTGCAGCCCGGTTTATGACGGTCTGCTCTCATAATAGGCATCATGTTTTCATTAGCGACCATGTTTTCGGTTTCTTGTTATCTTATACGCTACATTTAGACTTAGGACGATAAAGTGTTTTATTTCTTCCTTATGGCGGATCTTGGTGTTAACTAACGTCAGCTACCACCTTTTAGTCAGTTGCATTTCTAGGCCCAAATTGACACATTGCCCAGTTCACTTGTGGGAGTTCCGTACGTCTTGAATGGATCTTGTGAGTATGATTAGGACCCGGATAGTTTATCAGCGTTTCTGTGTTGTCGTTACTTCTCCATAGATTCCCGGCAGGGTCGGGGATTTTCTCTGCCTCGTGATGACTGGGTGTTGTGTGATGTCCTTAGGTTGGTTAGGTTTAAGTAGTTCTAAGTTCTAGGGGACTGATGACCATAGATGTTAAGTTTTAGAGTCAGAGCCATTTGAACCATTTTTTAACTTCTCCATACAGCTCGGGGGGAATGTTATGATGTTCTTACTAGAAACGTGTTTCGGTGTACATGGAGCCTGATGAAGTTACTCACTTTGTGGGCTTCAACTTCGATGATATGGTGGTCTTCGCACACCCATTTATCTTTTATTTTTTTCCATACCCACGTTACCAATCGCGATACAACTTGCTATGGCTTATTATTTAGATGGGTTGGTCATCTATAGATAGGTCGTTAGGGTATTGCCTTACACTCCCAGGGAAATAGTATGACATTGTCGGCTGAGAATTTGGAGGAGCCCCTTTCTTAAATACGATTTGATATCCTTGTTGGTGTTCCGCTGTGGTAATGCCGACCTGTCAAGTGATATAAAGGAAACCAAACCATATCTTTTTATTTCGATTCACTGTACAACCTAAGCCTACAAGGTATTTGTGAATATGCTTAGCGTGCTCTGTGCATGCTGGTTTTCTCTTAATATGTCGACTGCCGTTATGTTTTGCGTTAAGTTGCTTCACGATGGAGTGACAACTAATTGTATCCTCAATTGCGATATAACCTATGTCGGAAATATGCATACTACTGTACTTCATAGATTACTGTGCGACATTTTATTTTATGTGAAGACAGGTTCTCATGTATACTAGCTGTTTCCTCATGTGTAAGAATTTTACAGGATTTTGTACATACAAAAAAGACAAGCTTTGTTTCAATGGAGCTCCTGATTGTATACTACCTAGTTCCGATCTTTTCAATGTTTTTGCACATTATCTTGTAAATCTGTGATCTTCAATAGTCTTATGACTAGTAGATATGTACATATGTCTTAGTCCATTGTGCTGAATGTACCCGGAGATTTGGTTTAACGCCTCTAACAAATAGGTGCACATGTTTTAGTCTGTTGTGTTGGATGTACTCAGAGATTTGGTTTCACGCCACTACTTTCATTTTTAAGCTTTAAGCGCTATTATGATTAGCAGTCACTTTCTGTAAGCTTGCTTTATACACTCTGATATACACTACATGTAGATTCTTTCATTATGCAGGGGCCTGAAGATGGCATAATGAAATGCTGAAACTGGCAGCCTTCAAAATAAAGTAAAATAACTTCTTAAGTGCACGGCTGTTGGTGAATTTCATTGCCACTGACATTTACTTAACCATCCGATGTCCCCTGTCCATAATGGACCAACGGAGACTGGAAGACTATATGTTCTACATTTGTACCTGAACAATCAGACTGCGTTTCCACCTCAGATGAGCATTACCATCTACTTGGCGTCGATTTCGTCCGATTTTGGATGTTTGGGGGAATGCGGTGGACTCGCAGCTCAGTCGCCTACACGGGCTTCAGAACTGTTACCTTCGCGTGCCCTTAGGCCTGCCGCGACGCTACTCAAGTGAGGTGGGAAAGTGCAGTACTAAAGCACTAGTAGTTTATCACGTCTCCGAATGTACTTGCTATACGATCTGGTTTGTTACGACAACTGAAATAAAGCCTACGGCAACCAGCCTGTTTTCGGAAGAAAGGAATCACACGGAACAGTGTATTTGGGATTAGTCAGAAATACCGTTGTCCCACGAAATGGAATTTTTACAAAAATCATCGATTCACTGTCTGTCTGTTACATACTACGTTGAAAGCACACATAACGCATACACTCTCATAAACATACAATACAAGTTTATTAAAAGTATGGTTGGATCTTAAGCAAAACGGACTGCCATTGGCTGGTGAGTGACGCCACTATAGGTGCAAAGCGAGGCAGCGTCTGGCGCAGTGAGCGGCTCTTAAGCAGTAATAACTACGCTTAACTGCAATAAATTCTCAGGAAATTTTTTAAAGCAGCTGATTTACCTGTTTAGATGTTATTAGTGGATAAAGAGTGCCACTGCCAGGATTTTCGCTTTCGTGCTCCTGCTGTCTTTTGCATTTCAGCTTCACATTAAGGAAGCGCGTGCGAATTAAAATTCTTGTTCCAACAGATAGTTTGATAATTTATGGTGAAAAATATCAGCGTATTTGGTTTGCACACAGTGCAGATTATTTTCACTATACAGTTTTTCTTTCCTTCGAAATACCTAGGAAAATGGTATATTCATTAAAGATGAGTTCAAACTGCAACGCTCTTTGTAGCCAGCCATGTGTCGGAACTGTAAGATCACCGTGAGGTAGAATTTCCATCCAGCCAAAACGTTCCACTTCTGTAGCGGGAGGTATTAAAGCATCAGTAGACGGTGTTCCCAATGTGCCGTCATACTTCTTTGTACGATACGTGATTTAACCGGCAAGGAATCGGAATCGTGCAGAGCAGTCAGGTCCCCCTCCGACAGCTGATTCTCCTGGTGCTGAATGAAAAGGAAAGTTAATATCTTGCAGTTCTCTTTTACCATTTACAGTGCTTCACTCATGCCGGGCAAAATTTCTCTGAACAAACGTCACGTCAACAGTCCGTCATGTCGACTGCTTCTCCCAAAGGTTCATTTGATAGAGGAATATCATGAGCATCGTGCCCCAAGAGTAGCAGCCGTAATCGATATTTCGCTTCTGTTGGGTTCAAGTGGAAATGACCAAATCTTCTTATCTGTGAGAAAAAAATTTTCCAGTACGTCTTGGTTCACTCGTGTAGATAGAATATATTTCATCTGCAGTGGCTGAAGGTCTAAAAACAGTTCAAATAACGAGCGAATAGTTGTCCATTTGGCTCTCTGGAATTGAAGCAAACGATTTGTACTGCCTACGCCCATTTCTTCGGCACACGCGTCGAGTTCCCTTAATATTCTTCCCTGAATATCCTTGTACACTGCATAATCACTGTATGACGTGTTCTTGTCATTGAATCTTCGGGCATTCAGGATCTCAAATGCATCGTTAAAAAAATAGCTGCTTCCTCTTCTTCGGGCATCAGGTACCTTATGGCTTTAGCAGTGATACTGGGAAAAGTTGCATTGCCAAAAAAAAAAAAAAAAAAACCTTTGACGTTCTCCGCCCTTGAATATGGGGTGAATTTGTGATAGTTTAGGACACAACTTCATTTCACTAGTATCTAAAGCAAGCAGTCTTTGACTAAGTCATCTAAAGCGAGCAGTCCTTCATTAAGTCTTTGATCAACAGTTTTCCCACCTGGAAGTCTTATTCCATCATCCAGAAAGTGGTTCCTCGTGAATTTAAATAATTGTGGAACGTCTGGAAATGCTAACATTCGTTTATTATCGTACTGAGGATCTGGAAAGCAGTAATTTGGCTCTGTCACGTTAAGACCTTTCCACACAAATCGATTTTTAGTGCCGAGGTCGCACACTACAGCAACAGTGTTGTAGGCAGCATCATGTACGGAGAAGATAATAGTGTTTAACTGATCAGCTGTTACCTGTGTTTGGAAACCATAGCAGACTGGTTGTTTCTATCCTGAAAACCAACCGCGTACTTTAAAAAAATAACGCCTTAATGTGCGGCCTTACAACACTATCTTCAACAGAATCGTATGTAACGCTGCTACCTACATTCAAATTCAACGTTTGACAGTACAGATGGCTACGCTTTCATTAGCTGCAAAACACCTGCAAGCACGACTGACTTCACGCTCTTTCGAGCGTGAAGTCAGTCTTTTCACTCTCTTTGGAGCGGTAAACCAAACAAATTTCTTAGAAACAAATGTTTCCTAGATACAGCGCGAATAGTAACTGCTTTGCTAATGTCTTCTCTTGGCCAGTTTGCTTGTTTCTTTCCACCCAGCAAGTAGTTTATCTGCGTCATTAAAAACAGTTCGCCTAATATTTCAGTCACCTTCTCCTTCACTTGCAGCTTTTGATACTTTTGCCGATGTTTTATTTTCTCAGCATAAGTCTTCACATTTAGTTTCAAGCACTATTCACTAGACGTCAGGCTTGCATACTTAGCTGTCAGATGCGTTTACTGAATTCATTGATTTGTTTACTGTCAGTCTCACACTCATCTGCAGTTGTTTCCTTGTCTACATTCCTTTTTTGAGAGCCACGTTGGACAGGTGCTCAAGTACACTTTACGTCGTCTTCTTTGCCTGCAACTTGTCTGCCCTGTTTGGAGATACTGTGCCACCTGCATTCGAATTACCACTTACACTGGGAACACTTCCTTGTATGATTACACTCCATACTGATTGCTCTTTAAGCTCTCTCCTACGTGCTAAATTAAGAAGTTCTACTCATAAGTCACTGACATAATCAATAGAAACGTAATGCAACGAACAAATTGTCGATGTAACATCGAAACGATGTTTTCGGTGGCCCATCGTAATCCAGTCTTTCTGCAAATGAATGTCTTTTGGGATGGAATGACAGAGTATATCCAAGCATTTTCCATTCTGACAGTACGACAGGTATCCAGTTACAGCACAGCCAGGCATTTTAAACTGAAACTTTTATCAAATACCGCAAAACATCGCAAACTAAAGCAGGCAACACAACTACGTTACACACTTCAATATACTGTGGAACTCTGCGGTCTCGTGTGCTCCTATGATGACGACAGGCGCAGAACAACAAAATGTTCAGCGATCTGCGCATGCCGTTTGGGTAAATTGAAATAACACGGCACAGTTTTAAAGAAACAGATACATCAATATTGCTGATGTAAGCAATATTGTGCTTGGATGAATATACAGTGTCCTCTACAGAAAATGAAATTAAAATGTAACCAGATGGATAGCTGGTACATTGTCCAAGGATATTCTTTTCTAAGTTCCACGAGATAAGAATAGACCGACAAGACCACACCGTGGGCAGTGGATATATCATATTAGAAACTGCATGATCAACTTGAATACGTTTATCGGAGGACAATAATGAAACTTTGATGCGATTCCCTGAGTTCCATAATGTATGTAAGTCTAAAGGGGATCGTTTCATTTAGCAATGAATCTTGAATGGCAGGTTTTATAAAACCACAACCTACGGCACGCTAGGCACCAGTGCTGCTCTCTATTCGCTTCCAGTCATGTACACACTGAAAGACTAATTATTATTAGTTTTTGTTTGCCCATCCTTCCCATTGAAGGTTTGCGGGACTTCGGCCTTTGATTTACGTAATAAAATGAAAAACGCGAAACCGTTCTTTCAATGCTATTTGTTATACAGCAAGGCCTTAACTGACGCTGAAGGGGTGAACTCGTGCATATAATTGGTGTTCACCTCCTCAGCGTCAGTTAAGCCCTGAAGGTTTTGTGCTGAGTCACTCAAATTGGTTGCTTTATAATAAATAACATTGAAAGGACAGCTGCAGGTGTTTCATTTTATTATTATTAGTATGTTTCATTTACATTTATGAAATGCATATTAAATACAAACTAATTGAAAGTCTCTAACAGTTTTCAAAATACGTAATACTTCAGCCCTTCTTTTGGCTTCAGGTTAACTGTTGTTTTTTGATGGTATCTGTTACAGGTACTTGAATGTGTCAGTGTTGAATGAAACGCTACGTGAACAGTTACGGCTTGTTATGGAAGCTTTATCTCTCCAAGAGTTTCCGCCGAGCAGAGCAGCAATGGAAACGTTCGAAAACATAAAGGTGTTTGCTAGGCTCTTCCATAATCTCAACACCACCCGTTTCATGCTCGATGTAAGTACAAATGCCTGCTTATACAGAACTAAGATAATAATTATAAATGAATTCGGTTTATATATTCTTTTTTCTCAGTCATCCGTCTTCTAACGGTTTGATGTGCCTGCCATGAATTCCTCTCCTGTGAACAGTTTCTCATCTCGGAGTAGCAATTTCAGCTTACGTCTTCAATTATTTGATGGATGTATTCCAACCTCGTGCCTTCATCTACAGTTTTTTGGAAGTTATTTGCTGATGTCCTTTCATCCAGTCTCTTCTTCTTGTCAGTGTTTCCCTTGATTTCCTTTCCTCACCAATCCTGTGGGGAACCTCTATAATCCTTACATTATCAGTCCATATAATTTTCAACACCCTTCTGGAACACCACAGTAGTAGAGCAAACTATGTACAGCACCACTCTCAATTGTTGCACAAATTTATTCAAGGTGGCAGATACAAGATGGTAGCAATAGTTATGTCAATGTCACTATGACATCATGGTGGGAGGTTCAAATGTTGGCAGGAAAGTAGATCAATTGGGGTACCTACACTAACCTAGCCCTCTTCCCTCCCCCTCCCCCCAGAAAATGGTGGGAAGTTCATATTCCATGAGGACAATGCAACATACCACAACTACCTCCACTAACCTAAGACAATGGTGGGAAAAAAGGTCACATTGGCTACCTCCAGTAACCTAAGTTATCCGACCACCACCTCTTCCTAGGAAATGGCAGGAAAAGAACTCAGCCTGTGCTGGATAGGATGAACGTAAGTCTTTATTTTCAGTCTTTATTTAAACAACTAGAGGCAGTACCGCCATCAAGTGTGTTCACCCCAAGGTACGGAGTCCAACTGACCTGGTACACAGTACTGCCTCCAGAGGGTGCCGTTGTCCTTTTGGTGACATAATCCAAGATGACGATCTGGAGGAGAAAAAATGGTAGTAAAATGACTCACCAGCGCTGGGCTGCTGGAGAGAGGGAGGAATGTACTTAATTTATTTTCGAGCAATTTATTTAAGGACAGATCTGACATAGTATGTTTATTATACTGCTACAAAGCACACGCCTTGACGTGCTTGGGGTCACAATACACAGCATTCAGACACGCTAACAACTCGTAAATTATCAAAAGAATGCAGTACACTGATGTGCAACCACGTTCACTAATTATAAACTGTGGAAATAATGCATACAATATATTTAGGGACGGATTTCACATAGTTGATTTATTAGACTAGAACAAAACACTCATCCTCACATGTTTGAGGTCGCAGTAAATAGTCTACATACCCGCAAACTATTTGTAAATCACTGAAATGATGCAGTACACTGATGTACAGAGACGCAAACAACTCCTAAAGTGTCAAAATTATCCATGCAGAACGCTCTGCAGACACGCTTGCTTATCATCAACTGTCGAAATCATTCGCTGCACAGCCTAGAGACCTGCTCGCAAAATAATGCAACAGACACACAAGCAACTTGTAAACTGTCAAAAAATAGTGCATGTGTAACGCTATTCAAACACTCTCACAACGCTTAAACACCCGAAAATAATGTAGTGCACTAACACTCAGTGCACGTAAAAACGGAACACATCTGCGAACTGTTCCACCCCGAGCGCGCGATTTTCAGGGCCAGCCAGACACAAGACAGCACTGTGACGCCGCTGCCGACGGCAGACTAAAGCCGCGTTTACAGTTACAGGTCTTTGAGTGTTATACTGACGTCACATGTCTATTTAAATAAGCGCCAAGTCAGCCTCAGGACCGTGTACAGGCGTTCACTATTGCTGGCTCGATACCTCTCTCTACCTGCGCTCCAGTGAAGATCTAACTGCCGAGAAACTCAGCCTCGCACCTCGCAGACACTGCAGAAATCGGTTCCATTGCTTCCCAAAAATAGCACAGGTTGCATTGTTCCTAGCGATCCTAATGGGACATGGGAGTTGTGTCTAGCCCGAGCCGTGTGCGGCTCGCGTTGATGCAGTTCATAGCTTGGCATCTTGTAATAGCGATAGTGGCGCCTTGTTTTCTTAGTGTGTTCACTTGAGCCACTGAGTTTACTCGCCTTGTCTGTCCGTGGGTGGCAGCAGCAGCGCTTATCGGTGGCGTGTACTGTGGTACCATCTCTAGGATTTCTGGGTCATCGTGTGTCGAGGGCAGTTGAGTTGGGACGGAGCAGCAGTGAGGGCCGGACAGCCTGGACTCGCCCAACCACTGGGGACACACATGCACTGTCAGACGAAGGATGTGGTCGCGAGAGTGCACGACCATATCAAGGAATGGATTCAGCGAGTTTTAGTTCAATGGACCGTGATATTGGAGTAGTGGAACTTTCACCTGTGTGTGTGTGTGTGTGTCTGTCCGCCCGTCGAAGTGCCCTCATGTCAATAAGTTGTCAGTCGATGATTTCTTCTGGGATCTTTTCCGTGCCTGACTTGAGTGGGGATGACCGTTGGATGGTTGTTCGATCGGTCGTCGTAGCGGACGACGTGCATTTGGTTTCCCTACCGTTTCTGGCTTCTCTGTGTTCATGTCGACTGATAATTCGTCCGTGTTGTTTCACAGTGACTGGTTTTAGTATTGTTTGAGACATTGTGGAATTGCCTTCGCGGGTCTGTGTGTATCTTGTGTGGTCTTTGTATCCAGTTATTTAAATGCTGCCTGCTGGTGTCGGTAGTTCGGATTCGGACGGAGCGGTAAGGAGGTCAGCAGCGCGAGGGCAGGCCGGGACCACGGGCGGCGTGCAGGTACTGTCAGACCTGGGGGCTGTGGCCGACGACGAAAGCCAGGACGTTTAAAGTTGAGTGAACCTTGTCCAGCACTGAAACCTCCACTGTTTGAGATCTCGCTGTTGTTTGCATGTTGCTGCTCCCAGGGTCGGTGAGACCAACTGCAACAAGTGGAGTCTGTCAGGTTGGCAGAAGCTATTAGCCGCCTTCTGCTTCTTGATGTTAGTTTGGATTTAGTACTATTCTTATTAGTGAAGTGCAGCCAGCAGTATCTTCTGCCTTGTGGCCGCTAACACCCCAGTTACCTGCCCTGGAGGTTAGCGTACTTTTCTGGCCGTGTACCTTTCCTCGTCGTGTTGATGCTGGCCGACACGGCGTGTAGTTCGACAGCCTCTTGAATTGTACTGTGCATATGCTTTTGGGAGGTCTACCTTGGTTCTAGTGTTTCCTTCAGCCTTGGGTGTGTTTCTGAAGACGTGGTGCTGTCCGTCTCTTCGCCCTTGCCTAAAAATATTCCATCGTTGTACCTGTTTGTACCTGTCATCGGAAGTTAGGCGGATTGGTTAGTCGGTCGGTCTGCCCTTAAGCTACCCCTAATGTGAGTTTCATCCTGTTACGTGAATACAACTCTCGGCTGCCTGTCTCACCGCTCACACAGCAGAAGTCACCTTCCTCAGGTCGATCCAGGGAGCAATGTCTGTGGATCACTCTGTCTTATTTCGCCGAGTTGTCATAATTGTTTGAAATTTACCCTAATGTTTTAGCCTGTTATTGCCTTCCCCACTTGTAATTCCGGCCTTCAGCCGTTAATTGTTTGTAACACTGCTTGTGGCTCTCAGCCGACAAGTAGTTTCAGTTCTGTCTTGATAAGGCCTTCAGCCGTCACTATAGCTTGTTACAGTTATTGAGATTGTTAGGAGGGTTTTTGGTATTTTTAATGTGCTATTGTCCACCTTATTGGTAAAACAGGCCTTCAGCCGTTGTGTATATTCGAATTTGCTTGTGGAGTTCACCCGACGAATAATTTCGAACGTTCTTAATCAGGCCTACAGCCGTTGATTGTGTGTAACATTGCTTGTGGCCTTCAGCTGAATTCTTGTAATAAGGCCTTCCGCCACCAGCGTAGTAAAATATTTAAAAATGATGGTTGAGAGTTTTGTCTTTTTTTAAAAAAAAATAAGTGTCTGTGTTTTCTGTGCAACCAACGGTAACTGATTAGTCCCCATCCACACCTTTCCTGCTTTCCCTAAGTTCCACATTTCATAGCCGTGCACGCGGTCTTACCTGCCCAGCAGAGCTGACGCATAACCGCGAAATGTTCGCGCAGCTACCAGGACCTGTTTACGAAAATAGCCCAGAATAACACCGATTGCATTTTTCCCGATGGTCCTAACGAGACATCACGTGCTCATAAAAGCATTCTTGTTGTTTGGAAAGAGGGCACTGTCTAAGCACGGACATACAGAAAACAAGGCAGCCGCACTGCTAATGTGCGGTATGTGGGTGGAGGCGACTGGATGCAATCGAGTACAGTGCTATACTACAACTCCCGATCAGAAGAATAGTGAATTTGGGCTAGGTGTTGGCAGCTGTACTACATTTACAAGCAGTTTTAGAACACGGAACGAGAGGTAATGTCATAATATCATGGGCAGAAGTGAAATAAAAAAAATCAGTAGAATTGCAGAAAATGATGAAAAACATGTATAAATCGAGGGAAAATATGCTGAAATACGGGGACGTTGAGGAAGTAATTGCGCAGAACAAATCTTGTACATGGGGATAAGTATGTGACAGCAAGAGGAATCCGCGAAAACGTCCATCGTCGATATGGAATCGAAGGGAACCGGGGAAACAGTTCCTTTTTTCTGTCGGGGCAGCATTCTATTGTAAGTTTAATGAGGTAACAGTGATACGCGCGAGGTGATTATTGTATTTGACCTTTTAAGGAAAACAGAGAACCATCCGCCACTAAACGCACATGCATCTGCGTTAAAGGATAACAGAGAGTGGGTGGGGTGATGGATTGAGGTGCAACTGTAACAAGCTATGATTTAATGGCAATTTGACGATGCATTCTAGAGAGGGAGGGAGATCTTGGCGCAGGTCGTCTGACCATTTTCTCCTCTGTTCTGTCAAGATGCATCAAACGCGTGACATAGCCTGCGTTCGACACGTATACAACTACGTATTTGACTTAGAGCACTGTCTACTTGCGATCATTAACAGCAAACCTGTCCGTCATCAGAGGACTTCCATCTGATGTAAGATGAAATGTAACCACCTTGTTTCGACAAATTCCTCTAAACGAATGAAGATTTATGCGATGGACTCAATTCCCTTCTCGCATCTTGGATATGAAATTGAGACTTCAGTTTCATAACTAAGATGATTCTAAGTTAGCGATAGGTGTTTGTGAGGTACTGCAATCCCAGTGTAGTCATTTGCTTGATAGATGTCCTGTTTACAGAGTTAGTAGCGGCATGACGTCTAATTTCACATGTCAAACGCCGCTGCTATGCGTCTATCTGTTTCCTTCTAAGAGGTATTCTCCGTTACTAACGATCATTTTATATAGGACTGATGCGAGCATAGTACAATTTCTGAATCGTGATCGGAAGTGAACCGTGGACGCTATACATCTCTGGAAAGCTACATTGTGCACATATCAAACAGAATAGTTATTTTAAGGACGTAGTTTTTTCATTTTACAGTTTGTTACCATCGCTTATCGGTTTCAGGCTCTGTCTCAGGCTGATACTGATCTTCGGCCTGACATGGCTGCTTGTCCTGTTCCAGAGGTTGCCCTTCAGTCTGCAAGATACGGGCGGTCGCAGAGGGTGGGCTTACTGGTAGTTGGGAGCTCCAATGTCAGGCGCGTAATGGGGCCCCTTAGGGATATGGCAGCAAGAGAGGGGAATAAAAATGTGCACTCCGTGTGCATACCGGGGGGACTCATTCCAGATGTGGAAAGGGCCCTTCCGGATGCCATGAATGGTACAGGGTGCACCCATCTGCAGGTGGTCGCTCATGTCGGCACCAATGATGTGTGTCGCTATAGATCGGAGGAAATCCTCTCTGGCTTCCGGCGGCTATTTGATTTGGTGAAGACTGCCAGTCTCGCTAGCGGGATGAAAGCAGAGCTCACCATCTGCAGCATCGTCGACAGGACTGACTGCGGACCTTTGGTACAGAGCCGAGTGGAGGGTCTGAATCAGAGGCTGAGACGGTTCTGCGACCGTGTGGGCTGCAGATTCCTCGACTTGCGCCATCGGGTGGTGGGCTTTCGGGTTCCGCTGGATAGGTCAGGAGTCCACTACAAGCAACAAGCGGCTACACGGGTAGCAGGGGTTGTGTGGCGTGGGCTGGGCGGTTTTTTAGGTTAGATGGCCTTGGGAAAGTACAGAAAGGGCAACAGCCTCAACGGGTGCGGGGCAAAGTCAGGACATGCGGGGACCAGGCAGTAATCGGTATTGTAATTGTAAACTGTCGAAGTTGCGTTGGTAAACTACCGGAACTTCAAGCGCTGATAGAAAGCACCGAAGCTGAAATCGTTATAGGTACAGAAAGCTGGCTGAAGCCAGAGATAAATTCTGCCGAAATTTTTGCAAAGGTACAGACGGTGTTTAGAAAGGATAGATTGCATGCAAACGGTGGTGGAGTGTTCGTCGCTGTTAGTAGTAGTTTATCCTGTAGTGAAGTAGAAGTGGATAGTTCCTGCGAATTATTATGGGTGGAGGTTACACTCAACAACCGAGTTAGGTTAATAATTGGCTCCTTTTACCGACCTCCCGACTCAGCAGCATTAGTGGCAGAACAACTGAGAGAAAATTTGGAATACATTTCACGTAAATTTTCTCAGCATGTTATAGTCTTAGGTGGAGATTTCAATTTACCAGATATAGACTGGGACACTCAGATATTTAGGACGGGTGGTAGGGACAGAGCATCGAGTGACATTATACTGAGTGCACTATCCGAAAATTACCTCGAGCAATTATACAGAGAACCGACTCGTGGAGATAACATCTTGGACCTACTGATAACAAACAGACCCGAACTTTTCGAATCTGTATGTACAGAACAGGGAATCAGTGATCATAAGGCCGTTGCAGCATCCCTGAATATGGAAGTTAATAGGAATATAAAAAAAGGGAGGACGGTTTATCTGTTTAGCAAGAGTAATAGAAGGTAGATTTCAGACTACCTAACAGATCAAAACGAAAATTTCTGTTCCGACACTGACAATGTTGAGTGTTTATCGAAAAAGTTCAAGGCAATCGTAAAATGCGTTTTAGACAGGTACGTGCCGAGTAAAACTGTGAGGGACGGGAAAAACCCACCGTGGTAGAACAACAAAGTTAGGAAACTACCGCGAAAGCAAAGAGAGCTTCACTCCAAGTTTAAACGCAGCCAAAACCTCTCAGACAAACAGAAGCTAAACGATGTCAAAGTTAGCGTAAGGAGGGCTATGCGTGAAGCGTTCAGTGAATTCGAAAGTAAAATTCTATGTACCGACTTGACAGAAAATCCTAGGAAGTTGTGGCCTTACGTTAAATCAGTAAGTGGCTCGAAACAGCATATCCAGACACTCCGGGATGATGATGGCATTGAAACAGAGGATGACACGCGTAAAGCTGAAACTAAACACATTTTTCCAAAGCTGTTTCACAGAGGAAGACCGCACTGCAGTTCCTTCTCTAAATCCTCGCACAAACGAAAAAATGGCTGACATCGAAATAAGTGTCCAAGGAATAGAAAAGCAACTGGAATCACTCAACAGAGGAAAGTCCACTGGACCTGACGGGATACCAATTCGATTCTACACAGAGTACGCGAAAGAACTTGCCCCCCTTCTAACAGCCGTGTACCGCAAGTCACTAGAGGAACGGAAGGTTCCAAATGATTGGAAAAGAGCACAGGTAGTCCCAGTCTTCAAGAAGGGTCGTCGAGCAGATGCGCAAAACTATAGACCTATATCTCTGACGTCGATCTGTTGTAGAATTTTAGGACATGTTTTTTGCTCGAGTATCATGTCGTTTTTGGAAACCCACAATCTACTATGTAGGAATCAACATGGATTCCGAAAACAGCGATCGTGTGAGACCCAACTCGCTTTATTTGTTCATGAGACCCAGAAAATATTAGATACAGGCTCCCAGGTAGATGCTATTTTCCTTGACTTCCGGAAGGCGTTCGATACAGTTCCGCACTGTCGCCTGATAAACAAAGTAAGAGCCTACGGAATATCAGACCAGCTGTGTGGCTGGATTGAAGAGTTTTTAGCAAACAGAACACAGCATGTTGTTATCAATGGAAAGACGTCTACAGACGTTAAAGTAACCTCTGGCGTGCCACAGGAGAGTGTTATGGGACCATTGCTTTTCACAATATATATAAATGACCTAGTAGATAGTGTCGGAAGTTCCATGCGGCTTTTCGCGGATGATGCTGTAGTATACAGAGAAGTTGCAGCATTAGAAAATTGTAGCGGAATGCAGGAAGATCTGCAGCGGACAGGCACTTGGTGCAGGGAGTGGCAACTGACCCTTAACATAGACAAATGTAATGTATTGCGAATACATAGAAAGAAGGATCCTTTATTGTATGATTATATGATAGTGGAACAAACATTGGTAGCAGTTACTTCTGTAAAATATCTGGGAATATGCGTACTGAACGATTTGAAGTGGAATGATCATATAAAATTAATTGTTGGTAAGGCGGGTGCCAGGTTGAGATTCATTGGGAGAGTCCTTAGAAAATGTAGTCCATCAACAAAGGAGGTGGCTTACAAAACACTCGTTCGACCTATACTTGAGTATTGCTCATCAGTGTGGGATCCGTACCAGATCGGGTTGACGGAGGAGATAGAGAAGATCCAAAGAAGAGCGGCGCGTTTCGTCACAGGGTTATTTGGTAACCGTGATAGCGTTACGGAGATGTTTAACAAACTCAAGTGGCAGACTCTGCAAGAGAGGCGCTCTGCATCGCGGTGTAGCTTGCTCGCCAGGTTTCGAGAGGGTTCGTTTCTGGATGAGGTATCGAATATATTGCTCCCCCTTACTTATACCTTCCAAGGAGATCACGAATGTAAAATTAGAGAGATTAGAGCGTGCACGGAGGCTTTCAGACAGTCGTTCTTACCGCGAACCATACGCGACTGGAATAGGAAAGGGAGGTAATGACAGTGGCACGTAAAGTGCCCTCCGCCACACACCGTTGGGTGGCTTGCGGAGTATAAATGTAGATGTAGAAGCCTGCAGGAATTATTTATGTCATGCGCTCGACATATATTTCTTAGAATGGAATGTTAACAGCACAGCAATCCACATGTCTGATAGGTCGGAAATTGAAGCGATGTAACATTATAGCATGTTTTAAGTGCAGAACCTTGTAGCCTTAGGAGTGCGTGTGTTTATGTTCCCTCTTACCAATAACCTCCAGGTACTGATCACCCGTTTCTTGTTCTTCTCAACCGTCTGCTATTACATCACAACACTTTCAAATCTGTTACTATACAACGATAAGGGGTGCTAACCTCCTCGACATGGGCTCGTCTCGAGAAATCTTGTGCACTTGGACGGGCGAGGATGCAGAATGTGGTCTACTTCTTGTCAGTTGCAGATTACATCGGTAACGGTGCTGCAGAGCGGGTTGGTGAAACAAAGTGTGAGGGAACCTTCTAGTCTCTAACTTTATCCTGAGATTGCGAGAATGCTCTGTGACTTCCATCCGCATAGAGATAGATCGGAAATTAAGCACTATACTCTAGGTGCTAGAAATATGCAGAGCGCTGTCTGGTATACTTGATTATATATATTAACAATGATTGGACATACTGCACAGTCATCTATCTACATTCGCAATGATACTCGCAAAGTATAGATGGGGCTGTTTAGCTATGATACTGAAGTTGGGAGACGTGCTGTCACATCACTGGTAGTTGAAATTTCTGTAAAATTGCTAAACTGGTTCGCACTATGAACTGTGCTGATTGTTATTACAGTATATCGATGGTGTCTTTCCCATCCAATCCGTCCACTGGTACACTGTTGGTTACCACATAATGATTGACCTGTCACTGTGCCAGATGAGTTGAAATGTATAGTTCGTCAATCACCTTCGGACAGCAGTCTGGAAACTCTCCACAATGCCGCCAAACTCTTCCAGTTTTCTTATGTTCTAACTGTATTTTATTCAAAATTATCCAGTGTGTATGGTGTGTTGTAGCAGTAGTAACAACATGATTTATACGGTGCGATAGTGTTAATGTCAGTTTAGAACCTGACACAGACCTCGAAGTCGTGACGGCAAAAGCAAAATGTGTGGCCGTGTACAAAGTGTTTTACAGCAGAAAAAAAATCAATGTTTCAAACAACGACACAGGGTCACAGGAAGGGTCTCTTCGACTTATAGCATAATTTGTGGAATATGGTCATCCTCCTAGAGTACAGGCGATACACCTTTACACTGGTCCGTGCAATGGATCAATTGCTGTATTATTTAATAGGATCGTCACATGTGCTTGATGCCGGCACACAGACGATACTTGTTTTCAGTATATGGGAGGAGAGAGATGCGGTAAAAATCTTATCGAGCTCTCTCTTGGGTAAAGTTAGTGGAGCTTTTATAGTTCGTAATATTTCTCTGTTGGATGGTACAGAATAACGAAGATAGCATGTTGGGGTGATAGACTTGAATGGGCGCTGAGGGACGCGAATCTGTGATAATTGTATATAGTTTGGGGACGCACCACAGTGCAGTAGCAAAATCTTTGTCCTCCCAGTTCCTATTTCTATCGAATGGTCAAAACAAAGTCCTGTCCTGATTAACTAGTGGCTGTAATCGTTAAAGGATTTGCTACAGGTATGTGGTTGAATGCAAAGACTTAATTCCAAATCACAGACACCATTTCTACCGAAAGCGTAGCATTAGAGATCTGAAAACCTAGTGTACGTTTCTTACGACCTTAATCAGTACACCATCTACTACTGTTAGTGATCCTCTGATGTGGCATTGAGAGTGAATGCGTTACAAATAATGGAGAAATATCTAGCGGCGGCAGCGTGAGGGAGTTGCAAACACCAGTTTCATACCACACTCTTTAGTCAAATAACATTCAAAATTCGGTAATTTTATTATGAGGTTGCACCGTCGGTGACGTATAACCGCACTGTTGGTCTTATACTATACACTCCAGTGATCACGGTATTTGTCTAGAAAACACCACTTCATTCAGAGGTAGTGACAGTGTTGTGTTGGCTGAAGATCCAACACTGTGTTACTAGAGGAGGCGGAAATGCACGCGTTTTAGCTCACTCAGGCTGGCGTGAGGTCTGGAACATGACAAGGAATGAGAATTCAGAAGACGGACGTAATAAGTTTCATACTTAACTTTAATCCATTAATGATGAAAGTCGCTCTTGAAGGTACATGATTCACAATATCAATCTCAATAGTAACTGAATATGGTGCCTTGCTAGGTCGTAGCAAATGACGTAGCTGAAGGCTATGCTAAACTGTCGGCAATGAGAGCCTATGTAGACAGTGAACCATCGCTAGCAAAGTCGGCTGTACAACTGGGGCGAGTGCTAGGGAATCTGTCTAGACCGGCCGTGTGGCAGCGCTCGGTCTGCAATCACTGATAGTGGCGACACGCGGGTCCGACGTATACTAACGAACCGCGACCGATTTAAAGGCTACCACATAGCAAGTGTGGTGTCTGGCGGTGACACCACAGCCATACGCAGACTTATAAAGACATTATAGCATTTAGCATGGATACTTGTTTGCACCTGTAGAACCAAGACCTCTTGTGATGGTAATATGGTTGTGTTTTATAACATCTGGCGGCTTTTAAGACGATTACCCTTCTCTGTCTAAGACACAGTGGTGCCACTCACAAAAAACTTAACTTGTCCACCCACCACTGATTTTTGGTCAGTATTATTCCCTATCGCCAGCAATAAGTTATTGGCCAAGTATTATACTTAGTAGTAGGGAGCGCGCGATAGGTTCAACATGAGCATCAGGCTTATAAAGTATGTGTAAGTGTTTCGACATGTGCAAAGGAAATGACTATGTAGGTATAGATTAGACGTGGAATACTGTGTAGCAAAGGGAAGAGTATGTCAATTCATAAGAATGGTACAGATATTTCTATTTCCAGAGCCACAGCGGTCAGCAGGGCGTATTTCCGATAAAATATATAAGACCGGTTTTTTTCCTAGGACGATTCTATGCATGCTTGGCTTGCAACGCCGGTGACCTGCGGCGGGAATGATTCACGTTTCCAGCTAATGGTAAATTGTTCGGTTGACTGTTTCTGCACATTTCGCACCTTTATTTAGATGAGGGAACATCTGTTGTGGTGTGTGAATCTAGCAAGTGAAAGACGGCTGGAAGACATGTTTGCTGGTTCTCTAGACATGAGAAACACCTTAGTTCACTTTGTCAATTGTAGGGATGGTTTGGAATCTCTTACATCACAGACATCGGTGTTCGCGATGAAAATGTCAATTTCCACTATTTTTTCCGAGTTCTCACGTAAAGGTCTTCACAAATGGGATATGTTTCTAGTTACTCAGTGGTTTACATCACGCTCTACCACGCTTAAGTTTCAGGTTTGTAGAGAAATGATTTGCAGTCTATATCTACGAATTATGTTGTGCGATCGATTGGTAGGATACTGCTATGTGCTTGATGTCGAGAACTATCACGTAAATGTTATAATATTATGGCAAACCATGTGAAAATACATGTGTTCTTGTAATCACAGAGTCAGGACATGTGAGTAGAAAAGCAAAAAAGCAAGCAGGTTGGGTCCAGAAACAGTAACGCGATTGTGCCGAGGGGATCCGACTCCGAATTTGTAAAATTCTGAGAGTGACTCCGATCCACTGAGGGCGACCTGGTCACGCGTGGAGAGTAGATGACTCGTGACAGTCGGCTTTGGAAATATATCTAGTGCTGCGAGTAGTATATAAGTGCTGTCTGTCTTCACGGTATATGTACGAGAGTCTGGCGATCCATAGCTACACAAATGATGTAAAAGGGGCGATACTGTATGGTGCAGCATACGAAATGTATGTTTACTACATCGATACGGTACGCGATGATATATATTGCCGGTTTGAAGATTGGTTTCACGCTCTAATATTCAAGCTGCCGCCCTCAGTGGCAGAGTGGTGTAATTGAGTAAGAGTCTTTCTATATTTGATGATCTGTAGGCCATATTTCAGGGTTTAATTTTGTAGGACAGTGCATCGAATACTGTTTGTGTAATTGTTCTGATTTCCCCCCATCTGTGCTTAGACAGTGCTCTCTTTCCAAACAACAAGAATGCTTTTATGATTAACGGTGTTTACGCGAGTGTACATAGACATGATGAATCCTTTTAGCGGTGAGAACATTTAATGTTTCTGAGATGTAAAAAAATGGTTCAAATGGCTCTGAGCACTATGGGACAACTTCAGAGGTCATCAGTCCCCTAGAACTTAGAACTACTTAAACCTAACTGACCTAAGGACATCACACACATCCATGCCCGAGGCAGGATTCGAACCTGCGACTGTAGCGGTCGCGTGGTTCCAGACTGAAGCACCTAGAACCGCTCGGACACTCCAGCCAGCTTCTGAGATGTATGCTGACAGCAAGATTTCCTGGTAGGGATCACGTGCTGTCTCTTTAGGACCGTCTGGAAGACTGCAATCGGTGTTATTCTGGGCTACTTTCGTAAACAGGTCCTGGTCGCTGCGCGAACACTTCACGGCAATGCATCAGCTTCCCTGGGCAGGTAAGAATTCGTGCACGGCTAGGCACAGCTCGCATGTCCCGTTAGGATCGCTAGGAGAAATGCAGCCTGTGCTATTCTGGGAAGCAATGGAAGTGATTTCTGCAGTGTCTGCGAGGTGCGAGGGTGAGTCGCTCGGCAATTAGGTCTTCGCCCGACCACAGGTAGAGTGAGAGTTCGCGCCAGCAACGATGTACACGTGCACGCGGTCCTGAGGCTGACTTGGCGCTTATTAAATAGACATGTGACATCAGTATAACACTCAAAGAACTGTAACTGTAAACGCGGCTTTCGTCTGCCGTCGGCAGCGGCGTCACAGTGCTGTCTTGTGTCTGGCTGGCCCTGAAAATCGCGCGCTCGGGCTGGAACAGTTCGCAGATGTGTTGCGTTTTTACGTGCACTGAGTGTTAGTGCACTACATTATTTTCGGATGTTTAAGCGTTGAGAGAGTGTTTGAATAGCGTTACACATGCATTACTTTTTGACAGTTGTTTGTGTGTCTGTTGCAGTATTTTGCGAGCAGGTCTGTAGGCTGTGCAGTGCATGATTTCGGCAGTTGATGATAAGCAAGAGTGTCTGCAGAGCGTTTTACATGGATAATTTTGACACTTTAGGAGTGGTTTGCGTCTCTGTACATCAGTGTACTGCATCATTTCAGTGATTTACAAGTAGTTTGCAGGTCTGTATACTATTTACTCCGACCTCAAGCATGTGAGGATGAGTGTTTTGTTCCAGTGTATTAAATAAATTATGTGAAATTCGTCCCTAAATAAATTGTATGCATTATTTCGACAGTTTATAATTAGTGAGCGTGTCTGCACATGACGGTGCTGCATTCTTTCGATAATTTACGAGTTGTTAGCGTGTCTGTATGCTGTGTATTGTGATGTGAAGCACGTCAGGGCGAGTGTTTTGTATCAGTGTAATAAACGTATTAGGTCAAATCTGTCCCTAAATAAATTGCTCGAAAATAAATGAAGTACATTCCTCTCTCTCTCCAGCAGCCCAGCACAGGTGAGTCATTTTACTGCCATTTTTCCTTCTCCAGATCGCCATCTCAGATTATGACACCGAAGGGACAATAGCGCCCTCTGGTGGCAGTACTGTGTACTAGGTCAGTTACACTCTGGACCTTGGGGTGAACACATTTGATGGCGGTACTGCCTCTAATTGCTTAAATAAAGACTGAAAATAAAGACTTATGTTCATCCTATCCAGCACAGGCTGAGTTCTTTTCCTGCCAATTCCTAGGAAGAGGTGGCGGTCAGATGACTTAGGTTAGTGGAGGAAGCCAATGTGACCTCTTTTCCCACCATTGTCTTAGGTTAGTGGAGGTAGCTGTGGTGTGTTTCATTGCCATGATGGAATTTGAACTTCCCACCGTTTTCTGGGGGGGGGGGGGGGGGAATCAAAGGAGGCTAGATTAGTGGAGGTAGTCCAATTGACCTATTTTCCTGCCAACATTTCAACTTCCCACCATGATGTCATTGCGACATTGACATATCTATTGCTGCCATCTCGGATCCACCATCTTGAATAAATTTGGCAACAATGAGGGTTGGGCCATACATAGTTTGCTCTACTACTCACCATATCCAAATGCTTCGATTCTCTTTTCTTCCAGTTTTTCCACAGTCCATATTTTATTACCACACAATGCTGTGCTCTAGAAATTCTCAGAAATTTCTTCCTAAAATGAAGGTTTATGTCTGACACTAGATGACTGCTCTTGTCCAGGAATGTCCTTTTTTAGCTGCAATAGTCTGCCTTTTATGGTCCCTTCGTCCATCTGTCATGGATTATTTTGCTGGCTAGGTAGCATAATTCCTTAACTTCTTCTACTTCGTGATCGCCAGTTCTGATGTCAAGTTTCTCGCTGTTCTCACTTCTGATACTTCTCATTATTTTCATTTTTCTTCGGTTTACTTTCTGTCCATATCCTGTGTTCCTTATAATGTTCATTCCATTCAACAGTTTCTGTAATTTTTCTCCACATTCACTGAGGACACCAATGTCATCAGTTAATCTTATAACAATTGTCCTTTCACCAATCGCACTCTTGAACTATTCTTTTCTTTCCGTCGTTGCATCCTCGATGTACAGAATGAGCCATACCAGGAAAGGACTACAACACCGTTTTTGATCCAAGCACTCCGTTCGTGGTCTTCCAATCCCATGTTATTAACGTACACTTCTTGTTCACTGTTGGTTATTGTACGTATTGTATACTCGTATTATCAGTCTTTCCATAGAGGTTACCCATGTATTTCTCAAAATATCGAACACCTTGAACCATTTGACATTGTCGAACGCTTTTTCCAGGTCAAAAGATCATATAATGTGTCTTGATTTTTCTTCAGTCTTGCTTCCACATCAACCGCTACGTCCGAGCTGCCTCTTGAAGCCTTGATGTCTTCCCTAAAACCAAACTGATCGTCATCTAACAGGTCCTCAATTTTCTTTTCCATTATCCCATACATTATTATGTGTGCATGTGCTGTTAAGATGACTGTACGACAATTACCACATTTGTCAGCTTTTGCAGTCTCTACACACCTACGTGAATTGGTTTTTTATTTCTACTTCCCCAATGATTTTAGAAATTCTGATGGAATGTTATCTATCTCTTCTGCTTTATTTGAATTTGTCTTCCGAAGCTCTTTTAAATTCTGGTTCTAATACTGGATCCACTATTTCTTTCCTGACAATTCCTGTTTCTTCTTCTGTCCATTATCAGCTACGTCGTCCACCCCTCATAGAGGCCCTCAACATACTCTTCCCACTATCCGCTGTCTCCTTTGGATTGAAGAGTGGGATTCCCATTGCACTCTTAATATTGGCGCCCTTGCTTTCAATTTTATGGAAGGTTGTTTCGACTTTTCCATGTGCTAAGTCAGTCCTTTGGACAATCATTTCTTTTTCGATTTATTCACACATTTCATGCAGCCACTTCGCCTTATCTTCGTATTTATTCTTTTATTTCATTCCTAAGTGACTTGTATATCTGTATTCCTGAAGTGCTTTGAACATTTTTATACTTCCTTCTTCCATAGATCAACGGAAGTATTTGTTCTGCTTCTTCGCAGTTACCTTCCTTTCTCCTATGTTTTTCTGTCAAACATCTGTGCTTGTCCTTTTTAGAGATCTCCATTCCTCTTCAGCTGAAATGATTACTAGGGTATTAATTATTGCGTTATTAATACCCTGAGATAACTTCAAGCGTATATCTTCATTCCCACGGAGCGACGTAACGCTGTAGTTAGCACACTGAATTAGCATTCGGGAGGACGACGGTTCAAACCCCCGTCCACCCATCCTGATTTAGGTTTTCCGTGATTTCCGTAAATCGCTTTAGGCAAGTGCCGGGGTGTTTCCTTTCAAAGAACACGAGCGACTTCTTTCCATAAGCCGATGGGACCGTCAAATGAACCAACCAACCAACCTCTTCATCCTTTCGTACTTCCGTATCCCACTTCTTAGCGCATTGATTCTTCCTGTCTAAAATGTGATCTGGTACTATATCTGCTCTGGGTACGCCATACAATCCAATATCTAGGTCTGGAATCTCTGCCTCAAGATGATGTAATCTAAATGAAATTTTCCCGTACGTCCTGGCTTTTCTCATGTATACCACCTGTTCCTCTTGTTATTCTTGAATAGAGTATTCGCTATCGTTAGTTGAAATTTTTTTCAGAACTCAATTAGTCTTTCTCATCTCTACTCTTTCCCCTTAAAGCGCATTTTAATCCCCCATGACTGTTAGATTTTCAGTTCCCTTCACGTAATGAATTACCTGTTCGTTATCCTCATATATTTATTCTCTCTCTCATCATTATCTACTTGCGACGTTGGCATGTCTACCTGAACAATTGTTGTCGATGTTGGTTTGCTGTACATTCAGATGAGAGAACCTTATCACTGAACTGTTCACAGTTACTCACTCTTTGTCCTACCTTCCTGCCGGCCGGAGTGGCCGCGCGGTTAAAGGCGCTTCAGTCTGGAACCGCGCGACCGCTACGGTCGCAGGTTCGAATCCTGCCTCGGGCACGGATGTGTGTGATGTCCTTAGGTTAGTTAGGTTTAAGTAGTTCTAAGTTCTAGGGGACTTATGACCACAGCAGTTGAGTCCCATATTGCTCAGAGCCATTTGCCCCAACCTACCTTCCTACTCATAACGAATGCTACGCCCGTTATACCATTGTTGATATTACCTAACATTCATCAGGCCAGAAATCTTTGTCTCCTTTCCATTTCACTTCACTGGTCCCCTGCATATGTAGACTGAATCTTGGCATTTTCCTATTCAGATTTCCTAGATTCCCTACCACTTAAAAACTTCTGACATCCTGATCCCCGATCCGCAAAACGTTTTTCTTGTGGTCACCTTCCCCCTGACAGTCCCTTCCCGGAGATCCGAATGGGGATTTATTCGGAATCCTTACCAAATAGAGAGATCATAATGACACTTTCTCAATTACAGGCCACATGTGTTATAGATACACATTAGGTGTCTTTAATGCAGTGGTTTCCGTTGTCTTCTGCATCCTTATCATCGCTGATCCTTTCGCCTTGTAGGGGTAGTTTCCCACACCAAGGGCAAGAGAGTGCCCTGAGCCTCTCTGTCCGCTCCTCCACCCTTTGTGACAAAGCCGTTGACAGAATGAGGGTGATTTTCCTATGCCACAAGTTTCGGCGGCCATTGCTAATGATTTTTATTCAAAATGTGACCATCAGTGATGTTCAAACCCGGGACAGGGGATGTTCTGATTACTAATGAAAGACTCTACCCCGAGAGCAGAGGTGGAGAAATAATGAATTATTTAACACAGTTATATACAAAAGTCCAGTTAACGGAGAAAAATTAGGGGGAAAAATTGAATAGTCGCTAGGAGGGATTGTAATGAACAAAACACTAAAGAGCCTGACCGTTGGGATTGGATCTTTGGCGTGCAGGGCCGTTTAAAGACAACTTTTTGGGTGTTTTCTCGAATAACTCGAAATCGCGGCTCCTAGCGAAAATACTTCTCAGTACAAAATTAAACTACATTAAATTTCCTACGCAGAATGTCCCATTCATTTTTTTCTAGGACTAAAGATTATGTCGTACTACTGTATGAATGCTTACTTGTACATGTCCACACATTATTGAGTACTTATTCAGAAGTACGATGTAGTATTGCTTCTATTTAAAGTCTTGGCTTGGGATAATTCTTCTTTTGTCAACTTTATACATAACAAGAGCCGCTCGGCTTTATCTAATCTAATGTACCATCATGTGATGTAACAAGACCCACTCCTTGTGTAGAAGATATTTCTAAAAATATCGAAACCTAGGTCGAGGGCTAGTAAACATTTGTTTTGCAACTGGTTGGCTGATTTTTGAATCTCTTCAGATTTACATAGATTTTGAAATATTAAATATGTATTTCACGGCTAAGCGAAGTAGAGCCGTATTAAGGGATAAATTGTGTTCGGGGGTGCAACAGGGTGAAGGGGGTGAGGGGTGTGTAGGGTAGAAGGTGAGGGTAGTCAGGTCGTCGAATTATGGTCATGGACTTCCCTCCTTCATATGTGTGGAATTGTGTTCATCCACTCCCTCCTTCATATGTGTGCAAGTCGAAGTAGGAACGGGGCTCACGAGAAATACGGGTCCCGAAACGATCTTGTGACTTCACACTAGTCGGCTTGCGCGCCATATTTCACGAATGTATCCATTATAGGTCTTAACTCTGGCGTGTGCTATTGAGAGCTTGCATGCATTTAAACGCGTAGTTGAAAATTATTAAACTTCGCGAAATAGTTACTCGCTCCTTGCCAGAGGTGGTTGCTGGCATTCGTAAGACCTGTCTAGTGACGTGCTGTAACATACACGCGGCGGTCTGTTTTTCTTGGGGGCCTCTATATAGAGCGAGTGATTCCCCACACTCTCTAGCGCACTACGTCACAAGAAGCAACTATAGGATGTTCAACGAAGTTATACACAGCGTGCCTTATGAAGCACTAGTGATGTAATGTGCAGGCATGCCCAGGAGGAGGTTGGGGGCTTATTTCACAAAGTGCCTTGACACTCCATGGAATGCAGATATGAATTACAAATGACACCAACACAAGAACACATATGGACAGAACCTGCGCAGATCCCTGCACGATGTTGTACACTGCCAGAAGGGCAACTGATTCTTAGCCATCCCGTACGGCGGCAGCACGGATCGTCCAGGAAAGGCAGCTTTCTTCACTACAAGCGATGCCACATTTTCAGTTTACAGACGGACCATGCCTCCCCAGTCCTCTTAAGTGAGTAGTAAAAATAACTTCACTGAGCTTGTGTTTATATAATAAACTTATTTCCAGTTTTTTAAATGAGTTTTTCTTACATGTGTTAAATGAACTTTGAAGTGTGAGTTAGCGAGCTTTGCTCTGTCATTTAAATATATGGCCGAAAGAGTCAGCCTACAGGAATTGTGAAAACGAACCCTGTCGTCCAGGATCGCGTGCCACAAAGGGCGCAGATTCACCAGAGATGGGGAAATTCACAGGCGTCTGCTGTCTATTGAGGCCTAAGCGCTGTACTGTGCGAGTGAGGCAGACGAGTACCTTCATCATACGGAAACCCAGTAGAATCCTTTTGTGGTAGAGAAGACTTAGCAGTGTTAAATATGGCGGACCTAAAATAGGCCATGAAGGGAAATATTGAAACTATTTAATTCTGTAGTAATGCAGAGAATCAAGCCACAGTAATTTTAATTTGCCATACTCCATAAATTTTCATGGTGATCCCAATAAAACTTGAATATTGATCATATCTATAATAGTTTAGGATTTACTGTTAAAGTGAAATTAACAAATTTTGTAAAAAAGACTTGAATGCTGAAATCTGAACGCTTTGGTCGATCTTAAAGATCGACATTTCATATAGAAGATCATTATTAAAATGACAAAAGTTCTAAATATCAACTCTGTAACCTTTTTTGTTTAAAAAATATAGTAAATTTAAATTATCAGTTATTATAGTTAAACATCAGATCATAATTTCCTCCATACAAAGCACACTGAACGATGACAGCATGACACTTTATTGAATCATTAGGTAACAGAATATTTGTTGTAAAGTTTAGCGCATAATAGTTAATTTTGTTCTTTATTTATTTATCAGAAATTACATTGGTGGAAGTTTACTGGCCGTGACATTCAAAGTTAAGAAGGAAATTGTACTGGTTTTATGTAAAAGAATTTAACGTTTATTATGTAATGGATATTATTGTTTCTTTATTTACAGCGTGAAAGTGGTCAAGCCTTGATTATTTAAATATGTTAAAATGTAAAATAATGTAGAATAAGCTGTTGCCAATCAGATGGACGGCTTGAGGAAAGGTAACTGCCCTAGTCAGTTGGGCGAGGATGTTCGGCGCGCGGAAAAAGCGGCCGGGGACGGGCAGAGTTTCAGTGCTGGTACAGACGCGAAAACGGACGGTTTGGCTGGAGACATCAAAGGGTACAGTTCGGACACAGACGCGGAAGCGGACGGTCGGTCTTTAGGCAGCTAGCAAGTGAAACGACTTAGCAAATCTCGCGTTGTGTGGTATCGCGGGACTTAGTCTCTGAGCGGTGAGCAGCCGCGCGCCTAGTGTGAACTCTTAACTTTTCGAGTATATAACTTATATTTCGCGATGAGATTGTGAATGATCGTACTGAGTCTAATGGATATGCGCTCGAGTGTAACAGTAACTCTAAATACGACCACCTTCGCTATTAGTTTGCTTTCTGAATAAACATTACTCTAACCAAATGACAACTGTTTGGCCTACATCATTTATGGGTCGTTAATTTAGTTTACGATACTATTATTACTGTTATTAGATGCTACGTTAACTTCGTATTTCGCAAGCTTGCCACAGCCACACAATTTAACCAAAGGGTCACAAGTGGTTAATTTAGGCCGTGTAATGCGACACGTGCGGTTCAACACCTAGACGAGTTTGATCCAAGACGTTTCGACGAAGAGAAACCGCATGTGAGCCCGAACGTCTTTGGGATGTTAACTCTCAGGTGTAACATAAATTCCTTTAAGCAATGACTGGGAAGGATTTAATATTTAAGTGTGATGATGTCAGTAATCTATGTATTGCCGTTAGGAATGGAAATTGATTGGTAACAGTGACACTGCAATCTATGTAATTGTGTTGTAGTTACTGAGTGGTGGATTACTGAATGATCAGAAAGCTACTGCACTTCTCTCGCCATTAACTATGTTAATGATGGGTTGCATAAATGTTTTCCATTCATGAATGGCTGCCACTTGTAGAGTGGGCTGCACCAAGTGGAGCCAATTAGCATACATCCACAGTGTGTCTTCCAGGATGGTGTGAACTTTCTGATCATACTCAAGTTTAAAACAGTAGTCTGCTGTAAAACATTGTTTGACTTACGATGACATCTCTGAAGTTCTATAACAGGTGGCCTACGTCTGTTCTAGAGGGATGCAATCTAAGCCTGTGGGTCTCTTCACATATGAAGAGAGCTGAGGCTGGGGTGATGCATGTGATACGCTTCATGCTGTGATAAATATTCCAACCAGTGATAGTGTAGACAATGAAATCGCCATTGCCTAATACATATTGACAGCATGCTACACTTTGGAGCAAGGGCACCCATACAATAGTTTGTATGGGAGAGGGGGGCTAAAACTGGCGGTAGGGAATATTTTTAATATTTTGGAAGACGAATGGCAGCTTGTAAGTAGCCATAAAAAGTTCTAGTTCCGACCCTTCTAAAACCTGTGTGATATCGACTTATAAATCATTTTCTTCAAAGAAAAACACACGACTACACTATATTTTTTTCCTTTCCCTGAGAACTAGGGTGGGGCGTGTGTGTGTGTGTGTGTGTGTGTGTGTGTGTGTGTGTGTGTGTGTGTGTGGAGGGGGATGGGAAGATAGATGGTCCACCTTTCCCGCAGGTACCAGTGACCAGTGAGTCTAATCGAGCGCGTTTCCCACACCGAGCCAAAATTTCATACGTTGCGCACCTATCTCTTTTTTCTCATAGGTTATTAATTCATTTAACCACATTCGCATTTCAAAAATTGAAATTTATTCCTGAAATTCAACTGAACTGTAATTGATTCAGATCTACTACGGAAAACAAAATATGAAAATTTGAGCCAGATCCTTGACTCGATCCCAGATTCCCCGCTTATCACGAGCAGTCGCCTTATTAGTTAGGCTGTCCGAGCATGCTCCCAGACGAGCCGAAACTTCCATACGTCGCAGACCTATCTGTTTCTTCTCATAGATTATTAATTCATTTACCCACAGTCACATATCTTGTGATTCCCGTGCAGGTTTTACAAACAATACAATGGGAAGTCACAGACTATCGTTGTCTTTTTCACCACAGGCCTTTCATCGCCTTATATATATTTATACCTGACGAAAAACTATAATTTTCGATAGTTGCAGCTGCGAATACATATCACAAATCAGTTTGTCAATAGATTTGGCATATCTCGTAGTTAATGAAAAACTGCTGCAGATGTTGTTGAGAATTTGACTGAGTCCGCTACCGGTTTCTGCTTTTATATTAGGCCATTTTCAAGTAGTTCTGAAAACTGACATAACTATGACAGATATACAAATATTGAATATAAGGAAAGATGAAGAAAACCAAGGCCTAAATACGCACAATTTAAGTACAGTTATACTGCAATACATTATGGTGTAAAGAGCAACGTCCAAATGATAATGGTTTGATGGAAAGGTGGTTAAAAATGTTACGTGCGCAATGATATTGTGAGAAACATGGGAGTGCCAACATTGTAAAGTCTGTACAATTTGTTACAATGGAATTTTGTTTCTCGCGATGTCAGTGGGTTCGCAACATTTGAAGTCCATCTTGCAACATAGGCGTGTCAAGACTATAAAGATTATACAGTTCAATGCATCTTAATTAATAATTATTTTTGTCATGATATCATTGGGCAATTAACATTTTAAATCCACCTTGCAGTTTTATTATTTGTAGGTTGCTGCTCTACAGTATAACGTAATTTTATGCTCTGTCTCTTCTTCGTAACAGTAATAATAATAAAAGTTCGATAGCTTTCTTCTTTTTTCATCTTCTGTTACACAAATTGTTTACAGATCTATCAAATATATGGTAGTTTTCAGAAGCACTTGGAGAAGGCATAATGAAAAGGTCGAAACCGACAGTGGCCTCAGTAAAGTTCTCAACAGCAACTAGAGCGGAGTTTCATTACTTAAACAAACAGTTGCGGAATGGGCACATAGAGAAACTAATAACATCGCATGGTACTTCATACTGGTTACATTAGGAGGTAGTTTAAAAACCAGACCTTTCGAAAGAAGTAATAAAAATCAACCGCTGGTAAATGCTTGGGCTTCGATGTATACTTTAAACGATTCCCTAGTACAGATAAATCTGTGTCGTCAACAGATTTCTCCATGAGATTTATCACAGAACGTTGAGTTATAGAATGAGGGGCATTCAATAAGTAACGCAACACTTTTTTTCTGAAAGATGGTTGGTTTTATGCAGGAGACCAATGCATCACATTATTCCCCACTCTTGTGGCCACAAAAATCCTATTTTTCAACATAACCTCTATTCAACGCGACGGCCCTGTGCCAACTTACTCGGAGGACCTGCAGGCCCTTATGGTACCACTCTACTGGTCAACATCGGAGCCTACGTCTAGCTGCAACATCAATCCCGCCAAAATCCTCACACTGCTTCTGGCGGAATGCATTCTTCACTGGGCCAAACAGATGGAAGAAGGAAGGTGCGAGATCCGAGATGTAGGGTGACTGAGGAAGAACAGTCTAACGAAGTTTTGTGAGCCCCTCTCGGGAGCGCAGACCTATGTGAGGCCTTACTTTGTCAGGGAGATGGCGGAGTTCGTTTGCTTTTTTGAGGTGACGAACATGCTGATGCCGTTTCTTCAATTTCCTGAGCGTAGCACAACACACTCCAGAGCTGATCGTTACATCATAGGGTAGGACATCAAACAGAACAACACCTTCAAAGTCCCAGAAGACTGCCAATGGCTTTACCGACCGAGGATGCGGCTTTGAAATTTTTCTTCGGAGGAGAGGTATTGTGGCGCCACTGCAGGGAGTGCCGTTTTGTCTCCGTTTCGAAGTGATGGATCCATTTCTCATCGCCTGTGACGACGTTTAACAAGAAATTGTTACGATCAGCCTCGTAAAGGGCAAACAATTCCGCACAGATCGTCTTTCGTCGCTCTTTATGGTCTTCCGCAGGAGCCGTGGAACGGAGCGGGTACACACTGGTGGACGAGTGTGTCAGCGCTACCAACAGACATTTCCAGTGCAACAGCGAGGTATTTGACTATGGTTCGTCGATCATCTCGAATGATAGTGTCCGCACGTTCCAACATTCCAGGAGTCACAGCTGTGTCAGGGTGGCCGGAAGCGGGAGATAGGACGGATTTGCACAACATTGTTGCAATGGTGACACACCCTCGCCCAACGACTCACCATGGTTTTGTTCACTGCCAGGTCTCCATAGACAACATGCAAGCGCCTATAAATATCTGCGATGAACTGGAGTTCTTTTTTTTTTTGTTTCTTTGCCAAAAGAAACTCAATGACAGCTCTCTGCTTGGAACGGTCCTCCGTTACAGACGCCATTTTGAAGGCTACTTATAGCACTGCCACCTATCGGACCTTCATGCAACTGTAGGTGCTCAAGCGGGAATATTACACGATGTCCCACAACAAATTCCCTTTTTTTTTCAATCAAAACCGGCCGAGAAAAAAATGTGTTGCATTACTTATTGAACGCCTCTGGCATTAGATTCCGAGCCAAGGAAAGTTTCAAACTTCGCCAAATGCCGAGGAGTTACAGAATTAAATTCCCAGTCAGACTGCGACAATGAAGAGTCGGCCAGCCAATCCAAGAAAAAGCCGAAATTCTTGAAGCAATCATTAAATTAAACCGAAAAAAGTCGTTGGAAATAAAACCTAACTGTCGACAAGTGCAATCGATCCTGTGAAAAACAAGAGCTATGCCAGCGCTTTGCTTGATGTGACTGGCGGCAGGAGAATTAATATGTTGCACAGCTTTGGCAAACGTTGGGAAAATATTTCTGTCACCACACCTCAACAATCCAGCCGACGTCTAAGTGTTTGCTAGTGCTTAAATTTATTAGTTCTGTTGTACAGGCTATTTTTAAACTACCTCCTGACGTCGTATAGGAGGCTACGAGGGTGGCATGTCATATGTTGAATGGGGCATGTTCACGTGAGAATAATATAATATCAGCAGAGAGGGTTGCTTTAAGTTCACCTGGAGTTGATCCGGATATTGTTATTTTACCCACGAACAAAAGTAGTGCTACAATTGTTTTCGACAAGCAGGAGTACGTTCAAAATATGCTGTGTTTACTGTCTGATTCAGTGTATCGCAGGATCGGCGCTAATCCTCAAAATGTGTTAAGAGAAAGACTAACCGACTCCTGAAGAAAAGTTCTTCGTCATAGGAGACTATCAAAAGCCTTAATTCTTATTGTGCCGTTCCCCATAGATTATATAGTCTTTCGGAGATCTGCAAGTGAGTGGCTCCTCTTAGGCCGATTATGATTAACATTGGTGCTGTGACATCCTGTAGCAAAACACCTTACTTATCTGTTGAGGCCCCTAGTAGTTCGGCTTGAGCATCACATTAACAACTTGGCGGATTTCTTGCGTCGATTAGAGGGAACGCGAATGAATGACTACGATATTCTAATAAATTTATTTACTCGAGTTCCTCTGTTTGTTCGTTATGGTTAATTAAGATTAGAACTGGTGTTTAACTAACGAAACTATTTCAGCATGTATTGACAACCACTAATTTTTAATTCAATGGCCAGTACTACGAGCAGACAGATCGACTGGCGATGCGAAACCCGTTGACACCTATTATGCCAATTGGAGTCAGCGGCTTTGAAACCTGCGTATTGTTTCAGATATACAGACGATACTTTAGTTGTTTGGCCCATGGCACTGAGAATCTGAACGACGTTTAATTCAATGCGCATGAATATTTCACGATGGAGTTGAAAAAGCTGCATTTCCTTCCTTGATGTTTTGGCCAGGAGAAACGTTGGTGGTAATTCGTCACAAGTCGTTTGTAATAAGACTACTCGCACTGAATCCTATCTACAGACTGATAGTTGCCACCATCCAGCTTAGCGCGGAGGGGTACTTCGTACCCTAGTCCACAGGAGCCACATCATCTCGGACCCATCTTGAGGTCACCCTTTGTTACAGTGGTTATAACGAACACAGATCACATTTGCGTTGCGCTATCGACCAACCGTGCACGTGGTGAATGATGACAATAGCGGGGCGCACCGAAGTCTGCGCCAATTGTGCCATATAAAGGGTGCATTTTCAACAGGATTGGTCACATTTTTCTGCAATATGAAGAGTAATAAGTTTTTAGGCCACCATCTAAGATTACGGTCCGCTTGCTTCCGAAAAGAATGATCTGTGTTTGCACAAGGCCGGTGTATGCCGTATTCCATGCATTTGGTGAGGCTATAAGGACAGTGGAGTGCCGGTGTGCTGAGCACAAAGCGACACACGTGCTTACAACAGCCCGCAAATACGCCGTTGCGGAACATTGCCTTGGCACCGGTCATCCGATGAAATAAAACAACGAGATTCTGAGATGCACTTGCCGCTATTGGATTAGTGGCACTAAGGAAGTAGTTGAAATTAAATTACCGAGTAACCTTATGAATATAGATGGAGATTTTTGCTTAAATTCTGAGTGTAATCCATTCTCTCCCTTGTCAAAGAACAGGGACACAGTTAATGCTGCCTCACTCGTGGTTATCAATTTTCACTATCGAAAACTTCTGATGTTCGTCATCTTTGGTTGTGTGGTGGCGCTATTGTTTACAGTGTGTGTGTGTGTGTGTGTGTGTGTGTGCGCGCGCGTGCGTGTGTTATCTTTCCCGAATTGCTCTGAGAACCTGGCTTACGACTGTATATCCTTAAGCTACTTAAACATAGCATACGCCGGAAGAACTCATGGCTTACTTTGCGATTGTCTCATCTCCAGCTAATACAGGGATTGGACAAATATGTGGAAACATAACGATAAATTCATGCTTGACCATAAATGCGAATGCCAGCTAAGCCTGCAGATTGTGTTGTTGTATTTGACCACGAAAAGCAGCTGTGCAATGTCCTCAATATGTTGCAAGTGACAGTCGTGGCCAGAACAGAGTTCTTTGTCGTTGTGAACGCATTATGTCGGAGATAAGTGAATACGAACGTAGGCAAATTGTTGGTGTTCGCATAGTCAGTTCTGCAGCAATCAAAGCATCCAAAGTGTTCGGCGTTTCCGAAGATTTATACCACATACAGGGAAAGCAGAAAACGTCATCTGTTAAGTTACAACGCGGACGGCGGTGTATGTTGAGTGATCGCGACAGAGAGTCATTGAAAAGGATTGCGACGAAAAAGAAGATTACGACAACTAAAAAAGTCACTGTAGAATTGAGTGTTGCACTCGCGAACCCTGTCAGCACCTAACACGAAGCGAGTTCCAGAAGAAGAACATTGGTGTGCGAACGGGAATTCCAAGACCTCTCATCAGTTTGGAAAATGTTCGTAACGGGAAAACGTGGTGTCGAAGCCATAAAAGCTGGACTATGGAGAAATGAAAGAATGCCATTCGGTCGGATGACTCTAATTTATGGCTCTGAGCACTATGGGACTTAACATCTATGGTCATAAGTCACCTAGAACTTAGAACTACTTAAACCTAACTAACCTAAGGACATCACACAACACCCAGTGATCACGAGGCAGAGAAAATCCCTGACACCGCCGGGAATCGAACCCCGGGAACCCGGGCGAGGGAAGAGAGGACGCTACCGCACGACCACGAGCTGCGGACAACTCTAATTTATCTTTTCAACGTCAATAAACTTCACCAACAGCCGTATACTTTGTTTTATTTTATTCTGAAAGCAATTCTTACAGTATACGGTTGTTGTTGAAGTTTATTGACACTGAAAAGTACTCACCAGCTGATGTCCCCCAACTGTGATGAACCAACAGAGGCTACAATGTCTTATTTCACCCTGTTTCCAACTTATGGTCGAGTTTACGACCTAAAAGTGAAATGTGAAGAGGCATCGGTGATATTTTGGGCAGCCATATCGTGGTATTCCATGGGCCATGTGACTACTCAGTAAGGCTGTATTACTGCCAAGGATTTGTATCCATTTTGGTTGATCATGTTCATCCCATGGTACAATGTTTGCTCCAAACTGGGGATTCCGTGTTCTAAGACGCCAGAGCCCCTGTTCACACAGCTCGGATCACCCTGGATTGGTTTTGTGAGGACGAGGGTGCACAATTGTATCTTCCTCGGCCAACGCAGTTCCTAGATCTCAATATTAAAATTTAACTTCTGTGGTCTGCTTTGGAGATAAGGGTGCTTGATCGCTTGGACCTACATCATTGTTACCTGAAACTGCCACTATTTTCCTCGAAGAATGTCGTAAGATTCCTTTGAAAACCTGTATTTATGCTTTCCGAGACGGTTGGCAGCTGTTTTGAATGTCAGCGGTTTTTCTACACGGTATTAGGTATGGTAACGTGTTGTGTTGGTGGTGCTTCCACATTGAAGTCCATCCCCTGTATGTGCAACCTGAAATGCAAGCGCTCCCTCGAATTAAAATACGAGCTTCGAAAATAACTACTGGTCACAAAAACTGGAAAATGACCGCCTGAGGGTCAAAACTGACAGATTCGGACAAAAAATATCCACTTCAAAACTAAGATGGAACATTTCCCCAGTAATCTCCCTATCTGCATAACCGTAACATCAAGTTTTTTGTAAGAAGAACAGAATGAAACTTCCATTCATTTCATATAATGGCAGAGTCATTCAATACGGCTTCTTCTATAGTTAGTAAACACGTCCATTTATTTGTGTTATTTGCTGTCTCTTAAACTTGCAGTCGCATATTTTACCCAATAGCAGTACCGCTTTTCATCTTTTCCAGGTCCTTCCAAGAGTGGAAGATATATTCGCAGTTTGCTACTGGCAAGGTTACAGGACAAACTGCTCCAATATATTTTCCCTTCAACGAACCGATACGGGATTTTGCTACAGCTTCAACTCCTTGACATCAGAAAAAACACGGCACTGGTAATTTATAACATATTGAAGGGCAGCTTTAAATTACATCTATTGGAAACATAAATAAATTTAGTAAGTAAATATTAATGAAACTCGGATGAGTACAACAGAAGAAACAATCTTTTGGGAGAAAGGCACCTATTTATGGTCACGTAGGCTAATGTTTCGCAAAAGAATTACGTCGACGCTTTCCTCGATTGAGTTACGTGACCAGAGAAAAAAGAAAAAAAAAAAGTTCGGATCCATTTTTATTTAAGTACTGTTCCTATACAGTTGAAGTGACAATTTTCTTTAATTGTAAGAATAAAGATATATTACTCTATAATGACTATAATATAGCCGCGCGGAGTGGCCGCACGCTCTCAGGCGCCATATCATGGACTGCGCGACCCGTCCCGCCGGAGGTTCCAGTTCTCCCTCGGGCATGGAAATGTGTGTTGTTCTTAGCATACGTTATTTTAAGTTAGTTTAAATAGAGTGTAAGTCGAGGGACCGATAACCTCAGCAGCTTGGTCCCTTAGGAATTCACACACATATGAACATATGAACAGCACTACAATATGTGCAGTCTTATTCGGCTGAGTGCTCTGAAATGCAGAATGGAGAAAAGTAGTTCCCGTTCTAAAGATATGTACCCTACTTTACTATATGACACGAGGTTGTCAAAGCCCTTCGGAGTCAGTAGTTCTGAGCTCTATGGTTCAAATGGCTCTGAGCACTATGGGACTTAACTGCTGAGGTCATCAGTCCCCTAGAACGTAGAACTACTTAAACCTAACTAACCTAAGGACGTCACACACATCCATGCCCGAGGCAGGATTCGAACCTGCGACCGTAGCGGTCGCGCAGTTCCAGACTGCAGCGCCTAGAACCGCTCGGCGACCCCGGCCGGCTTCTGGGCTCTACCTCTGGCTCCTAAGCTTGTGGTCAGAGTAGCTTTCGATCTGAGACAGACAACGGAAACGCCTTATTTCGCCTAGAATTTAAATTTGGGGTCAAGTTACGAATCTCTTCTCGACAAGTGTTTAATCCTTGTGCCGATTTTAAACACACAGAACTCACTGTAAGCATGAAAAAACGGTTCTCAACAGGGCGTTTGAAGTAGACTATTGAAGTAGTTAGATGAAACCTCGAAAAGGTGGTGCAGCTTATGCAACAGAGAAATGTTCGCTCAGTTATACATTAGTGTATAGTTGTTCGCCATGGTGAGTTTTGGATCACGTATTCATTTACTTTGCTTCACAGTTGTAAAACCATCCTCTTCGACTCCTGTAGCTGCTCGAAAAGCTCAACACACAGTGAATAAATACACATTAGTAATGCATATAGCATACAGATAATCTTAGATTGGAAATAACGTTAAAATAAAGGAAAGAGCACAACGGAAGTGTTAATATCTTCATGTTAATACTAATGTAGAACAGTTGGCAACAAATGTAAGATGAAGGTGAAACATAACAACTCACTACCCATGATTAGAACCGATACCGAATGTAATTACTCTCCATGTGGCAGAGAAAACCTCGTGAAGCAGAAGTCTCTTCTATTGCCCCATTCTCTGTCCGGACAGCCGTCGAAATTTCCAACGGTTTCGAGCGACCGCCGTATCATCCTCAGCTGATAGGCGTCACGAAACTGCTGCAGCCTAGTTCTAGAACTAAAGGAAACCTTCACTGTAGTTTTATTCTCTGTAAAACTCGAAAGAGTTGGCCTGGAATCTCATTGATTCGTGTATAATTGTCTTCAGTGATGGCTCACTCTACGAACTGAGCCCCGATGACCAGTAAAGACGTGACTGGAGAAGCCCTGGATAGCGGTGGGATACCAAATTGACTGTCACTTGCCATACGAACCGACAACCAGGATTCATGGTGGGGGTGCCATTTCTTTTCACAAAACAAACCTGTTTTTTGTCATCCGTGGCACCCTTACAGAACAGCGGTACGTCGACGATATTCTAAGCCCTGGTTTGCTGCCCTTCATATGTCGTTTTGGGCTTTCAGTTCAGTAAGGTAATGCCCGCCTACATGCGGATAGAGGCTCTACTGCTTGTCTTCATGCTTACCAAACCCTACCTTGTCCAGCAAGGTCGCCGAATCTTTCCCCAAGGGAGAACGTTTCACGCATTATAGAAACCGCCCTCCAACAGGCTCGTAAGTTTAACCATATAACTCGCCAATTGGAAAGAATTTGGCACGATATCCCTCAGGACATCCAACAATTCTATCAATCAGTACCAAGCCGAATAAATGCTTACGTAAGGGCGAGAAGTGTACCAATGCATTACTGACTTGCTCAACTGGTGAAGATTTTTCTCTTGAATAAATCATACAGTTTTTCTGAAAAAGTAATCATCTCTCTCTCTCTCTTTCTATACTTAAAGTTCCAGTTTCAAAGTGCAGTAGAAAGAGAACCGCTTCTCAGAATGACATAAAATTTGAAAAGCTAATTACTGGCGTGGGGAAAACATCATTGGAAAGAAATCAAAAAAATAACTAAATTTTGACAGAGACATGTCGCTGTAAGCGTCAGAATATGCACAACGACGTACGTGCGGCACACGGCTGTCCCACAGTTTGCGACTAGACGCCCCACATGAGTGTCTCAATGAAGGATAGGGCGCTGCTGGAAATTCACTTTTACAAGAACGGTGACTGCATGCCAGTAACCCTGCAGAATTTTCGGACACTCAGGGGTATGGAAAAAGCATCGGTCCGATGTCTGATAAGTGTCTGTAGGAAATGATTTTTTTAAAAATGTGTTCTGTCTAAGTGCAGTGTGGCACAGGCAGGAAAGCAGTTGATCCGACGTCTGTCAAAGATGTGGCCACAGCATTGCAGGACGGGTCATGCTGTGGTGTGCTCGAGGAACACGGGACATGCCTGCGAGTACGGAGCGTAAAATCCTAGGAAACATCCTGCATTGCTGCCCATACAAAATCCTCCACGTTCAGGAGTTTCTTCCTGCTGACCTACCAGCGAGACAAACGTTCGTTCTGGAATTTGATGCTCGCGCCGAAGGGGACAACGAATGGCCATGGAACATTCTGTGAACATACGAAGCCCATTTCCATCTCCAAGGATGTGTCAATACCCAGAATTTCAGAATATAGGCAATGGAAAATCCACACGCACCCCACCGCCTCCACTACATTCTGCAAAGGTGACTGTGTGGTGTGAGTTGACGGCATTGTTTATCGCAGGGCCGTAATTTTTCGAGGAGAGGTGTCCTGTGGGTCCTGTTACTGTACCGTCAGTGATAAACAGTATGCGGGTCTTTTGTGCATCAACGTCATTCCAACACTTCAATAGCTTGGGTGTGTAGTTAGGATCATTTTTATGCAAAATGGCACTCCTCCGCACTTTGCACAGTCAGTGAAGCGGCTGCTACAGAGACATTTCGGAAATGCTACAATTATCAGCCGTCATTTCCCTACAGCCTGGCCGTCCAGATCACCTGATCTTAATCCGTGTGACTTCTGGATATAGGATTATCTGAAAGATGTTGTGTTTAGTGCTCTAGTTACGAACGTAGCTGAACTGGAGGCATGCATTGCATTGTGAACGTGACACCCCCAAGACCTCAGGCCTGTTGAGGAACATGGTGTTTTCCGATTTCTACTTGTGGCAGAAAACGGTAGACAACATATTGAACATGTCTTGCAACAGTCTCGTGACCATTTGAAACCGATGAGTTTTTACTTTTTGTGCTGTTTTTGGCCCCAGGACAATAAATACCGATGTCATTTTGCTTTTTATGCGGTTTTTGGCCTCGTGGCAGTGCAGAATCGAATTTTTCTATCCGATATGGTACGAGATTGCTGCGATGAACGGGCTTACAAAACATACATTGCCTTAATTGTTGACTGCCGAACTTGTGCAGTCATACACATTGAACAGTACAGGTGGTGTAACGTGCAAATCAAACCATAGCCGTCATATTGCGATCTGTCGTCGACTCCATTTACTTTTACTTTAAGACGGTTGCATTGCTATTGTTTTTTTTTTTTACGTGAGGTTTCTCCCCGGCATCAATAATATGCTGCTCAATACTTTACAGTAACAGAGTCTTGTTACCATCAGTTGTATCACGTTTTCAAATTGTTAGTATTGAAATCGGAAACAGGTAAAATTCGAAAACGGCTTCCTTGTACGCCAAAGTGGCTTCAAATTTGGCAGTTTGATAGACATCGAATTCGAAGTTTTAAAATTGCTAGAAGCGACCAAAATGCAGATGTACCAGCTAAAAAAGAATAGACAGATGTATAGATATATACATTCTTGCAGATGCACACTTGCATTAAAAAATATGTGATTGCTACATCAGTACTGCACAAGACACCTAGAGATATGTGGCGGATGGTATATCTGGTACCAGTAACTACTACCCCGTTTCCTGTTCCACTCGCGAATGGAGTGTGGAAAGAATTATTGTCAATAAGCCTCTGTATTAGCTCCAACTTTTCGAACTTTTTCATCGTGGTAATTTCTGGAGATGTATGTGGGAGGAAATAATATGTTGTCCGACTCTTTCCGGAAAATATTCTCTCGAGATTTCAGTAGTAATCCTCTCCTAGATGTACAACGTCTCTTTTGTAACGTCAGCCACTGTAGTTTGTTGAGCATGTGTGTAACGCTCTCGTGCCGACTAAATGATCCGCTTTTTGTACGATCTTCTCTATCTCTTCTATCAGTCACATCTGTCAAGTCCCCATACTGAGTAACAGTACCAAAAATCGTTCAAAAAGCACCTTGTGAGACGCTTCTTTTGTCGATGAAGTACCTTTCCTTCCTATGAATCTCAGTCTGGGGTCTGCTTTTCCTACTATTTGCTTTCTGTGGTCATTCCGCTTGAGATCGCTATGGATAGTTACTCATAAATATTTTGCGGCTGGTAGCGTTTCCAGCAATTTCTCATCAATAGTGCAGTTGTACAGTAGTGGATTTCTTTTCCTGTGTGCGCAAAATATGTTACATTTATTTACGTTTAGGGTCAACTGCCATAGACTGCACCATTTTTCAATATGCTTTAGGTAATTTTGCAAACCGTTGCAGTCTTCTGACGTTGCTACTTTGTTACAGACAACTACATCATTTGTGAATAGACGTACTGTATCATTTATGTATACTGTTTACAGTTACGGTCCTGTCACGCTTCTTCTGGGTATACCTGAAATTACATCTGTCGACTTCGTCCCGTGTGCGACGTGTTGAGTTCTGTCTGCAAAGAAGTCCGCAATCCAGTCGCAAATCTGGTCCGATCACGGTAAGCTTGTAATTTTTTCACTAGACGGCAGCGCGGGACGGTGTTAAATGCCTACCTGAAGTCAAGGAAGACGGCATCAATTTGAGCGCCGTTGTCTATGGCGCTGTGGATCTCACGGAGGGAAGGAGCGAGGTGAATTTCGCAACATCCCAACATCTCCGTTTGCCGAATCTATCTCGATTTTTATAGAGGAGATTTTATTTCTTCAAAAAAATCATAACTATTGAGTGTAAAACATGGTTCATAATTCCATTAAGGTCATACACATAGACGTATAATTTAGTGCATCTCTCCTACTATCCTTCTTGAAGATGAGAACGAACCACGCCTTTTTCCAGTCGCTAGATGTCCTTCGTTGCTCCAGTGAACTACGATGAACTGATGCTAGATGGGGAGCAAGTTCTTTCCCACAATCTTTGTAGAATCTTACAGGTATCTCATCTGGTACTGATGCCTATCCACTACTAAGCGCTTGCAGTTGCTTCACTGTTCGTTGATCAGTTACCTCAATATCCGCTGTATCGATTTAATTATAAGGAGGGACCGTATTACGATTTTCCGCCGTGAAACAATTTCAGAAGACCGAATAACTGTGCATTAATCATTGCTGAACCGCTGGTATCCCTATGCGCTGTGGAGGGAAGTGGAGTTAAAAGTAGCGAGGTGAGATACTTTGACACAGCAGTGTGTATGACGTCAAAGCATATTCCTCAAAAAAGATGATAAATATTAACGTAATAACTTTGACACTGCCCGATGTGTGAATTCTACAAAAAAAAGAGTTAGTCCTCTAGGTGAATTGCGTGTGACTGAACTTAAAAAAACGGTGACCCATTTTATCAAAATAAATGGTATCCGATTGTAACAGCAAATTATTCAGATAAAATACAGTCTAGTCTGTAAACACTCCACAGACGTTGAGACTGTGTCACACATTTACAGCCGAGTGGGTAGCCGTCAGGTCTAAGGCGTCTTATCACGGTTCGCGTGGCTGCCCCGTCGGAGGTTCGAGGCCTCCCTTGGGCATGGGTGTATGTGTTGTCCTTAGCGTAAGTTCAAATGGTTCAAATGGCTCTGAGCACTATGGAACTTAACATCTGAGGTCATCAGTCCCCTAGAACTTAGAACTACTTAAACCTAACTAACCTACGGACATCACAGACATCCATGCCCTTGGCAGGATTCGAACCTGCGACCGTAGCAGCAACGCGGTTCCAGACTGAAGCGCGTACAACCACTCGGCCACCACGGCCAGTTTAGCGTAAGTTTGTTTAAGTAGTGCGTAAGTTTAGGAACTGAAGACCTCAGCAGTTTGGTCCCATAGTCCTTATCACAAATTTCCAATTTTTTTTTCACACATTTACATTAAATATGTCGGCATTGCGAATACGCGTTAGCAGTCATGTGTGTCAGACTATTTGTTCTTCGTAATATCTCTATCAGGCAGCTCGCATTTTTACTATCCCTGCTGACTGCTAAAAGTACTGACTAAGCACATTTGCAAACCACAGCTTGTCAGGACAAACATACTGTCCACTGTCGTGTGTAAACCTGAGCCTATGCCACAAGTGTTATAACAATATAGCAAGAGTAACATTTTTTTTCGTCACAGTACCGTCAAGCAATGTCATTTCGTATGTATTAAGAGAAAATAACTGTTGTATCAAACGCAAACTAATATCTACCTGTCTTAGCATTAATTATTTGTCGAGGAAACCGAGACACTGTTGTATCATGCCTTGCAACATATGGGTTGATAATTTTTGTGTGTGTTAGGCTTCAATTTATAGCTACAGTATTTACCCTGCACATACGAAGAAGATATTGTACATTTACCGAAAATGACGTTAGCATGCCCACATGTCGTACTTATCCTTTGAGTAACTGCGTGGCTGCCTTTAACTTGACTGTGGGCAATACGTCCACTATAATATTCTCTAGAAAGGAAATAAACTTTTATTGCCGACCAAACAGTGTATGTATTGTCTGTAAGCTCTACAAAGCATGACCACTGCACGTCTTTCATAACCTCGCGCAATAAAGCGACACCTACAGAAGAAAGGTTCTAACAGGAAGTTTCATATCAGTGCTCACTCCACTGCAGAGAGAAAATTTCATTCTGGAAACATCGCCCAAGTTGTCTCTGCAATATCCTTTCTTCCAGAGTGCTAGTATGCCAAGTTTCGCAGGACAGCTTCTGTGAAGTTTGGAAGGTGGGGGTCTAAGTACTGGTAGAGGTGAAGCTGCAAGCTGCAAGGGCTGGTCGTGAGTCTCCTTGGGTAGTTCAGTCAGTACAATCTGCCTTCGGCTACGGTGCGCTCACGTGACTGTGTTCTGCAGCGAGGCGCATCTAGCCGTTGTTTGTGTTTACCGCGGCCACAACGCGTGCTGTCGTTCCTAAGGGCACTTCAAGCGACATAATTATTCATTTTTTGCTCCGATTTCGCCCGTCCCAAGGCGCTCGATGTCGAACGATTCCTGCGCAATGAAGCGGAGGTACCGCCGACCGACATCACAAGGGTCCAGTTTGTCACTGTGGGTGGTACTGTCTATGTGAGAATGGTTGACGACACGGCAGGTGATAAAATTATACGAGAGACCCAACGTGGACCATGCTTCTGCCACTCCGACCCCAACGTAGGTCCCGTCACCTTAGACCCTGCTACCGTTCGAGCTCCCTGCAGACGTTTTGCTCGACGCTCTGTGACCCTATGGTACGGTCATCCAACACGTTGCCCAAAAGTGGGTGCAATTCAGGACATATCCTGTCCTGAACGGTGTTCGACAAGTTTGCAGCCGGCCGGGGTGGCCGAGCGGTTCTAGGCGCTACAGTCTGGACCCGCGCGACTGCTACGGTCGCAGGTTCGAATCCTGCCTCTAGCATGGGTGTGTGTGATGTCCTTAGGTTAGTTAGGTTTAAGTAGTTCTGAGTTCTAGGGGTCTGATGACCTCAGAAGTTAAGTCCCACAGCGCTCAGAGCCATTTGAACTAGTTTGCATCGAACTTCGGAGCCGTGGACACTCTTATGTCCGGGTCATAGGTTGCATGGTTATGAGTTTGTGCAACAGTCAACCATGCACACGCTCTGTTTACGGGAAAGAGGGCCATCTACGGTCAGAATGCGTTCAACGACATGTTGTGCAACTTTCCCTTACGGCCTTGCAACTCCAGATCATCACGAGAGTCCTCCTGGAAACATGCGGCAGTGCTCACCGCGACGACGACAACTCCAAGTCCGTCGTATGGCACCATACGCCTCCCCACTGTCACTTGGACGTCGCTGCGGTCAATAATAACGACGAGGCCGCCTTACGGCCGCCTCCGACCTACAACGGAGGGGTCACTCCACTACACGGCCACTCGACCCATTTATTGTAACTATAGCGGCTTTCAAGATGAGACGTCGCACCTCATTGTCGTCATTAGATACGGAAGAACACGTTAGTAAACGACGATCAACACACTGAAGCAAACGTCACCATTGTTCACTCACGGAGCCCCGGTGTCCTCTCCGCCTCCCGCAACGATGCTAATCCTGCCTGGCTGGAAGACAGTCGCACCATGATGTCAGCAGACGGCGACGGCGATGGCTTTGCGCGACGGTTGCCTTGGCGCCATCGAAAACTCGGTGTTTCCCCGTCACACGGACAGGTTGAGACGACAGTCTACCCGCAGTCGTCACATGATTCTCCTCCTTCAGAGAATATGGACGCACGACACCAACACTCCGCCGCTTCTCACCATGGCAGACCTGCTCCCAGCACTACCACGTCACACAAACAACTTTGCAATGCTCGGTACCAATATGGTCAGCAGTACAGCAGATTTGCAACTCCTCTGCGAAATGCTCAGGGGGTCAGAAATCGGTTGCGCCCTTCTACGAGGGTTGTGTCTTGCTACCAGTCAGACTCTTAATGGATTCGAGTTGTTTGCCCTCTATGTCCAGGAAGGTACCTCAGTCACTCATGTGGTTTCTTTTCCATCTGCACAGAGCATGGCCCTGGCACTATCTGGTACCTGGCTCATCAGCTTATATGCCCCATAAGATTCGACACACCAACGTCAACAAACTACGATCAGCGCAGAAGAAAAAGCGTCTTTATTCGCGGGGCAATATCACCGTTACGTCATAGGGGAGATTTCAAATGTATCCTCCATCCGAAGGATCGGACTCCCGGCTACTCAACATGTCCAGGTGTACATTCTTTGGTGGCCATTTTCATCTCATTGATGCGTGGGAGATCATACAGCGTGACATTCCCGCTGCCATTTTCACACTGTTTTAATTGTACAGGAATATACTCTAAGACAAAGAAAGGAATTATCAGAATGGATCGAAAATTGGTATATGTGATGTAAATATAAAGATAAGCAAATGATTAAAATTTCAGAAAAAATTTGATGATTTATTCAAGAGAAAGAGATTCACAAAGTGAGCAAGTCAGTAATACGTTGATCCACTTCCGGCCCTTACGCAACCAGTTATTCGGCTTGACATTATTAACAGCGTTGTTGGATGTCCCCCTGAGGGATAGCGTGCTAAATTCCTTGCATTGGACGCGTCAGATCGCCAAAATCCCGAGATCGTTGGATGGCCCTGTCCATAATGTTACAAACATTCTCAACTGGAGAGAGATCCTGCGACCTTCTTGGCCAAGGTACGGTTTGACAAGCACTAAGATGAGCAGTAGAAACTATCGCCGTGTGCGGGAAGGCATTCTCAAATATAAGCCCAGTAAGACTTAACTGGGCGTAGAACGTCGTTGAAAAACCGCTGTGCTGTAAGGGTGCCGCCGAAGATAACTATAGGGGTCCTATAATGAACAGAAACGACACCCTGGAACGTCACTCCTGGTTGTCAGGTCATATGGCGAACGACAGTGAGGTTGGTATACCACTGCTGTCTGAGACGTATCCAGACACGTCTTCGGCCTGGAATCTCGTTGACTGGATCAGAGTTGTTGTCAGCGGTGGGTCCCGCTTCGAACTGAGCTCCAGTGACCAGCAAAGATGTGTGCAGAGACGCGCTGGACAGAGGTGGGATTCCAACCTGAGTGTTGCCCGCTGTATGTCCCAATAGCCAGGAGTGATGCTCTGGGGTACGATTTCACTTCATTGAAGGTCTTCTTTGGTTGTCAGCGGCGGCACCCTCACAGCACAGCGGTACGTCGACGATAATGTCCGCCCGCACATGGCGAGAATTTCTAGTGCTTGTCTTCGTGCTTGCCAAAACCTACCTTCGCCGTCAAGGTATCTCAGTCTCTCTGCAATTGAGACGTTTGGAGCATTATGGGCAGGGTCTCCTAACCTGCACGTGATTTCGACCATATAACGCTCTACTTAGCTAGAATATGCATTTTCTCAATTTGTGAAACTTTTTCTCTTGAATAAATCATCCATTTCTTGTGAAATTGTAAACATAACATCTTCGTGGTGCCTGTTTCTTCTTCTTCTTCTTTTTCTTCTTCTTAGAGTAAACTTAGTACTTCATGCACTGGATAAAAGATATACTTTTTTAGAGTCAAGAGAAGGCGTATTTTCAGTTCATGTGACTTTCACTTACGATTCGCGTCGATTAGTCAGCTTATAACGCTACTGGCGGCACGCGCGTTTGCTACCTGTTTCCTAATAATGTAACTTTTAGTCCTGTCACAGGAAAGCCAAGTATAACGCTACGGTGGAATGTATACTGCCAAATATGACCTTAACATGCAGTAAGCGTTACTCTCTGGGAGGAATTTTGGAAGTTCTTCAGTGCATTAACCCAACGGATAGAGGGTATCGAACGTGAATTTCGTATAGTGGTAATTAGTAGAAAGCACTGTAATTTAGAAAATAATGAAAATAACAAAAATTTACGTAAATGAAACATAAAAACCGGTCGCCAGCCTAATCAGGCATAATAATGTGCAAGTATTATTCGCAATGAATTACTATATACTCTTGAAAAAGGAACTTTCATAACTTCTTTCTTAGTAAAGTGCAATGAACACCTGCAACAACCAGACGAACTATCAGTGGGTAACAGTAGTTATCAACAGCATAGATTAGCAATCACAGAAATATAATAGAAACGTTACCCCTGTTAACTACAATCATCACTTCAACCTTTGACTAAATCAGCACAAAATTTGTTCTCAAAGATAACACGAGACTAAGTGTCACCTGACAAGAGTTCAAGTTTGACTAACACACATATACACATCACAAATGCAACACTATGACACTGAAATAACACTTTTCATATTCATTCCACTGTGGTAATGTTTCAATTCATGATCAAAAACTAGATTCAAATTAACTTTCCATTGCTGGCAAAAATTTAAAGTGGTGCCCTTAAGCTGTTCCTTCCTTTATCATCAACTACGCACACCTTACAGAAACACTTTTCATACAATAATACTGATTTCCAATCCCACTTGATATTAATAATCTTGCAATATTTTATAAACATTTGCACTGACAATATACTTAATTGACTTCAAAATGATTTCAAGTTAGGGTTAAATCTGAAACAGGATCAAAATTAAGTGCCTTATAACACCACTTGTGAAACAAGTGATTTTAATTAACCACATTTATGTTCATTACTACTAAAACTTTGGCACTTTCAAAGTAAAAACAGTTCATAGCAAATTACAGCTTTTCATAAGTTTAATATTATGTGCTTCTCTCTTTATCTGTGAAACCAATGATTTAACTAGCAACTTTTATATGCTTTAAAACCGAAACTTAGGAACATTGAATCAAAAACAAATTAGCATTTCTTCATAAACAGGATACTCGGTCTTTAGCACTTTTAGGATAGGACCCTGCTTGGTACCATGAAGGGAACAATTTCAACGGTCAAACACAAATTTTTGCAACACTTGAATTACTATTGGAAAAACACACAAAAACGCACTGGTTCATACTGGTATACGCATCTGCACTCCAAAGTTGTTGAAACAGTTGCGCAATATTGGTGGCAAGCACGTGGTGGCTATCTGGTCTCCTATGGCGGTTTAATACTCTATTTCATTTCTTCTTGGCGGCGAGTTAATCATTTTTAGAGCAGTTCCAAATACGAGAGCACCATTTTACAGCCGAAACCACATCCGAGGCCGTTCCATCATAGATTTGGTATCAGAACGCCTGACGTGGCACCTGCGGTGTTCACTATGCGACTACTGGCCACTGACTGATTCACGTGCTCTCCCTCTTGCCGCCCAGACAGACCACCACGTCCACCTTTTCTTGCGTGCCAAGCCCCTTCCGTAGTGGAGGGGGTTTCCTAAGTATGAACCAGTTATTTACATACAACTTGTTCTTACAAACATACATATTTAATAAAATTCCATTATTTAAGCACACTATTAAATTAAACAAATCATATATCATAAAGTTCCATTTCCCTCCAACAATTCAAAGAACTTAACTCATACAGAATAAACGCTTCATAATTACATATTCTGTACCAATTACTCACAATTGATGATGGTGTTACAAGCTCAAAATATTCGGGATATCAAATGCTGCTAGAACTGACCAGTATTTGAGTCGTACAGTCTTCAAACGAACCAGAAACGTACGATCACAGTCTCGGGGAAGCTGGTAAATTCGCCAGTATCTGCTCGGGTCTGCATTTGCTGATCCTTTCGCATACCACTTCAAAACCCTTTTATGGTAATGCTTCTTGCTGATTCGAGTGTGTTCATGTTTCACACAGTCGTAAATGTCAGAGAGTCTAAAGCCACTCTCTCAAAAATGCTAACTCTCACTTCTACGCAAGTCCGCCTTATACTTCTTACTACACTGGTATTAGGTGCAAAATTTTATTTTTAAAGGTATCTCTCATGTAAAAATTATATGTATACTGAAATTTATATTAATGTTACAATAACAGCTGTTTAACTGCCAACGGTTGGGAGGTAAGTGCTTGTGTAAGATTTGGGACAGCCAAGCGGCTGTGGACAGTATCAGATTTTGTGCTGATGTACTTTTGGGCTTACAGTCAGAACCTCATTTAACTCAACCTCGTAACTTCATATATATATATATATATATATATATATATATATATATATATATGAAGTTACGGTGAGTCATCTAACATTACCGCTAGATGTATTTCGTAAACCACATCAAATATCAAATACTGACGAATCGATTACACAGACCGAACGTGAGGAGAGGGGCTAGTGTAATTGGTTAATACAAACCATAAAAAATTGAATGGAAGTATGTTTTTTAACACAAACCTACGTTTTTTTAAATGGAACCCCGTTAGCTTTGTTAGCACATCTGAACATATAAACAAATACGTAATCAGTGCCGTTTGTTGCATTGTAAAATATCCGGAGACATTGTAACCTAAAGTTGACGCTTGAGAACCACTCCTCCGCTGTTCGATCGTGTGTATCGGAGAGCACCGAATTACGTAGGGATCCAAAGGGAACAGTGATGGACCTTAGGTACAGAAGAGACTGTAACAGCACATTACGTCCACATGCTAACACCTTTTTGTTGGTCTTTTTCACTGACACACATGTACATGAGGGGAGAGGTACACGTACATACGTGGTTTCCGTTTTCAATTTTTTTTTTTGTCATCAGTCTACTGACTGGTTTGATGCGGCCCGCCACGAATTCCTTTCCTGTGCTAACCTCTTCATCTCAGAGTAGCACTTGCAACCTACGTCCTCAATTATTTGCTTGGCGTGTTCCAAGCTCTGTCTTCCTCTACAGTTTTTGCCCTCTACAGCTCCCTCTAGTACCATGGAAGTCATTCCCTCATGTCTTAGCAGATGTCCTGTCATCCTGTCCCTTCTCCTTATCAGTGTTTTCCACATATTCCTTTCCTCTCCGATTCTGCGTAGAACCTCCTCATTCCTTACCTTATCAGTCCACCTAATTTTGAACATTCGTCTATAGCACCACATCTCAAATGCTTCGATTCTCTTCTGTTCCGGTTTTCCCACAGTCCATGTTTAACTACCATACAATGCTGTACTCCAGACGTACATCCTCAGAAATTTCTTCCTCAAATTAAGACCAGTATTTGATATTAGTAGCCTTCTCTTGGCCAGAAATGCCTTTTTTGCCATAGAGAGTCTGCTTTTGATGTCCTCCTTGCTCCGTCTGTCATTGGTTATTTTACGGCCTAGGTAGCAGAATTCCTTAACTTCATTGACTTCGTGACCATCAATCCTGATGTTAAGTTTCTCGCTGTTCTCATTTCTACTACATCTCATTACCTTCGTCTTTCTCCGATTTACTCTCAAACCATACTGTGTACTCATTAGACTGTTCATTCCGTTCAGCAGATCATTTAATTCTTCTTCACTTTCACTCAGGATAGCAATGTCATCAGCGAATCGTATCATTGATATCCTTTCACCTTGTATTTTAATTCCACTCCTGAACCTTTCTTTTATTTCCATCATTGCTTCCTCGATGTACAGATTGAAGAGTAGGAGCGAAAGGCTATAGACTTGCCTTACACCCTTCTTAATACGAGCACTTCGTTCTTGATCGTCCACTCTTATTATTCCCTCTTGGTTGTTGTACATATTGTATATGACCCGTCTCTCCCTATAGCTTACCCCTACTTTTTTCAGAATCTCGAACAGCTTGCACCATTTTATATTGTCGAACGCTTTTTCCAGGTCGACAAATCCTATGAAACTGTCATGATTTTTCTTTAGCCTTGCTTCCATTATTAGCCGTAACGTCAGAATTGCCTCTCTCGTCCCTTTACTTTTCCTAAAGCCAAACTGATCGTCACCTAGCGCATTCTCAATTTTCTTTTCCATTCTTCTGTATATTATTCTTGTAAGCAGCTTCGATGCATGAGCTGTTAAGCTGATTGTGCGATAATTCTCGCACTTGTCAGCTCTTGCCGTCTTCGGAATTGTGTGGATGATGCTTTTCCGAAAGTCAGATGGTATATCGCCAGACTCATATATTCTACACACCAACGTGAATAGTCGTTTTGTTGCCACTTCCCCCAATGATTTTAGAAATTCTGATGGAATGTTATCTATCCCTTCTGCCTTATTTGACCGTAAGTCCTCCAAAGCTCTTTTAAATTCCGATTCTAATACTGGATCCCCTATCTCTTCTAAATCGACTCCTGTTTCTTCTTCTATCACATCAGACAAATCTTCACCCTCATAGAGGCTTTCAATGTATTCTTTCCACCTATCTGCTCTCTCCTCTGCATTTAACAGTGGAATTCCCGTTGCACTCTTAATGTTACCACCGTTGCTTTTAATGTCACCAAAGGTTGTTTTGACTTTCCTGTATGATGAGTCTGTCCTTCCGACAATCATATCTTTTTCGATGTCTTCACATTTTTCCTGCAGCCATTTCGTCTTAGCTTCCCTGCACTTCCTATTTATTTCATTCCTCAGCGACTTGTATTTCTGTATTCCTAATTTTCGCAGAACATGTTTGTACTTCCTCCTTTCATCAATCAACTGAAGTTTTTCTTCTGTTACCCATGGTTTCTTCGCAGCTACCTTCTTTGTACCTATGTTTTCCTTCCCAGCTTCTGCGATGGCCCTTTTTAGAGATGTCCATTACTCTTCAACTGTACTGCCTACTGCTCTATTCCTTATTGCTGTATCTATAGCGTTAGAGAACTTCAAACGTATCTCGTCACTCCTTCGTACTTCCGTATCCCACTTCTTTGCGTATTGATTCTTCCTGACTAATGTCTTGAAATTCGGCCTACTCTTCATCACTACTATATTGTGATCTGAGTATATATCTGCTCCTAGGTACGCCTTACAATCCAGTGTTTGATTTCGGAATCTCTGCCTGACCATGATGTAAGCCAATTGAAAACTTCTCGTATCTCCCGGCCTTTTCCAAGTATACCTCCTCCTCTTGTGATTCTTGAACAGGGTATTCGCTATTACTAGCTGAAACTTGTTACAGAACTCAATTAGTCTTTCTCCTCTTTCATTCCTTGTCCCAAGCCCATATTCTCCTGTAACCTTTTCTTCTACTCCTTCCCCTGCAACTGCATTCCAGCCGCCCATGACTATTAGATTTTCGTCCCCCTTTACATACTGCATTACCCTTTCAATATCCTCATACACTTTCTCTATCTGTTCATCTTCAGCTTGCGACGTCGGCATGTATACCTGAACTATCGTTGTCGGTGTTGGTCTGCTGTCGATTCTGATTAGAGCAACCCGGTCGCTGAACTGTTCACAGTAACACACCCTCTTCCCTATCTTCCTATTCATAACGAATCCTACACCTGTTATATCATTTTCTGCTGCTGTTGATATTGCTCGATACTCATCTGACCAGAAATCCTTGTCTTCCTTCCACTTCACTTCAGTGACCCCTACTATATCTAGATTGAGCCTATGCATTTCCCTTTTTAGATTTTCTAGTTTCCCTACCACGTTCAAGCTTCTGACATTCCACGCCCCGACTCGTAGAACGTTATTCTTTCGTTGATTATTCCATCTTTTTCTCATGGTAACCTCCCCCTTGGCAGTCCTCTCCCGGAGATCCGAATGGGGGACTATTCCGGAATCTTTTGCACATGGAGAGATCATCATGACACTTCTTCAATTACAGGCCACATGTCCTGTGGATACACGTTACGTGTCTTTAATGCAGTGGTTTCCATTGCCTTCTGCATCCTCATGTCGTTGATCATTGCTGATTCTTCCGCCTTTAGGGGCAATTTCCCACCCACAGGACAAGAGAGTGCCCTGAACCTCTATCCGCTCCTACGCCCTCTTTGACAAGGCCGTTTTCAATTACGGAGTGGAATAGAGTGTGTCCCGACATGTCAGGCCAATAGATGTTCAATGTGGTGGCCATCATTTGCTGCACACAATTGCAATCTCTGGCGTAATGAATGTCGTACACGCCGCAGTACATCTGGTGTAATGCCGCCGCAGGCTGCCACAATACGTTGTTTCATATCCTCTGGGGTTGTAGGCACATAACGGTACACATTCTCCTTTAACGTGCCCCACAGAAAGAAGTCCAGAGGTGTAAGATCAGGAGAACGGGCTGGCCAATTTATGCGTCCTCCACGTCCTATGAAACGCCCGTCGAACATTCTGTCAAGGGTCAGCCTAGTGATAATTGCGGAATGTGCAGGTGCACCATCATGCTGATACCACATACGTCGACGCGTTTCCAGTGGGACACTTTCGAGCAACGTTAGCAGATCATTCTGTAGAAACACGATGTATGTTGCAGCTGTTTGGGCCCCTGCAATGAAGTGAGGACCAATGAGGTGGTCGCCAATGATTCCGCACCATACATTTACAGTCCACGGTCGCTGTCGCTCTACCTGTCTGAGCCAGCGAGGATTGTCCACGGACCAGTAATGCATGTTCTGTAGATTCACTGCCCCGTGTTTTGTGAAACCCGCTTCATCGGTAAACAGGTAGAACTGCAACGCATTCTCTGTTAATGCCCATTGACAGAATTGCATTCGATGATTAAAGTCATCACCATGTAATTGCTGATGTAGCTAAACATGCCGGCCGTTGTGGCCGAGCGGTTCTAGGCACTTCAGTCCGGAACCGCGCGACCGCTATGGTCGCAGGTTCGAATCCTGCCTCGGGCATGGATGTGCGTAATGTCCTTAGGTTAGTTCGGTTTAAGTAGTTCTAAGTTATAGGGGACCGATGACCTCCGATGTTAAGTCCCATAGTGCTCAGAGCCTAGCTACACATGAAACGGGTGAAAGCGGTGACGATGCAGTATGCGCATGACACTACTTTGACTCTGTCCACCGGCTCTCGCAATGTCCCGCGTACTTATGTGTGGGTTCATGGCAACAGCAGCTAACACACCAACTGCACCCGCTTCTCCTGTGACGTGCCTGTTACGGACCCTTTTGCGTGGTACGACCATACCTGTTGCATACAGTTGGCGGTAGATGTTTTGCAATGTGCGGCACGTTGGATGCTCTCTGTCCGGGTACCGTTCTGCATACACCCTGCAGGCTTCAGCTGCATTTCGTCGTCACTCGCCATAGATGAGTATCATCTCCGCCTTTTCAGAGTTCGAATACACCATGGTCACAGTTCCTACAACGCTACACTATCACACACGTCTGGTAACACGGTGTACTACAGCTGGTCTGCGTGCGGAGACGAATGCAGAATAACAATAGCAGCAAGCGGTACATGCTGACACTGCGACAGCTAGAACAAACCACAACAGTGCACTACAACCACACTCGTAAACACGGACGTCATCGTAAACATGTCCCTGCAGATGCTGCTCGCCGACCGTGGCCCGTGTTTGTTAGAACACGCAACTGAACGTCGGAGGTTTCAAGCGTCAACTTTAGGTTACAATATCTCCGGATGTAATTAACATTTTACAATGCAACAAACGGCACTGATTACGTATTTGTTTGTATGTTCAGATGTGCTAACAAAACTAACGTGGTTCCATTTAAAAAAACTTAGGTTTGTGTTAAAAAACATACTTCCGTGCATTTTTGTATGGTTTGTATTAAACAATTACACCAGCCCCTCTCCTCACGTTCGGTCTGTGGAATCGGTTCGTCAGTATTTGATGTGGTTTACGAAATATATCCAGCGGTAACGTTAAGTGACTCACCCTGTATATATATATATATATATATATATATATATATATATATATATATATATATATATATATATATGATGCAAATCATCAAGCACATACTTACGAACTGAGTAACATTTTCTTAGACTTTACTTTTTATGGGCAAAATTTGCTTGGGCTTCAATATTGCCACAGTTCAGGCACCGCTAGCTCACAAAATAATGCTATCTACGAACTCTCAGAAAAAGTATGAATATCTTATAAGCTGTGAACACAATTATGTAGTAATGAATTGTGATTGACACTGTGACACGCTGTTTTCTATTGTCGTAAATCTGTGATTTGCTTCAGATATTTCACACTAAAACAACAATTTTCTGAAGTCAACAAAATGGAGATAATTTTTATCTGAAAATAACATATTCGATTAATTTGTACAAAGTGTTTGTTACACCCGATGTTTCATTAGCGTAATATGTCAGTAAAGTTAAAAATTTTTGTCTTTAGCCCTACACTGATCGAGTACAAAGTACCCACAACCGTGGAGCAGCTGCAAGACCCTTGCACAGTGAGGCGCAACATCGCATCTGGTCCTACAACGGGTCTCGAGTTGTTTCTCAAAGGATTACCCCCGGAAGATACTCTTGACGGCAGGCTAGAACCATCCATAGCAAGGGTAAGCTGAAACACACACATAACAGTTATACAGTATTTTGTATTACTGACTGAAATCGGAAGATACTTAACTGATCACATGTTTACAGGGTGAAAAGTATTTAAACCGACAAACTCTGGGAGGTTGTAGGGGACATCAAAACAAATATTTTTCCCTAATGTCATTTTTTCCTATGAGGAATATTTAAACCGGTAGAAGAAAATTTCTCTGGTGGCAAATTAACTAAAGCAACAAACACTTTTTCCATTTCTTTATATCCAAGAGGCAATACATTAACACAATCCAATTTCAATTACAGTAGATTGTCAAAAATGCCTCCATTGACACGTAAACAAAGGTTAAACCGTCGGATCATGTTCTGTCTGACACGGGCAAAAACCCCAGGAGTATCCTAAATTGTTCCTGCTGCTGCTACTATCCGGGCAACCAGATCCTCTTCTGATGCAACAGGAGTTGTATAAATGAGGTTGTGCATCTCTCCCCAAGCAAAACAGTCCAGAGGGGACATATCTGGGGATCGAGCGGCCATGGTACAGGACCACCTCTGCCAATCCACATTTCTGGGAACCGTCGGTCCAGGAATCGACGCACAAGACGACTGAAATGTGCCGGCGCCCCGTCATGTTGGAACCACATGCGTCGTCTTGTAGGGAGCGGAACGTCTTCCAGCAATTCTGGCAATGCTCTGGGGAAAAAATTGTAATAGTGCCTGCCATTAAATGGTCTAGGTAGCAGACACGGCCCAATTAAACAGTCCTCAACAACACCGACCCACATATTAACGATGAACCGCACTTGATGAGCGCTAGTAACTGTGGCATGTGGGTTATCCTCACTCCAAACATGCTAATTGTGCATCACGCCCGAGCGTTGCTTCATCGGTAAATATCACAGAGGATGGAAATGTAGGATGCATTTCACACTGTTCCAGGTACCACCGCGGAAACTGTGCTCTGGGGGATAATCAACTGGTTCCAGGTTGTGGACACGCTGTAAGTGAAATGGACGTAACAATTGCTCTCGAAGGACTGTTCTTACATTCGTCTGATTCGTCCCCATGTTACGTGCAATTGCACGAGTGCTGATTGAAGGATCCCGCTCCACATGCTGTAAGGCAGCTTCCTCAAATTGCAGCGTTCTTACCGTGCGACGGCGTACCTGTCCAGGTAATCTGCTAAATGACCCGGTCTCACGCAGATGTTGGTACACAGCAGCAAAGGTCGAATGAAGCGGGATACGGCGATTACGATATTGTTGCTGATAAACCCGCTGTGCAGCTCGTCCGTTGTGATGCGCTACATAGTATGCACCAACCATATCAGAGTACTCACTCCAGGTGTATCGCTCCATTAATAAACACAGACAATGCACTACTACACTGGTGGACAGCAGTTTCCTACAACTGAAGATCGTAATACGGCCTCTAACAACTGAAGAGCGTAATGTGACCTCCACCGGTTTAAATAACCCTCATAGGAAAAAACGACGTTAGGGAAAATATTTGTTTTGATGTCACCTACAACCTCCCAGAGTTTGTCGGTTTAATTACTTTTCACCCTGTAGATATCCACTTTACTCCCCCCCCCCCCTTTTTATAGTTGGCGCTTAATGTTCATGCTATACAGACAGCACCTTAATATACAGATTGTCCACCCAACTATGCCACCTCATATACTTCCACAAAAGAAAACTAAATGTAAAAAATGCAGTTGGCCAGGGATGTACCTATGCCAGGAGCTCACGTGACGGCCACGAAGACTACTTTCCGCACAAAGTTAGGTTTTTTAAAAGGCACATTTTAAATGGCACATGTATGCTTTTTTTTCTACAGAAATAAAAACTAGAAGTGATACGACGTGATTCTAGAGTCCCAAACATAATTATTAGCGTCATATAGTCCGCAGAAACTTCAGGTTTCTGCAAGACATCCAGCATGGAAAACGCACTCAGAACTAACCAGGGACATCACGACCAAGCAACCTGCGTCACTTAAGCAGATGTTCCACCGTTTGCATCAGTATACCTGTGGAGACGGTGAACAAGTGAGCATTGCGCAAGTGATAGTCTTTCGACAGGTTTTGCTGCACACCCAGCGGTAATACGTTATTTCTTATCCTCTAGTGACGTTATCGGTTCGTGGAACACAGACTCTTTCACTACGCCCCAGAGAAGGTAATCGAACGGCGCCACGTCGGAAGAATGGACTGGCTAACTCACAGGACTCTCCAGTCCGCCCGCAGCTCGTGGTCGTGGGGTAGCGTTCTCGCTTCCCACGCCCGGGTTCCCGGGTTCGATTCCCGGCGGGGTCAGGGATTTTCTCTGCCTTGTGATGACTGGATGTTGTGTGATGTCCTTAGGTTAGTTAGATTTAAGTAGTTCTAAGTTCTAGGGGATTGATGACCATAGATGTTAAGTCCCATAGTGCTCAGAGCCATTTGAACCATTTGAAACTCTCCAGTCCTCTCCACCTATTTGGAAACATTGTGTTGTGTACATAGTTCCACATAGTCAGCGCGTACACAACTTTCCCAATAGAGCGTTCCCCCGCTGAGCACAACAGCGCTCTACGAGATGGGGCTGCCATAAAGACGAACTAAATTCCGCTTTTTTTTTTCTTTTTTTTTTCATTTATTGAATTTCAATTCCCCCCGAAGGGGGCGGGCTGGCAGCAGCTTAGTATGCCGCTCTTCAGCCGACAGATTTTGTGACAAAGATCAAGTGAACAAATAATAAAAAACAGGCGATAAAATCGGAGACTTAGAGAGTAACAAGGCGAAAAGAAATCGTGGAACTTAAAACAACAACACAGGGATGATGACGCTAGTAAAAATACATACGAAGCAGACAGGGAAAACAATAGACAATTAAAAAAAAAAACACGGCGACAGTCTGGATTCTGTTCGCAAAGGACATAAAATTCACACCTAGCGACAGCATGGTTGTTGTTCGCAACACGAGAAAGACAAACAACACTGAATAGTCACTGGAACACTGCACTAAAAAGTTGGCAAATGTGACACCACAGTCGAGAGCAGGTGGGGGGAAACTGGACAGAAGATGGGAAAACAAAAAAGGGGGGAAAGGAGAGTAAAAGCGAAGGGGGGAGCCGGGAAGGGAGCTGAAGGAGGATGAGGACCCATAAGAGGGGTGGGGGGCAGATGCGACAGGGAGTGGGGTAGGCAGAGGAGGGGAATACAAAAGGACTGGGGGGAGAAGGGAGGTAGGGAGAGGTTTAGTGGGGAGAAAAACAGGACGGAAGGGGGGGGGGGGGAAGAGGGAGCCCAGGGAAAGGACAGAGGAAAGGAGGGGGATTGAGGATCAGAGTTGATAGGAAGGATAAATGGAGGGAGAGAGGGCATCATCCGGGAGGGGGAGTTGACGGAAGCCACCTCGGGAAAGGAGATGGAGGGTCTAGAGATGGCGGGTAGGGGGGACACAACGGTGAAGACGTGGCAGGGGGCGGGGATGGGAGAGGAGAGGAGCAACCAGGGGGTCAGGGGGTTCAAGACGCCGGGAGGTGTAGAGGATGCGGATATGTTCGAGGAATAGGAGCAGATGGGGGAAAGGAATGAGATCATAGAGGATCCGCGTGGGGGACGGGAGGCGGATACGGAAGGCAAGGCGGAGTGCATGACGCTCAAGGATCTGGAGGGACTGACAAAATTTGGGGGGGGCAGATATCCAGGCAGGACTGGCATAACAGAGGATGGGATGGATTAAGGATTTCTAGGTGTGGAGGATGGTAGAGGGGTGCAACCCCCATGTCCGGCCAGAGAGGAGTTTGAGGAGTCGGAGGCGGTTGTGGGCTTTGGATTGGATGGAGCGGAGATGAGGTATCCAGGTGAGGTGACGGTCAATGGTGAGGCCACGGTAGGTGAGGGTGGGGGTGAGGCGGACAGGATGTGCGCAGACAGTAAGGGAGAAATCCAGGATCCGGAAGGAGCGAGTGGTACGACCTACGATGATTGCCTGGGTCTTGGAAGGATTGAGTTTCAGGAGCCATTGGTTACACCATGCAGCAAAAAGGTCAAGGTGATTCTGGAGAAGGCGTTGGGACTGTTGGAGGGTAGGAGCGAGGGCGAGGAATGCGGTGTCATCAGCATATTGCAAGAGGTGTACTGGAGGGCGGGGGGGGGGGGGGGTTGGGGCATATCTGCCGTGTACAGGAGGTAGAGGAGAGGGGAGAGGACAGAGCCCTGGGGCACACCTGCAGAGGGGTAGAAGGTGTGGTAATTGGCATTATGGATGGTAACATAGGAGGGGCGGTGGGAGAGGAAGGAGGCCACCAGACGGGTGTAGTTGATAGGAAGGGCGTAGGTTTGGAGTTTAAACAGGAGACCGGGATGCCAGACACGGTCGTAGGCCTTTTCGAGGTCAAGTGAGACAAAAATGGCGGAGCGACGGGAGTTAAGCTGGAGGGAGAGGAGATGAGTGAGGCGGAGGAGTTGGTCATCAGCAGAGAAGGAAGGTCGAAAGCCACATTGGGTGTTCGGGAGGAGGTGGTTTTGGTGGAGGTGGAGATGGATGCGCCGGGAAAGGATGGATTCCAAGAGCTTGCTGAACACCGATGTGAGACAGATAGGACGATAGGAAGAGGCATCAGATGGAGGCTTATTGGGTTTGGAGAACATCAGGATACGGGAGGTTTTCCACAGGTCGGGATAGAAGCCAGTGGCAAGGATGACATTGTAGAGGGTGGCAAGGAGGGAAAGGAAGGAGGGAGGGCAGTGTTTGAGGTGGCGGTAGGTAATGCAGTCGTGGCCGGGAGCAGTGTTGCGTTTAGTGCGGAGTGTGAGGCTGATGTCCTGTGTAGTGATGGGAGTGTTAAGTGCAGAAGGTGGGGTGTGGCCCAAGTACTGGAAGCTAGGAGCAAGGGGAGGAACAGAGGTATTCGTACGGTCCATGACATCAGGGAAGAGGGAATAATCAAAGTGGGGATCATCTGGGATGGAAAAAACATCAGAGAGGTGGGAGGCAAAGTGGTTGGCCTTACTGAGGTTGTCAGGAAAGGGACGGTCATTAAGGAGGAGAGGGTACTGGGGGGTGGGGCGGTTCCCAGTAAGGCGGTGGAAAGCAGACCAATACTTGGAAGAGTTGATGGGGAGCGTGGTGTTGAGTTGTGTACATGTCTGGCGCCAGGCTCAGCGTTTCTTCGCAACAAGCAGGTTGCGGATGTATCGCTGTAATTGCCGGTGGCGGGTAAGTGTATCCCGGTCACGAGTGTGGAGAAAAGAGCAGTAGAGGCGGCGGGACTCTCGAAGAAGAAGGACGGCCTGTGGAGGCAGGGCGGGGTGGTGAGGGTGGGTGGCTTTGGTGGGGATATGGGTGGCGACGGCGTCAGACAAGGTCTGGTGCAGGAAGGCAGCAGTGCAAGCGATGTCAGCAGGAGACTGGAGGGTAAGGTCGTGGCCGTCAACCTGGGTGTGAATGGAATCCCGGTAGGCATCCCAGTTGGCACGGGAGTAATCATGGACAAGTTTAGGAGGGACGTCAGGGCGAGGAGCGTGGCGGGGATGGCGACCGTTAGAGATAGTGAGGAGGACAGGAGCATGGTCACTGCCAATGAGGTCAAGGACATCCGCGGTGATGCGCCCAAGGAGGTTTGGAAAGGCAAGGACCACATCAGGAGTGGTGTTGGATTCGGGCCGGGTGTGCTGAGGCAGGGGAACCAGGTCTCCCTGGAGAGTGGTGAGAAACTGATGCCACCGCCGGAGGTCGGCAGGATCACGGCTGTGGATATTGAGGTCGGCGGCAATCACGTAGGTGGAGAAGGTGCGGTCAATGTGGGCCAGGAAATCGTACGGGATGGGGGTGCAAGGGCGGACATAAATGGTGGCACAGGTGATGGTAAGGGTGGGGAAGAAGAGGCTGAGGGTGAGATGCTCGGCAGGATTGTTAAGGAGAGGTTGGGGCCGGACAGGGAGGTGCTTGAGGTGGCCTATAGCAACTCCGCCACACGCGAGAGGGTACGGGTTATTGGTGCGGTGTAGAGTGTAAGGAGCCGTGGAGATGGAGATACGGGGTTGAAGGAAGGTTTCATTTAGGACGAAGGCATCCACGCGGTGCTGACGTAGGGTGTGGAGGAAGAGGAGTTTGTGGGTGGGCAGGGAGCGAATGTTGTGGTACAGGATACGGTACGGTTGTTGTACCATGTAGAGTGTAAGGAGCCGTGGAGACGGAGATACAGGGTTGAAGGAAGGTTTCATTTAGGACGAAGGCATCCACGCGGTGCTGATGTAGGGTGTGGAGGAAGAGGAGTTTGTGGGTGGGCAGGGAGCGAATGTTGTGGTACAGGATACGGTACGGTTGTTGTACCATGGGAGTGGAGAGTTAGACAAGGGTGGTGAGGGGGGTGAAGGTGAAGTGGGCCTGGTTGTGGGAGTATGTGGCATAGGTGGTAAGATGGAAGATGGAACGGGCAGCGAGGGCGATAGGGAAAGAGTGTGTGAGCGCTGGAAGGGGTGGATGTTTTGGAGCACAATGGTGGTGAAACGGATGATGTCCTCAGCAGTAGGGGGAGGGCGGAGCGAGTTGTTGGGGTGGATGGGGTCATCAACAGGACGGACAGGCACGGTGAGCTCAGGGGTTACTGGTGGAGGTTTCGCTTTACACTTCGAGGAGTAGGTAGGATGTGGTTCGTTGCAAGTGTTGCAGGAGGGGGAGAGGTGAGGTTGGGGCAATGCTTGAGGAAGTGGGAAGCTTTGCATTGGGGACAAGTAGGGGGGTTCCTGCAGGCAGAGGTAATGTGGTCGTTGTAGGTGAGACAGCGTTGGCAGCAGTAGGATTGGACGGGGGAACGGGAGGGGTCTACCTTATGGCGCTGATTGTAGATGAGGGCTCCCTCGGTGAGGAGGCGGTCAACGGAGGAGGAGGATTCGGTGAATATCCGCATGAGAAAAGTCGGCCCGGCATCATTGAAGATGTGACGGGCCGAGCGGATTTCAATGTCGGGCCGGGAGTTGAGTTCCGCCAACACCTCAGCCTCCGTGATCACGGGGCTAAGCTTCGTGATCACAGCAGTGAAGGGTGGCGGACGCCGGGGAGGTTGAGGCTGACGGGGAGAGGACGGGGTGTGGTAGGGGGTGAGGGTTGCACGTTGGCCAAATTGGATACGGGGGATGCGGGAGAGGAGATCGGTGTGGAGGGAAGCACTGGGGGATTTGATGAGGACCGAGTCCTTGCGAGGAATCAGTTGGGAGATGGGAGCATTGGGGTAGTATTTCCGGAGGGCGAGGGTGAGGGAGCGGGCATCAAGGAATTGAGGGTCAGGATTGGAGAGGACAAAGGTGTGGGTGGCAGGCGAGGCAGGGGCGGGGGTCAGAGCCGCGTCCATGGGAGTGGGTGGGTCACGGGGGTTGGGGGTTTTTTTGGAGGAGACTGCGGGGGAAGGGTCAACATTCGGGCGCTTTGAAGGTTTCGTGGGCACGACCGGGTGGAGAGGGGGCAGGGGTACTGGTTGCAGGGGGAGATGGCGGGGGGCAGGACCACCCTGAGCAGCGGATGACGCAGACGGAGGGGGCGTGGGTGTCACTGAGACTGTGGAACGTCGAGCAGAGATCCATGCTGGCTTGGAGCCTGTCGGAGGCGGTGCGGGGAGCGGCGGAAAGTCAGTAGCTGTCGATGGGGCGACAGTGAGAGGGGAGGAGGAGTTGGGGGTGGTTACAGCCGAAAGTGGTGCAGGGGTGGGGTGGACAGGGAGAGAAGGAAGGACGGGAAGTGGGGTGGAGGAGGAGCTCCATGTGATGGTGGTTGGAGCAGCGGAGGGAGAGGTGAAAATGATAGTGGTGGTGGTGGTGGGTTGGGACATGGCGGCGGCGCGCGAGAAGGGCGGCGGCGGCGACCAGACGGCGACGGCGGCGACCGGCAGGCGGCGGCGGCGGCGGCGGCGGCGGCGAGCACCGGCAGGCGGCAGGCGGCAGGCGAAGGCGGCGAGCACCGGCAGGCGGCGACCAGGCGGCGGCGGCGAGCCCCGGCAGGCGGCGGCTGCGGCGGCGGCGGCCGCGGCGAGGACCGGAAGGCGGCGACCAAACGGCGGCGCAGACGGCGGCTGCGGCGACCGGCAGGCGGCGGCGGCGGCGGCGGCGGCGGCGGCGAGCACCGGCAGGCGGCAGGCGACGGCGGCGAGCACCGGCAGGCGGCGACCAGGCGGCGGCGGCGAGCCCCGGCAGGCGGCGACGGCGGCGGCGGCGGCGGTGGCGAGGACCGGAAGGCGGCGGCGAGAAGGGCCGGACGGCGAGCAGTATGGACGGCAAGCAGACGACACGGCAAGGAAACGGCGGGAAACTCCCACGTCGAAGTTGCACCCTGAGAGTAGCCCAGGCAGTGAAACTCTTCGATGAAGAAGAGAGGAATTCCAACCCTCGAATCAATTCCGCTTCCGCCGATCCGCGTATTAATATGTAACGCAGCCAATGAGATTGCTGCTAACGTAGAACCTTTTCTCCTCGCGGATCACACTCGCGCAGTGATACCTGAACGCGTGAGGTAATATAACGAGTTTACAGACCTCCGATTAGTCAGTCTGTACCAATCTGTATTAGTGTGCATTAGTCTGCATTTGTCTGTACCAGTCTATAGTCAAGTTTCAGTCTGCACCTAGTAAGATTATCATTTTCCTGTACATAGCCATGAAGATAAATGAATAGACACTTCGTCAAGTATCAGAGATATGTGAGAATAAGATTAACGTACCAATACCAAAGGATCTTCAGATTGTCAATTGTAAACAGCATCCAGAATCAAGTTACGTAATATCTATGATTTATTATTTTAATAAATGTGTGTGTGAAAATTAATCAAGTTCTGTTTAAAGTTGGTCACCATCAATCTGCTACTCTAAGCGCGCAAGTGGCATTTCTATCGTCTGACCTAACGGCAGAAGATAAACACGCCACGATAAGACCACGAGACATATTGCTGACACTCGCCTACTTCGTTAGAGCGACGAGTCAAATAATCTGATGGTGTGTGTACCGAAGGTCTTACAGTACGCACACCACACATTGCATCCTTCGTTAGAGCGATAAGTCAAATAATCTGATGGTGTGTGTACCGAAGGTCTTACAGTACGCACACCACACATTGGACCTGTTTCTCTCGAAACAGGTGCGTAGTGCGCGGGACTTCCATCACCCTGAAGCCACGTTGATAGAGTGTCTAGCAGAAATGCAGCATATCGCCTTCCAATTAATGGTCCCTGATGAAAATAGAGATCTACAATACGGATATAAATGATGCCGCACCAGACATTGAGACCCCACTATCTTTGACGAGATGCTGTGTGAAGCCAGCGGGGATTTTTCACTGACCAATAGTCCATGTTCCATAGATTCACGTGACCATGGTTTGTGTGGAAAGCTCCATTAGTAAACAACGCATCGCATACGAAGTCAGGATGAACTTGCAAACGCTGAAGTGCAAAACGACAGAATTCATTGTGGGATTAAACGTCATTTCCGTACATTACTTGGTGGATACGGATTAAAATATGCCTAATCAAAATTCTCCACACGTTACTACGACATTTTTTACAACCGCGTGCAATTTTTCGTATACTCACCTCAGGATTTTGAGCCAGAATAGCAATTTCACTGCCATTGTTAGTTGTTGTGTTATTAAGTTGACGTTGTCTGGGTGCCCAGCTGCCTGTTTCTATGAAACTTGTGCAGATTTTGGAAATGGTATGACGTGAAGGCGCAGTTCAAAATGGTTCAAATGGCTCTAAGCACTATAGGACTTAACATCTGAGGTCATCAGTCCCCTAGACTTAGAACTACGTAAACATAAGTAACCTAAGGACATCACACACATCCATGCCCGAGGCAGGATTCGAACCTGCGACCGTAGCAGCAGCGTGGTTCCGGATTGAAGCGCCTAGAACCGCTCAGCCACAGAGGCCAGCGAAGGTGCAGTTGATCTGCGTAGTGTTCAGCATACATTACTGCAGCTGTGGTTGCATTTGTGTGGAGTTCGCCGTAAATTAAGACATAGCGACGAGACGACCACAAATGTCACAAGCCACACCATAACAGTGGAAGCACTGTCAGAAAGGTACATGAAATGCGTCGCAGTTTATTTTCCTGTTTGGCACCGATAGCAGTACCGCAGGAGACACTATTAGACTGAATAGGGTAAGTAAAAAGTACGTAATGGTGGTGGTCTGTTTACAGTTGTCTGCAGGACAGTGCAGGCAACCCTTGCCCTGCGCATTACAGCGCAAACCGCGAAGCCGTTCCCATCCTGTAAAGTCTAATATTTTAGAGTGTGTGAGGTTTAGAATAGTGAAACCAATTCTTCCGTCATAGTTGTACCTCTAATTTGCATTTCTGTGGGAAAAAACACACATGTGCCATTTAAAAAAACATATGTGTTGAAAGTGTTGTTCGTCAAAATTTACGGATTGTGCATTGCCCATTGTTTGAGCCGCCGACGTAGGTGCATCCCTGACAATTTTCATTTTCCACAATGAGTTTCTTTTCAGAAATGTATAAGGCAGCAGAGTTCGGTGGTACCCCCTGTATATGTATTATACCTGATCATTAAAGAAATGTACGTTTGGAGTACATCATTGTATGGTAGTGAATCGCAGATTGTGGGAAAACTAGAAGAGAATCGAAGCATTTGAGATGTGGTGTTACAAAAGAATCCCAAAAATTAGGTGGACTGATAATACAAGGAATGAGGCGGTTCTCCACATAAATGGGGAGGAAAGGAATATATGAAAAACACTGACAGGAAGAAGCGACAGGATGCTGGGGCATCTGATAAGACATCACGGAATAACTTCCGTGGTACTACAGAGATCTGTAGAAGGTAAAAACTGCAGGGGATAACATAGATTAGAGTACATAACTGAGGACGTATTGTAAGTGCTACTCTGAGATAAAGAGGCTGACACAGGAGAGGAATTTAAAAAAAAATGTTCTGTACTGTGAGAAGACACAGAACACACAAAAGCTGATAACAAATGATAATAGCACTCCAAGTAAGGACCAACAAACACAGTTCCTTTAGATTATTGAGGAATGATCGTAAGGAATATTGTAAATACACTAATTTATTCTGGAATAAAATTTTCTACATAGCATTCTGGTTATGATACTTCACTTTAGATGATCATCAGTTGTTTATTTTCATGTTCGGTGCTACCAGTTTCGATCAGTAGAAGCAAAAAGTAAGCAGCTTGTCACTGCAACATTTGAAGTGAACTACGACGTAGGTAGAAAACCATAGCTTCTGTTACAATAAATAATCTCCAAAAGACACAGATATGTAGGTGATGCATAAAAGAGGATCATACGTTTCAAACCCACTTTCTCATTACTCTATGACTAGCAGAAGCTAAAGATTGTAAAACATGTAGTTACAGTACTGTCTCCTGATAGACAGTCTGTGGTACGTTGTGTGGGGACACCCAGTGATTGTATGTGCGGGATGCAATCTGTTAAAAGGATAGGATTGATACTAGGGAGTAATTGTTTAAGTCTGCGTAGTCTGTTTCACAAAAAGATTTGTGGGTCGTGATACTGTCCTCACGAAAACAATAGGTCACAGGAATAAGTTGGAGAGTTCCCAACATCAATACTGTGACTGGGGAAGTGGCCTTAACGAAAGCACATCCTTCTGTTGGACCTTTAGTTCCACCTACAGCTTGACCAGTCTGCAAACAACACACTCCTGGGGTTCAATAGACTGTAGATTATGGTCTTTGTGGTCCCTGTGTCGCCTTTCCTTCCACTCTTCATTTCATGTCTTATACTCGTGTGACCACTGTGATGTGGTCGGACAAACTGAATCTGAGAAAAGTAGGGGGTCAATATACACTGAGGTGTCAAAAGTGATTGGATAGCGATATGTGGATATGCAAATGGTGGTAGGATCGCGTACACAAGGTATAAAAAGACAGCACATTGCCGGAGCTGTAATTTGTACTTAAGTGATTCATGTAAAAAGGCTTCTAACGTGAACGTGATTATGGCCGCACAATAGGAATTAATAGACTTAGAACGCTGAATGGTAGTTGTAGCTAGACACATGAGACATTACACTTCGTAAATCATTACGGAATTCAATATTTCGAGATCCACTGTGTCAAGAGTGTGCCGAGAATACCAGATTTCAGGTATTACCCCTCACAAGAAACTACTGAAGAGGCCGACGGTCTTCCCTTAACGACAGAGAGCAGCGGCGTTTGCGAATAGTTGTCAGTGCTAACAGACACGCAACACTGCGTCAAATAACTGAAGACATCAATGTGGGACGTATCCGTTAGGAGTAGTCAGCGAATTTTGGCGTTAATGGGTTAAGGCAGCAGACGACTGACACGAGTGCCTTTGCTAACAGCACATCGCCTGCTGCGTCTCTCCTGGGCTCGTGACCATGTTGGTTGGACACCAGATGCCTGGAAAACCGTGCCCTGATCAAATGAGTCCCGATTTCAGTTGGTAAGAGCTGATGATAGTGTTTGAGCGTGGAGCAGACCCCACGAAGCCATGGACTGGAGTCCTCAAAAAGGTGTTGTGTTATGTGTTGGGCTAGGTGGTGGTGGCATCATAATGGTGTGGGACTGTGTTTACATGAAACGGACAGGGTCTTCTGGTCCAATTAAATCGGCAATTGACTGGGAATGATTATGTTCGGCTACATGGAGATTACACTATTGGCCATTAAAATTGCTAGACCAAGAAGAAATACAGATGATAAACGGGTATTCATTGGACAAATATACTACACTAGAGTTGACCTGTCATTACATTTTCACGCAATTTGGGTGCATAGATCCTGAGAAATCAGTACCCAGAACAACCACCCCTGGCAGTAATAACAGCCTTGATACGCCTGGGCTTTGAGTGAAACAGAGCTTGGATGGCGTATACAGGTACAGCTGCGCATGCAGCTTCAACACGATACCACAGTTCATCAAGAGTAGTGACTGGCATATTGTGACGAGCCAGTTGCTCGGCCGCCATTGACCAGACGTTTTCAATTGGTGAGAGATCTGGAGAATGTGCTGGACAGGGCAGCAGTCGGACATTTTCTGTATCCAGAAAGGCCCATACAGGACCTGCAACATGCGGTAGTGCATTATCCTGCTGAAATGTAAGGTTTCGCAGGGATCGAACGAAGGGTAGAGCCACGGGTGGTAACATACCTGAAATGTAACGTCCACTGTTCAAAGTGCCGTCAATGCGAACAAGAGGTGACCGAGACGTGTGACCAATTGCACCCCATACCATCCCGCCGGGTGATACGCCACTATGACGATGACGAATACACGCTTCCAATGTGCGTTCACCGCAATGTCGCCAAAGACTGATACCACCATCATGATTCTGTAAACAGAATCTGGATTCATCCAAAAAAAATGACGTTTTGCCATTCGTGCACCCAGGTTCGTCGTTGAGTTCCCCATCGCAGGCGCTCCTGTCTGTGATGCAGCGTCAAGGGTAACCGCAGCCACGGTCACCGAGCTGATAGTCCATGCTACTGCAAACGTCGTCCAACTGTTCGTGCAGATGGTTGTTGTCTTGAAAACGTCCCCATCTGTTGACTCAGGAATCGAGACGTGACTGCACGATCCGTTACAGCCATGCGGATAAGATGCCTGTCATCTCGACTGCTAGTGATACGAGGCTGTTGGGATCCAGCACGGCGTTCGGTATTACCCTCCTGAGCCCACCGATTCCATATTCTGCTAACAGTCATTGGATCTCGACCAACGCGAGCAGCAATGTCGCTATACGATAAACCGCAATCACGATAGGCTACGTGGTGGTACGCATTTCCCCTCCTTACACGAAGCATCACAACAACGTTTCACCAAGCAACGCCAGTCAACTGCTGTTTGTGTATGAGTAATCGGTTGGAAACTTTCCTCATGTCAGCACGTTGTAGGTGTCGCCACCGGCGCCAACCTTGTGTGAATGCTCTGAAAAGCTAATCATTTGCATATCACAGCATCTTCTCCCCGTCGGTTAAATTTCGCTTCTGTAACACGTCATCTTCGTGGTGTAGCAATTTTAATGGCCAGTAGTGTATGTGCACTCATATAAGTACTTCATGTTGCTAAACAACCATGTTATATCACTGGGTCACAGTTATTTGCGATCGGGTTGAAGTACGTTCTGGACAATTCGAACAACTGATTTGACCACCGAGATAGCCTGACATAAATTCCATCGAATATTTGTGAGACATTATCGACAGGTCAGTTCGTGCACAGAATCCTGAAGCGGCAACACTTTCGCAATTACGGACGGCTACAGACGTGGCACGGTTCGGTATTTGTCCAGGGGATTTCTAACGATTTATGGAGTCCACGCAACGTAGAATTGCTCCACTATGCTGGGGAAATGAAGGTCCGACATGATATTAGGATGTATCCTACGATTTTTGTCACTTCAATGAACGTTGCCTCTGTGCGGAAAACCGTGTACACACTTTATTGGTGCCCACCACATGAGCGTTATTACTCATAGAAAATTCGTCACAGTTCCATAACTGAGCCGCCGTGCCGGCAGGTGTCGGTGCAGCCGGTGACGGAGGTGCCCGAGTTGCGGCGTGGCCTTTGGCTGCGGCGCGCGGCGGGCCGCGTGCTGCTGCTGCGGCTGCGCGCGTCGCTGAGCCGCGGCGGCGCCCCGCTGGCCGCACTGCCGGCGCCCCGCCGCCGCTGCCACCTGGCGGGCGATCAGCGCGCGCGCCGCTGGCTGGCCGCCGCCTACTCGCAGGCCGCCTGCCGTGGCTCCTGCCGCCTGCAGCGCGCCCTCCGCCTCTGCCGCTGCACGCCATACTTCTTCAACTACGTGCCCGGTCAGTCGCCCTCTCACCTACATGTCGAAAGCAACAGTACAAATGGTAATACGTATATTATCTTCAACAGACCTACTTTGGGTTGTACATTGACGCAGACCAAATTTGTTTGAACTTAATAAAAGACGATAACAATATGCAGGACTAGACCCAGTAGGCTATTGTAAGATATTACTGATCGATCCAAAACACAGAGTAAGGAGCAATAGTAGATATAAAAAGGGGCTAATGACTCAATTGTGATTCATTCTCGAATTTCTTAGTTTCATAAAAAAAACTTCAGGGCCATCAGTGAACATAGAATATCTCCATTTCCCAAAGAAAGGAGCCTCCAGAACTCAAAAATACACCTATATTCAAAATCTTTGAAAAGACAGTCCTCATACATTCAGAAATGTACAAATTTAAAATGAAATTGTCTTAAAATCCACTCGCAAGCCACCGTAGTGGCGATAAATAACTTGTGGAGTGACGGGCGAACCACCCCAATAAGGGGTCTCCCGGCCACCAATGCCATATGCTCATTATTATATTTTTAGTCACTAAGTTTGAAAGTATAGCTTACAAAATGTAGACAAAAAATGCTACTTTTACACTACTATTAGAATATTTAGATTTCAAATGGAGATTCCAAATTTCATTTATCAAAATACCAGTATCAAAATGGGCATTTAAAAAAGGAAATCTAAAACTGCACATTTCAAATAAAAAATTTCAGAATGCAAGTTTCGAAATCAAATTTGAAAATTCAGATTTACAGATGCACATTTCATAGTACACGTATCAAAATTTAGATTATAAATTCAGATTTATATCTGAAAATTTCTTACTAAGCATTTCTAAAGTCCTATTTCTAAAAGCAAATTTCAGGACAGTGATTATGAATGGGAATGTAAATAAACACATTGTAAAATGAAAAATTTAAAATACAGGATTCAACATGAACTTTACAAAATGTGATGAATTCACAATTATGCAGAGTTCAAAATAATACTTTCAGCATAAAATTTTCAAAATGAGAATTTCAAAACCAAATTGCAAAATGTTCATCATGAAATCACAATTTCTAAATTTTGGCTCGAATACCCTGCTTCATAATGCAATCTTTGATGTTAGTTAAAAATTTTTATGCCTTATAAATGGATTCAGAACCACAAAAATCTAAGATAAAAGATTTGTTTTATAGCAATAAAATGCATTACCCATGTTCTAGGGAAAAGTAAAATGATATTCTAGACAAGATAAATGTAATTCAATGCTAAGATGTAAGTTTTCTCAAAAATGGCGATGTAAAAGTAATAGTTTAGTGTAGGGAAAGTGCTAAATTTGTAGAAATAATGGTGTTAAATAACCAAAATAGATTGAAGTGTAATCACAACATTGTGAAGTCAATTGATAAATGTTATTTAGGTAAAGAAAAAGATACAGAAGAAGAACAGAGAGAAGAAGAAGATACAGAAGAGAAGAAAGATATAGATTGAACACATCATTATATAGTCAATTGCCAATAGTGTGTGGTAATAACGACAAGTTGAGAAATAATGAATAAAGATTTAAATTAGAGGATATTCCTTTATAAATCCAAATATAAAAAAGGAAATCTGCTGCATTACATACAAGTTTACAATGTAAGAAAAAATGCAAGTTTAAATGGCAAGTACAAATTATTAAAGAGCTAAAAAGCTCACTCAGCCACAGTTCATTCATTTACAGACTTAGTCAGTAGAATAATTTAGTGATTTGGTTTCATCTCTATAACCAAAAAAATATTTTGATAACAACTTACATTCTATGCTCCTTATATGAAATTAAGAGAGAAAGAAATTTCTTTTCCTACAATTATAGAATTCTGAAATATTTTATTCATTAAAAATTAAATGACTGGTTTAAAGTTCAAGATCTAGAAAAACATTTAAATTATGATAACACTTAAAGGCGATTAGAGTGAACATGATGAAGAAGATAAAAAATTCATAAAAATTTAAAGAAGCTATCTCATAATCCCTTAAGATACATTTCAGCCTTATTTATCAGTGAAAACGGTTTGTATTCACAAATTATGTCTTCTGAAGTTGAGAATTTAAATGCTTTCAATAATCAGTTTGTGAAGTAGTTTTACCTGTAAGTTGTAAATAATTTGAATGATATTCAATTATTTAAGAACATATTTGAAAGGTATTTTGTTCCCTCTGTATTTGTAAGAATTTTTTCATATTTAATGACTTTCTGTGTTCCTTACTGTACACTGTTTGGGAGAAAAATTATCCTCTGAAAAGCATCACCTTCAATCTTGTAATCAAATGCTATATTATTTTTAATGAATCAGCACTTTATAATTTGATATTTAGATCTAGTATGTCTATTGCTGAAATATTATTAGGTTTTCTTTGAACAGATATGAAACTGAAACTACCACTTTAAATCGATCTGTTTATGAGAATCTTAGGAACGAAATTATCTCCAGACTGGAAAACTAGAAACTCAGAAATATTATTGAAAGTCAATGAATTTATCAGAAAATAAAAATTAAAATCAGATCCTGCATGTTAAATCACAAGCAGAAAATGCAACTGAAAACCAATGAATGTATCAAAATTTCAAAGATTAATTCAGATCTTGCAGACAACATTAGAAATGGAATATGTTGTTCATAAACGCAGTTGAAAACACAAACAAACATTAATATCCTATATGCTAATCCAACATTAACACAACTACTGAAAGTAATGCTAAATATAATGTTACACAAATATTAACAGCTATTTTGACAATAAACACTAATGCTAACATTAACACTAGTAATAAATATAAAGCTATCCATAATGTTACAAAAACACAAACAAATATTAAAATGATACAAACTGATGCTAATGTTAAAACTTACATTAAAATTGATTACAACCAATATGTTACATGAACATATGCAAATATTAAGTTGATAAATGCTAGCTCTAATGTTAACACAAGTCCTAAGCATAGGATTACATTATATTGTGTTTAGGACTATACTCTGTGTTAGAGCTGATGTTAGCATTAGCATTTATTGTTTCAATATAGGGTTTACAAAAGGCATTATCAGTCTGTAGCTTTTCATAGATGATCTGAATTTATACTTGATAATTTGATTTACTGACTTATTTTCAGTTGATTAGTTTTAAATTTTGGGTATAGGATATGAATTCACTTAGGGTGTTTTGACAAATTTGTTAATTTTCAACTGTATTTTCAGTTTGTAATTTAGGATCCACAATCTGATTCCACCTTTGACATTCTGATGTATTGACTTGTTTTGTGGCATTTTCATTTTCATGTGTGTATAGACATTACCAGCAGGTTTTCAGCTATAGTCTTACATCACATAAATATTGATTTAGAAAATACTGGTCTACTGAAATATAGAGCAGTTAGTTGTAAGTCTGATAGTATTGCTGCTGCACCAGTGCCTTTTATTTCTGTAATCTTGAGTTTATCATCATATAGCTACAGTTTGAGGATGTAGCACTTTTAAGAAATTTTATCTAGAAAGACTTCAGACATTTTGGAGGATAAAATCCCCCCCCCCCACCCCCTGCACCAAATAGGATAGTATAAGAACCATAGAAAATCATTTGTTATTAAAACATTATTTTAATTAAACAGAGGAAAAACAATTACTTTTAAAATTATTCATTTTATTTACAATATTGAGGTAAAATTTATTCATAAACATATCATTTAACTTCTGAAATTTTAGGTTAGAGTGGTAGTGAACACAAACCACTGACACTCAATTCTCATTACCTTTTAAGGAACTTCCAGGTAGCCCTGCGAAATTTTCGTGAAGCTCTTTATCTTTTTCACCACTATTCATAATATCTTCCTGTTTAGTATTCTCATAAATTAAATAACTTACTAGATAATTTGCTTTAAATTAGGCATCATTTTCTTCATCAACAATAAAACTATTTCAGAATCCTGCACATTGGCCCTACTAAAAGTCTTCAGGCATATTTTCTCATGTGTTTTGCAAGATATTTGTAGTTTTGTTTTTGTAATATGTAGCAGGAGTCAGGTTAAAGAAATACTACTCAATACATCTCTCATGAAACACCTTGCATAGACAGAAAGCATCTGTTTCCTGCTACAAATAAAATGATTTCTAAAACAGAATTTTATGTGGTCACTCAACAGAGCCAGTCCATATTAGTATTGTGTGGTATTTTTTGTACTAACATGTATCAACAGGGACAGTAAAACATGAAGAACATACGGTAGCCCAGCAACAACAGCACTGGCCAGCTCTGACTGCTAGCTCCATATAGCACAGCTATTCAGTCTCTGCTAGAGTACTGGATATTCAGGTTGATTTACTCTCATTGTTAATACATATCGCTAACTGAATATTATAATTGACTAATGTGGGGTAGCTCTACAGAATGGGAATGTAAAATTTCACATTAAAGTCATTTTGTTTGTAATGGGAAACATACCAACAGTTCTGTCATCACCACATGTTGCATGAAAGACATGAAGAGAATTATTTGTTTGGGCTGACTCCAGAAACACATTGTGAGAAAGAAATTGAAAATATCTTCCAAAACATCAAGGAAATTCTTCCTGACTTCTCTTAGGAGCCACTATAATTTTTGGCAGAGAAATTTCTCACTTCCTCCATAATGTTACAAAAGAAAAACAAAATATCGTAGGTTGTCAATACATTCTTTTGAGGAACCATTTTTTGAGGTGTAGATAAAGTGTCTCTAGGAGTGTAAATCCTTAGCAGTTTATACTTGCAATCTAAATTTGCAATTTAGAGTTGTAATTTTATATTGCCTTTTAAACTTCTAAATAATGTCACAGATTTCTTTTTTATATGACGATTTTTATAAGAATATCTTCTAATTTAAAAACACACTCATTATTATTCAGATTGTAGTTATTACCAGATTCTTTTTGAAACTTATCTTCATAATAATTTACTTTTAATATAACATCTTTCTGTTTATCTGAAAAATATTCTTTTATTGTGGAAAAAACTTTTTTTATGCTTCAAGCTAATTTGTTTATTTGACACCTTCATTTTCACAAATTTGTCCTTTACATTATCATATAATATTATTTCTTTGTTGTCAGTTTTAAGAAGATCTATGGCCAATCTGTGTACTTTGTTTCTTATGTAGGAAATCTTTCAAATTTTTAGCATCCAGATACTGCATTTTATTGCTATAAAACAAATCTATATTCTAGAGTTCAGTTGTCTTGAAACTACTTATAAAGCATGAAAATTGTTGACTGCCATCATAAACAGTGTTTTGAAATCAGTGTTTAGAAATCCTCATTTTGGAAATTTTAATTTGAAACTCTACATTTTGAAATTTATACACGAAAACACCATTTTGATACCTACATTGTTAAATTCTGCGCCTGAAACTCACAATTTTAAACCTTCTTTCTAATATTCTCATTTTGAAACCTGTATTTTGGAATAACTCTTCTGAAATTTTCATTTAGATACATGTTTGAAACTTCCTGGAAGATTAAAACTTTGTGCCAGACTGAGACTCAAACTCAGCACTTTGCTTTTCATGGGCAAGTGCTCTACCAACTGAGCTTCCCGAGCACAGCTCATGTCTCATCCTCTCAGATTTACTTCCACCTCATCTCCTACCTTCCAAACTGAAAATAAGTTCTTCTACAAAATTTGCAAGACTAGCATTTCTGGAAGAAACGATAATGGAAAGACATGGTTTAGCCATAGAGGGTATGTCGATAAGAAATCCCCTCACAGATTAAACTGTGCATTAGGCTGAGACTCGAACTCGGGACCCAAGTTTGAGTCTCAGTCCTGCACAAAGTTTGTCTGCCATTCAAGTAGGGTGAATACCAAAGAGGATTCAGGAAGGGAAATTCATGTGCCAAACAGATCATAACCCTTAAATAAGTTCCTGTTATTTTAAATACAGAAGCAAGAAATTTTTAATGACCTTTGTAGATTTAGAAGGAGCTTATAAATCAATTGTCTGAATAACTCTTCTCTTAATCTTCAAAGAATTTGTCTTGGATAACAAAAGAAGGGCTATTTCTGATAGACTCCCGCGGTCACCACCTACAAAGCAAAGATTGTGGGAGAGATCTCAAATGGTTCTGAAATCAGATCGGGAATTAGGCAAGGAGGTGGACCCTCAATTCTACTTTTCAACTGTAGGGATAAGAACGTGACCTATATGTGACGAGAAAGAATGAGAGTAAAAAAGATAAAAATAGAGTCGACTTGGCTATAGAAATATGGTCTTTGCAGAAGGCCAATTTTTTTGTGATTCTCTAAATATAGCTACATAACAAATCAGTGAGCGGAAGATGCAAGCAGCAAGGCAGGGACTTCAGATCTCTTTCGAGAAAACTGAAATTACTACAAACATCAAGTCATTACCCATAGTACTAGACTGAAGAAAAAGGGAAGTTTAAAATCCTCTGAGTAAGAACCCTTACCATCTCAGATCAGAACAATGTACATAAAACATCAAATAATCAAAGATGGATATCAATTAATGCGAACATATGACAATACTGCATGGCAATAGAACTGGAGGCGTTATATTATCTGATAGAGAAACTGTAAATAAGAGAAAGACACATCTTAAGAAAAGGCCAGGACTCGACCAAAGAAAATGGTGCCTGCATGAGACGGCACATTAGTGAACTCTGTTGACGTTTAGAAACGATGACATACATCGTTCGGAAGAAGAGGATTGCTTTCAGTGGACACACTGCCCGTATGAATCACAGAAGACTGATCTACCGCATCTTCCGTAGCTTTCAGGATGTATGCTGGATTTGGGGGTTATCATGCCCATCTCCACAAGTTAATGGACGTCACCCTTCCTCACAATCAGAAAACACATCGAGCCTTTGCACAGATATTAAGTCCACCGTTAACGTACAGTCTGTCGTGGATTTGTACCCTCTCCTTCGCTCTGAACAGTTAATGGACAAATAACAATGGGGCATGTTCTTCTCAAAGATCGATCTCAAGGACGCCTATTTGCAACTTCCGTTGGTTGAAGTTACGAAATCCTTACTCATCATCAACACTCAAATCAGGCTGTTCGAGCATGAGCATCTCCCCTTTGTGACTGGCGTATTGTGACGAGCCAATTGCTCGGCCACCATTGACGTGACGTTTTCAATTGGTGAGAGATCTGGAGAATGTGCTGGCCAGGGCAGCGGTTGAACATTTTTTGTATCCAGAAAGGCCCGTACAGGACCTGCAACATGCGGTCCTGCATTATCCTGCTGAAATGTAGGGTTTCGAAGGGATCGAATGAAGGATAGAGCCACGGGTCGTAACATATCGGAAATGTAACCTCCACTGTTCAAAGTGCCGGCAGTGAGAACAAGAGGTGACCGGGACGTGTAACCAGTGGCACCCCATACCATCACGCTGGGTGATACGCCAGCATGGCGTTGACGAATACACGCTTCAATGTGCGTTCACCGCGATGTCGCCAAACACGGATGCGACCATCATGATGCTGTAAACAGAACCTGGATTCATCCGAAAAAATGACGTTTTGTCATTCGTGCACCCAGGTTCGTCGTTGAGTACACCATCGCAGGCGCTCCTGTCTGTGATACAGCGTCAAGGGTAACTGCAGCCATGGTCTCCGAGCTGACAGTCCATGCTGCTGCAAACGTCGTCCAACTGTTCGTGCAGATGGTTGTTGTCTTACAAACGTCCGCATCTGTTGACTCAGGGATCGAGACGTGGCTGCACGATCCGTTACAGCCATGCGGGTAAGATGCCTGTCATCTCGACTGTTAGTGATACGACGCCGTTTGGATCCAGCACAGCATTACGTATTACCCTCGTGAACTCACCGATTCCATATTCTGCTAACAGTCATTGGATCTCGACGAACGCGAGCAGCAATATCGCGATACGATAAACCGGAATCGCGATAGGCTACAGTCCGACCTTTATCAAAGTCGGGAACGTGATGGTACGCATTTCTCCTCTTTACATGAGGCATCACAACAACGTTTCACCAGGCAACGCCGGTCAACTGCTGTTTGTGTATGAGAAAGCGGTTGAAAACTTTCCTCATGTCGGTACGTTGTAGGTGTGGCCTACCTTGTGTGAATTCTCTGAAAAGCTAATCATTTGCATGTAACAGCATCTTCTTCCTCTTAAATTTCGCGTCTTTAGCACGTCATCTTCGTGGTGTAGCAATTTTAATGGTCAGTAATGTAATTTTTATGCGTACAAATTGAATGCCTCAGTCATATCAGCGACACCCTTGGTGTTTGCCCCTTTGGCAAACGTTCCAAGGCTATTCAGAAGCTCCTTCCCTAAAAAATTCCACCGAACCTCAGACTGCTCTTGGCAAGATATAATATTATCTTCGCTTAATTCCTAACGCAGCACACATCGTGGCACCCTTGTTTACTCTCTGGAATAAAAACGTCCCTTTTGTACGATTGTGTGGGCAAGAAACGGTTTTCCAAAAATAAAAAAACAAGTCTCGCTTAGTGACATGGCTAGTCCACTTTGAACATTCGAAACCTGTGGTCCTCATGGTAGATGCCTCTTCCTATGGCACTGGTACAGTGCAGTTTCGCAAGACTGGCGCCACGGACCGTCTGATTGATTTCACATCAAAACTGCTCAACAAAGCTCAGGTAAATTACAGTCAACTAGAGAAGGAGGCCTTGACAATCGTCTATAGTGTTTCCAAGTTTTACCAGTATCTTTATGGCTGGAAATTTTTTTCTGCTCACAGACCATAAGCCTCTCAACAGTTTACTTCACTCTGCAAAACTTGAGTCAGTCTGGACAGCACTACAACGTTATGCCCCTATCCTGCGAAAGCACATCAAGTAAACGCAAATACTTTATCTTGTCTCATGGTCGGATCAGATGCGAAATTTGATTCTTCTGAGGACCCTTGATTTCGCATTGACCAGATTGAGAAAGTTCTGACTGACCACCATATAATCGTCATGCCCTCAGGGAAAAATGACAGCCTTCAGCTCATTCGCCGTTTTATTCAGTTTGATACGATGTCACTGCCAAGTGATTCTCGGTTTTCAGTCCAAAATCGAGTTGTGCTTCTACACTCGTCAAATGAATGAACCTGGGTGCTGATCCCAGCATCTTTGCAGCAACAGGTGTTGCCTTTACTTCATAAAGGACATTTTGGTATCAGCCATAGGGAGAAATTGGCCAGTTAGCACTGCACGTGGCTGTGGGTAGACAAGGAGATTGAACACATGATCCCACACTGCAAGGAATGCGCTGAGAACCTCCCTGAGCCTCACCAATCCTTTTTTGACTGGTCCCGACTAGACGCCTCCTGACAACGAATTCACATCGATTTTGGGGTTCACAGCGGATTGTTACAATGGGCGAATTTTCCAAGACCCCTTTTGTGGTTCCTCGGAATTCCACAAAGTCGGCCAGTACGATTCGATCTTTAGTGACTGTATTCTGCCAAGAGGGAATGATCATGACCAACAATTAACTTCAACAGACCTTGCGTGTTTCTGTAAAGCTAATGGTCCAGTGGGAAAGAGGGACAATTCGTGCCTTGACGCGCAAATGTCAAAATTAAGGCAGTCTCACTACAAAGAAAATGCTCTGCCCCTTTCTCATCAACGTTCTATACTACACCTCCGGCAGATAAGTAACCAGCTAAAATTCTGAATGTCAGGCTTCAGAGGATACACTGCATCTCCTCTATTCTGCTCTAAATCCCCCTCGAAATTACAGGCCACTCATAAGACGCTCTTCTGGATTTTCAACCGTGGTCATTCGTAGTAACCTGGGACTTAAGTCCAATTTGTGGATAGAGCAACCTACGTTATTCGAGACTATTCGGGATTCCGTCTTCACATACACCAGAATAAGCTGCGCCCTCACACGATTCCCGATCCTCCTGTGGAACTTTCTGTTCCAGAACACGCTCCAGCTGATGGTTTCTCCTCTAGGAATCAGCATCAGTGAATTTCGTACTACCTGTTCACATCTTCAGCAGGATTCCTCAAAAGCAGAAAGAGAATAATGCTATACACCAGTGAATGATCTAGAGCAGCCTCTGGGATGGCTGCCAGCAGAGTCCATGGATAACACCAAGGTTAGATTCCCATGAAGAAGAATCAGTTCTGTAGTCCAGTTTCAGAGTGGGGTTGAAATCCTGATAATGGCGGTCCGAATGGTGTAGCGTCGTGGTACCAGCAGCAGACTGCCCCCACATATTCCCAAGCTGTCCCAACGATATCGTCAGTTCAGATCGCAGAGGCACGAGATCATCGAGACTGGACCGTGGATCTGTGGAAACATGTCGCCTGGGGAATGAATCACGTAATAACATATTTTGTTACACCTGGTTGATGGTCGTGTCCAGATAAACCTTCATCCAGGTGACTGGTTGCTCAAAAGAAGCAACACACCATGAACGCAGGTCGATTGGGACCGTATGATGCTATGGGGACTCTCACCTGGGCTTTCGTGGGTCCTATGACACGAATTCAGGCCACCACGACAGCTGTCAACTATGTAAACACCAGTATGTACCAACTGTTTCCTTTCATGCTTCATGTCTTCCCTGAACGGCTGTGATTTATTCTAGGAGAATAGCTCTCTGTGTCACTTGTTGAGAATCGTAACACTGTGGAGCACGCTAGTGAACTGAGTTTGATATGTTGGCCACCATATTTACATGATCTGAACCCAAGCGATTAAATCTGGAACGCTATCGGGCGCCAGCCCCATGGCCAAAAATCACTGAACCCATAATTTACAGGATTTACGTGATATCTGGTGTTATATACAGCTACATCTCCAAACAGGCTTGTCGAAACCACGTCATGTGCAATCGATGCAGTATTGCGTTCTAAATGTTCCTCACACGCTATTAAACAGGTATTCACAGTGTTGTAGCTCATTACTGTATATTTGACTAAACAACAATAACACTGAAGGCTCTAAGTTCTAAAATCACCGATAAAAAGGAGTCTGTTGGAATATTATGTGTTCTATAATTATGCAGTACAACTACAGACGTCTAATGTTTGATTTTGGGACATCAGAAATTTTGTTCATAACATTCATCTGTTCTACCGTAGTGTTGAAAGTGAGCCTTAACTCATATTTGTGAACCAAATAATGCTCATTAATTACGTATGAATTATATGAACCATGGACCTTGCCGTTGGTGGGGAGGCTTGCGTGCCTCAGTGATACAGATGGCCGTACCGTAGGTGCAACCACAACGGAGGGGTATCTGTTGGGAGGCCAGACAAACATGTGGTTCCTGAAGAGGGGCAGCAGCCTTTTCAGTAGTTGCAGGGGCAACAGTCTGGATGATTGACTGATCTGGCCTTGTAACTTAACCAAAACGGCCTTGCTGTGCTGGTACTGCGAACGGCTGAAAGCAAGGGGAATCTACAGCCGTAATTTTTCCCGAGGACATGCAGCTTTACTGTATGATTAAATGATGATGGCGTCCTCTTGGGTAAAATATTCCGGAGGTAAAATAGTCCCCCATTCGGATCTCCGGGCGGAGACTACTCAAGAGGACGTCATTATCAGGAGAAAGAAAACTGGCGTTCTACGGATCGGAGCGTGGAATGTCAGTTCCCTTAATCGGGCAGGTAGGTTAGAAAATTTAAAAAGGGAAATGGATAGGTTAAAGTTAGATATAGTGGGAATTAGTGAAGTTCGGTGGCAGGAGGAACAAGACTTTTGGTCAGGTGATTACAGGGTTATAAATACAAAATCAAATATGGGTAATGCAGGAGTAGGTTTAATAATGAATAAAAAAAATAGAATAAAAAAATAGGAGTGCGGGTTAGCTACTACAAACAGCATAGTGAACGCATTATTGTGGCCAAGATAGACACAAAGCCCATACCTACTACAGTAGTACAAGTTTATATGCCAACTAGCTCTGCAGATGATGAAGAAATAGATGGAATGTATGACGAGATAAAAGAAATTATCCAGGTAGTGAAGGGAGACGAAAATTTAATAGTCATGGGTGACTGGAATTCGTCAGTAGGAAAAGGGAGAGAAGGAAACATAGTAGGTGAATATGGATTGGGGGGAAGAAATGAAAGAGGAAGCCGCCTTGTAGAATTTTGCACAGAGCACAACTTAATCATAGCTAACACTTGGTTCAAGAATCATAAAAGAAGGTTGTATACCTGGAGGAATCCTGGAGATACTAAAAGGTATCAGATAGATTATATAATGGTTAGACAGAGATTTAGAAACCAGGTTTTAAATTGTAGGACATTTCCAGGGGCAGATGTGGATTCTGACCACAATCTATTGGTTATGAAGTGCAGATTGAAACTTAAGAAACTGCAAAAAGGTGGGAATTTAAGGAGATGGGACCTGGATAAACTGAAAGAACTAGAGGTTGTAGAGAGTTTCAGGGAGAGCATAAGGGAACAATTGACAGGAATGGGGGAAGGAAATACAGTAGAAGAAGAATGGGTAGCTCTGAGGGATGAAGTAGTGAAGGCAGCAGACGATCAAGTAGAAAAAAAGACGATGGCTAATAGATATTCCTTGGGTAACATAAGAAATATCGAATTTAATTGATGAAAGGAGAAAATATAAAAATGCAGTAAATGAAGCAGGCAAAAAGGAATACAAACGTCTCAAAAATGAGATCGACAGGAAGTGCAAAATGGCTAAGCAGGGATGGCTAGAGGACAAATGTAAGGATGTAGAGGCTTGTCTGACTAGGAGTAAGATAGATACTGCCTACAGGAAAATTAAAGAGACCTTTGGAGAGAAGAGAACCAATTGTATGAATATCAAGAGCTCAGATGGCAACCCAGTTCTAAGCAAAGAAGGGAAGCCAGAAAGATGGATGGAGTATATAGAGGGTTTATACAAGGGCGATGTACTTGAGGACAATATTGTGGAAATGGAAGAGGATGTAGATGAAGACGAAATGGGAGATAAGATACTGCGTGAAGAGTTTGACAGAGCACTGAAAGACCTGAGTCGAAACAAGGCCCCGGGAGTAGACAACATTCCATTAGAACTACTGATAGCCTTGGGAGAGCCAGTCATGACAAAACTCTACCATCTGGTGAGCAAGATGTATGAGACAGGCGAAATACCCTCAGACTTCAAGAAGAATATAATAATGCCAATCCCAAAGAAAGCAGGTGTTGACAGACATGAAAATTACCGAACTATCAGTTTAATAAGTCACGGTTGCAAAATACTAACGCGAATTCTTTACAGACGAATGGAAAAACTGGTAGAAGCGGACCTCGGGGAAGATCAGTTTGGATTCCGTAGAAATGTTGGAACACGTGAGGCAATACTAACCTTACGACTTATCTTAGAAGAAAGATTAAGAAAAGGCAAACCTACGTTTCTAGCATTTGTAGACTTAGAGAAAGCTTTTGACAATGTTAACTGGAATACTCTCTTTCAAATTTTAAAGGTGGCAGTGGTAAAATACAGGGAGCGAAAGGCTATTTACAATTTGTACAGAAAGCAGATGGCAGTTATAAGAGTCGAGGGGCATGAAAGGGAAGCAGTGGTTGGGAAAGGAGTGAGACAGGGTTGTAGCCTCTCCCCGATGTTATTCAATCTGTATATTGAGCAAGCAGTAAAGGAAACAAAATAAAAATTCGGAGTAGGTATTAACATCCATGGAGAAGAAATAAAAACTTTGAGGTTCGCCGATGACATTGTAATTCTGTCAGAGACAGCAAAGGACTTGGAAGAGCAGTTGAACGGAATGGACACTGTCTTGAAAGAAGGGTATAAGATGAACATCAACAAAAGCAAAACGAGGATAATGGAATGTAGTCGAACTAAGTCGCGTGATGTTGAGGGAATTAGATTAGGAAATGAGACACTTAAAGTAGTAAAGGAGTTTTGCTATTTAGGGAGTAAAATAACTGATGATGGTCGAAGTAGAGAGGATATAAAATGTAGACTGGCAATGGCAAGGAAATCGTTTCTGAAGAAGAGAAATTTGTTAACATCGAGTATAGATTTAAGTGTAAGGAAATCGTTTCTGAAAGTATTTGTATGGAGTGTAGCCATGTATGGAAGTGAAACATGGACGATAACTAGTTTGGACAAGAAGAGAATAGAAGCTTTCGAAATGTGGTGCTACAGAAGAATGCTGAAGATAAGGTGGGTAGATCACGTAACTAATGAGGAGGTATTGAATAGGATTGGGGAGAAGAGACGTTTGTGGCACAACTTGACTAGAAGGAGGGATCGGTTGGTAGGACATGTTTTGAGGCATCAAGGGATCATAAATTTAGCATTGGAGGGCAGCGTGGAGGGTAAAAATCGTAGAGGGAGACCAAGAGATGAATACACTAAGCAGATTCTGAAGGATGTAGGTTGCAGTAGGTACTGGGAGATGAAGGAGCTTGCACAGGATAGAGTAGCATGGAGAGCTGCATCAAACCAGTATCAGGACTGAAGACCACAACAACAACAACAATTACGTATAGACACTGGGTATCTCTATTTGCGACTGAAGCGGCTTATAATGTCTCTCTTCGACAACCAACTCAGAAATAAGAATCTAGGGTGTCTATCACATGAGTATAAAAACTGTAACACATATCAATGACCTGAGGCCATTTACTTCTTCATGATGTATAGGACTAAATAAGGTCTATGTACGTTTTAAAATTACAAATTTTATAATGTCTCATACAATGCATGTTTTATTTTCCAGATTATCGAATTTGCAAGCTAGTGGATATTCCTTGCTTGAACAACATAAGCAGTAAGTTCTTTTCTGCAAATCAATTGCTTTATATATTATCTATTTTCTTCATCCATTCAAGCATTAATGAAGTTTCATACGACAGTTATTTAGATCAGTCTGGCTGGTCTTCACCTATGTAGCAGTCACATATTTGTGATAGCATCAGACATTTATCTCTCTTCTGTAATTTATAATACATGTACTGAAAGACTTTTCGTTTGCTCTGAAACTTATTTCACCATTATTCGTAATAAATTAAATATCAACACGATATTTAGCGAACTTATTGTCAGCAAACCACATGAAGCCGGCACAAAAGTTAAAATACTACATGAGCCCATCACACAAGATACTATACATCAAGTGCATAATATAAACCCCTCCAGGTTCGCTGTAATAGATCGAATGTAATAACAGCACATAATTTTGTGGTTCAATTTGTTAAGTCCTAGTTTTCGTATAAGAATAATTCTTCCGAAAAGACACTACTTATTTCCTACCCCTTTCTTGTTTAATACCATCTCGTAAATAATCGTTAATGATTGCATATTCGACTTATAATTATGCTTTATTTGTATTTGTAAAGTCTGCCATTTTGGGTTTTACGTCCATAAACTCTTTGGTGAAAGGAGTTGGGTGCCTTTTCTTTTTTTAATGTAATACTAATCGCAGCGTGGAATGACAGAATCTGAAACATCTAAAAAGGGAAATATAAAGGCTGGACCTTAATATTGTAGTCAGTAAAGTGAAATGGAAGGAAGATAATAATTACTAGTCAGAGAAATATTAGGTGATAACAACTGCAGCAGAAAATGGTGTAACGAGAGTAGGATTCGTTATTGTCAGAATCGAAAGGAACGAGACTTCACATCAACAGTTAAAGTTCACAGCCCAGTGTCACAAGCAGATGGCGAAGTGATACGTAACTTATTTCAGGATACCAAACGGGTAATTCAGAATGTAAAGGGTATAGCGCATTGGAACGTGGTAGTAGGGGAAGAAATAGAGGACAAAGTTAGAGAGAATATGTGCCTAGTAGCAGAAATGAGAGAGGAGAAAGACTAAGTGAATTCTGCAATAAACTTCAGCTAGTAATGGTGAATACACTGTTAAAAATCAAGAGACAGAAAGTCTATTAGGAACAGGCCAGCAGGAACGAGAAGATTCCAACTGAAATACGTCATGGTGAGACAAAAGTTTTGAAATCAAGTATTGGATTGTATCGTGTCCTCGGATGCCGCAGCTTAGTAACAGTAAAGAGGCGACTGAAGTTCAAAATAATCTGTTGAAACCATCGCACAACTGTCTCTCATTAGTCAGTACTGAGAATGTTAGGCGCCAGCTTCAAAAGTGTGATATATTTAACACAAAATGTTTCGGAGCACCCCTTTAACAGATGCTTCAAGCTTCTATGCCATTAGGCACCGCAAAATGTAAAAATCACAGAAGTTCGACAGACAAACATAATTACAAGGAAGTAACTGCATAGAAATTTTGGCTAGCTACGGAAATACTTCAAATGATCCATGAGTGAAGGAAGTGTAAATTGTTCAGGAAGACACAGGAATGTGGCAAATAAGTCACTTAGGAATGACCTGCGGTCCTTTGGTACAGAGCCGAGTGGAGGGTCTGAATCAGAGGCTGAGACGGTTCTGCGACCGTGTCGGCTGCAGATTCCTCGACTTGCGCCATAGGGTGGTGGGCCTTCGGGTTCTGCTGGATAGGTCAGGAGTCCACTACACGCAGCAAGCGGCTACACGGGTAGCAGGGGTTGTGTGGCGTGGACTGGGCGGTTTTTTAGGTTAGATGGCCTCGGGCAAGTACAGAAAGGGCAACAGCCTCAACGGGTGCGGGGCAAAGTCAGGACATGCGGGGACCAGGCAGTAATCGGTATTGTAATTGTAAACTGACGAAGTTGCGTTGGTAAACTACCGGAACTTCAAGCGCTGATAGAAAGCACCGAAGCTGAAAGCGTTATAGGTACAGAAAGCTGGCTGAAGCCAGAGATAAATTCTGCCGAAATTTTTACAAAGGTACAGTCGGTGTTTAGAAAGGATAGATTGCATGCAACCAGTGGTGGAGTGTTCGTCGCTGTTAGTAGTAGTTTATCCTGTAGTGAAGTAGAAGTGGATAGTTCCTGCGAATTATTATGGGTGGAGGTTACACTCAACAACCGAGTTAGGTTAATAATTGGCTCCTTTTACCGACCTCCCGACTCAGCAGCAATAGTGGCAGAACAACTGAGAGAAAATTTGGAATACATTTCACATAAATTTTCTCAGCATGTTATAGTCTTAGGTGGAGATTTCAATTTACCAGATATAGACTGGGACACTCAGATGTTTAGGACGGGTGGTAGGGACAGAGCATCGAGTGACATTATACTGAGTGCACTATCCGAAAATTACCTCGAGCAATCAAACAGAGAACCGACTCGTGGAGATAACATCTTGGACCTACTGATAACAAACAGACCCGGACTTTTCGACTCTGTATGTGCAGAACAGGGAATCAGTGATCATAAGGCCGTTGCAGCATCCCTGAATATGGAAGTTAATAGGAATATAAAAAAAGGGAGGAAGGTTTATCTGTTTAGCAAGAGTAATTGAAGGCAGATTTCAGACTACCTAACAGATCAAAACGAAAATTTCTGTTCCGACACTGACAGTGTTGAGTGTTTATGGAAAAAGTTCAAGGCAATCGTAAAATGTGTTTTAGACAGGTACGTGCCGAGTAAAACTGTGAGGGACGGGAAAAACCCACCGTGGTTCAACAACAAAGTTAGGAAACTACTGCGAAAGCAAAGAGACCTTCACTCCAAGTTTAAACGCAGCCAAAACCTCTCAGGCAAACAGAAGCTAAACGATGTCAAAGTTAGCGTAAGGAGGACTATTCGTGAAGCGTTCAGTAATTCGAAAGTAAAATTCTATGTACCGACTTGACAGAAAATCCTAGGAAGTTGTGGTCTTACGTTAAATCAGTAAGTGGCTCGAAACAGCATATCCAGACACTCCGGATGATGATGGTATTGAAACAGAGGATGACACGCGTAAAGCTGAAATACTAGAAATACTAAACACCTTTTTCCAGAGCTGTTTCACAGAGGAAGACCGCACTGCAGTTCCTTCTCTAAATCCTCGCACAAACGAAAAAATGGCTGATATCGAAATAAGTGTCCGAGGAATAGAAAAGCAACTGGAATCACTCAATAGAGGAAAGTCCACTGGACATGACGGGATACCAATTCGATTCTACACACAGTACGCGAAAGAACTTGCCCCCCTTCTAACAGCTGTGTACCGCAAGTCTCTAGAGGAACGGAAGGTTCCAAATGATTAGAAAAGAGCACAGGTAGTCCCAGTGTTCAAGAAGGGTAGTCGAGCAGATGCGCAAAACTATAGACCTATATCTCTGACGTCGATCTGTTGTAGAACTTTAGAACATATTTTTTGCTCGAGTATCATGTCGTTTTTGGAAACCCAGAATTTACTTTGTAGGAATCAACATGGATTCCGGAAACAGCGATCGTGTGAGACCCAACTCGCTTTATTTGTTCATGAGACCCAGAAAATATTAGATACAGGCTCCCAGGTAGATGCTATTTTCCTTGACTTCCGGAAGGCGTTCGATACAGTTCCGCACTGTCGCCTGATAAACAAGGTAAGAGCCTATGGAATATCAGACCAGCTGTGTGGCTGGATTGAAGAGTTTTTAGCAAACAGAACACAGCGTGTTGTTATCAATGGAAGACGTCTACAGACGTTAAAGTAACCTCTGGCGCACCACAGGGGAGTGTTATGGGACCAATGCTTTTCACAATATATATAAATGACCTAGTAGATAGTGTCGGAAGTTCCATGCGGCTTTTCGCGGATGATGCTGTAGTATACAGAGAAGTTGCAGCATTAGAAAATTGTAGCGAAATGCAGGAAGATCTCCAGCGGATAGGCACTTGGTGCAGGGAGTGGCAACTGACCCTTAACATAGACAAATGTAATGTATTGCGAATACATAGAAAGAAGGATCCTTTATTGTATGATTATATGATAGCGGAACAAACGCTGGTAGCAGTTACTTCTGTAAAATATCTGGGAGTATGCGTGCGGAACGATTTGAAGTGGAATCATCATCATCATCATCATCATTTATGACTGATTATGCCTTTCAGCGTTCAGTCTGGAGCATAGTCCCCCTTGTAAAATTCCTCCATGATCCCCTGTTCAGTGCTAACATTGGCGCCTCTTCTGATGTTAAGCCTGTTACTTCAAAATCATTCTTAACCGAATCCAGGTACCTTCTCTTTGGTCTGCCCCGACTCCTCCTACCTTCTACTGCTGAACCCATGAGTCTCTTGGGTAACCTTGCTTCTCCCATGCGTGTAACATGACCCCACCATCTATGCCTGTTCGCCCTGACTGCTGCATCTGTAGAGTTCATTCCCAGTTTTTCTTTGATTTCTACATTGTGGACACCCTCCTGCCATTGTTCCCGTCTACTAGTACCTGCAATCATTCTAGCTACTTTCATATCCGTAACCTCAACCTTGTTGATAAGGTAACCTGAATCCACCCAGCTTTCGCTCCCATACATCAAAGTTGGTCGAAAGATTGAACGGTGCACAGATAACTTAGTCTTGGTACTGACTTCTTTCTTGCGGAAGAGAGTAGGTCGTAGCTGAGCGCTCACTGCATTAGCTTTGCTGCACCTCGCTTCCAGTTCTTTCACTATGTTGCCATCCTGTGAGAATATGCATCCTAAGTACTTGAAACCATCCACCTGTTCTAGCTTAGTTCCTCCTATTTGGCACTCATTCCGTTTATATCTCTTTCCCACTGACGTTACTTTCGTTTTGGAGATGCTAATCTTCATACCATAGTCCTTACATTTCTGATCTAGCTCTGAAATATTACTTTACAAACTTTAAATCGAATCTGCCATCACAACTAAGTCATCGGCATATGCAAGACTGCTTATTTTGTGTTCACATATCTTAATCTCACCCAGCCAGTCTATTGTTTTCAACATATGATCCATAAATAATATGAACAACAGTGGAGACAGGTTGCAGCCTTGTCTTACCCCTGAAACTACTCTGAACCATGAACTCAATTTACCGTCAACTCTAACTGCTGCCTGACTATCCATGTAAAGACCTTTAATTGCTTGCAAAAGTTTGCCTCCTATCCCATAATCTCGTAGAACAGACAATAACTTCCTCCTAGGAACCCGGTCATATGCCTTTTCTAGATCTATAAAGCATAGACACAGTTCCCTGTTCCCCTCATAGCACTTCTCCATTATTTGCAGTAAGCTAAATATCTGGTCCTGACAACCTCTAAGAGGCCTAAACCCACACTGATTTTCATCCAATTGGTCCTCAACTAATACTCGCACATTCCTTTCAACAATACCTGAGAAGATTTTACCCACAACGCTGATTGAAGAAATACCTCTGTAGTTGTTACAATCTTTTCTGTTTCCATGTTTAAAGATTGGTGTGATTACTGCTTTTTTCCAGTCTGGTGGAAAATGTCCCGACTCCCAGGCCATTTCAATTATCCTGTGTAGCCATTTAAGACCTGACATTCCACTGTATTTGATGAGTTCCGACTTAATTTCATCCACCCCAGCTGCTTTATTGCACTGCAATCTATTGACCATTTTCTCCACTTCCTCAAATGTGATCCTATTTCCTTCATCATTCCTATCCCTTTGTACCTCGAAATCTGAAACATTACTGATCGTATTTTCACCTACATTGAGCAACTCTTCAAAATATTCCCTCCATCTGGCCAACCAATCCACAGGATTCACCAGCAGTTTTCACGACCTGTCCAAAATACTTGTCATTTCCTTCTTACCTCCCTTTCGAAGACTGCTAATTACACTCCAGAATCGTTTTCCAGCAGCTTGACCCAAAGTCTCCAACCTGCTTCCAAAGTCATCCCAAGATTTCTTCTTGGATCCTGCAATTATCTGTTTTGCTTTGTTTCTTTCTTCAACATAACTTTCTCTGTCTACCTTAGTTCTATTATGTATCCATTTTTGATACGCCTTCTTTTTCCTTTTACAGGCTGCCTTGACTGTGTCATTCCACCAAGTTGTTTTCTTCATCCTACCTTTACACACTACTGTTCCAAGACATTCTTTAGCCACTTCTAGTACTGTGTCCCTGTACCTTGTCCATTCCTTTTCCAATAACTGTAATTGACTACATTCAACTAACTGGTACCTTTCTGAGATCATTGTTATGTACTTGTGCCTGATTTCCTTATCCTGAAGTTTCTCCACTCTTATTCTCCTACATATGTACCTGACATATGTGGCCGCCTGGTAGAATTTTGCACAGAGCATAACATAATCATAGCTAACACTTGGTTCAAGAATCATGAAAGAAGGCTATATACATGGAAGAACCCTGGAGATACTAAAAGGTTTCAGATAGATTATATAATGGTAAGACATAGGTTTAGGAACCAGGTTTTAAATTGTAAGGCATTTCCAGGGGCAGATATGGACTCTGACCATAATCTATTGGTGATGAACCGTAGATTAAAACTGAAGAAACTTCAAAAAGGTGGGAATTTAAGGAGATGGGACCTGGATAAACTGAAGGAACCAGAGGTTGTACAGAGATTCAGGGAGACCATAAGGAAACAATTGACAGGAATAGGGGAAAGAAATACAGTATAAGAAGAATGGGTAGCTTTGAGGAATGAAATAGTGAAGGCAGCAGAGGATCAAGTAGGTAAAAAGACAAGGGCTAGTAGAAATACTTGGGTAACAGAAGAGATACTGAATTTAATTGATGAAAGGAGAAAATACAAAAATGCAGTAAGTGAAGCAGGCAAAAAGGAATACAAACGTCTCAAAAATGAGATCGACAGGAAGTGCAAAATGGCTAATCAGGCATGGCTAGAGGACAAATGTAAGGATGTAGAGACTTATCTCACGAGGAGTAAGATAGATACTGCCTACAGGAAAATTAAAGAGACCTTTGGAGAAAAGAGAACCACTTGCATGAATATCAAGAGCTCAGATGGAAACCCAGTTCTAAGCAAAGAAGAGAAAGCAGAAAGGTGGAAAGAGTATATAGTGCGTCTATACAGCGGCGATGTTCTTGAGGACAATATTATAGAAATGGAAGAGGAGGTAGATGAAGATCAAATGGAAGATATGATACTGCGTGAAGAGTTTGACAGACCTAAATCGAAACAAGGCCCCAGGAGTAGACAACATTCCATTAGAACTACTGACAGCCTTGGGAGATCCAGTCCTGACAAAACTCTACCATCTGGTGAGCAAGCTGCATGAGACAGGCGAAATTCCCTGAGACTTCATGAAGAATATAATAATTCCAATACCAAAGAAAGCAGGTGTTGACAGATGTAAAAATTACCTGCCGCGCGGGATTAGCTGAGTGGTCTGAGGCGCTGCAGTCATGGACTGTGCGGCTGGTCGCGCCGGAGGTTCGAGTCCACCCTCGAGCATGGGTGTGTGTGTTTGTCCTTAGGATAATTTAGGTTAAGTAGTGTGTAAGCTTAGGGACTGATGACCTTAGCAGTTAAATCCCATAAGATTTCACACACATTTGAACATTTGAAAATTACCGAACTATCAGTTTAATAAGTCACAGCTGCAAAATACTAACGCGAATTCTTTACAGACGAATGGAAAAACTGGTAGAAGCCGACCTCAGGGAAGATCAGTTTGGATTCCATAGAAATGTTGGAACACGTGAGGCAATACTGACCCTACGACTTATCTTAGAACAAAGGTTAAGGAAAGGCAAACCTACGTTTCTAGCATTTGTAGACTTAGAGAAAGCTTTTGATAATGTTGACTGGAATACTCTCTTTCAAATTCTAAAGGTGGCAGTGGTAAAATACAGGGAGCGAAAGGCTATTTACAATTTGTACAGAAAGCAGATGGCAGTTATAAGAGTCGAGGGACATGAAAGGAAAGCAGTGGTTGGGAAGGGAGTGAGACAGGGTTGTAGCCTATCCCCGATGGTATTCAATCTGTATATTGAGCAAGCAGTAAAGGAAACAAAAGAAAAGTTCGGAGTAGGTATTAACATCCATGGAGAAGAAATAAAAACTTTGAGGTTCGCCGATGACATTGTAAATCTGTCAGAGACAGCAAAGGACTTGGAAGAGCAGTTGAACGGAATGGACACTGTCTTGAAAGAAGGGTATAAGATGAACATCAACAAAAGCAAAACGAGGATAATGGAATGTAGTCGAATTAAGTCGGGTGATGCTGAGGGAATTAGATTAGGAAATGAGACACTTAAAGTAGTAAAGGAATTTTGCTATTTGGGGAGTAAAATAACTGATGATGGTGGATGTAGAGAGGATATAAAATGTAGACTGGCAATGGCAAGTAAAGCGTTTCTGAAGAAGAGAAATTTGTTAACATCGAGTATTGATTTAAGTGTCAGGAAGTCGTTTCTGAAAGTATTTGTATGGAGTGTAGCCATGTATGGAAGTGAAACATGGACGATAAATAGTTTAGACGAGAAGAGAGTGGAAGCTTTCGAAATGTAGTACTACAGAAGAATGCTGAGGATTAGATGGTTAGATCACGTAACCAATGAAGAGGTATTGAATAGGATTGGGGAGAAGAGGAGTTTGTGCCACAACTTGACTAGAAGAAGGGCTCGGTTGGTAGGACATGTTCTGAGGCATCAAGGGATCACAAATTTAGTTCTGGAGGGCAGCGTGGAGGGTAAAAATCGTAGAGGGAGACCAAGAGATGAATACACTACGCAGATTCAGAAGGATGTAGGTTGCAGTAGGTACTGGGAGATGAAGGAGCTTGCACAGGATAGAGTAGCATGGAGAGCTGCATCAAACCAGTCTCAGAACTGAAACCACAACAACAACAACAACAACAACAACAACATCACTCAGGAAGACATCCAAGAACTCCGTCAATAAATGCTTCCCGAATAAGGGACACAGGTGGACCAACGCGTCATTGACTTGCTCAATTTCTGAAACTCTCTCTCTCTCTCTCTTGAATAAAAAATCCATTGTTCCTGAAATTTTCATCATTTGTTAGTCTGTACACGTACATCACATCTACCGATTTCCGTCCCATTCCGATAATTCGTTCGTGGTGCGTCTTTTCTTTTTTAACTTACAGTGTATTTTACAACCCGGTACATGGAATGTGGGAAGTATAAACACAAAAGAGCAGGTGTTAGAACTAAAAAAGAAACACAGTAATATAGCTACTATAACTGAAACAAAAGGAAAGTTAAATGTCACGAAAGATTTGAACCAAACCACAACATGTAGTGGAGTAGGGCGTAAGGAAGGAGCTCGGTGTGGCGCAGCCATATTAAAGGATCAAAAGCCGAAGAAGAAATTGCAAAGTTATTCTTCCATAAACGACAAAAAGGTAGCAGCACAGTTTGAAATAGGATGAAGACATATGACAGTGATAACTATGTGCGCTCGCCAAGAAGAGAAAAAAAAGCGAAGAAACGAGTTTTATAAAATAATGCCATGTGTTATATATAAATGTATCACGAGCGACCAACTGATTATCTGCTGAGATTGAAACGCTCGAGCAGGGAATATACATAGTACAAATGTTGTGAGGAAACGAGGACGAATTTAGGCAATTTGCACTTTCAGAAAGCTGAAATTTAGGTCAATTTCGACGGCACAACCCCGATATACAGTGATATATTCGGACCACTATCTCATAATTTAAAAATTATAATAATCGCAAAATGGAGGTAAAATAACCCAAAACACAAACGAGAAAGTAAGGAAGTACACGTGGTGTATCTATTACAAGAATAAAGTTTAAGAACTCTGTGGAAAAGTACTTACGAAATATTTAACGGACACACCCACCGACGAAGGTGTAAATAAAGTATGGGAAGGTATAATACATACAATCTATGAAACTGAAAAGAAATTTTATTAAAGAAGAGGAAGATAAGTAATCAAGATGTTCGAGAATACGGTAACAGAAGCAAGAAAAACAAATATATCCTGTGAGCTACATAAAGACGAAAGAACAATTGTCAAGAAATTAACCATGAAAGCTGAAGAGTAAGCGTGAGATAAGGTTATAACTGAGCTAAAGCATAATGCACTTGCGAGAAAGGGAATGAAACAAGCAAACAGCTTTAATGCCAATTCGAGAAGTAGACCCTATAACATTACAAGAATTAGACACAGAACTGAGATGTAAAAAGTAGGGAGGTACATGCATTAGATGAAGTGGATATCGAACCAAACAGAGATAAAAGATTGGCACAGAAGAGGAATTCGTGGCAGGCCGCTTCAGATCAGTCAAAAGAATGATGACGCAAAAGGTCGTACTACGAAGGTGTACTCAAAAGTAATGCCTCCGAATTTTTATTCTGTTCTCAATATCGGTTGAGGTATTAAATGACTTGTATACTACTCGGTCGACTTTTCTGTTTCGCTGACGCTAACCGCAACCCTCCACCGCTAGAAGCCTCCGAATTGTACCGTGTAACATGGCTGTGTTTAATGTAACTATGTCGGTGCGTGAGAAACATCGTACTGTAATCGAGTTTGTAACGCATAAGAGTTCGGCCATACGTGGAGCACCCTTTCCTTCAGCATAACAATGCCAGACCACGCACGAGCGGTGAGACATCTGCAACAATCCGACGCCTTGGGTTCACTGTTAACGAACATCCTCCATACCGTCCTGACTTGACCCCAACGAATTTCTTATGTTTCCAAAACTTAAACAACAACTCCGAGAACTTCACTATGATAATGAAGAAGCGGTGGAAGCAAAGGCGACGTTGTGGCTTCGTCACCATCGTCAAACATTCTACAGTGATGGTATCAACAAACTGGTCTCTCCTTGGAGAAATGTGTTCATCGCCAGCATGATTACGTTGAGAAATAAATATATAGACATGAAGAATAAAAATTTAGAATGTTAATAACGTTTATTTTATTTGAAAAGCTTTGAGAATTTTCACAAAAAATTCGAAACAATACTTTTTAGATATATATGTCTGAAGCGACGAATGAAAATATGTACCACGGACGGATTCAAATCTTGCCTTGGTACAAATTTTCATTTGTCGCTTCAGTCTTTATATATACATAACACATGTTTCCGACTTGAAAAGGTCTCTGGAAGCATATAGTTTCATGTTATTATACTAAATATAGTGGTACAGTAATTAAATTTAAAAATTTTCATGTACTCCATAAATGCTGTGGAAATTTCCAAATACCTCTTTCTTGGCCACCAGTTCTAGTTAGGAAAGTATTCAAAAGAGAAGGTTGCAAAATCTGTAAAAACTGTAGAGGAATTAGTCTAATAGATACAGGATATAAAATCTGCACTAAAATAGTAAGTAACAGATTAAAAAATATTGCAGTCTGCTAGGTGAGGAAGAAAGCGAATTTGTGAAACGTGCGAGCTAACATCCCAAAGATGTTGGGGTTCACATGCGGTTCCTCTTCGTCGAAATGTCTTGGCTCAAACTCGTCTAGGGCTTGAACCGCAAGTGTTGCATTACACGCCCTGAATTAGACACTTGTGACCCTTTGGTTAAATTGTCTGGCTGATGGTAAGTTTGCGAAATTGTATGAAACGTACAACGTTAGTATAACGTATAACAACAGTAGTAATAATATCGGGAACTAGATTAACGACCCATAAATGATGTAGGCGACAAAGTTGCGCTGTGGTTGGAATAATGTTTATTCAGAATGCAAACTAATAGCGAAAGTGGTCGTATTTAGAGTTACTGTAGCACTCGAGCGCATATCCATTTGGCACAGTTCGATCATTCTCAGTCTCATCGTTATCTACTCGAAAAGTTAGAGTTCACACTAGGCTGGCGGCTGCTCACCGCTCAGAGGCTAAGTCCCGCGATACCACAAAACGCGAAATTTTGTAAGTCGTTTCACTTCCTAGCTGCCTAAAGACCGACCGTCCGCTTTCGTGTCTCCATCAGCACTCCTTCTGCCCGTCCCCGGCCGCGTTTCCCGGGCGTCGAACATCCTCGCCGAACTGACTAGGGCAGTTCCCTTTCCTGATGCTGTCCATCTGATTGGCTACAGCTTATTCTACATTATTTTACATTTTAACATATTTAAATAATCAAAGTTTGACCACTTTCACGATCTAAATAAAGTAATGATAATATCCATTACATAATAAACGTTACATTATTTTACATAAAACTAATACAATTTTCTTCTTAACTTTGAACGTCACGGCCAGTAGCCTTGCACCAATGTAATTTCTGATAAATAAATGAAGAACAAAAGTAACTGCTATGCCCTAAACTTTGTTGATGTTGACAATATTTGTCATTTTAATGATGCGCTTCTATATGAAATGTCCATCGTTAAGCTCGACCAAACCGCTCAGATTTTAGAATTCACGTCTTTGTTACAAAACGTGTTAATTTCATTATAACAGTAAATCCTAAACCATTAAAGATACGATCAATATTCAGTTTTTATTGGGATCACCGTGAAATTTTATGAAAGATGGTAGGTTAAAATTACTGTGGCTCCATTACCTGAACTACTACAGAATTAAATAGTTTTCATAAATGTTTCCGTTTATGGTCGACCTTCGGTCCACCATATTTAACACTGCTTCGTCTCCCTGGCCACAAACAGTTTCTGCGGGGCTTTCCTATGACGTAGGTTCTTGTCTGTCTCACTCGCACACTACAGTACTTAGGCCTCATTCAACACAATAGACGACTGTGAATTTCCCCATCTCGTGGCGAAGCTGTGCTCTTTGTGGCACACGGTACTGGACGACAGGGTTCGTTTCACAATTCGTGAAGGCTGACTCTTTCGGCCGTATACTTAAATGAGAGATAAACGCCCGTTAACTCACAAAGGGCGATCCTGTATGGATAATCTTTCACCATATACAAATAGTAGAACAAAGAGGAGATAAGAGTATGAAAAAACATTTCACTTTCATAGGCTCTGATGAGGCGTATCGAATAAAATCATGGTAAGTACTACAAAATAAGGGCTACCCAAACATCACATTTTGATAGCAAGGAGAATTTACAGAAATACTGATTTTGTCAAATACACGGGAATTAAAAGAAATGAATGGATTCTAGCAAATAGAGGACTTAGACAAGGCTGTAGCTTTATCACCCTCTCTTTTTAACGTATGTGTTTAAGGCGTTAGGAAGTTTCATACAAACGTAAGTCATTAGTAGAGGCAGGAATTAAATTATCAAATAGTGTCTATTGAAATACTCTTCTGTTTGCAGACGATGAAACGATGATTCCAGTAAATGAGACGCAGCTACAGAAATCGGTATTTCTTGTAAGCAATCTATTTAAATTCTGACTTTTAAATAAAAGAATGCAGTCAAATCTAAGATGGTGCTAGAAAACATTTTCCAACAAGTATCGAATTTTAAATCTCTTGGCTGTGGCGTAACTTACTGCAATGACAAGGACACTAACCAAAATGTTAGCACATTTCATGCTGTATATGGGACAATTCAAATAACTTTTAAATATAAAGTTAGAAAAGAAACGAATAAGAAATGTTATAACGTAATGTCTTTGGTTTATGGCAGTGAAGCCTGGATACCGACTCAAAAGCATCTGAGTAAAATATAGTCGGCAGAAATTAGTTTCTCGTATGATTTACGTAAGCCACCGTAAACCTGTATACCGAATGCTGGGTCGTGATCCGTGCTCCGTTCCTCCCGAATGCGTTTCAATATGTCATTTAATTCGATATATTTAGCAATAACGTTACCTTAAAATATTCTGACCGAGCGAGTTGTAGCTCTGGTAGTCGGAAGGACGGCCCGATCAACGAAACTAAAGTTTTCCGTCATTAGCTCAAATTTTGATATGGTGTAAAGGGATAAGCGATTTCCTTCCTCACCCTTTCGCAATACAACATGTTCTTCCTTACTAATGAGCCATTCGTCGAAGGGACGTAATTCCTAATCTTCCATCCTTCCTTTTTTAACCGTGTTGCTGGGTACTTGCTTTTATAAAAACATTATCAATTACGATCTGGAGTTGTTATATGTATCCTTTCTTGCAATAACTGCTTATGGTTCTTATGTAGAGATTATCGTCACTGTTACTGAAAATATAAGCTTTACCGAATGTTTTGTAGCTATTTATAGGTTCGTAGTCATTGCTTGTGCAACTACGTCCCATTTATTGACTCCATTTCCTTTGAAAGGATTCTCCGGTATCTCAGGTCTGTTCCTCACCAACAGATGTTTTCTTAGTAGTTCTCTGATAAAGATTACGTAATTGTTTCACAGTTAATTTTGGTTCATCTCATTCAGTACTTCTCAAATCGTGTTTTCACCTATAGACTGCCCGACAGTTAAAAATCTGTTCCGTGTACTGCAACGTAAGTGAATGTTTTCATTAGTTCAGAAAATGAGACGAGAGAAGAATACTACAATTTATTCACTGTGTCATAATGAAACACGTAACAAATTCGCACGAAGCTAGAATTTACATCTATGGAGCGCAATTGTTAAGACGCTGGACAAGTGTTCAGGAGAGCCCAGTCAATTTTCCCATCTTGTATATGTTTTACGCAGCACTTTAGACAAAGACCGCAATGTTTATCCTAGAATGTGAGGGACTGATTCCCTTCCCCGAACTTATGCAGTTCGAGATTATGCCCTGTCTTTTTAACGGTCACAAGGTCTAGACGACCTAGACATCTGTGATTTCCTTAAACCGTAAACATACGCACGTATTTCTATGACGTTACGACACGCGGGGGGTACTTTTTATCCCAGTCAGAAAAAGAAACGTTTTCATGAAGCAATTGAGGTAATTCGAATGTACATACGTACATCAAAACAACAGAGTATTTTGAAGGTGTATTTAATGACTTTTAAGATGTAAGCAGTCACTTCTCACAATTAAAAAAAAATAAATCTCAGGAAGACATTGTAATCTGGAGGGTTTGTCTTTCGATATTGTATTCTGGACAATTTGTCCTTTATGTCTCATCAGGATCATAAGAGACACATTCTATGTAAACTGAAAACTAATGTTCGATGCGTATTAATCTAGAGCAAGTGTTGCATGCAGTTTTGGTTTTCTGATCCTTTTTATGGAAACATTCCTCACATCTACTAGAAGACACTCTAGCTTCCTTCTGCCTTGGCTCATCCACTCCACTGATGGATCCGTCAGCAGATTCGGTAAGTGAAGGCAAGCGTTTCACGGTGTTGCAGATTTTTACCGCAGTGCCATTCTTTCCTTTACAGCTTGCTTGAGATATTGGTGCCACATCCTCTGAACTGTCACTATCTACCTCTTGCTCAGTATCTGTATTACGGCCACTATCTGAAATGTCGTAATTTTTGCTCTCAGGCTCTTTATCCATCTCATTTTAGTCTGCACAGTGTTCTACATAGGACATCCCATGTCTTCATCATGTTCGAATCTGCCATCTATTTCCAAAGTTCAATGGCCACTGTTGCCACATTATCACACTCGCGGGGTATATTTTACTCAGGCACTAGAAGACACGTCTCTACTCGAAAAGAACTTAACACATTATTGCACGGAGGGACAGGTGGTTGGAAAGAATATGGAAGGCAATAGTTGTAGTGGGGTAGGACGTCAAATGGCACGACTTGGAGCAGGAGAGACACCACAGGAATTTTTAATTTCCAGTGTCTATGCTTTTAAAAATAAATTCATAAAACTTTATCAGAATGACCAGAAAGGATTCAGGATTTACACTTATAGTGGTGGAAGTTCAAAAATATAAGAAAATAATTTATTTTTTTACATTTGTATTTCATCTTTTTTTCACTTACCATTGGCTGCATTTGTTGCTATAGGTACACTTTTCTTCATAAGTAAGGGAGATTCTTCGATGAATTTTGCACAGCGTACAAACCGTACTTACAGGTGTATGAAACACTAGAATTTTCCAAATCTATTAAAAACTGTGATAAAAACTGAGATACTGAACTGTAAAACTTGAGTTTGTCTCTAAACATGAAGTTAAAAATGTAACAGCACATTCATTTTTTCATAAATTAAATAATTTCTAGAGTTTCATAGACCTGTAAGTATGGTTTGTATGCTGTGCAAAATTCATTGAAGAATCTCACTTACTTACGAAGAAACGTGTACCTACAGTAACAAAGGCAGCCAATATAAGTGAAAAAATGATGAACTTTCACATGTAAAAAAAATTATTTTGTTAGTTTTTTGAACTTCTACTGCTATGATTGTGAATCCTGAATCCTTCCTGGTCATGCTGACAAAGTTTTATGTATTTATTCGTAAAAGTATAGACAGTGGAAATTAAAATGTCCTGTGGTGTCTCTTCTGCTCCAAGACGACCCGTTTGACGTCCTACCCCCCATAACAATTCTATCAACGTATCAAAGACACAGCGGGGTACATTTTACCCCACGCATGTGCTTACTGGTTAAAAGAAGCATCAGCCGACGGTTCTCCCGAGTGAACGTCCCTCAGCGGGTGCGACGTGTGTTGGCGCAGGGCTGCTGCAGGGCAGCGGCGACTCCTCCGCGTGCCCGCAGTGCCTGCCCGCCTGCGCCTCCTACTCGTATAGCGTGAGCGCCGTCGAGGAGGACAACACGCACCGCAACCAGCGCGACGGCTACCTCGACCTGCACTACGCCGACGTGGGCGCCGTCATGTACCGCCGAGACCTCACCTTCGGCACCTCCGAGTTCGTCGGTGAGTTGTGCGGAACGGCAGCCCTAGCCACGCGAACCGCGTCGCAATTGCGGTCGCAGCACGCTTCTCGTCAAAGAATACACTGTAAATAAAAATTAAAAAAGCAGTGCTCCATGAAATAATTGTCTGAAGAGGCAGAAATCGGTAGATGTATGATATACACTTACAGACAAACACATGATAACAATTTCAGAAAAAAATTGATGCTTCATGAAGAGTGAGACCTTCACAAATTGAACAAGTCAATAATGCGTTGGTCTGCATCTAGCCCTTATGCGAGCAGTTGTTGGACATGTTCCTGATGGACATCGTGCCAAAATATATCCAATTGGCGCTTTATATCGTCAAAATACCTATCCATAAAGCTCCAAATGTCCTCAACAGAGGAGAGATCCAATGACTTTGCTGGCCATGGAAGGGTTTGACAAGCACTAATACAAGCGGTAGAAACTCTTGCCGCCGACTGGCGGGCACTGTCTTGCTGAAATGTAAGTCCAGTGTGGCTTGCTAGGAAGGGCACCAAAACGGTGCTTGTGCCATTTCTCTGGCGCGTTGCGTATCCGGCACTATCGATAGCGGCTTGTATTTCTGGTTGGTTGGTTGGTTGGTGAAAGAGACCAGACAGCGTGGTCATCGGTCTCATCGAATTAGGGGAGGATGGGGAAGGAAGTCGGCCGTGCCCTTTCAGAGGAACCATCCCGGCATTTGCCTGGAGCGATTTAGGGAAATCACGGAAAACCTAAATCAGGATGGCTGGACGCGGGATTGAACCGTCGTCCTCGCGAATGCGAGTCCAGTGTCTAACCACTGCGCCATCTCGCTCGGTTGTATTTCTGTTTCCGTCTGGTTCGGCCTGCGCAGGCGCTGAGGCGGCTGCTGCCCTCTGGAGCGTTTTTCGCGGGGGTCGCGCGCGCTCGGCTCGGGAGTTGGATTCGCACCGAGCTGGCGGTATATTGCCTTCCGCCCCGGCACGGGGGTGTGGTCTCGTTGTTGGCGGGCCTCGTTGATTTGGGCATTGGCCAGTGTGCCGTGTTGATGATGTGGTGTAGTGGACAGCTGATGGATCCCCGCACGAGATCGCTCGAGGTTCTCAGCCTCTGAAAAGGGTGCCACGATATCGCTTGGGTTTCCGCACTCAGGAGTTGTAAGTACTGCAGGGCAGTTTTGGTGTGTGTTTGCTCTGTCCGGTCTGCGTGGCGGGGTTCGTTTCACCTTACTTCACCATACTTCAGCTTGTTCATATTTTCTGCGTGCTTCCGTTTTAGCCGGAGTCTGGGTGTCGAGTTTTCTGATGGTGTGTAACCGGTCGTCGTCCCTGTTTTCCCACCCGGAGGGGGGGAGGGGGGGGGGGGGCGCCCGTATCTGTTGGTGGGAATTATTTAGCAGCGTGTGTTTTGCGTGGACCTGGTGTGCTGGTGTGCGCACGCGCCCTGATTCTGAGTTGAAATTACTGTGGTCAGGCTGGCTAGGTTGCTGGAGTGTGTGTTGTTGGTTTCCTGGCTTGCTGGGGACTGCGCGCGCGCCTGTTCCGTTTGTGATGTAGCAGCAGTCTGATATTTTTATATGTGCTTGTTAAGTTGCTAGCAATTGTTTTTAGCCTTGTGCTTACTTATTTTATTTAAATTGCTGGGCATTGTCATTTGTCTGTCTTTTTACCTTTATTGTAGTGTCAATTAAGCCTAAGACGATGTCCAAGGTGCTAGCAATTGATTTGCGCCTCGTGTGTACTTAATCCTATTTAAATTCTTGAGCATTGGCATTTGCTTGTTCTGTTACTCTTATTTATTTGTTGTACCAGTTAACTCTAAGATGATGTCAGGCCTTGGTATCTGTCAACCTTATTTTGGCTACCAGCGCTCAGGTGCAATATTGCCGGGCTTATCGCGGATTTGTCATTAATTGAGAGCTTTTTATACTGTATTTTAGCAGTAGGTTTGGCAAGTGCACTTGCGTATGGTATTTATTGCGTTTACCCCTCCCCCCTCCTTCCTCCTTCGTGTAAATTGATTTGGCAAGATTGCAAGATGGCCTGTGTTATTACCTATGTAAGTTTGCCCGCTGCTGTAGTCGTAACATGTTTTGACCGGCAAGCGGCCCATGTTGGAGAAAGTCTGTATGTGTTTGCGCTGTTAATGTTGGGCCTTGCCGTACATATATTTATTCATGTACCTGTTGTTGTGTTAAGGATTTTAGGGCATTTTAGCTGAGATGCCTGTTGAATATTTTATCACTTTTTTAGAGAAGGTATAGGAAGGAGAAACTTCAACTGAAAATTTAATTGCAAACTATACATTTGTGCTTCACATTTAAAAATTTAACTGTATGAGGTGAAAGTATGTAGTTTAATGCACAACGATTATTTGTCAAAGTATCAAATTGTAAAGTTTGTTTGGCAGTGATTCAAACGACACAAATAAGTTTCTCTGTTCACATTTCACATTTTTATTACCTCATATTGTAAGCAGTTTGATTGTTTGTGTCACTGTAATTTGTGAACAATAGTGTAATTCATTACAATTAATTAATTGTTTTGGAGAAATAAACCTTCTATTGTATGTCCCCTTTTCATTAACCGAATCCCATCCAGATCGTCCGCTCAGTGCTGTAAAGTTGTCACAGATGGAAACCAAAGTGTCCATGCTATCAAATTAAATGGCACCAAAAAGAGCATCGCTGTTGCTTGTCAGGCCGACAACCAGAAATGATGGTCGGGCGTCATTTGTTTTCATAGCAGGACCACTTTGGTGGTCATCCGCGGCACCCTCACAGCACAGTGGTAAGTTTATGATATTCTGCCCTTCGTTTTGTTACCCTTCATGGCAAGCCATCCTGGGCCTATATTTCATGCCGGCAGAACATGGCGAGAGTTTCTACTGTTTGTCTTCACGTTTGCCAAATCCTGCCTACACCAACAAGTTCGCCGGATCTATCTCCAGTTGAGAACGTTTGCAGTATTATGGCCAGGGTTCTCGAACCATTTCGGCTTTTTGACAATATACCAGAGGTGGCCAACGCGTTGTTGACTTGTTCAATTTGTGGAGTTCTTTCCTTGAATAAATCACCCATTTTTTCTGTAATTATGATCATTTGTTTGTCTGTACATGTACTTTACATCTGCCCGCCCAGTTGGCAGAGAGGTCTAACGCACGTCTTTCCGGACGCGAAGTAGCGCCGGTCCCCAGCACGAATGCGCTCGGTGGATTTGTGTCGAGGTCGGGTGAGCCGGCCAGTCTGTGGATTGTTTTTAGGCGGTTTTCCATCTGCCTCGGTAAATGCGGGCTGGTTCCCCCTATTCCGCCTCAGCAAGTTCTCCACATACGCGTAAATCACGATAAGTCCACCATGCGAACATAGGGGTTACACTCGTCTGGTGTGAGACGCTCCCTGGGGGATCCACCGGGGGCCGAACCGCACAGTAACCCTGGGTTCGATGTGGGGCGGCGGAGGGGTGAAGTGGACTGCGGTAGTTGTCGTGGGGTTGCGGGCCACTGTTGTTGCGGTGGGGACGGAACCTCTCCGTCGTTTTTAGGTCATCGGTTAACATAACATAACACAACATTACATCTACCGATTTCCGTCTCAGTGGTGTAATTCCTTCACAGTGCATCATTTTTTGACTAAGAGTGAAAACAGTCTTTCTACGCTACGAAACCTGCACGTGATGCAGCACATTTCCTCTATGCGGAGGAAACCTATTCACGTTCGTAGCTTCCATCTCGAAGGTAGGGCAACCAAACTTGCAAATGCATAGAAAACCCTCAGTACTTCGTGCGAGACTGCTGCATGGAAATGTAGAGTTCCGGCTCCGTGGTGTGTCATAGTTGGAGAATGCTGGCTGGGATGAAAACATATTCGTATTGTATTTGGTATCTTAATTAGTTACCAGGGTATAGTGGGTCCCTGGCCCGCAGTCATGGAAATCTTTGTATGTTCAGCAGTACAGGACGTTTCCTGGCAATGCCTATGTGCTCTTCCAGTACCTCTCGTGTACGCCAGGGACGGTTTCCTTTTTCTGGTCGAAAGAAGCTTCCTCCAGCCTGGGGAAGATGGGCGAGTCTGATGCTGCCCGTCACGAATTTCTGTTTTCATCTCAGAGAAACACCTGTAGAGTGAAAATCAATAACGGTCAACGTGCCAAAAGACTGATTCCAAGTTATTCATTTTTTGTTTTCGTTTTGACAAAAATTATTTCATTGAAAAAACATCAAAAATATTTTTTATTTATTTGTTGTAGTAAGACTCGCACAGCTATCGCAAAATTTTGGAAGTTCCACATATTATATCAATGAAACTAAATATTTTATTCATAAAAACGCAGGATGCCCAAATGCCATACAGGTATCAGTAAAAATGAGACAAGTGCCAACGAAAGAAATCTCAAGCATTTATCAATTTTGTTAATAATAAACATTTTACAGATACAATACACTGTGATTAAATTACTTTTAATTCTTCTTTTACTTTTGTAAAGCACAAAGCAATATTAATTGATTAACTGTTCGAAAAATGTTGTTTTAGCTACTTTCCAATACGGCAGCACCTGTTGCAGATCCTTTTTCTTTTCAGCTGACAGGCTTTTTTTACGTTGTTGTGACTGTGAAACAAAGTACTTTATAATGTCAGTGATAATCCCTTTCCTGAAAGTCTTTCAGGCGTTCCAGTCTTCAAATTAGTGAAACATTTTCCTCATCTTGACGACACTATGAAATATTTGGAAGTATTTATTTACGTTGTGCTAAAAGGTGCGTCGGCTGCTTTTTTAAAATATAAAAAGGTCAGCAGGCCCTTAGGTTCTTGGCTGATATTGTTAAAGTCGCGTACGATGTTCAGTCTGGTCAAAATCTCTGTCACACACTACAGACGATTACAAAGCCTTGTGGCACTTAGACCGATTTAGCCTCAGCAGTGGTACGGCACATACCGCTCATACTATCTTTCGGGCCTTATGTGCACTACTACAAATGATCGTAGCTCTTAGCCCGCTTTTCAGATTGTTGTCTACAGTACTTATCTTGGTTTTTCGGGTCTACAGTTTCTACCCTCTTCACCTCCGTCTAATACCATGGAAGTTATTCCCTGATGTCTTAACAGGTGTCCTATCATTTTGTCCCATCTTCTTGTCAGTGCTTTCCACATATTCCTTTCCTCGTCGATTGTATAGAAAACCTCCTCATTCCTTAACTTATCAGTCCATCTTATTTTCAACATTCTTCTGTAGCACCACATCTCAAATGCTCGATTCTCTTTTGTTGCGGTTTTCCCACAGCCCGCGTTTCACTAGCTTGCAGTGCTGTGCTCCAAACGTATATTTTCAGAATTTTTTTCTTCAAATTAAGGGCTTTGTTTGATACTGGCAGAATTCCCTTGGCCAGAAATGCCCTTTTTGCCAGTGCTACTCTGCTTCTTAAGTCCCAAAGGTGTACAAATATTCCTTCCAGCTTACCTGACCTTATCTCCCCGCCGTACCCATTAAAGCAGCTCAGCCTGCCGCAACGGAGACACATGAGTGCATGTGTGCTGAAGCAAAATGGTCAAGGCTGGCCACCTTGGTTCCCTGCAGCCTGGCAAGGTTCACGGCATACGTTCAGCCTGCTTCACTTGATAACGGACTACGCTGTCAATCCGACGTGACTACTGCATGGCAAACTATATTTTTGAGTAGGTAGTTTGACTGCAGCTCAGCTATCTTAACGGTGAACGGTGGGAACAGCGAAGTCAACAAACCAAACTTAAAGAAAACTGAGAAGAAATTAAGAATTGGTGTGTATGTTCTAGTCACGAAACAGATCCCAAGTCCAGCATGGGAAAAGTTTTCGTGTGTTTATGAAGCAGCTGAAATAAATCGTTATTTGATGAATTCTTCTCGGGTTATCAGCCGAGTGGTGGCCTCGTCTTGTCGCAACGTTTCAATGAGTTTCGTACCCATCATCTTCTGGCGAAGTGTCGGGATGCTGTGTGCTCGGTGGCTATCCAATCTGTCTGCGAATGCCGCTGCCTTCAGATCGGAGCGTTCGTGACATATTTTGTCAATTGTGGGATTCCGCGCTGCACTGAGCTGAAAACCGGTATCCCTGTTTACTAAATTGTTGTGCAGACGTATCTCCACTGCATCTTTGAAAATCTAGTCCCAGAAACCGTTGGCGCTGCACAGCTTCAGACGCTTCGCCAAAAGATGATGGGTACGAAACTCATTGGAACGTTGCGACAAGACGACGCCACCACTCGGCTAATAACCCGAGAAGAATTCATCAAATAACGATTTATTTGAAACTGCTTCATAAACACACGAAAACTTTTCCCATGCTGGACTTGAGCTCTGTTTCGTGTCTGGAACATACACACCAATTCTTAATTTCTTCTTAGTCTTCCGCCAGGCGGAAGAAGAGGAGGGTGCGTCGCAGGACGACCGCATCGCCGAGGAAACCCGATGAAGAAGGCTTCAACGCGCCCTCCAGGCGCCACACAGCGAGAGCCAGGGTGTTCGAACTGGTGACGCCGGAACGGATCCATGTTGCAAACCGGTATACAGATCTGCCGGAAGTAGTCGAGACTGACGGGGACGGGACCACACCGACTATGGCGACGAAACAGCCCCGCCGCCCGCCGCCGACCACAATCCACTGGCGGGAGGGCTATGGTGAGCTGAGAGAGAAGCTCTGTCGTAAAACCGCGAAAAATGATCGCGGGAACCGACACGTACAAGGTTAGAGCAGAATGCATAAAGGACCACGCGAAAGTCATACAGCTCTGCGAAACCGAGAGGTAGCACTGCTTCACGCAGAGCACTGAACAGCTGATGCAACTGAGGGTCGTCTTTTGCCACCTGCCGCTGAAGATGGAACCGGCATTCCTACAGCGACAGGTGGAGGAAATCGGCTTCCAGAACCGCCACGTCGGCCTGATGTGGTCGTCCAGGACCCACAGGGACATACCTTTGTTCCTATTGGTATTGGTTGACAACGTTGACAACCAGAAAATTTATCAGGTTAACAATATTGCCGACTTAGATGTCAAAGTCGAACCACTCAGTGCGAAAGACAGGCGAGCCCAGTGCTTCAACGGCCAGCGCATGGATCACGTAGCAGAATATTGCAGGATGCCTGAGTGCTGCTCAAGTGCGCCGAGGAGCACCAGTCGCGTGACTGCCCAAAGAAGAAAGAAGACCGGCCGAGGTGCTGCAACTACAATGGAGACCACGTCGCCTGCTGTCGAGGATGCGACGCATTCGAGCACGGGAAGCGCACCAGCCGCGTAAATCCGAGTCGCAGCTTCGCAGACGTCGCTAAGGGGAAACCGGCCGCTTCCTCCGAGATGCCGAAGTCGCTCGCAGGGGAGGCCGCACCGGCACCGCAACCGTCGCAGCTGCCATCGCCGTCGGCGCCGTCTGCAGTCGGGGGAGCAGGCTTGCCGGTGCCCGCGCCTGCGAGGAGGGTTGCCGCCCGCGCAGGGCGTTCCCAGCACGCTGCTCCGCTGCCGACTACGGGAAATGTCGCGATGGAGTCAAACCTTCCCGAAACAGCGAAGGAAGACACCACAGAGCTGGGCGCGCTTGTGCGGTGACGGCGGCCCTCCAGGCCGTTGCCGGGAGAAACGAGCCTTAAAATGGATAACGACCGCCGCGCGGGATTAGCCGAGCGGTCTGTGGCGCTGCGGTCATGGACTGTGCGGCTGGTCCCTGCGGAGGTTCGTTTCCTCCCTCCTTAGGACAATTTAGGTTAAGTAGTGTGTAAGCTTAGGGACTGATGACCTTAGCAGTTAAGTCCCATAAGATTTCACACACTTTTGAACATTTGGATAACGACCATATTTATTGGTTAACCATTTGCACGTTCAACGCTAGGTGCCTCCACCCCCAGCAGGGCGAATTTCGCAATTCTTACGTGACGAGGCGGTCGACATCTGCCTTGCGCCCAAGGGGGCGGCACTGCCATCTACGTAAAGAAGTCACTGCGCCACCACCAGGTTCAACTGCCGGCGCTTAATGCGCTGGAGGCCACAGGAGTGGCCGTCAACACCACCGCCGGAAAGATTCTTTTTGTGTTGGTGTACCGGCCGCCTGGCAGACCGCTAGATGAGGCCGACTTCGACGCCGTGCTGTCATTGGAGGGGCGAGCTTTTATTGCTTGGGATTTCAACGCCAAATACACCGAATGGAACTGGGGAACTGTCAACCGCAGCTGGTACCGCCTCTCCCGCACTGTTCTCCGTAATGGCACGATCACCGTGGGTCCGTTTGACCCCACGATCTTTCCTGTACGGGGACAACCGGACGAGCTCGTTATTGCTCTTCTCAAGGGAATCGGGCAATTCGTGACCGCAGAGACGCGAATGGTCCTATCCTTCGATCACTTACCAGTCATTTTTGGTCTCGACGTAGTCAGAGCTTCTCTTCCAGAGAGCTGTCCTAGCTGTCGCAGGCTGGACACCGAGCGATTTCGGACGAAAGCCCTCGAACTGCTCGAAGACGCGCCAAACCCCGCAGAGGTAGGGGCAGACGCTGCCCTAGCACTCTTCACCCGAACAATACAACCAGCAGATGAAGCCACGCCGAGACGTCGCCAAGGGCCACGAGACTTCTCGCGACAGGTACCGCGCCCTATTCTGGACGCGATCACCGAGAAGAACCGATTGTTTCGTGAATGGCAGCTCACTCGCCAACCAGACACGAAGCGCCGCTTAAACCACATGAGACGGGAAATTAAGGCAGCAGTCCAGCAACGCTGGAACCAGGAATGGGCAGACCTTATGTCTACCCTCAATCCTGAAGATGGTAGTGGATGGAGGGTGGTAAAATCTTTCCTACGCCGGCGACAGCGAATACTACCCTTACAGATCGGGAACGACTCCGCCAGCGACCCGGACGCAAAAGCCGGCTATCTGGCTGACGCATTCGCAGCGAACTTCACACCGGTGGCCGACGTCATCGACGTGCAACACATACGGCGGGTCCACGAGCAACTACCAACCTGCTTCGCCGCAATGGAGGAAGGGGATGTTATCGAGAAGATAACGGAGGAAGTTCTGGTGCAGCTCCACTTGCTGAACCTCAAGAAGGCTGGAGGCAGCGTCACAAACCTCCTGCTGAAGAACCTTCCACCGGGACTACACCGGCAACTTGCCGATGTTTTCAACGAGATCCTCCGATCAAGTGTCTACCTCTGTGCGTGTTTCCACGCAGAGATTGTGGCCATTCTGAAATCCAGCAAGGACCACTCTAGGCCTCCAGCTACCGACCCATCAGCCTGCTTGCGTGCCTCTCGAAGGTTTTCGTGAGGCTGTACGCGAGAAGACTGATGCGGCACGTCACCCAGGATGGCATCATCCCGGAAGAGCAGTTCGGGTTTCGAGAAGAACATGCCGCTTCCTATCAGTTCCTGCGGCTGGTAGAACCGGCGATTAGGGCACTGGAAACAATGGAATACCTTGGGGCAGTGTTCCTCGAAGTCTCCAGAGTGTTTGACTCGGTGTGGCACGACGGTCTCGAGTTCAAACTTTTTGAACAATGGATATCCGCTGCTGAACCCGGAGTTGTCATTGCCACCGCAACACAACATCGCGCTATACCTAACATTGGTCTGGCCACTGTTAGTGTATGCGGCCGTGGTATGGGGGAAAGCCGCGGATGTTCATATTGTAACTCTGCAGCGGATACAGAACCGCGCTCTGAAGACTGCCATGTATCTTCCAAGGCGCTACTCGACGCGCCAACTCCACGAGGACACCGGGATCCAGCTTCTCAGAGATAGGATTCGCGCCATCGCCAAGAAGTTCTACGAGAAAGCGGGCCACTCCCGCAACCGGCTCATCCGAGGACTGGGCCAACAACGTCACCACAGGCCAACCACGCATTGGCCTGACCTGCTGAGTAATTAAATTTTACTAATTCCTCATCAGAGTGTGTCTACCTCTCCTCTTTTACAGGCCCCACCAGCAAGGACAAATCAACAAGAACGGTAATATCTATTCTCTACCTCCTAGGAACCGCAGGAATGACAATTTTGTCTAAACTGCACCATCTCGAGCGAAGGACAGGCTCGCCTTTTCAGCGTCAGCGTCAACATCCCGACACTTCCCCAGAAGATGATGGGTACGAAACTCATTGAAACGTTACGACTAGACGACGCCACCACTCGGCTGATAACCCGAGAAGAATTCATCAGTGGAATGCGCCGTGCAAACGCATAAATCGTTATTAGTCCCACTATGGAAATTGTGGAAAAAGTTGCTAAATAATTTCGAGAACCTCGAGTATGTTACGACACGCTTGTAAATCTGACTAACAGTTTCCTCATTCCATAACATTTTCTAAAGAGGACGAAGACTTAATGGCTGACATGTGTGTGGAAATGTGTGCTAAGAACTTGAGGCCATTTAGCCATTATAGGCTTCCTAAATTTTGACAAACTTTGCTTGAAATTGGAAAAATATATGGATCAGATTATATTAAAAACCACATTCTAATGGCATGCAACAAAGAGCAAAGAGAACTTAGTACAAAAGACAAGCGTTTTCTTTCAGACATGTACTCCTAGTTTAACATACAGGGTGTATCAAAAAGAATCATCTGATTTGCATTTCTTTATTTCTGAAACTAATAAACATATACTATGAATTTTGTTTTTTGATGAACGGAAAACTCAAAAAGCTTTTCTTCATACCTTTTCATAGGTGTTCAGTATGTCCCCCTTGAGATGCACAGCGTATGTTAGTGCGATACTCAAATTGTTCGCACATTGCAGCAAGCATGTCTTGCGTTACAGCTTCCACAGCAGCTGTTATGCGATGTCTCAGTTCATTCATTGTTGTTGTTAACGGAGGCACATAAACTGAGTCTTTTATAAACCCTCACAAGAATAATCACATATAGCCAAGCCCGGTGATATTGGAGGCTAGTAATGTAGGGCTGCATCATTTGGTCCAGAGCGACCGATCTGACGTTCAGTAATCCTTTCGTTTAAAAATTCCTGCAGTTCCAGATGCCAGTGTGGTGGTGCCCCATCATGTTGCAAATGAAGTCGTTCGAGTCAGTCTCCTATTGTGGGATAGAAAGTTCTCAAGCATCTCGAGATATGTGCTTCCTGTAACAGTCTCCTCGCCAAATAAAAATGGACCATACACCTTTTCCTGTGAAACTGTACAAAACACATTACATTTTGGAGAGTCCCTCTCATGTTGTACAACTTCATATGGTTGTTCCGTGGAAGAAAACTGTCATCCTCCAACTTGCCAAGAACGAAATTACAGAACTCCACGCGTTGTTGTTTGTCACCTTCACGAAGAGCTTGCAGTAGCTGAATTTCGTATGGTTTCATGTGTGAAAGTCGACGCAACATACGCCAGACGGACATCGGGGATATGTTGAGCTGTCGAGCTGCAAGGGGAAGGGATTTCTACGGACTTTTTGTGAAACTATAGCGGATGCTTTCGACGTCTGTGTCAGACACTCGGGGACGGCCCGGCGATTTGCCTTTACACAAACGACCTGTTTATAGTAATTTATCACACCATCGCCTAATGTTCTTTGCTGTAAGAGGATACACACCATAACTAGTACTAAAGTTACGCTGAACAGTTGTTACTGACCCGCATTGCGCAAAACGTAGAACACAAAACGCTTTCTGTTGTCCAGACATTTTGACTACAACTGAAGTGGACGCACACTGCTGAAATCTAGGGGGAAGCACGTAAAACTCGAGTTTGATCTTCCCGACAGTACGCTGTTCATGCATGTATCTCAAATAACATAACAGTAATGATTTTTTTTTAAATCGGATGATTCTTTTTGATACAACCTGTAATACGAAAGACGAAGTTCATGTTTGCTAAAATACATTTGGGGAATTTACAGTGAACTGTTTTGGTCACTTAAAATGAATTCAGATAACCGGCAATACACTTCCTAGAAAGGCTAATTAAAATTGTTATAAATGGATTCTTATTTGGCTGAAACACATTAAGGCTACAGAAACTAGACTTTCAAAACCATACTTTAGTTAGCGTTGCAGTGTAAAAGATGTATCGCGTTCATAAATGCAAAGGGTCTCGGCTTTCAGGAACGGTTCTGCTTACTATAGAAAACATGTATTAGAGGTAATCTGATAATTGTTCGGATTGAGAATAGCCATTACTAGTCGAAAGAAGTGAACTTACAGAGAAAACTGTTCATATCTAAAGAAAGAAATAATCGGGAATTACACCGAAATGGAAAAAACGGACAAATAAAATTCACAATATTTTGGACTACAATGACCCAGAGTGAGTATATGTATTACATTGGGCCTCGTCACCCCCATGAACCATGGACCTTGCCGTTGGTGGGGAGGCTTGCGTGCCGCAACGATACAGATAGCCGTACCATAGGTGCAACTACAACGGAGGGGTATCTGCTGAGAGGCCAGACAAACATGTGGTTCCTGAAGAGGGGTAGTAGCCTTTTCAGTAGTTGCAGGGGCAACAGTCTGGATGATTGGCTGATATGGCCTTGTAACACTAACCAAAATGGCTTTGCTGTTCTGGTACTGCGAACGGCTGAAAGCAAGGGGAAACTACAGCCGTAATTATTCCCGAGGGCATGCAGCTTTATTGTATGATTAAATGATGATGGTGTCCTCTTGTGTAAAATATTCCGGAGTTAAAATAGTCCCCCATTCGGATCTCCGAGCGGATACTACTCAAGGGGACGTCGTTATCATGAGAAAGAAAATTGGCGTTCCTCGGATCGGAGCGTGAAATGTCAGCTCCCTTAATCGGGCAGGTCGGTTAGAAAATTTAAAAAAGGGAAATGAATAGGTTAACGTTAGATATAGTGGGAATTAGTGAAGTTCGGTGGCAGGAGGAACAAGACTTTTGGGCAGGTGAATACAGGGTTATAAATACAAAATCAAATAGGAATAATGCAGGAGTAGGTTTAATAATGAATTAAAAAAATAGAAGTGCGGGTAAGCTGCTACAAACAGCATAGTGAACGCATTATTGTGGCCAAGATAGACACGAAGCCCACGCCTACGACAGTAGTACAAGTTTATATGCCAACTAGCTCTGCAGATGATGAAGAAATTGATGAAATGTATGATGAGATAAAAAAAATTATTTAGGTAGTGAAGGGAGACGAAAATTTAATAGTCATTGGTGACTGGAATTCGAGAGTAGGAAAAGGGAGAGAAGGAATCATAGTAGGTTAATATGGATTGGGGCTAAGAGATGAAAGAGGAAGCCGCCTGGTAGAATTTTGCGCAGAGCATAACTTAATCATAGCTAACACTTGGTTCAAAGATCATGAAAGATGGTTGTATACATGGAAGAACCCTGGAGATACTAGAAGATATCAGATCATTTAAATTGTAAGACATTTCCAGGGGCAGATGTGGACTCTGACCACAATCAATTGGTTATGAACTGTAGATTAAAACTGAAGAAATTGCAAAAAGGCGGGAATTTAAGGAGATGGGACCTGTATAAACTGACTAAACCAGAGGTTGTACAGGGATTCAGGGAGAGCATAAGGGAAAAATTGACAGGAAAGGGGGAAAGAAATACAGTAGAGGAAGAACTGATACCTTTGAGGGATGAAATAGTGAAGGCAGCAGAAGATCAAATAGGTAAAAAGACGACGGCTAGTAGAAACCCTTGGGTAACAGAAGAATTATTAAATTTAATTGATGAAAGGAGAAAATATTAAAATGCAGTAAATGAAGTCGGCAAAAAGGAATACAAACGTCTCAAAAATGAGATCGACAGGAAGTCCAAAATGGCTTAGCAGGGATAGTTAGAGGACAAATGTAAGGATGTAGAGGCTTATCTCACTAGGGGTCAGATGGATACTGCCGACAGGAAAATTAAAGAGACCTTTGGAGAAAGGAGAACCACTTGCATGAATATCAAGAGCTTTGATGGAAACCCAGTTCTAAGCAAAGAAGGGAAAGCAGAAAGCCGGAAGGAGTATATAGAGGGTCTATACAATGGCGATGTACTTGAAGACAATATTATGGAAATGGAAGAGGATGTAGATGAAGATGAAATGGGAGATATGATACTGCGTGAAGAGTTTGACAGAGCACTAAAGACCTGAGTCTAAACAAGGCCCCCGCAATAGACAGTATTCCATTAGAATTACTGACAGCCTAGGGAGCGCCAGTCCTGACAAAACTCTATCATCTGGTGAGCAAGACGTATGAGACAGGCGAAATACCCTCAGACTTCAAGAAAAATATAATAATTCCAATCCCAAAGAAAGCAGGTATTGACAAATGTGAAAATTACCGAACTATCAGTTTAATAAGTCATGGCTGCAAAATACTAACGCGAATTCTTTACAGACGAATGGAAAAACTGCTAGAATCCGACATCGGGGAAGATCAGTTTGGAATCCGTAGAAATGTTGGAACACGTGAGGCAATACTGACCCTACGACTTATCTTAGAAGAAAGATTAAGAAAAGGCAAACCTACGTTTCTAGCATTTGTAGACTTAGCGAAAGCTTTTGACAATGTTAACTGGAATACTCTCTTTCAAATTCTGAAGGTGGCAGGGGTAAAACACAGGGAGCGAAAGGCTATTTACAATTTGTACAGAAAGCAGTTGGCAGTTATAAGAGTTGAGGGACATGAAAGGGAAGCAGTGGTTGGGAAGGAAGTGAGACAGGGTTGTAGCATCTCCCCGATCTTATTCAATCTGTATATTGAGCAAGCAGTAAAGGAAACAAAAGAAAAATTCGGAGTAGGTATTAAAATCCATGGAGAAGAAATAAAAACTTTGACGTTCGCCGATGACATTGTAATTCTGTCAGAGACAGCAAAGGACTTGGAAGAGCAGTTGAACGGAATGGACAGTGTCCTGAAAAGAGGGTATAAGATGAACATCAACAAAAGCATAACGAGGATAGTGGAATGTAGTCGAATTATATCAGGTGATGCTGAGGGAATTAGATTATGAAATGAGACACTTAAAGTAGTAATAGAGTTTTGCTATTTGGGGAGCAAAATAACTGATGATGGTCGAAGTAGAGAGGATATAAAATGTAGACTGGCAATGGCAAGGAAAGCGTTTCTGAATAAGAAAAATTTGTTAACATCGAGTATAGATTTAAATGTCAGGAAGTCGTTTCTGAAAGTATTTGTATGGAGTGTAGCCATGTATGGAAGTGAAACGTGGGCGATAAATAGTTCAAACAAGAAGAGAATAGAAGCTTTCGAAATGTGGTGCTATAGATGAATGCTGAATATTAGATTGGTAGATCACATAACTAATGATTAGGTATTGAATAGAATTGGGAAGAAGAGGAGCTTGTGGCACAACTTGACTAGAAGAAGGGATCGGTTGGTAGGACATGTTCTGAGACATCGAGGGATCCCCAGTTTAGTATTGGAGGGCAGCGTGGAGGGTAAAAATCGTAGAGGGAGACCAAGAGATGAATACACTAAGTAGATTCAGAAGGATGTAGGCTGCAGTAGGTACTGGGAGATGAAGAAGCTTGTACAGGATTGAGTAGTATGGAGAGCTGCATCAAACCAGTCTCATGACTGAAGACCACAACAACAACAACAACGGGCCTCGTCTTACGATACTGGAATAAAAACGTCCCAACCCTACCCGTAACACTACAATGAAAGTGTACAAAATACGACAGCTATGTATCGTAGCACCGCGGAAAGACAGGCAAGCAAGCAAGTTTGCTTTAGCTTGATTAGAATTGGCGGACCCTGTCTGTTCGGCTGATAACGTACGGCAGCTTGCCTGCCTGGCTAGGAGGCAAGCATGGGCAGGCTAAAAGCGGTATGTGTACACCTCTGCTCCGTCATGGATTATTTTGCTGCCTAGGTAGCATAATTCCTTAACTGCGTCTTCTCCGTGGTCCCCAATAGTGATATAGAGTTTCTTGCTGTCATCCTTTGTGCTACTTCTCATTACTTTCGTCTTTCTTCGATTTATTCTCCATGCACATTCTGTACACATCCAAGAGATCCTGTAATCCAATTCACTTTAAATGAAGATAGGAATGTTATTTAAATCCTTTCATCTTGATTTTAGTTCCATTCTTGAATCATTCTTTTATATCCGTCATTCATTACTCAATGTATAGATTGAACAGTAGGGGCGAATGACTACATCGCTGTCTTAAATCTTTTTGATCAGAGCACCTCGTTCTTGGTTTTCCCGTTTTATTGTTTCCTCTTGGTTCTTGTACGTATTGTGTACTACGGTATCACAGACCCTGTGTAGTTAAGAAGCACGATGCAGTGTTCCTTCGGACGTGCATGCACAGGCACTATAATATTGTATTTATATGCCGATACCAGGCAGCGACTTTCAATTAAAATTCCTTCCCCTGTACGGGAAGGACATAATGTGTGTTCGACTAGAGGTTGTGTCAGAGGAACGATGCCTTATGGAAGTTTCCGTCTGGCCGTGAGTCGTGCTCTGGTAACCAAATGGCAAGGCGACCGTCTGTGTAAAGCGAAAATTCGGATTCGAGTCCCGGTCTGGAATAAATTTTCATTGTCGTCATTCCCTTATAAAGCTGCTGGTTGTTCGTATTTGCAACTGCGAATACATTTCATATACTCGTATATTATATATTACCCGTCTCTTTCTATTGCCAACACCTACTTTTCTCCGACATTCGAAGATGTAGCTCCATTTCACATTGTTGAAAGCCTTTTCCAGGTCGACAAATCATAAGAAGGCGTCTTGATTTTTCTTCAGGTCTTGCTTTCACTATCACCCGCGGCGTCATAAATGTGTCTCTGGTACCCTGACCTATTCGAAAGCCAAACTGATCGTCATCTAACAGATTCTCAATTGTTCTTTTTCATTCTTATGTATATTATTTTTGTCAACAACTTGGATACATGAGCTGTTAGGCTGATTGTGCTACAATTGTCGCACCAGTCGGCTTATAAAATAAATAAAATAAAATAAAATAAAATAAAATATTAATTATTTTTATCTGTCTGATTGGCTCTCCTATGAGTCGTCAGGTTTTGATTATTCGGTATCAGACGCTTGACAATGGCTTTTTCGTAAAGGCAATGTTACTCGTACTTGACCGTGAAATAAAACTGAAATAATCGGACTTCGTAATTAAATCGTTTCCAAAGACTGCTGCGGTAGGTGCGGACTCATAAACTAAATCTCAATATTACAATAATTTGCCAGCCATGCCAAAACGTCGTACAGAGGTGATTGTCTACTAAACAAAAAAATTACACAGTTAGTTAAATCATATATATTCAATGAATAAGCCTACTGTTCACAATCCTACTTACTTTTATAAATATAAATTCTTTACAGAATCGAGTGCCTAGTATGGTTGCAACTCGCAGTAATTTTCTATATCATGAAATATGGCGGTGTGCCAGACAATAAACTAAAATACGTGCTTCTCGCACCACTTCAACGAGAGCTCATCCTTTTTTTTTTAATCAAACATACGACTAACGAAAATGTACTTTTGTTTTATCAGCGACACAGCGCTGCAGTTGTGTGCCATAGGCTTTATTTATTTGTCACTGATTATTTATTTAATTAATATCTCGCGTTTCCGAGGAAACTCACGCTCGGCATGCAAATGTGCCTTTATATTGCCCCCTGAATTGCGAGGCGAAAGGACACACCTGCAGGCGAGCAATTCACCTAAAGGCACAAGAAAATCTAAGTTATCTACAACTATTTACATGACTTACATTATACTGTATATTATACACAAAATTTGAATGACGCGCGTGCGCCGAAAAAGTTCTTATGTTGGCAAAACAGAGTGCGCGCATGCGCAGAAGCGTCTGTGTAACTACGGCACTGCCGTTATTTCGTAAATTTAGATCACGCGGCACAGTATTGCAGTTCATATTGTTCGTGTGCGCGCGCATTTCTTAGTCGTTGCACAAAGAAAATATTCCACCAAGATTACATATGAAGACTACATTCTATGACAGGTAACTTAGTTTTAAAATTACAATATTTGTTATAATACAATACAACTTTAGATTGTTGAATGTTCTTAGTTACATAGCATTGCAATGAAATGCTTCAAAGAAAAATGTCCGTATTTTTCAGGTGCGTTGACCTATACACATGGTGTCGTTATCACAGTTCATATTCATCTGCTGCACAATAATTTTTTTACAGGTTAGTATCGTCGTGGTAAAGTTTTTTTGATCACAGTAACATCGTTGTATAACAACGTGATTGATACATAAGCATGTCCATTTCCTATTTCCATTATAGTCGTTGTGATGCAGTTCGTTGTGACAAAAAGCATTGTTTATTACAGATCAGACGTGACCCGTCGAGTAATTAGTCCATATGCAGTTCGTTTTCGATATTCCGTGGAAGCTTGGTTGCAGAACCTCGGACGGCACATAGCTGGCGTCGATCCTTGGACAGTCCAGGTAAGCGTGTCCGTCACATTTCGAGAACATTTCATTCCCTGAAGTTCCAACCAAAATTCTTCCACCCGTCGTGTTGTTTTCTGGACAGGCACTTTGTGTCCATTTAATCCAGTTAACATCTTGAAGTTGGGTACTGTAGTAATGTCGCTAGACGATGCACGAATTATGCACTTCACATATTCAGTTTTTTTTTTTTTTAAATATAGCTCACCTAAATGTTCGTGGTTACTCATCGAAGAAATCGTTCATCGCGTTAACAAAGGTACGATGCATCATGAATGTCATTAACAGTTTCTTTCACATAGGTTTCTGCGTAGTTGCAGACTTAGTAATGTACGTTAATGTCCGTGAATAGTGGTTCACTACGCAATTTTTTTTTTTTTTAAAAAAAAGTTTTTCACATTTTGGCACTCGTTATCGTTCAAATTTTCACACAGTAACAGTTACATTATACATCAGTTTAAAAAAAACATAAGTAATAATACATACACACGTCACATATTTTCTTAGCATAAACATAATACAGTTGCACATAAACATGTTTACATCATCATTACATAGCTATAGGTTATTACATTGTGTCATATTTGATTACATGAATTGCAGATATTTACATCCTCTTTAGCGGTTTTGCTGGGATATTATCGATGTTTTTTGTGATGTCATCTGAAATTAAGATAGGTTAGACACAACATTCATTACATCAGTAGGCAAGACCAGGCGTTTTCACTACTCAATAAATATTCAAAATAGTAAGAGAGAGAAAATGTTCGATTCCTCGCGTTTTGTGCGTGTGTGTAGTGTGTCTGTGTGGCCTTGACTACTGGTAGATGCTTTTCTTGCTGAGAGATGTGCGTCTAATCTATTTCTCGAAGTAAAAGATCGCTTCACAGATGACGTCTGTCGGTTCGTCAGGTGTCATAGCAAGTCAGTGGTACCTACAGTCACAAATGTTCCGTGAAAAATTTATATATCATTCACTGCTACGTAATCATAAATTTTACTTTAATATTCAGTCTTCTCGGTGGAACCGCGGCGTTGAAAGAAAAGTTCTTCTGTCTTCAACTGCGACTCTGGAACGCTGAAATGAAAATTTCTATACTACTTATTATCTGTGTTGTAGCAACAGAGTTTTTCGAGTTGCTTAGCAATATTTTGATGGGTATGACTTTTACATTATTCAGCATGAAATGCTCTAAGATCTCGGTGTGCGTATAGCCCAATAATTTTGTTAGTTCTACGATGTTGTAACAGATACGCACCAGGGTGCGGTATGTTAACAATTATATAAGGTCCTTCATATAGCAGACGCCACTTAGCGTTGCGTCGTTTGAGTGCAACAGATTTATGATGATTACGAAGTAGTACAAGCATTCCTACCTCGAATTTTTGTTTTCTTTTTATTATGTTTCTGTGATGTTTGTTTCGTATCTGTGCGTGATGTGTCAGCGTAGTCAATACTTCTTTTATTTTCTGTTCAGGTGTGATTTCCTTGTCTGACAACTTAGGTAATGGTTCTATCCACTGATCGTTCTGTTTGCAATTGAACATGATCTCGTTAGGTGTGTAATTTGTATCGTAAATATTTAAGTTATTGTGTACGTCTTCGAAAAGACTTAGGTAGGACACCCAATTAGTATGTTTTGATGAAATATAGGTCCTCATGAATCGATTTAATTCTCGGAAAAGTCTCTCAGTCGCGTTACATTGTGGACTAAACCTCGAAATAAATATACTTTTAATGTTATTGTCCTTCAAGAAATTTCTCCATTTGTACCCAGAGTAGTATGCTGCATTATCTGACAGAATTGCTTTAGGTTTTCCCACGTGCGTCAGGTAATCACTTGAGAATCTTCGTATTATAGCATTTGCAGTGGCGGATTTTAAAGCATAAAGTTTTACGTGTTTAGAAAATATATCGTAAAAAGCTAAGATATATTTGACGCCTCCAGAGCTTGCTGGATGCGGTCCACTAATGTCAGTACACAGAATTTCCAGGGGTCTACCAGGTAAAATAGAATGTAAATCTGTTTTTGTGGATAAATTCTGAGGTTTTGATTTTTGACATATGACACATGTTTTTAGTTCCCTGTAAATTTTTCTTCTCATATTGCTAAAATAACAGTATGTACTGAGCTTTGCCAAACACTTTTTCGTCCCATAATGACCCCAAACTAAGTGTGTGTGCCAAATTAGATTACGTTCAGACTCTTTGGGAATGCATACACACCAGTTAGTAGCATTTGGATGTCGGCGGTAAAATAACACATCATTGTGTAACTTGTAATACTGAGTCAAAGGATGGTTGTGTTTTTCTACCAGTAATGTTATTATCTTATACCAGTGAGGATCAGATTTTTGTAATTCAGCCATGTTTCTGCACATATCAATATAATATTGGTGATACTGCTTGTCTTGCATTAAGAGAATCCTGTAGTCATTTATATTTTCTAAGTCACTGTTGGTATCATTCATACCTTGTGGAAGTCTAGACAAAGTGTCTGCAATGGTGTTGTCCTTACCTCTTATGTACTTAATTTCAAAAGAGTAGTTCTGAAGTGTAACTGCCCATCGTGATAGTCTAGGATGTACAAGTTTACAAGTTAACAAAAATGTCAGGGCCTGGTGATCGGTGTAAATTACCGTATGTTTTCCAAATAAATAATAATTGAATTTCTTGAATGCCCATACTATGGAAAGTGTTTCTAACTCAGTAGTGGAGTATGTACGCTCACATTCAGTTAGAGTGCGACTCGCAAACCCAATAATTCTTATCTGTTCCTCCTCTTTATTCTTTACAACTTGAAATAAGCAACAGCCCAAGCCAGTACGTGAAGCGTCACAAGTCATACAAAAATCTAAATTGAAATCTGGATGGCTCAAAATGTTAGCATTCACTAAAGCATGTTTAATTGTATTAAAGTCATTCTGGCACTGTTCCGACCAGATCCAAACTTGATTCCTTCTGAGTAGATTTAGCAGATGTTTACTGTTCAAAAGTGGTTGTGGCAAAAAACGTCTGAAAAATGAACATAGCCCAAGGAATGATTTTAACTGCTTTTTAGTTCGAGGGCTAGGAAAGTTTCTGATAGCATCTAATTTACTGGGATCCGGACGTATGCCCTGTGAATTAATGATATGTCCTAAATACTTTATCTCACTGCAACCAAATTTTGATTTTCTTAGGTTGGCTGTGACTCCAGCTTGTGCAAATTTTTCTAAAATTCTTTGAAGTGTGTCAACGTGTTCATTCCAGGATTGTGTAGCTATCAGTATATCATCTACATAGTGTGTGACTGTCTCAACTAAATCGTCGCCAAGCACGGTATCCAGGGCTGTAATGAATACCCCAGAGCTGACATTCAGTCCGAAGGGTAGAACACAAAACTGATAGGTTCGCCCCCCGAACATAAATGCAGTATATTTCCGAGAATCAGGAGTGATACCCACCTGCCAAAACGAATTAGCGAGATCTATTGTGGAAAAATATTTTGCATCTAGAAATTTCTGTAATTGCTCTTCTAAATTTTCAGGTTTTGTGTGAACCGGTAAAATTATTTCATTAATAGCTCGTGCGTCTAACACTAACCTAATGCCTCCATTTGATTTTTTGACAACAAGTAGAGGACTACAATAAGGTGAGGTGGATGGTTCAATGACCTTCCAGTCTAACATTTGTTTTAATTCTTGCCACACAGCAGGTCGTTGAGATAACGGTACGTTATATGTCTTATGGTAGAAGATCTTGTGAGGCTTAACTTCAATCTTGTACACATACGTGTTGATAACACCTAATCGTTTGGTAAAAACTTGTAAATATTTGGATAACACTTCCTGTAGTTTTATACGTTCATGTACACTGAGAGCTGTAGCTTCACTTATCTTATGATCAAGCAATGTTTTCAAGTCCATTAGCTCTCTGTCAGATGAGTGTGTTTGCATGTCTTGAATGTCTTTGTCAAGTACTAACTGTACCTTGTACCCTGTACAGTGTTTGTCATGCTTTAGAGTTCTCCTGTGCAAATCAATAATAATTACACTGCCTTTATCATTTAAAATACATTTACCTTTGGAGAAGTCTATAATGCAGTCCTTCTCGCTCATAATATCTATTCCTAATATGCAATTTGTCACAAGGTTTTGTACAACCAGGAATGGCCATTGTACGGTTCCATTACCTATTTTAACGTTTACAAAAACTTGCTTCGTAACCCTACATGACTTATTACCTAGTGCAGTAGTTATTTTACAGTTTTGGGCAGGAAACTCAGGCACAGGTTCCAATTCACACATCTTTTTATAAAAATTAAAAGATAAAACGCTCACAGCTGCACCTGTATCTAGGATAATAGTAGTTGGAATCCCACCTACTACACCAGTAGTGGATGCTAAAACAATTTCATTTGTGTTTAAACGACATTGTGTACTGTCTTGTAAAAGCTCATCTGATATATTGTTATTGTGGTTGTATCTTATAAATAAAACAGGTAGTTTTTGTTTAGAATTACTCGGCATATCATTATTCTGTTGTTCAAGTGTGGTGTCAAATAACTGATTAACATTGAAGCCGCCCCCCAAGGATTCTTCAGCCACGACCTGGGGCAAAGTAGTGACTGTTTCTAGTTTGTTGGATTATCATTTGTACTAGGTACTGACACAGATTGAGGTTGTGCATCAGGTGTCATTTCTATTATATTCACATTCGGATATTGCCTATTATGATCTCCAAACTTTTGCGGTTGTTGTTGCTGTTGCGCATTATAACTTACCTGTCGGTCGTAAGGTATGCTCCAATTTTGACCTGGTGGCTGCTGTGGTAAAGCAGAGTTTGAATGAAAGTACTGATCGTTACGAGTCCAACCTTGATGCTGTCTTGGCTCGTAGTTATTATTATTTCTATTTCTGTTTGTGTTTTTGTTATTACCTTTGTATCCGTTGTTACCGTTGCAGTTATTACCGCGGTGCCTTTTGTATGGATTGCCGCATGAAATGTTATTACTGTTGTAACTATTGTTCGTATTGGAATACGCGTGTTGATTTTGATTTCCGTACTGAGACGGCATGTGAGTTTGCTGTTTTTGTTGTACCGCGTATCCAACTGTGGGCGCGCCAGAATTGTGTTGGCAAGCCTGCATGTTTTGCATACCACTAGTGTAAACATTGTGGCTGCTGTTTTGCCGCGCGAAGCGCTGATCTTCAAGTAACATGTCAACCGAATCTAAAGCTGTTAAAAAATAATCTGAATCGTCATCCGGGATATGTAGAAGTTTTTCCTTAATGTTGAAAGGCAATTTGGCCTTCAACGCTCGGAGTATATCACGTGTTGCGACTGGTTCGTCTAAAAAATGTCCCATGTTCAAGTATTTTTCAAAATATCTGCGTAAGTTACCATTTTTACTGTTAAAAGTTTCAGGTTCTAAAATTTGTCTCCTGAGTCGCTCCTGGACGGATTGCGACCAGAATTTGTTCAGATAGGCACGCTCAAACTCACTGTACGTGGTACATACGTCAGCTTGACTGTATGCCCAGACAGCTGCATCGCCTTGGATGTAACCGACAATATATGAAATCTTTTTCCGGTCACTCCAAGTGCGTGGAAATGCGTTACTAAAAGATTTAAGAAAAATCACCGGATGAATGGTTCGTTTCTCTGGGATAAAAGCCTGAAATTGCCTGTGTTTTATTAAGCTTTCTTCTTCCTTTGCATTATGATATGGATTTGTTCCACTGTAATTACTGCAATGCTCAGCTGGCGAGTAATTACGATAATGTTGCTGTGGTTTACCATGATAATAGCTTGTGTTTGTGGTTGCACGTCGTGGTATGTGTTGTAGTCGTGGTGTGTTTTGTTCTGGTGTGTTTGTGGTGTGCGGTATGTGTGCGTCATACTCGAATGTATATTGGTTTCTGAACTGTAGATTGTGACTGATATTTTCGTTACATTCAGACTGTGGTTGATCGGTGAATTGTCTCATGGGTGCAGTGACGGATTGTACTGCGTCACTAATCAGCTGTTTGTTATTAGTGATGTATTCCGCTACGGAGTCGTGCACAATTGTTGGTAAATTTTCACGTATGCATCTATCAAAATGTTTGTCTTTGTTCTCTACCCAATCATGAAATTCTTTATTAATATTTTGAAAATGAGCTGTGGCATCAGATTGTAAGATGTCAGTCAGGTGTTGTTCAACATCGTCAAATTTATTCTGCACGTCAGTAATTCGTTTTTCAAGGTTGTCGTGTACTGAAGGATATGTTTGAATTTGTTCAGTAAGAGCTTCACACGTGACATTAAGGTTTTTTAATTGTTTCTGTAAAAGTGCTACGTCATTTGTAGTCTTTTCTTGTCTCGTATTAAGCTTGGAAAATTTCGTACTGAGTTCAGTCATCTGTTCGGTCAGTGTGGCGTCTATAAGTTCCACACGTTTACACAAAGTGTCATTACATGCCTTGATTGCTATGAGATCAGATTTAATTTCGTCATTTTGTGTCTTTAACTGTTCATTTTGTGTCTTTAAGGTTGCCATGTTTTCCGCGTTCTGCATCCTTAAGGTTGCCATATTTTCTGCGTTTTGTTTCATTAGCATTTGTAACATGTTGGCAATGTTTACTGTTTGCAAGGTCTCTGCCCCCGCCGCGTCATTAGACGTGACGTCATGTATTAACATGGGCTCTGACTGAGACTTTGAAATTTTTGTGGTGGACGGCCTATTGTCAAAATTTCCGTTGACACTTGCGTCAATATTTGATGTATCGTCACTACCGGTTGCTGTCGTAAAGTCATTTTCTAACATTTGTCTCTCGTCCGAGTCGGATTGCGTCTGAATAGTACGTCTTTGCTGTTCCATTTTTGCGTATTGTTTTCTAGTTATTACCATGCCACACGTGCTATATATTTCAAGAAATTAATGTTTGACACTGGTTTTAAAATAAAATGCAGTTGAGCATGAATCGGTTGTAGCAACAATGGCTGTCTGTTAATTTAAAAATATAAACTGAATTTGAGATTATTGGTAATGGCTGCTGGCCATGTTACATGATATCGTACAGAAGTCGGCCATATTGTACACTCGTGTATTGGTATTGTTGCATACGTTATTGTTTAAGGAAAAATACTGAGAGTGGAATTTATCACTGAAACTGTTATGCGGAAAAGAAACACTACAGAATTTTACTGAAAAGCTAATACACTGAATTATACGTCTGGTCAAGCCTGCTAATGCAAAGATGCTGCGTCTTACCTTATTTTGCTGGAAGCTTCTTTGCGTCTTCCCGCAAAATTTTATAATTGGCAAATATCTTCTGATTTTTTTTTTTATTTCTCATATAGTCAAGTCCAGGACCAGAAGGTTGATTTTTCACATGAAACAAAGAGAACAATGTAACAAATGACAAAATAACAAGTCCGACACGCAGTCGCCAATATAAAATAAATAAAATAAAATAAAATAAAATAAAATATTAATTATTTTTATCTGTCTGATTGGCTCTCCTATGAGTCGTCAGGTTTTGATTATTCGGTATCAGACGCTTGACAATGGCTTTTTCGTAAAGGCAATGTTACTCGTACTTGACCGTGAAATAAAACTGAAATAATCGGACTTCGTAATTAAATCGTTTCCAAAGACTGCTGCGGTAGGTGCGGACTCATAAACTAAATCTCAATATTACAATAATTTGCCAGCCATGCCAAAACGTCGTACAGAGGTGATTGTCTACTAAACAAAAAAATTACACAGTTAGTTAAATCATATATATTCAATGAATAAGCCTACTGTTCACAATCCTACTTACTTTTATAAATATAAATTCTTTACAGAATCGAGTGCCTAGTATGGTTGCAACTCGCAGTAATTTTCTATATCATGAAATATGGCGGTGTGCCAGACAATAAACTAAAATACGTGCTTCTCGCACCACTTCAACGAGAGCTCATCCTTTTTTTTTTAATCAAACATACGACTAACGAAAATGTACTTTTGTTTTATCAGCGACACAGCGCTGCAGTTGTGTGCCATAGGCTTTATTTATTTGTCACTGATTATTTATTTAATTAATATCTCGCGTTTCCGAGGAAACTCACGCTCGGCATGCAAATGTGCCTTTATAGGCTCTTGCTATTTTCATAATTGTGCGGTTGATGAAAGCCTCATGGTATATCTTATGCATTCTACACGCCACCGTGAATCGTAGTTTTGTTGCCACTTCCCCCAAAAGTTTTAGAAATTCCTATGTACTCATTCCACCTGTCTGCTCTCTCTTCTGCACTTAACACTGGCATTCCCGTTGCACTCTTAATGTTACCGCCCTTACTTTTAATTTAATCGAAGGTTCTTTTGACTTTTATGTATACTGAATCAGTCCTTCCGACAATCATTTCTTTTTCGATTTCTTCATATTTCTTCATGCAGGCATTTCGCCTCGGCTTTCCTGCATTTCCTATTTATTTGATTGGTAAGGAACTTACATTTTTGATCTGTCTTCTTCCGTCGACCTTCTGTTATCCATGATTTCTTCGCAGTTACCTTTCTTATGTCTACGTTTTTCTTTCCAACTTCAGTGATTGGCCTTTTTGGAGATATCCGTTTCTCTTCAACTGAATTGCCTCTTGAGCTGTTTGTCATCGCCGTCTCCTTAGTGCTCCTAAATGAGCTGCGGTGGAGTCCTACGAGGGAGGTTCAACGACGAGTGACCTTATCAGGAGGCAGGTATGTTCCTGCACATGTTGGGAATAAACTTCTGAAAAGTGTTAAAAGGAAACAGCACACAATAGCGGAATGTCGTTAATGCGACAGTGAAACGCCCAATCAGATTTTTGAATGCGGCTAATGAGTCTGCCATCAGAAAGACGTGGATGTTGAAAGACTTTCGTTGAATAGTTTTGGAGCTCGCGAAATTGAGGAGACAGCCGACGGGCCTCGCGGGCTGTGAAGGAAACTGTGTGCCCTCCGAAGCTGAAGTTGTGTTTTAAAATGGTTAAAATTTCGGAAGTCAGGCGTAACTGATCTCTCGTTAGCAGCCCAGCTGTCTTTCAAATATGGAAGGAGTTGTGAATCTAAAATGCGTTTCCTGTCGCGAGATTTGAATTCTGTTTAGTCATTATACGGAAATCCTGGGCGAGTTTTGCGGTAGAGTGATGATGAATGTGTCAGCAGGAAGAAGCCTCATTCAAGAGCGTGGAATCTTTAGATACGAGGTAGTAATGTTTTATTAAAGAAACGGACTTACCAGTGTTTCATTAAATCCAACAAATTACATTTTTTCGTGAAAACGGAGAGAGTGTTGATTTTGTGTGGTCAATAGTTGTTATTTCGAGTTTTGTTGTTGCGGATATTAACAATCGAAGATTCTAGGAGCATGCTGGAGGCGATCTATGACTTGTTATCGGTGTACTGACTACAATCCTGTGGTGGGATCTCAGAAAACTCTTGACAATTATTAGACAGTTGCAGGGCTTTTCACTGTTGCCTTCGTAATAGTGGGAACTTGAACCCTGTCGCAAATGTCAGAGCGAGGCGGGATATCCTTATTTAGGACGATTTCAACAATTTTAAAGTGCAGACAATCAATTCGAGGCTGCTCAACAGTTTTATAAGTCAACCTGCGGAGTACAGTTTTGCGCAATGGAAGGGACTGGCGGAATAAAATGCTATCTCTCTGTTTGTTAGCATTACACCGTTCACTTAATCTGTTGTATTTTATAGTGTTTCACATGGTAGCAACAGATGGTTCCATATGTAAAGTTTGAATTAACTAACTACTTTATAAATAGAGCTGTCTTGTTGTTCCTTTTTTCTGGTTTTCAAATTTAATTAAACATATAACACGTCCGAAAAATGCCCTTTTGGCTTAATATTTTCTTCCGACTGCTTCAGTTAGTCTCTCACTCACCGTACGCCGTTAAAAGGGTGTGGATTCCGTGCAATATCCCAGGCTACATTTCGTGTGACGCTAAGTAATCTTCACTACATGGGCGAAAGGAACGGTTGAAGTAAACATCATCTTTAAATTCTAAATTCATGTCCATAAATTCACGATACAGGTGCTGTTGGGCATCAAAACTAGAAAACCTGTAGCAACAAGAAAATGGCTCAAATTGCTCTGAGCTCTATGGGACTTAACTTCGGAGGTCAACAGTCCCCTAGAACTTAGAACTACTTAAACCTAACTAACCTAAGGACATCACACACATCCATGCCCGAGGCAGGATTCGAACCTGCGACCGTAGCGATCGCGCGGCTCCAGACTGTAGCGCCTAGAACCGCTCGGCCACTCCGGCCGGCCCTGTAGCAACACCGTGCAGTATTACAAACGCGGTTCGAAATTTTCACCTCCAACGTGAGTGTGGTTGTGCCTTCATTGTTCAATTTCTGTGTTGATTCGCGTGATTAGGTCACCCTCAAATGCTAAAGCATTAGCACCACAGTCATAGTACCCTACCACAAATAATAAAAATATGAGCTTCTTGATCATGGACAAGATTCCAGTCTACCAATCACTAGTTTCGATATTTGGTGTCCAGGTGGTGCTGCATGTTTGCATCAGAACCAGCCAGAGCTCCGATGTCGGTCGAACACATAAAGACACCTCTTCCAGTACAATAAACAACATCTCTCGGAAGAATCGAAGTTGGTAGGTTGATTGGCATTAGACACGACCCAGTAATAAGGAGAATCTGTTGCTCATTAGCAGGTGGGATATTGGTGACGAGGAGTCGAATTAAGTTCAGTGATCATGGATCCAGGATTCTTGAAACAGTGGCAACAGCAACAGCAACTTCAAATGAAACAGCAGGAGCAACAGGAACAATTGCAAAAGCAATTCCTCGAACAACAACATGTGCAAAAGCGCAGATTATGGAACAGTAGTAGCTTATACTGCAGCAGCTCATTACGGCAGAACGACTTCCACCATCACTATTCGAGCCATTTCATCCAGAACTTGAAAACTGGGACTCGTACTACAGACTTCTGCTACTGCAAGCCAGCAAGATAAGGCTTTGTTATTACAAGGCATGCTTTAATGCAATCTGATTAAACCTATGTAATGTGTCTTCTACAAAGGTTACTCCCTCTCACCAGACATGGGTGTTTGGAACTGTAAGAAATCCACAGTTTACTCTCCAATCATTACGAGCAGCAAACATATGTCATAGCAGCTAGGCCTGCATTTTTTCGTTGTCGTGAGAAGTCACATCAGTAACATGTTGCAGAGGCAGCTATCTCAAAATGCTGACCCGAAACTGTTGATTTTTGCGTGAAAAGCAAAACTGTTGACAGTCTTACGACAAATCGTTAGTGCTCAATGTAGAATTTGTATATGAACCTGAAAAGGAAGTTTGTGCAAATGGACTGAAATTAACTAATCCTACTGTCGAGGACATGTTAATAAAAGCAGCAACCTTTGAAATGTGAGATGCAAGACAGCAATATTTTGATGAAAGTGTCTTTTCTTAGGCCAGATGGCTTTCCAATTCACTTTGCAGTAAGCGTAATCGGAACTCATGGGTATTCAAATTCGTACGCTCATTTAATAACAAAGTCCAAAAACAAATCAGCAGTGGCATTTATTCGACTCAATTCTTCTAGGGCTCATCCTCGCTTATAACATTTGGACACGGTATCATTGATGCCCAGTCGTTTTTAACATACATGTGCTCAGTGCTTACATAAGGAAACGCGTTGTGCTGTAAAGAAGAGCACATGGCGGAAGTTTACAAAGGCCGCACCGCGTTGAACCAACATCGCTGCTTCAGCGAAAAAACAGTATGAGTACAGCCGCAGCTGAACCCATTCTCGCAACCAGCACAATCAGAATGTTTTCTCTCTAGCTAACGATCAGCAATCAGTTAACAAAAGTCCTTGTTGATACTGGTTCGCCTGTTTTTGTTATAAACCAGTAAACCGAGAGTCTTTAAAAAATTGACCTCCACGTATAAAACAGCTTCAAACTTCTGATTATAAATCAGTAAGTATGTTAAATATTTTACGTTAAGGTTGACAGCGAGAAAAAGTTTAGAAAATGTTTGAAATTATATTTAAAGTTTGTTGGAAGTCATTAAATGCTCTCATTATCAAAAACTGAATTTGTAATAGCCTGGGTAATTTGCGATCTGTTTTAAGCAACAGCTAGTTTTTCACACATCTCAATGTTCATGACGTCGTATCCCCTGAATTATGACTCGTAGAGTGATATACTTTTGTAGGTACATTCAGTGGTATATTTAGATACTGTCAGGATAATGTGCTGTTCACGGAGCTAGTAGCAAAAAAGTAACAAATTAAAACGTCATACATAATGTGTTAGTTTTAATCTATGAACAGCGAATATGCAGTAACCGATAAACTTTTTTCCTTCCGTCATTTGCTGAGGGGGGAGGGAGGATCAGCGAGATAAAGTTTCATAGAGCTTTAAAATTATGTTTAAAGCTTGTCGGAAGCTATTACGAGCCAGCACCTGCATCAGAATGATGATGCTGCCACTGCAGAGGACGCAGCATAACGACAGATTCCAGCCATCATCGAGAAGCACGTCAAATCCCTAGCTGGCCTTATCGTCCTACCAACAAAGTCACTATTGACCCAGCAAGGTTGACGGTTTGAGATACATGTTGTCAAAGACTTCACCTATGTGCGTAACAGGTGCATGCAATTAATCACATCGGCCCGCCCTCTGATGTCATGCAGAAAAAAAAACGGTTGCCTTCCAGGATGAACTTACGTGGTAGAATTTGCCTCGCTGGTGATGTGAATATGCTACTGAAATGCTTACTGGATCTGCCTTCGACAACTCTTTGGACTGCTAATACTCACATGTTGATGGACTTATCTATTCACAAACTATCTGGATTCCTCTCTTTACAACTCGGTGCAGGCTGCTTACTGACAAGTGATAATTATTTATCCATCGGATAAACCACCGGAGATTATGTTAAATAACTCAGACCAATGTGATTAAAGTGTGTTCGTCACACTAATACTTTTGCCTTTCTCGAGATATCCTCTAAACAAGTTAGCTTCATTACAGCTTCATTGAAGCTGAATGTGTGACATTGTGGCTCATTCTACATTTATAACAACCCATTCTGCATTTATAGTGAACCCTAAGCAAGCTTGTGCGCAAGACTGGCCAGCAAAAGGGATGGCGTTGTGCAACCCCCACGCCCAGCGACCACTGAGGGAGCTTCTGCTGGCGTGCTTGTTTTTATTTTTAATTGTTTTTTTCTGTGCAGTGCAGTCATCCCGCAAAGACGGTTAAGATGGGTTATTACATACTGATCCCATCAGAGACAAATCACACAAATTGTAGATAACTGAAGAACAACATAGACTGCACTACAACACTGAGGTGGCAAAAGTCATGGGACACCTCCTAATATCGTGTTGGATCTCCTTCTGCAAGACCTAGCGCAGCAACTCCACGTGGCATCCACTCAACAAGTCGTTTGAAGTCCCCTGCAGAAATACTGGACCACGCTGCTCTACAGCTGTACATAATCTCGAAACTGTTGCCGGTATAGGATTTGTGCTCCAAGTGACCTCTCGATTATGTCCCACGATCTGGGTAGCCAAATCATTCATTCGAAGTGTGTAGAATGTTCTTCATACAAATCGTGAACAGTTGTAGCCCAGTAACATGGCGTATTGTCATCCATAAAAATTCCATCGTGGTTTGGGAACTTGAAGTCCATGAATGGTTTCAAATGATGTCCAAGTAGCCGAACGTAACGACCCAGTCTTTTTCATGTAAACACAGCCCACACCCTTATGGGTGGAACTACTACCAGCAGCAATACATATCTGTGTGTGTCTAGGGGGGGGGGGGGGGGCGGGTTGCACGGGCCAAAATCTCACGAGATCCTAGCTTAGACGTCGCGATGGAAAAAGCAAAATTAGATTCGATGCTCAAGGTATAAGATGGCATGAGAGCTAATGCTGATAGCCACTTTGCTCGTATTGTTGAAGAGGCGAAGGTAGTTATGGAAGAGTTAGACGTGGAGATGAGTGTTTCTCGTCTTACAGGAGGACGAAGACACAGGGAAAACTGCGATCATAATGATGATGCTATGACATATTAGAAAAGAACTGTTTTTATTCCAACACTGGACCATGTTACGACTGATATGAGAGAACGTTTTGCTGAAGACAATATCTATCAATTAAAATTCAACATATTTTTGCCCTCACAACTGCTGAAACATGACGTGACTGATTTGCCACATAAATTGAATTAGTTCTTAACTGAACTACATTTCTTTGAAGAAGATTCACTCTTTGCGATTAAAAAGGGACTAATGGGAGAGATTCTTCAATAACAGCAAACGAGCGTAAACGCCCTTATAGATGTTGATTCCGTTATGCAAGCGTTGTCTGTTTTCCCTAGATCTGACTATCCTACTTTGCACACGCTGTACAAAATGTTTGCTTCTCTACCTGCATATATTGCTACCGTAGAAAGAATTTTTTCAACATTGCGGCGTACGAGGACATGGCTGAGAACGACTGTGAAGGAGGATCTACTTAATGGCTTAGCTCTGTTGAACCCTCAACCTGACATTGATTGTCCTATTGACGACGTAATTAACCAATTTGCCAGGAAGAATACGCGCATAGAATTCATCATTTAAGAAAGAGAACCACAATTGTAACTTTTTTATATCATAAGATGGCATTGTCTTGCATACGTGTGTAATAAGTTTAAATAAAACTTTCTTAAACCTTACATGTGACTTGATTATTTTTTATTACGGCAAAAGTAAAGCTAGCTCAAGATATCTTTAGCGCCCTCTCCTTGAGGTTCTTCTGTACCTGCCACTGCCCACCACCAGCTTTCACACATGGGCTGGCTTCGTGGGGTCTGCGCCACACACAAACCCTACCATCAGGCCTTAACAACTGACATCGGGATTCATCTGACCAAGGTACGGTTTTCCAGTCGTCTGTGGTACAAGCGATACGGTCACGAGCCCAGGAAAGGCAGTGCAGGCGATGTCGTGCTGTTAACAAAGACACTCGCGTCGAATGTCTGCAATTTTGCAATGCTGTCCTAACGGATACGTTCGTCGTTGGTCCCACGTTGATGTTTGCGGTTATTTCACGTGGTTTTGCTTGTCTATTAACACTGAATACTGCACTGAGCCATTAAGCGAAGGCCCTGGGCCACTGCGTTGTCCGTGATGACAGGCAATGCCTGGAATTTGGTATTCTCGGCACTATCTTGACATCGTGAATATCGGAATACTGAATTCCCTAGCGATTTCCGAAACAAACTGTCCCATGCAACCAACTGTCGCTACCATTCCGTCTTCAAAGTCTGTTAATACCCGCCGCGTGGTCATAATAAGGCGGAAACATTTTGAAATGAGTCACCCGAGTACAAGTGACAGCTCCACCAATGGGCTGCCCTTTTATACCTTGTGTACGCGATCCTGCCACCACTGTATGTATGCACGTCATGTTGCTGTCTCGTAACTTTTGCCACCTCAGTGTATGTTTGTACAAAACTCCTCAGTCTCTATATTGGACCTCTACCAATTTTAAAATCCCCTCCTCTGCTCTGAGTAATTAAATCTTCTGCAGTTTAAAATGTAGTATTAGCTAGCTTATTTTAACGGTTTTTTGCTGTATCCTTTCCTCTTGCTACGGCGTTTGCTGCATTGTGTGGAACGACTCCATTGGTATTCGTCACTGGCTCACAGTATCACTGAGTATTGGGTTCGGTTTGTGTCTGTGCGAACAATGTCCTAATACATGATAGGGCGTTCCGTTCCAGGAATACTGTATTACAGGATGTGTTCCATAAGTGAGTTAACACCAAAGTGTGCCTCTAATCTGCAGAATGTGTTTAATAAGCACCTTGCCGATGCCAGTAGTATGGGTTAACGGAAAGGCGCCAGGGAGCCAGCGCATTACAAAAGGGTCTTCGGAGCGATATCGCTATGTATACGTGTCGCTCACTATAGCGGCCGTCAATAAAATAGCCCCCTCATGGTTGTCTCACTGTTCTGTAGCATTGCCAGTTAGAGATAATTTCAAATGTTAGTAAACATTCCTAAAATATGTTAGACATCTCTGTGTTCATTCTAAAATGTGATGGAGCAATTTCCAAAAACATATTCTTGCCAGATGCTACGAAAAAAAGAGGATAAGAAAAAACTAATGTTACAGGAAATTTTGAGGAAAAATAGAACCATTGACATATTTGGGCTGAAAATAATACATGAACACTCTCAAATTTCATAGATGAATGTTATACATATTTTATTGCGAAAAAATTAAAGTATTCGGAGGTAAAAATTAAATTCCGTAAGAGGCATCTACATCTACATCTACATTGATACTCCGCAAGCCACCCAACGATGTGTGGCGGAGGGCACTTTACGTGCCACTGTCATTACCTCCCTTTCCTGTTCCAGTCGCGTATGGTTCGCGGGAAGAACGACTGTCTGAAAGCCTCCGTGCGCGCTCTAATCTCTCTAATTTTACATTCGTGATCTCCTCGGGAGGTATAAGTAGGGGGAAGCAATATATTCGATACCTCATCCAGAAACGCACCCTCTCGAAACCTGGCGAGCAAGCTACACCGCGATGCAGAGCGCCTCTCTTGCAGAGTCTGCCACTTGAGTTTATTAAACATCTCCGTAACGCTATCACGGTTAGCAAATAACCCTGTGACGAAACGCGCCGCTCTTCTTTGGATCTTCTCTATCTCCTCCGTCAGACCGATCTGGTACGGATCCCACACTGATGAGCAATACTCAAGTATAGGTCGAACGAGTGTTTTGTAAGCCACCTCCTTTGTTGATGGACTACATTTTCTAAGCACTCTCCCAATGAATCTCAACCTGGTACCCGCCTTACCAACAATTAATTTTATATGATCATTCCACTTCAAATCGTTCCGCACGCATACTCCCAGATATTTTACAGAAGTAACTGCTACCAGTGTTTGTTCCGCTATCATATAATCATACAATAAAGGATCCTTCTTTCTATGTATTCGCAATACATTACATTTGTCTATGTTAAGGGTCAGTTGCCACTCCCTGCACCAAGTGCCTATCCGCTGCAGATCTTCCTGCATTTCGCTACAATTTTCTAATGCTGCAACTTCTCTGTATACTACAACATCATCCGCGAATAGCCGCATGGAACTTCCGACACTATCTACTAAGTCATTTATATATATTGTGAAAAGCAATGGTCCCATAACACTCCCCTGTGGCACGCCAGAGGTTACTTTAACGTCTGTAGACGTCTCTCCATTGATAACAACATGCTGTGTTCTGTTTGCTAAAAACTCTTCAATCCAGCCACACAGCTGGTCTGATATTACGTAGGCTCTTACTTTGTTTATCAGGTGACAGTGCGGAACTGTATCGAACGCCTTCCGGAAGTCAAGAAAAATAGCATCTACCTGGGAGCCTGTATCTAATATTTTCTGGGTAACAAATTTCGCTGACGAAATTGCGTTGTGTTAGACATTGTTGAAACTTCTATGGAAAAAACTACCAAGAAAACTATGAAGTCAATTTTGGGAACACCTCAGTCGTTATTGCTGGATTGTGCCACGTATGAGAGCATTTTATTTGTGGGAGACGCCGTTAGCGTCAGTGAGCGAGTACTTGTATGCCGTCCCCAGGATTTGGTTCCTTACCACCGAGAATGTTCCTACCTCCCGAAACTTTATTTGCATCTCTTACTGACCGTTCGTCACTGCATCCACCATCCAAATCGCCGATAAACGCTATACCAAAGAAACTGTAGGTAGCTTCAAGCAAATATTTCCGCTGAAATCGAGTAAACAATATTTTCGCGTGTGGTTTCGCTAAATTGAAGTTTTATCGAAGTATACTAAAAGACTATTGTCCTCTGCACACAGTAAGTGCATTTTACTCAAAGTATCGTTCATGCTATTGCAAAGTCTCTGCATTTGATTAAAATTTTTTGGCCATCATTATTTTTTCTGTATCAAGTACAAAGTGAGCAGAGAAGATCGAGGACGGAGATTTCTGAGCCAGAAGAATTAATTTTTTCATGGAGATAACTCACAATTTTTCTAGCCGTCGGATACTCTCCTCTTTCGTAGTATCGAAGTACAGTTCTACCCCATTAACTTCTACTCAAAGTGGTCAAATTCCGTAATTTCACTTTTCATTTGCATCCCTTTTCTGGAGAATCAAAACACGTGCTCACATCTGTACTGTTAATACGGAGTATAGTCTTTTCGGATATACCACAACGTTTTGTCGTCAGTCTACGAACTGTGCAAAATTTATATTATTCCTGGCTTCTTCATTGTTGGCTAAGTCAGTACAAAAATATTCAGTAGGGGAGATTGGGGGAATTTGGCATAGCGGGTAAGACGAGACACGGTAATACGTAAGTGTGAGCGCTTGTCTTATCTGACCGGCGCTGCCATCTGGTGCTCAGTTACACAAATAAGCATACAGAACGCAGGAACAGCTACTTGAAAAGTTGTAAGCGCAACAAGTAAGAATACGTTTCGTCTTTGTTTCTTCTGATATTTGATCTCTGGTTTCTAAGAGGTAAGACATTTCTCGTTTTGCTGAAACACCATTTTTTTGTTTTATGCCTGTTTCTATGCGTGAGTGTGGAACGATAGTCTTTTTTAAAAGCCATGCTTCTAGGGGTAATTTGACGCACAAAGCGTGATTACGTCATTTTACCCAATTCCACGCCAATGGAAGTAGGTAGCTAAGTGATATATGATTATGAATATTTAATGGAAATCAGTATAACGTGGTGCATCATTTTCATAAGAATGGGTTCCTTTGTTCAAATGCCGAGGACGTACACCCTCTAAAACGGGGAGAGCTTATTGGACGGTGGATGAATTAAGAAATGTCGTCAGTGCTGTTCATGGTGGGACTTCTATTAGACAGAGCGCCTTTCGGCATAACATACCAGAGGCAAAGCTCTGTGCGTAGTCTGCAGTGAATTTGGCAAGCATGGCGAGGGATGTTACTGCTGTATTTCTCTGCTTTTCTGTTTCATTCTGAATACAGTAGGTGGGACAATCATGAAGGCTATATGTTACTTCTGTCTGAAGAACCATTAATTGTTTTACAGATATTGTATTGTATCGTATTGTGTTGAACTGGGGACCTGGAAACGACGGAGAAGCTTCGTCCCCGCCGTAGCTCTCAGTGGTTCCCAACCCCAGAACATGCTACAGCAGTCCACTAACCAACAACCGTCCCGCACTGAACCCAGGGTTATTGTGCGGTTCGGTCCCCGTGGAGCCCCCCCCCCCCCCTTCCTCCCGGGAACGTCTCATACCAGACGAGTGTAACCCCAAATGTTTGCGTGGTAGAGTAGTTATGGTGTACGTGTACGTGGAGACAGTGTTTGCGCAGCAATCGCCAACATAGTGTAACTGAGGCGGAATAAGGGGAACGAGCCCGCATTCGCCGAGGCACACCGGACCTCGACACTAATCCACCGGGCGGATTCGTGCCGGGGACCGGCATGCCTTCCCGCCCGGAAAGCAGTGCGTTAGACCACACGGCTAAACAGGCGGGTTTTACAAATATACAATATACCAACTACAGAGTATGCCTATAATCGAGTCTTCTTCATTTTTGTCGCAATTTTATAAAGAAACTATTGTTATTGGTTTGTATCTGTTCCATAGTTATTTAAGCTCATATTTTCGCAATTTTTTGTTAACTATGTTATTTAGTGTTTTGTTTAATAAACTTAATAGTCAATACATATATTTTGTATTACAAGATGTGTCGAATTAAATATCTTATGCCATCCCCTGCGCCAGCTTATCCGACTTTCTGCCTCATTTTACCTGGTACGTCATAATTAACAGTTTTATTCTAAAACGTATAGGTGTCTATTTATGGTTTGAAGATATATTTCAAGTATGCGGCTAATGCTATACGAAAACTGAACTCTAAGAGCTATAAAAGTTATATTTAAAATGCCTTTTGTGCGCCAAATTCCCCCCTTTTCTTCCACAATTTTAGGTTGTGTTCGAGTGTCTTTTCGCTCTTTACGCACATCGACTGTATGCTTTAACGTAGGCTCTTGACCAACTGTACTGTTAACAGAGTAAATGCGGCAACAGAGCTATGAGGCGGGCGAATCACAGCGCTGGGAGCGGGTGTGGCCTTCAGGTGTTTTCTTGACGGCCATTTTAGCTATCTTCACCCACATGAATGTGCTTGCACGTGATGTATGTGTTTGTGTGTGCAGTGTCCATTGGCGGCGTTCTGAGTCTGTGGCTGGGCCTGAGCGTGCTGTCGCTGTTCGAACTGCTCTACCACGCCGGCCTACTGATCGCCGCGTTAGGCGCGCAGTACTGGGCACGCATGTGCAGTGCACGACCTACGGTACCGCGGAGCAGCGTACGCGCTACCGTCACCGGCAAGACAACACGTCGGGAGAACAGGAGGCCGCACCGGGCACCCACACTGCAGAGCTGGCTGCGCTGAATCAACCCCACCGTTTCTTCGCTCACTACTTCAGAAGGCGTTTTATTGAATATAGCGTCCCCCATATGTATTTTCTATTTCACATCTGTCTACAGTACATCTACATCTGTATTTATTCTCAGTATGTCATCTTATGGTGTGTGTACCACTGTCACTTCCTTTTCCTCTCGCGTATGGTTTATTGGAAGAACGATTGCTCGTAATCTTCTGTTTATTGAGTAAACTTTCCTATATCAATCAGGTAACTGTATTCTGTATATCGGCTCGCATATCACACATGTGGCGCTGTGTCCCTTCTGCGCTCTTCTGGGATAAACATCTGGACATTGCAAATGAGGCGTGGCGTTATTTCAGTGTCCTGCTGGCGTCAACATTTGATTCAGTTCAGCTTGCTACATTATTAACGAAAGATTCTGTTAAAGATGTACTGACGTACTAGAGATTCACTCATCCTATGAGTTACTCAGCAAATAATTCAGTGGTGAACTCTGGAAAACCACTCGTACTTGTTCAGTGTCTTCAGAAATTCTCAACCCCCTTAGTATGGTACTTCACATCAACATTACCTGTTGTTCTATTTGTTGTCGTGACCATCAGTCTGAACACTGCTGTGATGCAACTCTGTACTCTTCGAGATTGTCACTTGCTAGCCTCTTCGTGTCTACGTAACTATTGCAACCTACTTTCATGTGAACCACTTTACTTTAGTCAGGCATGTCCATACTCCGCAATTAAACTCTTTCCTATCAATTGATCGCTTCTTTTAGTCAAGTTGTTCCATAAATTTCCTTTTTGCCACTGCCACATCGTCAGTTATCCGACGTACCCATCTGATCTTCAGCATTTTTCAATAGCACGAAATTCCAAAATCTTCTACTTCCTTATCTGTTTGCCTACAACCTTTAAAATTACAAAGAGAACATTCCAGCCAACATCGTCAAGGACTTTCCCTAAATATGTAAGTGCTATAAACGTAGCTTTGCCTTTCTTCAACCTGTCTTCCAAAATAAGTCGTAGATTCAGTATTTGTTTCCGTGTTCCTGCATTTGTAATCTTCTCCCAGACCGACCTCTATTGGGTTTTCCATTCTTTTTATTATAATTCAGAAGAGTTTTGCACCGATTATATATTGACCCTACCTTCTTTTAAAGTGGCTCTATTCCTTTGCATTGAACTGGATTCAGTATATAATTTAAACTTATTTCTGTTTCTTTTGTTGTTGCCTTTATGCTCCACTCCAGTTAGCAACAATCGATATGCAAAACCTCACTGCTTCGGACCACCAAATCAGGCATAGTTATCTCTGCATATATTGTAGGTCGTGTTATTACGTTGTGAAGTTGTAAAGTTGCTATTGGGACCAACTGTAAGTAAAAACAAGTTGGCAGCATGGTGCTGATGCTTAATGCTTTTGATTGCTGAAACTTTGACATGAGCGTTTGACAATAACGTGTTAAACCAATTACTTGAGCAAAACTGTGACTTGATATAACGACAGCGTTACTGGAACTGTCTTTGAGGATAAATCTCAATTGCTCCTTTTCTCTATAATGCGTGACACAAAGCATTAACGGATTAGAAGGACAAATTAGAGCAATGTAATACTGTAGATTGTTACTTCGTTTTATGAATAAACTTTTTCATGTCGCACATGTGTATTTTAAAATCAAATCTTGTAGGAATAGCAAAATCCACCAACAACAAATACAAAATCACTTAGCGAAATCGAGTGGAGGGTGTCGTTTCATGTTTGGAAGGAGTCAGAATACATAAAATAGTTCAGCTTTTTGTACTGGTTGCTGTGTAGAAGTGTAATATTATTAAAAGTAATCATTAGATTACATATTATGGAAATTAATGTACTTTAATTGTTCACAAACAAAAATGAAAATTACTGAAGATACTTATTTTTTAATGGGTACACGTGCAGGTTCGTGATTACTGTACCCAACATTACTATCTACTACTACATTTCAATAAGTTTACAATTTTTTTCTTACTCGAATTAACACGTCAGAACTAGGTTTGGGATAGCTTAAGAGAAAAACATGGTAGGTAGAGCCCCACATTTGTCATTTGTTGTTTTGTGCAATACATTTTATTACTCAGTGACAAAATTAACATTGTAATTTACAAACTCATTAAAGGAAACAGAAATCTGAGCAAAAGTTGAACGAACTCAAATCTTTCTTTAAAAAAAATCTTTAACAATGATACTTTCAAAATCAGGAGATTAAAGTCGGAAGTACAGAGTTCCCGAAAACAAGAAAAGTTACATCAAATGAGCGTGGCTGGAAGCAGGTTAAACGGATAGTTATACCAACTAAATGAATTACAATAACAGCTGTTAAATGTGCTAACAAACTGCAAGCCTAGCTGACCGCTACACAGTTGGACAGCATTCATTCAAACACCGGTTGCTCACAAGACATGCCACTGATTGTAACTACTGGAAAGCCGCTTAGCAATGCGTAACCCTTAATAAAAATCCCCTAAACAATATAATACGCAGTCGCTCAAAAAGAGCAACTGGAAAGGTATAAAATATAAACAAAAATGGTCACCCGTTTATCGCAACTTAACATTAGCAACAGCGTTTAATAAATATATAATTGCCCGAACTTCAAGATAAGTCGAAGCAGGTGCAACTGAAATGTACTTCAACTGGTAAAGATCACTAGAAACTTTGACGCAATCCTTAATAATTATACAATTGCCCAAAATTGAATGTAAGCAGAGAGCTACAGCAGACGGCTATCACTGCTAACAAGGAACGAGCAGCCAAATTTCGTAGCAAGTGTAGTAACTAATGACTGTGGGTCAAGGTAATGTTCAGCAGTTTACCTAGGTAAGTAACAGGCCTTAAACTTAACATGCTGAGAAGTAGTAATAAGGGTGCCAGCCTTAAAAGAACGCCGGCCGCTTTGGCCGAGCGGTTCTAGGCACTTCAGTCCGGAACTGCGCTGCTGCTACGGTCGCAGGTTCGAATCCTGTCTCAGGCATGGATGTGTGTGATGTCCTTAGGTTAGTTAGGTTTAAGTAGTTGTAATTCTAGGGGACTGATGACCTCAGATGTTAAGTCCCAGAGTGCCTAGAGTCATTTGGACCATTTGAACTTAAAAGAACAGTTATAGAGGTGTAATGAGGAAAACCTCAGGCTTGGCAAACACACCTTAACCTCCTGAGCTCTTTAAATCCACGAAACGGATCTAAGAACTGCTTCCCGCATGAACGGCGACACTCCGCCGTGGCGCACATGAAACGATAACCTTTACTTGAGCCACCACGACGCAGCTGGCAGGTGCCGTGCCAACAAACAAAACGGGTCTCTGCTCCGGGCCAAGGGAACAGGAACGCGCCGTTTGCCGCCAAAGCCACCCTGCCGACACACATGAAAAGGGAACACTTATCTGCGCAAATAACGCTTCACACAACAATGTCTGGGAAGTAACAAAACAAATTTATAAATTAATGGCAAGCGGGTTCCAAATGGTTACAGTTAACACTCCTTAAAATTACTAGTATTCATACCGATAATATCAATGTCTGCTGATTCAATAACGCAAACATACGCACGTACCACATTGCCTCCCACACAGATTGAGCCACTATTTATTCCCTTCACAGGGAATACTCTTACACTTGCACGAGATATGGCCTAGAACACAAACTGAAATTAAGTAGGGCCGACCGCTGGTCATGCGCTCAAACATTGGTAGACGCGTTAACATAACAGGACCCATTCCTTATAATACAGGCATGGCCTTACAATATCAAGCACTCAAAACAAGAAAACAACACATAACTCGACTTAGGTGAGAAAGAGCCGCATATTGCAGGATAGCAGCCAGGGCGTTATTGCCTCCAGCCCACACAGGCGACCTTCGAGTTAGAGTGAACGTTAAATTTGCAGAGTAGGCCTGGAACGTATCGATCAGGTTGCACGCGACGTCCGTCTCTCATCGCTCTGTCCGCTGCTACCAACTCACAAGCGAGCCGGATAAGCTTACCGCCGACCGATTTAACCTTTCGCCGCTTCTCGAGGCCCGCGCCGGACGGCGGGAGCCCCGAAAAGCCACGAGTTGCCAGCCACGTGATCCTCAACCGATTCACTTCTCCAGGCCCCGCCAAGCCAACAACATGCACACCTCGATCAAAAACCTTAGCTCGCGACACACGATCGACTCGACATTGGCAACCTAAGCAGTTAGTGGCGCCAGTGGGAAGCTATACCGCAAATATTAGAGCCGCCACGACTCACGAATGCCTTTTCTAAATCTCTCATTTTCTTACATTTACTTAATTCTTTGTCAGTCTTGTTTACTCTTGTCAGCTCATCAGGAACATAAAGTTAATTGGTTGGTTGGTTAAAAGAAGGGGGGAAGAGACCAAACTGCAAGGTCGTCGGTCTCCTGTTTCCGGTAAAATAATTATCTCCGGTAAAATAATTACATAACGGAAAGAAAAAAAGAAAGGACACGTACAGCATAATAACAGGAGAAAGGAAGAACGAGAAGAATGACAATAGGACAACTGACAGTACTATCGACAAAACAGGAAAAGAAAACCACAGGGTGAAGCAAGAAACAGGTAGAAGGGGTAAAAACAAGAGAGCAGATGACCGTGGCTAGCCGACCACGAGGAGAAAATGGAAAAGCCAGCCACTCTGCGACACATTGAAACATCCACCCTAAAAGCATTACAGTCCAGAACACAAAGGGACAAAGCACATGCGCTAAAACTTATGTAGAATGATAAAACCCACCGTCAGGTATAAAACGTCTAAGTTAGCTAATGAGGCGTTCTCAGCTAAAATTAATGGCAACGAGTCCAGTAACTGAAGAGTCCGTCGCAGAGCAGCCAAAGAAGGACAGCTCACCAAGATATGGGCCACTGTCAGCCGGGTGCCACATCGACACTGAGGTCGGTCATCACGGCGCAGCCGTTGTGGCCGAGCGGTTCTAGGCGCTGCAGTCCGGAACCGCGCTGCTGCTACAGTCGCAGGTTCGAATCCTGCCTCAGGCATGGATGTGTGTGATGTCCTTAGGTTACTTATGTTTAACTAGTTCTAAGTCTAGGGGTCTGATGACCTCAGATGTTAAGTCCCATAGTGCTTAGAGCCATTTGAACCATTTGAACCAACACGGCGCAGGAGATAGCATTTGTCACCCAAGCGTGGCCAATGCGGAGCGAGCAGAGAACCACAGAGTTCCTGCGAGAGGCCCGCATGCAGGACTGCCACACATTCTTAGTTTCCTTAATGGCAAGCAGTTTGTTGTGCGTGCTGAGATTATGCCATTTCGTCTCTCATAGCCGAAAAACCTTGTGGCGTAGTAACGAACGCAGGTCAGTTGCAGGAAAGCCGATCTCCATTGCGGTTTCCGCGTAGCCTGTTTTGCCAGCCTGTTGGCAAGTTCGTTGCCTGGGATTCCGAAGTGACCTGGGGTCTAGAGAAGCACCAGCCCAGGGCACAGATGGACTCCTGGATGGTCTCTACCAAAGGATGACGAAGGTAGCACTGGTCGATAGCTTGTAGGCTGCTCAAGGAGACAGTGCAAAGAAGAAACGACTCCCCAGGGCGTAAACAGATGTGCTCAAGAGCATGAGATGTAGCCACCAACACGGCCGTGAAAACACTGCAGCCACTGGGCAAGGAATACTGTTCAATATGTCCTCCATGGACATATGTGAAGCGGACGTGAGCAACAGCCATCGAGCCACTGGTGTAAACCACTTCGTGGCCTCGGTACATGTCAAGAATCGATAAGAACTGGTAGCGGTTCTGAGAGCCATGTGAAAGCGGTGGCCTAGATGTGCACCATGGAGGTGTAAGTGAATGGACCTCCAGTAAAGGTGGTAAAGGAAAGGACTCCAGTTAGGAAAGAAGGGATCAGACACAAACTGCAATTGGAAGCACTGACCTGGGCCGACGATGCAGGAGATGAACCGCCGTGGTTGGGAAAAGAAGACAGTGATTTGGATGTGCAGGAGAACTACGAACGTGTGCAACATAACTGGCCAGCAGTCGTGCAGGCCTAACCTGGAATGGAGGGACTCTGGCCTCCACAAAGACGCTGGTCACCGAACGCGTCCTAAAAATTCCTGCCACTAGGCGAACGCCACAGTGGTGCACTGGGTCGAGTAAAAGCAACGCCGAGGGCGCCGCTGGACCATAAAGCAGACTCCAATACTCAAAGCGGGACTGAGCAAGGGCTCTGTAGAGCTGCAGCAGCGTAGAGCGATCTGCACCCCAGTTGGTGTTGCTCAAGCAGTGGAGAGCATTGAGCTGCTTCCAGCACTCCCGCTTAAGCTAACAAAGGTGAGGCAGCCAAGTCAATCGGGAGTCGAAAACCAGTCCTAAGAATCGATATGTCTCCGCTACAGTGAGTGGATCGCCATTGAGGTAAAGTTCTGGTTGTGGATGAATGGTACGACGCCGACAGAAATGCATAACACACGACTTTGCGGCCGAAAACTGGAAACCGTGGGAGAGCCCATGACTGCACCTCGTGGATGGCTCCCTACAGACGCCGCTACACAAAACCAGTACTGGTGGAGCAGAAGTCGTCTACACATAGAGAAGGTGAGACGGACAGCGCTACAGCTGCTGCTAGACTATTAATGGCCACCAAAAATCGAGAGACACTAAATACAGAGCCCTACGGGACCCCATTCTCCTAGATATAGGGGGAACTATGAGAGGCACCAACTCGTACACGGAAAGAATGAAGCGACAGGAAATTTTGGAAAAAAATCGGGAGCAGGCCTCGGATACCCCACTCGTATAATGTGCCATGTGGTGTCATATGCTTTTCATACATCAAAAATATCGCAACCAGGCGTTGGCATCTAGAAAAGGCTGTTCGGATGGCAGCCTTGAGGGACACAAGGTTGTCAGTGGTAGAGTGACCCTGGTGGAAGCCGCCCTGACGTGGAGCCAGTAGGCCACGTGACTCCAGGAACCAACCCAACTGCCGACACACCATACGTTACAGTAGCTTATAAAGAACGTTGGCGAGGCTAATGGGCCGATAGCTATCCACATCAAGCGGGTTTTTACGAGGTTTGAGCACTGGAATGACAGTGCTCTCCTGCCATTGCGAGAGAAAGACGCCATCGCACCACATCCAATTGAAGATCACGAGGAGACGTCGTTTGTAGTCAGATGAGAGATGTTTAATCATCTGACTGTCGATCCGATCTGGCCCAGGAACTGTGTCAAGGCAATGTGCAACGGCACTGAGGAGCTCCCACTCTGTAAATGGGGCGTTATAGGATTCACTGTGGTGTGTAGTAAACGAGAGGACTTTCTCTTCCAGGCGCCGCTTGAGAGTGCAAAAGGCTGGGGGGTAATTCTCCAACACAGAGGCTCGGGCATAGTGCTCAGCAAAGTGCTTGGCAATCGCATTTACGTCGGTAGATAGCACGCCATTTATGTTAACACTGGCAACACCTGCTGTGGTCTGGTACCCGAAGACATGTTTGAACTTTGCCCAGATTTGAGAAGGTGATGTATGACTCCCAATGGTCGAGACATATCTCTCCCAACACTCCTGCTTCCGTCGTTTGATAAGTTGGCGAACCTGGGCACAGACTATGAAGTGCTCCACGGAAGGGTGCCGCTTATGCCGCTGTAGAGCTCGCCGACGCTCCTTAATTGCTTCAGCGACTTGTGGTGACCACCAAGGGACTGCCTTTCGCCAGGGGCGCCCTAAAGAGCGAGGGGTTTTCTGCCACAGAAATGCTTGTTGTAATCACCTGCTCAGCCATCATACCGATGTTGCCATGTGGGGGAGATTCAACGGTGACAGCAGAAGTGAAAGATTCCAGTTCGCCTTGTTTAAAGCCCATCTGAGCAAGCGTCCTTGGGCCTGAAGATGGGGCAGTGACAGTAAGATGGGGAAGTGGTCACTACAACACAGGTCGTCATGTGCTCTCCAGTGGATAGATGGGAGAAATCCTGGGCTGCAAACTGATAAATCAATGTCCGAGTAGCTACCATGAGCCACAGTGAAATATGTAGCGGCCCCAGTATTTAAGAGGCAGAGGTCGAACTGAGACAGTCAAGTTTCGACATCTCTGCCTCGGCCAGTAAGCATGGTGCCACCCCACAAGAGGTTATGGGCATTAAAATCTCCCAAAAGTAGGAAAAGTCTCAGAAGTGGGGACTGATATCCCTATGGTTGGGTGGGGGTGGGGGGGGGGTTGCTCCCAGAGTAGGTGGTATGGGAGCAACAGGGAGGGAAGTGTCCCCAACATCAAGGGGGCAGGTGTAGTCTTCCAGTTCTAAGAGGCGACAGCGAATGCGAGTAACTGATGGGGCGACGACTATTCTCATAGCGGCGGTGTAACAGGGAGTCATAGCCATAGGATTTAGGTGCTCAAATTTCCTGTTAGCCTCAGTGTAGCTCAGTCGGTCCAGCGTCTTATATTCCATGATTTCCCCCTCTTTCTGTAAAGTCCCGCAGTCTGGCGAGCAAGGTGAGTGTTGCTCTCCACAGCTGACACAGATGGGAGATGGGGCACATTTAGTATTGGGATATGATGGACGTCCACAATGTCGACATGTGACGCTGGAAGTACAGCAGGAAGGCACATGGTCAAACTTCCAGCAATTAAAGCACCGCATTGGGTGAGGTATATATGGCTTGACATCACAGCGGTAGACCATCACCTTCAACTTCTCGGGCAATGTGTCAGCCTCAAAGGACAAGATGAAGGCATCGGTGGCAACTTGATTATCCCTCGAACCCCTATGGACGCACTGGACGAAATGAACACCTCACCGCTTTAAATTGGCGTGCAGCTCGTCGTCAGACTGCAAAAGAAGGTGCCTATGGAATATAGTACCCTGGACCATATTTAAGCTCTTACGGGGCGTAATCGCAACAGAAACATCCCCCAACTTGTCAAAAGCGAGTAATGCCTGTGAAAGGGCAGAGGACGCTGTTTTTATCAAGACTGACCCAGAGCGCATTTTGCACCAGCCCTCCACCTCCCCAATCGTGTCCTCCAAATGCTCCACAAAAAACTAGGGCCTCATAGACATTAAAGCTTCCCCATCAACTCTCGTAATTACAAGGTACTGGGGTGAATAAGCTACACTGCCATCCTTAGCCTGGCGTTCCTCCCGTGGTGTGGCCAGGGAGGGGAACGATTTGGGGTAATTTTTCTTAAAACTGAAGTTAGACTTTGCCCACTTAGAGACTGCTGGCGGCGGACCACCAGCAAGAGACGATGTACACTGTTTCATGGCGCATCGTCCGCTCTGATGCCACCCTTTCCGACCAGGGGCCCTCCCCACAGGCACCACCCAGCTTCAGCAAGGGCCACATGGCAGGATGGCCATTGCCAGGAGTCTCGGTGCCCCAGGGAGATGGGCATCTACGCCACGGCATATGCGGGGAGTTGACGGCACAGGCATCAGCAGAGCGATCCCTGTGTTGTCAGGGGCTACAACCAACAGGGTACATGGCAGCCCCACTACAATCGACTGGCTACCGTGCTGGATATGAGGAGCAAAGAATTCCATGGTCCTTGTCGGCGCAGAATACGACACTGAATAGTGGGTGGAGGAAAATGCACCCAGGAAGGTGTCCTCGCTCAAGAGATGGAGAATGAGCGGGGCTGCAATGCCACAACGAGAAAGTGGGCTAAAGATCTCAATGCACCATGTGCGTCGATGGGGATGAAATGATGGTGATTAGGACAACACAACATCCAGTCCCTGAGCGGAAAAAGTCTTCGACTCAGCCGAGAATCGAATCCGGGCCCTCACGTAGAGGTATACAACACTTCGATAAAGTCAGGATAGTGGCTTTACTTTCAGCAGGTCATACAAAGCAAGATTTGCTGGTCGGTTACATGTCACTTAAAGTGGCTTCTCTAAGGTGTGGAAACAGTACAGAGAGAAAGGAAATGCGAACGACAGACCTCACAGCGGTCGTCCTCGTATGACTACACCAATACCTGATCGTTTCGTCCAACTGTCGGCTCGCAGACGCCCAACATCAATTGCCAGAAATACTGGAAATGACTTCTCCCGGGTAACAGGGATTCGTATCTCAGATCAAACAGTGCTTGTAAGATTTCATCATGATGGTCCTCAATCCAGAAGACCAATAAGAAGTTTTGCACTGAACTACCGGAATCGACACAATCGAAGGACCTGAGATCTTGCACGTCAGTATTGGACTACCGCATACTGGAGTAATGACATGCTTGCTAACGACACCAGGATAACAGTGTTTCGGTATCTTCAAAGACACAGCATCAACCGATTGCATTGGCCAGCACAGTCTCCAAACATGAAGGCAATTGAGCATGCATGGGACCTGTTGAAGGTGGCCATTGCACAGCGTCTGAATCCACCTGGCGATCTTCATGATCTCAGAGAAGCTGGTATTGAGGAGTGAGATTTCATACCCCAACATAAACTCGATAGTCTCATCTACAGCATGCTTCGTAGAGTTGAAGAACTCATCCGTGTTCAGGGAGGACATACTGGCAACTAAAAACTGAGAATCGTCATCAAGAGTTGAAGACTTTCAATGTTTTTGTTTTAGGAGAGAGCCTGCTTTATTTTTTAAGGATTTTTTATAGCTAACCAAAATCTTTCTTGTTTTCAGAAGGAATTATGCTTATTTTATTAATAAGATATTGTTCAAACCTCGATGGGTGTACTATAAGAAGTCATTGTAGTAAACTATGCGATATCGAAAACTTTTGTTGAGATGTATATTTAAAGAAACATTGTCAGATCATTAAATATGCATGATGTATGATTAATATTTTTATAAACAAAAGGGGCGAGTGGAGCACAATGAAAGAAATGACGAATAATAAAATGGTTCAAATGGCTCTGAGCACTATGGGACTCAACTGCTGAGGTCATCAGTCCCCTAGAACTTAGAACTAGTTAAACCTAACTAACCTAAGGACATCACAAACATCCATGCCCGAGGCAGGACTCGAACCTGCGACCGTAGCGGTCTTGCGGTTCCAGACTGCAGCGCCTTTAACCGCACGGCCACTTCGGCCGGCAATAATAATAATAATAATCATAACAATAACAATAAACTATCGTCTCATCGGTATACCACTTAGCTAAAATCGAAACTGATGTAACTCAGATTGATCTACAACTACATTTACACTACACGAGCTAGCTTACGGCGTGTGACAAGTGGTACTTTGGTACCACTCTCACTACTCAACATCTCTGATACAGTCGCGGATGGGCAGCGAGGAGATCAATTGTTGGTAAGCCTGCGAGCAACTCGAATATCTCTGATTTTACATTCATGGTCTTTTCATGAGATATATGTAGTCAGGTGAATACAGGGTTATAAAAACAAAATCAAATAGGGGTAATGCAGGAGTAGGTTTAATAATGAATAAAAAAATAGGAGTGCGGGTAAGCTACTACAAACAGCATAGTGAACGTATTATAGTGGCCAAGATATACACGAAGCCCATGCCTACTACAATAGTACAAGTTTATATGCCAACTAGCTCTGCAGATGATGAAGAAATTGAAGAAATGTATGATGATATAAAAGAAATTACTCAGGTAGTGAAGGGAGGCGAAAATTTAATAGCCATGGGTGACTGGAATTCGACAGTAAGAAAAGGGAGAGAAGGAAACATAGTAGGTGAATATGGATTGGGGCTAAGAAATGAAAGAGGAACCCGTCTGTTAGAATTTTGCTCAGAACATAACTTAATCATTGCTAACACTTGGTTCAAGAATCATAAAAGAAGGTTGTATACATGGAAGAATCCTGGAGATACTTAAAGGTATCAGATAGATTATATAATGGTAAGACAGAGATTTAGGAACCGAGTTTTAAATTGTAGGACATTTCCAGGGGCAGATGTGGACTCTGACCACAATCTACTGATTATGAACTGTAGATTAAAACTGAAGAAATTGCAAAAAGGTGGGAATTTAAGGAGATGCGACCTGGATAAACTGACTAAACCAGAGGTTGTACGGAGTTTCAGGGACAGCATAGACGAGGGCTAGTAGAAATCCTTGGATAACAGAAGAAATATTGAATTTACTTGATGAAAGGAGAAAATATAAAAATGCAGTAAATGAAGCAGGCAAAAAGGAATACAAACGTCTCAAAAATGAGATCGACGGGAAGTGCAAAATGGCTAATCAGGCATGGCTAGAGGACAAATGTAAGGACGTAGAGGCTTATCTCACTAGGGATAAGATAGATACAGCTTACAGGAAAATTAAAGAGACCTTTGGAGAAAAGAGAACCACTTGTATGAATATCAAGAGCTCAGATGGAAACCCAGTTCTAAGCAAGGAGGGGAAAGCAGAAAGGTGGAAGGAGTATATAGAGGGTCTATACAAGGGCGATGTACTTGAGGACAATGTTATGGAAATGGTAGAGGATGTTACATGAAGATGAAATGGGAGATACGATACTGCGTGAAGAGTTTGACAGAGCACTGAAAGAACTGAGTCGAAAAAAGGCCCCGGGAGTAGACAACATTCCACTAGAACTACTGACGGCCTTGGGAGAGCCAGTCATGACAAAACTCTACCATCTGGTGAGCAAGATGTACGAGATAGGCGAAATACCGTCAGACTTCAAGAAGAATATAATAATTCCAATCCCAAAGAAAGCAGGTGTTTACAGATGTGAAAATTACCGAACTATCAGTTTAATAAGTCACAACTGCAAAATACTAATGCGAATTGTTTACAGACGAATGGAAAAACTGGTAGAAGAGGACCTCGGGGAAGATCAGTTTGGATTCCGTCGAAATGTTGGAACACGTGAGGCAATACTGACCTTACGACTTATCTTAGAAGAAAGATTAAGGAAAGGCAAACCTACTTTTTTAGCATTTGTAGACTTAGAGAAAGCTTTTGACGATGTTGACTGGAAAACTCTCTTTCAAATTCTAAAGATGGCAGGAGTAAAATACAGGGAGCGAAAGGCTATTTACAATTTGTGCAGAAACCAGATGGCAGTTATAAGAGTCGACGGGCATGCAAGGGAATCAGTGGCTGGGAAGGGAGTGAGACAGGGTTGTAGCCTCTCCTCGATGTTATTCAATCTGTATATTGAGCAAGCAGTAAAGGAAACAAAAGAAAAGTTTGGAGTAGATATTAAAATCCAGGGAGAAGAAATAAAAACTTTGAGGTTCGCAGATGACATTGTAATTCTGTCAGAGACAGCAAAGGACTTGGAAGAGCATTTGAACGGAATGGACAGTGTCTTGAAAGGAGGATATACGATGAACATCAACAAAAGCACAGCGATGATAATGGAATGTAGTCGAATTAAGTCGGGTGATGCTGAGGGAAATAGATTAGGAAATGAGACACTTAAAGTAGTAGAGGAGTTTTGCTATTTGGAAAGCAAAATAACTGATGATGGTCGAAGTAGAGAGGATATAAAATGTAAACTGGCAATGGCAAGGAAAGGGTTTCTGAAGAAGAGAAATTTGCTAACATCGAGTATAGATTTAAGTGTCAGGAAGTCATTTCTGAAAGTATTTGTATGGAGTGTAGCCATGTATGGAAGTGAAACATGGACAATAAATAGTTTGGACAAGAAGAGAATAGAAGCTTTCGAAATGTGGTGCTACAGAAGAATGTTGAAGATTAGGTGGGTAGGTCATGTAACTAATGAGGAGGTATTGAATAGGATTGGGGAGAAGAGAATTTAGTGGCACAACTTGACTAGAAGAAGGGATCGGATGGTTGGACATGTCCTGAGGCATCAAGGGATCACAAATTTAGCATTGGAGGGCAACATGGAGAGTAAAAATCGTAGAGGGAGACCAAGAGATGAGTACACTAAGCAGATTCAGAAGGATGTAGGTTGCAGTAAGTACTGGGAGATGAAGGAGCTTGCACAGGATAGATTAGCATTGAGAGCTGCATCAAACCAGTCTCAGGACTGAAGACCACAACAACAACAACATGTAGCAGGGAGCAATATACTGACATATTGATTGACTATTCTAGGAGCGAACGATGTCGGAATTTTAACAGTAGACCGTAAGTTGTTGCATAACGCCTTTCTGCCATTGGAGTTAATGGGCGTCTCTGTCATGCTTTCGCGTTTGCTAAATGAACGTGTTACGAAGCATGTTGTTCTTCTTTGGGGCTTTTCTATTTCCTCCATCAATCCTATCTGTTACGGATCCCAAACTGACGAGCAATATTCAAGTATTATTCAAACTAGGGTCTTGTAAGTTACTTCCTTTGTGGGGGGACTAGATTTCCTGAGGTTTCTTCCTGTGAATCTCAGTCTGGCATCTACCATTGCTGCGATTAGCTTTATATGGTGGTTCCACTTTAAATCACACTGTAACCATTCTCCCAGATATTTAATGGGTGATTCTCCTGCAGTCGTGTGATCGTTCAATCATTCTGCTTATTTATGCTCAGTAACATTTGTTTATGGTGAGTACCAGCTACCATTTCCTGCATTTCGCTGTATCTGTCTATCACAGTAACTTTTCTGTATACAACAGCTAAAAGCCACAAGAAACATCTAGCGTTATCCACTAGGTCATTTATATATATTGTGAAAAGTAATGATCGTATAATACTTGGTCCTACAATACTTCTTTGTGGTATCCATGAAGTTACTTTTGCGCCTGAATACTTCTTTCCTTGATGAATGATATTGTGTGTTCCATTTGCTAGGAACTCTTCAATCCAGCCATAAAGCTAATCTGATATTCCGCACGTTCATGCGTTGTTCGTTAGGCGACAGCCTGGAACTGTGTCGAACGCCTTCTGAAGGTTAGCAGTGCGTTCTAACGCACTGCTTTCCGGGCAGGAAGGCGTCCAGGTCCCCGGCACAAATCCGCCCGGCGGATTAGAGTCGAGGTCTGGTGTGCCGACCAGTCTGTGAATGGTTTTTAAAGCGGTTTTTCATCAGCCTCGGCGAATGCAGGCTGGTTCCCCTAATTCCGCCTCGGTTACAATATGTCGGCGATCGCTGCTCAAACACTTTCTTCACGTACACGTACACCATAATTACTCTACCTCTCAAACATTGGGGCTACACTTGTCTGGTGTGAGACGTTCCATGTGGTGGGTGGTGGGGGGGGGGGGGGGGGTTAACTGGCGGCCGAACCGCACAATAACATTGGCTTCGGTGTGGGGCGGAAGGGGGGTGAGTGGACTGCTGTAGCCTGTTGTGGGGTTGCGTACCACTGTGGGCTAGGGCGGAGACGGACCTCTCCGTCGTTTCTAGGTCCCCAGTTCAATATAACACCATCTACTATCTTCTGGGTTTCTGTGGACCAACACGATCGTTGTTTTCGAAATCCATGTTGATTCTTATAGGGGAGATTTCGCTCAACAGAACAGTTCTAATACACGAGTGTAAAACGTGTTTCCACAGTTCTACAACTTTCTGAGGTCAGCGGTATAGTTCTATAGTTTTATGCAACTGTTCGTTGACCCTCCTTGAAATGGATACGTACTGTGCATTTTTTCCGATCACTAGGCATGTTTCGCTATTCATGCGACCTTACACTACTGCCAGAAGAGGAGGTAGTTATTTCACATACTCTATGTTGAATCGTATAGGCATCCCAACAAATCCAGTCGATTTTCCTCTGTTGAGCTGTTTAAGTTGATTTATTTCAACATCTGTCCAGTTACCAGGTACCTCACTTTCAACTACCTGCACGTAATTATTTCTTTCTTCACGATCCTAAGTCTTGTGACACATCCTTACACTCTCAAAACTTTGCCTTGTTTCGTGCCTGTTTTTTCTACCTGCCCAGTAAAGAGTGTGCACAGCCGCTCCGTGCGAATTTGTCAATATAGAGCTCTGGCACATCTTACCGATGAACACTGGATGCAGTCTCAAGACTTTCCCACCTAGCCTTATCTTGTACTTAGAGCCAAACCGCAAACTGTTGACTCTGCGTTTGATTCCCGCCAGAAAACTTATAGTAACATTGAAAGTTAACCTGTGAGGGTGACAATATAAAATGATTGTGAATGTATGCAAAATTTAGTTTACTGACAACCTTACTTCCCCAAAACAAAGACAGATATAAATTATGCTAAGCAAGTTATGTTTTAATACCATAAACAACTAACAGATGGTTTAACACTACAATGGACAAGGATCCTGGGTGGCAAAAGCGAGTCAAGTACTCTGGCCTAAAAACGTGGATAACGAAACCTGAATTGATCTGATGCTGAACAGAATTTGTTCAAATCTACAGAATTTTTTCTACGTAGATGCAGCTGAGAGCAAGTGGCGATTGAAATCTGTGCGCCCTGACAAGGATGGAGCAGCAGTACATTACCCTGTTTGCCTCGCGCTTGCAGCTGGCGAGAAGTGTGAGCGGAGGCGAGACGTGAGGCGGCACCGTGAATCGATCGCGGTCACGAAAGAAATGCAAAATCTCACGGTCAAGCGATCAGGCAAACGGATCGCAATTTACTCTCTACCAGAGCCCTGCAGACAGCTCTGCATACAACAAGAGGTCGCGAGTTCACACCCTGGCCTCACCTCTGCAGACGGCAGCTTGCAGCCCGCCGGATGATGCCACCCAGAGATGTAGCTCCAAGGTAAACCCCCCCCCTCATAGCCACAGTGATAACGCGCCCGTGAAGTGAAAGTTGGACGTAGTTTCAGCGCGCCAGTTTGCCGCTGATATTCATTGTCAGAAGGTTTTCATTCTCTCCGGTACTAGATGCGGGAAAAATTGCGACACGACTGCCTGCTTCGAGCCTCTGAGATCGCTTATTTATACGTCTTTTTCCTCTGGAAGGAACAAGTGGAGAGCTCTTTACCAATTACAACGCCAGCTTTTCTTAACCCACTTCTGCCCCTACACACAGGTCACTAGGCGCTGTTATAACTGCAATATATGGGTTCTTCACGGCACTTCGGTGCCCTGTGCTATCCCAATTACTTCACATTAGTATACTGTGCCCACTGGGGCGTGCCTTCTAGCCTGCTAATGGTGTCGTAAATTTGCCTCGCAGAATCGTTTGCAAAATATCAACATTGCCCCACCTGCCATCCGATGTGCCAATCGGTCCCTTAACTGTAGCCTCCTAGCCATAACTGCGCGAAATTTTCAGTAGTCGCAGGGGAAACAGTCTGGATGATTGACAGATCTGGCCTTATAACGTTAACCAAAACGGCCTTACTGTGCTGGTACTGCGAACGGCTGTAATTAATTGTGGCACAGCAATGCTTTATTCGATATTGTCTTAAATGTTTCGATCTGTTCTGAAGCTATTTTTATCTTAACAGATATTAAGGTTTATTTCCCTGTTACCAATTTCTCCCATTTCTAATGTGGCTTTTGAGCGTCTACCTTGGAGCACATGGCTCCAGAAATTGTATACAATTTAGCTACTATCTTAGTTCCTCCATGGCACCAATGATTAAAGAAACAATACACTAGAAAGGAAAAAAATCCATCATAGGTGAAACCTAGCCCATGCATTCAGTAATGTAAATGTGATACTGCAAAATTTTGACATGCCCGACCATGAATCGACGTTTTAAGGCAAGCTAGAGATCAGTAGCAACAATGCACAAGCCTCAGCCAATACCACTATATGAATCTGAGTTTCTGTTATTTATCAAGCTTGATTTTTCATAAACTGGTTCGTGTTGCAGTTACTAAAGAACAATTTCGAAACAAAGACTGGCGTACATTTTATCACAAAATGTAAATATTGACTTGTTTTCCAGGTTAGACTGCAGTTGGTACTTTCTGGTCCGTTTTCGCAATGTACTATCACCAGTGACATAGTCTCTGAATGTGGTAACCATGTATTTCATTTTTTTCGTTCCCTGGAGGTGTTGTACGTGAAACAGAACTGTTCATCTGGATTAACGGAATGCACAAAATTCAAACAGTAGTATTTAAGTTTATGCTATGTCCCACAATGATGGTGTTGTGTCCTGCACATGGTCGTCATTTATCGCACCTGCGTCCTTAGCTACATACAAATAGCCCTTCACACACATAAAGAAACGTGAATTGTTTTGTAATGAATATTGTGAATTGAAACCCACATAATCAACCCAGTCCTTTCACTCACTTGTCGCTCCGATGCAGAGCGGTAGAGGAGCGTTGTTACTATAGATTAAACTGGTTATTATCAATTGGTATTCAGACTGCAGATAATTTTGGAAATCACATCCTGGTTTGCTGTGGGGCTACGTGAAATATTCCCGTTGCAGCCCCTATACTTTCATGAAGTTCCGATAGGTAGCGGTGCTGCATCTAACCTTCAAAATGAGCTGCGTACCAAGCAGATATCTTTCATTGAATTTCTTTTGGCGGAAAATCAGAGCACTGCAGATATTCATGGGCGCTTGCAGAGTGTTCAGCAGACTTGCCAATGAACAATAGCATGGTGAATCTGATACGTGCTTCCATGCCTCGTCACCTTTGGATCAGAAGGACTGGGACAACAGGGTACTGCACATTATTCGTGGTAAAACCAATTTTTAATCGCATTTATTAAAGATTGTTTTCAGGGGAGCTAATGCAGAATACTGATCATTCCTTTTAAACAATTATGAAAGACTTTAATCCTGTTTGGTATCGAACATTAAAGAGTCACACAAACACCTGCTGTACGGTAAATTACAACAATATTAATCCTTGATTGAAAACAAATTATTTAAAGAGACAGTTTCAGAGCTTGTTGTAAGAAAAATTACCAGAAATAACTAATTCTGGTTTTAGAACAAATTGTTCGGAGACGTCAGTCTGCTTATCTAAAGTAATTATTAAACATCATACTTGGATTAGAGAAAATTACTAGTAAAGGGCTATCTTAACGGGAGGGGAAAGCATTCACACATATGATAAACTCTGCTCTTGAGAAAGCCTCTCAGTGCCTGACTGCGTGCCCCATCGTCTCCAGAAAATTCGGGACGACTCACAAATGGGCACCCCAAGTACATGGGCTGTACCTCCCTAGAAAATAGACACAAACTGATATCCACACACATGAACATTTACTGACATTTTGGGTCTTGTCTAGTTATTTGTAAGAGACTAAAGAGCACACAGTGCCAGAACTGTTGCAACCTTCTTTAAATTTCAGGTCAGAAGAAACAATTAAACCGGGACGCATTCAAATGTATTACAGAGCAATGCAATAAGCCCACTGGCGGAAACACCGCCGAAAATGCAGGGAAAGCGGCAATGATTTCACTGACCCAATTGAGTACACTATGAAATTTTACACGGGAGCTACTGAGATAAACCATTACGGAAGCTTGCCATTATAGGGTTAGCGTGAAGCTCTCTCACACAACAAGACAACACACACTAATGATTAGCTTAAAACGCCAGGAACAGTAACCTTTTAAAAACCAAAGAAGACTAAACGTAGTAAGTAAAAGACATTAGCGAAAGAACAGACACCACGTTTTTATATAACTCCTTTGCCTCCATGGGCACTGAATCCACCGCCTTCAGTGTGGATGTACAATTGGTTAATCTACTGTGAGAATCCAAAACTAGCGAGCATGAGGTACATGGGCAGAGACTGCAGACAAGTGGTGGTGCTAGTTGAGAGAGTGAGTCGACCTGGGAAAGTGCGGAGACAGTGCAGTTGCGATAAGCTCCGTGTCTGGGTGGTGTACTGGTTAACAGATCTGCCTAGTAAGCAGGAGATCTCGGGTTAGAATCTTGTTCTGCCAAACATTTTCACTCATCGTCACTGATTCCACATACAGTCCTATTGCAGCTGACATCAGTAACTTCTTTCCTTTCCTTTCTCCCCACTACACCTTCAATTTACATAATATGTATCAGAGCTAAGAATTCTGCTTGGTGTCTGTTCTTTTAGGCACGTTTTAAAGAACAGACACGACACATTCATTTCATACTTCTACTACCAAATCCGCGAGGGTACAAAATTCACGCTTCCAAACACAAATCGAAATGGAGTGGAGTAACTGAAGGAACAGTCTCAAAATAAACGGGAATACACACGCACAATGCTATTTCCATGGACTCTTACACGGTGAGCTTGAAGCATTAACAGCGACGAAAGTTCTTAGAGGTGCTCGCTCAGCATAAATCAGTAAGGTGATGGTGAGAGTGAACAAGCCCGCAGCCCCTAGCGTCCTCCTGTATGTGTGTAATGGAACTATTCCCCAAAGCAATGCCTGACGGAAGAATCTCTCGGAGATTAATGACCTACGTCTTCTGCTTGCCAGACAGGTCCACCTTGGTCCATTTATGTTGCCTTTACTAACAGCCACCAAAACAAGCTGCATGTGCTCGGTCTACACACCTCAGGATCCACCAAACAGGCCCATGTAATACAACACAGACTGACAAAGCCATTGCTCTCTGCCGTCGTTAAACCGCCCTCATTCCTCTCTCCTCACTCCAAGCACACCCACGTCCAAGTGCCTTCCTGCTGTCGTCACAGGCCATGCTTCACCCCGGCTCTCTCTGGCGAAAGATAACCACTTCTGGAGCGTGATGTGAGGTATCGAAATGCGACACAACTCACAGTCGTAGGACGTGGTGTCTGACATCATCGCAACAAGGTCACACAAATCTGTCCGACGTCCTGCGTGCTGGCTGACCCCACACAGCTGTGACTCGTACAATGTTTGACAATGTTTGAACGTGTGGGCACTCTCTATGCGATCGACACGTCACAGTGAAACACCTCGCTGCTCAACTGACACACTTGTCCACTAGTTGGGGTACTAAAAGATGTGTACCCGCTGGGTTCCTCGTCGCCTTACAGAAGACAATAAAGGGTAAAGAAGGACCATCTGTGCGGAATTGCTTGCGCATTGTGAGGCTGATCGTGACAATTTTTCGTCTAAGGCAGTCACAGGCAATGGAATGTGGATTCATCACTTTGAACTGGAAACAAAATGACAGTCCATAGAATGGCGCCACACAGCCTCTTCTCCAAAGAAAAAGTTCAGGGCCACACCCTCAGCTGGTGAAGTCATGATGACGGTTTTCTGGGACTCAGAAGGGTTATTCCGTTTTATATCCTGCCTCATGATACAACTATCAACTCTAATTTATATTGTGCTACCCTCAGAAAAATAAAGAAATAACTTCAGTATGTTTGTCGCTACAAAAATGTGAACGAATGTCTCCTTCTGTATGATAACGCAATGCCTCACACGTGTGTGCACCCAATAGGAGCTCACAGAACTTCACAGCGCTTTTCCTCCTCATCCAACCAACAGCCCGGATCTCACACCTTCCAAATTCCATTCGCTTAACCCACTGACTGATGCGTCCCATGGGAGGGAGTACATGGATGATGCAAAAGTCATTGGCTCCACCGTCGACCAGTAGAGACAGCATGTGGGCATACAGGCCCTTCCGGTAATGTGGTGTAAGGCCGTCACATTGAACGGAGATTATATTGAAAAATTGGGTTTTTTAGCCACAGGAGTGGGAGAGAATATGGTGTATTGCAATCCTGAATTAAGCCAACCAGCTTTCAGCGAAAAAGCGTTACATTACTTCTTGGATGTTCATCAGATATTGAACTGTTTAACCCAAGTTGCAATAATTAACCCAGTAAGATGAAAATCCAGCATAGAAATCAACTCAGTGTGAACCACTATTCTTGGGTGGTGACTACTCTTTGTCTTGCAAAACACCATTCCTTAGTGCATAAGGTCTTCTCACATTTGCTTAGCTTAGCCCTCATTTCACTTAACAACTCATATTCTTTCTGATGCTTAGCAATTCCCTTAAATGACACAAGAAAATCTCCCAAAATAGGATTAACCCCCTCAACCTCATTAATTTGCTCTTCTAACTTCTCTGTAGTATCATCGGAATCTCCCTGTAAAATCGGACTCAGTCCCTCCGCATTCATGTTACCAGTCCTACTGACATCCCTTACTTCATACTGAAATGCTGATATCCCCATAAGTCTAGGTCTTGCCTGGACCCAGCTTAAAGCCTGCTTGGCGGTTTCGGTTTGAAATGGCCATTGCTCTAAATAGAAGCGAAACTTGCCCAGAGCAAACAACACAGCCAGGACTTCCAGTACTTTTTCTTAAGAGGGGATAATCTCCATGATGCATATGACACCAGCAATCTACAGCTGCCACACCAGACAAAGAGCGGCTTCGCAAAATCGAGAATTCCAACAAGGGACTACTTGCTAGAGCATCCTTCAACTCTTCAAAAACCAGTTGTCGTGATTCCCCCAATCTAATTTGCACCCCCTCTTCTGCAGTTTATTCAACACTCTGGCTATCTGAGCAAAACAATGGATAAATGTTCTAAAAAAATTACCATATCGCTAAATCTGGCTGTTACCTTAGCATTCCTAGGAAGCAAACACTCTGTCATAGCCTGAGAGTGAGCAGGGTCCATTCGAACCTCTCCCAGGGGCAAAATTTTTCTCCAAATCTATATCTACAGAAAAGCAATTTGCACTTTGACAGTTTTAATACTTAACTCAGCCATCCTAAGCTGAACGAACACTTCCCTTGTATGCTGAACATGCTCTTTCCAATTTCGATGAAAAATTTTAGGAGGTCGTACCCCCCAGCTCTTAGATGTTTGAAAAATGTCATGATTACTACATTGAGCTGCCGATAATGTCTTTACTTAAACTACTACTTTCAGCTGACTGATGATGAGCAGGTTTTTGAAATCATTTGATGCTGTAAGTGCATTTAAGAGTCTGATGATTGTCAATCGACCGAAACTGTTTGTTTAGATAAAGATTTTATCAGCAACTCAAGATATAATTACATTATTAAAAACTCTGAAATGAGTAAATCAACAAGATAATGATACATAAACTTTCTAAGTACTCACCTGGGTTGGTATCACGTGTCCTTACCACTTAACATGCACGGACAGCTCTGACAAATTTAAAGTTCCTGTGAAACCAGGCTGTGCCAGATAAGGAGATCCTGGAAACAGTTACGTTTGGACATCAGAATAATAGCTGTTATACATGACCTAAAATATGTCAATGAGGAAGGGGTAATCTCTACTTTAGATCAAAAGAACGAACTATTACATGTAGTAAATATTTTTACTATAATCATCACAGCGGGTTCAGGTTCCGTATTTGACGATGAAGGAAAAATTAACACAAGAAAATCTTATTGAACCTAACTTCAAGCAAGATAACCACATGAAAATTTACCAAAGCGGTTCATACACTATCGTAATCTCAAGAGAAGAACAAATACCATCGTAACTTCAAGTGCACTGAACTCAAGAAAATTTAATCCAAAATTAATACACTAACAATGTTATAAAATCACGCAGTTGACTTTACACCGACTAGTGTCCTGTAGCTGGACAATATCGTCTGTCTGCCGAATGCCTTCCTCGAATTTAGGCCCCAAGAAAACATCGCGCTATACATGGCTGACATATGGGCATGAGGGAATGAGAAAAACTACACAAATCAACTCCAATCTAAAGCAGACCTAAAGTGAACTCACTCTAGGGACTGCCACACTTAGCGTCTGAGCAATGTGGTATTTATCTTGTGCAGACTGCGGCGATAAGGACGGCCGTGGCTGGCTGTGGCATGCGTCGGCGGCGGATACATGGATGCCTCAAGAAACTGTAGACCTGACAATTCTACTCTAGCCTTGACTGCATATACAGTCGAAAAACTCTGTATTTCCCTGGCTAAATGAACTGGCTGTGTCCACTCACCAAGGCTGAGCGACGTGTACACTGTTGCCCTAAAATGTTCCACAGAACTTAACTAGCACATCTCGAAGCTCGTAATCTCCAGTCCAGAGATATTATGAGATATCAGAGCCTCTTGAACATATACAGGTGTTCACAATATAATATCCACAACAAAATGTCTTTTCCGGAACCACTACAGACTGGGATGTGCTCTGTCCAGCACACGGCCCTTCTAGGAATTACTCACTTGTAATTTCCTATATTGAGCAACCTTCCCCCATCGTAATGTGGGTTCACCTCCTGCCACAACTAGTGTCGGCCAGTGAGTGCTTTTGCTGCAACTTCGTCGTTTTTTCGCACATTCGTGTTTCAGAAACGAGCTGGGGCGTCTCTTAGTTTCACCTGGTCCAGTGAGCGTCTGCCCTTCTTTCATTTAGCAATAAGCTCCGCCATAACAGGAGCTGCCTACGTAAACATCATGCGTCATCCTCGCCAGTATCAAGTGATTTCGAATGGTTATCAAAATGCCGGTGACCAGCACTGTTGTATTCCTTTGTGCGTCTTCAAAATGGCCGACTGCTGCGGTCCTGAGTGCTTTCTTAAGATAAAAGTCTCACACCCTATACATATGACTGTCATGAGAATTTTGTTTATGTCACACTGATGATGCACTTTCTGTGTTCTTGCATTTTCGCGTAAATTGAAGGACTGTGATCTCCTTTGATACCAGACAAATGGAACCCCTGCTGTTTTAAAATGTTTACTTTATCACAGAGTGAGCCACTAGACTCGACTACTGGTGACTCATTGTTGTGCGGTTACCTCTGCCGAAAACGCCAGGTGCGGATAGCACGTCGCATCCCTAATTGATCTCCTGCGGCGATGGTTGGCTGGTTTGTGGCTTTCCTAAGTTGAGTTCCATGTAGCTGCGCCCGAGTTGGCTGGGAAGCCTCACTTACACTTTAATCCACTGCTACAGAAGTGCAACTTGTCTGTCAACTTGCATATTAGGTTTATTTTGTTAGTACCGAGTTCATGTGAGGCAGGGATGAATTAATTAATCTCCATACCATGCAAATAACGTGATTCTAACCAAAGTATGGCCTGTGGCGTATCAAATTCATCAGCCTGATAAGTAGAATCGATTTCTTGATATAAAAATTATGTTATGTGGTGAAAATTATCCTGCCACCATACAACTTGAACTAGCTGTCTGAAAATAATAAGTCTAACAACTGATATAGAACGGCAGCAACTGCATCCAGCCCAAATGGCACAAAATTAAACTCAAAAAGATTCCAATCTGTGGTGACGGCCATGATGTGTTTAGACCTCACATCCAAAGGAATTTGCTAAATATTTGGGGCCAGTGAACAGCGAAAGCAGTGTGTAAATCAGGTAATCTTATGAAGAGAGGAATTACTTTCTTATTCAATACTCTATAATATCACTGGTCTCAAATTGAAGTATGGTTTATACACCAAAAACGTGGATGCAGAGTATGGACAATTTTAGGGACAGATGACATCTTGATATAGCATTTCCCCCATTAGCCCCTTTAATTTTTTCTTGTAATGTGGAACAAAGTATTAATTGAACACCTGACAGGGACTATATCCGTTACCTCCAATCAGTATTTAATAAAGCTAGTTACCCCAAATCTTTGTCAATCAACACATCTGTGAACGCATTGCACAATCCATTCAGTTGTACTCTTTGGCCTCGGGTAAATGATCTAACTCCACCCATCATCTGTGCCTTTCTTCCAATGCTCAGACGCCACCAGCAACACATTATGTTGGTAAAATGAGAAGGTCCCATTTTCTAAATGTAAAATGGTCCTCTCCCCAATCAAGGTTCAACCCAGTCATTCAAATGACATCGGATCCCAAAATGAAATCAGTTTACAGTCTTTCAAGAATTCTTAGGTTGACCTTTTACCCAGACAAACATTAGTAATGAACTAGAATTAGCTGTAACATATGAAGTGGACATATTACTCAAATCTGCCCACCCAAACAAGCTTGGTGAGATAGAAACCACGTCTCATCTAAAACGATTACCAAACCACCACTATCGAGGAGGGCACGTATTGGTTCACTATTAATTTCACAACACAGAAATGGAGTCATACCTAGACACTGCATCATTATCAGGTCCCTCTATTGGCAAAAACTGACCTATAATGAATTTTTCCACACTGCCATAACACGGGATAAAAGTCAAACTTAGTGTCTGCAGACCTGCTCATGCATTAAGTGCACGCAGCACATATCAAACAACAAGTATTGTGAGTAGTTGTTTGATGTCAGTAGCAGGTGGGTAATTCATACATGAGCAGGTGTGCAAACGCTGAGTTTTATTTTTATCCCCTGTCATTGCAGTATGAAAAGTTGGTTACAGGTCCAATTTTTTCCATTACATTGGCTTGAAGACGGCACAGTGTGTCACTGAAACTGTTCTCATTTGAAAAAAGAGATTTAAACACGTGGCTGAAGGTATCACCATTAATTATCGTATACTGACCAGCAGTCGTTCCATAACGCACCAGAAACAAAAACACGAAAGGTGTCCCTTATTTTCCGCGGGCAATTCCGAGTAAAATGGCCTTGAACACCATAGAGAAAATAACTGCACCATCTCCAAGATCTAATCCACCGAAAACTCATCTATAACTGGGGATGAAGTAATCTAGCGATCTGTTTACTCCTCTGCCCTGCCTATACATCTGGAGCCGCTAACTTCTGCAACTGAAAATAATAATCTTCTGCATTATATTCAAATTCATCCTGCTGCCTTCCATCGAAGCAGCTGCAAGCATATTATTTACTGTCAATTCTATTTAAGCCGCTCTTTCCTGCAGTCCTTCTAGCACATTATTGTTAGCTCTGTCCTTAGTTAAAAAGCCAAATCATTCAACTGATTCAAATAATGAGCCTGCAACCTTTTCCACCTTGATCGTGAGACCACCTCATCTGCCAGAAACTTGATAAACAAAGCTGTTTCCGTGAAGGCCGCTGGACTGGAGCACATCCGCTGCTTACGTCCTGCTGCTCCCCTGATGTACGCCACTACCTGGCGTAGCTCCTGGTTCAACTCAGGCCCATAGCTTTAGGGACCTGTTCCCTAAAGACAACTTCATAGTTGTCCTCCTCGACCCGTTTATGCCAGGTACGTCCCTTGTTGATAACCATGCAACACGACACCAGAGATCACAAGGACACGGAAGCATATTACTACCTCACATTCTAACACCAACATAATCCCCAACTATGCTCTGCGACCAGTTGTGGCACAAGAAACGGTTAGAGCGGAGTGGCTGAGAAATGTGTGTGCATAAATCTATAACAATAGACAAGCATATTTATTAATCAGGATCAATAACTCCAAGTGCTTGGTAAGATTGAGTAGGTTGAGTATTCAGTGCTCAGTTCACTAAAATGTTTTTGGGTTTCCAGATACATTTGATCACATAGTGTATGTACCCAGCTTATTAATAATTGGTAACCTAAGTAAATTAGTACATTATGAGCCTCCAATAGACCATCTATAGTAAGTGCGTTTTAACTTGGCCACCGGCCACCAAGTACTGATCTTTGAAAAAAAAAAAAAACCGTTCAAATGGCTCTGAGCACTATGGGAATCAACTGCTGTGGTCATCAGTCCCCTAGTACTTAGAACTACTTAAACCTAACTAACCTATGGACATCACATACATCCATGCCCGAGGCAGGATTCGAACCTGCGACCGTAGCGGATCTTTGAAAGTTGGCACCATTCGAAACACTTCTTGTCGACTGTTCTCTGCTGCCGGCCGGTGTGGCCGAGCGGTTCTAAGAGCTACAGTCTGGAACCGCGCGACCGCTACGGTCGCATGTTCGAATCCTGCCTTGGGCATGGATGTGTGTGAAGTCCTTAGGTTAGTTAGGTTTAAGTAGTCCTAAGTTCTAGGGGAATGATGACCTTAGAAGTTAAGTCCCCTAGTGCTCAGAGCCATTTGAACCATTTGTGCTCTTCTTCTGATTACTGCCATCATAAGCTTCAGCAAAGTCTTGACACTGTTATTGCCTGACGAAGTGTTGTGTTGTCTGTGCGAGCGAGTAATTAATTGATTAACAACACTAAATGAAATTATATTTAAATCCATAAGACAATATGAGACACTATCACAAATGTTATTATTGTCATTTTCTTCTATTCATGTATTGTATTGCTACAGCCTTAATTTAATTTCATATTTCTTGTTAGAAGTATCTCAACCGGTCAAATACGAGTCTGGGATCAATGTATTTTGTCAATGAAATAGATTTCAAACTACTTTTATGCAACATCAGCCAGTTGTACTATAAAAAATTATGTAGCATTATCAAATGGCTACATAAACTTTATTCTAATGCCATTGATCTCAAACTTTCAGAATAACAAAAACCCAATGAACCTCTTTGTTTCCAATACCCTGGACATGCCAAAGGCAATTAAAAAAGCTACAGTTCTTGAAAGCGGGTTTTTATTGATTCTAAGTGTAGCTCACACCGGCTGGAAGTTGTGTGCGTTGACTTAAATCTTGATGTCAGTATTGCAGTTGGGGCCGTGTTAAATGAGTATTGTGTATTGATTGTGTATTGTATTGTGTTCTAAAGTGAATAATGTGCCATAAAGAGAGCCAGATCATATCAAAACATACAGTGCACGTGATTGTGCAAGGATTAAAACTAATTTAAAATCTCTACAACTGTGGATCTGTTGCATGATGTGTGATTTCTATGTAGATTCAGTACATATCTTGTTTCTGAAGCAGTGGTTCATTCATGTTCATTTTGGGTTGATATATTCTCTTATGTGAATGGATTCTTTATATATGAGTATGCAACTGTTGTATTAATCACTAAGACATAAGTGTGGGTAGTATATTGGTGTTTCAGTGATTAAGCGTCAGACAGCCAAGGAGTAACTAGTAATGATTTTAATTAGCTTTCTGTTACAGGTAAACGATAATTTTCTGACATAATAAGCAGTTACTATTGGCATAGCTCTTGAATGTAGGAATTGTATACTGAAATCCATATATTATAAAGTTTTATGTGGTTAATTGGATTGCCCAGGTAGGGCCATACTGAATGGTTTTGTATTAATTATTGCCATAATTTAAAGAAAGTATTTTGTTTTGTTCAAGCCCTGCTCAAGTTTATTTGGGCCTCAATGTATCTTTGGTTTTTAATAGTATTTTCTGTCTTGTTGATTTGATCTTTGCATGGTAAATAAAGTGTTAATAAAGATAGTGGGGCCCACATCTGTACAATCCCCAGCTGTACCCCAGTCCACCTAACCCATCGCAGCAATTACAAGAGAACAGAGTTCATGTTAGAATACACCAGACCAGGTTACTAGCTGCTGATCTCGGCCGTGATAAACTGCAAATCAGTGAATTTCAGCAGTAAGAAGCAGTGTTAGTCAGATATCATGTGCCGCAGTGCTAGACGACATAGCAAATATTTCTCTAAAATTACTCAATTTCTCCTCGAATCCGAGCCGGCAATTATACTAAAATCAAGCCATTCCTCTTCGAATGCATATTGGTATGCAAACAAAACAACTAGAGCATTGTTTATGATGCTCTCTTTGCGACAACTAGCAACCAAATTGCCGAGTGCTGAAATGATTTCAGTAACGCTACGATCCACTCAGAGGACGGACGCATGTGTCTGTCTTTGATTGCGCATGCTCTTATGTTACGTCATCATTGCAGGCAGTAACGATGTTATGCTCTTCGTAGCACCACGTCAGTAGAGCAGTACTGTTGAGCGCTGTTGGTTCGACAAAGAAGTGTCTTACAGTGTATTTTTTCTCTGAAATTGTGCGTAAAGCATTGTTCAAGCAATACAGCGAATTCTGTAGATGATTTGCTTAAAGATTCCCTTTTTCAGTTTGTCTTTGGAGGAGAAAGTGAGAGTTAAATAGGTAGTTAGACCAACTCTAATTTAAATCTAAATCAAAAGGCTGCAGAAAAAAAATCTAGTATATCAGGAAATGTAATATGAAAGTGTATGAAAACAGTTGGATCTAAAGGTGTGATGTTTGCGGTGCACATTTTAGCTTTCGTATGAACTTAGTTTTCCGACACGTTTTTAAAAATAGTGTAGCAGATTGGTAAAATTTTGCACGAGCCGCCATTGCTAAGGTGAGACAAAAAAATTTCATGGAACACACAAACAACAAAATGTAGATTTTCAGCCTTAATACACTAGGCCACTTAGGTTCCTAGCTGTGTTGACTTCTTGCTGGCCCTTTTGATATCAGCCTGGCGCCGCAGAGGCTCCATTCCGCTCCCCAGTGGTGGCATGGCATTTGGTGTCACCCGCCGCGCTGCGCCAAAGCCTTCTAGTAGTGCAGGTGGTGTTGGCTGCGGGCGACCTCTCCGCGACACCCTGCAAATGATGCTCGATACCTTCCACCAGCGGATGAGAAAGCAAATCTGCCTTAATTCATAGGACATGCACACATGTAAACTTACCCTGATTGATGTAAGTGATTGCTGTTGTGTTTCCACCAACAGTCATTACGAACAGTCTGCAAGTTAATTCAAATTCCCATAGACTCCTCTTTTCGGAATGGCATTTCATTTAATGGAATGTGTATTGTTGATGTCCAATGATTGATATTGTTCTCCACATTCCACACAAACTGGTATGGAAACGTAGCCACACCACTGGTGACTAACCTCGTTGATTCAAGTTGGATGATATTTTACACTCAGTAAATCTTATGTACACCACTGAAGACACCTGCATACTCAAAAGAATGAGGACGCAAAAGAATAACACAGATGTACGCTTTGTTACGTTATCTGCTACTCTGTCCAGCCACGTTAATGTGACCACCTGTCGAAAGTCTGAATAACCACCGTTTGCAACTCAGACCGCTACGAGAAGTGCAGGAAGAAAGTCAGTGAGGTTCAGGAATGTACCGGCAGAGGTATGGAGGTATTCCGACAATGTGCCGTGGACAGCTGCGCTTTTTCTCAGCTGAGTATCCACGGCGTAGACAGCCCAACTGAGATAGCACCACAGATTCTGGACCAGCTTCAGGGAGTTTGATGCAGCTTCAGGGAGTTTGGTGCAACCTAGATAGCACCACAGATTCTAGACCAGCTTCAGGGAGTTTGGTGGATAAGGGATTACGATATCTCATCATGGTGCTGCTCCATCCACTCATTTATACTGTGAGCTGTGTGACACATCGCGATGTTGTGCTAGTAGAAGCCAGGTGTCTAGTAGAAGCTGCACGACAGTCTCCAAGGATAACTGAAGATGTTGGAGAATGAAGAGATCACCTTGGGAATGCCGTGTAAACATTCCCCAAACCATAATGCTCCCTCCTCCGACCAGGTCCTTTCTGACGATGATTGCAGAGCGCTTGCTTTCAGGTATTTTACACGATACACGGCAATGGCCGTCTGTCCAATGGAGCATAAAACGTGATTCATCTGAAAAGGCCACCTGTCGCCACCCAGCGGACATTCATTAGCGGTAATGGCGTGCGAATTCCAGCCTTCACGGCGATGAACAGCAGTCGGCCCATTCGCAGCAACTTTCGCTGAACAGTCATTGTGGAGACACTTTTGATAGCTCCTTGGTTCATCTGGGCGGTCAGCTGCTCGACATTTGCACGTGTGTTCGCCTGTATACATCTCAGCAGCCCCCGCTGATCCCCGTCATCTATGACCCGTGGTGAGCCACAACTGCCTCGGCACCGGTTTTGGATAGCGCCATTTTGCCATGCACGATACCCTTTAACCATGGCTACATGCGAACAGTTTACAAACTTAGCGATATCGGAAATGCTTCCACCTTTGTCCCGAAAGCCAATGATCGCGCCCTTTTGGATGTCAGAGGAATCGATACGTTTCCGCATTACGACGACTGCACTCTTTCAGCCTCCCCCCCGCCCCCACCCACCCAACACACATTATATACTTTCCACTGCTACTTCGTCGACCTACCGTCTGTGAGTGGTTATTGCACGTTGACGTCGAACGTAAGCAGTGCTCACATTAATGTGACTGGGCCGTGTATATGCAACACATGTGAGAATGAAAGAGGTGTTTCACTGCACGCATCATCAAGTCACTCTGCGCCTCAAAGATTTCAGTCTAGATAAACATCCATATCATTTATTTGATATTACGGTGAAATGGAAACATGTTGCGGATACCATCGACTTTTGACGATTGTTAACTCTTGAAAAGTTTATTCTACCACCATCAATTTCACAACGGATTTCTTAAGAGCTTTCACATGTACTACCACAATCATCACAGCTCGCCTTCTGGTGCCGAAACTTTACACTGAAAAAACTCACGTCAGATCGATAAATGCTATGCGCCGCTCGTGTGGCGTACAGGGCCATGTCATTGCTGTATATGACAGTGGAAAGAGATGTGATATGACAGATTACTGAAATGGCCGCTAGAGGGGTAATATTATAGTTTGTCTTTAGAGGGGAATGAGTAGCTTTGTTGGGCAAACTGCGGAGTCTGCTCTTTTTGAATTAACCATCTCCACATTCAATCGAAATGACTTAGAAAAACCACGGAGAACATAGTAAAACAATGGTTTTAACCATTTTTACCTAATTCTGTTAACAGTTTCACTATTTCTATTGGGGTTCACAATAAACACTGTGTGTTTGGCAAATGCTCACACATCTATAAGCTGTGGCCCAAATAGAGCTTGTACTGAAACATGAAGTAAATTTAAAATATTATTGTTTCTTTGTGTTGGGGATGGGTTTAATCTTTTATTACCGTGCCGGCCGGTGTGGCCGAGCGGTTCTAGGCGCTACAGTCTGGAACCGCGCTACCGCTACGGCCGCAGGTTCGAATCCTGCCTCTGGCATGGATGTGTGTGATGTCCTTAGGTTAGTTAGGTTTAAGTAGTTCTAAGTTCTAGGGGACTGATGACCTCAGAAGTTAAGTCCCATAGTGCTCAGAGCCATTTGAACCTTTTTTTTTTTTTTTCCTTTTTTTTTTTTTACAGTACATGTTAGCATCAACAAGATATTTTCATTGACGGTCTCATTACTTGTTCGTTACTGTCAGCCGTCAAATACCGCAAGGTAACTATCGTGTAATAGTCAGTTCAGAATCCACCTTTATTCGCTGCTGAATATCTAAAAGGCATTTTGGATAACCCGCTGCATGGCAGACCACAACGATGGTCACCGCTACCTCTTTCTTTCTCATCGCCAAAACTGATTGCGGCTCTCCAGCATATCTGTTGTGATCAAACACTAAGGAAGGCCCGTGATCAGACGTTGTAATAATCCAGAGCCAACACAGCCTAGACGTTAATAAACACTGTTGAGCCTAAACATTACGATCACTGCCCACAGCGACTCCGAATTCTGCCTGTTGGAATGGTGGGCATGTGACGCAGTAATGAAAGTATATAAACGGAGCAGAGACGAACGGGGAATCATTGTAGCCACGGCCGGATTCACAAATGGGTACTCCGCAGAAGGCGACAGCTAAGTGTTCCCATGTTGACCTAATGGCATCGTCGATATTGGAGTGTGGATCGATGGAAACACGTCGCCTGGTCTGACGAATCACATTTCTTGTTACACCAGGTAGGTGCTCGTGTCCCGACATGCCATCATCTGGGCTAAAGGCTGCTCCGAACATCCATCGCCCCAGGGACGCAAGCTGATGGGGGCAATACTATGCTTTGTGGCACATAAATGTGGACTTTGCTGGAACCTGTAGTAGCGATAAAAGGTACCATAACAGCTGTGGTCTACGTGAACATTACTGCAGACTTTCTGCGTATCTTTATGCTATATGTTCCCGACGGCGATTGGAAATTTCCTCAGGATTATTATCACAAGGCCAGAATCAGTCGTGATTTTGTGAGCGTCATAGCGAACTCGCATTGATGTCTTGCCCACAAAATCGCCTATCTGAACCCAGTGGAATATATCTGGAACACTATGGGGCGCTAGCTCCTCACTCACGAAGAATCAGCGCATAATTTACAGGAATTGTGTGACCTGTGCTCAGACATCTAGTGCCACATACCTCCGCAAACCTACGATGATTTGTTGAATAATTGCCTCGCAGAATCGCTGCTGTATTACGTTCCAAAAGTGGACCAGCTACCAATCAATTGGTCATAATATTTTACCTCATGTGTATAATGTGTGCCATGTAAGGGTACGCTACAAATTTTTGATAATGAAAGATGGAATTATTCTGGTGTCTGTAATCTTTTGTAGTGGGTACTACGTGCAAGAGCAATTGTGTCAAACATGATCATAATGGCTATGCGCGGTTCCTATGTGAAAGTTGATTCCAAGTGCCATCGTAATAACGGCATCCGTGACTGAAAAAACCATTGTTGGCGGAGAGTCATGGTGAGTTTCCGTAACTGCACAGTCGATGGTCTGGTTAGAGCAAGCTGCATTTCCCATCCGGCCACAGTGGAAGAAATACCCTGTTATTCATTGTTCAGTTCAAAGCAGCAGCGTTGTGTGGAACAACAATGACAAAGTGGCACTCCACAGTGTAACCTCAAAAATATCAACATAGTCTAATATTTTTCTACAGCTCCCTTCAGTAACATGGAAGTTATTACCTGATAGGTGTCCCACCATCCTGTCCCTTCTTCTTGTCAGTGTATTTCTTACATTCCTTTCTATGTTGATTCTGCGGAATCAGTCGACCTAATTTTCAACGTTCCTCTGTAGCAGAAAATCTCAAACGCTTGGCTTCTCTACTTTATCGGTTTTCCCATAATCCATGTTTCACAACCATACAATGCTGTACTCCAAATGTACTTTTTCTGAAATTTCTTCCTCAGTTTCTGGCCTATGCATGATACTAGCAGACTTCTCTTGGCTAGGAATGCCTTTCCTACCAGTGCAAATCTGCTTCTTATGTCCTCCGTCTATATGGGTTATTTTCTTGCCTAGGAAGCAGAATTCCGTATCTTCGGCTATTTTCTTGTTATCAATTCTGATGTTAAGTTTCTCGCTGTTCTTATTTCTGCTACTTCTCAATACTGTCGTTGTCTTCGGTACTCTCAATCCATATCCTGTTAATTCCAGGTCAACATCATGGTACACTCTGTACATTTACACAATCAATGAAGTCCATATACCACAACTTCTTACGCTGGAACCTTTGCGTCTGACATAACTGGATATCCGGAGAAACTGGGCAACACTGACATAATCCGTTGTGAGCAGCTGTCGAAACAGGTCTGTCACAGATATAGGTTGAGGAATTCCTGTCTCGATCAAGGCCTTAAGAAACTTGAGGCGTTGTCTGTTATAGAGCAAATCCTATAATTCTTCCTCACTTTCACTGAGGATACTAGCGTCACCAGCGAATCTTATCACCGATATCCTTTCCTGAATTTTAACTCCACTCTTCAACCTTCATTTTATTTCCGTCATTTCTTCTTCGATGTGTAGACTGAACAGAGGGGGCGAAAGACTACATCGCTGTTCTATACCCTTTTTAATCTGAACAATTCGTTCTTGGTTTTCCAGTTTTATTGTTCCCTCTTCGTTCTTGTAAGTATTGTATATTACACAGGGCAACGATGGAAAAACTTTTTTGCTGAAAATACGTTATTCCTATGTTTTTAAGGGGGGAAATCCAAATAAGATACTTAAAAAGCTGTATCACCCACCATTGCTTCAAATTTTACAGTTAAATTTATTAAATTACTCAATGTTTTAAAGAATTCAACAGCTTTTACACAGTTTAAACAATTTAAAAAGGAGGTGTAATGAATGTAGATGACGTTGGAATCACTGCTGAAAAACATTTGCTGGCAAAAAGGTCGATTCTGTTTTCGTGTTAACAGATGGTGTTTTGTTTACTGTCAACCAAACCTAACTTTCCCATTTCCTGTACATGTGCTCAGTACAATGTCTAATCGTGGTTGTAAAAACTCTGCTGACAGTTTTTGTTACATGTGTGGTGAATTTGTGATTAAAAAACACCAAAAAACATTACAGTCTTTGTGGAAAAGGTTTATCTATCATACTTTGCATCTAAACTTGGTGATCAAGATAAATCTTGGGCGCTGCATAAAGTATGTTATGTGTGTTGAAGATGTGAGAAAATGGTCCAAAAAGGAGAAAAAAGCCTTTAAATTTGCTGTTCCTATGATGTTGAGGGACCCGAGAAATCATTCTGATGATTGCTACCTTAGCAATGTTGATATTACTGGTCATAATTCGAAAAACAAGAAGGTAATAAGCTACCCTAACCTTCCGTCCGCCATCCGACCAGTAGGGCATGGCTTAGATTTGCAGGTTCCTGAACCATCAGATGATTTCAATTCAATTCCAACAGAAGTATTTTCTGATGTACAATGTGATTTAATGAACCAGCTGGTGATGAACTTCATTGTTATGTAGAAAGTCTAGAGCTCGAATTGTTTACTCAGACCGAGCTTAACGATTTGGTTAGGGATCTGGGCTTATCGAAGGAAAAAGCTGAATTCCTTGGCTCTAGATTAAAAAAAAAAAGAACTTATTGGCAGTTGGAATCAGCATATACATGTATAGAGACAGCAGCAGTTTTTTCAACAAGAAGGTGATTCAGTGTACTGCTCAGACATTCCCAGTATGATGAATGAGTTTGGTATTGAATACAAAAAGGGAGACTGGAGGCTGTTTATTGATTCATCCAAAACTAGTTTAAAGGCTGTTTTATTACACAATGGTAAATATGTATGCATCTATACCTGCTGGACATTCTGTACATATGAAAGAAAGCTATGAAAACCTATAAATAGTGCTAAATAAAGTAGGCTATTCTGCTCATGGTTGGATGATACGTGGAGATCTAAAAGTAACATTCATGCTCCTTGCTCAGCAAGGTGGCTTTACCAAATTTCCATTTTTCTTGTGTGAATGGGTCAACAGGGCTAGGGATCAACAATGGTGCAGAAAGAACTGGCCTGTGATGGAGTCTTGAAAACCTGGTGAGAAGAACATTCTACGCAAAAACCTTTTAGATTCAAAAAACGTACTCCTACCACCTCTACATATAAAGTTAGGCCTAATGAAACCGTTTCTAAAGCCTGCCTAAGATGGACGATGTTTTAAATATCTCCGCCAAAAGTCTCCACACCTTTCAGAAGCTAAAAGAAGGCGTCTCTGTCGGACCTAACATTAGAAAATTGATGTTTGATGTTAACTTTGAATCCACAATGACATTAAATGAGAAACAAGCATGGGTATCATTAAAGCACGTCGTTACAAAGTTCTTATGATATGAAAAAGACTCGTAATTTGTTTCTATTATAACTCCAATGTTAAAGAAGTTTAAAACTTTAGGATGTTTAATGAGCCTGAAAGTTCACTTTTTGAACAATCCTCTTGATTACAATATGGGAGACGTTAGTCAGAAGCACGGAGAGCGTTTTCATCAGGACATTAAAGTGATGGAGAAAGGCTACCAAGCCGCTGGAACACCAACATGAAGGGGGGACTACTCTTGGTCACTTCACCGAGAAGTTCAGCAAGCGACTCATCGAAGAAAAAGCTGCACAAGAAGCTTCAAAGAAAAAAGAGAAAGAGAATACAAACTAATTCCAGCTGACAAGTAAAACCGCTATTAACACATGTTGTTGTTTTAAGTAGCTTACTGTAAATACAAACCATGCATGTTGTAACAAAGCGTTTCATTAATTTCCCAGTTTACAGTATTGCATAGGATTTTTATACTATATAATAAAAAGCAAATTTCTCGAAAATTATGGGTGATATAAAAAAACTAAGGCTAGATTTAGATTCAGTTCATAAAAATCTATAAAGATCAGCTACTAAAGTAAAAAAAGTTTTTCAAAATAAATTTCGTTGGCCTGTGTTGTTATAACCCGTCTTTCCCTGTAGCTTACCTCCATTTTTCTAAAAATTTCGAATATCTTGCACCATTTCACATCGCCTGGCGCTATTTCCAGGCCACGAATCCTACGAACGTGTCTAATTTTTCTTTAGTCTCGCTTCCATTATCAACCGCAACGTCACAATTGCCTCTCTGGTGCCTGCACCTTTCTTAAAGCCTTCGTAATTTGACAGATCCTTGATTTTCTTTTTCATTCTTCTGAATTTTATTTTTGTTAGTAACTTGGACGCATGAGCTGTTAAGCTGATTTTGTGGTAATTCTTTCACTTGTCACCTCTAGCTATCTTCGGAACTGTGTGGATGATTTTTTTTTCCGAAAGTCAGAGGGTATATCGCCGGACTCACACATTCTACACACCACGTGAGTAGTTGTTTTATTGCCAATGCCCGCAATTATTTTAAAATTTATGATAGAATGATATCTATCCCTTCTGCGTTATTCGATCTTAAATCTTCCAAAGCTCTTTTACATTCGGACTCGAAGACTGGATCCCTTATCTCTGCTGTAACGACTCCTGTTTCTGCTCCTATCACGTCATCAGAAAAGTCTATCCCCTCACATAGGCCTTCAGTGTACTCTTTTCACTCACTCACTGTCTCCTCCGCATTTACAGTGAAATTCCCACTGCACGCTTAATGTTACCGCCCTTGCTTTTAATTTCGTCAGAGGCTGTTTTGACTTTTCTATATGCTGAGTCCTTCCTTCGAACAATCATTTCCTTTTCAATTTCTTAACTTCTTTCACACAGCCAATTCGCCTTAGCTTCCTTGCATTTCCTTTTTATTTCATTCCTTAGTGACTCGTATTTCTGCGTTCCTCAATTTCCCTGAATATTTTTCTACTTCCCTTTATTATTCATCATCTGAAGTATTTCTTCTGTTACCCGTGGTTTCTTCACAGTTACCTTCTTTGTACTTATGTTTTTCCTTACAGTTTCTGAGATTGCCTTATTAAAGATGTCCACACCTCTTCAACAGAACTGTCTTCTGAACTATTCCTTATCGTAGTATCTACAGCCTCAGAGAACGTAAAGTCCATCTCTTCATTCCTTAGCACCCCGGTATCCTACTTCTTGACATGCTGATTGTTCCTGACCGCTCTCTTAAACTTTTGCCTAGTCTTCATCGCTACTAAGTAGTGATCTGATTCTATATCTGCTCAATGGTAGGCCTTACAATCCAATATCTGATTCAGAATCTCTGCCAGACCATGATCTTATGTAACTGAAATCTTCCCATACCTCTCGGCCTTCTCCGAGTATATCTTCTCCTCTTGTGATTCTTGAACTGAGTATTCGCTAATACTTGTTGAAATTTATTTCAGAACTCTTTGTCGGCTATGATTTCTACCACCAAATCCATATATTTCCCCAAATCTTTCTTCCACTCCCTCCCCTACAAACGCATTCCAATCCCCCTTGACTGTTAGATTTTCATCTCCCTTTATGTACTGAATTACCCGTTCAGTACCCTCGTATACTTAATCTCATCTTGGGCTTTCGACGTCGGCATCCACAGGGTGGCAATTGTTGAACTATACGAAAAACGCGTAAATTAGTTGAAAACTGCGGCGTGCACACGCTTTATTCAACATCACTACAGATATTCGTATTTAGGTTGTGACATGTCCGACATGCCTGGCATCAATGGCGATGATGTAACGCAGACGAACAGCAAAATTCTGCATGACCCGCTGAAGTATCAGAACATCAATGCTGTTTATAACCTCCAGAGTGTCTGTTTTCAGCTCAGCAATGGTTTTGAGGTTATTGCTGTACACCTTGTTTTCAATATAGTCCCACCAAAAGGAGGCTCAGATCTGGAGAATATAGCGGCCAATCGAGACCCATGCCAGTGGCCTCTGGGTACCGCACAGCCAGAATGCGGTCCCCAGAGTGCTCCTCCAGGACATAAAAAAATCTCCTGCTTCGATGGGGTCGAGCTCCGTCTTGCATGAACCACATCTTATCGATTTCAGGGATGAAATCATCTTCCGAAACCTTCTCGTACCGTTCGATAGTCACTGTGCCATCACAGAACATCGCACCGATTATTCCGTGACTGGACATTGCACACCACACATTCACCCGTTGAAGGTGAAGAGACTTCTCGATCGCGAAACGCGGATTCTCAGTCCCCCCCAAATGCGCCAATTTTGCTTTTTGATGAACCTATCCAAATGAAAGGGGGCTTCGTAGCTAAACCAAACAACAACACATACTAATTCCCATCACGCCCATGGCTTACCGTGCAGTTTGAACGTTCTAACGAAAACTCTTCAGAAGTTATGACGATTTTATTTCATACAGTGCAATAAATGTCATCCTGTATGTAAATTGAAGGTAGAGGGGAGAGAAAGACGGGGAAAGGGATTATTGAAATCAGCTGCATGAGGACTTTGTATGGCATCAGGGCCGATGAGTGAAAATGTGTGCCGAACCGAGATTCGAACCCAGCATCTCTTGCTTCCTAGGTGGTTGCGTTAACTACTGCGCCACAAGAACATAGCCTTTATCGCACATGCGTGGACTATCTCGGCGCGTCTTTCGACTAACCCACGTTCCCACTTAGTGCCACTTACCCGCAGTCCCTGTCCATGTTCTCCGTGCTCGCTACTTAGAGATTCTTGCAGGAGATCGGACATAATTGTGCATCCGTACTGAAAGTGGTGGATCGATTGCCCATCGAGAATAATCAGCTATATATGAATGTGTGGTGTCTGTTCTTTCAGACATGTCCAAAAGGATAGACACAACGTATACACATGTAGTCGGCATGCGTATCTGAACAACCGTTGTCGCTGTTGGTTTGCTGTCGATTCTGATGAGAGCAACCTTAACACTGAGCTGTTCGCCGGCCGAAGTGGCCGTGCGGTTAAAGGCGCTGCAGTCTGGAACCGCAAGACCCCTACGGTCGCAGGTTCGAATCCTGCCTCGGGTATGGATGTTTGTGATGTCCTTAGGTTAGTTAGGTTTAACTAGTTCTAAGTTCTAGGGGACTAATAACCTCAGCAGTTGAGTCCCATAGTGCTCAGAGCCATTTGAACCGTTTGAACCACTGAGCTGTTCACAGTAACTGAGTCACTGCACTACCTTCCTGTTCATAATGAATCCTACTCCCGTTACACAATTTGTTATATAAAAGAATTTAAATGTCTCAAATAGTGAGGCCTTTGTGACCTTTTTATTTTCTATCCAAGCAAGACTTTACGGCCGCCACTGTGGATTAATTTTAACATACTACTCATTTACTGGTTAATGCAGTAATATTTCGCGCTTACATTATGTCTTGTACAAATGTCTACGCATTTACAATGTAACGCCCACAATCGCACTAATAGAACAGTCTGCGCGATTTATTTCCTGTTTTGTAAAGTATGTAAGCTGTCTGATTAGGTTTCTAGTGCTTTATGTAGCTTCATCGACATCATCGTTACGGGCAATAGGTGGAGTCAGTTGAAGTAATGCTCAGCAACTCTTCATTTGAACAGCGGATTCTGAGTATTAAGATAAGTAGATTGGTGATAATAACAATTAGGATATTAAGCAACATCTCATGGAAGTTTAACATGCAGAAATTTCACGTTCATACATCACGTAAGTTGTTTTGTGGCGTACCTAGTGAAACTCATCGATCAAACAAGATTGCTGTTGTTAATGTAATTACTGGATAGTAAAATACTTTCCGACGCTTAGCGTTAATGACAAAATCGAAAGTGCTGTTCGTGAAAACTATGAAGCACAATGATTAGCTTTTTTGTCGTATTGTTACTACGTCGTACGATTATAAACAACTACTAATGTTTCCGGAGAGCTGTCTGCCAAAATTCAATAAAAAATTCGGGCAACCTTAGTATCTCCAACTTCACAAATAAAGTGAAAACTTCAAATGTAGTTTCCTATGTTCTAGGATGACCTGCTCTGCAGATCGATTGCATCATTATTTACTCGTAAGCAAAGGTAAAATTTTCAGTTTATGTCGAAGTTTTCTGTGAAATTTCCCACATTTCCTCCGGTGAATTACTGATATCGTGAACGTATTTCTGACTGTCAGAGGGTAGGTTTCGAGACTTAGATACATGTTTTTCTGTCGATGTCGAGTAGATACGACGGCTGACATGTCAAAGCCGACGACATTAAGGCGTCGTTCTTCGTGTTTGTCGCACGCCTTGTCGGCGCCGCAATCAATAGCTGTTTCATTTTCTGTCGAAGTCAGCCAGTCCCAACAAATGACAGAGCCTTTGTGTGGCGCTGGCTCTGATTCGCATTCAAGGGGAGGCAGGCTCTTTTATGAAGGGACTCTCGCTTCGTTTTCATTCCTCAGGCCGCAAAAACAGGGCGGCTACGGCGTAGTGCGTGCACAATTTTCTTTCTACGTAAACAAATTTAAGGGCCTTCGCATTCACACGGCTATAAGTATACCAGCTTCGCAACAGCTTGTTTCACAGTCTAGACTGCACTCCTTCCTATATTGTGAATCAACATGCGCTATCTATTGCGACAACGTAGGATGCAGAGTAAGTTATTTTAGAGGACTGATAAAAAATTGTATTTTGTGTATGTTCAATAAGTTTAAACTGCATATGATCAGTCGATGGAGCAGATGCGGATTCCCAAACGTCTAAGGAAACATTCACCTTTGTTTAATATAAATGTATATAAGAGTCAGTTAACGTCAGATGGTTCAGATTTTAAACAGAGCAACACAGTGAACTATTATAAGACATTCAAAAAATCATTTGAAGCAGTGCACACCACCAAAATTACAGCATATAGAACAGAATGCAGAACCATAGAATACTCGTCGATTACTTTAAGGTATTAAACAACTGCGATTCACCAAAAGAAGAATATAGTTTTGGTAACACAATACAAATACATCCACACTTACAAAAAAACAAAATCACTTTTTAAAGTCTTCAGACTACTGACTGGTTTCGATGTTTGGCACAACGATCTCCTCTCTTGTGCCAACTTCTTCACCTCAGAGTGGAACTTGGATTCTGCATCCTCAGTTCCATTGCCTGACAAAAAGTGTGAGTCAACCACAAGGGGAAGGGAAACGAAAATCACCTCTACAGGTTGAAAGGGTATGTGATGTTATTTCAGTTAGTACAGTATCGAGTCAGATTTACAAAGGTCTTGACAGTAAAAGCCCACTTATCAGTAAGATGTTGCACTGCCTCTGGTCAGCGTGTATGCACTGATTCGATTCAGAAGGTTGTCATAAGGCCATTGTACCCTTTCCTGAGGCAAGATAGCCAGCAGTTGTTGTAACTGTTCACTGATATCCCGGTTACTGGTACGTGGAAGTAGTTGATGCCCGAGCTGGTCCACATATCTGGGGATCTTGCAACCCATTCGAGTAGCTTAATACCTCAAAGACAGTTCATAGAGACACGTCTCAAGCGTGGGCGAGCATGGCCTGTTGAAAAATGGTACCACTAATTTGTCACATGAGAAGTAACACACGAGCAAGCAGGATGCCTGTAACGTACCGTTGTGCCGTTACAGTTCCCTCACTCACTATCCGCTATGACCTGGATTCAAACCTGATGGCTGTCCTCACCATGACGCCAAGAGTAATACCGCTGTGCCCCTGAAAACACTGGGAGAGTGGTACTTATCCCGAGGTCGCTGCCACATTCGCCGATGATGGTCATAAGAATAGCGCAGAAACGCTTCACCACGGAAAACAGTGTGACACCATCAGAATTTCATGCTTCCCAACCATGGCACCACTCCAACCGCAGGCGTTTGTGTTCTAGTGATCATAGCAGCCTAAGCGTGAGACAGTAATTCACTAGCCTGGTTGTTGTCAGCCTCCAACCAATGGTTCGGAATGACACAGAATGTTTCAGGGAGTCCTGTGCTTATTCTCGGACTGTGGGCGGTTATACAGGAGGTCACGATGTGCTTGATGCACACTACGGCATTCCTCTACTGTGGTTGTCAAACGTGGTCGACTGGAAAGCCCACGACGAGTGTGCCTGCCCCCACGTTGCCATGCAATCTAACATCGGGCATTCGCCATACCCACAGCCTGCCATCGGATCGCCATATTGTGTACCGTGATTCGTCACTCCACACAACGTTTTGCCACTGTTCAATCGTCCAGTGTTTGCGCTCCTTAAGCATGCGAGGCGTCGTTTGGTATTTACCGGCGTGATGTGTGGCGTATGAGCAGCCGCTCTACCATGAAATCCAAGTTTTCTCACCTCTCGCCTAACTGTCATAGTACTTGCAGTGGATCCTGACGCAGTTTGGAATTTCTGTGTGATGGTCTGGATAGATGTCTGCCTATTACACCTTACGGCCTTCTTCAACCTTCGGCGGTCTCTGTCAGTCAGCAGACGAGGTCTGCCTGTACGCTTATGTACTGTATATGTCCCTTCACATTTCCATTCCACTAACACATCGTAAACAGTGGACCTAGGGATGTTTAGGAGTGTGGAAATCTCGCGTACAGACGTATGGCACAAGTGACACCTAATCACCTGACCACATTCGAATTTCGTGAGTTCCGCGGAGCACCCCATTCTGCTCTCTCACGATGTCTAATGACTACTGAGGGCGCTGGTACGGAGTACCCAGCAGTAGGTGGCTGCACAATGCACCTAATATGAACGTATGTTTTTGAGGGTAACCGGATACTTTTGATCACATAGTGTATTGTAAATTACCTTTCTTTTCCTATAGCATACTCCTATTTTCATCAGAAATTCGAACATCCTGTACCATTTGATATTGTCGAAAGCTTTCTGTAGGTCGAAAAAACCCTGTGAAGATTTCTCGATTTTTCTTAAGTATTGCTTCCATAATCAAGCTCAGACCTGCCTCTCTGGTGTCATTGTCTTTCCGAAAGCCAAGCTGATTGTCATCTACCATATCCTCAGTTTTATTTTCCTTTCCCACCGAGCGAGGTGGCGCAGTGGTTAGCACACTGGACTCGCATTCGGGAGGACGACGGTTCAATCCCGTCTCCAACCATCCTGATTTAGGTTTTCCGTGATTTCCCTAAATCGTTTCAGGCAAATGCCGGGATGGTTCCTTTGAAAGGGCACGGCCGATTTCCTTCCCAATCCTTCCCTAACCCGAGCTTCCGCTCCGTCTCTAATGACCTCGTTGTCGACGGGACGTTAAACACTAACTACCTACCTCCCATTTTCCTTTCTTCCGTATACTATTCCTGCTTGCAATTATGATGCATGAGCTGTGAGGTTGATTGTGTACTTGTTCTTGTACTCATCTGCTCTTGCCAACTTCGAGACATCGTGACTTATCTTTTTTCGGAAGTCTTCGGTCTCATAGATTCTACACACCGACATGAATAGCTGTTTTGTTGTCACTACCTCTTATGATTTTAGAAACTGCGAAAGAACGTTATTTACCTTTTCTCCGTATTTGATTGCAAGTCTTCCAAATCTCCGTTAAACTGTGATTAGTGCTGGACTCTCTATGTATTTTATATCAACTCACATTTCTTCTTCTATCACGTCAGGAGAGATGTCTTCTCTCCCATAAAGGCCGTCAGTGTACTCCTTCCACCTATATTAATATCACCGAAAGTTAGTTTCACTTTTCTTTATTCTGAATCAGCTTTCCGGCTACCACTACTTTCTTCATTTCTTCATTCTTTTCCTGCAGCCATTTCAAGTTGCCTTCCTCCAAGTCCTTTTTGTTTTATTCCTAAGTAACTTATGTTGCTGTATTTCTGTCTTTCTCTGAACATTTATTTACTTCCCTTATTCTTCGATCAATTGAGGCTAAATTTCTTTTAGTGTACTTATGTTCCTCTGCTTCAGCTTCTGTGGTAGAAATTTAGCGAAGTCTATTCCTCGTCAACTTATCATTAAGCTGTGATATTCATTATCGCAGTACGTACGGCGTTAGAAAACAGAAAACGCATTTCATCTTTCGTCGGTACTTCAGTATACCGCTTCTTTCACTGATTGCTCAACACGATTCACTTTAATTTCAGTCTATTAATCGTTATTAAATTGTGATCTGTGTGCTCCTAGGTACGACCTACAATCAAATTTATTATTTCAGAATCTCCGCCTGACCATGATGTTACCAGCTGGAATAGTCCTATGCCTCCGGGCCTTTTGCAAGTACACCTCCACCTCTTGTGATTATTCGCCATCACGAACTGAAATTTATTGCAGAACTAAATTAGTTTTTCTACTCTGTCATTCCTTCTACCAATCCCACATTCTCCCGTAGCACTTTCTTCTACTCGGTCCTTTACTGCCGCGTCCCAAGCCCCATTGATTATTACGTTATCGTCTCCCTTTATATACTGTAACACATGTTCAGTGTCCTCATATACTTTCTATACCTCTTCATCTTCTGCTTGTGACGTCGGCATGTATATCTGAACTTTTGTGATTGATGGTTTCCTGTTGATTCTGATTAGAACAACAATATCACTGAACTGTTCACAGTAACTCATAAAGAATACTGCTCCCGTTATTTCATTTTCTACTGCGACTGATATTACTCTATATTCATCTGGTCATATATCCTTATCTTTTTCGCATTTCGTTCAACTATCACTATATCTAGACTGAGCCATTGTCTTTCCTTTTCAGGCTTTCTAGCTTCCTACCACATTTAAACATCTGACATTGCACTCTCAACCTCACCCCTACGTTGGTTATTCAGTCTTTTCATCTTGATCATCTCCCATTTGGCGGTCCCCTCCCGGATATCTGAATGGGGAACTAGTGCGGAATCTTTCGTCAATGGAGAGATCGTCATGCGACTTTTTCAGTTACAGACCACATGTCCTGCGGGTGTCTTTAATACTGCGGCTGCCATTGCCTTCTTCATACTCATGGCGTTGCTCATTACTAATTCTTTCTCCTTTCATGCGTAGTTTCTCGCCCCAAGGACAAGAGATTCCACTGAAACTCAGTCCTCTCCTCCGATCTTTTGATAAGGCCGTTGGCAAAACCGGAAGTCTCCGGCTGCTGTGGCTTATTTGGAACATGGGGAATAGGACGTTTTGATGACTGATGAAAGACGCCATCTGTGGACTATGTGTTTAGAGTGGTTGCTGTTATCATGGATACATTCTAAGGGCAACTTTATTCTGTGTTCAACGGAAATAGTTAATGAAATCTGAGCAAAAAGTAGCTTACCAGGAGAATAGACATAGATATTAATATATCCATTATAAAAAAGAGAAAGAAAACAGAGTTTAAAAATTATGGAGAAATCTCTTTGTCTTGCCAGTGATGCGTAAGATCCTGTCCACAGAAAGCACTTCTGAAGAGAGCTGTAGGAGTTCTAGAATAAAAACTAGGAGAATATCTAATAGGTTCTGGGAATGGAAGATCTTGCTCAGAGCCAATATTAAATCTAAAGACAATAACTGAAACGAGAAAAATCAGAAAGTTCAAATATGTGATAACTTTTGCAGGTTTTTAATGGACCTAACACTGAATCGTCAGAAATGCTCCAAACATCATTACAAAGTAATTCGGGATCGACAGTAAAACAACAGGAATAATTACAGAAAGTTTAAAAAATACAACATCAAAAGTAAAATTTGCTTGCAGCATCAAAAGCTTTAGAAATACAACAATGTTAACTGTGCCTTAGAGAAAGTTGTTCGAGAGTGGAAGAAGTCTCTCAATACAAAGTGTGTTCAACTGGGAAGAATCCAAATGAAACCGTTATAGATCGTTTATATTTTGCAGAAAACACGGCGTTAATTACTGACGTAGCGGCTAGCGCCACTGAACAATTCGCAAAACTATGTAAACAAGCACACGAGTAGCTTAAAAATATAATTTAAAAAGCAATCGCAGTTTACGACGAACATCAGTGATGCCCCAAAAATTTTAAAAGTCATGGCAACACAATATTTAAAAAAATTTAAATTCCTAGAAGAATAGATCAAGAGCAACACAAAAAAGACTAACAGTAGAAAATAGAGTACATGCAACGGAAAGGACATTCCAAATCACAAAACACATATAGCCAAATACTTTGTCGTGGAACACAAAACTAAGACATTAGATTAGATTAGATTAGATTAGACTAGATTTACTTTCATTCCAATTGATCCATAGTGAGGAGGCCTCCAGGATGTAGAACATGTCAGAAAAACAATGATACATGACAAATATTTACAACTCAAAGAAATAAACTAATGTACCATTCCACAGGTCCCAAGTGGAATGATCGTCATTTTTTGTAAACGCTATATGAAAGAATCCTTATACAAACACTAATGCACTGAATTTAAAATAAAGATTTTTTTATTAATCAGGTAATAAACATGTAATAGAACTACTATAATACTTGAATGAGATTTTCACTCTGCAGCGGAGTGTGCGCTGATATGAAACTTCCCGGCAGATTAAAACTGTGTGCCCGACCGAGACTCGAACTCGGGACCTTTGCTTTTCGCGGGCAAGTGCTCTACCATCTGAGCTACCGAAGCACGACTCACGGCCGGTACTCACAACTTTACTTCTGCCACTATCTCGTCTCCTACCTTCCAAACTTTACAGGAGTTCTCCTGCGAAACTTGCAGAACTAGCACTTCTGTAAAGTTTGGAAGGTAGGAGACGAGATACTGACAGAAGTAAAGCTGTGAGTGCCGGGCGTGAGTCGTGCTTCGGTAGCTCAGATGGTAGAGCACTTGCCCGCGAAAGGCAAAGGTCCCGAGTTCGAGTCTCGGTCGGGCACACAGTTTTAATCTGCCAGGAAGTTACTGTAATACTTATTTACAATGAATGCATTACTGCACTGAAATTGTACAGAAGTAATATACAAGTGATTTGGTTCTACTGTGAAATTCATCAATGGAGTAGAAGGAGTCGGCCACCAATAAATCCTTTACGCTTCTCTTAAGCCGAATTTCATTGGTTATTAAGCTTTTTATGGCTGCTTTTTGTAGAAGAGCAAGTGACTTTAAATACTTGTGAAGATCATTCTTATTTCCAGCATTGATTCCGTGAATTGAGCTGTTGTTTTGAAAAAGTGATATATTTTTAATGACAAATTTTAGTAAGGAATAAATATATTGGGAAGCAGTAGTTAGTATCCCTTTTTCTCTATACAGGCTTCTGCAGGATGTTCTTGAGTTCACACCACATATAACTCGTGCTGCATGTTTTTGAGCCCGGAAAACTGTAATTTGGCTTGATGAATTACCACAAAAAAGAGTCCTGTATGACATTATGGAATGAAAGTAAGCATAGCCAGCTTCTTCATTTTCATAGCCCCTTTGTCTGACTCATTTCGCATTTCAAATAGAGATTTGTTAAGATGCATCAGCAGTTCTGTGGTGTGCTCCTCCCAATTGAATTTATTGTCAAGCTGTAATCCCAAGAATTTATCACTGTCCACTTCTTCTATCTGCTTGTCATTGTATGTTAAGCAAATACTCGTGGGACATCCCTTACAAGTTCTGAACTGCATGTAGTGTGTTTTTTTCAAAGTTTAGTGACAAAGAATTGGCTAGGAACCAGTGATTAATGTCCACAAATATTTTACTAGCCGATCTTTCTAAGACTACAGTTGATTTGCTATTTATTGCAATGTTTATATCATCGGCAAACAAAACGAACTTGGAAACTGGTAATGTGACTCATGACAGGTCATTGGAATACTCAAGAAAAAGTAAGGGCCCTAAAATGGAACCTTGTGGGACCCCACATGTAATTAGCTCCCAGTTGGATGATGCCTGATAGCTTCCTAATAACACCCTTTGCTTCCTGCCAGAGATATAAGATTTGAACCATTTTGCAGCATTTTCTGTTATACCATAATATTCTAATTTACTTAAAAGGATATTGTGATTTATACAGTCAAATTCTTTTGACAGATCACTAAATATAGCAGTTGCCTGCAATTTTTTGTCTAATGAATTAAGCACATTTTCACTGTAAGTGTAGACAGCCTTCTCAATATCAGAACCCTTTAGAAATCCGAACTGCGACTTTTACAGTATGTTGTTCGAGATAAGATGGTTGTAAAGCCGACTGTACATTAAATTTTATAAAATTTTTGAGAATGCCGGCAAAAGTGAAATTGCACAGAAATTTGATGCTATTATCAAACCACGGTAAGAAATCAAAACACTGAATGCGGCATAAACTAACTAAATTTTGAGATCTTCAAAACTTTGGAAAATACTTAGAGCTAAAAGAAATAGTAACACTGAATATAAATTAGGATCAAATAGACAGCTCCATTTGAAAATGGGAAATCTAGCTGATGCGACGAGAAAACGAAAAGCAGAGATGTATGGATGCATTTACTGTATGGATAATAACAAACCATGCATATCTTCAACTTACTAAGCAGCTACAAATCCAAGCCTACTTGGTTCAATGAAATTGACAAAGACATGGAAAACACTGGAATTAGAATGGACATACAGGAGTTCAGGAAAGCAATAGGTTAACAAATGGGAGAAAGGGGACCTAAAAGGAAAATGAACGACAGTCTCCAAAGATACAAAATATCTGGAAGCTAAGAAAAAAAACAAGCAGACATAGTGAAAGATGATTTATTGTACCCTCCAAAGCAGTTATTCGTATAAATAATAAACCCCATAGGCAATCTAGCACATGTGTAGTTCGTTACATATGGGACAAAACGGTTGGTTATGAGTCTACAGAGACTCTAACATTCTGTGTGGTGTCTGTTGTTCTATATCGTGTCTCCCTACCACTTTCACGCAACGATGCTCTGAGCGTGTTTTGACTAGTTTGAACCTGGGACCTGTTGCTGGTAAGAAGACGCCAGACCACATATGACATGTAGAATTCAGAAGAGTTCAGTGAGACTAGCGATGATATAACCAAATACTTGATGATTTCAGCGCCAGCTCCACTGCACTCCCTGTAAAAGAATCTTAATACTAACTAAATTTAGTGGAAGGGGTTCAAGGCTTTCCTGTTTTTAGTTAGCTAGTCAAATAACGTCGAAAAAGCAGTTAAGTTTACCATTGGAAATTTTATTCTACTCACAAAACATTGTTTATAAATTGCACTATTGATAAAAGGAAATATTTTAATACAGGATGATAAAAACCAACTGCGTTCAACAAAAATGTGAACGAATATTCCCTGAATGGGTTTCCAAGTTCTATAATGGATCGAAGGATGGCCTATGCCATATCACATCTATAATCTAGATTTATGTTAAGTTTCATAAAAGAGAAAACTAACAAAATGGTCTACAGTGACCCTCAATTATCTTTAATTACTTATTTAACTTGTCGTAAATTACAGTGGCTGATGTGGCTTCTCAATAATTATAAAACAGAAAAATTATCGCGTTTCAGATTTTAACTTACTTAGCAAATGTGAATACCATGAGCTTTGATTGACGATCGACACTAGTATTACGCAAAAAGGGGGTGTAACAGATGAGACTTCTGCAGTTTTGAGTGAAGCTTTATGCGCTGTTATGCGGCATCCCGTGCGTTCACTACCTTGTCGTTGGTTAGGCTGCGTCAGGGAGGCAGCGGGCGGCGCAACACCATACAGCTCGCCGTCTCGGAAGCAACTCCTTCCTAACTTCTCCTTACTACAATTTACCGAAGTTGGTTTAAAAAAAACTATCTGGCTGTGTTTTCATCTGACCAATCAGGGTCTCAATGTTAACCTTAAGCTCCGCCTACAAAAATTCTGTCTATCCAATGAGAAACGTTATACTTTTCGTGGTGGGGCAATGTTTTTAACGTTTGCGACGTAACAGAGACGTGAAAAAGTCTCACGCTAAAACTTGCAGCTGGTGTGGCCCTTTTAGTGTTATCGTAAGATCTATACTGTTCTTCTGGAGGTCTCTATCTTTTAACATGGGCTGGGGGGTGGTCCTGGTGGTTAACTGGCGAAGTGGGTGTCCGTCCCTTATCGTAGGGCCTTCTAGCTTAACACGATTCTGCTCTCGGCTTCTGTTCTCGTTTCTCCACTCGGAACTGCGTCTGTCTCACGGTGGGAAGGTATGACATACATTTAGGCATTCTTGTGTTAGTCTGTGGTATTCCATTTGCTCACTCGTTACTCGTATTACTTTGGTTAATTTAATGTCACAATTTATTCGGAGCTATGTGACATACTACTGGATTTGCTTATCATGTCAGGGTTTTCATGGGAGGTGTTGGATTTGCCTGACACCTTACAAGACTGTGACGATGATCTGACTGTCACACATAGTACTAACAGCCACAGAAACAAATGGACTTTGATATTTCAGATATTGGTAATCTGTTCGTTGAAGAATAATGTGTCCCTACTGGATATGGACTGAAATATACTACTGATCACCCTTTTTTGCCGGAAGGACACACACAGCCATCTGTTGGTGTTTTAGGAATTGTCTAGGATTTTGCAGGGTTACGTTACATTCATTTAAAAATTTCATAATTTGTTTTAAAATTAATATATTATTTTAATGAAGGGGAGCTGCTGCATTATTCGGCAGTGTTTAATGAAAACCTACTAACTTTTGTACGAAATCATTGTCTCACAATAAGTATTATCTCCAATTAGTATTCGGTGTAGACAGCTGTGAGGTATTCACGATTTAGTGTTATGGGAACTATGGAAGTTATAACTTCCCCATAATTGTGTGGAACCAGGGCTTCGAGGGAATGTTTGGCTGTAATTGTCTGTAATATCCCTCTTTACTGATATTCGTCTGTCTTTGGTACCCTGTTCTTCCATATAATATAGTCTTCACGTCTGATGGCACGGCATTTCGATGTACCTACGAGTGCCGTTTTGAGCGGCAGTCTTTGCTGAGTCACTGTCTGTTTCATTATACTTAACGTTAGCATTTCCCTTGAGCCATGTAAATTTTACCTTCTTCCCGAGATTTTCGCTTCTCTTGAAGGCTTTCGTAAGGTCCATTATCGGTGAATGTTTTTTTTTTTTTTTTTTTTTTTTAGGTGGGTTGGTTGCTATAATAATCTATCTTCTATAATCGGTAAAGTTGGAAGTTCCACATTATACGCTTCGAGACATTTGCGAAGAAGACAGTGTCATACCGCCAGATCAATGTTGCTCTTTTAATATTGCGTGAAAGTTGAAGTGGCTATATATAGATTTACTTCTTTTATCTGCACTATGTTCTGAATATAATTGAAAAGAATGATTAAAAACCCGGTGATTCTTCCTGTCAATGTGTTTTTTCCGTTATTATGGAGACGAGTCGAAGACTTAATCACAATCTAGAACGGCTCTGCGACAGATGCGAATTTTCGATCTCCGTGACTGGAGGAAGGGAGCATTGTAGAGTCCTCCAACGTAACACAGGCTGGCTGGTGCAGGAACCGGTGTCTCACTCTCAGTGTAAATAAATACAAATTGTTGCGCGTAAATAGGTGGAAAGGCCCATTACTGTTCGACTATGCTGTTTTTTGGGAACAGTTAAATATATACGGGAAGACGCCAGGAGCCTGTAGAATGGAAGGATGGCGTAAATCTAGTTGCAGAAAAGTCAGATGCCATGCTGATTTAAACTGAAGGCTGCTAAGGAAATATAATGCAAACACAAGAAAGTAGCTTTCGAAATCTTTATTGGACCGATGACGAGTATTGGTCGTCAGAATCACATTCTCATCAGGTCGTGTTTAACTTTCGAAACACCCGGAAGATGGTCTTCCTCACAGGAACGGTAAATTTTTACTGTTAATTTCAGTCCATTCGCACAAAAACTATAAATTCTACTCCGATAATAATATTTACAGATTCTGAAGAACGTTCTGTCAATAAGTAATGATATGTGGCATTACACTCATGCAGCTGGTCCACGCAACGGAGTAAAAATAAAAATAAAGTCCTGTAATCCCAGTCTAACACAGAAACATCACATCTGTCCGTTTTCGACATTTGGTTGCAGAAATTTTGTTCTGACTCGATATCTATTGAAACACTGTACTGTTTCTTCATTGTGAAACACAGTTTTCAATATATCAACAAAATTAATATTTATCAGACTTTATAGTAGTCCGATTTAATTTAAGATTCAAATTTTAGCTCAGAAAATTACTGTGTAGCTACAAAACAGCGATTTTCTTCTGTATTTCGGTAAGTCACGTCTGCTAGCATGCTTCAGAGTGAAATATTGTAACTCATTGTGAAACGTAACTCATGCGGAAAAAATTCTCAATAACTGAGTTCAAATGCATTGTTAAACAATATATATATATATATATATATATATATATATATATATATATATATATATATATTGAAATATAGTTTTAGAGAAAAGTTCTGTTGTAAAGTGGTGGCTGTAATCGAAAACAGGACTTGTACCACCTACTGAGTGAAACCGCAACTGATTGCAGTTTTTGGCAGTATATTTTAGTAATAATGCGTATGCGGATTTGAAATTATTTTAGGCATATTCTGGAAATTTTGGGCAAACATCAAGTTCGTAAACACGTACTATTTAGTGAAATGCAATAATGAATGTCATAGATGTAGTGTGAAATAGGTGCAAAATTAAAAGTGCTCTAGTGCTTGAGGATCTGTGTCTTATGATTACTGTGCCCATATTCTCTATTTGAAGATTGAAGACAGAAAATTTCTACTAAGATCTGACAGATTATTACACATTGTTTGCACGGATGTATGCCACAGATTTCTGACGACAGAGACGTACCGGTAATAAAATTTGGTGAATAAAGACTGACCTCTGAAGATCCAGACAAACGGTTTTCTAGGAATCACATTGCGAACTTCTGGCTGCGCAGAGCTGGCGCACCATCACGAAAGAATTATCTGGAGCCAACGGAAATCGTTAGATATGTTGTACTTGTACAAACCAATGATTGTAGTTTCAGAAAAACTAAAGATTCATTCAAGAGAATGGGCTTCACAAAAAGAGCAAGGTAATAGTGCGGTTATCTACCTGTGGCCATTATGTAAGCAGTTATTAGGCTTGATATTGATTGATAGAGTTGCTGTATGTCCTCCTCACGGATATCGCGCCGAACTCTGTCCAATTGGCGCGTTAGACCGTCAAAATCCGGAGTCGGTTGGGGGCCCTGCCCATAGTGCTGCGAACAATCCGAATTGCGGAGAGATCCGCCAGTGTACGGTTTAGCGAGCACGAATGACAAACTGTAGAAACTCTCGTCCCGAACGAGAGGGGAGTGTATTATCTTGCTGAAATGTTACCCCAGGACGACTTGCCATGAAAGGCAAGAAAACGGGGTGCAGAATATCGTAGACGTGCCACCGTGTTATAAGGGTGTTGCAGATGACAACTGAAGAGGTCCTGTCATGAAAAGAAATGGCACCTCTGATCGTCACTCCTGATTGTCAGGTCTTGCGGTGGGTGACAGCCCGGCTGGTTTTCCAACAACTTCAGGAGACTTCCCGGAACCTTCGGTCTGGAATCTCATTGACTGGAGTAGAGTTGTCTTCACTGATGAGTTCCGCTTCGAATTCAGCTCCGACGACCGGCGAAGACATGTCTGGAGACGCAACAGACAGTGGTGAGATACTTGTTTTATCTAGAGTACGGCTGCCTATTTCTGCTTCTAATTCCTTCTAAAGTTCCAATATTCGTGTTTGCCTACATAGCTCATCTTTAGGACGCCTTCAACTTACAAAACCATTGCTGAAAGTCACAGTTCATGTCAACTAACACCGTACTATCATGTTCAGAATGCAGCCTACGTATGGATCGTAAGTTCTTGTTAATCAATCTGTGAATAGAAAAAGAAGAAATTTTTAGAAGAGTTGAAGTTCGGAGAGAACAAATTCCGTCTGGGATTGCAAAAGACTTGGAACGTTCAGTTTAACGGAATTATTGATACCTCGAAAAGAGGACGTCATAAACAAAATAGTCGTAACCAAGTATATTAGAATGAAGCCCGTATGCCAAAGCGAAGCGTGGAGGATCATGGGCAGACACAAGAAGAAAATAGGTTTTGAAAGGAAAGGGAGCAGCAGAGTGTTAGGGTTTAGATAAGCAGAATCGATAACAAATGAGAAAGTACTGAAACACATCAAAGAGGAAAGAAATTTGTGGCGCAGCTTGACTGAAGGAAGGGATCGGTTGGTAGGATACTTCTGAGGCATTAATGATTAGTTAACTGGGTAATGGCCAGGGAAGCATGTGTGTGTGTGTAGATGTTGGATGTTGGTGGCAGGGGGTGCGGGGGGGCGGGGGGGGGGGGGAGAAGAAAACCTAAGCTTAAAGACAATAACCAACTTCAAATGGATATAAGCTGCAGTTGCTATGCAGGCCGAGATGAAAATAAAAGTGGATAAACTACCATCGGAGTGAAACTACAACAATATTTCGTACGAAAGAAGACGCTAATAATATAAACATCTCAAGACACCTTACGGTAATAGGACATTGGAATGGTTACAATAAAATTCTCCAAGACAAGATAACCCATCAGAGAAACCTAAAACTTGTCTAAGATATATTGGAAACAAGGTGCACCTATTCAGCAGCACATATATTCATTTGCTTCGTGCTAGTAGGATCGTCACAGCTATGCGCTGACAATCGCGCTGAACCACAAACTAAAGTTCACTTTGAGAACACTAGTCTGCTCCTATGTAAACGCAGAAATGTTTTCATTCAAAAATATATCTCGCACCTAACTGCTCGAAACTCCGTTACAAACATTGCTACTCATACCAGATGGGCTGTACTTGGATCTGAATAACAAAGTGACACACTTGTGCAAACTTGGGTGTGTTAGGGAGCGATGTTGCCGGATCGTCGTTACTTCGTGCGTAGAATGGCATTGGCAGCAACAGCTGTACGGCTTTGTGTCGGATAAGTTTGCATGCTCCCCGTTAATGTGCAGTGTTAAGGTTGACTGGTGACTCATGACAGCTTATAACATTTCTGCACACTTTTACTGCTGGTTTCTGACATTCCGTTTCGCTAGAAATAAATTCGTCACACAGGAAAAACATCGTAGCGGATACCTGCCCTTGCAGGATCTGTACTGCATTTCCCCGGAACCCAAACTGATCTTTCGCGACGTCGGCTTCTTCCAGTTTCTTTCTTTCTTCTACAAATATTTCACGTCAGTATTTAGCAAGCATGATGTACACTCCTGGAAATTGAAATAAGAACACCGTGAATTCATTGTCCCAGGAAGGGGAAACTTTATTGACACATTCCTGGGGTCAGATACATCACATGATCACACTGACAGAACCACAGGCACATAGACACAGGCAACAGAGCATGCACAATGTCGGCACTAGTACAGTGTACATCCACCTTTCGCAGCAATGCAGGCTGCTATTCTCCCATGGAGACGATCGTAGAGATGCTGGATGTAGTCCTGTGGAACGGCTTGCCATGCCATTTCCACCTGGCGCCTCAGTTGGACCAGCGTTCGTGCTGGACGTGCAGACCGCGTGAGACGACGCTTCATCCAGTCCCAAACATGCTCAATGGGGGACAGATCCGGAGATCTTGCTGGCCAGGGTAGTTGACTTACACCTTCTAGAGCACGTTGGGTGGCACGGGATACATGCGGACGTGCATTGTCCTGTTGGAACAGCAAGTTCCCTTGCCGGTCTAGGAATGGTAGAACGATGGGTTCGATGACGGTTTGGATGTACCGTGCACTATTCAGTGTCCCCTCGACGGTCACCAGTGGTGTACGGCCAGTGTAGGAGATCGCTCCCCACACCATGATGCCGGGTGTTGGCCCTGTGTGCCTCGGTCGTATGCAGTCCTGATTGTGGCGCTCACCTGCACGGCGCCAAACACGCATACGACCATCATTGGCACCAAGGCAGAAGCGACTCTCATCGCTGAAGACGACACGTCTCCATTCGTCCCTCCATTCACGCCTGTCGCGACACCACTGGAGGCGGGCTGTACGATGTTGGGGCGTGAGCAGAAGACGGCCTAACGGTGTGCGGGACCGTAGCCCAGCTTCATGGAGACGGTTGCGAATGGTCCTCGCCGATACCCCAGGAGCAACAGTGTCCCTAATTTGCTGGGAAGTGGCGGTGCGGTCCCCTACGGCACTGCGTAGGATCCTACGGTCTTGGCGTGCATCCGTGCGTCGCTGCGGTCCGGTCCCAGGTCGACGGGCACGTGCACCTTCCGCCGACCACTGGCGACAACATCGATGTACTGTGGAGACCTCACGCCCCACGTGTTGAGCAATTCGGCGGTACGTCCACCCGGCCTCCCGCATGCCCACTATACGCCCTCGCTCAAAGTCCGTCAACTGCACATACGGTTCACGTCCTCGCTGTCGCGGCATGCTACCAGTGTTAAAGACTGAGATGGAGCTCCGTATGCCACGGCAAACTGGCTGACACTGACGGCGGCGGTGCACAAATGCTGCGCAGCTAGCGCCATTCGACGGCCAACACCGCGGTTCCTGGTGTGTCCACTGTGCCGTGCGTGTGATCATTGCTTGTACAGCCCTCTCGCAGTGTCCGGAGCAAGTATGGTGGGTCTGACACACCGGTGTCAATGTGTTCTTTTTTCCATTTCCAGGAGTGTATTAAACTGATTTTCGATACTATTCACACTTGTCAATACCCACCTTCTTTGAAATTAGTGTTATTACATTCTTCTTGAGGTCTAATGGTTTTTTCCGCTGTCTCATATGTGTTGTACATAAGGTGGAATAGTTTTGTCGTGTCTAGATCCGCCTAGGACTCCAACAGCGTTTTTTCGAATGAAGTCTTCCAGTGCTCCGTAGAATTCTTTTCTCAATATCATATTTCCCAGTTTGTCTTCATCTACTTTCTCTTCCGTTTATATAATATTGCCTTCAAGTTCGTTTGGTTGTATAGTCCTTGTAGACGTTGTTCTGCCGAACGAAGAACAGTCGTCGGCACTGTGGTGGGTTCTTGGATTTGCTTCTCGAGGAGGTCGAGTTGATGTTATCATTTGATACAGTACAAGATAATAGTATAGTCTCTCAAAGTACAACTGACTGTAAACTTAGCTACATAGTTCTGTCTAATACAACTCTCGTACTGCCAGTTCTGTGATGAGGTGATGCTGTCGTCTGTGGCGATGATTGCAGATGGGGCTGAGCGGCACTCCACTCTCACGTACCAAGTACGCCTTCCGCAGCGGTGACGTATGGAGCTCTTCAGGGAGCGTGTACGCTGACGTCTCTCATTCGTGGTTACGCGTGGCAGCGACTGAGCTTACTTGTGGTTCCACCGCGAGGAACCACGGGGACTCGTTTTTTGGACGACATCATACATATTTCTTTCAGATTTCCCTTCTTTGATTATACTGACTTTCCATTTTAGCTCTTGATATTCATACAGCTGCTTCTATTTTTTCCAAAAGTTTCTTTAATTTCCCAGTTATATGGAACTGTCTTGCCCTAGTAAGGCATGCCTCTACATTCTTATATTTCTCGTCTAGCCATTCCTGCTTTGCCATTTTGCACTTCCTGTCAACATCCTTTTTTAGACGACTCTATTCCCTGTTGCCTGCAGCACTTGCGCATTTTTATATTTTCTCCTTTCATCAGTTACATTCAGTATTTCGTGAGTTATCCGAAATTTTTAGTGGGCTTTGTCTGTCTGCTGCCTTCACTATTTCGCCTTTCAAAACTAACCATTTGACTTCTGTTGCATTTTTCCCCTTGGTTCAAATGGCTCTGAGCACTATGGGATTTAACATATGAGGTCATCAGTCCCCTAGAACTTATAACTACTTAAACCTAACTAACCTAAGGACTTCACACACATCCACGCCCGAGGCAGGATTCGAGCCTGTGACGGTCGTGCGGTTCCAGACAGAAGTGGCTAGAACCGCTCGGCAACACCGGCCGGCTTTTTTCCCTCATTTAGTTAGTCATTGTCTAATGCTCCTTAAGAAACTCTCAACTAACTCTAGTTCTTTCTATTTGTGCAGATCCCATCTCCTTAATTTCCTACCCTTTTACAGTCTCTTGAGTTTTAACCTTCAGTTCGTAACCAACAAATTATGATCAGAGTTCACCAGCTTAAAATCTGGTTTCGAAATCTCTGTTTCACCATTATGTGTTGTATTTGAAACCTTCCTGTGCCTCCAGGTCTCTTCCACACATTCAGTCTACTCATATGATTTTTAAACCAAGTATCAGCGATGATTAAATTTCTGCAAAAGTCTTCCAAGCGTCTTCCTGTTTCATTACTTTCCCTTAGTCCATGTTCACCTACAATTTCTCCCTCTCTTCCTTTTTCTACTATCGAATTCCAGCCCCCTGTCACAATTAAATTTTCGTCTTAGTTATCTGAATAATTTCTTTTGTCTCATCACACGTTCTTTCACTTTCGGCACATCTGTAGAGCTAACTGACTTGTGCTGTTGTGGTGGGTGTAGCCATTATGTCTGTCTTGGCTACTATAATGCGTTCACTATGTTGTTCATAGATGCTTACCCGCATTCCTATTTTATTATTCATCAGTAGGCCTACTCCTGCAGTACCCCTATATAATTCTGTGTTTATAATTATGTCCAGAAGATCCTTTCTTCTCGACGCAACTTTACTAATTCCCACAATATCTAACTTCAACTAGTCCCTTTCAAAATTTTCTAGCTTACCTACCGGATTAAGGGTCTAATTTTCCGTGCTCTGACGTATTGAATGCAAGTTTTGTTTTTGCTTATGACGACATCATCTTGAATAATTCCCACACGGGAAGTTGAATAGGAAACTATTTTATCTCCAGAATATTTATCAAAAGCATTCCCTTATTATTTAACAACACAGTAGAGGTACAGGCCTCAAGAAATATAACGGCTATAGTTTCCCCTTGCTTTCAGCTGTACGCAGTAACAGCACCATTTTAGGTAACATTACAATATCAGCTCAGTCAACTGAAAAGCTTACTGTCCCTCTTCAAAAAATAAATGTTGGTCTGGTTTCTCCAGAGATAGCTCTCCGCTGTTCATGCGCCTACGGTACAACCATATGTATCTTTGAGGCATGCATCACCCCAACTCCATGGTTAATGAGAGGTAAGTATATGATATAAAAATATATTTAAGCAGTTTACGTTGTATAAAATTCTATGTTCCACAAGGAACTCATAGTACTTTTTTTATTAGGACGCAACGGAAAAAATTATAGAGAAGGCACGGAAAAAAGTGCCAGAATTTCGCGGTTTTTTGGTTCCCCTATGTTGGCACAGGGCTCTCGAAGATGGAAACTTAGATTCTACTCTACGCACCATCTACATACAACATACAAAAGTTCATAACATTCAGACAGTTTTTAAGGTCCATTGAACCAGCCAACTGGACTAACTCCTTACTCATTTGCAAGGGTTGCACAAAAATATGGAAAGACCATGAGAAATACTTGCTTCAACACAAATGCAGATGCTAACCCCACAGCTTGCGCTCTCGTATTTGACTAGAAACGGCACTTGCACAACATTCTCGACACGTTGCAAGAGTGTTCTGTGTAGTTGTGAGTGCATTAAGTCGGAGCTAATTGAATACGAACGTGGGCAAATTGCTGGCGCTCGTATGTTGGCTGCTTCCGTAACCAAGGTAGCCTAAGTGCTTGGTGTTTCAAGAGGCACTGTATCAAAGATTCATACCGCATACAGGAAAAGATGTAAAATATCTTCTATCACCAGATCTCAGTATTATTGAGCCTTTGTGGATTACTGTGGAGAGAACGGTGCATGTTCGCTGTGCACCTCACGAAGCTGAGTGTGTTGAGTGATCGTGACAGATGCTCATTGAAGAGGACTGTGACGAAAAACAAGAGAACGCCAGCTGCAAAAGTCACAGCAGAACTGAATGTCACACTTGTGAACCCTGTCGCCACTAAAACAACACGAAGGGAGTTCCATAAGCTCGGAATTGTAGGGTGAGCTCGAATTCCAAAATCTTTCATCAGTGATGCACATGTCTGTAACAGGAAAACGTCATGCCGAAGTCATAAAATCTGTACTACGGAGAAATTTAAGAAAGTATTTTGGTTGCATGAGTCTTATTTCACATTGTTGCCAACTTCTGGCAGAGTTTAAGTCGCAATAATGAAACTTGGCAGGGGTTCGATAATGATTTGGACAACCATATCGCGATATTACATGGGCTCCTTGGTCTCTCTGCAGGGCCGCTTAATTAACAAGGAGTATGAGATCACACTGGCTGGTCAGGTCCATCCCATGAAGCAGTATTTGTTACCCAATGGTGAAGCTGTGGTCCAGGACGACAGGGCCCCGTATGCACAGTTCGCATCGTCCAGGACTGGTTTTGTGAGCAACAGAGTGAACTCTCGCATCTTCCCTGGCTACCACAGTCAACAGATTTCAATATTATTGAGCCTTTGTTGTCTACAGTACATAGACAACCATCAGCTGGTATCGTTAAGTATTACTAACCAACATTACTTCAACCATATACTACACCCTCCATCATTAAATATATCACAGTTTCAGAGTGATATGGCGCAAACATTTTCAAGGCATTGGGACTTGATTTGGGAGCAGACTGGCCGTAAACCTAACTGGTGTTCTGAACTTACTTTTCCCCATGTTGTTTCAGATGAATGCCCGCATGATCTCTTCAACAGAGTCATGGCTGATATCGTCACGCCTCCTTGTCTACTGAGCTGGATCATCAATACCTCGATGTCGCCTAGACGCAATTCACCTTTCTACACTCACACTGTAAGGTGTCAGGCAAATCCAACACCTCCCATGAAAACCCTGACATGATAAGCAAATCCAGTAGTATGTCACATAGCTCCGAATAAATCGTGACATTAAATTAACCAAAGTAATACGAGTAACGAGTGAGCAAATGGAATACCACAGACTAACACAAGAATGCCTAAATGCATGTCATACCTTCCCACCATGAGACAGACCCAGTTCCGAGGGGAGAAACGAGAACAGAAGCCGAGAGCAGAACCGTGTTAAGCTGGAAGGCCCTACGATAAGGGACGGACACCCACGTCGCCAGCTAACCGCTAGGACCACACCCCAGCCGCAAGTTTTAGCGTGAAACTTTTTCGCGTCTCTGTTACGTCAGCACCATCCCCCCAGCCCATGTTAAAAGATAGAGCCCTCCAGAAGAACAGTATAGATCTTACGATAACGCAAAAAGGACCACACCAGCTGCAAGTTTTAGCGTGAGACTTTTTCGCGTCTCTGTTATGTTGCAAACTTTAAAAACATTGCTCCACCATGAAAAGTATAACGTTTCTCATTGGATAGACAGAATTTTTGTAGTCGGAGCTTAAGGTTAACATTGAGACCCTGATTGGTCAGATGAAAACACAGCCAGATAGTTTTTTAAACCAACTTCGGTAAATTGTAGTAAGGAGAAGTTAGAAGAGAGTTGCTTCCGAGACGGCGAGGTGAGCGGAGGTGTGCTGCCCGCCGCCCCCTGACGAACACCGACAAGGTAATGAACGCACGCGATGCCACATAACAGCGCATAAAGCTTCACTCAGAACTGCAGAAGTCTCATCTGTTACACCCCCTTTTTGCGTAATACTAGTGTCGATCGTCAATTAAAGCTCGTGGTGTTCACATTTTCCACTTGAAGTAAAAATCTGAAACGCGATGATTTTTCTGTTATATAGTTATTGAGAAGCCACATCAGCCACTGTAATTTACGACAAGTAATTAAAGATAATTGTGGGTCACTGTAGACCATTTTGATTGTTTTCTCTCTTGTGAAACTTAATTTAAACCTAGATTATAGATGTGATATGGCATAGGTCATCCTTCGATCCATTGTAGAACTTGGAAACCCACACAGGGAATATTCGTTCACATTTTTGTTGAACGCAGTTGGTTTTTACCATCCTGTATTAAAACATTTCCTTTTATCAATAGTGCAATTTATAAACAATGTTTAGTGAGTAGAATAAAATTTCCAATGGTAAACTTAACTGCTTTTTCGACGTTATTTTACCAGATAACTAAAAATAGGAAAGCCTTGAACCCCTTCCACTAAATTTAGTTAGTATTAAGATTCTTTTACAGGGAGTGCATTGGAGCTGATGCTGAAATCATCAAGTATTTGGTTATATCATCGCTAGTCTCACTGAACTCTTCTGAATTCTACATGTCATATGTGGTCTGGCGTCTTCTTACCAGCAACAGGTCCCAGGTTCAAACTAGTCAATTCCCAAGAAACACGCTCAGAGCGTCGTTGCGCGAAAGTGGTAGGGAGACACGATATAGAACAAACAGACACCACGCAGAATGTTAGAACACGTACATTTTGTTCTCTCCAGTTGCAACTTCTTCAGTAACAACAATAATATTTTACTGTTGCTGACGAGGGCTATATAGTAACATACTTCATAATCATCCCTTCTCATATGTGCTTATAGGTATTAACAATATAACATGTGCCATACAATATTTTGTATCTTAAACTTTCTGTTTAATATTTCTGCTTTTAGGAGAAGCCACGGAGAATGAAACTGCGCTGGATGTTTTGAAAGAATATTTGAACGTATCGTCATTGCATGGGGTCCGTTACATCGTCCAGCCTGGGGCAAACATAGTTGAGAGGTGAAGTATTTTCGTCTATTTTCAGATTAATTTTTGAGCAATTACTTTTTCTAGAATAAGTGTCCTTCAGTCTTTCTCCTAGTACAGGAAAATAAACATTAAAAGAACAAAGTAAACCAGTAAGTTAGGAATTCGCTTTTCAAAACATACCAACAAAGTTTTGGATCTCAGTGCAATCGATATTGATGTCATTAGAGTTCAGTTCTACAAAAAGAACCAAGAGCCATCCCTGTTTTTTGACGAAGTTACCTAGATAAATCGTTGTCAACCTAAATCGAAATACGAGCAGTTCATTTACATAATGAATAAATCTGAAGATATTAAGCAGTTTCTCATTATTGTCTACCGTGACCGCGGTGGCCGTACTGGGTTTCTGGCTTTGGTTTATCAATTAGAAGTCTAAAGCTTCCAATGGCGTCGCTTTAGTTGCTGAAGATTTACGATTCTTGTCCTATGTGTCTTAAATTCAAAACTAACCTCCTTCCTTCTCCTACCCCCCCCCCCTCCCCTCGCCACCACAATGGAGAGGTATAGATGGACAAAGCGGTTTCTCAAGTAGGCACTGTCCGGTAGTCTGCTAAATCTATTAACAGGTTGCTTCAGCTGTCTTTCCTCGGAGGATCCGATCTTCTTTAAGTTTCTCTCTCTCTCTCTCCCGATACATTGTGGAGTCGAACTGGGTAGTGCGTCGGATCATTGTTGGTTGCAAGGACGCTGAGGTGACGGCATGTACTGTTCAGTATAATGTGAATTACTTCGTCTAATATAGTACACGTTACTCTTCGAGTACAGGTTGTTCTTCAGCTGTCCGATCCGGCTATATTCCCATGAGATGTCAATAATATTGTGGTGTGATGGAAAACCACTTTGCCAGTATGTAAATTAGAGCGGCTACAGGTCCCCAACGACCTGACTGCTAGCGACACCTGTCCATCAGGCCACACACGTTCGCCACACTGCGGCACCTCAAGACCCAGGTTCTGTAGTTCAAACAAGCGAAGTCAGAGAACTGATGTGCAGCATCGATGTCTTGCTGCAGAAAACACATGCGTAAAAGCTGCCAATTCACTGTTGCCTGTCAATTATTGTAAATCACCTACTAGGATAGCGCGTGATATAACCTTTCAACTGTCCAATGACGTTCCAGAATAGCAAATTCGATTGCTTTGTGGCAACTGCAATAAAACTGTACAGTAGCAAGGTACTTAGGTAGGGCTAGAATAATCAAATGCCAAATATCGCTGCCCCGCACACCAGCTCCTTGAGGCCCTCGGATGTGGCTCTACCCAGAACTGTCTTTTCCAGAGTCACCCCAGAAAATGACTTTTCCACCGCCGGTCCACCTCCAAGTACAGCCTGAACAACAGCCCTGGCCGCCGCCACAACCGTCAACGCCCCGTGTTGACCGCGCACACGGCACTTGCTTATCGGACATGTTTTACGACAACAGAACGAGGTCAAATATAGAACCAATTCAGTCCGTCCCTACGATAGCAACCAGGTAATGACATAACAGTCCATAATGGTGGGCACTCAGCAGTCATCACGCATGACAATTAAAAAACATACAAAGCCAGATAATACGTACCCTCATTTAGGGTCAGACATACAACCTCTAACAACACATTCGTCTACTATTACAACAGACACCCGGAACTAGGACCCTACCTACCAACAACATTACCGATATAGCCCTGCTTATGTCTAACTAAATAGTTGTCCAGTTATTTATATGACAATTCATTCACATAAGGCAGTAAAAAAATATATAAATGCACATGAGTGTATCACTGGTTCAATCACAAGAATTTCGATACACATTCAGCTCCTAACACTGACGAATAATTGGTTTTGCTTAATCACACCGACAGTGTGAATTAATTCAAATAGAATATCTGGATAAAAATCCTAGGCCAGAATCGCTAAAATTCCTTCATTTGATGACAATTATCAGCTTATTGAAGAGCCATCTTCAGATCAGTAAAACTTTCATTACTTATGAGAAAAAATATCACTGCAGCTGTATCTTGAGAATGTCTATTGTCTCACAATACTAGTTTCCGCGGCACATTACCGCCATCCTCCGCCTCACCAGTGCCAAAAGAGTACTAGATTTACTTGGCGCATTTATTGTGGAGCCCTTGTTCGTTGTACACGTGGCCTAGCTGTCCTCAGAAGTCTCTGTCGACGCCGTGTTGTTTCCATGTGTATCAGGAGCCAGGCATCACTAAGCAAGTGTGTCACTCGTAATGCTACAGGAAACAAGGAAGTAGCTGCATGACGGTTGTTCTCTGACAGTACGTACCGCTATCCCGTAACTCTTATCCTCTCCGTGTAAACACAAGCACGCCATTACTCAGCATTCACAGACTTCTGTTCAGCAAGTGACTTGCAAGTGGCTACACTTAACGATCGGCGAAGCCGCCTCTTTGCCTCCAAATGCAGTGCTGTATGTCCGGCCACAGAAGACAGCAACCACTCCACATGAGAGCCCCGCCCATGCTGACTGTCGTCTCGCCTGGTACAGTCCCGCACACCAGCTCCTTGAGGCCCTCGGATGTAGCTCTACCCAGAACTGTCTTTTCCCGTCTCACTCCCGGAAAAGACTTTGTCACCGTCCGTCCACCACCAAGCACAGCCTGAACTAATAGCCTCGGCCGCCTTCACAACCTTCACGCGCCGCGCTGGTCGTGGACACAGCACTGTTTCTCGGAGATGCCGCTCGTTACGGCGGGTCCAGCTGATTCCTGCACTGCCGCCCGCCCCTATCACCAGCTCGGCCGCGGTGGCGCTGGCATCCACCCTACTACTAAAGCTTTGTGTAGGGACAGTACAGCCAACTTGCCAGTGGCCGCCATTTTGGGCCCACTGCGCTGCTGGTGATACGTTGACTTCCGCAGCATATTTAGCAGTGTATATTAAAGAAGTGTACTCAGACGTCTAATGAACTGCTAAGACTGGTCAGTGGCTTCTAACGGAACATGTCAGATATTTAACAACAAAAAATCTCAACAAATTTAAGCTGAATTAATCGAAAATCATTTGTTGTGGCGAGCATGAAACATAGTTTTTCTTTTCGTGATATCCTTTATTAATAGCGAAAGCAGATTTCGCAGTTCTTTCTGCAGTATTGAGTTATAAAACCTGTTTTCGTAATTAGAGTTAAATTGGCCCGATCAATAGTCAGCCAGACGAAAGGGAACCAATATTAGTTCGCAACTGCAAAGAAAAATCCATCGCTAATTTAAAGTTCTGTATGGACTTACTTCTTGTTCCTGATACTCGGTATCCCCAATGTCTCCTTTGTTATACGAAATAAATTATTTGACTCAAATATATATGCGAGCTACCTTAGTAAACAGAATTGATAAACGTGTCTTTATGATTATGCATGCATCATATTTTTGTCAGATCCAGTCAATAAAATTTCGTCTGCAAATTGTTTTATGACAATAGGGGAATGATTACGAAAGTATAAGAGAATACAATACTTTTAAAATCTGTTGAAATAAAGTTAGGCCTACGATCGAAACTAAGCTGTAGGAAACAGTAACAACTGTATTTGTCTGAATACAATGTACAGTATCAACCACATTGCCACAGTAATAATAGTTTTCTGATAACATTAGTGGTTACTGAGTGAAAGGTAGTAGATTCGGAACTTGCATGGAGCAATTTTTTTTCTTTTTGTACATTATATTGTATGGAACACAGTACAATTTATTACTGCGAGCATCCTAACTATAAGTCTGAATCATACTGTACAGTCAATTGGATCAAATTTTTTACCAATCATGATAACTTTGTACGGGACCACTCACTATTTTTCGTTTTATGTGCTAACAGTGGCAGTTTTATCTCTAAAATTTATATTTTGTAATTAAATTACTATTAAACCATCCTATTAGCTATTCTGACTTTTTTTTTTTTTTTGCTGTTAGAATGGATTGGAAACTAAGTACCAGAAATGTGCAAAGGAGGCAAAGACAAACGGCCGGAAATGAATAAAATTAACTCAATGGTTGTTTCCTGTGTAACAACAAATGTTTTATGAAGCACATATTCTAGGCATATTTGCATCTGAGATTGCTGAGTGTACAACAACCTGTATTAAAAGAAGTAATTAAAATTATACTGTACTGTTAAGTATAAAGTTGCAATTCAACTATGCTTTTCTTTTCATTTATTTCAGTGTTTTTCGAAACGGTAGGCCTACACTATTACATGTAAGTAATAGGTACTTTAAAGAGGCAAGTCATCATCACACCAATTATTTTCGCTAAACTTACTGATAACAACGGTTTGTTAATCACTCATTAAAGTGGAGATAGCCATAATAGCGTATTTTTCGGAGGACGCTACACTAAAACGTTCAAATACCGCACTTTTCATCTTTAACAGTTAGACCTAGACACTAACTACCAAACAAAAAACAATGTTTACCTACTTCATCTTTGGTGCTGCAAAAAATACGCCTTTATAGCATTCGGTACATTACAGATTTACTAGAAACACATCATTTTTACTGGGGTTTGTCCAAAAAAAATAGGCTTGAAAACGATGTACTTTTTAAAAACAAACTTGACTGGCTTTAGGCTAATCACGTATAATGATGCACCAAATCTGATCACGAAGTCAGTCAAAATACAGCAAGTCTGTTACACAGCGAATTTCAAACCTTGCACGAGCGAGAGTCTATTGTGGGCTGCCAGTTGGCTTTGCTGATTTTCATCAGCCATCTTCTCCTTCTTGTTGTATCTCTCCCTTCTGAAGGAATACTGTACAGTTTTCCTCCCTTTTCGCCTCGAAACGAACAGCCAAAAGCACAGCACTGAGACATTACTGTACTTAAAAATTCTAAAATACACAACACTTCCTATACTATTAACGCTTGGGCCCACAATGTCTTCCAATGTCACGTGACGCGGTTTCAGCCAATCCTGAACGGTGGACGGCGGCAAACGTATGCTAAAAGGATGGACGTACTTCCTTATACAGAGCTTTACCCTACGACTCACTCCGTCTGCCATCTCGTGGCACTATCGCGAAACATGAGTTGCAGGAACCTGTGGAGGCAGGGAAATCGAACGTGGCGTTGGACATGGCGCAGTACTTAGAGAAGACCATCGTCGGTTCCCATCAGTTTCCTCGCCCTAAAGAGAACGACGACAAAGAAGTCAACAGATCGGTTTCCTTTTAGCTATTTTTGTCTTTTAAAATAACGTTACCTAGTACTCAGAACAAAGTCATGTAGTCTGACACTGTATGTGGAAGTCTACGCATTTATACAAGGGCTATTCAGAAAGTAAGGTCCGATCGGTCCCCAAAAGGGAACAGTGAAAATCAAAAATGTTTCATTTGCAACATTTAGTTACACATACCAGCTACGTATCTATACAATCGCCTCTCCGACACATAAATCTGTCATAACGTTGTACCAACTATCCAATGCCCTCCTCATAGAAGATGGACTCCTGTGATTTCCGCCGAGTCTCTACGCTGCTCTGCAGTTCGTTGTCTGCGTCAAAATGTTGTCTTTATAGGCAGCGGTTCATGTGAGCAGAGATGAACATCAGAGGGAACCAAGTCCGGGCTGTAGGGTTGGTGACCTTGCTATGATAGCGCTGCAGTTTGCGGCCAAGAACTATTATGAAGTAGGTAATGCATGACTGTTTCGTTATGTGGGGTTGCATGGAATATGATATCAAGCGAAACCTCTCAGCCAACACCCATACTTAGCGGGTGACGCTATTGTTCTAGGCATCTTTACTTGCTCACTGAGTGATCATAACTGGAAAGAGCTACATGATTCGATCTACAAGCTTACTAGAGACACTGTCCAACATATCTGTGCAAAGCTTCATCGGATTTTTACTGTCGTTTCCATATTATTTACATTCATTATTGCACAAGAGAAAACCTGTGGTGCGTCTATCTAAGGCTGTAACACGCCATATAATCTTTACTTCCTCTAAAGCCTAATATTTCGATAATGTTTAACTGAAAATAATAGATTGGTAGAAACTGACCTCGAAGAAGTTCATTTGGATTCTGAGAAATGTAGGAGCCCACAAGGGCACACTGGCTCTAAGGCATTTCTTAGCAGACAGACTGAAGAAAGACAATCTTACATTTCTAGCTTTTGTAGATTTATAAATAGCTTTTGACAATGCTGACTGGAATAAACTCTTTTAAATTCTGTAAGTAGTAGTGATAAAATACAGAGAGCGAAACGTTATTTACAGCTTGTACAGAAACCAGACTCCAGTTGTAAGAGTCGAAGCGCATGAAGGAGTGATACAGAGATATGTATATTGAACAGGCAGTAAAAAAAACTAAGATAAATTTGGAAAAAAGATTTAAAAAATATGGCGAAGAAATAAAAACTTCTATAAACAAAAGTAAAACAAGGGGGGGAATGGAATTTATTCGAATTTAAACAGGCGATGCTGAAAGAATTAGATTAAGAAATGAGATACGAAAAGACAGTGGTATAATGCGAGTAGGATTCGTTATGAATAGGAAGGTAGGGCATGCAGCGAGTTATTACGAACGCTCCAGCGATATGGTTGTTCCCATCAGATTCGAAAGCAGACCAATGCCGACAACAATAGTTCACATATACGTACCGAGGTCACAAGCAGTAAATGAGATAGAGAAAGTATATGAGGATACTGAATGGGTAATTCAGCAGACAAAAATCTACTGATCATCGAGAATTAGAATGCGGCTATAGAGGAAGGAGTAGAAGGAGGGGTTTCAGGTGAATATGGGTTTGTTCGTAGGAATGAGAGAGAAGAAAGACTCAGCTCTGCAATAAATGTCACATGGTAATAGAGAATACTCTGTTCAAGAATCATGAAAGAAGGAGGTATACTTGGAAAAGACATAGAGCCACGGGAAGATTCCACCTGGATTACTTCAAGCTCGGACATAGATTCAGAATTCAAATAAAGGATTGTAAAACGTATCCACGTGCAGCTTAGATTCAGATTACAATTTAGTAATGATGAAGACGAGATTGAAGTTTACGAGAATCGCCCGGAAGAATCATGATGGATGGAAGTGGGATACCGAAGTACTGAGGAAGGATGAGAAAGTTTGAGTTTCGAGAAGGATATGGATACAGTGACAAGTAACAGCAAAGTAAACAATTCAGTTGAAAGGGAGTGGACATTTCTAAAACAGGCAATAACAGACGTTGCACAGACAAAAGGAGGCACACGTGCCGTAACCACGAAGAAGCTTGGACAACGGAAAAAATACTTCAATTGATCGAAGAAGGAAGCAGTGCAAAAATATTCAGGGAAAGTCATTGAACAAGAATATAAATCCCTTAGGAATGAAATAAATAGAAAATACTGGGCAGCCAACGCGAAATTGCTGCACGAAAGAAAATGAAATTATCGTCTGGAGGACTAATGCATATATAGAAAATTCAAACCAACCTTCGGTGAAGTCAATATCAAGGGCGATAACATTAAGAATGCAATGGGAATTTCAATGTTAAACGCAGAGGAGAGCAGATAATTGGGAAAGGAGCACTGGAGGCCTCTGTGAGGGCGAGAACTCGTCTGATGACGTGACAGAAGCAGAAAAAGGAGTAGAAAGGGAAGAGTTATGGGATCCAGTATTAGAATAACAATTCAAAAGAACCGTGGGCGACTTCAGATCAAATAAGACAGAAGGGATAGACAACATTCCATTGCAATTTCTAAAATCAATGGAGAGAGTGGAAAAAAGCGACTATTCAAGTTGGTGTGTGGAATGTGGCAACGTACTGTCAGACTCCCGGGAAATTTCATCCATACAATTCTGAAGATAGCAGGGGCAGATAAGTGCTAGAACCACTGCACAGTCAGCTAAACAGCTCATGCATCCAAGCTACTGCCAAGAATAGTATGCAGAAGAATGGAAAAGAAAACTAGGGGTATGTTAGATGATTATAAGTTTGGCTCTCCTACGGCAACAGAGATATGGTTCTGACGTTGCACTTTGTAGGGAAAGCAAGAGTGAAGAAATATGAAGACACGCTCATAGGATTTGTCAACTCATAAAAAAGCGGTCAGCAGTGTCAAATGGTGGAAAATCCTCGAAATTCTGAGGAAAATAGGCTATACGAAAAAACGAGTAGCACATAATATGGACAAGACCAAGAACGAAGTGCTTAGATTAAAAAGAGTGCAAGACAGGGATGCATTCTTTCGCCCCTATTGCTCAATCTATACATTGAAGAAGCAATGAAGGAAATAAAACGGAGGTTGAAGAGTGGGATTAAAATTCAGGGTGAATGGATATCAATGATAAGATATGCTGATGACATTGCTATCCTTAGTAAAAGTGAAGGAGAATTACAGGAAGTGTTGAATGAAATGAACAGTCTAATGAGTGTAGAATATGGATTGATAGTAACCTGGAAAAATACGAAAATAATTAGAAACAGCAGAAATGAGAATACAGAGAAATTGAACACACAAACTGGTAACCACAAAGTAGTCGAATGCAAGGAATTATGTTACTTTTTCAGCAAAATAACCAAAAACTGACGAAGCAATGATATAAAAAGCAGGCTAGCACTAAGAAAAAGGGCATTCCTACTCAAGATAAATCTACTACCAAACATTGGTCTTAATTTTAGGAAGAAATTTCTGAGACTATACTTTTAGAACACAGCATCGTATGGTAGTGGATCGTGGACAGTGAGAAAACTGGAGCAGAAGAGAATCGAAGCATTTCAGATGTCGTGCTATAGAAGCATGTTGAAAATTAAGTAGACTTATAAGGAATTAGAACTTTCTTCGCAGAACTCGCGAAGGGACATTATGATAGGACGTTTGTTAAGACATCAGGGAGTAATCACCATGGTAGTATAGAGAGTTGTAGAGGGTAAAAAATACAGGGGAAGAGAGAGATCGGAATACATCGGCAAGTCATTGAGGACGTGGCTTGGAAGTACTACTAATCTATGGTGAAGGGGTTAGCACAGGAGAGGAATTCGTGGCGAGCTGCATGAAACCAGCCAGAAGACTAATAACACATATAAGAGAGGAAAAAAAGAAGGAAGGATCGTTCAATCAAGAGCAGTCTGTAGCACTAGTATCAATACCTGAGTTACAAGCAGACTATTTTTTAAAGGCAGTACAAGCTGGCCTCTTTATGTACAGACCACCTACGGAGGAGACATCCATGAGATGGGATGTGATAGGTGCTTAAGACGGTGTCTGTTGTCTCGCACACAGGCAGCGTCGTCGGTGATGCGCGAATAGGTTTGTTTTTCTGTAATTTGTTTCCTTTCGGTCCCTACCCTTTCAAGCATGTCAGCAGTTTAATCTCAATTATGACGATACGTACGTAAAGACAACAGAACACCCAGCCCCGAGCGAAGAAAATATCCAACCCGGCCAGGAATCGCACCTGGGCCTCCATTTCGAAGCAGTCCACCGTGCTGAGCATGCAGCTACCGAGGCGGATTGTGTAAATAGTTTGGAACGCAATACACCGGTCTGACGAGGATACAAAACCAATTTGCAATAAAACACAAAATAGATTGAATGATGTTTGTGAATAATATGCTCACCGAAGATACATTCTTTTTCCTGATCAACTAAAATTTCTCTGACTCGCTTATTGCTTGGGATACCAATTCCCATAATTGCGCGTATCGTTTTGAAATGTGCACGAAGATAACATAAGTTACTAAAAACTTGTTTTCAAGCGACTAAATTTCTTGAAAAAGACGTTGAAATTTTTCGCAGTGCTCTCTTTTAGCATTAATGAACTTCTTTCACTTCTCAAAAGGAGCGTTAATAGTTGCAGAAGCTCGTCCAGAAACAAAATTACGGACCACGTCTACTGCGCAGCAGCTGATGCTGCAGGAATTTCATTTGAAAATTGGAACTCATAGCTCTGCTCGCAGTCAGTCTGACAGTCACAGATGGCCGAGGAACTGCATGTCTTGCAACGTCTGCGAAGTTTGGAAGGTAGGAGACGAAGTACTGGCAGACTTGAAGCTGTGAGGGGAAGTCGTGAGTCGCTCTTAGGTAGCTCAGTTGGTAGAGCACTTGCGCGCGAAAGGCAAAGGTCCCGAGCACGAGTCTCGGTCCGGCATACAGTTTTAATCTGTCAAGAAGTTTCATACCAGCGTACACTCCGCTGCAGAGTGAAAATCTCATTCTGGATAGATGTCTTGCTGTCGTCGGTAGTCCACTCCCTGCTTGGCTGTGTCTTTAGAATGAAACTTATTTCATCTTGAAGGATATTATCATTAAAAAAGGCAATAGAGCATACATAAAGACTTTTTGATGACAGGAATTGTTTGTAGCCATTTTGTTAAGCTATTTGTATGTACAAGACTTAGTAAGTTTGATCTGCCGGATTTTTCTGTAATTTTGTAAAGAGTTTGAACACAGTCTAGAAACGTTCTGCAGTCTCGAATCAACAGTTAAAACATTTAGCGTAGTTAGCCCCTTGTGTAAATCACTGAAGGACAATTCCATTTCCCACCCTGGTTGTTATGCGATCTCATTTACTTAACACAATCAGGTGATTTCGGCGATGTGCCGTTATCAATCACTTACTCATAACCTTGCAGTTCTTCACGCTCACTCCGCGTGGATGTATATAGTACACTTCCAGAATGAGATTTTCACTCTGCAGCGGAGTGTGCGCTGATATGAAACTTCCTGGCAGATTAAAACTGTGTACCCGACCGAGACTCGAACTCGGGACCTTTGCATTTCGCGGGCAAGTGCTCTACCATCTGAGCTACCGAAGCACGACTCACGGTCGGTACTCACAACTTTACTTCTGCCAGTATCTCGTCTCCTACCTTCCAAACTTTACAGAAGTTCTCCTGCGAACCTTGCAGAACTAGCACTCCTGATAGAAAGGATATAGCGGAGACATGGCTTAGCCACAGCCTGGGGGACGTTTCCAGAATGAGAGTTTCACTCTGCAGCGGAGTGTGCGCTGATATGAAACTTCCTGGCAGGTTAAAACTGTGTGCCCGACCGAGACTCGAACTCGGGACCTTTGCCTTTCGCGGGCAAGTGCTCTACCATCTGAGCTACCGAAGCACGACTCACGGCCGGTACTCACAACTTTACTTCTGCCAGTATCTCGTCTCCTACTTTCCAAACTTTACAGAAGTTCTCCTGCGAAACTTGCAGAACTAGCACTTCTGTAAAGTTTGGAAGGTAGGAGACGAGATACTGGCAGAAGTAAAGTTGTGAGTACCGGCCGTGAGTAGTGCTTCGGTAGCTCAGATGGTAGAGCACTTGCCCGCGAAAGGCAAAGGTCCCGAGTTCGAGTCTCGGTCAGGCACACAGTTTTAATCTGCCAGGAAGATTTATATAGTACACTGTTTCTTTTTCTTCTTATTCGTATTCTTCCTTGCTTTTCCCCGTTTTTCAGTGGGTTCCGCACTATTATAGGGTTTGTGGCAGTGTTAAGAAGAGTGCGTCGCCTGATACCCTTTCTGACGCCATCACTACTCCCGGGACGGAATCTGTGTACGCCATATGATGTGTCTACAGTAAATATCATTTTCAAATGTGAGGACGTTTTCTATGTGTTTGCTTGGCGTGGTCCCTGGCGGGACGTGGGTACCAGTCCGGTATACACCTACTGGGATGTGGGAAACAGCCTAAAAACGACATCCAGACTGGGTCCCTCATCCTTCCTCGTCGTTAATCCTCGAGGCGGATTTGATCCTGGGAGGCTTCACCTACTCGAAATACAAAAGTGACCCGTAAACGCCCTCTGCTTTCCGGTCTAATCGGGTCTATACGTTGCACCTCTGTCATTTAAATATAAGAGGCGATCAAAAAACTTCCGTTTGTACGCGTTGCTGCAGCGCATACGTAACGTAGCGCGACCCTAATGCGGTTGTAGGAGTATAAGCACCGACATGTAGGCAAGGCATGGCACTCGTGTCTTGCGACGTGCGTGCAGTAAAAGCGAAAACATGAACTTCGGCGACGTTATTACGAAATACGCGCCGGAGGACAAACGCCAGTAGACATCCATTGGAGAATCAATAACGTGTATGGGGCTGCATGTCTGTTGAAAACCACCGTCGTGGAATGGTGTGTCAAGGCGTGCTGCTGCTTCGTGATAACACACGTCCCCGTACAGCAAATGACGAAACGCTGCAGTTACGCCGACTGAAGTGGCAGACACTCGAGCACCTGCCCTCTAGTCCTGATTCCTCCCCATGCGATTACCACGCCTTCGGCCCCTTAAAAAATACGCCTTGAAGGGACAATGAATCTAGTTGGACAAGGATGTTCAGCATGCAGTTATGGCCGGCCGCTGTGGCCGAGCGGGTGTACGCGCTTTAGTCTGGAACCGCGCTGCTGCTACGGTCGCAGGTTCGAATCCTGCCTCGGGCGTGCATATGTGTGATGCCCTTAGGTTAGTTAGATTTAAGTAGTTCTAAGTCTAGGGGACTGATGGCCTCAGATGTTAAGTCCCTTAGTGCTTAGAGCCATTTGAACCATTTGCAGTTACGGACTTCATCACGCAGCTGGACACGATGTTTACCAAACTAATATCTTTAACCTCGTGCATCGGTATGGTAGGATGATTTCCTCATTGCTCATGGCGATTTTGTTGATTGGTCGGGAACCTTTTGATCGCCCCTTATACTGTATATAACACGTGTAGTAACAGACTCGAAAGAGAACGACGTTCCATACTTGTCAACGATTTAAACAACACTACCTCCGTACTGGCACACGCATGTAAACATAAAGACTCCAGAAGTATCACAGAAAACATCGGTCTCCACGGGTTTATTCGAATCAAAAGAATCCTTGGAGGATAATGTTTTATCTGATATATCTTGAGTCTTATGTTTACTGGAAATTTGGAAATTCTTGGTAGGTTCCTATGGGACCAACCTGCTGAGGTCATCGGTCCCTACGCTTACACGCTACTTAATCTAACTAACTTACGCTAAGGACAACACACATACCCATGCCTGAGGGAGGACTCGAACCTCCGACGGGGGCAGGCGCACGGACCATGCCGAAACGCCCTAGACTGCGCGGCTACCCCGCTCGGCTTTATGTTTACGTACACATGTCCCTACTGCAGTCGTGGTATTTAAATCGTTGACGAGTAAGGGAAATTGTTTTCGTTCCAGTCTACTATGACAGCAGTCATATACACTGACAAAAAATTTCACACCAAAAAATCATTGATATAGATTAATGAAATATCGAGAATACTTTTGTGCAGGTAATATGTTTAAGTGATTAACACTGAAAGATCAAAAATTAGTATAAGAGCGAGACAAGCCATTTAAAATGTGAAGTGGTAGTACATTAACAACCAGTGTAACGGCCAGAATGTAAAATGGAAGTATGCGAACGTGCATGCGTTGTGTTGTTCAGGCGGCGGATGTCAGTTTGTGGGATGAAGCTTCATGCCTGTTGCACTTAGTCGGTCAATATAGGGATGGCTGATGCTGCTTGTGGATGATGCTACAGTTGTCGTCTGATGATGTCCAATATGTGCTCGATTGGAGACAGATCTGGTGATTGATCAGGCCAGGGCAACAAGTTGACCTCTGCAGGGCATACTGATCTACAGCAGCGCTATAAGAACGAGCGTTATCCTGTTGGAGAAACCCCTCGAACGCTGTTTATGAATGGCAATACAACAGGACAAATCAAGTAATTGCCGTACAAATTTGCAGTCAGGATGTTTGAGACAACTACGAGAGTGCTCGTGCTGTTATATGAAATCGCACCCAAGGCTATAACTCCAGGTGTAGGTCCATGGAGGCTAGCAGGCAGACAGCGCCCCAGCTGGCCTCATTCTACCCAAACCCTGCCATCAGTGGTACCGAGGCAGAACCAGCTTTCCTCAGGAAGACACAACGGACCTCCAATGAGCTCTCATGTGATACCACTGAAGTCGCAAACGGCGGTGGTTAGGGATCAGTAGAATGCATGCTACTGGGCGTCTGACCCAGAGGTGTCCTACAAGTGATGAATCTGTCACAGTTAGCTGTGCCACTCTAATGCCAACAGCTGCTCATACTGCTGCTGCAGATGCAGTACGTTGCGCCAGAGCCGACACGATTGTCTTCTCTCTCGGTAGTGCCACGTGGCCGTTCTGAGGCCGGTCTTCTTGCGACCGTACATTTCGTGACCACCGCTGCCAACAGTCATGTAATCATACACAGTGGCTACACTCCTGCCAAGTCTTTCTGTAATACTGCAGAAGGAACATCTAGCTTCTCGTGAACCCATTACATGACTTCGTTAAAATTCGGCGAGTTGTTGATAATGGCGTCTTTGTCACATTTAGGGGCATTCTTGACTAACATCAGCTCACCATGTCCAGCCTCAAAGGCAACTAACGTTCTCGACCGTTGCAGCATGTATTTAAAGGAAAACTGATACGCACCAATGGTGCAACTGGCGCGAAGGTTGAATAGATATCTCCCAGATGTAGAAACACGCCAACCAACTTCCGTTTATGCCACTCAACTTCCATATTTTACATTCCCACGGGGTGTCTGTGTAAAAATGCCAGATTATGAGTAGGCACTGAACAGTAGCATACTGAAAAAATTAGCTTACCATATTGAAACCTACAATTATGGATGAAGGGATGTAAGGCTAAAGATTAGGCCCCATGTACCATAATGTGCCATTTCTGGTTACTACTTTATTGGTATAAATACCTCTGAAACAGGTAGGTCTTTGGCGGTCACAATTCCAGTTAATTGTAATACAGATTGAGTAAGATATCAGATTTCAGTAATAGGGCAATAAAAACAGGCAGGCCTTGATTAATAAGAGTTTCAGCTAACCTAAATTGTGAAATAGATCTCAATTTAATTAAAAGGGAACGGGTAGACCTTCCATGATAAAAACTTCAGTTAAGAAAAATTATTAAATAGAAAGCAGATAGGCCTTTTTTAATGATACCTTCAGTTAAGTAAAATTACCAAACAGAAAATGGGCAGGCCTTCGATAACAACAGCTTCAGTTAAGTAAAAGTACCAAATAGAAAGCAGATAAGCCTTCTTTAATGACAGCATCAGTTAAGTAAAATTACCAAATAGGAAAAAGGCAGGCCTCTAATGACAACAGCTTCAGTTAAGTAAAATTACAAAATAGAGAGCAGACAGACTTTTTTAATGGCACCTTCCACTAAGTAAAATTACCAAATAGAAAACAGGTGGGCCTCCAATGATAACAGCTTCAGTTAAGTGAAATTACCAAATAGAAACAAACAGGCCTTCTTTAATGACACCTTCAGTTAAGTAAAATTACCAAACAAAAAACGAGCAGGCCTTCAATGTGCGGGCTTTCAAAAATAAACGAAATAATGTGGTGGCCCTCCACAACGTACCCAGGGACTCAGCGTTGAAATATTGAAAGTTTTGGCTTGTTTCGTTGTCTAGGGGCTGGGATACGTAGTTGCCACATTACAAGCCAAATACTGCTGAGTCTACTGTATACAATATGAACATACACAAGAATCGAATGATCGAAGGATCCTATCACTCGGGAATTGCGAATTTTGAACGTAACATAAACATTTAAACATGAAAGATTGCAATTAAATAAATTCTGCAGGTACTTTTTAACGACTTTAAAAGATGAGTACGATAGCAGAAGTACCTTTCAGAATATCCTTTATTACTGTAAAACACTTATTGGTGTCGATGGTCCAGCAATTAAAGATAAGTTGAATGATAGTTATGAGCAACAACATAGCTCGCGAGATATTCGCTTCTAAACGCATACTACATCTTCACTGCAGAAGCAACAGAAATCTCACAAGTACACAAGTCGGTACTCCGAAATATTACTATCTCTCACGACCACGCAAAAACTGCTCCACTCTCCAAGTCTTTCCCGCAGCTGTCCGTTCGTCGCGCCGTACTGTCTAGCACTCTGTGTGTCCTCTCCCGTACTCTCCAGAACTCTCCGTGTCCTGTGCGACTGTCCCTCGCGCCGCCCTGTTCAGAACTCTCCCGTCCTCTCTCTGAACGATACACCTCCCGCACTTTGGTAGTCGCCTGCTTTAATAACGAGCGCTGTGACTGGCTAGAGGACTCCCGACATGTCTTCAAGCCAACGCATATTCACAAACATAATGAAACACATTCGAAATACTGGATTTACCTTTAAATAACTTGAAATTAAATAAATATTTCTATGGCTGGACCACAAACATGCTCTAACATACATTATTAAATACATAAACAAATTAAATATGTATCAAAGGAATATAACAGATGTAAGCGAGTAGCCTAATGTCTCTGAGCTTTCTAAAACGCAGTAAATAATTGACAAATTTCTTCATGAATAGCATATATGGGATATAAACAAAGACATAGATGAATAAATATATTTATAATCATGCTGCTACCGTTTTATCATGTAACTACGGAGTACTTACGGCCAGACCCCATCGATAGTAATCGGTCACTTTGACATCCAATAACTCATGTACTGTTCAAGTTACATACGTGTAATTTATAGCAATTTAGGTTTACACTAATAGCTTTCTAAAGACACATCGATCGACAAAATCGGATGAACCGTTTAGATTTTAGAAATTCGTTGCTGGGTGTTACTTCTATAATTTATCGTCAGACACGAAACTTTAAAATAATAATGATATAGAAAATCTGATTATACCAAAGAATCGTCGTGCAAGTAATGGTAATGTACATATTTCTTTTTGAGATATCATTATTCGTCTGGCTACTATTAATTTACACTCCTGGAAATGGAAAAAAGAACACATTGACACAGGTGTGTCAGACCCACCATACTTGCTCCGGACACTGCGAGTGGGCTGTACAAGCAATGATCACACGCACGGCACAGCGGACACACCAGGAACCGCGGTGTTGGCCGTCGAATGGCGCTAGCTGCGCAGCATTTGTGCACCGCCGCCGTCAGTGTCAGCCAGTTTGCCGTGGCATACGGAGCTCCATCGCAGTCTTTAACACTGGTAGCATGCCGCGACAGCGTGGACGTGAACCGTATGTGCAGTTGACGGACTTTGAGCGAGGGCGTATAGTGGGCATGCGGGAGGCCGGGTGGACGCACCGCCGAATTGCTCAACACGTGGGGCGTGAGGTCTCCACAGTACATCGATGCTGTCGCCAGTGGTCGGCGGAAGGTGCACGTGCCCGTCGACCTGGGACCGGACCGCAGCGACGCACGGATGCACGCCAAGACCGTAGGATCCTACGCAGTGCCGTAGGGGACCGCACCGCCACTTCCCAGCAAATTAGGGACACTGTTGCTCCTGGGGTATCGGCGAGGACCATTCGCAACCGTCTCCATGAAGCTGGGCTACGGTCCCGCACACCGTTAGGCCGTCTTCCGCTCACGCCCCAACATCGTGCAGCCCGCCTCCAGTGGTGTCGCAACAGGCGTGAATGGAGGGACGAATGGAGACGTGTCGTCTTCAGCGATGAGAGTCGCTTCTGCCTTGGTGCCAATGATGGTCGTATGCGTGTTTGGCGCCGTGCAGGTGAGCGCCACAATCAGGACTGCATACGACCGAGGCACACAGGGCCAACACCCGGCATCATGGTGTGGGGAGCGATCTCCTACACTGGCCGTACACCACTGGTGATCGTCGAGGGGACACTGAATAGTGCACGGTACATCCAAACCGTCATCGAACCCATCGTTCTACCATTCCTAGACCGGCAAGGGAACTTGCTGTTCCAACAGGACAATGCACGTCCGCATGTATGCCGTGCCACCCAACGTGCTCTAGAAGGTGTAAGTCAACTACCCTGGCCAGCAAGATCTCCGGATCTGTCCCCCATTGAGCATGTTTGGGACTGGATGAAGCGTCGTCTCACGCGGTCTGCACGTCCAGCACGAACGCTGGTCCAACTGAGGCGCCAGGTGGAAATGGCATGGCAAGCCGTTCCACAGGACTACATCCAGCATCTCTACGATCGTCTCCATGGGAGAATAGCAGCCTGCATTGCTGCGAAAGGTGGATATACACTGTACTAGTGCCGACATTGTGCATGCTCTGTTGCCTGTGTCTATGTGCCTGTGGTTCTGTCAGTGTGATCATGTGATGTATCTGACCCCAGGAATGTGTCAATAAAGTTTACCCTTCCTGGGACAATGAATTCACGGTGTTCTTATTTCAATTTCCAGGAGTGTATATATGAACTGTGAAATGTCTGTCATTGAGGTTTCACAAAGTCCGCCATCTTCGGCACTCCCGGCTTGTCTCCTTCATCGACACTGCGTCACCATGGAACTCCCAGCCATGCGTCGGCTGAACAACGTGCTGGGGCTACCCCTCGTGCTCAGCTAACGTTCGGCACCGCGTAGTTGCTGCCGGGCCCCGGTTTGCTGAGTGGCCCGTGAGGCCACGACAACACCGAACTTAGAATATTTCCAGGGCGCCACAACTCGCCCGTTACATCACAGATGACAACACCTTCAGTTAAGTAAACTTACCAAAAGGAAACCAGGCAGGCATCCAATGATAACAGTGTCAGTTAAGTGAAATTACCAAGTAGAAAGCAGGCAGGCCTTCTGTAATAACACTGTCAATTAAGTAACACTAGCAAACAAAAAACAGGCAGGCCTTCAATGATAATACAGTATTGGCCATTTAAATTGCTACACCACGAAGATGACGTGCTAGAGACGCGAAATTTAACCGACAGGAAGAAGATGCTGTAATACGCAAATGATTAGCTTTTCAGTGCATTCACACAAGGTTGGAGCCGGTGGCGACACCTACAACGTGCTGACATGAGGAACGTTTCCAACCGATTTCTCATACACAAACACCAGTTGAGCGGCGTTTCCTGGTGAAACGTTTTTGTTCAAAAAATGGCTCTGAGCACTAGGGGACTTAACATCTATGGTCATCAGTCCCCTAGAACTTAGAACTACTTAAACCTAACTAACCTAAGGACATCACACAACACCCAGTCATCACGAGGCAGAGAAAATCCCTGACCCCGCTGGGAATCGAACCCCGAAACCCGGGCGCGGGAAGCGAGAACGCTACCGCACGAACACGAGCTGCGAACAACGTTTTTGTGGTGCCTCGTGTAAGGAGGAAAAATGCGTACCATCACGTTTCCGACTTTGACAAATGTCGGATTGTAGCCTTTCGCGATTGCGGTTTATCGCATCGTGACATTGCTGCTCGCGTTGGTCGAGATCCAATGACTGCTAACAGAATATGGAATCGGTGGCTTCAGGAGGTTAATACGGAACGCGATGCTGGATCCCAACGGCCTCGTATCACTAGCAGTCCAGATGACAGGCATCTTATCTGCATGGCTGTAATGTATCGTGCAGCCACGTCTCGATCCCTGAGTCAACAAATGGGGACGTTTGCGAGACAACAACCATCTGCACGAACAGTTCGACGACGTTTGCAGCAGCATGATTCTCGCATCCGTGTTTGGCGACATCGCGGTGAACGCACATTGGAAGCTTGTATTCGTCATAGCCATACTGGCGTATCACCAGGTGTCATGGTATGGGGTGCCATTGGTTACACGTCTCGCTGAGCTTTTGTTCGCATTGACGGCACTTTGAACAGCGGACGTTACATTTCAGATGTGTTACGACCCGTGGCTCTACCCTTCATTCGATCCCTGCGAAACCCTACATTTCAGCAGGATAATGCACCATCGCATGTTGCAGGTCCTATATGGGCCTTTCTGGATACAGAAAATGTTCGACTGCTGCCCTGGCCAGCACATTCTCCAGATCTCTCACCAACTGAAAACGTCTGGTCAATGGTGGCCTAGCAACTAGCTCGTCACAAGACGCCAGTCACTACTCCTGATACCGAGCGAGGTGGCGCAGTGGTTAGCACACTGGACTCGCATTCTGGAGGACGACGGTTCAATTCCGCGTCCGTCCATCCTGATTTAGGTTTACCGTGATTTCCCTAAATCGCTTCAGGCAAATGTCGGGATGGTTCCTTTGAAAGGGCACGGCCGACTTCCTTCCCCATTCTTCGCTAATCTGATGAGACTGATGACATCGCAGTTTGGTGTCTTCCCCCGAAATCAACCCAACCAACTACTCTTGATGAACTGCGGTATCGTGTTGAAGCTGCACGGGCAGCTGTACCTGTACACGCCATCCAAGCTCTGTTTGACTCAATGTCCAGGCGTATCAAGACCGTTATTACGGCCAGAGGTGGTTGATCTGGGTACTGATTTCTCAGTATCTATGCATCCAAATTACGTGAAAATATAATCTCATGTCAGTTCTAGTATAATATATTTGTCCAATGAATACCCGTTTATCATCTGCATTTCTTCTTGCTGTAGCAGTTTTAATGGCCAGTAGTGTAGCTTCAGTTAAATAAGATTACCAAATAGAAAACAGGTAGACGCTCAAGAATAACTGCTTCAATTAAGTAACCAAGAGTTGAAATTGTCTCCTCACAAGGGCTGCACCAGAAGGCTTATACGCAAGGACAAGACTACACCAAATAGGAAGACCAAGCGAGACTTCTTTATTTAAATTTGTGTGTCTGTACTTAAACTGCTGAGTGACTGAAAAGATGTAACTTCTACATTATTTGATTCTGCGACAGCTAAGTAAAACTGAACGTACTGATCCCACTTTCTCTTTACTTATCCTTAACATGTCAACACTGACCGACAATATTCTAGCGCAACCCATTCTGACAGCTCAAAAAAATTACAATCTGACTTCAAATAATTAATTCAAAAGCATGGCCCTGTCTAAAAAGAAATCTGAACAATAACCTATACATTTCATCAAGCACTTACCTCACAAAAATCTTCATTACGCGAACTACTGCAATACAGCGGGCGTCAATACTGCCAGCTAAATAAAAGATCCTAATTACTAAAGCAACAAACTACTAATAGGCATGTGGTTACCAAAGGAAAGATTTTGTTGCAAAGCAAACAATGTATTTTTTTTACCTTAATAATGTTACATCCAGTTCAAACACAAATATAAATCGTCATTTACATCTAGTACAAAGGTATATAATCATCAATAGTATTCAACATGTACAGTCGTGCTCAAAAGTATAAGAACGACCTGAATTGCATTTCGCCTGATTCGAATGCAACCCACATAGCGCAGCTGTCTAGCAGGTCCTCTAATCGCCCCTCGGTACAGTCGTTTGACTATTGAAAATGATTCCAACAAGTCACCACTAGAAAACGCTGCTCTGTGTCGCAATAACTCAAGATGTTAAGTAATATCAAGGTACTACAAATATGAGGGAACATTTCATCACAGATAAGACGGTTCTTCAGGCTTGAAAGTTTACATTTATTACAGTAAATGACACACATGAAACGTTACCACACTTATTATTACGTCAGATAGGTAATTCACGTAGTAAGTTCGTCGTATTCATGATTTCCTCTTCAAAATAACATACCGTACTTATTATATAACACAATATGATATTAAAAATTTAAGTTATTCACGAGCAGCTAGTTGAGAATATGTATGAACAAATGACACGACGAACCGTCTCGTTCTGCAAATGGATTCAAACCCAGGTCATGCAGACTAAGCAAAGACTTCGTGACTGACGGGAACTAACAGTCATTCCTGACTAGGCATACAGAGAGTGATATGCCTCGATTTTAGACAGTATCAGTTAGCAAATATCAGCTTTAAATTACATAACGTAAACATTGTTAAGGGACGCGAATTCCTACCCAGCATCTATTGTCCTTGTTAACGAACTACGAGAGATGTTAAATATTGCTTCTTCACAAGTAGATTACTTGAAATACCGTGAGGTAAAGCTTTGTGTTGGACAGGGATTCGAACCCAGAACCTAATTGGATTGTCATCGAAGCACAATCAACTGTGACATATCGGATTTTCTCGGCAGTAGCTAGATGTTTTAACTGGAATTACGAGACGAAACATTAATTTTTTCTTTCCCAGAACTCCAACCTGGCACCTATCGCTGTTATATTCTAGAGAAAACGAACGTTAAAAGTGGGTTTGTTACACCAGCAGCGACATGTGAGCATGTTCGAATTAGAAATAATATGACGAAGAGTTCAGTGGTGACTGGGAATCGAGCCCCACACATATCGTTGTTGACTGCACACAAAGAGACGTCAGCTACGGAATTTTTCTCCACCAGCAGCTCGGAATAACATCCTTGAATTTTCAATGAATTCGCAAACAGTTCTGTGTCTCACTGGGGCTCAAAACGTCAGATACCGTTAGTGTTGACAACGAATGAAAATACATTAAAAATCAAAATTATTACCCACCAGCGGATAGCTGTTCTCATGCTAGAGCTTGATAATACATAATGAAAGCTTTAGTGCCGGGCCAGGATTCGAACCCTTTCACGCGCAATATGTGGAGATGTTGAGGAATCTGCAGTTTTGAACAAACAACAAATTGCAGTCGAGCTGTATTGTCACGAAGGGATCAAATTCCGCGTTAAGGGCGGTCTGAGTTGCATTCCCAGATCTGAACCAATTTTATCGACATACAGAAGCTCAAATAAAAGATGGAATAAGTGTCCTGTGACGCTACATAGCGTTTGTTTCGTCATTAGAAATAAATAACTAGTATAAGAAAGGTTACTGTTGGTAGAGTTTGCGCGCATCTCGTGGTCGTGCGGTAGCGTTCTCGCTTCCCACGCACGGGTTCCGGTGTTCGATTCCCGGTGGGGTCAGGGATTTTCTCTGCTTGGTCATGGCTGGGTGTTGTGTGATGTCCTTAGGTTAGTTAGGTTTAGGTACACTCCTGGAAAGTGAAATAAGAACACCTTGAATTCATTGTCCCAGGAAGGGGAAACTTTATTGACACATTCCTGGGGTCAGATACATCACATGATCACACTGACAGAACCACAGGCACATAGACACAGGCAACAGAGCATGCACAATGTCGGCACTAGTACAGTGTACATCCACCTTTCGCAGCAATGCAGGCTGCTATTCTCCCATGGAGACGATCGTAGAGATGCTGGATGTAGTCCTGTGGAACAGCTTGCCATGCCATTTCCACCTGGCGCCTCAGTTGGACCAGCGTTCGTGCTGGACGTGCAGACCGCGTGAGACGACGCTTCATCCAGTCCCAAACATGCTCAATGGGGGACAGATCAGGAGATCTTGCTGGCCAGGATAGTTGACTTACACCTTCTAGAGCACGTTGGATGGCACGGGATACATGCGGACGTGCATTGTCCTGTTGGAACAGCAAGTTCCCTTGCCGGTCTAGGAATGGTAGAACGATGGGTTCGATGACGGTTTGGATGTACCGTGCACTATTCAGTGTCCCCTCGACGATCACCAGTGGTGTACGGCCAGTGTAGGAGATCGCTCCCCACACCATGATGCTGGGTGTTGGCCCTGTGGGCCTCGGTCGTATGCAGTCCTGATTGTGGCGCTCACCTGCACGGCGCCAAACAAGCATACGACCATCATTGGCACCAAGGCAGAAGCGACTCTCATCGCTGAAGACGACACGTCTCCATTCGTCCCTCCATTCACGCCTGTCGCGACACCACTGGAGGCGGGCTGCACGATGTTGGGGCGTGAGCGGAAGACGGCCTAACGGTGCGCGGGACCGTAGCCCAGCTTCATGGAGACGGTTGCGAATGGTCCTCGCCGATACCCCAGGAGCAACAGTGTCCCTAATTTGCTGGGAAGTGGCGGTGCGGTCCCCTACGGCACTGCGTAGGATCCTACGGTCTTGGCGTGCATCCGTGCGTCGCTGCGGTCCGGTCCCAGGTCGACGGGCACGTGCACCTTCCACCGACCACTGGCGACAACGTCGATGTACTGTGGAGACCTCACGCCCCACGTGTTGAGCAATTCGGCGGTACGTCCACCCGGCCTCCCGCATGCCCACTATACGCCCTCGCTCAAAGTCCGTCAACTGCACAAACGGTTCACGTCCACGCTGTCGCGACATGCTACCAGTGTTAAAGACTGCGATGGAGCTCCGTATGCCGCGGCAAACTGGCTGACACTGACGGCGGCGGTGCACAAATGCTGCGCAGCTAGCGCCATTCGACGGCCAACACCGCGGTTCCTGGTGTGTCCGCTGTGCCGTGCGTGTGATCATTGCTTGTACAGCCCTCTCGCAGTGTCCGGAGCAAGTATGGTGGGTCTGACACACCGGTGTCAATGTGTTCTTTTTTCCATTTCCAGGAGTGTAGTTCTAAGTACTAGGGGACTGATGACCATGGATGTTAAGTCCCATAATGCTCAGAGCCATTTGATTTTTTTGTTGATAGAGTTTCTACGTGTCGCGACTCCTGACTTTTTTGTGGTTCAACCCAACGTCTACTTGGTAGAGAAGGAATATCATGTTTAATATAAATGTCAGACCACAATGCCATTATACTTTCTTCACTCGGCGTAGCCAGAAGAGAACAGAATCTGTCTTTCCTTATCAAAAATCATCAGCAGAAGTTGGAATCGAACCCAGACCGCAAGTATATGAACATAGCATCAATCCAAGAAACCACCAAATTCTCTCCTTTGTAACTCATTTTTCTATCATAACAATGTTGCGCCACACTGGATGAGAATTCTGACACACAGACTCCCTGTAGTGGTTTGCAGCATGTTCAGTACATTCATTTACTTGGTTGACCGAATCGCCATGAACTAGCTGCCTCGGCTACCCAGTGCATACATTCGACTCTATTTTGTAATGACCGAAATAAAATCACGCAGCTTTCACCTACGGAGAACTGCCAACAGTGTAGGATGCATAAATTTAAACAGGAGGTGTTCCTTTCGACTTGAGCTACTCTATTGCGCTATCTGTTTGTTAAAAAAGTCGTGCAGAGCAAAAGAAAAGCTGTAACTGTCTGTCTCTCAGAAGTCTAGATCCGGCCACATGCATTATCTCACAGCACTGTGCAATGCGCAAGTTCTGGAGGAATTGTTGTTGAGTTTTGGAGGTGTTGTAGCTCTGTGTTAGCTAGTAGCGTAACGGTAAGCGTAGCGAGTTTGGGTACATTCACTGCTACATTTTTTAAAACGCCATACTGCTGTCTGCTGAAGTTATCGACCTAATGGAACTTTGAACATAATTCCCTTCACTTCTCAACCCAAAATAGTCGGATGTGGAAAAAGGGCTAACTTCTGCCAGATTTTTTTCTTTTCATGTTTGATCGATGGCCAGGCTGCAGATGCATCTCGAAACTTTTGTATTATGTATGGGGAGAGCGCATCGCGCCAAAATACGTCAGAAAAGTATTTTCTACATCAGCTGTCGTGTGGCAGTGGCATTTTATTCTTTATAAAACCAATGATTCCCACGGCTACAGGAACACTACTTGTGATACCTCTTAGACAAAATACTTATGCAGTGTTACCAGACGAAAAGATCAACCTGACACAAACTGTTTGAAGTCTGTCTCACAACCTTCGTACCTGGATAAAGAGATTTTCCTATTTGAGATATCTGTGAACGTTGCTGCATAAGACGATTTAAGAAGAAACTAAATTCCTTCAGCTACGACAATGTTTAAAAAAATCGTCTTAACGGCACTAAATCGTGTTATGTGAATCGTTTACTGGCTGTACTCTGCCGCATTTCGCTGGTTGGAAGGCAAAAAGCTTACTGACAAATTTCACACAAGGAAAAGGGGTACGAAATGTCTCCCACTGGAAGGTCATGTTGTTCTATTTAAATGATTACAAAATCACCTAAAACGAACAGTGAGGCTGTCAGTATAAGCACATTACTGTTGTCAGTATAATGTTGCACTGCCCAGGACCTGTAATGATAAAGGGCCCGTTTAGGTCAGGCATACTGTATACAGAAGTGGAAGAGAGAGCACCACTAAATTCCACAATCCGCATGCATTGCATACAGACAGAAATTACTGTTACAGTCTACTATTGGAGTGCAATGAGTGAATTGCTTATTTTCCGGTGAAAAAAAGCACTGGCAAACAGTCTTCGCTACATTAAGTTACTTAAACTGGTGTCATTCTGAGCTAGAATTCATGGTCAGCGATTAAGTATAAGGTCAATGAGTCGGATGCGGGTTTTGCAGCTGAGAAATACTTTCCTACATTATAGAAATGAATATTAAATCTGAACTAATAATGCGAAAATTTTGAACTTGGATAGCTTACAATGAAAATCTTTCTGTTTATTGCAAAGGAAAACAATTGATTTTCTAAAACATTCTCTGCCATACACAACTTGAAACAGGTCACGTCGACCAAATCTTGTGGAAGAACTGACAGTGACGTACAGCGGAAGGCAGTAAGATCCCTTGGCTTTTGGTTTGGCAGTATTCGACAGCCATTTCTAGGCGCAAGTAAATTAAGAAAGGCAGAGCGTTTTTGTTATCAAGTAACGTCTTCATCAATTACTTTAGTTTTAATGTATCTGCAAGTAATTGCTGATGTTTGATATTAACATCAAAAGGACTCCGTAGACAGGGAAAGAACCTCTGCTAGGGCAACTGTTTCTATAATGACCAAACGGCATTAAATGATCTTCAAGCACATGTGTTCCAGCAACGGTATGAAGAAAACGATAGTAACAATGACGGTAATAATCGAATTATCCGGTAACTTCACACTTCACACTGGAGTTTCTCGAACTAAGAAATTTGCTGAATTAATGAATATTTCAAAATGGCTTTACATCGAGGCTATGATGCCTAGAAGAGTCTTTACATGCTGCTGACATGAGAATAGCATAATCTTCACGTTAGAAGATTGCTTCTACGTAACCATTTAATAGACTCGCATTTTTTCCACCCACCGTGACTAATTTTGTAAGCTAAGCATATCATCCGTTACAGCACACTCCTGTGGCTGGGAAATGTGGCTACAATGGTCTGGAGTAACGAACTATCACAGGTGCTATGCGTGGGTTCAGGCATTTACTTTTAAGAGGCACAAAAAGGTTTACTTTACCTCTGGTAACCTCAAGAGAAAGACGTTATAATCCAGAATCCGCATTAAACATCACGTTCCTTCATTACCAATTGGGCAGAGCCGGTTTACGTTGGGAAACGACGTAGGCGGAAGTCATGGTAAACAGATATACTGTCTCCAGTAAACTTACTTACATTAGAAAATTTTATTTTATTTGATGAAACGATAGCCATTTAAAGAAACAGGGCTCCTATTTTTCTTGAAAAATTTGGTGCTGGACTGTGATTCGAATTCATATCTCATCTTTCGAGGATCTGAATCTCTCGGAACAGGATAGTTCAATCATTTCGTTCCTTTTCCCAAGACTGCCATCTTTTCTAGGTCTCCTCCAAAGGCAAGTATGTGGGTTCGAATTCTGATCCAGTACAAAAATATTCATTATTTCATTTCAAGCCCTATCACGTGCATACCAGTCTGCTAGTGGAAATTAACGTGTATTTTTAATGTCTGTTCATGTGTTGCCAACAATCTCAATAGGTGTCGTTATTTCTGGTCAAACACGCACACATCTTACTCATGGTGAGTAAGCAAATGTTACTTAAGCTATGTTCGTGGATGATAAAGAAGGACGGTAGGTGTGCGGTTCGAGTGTCGCTCAGGCACAAAAATTTGTATCCTTATTTTAGATTCAAACATCTAGCAGCTGGTAAGAAAAGCCGATACGTAACATTTGATTTTACTTAGTTAACAATCCGATTGCGTGCTGGGTTCGTATCTCCGTCACAGAACTTCATATCATGCGCTTCATCTTTAAATGCATGAACACTTTGTTCCTTCTGAATGGAGGTATATCACACATATTTCGTGGTTAGTAACAGGGACGAAAGAGTCTTTGAAGGAGCCAGAGTTTATTACAAAAACTGTCGTCTTGTTTTTTTTTTTTTTTTTTCTTTTCAAGTTCAGATTTAGTTACTGATATTGGCGAAAATTTCTGTAATTCGTGCCTCTTCATGACTAGTCAGCAATATGATATGGTTAGATTAGATTAGATTAATACTTGTTCCGTAGATCATGAATACGACATTTCGTAATGATGTAGAACACTTCATTTTAATGAAAGATTTTTTTACATACCATGATTCAGTTTCTTTGCAACAATTTTTTACTCTCTCTCTCTCTCTCATTCTTTTTTATTTTTATCTCTCTCCCTCACTCTCTCTCTCTCTTCTCTCTCTCTCTCTCTCTCTTTCTCTCTCTCTCTCTCTCTCTCTCTCTCTCTCTCTCTCTCTCTCTCTCACACACACACACACACACACACACACACACACACATACGCAAACAGTCTTTTATTATTTTCATTTGTTTGTTGTGCTCGACTATCGGCGAGGCACGAAAACGTTCATCAATGATTTTCTTAGTTTTGAGTACACTTACGAAAGATATATAAAAACAACTATGAGAGTTACTGATTTATGAAGCTTAGTTTGCAGTCAGTTCTGAGTATTATTGGTAACTACGCTCCAGTCCCTAAGCCCAGTTACAGAACTGTGAATCAGACGGATTACGTATTCCAGGCCGCAGCAGCCGCGTCTTTAAGACGTCAGCTATGGTCACTTCCCAGCCCACTGTAGAATCACATCGGTTCGTCTTCTTCCTGCTGGTAATGTAACTGAGATTTGGCAACAAGGCAAGGTATATTTGGCAACTCTGTGATCGACAAGTTACTTCCTGGTGTGCTCGGAATTAAGCCTCAAAGTTCACTTGATTTTTCCTGTCATTTCCATTGAATAATCTGAGTTATTATTAACGCTTGAGCTGTAACATAAAATTGTAAATTTACGGTTTTCAGCCCAGGAAAGTCGTTGCACGTGAAAATCGCATCTAATCTCGTCCTTTAAATAGCGGTTTACGAGTTCTAGCCACTACCGGTCTCGTAAGAGCAAAAGTGGACGCATGCTTCTTCCCTAGCTCTGTGGAAACGTGCTAACTTGAGAGAACGCGTCTGTTATGGTTTCCGGTTCCAGCCTTGCTGACTGTAACGTTTTTATCCCTTCTGTGAAAGAGCTACAAGCAGTCAGATCACAATCGATAAGGAAATCGCAAGAAAATACTTTCGGCTCATAGTGCAGTGATGAAAAACTTACAATGCTGCACAACAGGTAACGCCTCTTTCCGCTGCTGACAAACAAATTTTGGGTTTCTAGGAATACATAACTTTATTTATGAAATGCCACGTTTGCATACCACTTGAGTATGATACAGCATCCCAATCAAACACAGACCCAATCGAAATCTAAGTGATTCGTTCCGATAGAGGCACGCTTGTGTACAGATACTCAGTTTTATTGAAACAGGCTTTCGTCGTAAGGTTATCGTGGGTAGTTTTATTTCATTTCTTATAATACAGTGCACAATTTTCGTACGGTTTCTTTTAGTGTTGTTAAAACATTAGTTAACACGAGAGAGAAATTAATCATCAACGGTATAAGCGAATTCTCTAATGTTATCTGTAACAGTCTGACAATACACATGCAGTTTATTGATTACATGCACGTAGAAAACTTGTTCTGAGTTAAAGCTGTCAAACAAAATTTTATAAAGAATAAAATGCCACTGCCACACGACAACTAATGTAGAAAATACCTTTCTGACGTATTTTGGCGCGATGCGCTCTCCCCATACATAATACAAAATTATTCGAGATGCATCTGCAGTTTGGCCATCTATCAAACCTGAAAAGAACAAAATCTCGCAGAAGTTAGCCTTTTTTCCACATCCGACTATTTTGGGTTGAGAAGTGAAGGGAATTATGTTCAAAGTTCCATTAGATCGATAACTTCAGCAGACAGCAGTATGGCGTTTTAAAAAATGTAGCAGTGAATGTACCCAAACTCGCGACGGCTTATCAACAGTGCGCGACGCTTACCGTTACGCAACTTTTTTTTTTTTTTTAAATAAATGTATCTAGCACCGCATCGTGCTCTGAGAAAAAGAAAACAATATCTCGGCACGTTCCTACACCGAGGTAATGTATATGGGGAAAACGAAAAAAAAGTGCTTCATACAGGATGCAGAAGGGTGTGTCGCTACTCTCCTTACGCTTCATCATCCAGGTACGTCTTCACGTGTATCATGTTGTTCCACCGAGAATCGAACTTAGTCATGTCAGCTCACTCAATGGGTATCTTCTCCTACCTGTTGATGATCCAGCTGCGTGGAGGGTCGCGCAGGGCACTCCCTAAGTAATTAGAAAAATACTGTCTGTATTTTGGGTTTCGTACGATCTTGCAATGACGTTCTTGTCGGTAGTTCCAAAAGTCTAATACATCTGTAGGTCCATGGTGAAATAAGTAGTGTACCGCATGCGCACGGATCCACGTGACAGCGTTGGTCTTGGCGCGCGGGAAATACTGTTGATCCGGAAATAGTAGAAACCGAGGTGTAATGTGTTCCGGAGTCACTCGTAAAAAATACGACAAAATTTGTCGCACCAAGCGCCATACGTCTTCTGCCGCGCCACATGTGAGACGGTGTTCGTCCGTGTCTGGTATCCCGCAGTCTACGCAGAGAGGCGATTCCGCCATGTTTATCTTGTGGAGGCGTGATCGGGTGATCTGTTTACCATTGACTGTGATGTACCATGTGGATCGGACGGCTGTGTCCAGTGGAATCGCGTGAATCGTCTTCCACACCACCTTCCAATTAACCTGAGGGCTTTTGGTCTCCACGATGTTTGGTGGGCGCCTCTGCTGTAGGACATGATGTATATTCCGTGCCGACGCCTGTTTCGTCGGTGGTACTGCGATACGGACATAGCTGTGTTCAATGTAAAAGTTCCCGAAGTAGTAGAAGGGTGGGGGTATGTCTTGCGTCGTCAGTGGGGGCATAATGGAGGGCGGAGCTAAGGACTCCAACAGCAAACCTGTCAAACTTTCCGGGTGGTGGCGCCACAGCTTGATGTGTGAGCTGACATACAGGGCCACAGCTCTGTCGTGGACATGGACTAGACCAAGACCTCCCCTTTCTGGGGGAAGAGTCAGTGACTCATAACTGACTTTGAAGAGCATGCCTGTACTGACGTAGGCTCCGAATGCCGCTAATAGACGTCGATCCATCAGTAACGGTATTGGGAGAACACGCGCTATGTGTGGAAGGCGCGATGCGAGGTAAACATTGACGAAGTGTGTCCTTTGGAGAATATCGAGGGTCCGCAGACGAAGGTTGAAGATCTGGACCCGAATTTGTTGTAATAAGCGGCGGTAGTTAAGAGCCGCGGTGCGCCGTATGTCGTCGTGAAACTCTATTCCGAGGCATTTGATAGTGCCACGAAGCTGTAGGGGTTCGACACACGCTGGGGTCAACCCGTCTCCTATGGCCATGGCGACCGATTTGGCGACGTTGAGACAGCTGACGGAAGCCACACCGTACCTGGTAATCCATTCTAGTGCTCTGTTGACATCGTCGCGATTGCGGAACACGAGAACCAGGTCGTCTGCATATGCTGTACAGCGAAATGTGACGTCACGTAGGGTAAGACCGGTGAGGCGTTGACGGAGACCACAGAGGAGCGGTTCCAGTGCCAGAGCATATAGTAACGTCGACAAGGGGCAGCCTTGACGGACGGAGCGGAAAATCGGGAGGGACTGCGAGAGACGCCCGTTAACGAGCACTTTGGAAGTCGCCCCTCGGAGTAGGCGCATCACGACGTCTGTGAATTGCCGTGGGTACTGCATGTGCTGGAGAACGGACGATAGGTATGCGTGATCCACTCGATCAAAAGCTTGGCTAAAATCTAGTGATGCCAGCGCTCCCGGGATGCGGCGTGCCCTGGCTAGGGCTATTAAGTCACGGTATCGACACAGTGCTGTGTGGATGTTGTTGATACCCCCTAGGGAAGTCTGATCTGGCGAGATGACGTAAGGTAGGGTCGGTCGTAGACGGTTTGCTAATAGTCTGGTGAATATCTTCATGTCGCAGGTGACGAGTGTTAGCGGGCGGTAATCTTGTATTCGAGCCCCACCTTAAGGCTTGTGAACAGGTATAATTATTCCTTCTACGAAGGTCGCAGGGAGCGGCACCGCGGGGGACATAAGCTCCCGACAGATGTCTGTTAACTTGGGAGCCAGTAAATACTGGAAAGTTCTATAAAACTCCACAGGGAGCCCGTCGGGGCCAGGAGACTTATTCGCCGCTCCTTTACCGATGGCGTAGATAACTTCGTCTTCCGTAATGTCGTTCAATAATTCAGTTTGTAAATCCTGTGGGACGATGCCGTAAACCAGTTGTGAGACTACTGTCACCGTCGTCGGGTCGGAACATTGAGCAGAATAAAGTCGTGCGTAATGGTCGAAGAAGGCTGCAGCAATATCGCGTTGTGTGGTGTGATGATGGCCGTCCTCAGTGGTGATGGCATGTATCAGCGCCCGTCTTCGCAGTGTACGTTCTCGGATGACGTGGTACATGGTGGGTCGTTCCGTTGCGACTCTGTCTTTTGTCCGCGCTCGGACGATCGTCCCTTCGAGGTGTCTGCGCATATGGGCTACGATCTGTGCTTTCGCACGCTGAACTGTCAGCTGTCGTTCCGGTGTGGGTTGCAAGGAGGCGCATTCGCGAAGGACGGTGAAATAAAAATCAAGGGTCTGCCGCCTCCAAGCAGCAGTCTCACGACCATACGTAATAAAGGTTCGCCGTAGGGCCGGCTTGGCGCAGGTTAACCATCAACTAATCGACGTAGGATACGTTGGGAGGCGGCGGACGCACAAACTCCACGTGTCTTCGATGGCGCGTCGACAATCCGGAGAAGCGAGATGAGCAAGGTTTAATTTCCAGGGATGTCGGCTGTGCCACACCCGTTGGCGACGAAGGGTGACGGCACATATATAGGCCTCGTGATCAGAAAAGGCTACTGGCCACACCTCCGCGTCACTCACCGTTGCCGCGAGAGAACGGGAGACGTAAATCCTATCGATGCGACTAGACGAGTGACTCGTGAAATGGGTGTATCCCGGTCTATTTCCTCGGACATGTTCCCATGTATCTACTAGTTGGAGATCGCCGATGAGTGTCCCAAGTTCGGGGCACGGTGAATGGCGTGGCAGCTGATCTTTAGGTGCTTGGGTGCAATTGAAATCGCCCCCTAATATCAAGTCATCGTGCCTGCCCTGAAAAAGCGGTGCTATTCCTTCTGCGAAGAAGAGCGATCGGTCACGACGGCGATTCGTCCCGGAAGGGGCGTACACATTGATAAACCGGACGCCTTGCGCCGTTACGGCCATTCCTCCAGCGTCGGGGAGATATCGGACTTCGTCCACCTCGAGGCCCTCTCTGAGGAGAATGGCGACTCCACTGTTAGTTGGCGAGACGTGGGACACATGAGCCGTATAACCATACATACCCGGGAAATCGGCGACGAAGACTTCTTGGAGAAAGACAATGTCAACGTCTGCTGCATTGAGCATGTCTTGGAGCAGCGACAACTTCGTACGTGTCCGAATGGTGTTAATGTTGATGGTCGTTAAGCGATAGGTTTGTAGATCGTCTCCTGAGGTGGGGGCTGCCGTCAGTGTCGCCGTAAAATATGGGGCCTGTGATCTGCTGGCCGCGTCCGCTCCGTCATCTGTTGCTACTCGAGAGGGGCCGAGGTGTGGGAGGAGAGACCCCTCTCCTCATCCACCACAGCGGCCGTATAATCGTCTTCAATGTCATCCGCCCAAGGTCCGTAAGTTAACGGTGGCTGCGGTAGAACACTTGTGGGCTGAGTGACTAAGGGTGAATCCGCAGTCGTTTCCGGTTGTGTACCAACGGCGGGCGCTGTGCTGACCATCCGTTTGTCCGAGGGAGCGGAATCGGGTTTGTCAAAATCAGACAAAGTGACAGGTGAGGACGATCTCGTGTCATCCATTCTCCTCGTCGTTTCGTCGGCCGTCCGGTCGTCAACTGGAGAAGACGTCCGCTGGAGGCAATCGTCTGAGGGTGTGCGACGTCGCTTTTTATGTTTTCTCGGTGACCTTTGTTTGCGGACGTGGGTTGCTGTGTCCGAAAGAGTTTGTGGTTCCCGTATAGCATCCCCCTCAGGGAGAAAGGCAGAGGTCGGTACAACCCTAGCGTCGAGTTCCATTCTCTCGTCCGAATCTTCATGTGGAGTCGATGGGCGGAGTTCTTCAACCCCTGCAGACACCGTAATGGTGTTGGTCAATCCAGGACCGGCGACAGGTGCGCATTCTAACGCTTCCTGTCTTCCGGGGGGGTTGTCGTCTGTCATGACGGTCGATCGTGTCACCTGAGGGGGAGGGCCGTGAGCGTAGGAGGTGGTGTCGTGTCATGCAATGGAAGTTGTGTAACCCGACGTTGAATACACGCCGAGCGCACATGACCCTCCTGGCCGCAACCAAAACAAGTACGAGGTTGGCCGTCGTACATTATTATTGCTCGACAGCCACCTATGACTAAGTAGGACAGCACATGTTTCTTTAATTCAATTTTCACTTGTCGGACGCCGTTGAGGACTTGGTACGTCTCGAAGGTGTTCCATTTTTCGGCCACGTGGCTAATTACCGTCCCATAAGGGCGGAAAGCTGAGGTGACGACGTCCGGTGGTACTTCGAAAGGGAGTTCGAAGACTCTTAGTGTGCGTAATCCTAGTCCAGCATGGTCAACAGTAACCTCTCCGATGTGACCATCGGAGTGTTTGAACTTGAGAGTGTTCGCGCATCTGTTCGCAACTGCGTGACATAACTCGTCATCGACCATCTTGACATAAACGACGCTGCTTGTGATGGATAGGTGGATACCGATGATGTGCTGTGTTGGTATTTGAACCTCGTCACGGATGAATCGTTCGACTTCAAAGGCTCGTGGTCGTGCGTAGTCGGGCTGGAAGCTGATCTTGATGGTGGCTTTTCTGTACGAATGAGCCATGGCGACTCAGTGTTAACGGACGCGAGTATTAGCTGCGGCGAGGAAGTAAACAAACTACGCGCGCTCGCGACTCTGCGGACGAGACCGCAACTCTGCGGACGGGACGTAAACAAGACGTCCTCGCCGTTCACCGGCCGAAAGCAGACTGACTAGCTGACACAGAGCTACAACACCTCCAAAACTCAACAACAATTCCTCCAGAACTTGCGCATTGCACAGTGCTGTGAGATAATGCATGTGGCCGGATCTAGACTTCTGAGAGACAGACAGTTACAGTATTTCTTTTGCACTGCACGACTTTTTTAACAAACAGATAGCGCAATAGAGTAGCTCAAGTCGAAAGGAACACCTCCTGTTTAAATTTATGCATCCTACACTGTTGGCAGTTCTCCGTAGGTGAAAGCTGCGTGATTTTATTTCGGTCATTACAAAATAGAGTCGAATGTATGCACTGGGTAGCCGAGGCAGCTAGTTCATGGCGATTCGGTCAACCAAGTAAATGAATGTACTGAACATGCTGCAAACCACTACAGGGAGTCTGTGTGTCAGAATTCTCATCCAGTGTGGCGCAACATTGTTATGATAGAAAAATGAGTTACAAAGGAGAGAATTTGGTGGTTTCTTGGATTGATGCTATGTTCATATACTTGCGGTCTGGGTTCGATTTCAACTTCTGCTGATGATTTTTGATAAGGAGAGACAGATTCTGTTCTCTTCTGGCTACGCCGAGTGAAGAAGGTATAATGGCATTGTGGTCTGACATTCATATTAATCATGATATTCCTTCTCTACCAAGTAGACGTTGGGTTGAACCACAATAAAGACAGGAGTCGCGACACGTAGAAACTCTATCAACAGTAACCTTTCTTATACTAGTTATTTATTTCTAATGACGAAACAAACGCTATGTAGCGTCACAGGACACTTATTCCATCTTTTATTTGAGCTTCTGTATGTCGATAAAATTGGTTCAGATCTGGGAATGCAACTCAGACCGCCCTTAACGCGGAATTTGATCCCTTCGTGACAATACAGCTCGACTGCAATTTGTTGTTTGTTCAAAACTGCAGATTCCTCAACATCTCCACATATTGCGCGTGAAAGGGTTCGAATCCTGGCCCGGCACTAAAGCTTTCATTATGTATTATCAAGCTCTAGCATGAGAACAGCTATCCGCTGGTGGGTAATAATTTTGATTTTTAATGTATTTTCATTCGTTGTCAACACTAACGGTATCTGACGTTTTGAGCCCCAGTGAGACACAGAACTGTTTGCGAATTCATTGAAAATTCAAGGATGTTATTCCGAGCTGCTGGTGGAGAAAAATTCCGTAGCTGACGTCTCTTTGTGTGCAGTCAACAACGATATGTGTGGGGCTCTATTCCCAGTCACCACTGAACTCTTCGTCATATTATTTCTAGTTCGAACATGCTCACATGTCGCTGCTGGTGTAACAAACCCATTTTTAACGTTCGTTTTCTCTAGAATATAACAGCGATAGGTGCCAGGTTGGAGTTCTGGGAAAGAAAAAATTAATGTTTCGTCTCGTAATTCCAGTTAAAACATCTAGCTACTGCCGAGAAAATCCGATATGTCACAGTTGATTGTGCTTCGATGACAATCCAATTAGGTTCTGGGTTCGAATCCCTGTCCAACACAAAGCTTTACCTCACGGTATTTCAAGTAATCTACTTGTGAAGAAGCAATATTTAACATCTCTCGTAGTTCGTTAACAAGGACAATAGATGCTGGGTAGGAATTCGCGTCCCTTAACAATGTTTACGCTATGTAATTTAAAGCTGATATTTGCTAACTGATACTGTCTAAAATCGAGGCATATCACTCTCTGTATGCCTAGTCAGGAATGACTGTTAGTTTCCGTCAGTCACGAAGTCTTTGCTTAGTCTGCATGACCTGGGTTTGAATCCATTTGCAGAACGAGACGGTTCGTCGTGTCATTTGTTCATACATATTCTCAACTAGCTGCTCGTGAATAACTTAAATTTTTAATGTCATATTGTGTTATATAATAAGTACGGCATGTTATTTTGAAGAGGAAATCATGAATACGACGAACTTACTACGTGAATTACCTATCTGACGTAATAATAAGAGTGGTAACGTTTCATGTATGTCATTTACTGTAATAAATGTAAACTTACAAGCCTGAAGAACCGTCTTATCTGTGATGAAATGTTCCCTGATATTTGTAGTACCTTGATATTACTTAACATCTTGAGTTATTACGATATAGAGCAGTTTTTTCTAGTGGTGACTTGTTGGAACCATTTTCAATAGTCAAACGACTGTACCGAGGGGCGATTAGAGGACCTGCTAGACAGCTGCGCTATGTGGGTTGCATTCGAATCAGGCGAAATGCAATTCAGGTCGTTCGGATACTTTTGAGCTCGACTGTACATGTACAGATCGTTAGCCTGCGCTAACACTTCAGACCTCTAACCTCCATGAATGCTAACTTCTCACATCTAACATCCATCACCACTGGCTGTTCACTTCCAACTGCTCAACAGTACTTCCATCACTGCTGGTGACTAACTTCCAGCTGCCCAACACTAATGGCGATTAACTTCCAACGAGTCCAACCAGCCACAGAGTCGCTTACGAAGAAAGCGCAATCAGAGATACAATGCAAAGCGCTACACAGCGTTGCCAACACAGAAGCAGCCCACTTACACAAAAAAGGTTACAACGAGGGGACCGGTCTTCTAAGGCTCTTTTCGTTGGGCACAGACTGCCAAAAGAGATAATAACAGGACATCACACGACAGATCGGGCTACTGGCACCAGAAATTCGGAAGGCGACGCCAGCAACCCCGCCACGGCTCACATGTAAAACATATGAATGATCATAATACAGCGAACGCAACAAATGGAATTGTCTTCCAATGAATTTGTGGCTGTGGCACCGGATATGAAAAGTAATTTATCTGTCAGTCAGTCAGTAGTAACAGCCTCTGCCTATGTAAGCTATTAACTCAAATGGTACTGATTCATATATTAAATTCACTACGCTTGAAGTATTGTACTAACAGATCGCTGCAGACCACTCATGTTACGAAACAAGAGAGTGTAAATAAATAATAATCTTTATTGAGGATGTAATTTTTGTATGTGGTTATATATTATACTAGTATTCAAATGGAGTGTGAAAACCCGCCTGGATAGCGAAGTGCTTTAAGGCGCCGCTTACGGGAATTTTTTTTAAAATAATAATGTTTATTACTTCTTTTATCGTTTTGTACTATGGACTTAGTCTTAATTTTGTGTCTAAACAACGAAAACTTTAAGTTGTTAGTTATATCTCGTCACTTAGTCACACAGACACACGATCACATATATGTATACAATTATTTTGGGTTTTCGCCAAGACTACTTCAATAGTTTCACTGTCGCACTTAGTTTGTGTCATCAGTTTTTAGTTATCAGTCTCTTCCAGCTTTTCTTGGTGCATAATATAATGTCGAGGAACATTGTCCTTTGCGCTCTTCCCATTTTCAGCTACCAACCAAATAAAATCTTCCATAACTGCATTGTTCCATCCGGTTCTTCTTTTTGTTTTGCATCTCATTAACTCAAGTGGTGAAACATAACTTGCATGATTGTGCCCAGTATCAGACTGGCGAGGCTTTCCCAGATGGAATCCGCCTCGCGCTTTACCGACGAGAGCTGGTGATCCGGCCTGCCTGGATGTAGTTTTTAGGCGGTTTCCCACGACCGAGGTGGAAAATACCGGACTTGTACATCTACTTCTACATTTACATACATGCTCTCCATGCAAGTGTACGGTGCGTGGTGGAGGGTACCCTGTATCATACCACTCATTTCCTTTACTGTTCCACTCGCAAATAGAGTGAGGGAATAACGACTGTCTGTACACCTCTATACGAGCCTTAATTTATTGTATTTTATCTTCTTGGTCCTTACGCGAAATGTACGTTGGCGGCAGTAGAATAGTTCTGCAGTCAGCTTCAAACGCCGGTTCTCTAAATTTTCTCAGTGGTGTTCCTCCGAAGGAACGTCATCTTCCTTCCAGGGATTCCCATTTGAGTTCCCAAAGCATCTCCGTAATACTTGCGCGTCGCTCGACCCTACCGGTAACAAACCTAGCAGCCAGCGTTTGAACTCGTTCTATGTCTTTGTTCTTTCCTACTGGCACAGATTACAAACAGTCGAGAAGTACCCAAGAATTGGTCGACCTAGTGCCCTATAAGTGATCTCCTTTACAGACGAACCAAACTTCCCTAAAACTTTTCCAATAACCGAAGTCGACCATTCGTCTTCCCTACAGTTACGCTTGGATATTTAATCGAAGCATTACTAATGCTGTATTCGAAAATTACGGATTTGTTTTTTTCTATTCGTCCGCATAAATTTACTTTTTCTGCTTTTTATATTTATAGTTAACTGCCTTTCATCACATCCAACTAGAAATTGTATGTCGTCTTGTATCCTCCTACAGTCACTCAACTTCGACACCTTGCCGTACACCACAGCCTCACCAGCAAAGAGCCGCAAATTGCTCTCACCTTGTCCCGACATAATTTATGTACGAGGCATATTCCAAAATAAAGGTCCGTTTGGTCATAAAAAAGTAAGCTCATGAGAACAGGTTTTTATTGGAACTGATATTTTAGTACATACCTGCGCTAGTTTTCCGCATAACCGTTGTTCACAACTACACTTTTTCTGCAAAGCTGCACCAGCTTTTTTAATCCTTCTGTATGAAAGTCTGCCGCCTGATGATTGAACCAGTTAGTAAAGCCAGTGTTGAGTTTATTGCCGTTTTGAAATCGTTGTCCATCCAGCCACTTTTTCAAATGCAAGAACAGGAAATAGTCGCTTAGTGAAAGGTTGGGACTGCAGGGACAGTGCTCAAAAGTTCCCAGCGAAAATATTGAATCTTCTCCTTGGTTTTGGCAGCGGCATGAGGGGGTGCGTTATCGTGAATGAGGATTATGCCACACGATAGTTTCCCACGTCGTCGGTCTTGGACCGCACATCTCAGTTTGGTCAGCGTTCCACAGCTGTAATTGTTGTCCCACGGTCCATGAAATGAATCGAATGGACGCCCTTTTCGTGCCAAAGACCGGTAGCCATTATTTATCGATTAGAGAACGGAGATTGTTCAAAAAATTTTTGTTTGGTTAAACTTGAATGGCGCCTCTGCATTGACTGTTGTTTAGATTGTGCTTTGGTGTCGTCTCGTCGACTGTAATGATGGGCTAAACTGATCACCTCCATATTCTCTGTAGCGCTCCAAAAACTGTCGTGCACTTCGCGTTCTTTGCTGTTTGTGCTCATCAGTGAGTATTTTTGGTACTCAACTCGCACACAGTTTTTGATATGCAAGCTGTTCAGTGACAATTCTGTAAACTGAGGTTTTAGCAATATTTCGGAATTCATTAACTACACATTTGTATGGTCATTTTGAAATTCTCGAGGCCATTTTCGAACTTGTTCGTCAGTCATTATTTCAAGTCGATAGACTAGGCATAACTTACAATGGATCTGAGGAGCTGAAAATTCTTTTGCCAGCAAAAATTTACTCTCAGCGACTGAATAACGGCTACTGAATCAAACTAACACTGCAGTAGTTACCTACAGAGTCTGTAGAGAGCGTTGCATGCGAGAAACTTCATTCAAGCCACCGTCAGTTAAATACTAGTCACCGGACAATATTTTTAGAAAACGCCTATCATAAGACAATAACAGTGTTCCTATTTCACTTTCAAGGGGAGTCTTGACGAGACCTCTGTCTCTGACTAAAGCACGCCGTCGAGGACAATATACTGTTACGAGGGTGAGCCAAATGAAAACCTTAAATTTGTAATAACAAATAGAAATTTCGCGCCGTTATCCTGTAAGTTGGTAAGCGTGCTACAAACAGCGTGCAGAATGGCCTGTAGGTGGTAGCATAGTGCAGATGCACATATGCCGTCGCAGTATCAGTATAAAGATGACCGCCCCACTTGCGACTTGCACCAGGCAAGAACAGCGTTCTGTTATTCGGTTTTTGCGTAGTGAAGGTGGGAAACCTATTGAAATTGATCGACGAATGAAGGTTCAGTACGGTGATGCATGTTAGTCACAGCAGCAAGTCTACGAATGGAGTAGAAAGTTCGCAAATGGTGTGACTTCAGTGGAAGATGCTCCTCGTCCAGGTCAGGCACAAAGAGTTGTGACTCCACAGAACATTGCAGCAGTTGATGCCATAGTGAAGGAGAACCGCCGAGTGACACTGAATGACATTTCAGCATGTTTACAGATTAGTCATGGGTCAGCACATCACATTGTGCATGATGTGCTCCAGTTTCACAAAATGTCTGCAAGGTGGGTGCCACGGCAGCTGACTCCTGAAATGAGAGAAAGACGTGTTGATGCTTGTGAAGAACTTCTTCGGCGTTTTGAACGAGAAGGTGATGGCTTCCTTGCAAGAATCGTTACTGGGGACGAAACATGGGTTCACTTCCACCAACCGGAAACGAAGAGAGCGAACAAGTGTACCACTTCTGCACAATAAATAATATTTTTAAAAAATATTTAAGGTTTTCATTTGACTCACCCTCGTACTTAACCGTACTTAACCGTCTGAATGGGCCACAGTATTATAGGAAAAACAGAGTTATACTTTACTTTGAAACAGTTGAGACCGCATCCACTACATCAGACACTCTACAACTAACTGAAATGTATTTACATTGGTGCTTCGGGTTCTTATGACCTCCAGTGTTGACAGCAGAACCTCTTTAACTTCTCCCATGAACCACAAAAGCCTACGTGTCATGCAAAGCGTTAATCAACCTTTGGGCCACTCACGCACATGGGAACCTATTCTGTATGCTCGTACTTTCGGCAACAGTGTGCAGTGTCAATTGCTGCTCCTCAGGCAGACGCTACGCAGACGTTTAGAAAGCGTCCTCGTAATTTAACATGAGATGTACTCATGACGCAGACAAATGGGGTACACTGATTCCACCCCTGGATGAGTGTTGCCGTCAGGTAAGGCTTCAGACCATCCACTGCGACTAACATTGCCCCAGGCCACATATTCTTCAACGGAAGTGAAATTTGAGGCAGCCTTTCCATTATGGGAGCCACTAATCCACAATGCTGAATTATCCACAGAACTAACCCCTTTAGACACAAGATAATATTTAAACAGAAAATGTTCAAAAAGAAGGAGAACTTCGCTTACCGTAGTCCGTAGCATGTTGACGCGGAATGACATGATTCCAGTAGACAAAGAAAACGAAGGAAATTAATCGAATTTGAAATGTACTCACGAGAAAATTACACAAAGAGAGATAATGGAAGTTATTGACTAGCCACCAGGGTCCTAGAGATTCCTTACAAGGGATAGCGTAGACGGTAGCACATACTGGCTTGGCGACTGCATGTACATTGTCAGGAACTCGTGGCGTCGACCACACGCATACGTGCCCTCAACTCTGGCGTCGTCAGAGCGACATTTTCATGATGCGACTAAATTAATAGCAAGCCTGGACTCAGCTAGTCTTACTTTAAGGTAATGAACATCGCAGAATGCGCCAATTTACATGTTAACAAAGAACTAATGAGCAACTGCTTCATGGAAAACGAATGACACAAGCCTGAGTATTGAATGAGGCGGAGTGTGGTGTCTCTGCCCATTTTATAGCCTAGCCTTATGTTTCCACAGCTAAAAACATTACATTTCCGACGCTATAGAGAGACTCCATTGTTCTACTCCTGTTATATCTTTATGGCGAATTAGGATTCGCTGTTTTAGAGTATAAAACATATGTAGCTCTAGAGACATTCTGCGATTTGTCAGTTGCGGTAGTAAGAAAAAAAGAAAGTTGGCTATTGTAGAAGTACACCTTCAGATAATCATGACCAAGTAAAGTTTATAAATTACACTCTATGTGCCCGTAGTTTTAGTTATTTGTATGTAAACGATATGGATGTTGCTCATCTGATTTCATTGCTCTACTGGATACTGGCAATCCTTTGTAAGTAAATTTCATATAAAATTTGGATGGGGCGTATATGCCATAGAGGATTGTAGTTTTCTTTAACATTTATTAGTGGCATTACGCAGTATCGAACAGCAACACTCCATTAAAAATTAGAACTGAGTGGCGTACTGTAGACTTTCTCTTGATGGAAATCCAAGTTGCACATCTGATCCCATTGTTCTACTGGAGTACTTGGTATTCTCCATATTGCATTTCATAATCAGGAGGGTGTGTAAATGCTGTAGAAGACTGCCGTCTCTAATGAGACATTTGTTAATGGTAGGGGAGGCAGTACCACAGAGAAATATTCTGCTAAAACAAAGAAGACTGACAGTTGTAAATAATGGTACTTGTAGGATACTTTACTGAAAACGGGGGCTGACAGGTGTAAAGTAGATGATCTTTGTTAGCACAAACTCGAACACAGGCGACGTGGGTATTATTCTGAAGGGTATCGTAGGACTGCGTTACTTATTTAAACTTTAAACATACTTTTCCAGTAGAATTTGAATCACAGCCACAGTTTCAGTAGCACACAGCTATAGAGGCATCGAGAATATGAACACTCTCTCACTGCTGTAGTAGAGGCTACGGCAGAAGGTAGCAGTTCTCCCACGAAGTAAACGGTGAGAGACAGGTGTGTGTCTTCTTCCGCAGGACTTGCTGGGCGCTGCTGGTGCTGGCGGCGGCGGTGGGCGCGGCGGTGCTGGCGGCCGACCAGCTGGCCGAGTTCTCGCGCAGCCCGACGCGCACCCTGCTCCAGGCGAGGCACCTGCCCGTCGGTAGCCTGCCCTTCCCCGCCGTCACGCTGTGTCCAGCCGTCAAGACCAACAGGACGCTGGCCTCACAGCTGCTCACGAGGTGCCTAAGTACCTTCTCCACGGACGGCTATTCTTATTAGATCTTTCGCGCCTCTTGGACCTGTTGCGCATGTTAGCTACCGAGAAAATTTGAAACCGTTGCTTTTGTATCACCCTCCGAGCTCCTGCGGTGGCGCTCGAAGTCCTATTCGCGGCAGCGGCCAGAACCACCCGCCGGTGTGCAGCACGTGAATCAAATTACGCGGCAGATCGCTCCGCAGATTTACTCAGAAACGTTTTTTCGCGGGCCTCCATTAATCCACTGCATTTGCAAGCAATTAAATCAGCCTTGGTTAATATCAAGAACTAAATGCACGTTTTAATCCTCCCCTGGAAGCGTGAAGTCAATTGAGACCACATACCACTTTTTGCACTTCGTAACTTACCGTTCTTGATCGAAAACGTGTTCTGGCTGAAGAGGCTAATAAGATTCTTCTTCAAATATGGGATGATACTCATGTCGATAATGAAAGTATTTCTGACCTGAATGATGATGAATACGTGCCCTTAGGTAGTGAAGAAGAGAAAGGCAGTGACGTAATGGAAGACGTAAGTAATGAAGATGACGTCATTCGTAGTGATGATGCAATAGTAACTAATGACAACTTTGTGGAAGATTATATCACTGGAAGGAATTGGAATGGTCTGGTTCAAAAAGCCTCCAACTAAGTGTCAAATTCTGCCCCATAATATAATTCTGGATAAACCTGGTCCTAAAGTGGCATCCGACAGTTCACTAAAAAAAGCCTTGAATCGCGAGACAGATTTAAGATTGTCACTATCCCCACACAACAATAGATATAATTCCTTACAAACGGAATATTTCATGACAGGGCTCGTCCACGAGATATTTAACAAATTTCGTTGTATGTCCGAAATCTGGACTTGTTTATTCATTACTAACCTCATGACCAAGCTTCTATGGGTAGCTCTAAGCATCGGCGCCGGAAGACTCGGCTGGCGTAGAGGTAATAAATTACGAGGGCGTGCTGAAAAGAAATGCCTCCGAGTTTTCATTCTGTTATCAGAATCAGTTGGTGTATTACATGTAACACACATTAATCGGTCGTGTTTGCCGCTTCACTGAAGCAAGTTGCAGTTCTCTGCCGCCAGAGGACTCCGAATTGTAACATGTAACGTGGGGGCGTGAAAAAATGGTTCAAATGGCTCTGACCACTATGGGACTTAATTTCTGAGGTCATCAGTCCCCTAGAACTTAGAACTGCTTAAACCTAACTAACCTGAGGACATCACACACATCCATGCCTGAGGCAGGATTCGAACCTGCGACCGTAGCGGTAACGCCGTTCCAGACTGTAGCGCCTAGAACCGCTCGGCCACTCCAGCCGGCGGGGGCGTGAAATGTAGTTATCTCGGTGTACTGCGAGACCCTCACAAAACTGAAATCACGAACCTGAAGAGTTCGTCAACACACGGTGCACCCTCACCTTCAGCCTCACAATGCCAGAACTCACACAAGCGCTGCGAAATCTGCAACAATCCAGAGCCTTAGGTTCTCTGCCATCGATGATCATTCTCCATACGGTCCCGACTTGGCTCCATCTGATCTACATCTGTTTCCAAAACTTAAAGAAAACTTTCGAGTAATTTACCTTGATATGTTGATGCGGTTCAAGTGGAGCTAAGGTAGTGGCACCGTCAACAAAGTCAAACATTCTTCTGTGACCGTATCAACAAACTGGTCTCTCGTTGGGAGAAATGTGTTCGTCGGCGGGGTGAATGTATTGACAAATAAATACGAGTATGTAGATATGAAAATTAAAGATTTACAATGTTATTAACGTTTGTTTTATTTAAAAAGCTTTAAGAAATTTCACATAATAAATTCGGTGGCATTACTTTCCACCGCGCCCTCGCATATATGGGGTGTCCCAAGAAACTCAGAAAAAGTTAAGGAGGAGGTGCCTTACACCAAAAGAAGTAAACAATGGCTCTAAAGCTCATATCTTAAGGGAATGAGCAATTGATCGTTTTCGATACTATGAAACACATCTCTTCTGCAAGAAGCTCTCTGCTTTTCATATTTTGGAGTGTATGGACCAAAACAAGAAAAAGATTGTTGATAAATATGGGCCCTAAAGTGCATACTTTACAGCTATGAGCACTTATTCAGTGGAAGAGATGTGTTTCACACTAGCGAAGATAACAAGTTCTCATAGCTCGTAAAGTATGTATTTTAGACCCAATGTTCACTAGACATTTTTTCTTGTTTTTGTCAATGCTTCCTCCTCCGAAGATAAGGAAAGCAAAGACCTTAAAATGGAGGAGATCTGTTTCGTGGTATCGAAGATGAACAAGTGCTCAGACTTCGTAATGTATGCATTTTAGAGCCCTTCTTTCGTTCTTCCTACAGCCAACTGAGCAGATTTGAAAGGACGATGCTAGTGGCGGGATGGTCCTTTCGGAGAATTGTCACACGATTTGCACGTGCTGCGTCAGTTGTGCAATGATGCTGGTACCAGTGTTAAGGTGAACATTCTCACACCAGTTGTTGACGTTCTAGACGTCCACGCAGCATAGACGGCCTCTAGCATTGTCCTATCCTAAAGGCAGCAGTTGCAGATCGTACAGCTACCATAGCACAGGCTTGTGAGCGCAGACGTGTCAATACGAATTGTTGCGAACCGGTTATTAGCAGAGGGACTACGGGCAAACATACCTCTAGGCCGTCTTCCACTCACATCACGGCATCGATGTGTACGAATCGACTGGTGCCGTCAGAGGATCACTTGGAAGATGGAATGCCGCTCCGTTGTCCCAAGCGATGAAAGCAGATTCTGCCTGCACACAAACGAGTGACTTACGCCTGGTGAGCGCTGTCTCGTAGGCCTTATAACATGGGATGCCATAAGCCACAAATCTCGTTCACTTTTGGTGTTTTGTGCAGAGGAAGCTAACCAGCGTTCGGTACGTGCAGAATGTTAGACGCCGCCGGCCGGTGTGGCCGTGCGGTTCTAGACGCTTCAGTCTGGAACCGCGTGACCGCTACGGTCGCAGGTTCGAATCCTGCCTCGGGCATGGATGTTTGTGATGTCCTTAGGTTAGTTAGGTTTAGCTAGTTCTAAGTTCTAGGGGACTAATGACCTCAGCAGTTGAGTCCCATAGTGCTCAGAGCCATTTGAACCATTTTTGCACTTGTCTCCAGCCGTGCACTTGTGCGATTGATGGGTCGAGGAAAGGCTCATTCGGCTCGTCGCCCAATAACTCTTATAGAACTACGTGAACAGGTCGAGCATTCGCAATCGGTACGATCGACTGGATTCCAGAATAAGCGCCCGAGGAGGCGACACCCACATACTAATATGGGTGTTTCGACATGCCTCGATACCTGCTACCTCAGAATCAGTTGTGCCGCTGATCTGTAAATGGAAGCATTTGATGTACCTCATACGCACTGTTGCAATAATAAATCTTGAGTGAATTTGAAACTTTTAAAGGGTGTACTAATTTATTTTTTGCGGCTGTGTATGTCAGTGAACTCGAGACTTTTAGAAAACAGGTCAAGCTTCGCCGTTCTCTGCACTTCCCTCTGGCGGCCTTTTACTTTATGTTTTTCCCGCCAGGTATCGCCTTCGCGCCCACCATTGCCACGAGATGTCACGTCAGATACCAGTTAAACTTCGAGCAAATATCACTACAAGAATTAAATACTCTTTATTACTATCAATTATATGCGCAAACCATCCTCGAGAATCACTCTGTCTGCTAGGGAAAATCGTATCAAAACCTCTACAGTAGTTACTCACATTAGCCGTCACTTGCAGACAGAGAAAACACGAATTTAGTAATATGTGTAGATGTATATATTCAGCAATAGATTTCGCTCTATATTGTACCATCTTCAAGCTATAAAGACGAAATGCGTTCCTGAATAATAATAAAAAAACAAGTACGGCTGTCGCACATACAATAAAATTTCTCAAACTTCCAAAAGCTCTCAGATCCGAAGAGTAAATTGGAAAACAAGCACTTCAGACCGGCAGTACACCATCTCTAATTGCTTTCTAGTAGCTTCCGCAGGTAATAGTCTCCATAAACAAAATAGGATCTCCATAAACAATACAGGGTAACAATCAAAAGTTAGAAAGGAGAAAGACATACGAAAAACGCGACACTTCAAGTTTCCGCTGGAAGAAGAGGTATTCATTGTTCTCTATTAGATCTCACCTAGTCCGCCTCGTTCACTAAACAAGCTCCCATCTAGCCAAGGCCTCCACCCTCTGCTTTTCATCTTATTCCTATCTACTAAGTGTACGGCCACTGAACTGCAACACTCGCCTAGAGAACGAGCAAGTGACTAAGACGAGTATAGTAAGACCAGAAAAACACATTGCTAACGTCATAATGTGTATTGCTCCACTTGAGAAGGATCGTTGAGTTTGTAAGATTACATTGTGAGAAACCACCAGTACAAGACTGTCATTCCATCGCCATATTTCAATAGAGTTTTTGCACTGAAGTACAAGCCTATATCGCAATATGCAGGTTACGACATGGTCTGTTCATCCCATCGTTTTTAAAAGTAATTTGGTGTTTGATATTGGACAGCTTCAGTGCAAACGTACCCTTGGATGAGAAAACTGGCTTTCTTGAGGTATGCGTATTGTCATTAAAATCCCACACAAGCTCTCTGTAGACTGATTAGCTGAGCAACGCTATCAAATCAGTACTAAAAGTTTGTTCTTCAGATTCCGTAATTATTTTAAGCAAAGGGAAATCCATACTAATAATAAATCTGTAAAACTGTCGTGTCTGTTTGCCTGTTTGAACACGCGCCGAAGTTAGTACACAAATTTTTATGCTAAAAATAAAATAAAAACAGCCTCGATCGCGTTTCCAGATTTTTTATTTGTCAGCAACCGGTTTCGGCCCTTTCCTCAGACCATAGTCAGGCTTTTCCCAACCATTATGGTGGCGTCAGACGGAGCGAGATGCGTAGAAGTAAAGTTATCACTAGCAACCTTACTTCTACGGATCTCGCTCACCCTGCTGTCACCAGCAGCCATAATGGTGGGAAAAAGCCTGAAGATGGTCTGAGGTCTTCACCTTTCCCGCGGCTTATCATACAACCGTCGCGAGAAATCCTATCCGGACGAAAATGCATTTCAAACCTGGTTGGATGACATCTTTAACTCACAACCAATAGGTGTGTTTTTGCGTCACCGTCTTCTGTCGGGTTGGATGCGGCCCGCCATGAATTCCACTTCCGAGCCAACCTCTTACTCTCAGTAGCACTTGCAATCTACGTCCTCATTTATTTGCGGGTTGTGTTCCTATATCTGTTTTCTTCTACATTTTTTACCCTCTACAGCTTCCTCTAGTGTTATGGAAGTTATTCCGTGATACCTTAACAGACAGGCCACCATCCAGTGCCTTTTTCTTGTCAGTGTTCTCCATGTATTCTTTTCCTAGTCGATTCTCCGGAGAAATTCCTCACTCCTCACATTATCAGTCCACCTCATTTTCAACATTCTTCTGTAGAAAAATATCTTAAATGATTCGATTATCTTGTGTTCCAGTTTTCCCATAGTCCATATTTCACTACCATACACTACTGTGCTCCAAAAGAAGGTTCGCAAAAATTTCTGCCTCAAATTAAAACCAAAGTTTGACACTAGTAGACTCTCTTGGCGAGGAATGGCTTTTTTACCAGTGCTAGTCTACTTTTCATGTCCTTACATTGTCCGTTACGGGTTATTATGCTACCTAGGTAGCAGAATTCCTTAACTTCATCTGCTTTGTGATCAGCAATCACGATGTCGCTGTTCTCATTCTGCTACTTTTCATTACTTACGTCTCTCTTTGGTTTAAACTCAGCCTATTTTCTGTACTAATTAGACTGTTCATTCCGTTCAGCAGATCATGTAATTCTTCTTAACTTTCACTCCGGACAGCAATGTCATCAGCGAATCGGATCATTGATATTCTTTCACCTTGAATTTTAATTCCACTCCTTTTATTTATATTATTGCTTCTTTGCTTCTTCGATGTACAGAGTTAACAGTAGAGGTGAAAGGCTACATCTTGGTCGTCCACTCTTATTATTCCCTCTTGGCTCTTGTACATATTGTATATTACCCGTCTCTCCCTACAGCTTACCCCTATTTTTCACAGAATTTCTAACATCTTGCTCCATTTTACATTGCCGAACGCTGTTTCCAGGTTGACAAACTCAATGAACGTTTCTTGATTTTCTTTTCCATTCTTCTGTATATTATTCTTGTAAGCAATCTGGATGTATGGGCTGTTAAGCTGTTTGTGCGATAATTCTCGCACTTGTCGGCTCTTGCAAATTGTCGGAATTACGTAAGTGATGTTTTTTCGAAAGGCAAATGGTACATCGCCAGACCCATACATTCTACATACCAACATGAATAGTCGCTTAGCTGCCACTTCTACAGGCGTGGCCGGCCGGAGTGGCCGAGCGGTTCTAGGAGTTACAGTCTGGAACCGCGCGACCGCTACGGTCGCAGGTTCGAATCCTGCCTCGGGCATGTATGTGTGTGATGTCCTTAGGTTAGTTAGGTTTAAGTATTTCTGAGTTCTAGGAGACCGATGACCTCATCAGTTAAGTCCCATAGTGCTCAGATCCATTTGAACCAATCTACAGATGTGGATTCTGTAAACTATGTCAGCGTTGTCAGATAGTTATAGTTAACGTGAAAGAACATGTGTTCAACAAACTAATGAAAACGCTATTAAAATAAGCACTGTACTAATACAAATGAAATACAACCATGATAACCTTACAACAAAAGTCTGTTTCAGTAAAACATAAAGTAGCTGTAAAACGGTCCGCTGCTCGTGGTCTCGCGGTAGCGTTCTCGCTTCCCGAGCACGAGGTCCCGGGTTCGATTCCCGGTGGGGTTAGTGATTTTTCCCGCCTCGAGATGACTGGGTGTTGTTCTGTCGTCTTCACCATCATCATCATTTATCCCCATCACGGTCGGTGAAAGGCAAACCACTTCCAGTAGGACCCTGCCTAGTAAAGCGGTGCGGGTCTCCCGCATCGTTCCCCTACGCTCTGTAAAGAAGCATGGGACTTCATTTCATCTGTAAAACGAGCGTGCTTATATCGACATGAATTAGTACGATATTATTCACTTTGTACTCCCAAGCGGTCTGTGTTTATTTGCTGCCCTGTGTCATACCAAAATAGTATGGAAAATAAAATTGTGTATTCACAAAAACCAGAAATTGTGTCACTAAAAGCGGAAACGGTCAGTATCAACTGTACCGTATCGTAAGTTTTTCGTCCTTACACTATGTAGTACTGGAAGTATCGGGACACTTTTGATGGAGAAATTGTCTTAAGATTTCCTTAATGATTTTCGATCAGACTCCTTGTAGCTCTGTCATAGAAAGGCAAAAAATTTGGAATCATGAGCGAACTCAGCCTTCACTTAATAGGGAAATGTGTTTTCTCAGAGTCAGCAAAGAGCAGAATCTGCCCTGATAGCCGAGTGGTGGCTGCAACAGATAAATCGGAACGTGAAAGATAAGGTTAGTTCATAATTCCACACAGAACAACTTTCTGGTCTCTAAACCATACATTGAGGACCCGATATCACATGTTAAGTGAAAATAACTCAAAGTATTCCATGGAAGTGCCACAAAAAATCAAGCTAATTTAGCACGATGATTCTGTGCCATCCAGAAAATAATTCGTCGATACAAAGTTGTCAAGCATATTCTATGCTGTTGTCCAGATTCAGTTATACTACCAGTAACAAGAATAGCAACAGAATGTTCACTCAGCGGGCTTGGTAGTAACTACAGCTGGGGTGTCTAAGATGCAGCTGCTGAGGACGGAAATGCCCAAAGTAAATCCCAATGGATGTTATTAGCATTCCTGTAACTAGATTTAAGGCCTAGAACATCTTTACTAATAATACTCACATTGCATCAACTGCATACTAAACATCATAAGCGCCGGCCGGTGTGGCCATGCGGTTCTAGGCGCTACAGTCTGGAACCGAGCGACCGCTACGGTCGCAGGTTCGAATCCTGCCTTGGGCATGGATGTGTGTGATGTCCTTAGGTTACTTAGGTTTAAGTAGTTCTAAGTTCTAGGGGACTGATGACCACAGATGTTAAGTCCCATAGTGCTCAGAGCCATTTGAACCATTTTGAACCATCATAAGTCGACAACTGTCACAATTATTTGTGTTTTTATGTCTTCAGCATCCTTAAAACTCAAACACTCATTCATCAGACGCGGTTCATATTTTTCGAGTATCTCGAGTGGTTGTACTGTGAACATCTTGAGTAGGCAACACATCTTTATTATATAGACTTAGGGAATATTTTTCTTCAAATCGCTGTCATAGGTTCCAGCCCCAAACAACAGAGCACTGATTGCAAAACATGAATATCCACAGGGACACTTCGTCAGCTGTGAACAACTTTAAGTTCTAACTAACGAAAGGCTACTGTCCAGAAACCAAATGCAGTGACAGAAGATGCAGGTCGAAAAGGCTTTGAATATGAAACCAGTGACGGTATTCCATCTTCGCCTGACATGAAAGAATAAGCAGTTGTTATCGGAACGTGCAACAAGGAACACAAAACGCTGACAGTAATGTCTAAAATAAATCTTGCTTAAGCAAAACTGACATTCAATCTGTACATGTACTCGTTATGATTACAATGTATTCTCTGCTGCTGGTTTGTCGAGAAAAGTGAAAAGTGCCTTTATTAAGGAGCTTTCCAACGTTCAGTACACTTAAGAGAGGAAGAAACAGTTTCATTAAGCTGAGCGTGGTGCAGAGATTTTACGCAGCACCTTCACGGAGTGTTATTAATTTAGAGCTTGTTGTTTTCTTATGAACGACACGTTTGGGCTACCGTAATACTCATATGACAGAGCTGTAGTGCGACGGCACAGATGGGCGGATGGTTTTAGAATAATATGCAGAGACTATGCATACGCTGATGATTCATAACGCCAAGTTACCACAACGTCAAATTATATAGCCCAGACTTAAATTTTGCCTGCGAAAGAATTGCTCAACAATAGGTGAGCAGCATGAGAAACACCACACCCCAAGCACAACTCCGACCCATTATATGCCAGTTAATCACAGCAAAACGTCTATGCTTGTATCTTTCTGCCAACAACTTAATTTCTTTCGAAGCAGACTGTGACATCGTTGTAAATTTGATAAACAAGTGTTACTTTACACCACACCATGGTTCACGCCCACTTCTTCCTCCACCCACCGCAGTGTCCCATATCCGCAGATTTACATCTACACTCACCAGCTTCTTGTTGATAGCATTTTGGCTGTCTATTATGCTGTTACTGTGAAGATTACCTTTTGTAAATACCAATATTCTGTACTGAAAAATCAGTGTTTCCATTCTTCCAGTTCCGCCATCCAAAAATAGTGGGAAAAAGCGACAGAGAAGCACCTAAGAACTAACAATTAATAATAAGTGAAGATTGGCGAACTCCACCAGTCATCTGACCATTATGAAAAGCTACTTCTTTGCCCACAGCACTGCAATCCGAACTGAGGGGTATCGTGGGACTCCGTCACTTATTTATGCTTTAAACATACTTCTCCAGTGGAATTTGAATCACAGCCACAGTTTCAGTAGCACTCAGCTAGAGAGGCATCGAGAATTTGAACACTCTTCATTGTTGTAGTAGAGGCTAGGGCAAAAAGTAGCAGTTTTCCCACAAAGTAAACGGTGAGGGACATTGTAACTCACGTGTAAAATAACCTTCTTGCAATCGAAAACTTAAATGTTCCAACTCACTGTCAATTAATACGCACGAACTGTTCAGAATATTTCATTAAAATTACAAGCAAATCTTTAGTGAGCTTATTATGATAATTCAGCTTCAGTCCTGGAAGTCTCATTAATGAGTTACAAAATATTTCCCATATAGCACTTTATACACAACTGTCTTTTAAAAGAAAGGAGTTTAGGTTTCAACATGTCATCAAGCTCAGATTGTTTCAAGGGTGTGGAAGGAAATCGACCGTACCCTTTCGAAGGAACTGTCCTGGCATCTACCTGGAGCGATTTAAGGATATCACAGAGGGCCTAAAGCTAGATGGCCATATGCAGATTTCAGTTATCGTCCTCCAGAATGTAAGTCTCAATATAGAATTCGATGCATGGTATATCATTTTAACAAGTTCGTGGATTGAGGAAACGTGTGTTGCGCCATCCTTAATATAGCAGTTACGAATAATACCCATGTCGCCTGTGTTCAAGTCTGTGCTAACAAAGATCATCTACTTGACACCTGTCAGCCCCCGTTTTTAGTAAAGTATCCTGCAACTGTTAGTCTCCTTTCTTTAGCAGAATATTTCTGTGTGGTACTGCCTCCCCTACCATTAACAAATGTCTCACTAGAGACGGCAGTCTTCTACAGCATTTACACACCCTCCTGATTTTGAAATGCAAATTGAAGAATAGCAACTATTCCGGTAGAACAATGGGATCAGATGTGCAACTTAGATTTCCATCAAGAGGAAGTCTACAGTACGCCACTCAGTTCTAATTTTTAGTAGAGTGTTGCTGTTTGATACTGCCTATTGCCACTAATAAATTTTCAACAAAAACTACAATCCTCTATAGCATATACGCCCCATCCAAATTTTATATGCTATTTACTTACAAAGGATTGCCAGTATTCCAGTAGAGCAATGAAATCCGATGAGCAACATCCATATCGTTTACATACAAATAACTAAAACTACGGGCACATAGAGTGCAGTGTATGAACTTTACTTGGTAATGATTATCTGAAGGTGTACTTCTACAACAGCCAACTTTCTTTTGTTCTTACTACCGCAACAGAAAAATTGCAGAATGACCCAGCGCTACATATGTTTCATACTCGAAAACAGCGAATCCTAATTCGCCATAAAGATATACACTACTGGCCATTAAAATTTTTGCACCACGAAGATGGCGTGCTATAGACGAGAAATTTAGCCGACAGGAAGATGATGCTGTGATATGCAAATCATTAGCTTTTCAGAGCATTCACACAACGTTGGCGCCGGTGGCGACACCTACAACGTGCTGACACGAGGAAAGTTACCAGCCGATTTCTCATACACAAATAGCAGTTGACCGGCGTTGCCTGGTGAAACGTTGTTGTGATGCCTCGTGTAAGAAGGGGAAATGCGTACCATCACGTTTCCGACTTTGACAAATGTCGGATTGTAGCCTATCGCAATTGCGTTTTATCGTATCGCAACATTGCTGCTCGCGCTGGTCGAGATCCAATGACTCTTAGCAGAATATGGCATCGGTGGGTTCAGGAGGGTAATACGCAACGCCGTGCTGGATCCTAACGACCTCGTATCAATAGCAGTCGAGATGACAGGCATCTTATCCTCATGGCTGTAACGTATCGTGCAGCCACGTCTCGATCCCTGGGTCAACAGATGGGGACGTTTGTAAGACAACAACCATCTGCACGAACAGTTCGACGACGTTTGAAGCAGCATGGACTACCAGCTCGGAGACAATGGCTGCGGTTACCCTCAACGCTGCATCACAGACAAGAGCGCCTGCGGTGGTGTACTCAACGACGAACCTGGGTGCACGAGTGGCAAAACGTCATTTTTTCGGATGAATCCAGGTTCTGTTTACAGCATCATGATGGTCGTATCCGAGTTTGGCGACATCGCGGTGAACGCACATTGGAAGCATGTATTCGTCATCGCCATACTGGCGTATCATCCGGCGTAATGGCATGGGGTGCCATTGGTTACACGTCTCGGTCACCTCTTGTTCACATTGACGGCACTTTGAACAGTGGACGTTACATTTCAGATGCGTTACGACCCGTGGCTCTACCCTTCATTCGATCCCTGCGAAACCATACATTTCAGCAGGATAATGCACGACCGCATGTTTGAGACCCTGTACGGGCCTTTCTGGATACAGAAAATGTTAGACTGCTGCCCTGGCCAGCACATTCTCCAGATCTCTCACCAATTGTAAACGTCTAGTCAATGGTGGCCGAGCACCTGGCTCGTCAGAATACGCCAGTCACTACTCTTGATGAATTGTGGTATCGTGTTGAAGCTGCATGGGTAGCTATACCTGTACATGCCATCCAAGCTCTGTTTGACTTAATGCCCAGGCGTATGAAGGCCGTTATTACGGCCAGAGGTGGTTGTTCTGGGTACTGATTTCTCAGGATCTATGCACCCAAATTGCGTGAAAATGTAATCACATGTCAGTTCTAGCATATTTGTCCAATGAATACCCGTTTATCATCTGCATTTCTTCTTGGTGTAGCAATTTTAATGGCCAGTAGTGTAACAGGATTAGAACAATGGAGCCTCTCTATAATGTCGGAAATGTAATGTTTTTAGCTGTGGAAACATAAGGCTAGGCTATAAAATTGGCGGAGACACCACACTCCACCTCATTCAATACTCAGACATGTCTCATTCGTTTTTCATGAAGCAGTTGCTCATTAGTTCTTTGTTAACATGTACATTGGCGCATGCTGCGATGTTCGTTACCTTGAAGTAAGACTAGCTGAGTCCAGGCTTGCTATTAATTCAGTCACATCATGAAAATGCAGCATTGACGACGCCAGAATTGAGGGCACGTATGTGTGTGGTCGACGCCATGAGTTGCTGACAATGTAGGAGTACATGCAGTCGCCAAGCCAGTATGTACTACCGTCTACGTTGTACCTTACAACGAATCTCTAGGACCCTAGTGGCTAGTCAATAACTTCCATTATATCTCTTTGTGTAATTTTCTCGTGAGTACATTTCAAATTCGATTAATTTCCTTCGTTTTCTATACAAGTATGGCAGTTACTTTGTCTGCTGGAATCTTGTCATTCCGCGTTAAGATGCTACGGACTACAGTAAGCGAAGTTCTCCTTCTTTTTGAAACTTTTCAGTTTAAATAATCTCTTGTGTCTGAAAGGGTTAGTTCTGTGGATAATTCAGCATTGTGGATTAGTAGCTCCCATAATCTAAAGGCTGCCTCAAATTTCATTTCCGTTGTAGAATATGAATTACTTTAAAATTTACGTTAACTGTTTCTTGTGTTTAACCATTCCATCTGTGCTATTACACTCATACAGAACGTTTCAGTAGAAGTATCTGTAGTGCGACGAGAAGCGTGACGCTGCCATGTTCATGGTGACAGGAAAAATTCTCTTAAAGTAAGAAATTGTTAATCTGAGGGTAGGAAAGGAAGCGACAGTTAGGTAATCAGGCAACATCTTTAATATTCCAGCAGTAGGATGCCGCCAGTTCGTTCACCTGACAGGGTTTGTAACATTATGTTCAAATGGTTCAAATGAGACTTAACATCTGAGATGATAAGTCCCTTAGACTTAGAACTACGTAAACCTAATTAACCTAAGGACATCACACACATCCATGCCCGAGGCAGGATTCAAACCTGTGACCGTAGCAGCCGCGTGGTTCCGGACTAACATTTTTTCAAATTAATCGAACTCACAGTTTTGTGGCGGCCTCGTGTGCAGTGACTGCTACAGACTGTTGGAAGAGCCGTTTTTAAGTTGTCGGATGGCTTTTTCCTTTCCCAAATGGCTCTGAGCACTATGGGACTTAACATCTGAGGTCATCAGTCCCCTAGAACTTACAACTACTTAAACCTAACTAACCTAAGGACATCACACACATCCATGCCCGAGGCAGGAATCGAATCCGTGACCGTAGCAGTCACGCGGTTCCAGACTGCAGCGCCTAGTACCGCTCGGCTACCGCGGCCGGCTGCCTTTCCCAAATGGGGAGTATTTTCTCGATAGTTTGGCAAGGACTATAAGATGTCGGTTGGGTAGGGTAGCTTAGCAAGACGAACAACCTGACGCTGCATCACGGCGTCCGTGTTCCATGGGCATGGTCAGGATTCGAGCTCACGGACCTTGGCGGCAAGGAGTTGTGTTGCGCTGCTGTCCCCAGCATAACCCGAGCACAGAGCGAACTTGCGTGGTAGACGCCCCCAGCAGTGCTGCGTAAGGTGGGCTCCAACCAGCCAGCACATTGCTGCAGGTGTCTTTTTTATGGTATCAAACCATCGTGGCTAGGCTTCTGCCTTCAAGTTCCCAGGCTATACGCAAGTGTTCCAAAGTCACAAGATCATTTAACCACCATTGAGAACGTATCAAACTACAGAAAGATTCAGGTAGCGATAGGCGGCTGAGGTTGTCCTGGATCACATGGCGTTTCGCTGTCTACTAGCAGCAGGTGGGCAGCCAGCCTCCTGTGCAGGTGGTTGGAGGAAAGAGGCCTGGCGGAGGAGGCGAGCACGGCGCGCGTGGAGGCGGCGCTGGCGGCGCTGTCGCTGCAACAGTTCCCCTACTTCAAGAGGCTGGCGCCGTTCGTGCGCGCCGCCGGCCCACTCGCCTACCACCTGCGCGACCTCAACGTCACAGACTTCATGCTCAAGGTGAGCGTGTCACTGCAGCTACCGGCACTGTGCAATGCTACGTTAGGCAATAACAATCGATACCAGTATAAATGCAGTACCTGACAAAAAATATGAAGCACGCATAAAGGGATGAGGAAACGAAATTTAACTTCATAGCTTGAGTGGGTATGTGATGTTCAGTGATTGCAATGTCGAGACAAACTTAGAAATAACTTGACAGTATGAGCCGACTTATCAGTATGACCTCTCTGGACTGGATGTGTGCACTGACTCCTTTGGGTTTCCGTTGTATCCACTCCTACGGCAAGCTGGTCCACAACTGTTTTAACTTGATATCCTCGATACTGTCTCTAGGATAGAACTGAGGTTCGAGCTGGTCCTAGACATGGTCTATTGGGCACTGAACTGGGTATCTTACAGGCCAGGGTGGGGGGGTATTTCAGTATCAGGAGGACAGTTTTTAGCAACAAGTGTCCTGTGCGGACGAACACTGCACAGTTAAAAAATAACATCTACATCTACATCTACATTTATACTCCGCAAGCCACCCAAAGGTGTGTGGCGGAGGGCATTTTACGTGCCACTGTCATTACCTCCCTTTCCTGTTCCAGTCGCGTATGGTTCGCGGGAAGAACGACTGTCTGAAAGCCTCCGTGCGCGCTCTAATCTCTCTAATTTTACATTCGTGATCTCCTCGGGAGGAATAAGTAGGGGGAAGCAATATATTCGATACCTCATCCAGAAACGCACCCTCTCGATACCTGGCAAGCAATCTACACCGCGATGCTGAGCGCCTCTCTTGCAGAGTCTGCCACTTGAGTTTATTAAACATCTCCGTAACGCTATCACGGTTACCAAATAACCCTGTGACGAAACGCGCCGCTTTTCTTTGGATCTTCTATATCTCCTCCGTCAACCCGATCTGGTACGGATCCCACACTGATGAGCAATACTCAAGTATAGGTCGAACGAGAGTTTTGTAAGCCACCTCCTTTGTTGATGGACTACATTTTCTAAGCACTCTCCCAATGAATCTCAACCTGGTACCCGCCTTACCAACAATTAATTTTATATGATCATTCCACTTCAAATCGTTCCGCACGCATACTCCCAGATATTTTACAGAAGTAACTGCTACCAGTGTTTGTTCCGCTATCATATAATCATACAATGAAGGATCCTTCTTTCTATGTATTCGCAATACATTACACCACGGTACTGTCGCATGGGAGGTAACACATCAAGATGCAGGATGTCCTCGCCATGCCGTTCTGCCGTCAGAGCTCACTTGATCAGTAGCAGCCATCACCTGAGGTCACACCCAGTCGGTCCTCACACCGTGACGCCACTTCTCTGCCTCTACAAAACATGGGAAGAATAAGGCCTCTAGCCAGGTCCTGGTGGGTGTGAACCCTTCACCACCTTGGCTTCGTGCGGCGGCCCTTGTTCAACTTGGTCTTCATTCGCTTCCTAAGGACACTACTCCAGCCTCGCTCTATGGCCTTCAGTTTCACGACCTTCATATGGAACTTCGCGATAGCACCTGTGTATACACTGACCGTGGCGTCGGGTGTGCCTCCGTCATTCGCAACGACGTTTTTCGGTATCGGCTTCCGAAGCACTGCTCAATATTTACAGCAGAGCTCTTCGCCCTGTATCAGGCGATGCAGTACATCCGGCGACACAGGCTTTTCACTTGTGTCATCTGCTCAGTCTCTGAGTGCCCTTCGAAGCCTCTGTGTCCTGTACACCGTCCTTCCCTTGTGCAACGATTCCAGGAAATCTGTCACTTCCTCACTCTTGAAGGATGTTTATGTGGTTCCTGGTCACGTCGGCCTGACGGGAAACGAGGCCGCTGACGTTGCTGCCAAGGCTGCAGTCCTAGTCCTCAGCCCGCGGGTGCCTATATTCCCTTCGATGATATCTGTGTTGCTGTCTGTCAGCAGGTGGTGTCGCTTTGGCATCACCACTTATCCTTCCGTCATCAGACAACCTCCGGAATATTAAGCCTCTCCGAGGGCCTTGGACGACCTCCTCTTGGCCCTCTAGCTTGCGTATTGGGCTCTGTCTTGCTAGCCATCGCCATTTGTTAGGTGGTGATCACCCACCACTTTGTACACATTGCACTCAACTTTTGGTAGTCCGGCATTTCCTGTCGGAATGCCCTTTTTTTGACCGCTTACGTTCTCGTTTGTGTTTTAGCGAACGACGCGCGGGCTGTTGACCGCGTTTTAGTTTCTATCGGTCGAAGCAATATGGCGAAGGCAATTTAATTTTTAGCTCTGGATCTTCGTTTCTCCACGTCCCTGCTTTTAGCTGTCTTCTCTTCCATCGATTGGGATTGACGTTTAGTCGTTTCTAGCTCCACTATTTGTCTTCATGTTCTACAGTTTTGACATGGGTGCGTATGACCCTAGTTGTTTTTGCGCCGTAAAACAAAACAAAACAAAACGTAGGTCTCCGCCATACTTGCTGCAATGGTCATCTGCGGTAGTACAGAACCTGTAATATTATTGGGCTTCCCGTCGTATGAAAGCTGTGAGTACCCTTGGGAAGGCATTCACCTAGCTGTGTATTAAATGATCAACTTATGAGATGAGACCTATTCTTTGAAAGACATTTGTTGTACATAATCACGTAACTGTAAAGATGCGCATCTAACGCGAACGCTAATATATCGATTGTGCAGTCAAAGAAACATTTTACAGAAGCTGAACTGTGCGTTCCGCTTCAACTTAAATAAAAAATATGACGGTAAAAATCCTTTGTAGATCTTCAGATTTTATCGTACTTCTGCTTGTAATGCGAAAGCGTAAAGAAGGTCGTCTTTAAGCCATAAAAGTGAGCGGTCTTGCCAGCGTGCAGACAACAGTTATTGATTAATAAATAATTGTCTCGAAGGAAGGAGAAAAGTAATGACTGTAATTTGTGACAAAAACGTGAACCAAGAAGTTAGCACAGGACAGGCTGAAATCTGATCGCACCATACAGTCAGAAAATTACTTATGTAAGTTATGCTGTTTATAAATAAGCCCTAATTGCTTGTGAGAATTATTTGAATATATTTAGTTTTTACCAGATTTCTTATACTATACTTTTTCTTTATTTTTTTACCTCCATGTCATATTATTTTTATAAATGTCAAACAGCCTTTACTACAGCAGAGAATACTGCGGCATCCTGGTCGTAGACAGAAGGGCGCTCCTTCTCTCTATACAACTCACAGCTGCCCCATTTATTAATGATTTCATTTGCAAATGCAATTTGTGTATTGTTCATTGTTAAGGGTCCCTTAGGTAATTATAAAATTCATACCAATTACGTAAAGAAATCCGGGTTGTTCTTTGTTTGCGTAATCAAAAACTAGCCTCATTCTGACAACGATCAGGAGCCGACCAGAAGACGGACGTCTTCCACCGCTTTCGTGTTTCCTGTGGCAAAGTTGTGGCAAACTGGGAACACGACATTCTAGTATATATAATTATCAGATTAAAATTGGATAAATTGAAATACACTTAATTTATTTTTCTTCTGTTATCATACTAGAAACCGTGATCCGTAGCTGAATATAATGGGATGCCGTTCATCAGCAGCCATTTGTGTTGTCCTCTTGGCAGACTTCACATAGGGCAGTAACTCCCTACTCCGACTGCTGCTAGTTTCAGAACCATGGCGTGGCATGACAGAGAAACTTTCAGGGAGTCCATTACCTGTTACTGACAGGTTCAGTTATGAAGTGGTTACGATGTGCTTGGTGCACAACCTGACTATCCTCCCTTGTGATTGTCAGATGTGGTTGAATGGAACCTTGACGACGAATATGCATGCCCTCATGTCCCCATGAATGCCAACATTGGGCCGAGTGGAGTGGCCGCGTGGTTCTAGGCGCTATTTCACCGATTGCGGGGCCCCTCCAGCAGGACGTTAGAGTCCTCTCTCAGGCATGTGTGTGTGTGTTGTTCTTAGCATTAGTTAGTTTAAGTAGTATGTAAGTCTAGGGACCGATGACCTCAGCAGTTTGGTCCCTTAGGAATTCACTCACAAAATGCCAACATTGGGCTGCTGCCACATCTGAATGCCCCATAAATCTAGACATTGCATAATTCGATCTGATGGTCAAACGGAGACCCACACTGACGTGTCCATCTCTGTCAGACGTTCACAGCATACGAGCATGTGGCACCTCTCCGTCCTTTCATTGATCACTCAACATATGATGCTTCTCAAGTCCCCTTACACACCCAAGGTCTGGCAATAACACTAAATGCTAACAATACTAATGCACTCTCCTGGTCGTTCTGTCTCTCATAGAGAATAGCGACTCTATTCATTTACGTACGTTCCCATCAATGCTATGTGCATGTATGAAATTACATTGACGTCCGACGATATCTTCTGGGTGCTTCACTTTTTCAGTCAAGCAGTGAACGTACGGTAATACGCGATTGTTACTCATAAAGTTTTAATTACCATCTCGAGAATGTAAAGACATGTAAGTAATTTTTTTGTTTGTTTACAGACATAAGTTTGCAGTCATTGTATAAATTGGAATCCTCTCGGTACAGTACTGTTGCAGGCCACCATAGGGCCAAAATAAAATGGCACAGTCCATTGATAGTATGGAGTATCGTACGATAATTTGTTTGCAGCAGAAGAAAGGTTACAGCTGTGTGAGGGCACATTTCTGACGGATAAAGAAATCGTCTAGGTTTACGCTACCGCCGAAAACGAATTATCGCACAACACTCTATTGACGTTCTATGGTACTGTGACACGGGAATTCAGTGTGTACCAGGACTGCATAAATGTACCTGGAAACAAAAAAGAACTTGTTAAGGAACTTTGCTTTTCGGAGATGGCAGTTAAATATTTAAGACTCGTGCTCATGTGGATTCAAAACCAGACAGATGGCAGAGGATCCTAAACTGAGCATTTTGAGATAATAAGGAATGGTAATCAATGAGTAATTAGTTTCTGAACTAGCTGGTAGCGCTAAGGTGCTGTGTAACGAGCATCTGTACCAGAAAATACATTTATTCATAAAAACGAATCAGGGCAATTACTGTATAAATCATTTATTGTTTGGCACATTAGAGCTTCAACGTGTACAATCAATAGGGATTTAACTTGTACAATATTACATCAGTTAGCCTCAAGCTCCCGAGCGTCTCAGCTCCCAACTGTATTGGACACACAGATATATACTAAAACAGAAAAAAAGAGTATTCATTAGCCAAATTACATGCTAATGGAAGAGAAGGTTCGGTCATCGGCTCAGGTCAAGCAGTGAGCCATAATTACAAAACATTATAAAAACAGTGGACAATAGTACAAATATGTACAAGTGCAGATCAAGAAAAGAGACCCCACCGGTTACAGTAACGCGTCTGGGCACGAATAATTAACTTGTTGTACAAGAAAATTTCAAGGCATGGCGCCCAACTGATATCCATTAGTGAACAATGACAGTTCACTTTACGACTGATTTTCCAATCAACTTTCGACTTAAAAATGAGGCCGGCCGAAGTGGCCGTGCGGTTAAAGGCGCTGCAGTCTGGAACCGCAAGACCGCTACGGCGCAGGTTCGAATCCTGCCTCGGGCATGGATGTTTGTGATGTCCTTAGGTTAGTTAGGTTTAACTAGTTCTAAGTTCTAGGGGACTAATGACCTCAGCAGTTGAGTCCCATAGTGCTCAGAGCCATTTGAACCATTTTGAACTTAAAAATGAGAAACAATGAAGAATGTATCAATAAATTAGAACCAAAAGGCCCAGATGGCTCCCAGTAACGGAATATTTTACCCAAGCCAGCGCCAGCAATACTCCAAATTACACATCGCAATCGAGCGCCAATCAATACAGAATGTTTATATCACCAAACGATAAAACTCATAATAAAGTATAACTTGCACTCTTAGAAATTCGATAAAAAAGGGTGTATAAATACAATTAGAAGCATAATACTTCAGTGGCCTCAGCTAAGGCAAGGTTATTGATCTTGTCGATATGCTTAACGCATGTGTCAGACACAACTCGCAGTCTTTATTAATTATCTAGAATGCAAAGGGGCAAACACCACAATCGCACAGAAGCGCAATGCAATTGCTCGATTCAGCCTGTGTTTTCACAGGGACAAACAGCAGTGGCGAAGCACGGCTGTCTTGCAATTTGAGTGCCGTATTTTCCAGCCAACTAAATTTGGCAACGCAGACCTCCACTCAAAGTACGACCGTTTCAGGCAGGTGCTCACAGTTTTCAAGATGAACGTAACTAACATTCACAGCTGCTCGATGGCCTTCCTATGGTCCGTGCTGAGCAGCAACTGAGCTGAGCAGCGCCAGAGAGAAGATAAAACAACGCAACAGCGCACTGGTACACTGAGCAGAGCGTTGCTTGGCAACTGGCAGGGAAGTTACATTGCGCCGTTGACTGCCTATCGAAAGCGCACGCGGCTCACTTTCTTTATTTTTCTGTATGCCTTAAAGATAATGACATCAAAGCTAGCTATAATCGGTTTAGAGCTGCAGCCCTTAAAACTCCCACCCCCTATTCTTTAGAGAAACCCCATTTACGAAACAGCGTCAAATGTCTGACTACAAAAGAGTTACTGTCTTAAATAGGTGACGTTAAGCACATAAGAACGACCAAGCTTTGAAAATGTTTGAATTGCGAAGTGCTCTTATCATTAACAATACTCTGGATAATTTGTAGTCAGTTTTAAGCAAAAGATAGTTTTCCAAACATGTCAACATTTATTTATTACTCCATATCTCCTGAAGTACGTGCCGCACAATTACATAATTTTGCAAGTATGTTCAGTGGATTGCCGGCCGGAGTGGCCGAGCGGTTAAAGGCGCTACAGTCTGGAACCGCACGACCGCTACGGTCGCAGGTTCGAATCCTGCCTCGGGTATGGATGTGTGTGATGTCCTTAGGTTAGTTAGGTTTAAGTAGTTCTAAGTTCTAGGGGACTTATGACCACAGCAGTTCAGTCCCATAGTGCTCAGAGCCTTTTTTTTTTTTTTTTTTTTGTTCAGTGGATTATGCGAATACTGTCCGCAAATGTGTTACGAATAAAGTTAGTAATAAAGCAGTAATTAATTAAACCGTCATGTCTGATGCGTCAGTTTTACTGTATGAACGGTGAAAATGTAGTAAGCGGTAAAATTTTTTACTTTGTAATTTTGGGAGATATGTCAGCAAGAAAAGGTTTCGTAGGGATTTGAAATTATCTGTAAAGTTCGTTGGAAGTTGTTAGGTGGTAGCATTATAAAAAACTAGATGATTAAATCAACAATCACTCTTCCTGAGAACCATTTGCGACTGGAACAGTGCTACACAAAGTATCATCCGCCGCACATCAGAAGGTGGCCTGCGAAGTACAGATGTAGAATATATTATCTGATCACAAGAATGCGGACATCTATTAGTGCACATTTATGTGGGTTGTAGCCATTCTTCGTCTTTACGACAGGTCTAACTCTGCTGGGGACACTTTCAATGAGGTGTATGAATGTCTGTCGAGGATTGGCAGTCCATTCTTCCTCAAGTGCCGAAGCGAGACAGGTCAGTGTTCTCGGTATTGGGGTCTGGAACGAATCCGACATTCCAACTCTTCCCCAACGTCCGTCAGTACACTCGGTCTGCCTGGTATTGGTTTAGGTGTGGTTGTTCCATCGCGTTTCCACTTCAATCACACCACCAGCAGAAGGCTATAATTGCGGTATCGTCTATGATTTTGTCAACCACGCACGGCATCCCGCGCGTGGCACACATCTCCAAGTAAGAAAATACACCTACGAAAAAAATTCGCAAGACCAAAAATAATTATTCTACAGTAATGAACCTCCAGAAATACATTTTTCCAGGCAACATATTTAAGACGTTAACACTGCAAGATCAGTAGCTGATGTAACCGCGAGAAGTCATTGCAGATGTGAAATGCTGGTACAATAATAACAGGTGTAACTGCCAGAATGTTGAATGTAAACATGCAAACATGCATATATTGTGTTGTGCAGGTGCAGGAAGTCAGTTTGTGGGATGGAGTGCCATACGTGTTGCATTTGGTCGATCAACACATTGACATTTAATACTGTTTGTGAGTGACGCTGGTGTTGTAGTCCGATGATGTTCCATATGTGCTCGACGGGAGGCTGCTCTCGTGATCGAGCAGGCCAAAGAAACATGTCGACACACTGTAAAGAATGTTGTGTCACAACAACGGCATGGACGAGCTTTATCCTGATGGAAAACACCCCCTGGAAAGCTGTTCACGAAAGGCAGCACAACATGTCGAATCAACAGATTGACGAACAAATATGCAGTGGACTAACCAGTAGAATGCTCCTGCTGTCATGTAGCACTCCAGACCATAACTCCAGGTGTAGGTCCAGTGTGTCTACCATGCAGTCAAGTTAATGCAGGCCCTCAGCTGGCTTCCTAGCCAATACATGGTCATCACAGAACCAGATTTCATCAGACCTCCATCCTGCCCTCCTATGAACACTCGCTTGACACCCCTGAAGTCGCATATGGCGATGGTTTGGGGTCAGAGGAACGCACCCTACAGGCGTCTGGCTCGAAGCTGTCCTTGCAGTAACAGAATTGTAACAGTTCGTTGCGTCACTGTGGTGTCAACTGCTACTCGGATCGCTTCAACAGATGCAGTGCGTTGCACCAGAACCACATTCAGAAAACGATGGTCTTTCCTGTCGGTAGTGCCACGTGGCCGTCCGAACTGTAGGCCTCTTGCGGCTGCACATTCTCGTTCAGACTAAATGAGGTTCTGATAATAGCGTCATTGTCGCTTTAAACTTGACTAACTTGATTGACGTCAACCCACGACGTCCAATTTCAAAGGTAACTAACGCTCACGACCGTTACAGTGCATATTTAAAGCAAACCTGATTTGCATTCTCATAGTGGGCTACTAGCGTCACTCGTATCCGACTGACGCGAAATTTGAAGAGACGTCATCATTCAGATATAAAAACACGCCCACCAACTTTCGCTTATCTCACAAAATTCCTGTTTTTTTTAAGCCATCAGTGTAATTTAAACATGCTGCCAGCGCGAACAAAGCGTTTTGCAGTGCTCTCGGTCTTCTTATTGGTGGCAGTATGGACGCTTGCGACGATACCCAACGGTTACAGCTATGCAGTTGCACATCCAAACAGCAAATCATTTGCGACTTTGCTTGATATCGCTCATACCTTAGGTACCTGGATTACGCAGGGTTTTGTCTGAAAAATAATAGCTCAATATGGTCATAGAGTTGAGCTGCGCACATCTGCTTTCATACCCCGCAGCTAATACGCTGCAAAAAATAACCTGTAACTTTGATACTGCAATCCAATAGTCTGTGCAGTGACTAGAATTGCGAGTTAATAAAATACACGTAACTGTAAAATAAAAGATAACTGAATAATTTAATAAAGGGATTCTATATAAACAACTGTAATTGTTGTAGACGACAGAGAATTGTGTTGAATAAAGTTTATTTGAGAAAAGGCATCTTAAATAAACGGGAAGTGGTCCTGCGATATTCAGTTAAAATATAGACAGAAAATACCTTTACCAAATGCTGTAACGTTACGCTGAGAGCCTTACGAAAATGGTAGCAAAATCCTCAAACTGAGTAGTCATCAAAAGTACGCGAAAACTAAGTTAATTTCGTGATCCTAATACGCGAATGATTCACCAGCTCAAAACAGTTCAGAGTTCAACATGATCAATCACAAACTAATACATATGATGCAAAGAGCAGTGACTCACACTCTATCAGTTCTAAGATCTGTAAATCAATCAAGTAATGAAATTTGAAGTCCTGCTACGGAGCATATTTAGACCACTCGAAATGTAGTACCTTCAAAAGCTAAAGTTTGGTAGCGGTCATTCACTGCCCAGAATCAAACACCTCCACGATCAAATATCCCTCGTTACTACAGGCAGGTCTGCCTCCTTCCAGACTCAACACAAAGTGTGCAGAATCGCTTCCTTGAACTCCTAACTCGAGAAAATGCCAGTCTACGCTTGACTCCCGTAGTGTTCCGCTACTGTAGACTTTTCTACTGCCTGTAGGCCGTCACTATCAATAATACATCGTTCTTATGTGCTACAGACATGATATGATTCATCTTGACCACTTTCCCACATTAAACTAATATATTACAACAATACTTAAATAATGAAATGTTATAAACTTTCTGTCATATTACAACTATTTAAATAAAGAAGTGTTATAAACATTCTGTCTCACTGATGCAGTTTACAAGAATTATAAATAAAGTCCTGTGCATAAATAAATATGCTAATGTTAAATAATACAGATTGTCATTAAGCATTGTTTAAACAATTATTCACTCCTTCTTTGTGGAAGCGTCTTTTGGTTCTCTTTCCAATTGTAGTGTGCGCTAACACATGTGACTGACGACTCTCGGATTTGCGCAGTTTTTTAATAGCACTTGGAATCAATATTTAAATAAAGTTACTGGCAAATAGTAAACTGTTCATTAAATAAAAACACAAACATGATGGAACATGAGGTAACGGTTCTGTTTTCATTTGCTGTGTAAAAATGGAGAATCTGATGTTCTGACAATCATCTGCATAGTAATGAAAAAGATACAAAAGACGTCGTAAATCATACATAAAATAGTTACGGATGAGTAACTTCCTGGAATAATAGCTACAGTGCAATGCTATCATCTGAGACATGGTATGTTGAAATCGCAAAATCGCATGAAGCGGTTCAGAGGTTCGTTGTGTAAGTATTTATTCATTATGAAATATGAACTTCTGTTGTTTTATAGAAACTGAAATGTTGTTGTGCCACTGGCTGTTCCCGATTCTTCTGAGATCGTACAAGTATTCAGATTCGCTTTAATGTGCAACTGGGACTGACTATCAGAGTTGCCCATCTTTAAGATCGTCTGACACTCCGCCATTTCCTGGAGCATTACCTGTTGCACAGAGGCTGCGAGCGTCAGCCGTCCAATTTCCCAGTGTTGTGGTTTAGCCGTTACCGGTGACACTGCTCGCCTCTGGATGTGGCTGGCCAGAAATTGCCAGCTGGCCAGACTGGCCACGCCGCGCCCTGTCCCCGTTAGTGTTCAGCCGTGCAACGAATTCATCTCTCCTCAGTACTAGGCCTAGGTGGACAAATAACTCACCTACGTACTAGTAACGCAACGAGGTCGATATGAATACGTCAGGCCAGAGAGGTTTAAAACATTGTCCGAACGTTTTTTTTTATGTTGATAATCAGTGTGACTTAGAAGACAATGCAGCTATTAATAAGGTGTGCCTACTGTGATAAGTATTTCTGCTTCCAGCATATTATACATTATGGACATGATCATGCCCATTTTTCAGGAACTACCAACAGTCCATTTCTTTTTACCTCCATGACTGAACATACAAACGATTAAAAAAGTGCAATGTAGTTGATGAAAGCAAATACTATGTGCAAACTTGTGATTTAAAAGGGGAAGTCAAATAAAAACCGAACACCCACCACAATGAACCAAAGGAATGGTTCCATTGAAAAATAGTCATTACACAAGCTAAGACTTTTATCCCACTAGGCGACGAGACGGCCAATTCTTGTTTCATAGAATGCGTCAGCCGCTGACAGATCATAACCACAGCCTACTCTTGCACTTCCTCGTCCGACTGAACCGAAGCCACGCATGTCTTTCTTCAGGTCACAGAAGAAGTGAAAATTAGAGGATGTGTGAATAGTGGTTATCATGCAACACGATGACTCCGCCCAACATTGTTCCTGGGCGATTTGATTTCATAGTGAATCAGTTTTTGGAAAGTGTCTTCATGGCGCTGTGCTCTGCTTGTTCTTCCACTCTCGTGCAAAGATCCCTGCCGTCGAAGAAGGTTATCGTGACCTTACCGGAGCTTGTGTGAACAGCTCGGGATTTCTTTTGTGGTGGGGATGTGGGATGCACCCACTGTTGGCTCTACCTTTTACCCTCTGTCTCTCGGAATGCTGTCGTACGGAATAATGCTGTTGCATGGTTTGCATGATAACAGTCGACTCGCAAACTGCCGGTCGGACGAAGGCTATACTTTAGCGATTTGGTTGAGAAACGCAGTAACATCCTCCGTATAGCGCGGATCTTTCACCGTGTGATTTTCACATCCTCGGCAACCTGAAGAAAGACATCAGTAGACGTCAGTTTCAGTCGCACGAGGAAGTCCAAGAGTTGGCGCGGTCGTGGATGCATCAGCGACTGGCACATTCTATGAAACAGGAACCCCAGAGGTATAAACATCTTAAAGCGTGCGGTAATTACTGTTGAATGAAACCATTCCATGGTTACGTTGTAGCGGGAGTTTGTTTTTCATTTGAGTGCCCCTCAATATGTGCAAAACTATTACATGTAAACTAAAACATTTTTGCAATTGTGACTGCATCTTGCATCAACTCTCTGGTAACACTAAGATCAGAGTGTTTAAAAAGGTCTTGTGAGGAGCTTACATTGGCAGTCGCTGCTGATAACTGCGCCTCTTTCCTTTTCCGATGCAGGTTCTGCCCAGCTGCAGGTCTTTCTTCCACTTGTGCTCCTGGTTGCGGCAGCGGATGAACTGCTGCGAGATGTTCCGGCTCTTGCCCACTGAGAATGGCTACTGCTACTCATTCAATACGGTCCCCGCCAAAAGTTTTGGACAGTGGTAAATAAACAGCAGCTGCACGGTAGAGGACGGATTTTCACTTATGTGCATGCGTTATACAAGGTGTTAGAGGCATAAGGGCAGATATTTCTACTGATGACTGAGCACCCTGTATTGAACAACATTACTCGATTATTTACCTCATTTGCAGACTGATAATTATAGCTATTATGAACAGTGTATTTTTAGGTTGGTTAGTACCTCCAAGTACGGGTGGCTCAAGCAAGCCATTAATGCTTATTTTCCACTGGGTAGCCTATCAGGTACTGAAGTGTGGACTCGTGGACACAAAACAGTCTACACTAACACGCAAAGTCCACTTCGTAACGCAGTTACGACAGTACAGAAAACATCAGATAGTAGATTACGTGACGTGTTTGCTCTAAGACTACTGGACCTAGAGAAAAACGACTAGCAATCTGAAGTGCGTACATTAAGGTACTAATTATCACAATATCTGTATCTATACCGTTACACACCATGTTCTAGATTTTCAACGCTTCTCTCTTTTTATGGCCGCTAAATATTTCTTTTTGTTTAGTGCTTTTGTTTTGAAAATACCTGCACATATAAAAGAAGCTACATGATACGACCCTGAAAACTCATGAACTCTTGCACTTGTATTGTATCTTGTGTACTGATCGACCGAGCAATTAAGCCCGCATCTCGTGGTCGTGCGGTAGCGTTCTCGCTTCCCACGCCCGGGTTCCCGGGTTCGATTCCCGGCGGGGTCAGGGATTTTCTCTGCCTCGTGATGGCTGGGTGTTGTGTGCTGTCCTTAGGTTAGTTAGGTTTAAGTAGTTCTAAGTTCTAGGGGACTTATGACCACAGCAGTTGAGTCCCATAGTGCTCAGAGCCATTTGAACCATTTTTTTGACCGAGCAATTAAAAAAAAAAGAAAAAAAAGAAAAGAGACCACGGGAAGCTATGCAAATGAAATATAGTAAAACGTCTGAATTGTTGAACACGTTTGTATGATAAACGTATCTGATAATCAGGTACAACACTGGTGATTTTCCCAGTTCGCTTCCAGCACTCAAAATCACAGACTCCTGAGAAGCACTCATGTTAGAAAACCTTTTAGAGTATAGATGTGGAGTACTGATGTCCATATGCTTCTTGAAAATTGACAGGCGTTGTGATATCTTAAGAATGCTGGAATAGCCAGAAGGTGAGAGAGAAATATTATTCCCCTTCGTGTAAAACTTGCTGTTTTTCTCGTTATTTGATTAAGTTGACATGCATAAGAAGCATTAAGTGTTCATTACTATAACCTGATTTTATTTTTGCTTGAACTTATACTTTTTCTTCTTTGATGAAATTTGTACCCTGAAAAGTTTGAACTACTAGTTTTTGTCCATTTCCTCGAAGGAGTATGTCCAGTTATTCTAAAATGTTGTTTTATATGTCATATGTAGTTTGATTTTTTGGAATAAGGAAAAAACGCTCGAATATTTTTCGGTTCAATACACACCGCAAAACAGGGGTAAAAAAAATGATTGAAATGGCTCTGAGCACTATGGGACTTAACTTCTGAGGTCATCTGTCGCCTAGAACTTAGAACTAATTAAACCTAACTAACCTAAGGACATCACACACATCCATGCCCGAGGCAGGATTCGAACCTGCGACCGTAGCGGTCACGCGGTTCCAGACTGAAGCGCCTTTAACCGCACGGCCACACCGGCCGGCCTGAGGTCATCAGTCCCCTAGAACTTAGAACTACTTAAACTTAACTAACCTAAGGACATGACACACACCCATGCCCGAGGCAGGATTCTAATCTGCGACCGTAGCGGTCGCGGCGTTCCAGACTGTATCGCCTAGAACCGCTCGGCCATCTCGGCCGGCAGCAGGGGTCATTTGAGTGCATTCCGAAGCAGTTATGTCATCAGACATGACACCTACAAAGGAAGCTTTTCTAATTTCCGTCCTTACCTCTTTATGGTATATTTGTAGTAGGCTGTCAAGAATCTAACTCAGAATGGCCTTAGAAGCACCTTTGTAGGCTACACTGTTTTCTAAGCGTGTCTTCAAATCTGAAGCTAGTTTAGATGCAAAATTCATTAATGCTCTCAATATATCTGGATTTACTGACTCGTCTTTCATCACATCCGCATTGTGGAGTTTTAAAGCTACCACACACACACACACACACACACACACACACACACACACAAAACTGCAGTCTGTTACACGGTGCAGACGCATTAATGTAACCACCGCCGCATTCGACGTCAACGTGCAATAACCACGTACAGACGATAGGTGGCAGCAGTGGCAGCAATGGAAGGTACATAAAGCGTGTCGGAGGTACACGGAAAACAGTGCAGTCGTCGTCACAATGCGGAAACTGCGTGACTTATCATGGTCATCGGCTTTTGGGCCAAGGGTGACAGCATTCCCGAAACAGCTGAGTCTGTAAATTGTTCGCGTGGCACCGTGGTTAAGGTTCACGTTGCGTGAAAAAACCGCGTTATCCAAAACCGGCACCGAGGCAACTGTGGTACACTATGTGTCATAGAAGACAGGGGTGAAGGACAGCTCCGGAGATGTATATGGGCGAATAGACGTGCAACTGTTGAGCAACTGACTGATCAGATGAACCAAGTGGCTACCGACAGTGTCCCCTCAACGATGGTTCAGCGAAAGCTGCTAAGTACTCGTATGGGCCTCTGCAGAAAGCACCTTGTTCGTGTACCAATGCTGACTACTGTTCATTGGCGACGAAGGTTGCATTCTGCACGCCAATGCCGCTAATGGACGTCCAGTGAGTTGCGACAGGTGGCCTTTACAGCTGAATCACGTTTTATGTTCCATCGGCGTCTACGGCATGGGAAGTCTGAAAGCAAACATCTCGCAACAATCATCGGAAGGATCCAGGCAGGGGGAGAGAACGTTACAGCATACCAGACCTTCTAGCCACACGCATCCTGAGCAGACAGAGAGCGTCACGATGGGTACAGGGATTAGTTACCACAAGCCCGCTGTAGCGAGACAACAACCTCATAATTCACCAAAGATAAACACAAAATATACCTATTTAAAACAGCAGACAAAAATTTCTTTGACGTCTTTCTAAGAGACAAGCTCCAATCCTTTAAAACTATGTTATGATGGATCAGATGTGACTCAAAGAAATAGCATTGATGGTATTGATGAGCTTCATACCAAGAAAATTAATAACAAAAGGAACAGATTCGCCATGGTACACAAAACTGAAACGTTCTTTTATTGGTGCGGCAGGAATTCACAGAAGGGCCAAGCACTAGGTTCAACTTCAGTTGTGGTTGACAACATCTAGATTTATTTCTTGGAAATATTTAAACTTTCCCTTTGCAATAGAATGAATCGAAAAGCCAGTTAACAACAGCCAAAAATCACAGAGCGCCAGAAGGGTTTGAAAATTTGCTTTGAAGTTCATCTCATTTAAAAAACACTTTACGATAAGATCAACATCAATAGTCAAACAGGGGGTTTAGAACTTACTTTAAAACTCTCTTAAAAAATTTACAACAAGATCAAAATCAATAATCACCAAGTACCAGAAGGCTTAGGAATTGCTTTAAATTTTTAAGTACTGCTCAAGGTCAAGATCAATACAGAGCCTCAGAAGGCATAGAAATATTTCCATATGGTCTCGCGGTTAAGGCGCTCAGTCCGGAACCGTGCGACTGCTACGGTCGCAGGTTCGAATCTTGCCTCGGGCATGGATGTGTGCGATGTCCTTAGGTTAGTTAGGTTTAAGTAGTTCTAAGTTCTAGGAGACTGATGACCACAGAAGTTAAGTCCCATAGTCCTCAGAGCCATTTGAACCAATATTTCCACAAAGAAAATAAAAAGAACACCAACAGAAATAGATAAAGATATTTCACAATTCTACTAAAATAATCAGAGTAAATGCCTCGCTTCAAAACAACTGGTGGCTACCAGGAGTACAACAAATGTAAAAACAGTGACAGGAAGCAGGCCTGTAGGGACTCAAACGTTTTGTAAATTCGAAACAATTCCAAATATCAAAAAAAGTTTTGCGTCACCCCGGTTCCCAGAATTCCTGAAGATAGACGTTGACAGTGGATATTGTATCATAGTCACAGTCCCTCTGACTGTTCTGAGTTGTCACTAAACCCGCTCAAAGATGTAAACAACCATGCAAGAGCAGCGTCTATTAGACGGAGGGGGTCCAACAGCCGATCAGTTCCAGTCATTCCACCAGGAAGGAGGTACACGGCTCGTGTTGTCTGTAGTTCAACCATGCATAGACGGTCAATCGCGTGGTTCGATCGAGTCCGCATTGTTACTTTGTGCCAGGAAGGGCTCTCAACAAGGGAATAGTCCAAGCGTCTCGGAGTGAACCAAAGCGATGTTATTCGGACATGGAAGAGATACAGAGAGACAGGAACTGTCGATGACATGCGGTGGTGGTGGTTAGTGTTTAACGTCCCGTCGACATCGAGGTCATTAGAGACGGAGCGCAAGCTCGGGTTCGGGAAGGATTGGGATGGAAATCGGCCGTGTCCTTTCAAAGGAACCATCCCGGCAATTGCCTGAAACGATTTAGGGAAATCACGGAAAACCTAAATCAGGATGGCCGGAGACGGGATTGAACCGTCGTCCTCCCGAATGCGAGTCCAGTGTGCTAACCACTGCGCGATGACATGCCTCGCTCAGGCCGCCCAAGGGCTACTACTGCTGTGAATGACCGCTGCCTACGGATTATGGCTCGGAGGAGCCCTGACAGCAACGCCAACATGTTGAATAATGGTTTTAGTGCAGTCACAGGACGTCGTGTTACGACTCAAACTGTGCGCAATCGGCAGCATGACGCGCAACTTCACTACGGACGTCGATGGCGAGGTCTATCTTTGCAACCAAGACACCATGCAACGCGGTACAGATGGGCCCAAAAACATGCCGAACGGACCGGTCAGGATAGGCATCACGTTCTCTTCACCGATGACTGTCGCATATGCCTTCAACCAGACAATCGTCGGAGACATGTTTGGAGGCAACCCCGTCAGTCTGAGCGCCTTAGACACACTATCCAGCGAGTGTAGCAAGGTGGAGGTTCCCTGCGCTTTTGGGGTGGCATTATTTGGGGCCGACGCACATCGCTGGTGGTCATGGAAGGCACCGTAGCGGCTGTACGATTCGTGAATGTCATCCTCCGATCGATAGTGCAACCATATCAGCAGCATTTTGGCGAGGCATTCGTCTTCGTGGACGATAATTCGCGCTCCCATCGTGCACTTCTTGTGAATGCCTTCCTTCAGGATAACGACGTCGCTAGAGTGGCCAGCGTGTTCTCCAGACATGAACCCTATCGAAAACACCTCGGAGATATTGAAAAGGGCTGTTTATGGACGACGTGACCCACTCACCACTCTGAGGGATCTACACTGAATCGCCATTGAGGAATGGGACAATCTGGACCGACATTGCCTTGATGAACTTGTGGATAGTATACCACGATGAATACAGGCATGCTTCAGAGCAAGAGGACGTGCTCCTGGGTATTAGCGGTACCGGTGTATACAGCAATCTGGACCACCACCTCTAAAGGTCTCGCTGTGTGGTGGTACAGCACGCAATGTGTGGTTTTCATGTTCAACAAAAAGGGCGGAAATGATGTTTATCTTGATCTCTGTTTCAATTTTCTGTACAGGTTCAGGAACTCTCGGAACCGAGGTGATGCAAAACTTTTTTTGACATTACAGTTGCCTATTTTCTCCTCCCTGAATCAACCCTTAAAATTGTGCGGATCGGAAGGTTTAATGCCATCAGATAGTTACTAAAATACACCAAGTTAAATTCTATTGCAAGTTTAGTTCACCACACATACACACATATAAGCATAGGTTGGAACATAAATAGTGGCAACTACACTCCTGGAAATGGAAAAAAGAACACATTGACACCGGTGTGTCAGACCCACCATACTTGCTCCGGACACTGCGAGAGGGCTGTACAAGCAATGATCACACGCACGGCACAGCGGACACACCAGGAACCGCGGTGTTGGCCGTCGAATGGCGCTAGCTGCGCAGCATTTGTGCACCGCCGCCGTCAGTGTCAGCCAGTTTGCCGTGGCATACGGAGCTCCATCGCAGTCTTCAACACTGGTAGCATGCCGCGACAGCGCGGACGTGAACCGTATGTGCAGTTGACGGACTTTGAGCGAGGGCGTATAGTGGGCATGCGGGAGGCCGGGTGGACGTACCGCCGAATTGCTCAACACGTGGGGCGTGAGGTCTCCACAGTACATCGATGTTATCGCCAGTGGTCGGCGGAAGGTGCACGTGCCCGTCGACCTGGGACCGGACCGCAGTGACGCACGGATGCACGCCAAGACCGTAGGATCCTACGCAGTGCCGTAGGGGACCGCACCACCACTTCCCAGCAAATTAGGTACACTGTTGCTCCTGGGGTATCGGCGAGGACCATTCGCAACCGTCTCCATGAAGCTGGGCTACGGTCCCGCACACCGTTAGGCCGTCTTCCGCTCACGCCCCAACATCGTGCAGCCCGCCTCCAGTGGTGTCGCGACAGGCGTGAATGGAGGGACGAATGGAGACGTGTCGTCTTCAGCGATGAGAGTCGCTTCTGCCTTGGTGCCAATGATGGTCGTATGCGTGTTTGGCGCCGTGCAGGTGAGCGCCACAATCAGGACTGCATACGACCGAGGCACACAGGGCCAACACCCGGCATCATGGTGTGGGGAGCGATCTCCTACACTGGCCGTACACCACTGGTGATCGTCGAGGGGACACTGAATAGTGCACGGTACATCCAAACCGTCATCGAACCCATCGTTCTACCATTCCTAGACCGGCAAGGGAACTTGCTGTTCCAACAGGACAATGCACGTCCGCATGTATCCCGTGCCACCCAACGTGCTCTAGAAGGTGTAAGTCAACTACCCTGGCCAGCAAGATCTCCGGATCTGTCCCCCATTGAGCATGTTTGGGACTGGATGAAGCGTCGTCTCACGCGGTCTGCACGTCCAGCACGAACGCTGGTCCAACCGAGGCGCCAGGTGGAAATGGCATGGCAAGCCGTTCCACAGGACTACATCCAGCATCTCTACGATCGTCTCCACGGGAGAATAGCAGCCTGCATTGCTGCGAAAGGTGGATATACACTGCACTAGTGCCGACATTGTGCATGCTCTGTTGCCTGTGTCTATGTGCCTGTGGTTCTGTCAGTGTGATCATGTGATGTATCTGACCCCAGGAATGTGTCATTAAAGTTTCCCCTTCCTGGGACAATGAATTCACGGTGTTCTTATTTCAATTTCCAGGAGTGTATATATTCACAACCGACACAAAAGAGTTACATGTTTGCACCTGTTACTGTCCTTCAAAGTAGTCACCAGCGTTGTGTAGAACCCGTAGCGATGTGGAAGGCGTAGTTGAGAGAGGCCTACTGCGGTCCATCACTGTCACTTACCTCACCCCCCCCCCCTCTCCCCCCGCTTGCAGCGACATCGACGCGTGGCGTCGGGGCGACCCCTCGTGCCGGCTGCTGTCGGCGGCGACTGCCGGGGTGCGGTCGGCGCTGCTGGTGGCGCTGGCGGCGCAGGACCCAGGCGACGCCCTGCCCGACGGCATGCAGCGCGACGCCGGCGTCGGCGTCAGGGTACGTCTTCTCATCGACGGAGCACACCCTAAGGTCAGGGGACTTGCATTTAATAACTTAAAGAAATCACGAGGAATCTCGATGGCTGGATGATGATTTCAACCACCAGTCTACAGAAAACGAGTCCTATCTTACCATTTATGCTGTACTCTTCCTCTGTTTCAAGCGCCCAACACTCACAAATACCTGAAACTATTAAAATAGCGCATTACCTATATCCGTAGTCATTGTTGCATGTGAGGAGTCTTTGTACATAAATGGCCCCAGAGATCCGCTATAACACAACTGCAATACCTTATTTAGACAGCTCATATGAGAAACCCACCTCCCCACCTATTCCACTACATTGACACACTGAAATACATATTCACCATCTAATCTTTCTCGAATATCACTTCAGCTTCACCCAAGCTACCACTTTCGTAATAACGAGCTAGCTGCATGGTACGTACACCAAATGTCAATCAAACATAAAAAAAGTCCACCTGTCCAACATTAATGTCATGGTGTAAAATTCACTATACAGGGTGTAAATTTTAAGTTGACAAACCAGAATAACTCGAAAAATAAGCTTCACAAGAAAAAATGTGTAGAATCCAAACTTGATTATTTTCGAGGGGGACATCTGGTGCCGCTAAAATTAGTCCGCCACCCCAGCCCTCTGGGGGTGGGGTGGGAGGCAAGTTTAAAATTTCAAATCGGAAACCCCATTTTTTTATTGCAGAATCAGATTCTACATAAAAAAACTACGTACATTTTGTCTGAAACATATGTTTTGATTCTTGGTAGTTGGCGCTGTAATTCAATAAAATCCATCTTCTCATTTTTGCGTCCAAAATGGTTATGGAGTCAGTTTATTTAGTTAATGAGTTTACTCGTTAGTAAGTAGGATGTCTGGTTAGTTAGCTAGTCATATGATTAGATTGATAATTGTGTGGCCTCACGACCACGAAACAAACAAAGCTTATCCGAATCTGCGGAACAAATTCATATTTGGGTCAACATTTGTAAAACTCTAATTCTTCTCTCTCAGACCCCGAACTTTGGGGAGAGAGGGAGAATTTTAGTTTTAGCGAATCAAAATTTACAAAGTAAATAAGTATTTTTATTTATCCGTAACCCCTTCCCACGCAAAAATGAGAACATAGATTTTCTTGAATTACAGCGCCCACTAGCAAGAATCAAAACAAATGTTTCAGACAAAATTTACGTAGTTCTTTTAATGTAGGATCTGATTCTGCAATAAAAAATGGGAGTTTCCATTCGAAATTTTGAACTGGCCTCCCCTCACTCCCAGGGGGCTGGGGTGGCGGGCTAATTTTAGCACCAGCAGATATCCCCCTCGAAAAAAATTAACTTTGGATTCTACACATTTTTTCGTTGAAGCTTATTTTCGAGATATTCTGGTTTGTTAACTTAAAATTTACACCCCGTATAACAATAAAAGAAAGACGCATCATGAAAGAATTATTAAAATGAAACGGAAATCGGTAGCTGTGATGTACATGAACAGACAAAAAAAATTTATGAGTTTCAGAAAAATCAGATGATTTATTCAAGAGAAAGAGCTTCACAAACAGAGCAAGTCAATAGGTCCACTTCTGGCACTTATGCAAGGAGTTCGGATTTACGTTGACAGTGTCGTTGAATGTCCTGCTGAAGGGTTTCGTGCCAAATTCTGTCCAACTGGCGAATTAGAGCATCAAAATCCCGAGCTGTTTGGAGGGCCTTGCCTTTAACACTTCGAACGTTTTTCGTTTGGGAGAGATCCATCGACCTTGCTGGCCAAGGTACGGTTTCGCAAGCATGGAGACAGGCAGTAGAAACCCTCGCCGTGTGAGAGGGCGTTATCTTGCTGCAATGTAAGCCAAGGATATGGCTTGCTGTGAAGGGCAACAGAACGGGACTTAGAGAATCATCGACCTACCGCTGTGCTATAAAGTGCAGCGGATGACAACCAAAGGCGTCCTGCTATGAAAAGAAATGGCACTCCAGACTATTGTTCCTGGTTGTCGGGCCTTATGGCGGTAGATAGTCAGGTTGGTATCTCACCACGGTCCGGGAAGTCTCCAGACTTTGAATTAAGCCCCGGTGACCAGTGAAGACGTTTCTTCTGGCGCCCCAAGGAGGGGTGAGTAAATAACCCACTAAACTATAGTTATATTCAAATTTCAACAGGTTCTGAAGTAGGAGGAGTGAAGCTGTCTGTCTTTGAAATATAATACAACTGCAAGTGCCAACACTGTTAAACTCAATCAAGTGATGAGGAAGGGAAATGCAGAATCAACAAGAAGGAAGCAATTAATTCATCTTACTTCCAGTCATTTCGTATTTCTCCTATGGTGTTAATTGACAAAAGAGTTTCCAATGAATACCCGTTTATGATCTGCATTTCTTCTTGGTGTAGCAATTTTAATGGCCGGTAGTGTTTGGGCCCTGGAGGAAAAATAGGTTGCCATTACTCCGCTGACAATCAAACACCTGATAGAAAATGTCCCCGGCGGAGTTCATGCCATCATGAAGTTCAAGTGTTGACACTCCACATATTAGCGTCCACTAACAGATCTGCAGATAGTGTTGATAAGATACAGTCGTGCAGAAAAGGCTTCTGGGTGGCGCACTGGTTGTATGCTCCCCTTGTGACGTCACAGAAGACGTCTGGAATTTTATTGTTCTCGCCTATTGACGCGCTGACCTATCCAACAGCTGCCCTCACAGTCGTGGATGCGACCCCGCTCTGTCCGGCAGGTGGTGGTGCACTCGCCGCTGTCGTACCCGGACCCGGGCGCGCGCGGCGCGCTGCTGTCGCCCGCAGCCGGCGGCCCCGTGCTGCGCTTCAGCGTCACGCCGCAGGTGACGCACGCGGCGGACGGCGTGCGCGGCGTGTCGTGGCGCCGGCGCGGCTGCCTGCTCTCCGACGAGTGGCCGCAGCCGCACGAAGAGGCCGCTGGCGGCGGCGACGGTGACGGCGGCCGCCGCGCCTACGACGTGCGCCTCTGCCTCGCGATCTGCCGCGGCCAGCACATCCGGCGCCGCTGCGGCTGTATGCCTTACTTCTACGGTACGACAGCCCTTGTTCATCTATTCACGTGGACATTTTAGGCTCACTTTTAGAACGTAAGCGCCAGTGAACGGTAACCAACAGATGCGGTGTCCTTCTGTAGTGTGACTTCCGATGCTTTTTTTTTAAACTCACCGGAGCCTTTATTCCGAAGACCCGAAAGAACTGAGACATATTTCAGCCCAGCCAACACTAGCGCAACGATGATCATTATTTCTTTGTTTTTTTCACTCAGATACCGCCGTCTCTCTTTGTAACAATGCAGACTGTGATCCACTGTCTGGTTTTACTATTCAAACACCTTTCCTGCACATAATTTTTATCGTATGGTAATTGGACACCCCAACGTGGTGATGCAACAAAACGCCACAAGTACACATAGTTTGCCTACTGTATGTTTCGACCATTTCCTGACAGCAGTGTTGTGACCCAGAAAGCTGGGGCCACCTTGCAGACGGGAGGCGGGGCATAGAAGGCGTCAGTGACATAGTGGCATCTGCACTAGCATTCATTGCGTTGGTGCACAAGTCCGTACCGTATTTCTATGAGTTTAATAGACACAGCATATATACATAACAGGGGTTTCAGTCATCAATAATATATTCTCCTTCAATACTTAAAATAGTCTGCCAACAAAAAAAAAGAAAATGTTTCAAATGGCTCTGAGCACTATGGGACTTCACATCTCAGGTCATCAGTCCCCAAGAACTTTTAACTACTTAAACCTAAGGACATCACACACATCCATGCCCGAGGCAGGCTTCGAACCTGCGACAGTAGCAGCCTCGCGGTTCCAGGCTGTTTACAATGAATGGCAGCAATAATAGCTTCACCGTCGCTGTTCCACCAGATGTGTAACATTATCTTTTGTCGATCTGCGCAGTTCTTTGTACTGGGAGCTTCTGATTTTTTTGGGCTCAACTACTCCTTTCTTTTCCTTATTTTAGCATAAAGACACCATTTCCCGTCGCCAGTAACGATCCGTGTAGGTCAGGAGCCAATCGATGACGATTAAGCAGAGATACTGTATCGCCACCTGCTTATGTTTGTGATTTTGGCTTAGAGCATGCGGTGCACATACACCTAATTTTTTAATCTTCCCCATTGCATGCAAATGTTGCACGATGGTTGAATGATCACAGTTCGTCACATTTGCCAGATCTGCAGATCTGGAATACACTGACGCGGATTATTTTTGATTAATGATTTCAAACGATCTCCATGAAACCCCGAAGGACTCAAGCATGTGGAGAATCACTACTGTCAAAACTATCCAGTCTAGAACGAGAAAACCATTTCCTTGCCGTGCTTTCTTCAGTGAAACTACCCCATGACGCAATTTTTTCTGGCTGCCTCCGCTGCCCTCACCCTTCTATTCAACACAAAAAGAAGATTATGTTGGAAATGTTGCGATCCCTCCACTTCGCACTGCACTTTCTAGCATCCACAGCTCCACTCACTATCTCCAAATCACAAAACGACTTTATGTAAACTCAAATAGTTACAGTGAACTACAAATAAAAGTGAGAATTGGTAAATAAACCCATACCAAAGGGAGTGGCAACATGCAAAACAAAAACTCTACCAATTATACACCAACCTAATATTTCTCAGGTTGAGTTTACAATGTTATAAATGTCTCAGGGTGTCGGAAAGTCGTCGGGCGTAAGCACATACCATGAAGAAGTGCTCAAGTCTCGTCACTGAATCGTGGCGTCACCATCACTGGTCCGAGGCCTACGAGAAAGGCCGCGGCGCGTACGTCACGAAGGTAGTCCTGCGCTCGCTCGCTCGCTCAAATCAGCAAACTACGTTTCTACACCTGTTAACTCGTAACTAGGCGTGTCCGTACAGACGAAAACTGAATCTTCTACTGGAATCCGCTATTATGGAATCTTACTGTGATTAGTCCTATAATGATGGGAAGTACGTGGGCTTACTTATAATCTGTTACGGCTGTACTGGCGTACAATAAAATGAAATCATGCTGAAATTATTATCAGTTGCATAAGGCACCACTTCCAGCATGTAATGAGTACTGTTAAGCAGAAGAGACTAAATGCTATAAACAAGCCGTTATAACATTTATATGCAGTATTGATCTTAAATTAAATTTTTCTGTAGTACTGTTAATCAGTAAGACTTCATAATAGCAGATTCCAGTGGAAGATGCAATTCTCTTTAGTACTTACACGCTCAGCTGCGAGTTAACAGGTTTAGCAACGCATTTTGTCTTCTGAGCTGAGCGAGCGAGCGAGTTCAGGACTACCTTCGTGACGTACATGCCACGGCCTGTCTTTCTCGTGGACGCTTCCCACGCCCGGGTTCCCGGGTTCGATTCCCGGCGGGGTCAGAGATTTTCTCTGCCTCGTGATGACTGGGTGTTGTGTGCTGTCCTTAGGTTAGTTCGGCTTAAGTAGTTCTAAGTTCTAGCGGACTGATGACAATAGATGTTAAGTCCCATAGTGCTCAGAGCTATTTTTTTTTTCTCGTGGACCTCGCACAGGTCAGTAAGGCACCGCCGCGGGCTGTGCTCTCGGTGATATGGGGACGGGAAGGCGTTGCCCGCCCACGTGTTCTGCAGTACAGTGTGGCCCTCACCTCATTGCTACCGTAGACAGCCCATCACTTGCTCAGGTGAAAACAATAGACTGTGTGGTCTAAAATGTCAGTTGTCGTGAAGACTAGGCTCTCGTCATCCACTACGGTTCGACAGAACTGAAGCAAATGTTCATGGGCCGGTCATGGGGCTGTGCGAATGCACTGCACCTGATCGGTGTGCAAATCATCCGCAATTTACCCTCAGTGGAAGATGTCTGCTATGTCCCAGTAAGCAGCAACGGCAGATCGCCGCTGTGGTATGCGGCAGGTTGACTATTATCCTGTGTTATAGTCAGCTAGTGTGTAGCAGCCGCACCATCATCAGTCACCTTGATGCGGGGTCACTGAAGCTCAACAGACTATCGTTCTCTCTGTTACAGTGACACAGACAGATTGGCACCGCGACTGTATGTGTATTTAAGCTCTGAAAGCCCCGTTATTTAAAGGGCCAGTCCGACGCCTATGACGTGTTGGTTCTGGGTGCAAGATCGCATTTGTCCCCATTTATCAGTCTCGTCGGCGCTCCTTGCCTGGCTGTCGTAATTCAGTAATAATTCTGGATTGCTGAGTTCGGGTTTTTCTCAATGTTTGATTAATGCTGCAGCGTTCTGGCGCTGAAGTTAAGGGGTTTGGGTTGTCTGGGGTAGGAGACCGGACAGCGCGGTCATCGGACTCATCGGATTAGGGAAGGATGGGGAAGGATGTCGGCCGTGCCCTTTCAAAGGAACCATTCCAGCATTTGCCTGGAGCGATTTAGAGAAATCACGGAAAACCTAAATCAGGATGGCCGGACGCGGGAGTGAACCCGAATGCGATTCCAGTGTGCTAAGTACTGCGGCTGAAGTTAAGAAGTGTTGCTTCATAATACCTCATTATGTAGCAGTGCGGCGTTGCGTTTCTGCTTCCTTCACACGGATGTTGTGTGGCAAAGCTCGCCTAGTGCCCTGAAGTCTGTTACATCAGTGGTACGTCTTACTGGCATTACGATGATACGCTAGCCCACACAGCTACCTTCCTCGGTTGTCAGCTCGTCGGATAGGACTTTAAATAATTTAAGCATGGACAACAAACTTATTCTGTGACGTAACAGTACCCTCAAGTCTGTAATTTTTAAATAGGCCAAAAGAATTTCGTAACTCGAGAGCTAATGGACGGCAGTCTGCCGGCAGTGGTGGTGACTTGGGGACGAGCCGGCGTAATTCGCGCTGCGGCAGCATTTTTACATCCACAGGGTAAGTCGATGAACTTCCAACATCGCTTTGCTGTATCCTGAATATTCTGTAAACGGTAGAACACGCAGTAATGGCCAAAATTATAAGAAAAGGTACACTGAAATTTACTTTCGTTCGGAGTTTTCCCCTACCTCAGTCATTCAAAGTCTAGTGTTGGCTGGAAAAAGTTGTTAAAATTCGATCTAAAGATAAAATTAGAAATTACTTGTGGACTGCGAGTAGTGTCATATATTTGAAATTGAGAAATGCCTAGTTACTCGAGGAAATTGTGGGTTCAACCGGCGGTTCGCTGAAGTTCTTACTTAATTGGTGAAGTAACTGTCGATCCTGTGGCTCTCGGAATTAAAACAATTAGGACGTTTGAGTTATCTTTTGAAGTACTTGCAGACAAGATAAATCTAGTAACTGTCCCTGTGGGAAAGCTCTAAACAATTTTGCCGAAAAACGATGGATTTTCCAGTTCTGGACGGTGCTACGCAGATGAAGGTGAACCCGTAACAACATGTACCCTCATATACCCTCGTATTAACGTTTTTCATTTTGGAAGAATCGCAGTCTTTGACAGACAACCAAGGACTTGCGAAATTTGCAATTAGACAGGTCATCTTCATTCCGAGTGCACCCGGAGACGACTTGCGCAGCTGCTGACAGGAGAAACAGTGAAACGACCGGAGGGTATAGCTTTGCCTGCTACTGATGTAGCTGCTGTACCTGGTCAGTTGACAGAACAACTGAACAGGGATCCTTGTGTAGAACATAGTCCTCAAGGTAATGTTCAGAAAGAAACTGAGACTCCTATGGGAATTCCTAAGAGGATGGACGAGCCGTTAACTGGCCCTAAAGTAGTGGGAACCTCTCAAACGACATCTACAGAACAAACTTGCTTATGCAAACAGAAAGGGGAATAACTGACGAACAAGATCACCACGAACCTAACACGAAATTTTGAACACCAATGAGAGTAAAAAATATGGTAAAGCTCCAAGGAACAACAAGAGCGGCTTTGCTTCGGGAAAGCGCAAAACAAATACACAAAAACTAAATGCAACTATATCAGACTGAGGAGGTTTCAGTAATGACGGTTAAGAAAAGGCAAGAAGTCAGCACGAAGACGTCTGCAAACAATACCGACGATATTGAACATATTTCACAGAAACAAGAACAACGGCTCAACGTGGCACCAAAGGCTCTCAACGCAAATGAGTGGGCAGCGGAAGTGTAAGACAGAGACATGGACGCTGAAATGAGGGACGTTCCAGGGACTTCCAGAAGCAATGGACATCCTTCGACAGTAACAGAAGAGGAAAAGGGATGCAAGATCATGGGTATATAGGAAACAGACAAACAGGAGGACTCTGACACTTGTTAAAAATAAGAATATTAATTCCATTACACCACAACCACAGATGAGTTTATAAAACTGCCATCTTAAATATAAATCAGATCCACAATTCACTCCAGCTAAGCAACATCAAAGACCTTTTATACGCCGACGACATAAATGTCCTGCTTCAAGAGGTAGCAGAAATCAATTTAGTAAAAGTACCTGGCTATAATATCATAGCAAATCCGGGAAGCGGCTCTGACTTGGGAACTGCAATCTTAACAAAGGAAGGTTTTATTGTTCGCAATATAGAACGACTAGTGAATTGTAGGGGAATTGCTGCAATCTGCAATAACACTAGAATAATAAGTATGTGAAAACCAACCTGTCTCTTATTGCAAATATTCGTTTTATTCAATGACAGCTTTCAATTGTTGTTGTAGTAGGAGTTCAGTGGGCACATGAGTAAAAATTGCTGACATCAGCACTTTTTTTCCATTGTCAGCATCCAGTATCCGGCTACAGCTGAGGCAGTTGCACTTGTTATATTCAAGGTCACCCCATCCTATCCTCCCCTCCTTTCTCTTCCCCTCCCTCTCCCCTCCCCTTCCCTTCCCCTCCCCCACTTTGTTCATGATAAACAACATCATGCTCTCGCCCAATCGCCTGTGACGGGTCCACTATATCAGTCAACAGGGATAAAAAAAATGGTTCAAATGGCTCTGTGCACTATGCGACTTAACTTCGAAGGTCATCAGTCGCCTAGAACTTAGAACTAATTAAACCTAACTAACCTAAGGACATCATACACATCCATGCCCGAAGCAGGATTCGAACCTGCGACCGTTGCGGTCGCTCGGCTCCAGACTGTAGCGCCCAGAACCGCACGGCCACTCCGGCCGGCAACAGGGATCATTCAAGGTCTGTGCTCAGTAGTGAAAGGACCATAATTTATTATGTCATTTATCAAGTTGTGTACAAAACTGGCAAATTGGAAGGATAGACCAAAATGCTGACATACCTATCCAGACACCTAGCACTTTATTCAGATGTGAACCCACCTACTGTAAATCGATGTCTCAAAGTGTCTATTCTTGTAGGAAAAGAAGCAAGCAGTGCAGATGTAAATACACATTGTAAATAATCAGCTGACATTAAGTGCAGATCCTCACATCTCAACACCAACAATTAGATATAATAAATTCCTTTTGGAGAATTGCGTCAGTCTCGTCATTCGTACTCTTTAGTGATTTATAAATAATAACAATGATATAACAAAATAGAGTAACTAATGAACTTTTTCCGAGGGCCTGCAGCTCTACTGTGTAGTTATGTGATGATGGCATCCTCTTGGGTAAAATATTCCGGAGGTAAAATAGTCACCCAATCGGATCTCCGAGTGGGGACTACTCAGGAAAAACAAAACTGTCATTCTATGGATCGGAGCGTGGAATGTACGATCCCTTAATCAGGCAGGTAGGTTAGAAAACTTAAAAAGGGAAATGGATAGGTTAAAGTTAGATATAATGGGAATTAGTGAAGTTCGGTGGTAGGAGGAACACGGCTTCTGGCCTGGTGAACACAGGGTTATAAATACGAAATCAAACAGAGGTAATGCAGGCATAGGGTTAATAATGAGTAAAAATATAGCTACTATGAACAGCACAGTGAATGCATTGTTGTAGCCAAGATAGAAACGAAGCCCACATCCACAACAGCAGTGTAAGTTTATATGACAACTAGCTCCGCAGATGAGGAGGAGACAGAGCAGAAATGGCTAGTGTACAGATGTAAAGATGTAGAAGCATATATCACTAGGGGTAGGATAGATACTGCCTACAGGAAAATTAAAGAGACCTTTGGAGAAAAGAGAATCACCTGTACGAACAGGAAGAGCTAATATGGCGAATCAGTTTTAAACAAAGAAGGGAAATCAGAAAGGTGGAAGGAAGTCTATGCAAGGGAAATTTACTTAAGGGCAATATTATGGAAATGGAAAAGACGTAGAGGAAGATGAGGAGGGAGATACGATACAGCGTGAAGAAGTTGACAAAGCACTGAAAGACTTAAGTCTAAACAAGGGACCGGGAGTAGACAACATTCTGTTAGAATTACTGGTAGCCTTGGGAGAGCCATCCACGACGAAACTCTTCCATCTGGTGAGCAACATGTATGAGACAGGCGAAATACCCTCAGACTTCAAGAAGAATATAACAATCCCAATTACAAAGCAAGCAGGTGCTGACAGGTGTGAAAATTACCGAACTATCAGTTTAACAAGTAACGGCTGCAAAATATTGTCAAGTAGAAGAAGGTGTAATTAGATGAATGACGAACACTAACTTCACTTAACGGAGGTTTATTCAGCACATGCACATACAAGAGCGCGGAGCGAACTGACTCCGGCCAGAACACATACGGTCTATATGCAATTACAGAACATTCCAGTACAATGATTCCTGACATTTGTGGATAGTTTTAGAATGTACTCAAACCGAATACGGAAATAAACATTTTGCATGTTAGGTGAGTTTTGAACTCACGACCCGCCAAGTAACAGTTTAGTGTCATAACCACTCCACCGCGGTGACTATGCTACTCAGCTGCTTCTGCAACAATAGTAACACGAATCCTTTATAGAACATGGGAAACTGGCTGAAGCCGACCTCGCGGAAGATCTGTTTGAATTCCAGAGAACATAGGTAAATGAGAGGCAATACTGGCCATACGACTTCTCATAGAAGATAGATTTAGGGAAGGCAAACCAACGTTATAGCATTTGTAGACTTAGAGTAAGCTTTTGTCAATGTTGACTGGAACTCTCTCCTTCAAATTGTAATGGTGGCAGGGTTAAAATACAGGGAACGAAATGCTATTTGCAGTTGTTAGAGTCGAGGGGCACGAAAGGGAAGTAGTGAGAATTGGAAGTTTGTGATAAGTTCCTATGGGACCAAACTGCTGAGGTCATCGGTCCCTTGGATTATACACTATTGAACCTAACTTAATCTTACATACGCTAAGGACAACACACACACCCATGCCCGAGGGAGGACTCGAACCTCTGACAAGGGGAGCTGTGCGAACCGTGGTAAGGCGCCTAAGACCGCGCGGCCACCCAGCGCGGCCTGGAAGCGCTGGTTGAAAAGGGAGTGAGACAGGGTTGTAGCCTGTCACCGATGTTATTCATTCTATATATTACGCAAAAAGTAACGGAAACAAAAGAAAAATTTGGAGTAGGAATTAAGGTCCAGGGAGAAGAAATAAAAACTTTGAGGCTTGCCGATGACATTGTAATTCTGTCAGAGACAGCAAATGACACGGAATAGCAGTTGAACGGAATGGACAGTGTCTTGAAAGAAGGATACAAGATGAAGATCAACAAAAGCAAAACGAGGATAATGGAATTTAGTTGAATTAAATCAGCTGATGCTGAGGGAATTAAATTAGAAAATGAGACACTAAAAGTAGTAAATGAGTTTTGCTATTTGGGAAGAAGAATAACGGATGATGATTGAAGCAGGGAGCATATAAAACGTAGAATGGCAATGGCAAGAAAAGCGTTTCTGAAGAAGAGGTGTTTGTTAACATCAAGTGTAGATTTAAGTGTCAGGAAGTCCTTTCTGAAAGTATTTGTATGGAGTGATGCTATTTATGGAAGTGAAACATGGACGATAAATAGTTTAGACAAGAAGAGAGTAGAAGCTTATGAAATGTGCTTCAGAAGAATGCTGAAGATTAGATGGGTCGACCACGTAACTAATGGGGAGATACTGAAGAGAATTAGGAAGAAGACAAATTTTTGGTACAACCTGACTAAAAGAAAGGATCAGCTGGTAGGATACATTCTGAGGAATCAAGGGATCACCAATTTAGTGCTGGAGGGAAGTGTGCTGTGGTTTCTAACTTTATCCATGGTTTTGCCAAAAACAAAATTATTCATTAATTTACAAAAATCGTTTTCAAAATCACACGTTGTGAGAGCCCCTTTTTCGGTATTTAAATCAATGTAGCCCACCTGCGGACACTGCCTGAAGGAATTTCCATGAGTGTTTCTAATACGTTTCATCCACAAGCGAGTCTTTGCTGAAGGATTCTGTAGTGCAGAATAAATCTTCACAGTGTTGTCATCAGCTCGGGAATGGAACTATAGGTGTTCTGCTGTGTGTGTGTGTCATATATATGGGCTGGACATGTCCGGTCTGCCTCTGACACATGTCCTTCACCAGAATCTGCAGCCACATGTAGGTTCTTTTTTCCTGTCGATTTCCCTTTTTTACTACAATTAGGACACTCCAAATGGGATAGATTGTTGAAGGAACCATCATGATTTGATAGATGTGCTGAACGTAGATGGGGCATGTTTTTCATCCAGACATAGTGTTGCTTTTCACCATTGGGGAATATCAACAAATCAACGTGTTAGGGGCACTGACTGGCTACTTCGGGAAAGTAAAGTGGTTCCAACTACTTTATGCTTTACTTCTTTCTGCACAGTGTGCTTCTCGACATCTTCTTCTGGCTTTGTTTTATCTACCTCCAGGCATTAAATATGAATTGGATAATCTTTGCTCTATCTCTAGAATATTGGTATGCCATCGATTTTCATGGGGATTGAGATGCCGTTGAAGTTGTGATGCCTGAAGACATTAGATATTTTGTATGTATCCATAATATGTGCATATTTTGTGTAATTTATGTCACTAGTGCGAGGGAACCATGTGAAGCGAAATTAATACCCCTCATCTAGATTCTGTATATTAATAGATTCCTGTTTAGTGGCAATATCTTTCAGGAGTGGAATAAAACTGGAATGTGCATTGACTGGGTCAAAAATATGCGAGGACACATCGACATGGAGTTCACAGCTGAGCACCTTGTCTGAGTCTCTTTTCCGTTTTCCTGAAAAATGGTCTATGACTCTACAATCTTTGGAGGTGGGGTGAGGGAGGGGGGGGGGGGTCGGTGGGGTTCATGAGTTTACAGTACAGAACTGCCTTGTACCAAATGGCAGGGTAATGTGTGCTGTTAACGATTTCAGGGAGCCCCCTACTCAAAATTGCTTGACAGACATTGAGAAAAATGGCAGGACTTCAGTTGCCTGCATTAGTGTCGTCAATGTAAGCTTATAAGATCCTGTCCCGAAAAGCGCCAGCAAACATGAGTAGTCCAATTAAGCTGTGTGATTTACTCAGTGATCTGTAACACAGTTGGCCATGGGATACTGCTGCTATGTACAGACCGATGTAAATGTCGGTATGGTCTAGAACGTGACAAACCAGGCTGGGGCAAATGCATCCTCTATGATGGACCCACTCATTGTGAATGCACAATTGTCGAGGGACCAAGCTGAGGCTACAAATGCATTATAGTCGGACCTGCCCATGGTGTTATCATTGTTGCCACAAGTTCACCTCTGACTCGTTCTAATACTCTTGCAATGGAAGAAGCGAAACTGGTACACTGATCAGCCAAAATATTATGACCCCCTACTTAATAGCCACTATGGATAACGTAAGCAATGTGTCATGAAATGGGTAACAGCAGCAACATACTACGGCATGGAAGCAATGAGGCTTTTCTAGGTTGCTGGAGGGAATTGATACCACATTTGCATATACAAGTCACCTAATTTCCGTAAATTCTGGCAAGGGGTGGGGGGGGGGGGGAGGTGATGAGCTCTGACTCCACATTCAGTCACATCCCAAATGTGTTCATCAAGTCTACGCCTTGCGAGTTGACAGACCACAACATCGATTGGAACTAGGCACTATGTTTCTCAAACCACTCCACCACGCTCCTGACCTTCTGACATGGCACATTATCTTGTTGGAAAATGCAACTGCCGTTGCACGAATGACAGCAGCAATTCCTCATGACACGGAAGCAATGAGACTTTGTTAGATCGCTCGAGGGAGTTAGCATTACATCTGCACACACAAGACATCTGATTCTCATAAATTACGGGGAAGGGGGTGTGGAACTGATGCCATGTTCACTCACATCCCAGATGTATTCATCAGGTTCATACCTGGCGAGCTGAGACGCCAGCACATCAATTGTAACTCGCCACTGTGCTCCTCAAACCAGTCCATCACACTCCTGGCCTTGTGACATGGGGCATTATCTTGTTGAAAAAACGCAAGGGAAACATGTTCATCATGAAAGGGCGTACGTGGTCTGCAACCAGTGTACAATACTCCTTGGGTGTCATGCCGCCTTCCACGAGCTCTACTGGACCCATGGATGAGCATGTGAATGTTACCCAGATTATAAAGAAGCCACTGCCAGCTTGTTTCCATCCTGCAGAATGTGTGTCAAAGGGCTGTTCCCCTGGAAGACTAGAGATTCGCGCCCTCTCATGCAATGCTCTGCCACGGCGCCAGCGTCACAAATCGGTAATAGCACATTCTTCTTCTTCTTCACCTCTTCTGCCGCCTACTTTTGTGTGTGGGATTTTTTTCTGACCTTCAGTTACCGGTTTAAAGGATTCACAGAGAAGGTCTTGCTGCAACTGCTCGAATTTCAACAGTCGTAATTTATGCCGAAAACTTTCTGTGTCTTAGCAAGTTTACCTGTTACTGACGTGTTATTGTATACTAAAGTGGTTGAGAGATAGCACACAACTTATATATACTCTGAAACTGCTAGTGGTAATGGGAGTCAACTGCCTTGATAAAGGCGTGCATATCCATTAGTCTTGTGTTGACATCATCAATTTTTCCGTCGACGTACAGTTCATGTCATTGGATTCTATGATTTAACATCTCACCTTTTGTAGTTACTACCTTGATAAGGCTGTCCAGTTCTTTTAATTTTGTGTTAACTGCTTAAATGTTTGCATCAATGTAAAAACTCATGTTTGGTCTGCACACCACCCCCTCAGAATGAGTGCATGGCATGTGTGCGAATTTGTCCATTGTAAAAAATTTACTTACCCAGTTGTGTACTGGTACACAATCGTTCAAAAAGTATCTCCTGAAAGTTTCGTCTACATCGTCCATATTCAGTTTTCTGGTTTTTTTGATAACCAGAAACCGACACTGTGCATGATTACGGCAGTCCACGCACATGGCTATAAATTCATTGAATGTCATTTCAGTTCCTGCATGCACTTGGTAAATATGTTTTATATTCATATTACCCTGTTTAAATGCGATAACAAAGTTTGCATGATCCAGTACCAATTGTTCTGAAATCCCGGAATATGTCTGGCTTAAATAAAAGACATAGGCTTTCATACAATGGCCAAAATAAAAATATTTACCTATCATTTGATTCCCGCCTGGGTAGGCGGTGCGTGGGTCTGCTCCTGTGAACTGCTTCTGTAATATAGTCCGAGAGTGGAGGAAGCGAGAAGAAGCAGGGTAGGTGAAGCACTTCAGTACTGCATGTAACTGTAACTCTTTTAATAGAGTCAAAAACACAAGTAAATATCAATCGCATACATAACTTTGGCTAGGATGAGCACGTAGGTGCGAAGCTATAGTCCATGTCTAATCCTATGAAGTTAGGATGACTGTTCTGTATAATCTCAAAAGTATCAAATATTCGTTGCTGTCCAAACTTCAACTGAAAGTAACTAATACAAAGTCTCAATAGCAAGCTAGCCCATTCGGTAGTAGAAGTAGTTTCCAGGCCGTCTGCTCTTGATGAAAGATAGCCGAAATCCAGACGGCACTGCCTGAGCTCCACAGCGTCGGACAGAGGGCGCTGTAGTCGGCGTAGTTAGTCTTCTCTTATACGAACATAATGTTTGCGTTTTCTTTCTCATCTCAGGTGATGGAGTTCACTACTTTCACTGAATGTCTGTTGGTAACTCCATCAATGCGTGCAAAATCTCCTGTAGTAAGTGATGTAAATGCTGAAACAGAGTTTTTGAAAATATATAGACTTGCTTAAAGCAAATTCCCTCGTAATGTGCAAACAGCAATGGAGTACGATTAGTTTTCCCACAGTCAGAGGGTCTGACCCCCAAAGCATGTATATTATCACGTAGCTATGAGTCATTAATCTTCTTCTCGTTGTTTCCAGTATCATTACAGGACTAGTCGCTTACTACCAGACCTTTGTGACAATGTTGTTTCATCCACCTAATGGTGGTGATGACTATTTGTTTACATTCGTGTATAGGAGGTTTCGTAGAGAAATATGTAACACATGTTTAGCTCTTACACAGTTTTGTTATTTATAAATTCGTACAGATAGCAGAGTATACGAAACTAATTACGTAAGATCATGGTTCTGTGCTTCTACCTGGCACAGTTGTTTCATGCATTTCCACATGTACTGATGCACAGCATGTATCGCAGAGTTGAAGTGTGATTTCTTCTGATGGTCAGCAAGTTCTCCAACAGATTGCTTCACAGTTTCCCAGAGAACCAGTAAACATATGGCTGCCAACTTACCCAATACTCTAGATCTTGCTGTTGAGTGTAGCTATTTCAAGCATTAGATTTGTAAAGGCATGCTCCTGTAGATGTGTGCACTCCCTGTTAACTTTTTATGGGAAGTTTTTTGCAGAGATTGTCCGTTCACGTAGTATCACAAAGAGGAAGTCCATGGAACAATGCAGAAATGTGAATTGAAATACCACATAGACAAATCAACTCACCCAAGGGTAATATTACTTTGGCATTACTAAATCGTGGTTTTTCAAATACCATCACTGGGTAGAATGCACGCTTCAACTTCATACCCACATTGACGTAATTAGTACCATATTTGTTAATCTGTAGGTATGGTTATTTAACATTGTTTCCACGGCAAGCGACTGCTGCTGCTGATGCTGCTGTTGCGATGGTGGCACCTCATCTGTACGAAAAAAATGTTATAGTTAAACATATTATATACGATCAACACCATTTTTTATTCATCATCGAACCTAATACTTACAAGATAACTGTCTTGCTATTGTACACTTTGACATGTTTATTGTGTGGAAGTTCTCACATGACTGGTTGGACAGTTTATCAAATGGTTCAAATGGCTCTGAGCACTATGGGGCTTAACTTCTAAGGTCATCAGTCCCCTAGAACTTAGGACCACTAAAACCTAACTAACCTAAGGACATCACACACACCCACGCCCGAGGCAGGATTCAAACCTGCGACCGTAGCAGTAGCGCGGCTCCGGACTGAAGCGCCTAGAACCGCTCGGCCACCGAGGCCGGCCAATAGTTTATCAAGAACTGTAAATACGAGTATGTTGTTGTTGTGGTCTTCAGTCCTCAGACTGGTTTGAAGCAGCTCTCCATGCTACTCTATCCAGTGCAAGCTTCTTCAACACATACTGCAGCCTACATCCTTCTGAATCTGTTTAGTGTATTCATCTCTTGATCTCCCTCTACGATTTTTACCCTCCACGCTGCCCTCCAATACTAAATTGGTGATTCCTTGATGCCTCAGAACATGTCCTACAACCGATCCCTTCTTCTTGTCAAGTTGGGCCACAAACTCCTCTTCTCCCCAATCCTATTCAGTACCTCCTAATTAGTTATGTGATCTACCCATCTAATCTTCAGCATTCTTCTGTAGAACCACATTTCGAAAGCTTCTGTTCTCTTCTTCTCCAAACTATTAATCGTCCATGTTTCACTTCCATACATGGCTACACTCCATACAAATACTTTCAGAAATGACTTCCTGACACATATATCTATGCTCGATGTTAACAAATTTTTCTTCTTCATAAACGCTTTCCTTGCCGTTGCCAGTATACATTTTATATCCTCTCTACATCGACCATCATCAGTTATTTTGCTCCCCAAATAGCAAAACTCCTTTACTACTTTAAGTGTCTCATTTCCTACTCTAATTCCCTCAGCATCACCTGACTTAATTCGACTACATTCCATTATCCTCGTTTTGCTTTTGTTGATGTTCATCTTATATCCTCCCTTCAAGACACTGTCCATTCCGTTCAACTTCTCTTCCAAGTCCTTTGCTGTCTCTGACAGAATTACAATGTCATCGGCGAACCTCAAAGTTTTTATTTCTTCTCCATGGATTTTAATACCTACTCCGAATAGTTCTTTTGTTTCCTTTACTGCTTGCTCAATATACAGATTGAATAACATCGGGGAGAGGCTACAACCCTGTCTCACTCCCTTCCCAACCACTGCTTCCGTTTCATGTCCCTCGACTCTTAAAACTGCCATTTGGTTTCTGGACAAATTGTAAATAGCCTTTCGCTCCCTGTAGTTTACCCTTGCCACCTTCAGAATTTGAAAGAGAGTATTCCAGTCAACATTGTCAAAAGCTTTATCCAAGTCTATAATTGCTAGAAACGTAGGTTTGCCTTTTCTTAATCTAGCTTCTAAGATAAGTCGTAGGGTTAGTATTGCCTCACGTGTTCCCATATTTCTACGGAATCCAAACTGATCTTCCCCGAGGTCCGCTTCTACCAGTTTTTCCATTCGTCTGTAAAGAATTCGCGTTGGTATTTTGCATCCGTGACTTATTAAACTGATATTTCGATAATTTTCACATCTGTCAACGCCGTCTTTCTTTGGGATTGGAATTATTATATTCTTCTTGAAGTCTGAGGGTTTTTCGCCTGTCTCATACATTTGGCTCACCAGATGGTAGAGTTTTGTCAGGACTGGCTCTCCCAAGGCTGTCAGTAGTTCTAATGGAATGTTGTCTACTCCTGTGGCCTTGTTTCGACTTTGGTCTTTAAGTGCTCTATCAAATTCTTCACGCAGTATCATATCTCCCATTTCATCTTCATCTACATCCTCTTCCCTTTCTATAACATTGCCCTCAAGTACATCGCCCTTTTATAGTTTCTCTATATACTCCTTCCACCTTTCTGCTTTCCCTTCTTTGCTTAGAACTGGTTTTCCATCTGAGCTCTTGATATTCATACAAGTCGTTCTGTCCTCTCCAAAAGTCTCTTTAATTTTCCTGTAGGAAGTATCTATCTAACCCCTAGTGAGATAAGCCTCTACATCCTTACATTTGCCCTCTAGCCATGCCTGCTTAGCCATTTTGCACTTCCTGTCGATCTCATTTTTGAGACGTTTGTATTCCTTTTTGCAGCTTCATTTACTGCGTTTTTATATTTTCTCCTTTCATCAATTAAATTCAATATTTCTTCTGTTACCCAAGGATTTCTGGTACCCCTCGTCTTTTTACCTACTTGATCCTCTGCTGCCTTCACTACTTCATCCCTCAGAGCTACCCATTCTTCTTCTACTGTATTTCTTTCCCCCATTCTTGTCAATTGTTCCCTTATGCTCTCCCTGAAACTCTGTACAACCTCTGGTTTAGTCAGTTTATCCAGGTCCCATCTCCTTAAATTCTCACCTTTTTTCAGTTTCTTCAGTTTTAATCTACAGCTCATAACCTACAGATTGTGGTCAGAGTCCACATCTGCCCCTGGAAATGTCTTGCAATTTAAAACCTGGTTCCTAAATCTCTGTCTTACCACTATATAATCTATCTGAAACCGGTCAGTATCTCCAGGTTTCTTCCATGCATACAACCTTCTTAATGATTCTGGAACTGAGTGTCAGCTATGATTAAGTTGTGCTCTGTGCAAAATTCTACCAGGTGGCTTCCTCTTTCATTTCTTCCCCCAATACATATTCACCTACTACGTTTCCTTCTCTTCTTTTTCCTACTATCGAATTCCAGTCACCCATGACTATTAAATTTTCGTCTCCTTTCACTATCTGAATAAATTCTTTTATCTCATCATACATTTCTTCAATTTCTTCGTCATCTACAGAGCTAGTTGGCATATAGACTTGTACTACTGTCGTAGGCGTGGGCTTCGTGTCTATCTTGGCCACAATAATTCGTTTACTACGTTGTTTGTAGTAGCTTACCCGAACTCCTACTTTTTTTTATTCATTATTAAACCTACTGATGCATTAGCCCTATTTGATTTTGTATTTATAGCCCTGTATTCACCTGACCAAAAGTCTTGTTCTTCCTGCCACCGAACTTCGCTAATCCCCACTATATCTAACTTGAACCTATCCATTTCCCTTTTTAAATTTTCTATCCTACCTGCCCGATTAAGGGATCTGACATTCCACGCTCCGATCCGTAGAACGCCAGTTTTCTTTCTCCTGATAACGACGTCCTCCTGAGTAGTCCCCGCCCGGAGATCCGAATGGGGGACTATTTTACCACAGGAATATTTTACCCAAGAGGACGCCATCATCATTTATCCATACAGTAAAGCTGCATGCCCTCGGGAAAAATTACGGCTGTAGTTTCCCCTTGCTTTCAGGCGTTCGCAGTACCAGCACAGCAAGGCCGTTTTGGTTAGTGTTACAAGGCCAGATCAGTCAATCATCCAGACTGTTGAACCTGAAACTACTGAAAAGGCTGCTGTCCCTCTTTAGGAACCATACGTTTGTCTGGCCTCTCAACAGATACCCCTCCGTTGTGGTTGCACCTACGGTACGGCTATCTGTATCGCTGAGGCACGCAAGCCTCCCCACCAATGGCAAGGTCTATGGTTCATGGGGGGGGGGGGGGGATACGAGTAGATTTCGATATAAGGAATGACGTCATTATTTTTGACACTAAATACAGTGGTCATTTATATCTTAGAATGAGTGTATGCTCAAGCAGCTAAACCAATAGTGCGGGGGGGGGGGGGGGGGAGGAGTGTTAAGGGACCAGACTACAAAGGCCACCGGTCAGTAAATTATGCAGTAGCATTAGTGTTACATATTTCAAGTTTTCAGTGTTCTAGGCGACTTGTGTAAGCCGTGAAGTGCTGTGGCCAGCTACTGGTTCGTGCCCCACAGGAATGCACTGCTGTGCCTGTTTTAGCGAGAAGCGCATCACTTAGTGGGAAGCAAAAGGTGGCTGTCGTGAACTTGGAAACAGTCTCTATGTCTCAAAAGCAAAGTGAAAGCAATGCGCTCATGTCATGTGTGGCGCGACATCTGTTCAGTGTATATATGGTGTATGCACAGTGCATGTATGATGTATGTATGGTGTATATACATAATGTATTTCTTGAATAACTGTGTAATTGTGTCATAATTGAGGTGTGTGGCGTAACTGTAGCGTAACTGAGGCGTATACGTGGTGTAATTGTGGCGTAGCTGCGGCGTAATTGTGGTTTATTTTGTGGCGTATATGGGGCAAATGTATATCTCTATGACGTGGCGTCTTGTTGTAGCAAAATGAAAAAGTTCATGTGTGGAAAATACGTGATTTGTAGGTCCTCTGGTTAGGGGATCATTCACATCTCAAAGCTAGATTGGTCAGAGCACACATCCAGCATTCTCAGTGCTCACGTGATGACTGTCTAGGATCAGGTGGGTTCATCATGACGTTTCTTGCTTCAGATCTTAACACATGAGTATGTGGATCGACTATAGCAACAACTCTCAAGTACGTATTCTATTCATTTATCTTTAGAAGTTCAACTCTGTGGCACTGTGTGTGTATATTGGTGGGCACATTCTGTAATACAGCTGACAGTTACAAGATTCTGCAGCTGCAAGTTCAAGTGCTAGCACTTTATAAACAGTAAATATGTGCTGTTATTGGTTGATGGGGTTGAAAATAAAAGAATTTTTAAGGGACATATTATTTATAACCAGCGGTTATGTTGACTGATATGGTAAGGTGTGAGGAGGTTCTCTGAAGAATTGGTGAAGAAAAGAATATATGGGAAAAACTAACAGAAGAAGGGACAGAATGGTAGGACATGTGTGAAGACATCAGGGACTAACTTCCGTGGTACTGGAGGCTAAGACAGTAGAGGAAAACAGATTGGAATACATCCAGAAAATAATTGGGGACATAGCTTGCAAGTGCTACTCTTAGATGAAAAGGTTGGTACAGGAGAGGATTTCAAGGTACATTACGTCAGACCAATCAGAATCCCGATGACCCTACAAAGAACGAGACGCAATGCGAAAGAGTTATTCAAATTGGTCACAAATTGATTTTCATACAAATATGGACGGAAAATGGAAAATTGTAAACTTTGACGGCTGATGGATGAATGTGTAACGCTGCAGTCCAATTTCACCATGCAGCTGGCAGGGTACACACAGAGTCCAAGGCATAAAGAATATGCGAATTTCATTTCGTGTCCTCACTTGGGTAGTAACTATGCATAAGCACGTAAGCAACGCACGCACATGTGAGCATTTCAGAGACGACAAGTAGTTTAGCTCAAAAAAAACAGTTGCAGTAATTGGTGAATTACTCGACGTCTGAATAGGAATTATGCCACCATTCGATTATTTTGGCGGGAATGGGTGAACTACGGCCGAGCATATCATCAAGAAGGTAGTGATCGACCATGAGAGACGACAGAATGTAAGCACCGAGCAATCGTCAGAGAGGCACTCACAGATCCAGATTCACCATTATCATTTAACCGACGTGCAACTGGTGCTTCAGCGACCACAAGGTCCATTAATGGGCAGCTCACAGATAGGTGTCTGAGCTCACAGTGCCTCTTGCGCCGACTGCCATTGATCTCTGCACGCCGACAAAAAATGGTTCAAATGGCTCTGAGCACTATGGGACTTAACATCTATGCTCATCAGTCCCCTAGAACTTAGAACTACTTAAACCTAACTAACCTAAGGACATCACACACATCCATGCCCGAGGCAGGAATCGAACCTGCGACCGTAGCAGTCGCGCGGCTCCGGACTGAGCGCCTAGAACCGCTAGACCACCACGGCCGGCGCACGCCGACAAGCCCGTTTGGAGTGGTGTCAGGCACTTTTGGCCTGGACTCTCATTGAGTGGAGTATAACTGTCTTCAGTGATGAGTCTCACCAGAGAACCAACCTGATTGTCGCCCGCCATACGGCCCAATACCGGGACTGATGGTCTGCAGTACCATTTCATTTCACAGCTGGATCTCTTAAGTTGTCATCCGCGGAACCCTCACAGCACAGCAGTATATCGACGATAGTCTACGCCTCGTTTTGTTGCCCTTCATGACAAGCCATGCTCAGCTTACACTTCAGTAAGATAATGCTCGCCCACACACTGCGAGAGTTTCTACTGCTTGCCCTCATGCTTGCCAAACCCTACCTTGGTGAGCAAGGTCTCTATATCTCTCTCCAATTGGGAAAGGTTGGAGTATTATGGGCAGGACCCTCCAACCAGCTCGGGATGTTTGACGATCTGACGCGTCAATTGGACAGAATTTGCCACGATATCCCTCAGAAGGACATGCACGTCGATCAGTCAATGCCAGGCCGAACAATTGCTTGCATAAGGGCCAGAGGTGGACCGACGTGTTACTGACTTCCTCAATTTGTAAAGCTCTTTCTCCTGAATAAGTTATCCAATTTGCATGAAACTGTAATAATTTGTTCGTCTGTATATGTACGTCACTGAAATGACCTCAACAAGGACAGGTGATACAGGTCAGCACACAAGGCTGTGGAGTCGAGGGGTTAGCCCAGAACAGCCACATCCTTCACAGCTTTGATTATAATAACAAATTTACTAACATAAATTTTCATCAATTACCAAATGGGCAAAATTAAGCAATTTTTACGTGAATAAGAAGCAACAAGAAGTCTACAGACTCACATCATATTATTCAAGAAATTGCTGAATATATAGCAAAAGTTTAACCAACATCGAAATTACCCAGAATTTTAGTATTAACAGCGATTTATATCAAAGTAAAATATTTAAAAAAAGGCTGCATGATTCACAGAATTACTAATTATTCAGCGAAAGCTTAGCCACATGAAATCCGTCCAGTACCATTTAAATAAAATTTTGTATTTAAAAGAAACGCGCCACTGCGCTCATAGAATCATTAACTGCCAAGTGTAACTTATCCAGCATGAAAACTCGTTGAGAATAATTTAAAGAAAAATTTAAGAAAAATGTGTCACATCGGTCATTCGAATTATTAATTACAAAGTGAAAGATTGGGGCGATGATTTTTCTCCGCTCGGGGACTGAGTGTTGTGTTGTCCTTACATTTGCATTGTCATAATTTACGTTACTATTTTGACACAGCTGCAGTGATACGGTCCGGAAGCAAGTGAATTAAAAAAAATCAACTTAACTATTAAAGCACAGTAGATACTCCGTAGGTACAGATAGATACAGTCATAAGCCTACAGCAATAGGCAGTAGGCATCGACCGAACAGAGCAGCCAAAGCTTGCGCTGTATGCGCTCGCGCATTGTCGTTCAAAAATAGTTCAATTGGCTCTGAGCACTATGCGACTTAACATCTATGGTCATCAGTCCCCTAGAACTTAGAACTACTTAAACCTAACTAACCTAAGGACGTCACACAACACCCAGCCATCACGAGGCAGAGAAAATCCCTAACCCCGCCGGGAATCGAACCTGGGAACCCGGGCGTGGGAAGCGAGAACGCTACCGCACGACCACGAGATGCGGGCACGCGCATTGTCGTGCAAAATGACGGGGGGTTGCGCAGAAAGTGTCGCCGCTTCTTTCGCAAAGCTGTTCGTAGGTGGTGCTCCAAACACGAACAGTAATACTGTGCATTGACGGTCTGCTGCGGAGGAACATAATGCGTTAGGATAACACCATCACAGTCATACACGAGAATCACAATAACTTTAGACCGCTCCTTTCGCACCATCAACAGAACAGGCTCTGCTAACGGTGTACTACGCCTTCCACATCGCTGGTAACGGGTTCTGCACAAAGCTGTTGACTTCATTGAAGGACAGCAACAGGTGCAAACATGTAACTCTTTTGTATCGGTTGTGAATAAATAGTTGCCACTATTTAAGTTCCAACCCTCGTATTAAAGGCAATGTACTGACTGACTGGCTGAGCATCGCCCAGCCCAAATCGCTAAGAATGAAACTTGTAAGGCGTCGATCTCGTGCTGTAGGTGTGGTTTAAAAACGGATTTTTTGAAAATTCCATCCCTAGGAGGGTGAAATAGGGGACGAAGGTTGTTTTTTTAATTTATTCATTTATTTTGAACATGTCGCTATTAAGACAATTTTGAAGGTGGACCTACGAAAATTGACATTTGATTTCTCGGTCAGAAATCAAAGAAATACATGTTTCAGCATTTTTTGAAATTTAACCCTAAGGGGTTGAAATAGTGAGTGAAAGCCTTTTTGAAAATATATCATTATTTAAGAAATACGAAAGTATTTTAAAGCTATGTCTACGAACATTGCTATTTGACTTCTCGGTTACAAATAAAACAATACATGTTTCAGTGTTTTTAAAAACTGAACCCCCAATATAAGAGAAGGGATTTTTTTCTGAAAATGTTTTATTATGAAAGTTTTTTTAAAGCTAAATCTATGAAAATTTCGATTTGGCTTTTCAGTTAGAAATAAAACATACGAACATCACTGTTTTTGAAATGCAACTCCTAAGCGGGTGAAACAGAGGGCCAAACGTTTTATGAAAATATTTCATTGCGAAAGCATTTTAAAACTAATTTATTGAAAATTGGCTTCTCGGTTAGAGATGAAAAATTAAGGGTTTCTCCGTTTTTGGAAATTCAACCGGTAAGGGGATGAAATAGGGTCAGTCCAATTTCACCAGGCAGCTGGCAGGGATAGTAAACGGGGTACACACAGAGTCCAAGGCATAAAGAATATGCGAATTTCATTTCGTGTCCTCACTTGGGTAGTAACTATGCATAAGCACGTAAGCAACGCACGCACATGTGAGCATTTCAGAGACGACAAGTAGTTTAGCTCAAAAAAAACAGTTGCAGTAATTGGTGAATTACTCGACGTCTGAATAGGAATTATGCCACCATTCGATTATTTTGGCGGGAATGGGTGAACTACGGCCGAGCATATCATCAAGAAGGTAGTGATCGACCATGAGAGACGACAGAATGTAAGCACCGAGCAATCGTCAGAGAGGCACTCACAGATCCAGATTCACCATTATCATTTAACCGACGTGCAACTGGTGCTTCAGCGACCACAAGGTCCATTAATGGGCAGCTCACAGATAGGTGTCTGAGCTCACAGTGCCTCTTGCGCCGACTGCCATTGATCTCTGCACGCCGACAAAAAATGGTTCAAATGGCTCTGAGCACTATGGGACTTAACATCTATGCTCATCAGTCCCCTAGAACTTAGAACTACTTAAACCTAACTAACCTAAGGACATCACACACATCCATGCCCGAGGCAGGAATCGAACCTGCGACCGTAGCAGTCGCGCGGCTCCGGACTGAGCGCCTAGAACCGCTAGACCACCACGGCCGGCGCACGCCGACAAGCCCGTTTGGAGTGGTGTCAGGCACTTTTGGCCTGGACTCTCATTGAGTGGAGTATAACTGTCTTCAGTGATGAGTCTCACCAGAGAACCAACCTGATTGTCGCCCGCCATACGGCCCAATACCGGGACTGATGGTCTGCAGTACCATTTCATTTCACAGCTGGATCTCTTAAGTTGTCATCCGCGGAACCCTCACAGCACAGCAGTATATCGACGATAGTCTACGCCTCGTTTTGTTGCCCTTCATGACAAGCCATACTCAGCTTACACTTCAGTAAGATAATGCTCGCCCACACACTGCGAGAGTTTCTACTGCTTGCCCTCATGCTTGCCAAACCCTACCTTGGTGAGCAAGGTCTCTATATCTTTCTCCAATTGGGAAAGGTTGGAGTATTATGGGCAGGACCCTCCAACCAGCTCGGGATGTTTGACGATCTGACGCGTCAATTGGACAGAATTTGCCACTATGTCCCTCAGAAGGACATGCACGTCGGTCAGTCAATGCCAGGCCGAACAATTGCTTGCATAAGGGCCAGAGGTGGACCGACGTGTTACTGACTTCCTCAATTTGTAAAGCTCTTTCTCCTGAATAAGTTATCCAATTTGCATGAAACTGTAATAATTTGTTCGTCTGTATATGTACGTCACTGAAATGACCTCAATAAGGACAAGTGATACAGGTCAGCACACAAGGCTGTGGAGTCGAGGGGTTAGCCCAGAACAGCCACATCCTTCACAGCTTTCATTATAATAACAAATTTACTAACATAAATTTTCATCAATTACCAAATGGGCAAAATTAAGCAATTTTTACGTGAATAAGAAGCAACAAGAAGTCTACAGGCTCACATCATATTATTTAAGAAATTGCTGACTTTATGCAAAAGTTTAACCAACATCGAAATTACCCAGAATTTTAGTATTAACAGCGATTTATATCAAAGTAAAATATTTAAAAAAAGGCTGCATGATTCACAGAATTACTAATTATTCAGCGAAAGCTTAGCCACATGAAATCTGTCCAGTACCATTTAAATAAAATTTTGTATTTAAAAGAAACGCGCCACTGCGCTCATAGAATCATTAACTGCCAAGTGTAACTTATCCAGCATGAAAATTCGTTGAGAATAATTTAAAGAAAAATTTAAGAAAAATGTGTCACATCGATCATTCGAATTATTAATTACAAAGTGAAAGCTTGGGGCGATGATTTTTCTCCGCTCGGGGACTGAGTGTTGTGTTGTCCTTACATTTGCATTGTCATAATTTACGTTACTATTTTGACACAGCTGCAGTGATACGGTCCGGAAGCAAGTGAATTAAAAAAAATCAACTTAACTATTAAAGCACAGTAGATACTCCGTAGGTACAGATAGATACAGTCATAAGCCTACAGCAGTACAGCCGTCATTGGCTTAAGATAAAATTGATGTAGAGACGTTCCAAGATCAGTCCGTAAAACATGTTCCGATATCAGGCTTATAAATGAACAGTCACAGTGTCGTCCAAGAGAAAACAAGTCCGTAACATCTACCGGCTAACTGTGAACCCAGAAGAAAAAGACATTTGAACAGCTATCGGGTATCCGACCGGGAACTGTTTAAATTGGAAATACGCCGGGAAAACTTAAGATTGCATAAAAAGACACATTGTTTGTGATTTTTTACTTATTTTTATTTTCATTTTTCTTGCCTGTTTTTCATTGTCTATAGCTGACTGCTCCAGTAACGATTCGTTGAAGTGTAAACGACATTTCAATCAACACCAAGCGATCCGGTAGTGTGGCAAAAGGATTCGCAATTGCGGAAATTTGTAAGGGGGTTTCCAGTTGCAGTATTTACCTTACTACCAGGGATATTACCCGTAACCCTGGTCGGAACCATGGCATGGGAACTACCTTTCATTTGATTCTGGGGCCATCTGTCACAGATAAAAAAACTGGATGCCCAATGTATAGGTGAAAATGCTTTTGTTTATGTGTGTACAGGTAAGGTCGATAATCTGCAACATGTGTGCAGTGTTCCCGTGTCAGCTGACGATAAACCCTTGTGATTGAGAGCTGCAGAGCCGGTCCTTTTACGGGCAGAACACTGCCAGAAATGTGGTACATGACACGAATAATTCTAGCTTCATATCGCTGCCTAATGACGAAAGCAAAAGTTTAATGGTTCAGAAAGCGCTGAGAATTTTAAATTTACAACAGATTTCTGCTCTTACGATGCAGAACGTACCGTCAATAATATATGAGTCAGTAATAGACACATCTGAATCACATCCACATATGTTATAATTTCGACTTGGTGTTAGTCGCTTTATGACCCGTTGTGAAGTCTATACAAAGCCTTGCTTCTAGAATCGCCATAGACTGACAAATTCTTATTTTAAAGTTCTCAGCCACAAAATAGCTGCTCGTCCAATACCAGACATTTCGCATAAACAGTCTTTGTGCAATAAACGTAGTTATTCTCTTGGTTTTATGTCTATATACCAGGGTTGGAACTTAAATAATGGCAATTATTTTTTCACATCCGATACAAAAGAGTTACATGTTTGCACCTGTTACTGTCCTGTAAAGTAGTCAACAGCGTTGTGTAGAACCCGTTGCCAGCAATGTGGAAGCGTAGTATACCGTTAGCAGAGCCTGTTCTGTTGATGGTGCGAATGGAGCGGTCTACTGCCTGTCGAATCTCTGGAACAGTTGTGAAGCGAATGCCACGAAGTGGTTCCTTCATCTTCGGAATCAAATCAGAGTCACAAGGACTTAAGTCCGGGGAGTATGGTGGATGGTATAGTGCTTCCCAGTCCCATCGACCGAAAAGAGCAGCCAAAGCTTGCGCTGTATGCGCTCGCGCATTGTCGTGCAAAATGATGGGGGGTTGCACAGAAAGTGTCGCCGCTTCTTTCGCAAAGCTGTTCGTAGCAGGTGCTCAAACACGAACAGTAATACTGTGCATTGACGGTCTGCCGTGGAGGAACATAATGCGTTAGCATAACACCATCACAGTCATACACGAGAATCACCATAACTTTAGACCGCTCCTTTCGCACCATCAACAGAACAGGCTCTGCTAACGGTGTACTACGCCTTCCACATCGCTGGTAACAGGTTCTCCACAAAGCTGTTGACTTCTTTGAAGGACAGTAACAGGTGCAAACATGTATCGGTTGTGAATAAATAGTTGCCACTATTTACGTTCCAACCCTCGTATTAAAGGCAATGTACTGACTGACTGGCTGAGCATCGCCCAGCCCAAATCGCTAAGAATGAAACTTGTAAGGCGTCGATCTGGTGCTGTAGGTGTGGTTTAAAAACGGATTTTTTGAAAATTCCATCCCTAAGAGGGTGAAATAGGGGATGAAGGTTGTTTTTTATTTATTTATTTATTTATTTTGAACATGTCGCTATTAAGACAATTTTGAAGGTAGGCCTACGAAAATTGACATTTGATTACTCGGTCAGAAATCAAAGAAATACATGTTTCAGCATTTTTTTGAAATTTAACCTTAAGGGGTTGAAATAGCGAGTGAAAGCCTTTTTGAAAATATGTCATTATTTAAGAAATACGAAAGTATTTTAAAGCTACGTCTACGAACATTGCTATTTGACTTCTCGGTTACAAATAAAACAATACATGTTTCAGTGTTTTTAAAAACTGAACCCCCAATATAAGAGAAGAGATTTTTTTCTGAAAATGTTTTATTATGAAAGCTTTTTTAAAGCTAAATCTATGAAAATTTCGATTTGGCTTTTCAGTTAGAAATAAAACATGCGCACATCACTGTTTTTGAAATGCAACGCCTAAGCGGGTGAAACAGAGGGCCAAACGTTTTATGAAAATATTTCATTGCGAAAGCATTTTAAAACTAATTTATTGAAAATTGGCTTCTCGGTTAGAGATGAAAAAATAAGGGTTTCTCTGTTTTTGGAAATTCAACCGCTAAGGGGATGAAATAGGGTCAGACTGTTTCACTGACTCATCATCGACCAGCCCAAGCTGCTAACGACAGAAAATTGGAGTTTGGAGAGGGTGTGGATCTTACACTGTAGGGATCGTTTAAGAAGGGATAGTCCGGAATTCCGCACCTTAGGGGGTGAAGTAGGGGACGAAAGGCTTTTTGAAAGTATGATAAAATATTCTCGGGTTGACAGCCGATGCGTTGTTCTCCAGCTAATGCGTTATTCTCCAGATAGAGAACAAGGCATTAAGTCGGCTGTCAACCCAAGACGATTTTATAATCAAGATTCGCCGAGGAAACCTGCGTTCTCATATTTTTGAAAGTATGTCACTTTTAAGGGAATTCTGAAGTTAGAAGTACGAAATCCAGTAGATGGTCTCTCTGTCAGAAAGTAAAAAATACTTGGTTTAGAGTTTTTTGGAAATTCGACCACTAAGGGGGTAAAATAATGGCTGAAAGATTTATTAAAATAAACAATTACTAAAGAAATTCTAAACGATTTTGAAGGCTACATCTGTGATAACCGGTATTTGACTTCTCGGTCAGAAATGAAGAAAAAGTACGTATTACTGTGTTTGTGGAAATTAAAACTCTAAGAGAGTGCAATAGGGGATGAAAATTTTTAAGAAAATGTTTCGTTACATTAAAAAATTTTAAACCTAAATTTATTAAAATTGGTATTTCATTCATATATATATATATATATATATATATATATATATATATATATATATATATATATCACGAAATAAGCGTCAAACGAAAAACCTACAAAGAATGAAACTCGTATAGCTTGAAGGTGGAAACCAGATGGCGCTATGGTTGGCCCCCTAGATAGCGCTGCCATAGGTTAAACGGATATCAACAGCGTTTTTTAAAATAGGAACCCCCATTTTTATTACATATTCGTGTAGTACGTAAAGAAATGTGAATATTTTAGTTGTAATAGTCACAAACATATGGTTCACAATTTTAGACGAACAGTTGGTATCGGGTAGGTTTTTTAAATTAAAATACAGAACGTGGGTACGTTTGAACATTTTATTTCGGTTGTTCCAATGTGATACATGTACCTTTGTGAACTTACCATTTCTGAGAACGCATGCTGTTACAGCGTGATTACCTGTAAATACCACATTAATGCAATAAATGCTCAAAATGACGTCCGTCAACCTCAATGCATTTGGCAATACGTGTAACGACATTCCTCTCAAGAGCGAGTAGTTCGCCTTCCGTAATGTTCGCACATGCATTGACAATGCGCTGACGCATGTTGTCAGGCGTTGTCGATGGATCACGATAGCAAATATTCTTCAATTTTCCCCTTAGAAAGAAATCCGGAGACGTCAGATCCGGTGAACGTGCTTCGATGACCAATCCACCTGTCATGAAATATGCTATTCAATACCGCTCCAACAGTACACGAGCTATGTGCCGGACATCCATCATGTTGTAAGTACATCGCCACTCTGTCGTGCATCTTGTAGTAACATCGGTAGAACATTACGTAGGAAACCAGCATACATTGCACCATTTAGACTGCCGTCGATAAAATGGGGGCCAATTATCCTTCCTCCCTAAATGCCGCACCATACATTAACCCGCCAAGATCGCTGATGTTCCACTTGTCGCAGCCATCATGGATATTCCGTTGCCCAGTAGTGCATATTATGCCGGTTTACATTACTGCTGTTTTTTGAATGACGCTTCGTCACTAAATAGAATGCGTGCAAAAAATCTGTCATCGTCCAGTAATTTCTCCCATGCTCAGTGGCAGAACTGTCACGTCGTACAAAGTCGTCGCCATGCAATGCCTGGTACATAGAAATACGGTACGGGTGCAATCGATGTTGATGTAGCATTCTCAGCACAGACGCGTTTTTGAGATTCCCGATTCTCGCACAGTTAGCCTGCTGCTGATGTGCGGATTATGCGCGACAGCAGCTAAAACACCTACTTGGGTATCATTTGTTGCAGGTCGTGGATAACGTTTCTCATGTGGTTGAACACTTCCATATATATTTGTGTGTGTGCGTGTGTGTGTGTGTGTGTGTGTGTGTGTGTGTGTGCGTGTGTGTGCGTGTGTGTGTACGTAAAGGAGTATTTGTTATGGGATGAAAGTTGCTATGGAAATATCTGCACGACAACGCAAAAGGCATAATTAATAAAAACTTTGGACTCTATATACCATAATCGCTTTTTGGCCAGAAGTACATTCGGAAATGATCATGCTTATTTGGCCTTAATTAGTGTGAAAAGTTTAGATGGTGTTGCATTTTGGGAACAACATAAAAATTCGATTAAATAAAAAAAAATACCTTCAAATCATACAGTCTACGCGAGCGAAGCAGCGTGCGCTAAACTAGTTCTAAACAAAAAGGAGACCAACGAAAGAACTACCATTCAGGACAGTTTTAAATAAAGAATAATAGTGGTAAAAGTTTAGAATACACTGATGGTTGACGTATTGAAATGATGGCGTTGTATTAATAATGGAAAACTTTTCATTCTTTCAGTTTACCTACTCTTTGGCCTCACTGTATCTTCAGTAATAAATAATTAAACAAAAAACAGCAGTTATTGGATCCATCAACCGTGCTCTTCCAAACAAAACACTGCCCGCTCCCTGTCAGGCACAAACTGGTTAAGTAACTAATTTCCCAGACCCAGATATTTGCATGAATTTATTGATTAGAGTTGCGCTTCACTGATATTATAGCAGACCACAGCGTTTTTGCGTTTTGTGAAGTGAACAGTTTTATGTTTCTGCACATTCCGAAATCTTATCGAGATCTGTCTGAATACTTGGGCAGCTTCTTTTCTGACAGTACTTCATCGAACAGTATTCAGCGTAAAAAGTTTTGGGTTACAGTTAATACGTCTGCCATGTCATTAACATACAACATGAACAGCAAGGATTCCAGCACACGTGATGTTCCATGTACATCCGTTGACTACTCTCCATCCAAGATATCATGCTGCATCCTCCCTACCAAGGAATCCTCCATCCAGTTATAAAATTGGTTTCATACCCTGTTCATCGTAATTTCGTTAAGAAGCATTGGTGTGTTATTGAGTCAGATGGTTTTCGTAAATCAAGACATACTGCATCTACCTGACTGCCATGATTCCTGACATCCAGATAAGAAAAGTGCTAGTGTGGTTTTTGCACGATCAGTGTCCGCAGAATCCATAGTGGCTGGCATGCAGGAGGTCATTCTCTTCGAGACACCAAATTTTGTTTGGGTTGTACTTTTAAAATAAAATAAAAACTAGATATACAGTATGAATAAAAATTTAAAAGCTGATGTACATGTCAATGTGCCGGCCGCTGGTGGCCGAGCGGTTCTAGGCGCTCGGGCATGGATGTGTGTGATGTCCTTAGGTTAGTTAGGTTTAAGTAGTTTTAAGTTCTAGGGGACTGATGACCTGAGATGTTAAGTCCCGTAGTGCTCAGAGCCATTTTTTGAACATGTCAATGTCATGCATGGTAATGACAGTTGATTACAAACAAAAATGTGATGCATGACACCTTAGATTGCAGAGGTGAGATTTTCAATTGAGTTAACTGGTTTCATAAGTGAAGGCTAAAGAGGACTGAAAATAGAAGGCCTTAATTTCAAAGTCCAAGAAAGTAAGAAAAAAGTGTTCAACGTGTAGAAACAAAGGAAACAAAACTCTAAAAATATCCTACTATGAAACAAATGGAAGAAGATATTTAGGAAACAAGGACTGGTGAGGCTCATCATTCTGTAAAAGACATATTGGTAGTATAGATGCAAGGGGAAAGAAGGATGCCGGCCGGGGTGGCCGAGCGGTTCTAGGCGCTACAGTCTGGAACCGCGCGACCGCTACAGTCGCAGGTTCGAATCCTGCCTCGGGCATGGATGTGTGTGATGTCCTTAGGTTAGTTAGGTTTAATTAGTTCTAAGTTCTAGGGGACTGATGACCTCAGTAGTTAAGTCCCATAGTGCTCAGAGCCATTTAAACCATTTTTGAAAGAAGGATAAGAAGAAGAAGAAGAAGAAGAAAAGAGTAACATGTAATGGACCAACCATATAATGTAGCGCAAGCAATCGTTTCATAAGTGGGACACTGGATAACACTGATTATGGCATGATCTGGCAAAAATTTTCATGGCTGTCAAAAATCTCGCAAAGGAAATGCGAGATTTGTAAATGTCTGTTAGCGCTGCAAACGTAGCTACTGCACTTCATTACGTTCTTAATTATAATATGCATCTTTTAAGGTGATTGCAGTCTCACTACAATACGATGAACGAAAGTTACCAGAACAGTTCACACTTTAGTAATTCAATGGTAAACAGCAGGCCGAGCGACAGGAATAAATGAATATGAAAAATCATCTCTAATATTCCAACAACTGCTAATGTATTTTAGCAACTCGACTTCTTGTTCGTTACTGTGCATTGTGGATCTGAACATCGATTTGTAATTATAACAATCGAATTTGAATCGTCAAACATATACACTTCTGTAGAATCAAGTACTGCATCTCTGCAAGTTGCACCGTAGTCACATATACCCCATTTACTGAAAAATATATGCATAGAACGGGCCACTTAATTTTCAAGACGGGGAGTGCTATCTTCGATGTGAAGTACCATGTGATGGCCGCGAGTCATCAGGTAATGCACTTAAATAACAAACAAATAACGAAGGAAATCCAAATCAGGGACAACATTTTGAGATACTACTTCATGCAACTGATTTGAGAAGTCAATTGAACAAAATAACACATGCCCTCCGAGTGCACAAACGACACATGTTAAGTAAAATGCAAATACGTCCTGGTCTTCCGTACAAAGTTTCCGTGCACGACACAAAACATTTAATAAGCTAAAATGATTGTGAGAGTGAATCGACAATAATGAATCGACTGTAATACTTCGGATTAAGTGTGTAAAGTCAGATTCTGTACCAAGCCTCACAGTTACTAACCTCACAAAGACACAAAACTTTCGTAACGGCACGTGAAACTTAAGTCAACTTGCGCTGTTTATACATCGAAAAAACCACAGTCTCAAAAATGTATTATTCATAAATAACGTTTAGTCATGCAACTACCTCTGATTCATTAAACATCTGCTAATAAATAATATATATTTGACACTGAAACTTGTTTCATATCTGTAATGTATGTAATTTTTGTTTTAAAGGGCTCCGGAACGTCCTATACCTGCAATGTTAAAATAACGCTTATAAATTACATCTTTCCTCACAAAGTATTTGAGGTAGGAAGTTGAACATTTTACAGATTATTTATTGGAATATGGGCTACAACTTAACACAGGGATTTTACAAAATTTTAGTTCAGTTATTAAAGATGATTTTTTTTCAATTGTAATGAAAATTCACAACATTTTTTTGCAACTTTTTATTTATATATTCAAAAATATACAGTTTTTTGGAAAAAGGCTGTGTTAAATTATGCAGAAGGTACTGTGTAACATTTACTGAAAGTTTGAAACAAATATGTTTGGAAGATCCTTAGAAAACATGTAATTAGTATGAGAAAATAAAAGTTTTGGGAATCGAGCGACAAAGATTGGATTAACTTTTTAGTGCATTCCAGGTCCATAGGATGGATTATCTTCATCCTCTGCAAACTCCTCCTCCAGCTTCCTCTTGTTCCTCCTCCTGTTTACTCTTGCTTGTATTTCTAGACTTTTACAGCCCTGTCTGCAGCCCGAAGGCGTTCCTTGTCTAAAGCAAGCATCGCTCGTTGTCGTATTCGTAGATTTTGCTACCATTTTCTTCAGTTGCAGTTACTGCAACACTGTTCCAAAAGGTGGTCATGTATGAACACTTATCACATTTCAGTTGTATTTCACTAGCAAGTCCTACGTGCTTTATTATGGAGAGTTCCAGACCAACTTCACTACAATGAATACATCTTACACAGTTTGAAAAAATTCCTTTGAGAACCGACATATCAAATATTTCATTCACATCCGATTCGCCCATAAAACATTCATAGTTTTCACTCATTGAACCAAGCTTCTTCTGTGAAGTATTTTCTTTCCCACTTTGACTGCTATGGGCAGGTGTACTTGAGAGGTTAGATTCACTCACTTGGTTATCGTCTTTATTGTTTACAGTAATAACACATACATTTGGCTTTCCAACATTTCTCCTTTTCTTAAAAGCCTTCAGAGGATTTCTAATAACTTTACTTTTACTCATTATTATACTTCAACAAAACAGAGACTCAAGAAACAGAATTAATTACGTATATTTTCGAGATAACGACAGAGTAAATAAGAATGAAACAATCGACAATCACACCAGCGATATACATTGAACCATCACAGGTTAGCCACAACACTTACTTTATCTCACATCACTAAAATGTACCTGATGAACACGGACGTTAATAATAACACCATTTGACAGCAGTTTAACAGCGCCACAGTGGGTCACGCCCATGTAGAACACATTTCAAAAAAAATTTAAAAATAGTTGTAGTCTTCGGAATTGAATAAATTATATATCTATTAAAAGGTAATAGTCTGCAGATTCAGAAAACGCAAAAAAGTAAAAATTGAACTTTTCATGATTTTGAGCCTTTCCGGAGCCCCTTAACAAAGATCTGTGCTGGGAAATGGTTTCTGACCTAAAATGGTCGCACAATAAAGAATAAGTAGAACAGCAGTTTAAGGTGTTAATTAACGACACTGGGGCACCAGCTAATTGTAAACAAAGAGTAGAGGACCATAGAAGTGCTATAAAAATAAACCAAAGCAAAACTACAGCTTGTTCTGCTTCATGCATCCAGCGTTGAAAGTTGCAAAACAAGTTACAAGTAATCGACTCCAGGCATCAAAATAGGATGAATGTACAATACAAAAGTACGAGTCAGAGTGCAAGAGCGTAGCGAAAACAGAAAAAAATGATAACGTCTCAGTTCCAATAGCGTACAAATGTAAAAAGTATAATAATAGAAATTGTCATATAAGTTCGGATACTGAAAATACACTGTTAACATTGTAGCAAAATGAATTTATCTCTTGGAAAGCTGTAGTGCTCTTTTGTATATGCCAGAGAAACCAAATGTTTCCGGTTCTACCTACCGCTTATTTACCGTAACAGACTAAAATTTTCCTGTGTCTAAGGCAGATCAGTATTGTTTTACGGAGCAGAAAAGTATCTTGCCAAGCCACAGTACGTGTCAGCTGGGTACTTAACACTATGCTACTCAAGTACAAGAGCTCCAGAACCAGTATACTCGTATGCTCGCATTCGATACGTGAGTATTTTCACACGGTCTGCGACATAACAAGCGTTTTGTACAATGAGGTGGGCAGATCCGACGTGAAGTTACAAATACCATGCTAGACTGTAATCTGGCATGACTCGCAAAGCAGCTCAACTACAAATGGCAGCAGAAGCAGCAACTTGACCCACAATAGTAACGCAAGGTGTCAGTAAGCGTCTAGCTGATGGCCGTATTCACTCAACCAAGCTGCTGTCCTAATGTTCCTCGTATCGACTTTTATGCCTGACATGAGAGTGTGAATAGAGACAAATCATATGCTGCGCTGAGAGAAAAGGGAATGCCTGAGAATATTCACAATGATTTGCACCAACGGGATTCACTGGCATGTTTTCTTTCTGATGCAGCAGTGTAACATGCGGCGAGAGACGTTAACATGCTGGCAAGGTGGGCTGTCTTCCAGAAACCGTTGCAAATATTATTATTCGCCGATGACATGTAGTCGCAAGACCTCGGAAATAGGAGTCATTTGTTGCACTATAACAGGTTGCTAAGGACACGGAACTGACCGCCAGCCAGTCAAGACAGAGTATACGGCTTTTGGAAGAGCACACGTCAGAAACATGGCAAAGTGAATAACTTTATCGGATTGTACATTTGAGAAAATCGAAGAGTTTAAATATCATGATCGATGTGACGTACAACAACAATATCTCGTGCGAAGTTAAACAATGGGTAATGGCAGCCAATAGAGATTATTTTGCTCGAATAGTACTAGTTTTTTCAAGTTCTTAGTTCGCACTACTATATTAACAAGAAATGCGGCCACTAACAGTAGGTGATAACAACATCCTGTATAGCTTTAGAAGAGATGTACTCTTCAGAATGGTAGCCCCCTGCTGCGAAAGTTGGAGGTGAAGAAAACGATACGACAATGAGCTTTATGCCAAATATAAAGAGCCACTTGTCACAAAAATAGTAAGGTCAGCAATACTGAGGTGGGTCGGCAAAGTGGCACGGATGGGTGATGAAGAGATGCCGAGAAGATACCGACGCGAAATCCCAGAGCGCAACGGCGACGTCACCGATGAAAACCAAGTAGATAAATAGTGTCAAAGAAGACTTATGTTGAATGGGATACAGGAATTGGAAAGCACTGCATGGAATTGAAACATTTGGTGGAATATCTTACAAGAGGCGAAGATACACAATGGGCTGTAGAGCCACGTTAGAAGAAGAAGAGGAAGAAGAAAAAAAAGAGGTTTCTCGCAGTAGGAATCCCAACAGTAATCCAATATGTATTTACGATGCTTACTACTAAAGTTAAACAGTAACAGTAATGATATGTAGCATTTAACAAGCGCTTGAAGTAATTTATGCATAATAATCGTTCATCAACTTCACTCCACATTCTTGTCAATCGTATTTTTTGTCAACAATCTGTATAGAATTTTCTCGGTAAATAATGAACAATAATATGCAGCGTTTGCACAATGTTGTTTAACATTTTTACATTCTCGAGGTTGCTTTGAATTTGTTATTTATGACGTTAGAATTTTACAAACGTTGTTCATTACATAGATTTGATCGCATTCATCGTTTTTCACGTAATCAGATGAGTAAATGTCTTGCTCTTTACGTATTTAACTATTTACAACACTATAGAGATAAGGCTTTTCTTCGACAGATACGACTGTGAAGCATTCCAACTTTTCTGACCAGTCGGTACACGATAATTGTATGTCAGGGAGACACACATGGTGTATTTCTTCCTTTCAGGTGGAGCTCCTGTGTGCGACCTAATACAGATGCTGTGCGTCGCCGCAATCGACGGTGAGTTCGCTTTTCAAAACTCTGATATCTCACAGATGGCGTCGAGTTTTTAGTTGAAACTGACAAATATATGACCAAAATACCCGCACAACTTTGTGATGTAGTATTTACTCTAACAAATAATACAATCAATATTTTCGACTCGCAGTTTACTGACGATGAGGGGACCTGCTCCCACACTATACTGTGTCGAAAAAAATTTGTTAACCCCGCGTTTGAACGCTATTTCCATGTGGTATCTCTTTTTAGGTGCTCTTAGGACAAGGCATTTTTAATGAAGAACTTATTTGGGGTGATCGAGAAGATTTCTGGTAAGCCTCGGCAGCTGCGTGGTCAGTGGACAGACTGCTAACCGAGGAGGCCCAGGCTCGATTCCACGGCAGGCGGAGATTTTCTCCGCTCGGGGACTGGGTGTAGTGCTATCGTCATAATTGACAGTCCACAACTGAAACTGCCGTAATGGCAGGTCCCGAGAAAAAAAAATTCCATTTGAGGGCGTAGTTGTAGCACATATCCAACGCAGCGCAACTCCAAGGCGGGTATATAAGTACAGACATATAGGAAAATGGTTTATACGGTCACCGAACGGAAGTTTCACTAATTTGCGTTGGTTACATTTTTTATTGTGAACAGTACACAAACTGAAACGTTCCTTTCGTTCGTTCTTCACACCGTCCATACCATTGCATCATATTCCACGTGACTTAAACGAAAGCGTTTGTTGATAGGCCTCCATTAGTTCTCTGCAGTACCACTCTACCCAGTCAGTTTAAATAAGGGTCGCTTTAACCCACGAGAAAAGTGAATAGTTAAAAGCCGTGCACAACCCAGTCGCCTCTAGAAAGATTCCCAACTGCGACAACTGGCCTGGAATATATTCCCCGCTAACCAAACTGCTGCCTCCCACTGGCTCCTAGCAGCTTCCACCGACAGTCACCACAGCAACAAAAACAGGACTGCAGCTCAAAGCCATCAGGGAAAGACTGATCCCAAAACACCACACTCAAATTTGTGTGAAAACGCACCATCCAGCTAGATACGAACGGAAACACTCGCCCAGAAAATTGAACAGTCCTATCTGATATCCACCCCCGTACGCGATAACGCGCTTTCGTCGTTTCTGAACGTACTTTTTATTCAGCGACCAATATTTCGAAGAGACTGGCAGTGTCACAGTGTGTAGTCCCTTATCACCAACGTGGCCAAGCCTCGAGCAAGGTGGGGCAGTTGTTAGCACTGTAGTGACACCACCGTTTAACATAGGAAAAAGTTAGATTCGGTGCAATATATCTAAGCGCACAAGTCACAGCCAGGCGCAGGCCTATTAAAAGTAAGTTACACTTACCAGCGGTTGTGAAGTAGAATGGAGGCCACAGGGCCATAGAACCACTGAAAAGAGTAAACGCATGGGTTTGTATGGCGCAAGTTACAGGCAGAAGGATCCCACTGGCCCAACCTAGGTTTTATCAGTACATGACTCGGAGCAGTGCGTTAGCGAAACAGAGGCACACAGCCACGTATTAGGGGATTCAAGTGTGGCAGCTTTCCTGGATGGTGGGGCGTGTCATACCACTGGCTACATGCAGCATCAGATGGGGCGCCAGCGTTCCAGTCCCTCTGAGGCCAATGTGGGGTCCATAGCCCGCCAGCAGCGGGCCACTCGATGGCGTGCTACCGCGGGCAATCCTGTCGGCTCCCATCACATGCCGGAGGCATCCCAAAGTGAGGGCCACAGATTTGGCTGTCCGATTTCAGGCGCTTGTTGTTAACCACGACGGCAAAGAAGCACATAGCGGGCCTCCCTGCAGCTCCCAGCGAGTGGCGCTGAGGTAATGGGGTCGAAGGCCCTGAGTCAGCTGCCGGTGCATCTTGACGTCGTCAAAACTCCACGGCTGTACATGGCCGGCACGCCGCAGTACGTTGCAGGGGTTGCTGAGGCAGCCATTCCATGCCAAGCCATTTCACAGACAGCAAAGTGGTGTCCTCAGCATTGCAGGACCTGGTGACACAGACTGAGAGCAATGGGGGCACTGTAGCTGAAAATAATAAATCACTTTGGAAACTCGGTCGAGTTTTAGTATGGCGCATCCTGACAGTTAACATCCTCGTCCAACTTACATCTACAGAGCAGTGCATTAACAATTTTTTAGTCAGAAAAAAGCTAATTGACAAATGTCGAACCAAACAAATTTCACAACTTTCTTACGAAGCTGATTCAAAGGTTGTGAGACCATCAATGTGTATGGTATGTATTTCTTACAGTAATTTACCTTTCCAAGGTATGACTGAAGCTTCTTCAAGTTCTAAGGAAGGAAAATTTGTCAGTCATTTTGATGTGGTTGTGGAATGGTTTAATGCTTTCCCTACTAATGACACGCCCTAAGTAACTGAGACCGGGTGCAAAAAACGTACACTTTCTACACTTACGACACAGACCACTGTCCTCTAGCGCTTGAAACACTGCCTGTAAGTTTTGCAAATGTTCTTTCCAGATTGCTCCCATGACAATTAAATCAGCCAGGTAAGTTGCAAAAAAAAAAAAAAAAAAAAAAATGGTTCAAATGGCTCTAAGCACTATGAGACTTAACTTCTAAGGTCATCAGTCCCCTAGAACTTAGAACTACTTAAACCTAACTAACCTAAGGACAGCACACACATCCATGCCCGAGGCAGGATTCGAACCTGCGACCGTACCGGCCACGCGGTTCCAGACTGTAGCGCCTTTAACCGCTTGGCCACACCGGCCAGCGGTAAGTTGCACATTTGGGAAACGGCGAACTTTCTGCTCAATAAAACGCTAAAAATTCCTGGTGCTGACGCAACACCAAAACGTAACTTGGTAAACCTTTAGAGGCCAAACGGCATATTAATAACGAGCAACTGCTGTGACTCATGATTGACGGGCAACCGCAGATAGGTATCTCACAAATCAGACTTCGAAGACTAGTGTCCACCAGCCAACCTCGCCAGTTTGCGCCATCGGGCTTTTTAACCACAGCTAACAGCGTTGCCCAATGACTCAGTTCTGCAGATGAAATAATTCGTAAGTCCTGGAGCCTGTTTAATTTAGCTTTAATGAAATCTCTCAGGGAAAACTGCGAAGGTCGAGCACTGCGAAATTTAGGGGTTATGGACGGCTTAAGCTGAATGTGAGCAATAAAATCTCTTGCATTACCCAACGTTGACTCAAATAACTGTTTATCTGGCTGCAAAACCCACTCAAGGTCGTGAAGAGAAATGACTGGAGGCACAAAATTAACGTGATCAACAGCTCGTAAATCAAATGCTGCAAAAGCGACTGACACAAAAATATTCGATGCCAAGGTAGAATCGAGAACTAATAATGTTACTTGGCGCTCCTGCCGGCCGCGGTGGTCTAGCGGTTCTAGGCTCGCAGTCCCGAACCGCGCGACTGCTACGGTAGCAGGTTCGAATCCTGCCTCGGGCATGGATGTGTGTGATGTCCTTAGGTTAGTTAGGTTTAAGTAGTTCTAAGTTCTAGGGGACTGATGACCACAGTAGTTAAGTCCCATAGTGCTCAGAGCCATTTGAACCAACTTGGCGCTCCACGTTCTTATATTTTGCCGCCACAACCAACCCCTCAACGCAATGCGTTAGCAGCTGCAAGAAACCACTGTTCTGGTAACTGAGTGTACTGTTGAGCTACCTATCTCCATATATGTAGCCACATACACTAACGAGGCCGCAGCCCCAGCATCAGGGTGAAACTTATCGTAGCATACCAAAACAGACAGTTGCAGCACAAGCTTACGAGCCGTTCCTGGATGTCTGAGTATGGTGCGGAAAGCAAGTTAGTATAGAAGTGGTCAACACTGCAGCAATTTAGCCCCTGCGGTTGAACATTAAAAAAACTGTCGTTAAATGTGGACATCTCTGCCACTTCTGCTGGAGGCGGCAACCGCGGCATGCCCTAGAATTTAAGGAACCGCCCGACACGTAAGGAGGACGGCCATTAGTGTCTACCGTACTGGAGCAAGAACTGGGACGACCACTAGGAACCCGGGCCGACGGCGGGGAAAACCTGATCTCTGCATCCATCGTATTAAGGTGTTTAATCGGACAGGTGCGAGAGTAAAAGTGACCCAAGCACGTCCGACCCCGGGAACGAGACCCTGCTGTTATTCCGACGACGTACAACGGGAATAACTATAATCCATTTCCACTATGCGGCATTCATCAATAAAAGCTTCCTGAGACGCCGTCGAAAGCTCTTATGACCATACTAACAGTGCCACGTCAGCTACGGAAGGGTCAAACGACTCTATGTCCTTCACCTGAAAAGACTTATCTAGAGCCAAGCGAATAATTTCATTGCGTATACTGGAGTCCGCGTAAAGTACGCCATATTGACTACAATCATCGGGACAAACCCTGTAATTCCGTTATCCGTTCCGTGTATGACTCGTTAACACGCTTTTGTCGCTGATTTAACGTAGGGCGTACTGCCACAATATACAATTTACGCTCAAAATGTGCAGTCAACAACTGAGTCCATGAGCGCAAAAAACTTTTGCACCACATTTTGAAGAAAGGATCTCTAAGAGAGGAGGAGTGTAGTCATATCTACAAGGTCAACCACTTCCCCTACCTTGTAGTAGAGCAAGGAACGTCTCAGGTAGTTATCCCACATCTGTATCTATGCCAAGGGTCCGAAAGCTGGAGGGCGGCAGGAGTCGGCGGCGCCTGTTCCCGGGGTTGCTCTCGAGATGCCAACAGCTACAGAGGCCCAGCATGCTGTTGATGCCGTTGCTGCTGCCGTTGTAATAGGAGCACCTGTTGCTATAAATCCATAAAGCGGTCATCCATATCGATGCATCCCGACCGTTGCACACGTGAATCAGACTCGTCACCAATTTACTACACGGAGATGACAAGTCATAGGATACGTCCTAATATCTTGTCGGACTTCCTTTTGCCCGTCGTAGTGCAAGAAATCGATGGTTATGGACTCAATAAGTCATAGGAAATCTCCTCCAGAAATACCAAGTTATGCTGCTCCTGCAGCCGTCCATCGTTGAGAAACTGTTGCTGGTCCAGGATTTTGTGGACGAACTGACGTCTCGATTGTGTCTCATAAATGTCCTTTGGGATTCATGTCGAGCGATCTGGGTGGCCAAACAATTCTCTCGAATTGTTCAGTATGTCCTTCAAACCAACGGAGAAACATTGTGGCCCAGTGACATGGTGCATTGCCATCCATAAAAAATCCATCGTTGTTTGGTAACATGAAGTCCATGAATGGCTGCAGATGGTCTCCAACTAGCCGAACATAACCATTTCCAGCCAATTATCGACTCAGTTGGACCAGAGGACACTGTCCATTCCATGTAAACACAGCCCACACCATTATGGGGCCACCACCAGCTCGCACAATGCCTTCTTGAAACTTGGTTCTATGGCTTCGTTGTGTCTGCGCCATACACGAACTCTACCATCAGCTCTTACAAACTGAAATCGGGGCTCATCTGACCGGTCAACGGTTCACCAGTCGTCTAGGTTCCAACCGATATGGTCACGAGCCCAGTTTAAGTGTTCGAAAATTCTTTCTGAATTTACTTGCTTGGTTCGTAGCATTACGTGGAAGCGAAAGATGGGTGATAAAAAGTTCATACAGGAGGAGGGGATACGGCTAGGCGTGCACTGGCGTGTTTTCGTCACGCAATTTCTTTGTCGTAAGAATGAAACACGGTGGTTGGAATACGAGCGCGCGCACCTGCGATAAAACAGCACTGTCGATTTAAAAGACACACCCTGCCCTATTGCAAGTGAGACGATACTCGCCAATGTTGAATCAATCACACCCACTGGCATGGGCCCGCGCGCACTAGCTGCGCTGACTTAACAGTCGCTCTCGCATTGTATTACAGGCAATCACGTTCTGTGCGCCAGCAGCATATCTGATAACGAAAGTTACGCTACGGATGACATTGTATGTCGTGTTGTCTATTCAATAAGGCTAACTGCATATGTAGAAAAGAGGCCAGCTTCCTACAGCAGGAAAATAAATGAACACAGTGATAGCAATTTGAAACAGAAACTGTGGGGAGAAGTGTGCCGCAGCATTATTCGGAATCGGATTGAATTGTCCGAACCAGAAAAGTATAACACAGGTATATCACAGTTCACTAATTTTATTCATTCTTGTAGACATCACCGTACTACCATCCAAATTTTGTCATATTGCCAAGGTACCGACCTTTGTGATGTCACAAAGTAGTCTGCCGAATAATCCCTTATCTGCGTACTACACGTATCAGCTCTTATTCCTATAGACTCACAGTGTTGCAGACAGCATTTGTATTCGTCCTCGATCCGTACACTTTCATTTTTTCTTACGAAATTGTGCTTTTATAGTATGTCTGAAAAATTGACATCCACATCGATAGGTCGATGAAATATTCTTGACCTTTTCAGCCAAAATTCTTTTGATTATGAAACTCTGAGCCACTGTTAACAGGTTTCTCACCGTCAGGCATGTTTTCCGTCAACAACACCAATGCAATTTGGAAAGTCATTTCCGTTTAAAAACTGTATGTCAGTAATTATCCAGTCATCTTGAGATTTTTCTGGCATATGAAGAGTCTGTAGACATCTCCACAACTGCTCGCATGCAACCTTCACAATTTCTTTTATAGTAATGGCTCCTACCGGACATTCGTAGTGTAACAAGCGAAAGGTTTTCCCAGAATTAATGTTCTGTAACAGCATTGATATTTATCAAATGGTTCAAATGGCTCTGAGCACGATGGGACTTAACATCTATGGTCATCAGTCCCCTAGAACTTAGAACTACTTAAACCTAACTAACCTAAGGACAGCACACAACACCCAGCCATCACGAGGCAGAGAAAATCCCTGACCCCGCCGGGAATCGAACCCGGGAACCCGGGCGTGGGAAGCGTGATATTTATCCATAGGAGTATTAGGCTACATACACAGTTAATCTCACTCACGACAGGTAAAGAAATTCAAAAGAAGTGAAAGAACCTGAAGGATTCGGTTGCGGGAAGTGGCACCACAGAATAAGTCTCCATCTGGCGAGGCTGCAAAAAAAACGAGGAAAATATCAGTACTTCTAAGCAATGTTGTTTCCGCTTCTTCAAATGGAAGGCAGATCAATCAACAGCAACATCGAAATTCTGGAAAGTAGCAGAGGAAATAATGAAAGATGTTCGCCCCCAGGTCGTCTTCACAAAGCAACAACGATGCAGCACAGAGCACAAAAGTAAGACGTACTACTAAAAGACAAGCCAAGGAGGTTACTTCATACGAGGGCTCTCTCTTCAACATTTTAACAGAGAAACAAAACGAAGAAGTTAGCGAGGGCAAAAATTTTGCTTTGGAGCTTGTCCTATTGCTGGCGAAATTAAACGAAGAACAAAAACATTATGCGAAGGTAGAAATGCTGAACGTGATGAGGAATTCCAGATATTATCAGCTCCTACCAATTTTTCCACAGCATCCGTACATGCGTCATAACACCACCACTCAAGTAACTTATTCACCAGCAGTGGCGGATTTAAAAGTTTTGCGTCCCTAGACACACCCCTCGCCCCCCCCCCCCCCCCCAAAAAAAAAAAATCTTTTAAATAATAACTATCACCCGATCACTTCACAATTGCCGTTTTGGGTGGGAGCGCTGGGAGTTGTTCGTTGTTCTGAAGGATGCGTCAGTGGTCTAGTCGCGTTCAATAAAATGTAATATGGTTCTTAAACTGTACTTGGTGTACGGTAGCGGATGAAACAAACTTAACACTGCGTTGTGTTAACACATTATTCTGTTGAAAGACAATAAAAACCAACACAATGGCCTAAAAATTCAGCAGATCGTGTAGGAGACAGCGGATTTAGTTATATATACACTTTTCATATGTTCTTTTACACGAAACCGTTTAAAATCAAAATAAAAATGTTGTGTTACGATCTAAAAACTGAAGCGAACGTGTCATAAATTAGAAATTAATAAGCATTTTTACAGAGATGCGTTCAAAATTAAAATTAAACTTTCGTTTTACGATCTAATAACTTGAATGAGTAGCAGATAAAAAAAGCACGTTCTGTATTAATACGTGAATCTATTGGAAAGCGTAAGAAATGAAAATGAAATAGAGATTTCGGTGCACGAACTAATAACTAAATACGGACGAACAAATACAGGACTGGATTTGCTATTACAAAATTTTAAAGACTAGTACGCGGAAAATCTAATTTGTTTTATAAATTAATAAACTTATAAAGCAAGGGGGTCTGTGTAGCTAAATGCTGCACAATAAGAGTAACAATATCTTTAATCCATGTAAGGGCTGAACAGTTTTGTACTGCAGCTACTGCTCTCACCATAGCTCTTTCTAACGGTATTAGCAACGCTTTTCGTATTTATCGACAGAATTGAATTACGTTATTTATTAACACTTTTTCATCTGAGTGTGCTCTCCGATAACGTATATTTCCGTGATAACTATAGATTTCAGCAGATGTCAAGAATACACATAAATTGTAATATACTACACTATCAGCATGACTTGACTGTACTGGGTGTACATAAATTCCGGGAACACTTTCAATTATTTATAGCACAAGAACTTAACACTGTAAAGATGTCATACACTTTGCATTTTGAAGAGAAACTCAGAAACTTTTTTTTACAAACATTCGATATGCGAACCATGAGTGACTCGGCAGACGTCAATACAGTAATCGAATTCTTGCCATACCCGACCCAGCATGGCATCGTCGACTGTGGTAGTCGTTTCTCGTATTCTCTCCCGGAGCTCTGCTACATCACGTAGTAGAGGCGGTACACACACTAGATCTTTAATGTGTTTCCACAGAAAAAAGTAGCACGGGGAGAGATATAGTGATTCGGGAGGCCATTTCATGAAACATCTATCCCCTTCGGTAGCAAAGCCGATCCATCGATGCGGCAGCTCCGTGTTCAGGTACCCACGAACTTCACGACGAAAATGGGTGGAGCCTCATTCTGTTGAAAGATGAACGGAGAGTCCGATTGCATTTGAGGCATCAGCCACTGCTGCAACATGTCCAAATATTAATATCCAGTGACAGTGCTCTCGGCGAAGAAAAATGGCTCGTACAGTTTTGACAAGGCACAAAAAAACATTTACCTTTTGCGTGGATGCTTTGTACCCCTTATTCGACAATTATGCCTGTTCACTTTTCCATTAGTCTGAAAAGTGGCTTCATCACTAAAACTTAAGCGATCAACAATGCCATTCCCATCCTCATTCAATTGTTGCAACTGCAAACAAAACTCAAAATGAAACTTCTTGGCAGATTAAAACTGTGTGCCCGACCGAGACTCGAACTCGGCACCTTTGCCTCGCAGGAGAACTTCTGTAAAGTTTGGAAGGTAGGAGACGAGATACTGGCAGAAGTAAAGCTGTGAGTACCGGGCGTGAGTCGTGCTTCGGTAGCTCAGTTGGTAGAGCACTTGCCCGCGTGAGGCAAAGGTCCCGAGTTCGAGTCTCGGTCGGGCACACAGTTTTAATCTGCCAGGAAGTTTCATATCAGCGCACACTCCGCTGCAGAGTGAAAATCTCATTCTGAAAACTCAAAATGCTTGCGTTTGTCGCCGTCATTAAGCTTCTGCACTAGATCCAATTCGAACGGTTTCATAGACAGCTCCTGTTGCAGGACTTTCCACACTGTCATTGGAGCCATTTCGAATTCACGGAATGCACGACGCACCGATTTCTTTGGATTCCTTACGAATGTCTCTCGAGCGCACTCCACATTCACTTCACTCACACTGGACATCCGTTTCTCTATGACGGGCACAAGCAACCCGTCGTAACGAATTTGTTGTGCCAGTGGTAAATGGCCTTCCTTGTTGGTGGCTTCTTACCGTACTTGATTCTAAACACCTGTTGAACAGCTGCAGCACACTTGTTTTTGTCAAATTCCAACACACAGAAAGCTCGGTCAGCACCTGAACTCGAAATGTTTGCGACTAGCGCTGACTGTTGGCAGATTACCAAAATACGCTGTGGCGGTATACATGAAGAAATACTATCACGGTTTCTCTTCAAAATGACATATGTATGATATCTGTACAATGTTTGGTTCTTGTGCAATAAATAATTGAAAGTGTTCTCGGACTTTATGTGCACCCTGTACAGCGCCGAGCGGCCTGGGTCATTCGGGTACTGTTTAGTATAGTCGGGCGCCTTCGGTCACGTCTGCACGTAAACGAGGTTTAGTTCCGCGTTCTGCCATTGGCAATTGTAAAATAAACAGGTAATACGTAGTTTGTAAATCCAATGAATGTGCTCTAAGTTATAATAAAAATCACATTATAATCTTAAATTTTTGAAACTAATATGAACAAATAAACAATTCACCAGTCAGCAAAGTTTGCATCTGGCTTTGGCGGCAGAAAACTCGTTGATCATATCTTCTTAGTTGAGACGGTTATCAGTTAGGAGGTCGGCTTCGATGTGAAAAATAGACAAGGCGTTCAATCTCAGCTCAGACAACATAGAACGTGGGTATGATTTCAGTCTTTTAAGAGCCGAAAACTAGGGTTCTGCTGAACAATTTGTAAGTGCCATACATAGAAATAATCAAAGGGCAATGTCAACATTCGGAAACACGGACTGTAACCTCTCTTTTCGTAAAAATTTATTTATTTCGACTGGTATATCATTAATATGTAAAGATTTCAAAAGTTCCACAAAATGTACACATTCACTAGGGAAGGAAGACTCTTAATCTGTGTCATATGACCCTTGGAGTTTTGTTACACGTTCAGCAATATCGTCAGGTGAACTGTTCTTAAGGTTACTGAAAACTGTGAAGGAGTCCAACAGTGTTCTACTCGTATAGCTTTCCTTCCTCCTCACTAATTCGGTGTACAAGTTGTCGAGTACTGAGAGAAATGTATCGACTCCTAAGTTTTCCCTTCCAGTTCGAAAAACTTCTTCAGAGTCCTCTTCTTCGTCATCATGAAGTTTACGTTTTCATGATCTTTTATAGGTGCATTCATAGTCCATATCAGTCACAATCTCTATGGATTTATTTTCATAATAGTCGAACATGCCACTAAGAGATGCAATAAATCCTACACGTGATTCACGTAATACATGCACTATTTCAGTATCAGAATTTACAATACATAAGAAACTATCAGCCTCGATTGCGCTAATGAAACCAATCTTTACCTAGGTTTCAGTCCAAGTAATTGAGCCTTCTTCAGAAGATGAACCTGATTCTATAATATGTCTATGAGGGTATGGTCTAGAAATGAAACTAGAACAGCCTGAATAGGCAGTCACATTTTAAAAATGCGGTACATAGGTACTAAGTCACCACCAAGACTTAAACTCCGGCGAGCGCCTCGTCTCCATGGACGCCGTGCGGTGGGCTTCGGGAGCTCACGTGAAACTCACCGCACGCGTACTGCATTTTTAAAATGTGCCTACGCCTATTCAGGCTGTTTGAGTTTTATTTCTAGACCATACCCTCGTAGACATATTATAGAATCAGGTTTATCTTCTGAAGAAGGCTCAATTACTTGGGTTGAACCTAGGTAAAGGCTGTTTTCATTAACACAATGGAGGCTGATAGTTTCTTATATATTACATTATCACGATTTCTGACTGGGCTGCAATGTTGAAAGTACTCAATATTTACGCTTCAAAATTTCAGATTTACACTATTAAATCTCTGGAGCATGTCTAGTCTGCTGAGTTGATTCAATAAAGCTGAAGTCTCATTTCGCACAAGGGGTTTTTCAAACGTATTATTGGCAATATGTGCGAGGGCATATAGACTTACACACGCTTCCTCTCTTGCTGAGCAAAGTGTTTTTGATCAACTTTTTACCATTTTGCTTCCTGGTTTCATGAAAGAAAGAAGTTAATCCCAACACTGTGTAGAAGCAGAGAAAAAATTATAAAGGGTTTGCACTACATTGAAAAATGAACACGCTTCCCGACAAGCAGCACAGGGGCCAACTAAATTCAAAGGATGTGCTGCACAAGGCACACAATGCGCTTTCGGATTTCGTTCTGTAACGCGTGCCTGCAAACCAGTGTAGGTTCCTGACATTTTGCTTGCGTTGTCACATGACTGGCCTCTACACTCAGTAATATCAGTGGAATTTATAGACAAGACTTTTAGTACGTCCTCAGCTAAGTTTTCGGACTTGTGTCCCGGATTTGGTAAAAACAGAAGGAAACGTTCAACAGGTTCACCATTCTCGTTCACATATCCTAATATGAAAGATAATTGACCAGTATGTGAAATGTCCACAGTACAATCTAATGTTATAGAGAAATATTTGGCCTGTTTTGTTTCACTTATGATAATTCTTTTTATTCGTTCAGAAAGAAGCTCTATTATTTCATCACAGATTATTGAAGAAAAATAACTTGTATGTCCCTGCCCTGGATTTCCATATCGTTCAATGTGCTCTGCGAGAAAAGATTCAAACTCGGCTACAAGTTCAAGAGACATCATAAATTGACCATTATGTAATGAATGGAATCTTTAAACGTGTCCACGTGGAGGAAGTCCACGACTTGTTAGCTTCTTCACTGCTGCGAACACCCTTTTCAACACACTGCGCCAGTACAGTTTTTCTGTCTCAACATATGACTCGAAATGGTTATCTATTGTTCCAGGTGACTTTTTTCTTGTTAAGAGTGATAACTCAGAATTTTTGTGTTCAAGTGAATTCTCATAATGAGATAAAATATTATAAATATTTTTCCACTCTGCAGTACCGTTAGTAGCAATCGTGGCCTTACCTCCGAACAATTTACATGGTGCACAAACAACAACACCGGTGCTACAGGAGTACACTAGAAAATCACTCCATGTTGCTTACGGTAAAATACATTTTTGTTCAAATATCTGGTTTTATCGCCTATTGATCTTCTTCAATTAGAAAAATCACCGTTACAATTTTGATTAATGCCACGTTGCAAGAGAATGTCGACTTTTGATTCATTGACACACCGTACTGCAGGATCATCACTAACGAGGTTATTTCTTTTTGTAATGTCTGACTCGATACTTAGTTTTTCCTGAAACTCTAAATCAGGAACAATTTGCTTTTCTTCATTTTTAACTTTTGTTTCGTCTGTATGTACCTCTTTTACAACAGCCGCAGTGCCATAAATATCATCTGTACTAATTTTTCAACTTATTGCAGTAAGGTATTCTGGATAGACTCTTATCCCACTTATTCTTATAGCATTTTAGCGGTTTCTGTGGGCAGAGAAGACAAACTACAAAGTTTAAGTAGTCTTGTTGGCAGTTGATGCGGTGTGTTGTCATTTGTGTGAACACTGCTGTTATGTCTACACGCAAGTACACCTTTTGTTCCAACTTCAAATAAAAATAACCTTTCCTCGAAGAAAAATAGATTAGCTAAGAAGTTTAATATAAAATTTGCAGTGACACGTACTATTCAATTGCAGAGTGGGAACCTTGATACCGTGCAGGCAGCAGCACAATAAATGAGACAAACAAAAGTTGGTTTCTTCCTCTTTTTTCGCCAAAAAAGGTAACTAGGTAGATAAATAAAAAAATTAAAACTGTTGTGAAGTGTATTTCACACATTATTAGATATTGTGCTTATGTTCTTTCCGCATAAACATATGTTCAAAAATGTAAAACATTCCCAGTAGCAACATGTTTTGTTGAACGGATGTCATTAAATCAAAGCTCAGGTATTGAAGACCACAGAGCTTTCACATTAATTACAATAATGGAGGGTTGACTTGATACTTCCCCGTAATTTCTACAAGAAATGTAAGTAGAGCCGGGTCTCACATACTGAGGCCCACACATGTTACAGTATTTAAGGAACTGATGATTAGTTTATCACAGCTTTTCAGGGGTCCCGGTATTTTCACGGGGAAAATATGATAGGGTTAAATAGATGCCGACAACATTCTCGTAATAATAACGTTTCAGACATTGTATTGTAGATTGCCGTCCTGACAGCTTACTTCAAAATATTTTGAACAGTCATGAAGATGATACCAGACAGAAGCCCAATGTTTAATTTCCATTCAGTTACCAAGTAAACTATATATATTTCCAAGCGTGTATTGTCGAATTTCATTCTTGGCTTATTTAGCAAGTTGTTTAACAATATTAAAAATTTTTGTCGTTTGTAAGCGCAGTTATATTAAAAAGTAAAATGTTAAAATGAGTACGGAGCAAAAAATGCCGCCCCCCTTAAGGTGCCGCCCCTAGGTCCGTGCCTTGTGGGCCTATATGTAAATCCGCCATTGTTCACCTGCGACTTCCTTCGTTCAGCCGTGGTCGTCAAATACGCTAAATGAAACGGAGCCTTCACAAACCATGTTTTTGTTCCTCTCTGCTGACAACCGCAACAGGAAATCAGAAACTTCTATGCGCAGCTTGGTTTTGCTGTTTTCACAGGGAACAAGCTCACCAATTTCGACTTGTAGTAGTTATTTTCTTGATGTAACTTAACAGTTATGTAAAAGGGCAATAAAAACTGTTAAATGAAATAATGCGTGCTAACCTCAAGGTCACTGCCAAGCGCTCCTCAGGTGGTACAGACTTACTCCATCTCGTTTCTTGTTTTCTTACTTCGGTCGTATTACTTGAGGCAGTGCGTCAAAACTATTCTTACTCATTCGATAGTATTGAAAGCATTTATTTCGGCGATTTTGTAAGTCCTTATGTTATTTGTAAAACTGGCTTTTCACAGTCTTTGACTTACAATTAGATGCACCCTGTAAAGATATCTGCGCTGTTTTCTCGTTCTTCTTTGTAGTAAAAGAACCACCGAACAATCTGTTTCGATGAAGTAGGTGGCTGTACTGAAAGTGGTTGTCATTTTCCCGTCGCTGTGTGCTCAACATAATGCACTTCCACGACAGCGGTTATTCAGTCGCGCCAACTGAAAAATCGTCTATGCGCGCCTAACCAGTCTTCTGAAATGTAGTTTTACGCAAGAGCGTTGAAGATTAGGCTGGAGGTAGAGTAACTAATGAAGTACTGAATCGAACTGGGGAGAAAACTTTATGGTACGACTTGGTTGGAGAAGGGATAAATTGACGTGAAGGAATAGTTAATTTGGTAATGGAAGGAAATGTGTGTGTCTGTGTGTGTGTGTGTGTGTGTGTGTGTAAGAAAGAGAGAGAGAGAGAGAGAGAGAGAGAGAGAGAGAGAGAGGGTATCGTAAAAAGGCTGAAGTGGCTGTAGGTTACATTAGTTATGCGACGGGGTACACATCCGTGGAGAACTAAATCGAACTATTCTTCGACGTAAAGACCACAACGAATTGATACAACTATTGACACATCTCACGCAGAGTCTACATCAAATTATTCTTCGAAGTAACGACCACAATATGCAACTATCGGCGCAACTTATACGTAATACTTGAAGAAAGCTCTCCCTGCAGTGCCACAAGCGAAGGACACACGGAACTCGCATTATTTGCTGATCTTACACTTTGGGTTCTAATTATTTTGTTATATTAATCAGCCTCTTTAAACACAAACGGTGTCATAATCTGTTTCGACTTAGCAAGTCATCAACAGGTCATAGTAGTTAGATTTAACTGTATGGAACTTCCTGGCAGATGTAGCTATATTTGTTCACATACGTATTATGTAATATCCTCATTGTCCTCAGAAAAAAATCTGTAAGGCCGTTGTTAGATTGCCACTCAGAAGCCAAACCGACTAAATCCATTTTTTTTTTTTAAATTTTGCTACTTTTGATTACGGAAAACTCAGAAACATATATTTTCAGAGACCAAAGCGTTTAACTCCATTCATTAATTCTTGCACCAATAGATAACAAAACGTTGAGTTGCCACGGAAACTGACCATTTTATTACAGCTTTTGGAGGTCAAAGTGTCTAACACCAATTTTCTTATATGTAACTTCACAGCGTTTGCATCTCCGTATTTAAATATTCCATTCGCCCTCCTTAATACTGACTTTGCGTGATCGCCTCATTTCATACCGCTTTTAGTATTACCTCTAAATGCTTATACGCATTGCGCGTTATAAACGAGAATAATATAGATACGACTTCGGGTGTCATGATTTCAGTACCAACAAAGGGTCCGTGTATGTTTGACCAGAAACAGAAGGTTCTTTGGTGTCGCAAAAAAGAGCTATAAACAATATTGCAGTGCCGGTCTCCTTCTTAACAACACGGGCACCGCAATATCGTATTTATCTGCCGATACTAGACAGCAGCTTTCAATTAAAAAATCTTCTCCTGAACAGAAATTATATAATGTGTGTATACGTACAGGTTGTGATGCAGGAACGACGTATGGAAGTTTGCGACTGACCGTGAATCGTGCACGGATAGCCAAAGCGATTAAGGCAACCACTCGTGTAAATGCGAGTTCGTGTCCCTTTCTGGCACAAATTTTCGTTGTCGTCATTCCCTTACACAGTTGACCGTTGTTCACATTCGCAACTATGAACACGCTTCGTGTAAATGAAAATATAATCCCTCAAACAACAAATAACAAACAACAAAAGATTACAGACATATTCTGACCTACTCAAATAATTGCACGGGTCAGAATCGAGACATAAAAACTGTGTTAACCATGATGAAGCTACTACAAAGTTATGCAATAAAAGCGAATGTTACTGACTTAAAAATTTTTATACCTCGATACAATCTGCCAAATGACTCCGACTGAAGTGTAACTGAATCTAAAGTGAGAAAGACAAAAAACGTCTTCTCACCACAAGATTGATACAATATAATTCATTGCTGAGAAGCAAAGAAGTAGTTGAAATGAGTCATAATGATTTTTTTGTCCAGAAAGATCTTTGAAGACGCCATATCAAGTGTCAGAGAGCTATGATGTCATTTATTGTGATTATTAGCCACATAAGAAGTTAGTGTGAAATAAAAAATGACATTTTTCAGTTGACAATGTGACTAACTCCTGAAAAAGCACAAATGTTACATTGTTCTCTGTTTCAGCTAAACTATAAACACCACAGTAACATTATGATGAATAGAAATTTGAATTATAATTGAAGCTTAATTCTCAATATGCACTTAACTTAAAAATCGGTTTTCCCATGTTCTATGCATTGGAGTGAGTCAGTTTGGTCTCTCTCAGAATATAAGTCAAGCAGTCATCAGTCCGAAGATTGTTTTGAACACCACAGTGCTCTACTAGACGTGGTTCTGTTGGACGTGGTATGCCATTCCCATCCTTCAACTTTTGAACTGAGGTAGCCACGCAATTATAGGGAGACCTACAGCTAAACGTCCATTCCGAACCACGATGTAACTTGGAAAACGGCTATAAATCGTTGCCGATTTCAGTTATTTTTTATAGTCCTTCTTGCACTTAAACTGATAATTTGATTTTCATACGACATTTACCACTATAAATATCGTAACAACTGATCCTGGTCTCTTACAAGAATCCTCCCTAGCCCCCAATGGCACTGCTGCTTTTCCATCAAGTTTGTGCATTTTTCATCCCTCAGATCAGGGATTTCTTTACCTTATTTACTACTTACTCGTTCATAGTGATGGCATTAGTTGCCTCAGGTTGCTGCCTAATTTAGCCATGTGTCACTCTGCTTGTAAATTCCACCTTAAGGCAGGGGAAGTATTTACCATCATTGGCTTCTGTTTTTATTACGCCCACTTCCATCTCCATTCTATCAATTACTAATTTACATGGCCCTGAGGTGAGGTCAATATTTCCCTTTCTCCGATGAAGGGACTCCATCCCTAAAATGCAGTCTGCAACCAGAAATGTATTATGTGTCTGAAGTCGATAATCTGCTATTTTAATAGCGATATAGGTTTGGCAATTCACACTTAGCTATCTTAGCCTGTTGCTTCTAGAATCCAACAGTTTACCAATGGAAAGGGTAGGCACATCTAGATCTTCAAACACACTTTTTAGTTAAGTCAATCGAGATCACGCCGACCACAGCACCCGTGTGTAAAACAATCGTGGTTGGTACATTCCCTCTAATGCGGACTGTGACATTGTCTTGTGTCGACTGCCGCAGTCAGCTGTGTCAGAGTATAGCTCGTCTCAATTGTTACATCCTTCATCACAAATAATCAGTTGCATTGGTTGGCTAGTACCCCTACTCCATCACTCGGCCACCATTTTGGGGCTTAATGTGATCACAATTAGTTTCCTTGGTCAGTTCCCATCATCTGCGACGTACGTATCTGGGCTGAGACCATGCCAATTTTGGTTTGCGTGGTACCACTGTGAATGAGCATGCCACCTATTTTTATTACTGTAATTCGAGCAATCCATATTATATTTGTTATTATGATGTTTCTGTTTTACACATGTGGAAATTATTACTATGGAACTGATCGTTATCATTATTCTGGTTATTACAGCGCTGCTCTCCTGGCGCATTACGATGACAAGTATGATTTGCTCGGTGGTTTTGCTCTGTACTGTGATTGTTGTTATTGTCGTTACATCTCACGCCTTCGCATATTAAGTCGATAGACTCTACAATAAACATGAATTCCTACACATTGGTCAATTCTTCCTAGATGAGTGAGGCTGGTTTTCCCTTTATTCTCAACACATCTGGGGTCGACAAAGGGTTACCCCAATACCAAATCTTGTGCTGGCATGCCTGAATTGGTTCTAGGTTTAAAAGCTCTTTTTGTAGTTGTTTCTGTACCTCAGTAGACCAATTTTTGACTAGAAATCTACTTTCAAATTCGTTACGTGTCCTGCAATATTCTGGTAGCTCTGTAGCCCATAAAGCTCCCTCACGCTAGATAAAACCACCGACAAATACTATTCTTTCTGCATCTGATCAAGGTCACTACATTACTCCACGAAATGCTATTATGAATATAAGAGGGAGAATATTTATGTTGTCTGACGCAAACACTTAAAAACTGCTGTATTAATTTTTCCTACATCATCATAGAAGCACAGGGTGGCACAACCCCCATATTGCACAGCAAAATTTGCGATAATGGAGTTTATAACTTACCTGTACTCTAATGTATATGTAAGATTTTATTGTGACACGTGTACATTATGTTTTTCTGTCAGTTGACACAAAGCATCAAATCTGGAGATCAATACTTATCGATAGAATACAGATAGTTACAATCTGATTGCTGTCACACAAGTGCTTGTTACTGTGAACAACAACCAAAACGTAAAAAAGAGGGGTAATAAACTAAGGTTAGGTTTCACTGTAGTTAGCCATAATTTTGAATACCAGATTTTAGTTAACATGAAATTAGATTGCAGAATAAAACTGTAGTCACCACCAAAAATAAACAAAAGTTAAATTTGGTGAACGATGGTAAAGAGTTCGAAATCATGCACATACACGGCAAAGACGAAGCAGCAACTAGCAACTTGACAAAATGCGCACATGCTAGCTTACATGTAAAAGACACACATGAGACGAACAAAAAAGACATTACTTTGGAATGTGATGGTGCTAGTTACCATAACGATCACCAATGATAATCACTGATTAAAAGCGCTTTACGAAAACCATAATATGTTATGTAGCTCACTATAATGCTGTCTGTCTGAAAATATGCTCAATCGTGACAAAAACTGATTATTGTTCTTTATTTATGACTTTGCAAATGATTGCATCACATATTAATGCCGTAATAACTCATCTATGACAACAACTATTTTTCGGTACTAAAGTTATGTAGACTTATACATGTAATATCATTGACAGAGTGTAACATAATTCAAAAACCTACATTGACCACATCAAAGCCAGCACACTTTTTTCACAAAAAATGAATTTCAGTCAAATGATTTTTAATTTAAGTAGATTGTTTGCTGTAGCAATGCATTATTATCTGAACCACTGTAGTTACTTCTGATTTTGAACACAATAATTAGTTGATTCGAAGTCAACTGTAAATTTAAGTATATTTGCCTTATTTTTACTATTTCTTTCACTTGTAACTTTCTCGGAATTTATAGCTAAAAGATATGATGGCTAATGACTCAGTTCAATGAAGTTTATCTCGATAAAATTTGTTCTTTGTCTTTACCAAGACGCTAGCATGCCTTTTACACAGCTACGAAACACTAGCTGGATCTCGCTTTGCAGTGCATTGCTTTTAGTGTGAAGTAGTGCTTATTATGACATCCATTACTGGCAACAGGCTCTTCTTGATTAGCGAGTGGTTTTGAGAAATTTTGGGCCATATAGTAGTCTTCATTACTACCAAAACTTTCTTACGACCATATGCTGTGCCCACATACTTGCTCGTCCACTTATAATTTGCCTAGCCACATATTACAACATTTTCGATCCAAAATACTCTGGCATTTGCGGGTCAACACGTACTTTTCAATTAATTCTTTGCCTTTAGCTCTACAATTGCGTTCACTCACACCAACGATGTTATTGTTACATGAAAGATATTCTCTGTGCTGTATATATTATAATCTTATCTGACATGAGCAGCGTGTTTACTACAATGATTTTAGTTACATACACACTTGATAAGTCAAGTAGCTGAAAAACACACGAGGTGCTGGGTTCTAGTGCTACATTACCTCACATTTTCACATTTCATTGATTTTTGTTGTTAAGTACACATTCAGTGGAACATCGAAACATATAAGATCGCAGGTAAAGATAAGCACAAGATAAGCCATTGCAAAAGTAAAATGCTGGTACATTAATAACTGGTGTAACCGTCAAAATGTTGAATGCAAGCATGCAAACGTGGGTGCATTGTGTTGTACAGGTGCCAGGTGCCAGTTTGTGAGATGAAATTCCATGCCTCTTGCACCCAGTCAGTCAGGGACAGTTAATGCTGTTCCTGTCTGATGCTGGAGCTGTCGTCCGATGATGCCCCATATGTGTTAGACTGGAGACAGATCTGGTGATCGAGCAGGCCGAGCAACATGTTGACAATCTGTAGAGCATGTTGTGTTACAACTGTTGTATGTGGGCGAGCGTTATACTGTTGGAAAACACCCCTTGGAATGCTGTACGTGAATGGCAGCACAACAGGTGATATCACCAGACTGACGTACAATTCTCAGTCAGGGTGCATGAGACACCGCGAGAGTGCTTCTGCAATCATAAGAAGTCGCACACCAGACCAATACTCCAGGTGTAGGCACAGTTTGTCTAGCATGCAGGCAACTTGACTGCAGACCCTAAACTGACCTTCTAACCAACATGCGGCTATCACTGGCACCGAGGCAGAACTAATTTTCATCAGAAAATACAACATACCTCCACCTTGCACTCTAATTAACTCTCACTTGACGTTACTGAAGTTTCAAATGGCATTTTGCCTTTCTTTTGCTAACAACGTCTTGAAATATATTTATATAATGATAACACCACTATTTACTTAACGTCATATAGACCTCTAACTTTTATTGGCCAATCTTTTATTAGATTTTTATCCACAAATTACTTTTACATACATTTTATCCTCCCATCAGCATAGGTAACTACACTCCTGGAAATGGAAAAAAGAACACATTGACACCGGTGTGTCAGACCCACCATACTTGCTCCGGACACTGCGAGAGGGCTGTACAAGCAATGATCACACGCACGGCACAGCGGACACACCAGGAACCGCGGTGTTGGCCGTCGAATGGCGCTAGCTGCGCAGCATTTGTGCACCGCCGCCGTCAGTGTCAGCCAGTTTGCCGTGGCATACGGAGCTCCATCGCAGTCTTTAACACTGGTAGCATGCCGCGACAGCGTGGACGTGAACCGTATGTGCAGTTGACGGACTTTGAGCGAGGGCGTATAGTGGGCATGCGCGAGGCCGGGTGGACGTACCGCTGAATTGCTCAACACGTGGGGCGTGAGGTCTCCACAGTACATCGATGTTGTCGCCAGTGGTCGGCGGAAGGTGCACGTGCCCGTCGACCTGGGACCGGACCGCAGCGACGCACGGATGCACGCCAAGACCGTAGGATCCTACGCAGTGCCGTAGGGGACCGCACCGCCACTTCCCAGCAAATTAGGGACACTGTTGCTCCTGGGGTATCGGCGAGGACCATTCGCAACCGTCTCCATGAAGCTGGGCTACAGTCCCGCACACCGTTAGGCCGTCTTCCGCTCACGCCCCAACATCGTGCAGCCCGCCTCCAGTGGTGTCGCGACAGGCGTGAATGGAGGGACGAATGGAGACGTGTCGTCTTCAGCGATGAGAGTCGCTTCTGCCTTGGTGCCAATGATGGTCGTATGCGTGTTTGGCGCCGTGGAGGTGAGCGCCACAATCAGGACTGCATACGACCGAGGCACACAGGGCCAACACCCGGCATCATGGTGTGGGGAGCGATCTCCTACACTGGCCGTACACCACTGGTGATCGTTGAGGGGACACTGAATAGTGCACGGTACATCCAAACCGTCATCGAACCCATCGTTCTACCATTCCTAGACCGGCAAGGGAACTTGCTGTTCCAACAGGACAATGCACGTCCGCATGTATCCCGTGCCATCCAACGTGCTCTAGAAGGTGTAAGTCAACTACCCTGGCCAGCAAGATCTCCGGATCTGTCCCCCATTGAGCATGTTTGGGACTGGATGAAGCGTCGTCTCACGCGGTCTGCACGTCCAGCACGAACGCTGGTCCAACTGAGGCGCCAGGTGGAAATGGCGTGGCAAGCCGTTCCACAGGACTTCATCCAGCATCTCTACGATCGTGTCCATGGGAGAATAGCAGCCTGCATTGCTGCGAAAGGTGGATATACACTGTACTAGCGCCGACATTGTGCATGCTCTGTTGCCTGTGTCTATGTGCCTGTGGTTCTGTCAGTGTGATCATGTGATGTATCTGACCCCAGGAATGACACAATAAAGTTTCCCCTTCCTGGGACAATGAATTCACGGTGTTCTTATTTCAATTTCCAGGAGTGTAGTTCACTACCATGTAGAGTACTCATTCCACTTCTTCTCTGTTTTTTGTAATATTATATTTCCGAAATTTCGCCGCCTTTCTGTGTTTTGTTGTGTGTCCACTTTATTTCACCTGCAACATAAATAAAAGTCTTAGTATTTTGAAACTTACTTCACTATCACTTCATGATTCAATCACTATTTCTACCAGTTTTATTTGTGTACCATTTAAGTCTTAACTATTTTCACATGAAAGAATCATTATTTACAAAAATAATTTTATGTTTCATATTCATTTTTACTTGTTCATTTGCACTACAAACATTAATTATCTCTACTCTGGTAACGCTTCAGATCGATTATGTTACACATACCTAATCTTTTGCCTGACTTAGGTTATACCAGACAACAAGCATTAGGGTGAAGACGATTGTGAATAAATTTGAGTTTTGAGATTTCGTTACCTGTCTCACTAGACTTGTCACGATTTTGAACTTCGCTGCTATCAAATCTTTATCAGGTCTTCTAATTCTTGCTTAAGCAGGCTTGTGCATTTTCTCTTTCAGCAGTTACTTCTTTTGTACAATGTCTAAGTACTGTTGTGGTGGAAAATTTATCAACTCCTTCACCACACTTTTCGGTTTAACATTTAACATAATCTCCCTCAGAGTAAATCTGGTACTCTTGTGCGATATCGACTTCATGATTTCTTCTACCTCAGACAGCTATTTGCCCTATGTCATGTGGATCTTGTGAAATATGTCCTGAAGTACCTACTTGTTTCCCACACATAGTATACAGAAGGGTTCGATGGGTAGTCACCTGAAGCCCTGGGTAATGGACCATAATGGTCTGTCACCAGGATTTCTAAATTATCTTTGGGGCAGACGCTTTGCATCGGACCACAACTAGTCACATTCTCTACTTTTACACTCTGACATTTATCACACGATCTAATCCTCTTAGTTATTTTCCTGTCAGTATGGAACAATGCTACAGATTTATCTATTTTATTTATACACTTTTTGGCCCACAGTGACCAAAAGCCGAATGGAAATAGTCTATTAAGTCTGACTCATATTTAGACCGTCAACATACACATTATTCTTTACTATTCACGTTCTTTCTCGCGCACACATCACCATCATAAATTTTATATTACTTTTCGTAAATGCTCAAGTTTTTCATTCTTAGCAGCAAAATCGCTTTTAACGGACTAAATTTTAGTCTTCAATTTGGTATAAGCATATGACTTTACATACACTCTCAATTTTCTTCCATCTTTGCACATCCTTGAAATACGAGTATATTATTTTAAACACTCCATTCATATCTGCCTTGTTAATTGCACCATCAGGATTATGTAGTAGCCTTGATAATGCATCACCCACCTAGTTGTACTCACCTTTTATATAGCATATTTCATAATCAAATTGTTGTATATGCGACACTTGCATGGTCAGTATATACAACGTCCACCGGGACAAGCTCTAGTGCAGCGGAAAACAAGTCTCAAAAAATATCAGTCGTCAGGGTGTACTACAACCCTACGTCCCGACAATAGCCAGTGGTTCTCTTTCGCAAATAGTGGAACACCTTTCATATTTGGATAGAAAGCGATTGTGTGAGATTCTTTGGTTGGTTGGTTGATTTGGGGCGCGGACCAAACAGCGAGGTTATCGGTCCAATCGGGTTAGAGAGGAATGAGGAAGCAAGTTGGCCGTGACCTTTCAAAGGAACCATCCTGGCATTTGCCTGAAGTGATTTAGGGAAATCATGGAATACCCGCAGCAGGATGGCTGGACCCAGGTTTTAAACCGTTGCCCTTCCGAATGCGAGTCCAGTGTGTTAAGCACTGCGCCACCTCGCTCAGTGTGACGTTCTTTATTTTCTCCTTCTCCCCCCCCCCCCTCAAAAAATGTACAGCAGTACCATAATCGCAACAGTCAGTCGCCATATGGTACAGTAACGACAAATTCGGGTGACGAAATATCTTATCTTTCATGCGGTATTTCGATTTTGAACGTCTAAACAGGCCAGTTGTCAATTTTATGTCCAGACAAATGCACTGTTTTTCTCTAGAAATTTACATCTCAATCATTAAAAGCGTGCCTTCCACATACTTCCGACAAAAAATAGCAAAGTCCAAGGAACGATTTCAATTGTTTCTTAGTTTTCGTAAGTCTTTGGTAATCCCTATGGTTGTTATATTATGGCCAAAAAAATTTTGTTTCGCTTTTTACATAATCACATTTCTTTAGCTTTAAAGTCATTAATCATTCCACCACATCTCAAAGCTTGAAAAATTTCATTCATTAATTCGTTATTTTCTTTCCATGATAACGTCGCTGTTAACAAATGCCAGTATTTCTGGCATTAAGCTCTTTACCTATTACACCATCCGGAGCTGGAATAAATATCAAAACCGATATATTTAATCCAAAAGAAATAACTTTATACTAATACCATTTTCCTGTAAAGAGGAAAGCTGTTAATTTTCTTGACTTCTTCTGCAAAGGAATTTAACAATATCACACAGTCATATGTAGGCCACCTAAGTACTGCACATTGCGAAATTTTTGCAACAAATCATCCAAGCATTCCGGACAGTCTGTCTCCTATTTCACTACTTTGTTCAGGTCTCGTGGGTCTATTACAATTCTGATACCTCCATCTTTCTTGTTCACTAAAACCACAGAATTATTATACTAATTTTTACCTCATTGTATTATTCCTCACTCTTCCATATGGCTGATTTCTTATTGTACCATCTCTTTCTTTACTATTGGTGCTTGACAAACTGAACTGTAAAATGGAATATGTCTTACATTCTTATATTCCAAATTTCACTGAACGATGTTTACCTGAAAATATTTCGTTATTTCTGACCAAATCCTTGCACAGTTCCTGTAATTTTATCAAAACTTATCTCTACCTTTTCTTTTCCTGCTGAACACGTCATAGTTTTAGTAGTACAGTCAATGATCGTTTTGTATTTTAGGAACGAATCCATACCTACAATCATCTTGGTATTTAATTGAGATACCAGTAGAAAATCTTGTTCAGACATCAAATCTTTAACAGAAAATTGTATCATAACCTGAGCTTTTATAGGTTTACAACATACACTGGTAATGCTCATTAATTTCACCCTCAGAATAGGGATCTCCAATATATCAGGTTCTGTTTTAAAATGATCGTAAAATGATTGAGATGGGACACCGATTTGGCTTCCACTGTCTACTAAAACTTGAATACTCATTCCAAACACTTTTATAGGAATCGAAATTTGTGCACACTGCTCAGATTCACTACCCTCATCCTTCCAAAACAAATCCTGCTCGATTTCCAAGTGACTCCCTGATGTACCCTCCTGTGTATTTAGCCTATCTGGAGGCTTCTTCTGCCTCTTCCTACTACTTTCTTCTGCTTGGTGTAAGACATGTTTTACTTCTGTGTCGTTTAATGCAGCTATTGATTCACTGTCTTCATAAACTATATCAGGATGTAATTCATCCACTTTGATTCATATACATTACCATCTTCAGATTCTTTTATCAAGTTCATATGGTCATCAAGAACTAAACGCCCTTGCCTTTTACTGCAATTGTCATCTACCTGTATTGACTTCGTTACTTTTGTAAATGACATTAAATGCTTTTCGATTTGTTTGTAGCTCACACTCCCCACCTTCGTCTTTAATTTCACTAATCTCATCTGCTTGGCATAGCATCTCTTAAAGATTACTTTCCCCATTCGTTTCACAAACACCATTACCTTTCCGCACATTCTGACTTATTTCCCACCAAAGCTTTCTTCTCTTTCCCAATTTCATTGTCCGCCCCGAAAGCTGAATGGACAGTCTGCCTTCGGCGGTGCTACGGCACGGACGTCTGTTTACGTCCCTGCCGGAGAAGTTCGCGCTCGCGCAGTTGTTTACCTCTTCGGCGTACTCGTGCGTTTAGACGACTCGATATAGAATGGCACATGCATACCGAAAGTCGACTCTCAAGATTAGTTTTTCGAATGAATATGCGAGACCGAAAGCCTACGAAATAGAAAGGTTCCTACGAGACGAAGTTAAACTTGACTACAACGAACTTATCGGAATCCACCTCTCCATAGTGAGCAGTGTCGTTTACGTCAAGCTGATTAACGATGCAGTATGTGACAGAATCATCCGAGATACTAAACATGGACTCAAATTTCGTCACTCTGATGGACATATTGGAGAAGTAACTATTGATCATGCAGGACTGGGCTTACGAAACATACGTATTTTCGAACTTCCCTTCGAGGTTCCGTCTGACTTGGTCGTTGACGCCTTACGCCCATAGGGAAGAGTGCTTAGCCACGTTGAGGAAAAATGGTCCAACTTCACGACTTACCCCGTTCTCAATGGGGTGCGTCAAATCAGAATAGAACTGACACAACATGTACCCTCGTACTTGTTCATCGGTGGATGCAGAGCTATAGTCATATACGATGGACAACCCAAAACATGCTCAGGCTGCGGGAAAGAGGGCCACGTCCGTTCCGAATGTATGCAGCGGAGGATAGTGCAAGTTCCAAACGGCGAACCCGTACCTCCGTCCACGTTGACGCCGCTGCCACTAACGTATGCGGACGCGTTTCGAACGGATCCCATCCCGAAGAATGACCAGCTACAGAATCCTGACAGTTTACGGCAACCGACTGCGGCAGAGACCGCCTCCAGTGACGAAACGACGCACACCTCTGCCGCTCCGGCGCCGACGACGCAATTAACCGAGCGGAATGGATCGGTAGGAGAAATGGAAATTGATCCTGCTGTTGTGCCGACAGCTGCTTTCGTCCATGAGCACCGGGAGTCACTTCCGCACTCGGATACGGAGGCGCACACGCGCAAACAACGATCGCCGAAGCGCCACAAGAAACGACGGCTAGCGCCGTCGGATACCTGCTTACTGCAGTCCACGGCAGACGAACTTGGGTGTAACGTCGATACAGTGCATCCGGATGCGCAACGGGAGGTTCTCCCTCCCACACAGCAGTACGATGTGAATCATGCCACACAGGGGTTAAATACAGACACACCGGACGGAAAGCCGACGGAAGGAGTCCCTCTACCCACCGCAGCAACGCCACAGCCTTCGGTCAGCCCGGCCGGAGAGACACGACGGGAGCTGGAACTCCAGCACAGGAACTGGGCCGACGAATCCGATACTGACCCCCACACCGACGACGCATCCGCCATGGTGAGTGCTGCGTCCACCGGATGTTAACCGCGCAGAAGATGCAGACTGACGCACGGACAGCATGTCACCGGGCAGCAGCACACAAATTAACATAAGCGTTCATGTGCGCTTTACGCACTGAGGAACAGCGGCAGGCATATCGAACAGCCTCTATTAATATTAATACGATCAGAACGCCTGTCAAATTGCAATTATTACGAGACATGTTGCATGCGTCAGACGTCGACATCGTTCTGCTGCAGGAAGTATGTGTTGAGAGCTTCCCCGACCTCTATGAGTACGATACGTACATTACACCTACTACAGACGGCGGCAGCGGAACGGCGATACTTCTACGTAGCGGCATAGTAGCCGAGGACGTGGTGTACCTGCCGTCAGCGCGAGGACTGACGCTCACAGTGCTGGGAGTACGGGTAGTTAACATTTACGCACCGTCGGGGTCAGACAGACGGCGCGACCGATCCCGATTTTACGCAGAGGAGATTGCAACACTATTCTTAGGTCGGTATGAACATGTCTTATTTGGAGGCGACTTCAACTGCGTGCTCGCACCAAAAGATCAACACCCACGTTATACTTCGTGCCCGGAGCTGCGGCAACTCATACAGGACATGAATCTCATTGATACATGGGAGAAGATACATGGCGACAGACGTGGATACACCTACGTCACGAGTAACTCTGCAAGTCGTCTCGATCGCATTTACGTAACACGTCGTCTCGAACCTGCGATCCTCGATGCGGAATTGTGGCCTGTCGCCTTTTCAGATCACATAGCATATATATGCACGGTCTCACTGAGTCGTCAACAAGTGTGGAGGAGTCGCAGTGTTTGGAAACTGAATACAGCACACCTTAGGGAACCTGAGTGCAGACGCTTAGTCGAAGACACTTGGAACGTGTGTGAACGACGCCTCCCGACATATCCGACGGCGTTGCAGTGGTGGCTGGAATGCGTTAAGCCTGCATTGCGCCGAGCGTTAAATGCATACGGAAGAGAGCAGATGATGTGGAGGCGATACACGACGGAATTTTATTTCACGATGCTCCGCGAACTTTCTGTACAAGCACCTTCACAGGAGCGTCGTGCCGGTATAAAACGAGCACAGGCCCAAATAATTTCCATAACGCGCCGCCGACTGGAGGGTGTCGCAATCCGTGCAAGGGCCTTTGAACGAGTCCGTGGAGAATCCCCGTCGATGTATCACGTTATCAGAGAAAAACAACGTAGCCGCAGAACCTTAATACAGACGGTCGTACTGCCAGATGGTCGCCGCATGACAACGCAAAAAGACATTGCCAACGCTTTCGTGGAACACTACGGTCATCTCTATCAAGAAGCGGAACACGATCAGGCAGCCTTTCATGAGGTCCGACGAACGCTCTCCGCGTGTCTCGACGAGTCGGCCAACCTGGAGTTAACAGGTGAAATCACAGTTGACGACGTAATGGAAGCGATTGATAAGGGAGCGTCGCACAAATCGCCGGGGCCCGACGGGTTTCCGTTAGAGTTCTATCGTACATTTAAAGATCTCATGATTCCACGATGGACTGCCATGTACTGCGAATTGATGTCTCCCAACGTGACTCTTCCACCCTCCTTCGTGGAAGGAATGATCATCCCCATCCACAAACCATCTGGCGGCACAGGGATACAGGCCTACCGGCCACTGACCCTTCTTAATTGCGACTACAAGATCTACGCCAGGATACTTGCAGCACGCTTTAAACGCGTGATACGCCAAGTGATTTCACTCGACCAAACCCAGCTAGGAGGAGCTAGCAATATACAAACGGCACTCAGCGACTACCGCGATGTTATCGCACTGGCTTCAACATGTCGTCTCCGGGGTGTATTGGTCTCGATAGACTCGATCGCGCATTTGACAGGTTGAGTCATGCTTATCTCACGGACGTGATGACGAAAATGAAGTTTCCGGAAAGTTTTGTCACCGTCGTCATGAGACTACTCCACGGAGCCGCATCCAAAGTGCTCATCAATGGACGCTTGGTGGGACCCATCACCATCTCACGATCGGTCAGACAAGGGTGCCCGCTGTCAACGATATTGTATGCCATCGCTGTCGAGCCTCTGCTTTGTGGGCTCCGGAATCGACTCCAAGGAATGACGATAAGGCACAACACGTTTATATGCCGAACATACGCAGATGACCTAGTGTTTTTAGCACGGTCAGGAGACGAGGCAAGAGTGGCCTTGCATTGGATTAATTTGTATTGTATGGCTACGGGAAGTCGCCTGAACATGGCAAAGTCAGGAGCGATGAACATCGGGAGAGGACTCCCGACAGGAAGTGTAGCACCATTACAGCCGATCAACAAGATGAAATGCCTAGGAATTATCTTCACTACAGACGTTCGACGCACGGCGGCACTGAGTTACAGACATCTTCTGCAAACAATTCGTGCGAGTGTCCGAAGTCACAGGTTAAGGGCACTGGATATGATACAACGGGTCACCTTTGCCAACACTTATCTAGCCTCTCGCATCCCCCACCTGGCACAAGTTCTTCCTATGCCGGTGGTGTTGGCCCGCCGAATCCTGGCGGCACTAGGATATTTTGTGAGCACAGGTCTGCTTTTTAAGGTAGGATACGAAACCCTCACCCTTCCTCGTAGTCGTGGAGGTCTTGGACTAGTCCACGTACGCGACCGAGCAGTGGCTATTTATGTAACCACAATGATAAAGCTGTGGACACGACACCAGACAAGTCTGACGGGCAGCTTGATAGACGAACTCGCTCCACCTTCTCTTTCGGCTCCGGTAGCGGTGGCTCACATCTCACCATCGCTTGCCCATATGCGAACCTTCTTTGTGGAACACAGTTATGTACATATGGAACTACCGACTACCAGGACGGCGACGGCACGTGATATATATCACATCTTGACTCGACGACGGCCGAATAATGCCGTAGAGCGCCGCCAACCAACAGTTACGTGGTCAGTGGTATGGCGTACAGTGCACCACCCACACCTTGATACGGGAACGCGCGCACTGTGGTATCAGGTGGTAAATGGGAAATACGTGACTCGTTCCAGGTTGCATACAATTCATATGGCGGACGAGCCACTGTGTCCGCAGTGCAATGTTATAGACACTGAGGAGCATCGCCTGATATGCGGTCCTTCGGCGGACGTATGGTGTTTGGTCAAAAAAATGATCGCCTTCCTCCTTCGGGTGGAGCCGCAAACAATAGAACCACGCACACTACTTCTCCCAGATAGGACATATTATCCCCGAACGAAGACCAACGCAGTGACTTGGATTCGAGGTTTGACTGTGCGTTATCTTTTCCGAGACGGCAGTAAGAATGTGCTTGACTTTTGGGCCTTACTACAGGAACATCACTCACAGCTTATGAGACATCCGAGATATCGAACATATTACGCAAATTTTTTAGGGAGTGCCTTGCTTGATCCCCCACCCAGTTGGGGTGTCCCGGGTAGGAGAATGTAATTATTGTCTATAAGTATCAGAACAAGAACGGACCAGGACAGTGGAGAGGATCCACAAACACACGTGAAGACGTACCCGACACCAACGCGAGGTATGACGGGATTAGGGAGGTACGCGCCTAAAAGAGGAACGTAGAACGTTATTGTTTTGTACTGACAGAAGCAGGATATTTTATTTTCTTTTTTTCACTATTATGTAAAAAAAAAGTCCACTTATTTACGTTTCCCAGAAGAATTTTATTTTATAAAGTCATTGTCTTATATAATTAAAACAAATGCTAGAAGCAGTTTTTGTTTGTTACTGTTACACAAAAAAAAAAAAAGTGGTCTCAGGCGTTGCAGTCATGGACTGTGCGGCTGGTAGGTCGGTTATTTTCTCCGATCGGGGACTGAGTGTTGTGTTGTCTTCATCATAATTTCATCCCCATCCGGAGCTCAGGTCGACCAATGTGGCGTCGAATGTAATAAGACCTGCACCAGGACCTACCCCGTCTGGGGCCTCCGGGCCAGTGAAGCCAAACGCTCATTTCCATTTTCCATTTCCCCATTCCATTGCTCCAATGCGTCGTACATTTGACCAAACTGCATTGTCCATTCCCTGTCGTTTATTACACTTTCGATTTCATTCTTCGGTACAGTTTGCTTCGTCGCGACCGGATACTGATCGATAATTGACACTGCTGCACAACTTGTGCGCCCAGTTCACCCTTGCTTCAACAACATCTATTTTTTCGTTTGATGTCACTTTCATTTCATTATGCATGCGAATGTCATTATCCATCCACTGACTTTCGTGCTCATTATTTTCTTCTTCATGAATCTATTCGCGATTATCCACCTCACTCCGCTTATTGTGGTTTGTTTCGTTATTACTGAAGTTCAAACACTGTCTTATTTGGCGGTGCCTTGTGATATTATCTGCCGCAGTCCGCTTCATACTATAGCAGATCTCATTTTTCCGTACAATTATTTCCGCGACAATGTCCAGTGTGGTTTCCTCGCCTATGACCACAGCCCTTTCCTCCTCCCACTTGGGCCATTGTCGCGTCATACTCTTTATTCTGATTATTGTACTGGTTGCTAATATTAGTATATGGTCTCTTCTGATTATTACTGCTTTTCTTATTGCGGCGTCGGTTGTCATTTTTTCGATACCACACATCTATTTCGTCGACTCTTCGCTTTCAAATGTTATGAACTGTTCGGATTATTGTTATTACGGTATCAGTTTTCTTACTCCGAGACCAGATATCAATTTCGCTGATTCATCGCTAGAATATGTCCCTATTATCCTTTCCAAAACTAACGTGATACTACACATTCCAAGGAAATATTTAGTGCAGTGCGTGTAACAAATGTTCTTCCATACCATAGCTTTTTAAGTGTTCGACCTTTTTCTATAGTTATTCGCAATATTCGCGTATATTCTTTCTCCGCATGGTAGATATGGGGAAACATTCTGGAATTCCTGATTCTTCTTTATGTTTATCCAGTGACCAGAACACGGCTTCAAATGTTTTCAAAAATTCGTCTAGCATCTCATATACTCCGTTGCGCGAGCTGACCAATTACGCGCGTCACCACTTCATTTCGTCCTCGCGTTGACACTCCGTCCTCCTCAGGAAGCTCTTTGGGAATTAATCTCTTACATTAACTCATAAAAGTTAACGGATGGACCTTTCCTTTCGGATCATACTTTACTAACTCTTTACCTAATCGGTTATGGCACACTCGTCGTAAAGTGCAGGTGATAGCTAGTTCTCTGATACAGATCTTCAATACAGTCATTAATTATACTTGTTTCTGTTATTAAACTTTCTACTTCTTTATTTCCGAACTCTCCTCTCTTTTAATCTGTGTTTATTTTCAGACTCTGATTTTTATTCAGCACATCCGTGTTAATTGCAGTTACTGTTTCGGACAATTTGTTGTTTACTGTAATTGCGTGTCTGTCTCAATTCGAACCTGCACAATAAAACCTGGCCTTCTGAAACACAGAATGGTTCAATTCGGCGCAGAACTTTTTCCTCGTTGTTTCTTGCCTTTCCCCGATTACTTTAAGTTTGGGACCTACTTTGACCTCCAAATTACTACAAATAGTTACATGATTTTTAATTGCTTCTTTAATTTCTTTTTTCATCGTCGCGTAAGTCCTCACTCATTGATTTACTTGAGGAATCTTAATATGACACTGCGTCTGTTGTCTACCTCATCTATTTTTATGTTCAAAGAATCTATTTTTGCGCTTAAAAATGACTTGAAGAATTTATTTAGATTTTTCAAATCATTGGTTATTTGATTAGTTGTCTGACTTCCAAAATTTTTAAACAATTGCATCATCGCGCTCTTATCCCATATTCAATTTCGATTCTGTTTTCGTTTAAACCTCGTTTGCATGGTTTGCATATTCTGTGAATGTCTCTTCCGAAATTTCCTGAAATGAATCTGAAATTTTTTGTTCTATCGTTACGCAACTTAACGTCTGTCATGTCTGTTCTAATGTTCGTTTCACAACTGCCAGCTAGCTGAATTTTATACAGTCCTTTGTGGTTGCTTGCCGGCCTCCATTGTCAGTCTTTCTGCCTGTTGATTATTGGGGCGGCTACACTGATCACAGATGGGTTTAATTGGAATTTGATTTTGCTACAATCAGGACACCAATATATCTAAACTATTATGTCCTGTCGACTTATGGTCGCCAAGTATAACATTGGCTATCAGTTAAACACAAATGTCCTGTCGCGATTTTTGCCAAGTGTAACGTAAATACACTCCTGGAAATGTAAAAAAGAACACATTGACACCGGTGTGTCAGACCCACCATACTTGCTCCGGACACTGCGAGAGGGCTGTAATAGCAATGATCACACGCACGGCACAGCGGACACACCAGGAACCGCGGTGTTGGCCGTCGAATGGCGCTAGCTGCGCAGCATTTGTGCACCGCCGCCGTCAGTGTCAGCCAGTTTGCCGTGCCATACGGAGCTCCATCGCAGTCTTTAACACTGGTAGCATGCCGCGACAGTGTGGACGTGAACCGTATGTGCAGTTGACGGACTTTGAGCGAGGGCGTATAGTGGGCATGCGGGAGGCCGGGTGGATGTACCGCCGAATTGCTCAACACGTGGGGCGTGAGGTCTCCACAGTACATCGATGTTGTCGCCAGTGGTCGGCGGAAGGTGCACGTGCCCGTCGACCTGGGACCGGACCGCAGCGACGCACGGATGCACGCCAAGACCGTAGGATCCTACGCAGTGCCGTAGGCGACCGCACCGCCACTTCCCAGCAAATTAGGGACACTGTTGCTCCTGGGGTATAGGCGAGGACCATTCGCAACCGTCTCCATGAAGCTGGGCTACGGTCCCGCACACCGTTAGGCCGTCTTCCACTCACGCCCCAACATCGTGCAGCTCGCCTCCAGTGGTGTCGCGACAGGCGTGAATGGAGGGACGAATGGAGACGTGTCGTCTTCAGCGATGAGAGTCGCTTCTGCCTTGGTGCCAATGATGGTCGTATGCGTGTTTGGCGCCGTGCAGGTGAGCGCCACAATCAGGACTGCATACGACCGAGGCACACAGGGCCAACACCTGGCATCATGGTGTGGGGAGCGATCTCCTACACTGGCCGTACACCACTGGTGATCGTCGAGGGGACACTGAATAGTGCACGGTACATCCAAACCGTCATCGAACCCATCGTTCTACCATTCCTAGACCGGCAAGGGAACTTGCTGTTCCAACAGGACAATGCACGTCCGCATGTATCCCGTGCCACCCAACGTGCTCTAGAAGGTGTAAGTCAACTACCCTGGCCAGCAAGATCTCCGGATCTGTCCCCCATTGAGCATGCTTGGGACTGGATGAAGCGTCGTCTCACGCGGTCCGCACGTCCAGCACGAACGCTGGTCCAACTGAGGCGCCAGGTGGAAATGGCATGGCAAGCCGTTCCACAGGACTACATCCAGCATCTCTACGATCGTCTCCATGGGAGAATAGCAGCCTGCATTGCTGCGAAAGGTGGATATACACTGTACTAGTGCCGACATTGTGCATGCTCTGTTGCCTGTGTCTGTGTGCCTGTGGTTCTGTCAGTGTGATCATGTGATGTATCTGACCCCAGGAATGTGTCAATAAAGTTTCCCCTTCCTGGGACAATGACTTCACGGTGTTCTTATTTCAATTTCCAGGAGTGTATAACCCAAGGGGTCTGTAACGTTTTCTTGTGACATGTGTATCTAATGTTCTGCTGCCAGTGGAAACAAGGCATCGAATCTAAAGATCGATGGTTACCGATAAATACAGATAGTTACAACCTGTGTTCGTTACTGCGTACAACAACGGCCGAAATGTAAAAAATGGCAATAAGTTAAAGTTCTACAGAAGTTAGCCGTAATTTTGAATGCCAGAATTTAGTTTAAACAAACATGGATTGCGGAATAAAACGGTCGCCAGCTCTAAAAACAACCAAAAAGCTGAATTTAGTAAATTACTATAATGACTTCGAAAACACATGAATATCGTGTGACAAAGGCAAAGCAGCAACTTGACGAAATGCACACGCACTAGCTTAAGTCTACATGTAAAAGACACGTGAGATAAACACAAAAGACATTAATTTGGAATGCAGTGACGTTAGTTACCATAATGATCACCAACAACAATCAACGTCTAGCAACACTTACGGAAACTGCACTGTACTACGTGACTCATGGTAATCTTGTCTGTCTGAAAATATGCTCGGTAGCGACAAAACCGATTATTATTATTTATTTATTACGTTAAAAATGATTGCGTATCAGATTAATGCCATAATAACTCATTTGCCGCAGCAACTATTTTTTGATATTAATTTTATGTAGACCTACACATAATATCATTTACAAAGTACAACACAAAATTCGAAAATATAATAGTACAATACTATTTGAACCACTGTAGTTACTATTGATTCTGAAAACAATAAGCACTAAGTAAGATTCAAAATTAACTGTAAATTTAAACAATTTTTACAGAAACCAGATGGCAGTTATAAGAGTCGAGGGGCACGAAAGGGAAGCAGTGGTTGGGAAGGGAGTGAGACAGGGTTGTAGCCTCTCGCCGATGTCATTCAATCTTTATATTGAGCAAGCAGTAAAGGAAACAAAAGAAAAATTCGGAGTAGGTATTAAAATCCATGGAGAAGAAATAAAAACTTTAAGGTTCGCCGATGACATTGTAATTCTGTCAGAGACAGCAAAGGACTTGGAAGAGCAGTTGAACGGAATGTACTGTGTCTTGAAAGGAGGATATAAGATGAACATCAACAAAAGCAAAACGAGGATAATGGAATGTAGTCAAATTAAATGGGATGATCTTGAGGGAATTAGATTAGGAAATGAGACACTTAAAGTAGTAAAGGAGTTTTGCTATTTAGCGAGTAAAATAACTAATGATGGTCGAAGTAGAGAGGATATAAAATGTAGACTGCCAATGGCAAGGAAATCGTTTCTGAAGAAGAGAAACATCGAGTATAGATTTAAGTGTCAGGAAATCGTTTCTGAAAGTATTTGTATGGAGTGCAGCCATGTATGGAAGTGAAACATGGACGATAACTAGTTTGGACAAGAAGAGAATAGAAGCTTTCGAAATGCGGTGCTACAGAAGAATGCTGAAGATAAGGTGGGTAGATCACGTAACTAATGAGGAGGTATTGAACAGGATTGGGGAGAAGAGAATTTTGTGGCACAACTTGACTAGAAGAAGGGATCGGTTGGTAGGACATGTTTTGAGGCATCAAGGGATCACAAATTTAGCATTGCAGGACAGCGTGGAGGGTAAAAATCGTAGAGGGAGACCAAGAGATGAATACACTAAGCAGATTCTAAAGGATGTAGGTTGCAGTACGTACTGGGATATGAAGAAACTTGCACAGGATAGAGTAGCATGGAGAGCTGCATCAAACCAATCTCAGAACTGAATACCACAACAACAACAACAATTAGATTTGGCTTCTTTTTACTATTTCTTTCACTAGCGAATTTCACGGAATTTATGGTGAAAGGACAGAATCGTTAACAACTCATGTCAACGAAGTTTTTCTAGACACGTTTATTCTTTGTCTTTACTAGGACGCTGGCGTGTGTATCACACAGCGACAAGATACTGGCTGGATCTTACTTTGCGATGCGTTGCTTGTGGTGCGAAGTAGTGCTTGGTATTGAGGTTGTAACCTCCCCACAAAAATTTAAAAAATGTGACAATATTATTTAGAAATGGAAATGGACATTGCGCTAAGTGTAACCTCTCCACTGAAATTTTAAAAAAAGGACAGAAATTATAAATGAATGGGAGCCAAACGTAACCTCCCTAGCAATTAAATTTAATGACAATAAAAAAATGAGAATCGCAATCTGACCCAAGTATAAGTTCCTCACGAAAATAATGAAAGTCAATTCAGTGATAAGAAAACCTCAGTGACAATAATAATTCAATTAAACCGAAACATCGGTCTTTGGCCCTGTGCAAAAATCAGAATTAAATCCTTACCTCATTGTAACTGCTAGTCAAATTTCTGCTCTTATTCTTGCGCACGGGTTGGAGGAATTGCATTGCAAATAATTTTTTTTTTTTGTGATTTAACTGAAAACTGAAACTTTTCTTTAAGGGAAGTGGAACGAAATAGTTACTTCAATTAAATAAAAATTTTATGTAAAATCGCTTTTGAAATCAAAATTATTATTGGGGGCACTTGTTGAAAATTAATTACAATAAATAAACTTTACATTATCCGATGATTATCTTAATTAACAGTATACCTCATTCAGCATCTTGACCATTGTTGCCGACAGACCACATCACACAACCGCACTGGGCTGCTACCACTGACCGACCGCTCTGCATGACGACTACTAGCGTACTGCACGCCACTGAACAGAGCTACTGACTGGCGACGACTACTGACAGAGTACTCGACTGCATAGCGACAACTAGCGAACTGCTCGCAACACTCGCGCGGTCGAGCGCATACTCTCTGGTCAGAGACGCTGCAATGCCTCGCCATCGCTGCTACGTTACATACGTGTTTCATAACCCTCCACTGGGGGGGGGCAAAAATTTGGCAGCGATGGTGAGTCATTTGGACTTGCCAATCGCGGAAAATTTTTCTTTAATTAATAAACTTCTACAATTTACAGAATATTTAGATGTAGTACATGAATTAAATGTTGTGCACACGCACTAAGTACAAAATATATAAGACAAAGACAAGATATGAGTACAAAGCATAGTAGCAAATCAGAAAACTGTATATACAAATTATTTGACAGATAACATAGTGCACAGGCACTGAAAAAATTCTTTAGCATATTCAGAACAAATAAACAGACTGGCAAAAAAATATTATGTTGACAAGTGACATGAGTGCACATGCACTGCAGTTGAGAACATATCAGTAAATGATGAAACGTATATACAATGAGTAACAAATGACATAAGTGCATACGCATTGAAGTATTGAATATACAGAATGAGTACAAATCATATTGAAAAATGAGAAAAGTGCACAGGCACTGAAGTTCAGTAAAAAACATATTAACATCTAACATACGTGCACATGCACTGTAGTTCAGAACATATCATTAAAATAAAAATGTATATACAATATGAAAGACAAACTTCAGAACAAATCAAAAAAATGTCTTTAGCATTTTCGCAATAAATAAACATAATGGCAAAAAAAAAATCATGTCCAAAGTGCACACGCACTGAAAAAATGTCTTTAGCATTTTCACAACAAATAAACATAATGGCAAAACATCATGTCGACCAGTGACATAAGTGTACTCGCACTGGAGTTCAGCGAATCGAAAAAAAATGTATAACCCATGAACATAAATGATGTTAACAAAAAAAATGATCTTCACTATGTGACAAGAATTAGGATAGGAAAGGGAAGGATTGCATCATGGTTGTAGCACTTTAGATTGCACACAGCTGCTCTGAAAGTCCATATCTTTCCACAGAAGTACAACACCAAGTGACACAATTTGAAGTTCTTTTCCCATCAGAATTTATCAGTGTAGCCAAGACACTGAACTGTCGTAGTAATGTTCCATGTTTTCATTTTGGCAGTACATTAGGTACACCAAACAGTGGGACCATAATAACGTCTTTATCGCTCACGGTGGTGGACAGCATGTCGTGTCAACACCACGCTCTTACAAGCACACCAACGTAGAATTAGTGCAAAACCAAATATAGTGCTCCATGATCATGAGGATAAACAGGACAAATGGACATTGCAGTAATTCAGGGTAGTTAGCTTATGAGGAGAAGGACATTATGTCACATAATATTGACAATTATAGTCTTCATTAGTAGTTTGTGGCATTCATAGCCCAGTTATTGAACATTTCTGTACCAAGTATGTAGTATTACAGAAAAATGTTCATTAATTGTTTTACATAGAATCAGTAGCCTTCTTTTCCTAGTTACAAAGCATTATGAAATAATCGCATTCTTTTCCAGTTACAAAGTATAGCATAGTTAATTAATCATTTGTTATTCCAATAGTATTAATCATTAGCCTTTTCCTAATTACAAAGCATTATTAAACAGTCACATTCCTTTCCAGTTACAAAGTATGGCATCGTTAATTAATTATTTGTCATTCCAATATAGTAAGAATTATTAGCCTTCTCCTAGTTACAAAGCATTATTAAACAGTAATTAAGATTCATTAGCCTTCTAATTACAATGCATAGCATCATTTGTCATTTCAATATAGTAAGAATCATATTCTTTTCCAGTTACAAAGTATAGCATAGTTAATTAATTATGTGTCAGTTAATTAATCATTAGTCATTTCAATAGTAATAATCATTAGCTTTTTCCTAATTACAAAGCATTATTAAACAGTCACATTCCTTTCCAGTAACAAAGTATAATTAAGAATCATTAGCCTTCTCCTAATTACAGTTAATTAATCATTTGTCATTCCAATATAGTAAGAATCATTAGCCTTCTCCTAATTACAAAGCATTATTAAACAGTCACATTCATTTCCAATTACGAAGTATGAACATTGAAAACAAGAGCTAATTAATGGCATAATTAATAACAATTCATCGAGTGACATTAATTATTGGCACTCAGTGGCCAGCAAGTATTGAATAGAATAAAACATTGTTCATCATTCAGTATTATTCAGATCATTACAAAGTCATTATTAAAAATCAGTTAATTACAGTCATAGCATTAATAATCATGGGCATTATAAGTAGTCTCATTACAATAAATAGTGGCAGTTATTAGCTAGTGACAAAGCATTATTTTAAATATATACTTTTTTTTGTCTCATTAAGAAGTCATTCTCAAGTGACATACTATTCAGAGTTGATCAGTATTATTCAGAATTATCATAAACTAGTGACATTATGTGGGACTGGTAATACATTTTTTTTTATTTTTTTTATTTTTGTTAGCAATGCAGTGCGTTGGGATCGATAATTAACTGCTGAGGCATAACACTATTTGCTTTTGACCTATTGCTGCAAATGAGGATAGGGAACATCATTCGTCATGAGTCAGCTGTAGCAAGGTTATGCAACAAGGCAGTATATGTGATCACATTCATAAATGATAAACACAAATGGGTAAAAAATAAAAATGCAAGTACTAGAACAGGTATAATAAGTAACAGGTTTAGTAAGTATCATGAAAAGCTTCTCTTGAAAAAAATACAAAATGTATTATTGACCTGAAAGAAGAAACGCACACTATGCTGAAAAGTAGTGAACTTCGAATTAACAGGTAGTGAAATGTGTATAAAAATGTGTTCCATAGCTGTCCTTTCCAAAACTTTCCGTCATCCTACTATGCAGTATAACACCTGCTGTCAAAACAAACTAAACTGCAACAAATACTTAAATAACTACATAGCATAAATACATAACTTCAACATTATCCTCATCTGTAAAGAAAACTTCATTGTCCATATCATCATAACTTCACTATTATCATCACCTGTAAAGAAAAACTTCATTATTCATAACAGCATATTCTTCATCATTATTCGTCAGCATTCATTATCATCTGCAAAAATCACTTCATTACTCATTACATAACTATTCCGTATCTCTAGCATATTTCATCACTAAAAACTAAGATGTGTAGTTCTGTCTGACAGCCTGCATCAATCACCTTGTATTCTGAAAGAAAAACTTAGTTAAGACTGCTATTCTACGATGAGTATAGTATATTCTTGTTAATGCTTGTTAATTCTGATCCATTTACTCTTCCTCATAAAGTTATTGCATCTCCTTTCGTTTATTCCGTAGGTGAAATTCCCATTTCTGTTGAATTTATTTCTTACACGCATCATTTCTTTCTGAAATTGATGACAGAGATTAATGTCTTGCATTTAAATCATATACCCACTAAATAATGGCTGGTTTATGGTGACACAATTAAGCATACAGCATAACATGACAGAAAACGTAATATGTCAAAGACATTGACAGTGTTCAGATGCAAAAATGTACACAGAATAATACAATGCAGCAGCAAAGAATGTAAAACAGTCACGATGTTGAGATATCATAGGGCAAAAAAAAAAGTCAAAGTCAACTGGTGTGTGTTATATCCTAACTATTTCACAATACATACAAACAAAACTGAAAACAATCATATACACAAAAAATGGAAAAATGTGCACGGTCTGATGTGTAACGACAAGAAAAGCGACCTGCTAACCTTACCTTGCCGGGCACTTGCCAAGAAAAAATACGATAATCATCAGTAATTAGTCAGGTGAATATAATTGCATTAGTAAATGGCATCATAGTGTGTTGAATCATACAGTGGTTTCACTCAATAAGCGGTTTAATGTTTGAGATATGGTGATTGCCTTTCGATTTTCTGGGTCTCAAAGTTTCGACGTGTACAACATTGGGGTGAGGGATGCTGCGAATCCGATACGGACCTGCGTATAGAAGTTCAAATTTACTGCACTTACCTTTTAATTTACTGGATAAATAGTGTGTACGTACTAATATCTTCTGTCCAACGTGAAAGTCGCGGCGTGTACAAACCTGTTTTTGCTGTCTTCTCCGGCGCTCTGCGGCACGTTTGATGTTGTTCAGCGCAATGTCAATTATTTCGTGGTGTCTTAGTCGACAACATTTAGGGAAGTTTACTAATTCTTTAATTTTGTTTGGTGGTTCTACGTTTTTCAGTATAACAGACGGAGATAGCATAGTGGATTCATTTAGAATAGAATTAATTACATCTTGGAATGAGAGTATGTATGTATCCCAATCAATATGTCTTTTGTGGCAGTATATTCTACACAGTTTACCAATTTCTTTCATTAATCTTTCACAGGGGTTCGAAGAAGCATGGTACTTGGATATATAGATCGGAGAAATGTTTCTGGCTCGTAACATGCGTGTCCATACGCTACTACGAAATTGAGATCCATTGTCAGAAATTACTCTCATCACATGCCCTACATGAGATAGAAAATGTTTTACAAATGCCTTCGAAACAGTTTTGGCAGTAGCTTTGCGTAATGGAGTGAAAGTAACAAATTTTGAAGTGAGCTCAACAGCGACAAAGATGTAGCAGAAACCTCTGTTAGTTCTCGGAATCGGACCAAAAATATCTACTGCGGCCATGTGTCTTAATTTAACAGGTATAATGGGATATAAAGGAGGAATATGTGAAGTGGTGTCTGATTTAGCTTTCTGGCAAATTTTACAAGATGCTAAAACTCGTCGTATACGTTTCTCCATGTTGGTAAAATAACAGTTCTGTCTCAGTATAAGAAAACATTTTCGTGCTCCGTAATCTGCGTAACTTAAATGAGTGTACCAAATTAATTTGTTAACCAGTTCGTCAGGAATGCATAATAACCAATTGTTGCTGTCAGGATGAGAGCGGCGAAACAGAATGTCATTGCGTACAGTATAATGGTTTATAATCGTAACATTATTCCTATCTTGCCAAAGGTGTTTAATTTCTTTCCACACATTGTCTTTATTTTGCTCCTTTGCTATGTCCTGTAATGACGATGAAATAAAGTTTTCAAATGCAACTTGCTGAATGTACATGACACTGAAATTTGTTTTACAGAAGTTGGTTGCTACGTCTTGCTGATTGTTGCCGAGAGAACGCGATAGTGCGTCTGCTATAACATTTTGTGTGCCGGGAATGTGGACAATCGTAAAATTAAATTCCTGTAAATAAAGTTTCCATCTGCTTAATCTATCGTGAGTGAATTTAGCCGAAAGTAAAAATTGTATCGCTCTGTGGTCTGTGTAAACGGTGGTATGTCTGCCATAAAGAAAGTGCCTAAATCTCGTAAAAGCCCATACAACGCATAATGTTTCAAGTTCTGTGACGGAATAATTTCGTTCAGCAGGTGACAGAATGCGACTTGCAAATGCGATGTTTTTAATTACTGTAGAACCATCTTCTTCAATTTCCTGGAAAATATGTACGCCTAAAGCTGTATTGGAACTGTCGGTGGCAATGGAAAAATTTCTGGTAAGATCTGGGTGTGATAAAAGTGGAGCATTCAACAAAGCATGCTTCAGGTTCATGAACTCAGAATGTGCTTGCTTATCCCAAGACCAAATACTGTTTTTACCTGTTAATTGGCATAACCTGGGTGTGTCTAATGCAGAGTGATGAATAAATTTATGAAAAAAGTTAATTAAGCCCAAAAAACTGCGTAATTGCTTCTTTGTCGTAGGAACAGTAATGTCACGTAGAGCTTGAAGTTTTTCCGGATCAGGTGCAATGCCTTCTGCTGAAATTACGTGTCCAAGAAATTTTATGGAAGTTTTGCCAAAGTGCGATTTACTAAGATTAACTGTAAGTCCTTGTGCACGAAAAGTTTGCAACAGTTGTTCAAGAATCAGATTGTGTTCAGACCAGTTAGCTTCTGCGATAAGAATGTCGTCTACATACGTCGTGATTCTGTCCTTAAGTTCTGTCGGAAGTATTGTGTTCAAACCGCGAATAAAAGCTGCTGAAGAAATAGTTAAGCCGAATGGTAATTTGCAAAATTGATAACAGTCGCCAAAACACAGAAAAGCTGTATATTTTCTACAATTCGGATGAAGTTGAATTTGCCAAAATCCCGATTTCAAATCTAATGTGGAATAAATAGCTGTACCGTGAAATTTCTGTAAAAGTTCCTCTAGTGTCTGTGGTCGGTCTGTTTCATTAATAATAATGTCATTAATGTGACGTGAATCAAGTACAAGGCGAAGTGAGCCATCTTTTTTCTTAACAATATGTAGCGGGTTTATGTACGGACTAACTGCTGGTTCAATAATTCCTTGATCAAGCATATCCTGCAATTCTTTTTTAACTTGTTCTCTGTGAATATACGGAATGGGATAATGCTTTGCTTTAAATGTGTCGTGCGGTTTGACTTGAAACTCATACATAAATCCAGACATAGTACCAGGAATGTTGTCAAAAACTGGAGCTTGCTGTAAAAGAATTTTGTGTAATTGCGTTCGTTCGTCGTCTGTAGTTGCACTGCTCTCTTTAACCTTATCAGAAATCAATTGCATTACGTCGTAGTCAGTTTCGTCTGAAGTATTATAGTTGTGTACGTACGTATCAGTGAGCAATGTGGGATTACAGTCTATGTTACGTGATACGGAAATGACCTCTTTGCGGTTAATTGTTTGTTCTTCCGCAGATAGTGAGTGCTGAAATTCTATAGCAAATTGTATATTTTCATCCTTCAACATTAAATAAGAATTCTGAAAATCGATAACTGCGTTGTGTTGAACCAGAAAATTCGTACCTAAAATTATGTCTGTTGTCAATAAAGGAACAATCCAAAAATTTGAGTGGAAAGTATGACCTCCAATACAAAATGACAAATGCGTCTGTAATTTAACGTCTACTCCTTTACTCGATACTGCTCCTTTTACTTTCGTCTTGCCTAAAGGTAATGTCGGATAAGTATTCTCTTTGTTGCACTCGTTGAAAGTCTCCTCATTTATTACTGATATAGGTGATCCGGAATCAATTACTGCTGAAAATTTCGATGAACCAATTTTAATTTCGATGACAGGATGTGAAATAGTTTTCTCAACAAATGGTCTTTCCTGTAAGAGAGTGTCTCTGATATCGTCAAAAGTAATTACATTTTCACGAACAACATTTTGCGTGTCAAAGGTAGTGCTTGTATTATTGGAAGATGCGATCTGTACAGTATCTAGTCAGATTCTATCTGACGTGTTATTATTATTAGGAGGATTCTGTGGCATTTCTACTATTTGAATCGTTCTATTACTTCTTCCAGACGTATTACGTTCTGGATGGTATCTAATGTCGGGTTCATTCATGAGAATATGTTCTTGTGAATAATTTTGCTGTTGGTGAGACCGACTGTTATTATATGTACGCTGATAATTGTGCTCGTCGTTTTTACGTCTGTCGTAATAGTCATTCCTATACGGTGCATTACGATAGGAATTGAAATACTGTCTTCTTTGTACGTAGTTGTTTCCTTGCTGCCGTACATTACTATTTCTTGTATCAGGGACTATACGTGCACGCGGCGAAACATTAAAGCCTGGTTGACCTTGTGCATTCCATTGTTGGTTAGGTATGCTAACCGGCTGGTTTCGATGTTGTTGTTGTGAAACACCTCTATTGTTACTAAAGTGTGGTTCCTGTTGCTGAAAATTTTGACGATATTGATAATTAGAAATTTGGCTGTTATTAAAGTTTTGGTAGTTGTCGTTCCTAAAGCGTCTGTTATCTTTCCTATTGAAATTACGTGTCTGATCATAATTGCTGTACTTTTGTTGACCTTGCTTATTATAAGAAAAATTTTTGTTTACAAAAGAATAATCAGATTGTTGTACTTCCAAGAGCTGTAAAAGATCTCTGAATGCTGAAATGTTTTCCTTTTGCTGCCCCGTTAGATGTGACACTCGTAATGACCGTGGTAATTTGGAAATGTATAATTGTATAAGTGCGGATTCACTGTACGGTTCACTTAGGTACTGGTTTTGTTGCACCATGTGCTCAAAAAATTGCGTGACACTGGGAAAATTTGTGTTCTCATAATTTGGTAAGCTAATTAACTGGTCTTTAATTCCGCGCTGTGTCGTCTTCGACCAATACGCTGACAGAAAAGCATTCTGAAACTCTTCTACTGAATAGCATTGCCTCGCGATCGGTCTCATACGAGTTGCCGGTTCGCCTTCCAAAAAACTGCAAATAAATTCAAGTTTGTGTGTTACAGGCCAAGTCGGTGGAAGAGCAAAGCTAAATTGTTGAATCCAATCCAGTGGGTGAATCTGCGTTCTATCGTTTTTGAAAACCTTAAACTTTCTCACTGACAGAAAATGTTTGTAGTCGAAATTATCATCTCTGTGTGATGGAACAGGTTCAGGATCGTAAGAGAATCTATTGAACTGTGGTTGATCGGAATCTAAGTCCCGTACTCTCTGTAGATTACCCAAATTATACGCGCTGCGTGTATCTGACAAATGTTCATAAAGTGGCGTCTGTTGTATGTTATTATCTGAAATACTTTTCATCTCTGTTACTTCTTGTTGTAAACTTGACAACTTCCTACGTAACGTGTTGTTAGATGAATCGATCTCATTAATTGTCTGCTGTAAATTTTGAAATTCAGGTGTTTGGTTAAATGAAACCGGTGCAGTATCGTCTGATTTATTGTCATTAGTATTTTCGATAACATCAATACGACTGGCCAATTCATCACATTTTTCAGTCAGTATTTTAACCTGATCATCGGTTTTAGAATCAGACGCATTAACCTGTTTTTGCAACTTACGCGTAGTTTCGCTCAGTTTTTTAACATCAGCTTTGGTGACATCGCAATCCTGTGTTAGTTCTAATTGTTCGAATCTGTCTGTCACTGTTTGAATATTTACTGTGTGTGTATCTGTTTTTGATTTAAGATCAGAAATTTCATCCCGTAATTCCGCGTTCAATTGTTCTATGGTATTAATTTTGTCGGACACTGTAGTAATATTATTGTCTACATACGTCTTCGCTTTCGCGAACATTTTACGTTTGTCCTCTTGTCTTTGTGCAGTGATTGTTTCCACGACTTGTCGTTTTACTTTGTTTTGATCTTGAATAAATCTGCGGAAACGCGTATCACTGTTTTGTATGTGCTGATTAAATCGCTCGTTTATCTGAGTGTTCTGCTGTTCGAATTTCGCGTCTATCTTTGCGTCCACTGTGCGCGAAAGATCTACCGTCATTGCTTTAAACTCGTCCCGTAATTGTGTAGCTTTTGCAGAGCATTGTTTAGCGACTCCGCTAATTTCGTCTCTGAGTGTTTCTGTTGCGGCTGTTTGCATTTCCCTTAATTCTTGCGCAACAGACTTAATTTCTTCGCTATTTTTTTGTGAACAAGCCTCAATTTCCACGCGCAACTGTTCCTTAGTGTCATGGCACTGCGCGGCAACGGCTCTAATTTGTTCACTAAGCTGTTTGAGATTTTCGTCATTATTGTCAAGTTTCTCATTTAACTGTTTGTTATCTTCCCTAAGTTGTTTGACCTGTTCGTTAAGTTGTTGTTTGAAATCTTCACTCTGTTGTTTGGAAGTGTTATCCAGTTTTTCATTAAGTTGTTTATTCATTTGTAGCAAAAATGCCATAATTGGATTCGACACAACATCATCATTTCTATTCCTCGTGTTGTTTAGTGGTGTATCTGGAATTGTCTCGCTTTCCGTAACCATTTGGTTATTCTGAGATTCACAAAAAGGTTTGTCAGTCAAACATACACTGTCAGTCCCTATTTCGGAATTAAATAAATCCGTCGTACTTCCAGTACACTGTTCATTTTCACTAGAAAAATTTGTCTGTACATTACTGGGATTTTCTAAATCGGGTGTGTTAAGCTCGGCAGCGCTCATTACTATAGACCGCTCCGCGTCATCAATTGTCGTCAAATTAACAGACGAGACAATTGAGTTCGTTTGTTCATCATTAAGGTAAAAGTCATCATTAGTGGTTGGAATGCACTGATTGTTAGTGAACGCAGGATTGTCATCATTACACTGCGTGTCACATGTCCTATCGGTAAAGTTGTTTGAGTCGGTAGTTTCATTCAAAATACTTCGCGATACACTATTCACAGTCTTTCGCGGCATTTTAACAATAGTCAAAATTATTCACAAAATAAATAAGCACAATGCAAAAGCAACACACAAATACAACAAAGCAACAAATTGCCGTTGACCTGTAGAAAGAAAGTCACAAGATTAGTAAAAGCGTTGCGCCAAATCCTAATTATATCTAAGCAAATAAGAGCAGATATCTGACTGTTGTTCAAAAGACTCTCAACGAAATACGATCCTGGACTGGGTGTCGCCAAGTGTAACCTCCCCACAAAAATTTAAAAAATGTGACAATATTATTTAGAAATGGAAATGGACATTGCGCTAAGTGTAACCTCTCCACTGAAATTTTAAAAAAAGGACAGAAATTATAAATGAATGGGAGCCAAACGTAACCTCCCTAGCAATTAAATTTAATGACAATAAAAAAATGAGAATCGCAATCTGACCCAAGTATAAGTTCCTCACAAAAATAATGAAAGTCAATTCAGTGATGAGAAAATCTCAGTGACAATAATAATTCAATTAAACCGAAACATCGGTCTTTGGCCCTGTGCAAAAATCAGAATTAAATCCTTACCTCATTGTAACTGCTAGTCAAATTTCTGCTCTTATTCTTGCGCACGGGTTGGAGGAATTGCATTGCAAATAATTTTTTTTTTTGTGATTTAACTGAAAACTGAAACTTTTCTTTAAGGGAAGTGGAACGAAATAGTTACTTCAATTAAATAAAAATTTTATGTAAAATCGCTTTTGAAATCAAAATTATTATTGGGGGCACTTGTTGAAAATTAATTACAATAAATAAACTTTACATTATCCGATGATTATCTTAATTAACAGTATACCTCATTCAGCATCTTGACCAGTGTTGCCGACAGACCACATCACACAACCGCACTGGGCTGCTACCACTGACCGACCGCTCTGCATGACGACTACTAGCGTACTGCACGCCACTGAACAGAGCTACTGACTGGCGACGACTACTGACAGAGTACTCGACTGCATAGCGACAACTAGCGAACTGCTCGCAACACTCGCGCGGTCGAGCGCATACTCTCTGGTCAGAGACGCTGCAATGCCTCGCCATCGCTGCTACGTTACATACGTGTTTCAAGGTTCATTACTGCTAACAGGCTCTTCTTGATTAGTGAACAACTTGAATAAATTTAAAACCACACAATATTCTTCATTACTTTAAAATCTTCTTACGGTCAACTGCTGTCACCACATACTTGCTCGCCCACTTAAAATATTCCTGGCCACATATTGCAACAACAGTCTCGACGCAAAACAGTCTTGAATTTGACCGCCAACACATAGGTCTGTTCCAAACCACAGATGCTTTACAGCTAGTTCTCTGCCGTAAACCTTTACAATTCCCTGCACTTACAGCCACGATGTTATTGTTACATGAAAGATAATCTCTGCGCTTTGTACAAAAAAGGCTTCTCTTGCACGACCAGCGTGTTTACTACAACGATTTGACACGAAAAAATCTTACTTATCCTATTAAGATACATTACATTTTCAAAAACATTAATTTCTGCCAACATTCATTGATACATATATTTACAATAAATGGTTATTGACTCAAGAAGTCAAGTAGATGAAAAGTGTAAGGCACTGGGTTGTAGTATCACAAGTTGATTGCTCCGCTTCCATGCGCTGCGTATTGTGTGACGTAGATTCCTGAATAAAACGGCTCTTATAACCTTCTCCAACTGATTTATCATCTTATACCATCGCTTTCCGCTGATTCCTTCTTAACTCTGTCCAATTGCCCACTAACAGCCTGTTTTCCTAGTGATGTACCTTACTTGTTTTTTCCTGTTGCTTTACGCAACTCGACCTCAGTTTGACCGTCTGAATGACTAGCTTCCAGAGTGACCTTGTTAGAAATTATACCAATCGCTTCTTGTATTTTTCACACTAGCTAACTACCGGTACTAGAGTCGTGCATCCTTTTCAGATGCTCAAGCAGCAAAATTTGTTACTATCTACTGTATTTATGATTCGAATTTATCACTTAAAAATTTCTCTTGCTCAGCAAAAATAGCGTCTACTTTATGAGACAACTGCTGAACAGTTATCGATGGAATGATAGAACAGTTTGTTTCTTTTTAGCTTCACTCAGTTTCACTGATAGTGTGTGCATAGCTTCAGGTATGCCTACGTGTACAAATTTTGACGTCGGTATCTTATAGTTACTTCGCCAAAGCATCGTGCTTTGTCAAAAATTCAGCCATCCTTGACACAATAGCTTTCTGTATTGTAGATATCGCATCCTGCTATATCGTTATAATGTCAAGTTCTGTAAGTATTGCATCTCGTTTTTTTGATAGTTGAGAAATTTGCGATAAATTATGTGCACAGTGCATACTGGTTTTTAGACGTCGCATGTTGTTTGCTTGTAAATTCACCTACATGGCAGAATACAACAGGGATCGTCCATCTCCGATTTTCTAAATAATTCAGCTAATGGATCCATTGGTCGGTTTATCCTAGTGGCCACCAATTTTGGTACAGGACTCAGTTCGGCCACATAATATTCCCAAATTAAAGTAGTTAATTGCTGTACCACCTACACTATAGTTCACTTTCAACAACTGTGGCAACATCACAATAGGACTACACGAAAAAACCGTCTAACCGTTGATCATGTATTTGTTGAACAAACGCGCAGATTTCACTTTTTCCTTACACCATATTCCAAAATATTACGTAAAACTTCCATCAGTTACAGAATGACTATGCTGAATTCTGAGATACTTTGATTGGGTACATGATACAAGCAAGCCGGTTTGAAAATGTATAAATCATATCTTGCGTTTACTACTCCAACGATAAACATACATCTTCTCTCGTCACTTTGTTGGTTTTTCTTTATTATATTGGTTCCTCTCTTTTTCTTCCCCTCTCATATTCAGGCAGTATAAATTCTATAGAAAGAAAGAATTTCATGTGCTTTAATACATCTAGAAAAAAAGAATTTCATGTGCTTTAATACATCTATTGTAAAAAAGGAAAAATGTTTGTAACGTTTAGTATAGTATTCCTTGGTATTTTCATGAAGTATGTTTTGTGTATATAGGATCTCCTTGAAGTTCGTTTTTTCAGTTAAGTGCCAAATCTGTATCCTAAAGAAATATACCGTTTTAAATGAAACTGTTTTGTTCAGACTTAATAATTTGCAACATCATCAATATTTGTATAGTTAAAGTATGTTCTGTCAGTTAACGTCAGCCATAACATCGTGATATAGAAGGGGCACTAGTTAAAATGCACTGTAAAGCAAAATGTGTGATAATATGTTGCCTCCTGTGTCTGATGCTATGTGGCATAAGCAAAATTAACTTTTTTGCTATGAAAATGAAGAATTTAATCTGTGAGAACTATCTTGAAATTGCACAATTCTTAAATAAACTGTGGAAAATGTCATATGCCGATTCAACCACGAGACCAAACAGATGGAAACCGAATGCATCACGTATTATATTAAACTACGCTCATTTCTTTCATGACGTGACCCCTAAAGATAATTTAGTTAAAAATTACGTTTGTATGTCAGTTGATTTAAAATGCACAGTCGAGTAAAATTATTTCATTTAATTATTTGATTTATTGCTTATGTGTACAGTAACATAACAGCAACAACTTTTCTTTCATAACGAAAGAGGTAAATCAGTCGAACAAATAGAAGTTCTACGAAAGATGACAATTTTTTTTATATTTTCTTATTTCAGCGAAAACAATGTAGGGTAGCAAAAGAGTTTTAAGAGACCTACACATATAGTGCTTCTGGGTTCCTATGCAAACGATTGGAAATCGAGGTATCACAATGCATATGATCTCAGTAAGAAACAAACGATATCTCAGTAAGATACATCACAATTTTTTGAGTTGCTGTTCATCTCCAGGTAAGCCTATTTCTATGGCCTCCATACGAGAGTTCGTGCAGGGGTCAAAAGATGGTATGCCCGTACGACCCTCCTATGTGAATAGTTTCTTTATAATGTGAAAGTTGCAACTGTCTTCTATTGCCACACCAGACTGGTCGACAAGTGACTGGATAGAATCCTTCGACTTGCATAGTGATTTTACATAGTACCAGAATTTTCTTGGGCTCTTGGCAAGATCCTTCACAAAGGTGAGGCAATGGAAGTTGTATGTTTCGCTTATTTATCATTTTATAGGTGCAGGAACTTTTACGAAGTTTTCTCTGTATTTAGTTGAATGATTTATCGTGCAACGCAAGTTTACCGGATTCCTTTTGGCACTCATGCGGATAATCTCACATTTTTCATTATTTAGGATCAATTCCCAATTTTCCCTACTATATAGATATCTTTTCTACAGTGTTTTGCAATTTGTTGTGATCTTCTGATGACTTTAATAGACGATAAACGATGCCATTATCTGCAAACAATCTAAGAGAGCTGCTCAGACTGTCTCCTGAATCGTTTATATAGATAAGGGACAACAGAGGACTTATAACACCACCTAGAGGAACGCCAAAAATCAGTTTTTTTTTTGTTTTATGACTTTCCGTCAATTACTACGAACTGTGACCTCTCTCACAGGAAATCACGAATGCAGTTACATAACTGAGACAATATTCCATAAGCACGCAATTTGACTACAAGCCCGCTTGTGTGGTACAGTGTCAAAAGCTTTCTGTAGCCTAAATGTATGAACACAGAATCAACTTGAAATCCGTTCTCAATAGTACTCAACACTTCGCGTGTGTAAAGAGCTAGTTGTGTTTCACAAGAACGATGTTTTCTAAATCCGTGTTGACTATGTGTTCTCTTTGACGTAATTCATAATGTTCGGACATATGTTCCAAAATCCTACTGCATATCGACGTTAATGATATGGGCCTGTAATTTGGTGGATTACTCCTACTACCTTTCTTGAATACTGGCGTGACCTGTGCAACTTTCTCCAGTCTTAGGGCAGCGATCTTTCGTCGTGCGAACGGCTGTATATGATTGTTAAGTATGGAGCTATTGAGTCAGCATACTCTGAAAGGAACCTAACTAGTATCCAGTCTTGACCGGAAGACTTGCTTTTATTAAGTGATCTTAGTCGCTTCACTACCCCGAAGATATCTACTTCTAAGTTACTCAAGTTGGTCGTTGTGCTTGATTCGAATTGTGGAATATTTAGTTCGTCTTCTTTGGTGTAGGAATTTCAGAAGGCTGTGTTTAGTAACTCTGCTTTGGCAGCATTGTCGTTGATAGTATGTACATTGCTAACGGACAGAGAAGATATCGATTGTGTCTTGCCGCTAGTATACTTTACATACGACCAAAACCACTTTGTATTATCTGCCAGGCTTCGAGACAAAGTTTCGTTGTGGAAACTATTGTAAGCATCTCGTATTGAAGTCCGCGCTAAATTTCGATCTCTTGTAAAACATGGCCAATCTTGGAGATTTTGCGTTCGTTTAAATTTGACATGCTTTCTTTGTTGTTTCTGCAACAGTGTTCTGACCCGTTTTGTGTACCTAGGGGGATCCGCTACGTCGTTTGTTAATTTATGGTATAAAGTTTTGTGTTGCTTTCGATACTTTTTCTTAAATTCACACCACTTCTGGCCTACTCTTACATTGTTAATTTTGGAAGCGTGGAGACTGTTTCCCAGGAAGGCTTCAAGTGAATATTTATCCGCTTCCCTGTATCCGTTTTGATGTTCGTTATTAACTGAGGATTATTTGTTGCTAAGAGGTCAAGTGTGTTTTCTCGACCGTTTACTATTCACGTGGGCTCATGAACTAACTGCTCGAAATAATTTTCAGATAATGCATTTAGCTCAGTTTCGGATGATGTTTTATGCATACCTCCTGATTTAAACGCTTATTTTCGCCAACGTATCGAGGGTAAATTAAAGTCACCACCAACTATAGCAATATCAGTCGGGTACGCGTGTGACAGTAAACTCAGGTTTTCTTTGGACTTTTCAGTAGTTGTATCATCTGAGTTGGGAGGTCAGTAAAAGGGTCCAATTATTATTTTATTCCGGTTGCCAAGAACAACCTGTGCAAATACTAACTCACAGGAACCATTTACTTCAATTTCGTTGCAAGATAAACTACTGCTAGCAGCAACAAACACACCAGAGTCAGCTGTATTTAGTCTATCCTTTCTGAACACCGTTAGGTTCTTCACAAAAATTTCGGCTGAACTTATCTCCGGCTTTAGCCAGCTTTCAGTGCCTATAACCATTTGAGCATCAGTGCTTTCTATTAGCGCTTGGAGCTCTGGTGCTTTCCCAACACAGCTACGACAATTTCTAACTGTCCTACCGATAGTCCCTGGATCTACGTTCGTCCTGTGTTCGACCTACATTTTTTTCAGGATGAAGTCATTTTTGTGTTTCCCCCAGACGCTCTAATCTAAAAAACCGCCCAGTCCACGCCACACAGCCCCTGCCACCCGTGTAGCCGCCTTCTGCGTGTAGTGGACTCCTGACCTATTCAGCGGAATCCGAATCCCAACCACCCAATGGCGCCAAGTCGAGGAATCTGCAGCCTACACGATGGCACAACCATATGAGCCTCTGATTCAGACTCTCCACTCGGCTCTGCACTGGAAGTCCGCAGTCGGTCCTGTTTCCACATTCAGTTTTGACCCGAGAGTGCAACAATGTCTGCGTTCAATGGGTTTTCCTAATTTTGTTATTAAACCACGGTGTCTCTTTTCCATCCTTAATGAACATTCCGTTGCCAGTACAGCCTGCATGATTACCAGATCTCTCAGCTCCCACTGGCTTTTCCGTGGTGTCATGCTACAAGTAGGTTACATATTTTAAGCTTAGCATCCAAGATGTCCACTTACGCTCAGTACAAAATTCAGGATAGTCACTCATACTAATAAATTTTACCTGTATATAGTCAATTTCTTACAATTTTTGCTTTAACGTTGGGGTAATTTACTATAATTTCACTGTAACAGTGGTGTTACATTTTTTTCTATAAAACGGAATTTTGTTACATTGTTGCTGCAACATGATGTGATTTGTTATAATTTCTGCCGTAAAATGGGACAATGTCGACATAAAAGTTTTCTGGTTATGGTACTGCGTCATAATGTGTAAAACTACTGCTGAAGAAAACCAACTTTTCGGTCACGGTTGCAGCGACCTTTTTTTGGGTCTACAGTAGACCTAGACAGCAGTTGCAACCGTGGCCGAAACGTAGGTTTTCTGCAGCAGTAGTTTTATACAATATGACGCGGTGCCATACCCAGAAAACTTTAATGCCGACTGACTCTGGCCGCAGAAGCCTACGTAATTATGCAACAATGTGTTACTACACAGCCTAGCCGTCTCCTAGATGGTCTTTCAAGATACAGTTTTTCTTGTTATATCTAGTTGAGTTCTTGTTTTTTAATCTTTGTTCTGGCCATTGATCAATAAAAAATGATTTGAATTCCAAAGTGAGATTTTCACTCTGCAGCGGAGTGTGCGCTGATACGAAACTTCCTGGCAGATTATAACTGTGTGCCCGACCGAGACTCGAACTCGGGACCTTTGCCTTTCGCGGGCAAGTGCTCTACCAACTGAGCTATCGAAGCACGACTCACGCCCGGTACTCACAGCTTTACTTCTGCCAGTACCTCGTCTCCTACCTTCCAAACTTTACAGAAGCTCTCCTGCGAGGTTCGCAGGAGAGCTTCTAGAATGCCCTGCTACCATGTCCGTCAGAGGCAAGTGATGCAATTTTAAGCTTGTAAAGACTTAAGTTGGAACCGTGACTGGTGCTGAAGGTACGATGAAAACTGCATACGGCCGAAATAGAATTACTGAGCAGTTTCATAGTTGACATCTTTTACTCTATTTAAGCCTATTGCCACCAGAACAATTGTTGAGGCGAATACGGGGTGATTCAGGATGTGGTGATATGGACTAATTTGAATAAAGCGGTCCGTATAACATGAGCTGAAATGTTGTTGGAAACGGAGACACAGTGGGTTATAGGGTTAAGATTTCATTTTGCGTGTTCGTACTCCAGTTGCTTTGGGTTTATTTATCGAGTGTCATGTTTGTTTCAAAGTTCAACTTGTCGAGTTATGAACTTCGGTTTCAATTTACATAATTACGTTTTTCGACTGTGGTTGCGACTTTTTGGTCAGTTCTACTGCATCGTTTAAGCATGTCACTCTTGTTTACAGTTGATATGTATGCTGATTTGATATTTGTGCACTAGTTTTGTAACAAAAGCACTATCACTGCTCGCAGAGAACGCAGTAAAGGATTTTATTACTGCAGGGTTCTAGACTGTAGAGTGTGTACTCGTGTTTTCACCAAATTGTGTGACACTTGTTCAGTGACCAGCAGTCATATATCATCTCGACATGCAAATGGAGTGTGGATGGTGCAAAGGTCCAGTTGGCAGAGCATTGTCATTCGAGACGGACATGCACGATTTCTATACCTCTAGGCATTCCAGATAGAAGAGTGTGATAGACATTTCGTAGGCATCTCCTCGTTGCATATGATTACAGTGAATCTAACACCTTTGATGTGAAGAAGAAACTAGATATCTGGATAGCTGTAAATTATCAAATAATCCTACTAATACTGGTTACTGATGAAGCTCCTTTCAGTCATTGCAGTGTCATTAACATTAGCAACTCAAACCGGCGGCCAGACAAAAACCTACAAGCTACTGTGGAGACACATTTTTAAGAAAACTACTCTGTAATTTAATGCTGTGGTTTGACTGGGCCGGTTGTGTTATCACATCACTTAATAGGGCGCCAATATCTAAGAGTTCCTTGAAAACGAGATGGCAGCATAATTGGACGATGCTACTTTGGCTACAAGGATGTTCTTCCAGCATGACTGGGCCATGCACATTCTAGTTGTTGGGCGACACATCTAACCCTAACATTTTTGAAAACATTGATCGCTACAAACGGTCACCAAGGTTCTCGGCCTTAGGCCCCGTAGATTTTTTACCTGAGGAGATGGTTGAAAGGCGAAGTGTACAAAGAAAAAATAAACAAAAAAGACGACTTGATCGTTCAAGTTACGAATTGTGCTTCCTCATAAAAAAAAACGCCAATATGACCTTAGAAGGACTACACGTGGTGTTGCCAAGAGAATTGAAGTCGTGGTGGAATTTATGAAATTCAATTTTGTACTTAATCGTTTGCTTTTCCTTAACGTGTTCTGTGAGTATTTATTATTTTTCACATTCTAAAAGTTGTATGTCTGTAACAAATAAAAATTAGACACATGTATGAAATGAGCATCATTCGGATTCTGTAGCTCTTCATACCTTCCGAAATAATTAAGGAAAACTGAAGAAGAGTCTGCCTTATGCAAGACTCCGTTTCTAATATTGTTATTATCCAGACATGTTGCAGCACTTTATGTGCTATCTTCAGTTGTACTTTTATTTCCTTTCTGTAAAATTATTGTTGCATGCTAACTTCTTATCTAGCATATATGAATTTTTGGCTCAAAATTGTTTACATTTGCAAAGAAGTTGTTATTAGGTGTCAAATATTTTACATTAGTTTACATACTGCATACAGTTAAGACGTATATCACCGAGTTGAAGCAGTATATGTTGTTCATTTACACTATGCTTAAAAAATTTTAATTTAGGAAGCTAAATTTGGAAATAATACGGACATATATTTGTTTACATGCATGACGCTGTTAGTTGTGTATACCGGTGATTTTATACCTACCACACATTCAGCTTATCATCTGAAAATAACGAAACGTTATCTATTTCTCAGTTTTTATTTGTTTAGGTATTTAATTGTCTTGTCTGCAAACGACAAGCAGTAGACTGGTTAACGCGCCAAACCGTAACACAGTGATCAGTGAAAGTGATTTGTTCAAAAACGTGTTCGAAAAACACAGAACATCTAAGTCTTGTTGTGCGCATCACAACTTTGTGCTGCTCCAGGACGTCATATGTGGAAAATAAGATACAAATCGCCAATGCAGATACTTAAAAAAAAAAAGAAAAAAAAAGCTACATAACTGTTGCAAAATAATACAAAGAGCCTTTCATCTAGTTGCGTTAGGTGAACCATGTCTCCAGAAATACAAAACAACTAAGAAGGAAAAATAAAATATGCCGATTAATTTAAGTGTTAGAAAGTCCTGTTTTGGAAGTGTTTGCTTTTTTGTAGCATAACTTGGAGTGAAGCGAGGGTGATAAAAAATTCAGACTAGAGGAGAAAAGTACACTACTGGCCATTAAAATTGCTACACCACGAAGATGACGTGCTACAGACGCGAAACTTAACCGACAGGAAGAGGATGCTGTGATATGCAAATGATTAGCTTTTCAGAGCATTCACACAAGGTTGGCGCCGGTGGCGACACCTACAACGTGCTGACATGAGGAAGGTTTCCAACCGATTTCTCATACACAAACAGCGGTTGACCGGCGTTGCCTGGTGAAACGTTGTTGTGATGCCTCGTGTAAGGAGGATAAATACGTACCATCACGTTTTCGACTTTGATAAAGGTCGGATTGTAGCCTATCGCGATTGCGGTTTATCGTATCGCGACATTGCTGCTCGCGTTCGTCGAGATCCAATGACTGTTACCAGAATTTGGAATCGGTGCGTTCAGGAGGGTAATACGGAACGCCGTGCTGGATCCCAACGGCCTCGTATCACTAGCAGTCGAGATGACAGGCATCTTATCCACGTGGCTGTAACGGATCGTGCAGCCACGTCTCGATCCCTGAGTCAACAGATGGGGACGTTTGCAAGACAACAACGATCGGCACGAACAGTTCGACGACGCTTGCAGCAGCATGGACTATCAGCTCGGAGACCGTGGCTGCGGTTACCCTTGACGCTGAATCACAGACAGGAGCGCTTGCGATGGTGTACTCAACCACGAACCTGGGTGCACGAATGACAAAACGTCATTTTTTCGGATGAATCCAGGTTCTGTTTACAGCATCATTATGGTCGCATCCGTGTTTGGAGACATTGCGGTGATCGCACATAGGAAGCGTGTATTCGTCATCGCCATACTGGCGTATCACCCGGCGTGATGGTATGTGATGCCATTGGTTACACGTCTCGGTCACCTCTTGTTCGCACTGACGGCACTTTTAGAAGTGGACGTTACATTTCAGATGTGTTACGACCCGTGGCTCTACCCTTCATTCGATCCCTGCGAAATCCTACATTTCAGCAGGATAATGCACGACCGCGTGTTGCAGATCCTGTACGGGCCTTTCTGGATACAGAAAATGTTCGACTGCAGCCCTGGCCAGCACATTCTCCCGATCTCTCACCAATTGGAAACGTCTGGTCAATGGTGGCTGTGTAACTGGCTCGTCACAATACGCCAGTCACTACTCTTGACGAACTGTGGTATCGTGTTGAAGCTACATGGGCAGCTGTACCTGTACACGCATTCCAAGCTCTGTTTGACTCAATGTCCAGGCGTATCAAAAGTTATTACGGCCAGAGGTGGTTGTTCTGGGTATAGATTTCTCAGGATCTATACACCCAAATTGCGTGAAAATGGAATCACATGTCAGTTCTAGTATAATATATTTGTCCAATGAATACCCGTTTATCATCTGCATTTCTTCTTGGTGTAGCAGTTTTAATGGCCAGTGGTGTGTTATCAGATGTGGGTTTAAATGAGAACGCTGAAGATTAAAATGGTAGATAGAGCAATTAATTATGCGCAAAATCGAATTAGGGAGAAGGGAACTGTCTGTTAGAACTGACCAGACGTGAGAGATAAGTTGATAGGAAACTTCATGGGCATGAAGGAATAGTTAATTTGGTAATGAAGCAAAGTTTGTGTGTGTGTGTGTGTGTGTGTGTGTGAGTGTGTGTGTGTGTGTGTGTGTGTGCGTGTGCGTGTGTGTGTGTGTGTGTGTGTGGGTGGGTGGGTGGGTGGGTGGGTGGGTGGGTGCGTGGGTGTGTCTGTATGTATGTGTTTGTGTGATGGAATACCGTAAGAAGGTTGAAGTGGCTGTAGGTTGCAATAGTTATGCAGGGATGAAAAGACTTGCACCGGACACCCGTCTGTTCATAACCGCATCCAACTATTCTTCCGAGTAAAGACCACAACACTCTGGTACAAATTTTGATGCAACTCACACTTAACACTTGAGGGAGTCTTCGCTAGAGTACCGGAAGTATCGGACGAGCGGAGCTCGTGTTTATTTGCAGTTCTGAGTAGGAAGAAGGGTCTTCCACAGTTGCGATTCCACTCAGTTCTCACCGAAAGATGCCGTAGATCGTAATTACTTTATTATTTTAATCAGTCTCAGGGAACAGAAATGGTATCATCACCTGTTTCGACTTAGTAAATCAGCAACAAGTGATCTGTTAACAATTTTTATAGTGTTTTTATTTAACTTTAGTTTCATACCAGCTGTTTAGTGCACACTTGCAACTGCCGGTGATCAGTTTGCCACCGAAGGATCACGCATGTAGTCAACGTCATTTAACCCACGAGAAATTTTTCATTATAAAAAGACATATGTTTAATATGGGACACAACATTTAGAAATACCCGTAACATAAAAAGTGGAAAACTGCTGTAGCTGCGGTGTAAAAAAAAAAGGACAGTGTATATTAAATCGTGAAAAGTAGGACAAGAAAGCCAGACAAAAGTCGGGTAGATGTAAACTGAGGGCACGAGTAGCAGTGGACGTCAGAGACAGGATGGAAGGAAAGATCACGAGTAATGAAGAGAGAAGAAAGGAAAGCGACGTGATTGACTGAAAAACGAAAAGAGAAAAAGTTTAACTGAATAGATCGTAGGATTTGCTTTACTGTTCAGCAGACGGGAAACTGGTTAATATGAAGGGGAAAGCATTGGCCGTTCAGAGTTTGGCTCCGCGCCCGCATCGTGAGCAACTTCACGCTGCGTCATTCGGTAAGTCCCGCTGACGGCGTAATCTTGGCGCAAAGTGCGTACGCTTTCCTCGTACAGTTTTGTACACCTATTAGAAGTTTCTCGGTCGCCAACTCTACTATTCACACAGAGCTACACGCTTGTTCTTGGTCTTTTTCTCTCTACTTTCAGGTTTGGATTCCTCTTGGTTTGTTCTTTCTTATTTGTGTACGGTTTCGTATCGTCCTCATCGTGCTTTTGGCCACTGGGTGCTTACCCAGAAATCTCACCTAGTGTCACTTTCACTGTGTGTTTGCCTTGAGGTTGACAGAAGGAAGTGCTTCATCTTGTTCTTATTTGCAACAGAGTACTAAACTGTGCGCAGAAGCAGCCAGCAGCAACACGGAAGACATTTCAGAGCGTTTTTATTTATCGATGGACACAGTCTGGACAGGGGATTAGTGAGAGTTTGCGTTGCGTTTGTGATGAAATTATAGTCACTCTGAGCTGAGCTGCTGGGGTGCATTCAAACTGAGCAGCCGGTGAATAAGGCGTAGAAAATAGGAGTCACGAAACTTTTCTAGCCATAACGATCATCAATGGGCGCATGAACCACTCACATGGTCAGATAAACCGATATTTCAGATGTAACGCACACAAGTTAACTCTAACCGTCTAGAGTCATTATTCGTGTAGTGCCGGGTTACATCGTGCGACGTTACCTTGTGACTACTGTTGTGTAGCTTCTCCTTCTAAACAGCATCCGATACGAGCATACCAGTCGCGTCTTTACCTGGGGTTACTCGTACTTGGGCTATATATGGCTCTGTTTAAAAACAATAGTTCGATGTAGAGGGTAAGTCAATTATTATCTGCAAAGTAGCTATAAAATTTTATTGTAAACAAATAGGAAACTTACAAGAACATCATTTTTCGACATAGTCTCCTTGGTCCATCATTGTACAAGCTTCCTGATGCCCTCATAAAAGAAGGTTCTCCGTTGAGGTGCAAGCCAGGAATGCACCGCTTCTTTCACTGCTTCGTCAGAGGCAAATCGACGGCCCCTTAATGCCTGTTTGAGAGGACCAAACAAGTATAGTCAGAAGGGTCAAGATCGGGACTATATGGAGGACGATCCAGTACTTCAAATTTGAGTTTCTGGAGCGTTTCAGCAGTGTGGGCAGCAGTATGCGGACCGGCATTGTAGTGCAACAACACAACACCTTTTGACAGCAATCCTCAGCGTTTGCTTTTAATTGCAGGCTTTAGCGTGGCAGTAAACATTTCACTGTAACGTACACTGTTTATTCTTGTGCCCCTTTCCCCGTAGTGCTCCAGTACTGGACCTTGTACGTCCAAAAAAACCGTAAGCATCAGTTTTCCTGTGGACGTTTGGGTCTTGAACTTTTCCTTGCACGGCGAATTTGGATGTTTCCATTCCGTACTCTGTCGTTTACTCTCCGGCTCGTAACGATGGATCCATGTTTCGTCACCAGTAATGATCCTCTTTAAGAAGTTGTCCCCTTCGTTACCATAGCATTCCAAATGTTTTTTGCGGATGTCCAAACGCGTTTGTTTATGCAACTGTGTGTGTTGTTTTGGGACCCATATTGCACAAACTTTATGAAACCCAAGTCTGTTGCGGATGATTTCGTAGGCAGAACCGTGACTAATTTACAGACGATGTGCCACTTCGTCAATAGTTAATCATCTAAGAGAATCACTTCATGTGAACGCTCAATGGTTTCTTCATATGTGGTGGTAAACGGTCGTCCGGCTCCTTCATCGTGCGTAGCACTTGTGCGACGATTTCGGATTTTTTCAACCCATTCATAGACACTCCGTTGTGGCAAAAGACTGTTCCCATACTGTACCAAAATTCTTCGATGAATTTCGGCCCCTGATACGCCTTCCGACCACAAAAAACGGATCACTGAACGTTGCTCTTCTTTTGTGCAAACAGACAGCAGAGCAGCCATGATTAACAGCACGACAGCGATAACGAAACTAACCTAGCAGCTTGAAAATCGCAAAGATACAACAACAAATAAACAAAGCGTGCGTCATTAACATAAAATGACAGTACTACCAAACTAAACAAAAATACAAATAAATAGCGGATAATAATTGACTTACCCTTGTAGTCAGAGGATCGAGCCAAACGCTTTTGCTTTCGTGCCCCGCAGCTAATTCGCTGCAAATAAAAACCCATATCTGTGATCCTGCATCGAATAGTCTACGCATTGGCTAGTATTACGAGTTAATAAAATACACTTAAAATGCCACAAAAGGGAAATGAATAATTGAATAACATGGATTCTATTCTAACGTCTGTAATTGATGTAGGCGACAAAGAATTGTGTTGGATAATGTTTATTCAGGAAAAGACATCTGAAATAAACGGAAAGTGGTCACACGATATTCAGTTAAAATCCAGACGGAAAATAGCCTTATGAAATGCGGTATAGTTAACTTGAAAGCGTTACGAGAATGGTAGCACAATCCTCAAATTAATAACCATCGAAGATACGCGAAAATTAAATCCATTTCGTAATCACAATACACGCGATATTCACCAGTTCTAAACATTTCAGAGTTCAACATGATGATTCACAAATTACCATACACGGCGCATACACTCTGTATTCTTAGTTCCGCAATGTAAGCACTGATGTCTTGTATCACAATGATCATATCTCCTATATATGTCGGGTTAAACAAAATATCGTGGCATTCAGCGGAGGTGGTTGGCGATTGGTATTTAGTGAAAACGCCTCACCGCAATGTAAAACGTCTACGTTTCAATGATTTCCATGCTAACTCGTTTAACACATCCGTGACACACTCTCCCATATTTCCCATATTTCGTGATAATACCAAAGAGCTGCCCTTCTTTGAACTTTTTCGATGTCTTCCATCAGTCCTACCTCGTAGGGATGCCATACCAAGGAGGAATACTCACGAAGAGGACGGACACGAGTGTTGTAGGCAGACACTTTAATTAACTTGTTGCATTTTCTACTTATTCTACCACTCAAATGCGGTCTTTGGTTTCCTTCAATACAATATTTTCCATATGACAGTTCCAGTTTAAGTTGCTTGTGATCGAAGCTGCAAGATATTTAGTTGAATCGACAACCTTTAAATGTGACTTATTTATCGAGTAAGCGAACTTTAACAAAAAATGTGTGTGAAATCTTGTGGAAATTAACTTCTAAGGTCATCAGTCCCTAAGCTCACACACTACTTAACCTAAATTATCCTAAGGACAAACACACACAGCCATGCCCGAGGGAGGACTCGAACCTCCACCGGGACCAGCCGCACAGAACTTTAACGGAACTGTTTTGGTATTCATGTGCAGAACCTCACACAATTTATTGTTTAGTGTCAATTTTCACATTTTGCACCTTGAAGATATATTTTCAACATCAATTTGCAATTCACTTTGTCTTCTGAGGAGTTTACTAGACGGCAGCATTACCTGTCACAAATCTAAGAGAAATGTTCTGATCCTCTGGCAAATAGTTTGTATATATTAGAAATAGCAGAAGGTCTACACCATTTTACTTGCGAAATCACACTCATCACTTCCGTTTCACAAGTTGACGCCCCGTCAGTTACTGCAAACTGTTACTTTTTAGTCAGGAAACCACGAATCCAATCGCACAACTGAGATGATAGTCCATAGGAGAGCAATGTGGTTGGAACTATAAAAACTGAATCAATTTTGAAGTCCCTGTACGCAGTATCAAGTGCGAATAAAGTGCCAGTTGTGTCTCACCAGAGAGATGCTTTTCAAATCCGTGCTGGTTTGTTGTCAATAAAGATACCACATTTCGGTGCATTTCATAACGTCAGAACAAAGTCCTGCTAAACGTAGATGTCAGTGAAACTGATCTGCAACTCAGTGGATTACGTTTATTTTCTTTCGTATGTATTGCAGGGGTCTCTGCAACTTTTCACTCTCGTCCCTCACCGTAAATACTAGAATACGCCTCATGATGTCGTAGGAAAAGTAATTAAGCCGCTGTATCACTGATACACAAGATGCACTTCTAAACTGTTAGCCAACTCAAGAAAAACATTGCCTGTGTAAAAATAATTTGTCCTGCTACGATTATAAAAAAAGGCTATGACGACGTAGTGGAACATGTTTGAGGACGCTGCGATAGTTTTTTTACTTCCTGGAATGAGGGCAACTGTCTTGCAAGATTCACTTATATATTCGTGGTACACCATTCAAAGATTTTGAATGAATTCCACTTTGGTGTGTCATCGACTTATCAAATACAAGTTTACAGACAGGAGCGATTACTTTCACGCACCAACTACAACTAATCTAGCTGTCCACATTGCGAATTAACTGTGTCAGCCATCACAACGGCAATAAGAAGGTGATGAACGCTGCAGTTAGTCGCCTGCTCCGGAAAAATGTCGACGCACTGTAAAGAGTAAGAGGCAGTAGCTCTCAGTTCCAAACTGATGCGAGAGTAATAATTTACCTCTTTTGTGACTGGTCTACAAACAGCTATGGCTCTGAGCACTATGGGACTTAACAGCTATGGTCATCAGTCCCCTAGAACTTAGAACTACTTAAACCTAACTAACCTAAGGACATCACACAACACCCAGCCATCACGAGGCAGAGAAAATCCCTGACCCAACCGGGAATCGAACCCGGGAACCCGGGAGTGGGAAGCGAGAACGCTACCGCACGACCACGAGATGCGGGCTACAAACAGCTATCTCGAACTCAGAACGACACCTTGAGAAATTTTGTCATTGTAAGAGGTCTCGCTACGTTCAGTAACCAATAGACCTAGAGATAAGAAACATAAAATACTGCGGAACTGCTGTTGGAAATACACAGATCTGTTAATGAAATCCTATCACTGACTGCTCTGTTACCAGTGTTTCATTCAGCAACTACCCCCACAGCCACGTTCTCGTATTTATGTTTTGGGCCGGTAAAGCTACTCGAGTATGAGAAAAGACTTCACGTTCAATTGAGATAGCCATTTGTTCTATGATACTATGATGAGACACCAGTTGTATTAGTGTAATGCATATTAATAGCGCTTTACATTAGATTATTCAACAAAACAGACACAAATATCAGAGATATTGTCAACAATATATTCCGCTCTGGTATCGAAAACCGTCTCATGATGCGCAGGTAGTTTTCAATCCCACGCATGCAGTGATTAACTGATTCTGAGTTAAGCCACATTTAACGGGCAGTTGTCAAAACATGCCATGAAAAACAAATAAAAGAAAACAAAATCTAACTTTCTTGGTGGTTGACTGATAAGGGGTGAGAAAGGTAAACACATGCAGGTGCCAGATTAGAAGACATGCGGTAGGAGTGTTTGCCAACCAAGCTCCTTGGTGCTGTCTTCAGGTCGCATTTCTTACTCTGCGACTGCAAGGCATCTCACTTGGTGGCAACAAATGTCAGCTACGAAGGACACATCCCTCTGAAGCAGTTCGTAACAGAAAACACATTTTTGGTGCCACCGGATGTGTATCAATACAATAAATTTTGTGAACATGTACTGACCATTGCCTGAGATAATGTTTGGTATGGCTTAGCCACTAAATTCTCCTTATGAAGTAAACATACAGTATTTCAAATCGCCATCAGGCCACACTGATTAAGATTTACCGTGACCTCATTGGATTTGTTAAGGCAAATGCCCGGATCAATCCTTTGAAAGGGCACAGATGATTTCCTTACCCATCCTTTCCAGTTCGACATTCTACTTCACATATAATCTCGTTTTATACAAGACGTTGTACCATAACCTCCCTTTATTTCTTTTAACCTCAATATGACTACTGAAGTCAAGTGTCGCACGAAGGTTAATTGGTCGTTACACTTACCATTATCGGATACACTGTCATTACTCATGGTAGTAATTCGGAAAGGTCCTTCATCAACGTCTGTTTGCCTCCCGGAATGTCGCAATAAAGGATCTTACTTGAAACGACACAACTTGACTTTTTCGATAGCAGTCACTCCGTACAGGGCAAAGATGTTTCGAATTGCCTCCACTGCATTCACACAAACAGAACACAAAGTCACAAATGTTAGACTTTACTCCGTTTCAGACACCGTTTTCCAATGCAAAAACAACTCTCCTCATAACACTTAAACGGGAAATATTCGATTTGTCATGGTATGAGCTATCCTACAAACTTGAACAGAGTAAGACCAGAGTCAAATTCACTTCTAGCGACACGCCGTACAAAGTCGCCATGGAGCATGCTGAACATAGTATTATACGATACGCAATGTTATATAATGTTATACTTGCTCATTCTAGTGCAGAAAAGTCTACTGGACAGCATAGGCTCTATGCTCGATGCGTCGTGAACACTTGGGCAGACGCCGATCTGTATCAATCGACCGCTGGATGATGGCGCTGAAATTGGTCACACCATGACAGACCCCTACGACCCCTTTCACAAGCATGTTTCTGCAAGATTTTACTGCAACTATTTGGTTAGAAAATGAACAAAACTGTGTCTGGCCTTCTGTCAGACTGATGCTTTTAGCGGACAGACGAAAACGGCTGAAAACAGAAAGCAAAAGTATGGGTTTGATGTGAAAGGCTTGCATTCACACCGCACGACGTTGACTACTATACCACGAATAGATTATTCATAACAACAGCTCGAGTGGAAGTCAACACTTCTTGTACCGTGTGCTGTATACCCCATTATGACAAAAACATGATGTTAATAGATGTAAATTCGGTGGCTGCCTGGATTGAGACTAGCTTTTAATGACGAAATTGTGGGTTCGATTCCCGCTGGGGGTACAAGTTTTTAACAGCCATAAACATACCCTCTTTACCTACAGTAACGCCAAGTAAAGAACACAAGACTGTGGTATGGTTCCAAATTAACATTAAATATGTCCATTCCTTAATGACTGGAACAGAGGTTGTAAAGTTCGTTAAAAATAACTTTGTGTTATCCAAATTTACTGCGTGGTGTGTTGTTAAACAAATTGTGTACTTAATCAGTTTTATTGTAATACAAAAAATTAAACAACTTAATCTGGAAAACCAGTATGTAATGCCTATAATGAAATCAATCCCTACAACTTTTACCCAGTCTCGTGTCCACCGCGTTCTATGGCCCTGTGCGATAAACTGATAAAATTCCCTATGGAAAAAGAAATTAAATTCATTTTTTTAGCTCTTGAGTCGCAACGGATGTAATCTGGGTATTCTGTCCTCTCCACAACAGTCATACAAGATATTCAATCTTGGCTCACCGAAGTGCAATGCCGGCCGTAAAATAGCTTCATACAAATAATAGCAGTAGGTTAGTTGATAAATGAATAACCTTGTAGTTGTTCAGTGATAATTTTGGGTATTGGCTCAACGCTGTGCAATGCCACCCACATTAAAACTATAACAAACATTAATAGTTTTCTAATTGAAAAATCATTTCTTTAAAAAAATATTAATTCGATTTAAATAAACATGATGTGAAAGAGGACAAGGTACTGATAAGGGGATATGCTAAGACCGAATGGTTCAGTTAGAAACTGGGATTCAAAATGTAGGTTCTCCTTCACAAAATTTGATATGAAAAATTTTATGTCAACTTCAAAATCAGTGAACTTCTGAACTGTTCTGCAATTCTTACTTACTGACGTTGTTAACAATACTTGAACTGTTATGTGACAAAAGGTCTGACATCTTTTGACAAAACAGATTCGAAAAATTAACTTGTCTGTATCAGTATTACAGCACACACAAAATATTACAAATCGGGCATACCAAATCAGCCTATACATTAAATCTAATGGCTAATACTTGGTTTCTACATTCAACAGTCAGTACTGTAAAATTAGCAAACTTTCATTATTTTACAAAACTGTGTTATGCTGCGTCCATAGGCCAACAGCTAAATTCTGACAGGTAGCCACTAGCTTGAAGTCTTACATCCTACCTTTCATATAGTGCAACGACAACTACTACTGCACTCCGCGCGCCGCTAATTACAATCGATTCTGCCACTCAGGTAACATCTTTGGTTCAGTGGTGTCAAAGATACAATCTCTTCTACATGTGATAACCATTTCATGTCATTTTTGATGAAATATATTACAAACTCGGTCTCCACGTAGAAGTAGACCCCTCACAAGGTGGATTAGCTTTGGCTGTCAGAGGAGGAAGTCGCTCCTTGCAGAAATAAGCTTCCTTACACTAGTACTGTTATTTTAGTTCACGAACCAATCGTCATGTAAGGTCTAGGACCCTCGTTTCTTATTTTAAGTGATTTTCAGATTTTACAATAGTAATGATGTTTTCGTTCACGAACCAACCTCCACGTAAAGTCATAAGACCCTCATTTCTTATTTTAAGTGACTCTGAGATTATGAAAATTTTGGCACTGGACTGGGATTCGAGCTCCGATTCCAATTTTTCTCTTAATTTGAACCCTTTGAGGTGACGCTGTCCCATCATTTCGTTGTTTCCTCACAATGCCAAACTCGTCCAGGTCTCTACAGACGGCATGATCCTACTGCAAGTGAAAGATAATTTGATAGTTGACTCCTCTTAGTGATGGGGTCAACAACGACAATATGTGCGGGGTTGGAGCCCCAAGCAGCACAGAACTATTCGTTGCGTTACCTCTAACAGAACATGTGTACATTTCGCTACTGGTGAAGGAACAATAAAAATTTCATATCTATTCGTAGCTATAAGACAACAGTAAAAGGTGCGGCGTTCGAATCCCAGCCAGGCAAAAATGTTTTGCGTCGTCATTTCAGGTTGCAATAGCCCGGGTTCCCGGGTTCGATTCCCGGCGGGGTCAGGGATTTTCTCTGCCTCGTGATGGCTGGGTGTTGTGTGATGTCCTTAGGTTAGTTATGTTTAAGTAGTTCTAAGTTCTAGGGGACTGATGACCATCGATGTTAAGTCCCATAGTGCTCAGAGCCATTTTTTCAGGTTGCAATATCATGCTATTGATGAAGGTATTTAATATCTGACATTTGACTGTGCTAAGTAACAATTCATATAGGTACTGTGTTCTACTCCCGACGAGCATCGTAACTTTATTTACTTCATGTGCATTGCACTTTATTACATAACTTTTTTGGTTACTTCTCGGGGGCCATATAAGCTTCATGGGATTCGAGGTTTACGTGGTTCACAGTCCAGCCTCCTCTGCCGAAATTCAAGACGCCCTTGGCCACACTGCTCAAAAACATGCGTGTATCCGCAGTCACCGAAAGTGCTGTAGGACGATAGCTGCCGAAATATGACTGTGGTTTAGTTACCGTTAATCATATGGTTTTCCCAGATCCCCATAGATTACGCACTGATCGCCCTCCCAAATGGAATCGATACATTAACAACCAGAATGGCAAGCAAAAACTGATTTCTAGCGTCCTAAAACCATATTTCATTCAGCCCGACATTTCAAATAGTCTGCCCACGTCCCCACTGGAATACACGTCTTCGCACTATGAAATTTGTTCAGCACCACATGTCAACTAACATTTTATTATTTCTCTACAATTTTACCGCGACTAATTAGAGACTTTGAAAGTAATATTACCTTTTGCATAAATCACCCATTTAACTCTCATTTTTTTCAGGAGCTGTAAATTAAACCATATCCAATTTGCACAATAAAAGTCTCGTCCATAGAATTATTCTCATGAACTTTATATGAAGTTATTCCCAACATTTACTTACATAAATCTGTTAAAAACCCTTCCAAAATAATTAACCCACGAATATACCCCCAAAACTCAGCTCAAACTCTGCACGTATCTACATGTTTTATTCCCACAAGAAATTAAAATTTTAATGAGGTCTTATGACGCTACACACTAAGTTTTGTGCGAGCAATAACTACAAATAAACTATATATACTGCACGAGAAACCAAATACTTCAAGTACCACACATACATAACCCCTTGAAATATCCCTCAAATCTTACGTATAGTACGGTTTATATTTCACTTTAACGTAAATAACGAAATGAATTATGATCGGCCAACCACCGAACGCCAAGAGTAGTGCGCCCAAATGTCGCCACTCTCCTTGCACTAAGTTACGCCTCCATACATCTTACATGTATTTCAAATTTGTAAATTCACCTCTTGCACAAAACAGAATAGACCCCATAAAATTCTGAAAAAGTTATAAATAAAATACACATGTTTATACATTTATATTAATACACACCACGTTCTTCTTTTACAAGGTGCAAATCTGCCACCATTGCCGATTACATTTATACCACCAGTGTGAGTAGCTTCTGATTCTCACTTTTTTGCATTTTTTGAATTGCTCAAATTCGAGCGCTCTTTCCTCCTTCACCAACGAACTCTCATTTACAAGAAAAATTTATGACAACTGCTGAAACATCGTTTTATCGTTCCACATTAGAATTCGCAGTACACATGAATTCCGCGAAACACGGATCTGACCCTCTCTCCTTTACATCTTCCTCTCTATAAGATTCCTCCTACATGTAGGATTCTGATCTACCATCTAGCACTATACTTTCACATTCCGCATCCACTCATAATTCATGCTTTCATCAAGAGTTATCGGTTCAGTTCCATCAATAGAAATAAATGCACAAATTCCTTCCTCCGATATATCTAAAACAGTAGCTTCAGCCTTCGCAAATTCAGCACTTAAAAATCGCCTTTACCTCCCTTTAACAGTAAATCACCTATATCCACCGATACACAGTAAAATTCAATACCAGCTGACGAGACTTTTGCTGCACCACCTTCACAAATACCTTCACACACTTCCCTAGACACACCACAAAATACGCCTCCAGCTGGCGCGACCACAGCTTTGCCGCCTTCACAGGTAGATTTATCTTTTACCTCCGATACAAAATCTTCTACATTACTTTCACCTACATTGCTATAATAGTTGCTACTGTCTAGTGTCTCATTAGAATTCATCATACATCCTACCTCCGTCAATTTCAGATCAATTGCTGCCTCTCTTCTGATCACAGAATTTTCTCTCATACATATACTTATTCCATCATTCACTACCCTTTCACAAAATAAATTTTCCAGCACCATATCTTCATTATCAAATTTCTCTACATATTTTACATTTCTTGTGCCCTCTTTGTGGTTGCGCTGCTTAAAATTGTTTCATATTTTACTTTTATTTCTTATAACCTCCATCTCAAACATTTGTGGCTTCTTTGCCGAATTTTCACCAACCACAGAATTATTCAAATAACGTGTCCTTTTCATCGCCGATTTACTTCGCCACCACCTGACTGGAGATGTAGCACTCTCCAATTTCCCTGTGCGGCTGGTCCCAGCGGAGGTTCGAGTCCTCCGTCAGACATGTGTGTGTGTGTGTGTTTGTCCTTAGGATAATTTAGGTTAAGTAGTGTGTAAGCTTGGGAACTGATGACCTTAGCAGTTAAATCCCATAAGATTTCACACACATTTGAACATTTTTTGATCTATTTTCCCTCCTCGTATTCTGGCGTTGCATTTCGTGAAGCTCCCACCCCTCAAATCTTCGTTCTCAATTTTGATTTCATTATGAAAGTTCCTGTTTCCATTTCTTCGATGAGAATTATTATTACGGAGATAACTATTTTGGTGATTAATGTAATTCCCGTTCTGGTAACCTTCTCTCTGTCTATTGTTCCCATTGTATGGTCTGTTCAAGTTCCTCAACAAAATCTAAAGCTCTTCATTGGAATTCGTCGGACTATGTACAAGATCCCATTATAAAAATTGTGGTAAGACTCTCTTGAGCGTCGTGATCTCTGTTAACGCCCCCCAGCGGATGATCTGCATGGATCAACTTAGCCAGTTTGTGAACACAAAAATCCCGCATTGACCTATTTCCGTGTCTGAAATTTGGTCCGTTTAGGAACTAATTCTGAAGTCGCGTTTGTCTCGCTTCCCTCCAGGATTTTGTCTGGAAACGACTTTCAAACGCGTCATAGGTAGTAAATGAAGTATTCATAAAATTTTCCTATAGTTGTACATTTCCCTCAAGATGTCTTTTAACTAATTTAACTTTTGCCTCTTCCGACATTCCTGCCACAGAACTCTCTCTACATGCAGCAAGAAAATCAACTGGTTGGCATATTCCACTACTTGCAAAAGACTTTGTCGTTGCTGTACTAACCACGGCACACCTATCACAGTTCAAGCTTGATATTTTGCTAAAAAATTTAATTCTGCCCTCAGACCTTTAAACTGCTGTTCATCTGCGTAGTTTCTTTAATAGATAAAGATTCAAAATGTTCTCTATTCTTACGCAGCTCTTTCTGACACTCTGTCAGTCTACCCAACAAAATGTTAACTGACGTAGTGGCCACTTCCTCAAGTACATTTTGCCTCATCACACAATTCTTAACATCCAGCTCGTCCTGCATCTTTTACAACTTTCCCCAGAAATCTTTTTCTTCAGTGTCGACTCTGGTGTTAACCAGGCCAACCACCCTAGAAATTTTGCCTGCATCTGCACTTACAGCTTTCAATTTTGATTCAGTCATCACTTCTATAACAGATTTAATTTTCTTCACCTCAGCTTTTACATTTTCTGCTAGACTTGTCTCTAATGAACCTATCTCCGTTTTAAATGAACCTATGTCTATAATCAATATCCTCATTTTAGAGTTCAAATTTGTCAGAATTTCCCTTAACCAAGCCATTGAATCAGTCGCAGTTACATCTATTTTCTCTGGTTCCAGACTATCTGCCCCACTACTGCCGTCGCTGTCAACAATATCACGTTCAAATTTTGGACTAACTGGCCCACTAACACTATCTGAACGACACATGCTGGGTGACTGCTTAATCGTGGAAACTCCATCAGTGACGACGACCTTGCGGTTTCACACGCGTTAACGATACTGGAGCAAGCACTTAACTTGTGGGTGATGCTGGCTACTTCTGCTGCACTGCTGCTGCCGACAACCTAGATGCTGCCGATGAACTCGAAATCGCCGCCGTCGGCCGCCACTGCCGCTATGCCGCTTTCGAGGTGTCCTCTGCTACGGGGCGCTGCAGATCCGAAATTCAGCACGCTTCTGCGTAGACTTCCTCTTTCTTGAAGTTCCGCGGCTGACTTCTCCACATATAACTTTCGCTAGAACTCTCACGCATGTAGCTGCTCTAAAATCTTATGCTCGGATCCCCCACGCAAACTGATTATCATGCAATAGATTTGGAATCTAGATCACAGAATATTGTAACGTGTCGGAATTACAATTACAATTCTTAAGGGATTGGACTCATATCTCGAACGAGAAAAGCCCAATCGCGACAATACCTTACAGTTACTTTTCGTAGTTACTCTTCCTAAACAGAATCCCGTATGATCAAACCAGTTGCGATTTTACTTGTGGTTACTCGTACTTTAGGTACTTGGGCTGTATATGGCTCCGTTTAAAAAGAATAACTCGATGTAGTCATAGAGTCGAGCCATGCATGCCTGCTTTCACGCCCTGCGGTAAACTCGCTGCAGATAATAATCCGTAGCTGTGATGGTCCAGCCAAATACTCTACGTATTGGTTAGAATTGCTAATTAATAAAATACACATAAACACACATAAAAGTTAAATGAATAATTGAATAACAAGGGCTTTAATGTTTATTCAAGAGACGACATCTCAGATAAAAAGAAAGTTGTCCTACAATATTCATTTAAAATACGGACAGAAAATACTCTTATCATATACAGTACTCTTATCATATACAGTAAAGTTACGTTTGCAGTGTTGCCAGAATGTTAGCAAAACCCACAAACTAAATAGTCACCAAAGACATGCGAAAATTAAATCCACTTCGCAATCACAGTTCTTGCGATATTCACCAGCTCAAAACATTTCAGAGTTCAACTTTATGATACCGTACACAAATTAACACACATGATGCACAGAACAGTAAGTCATACTCCGTCTATTTTTAGTTCCATAATACAAGCGGAATAATTTAGCTAAGAGTGCTAGTCTGTAGCACATTCAGACCTCTCGAAACATAATGTCCTGTCAAAGTATTGTAGCGGCCGTTCACTGCACAGAATCAATCACTTATACCAACGAATTGCCCACGTTGCCACAGACAGGTCTGCCTTCTTCCAGCACTCGCCACCAAGTTCCAAAACGCACTCCCTTTAGCTGTTCATACGAAAAGTTCCAGTCTCCAATTGGCCCTCTAGATGTTTCGTAACTGTCTACTTCTCCACTGGCTGAAGCCCATCCCCACCAAAAATACATCGTGCTTAAGCTCTACAGTCAAGATTTGACTTAGCATGACCACTTTCTTGCCCTAAACTAATAAATTACAACAATTTTTAAATAAATAAATGTTATAAACATTCAGTCACACTCAAACTATTCTCAATAAATATAAGAAAAGGTTTGTCCATAAGTAAATAAACCAGTATCCTTGCGCAAGTGCACTTTTGATAAATAACAACAGATTATTATTTAAACACTCATTTATACCTTCTTGATAGTAGCGTATTTTGGTTCTCCTTTCAATTGTGGTGTCCGCTAACATATACAATTGGCCAGTTTTAAATTAGCACCGTTTTTTTAATAGGACGTGCACTCAGCATTTAAGTAAAGTTACTGGCAAAATAGTAAACTGTTCATTAAGTAAAACCACAAGTATGACAAAATATGAGGTACTGGTGCTGTGTTAATGTGGTGAACACAATGTTCTGCATTATGAAAAAGATATAAAAGACGTCGTAAATCAAAAAATTAAATAGAGACAGACGGATGATAGCTATAGTGCCATGCTGTCATCTAAGATATCGTTTGTTGAAATCGCATGAAGTGATTAAAAGTTGCCAGTTCAAAAGTTCACTTATTAAATGTTTATTTACTGTGAAACATTAACTTCTGTTGTTTTAAAGATACCGAAATGTTGTTGTCCATTGGATGTGCCTTATTTTTCTAAGATTCCAGATGTATTCAGATTCACTTAAATATGTAACTGTGATGTTTTGGCGAAGTTCTGAGAGCTATAACTTAGCCATCTTTAAGATTGTCTGACACTAGGCCATTTCCTGGAGCATTGTCTGTCCTCCCAAGCAGACGACCATCACCAAAATTTCCCGTACTTGGATTAACCCATATCCGGTCCTTTGCTGTCACCCTTGCACCTGGCTCGCCTGGAGCAGTAGCCCAGCTGGAAGCCGGAGCTGCTGCGGCGCGCCCTGAGGCCTGGGCTCACTAGTGTTCAGACTACAGCCGATTCATCTCACCTCGCACGGGTACTGGACGACCGGTTACCTGGCCTAAATACGCGTAACGTTAAAATCGCAGAAGTTGAGCTTCTACAGGACATGTGATTACTGAAATTCACATTATGAGAAAATACATTCTGAAATTTGTGGAGGTTATAGAGGCATCTTCCTGTACACGACTAAAATATTATCTATCAAGTTCAAATGTTCATCAAAAGTTACAACCAAGTTCTTCACCATTTCCTGATACGGTATTGCGATACATCAATTGTATCCACGACGAACGTTATAACGTGGAATGTGTCAACAGAACATACATAGAATACACACACAAATATATCTTGAAAACAATTGAAATAAAACAGCCCTCGGTCGCTATTTTTAACGAATTAACCGGGTTTCAACACTGCTAGGAGTGACTTCCTCAGAATTTAAATCAAAGAATGGTCTATAACATAATCACAGAATCATGACTAAAAACGTATGATACAAAGTACAGAATCATCGTGAAAGACTGGCTGTACTTATATGTCATTTATAAAATAATAAATATGCCAAAAGGGTATTAGTCACAAAGAAGTGATTCTTGAGTTTCTCCCGGCGTATTTGATAATCAAAATATCCACGGGTGTACTGCCGGTCTACAGTGTCCAACGGGCACAATATTTCGGCGATCATACATGTCGCCATCATCAGGTGAACTGACGGACTGAGCTCCTGTGAACGTGCCGGCACGGAGATCCGTACGCTATGGCTGCTCAGAGGGAACTGGGTTCGGTCACGGCGGCGGCCGATTTAAATACCCTCCGCCCGCGGCGTAAATCGAGAAAACGTATAGTTTTGACGACCACGGCGGACAGAGCCATCACACCGACATCATCTTAGACACCGTCGCAATCTGTTCCACCCCGCGACCGTGGCGCGGGGCGCGGACGGTGGAAGGAGCGCACCGCGGGCGGAGGGTATTTAAATCGGCCACCGCCGCGACCGAACCCAGATCCCTCTGAGCAGTCATAGCGTACGGATCTCCGTGCCGGCACGTTCACAGGAGCTCAGTCCGTCAGTTCACCTGATGATGGCGACATGTATGATCGTCGAAACATTGTGCCCGTTGGACACTGTAGACCGGCAGTACACCCGTGGATATTTTTATAGTCACAAAGATATTTAAGATAAAAAATTGTGATAGCGAGCCTCTAAGGGCTGCTCGTTACTTACGCGGTTACAGGTTTGCATCATATCATACGTTTTTGTCATAATTCTGTGACCATGTTATAGACCACTCTTTGATTTAAATTCTGAGAAAGACACTCCTAGCAGTGTCGAAACCCGGTTAATTCGTTAAAAATAGTGACCTAAGGCTGTTTTCTTTCAATTGTAACTAATCACGGTCTCTGAACCTGCAGCAATGTACAAAATTTTGTGATATCTTGAAAAAATCTTTATATGGCTGCATGCTGTCCATTTACAGATCCTTTGTCAGTGTAAATAACTAATCATTTCTGTTCAAGAATTCCAATGTGATATAGGAGATGTTAATGAGAAACTACTTTAATATATATTTGAAAACACTTCTGCTGTGTGTCAGACAATTTATTTGTATACGTAGATTTTCTGATATTATTGGATTTCAGACATTTTGCATATGAGAAAAGGACAGCCACCGAGCTGTAGTTTGTAGTGATACTAAGCATGACAACACGAGAGTAAAGAAACGAAATCTGTTTATAACGTGCGCCTACACCAAGACGCGCGGCCAGCGTTTAAAAGGTACTTCTAAATACTATGACTCGCTGGGCGCAGATATTTAAAAATCATTGCCGCAGCGCTTGATAGCAAGAAGCTGCGAAACAGAAGAAAGAACAATTTATCATTTGTTAGGAAAATTCTAGAGTCTATATAGTTAGTTGTACTTCTGGTCGCCGATATGTTAACATGTACTTCATTACCTTTGATGTTTGGTTGCCGACTTTTTTAGACGTGTTCTGTAGCACCGCTACAAGCTATATTTCATTTAGTGTGAAAAACCGCGTTATCACCAAGAAAACAAAAACGCTTTTGTAAACCTTGTGACGATAAAAAATACTTACACGGACGCCAGGACATTTAATTTTTACAAAATATCACACATACAAAAGCAGCGATTGTTGGACTGTTCCATGTATGAGAAAAACATAAAAATGTAAGTTTTGTATTCATTGTAAATTTGTTAATGTTTATAGTTTAACGCCTTTGTTCTTTGAGAATATATTGATGCTTCACTGTACAGAAAATCTATGCTTATTCTTTTCTTTAAATTAACCACAAATAATGTTTATGTTTAAATGAACTTTGTTACAGGTTTGCTCTTTATCGCGGTGTCTCGATTGTATTTGGGAGACCATTAATGTGTTCAATTTCCTATCTGACAACTTTTTTTACAAAATTTCACTGTTTTGCATTCATTTCCAATGTTTTTTATTATTCAAATAGGTCCCTTCGGTAATTTCATTGAAGAGTCTGATTGCGTGAAAGCAATCCGGGTTAAGAGGTCATTTGAGAAACTATTTTCGCGCAATCAATCTGTACGTCTCCTGAACACAATCGAGAACCGACGCATCGGCGATCATTAATTGATTTTTCACTCTTTCCAAGTCGTACCAAAAAAACGGCCAAGGAGAACTGCCGTGAGTATGCAATCTAGTGTTAAAGGGTGCATTCTTTATCTTGTCGGCAAACATTGCCATAAATTATCATCATCAATGCTATATTTGGTTAAAAGTGAAAGCAAAAAAAAAAACCTTTTAACGCTAGAATTTCCAAAGACTCTTGTAGCCACATATTTCACCCACTCCTGTGCCAAACTTAGAGACATTAAAGGCTAATGTAGATAATCTTTCCTACTACCTTTATGAATATCCCCATTATTCTTAAACTCAGACAGATAACTGATAAATTTCAAAACAAAGTGCGGGGACACTGGTTAATATTCCCAGCTGCGTAAAAATATTTTTGCAAAATGTACGCAAGTGAACCCCACATATAAATTGTTGTGAATGTAGTAACTGAATGCTAGTATTAAATCGGCCCAAACATCCATGGTGGCAGAAAACTGTTTCCTTTCCAGTGTTTCTTAATTGTGGCTCATTTTACTTGCTTGCAAATGAAGACTTGTCTGATAGGGCAGCACTATTGTAGATGTGGCAAAACAAGATGAAATAACAAATAGCATATTTAAGAGTAGGTTGTGTTACCAAATGGCAGGTAACTTTGGTACAATCTGATGCACGGCACTACATCTACATACATGCTTTGCAAGCCACCGTACGGTGCGTGGCGGAGAGTACCCTGTACCACTACTAGTAATTTCCTTTTCCATTACACTCGCAAACAGAGCGAGGAAAAAACGACTCGTCACATGCCTCCATACAAGCCCTAATCTCTCTAAACTTATCCTCGTGGTCCTCGCGCTAAATGTAAGTTGGTGACAGCAGAACTGTTCAGCAGTCGGCCTCAAAAGCCAGTTCTCTAAAATTTCTCAGTAGTGCTCCTCGAAAACAGCGCCGCCTCCCTCTAGTGATTCCCATTTGACCTCCTGAAGCGTCTCCATAGTACTTGTGCGTGTCCTACTTATAATAGGATATGTAAGTAGTTTTGCTGGCTCCTGGTAGTCTACTATATATTGAGTTACTACTGATAGGTGTGTTTGCAGAAGCGCTGTTACTGGTCGTAGTTCTCCATAAAAAGTGACTGCTAAGTCCGAAGGTAGTCTTCAGAATTTTATACCGACCTTACTGCAGGCACTGCACTGAACTGGCTAACTGCTGGTTCAAAAGTTCTGCTGCTAGTGTGGAACTGTGTGGGTGTCTGCAACACACTTCGCTTTTGTGCCTATCTGGCAGGAGAAATTCTATGTCCATCAGTATAAGGCGGAAGCACAGTAGTCTGTGATTGACAGTATTACTTATTGACTGTCCACACTATACGCAGACGTGAACAACGTGTTGAAGGAAGGTGCGTGAAAGCAGCAAGAGGTCCAGGTTCGTGAACGCCATCTACTGCACAGAGATGAGAGATGCCAGGCAATTGCTTGTGCCTGTGTGGCGGCAGCATCTCGTGCTATTCGTTGTGTGCTTCTTGCTTCGTATGCAACATAATTCTAATTAATTCCTTTTGTGCAATGAATAATTTTTGCTTTCGTCCGACTGCTGAAGACGAATCTTCCTTCCACTGGACGACGGTAAAGGGGCGATCAAAAATTTCCGTTTGAGGATTGTGCTGCAGTGTATGTGCAATTCAACGCAACTTCGATGCAGGTACATAAACACCGACACTTAGGCAAGGGATTAGTGTCACGTTCTTGTCTGCCCGACATGTGTGCGGTAAATTTGGAAATGTGGACTATGGTGACGTTATTACCAAATATGTCCAAATTGGAACAACGTGCTGATATTCTGTTCTTGGCTACTGAAGGACAAAGACCAGTAGATATGTGTTAGGGAAGCATGTCGGTCGAAAACCACCGTTGTGGAATGGTGCATCAGGTTCCGTGCACAAGATGCTCGTCAATTTGGTAAGCCAGTCTCACCCATTACGGACAACTAGTGGATGGTTGATGATGGGATTAGAGCAGACAGGCGCATAACCATTCATGTGCCAGCAAAGGATGTCGAAATCAGCTTCAGCAAAGTGCAACACATTATTCTGGAGGAGTTAGGCTACCATAAGTGCATGCAGGCTTAATTAAAAGGAAAAGACTAATATTAATGAATAAATGCAATAATTTTACTAGCTGTGTGACCGGTTACGAAGTCTCGTAACCGGTTGGCCCTGACTATTATTAGCACGCAATCTGACTGCATAGAATAAAAATAAAGAATGACAAGGAATTTCCATTAACACAATTGATTATTTAAGTCCCCTGCAACTATAAAAGCTACGAAACAACAAAGCACAAGCGTAACTGTTCTGTGTGTGGTAGTGTGACTCATTATACATGTATCTGGCTCGGTTCTTTCTCAATACGACAAAATATTTTAAACACCATTTACAATGAACTAATTGAAAAACCAAAAATACTATAATTGCACATAGAAACCAGAATTACAAGTCTAATAAATGAACACGAGCCAGATGACTTGTTGACTGTACCTGTGAGCAATGGGGATTGTTATTAAAGAAAACTCTAATACCTTTTTACCTCATTATATATTGACGAAAATATTCCATGACACCAGCATCATAAATCAAAAGCCCATCTCCTTTCTCCCCCCCCCCCCCCCCCCCCCATGAACCATGGACCTTGCCGTTGGTGGGGGGGCTTGCGTGCCTCAGCGATACAGATGGCCGTACCGTAGGTGCAACCACAACGGAGGGGTATCTGTTGAGAGGCCAGACAAACATGTGGTTCCTGAAGAGGGGCAGCAGCCTTTTCAGTAGTTGCAGGGGCAACAGTCTGGATGATTGACTGATCTGGCCTTGTAACATTAACCAAAACGGCCTTGCTGTGCTGGTACTGCGATCGGCTGAAAGCAAGGGGAAACTACAGCCGTAATTTTTCCGGAGGACATGCAGATTTACTGTATGATTAAATGATGATGGCGTCCTCTTGGGTAAAATATTCCGGAGGTAAAATAGTCCCCCATTCGGATCTCCGGGCGGGGACTACTCAGGAGGACGTCGTTATCAGGAGAAAGAAAACTGGTGTTCTACGGATCGGAGCGTGGAATGTCAGATCCCTTAATCGGGCAGGTAGGTTAGAAAATTTAAAAAGGGAAATGGATAGGTTAAAGTTAGATATAGTGGGAATTAGTGAAGTTCGGTGGCAGGAGGAACAAGACTTTTGGTCAGGTGATTACAGGGTTATAAATACAAAATCACATAGGGGTAATGCATCAGTAGGTTCAATAATGAATAAAAAAATAGGAGTGCGGGTTAGCTACTACAAACAGCATAGTGAACGCATTATTGTGGCCAAGATAGACACAAAGCCCATGCCTACTACAGTAGTACAAGTTTATATGCCAACTAGCTCTGCAGATGATGAAGAAATAGATGAAATGTATGACGAGATAAAAGAAATTATTCAGGTAGTGAAGGGAGACGAAAATTTAATAGTCATGGGTGACTGGAATTCGTCAGTAGGAAAAAGGAGAGAAGGAAACATAGTAGGTGAATATGGATTGGGGGGAAGGAATGAAAGAGGAAGCCGCCTTGTAGAATTTTGCACAGAGGATAACTTAATCATAGCTAACACTTGGTTCAAGAATCATAAAAGAAGGTTGTATACCTGGAAGAATCCTGGAGATACTAAAAGGTATCAGATAGATTATATAATGGTAAGACAGAGATTTAGGAAACAGGTTTTAAATTGTAAGACATTTCCTGGGGCAGATGCGGATTCTGACCACAATCTATTGGTTATGAACTGCAGATTGAAACTGAAGAAACTGCAAAAAGGTTGGAATTTAAGGAGATGGGGCCTGGATAAACTGACTAAACCAGAGGTTGTAGAGAGTTTCAGGGAGAGCATAAGGGAACAATTGACAGGAATGGGGGAAAGAAATACAGTAGAAGAACAATGGGTAGCTCTGAGGGATGAAGTAGTGAAGGCAGCAGACGATCAAGTAGGTAAAAAGACGAGCGCTAATAGAAATCCTTGGGTAACAGAAGAAATATTGAATTTAATTGATGAAAGGAGAAAATATAAAAATGCAGTAAATGAAATAGGCAAAAAGGAATACAAACGTCTCAAAAATGAGGTCGACAGGAAGTGCAAAAAGGCTAAGCAGGGATGGCTAGAGGACAAATGTAAGGATGTAGAGGCTTGTCTCACTAAGGGTAAAATAGATACTGCCTACAGGAAAATCAAAGAGACCTTTGGAGAGAAGAGAACCACTTTTATGAATATCAAGAGCTCAGATGGCAACCCAGTTCTAAGCAAAGAAGGGAAGGCAGAAAGGTGGAAGGAGTATATAGAGGGTTTATACAAGGGCGATGTACTTGAGGACAATATTATAGAAATGGAAGAGGATGTAGATGAAGACGAAATGGGAGATAAGATACTGCGTGAAGAGTTTGACAGAGCACTGAAAGACCTGAGTCGAGACAAGGCCCCGGGAGTAGACAACATTCCATTAGAACTACTGATGGCCTCGGGAGAGCCAGTCATGACAAAACTCTACCATCTGGTGAGCACGATGTATGAGACAGGCGAAATACCCTCAGACTTCAAGAAGAATATAATAATTCCAATCCCAAAGAAAGCAGGTGTTGACAGATGTGAAAATTACCGAACTATCAGTTTAATAAATCACAGCTGCAAAATACTAACGCGAATTCTTTACAGACGAATGGAAAAACTGGTAGAAGCGGACCTCGGGGAAGATCAGTTAGGATTCCGTAGAAATGTTGGAACACGTGAGGCAATACTAACCTTACGACTTATCTTAGAAGAAAGATTAAGAAAAGGCAAACCTACGTTTCTAGCATTTGTAGACTTAGAGAAAGCTTTTGACAATGTTGACTGGAATACTCTCTTTCAAATTCTAAAGGTGGCAGGGGTAAAATACAGGGAGCGAAAAGCTATTTACAATTTCTACAGAAACCAGATGGCAGTTATAAGAGTCGAGGGGCATGAAAGGGAAGCAGTGGTTGGGAAAGGAGTGAGACAGGGTTGTAGCCTCTCCCCGATGTTATTCAATCTGTATATTGAGCAAGCAGTAAAGGAAACAAAAGAAAATTTCGGAGTAGGTATTAAAATTCATGGAGAAGAAGTAAAAACTTTGAGGTTCGCCGATGACATTGTAATTCTGTCAGAGACAGCAAAGGTCTTGGAAGAGCAGTTGAACGGAATGGACAGTGTCTTCAAAGGAGGATATAAGATGAACATCAATAAAAGCAAAACGGGGATAATGGAATGTAGTCAAATTAAGTCGGGTGATGCTGAGGGAATTAGATTAGGAAATGAGACACTTAAAGTAGTAAAGGAGTTTTGCTATTTGGGGAGTAAAATAACTGATGATGGTCGAAGTAGAGAGGATATAAAATGTAGACTGGCAATGGCAAGGAAAGCGTTTCTCAAGAAGAGAAATTTGTTAACATCGAGTATAGATTTAAGTGTCAGGAAGTCGTTTTTGAAAGTATTTGTATGGAGTGTAGCCATGTATGGAAGTGAAACATGGACGATAACTAGTTTGGACAAGAAGAGAATAGAAGCTTTCGAAATGTGGTGCTACCGAAGAATGCTGAAGATAAGGTGGGTAGATCACGTAACTAATGCGGAGGTATTGAGTAGGATTGGGGAGAAGAGAAGTTTATGGCACAACTTGACTAGAAGAAGGGATCGGTTGGTAGGACATGTTTTGAGGCATCAAGGGATCACAAATTTAGCATTGGAGACCACCGTGGAGGGTAAAAATCGTAGAGGGAGACCAAGAGATGAAAACACTAAGCAGATTCAGAAGGATGTGGGTTGCAGTAGGTACTGGGAGATGAAGAAGCTTGCACAGGATAGAGTAGCATGGAGAGCTGCATCAAACCAGTCGCAGGACTGAAGACCACAACAACAACATCTCCTTTCTCAAATATATTCTGACAATTGCATCTTCTTCCATCTACACATTACACCAACCGAACAGTACAACATTTCAGTCAACACTCAGATCGTCTACTCTCTCGCCCTACAGAACAACGACTGCTCTCGACAGCCTCTGAACTACTACTGCACCCAGTGGAGGCAGCGGAATAATAATCCTTGGTGCAATCTCTGGCGCTGTGACTCAGTGTAGCCACCTTTCATAAGGTCTGCAGCCAGTGGATATCAAAGAGAAAGCAAACTGTTTGCCTGAAGTACCTCGCATTTCACTGTTGAAGGCAACACGTTCCTTAGCGCACTGTTGCAATAGACAAAAGCTTGTGCCACCACTGGGAAGCGGAGTCGAAAGTGTCGACGATGCACTGGTGTCATCAACTATCCATTGTCCCAAATAGTTCATGAGCCACCGATCTGTTCTTAGATTACAGGGGCCCACTGCTTACTGATTTCAAGGGACCTGGTGTCTCCATCACTGGAGAACAGTAATGCACAAAGCTGAAGAAATTACGGAGTGAGATTAAGGTGAAATGTCCCGAAAAACTGCGACAGTGCTTCATGATAATGCACGTCACCGTACTGGATATGTCGTAACATGGACGTTACGCCAACACAAGTGGGGGACACTCGAGCACCCGCCCTGTAGTCCTGATCTCTCCCGATGCAGTCATCAGGCCGTCGGCCTCTTGAAAAAGTCCTAAAGGGTCGACGATTCCTGTCGGACGAGGATGTGCAGCAGGTAGTGACGGATTTCTTCGCACTGCACTATATAAAATTTTCCCAAAAGGGGAATCTTCTACCAGGTACGTCGCTGGTATAATTGTCTCGCTGTCCCCGACGATTTTGCCTGATTAGCATACTGATTCTAGTCTGTGCGACCTTTGAATAGATATTTTCTGATTGTCCCTTATAGTGGTGTTATCTTCAGGTATGGCAAGCAAGTAAAACTGAAAGTGACTGGTATAGAAACTACGGAATAGACGAGACGTCATTGGCATACACAAGCTTAGGACCGTAGCAGAGCATTCATTAGATGTGGCAATGAATGTACAAGGGATGAAAGTTGCAGCTGTACAAAACTGTCGGTGTGCAGAAGAACTGCGCGTCCCCGTGACGGAAGACGGTGGCCCTGTAGATGGGCGGCTGCGCTGCCAAGCGTGTGTGCCCGCATGCGAGGCGGTCGAGTACCGCAGCATCGCCAGCGTGGAGCTGGGGGGCGGCCTCATCGCCGAGCCGCTGCCCGCCATCGAGGTGCACTACGGCACCCAGTCCGCCGTGCTCTACCACATGGAGCCCACATTCACCAATCTCTACCTCCTAGGTGAGTAGCTACTGCGCCTCACCCCCAAATCTTATCCAAAGACAGACTTGTTCCGGCAGAGCTCGGCCAGTCTTCTTTAGATAAAAAAAATTATGTTAGAACAATTCGCTTCTACCTACAGGGGGCAGCCACAGAGTTTTAATTCTCACCTCGAAAAAATCAATCCAGCTTTAGTCCTCCCCTGCATCTTCTCCCTTCAGTATGACACACTGTTTCCCAACGATTAATGACTAGCGGAGACTTTGGTTGTACGAGACAGCATTTCGCCATCCAGGAACTGTTCACCTCCAAAATCAGATCGTTCTCTTACTGAAAAGGCCTACCATGTTATGCTTTCTTCGTCCAAAGAAAGAGCAAGATGTTACTAGTTGCTAAGTGTGAGATGACCGACGTGGCTAGACGCTCGCTGGTTTGACAGATGACGTGATGCCGCGCGAATCCCAGCACTGGCGAATGTAGCTTGGAAAGAGTTAGCATGTGGGGCTGTCTTTTTGACCAACATGTCCTATTGGCGGAATATGCGGGGCACGAAATAAGCCGACTCTCATCTGGTGACCGGGGTCAGTCCAAGTGCGCAGTGTGCACTGTTCCACCTGCCGCCAGAGTTATGCTGACTGTCAGATTCAGTTTCACGTCACACAACATGAAACAGAGTGTTACTGCGCTCGACACACCTGCACGATCATTGTTATGGGGATAAGTTCAGAGCTGATCACTGAATACCTATTGTAAAGTTGTTCGATATACCTTGCGTAAAATTGTAATTCGTCCTTCATTGCTACTTTTCTTCCTCAGAATTTAACGTAATCCTAATGGGCATGTCTCATTAATCTCAAAAATTGATGGTGTAGTCCTGAAAACTGTATGTTACTCGGTGCATTTCAAAAATGGTTCGCCGGCCGGGGTGGCCGGGCGGTTCTAGGCGCTACAGTCTGGAACCGCACGACCGCTACGGTCGCTGGTTCGAATCCTGCCTCGGGCATGGGTGTGTGTGATGTCCTTAGGTTACTTAGGTATAAGTAGTTCTAAGTTCTAGGGGACTGATGACCTCAGACGTTAAGTCCCATAGTACTCAGAGCCATTTGAACCAAAAATGGTTCAGTATTTTTCATCTATTCCATAATGTGTCCCATCATTGTTTCTCAAAACTTTACGGACTTGTCCTGAAAATCATACATTATTCGGTGTATTGAAAACAGGTTCAGCATTTTGCACCTCTTCCAGTGTGATGCCCAATCACTGAGTAGTTAGTGTATAGAGCGGTGCATACCAACCGTATTATCGGCGTGCTTTTGAGAACAAACCGTAATAACACCATTACACTTACTCTTTGAGACAGGTGAAATAACGCCAATAAGAAAGCAATAACCACAAATCAGAAGAAGGCACAAGAACAGTACCGAATAATCAGTTTAATAACTCACGGTTGTGACATACTAACACGAATATTGTTTACGGAAGACTGGGAAGACTGTTAGGAGCCCACGTGTTTGGGTTCTCAATAAATATACCAACTCACGATGCAATACTGACCCCACGACCAATCTTAAATTGAAATAATACAGACATACATTTATAGCATTTGTAGTTTAGAGAAATATTTTCACTGTTTACTGGAATACACGTTTTAAAAGTCTGAATTATAAATGTAGTACAATGTAAGGTAATGCAGATCAGCAGGAAAAACAAACTTGTAACGTTCGAACATAGCATTTGCAGTGTGCTGCTTGATACAGTCACGTCGATTAAATATCTAGGCGTAACGTTGTAAAGCAATATGAACTGGAACGACCGTGTAAGGATTGTAGTCAGGTAGGCAAAATGGTCGACTTCGGTTTATTGGCAGAATTTCTAGCAAAGTTTGGTTCATACCGCATACAAGACACCAGTGCGACCTATTCTCGAGAACTGCTTGAGTGTTTGGGATCAGCACCAGGTTGGCTTAAAGGAAGACATCGAAGCAGTTCAGAGGCGGGCTGCTAGATTTGTTATGCCACTAAATTTGTTATCGTTGTATCCATATTTAGATAATTGGGTTTTGAAGCTGACGCAGAAAAATTCTATTGCCACCAACGTAAATTTTGGGTAAGGACCACGAAGATAAGAGACATTATGGCTCCTACAGAGGCATATAGATACTGGTTTTTCCTTGGCTCTATTTGCGACGAGAACGGGAAAGGAAATGACTTTTGGCGACAGAGGGGCCCTCCGCTATGCACTGTACGGTGGCTTGGTAGTATGTTTTGGATTAGATGTGGATGAACGTAGCAGGGATAAAACATAGGAAGTGAAAGGCTATATACACTTTGTTCGGAAACCACACTGCGCTTATAAGAGTCGAAAGTCATGAAAGTGAGGCAGTAGCTGAACAGGGAGAGACTGAGTCGCAGCCTATTCCTCATGTTATTCATCTCTACATTGAGCACCCCGCACGGGAGACCAAGGAGAGATTTGGAAAGAGAATTAAATTTCTGGGAGAAGAAATGGAAACTTTGAAGTTTGTCCGTGTCATTGTAATTGTTTCAAAGATAGAAAATGACTCGGAAGAACAATTGAACGGAATGGATAGTGTCTCGAGGAGAGGTCTCAAGTTCAACATCAACAAAAGTAAAAAAAGGAGCAGTGAAATGTAGTCCAATTAAACCAGGTGACAGGGAATCGGAAAGTAACTGATGTTGGCAGAAGTAAAAGCGATGTAAAATGCAATCTTGCAGTAGCAAATAAAGTTTTTCTAAAATATGAAAAATATTTTAAAGTCAGAAACTAATTTATGGGGTTGGGAAGTCTTCTTGGAAATTTATCGTAAAGTCTTATGGGACCAAACTGCTGAGGTCATCGGTCCCTAAGCTTACACACTAGTTAATCTAACTTAAACTAACGTACGCTAACGACGACATATACTCCCCTGCCGAGGGAGGACTCGAACCTCCGACCTCTGACGAGGGAAGGGGACGGGGGGGTGGGGTGGGGGGTGGGGGGGGGGGGAGAGCCGTGCGGACCACGACAAGAGGCCACAGCGAGGCGGGAAGTCTCCTCTGAAAACATTTTGGGGTGTAGCCTTATACAGAAGTGATATACGGACTGTGAACGGACAGACAAGAAGTGAATAGAACCTTAAGATAATTTAGGTTGTGTGACAGAGGAGTGCTGAATATTTGATGGGTAGATCGCATAACTAATAAAAACATAATAAGACGAATAAAGGAGAAAAAAATTAATAGCACAACTTGACGAAAAGAAGCGATCGGTTAACGGGAAACATCCTGGTGTAATGGTGGTTTTATAATATTATTTATTATTATTATTTAATTTTATATTATTATGACTTTTAAAATTTTCGAACTCAAATGCAAGTCTGAATCAAATTAAAATTATCTTTGGCTAATTGAATCTTAAATTAAGTCAAGAAAAATTACGTGCTTGAAAATCATGTAAAAATATTTATTGAATATTGAAACTGGAATTTAATTACCAACATCATATTTTTTTTTTTTTTTAGCTACGCCCCTCTCCCGGTATTGTCCGTCGGCGAATATAATTTTGGGACGTGATTAACGCCTAAAAGCTATCGGACTTCGTTTTGTGAAAAGTGAAACTTTAGATGCAGTTTCTATTCTGAAAGCAAACCAAACGTATTACACTGATTGGTCCCGTTAATACGCGACCATTCACTAACAGATATCCCCACGCAAAGTAAGCGACATTTAATTCTCAAATCCATGAAAAAAGCTGGGGGAAAAAGGTATGATTAGTCGTAATAACAAACCCAATGAAATTAAATAGGTCTTATTATGCAAAATGATCACAGATAACAAAATCTCTACTTAACATAAACCACGTAATATTTTTGTGACCGTATCAGACAATGGCTGTCCAGGAAGAGAGAGAACAAAAGGTGCGAGTCCCTGTTCACTTAAGTTACATGTTCCTTACTGCTTCAATAATTCTTACTGGTGGCTGTTGCCTCCAGTTTTGTCCAGAACTATTCTGTTCAGTAGCACTGTTCGGTGGCACAGAAGCGGCAGCTGACTGTGTATTGGTTGCTGCATTAGGATGCCAATTACTGTTTGAGTGCTGTGGTAGTGGTTGCCAGCGGTTTGGCTGATTATTGTTATTACTATTGTAATTATATTGTTATTACTATTGTAATTACTGTACCCTGGATGATATCTGTAGTCTTGCCTACGCCTCTTATGAGAAGGAGGAGGATTTCTTCCATCCCTTTGTCCTAGTTTATTATTACCATTGCTAGATTGAGGCAAACTATTCCCATTTTCGTTACCATTAGCGTTTTTATTATGATATTGGTAATAGTTATTACTGTTGTTATTCGATACTTCAGCATTACTGCCCCCGCTCAGTTTCGCTTCTTCATGCAACAGGTCAATAGAATCAAGCGTTGACATGAAAGGTTCCATGTCTGAATCTGATACATTAAGTAGTTTTTCTTTTATTGAGACTAGTAATTTTGATTTTAAAAGCCATATGACTTCTCGTTTGGGCATTGGTTCATCCCAATATTTCGTCTTATTTGTATACTTCTCAATATATTTACGCAGTGTACCTGCTATACTGTTGTATATCTCTCGATTATACAACTCACGCCTTAAACGTTATTGTGTTCTTGCTGACCAATACTTATTTAGAAAAGCATTCTCGAATTCCTCATAAATATGGCAATAATCTATAACTTCACTTGCCCAAAAGGCTCCATCACCTTGAATATGGGTAATGACAAACTGTATTTTCTGTTTATCATTCCATGATTTTGGTAGTATACCACGGAATCTTTTGATAAAAATAACAGGGCATGGTATTTTGCGATCTGATGTAAAACTTTTGAACTGTCTGTATTTTAGTAAACTCTCTTCCACAAGTATGTTAGAAAGAGAACTGGCCGCCCCCTGTTCACGAGCTACGTGAACGGGTTGCGGACTGGGCATTGTTGCCGAACAGCTGTTTGGTGTTGTTGCTCGAGTAGTCACAGTCTGCATCTCTGGCAACTTACTGAAACTCAAATCAGATTCACCAGCTGCGTTTTTCGTCACTGTCAGCTACCTTTTTAACGTGTCTACTTCCTGTGTAAGTGTCTGTTTCTATTCAGGAACCTGTTCGACGTTTTTACCTAACATGTTTGCTGCAGACAAAGTTTCCTTCGTCGTTTTCTTTACGGTTACATGCAGTTAGTTCTGTAAACATTCTTGAAATTGGTGTCTTTCATGTTCAACCAGTTTACAACTTCAAGAGTAAACTGATTGTCTTTCTCTACAAACTTCGCTTCTACAGATTTCTCCTGTTCGATAGCGAGTGCCTGTACCTGTGTAGCTATTTTCTGCACAGAATTTCGTAGTGTACTTTGTGCTGCATTAACTTGCGCGACTTGCTTGTTTACATCATTGAAAACTTCGGGCAAGTGCTTGTATGTTTTTCGCATTTCGTCAAATTCATCACTAAAACTTTTGAAGTTAGTTTCAATTTTACTGAATTTTCTATCAAGGTCGTCACGAATTTGTGTGGCAACATTTTCTTGTATCTGATGGGCTATGCAGTTCAAATTTTCGTTTACTAATGTGGTTATATTATTCTGAATTGCAGTGGCCACAGTCTGAAGTTTTCTATTCAACTCTCAGTCACATTATGAAGTTTTGCATCTAAACTAACAGTCACACTAGTTTTAATTTCAGTGGCTGCAATTTGCAGTTTTGGATTAAAATTGTCAGTCACAGTTTGCAGTTTTGCCTCTAAATTGTCAGTCACATTTTGTAGTTTTGCATCTAAATTGTCAGTCACATTTTGTACTTTTGCATCCAAACAGTATGTTACATATTTCTGAACTTCTGTAGAGCGTGCATTTTGTTCATGAAAAGTATGATGTAAACCTTGCATCTGTTCTCTGAAAAATGTGAACAGTTCCGCGAAATTAGTAGGTATTGATTCACTCTCGGTGGATTCTTCAGTATCTTCGGCCGTAGATTCATTTTCACCCACTGATGATTCATTATTTTGAGTTTCGTGACTCGCCGTATTTTGCTCGTCTCTGCCTACGTCTGATTAAACTACGAGCGGTGTAGCTATTTTAATGTTTCTACCGACTTTGCCCATGAATTTAAAAAAATTCACCTCACTGAATTTAATAAAATTGATCGCTAATTCTCCTCAAGTTATACACGGCAAATGTTATTTAATGAGAATTACTATTGATGTATAGCGATTTATGATAAACAATCTAGCGAAGTTTCTCAGTCGTTCTAGAAAGCGGCCATCTTGCCGACATTAAGTTTTGCAAACTTCACTAAAAAATTTGCAAGTTCTTACGAGCAACCTCTTCTTTTTTCCTTTTTTTTGGAATTTAACACTCCCTATTTACTTTCACACACCAAGGCAAAGGAAAACAGTAATGTCCTTACTTCCTTTCTTACTGCGCTTCAGCGACGTCTCTAGTAGTGTTTTTTTTCTTTTAAGGATCGTGCTCCACGTCTCTTATTAGCCAACTTGTTGAAATTGTCTCGTATCTCGTTACAGTGGTTTTTCATGTTACAGAAATCCACAAAATTTTTTGGGTAGCAAAATTTCAATAATACATCCAGGGTGGTCCATTGATAGTGACCGGGCCAAATATCACGAATTAAGCATCAAACGAAAAAACTACAAAGAACTAAACTCGTCTAGCTTGACGGGTGAAACCAGATGGCGCTGTGCTTGGCCCGCTAGATGGCGCTGCCATAGTACGTAAAGAAATATGAATGTTTTAGTTGGACCACTTTCTTCGCTTTGTGACAGATGGCGCTGTAATAGTCACAAACGTATAAGTACGTGGTACCACGTAACATTCCACCAGTGCGTACGGTATTTGCTTCGTGAGACATTACCCGTGTTAAAATGGACCGTTTACCAAATGCGGAAAAGCTCGATATCGTGTTGAAGTATGGCTATTGTGATCAAAATGCCCAACGGGTGTGTGCTATGTATGCTGCTCGGTAACCTGGAGATCATCCAACTGTCCGGACCGTTCGCCGGATAGTTACGTTATTTAAGGAAACAGGAAGTGTTCAGCCACATGTGAAACGTCAACCACGACCTGCAACAAATGATGCCCAAGTAGGTGTTTTAGCTGCTGTCGCGGCTAATCCGCACATCAGTAGCAGACAAATCGCGCGAGAATCGAGAATCTCAAAAACGTCGGTGTTGAGAATGCTACATCAGCATCGATTGCACCCGTACCATATTTCTATGCACCACGAATTGCATGGCGACGATTTTGAACGTCGCGTACAGTTCTGCCACTGGGCACAAGAGAAATTACGGGACGATAACAGATTCTTTGCACGCGTTCTATTTAGCGACGAAGCGTCATTCACCAACAGCGGTAACGTAAACCGGCGTAATATGCACTATTGGGCAACGGAAAATCCACGATGTCTGTGACAAGTGAAACGTCAGCGACCTTGGCGGGTTAATCTATGGTGCGGCATTATGGGAGGAAGGATAATTGGCCCCCATTTTATCGCTGGCAATCTAAATGGTGTACTGTAAGCTGATTTCCTGCGTAATGTTCTACTGATGTTACTACAAGATGTTTCACTGCATGACGGAATGGCAATGTACTTCCAACATGATGGATGTCCGGCACATAGCTCGCGTGCGGTTGAAGCGGTATTGAAAAGCATATTTCATGACAGGTGGATTGGTCGTCGAAGCACCATACCATGGCCGGCACATTCACCGGATCTGACGTCCCCGGATTTCTTTCTGTGGCGAAAGTTGAAGGATATTTGCTATCGTGATCCACCGACAACGCCTGACAACTTGCGTCAACGCATTGTCAGTGCATGTGCGAACATTCCGGAAAGCGAACTATTCGTTGTTGAGAGGAATGTCGTTATACGTATTGCCAAATGCATTGAGGTTGACGGACATCGTTTTGAGCATTTATTGCGTTAATGTGGTATTTACAGGTAATCACGGTGTAACAGCATGCGTTCTGAGAAATGAAAAGTTCACAAAGGTACATGTATCACAATGAAACAACCGAAATAAAATGTTCAAACGTACCTACGTTCTGTATTTTAATTTAAAAAACCTACCAGTTACCAACTGTTCGTCTAAAATTGTAAGCCATATTTGTGAAATATATTTTCTCGGCTGAAGATCTCAATCAGAACCTCGGAAAAATGACCGGACTGGATCATCGCGGAGACGAAAATGGCCGCAGAAATACAAGGTGGACTGTGTAGGGTTTGAGCACAAAGAAAAGAAGTGTTCCAGGAACTAGGGAGGTTGATGGTACATGTGTGCATGAGACAGAGGTAAATAAGAAGGGAAATAAAAAAATAACAAATTATATTCGTTTTTATAGTGCCGTTAAAAAGGAGGAAAGAGCCAAGAGAGAAACTTCAGTGGCTGTCCATAAGAAGCATAGAAGAGATCTCAAATGCTGGAAGAAAATCACAAAGTATGGCCACAAAATTATCACTGTCGGAGTTTATGCATTAGCAAATTACACTTACAGTAAACTCAAAGATGAGTTTTATGATATATTAACAAGGGTGCTAGATAGCATAAGCGCCTCAAAAGAAAAGACTTGAATGGGTGAACGTGAATGGAAAAGTAGCACAGCCACCGATACTTGAATAGTAATAAGATTTGGATACAGCAGAAGGCAATGGCGAGAAGTTATCTGCTGTGTATGAGGCATCGTCCTTTAAGATTTTGACTGGTTTTTTCCTCACAAGGAAATGTTCAAGTATACATGGGAAAGGTCTTTCAGGATTATCGCGTCCGTTTAGACTATATCATTCGAAATAAAATTTCATAAGGACAGATGATGTTTAGAGTCTACAGGGGTGCAGAATGTGGTTCAGATCACTTCCTCTTAGGTACAAAGATGGTATTAATGTCTAACAGAAACGACACATTAAAGAGGCAAATATTCCCACGAGGACAGTGGATACTACGAAATACAAATTAGATAGTCAGATAGCCTGTAAAATTTCTTTATAAATTACGGTTAGCAGGCACCTAGAAAAAAGAATGGCGGAGCATATGTACGAATGAATTATAAAGTGCGTTCGTAAATATCCGTTTGAAGCACTGGGGAGACCAGAGGAAGAACGAAAGCTGCCTCGACAATTTTTGCCTCAAAATATTGAAGAAAATGTAAACCTAAACAAGGATGTTGTATAATAATTCGTCGAGAACAAGGGATAAACAGAATAACCTTATACAGGGTTGGATAAAAATATGGAAAAATCAAAGACACAGTACGTCACCTTACTGAGTCGGTGTAGGAAAACTGTTAGCATTCAAAACAGCTTCCAATCGTCCTGCAATGAATAAATGCAGGCACTGCATGGTTTTCAAGAGAGTCATAGGATTCCTCCTTCAAAATAGTCGCAACTCTGATAGCGGCGGTGGAGGCGGATAGCGATATCGCACCCTTGTCTACAAAGCAAATCACAAATGCTCAGTAATATTGAGATCTGGTAACTGCGGTGGACAACAAGACGCGACAATCCATCCTCGTGCTCGCAAAACCAGTCCTGGACAAGGCGAGCTGTGTGAATTAGGCGCCAGTCATCTTGGAACACAGCATCACCATCGGGAAACAAACATTGTTCCATGATATGTAAGTGATCAGGCAAAATAGTCATATAACCCTAGGCAGTAATGTGACCTTTCAGAGTATCCAGGGGACCCATGGAAGACCACGATATGGCTCCGTAGTCCAGATTTTACGGATTCGGCATCACATTTCCCTGTTGCGAGCATTTGTATCACACTGATTAGTGGTTTTGAAACTATAGCTCGACTGGCAGTTCCCTGCTTAAGAAGCAGCCTCCGTGTTGAATGAGATTATCACTCTGCAGCGGAGTGTGCACTGATATGAAACTTCCTGGTAGATTAAAACTGTTTGGAAGGTAGGAGACGAGGTACTGGCGGAAGTAAAGCTGTGAGGACGCGGCGTGAGTCGTGCTTGGGTAGCTCAGTGGTAGAGCACTTGCCTGCCAAAGGCAAAGGTCCCAAGTTCGAGTCTCGGTCCGACACGCAGTTTTAATCTGCCAGGAAATTTCCTTCCGTGTTGTTTCTGTACTGATAGGATTATCAAAAGGGACATTTACTGCTCTGGTGAATTGGCAGCTGCTGACCTCTCAGTTTTCTTTATTGTCCTCTTCAATGACCGTCCGTCACGATCATTCAACGCACACTTTGCCCGTGTTGTGACTTAGCGGATGATATTTTCCGTTTTCCCCGTATGCGGTATAAATCTACAATACGGTGCCTCCTGAAACACCAAATACACACATTAAAAAAGTTTTGCATCACCCCGGTTCCCAGAACTCCTGAAGGTAGACGTTGACTGTGGATATTGTTTCACAGACACAGTCTCCTTGACTGTTCAGAGATTTCACTAAATCCGCGCAATGCGGTTCGATCGCGTCCGCATTGTTACTTTGTGCCAGAAAGCGCTCTCAACAAGGGAATTGTCCAGGCGTCTCGGAGTGAACCAAAGCGATGTTGTTCGGACATGGAGGAGATACAGAGAGACAGGAACTATCGATGACATGCCTCGCTCAGGCCGCCCAAGAGCTACTTCTGCAATGGATGACCGCTACCTACGAATTGTGGCTCGGAGAAAAACTGACAGCAACGCCACCATGGTTGAATGATGCTTTTTGTACAGCCACAGGACGTCGTCTTACGACTCAAACTGTGCGCAGTAGGCTGCATGATGCGCAACTTCACTCCTAACGTCCATAGCGAAGTCCATCTTTGCAACCTCGACGCCATGCAGCGCGGTGCAGATGAGCCCAACAACATGCCGAATGGACCGCTCAGGATGGCATCACGCTCTTTTCACCGATGAGTGCCGCATATGCCTTCAACTACACAATCGTCGGAGACGTGTTTGGAGGCACCCGGTCAGCCTGAACGCCTTAGACACTCTGTCCAGCGAGTGCAGCAAGGTGGAGGTTCCCTGCTGTTTTGAGGTGGCATTATGTGGGGCCGACGTACGCCGCTGGTGATCATGGATGGCGCCGTAACAGCTGTACGATACGTGAATGCCATCCTCGGACCGATAGTGCAAACATATTGGCTGCATACTGGCTAGACATTCGTCTTCATGGACGACGATTCACGCCCCCATCGTGCACATCTCTTGAATGACTTCCTTGAGGATAACGATATAGCTCGGTTAGAGTGGCCAGCATGTTTTCCAGACCTGAACCATATCGAACATGGCTGGCATAGATTGAAAAGGGCTATTTATGGACGACGTGACCCACCAGTCACTCTGAGGGATCCAAGCCGAATCACCGTTGAGGAGTGGGACAATCTGGACCAGCAGTGCCTTGATGAACTTGAGGATAGTATGCCACGACGAATACAGGCATGCATCAGTGCGAGATGATGTGCTACTGGGCATTAGAGCTACCGGTGTGTACAGCAATCTGGACCACCATCTCTGAAGGTCTCACTGTATGGTGGTACAACATGCAATGTGTGGTTTTCATGAGCTATAAAAAGGGAGGAAATGATGTTTATGTTGATTTATATTCCAATTTTCTGTACAGGTTCCGGAACTCTCGGAACCGAGGCGATGAAAAAAAATTTTTTCATGTGTGTATTTCAGCTACTTTGGTTACCGAAGCACTCACTATACGAGCAAGAACACTTTGCCCACGTCTTAGAATTCACTTAGTTCCGACAAAATGCGCACAAAACTATTCTGATCACGACTAAAACTTGCAACGTGTTGAGCACATTGGCACATTGCATATGTGCCGTTCGTGGTAATGTGTAGTATGCAACCTGCAGGCTTGGCTAGCATCAGAGTTTATGTTGAAGCATGCTTCTATCGCGGTGTTTCTACTTTTTATGTCCAACCCCTGTACCATGACAAAGCTTTTCCACCTGGTATGCAAGATTATGAGACAAGCGAACTATCCTTGTACTGCAATAATAAAGTAATAAATACTTAGAACTTCAAAGAAGGCAAGTGCTAACATCGATATAAATAATATGAACCATCACTTTAATAAATAGTGGTTGAAATACTGACACGAATTATTTATGGAGGAATGGAAATGCTAATTGAAACCGACCTCGGGGAAGATCATTTCGAGTTCCGGGGGAATGATGGAACACGAAAGGCATTACTCATCCCACGACCTACCTTGAAAAATAGGATAAGGAAACGCAAACCTACATTTATAGCATTTGTTATTTTAGAGAAATTTTTGGTTATGTTGAATGGAATAAACGCTCTGCATTTATGAAGGTTGCAAGGATAAAATATACTGAGCGAAATGTTATGTACAACTCGAACAAAAATCATATTACGGTTACAGGAGTTGAAGAACATAAAAAGGAAATAGCAGTTGCACATTAAACAAGCAGTAAGACAAACCAGGGACAAAGTTCGAAAGTGATTATGAGTTCGGTAGAAGAAATAAATGAAGCGTGTCGATGACACTGCAGTTGTTAGAGGCGACAAAAAACTTGGAAGATCAGTTACACGGAATGTACATTATCTTGAATGCGGGCCATAAATGAATATCAACATAAGTAAAAGAACGGTAACAGAATGTATTCTAATTAAATTAGACGATTCCGAGGTAATTACAATAGGAAATGAGACTCTTAAAGTACAGTATGAATTTTGGTATTTCGGTAGGAGAACAACTGACGACGGTAAAAGCGGAGAGGAGATAAAATGCAGACTGGCAATAACTGTAAGAGAATTTTTGGAAAAGAGAAATTCGTGAATGTCGAATATAAATTTGAGTGTTAGGAAATCTTTTAGGAAGGTATTTGTCTACATTGTATTCTTGTATGGGTGTGAAACGTGGGTCATAAACAATTCAGACAAGAAGATCACAAAAGTTTTTGAAGAAGGGGATTATAGAAGAATACTGAACATTTTACAGGACGATCTTTCCACCGTGTACAAACTTCACAGATTGATCGACGAGAGGATATGGAACAAAACAGGGCTAATTAACTTATATCCGGAAATGCATCGTTTCCATGCTAGAGACCATTTATACAATTATATATTGCTACACGGACTGCGGTCTAATGCTCGCTGTACCATACAACCACAGTTACAGTACGTGTTGAAAATGGTTTCCATGCGTCTCAACGCAAGCATGTATGCGCCGCGGCATGTTTTGTCTCACACGTTTACATCGGCCAGACCGCATCTGAACAGTCTCAAACGCAGCATGATCCAATGTTTCCACATCTGGAATGGCCTCAGCATACACGATACTTTTGAGATGGCCCCACAACGAGAAATCGCACGGGTTGAGTCCCGTAAACGAGCAGGCCATGCAACTGGACCCCCTCGTCCGATCCATAGACAAGGGAAGACACGACTGAGATGTGTCCGAATGTTAACGGCGAAGTGGGATGGGGCACCACGAGATGTAGCAGCCACATAACCCTTCGAATCATCAATGGCATTTCTTCCTGCTGCGGGCGCAGAGTCACCCGCCGGAAACGCCGACAGTTCCGGCCTGTTAGCCGGCATGGCAGGAAGACTGGTCCCAAAATACGGTCGTCAATTACCCCGGCCCACACATTCCGGCTACACCGATGCTGATGATTCACTGTCACAATACCATGGATGGTTCTGCGTACTGTCCCACATATGAAAGTTATGAAAGCTGAAGGTACCACTCCGCCTAAAGGTGGCCTCATCAGTGAATAGGCCGGCCAGGGTGGCCGAGCGGTTCTAGGCGCTACAGTCTGGAACCGTGCGACCGCTGCGGTCGCAGGTTCGAATCCTGCCTCGGGCATGGATGGGTGTGATGTCCTTAGGTTAGTTAGGTTTAAGTAGTTCTAAGTTCTAGGGGACTGATGACCTCCGAAGTTAAGTCCCATAGTGCTCAGAGCCATCAGTGAATAGGATGGATGACACAAATACCGGAATCGTGGCTGCTTGGTGTAGAACCCAGTGACAAAACTCCTCCGGGAAGTGGAAAGTCTGTCGCTAGTAAGCCCTGAACACGCTGTAAGAGATAAGGGTAGTAACAATTGTCATGGAGAATGTTCCACACAGTCGTCGGCCAACTGCCTGGTCCTGACACGGCGGTGTTAACCACATTTTCCTCCAAGCCTGACGTCCGAACAGTTCGGGTACGTCCTTCATTATTTCCTGCTTCGTGAAACGACCCTGTCTCAGACAAACGGTTAAAATCTGTTGCAAACATTGAATGCTGTAGCTGTTGTCGGTGGGGATAGGTCTGTTACAATCTTGCTGCCCGCCGCACGTCACCATTTGCCTTTCCGTAGGCAAACACCATGCCGCCAAACTCTCGATTCGAATACGGAACCATTGTGTAGAACGCAGTATCACATCCACTACAAGGTGAGTCAGCGAAGTGAGTCTCACACAACTATACCAATTACTATGTCAGGAGAGAGCGCTAGGGCATGACGTATGAGAACAGTCTCACCCTCTGGGAGGAAACCATGCATACTGTAAGTGTGGTGCATGGTACAGCGCGTATTGGACCGCAGTCACTGTAACAAAGGAAGACTTGAGTAAATGGTCTCTAGCATGGAACCCATGCATTTCCGGACATACCAAGTTCATTAGACATTTTTGTTCCGTATCGTCTCATTGATCAGTCCCTGGAGTTTGACTACACGGTGGGAGAAACCACCGTGTATAGGTAGAGCGGATAAATATACACACATAAAAGAAAGTTTTAGATCACTTAGGTTCCGAGAGTTACGGAACCTGTACAGAAAATTGGAATAGAGATCAACATAAAAATCATTTCTACCGTTTTTATTGAACATGAAAACCACACATTGCATGTTGTACCACCATACAGCGAGACCTTCAGAGATGGTGATCCAGATGCACAAACGGGTACCTCTAATACCCAGTAGCACGTCGCCTTGCCTTGATGCATGCCTGTATTCGTCGTGGCGTACTATCCTCAAGGTCATCAAGGCACTGCTGGTCCAGATTGTTCCACTCCTCAACGGCGATTCGGTGTAGATCCCTCAGAGTGGTTGGTGGGTCACGTCGTCCATAAACAGCCCTTTTCAATCCATCCCAAGCATGTTCGATAGGGTTCACGTCTCTAAAATCTCCTGGCCACTCTAGTCGAGCGATATCGTTATCCTGAAGGAAGTCATTCACGAGATGGGCACGATGGGGGCGTGAATTGTCGTCTATGAAGACGAATGTCTCGCCAGTATGCTGCCGATATGGTTGCACTATCGGTCCGAGGATGGCATTCACGCTTCGTACAGCCGTTACGGCGCCTTCCATGATCACCAGCGGCGTACGTCGGCCGCACATAATGCCACCCCAAAACACAGGGATCCTCCACCTTGCTACACTCTCTGGACGGTGTGTCTAAGACGTTCAGCCTGACAGGGTTGCCTCCAAACACGTCTCCGACGATTGTGCAGTTGAAGGCATATGCGACACTCATCGGTGAAAAGAACGTGCTGTCAATCCTGAGCGGTCCATTCGGCATGTTGTTGGGCCCATCTGAACTGCGCTGCATGGTGTCGAGGTTGCAAAGATGGACCTCGTCGTGGAGGTTAGGAGTGAAGTTGCGCATCGTGCAGCATATTGCGCACAGTTTGAGCAGTAACACGACGTCCTGTGGCAGCACGAAAAGCATTATTCAACATGGTGGCGTTGCTGTCAGGGTTCCTCCGAGCCATAATCCGTAGGTAGCGGTTATCCACTGCAGTAGTAGCCCTTGGGCGTGTCGTCGATAGTTCCCGTTTCTCTGTGTCTCCTCCATGTCCGAACAATTTCGCCTTGGATCACTCTGAGACTCTAGTTACTTCCTTTGTTAAGATCACTTCTAGGCACAAAGCAACAATGCGGACGCGATAGACCCACGGTAGTGAGCGCCTAGGCATGGTTGAACTACGTGTACAGACGATAAGAGCCGTGTACCTCCTTCCTGGTGGAATGACTGGAACTGATGGGCTGTCGGACCCCGTCCGTCCAATAGGCGCTGCTCATGCGTGGTTGTTTACATCTGTGGGTGGTTTTAGTGACACCTCTGAAAGTCAAAGGGGCTGTGTCTGTGATATAATATCCACAGTCAACGTCTATCCTCAAGATTCTGGGAACCAGGATGGTGAAAAGCTCTTTTTGATGTGTTGAGGAAGGTACTGAAACTATTTGGCGCGAAAAAATTTTCATGGCACAATTTGACTAAGAGAAGGAGGGAACACTGTAGATTGGGATGCAACTCGTCTGCTTTGAAAAAATGACTTCACAAGTTACCATAGACGATGCATTGTAAAGACATTGACGAATGTTGGCAGAGTAATGCTCGTTTGACAACAACTACAGCAAACCTGAAGTCATTTTGACGTCACACGCAATAACGACGAGCGCATAATCGGCTATCGACTTTGTGGCAAAGAAGAATATGAATATTATTGCTCTTCGATTCAGTCTCAGCATTTAAGCTGTCCTCGCAGGTACCTGCCTGACCACACACTCGGAAATCGCAAAATACTTTTTCATCCTTTGTTCTCCGGTCAGACTGGATTTAATAACATCCAATATTCTAGAACATAGTTGTACTACATTCATAAAAAGTAACAAACTTATTAACAGCTCTAACATAAAAAAACTGCATGTAACGGGATTCGAACCAACAACTGCCGAATCCAGGAGTTATTCATTACGCTGAATTTAACCATGCGAGGTTTAACTCCAGTCTTTGAAGGTTTGTATCGTCGATGCCGGCCGGCCGCACACAGCTGTGACTCCTGCAAAGTAGGACATCAGCGTGTTCGTTGCCACAAATATGCAAACTAACTTGCCCTTCTCCATGACAACGCAAAGTCTCATACATGTCCGCATCCCCTAGAGAAGCTTCTTTGGATTGTTCTTCCTTATACATCCTACAGCCAGGATCTCGCACCTTCTGACTTCCATCGGTTTGGTCCAATGGTCCGCGGGAAGCAGTACATGGATGATGGGGAGGTTACTGATAGAGCAAGGCGCTGGCTTGGACGTCGACCAGTAGAGTGGTACCATGCGGGCAAACATTCCGTCCCAGTAAGAAGGCGTAAGGCCGTCTAATTGAAGGAGATTTTGTTGAAAAATGGGATTTTGTAACGTAAAGAGTGGGGAATAATAAGGTGTGTTGGAATCCTAAATAAAATAAACCTGCTTTCAGCAAAAATGTGTTGCATTACTTATGGACTGCCTGTCGTATTTATGTGTAACCTTTAATTCAAAATGTCCTTTAAGGATTTACCTATGGCTTCCACTGAAACAGTGTACATGGCTGGGAATGCCTCAGAGCACGCAGCTAGTGACCCGTGCTAAGCCGCTGGTTCGCCCTGTGTGCTGTGGCAGTGTCGCTGGGCAGCATCCTGGGGCTGACGCTGGGCTGCAGCGCGCTCAGCCTGGTGGAGCTGGCCTACTTCCTCGCCAGGCTCATCCTCGCCGTGGTGCGGCGCCGTCGTAAACGGTCTGTCGGCCGCTTTCCGTCTAAGGTATGTGCTGTAGGGCATAGCAACACTCCTGCCACAGGAGTAGGCATCAATAACGTGACGTGGTATTTACCTAATCGTAAGATTACACACCAATGGCATTCGTTAAAATCCAGCTCTCTTTACGGCATCGTTTACTGATAGTATCTTGTACCGCTGATGATGCTTATAGCCAGCACCAAGAAGGACTTGTGTGATAAACGAAAGTTGGTAGGCGTGTTCTACATCCGAATGACAGAGAAATTTCGCACCAGTCGCGTGAGAGTGGCGCTGGTAGCGCCGCTATAAGGACGCAAGCGACGTTTGCTTTAAATACGCGCTGCAGTGGTCATGACTATTAGGTACCTTTGAAATTGGACATTGTGACTCGATGTTAGTCAAGAATGCTTTCAAGGCGACAAAGACGCCAGTATCAGTACCTCACTGATTTCGAACGATGTCGTGTATTGGGGCTTCGAGAGGCTGGATGTTTCTTCTGCAGTACTCCAGAAAGACATGGTAGGAATGTATCCATTATACATGATTGTTGCCAGCGGTTATCACGGGAATTTTCCAAAAAGACCAGGCTTCGGGCTGCCATGTGACACTACCAAGAGGGAAAACCATCATGTTCGGCGTTGGTTCTGGTGCATAGTACTGCATCTGCAGCAGCAATTTGAGGAGCAGCTGGCATCACAATCACACAACGAACAGTTAAAAATCTATTACTTCAAGGAGAGCTCCGAGCCATGCACCCTATAGCGTGCATTCCACTGGCCCCAAACCACCGCCATTTTCAACTTCAATGGAGTAAAGCAGGGAGGACTTCTGTTGAGTTTTCTGACGAAAGTTTTTTGTGTCTCGGCGCCAGGAGGCCAGGTTAGGACCCGCAGCCAAACTGTCTGTGTGCTAGATGTGCTGGACTTACACTTGGAGTTATGGTTTGCGGTGCGATTTCTTAAGACAGCAGGAGCGCTCTCGTGTTTATTCCACGCACCATGGCTGCAGATTTGTACGTCATTGTGGTGATTCGACCTGTCAAGCTGCTATTCACAAACAGCATCCCACGGGGTATTTTCCAAAAGGAGAACGCTCGCCTTCATACCGCTGTTCTAACCCAACATGGTCTACAGACCATTGACCTGTTCTGCTCGATCACCAGATGTGTCCCCAATCGAGCACATATGGGAGACCACCGGACGACAATTCCAACGTCATCCAGAAACAGCATTAACCATCTCTGCAACAGACGTGGAACTCCATCCTACAAACTGATATACGGCAATTGTACAAGACAATGCATGCACGTCTGCATATTTGCATTCAACGTTCTTGCTGTTACACCGGTTATTAATGCAACAGCATTGTACATTTTCAGTGGCTTATCTAGCGCTTACTTTAATCTGTGATCCTTCAACGTTAATCACTTAAATATGTTACTTGGGCAAACGTATTCACCGGCTGTGTGGCCGAGCGGTTCTAGGCGCTTCAGTCTGGAGCCGCGCGACTGCTCCGGTCGTAGGTTCGAATCCTGCCTCGGTCATGGATGTGTGTGATGTCCCTAGGTTAGTTAGGTTTAAGTAGTTCTAAGTTCTAGGGGACTGATGACCTGATATGTTAAGTCCCATAGTGCTCAGAGCCATTTGAACCAAACGTATTCCCTAAATTTCATTGCTCTACGTTAATTATTTTTTGATGTTGCCTTATTATTTCAGTCGGTATATGTATTGAATAAAGACACTCTCCGACAACTGAAGCTTCTACTTATTTACTTTAACATTTTTACATCTTTGCGATATTCAGTGTATTATATTGGGAGAGATCAGTAAGCCCCGTATCACAGCTTTTGCTTTTTCTTCTTTATTGATGGCTTTCGCCACGTTCTAATAATTTGCAAATTTCACCAATTTTTTTCAGTCAGCTTATATGTTAATATGGTGCCTGTTCCCTCTGATGGGACACAGCATAAACCAAATTAAATTTTGGGGTATGAAAATGAAGAATTTAATCTGTGAAAATTATACTGACATTTCATGGTTCTTAAATTAGCTGTAAAAAGATAGTGTACCGATTCAACCGTAATACCAAACAGATGGAAACTGAATGCATCGTATATCATATTTTTTGGTGTTGCTACTTTTCTCCGTTAGTGTGTATATGGTTTACCAGATTACATCCTCTCTCATAATAGCACTGTATTGTATTGTATTAAACAGGAGACCTAGAAACAACGGAGAGGCTTCGTCCTGCCGTAGCCCTCAGTGGTTCACAACCCCGCAACAGGCCACAGCAGTCCACCCACCCTAACGTCGCCCCACACCGAACCCAGGGCTATTGTGCGGGTCGGCCCCCAGTGTTGACCTACATTGGTCATACAACGCACACAGGACAACACGCACAGTGCGTGAAAGATGCGTTGAATAGAATCACCACACTCGCCTTTCGCAGCACAGTATATCACTAACAGCCGAGCATTATATCTCCATACGTCTTTCCATGGATTATTCTGCCACGAAAATACTGGCCTCGACGAGATCCTTCTGGGATTCAATTATTAAAGAATGGGTGGAATGCGTTTAGCGGAAGATCTTATTAGTTGTGATGGCGGCTTTCAACTGGATAAGGTGTGGGACCCGGCGATTTCTTTAATTACTTCAGGCAGAAAAAAATTAATGACTGATGACACGTCTACTGACAGTTTATTAATTTTGACATCTGAATTTTAACTCCGCGAGTGCACATTCCATTACGCATGCGCCTGCGCCATACATGGAGCAACATTCGAAAAAGGCGCGAAACTCGACAGAGGTCGCTCATGTAGCGGCTTCCTTTGCACATGCGCGTCCACGCAAATTTTTTGTATAAAATTAGCGATTTGAACTAGCAGTCTTAAGGATCCGCCGTGATATTTATCCCTCCAACCAACTTTAACTTTTCTCTATCTCTCCCACTCCACATCAGAGTTCCTCTCTCCTTTTCCTCTCCATCCATCCCCCTCCTTTTTCTCCCTATCCATCGATCCCCATATCTTTCCGTTTGCAGCCACTACCCTATCCACACAACGCACTACTCCTCACCCTCTATCTTTCCCACCGACTGTATTTCCCACTATCCACTTCAACTCCTACTGCTCCTCTCTATAGATTTCCTACCTAACAGACACCTAAGTTCCTACCCACACCCCTCAGCCCTATGTAACATACTCTTTCCTCCAGCAATACCTCTCACCCTTGTGCAGGTCCTTCAGATTTTACGTGAAAGTGCGGTACCTCAGTGTTTTTATCCAAAGAATTTCTACTTCTTTCGGCGTGCTTTAAAGTATATATCTTTCCGTTGTTTTTAATTGTCAGGTTTTGATTTTTAATTTTAAATAGAAATAGCCCCAAATTTTGTTTGTGTGTTTTGCAGTAATTTTTTAATTCGCCTGGCTGAAGAGCGAAGAATTGTACAGCTGACAGCCCACCCCCGCCCATATGCGGCGAAGGGAATGAAATAACAATAAAAAAACTAGCAGTTGCAAATGCAGAACAGCAAAAACAAAGAGTATGGTCATCAGTAAAAGACGCAGACTGTCCAATATTAAAATAGGACAATCTACCATTAGCCAAGTAATTCAATTTAAATATCTCGGAAGCACAATAACTGAAGACTTGAGATGTCACCAGGAGGTGAAAACCCGAATTGCCATAGCGAAGGAGGCATTCAACAGAAAGAGGAGACTCTTATGTGGCAAATTAGATAAAGGACTAAGGAAAAGGCTTGGCAAATGTTTTGTCTGGAGTGTGGCACTATATGGGGCAGAAACATGGACACTGAGACGAGAGGATGAAAAAAGGTTAGAAACATTTTAGATGTGGATGTGGAGGAGAATGGAGAGAATAAGCTGGGTGGAAAGAGTGAGTAATGAAAGAGTATTGGGAAGGGTTGGCGAGAGAAGATGTCTGCTGAAGGTTGTAAGAGAAAGGAAAAAGAACTGGTTGGGACATTCATTGAGAAGGCAGTGCTTGCTAGTAGATGCTTTGGAAGGATTGGTTTGTGGGAGAAGACTGAGAGGAGGAACGAGATACAAGGTGATAGACGACATAAAGGGAAGAGGAAATTATGCAGACCTGAAGAGGATGGCAGAAGACCGGACAGCCTGGAGAACTACCATGTGAAAACCTGCCTTTAGGCAGAACACTGATGATGATGATGATGATGATGATGAATGCAGAACGCTCATCTGAAGGTGGCTGAGTGGTTATCAGCCGAAATATCGTGACAAGAAGTCGGCGTAATCCAGCTGCAATCCAGAAACTTCGTGGAAAGCTTTTGTTTTACTCAAAAAACTAAATTTTTGACATTAAAAATTTCGGCAGCATTACTTTTTAGCAGGACCTCATACGAAGAGGGTGTACCGGTTTACTGATGTAGATTTGGCCAATACACACCTCGTGTACTTGTTCGCTGATTGTAATGTAACAGTGGCAGAACGACGCTGTGCATAGCTGTTCCCATAGCGACAAAAACGATGCAGTTTGTGTGTAAAAGAACGCACTAGTTTTAATGTGTTCTAGAGTCTGTACAAAGTGACATACACCATTCTAGTTTGTGGTGTTTGATTCTTCAACTCGCCAAGTTTGGCTCCCCCGCATTTGCCAGATCTGCTTGGCCTTCAAACGGCACCAGTACTGTTTTTTTCCTCTGTTTCCTCAGTTCAGTCGAGGCGTGCTTGCAGTGCAGAGCAGAGAAACTCAGCAACAATATGTACTCCGCAACAGAAAGCACAGTGTGTTATTTGGCTTGTGAAAACTGAGTCAATCATAACAGTACAATGTAATTTTAGACGTCAGTATGGTGGTGAACCACCTATAGGAAGAACTATCCGTCACTGGCTAAACTCCTTCGAGGAAACCTGTGGTGTTTTAAAAGCAAAATCACCATGTAGACCGAGAACGTCTAAAGATGTTGTTGAACAGATCTGTGTTTCGTGTGTTCGGAGTCCGAAGAAGCCACTGGCCAGACGTAGTCTACAATTAGGAGTGCCTAAATGTACTGTGCGTGCGGCTCTTGACACTCGCTTTCCTGTAAAGTGGACAGCCAGGGCTGGCCCAATACCTTGGCCACCACGAAGCCCAGACTTAACCCCACAGGACTTTTTCTTTTGGGGCCACGTAAAAAATGTTGTGTACAGTGAAAAGATCAGAGACATCAATCATTTACGGGAAAGAATCGTCGTGGCGGTTGGGACAGTTACACCTGAAATGTTGGTGAATACGTGGCGAGAAGTGGAATATCGTCCCGACGTGTGCAGGGCAACATATGGACACCACGTTGACGTCTACTAACATTAAGCACAACTTGAAGGAATTCTCTTTCATGATATGTACTCATTGGCGTAATTTTTCATAAATTTCCTATTAAATTTATACTTAAAACTAGGGAGTTCTTTTTCAAACACCCTGTATACAGTAATTTCTCATCTGTCTCGGGGCTGTTACCCAACTTTATATTTTTTGTTGTACGTCTTGGTGATAGTTTATTACAGCTATTTTTACTGTTGTAAAGATATTTTGACAGAATCAAATGTAGCTAGGGTAACAAACCGGCTAAATCATAATTACATTAGCAATCTGTAACAACCTAATGGAGAAGTGTCTCTTATACCAAAATAGTCATAAAATGTCCCTGAAAAACCTTTGACAGTTTGTCGGTGTAGTACGGGTTCAGTCTGCATACTCTTAGTCCCAGTTCCCGTTCCAAATAGTTGTGTTACGCTGCTGACTGCCAGACTACAGGACATTTTTGAGTAATGACACCGGCACATTGCTGCCGTTTCCAGAGAACGTGCGAATTACGATAGTGAAATTTCAGTGCTAAGTGAAGACATTAATACATAACAAAAACAGTTGTTGTATAATAAAAGTAACTGAAATACAGCAGCTGTGGAAGAACAAAATGATCATAACTACTCACAGGAATAATCTCACTGGTGGGAAAATTTATAATGCGAACATGCTATAGTATTATTTACGAGTGGCTAGGAAGAAAGTTGACAAATTTATGATACAATAATTTCGTAACTTTGAAGTGAAGAAACAGAATAATATTAGTACTCCAGTAATCTGTATGTCGCTTAGTCCGTCTGTATTTATTATTGTGTTGGTGTATAAGTTCGTAACGTATTTCCATAGTTTTAGTAAACATGAAAGATTCACATGAAAGACTTCAGTCATCAGTATTATATTCTCCATACTAATTACAACAGCCTGCCAACACTGGTGTAACTATCCTATTCCGCGGATGTGGAAATTACGTGGTTTTGACAAGAAGAACTCGTTGAACCATCTTCAGAGCGCATTTTCATCGGGAAAGGAAGTTCCTTGAAAGTTGTTGTATAGAGAGAAGAAACGATGAAATCTGAAGGAACAAAATTAGATGACTAAGGTGGGTTCGGAATGACTAACCAACCCAACTACTGTATAATGTTTTTCTGCTGTATAATGTTCGTGTCGGTGCAGCAGAATGCTGGCGGATGTTATCGTGAAGTAACATCACTTCACTCAGTCTTACTGGTCGTTGTTCTTCAGTTGCGTCTGCAACGCGTCTCAGTTGTCAATAAATGCCAGCAGTGATGGTTACACCTGAGGGGAGCAATTCGTAGTACACCACACAGTCGCTGTTCCACCAGATGCATAACATTATCTTTTGTGGATGAGAGCACATCTTTATACGGGGATTTGTTGCTTTGTTTGGGCTCAACCATTCCTTTCTTTTCCTTTTGTTAGCATAAAGACTCCATTTCTCGTCACCATTAACGATACAGGATAGGAACAGCCGCTGTTGTTCCCGAGCCAACTGTTGACGAGGAAACAGAGGTGCACATGTGGCCACTCGCTGATTTTTGTGGTTTTGGCGGTACTCATACACCGCATTTTCGAGCCTCCCCCATTGCATGCAAATGTCGCACGATGGTGGAATGATCACAGTTCCTCACATTTGCCAGATCTCGTGTGCAGTGACTTGTATCATTGTGGATTAACGAGTTTAAACGACTTTCATTAAAACCCGAAGGTCTTCCTGAAAGTGAAAACCATTTTCTTTCTGTGCTCCGTCCAGTGGCATTATCCCCGTACACGGCGCAAATGTTTCAGACTGCCTCCGCTGCTGTCGCCCTTCTGTTGAACTCAGATAGAAGAAAATGTCGGAAACGTTCAGATTTTTCTAGCGTCCCCAAATGACAAAATGACAATATGTAAATTTAAATAGCAACAGTGAACCACAAATAAAAACTGACAATCGGTAAATAAACCTATAATAACCGGAATATCAACATGTAAAACAAAAACGCTACTAACTTAAGCACCAACCTAATATATTATAGGGAGTAGACTCTATAAAAAATGATGACTGAACGAAGGGATGAAGGTACATTAGTGTTTAACGTCCAGTCGACGATGAGATGATTAGAGACGTGGTACACGCCCTTATTGGGGGTGGATGGGGTATGAAATCGGCTGTTCCATTAATAACTGAACCAAACCCGTATTTGCCTTAACCCATTTATGGAAACCACACAAATCCTATACCTGGATGTAAAAATAGTAATTTTACTCAACTGAGAGATCGCTGTTAAAGCCCAATAATGTTATCTAAAATTATATATCTGGATGCCGGATGGTTATTTGTACCTATCCTCCCCGAAAGCAAGTCCAGTGTCTTAACAGCGCAGCATCTTGCTCGGTGTCACTGTAGGGAGGCACATAGGCAGCAGGGTATGTTTTGTACTGGAAGGCTTAGATATCACTAGACTAGTGATGAAGTCCTGTAATAGCGTAAGATATGGATGTCGCTCGCAGCGTCTTGTGTCTGAGCTTGCAATGAGAGTTGATAGGTTTCTCCACGGAGTTTAAAAACGCCTTTTATAGGTACTCGTGAAAGTATTGTCGTTTGTAAGTATTTGTCTGAATGGTTCACCTATCAGTTCATCAGGCGGCAGCAGAGGACCATATAGGTCGATCCTGGGACCACATACGTCGATCCTGATTTTTCAGGCAGGTCGATATGACCATCAGTGAAGTGCTTCAGTTTCATCTCTTGTACACTCGTTACGAAGCCAGCGTTCATGGTTCTTTCAGTGCTGGCAAGAGGTATTTTACATTTCGATCAATAGTCGTACTACATTTTTTTCTCAAAGTCAAAGCTATTAAAATTATTTAATCGTTTCTCTATGCCATCACGTTTCTTGACAATTTCTGACAGTGTACTAAGATTTCCTGGGCGACAGCGAAGTACACCGGCTCTGTTCGCTCGATTTTGATGACAGCAAGAAATATTACAACCCATCCTCCTGTAGGAAAATTTCTTTTTTTTCCTTTACCGTTATTTCGTTCACCCAAGCTAACAGTTTGTTAAACACAAAAGTCTTAACAAAAACGTAGAAAGGAGATGAAAGATGATATTATCAAAAACAGAGTGCTCTTGATGCTGCGAATCTGACTTTGTTATCGCAAATTGCTCGGAGATAAGGAGTTGCTGATAAGGTGCTGATGTTTCGTACGATATTGCAGCGCCTGTGTTGTTACAATGCAATCTACCTTCGAGCGCACATGCATGTCCGAAGGAACAGGCACTGTGGCGACTGCAGCCGTCTCGAAAGACACGAAATACACTCGCAGTTGCGGATGCGCACTAATCCGAAGGAACAGGCACTGCGGCGACTACAGCCGTAATGAAATACCTGCAGCCTATTCGCAAACGTGAATACTTCCGAATAGTACAGGCACTGCAGTGTTGTATTTGTATGCCGATACCAAGCAGTGACTTACAATTAAAAATGTCCTCCCCCCTGTACGGAAATTACATAATGTATACAAGTACAGGTTGTGATAACTGGACGCGACATATGATGTTTGGTCCAGCCGTGGGTCGTTCACGAATAGTCAAAGCTGTTAAGGTGACCGCTCGCCTCAAGCTCGAAATCCTGGTTCGAGTCCCGGTCTGGCACAAATTTTTATTGTCGTCACTCCATTGTACAGTTGATGGTAGCCACTATTCGCAACCGGGAATAAATTTCATGATGTTTCTTTCCTGATGACCAGATCCAGGCAGTGGAGGAGCTTATCTGAGCTCAGGTAGGTGGTAAGACATCTTCTACATCTACATCTACATTGATACTCCGCAAGCCACCCAACGGTGTGTGGCAGAGGGCACTTTACGTGCCACTGTCATTACCTCCCTTTCCTGATCCAGTCGCGTATGGTTCGCGGGAAGAACGACTGTCTGAAAGCCTCCGTGCGCGCTCTAATCACTCTAATTTTACATTCGTGATCTCCTCGGGAGGTATAAGTAGGGGGAAGCAATATATTCGATACCTCATCCAGAAACGCACCCTCTCGAAACCTGGCGAGCAAGCTACACCGCGATGCAGAGCGCCTCTCTTGCAGAGTCTGCCACTTGAGTTTATTAAACATCTCCGTAACGCTATCACGGTTACCAAATAACCCTGTGACGAAACGCGCCGCTCTTCTTTGGATCTTCTCTATCTCCTCCGTCAGACCGATCTGGTACGGATCCCACACTGATGAGCAATACTCAAGTATAGGTCGAACGAGTGTTTTGTATGCCACCTCCTTTGTTGATGGACTACAATTTCTAAGCACTCTCCCAATGAATCTCAACCTGGTACCCGCCTTACCAACAATTAATTTTATATGATCATTCCACTTCAAATCGTTCCGCACGCATACTCCCAGATATTTTGCAGAAGTAACTGCTACCAGTGTTTGTTCCGCTATCATATAATCATACAATAAAGGATCCTTCTTTCTATGTATTCGCAATTCATTACATTTGTCTATGTTAAGGGTCAGTTGCCACTCCCTGCACCAAGTGCCTATCCGCTGCAGATCTTCCTGCATTTCGCTACAATTTTCTAATGCTGCAACTTCTCTGTATACTACAGCATCATCCGCGAAAAGCCGCATGGAACTTCCGACACTATCTACTAAGTCATTTATATATATTGTGAAAAGCAATGGTCCCATAACACTCCCCTGTGGCACGCCAGAGGTTACTTTAACGTCTGTAGACGTCTCTCCATTGATAACAACATGCTGTGTTCTGTTTGCTAAAAACTCTTCAATCCAGCCACACAGCTGGTCTGATATTCCGCAGGCTCTTACTTTGTTTATCAGGCGACAGCGCGGAACTGTATCGAACGCCTTCCGGAAGTCAAGAAAAATAGCATCTACCTGGGAGCTTGTATCTAATATTTTCTGGGTCTCATGAACAAATAAGGCGAGTTGGGTCTCACACGATCGCTGTTTCCGGAATCCATGTTGATTCCTACATAGTAGATTCTGGGTTTCCAGAAATGACATGATACGCGAGCAAAAAACATGTTCTAAAATTCTACAAGAGATCGACGTAAGAGATATAGGTCTATAGTTTTGCGCATCTGCTCGACGACCCTTCTTGAAGACTGGGACTATCTGTGCTCTTTTCCAATCATTTGGAACCCTCCGTTCCTCTAGAGACTTGCGGTACACGGCTGTTAGAAGGGGGGCAAGTTCTTTCGCGTACTCTGTGTAGAATCGAATTGGTATCCCGTCAGGTCCAGTGGACTTTCCTCTATTGAGTGATTCCAGTTGCTTTTCTATTCCTTGGACACTTATTTCGATGTCAGCCATTTTTTCGTTTGTGCGAGGATTTAGAGAAGGAACTGCAGTGCGGTCTTCCTCTGTGAAACAGCTTTGGAAAAAGGTGTTTAGTATTTCAGCTTTACGCGTGTCATCCTCTGTTTCAATGCCATCATCATCCCGTAGTGTCTGGATATGCTGTTTCGAGCCACTTACTGATTTAACGTAAGACCAGAACTTCCTAGGATTTTCTGTCAAGTCGGTACATAGAATTTTACTTTCGAATTCAATGAACGCTTCACGCATAGCCCTCCTTACGCTAACTTTGACATCGTTTAGCTTCTGTTTGTCTGAGAGGTTTTGGCTGCGTTTAAACTTGGAGTGGAGCTCTCTTTGCTTTCGCAGTAGTTTCCTAACTTTGTTGTTGTACCACGGTGGGTTTTTCCCGTCCCTCACAGTTTTACTCGGCACGTACCTGTCTAAAACGCATTTTACGATTGCCTTGAACTTTTTCCATAAACACTCAACATTGTCAGTGTCGGAACAGAAATTTTCGTTGTGATCTGTTAGGTAGTCTGAAATCTGCCTTCTATTACTCTTGCTAAACAGATAAACCTTCCTCCCTTTTTTTATATTCCTATTAACTTCCATATTCAGGGATGCTGCAACGGCCTTATGATCACTGATTCCCTGTTCTGTACATACAGAGTCGAAAAGTTCGGGTCTGTTTGTTATCAGTAGGTCCAAGATGTTATCTCCACGAGTCGGTTCTCTGTTTAATTGCTCGAGGTAATTTTCGGATAGTGCACTCAGTATAATGTCACTCGATGCTCTGTCCCTACCACCTGTCCTAAACATCTGAGTGTCCCAGTCTATATCTGGTAAATTGAAATCTCCACCTAAGACTATAACATGCTGAGAAAACTTATGTGAAATGTATTCCAAATTTTCTCTCAGTTGTTCTGCCACTAATGCTGCTGAGTCGGGAGGTCGGTAAAAGGAGCCAATTATTAACCTAGTTCGGTTGTTTAGTGTAACCTCCACCCATAATAATTCACAGGAACTATCCACTTCTACTTCACTACAGGATAAACTACTACTAACAGCGACGAACACTCCACCACCGGTTGCATGCAATCTATCCTTTCTAAACGCCGTCTGTACCTTTGTAAAAATTTCGGCAGAATTTATCTCTGGCTTAAGCCAGCTTTCTGTACCTATAACGATTTCAGCTTCGGTGCTTTCTATCAGCGCTTGAAGTTCCGGTACTTTACCAACGCAGCTTCGACAGTTGACAATTACAATACCGATTGCTGCTTGGTCCCCGCATGTCCTGACTTTGCCCCGCACCCGTTGAGGCTGTTGCCCTTTCTGTACTTGCCCAAGGCCATCTAACCTAAAAAACCGCCCAGCCCACGCCACACAACCCCTGCTACCCGTGTAGCCGCTTGTTGCGTGTAGTGGACTCCTGATCTATCCAGCGGAACCCGAAACCCCACCACCCTATGGCGCAAGTCGAGGAATCTGCAGCCCACACGGTCGCAGAACCGTCTCAGCCTCTGATTCAGACCCTCAACTCGGATCTGTACCAAAGGTCCGCAGTCAGTCCTGTCGACGATGCTGCAGATGGTGAGCTCTGCTTTCATCCCGCTAGCGAGACTGGCAGTCTTCACCAAATCAGATAGCCGCCGGAAGCCAGAGAGGATTTCCTCCGATCCATAGCGACACACATCATTGGTGCCGACATGAGCGACCACCTGCAGATGGGTGCACCCTGTACCCTTCATGGCATCCGGAAGGACCCTTTCCACATCTGGAATGACTCCCCCCGGTATGCACACGGAGTGCACATTGGTTTTCTTCCCCTCTCTTGCTGCCATTTCCCTAAGGGGCCCCATTACGCGCGTGTAGAGTAGATGAAGGATGAGGTTAGGGAGCTGACATTACAGTTGTGGAGAAGGAGAAAAAGTTGTTGTGTGTGACTGTGTGGGGGTTATGGTGACGGGAAGGGTCTGGCTATGTTGTGGCCTGGGAGCGGGTTCTGTGGGCTTAGATGGGTTGCTCAAGGTTGACTGGGGAAGCATTAGGCGAGGGAGTCTAGTCGGGGAAATTGGAAGAGGGAGTGTTGTGTGATGTCCTTAGTTTGGTTAGGGGTTAAGTAGTTCTAAGTTCTAGGGGACTGATGACCATAGATGTTAAGTCCCATAGTGCTCAGAGCCATTTAAACCATTTTTTGGAAGAGGGAGTGGTTTTGTTAATATGTTACAGTGCCATTTAAATGGAATACGGAACTGGCAAACAGGGTGACTTTATGGAGGACATGTGGACCTGGGTGGACTTTTCGAAGAACATGATAGTAAAGGAGCAGTGAAAGAACTTGACCAAATCTAACATCTGAAGCATGTTTCGTCGTTACTGAAGACCACTGTCGGCACGCGGAAAGGTCAGCTAAGGGGGCAGAGGAGAGCGGAAGAACAGCTCCTTTCTCCCCCTCCCCCTTATTGTTCTCATCCAATAGGAATCATCCGAGTTCTGTTCTCTATTGTGAGAGGAACCTTTGATCAATTTTTGTAACATTATTTAAAAATTATCCGAATGGTCGGAGGGAGGGGTCGTGACCCCACATCACGTGCGGCGCTACCTTCGATGTCGACGGCGACGCTGACATCGATGCCGCACCTACGATACGCGCAGCTGGCGCGCGAGTTTATGAGCGCAACTAACAGTGTGCCTTGTAACGATTGTGTGGCTTCACCGCACCCACACATACACACACACATTTTTCCTGGAAACTTGACATAGCGAGACGATGTCCTTGGAGTCTCGCTGCCGACGTGGCCGTCTGACGGCCATGGTACGAGAAGAGAGAGAAAGAGAGGGGCAGGGAGAGAGACATTAAAAAAAACTTATCGCCGTAAACACACACACAGACACACACACACACACACACACACACAAGCACACACTTGTTGCGGTTTTTCTCCGAACGTGACGTCGCGCGAATTCTGTACACGCATTGAGACGATGTCCTTGGCGTCGTGCAGTCGGAGCGCGCCGTCTGACTGCCGTTGTAGGCAGAAAGAGGAACATTAAAAAAACTTATCCCGATAAGCGAGATGTATAAATACAAACTACTCTTTCACACTTTTTAATTACATTTCCTGGAATTTACGGAATATCATTCCTATAGTGCACTATATTTGCATTATCAACATCGGAATAACCTTGTCTAACCGTTATCTGAGGTAGAACACACGTAATTGCATATTAGAACCTACAGCTGTTTCCCCAGCGTCCACGTAACCGGGACGTATTACGAATAACGAACACCTCCGGCTCTGACTCTAGGCGGAGATAGGTTCGCAGCATCACAGTGAGGAGTGAAACTACACTGGTGGCCCAGATTAAAGCAACAAACTGCTGTTTCCCCGTCCTGCGTTTCATTCACTATATAATCATACAAAATGTCAACAGATGTCCATACGAACGTGTTCTGTGTGGAAGATGGCACTCCAATCAAGGGACGACCACGCCAAGGATTACGCCAGGCCAGCTATCAAACGGGATAGTGTTTGCCGTGTAGTCCCACATCCACCATCGCAGCGTACACAGTCACAGGTGGTGGCAGTATGGCACAGAGAAACGCCTACCAGACTCTCTGTTGTGGAGGGCCATAGAAAAAGCGGAAGCAGGGCACTCGCAAACTGATGTGGCCTATGGCTTAATGTGAATCGTTCTCTGGCTCTTCGAATGTGGCGACAGCTAATCGAGATCGAAACTTTACCCCGAAGACCACAGCACGGTCGACCACGAGTGAAATCAGAAAGAGAGTACCTTTATTTGACTGTCAGGGCACGATAGAGCCGCCTTAGTACTGCACATCAATTGGCACCTGACTTCGCAGCATTCACTGGATGTGTTGTATCGAGGCAAACGGTGTATAGAAGGTTTCAGCAGAATGGCCTTTACTGCTGTATGTGTACCTCTGACATGTCTTCACAGAAGGGAACGCCTAGAGAGTCGTCAACATGTCACCTGGACGTTCGAACAGTGAGCCAATATCCTTTTTTGGTCTGGAGAGTGATTGTTAACGGATTCGCATCTGGAGGGAATGGAGAAAACGATATCTGGAGTCAAAGATTGTGGAAAGAGACCTGTACTGAGGAGGATCCATAATGGTGGGGGCAGGAATTATATTGACCACTCGAACACCTCTTTATGAAATTGTATTGGTGAATCGGCAAGGTTTAACTGCTGTCAGGTATCGTGACGAGATCTTGGGACTTCACGTGTTGTTGTTGTGAGTTGTTGTGGGCCCAGACTTCTTACTGATGGACGATAATGCGCGACCTCACAGACCACGGGTGATTTGTGTTTTCTTGGGAGCAGATGATACTGCACGCATGGCGTGGCCTGGTACCTCTCCCGATTTGAATGCCATAAAACATATCTGGGATGCGTTAGGCAGACGGGTTCCATCACGTCTGCATCCACCAACCACTCTCCAAGACGTGCTAGCAGTTTTGCAGAAAGTATGGGCGGTTATTGCCTCAAAATGAGATTGATGACATTATTCACAACCTGTCACGTCGTTGCCAGGCATGTACTGCTGCCAGAGGTGATCACACCGCATACTGAGCACATTGACTAGTCGGAATGTGTGCGTAAATCAGTTAAGTTGGGAAAACGTAGAACACTTTTTGTCTACGTTTATACATGTTGTAGCTGTTTGCGTTCTGTATTCTTTACACTGTTCCTACTTCACTGTCACTTGTTTACACTGTTTTGCGGCAAAATAAACTCAACCTAGCAAACTTTCCATTTGTTGCTTTAATTTTGGACACCAGTCACTAGCTTAGCGCTTGCTGCTTCGCTCTCGTAGACTGTATGGTCTCCACAGATTGTTTTTTTTTTGTCTTTCTTTAATCGAATATTTATGATGTTCACAAACTGTAACACCTTCTAAACTTTTGGGATAATTAAGACCGTAGAAGCAATGTCTGTTCCGAATGAACTTCTGACCAAAAAGCGATTCTGTTAGCTGGAGTTCAAGGTTTTTGTTAATAATGTCTTCTGCACTGTTGTGGTGAATTTTCTCTAGAAACTTATATTTGGTTATAGTTACAATGAAAGTGAAATAACGGTTTTCATAGATTTAGCTTTAAAAATTTAATTTTCTAACGAAAAATATTCTTAAAAAATTTCATCCCCTATTTCATCCTCTTAGGGGTTAAATTTCCAAAAACAGTGAAAAACATAGTTTTTTTTAATTTCTAATGTAAAAACCAAATACAAATTGTCATAGATTTAGATTTAAAAATACTTTCGTAATGAAATAATATAAAAAATTTCATCCCCTGTTTCACTCCCTTAGGAGACTGAATTTCCAGGAACAGTGATCATGCATTTTTTTTTTATTTCTGACCGAGGAATCTAATACCAGTTTTTATCTATGTACCTTTCAAAGGCTTTGGTAGATATCATATACAGTTGGTATTGCCGAGACGCTTTGTATCACCTTTTTCTATGATAATTGTGCAGGCCAAAGCAATGAATTAAAATTTGTACCGACACCACCTTTCTAACATAGGTTTCCGGTTTATTGGGCAGAGATGCTATCCGTTACTCCACACTGGCACTACGGATACCACAGCTGCATGGGCTCCCCTAGTATATCTCCCTCACTAATACAAATTCCATCCCAGGGGCCTTTCTAGAAGTTTGTCAAGGGGGGGGGGGGCTAATTGGGGAGAGGGGGGGAATGGAGGAATGGAATATCGCTTAACAAAAGGAGAGTTAGGGTCCACCACTGACAAACTGCTAAAATTTGGTTTTACTTAAAGTAGTTTTTGGTAATTGTTTTATAGTTAAGGGTACAAAATGTGTATTAAAAAATAATAAGACGCCCGTTTTAAGTTAAATGATATTTATTGGTTTAGATAGTAAGTTATTTGCCGCTCTTATTCTTTTGTTAAAATGTGTTTGAAATACATTGCAACCTATATTGCTACATAATTATTAAAAAAAATATTGAATCTGTTGGAGTAATATATTCACTGATTTCTGAAGTCATTTAATCCAGTGTAATATGATACTCCATTGGCGGGGAGGCTATAGCCCCATAGACCCCCCCCTTTGCCACGGCCCCTGCCTCAGCCCATTGCTATTCCTCTTTTAAACACACGTCAGACATACCGTGGCTCTCTGATACTGGAACAGCACCTTAGCAATGAAACTTAGTAGGGTAGCCCGGGCACGTGTGGTAGCTGTAGTGCCAGCGTGGCGTAATGGATAGTGCCTCTGTCTAGTACGCAGGAAACTCTGGTCTGAATCCTGTTGCTACAACAAATTTTAATTCGTTGATTTTGGCCTACATCGTTATCATAACTTCAGTAGATCGATCCCTTCTTTTGATCTAGATGTGCCACTAATTTCTTGTCTCCCCAGTTCTATTCAGTACCTCCTGATTAGTTTCGTGATCTACCCATCTAATCCTCAACATTCTTCTGTAGCATCATATTTCGAAAGCTTCTATTCTCTTTTTGTCTAAACTGTTTATCTTCCATGTTCCACTTCCATCTGTGCCTACACTCCAGACAAATATTTTCAGAAAAGGCTTCCTAACACTCACGTCTATAATCGATGTTAACAAATTTCTCTTCTTCTTCATAAATGCTTTTTCGCCATTACCAGTCTATGTTTGACATCCTCTCTATTTCGGCCACAATAAATTATTTTCCTGCCCAAATAGCTAAATTCATCTACTACTTTAAGTTTCTCGTTTCCTAATCTAATTCCCTTAGCATCGGCTTATTTAATTCGACTTCATTCCATTATCCTTGTTTTGCCTTTGTTGATACTCATCTTATATCCTCCTTTCAAGACAATGTCCAATCTGTTCAATTATTCCCCCAAGTCTTTTGCTGTTTCTGGCAGAATTACAATGTTATTGGCAAACCTCAAAGTTTTTAATTCTTTTTCTTAACTTTAATTCCTACTCCAAATTTTTCTTGTTGTCCTTTCCTTCTTGTTCAGTGCACATATCGAATAACATTGGGGATAAGCTACAACCCTGTCTCACTACCTTCTCAACTACTGCTTCCTTTTCATGTCATTCGATTCTTATAACTGCTAAACCATTTTTCACTTCTTGTAAATCTGATTTTCTAAACGTTTTAATCCCCTTTCACCTGTTTCATTTGTTGCATTTTTATATTTCCTCTTTTCATCAGTTAAATTCAATGTCTCTTGTGTTATCCAAGGATTTCTCGTAGACCCTGTCTTTTTACCTATTTGATCCTCTGCTTCCTTCACTATTTCATCTCTCAAAGCTACAAATTCATCTTCTACTGTATTCATTTCCCCTGTTCTAGTCAACCTTTGCCTAATTCTTCCTCTGAAACCCTCAGTAATATTTGGCTCTTTCAACGTATCCACGTCCCATCTCAATAATTTTGTAACTCTTTCCAATTTCTTCAGTTTTAATCTACTCTTCACAACCAATCAATTGTGGTCAGAGAGCACGCCTGCCTGGGGAAATGTCTTACAATTTAAAATCTGGTTCATAAATCTCTGTCCTACAATTATGTAATCAATACTAAACCTTCTGGGGTCTCCAGGCCTCTTACACGTATACAACCTTTTTTATGATTCTGAAACAAAGTGATAGAGATGATTAAATTATGTTCTGTGCAAAACTCTTACCAGGTGGCTTCGTCTTTCAATCCTTTCTACCGGTCCATGTGCACCTATTACTTTTCCTTCTCTTCCTTTTCCTACCACCGAATTCCAGTCGTTCAAAACTATTAAATTTTCGTCTCCCTTAAGTATCTGAATAATTTCTTTTATCTCACCATACATTTTTCAATTATTTATAATCTGCGAAACTAATTGGCATATAAACTTGTGTTACTGTGGTGGGTACGGGCTTCGTGTCTGTCATGGCTACAATAATGTAAACACTACGCTGTTCATAGCAGCTTAACGGAATTCTATTACCCCTATTTGATTTTGTATTTATAGCTCTGTATTCATCTGACCAGAAGCTTCACTAATTCCAACTATATCTACCTTCGACTGATCCATTTCCTTTTTTAAATTTTCTATTCGGCATGCCCGATTAAGGGATCTAATATACCACTTCCACTAAGGGATCTAATATACCACCACAGGTTTGTTCCTCCTACCGACGACATCCTCCTGAGCAGTCCCCTCCCGGAGATCCGCGTGGGAGACTATTTTATCTCTGGAATATTTTATCCATGAGGACTCCATCATCTTTTACCATACAGTAGGGTTAAATGTCCTCGGGGAAAAATTACGGCTGTAGTTTCCCCTTGCTTTCAGGCGTTCGCAGTACCAGCACAGCACGTCCATTTTGGTTATAAGGCCAGATCAGTCAGTCATCCAGACTGTTGCCCCTGCAACTACTGAAATGGCTGCTTCTCCTCTTCAGGAACCACACGTTGATTTGGCCTCTCAACAGATACCCCTCTGTTGTGGTTGCACATACGATAAAGCTGTCTATATCGCTGAGGCAAGCAGGCTACCCCACAAACGACAAGGTTCGTGGTTCACGGTTATACACCATAAAACTTTAGAGAAGGATTTCTCTGTTAAATAAATTGAAAGGTGTTGTTTTCAGAGCAAAAAAAAATCCGAAAATATACGTCAAAACATCTTAATTGCGTGAAAAAATGAGAGTAAGAGTTACTCCCGAAAGAGATCGGGCCAAAATGTAACCTTGAGCTCCCAACACTCTCTGATGCAAGACAAACACAACGTGGAGATCGAGAGAAAAACAATATATGTAGCTAACTAATAATAATAATTTTTTTTCTTCATTTGGTTGTTAAGCATGAGACACTAATTAAGACTGAACTAGCACTAGAGAGTACTGCAGCAAGTCTAGTCTTTTTATTACTGCTGTATTTGTGGATGTGAGCACTCATCCAATCAGAATAAGTACAAAAGTGCGTAGTTCTTCTTTCCAATAAAAAAAAAAAGGCTACACCACATCTACATGTGGATGGCTGACCTTGCATTATCCTCCTTTCCCCACCTAGCGACGTCACGCGAATGCCGCAGGATGTAGGCCTACTCACCTCGCTCGCCGCCCTGCCTCCGGCAGACGCACGGCGAGTTGGACTCTGCAGCCGCGGACTTGGCTCGCGCCGGTGCCGTCCTGCTCGCTTAGACTACAAGTCAGAAACTGTCTCTTCCTGCAACTTCAGTGCTGCAACCCGATAGCGGCAATTATTTATCTACCTCTTCAACCAGTTGTGTGAAAGTGGTAGTGCAACACCTAGACAATGTAACATAAGGAAAGAAATAGGGGGGGGGGGGGGGGGAGAATTGATATTCTTGCTGCTGTTACAGTTGATCCACATGCTAGCTGCCGCGCAATCGCACGAGCAAGTGTCCTACACATTCTCCATCGACGTAGGTTCCATTCCCGTCACATCTCTCTCCGTCAAGAGCTGCGTGGAAACGATTATGAGAACCGCGTTAACTTCTGTACATGGGTATTAAGACAGGATACTCCAAATGTATCATGTATCTTCTTTGGTAATGGAGCCACATTTACAACTCACGGCCAGGTAAACCGCCGAAACATGCAGTATTTGTCTGTTGACAACCGCCGTTGGCTTCGTCAGGTGGAGCGACAGCGTCCATGGAGTTTAACCGTCTGTTGTATGATATTGAACCATCAGCTCCCGTTTCTCATAGATGGAGCACTGAACACTCATAAGTATCGCACCCTTCTAACAGACCATCTTCCACGGATGCCAGAAGACGTTCCTCTGCAGACTAGCAGGAACCTGTGGCACCAGCATGATGGCTCTCCAGACCACAGTGCACGAAGTACTACAGCATGTCTTCATGAATTGTTTCCAAATGGTTGGACAGGATGCAGAGGAGCTGTACCTTGGCTCGACCATTCCCAGGATTTGACACCTGTAGACTTTTGTTTGTGGGGAAAGCTGAAATACGCTGTCTACAAGGACATACCAACTACACACAATGATATGCAAAGACTATTATTGCAACCTGCTGGGACATATCCGCTGAAATGCTAGCACGTGTGCAACAGTCGTCCCATACCACACTGCAAACGTGTGTTGCGGCTGCCGGTGGTCGTTTTCAACACAATCTGCGTTGCTCAATTGTGTCGTTACTGGTCAGTATGACATTACTAGTATATGCACTTATGTTGTTCTTTAGTGTGTGCTACAACAGGTATTACAAAAGTGTCGGTGTGGGAACTTTTCAGAAAATGAAATCTCGAAAAAGACTCGTACTAGAATTCTGCAACAAACACCACTGACATTCTAATCTACTCTACTTTTAGTTTAGTACTGTCAATAGGCATTGTTCCATTTGAAAAAAGTCTATGTTTGAACGAAAGATACTCTTTCTATTATTACAGTCTATTTATTGTCTAACAATATGAGCCTCTGACTACCAATCCATTCTGAGAAAAAACGGAACGTCAATATGCCTTCCATTTCCGCAATATTTGCTGTGCAAGTCTTAGGTGATTCAACCTGTATGTCAGTTACGAAATTTTTCATTTTCAGGATAAAAAAACTACAAACTACTTTCTTTCATTAATTATCTTAATTCTTATAGTGCATGATTCATGTGTGAGAAAGTTAACCCATTTGACCGAAGATAATAAATTGATTTGAATTCGTCCAAAGTCTGTACATTCGGGTGATGAGATGGGCTGATTTTAAAAATGTGACGTCTTGGGAACCATATAATGGCTGTGGGGTTCTCATCACTTGTTGCCTGTGTCACAATACACTTAAGGATTGCAGTACCAATATCCGGATGAAGGCAACGGTTCACATCTTATCTTCTAAACAACCAGTCTCTTCACGTGGGAAGTCTTCTGGCTGCACTTCCTGTCGTCACATTTGAGTTGGGAGTGGAATTTCCAGGTGACTCAAAACCCTAGCAGATGGTGCTTTCCCTGTACGTGGTATAAATCTTCGATATGTCGTTTGACGAATATCACCTGCTGTGCTCGGTCTTCTGATTGCGGCAGTTCTCTAACGCCGAGATACTGCAGTGACCTTGGCGTACACAAGCTTAGCGATTTTTCTGGAATAGCGTTGCGCGTGTCGTATGAGCGATAGATGTCCGTGGCCTGAAATACTTACCTAAATGAATAAAAATAAGATAACAATTAATTGATAACCCAGAGAGGTCGGACATGGAGAGGAAGAAAGCTCATTTTTTTCCGAATGAGCAGTGCATAGGCTCACGATAAGTTGTTGCTGCTGCTGTGGTACCCAAAGGTCAGCCAAACTTGTTAAAAAGTACGTTTGCCCAAGTGTGTTGTTCTTCGATGATTAATTACAATATTTGAAATAAAAATAACATAAATTCAAAACTTTGCACAACAAGAATATGTAAATGGAAGAGTAATTATAATGAATGATCCAAGTTTTGATGAAGACCCATCTGAATAGTTAAAGTACTATAGTCTGTAAAATACGAGCCAAGTTACATTATGTCAAAAAGAAGCTCAAGTAACAATCAGTTCCAGATCCACATCACGTTTTCCCTTATATTGTCACTATATTTTACATTTATTCTTCTTAACAGAACAGTCAAGATATTTCGTTGTAGATGCAGCTGTAATAGTTATTCGTATACTTGCTACTTCGTATGACTACTGTTAGTAACAATCTTTGTTATTTTCCAGTTTTCATAGTGCAATTATTAAACTGGAGGTTTTGAGTCCTATACACGAATTTTTGAAATTCTTAGCAGGCTGACTTGATAATTTTTAAACTAGTACTAGCATTTTTCAGCTTCATCAAGCTATAAACTAATATATATATATATATATATATATATATATATATATATATATATATATATATATTAGTGGTGTCCCATTTATCTTGACCACCCTAAGTAGCTGTTTGTCCAGATGCAAATTACAAAATGTTTCAAGCAGATGTTTTTTAGTCGTCAGGGAGACATCAATCAGCATGATTGCCTTCGTTGTAGCTTTGTTTTTTACAAAGATATGAACAGCAGTATGACTTTTTTAAATGGCACCCCGTATTTTTTATTCACTAATTCATTTCCTCCCCTAAAGACCTATTTAAAAAGTATCAAAGTGTACCATTCACTGAAACAAAACGTTGTTGGAGTTGTCAGAAAACAAATGAAAACCAAGTAAAAACATAACACAAAACTGACTTTGACTCTCCTGTACCATTGTCCAGGAGTAGAATATTCAAAGGTGCTCAAAGTGGTGGCCCTGGACACCGATACACTGGTGGACTCGTTGAATGAAAGAATTATTTACTGCTTCCAGTGCTACCTGCTGAACAGAATTACAAGCAAGCACGATACGTTCCTGCATGTCCTCTGGAGTTGTTGGAATATCGCGATAGAGAACGTCTTTAATGCATCCCCAAAGTAAAAAGTCCAGAGGATTTAAGTCAGGAGACCTAGCAAGCCAAGTAACTCTTCCTCCTCGACCAATGCATCTGGCAGGATACCTTCGGTTCAGAACACCACATAATCATTCTGGTTCTTAGCGGCACTTCATCCAGAAGAGGAAGAAGAATTCGTCTGAAGAAGTTGGCACACGCTGTGCCGTTTAGACTACCATTGATGAAGTAAGGGCCAATAATTGTAGCACCAAGCATCCCACACCAGACGTTAACTCTCCATTGACACTGATGTTCCACCTTTCTAAGTCATCGTGGGTTGTCGCTGGACCAACAATGCGTGTTCCGAGTATTTACCTGTCCTTTGATTGACAAGGAACATTCGTCGGTAAATAGAACATTGGAGAAGAAGTTCGGGATGGCGAGGATTTACTGCTGTGCCCACTGACAGAACTATACACGATTCTGGAAATCATTCGTATAGAATTCTTGGTGTAGGTGTACACGGTAAGGATTGAACCGGTGACGTGTAAGAATACAATGTACACTGGTTTTAGGAATGCCAATATCGTGTTCAAGCTGTTGTGTGCTCACATGTGGATTCATAGCAACGGAAGCGAGAACAGTAACTTCGGTAGCTTCGTCTGTGCGAGTGCTACGACGATTGCGTTGTCGTGGGTTGAACCTTCCTGTTTCCTGAAGCGTCGCAACAGGACGAGGAAACATCCGTCGGGAAAGTGGGTTCTTGTCAGGATATCGCTTTCGGTACAGCTTCGCTGCCTGCGTAGCATTTCGCCTATCTTCAACAATAACAACAACAACAATAATAATAATAATAAAAGAAACGTTATGTCGCAGTTTGTAGGAAGTACAGCCTTTACTGTATGCCTACTTTACACAACAGTATTTAATAGGACTAAATTACTGTACTAAATGTACCTATACGTAAGGTAAAAGTAATGCAATTACTGCTCCGCTAACTTACATTCCCCATAGATGAGTAGCTTCTCTACCTTCTCTTCGTTGGTGATCTTCTAATCACACAACTCTGGTGACAGAATGACGGGTGTGCATTCTACTTATGTTTACATTTGTCCTCCGTCAACGTCAGCACGTGGGTGTGTTCCATTACCCCGCATACCTGCACTATGCGCTGGGAACGTCAACATCAAAGTTGTGTTATGTAATAAATAACGTTGTGTTTCAGTGAATGGTACACTATGATACATTTATGAATAGATCTTTAGGAGAGGAAATGAATTAGTGAATAAAAAACGCAGGGTGCCTTTTAAAAATGTTATACCGCTGCTCATATCTTTGTAAAAAACAAAGCTACAACGAAGGCAATCACGCTGATTGACGTCCTCCTGACGGCTAAAGAACATTTGCTTGAAACATTTTGTAATTTGCATCTGGACAAACAGTTATTTAGGGTAGTCATGATAAATGGAACACCCTGTGTATTAGTTTATAGCTGAAAAATGCAAGTACTAGTTTACAAATTATATATTTACATACAGGGCGAACATTAATAAAACTTATAAACTGTAGCGAAGGCTTTCTGACTGGAAATAGAAGAAAAACGGTACTATGAACACGTGTCTAGAAATGGACAGTGTGTGTGCAATGACAACAAATCATCCATCATCCGGAAACACAGATAGAGATGTATCTCATATATGTCACAGTAGATTTTCAAGGTCTTCATGATTGATTATAGTGATGTGTACATCTGAATCCCAACAAATATTGATGTCATCATACTTCGTTCTAAAATCTATATGATCAATCCACAAAGATTTTTCATCACTAACAGCCTGACACAAAGTAGACTATGTTTCCAAGTCAGATGCAATTTTACAGTCTACGAGAATGTGAGATGTCAATATCACATGATTAGTTGCGCCATATCTCTGATCATTTTGAGTGTGTAATAATGTAGTGGTGTTCAATGTTTGCTGTATAGCAGATCTTTATTTCAGCTACGGTAAGAACATTTTTGCAGGAATTACTGGTAGTTTTTATACGTATTTCAGAAAAACAAGACACATCTATTCCCATGGAAACACAATAATATATATAACAGAAATAAACACGTATTACAGATAATAGAAAAAAACTGATTTATTACAGCCTCATCTCATACACACATACACTCAAACACATTCATTCTCCTCCATGAAAACCACCTGCCAAACGGCAATCCTTACCAAATAATTTTTTTCATGTACCCATCTCAGAGCCGACACACAGGCATTGTTGTAGAATACCTCTCAAGGTCTCATGAAACACATTCTTCAAAGCATCATTTAATGGATGTATCGGCTTGGTAGAGAGACATATTGCATCACATAGCACTCAGATGTTTGCATCACTTTGTCATTTTAATAATACAGCATACTTCATCACATGATCCAATAGTTTCAGTGCTGTATCGCTAAAAACACTTGCTACTTATGCACTAAGACGCTCATGGTCTGAACTCATCAGTTAATTAACTCTCTATGTACAATAGTTCATGGCACAATTGATATTACTGCATCTGTATGAGTTGAATATTCCTATGATTTACGACATGTTCTGTTTGAACTACCACCTGCCATAACTCAGTGTCAGGTGAGATATGGACAGTGACAAGCTGTGATTCACAGTGGCTCAGATAAAAATGTTCTTCTGAATAGGTGAGTTGGTGGATTTAAATGTATTCACGTAGCCCCTCCCTCCCCATCCCCACCCCAGCTGCTGATGTCTAACAAACACCTCTCCCACATCTACCTAAAGGATACTTTGCCACATGTAAGCAATCCTTGAATCATTCTACATGATAGATGATATTTTTGTGTACGAAACTAAACAAAAAATGTATATAATATGAATCATAACACCACACTAGTACAGTCCTTGTGTGTGTGTGTGTGTGTGTGTGTGTGTGTGTGTGTGCGTGGAAAATACTCATTGATGTTTGTGTATACACCACATCTACAATCAACAATGGAGTCCTAGATCCTCAACTGGTCATACAGAGGTGGTACAGTGGCTTGTAAGGCTCTTTTGTTTAGACGTAGTGTCTTCTTCCATAGTTCGATAGTCATAACATTGTGCACCAAGTGCTATTTTCTTTGCTGAGTGTAGTATATTGCACATTAGGTGTGGTAGTGTAGTGTTTGTCTGAAATGCGATGTTGATGGTAGAATTACAGTGAGAACAGTGAGAATTTCCTTAACTTTCTTTTATGGAATACTGAAACACACATCTGGGTTTTGTTGTACTATAAATCTCTGGTACTGGTACCATTATGGAATTTAAATGGAGAAAAGCTTATGAGATTCGAATAATCATCATTATTTTAGGTTGTTGGGTTACATCTATTCCATAAAAAAGTCTTATTACTTGGAGCAGAACATATCTAGTGATAGTGCATCTAGAATGGAGGTAAATCGACATTCAACCCCTGAACCAGAACAGCAGTATAATTCAATGCATGATGTATGAGGTATTAGTGTAGCCCACCCTAAGTATAGAACATATGGTGCGAGGTTGGCTTCCTTTGACGATTGGCCAATAGCTATTAAGGAGCATCCTGGCAAACTAAGTGAGGCTGGGTTCTTCTGTATTGGTGATGGAGATCAAACTGCTTGCTCTCACGTGGAAGAAGGTTAAGATGCTACGAAGGAACAGATGATCAATGGGTCAAACGTGTTCTAAGGGTTTCCAAGTGCCTGTTGGTAATTTCTGTGTTGAGTTTAGATTTTGTGGATAATATTTTCCAGAAAAGAAATGCAAAACTTACTACTAGGCATGTGATTAATATTAAACCTCCATCATATCCTCTGAAATCAGCATCAGAAGAGCTGTGAGAACTTCCAGTACTACCCACATGTGTAAAATCTGCTTCCAGGATGAAGCAGGAGTAATGGTCATCCTGTGTAGGCAAATCATTAATGTTATCTATGGACCTCCACTTGTCTCATTTGCTGTGTGCGAGAGACTTATTTCAGCCATAGTAAGAGCATTTTTGTAGGCATTTCCATTGGTTTTATATGCATTGAGAAACCGGCGTCTGTTCCCTTGGAGACATGATAATAAACACATTGATGTCAGGTGACACACTGTGAACTGCAGTTGGATAAATACATCAATCTCATGAGTTTATATGCATACACATCAGATCGCCCTCCATGAGTGTTTTCTGTATATTAAATTAAATAAATAATATTAATGTGAGATATGACTCCACATTGTTATTATAGTGTATGTGACGCCGCCCCCCCCCCAACCACCCTCCCCATACACACACACACACACACACACACACACAAGATTAATTGCTTGATATGGCGTTGAGTGATTTTTCCATCACACTGGAAGCCGACACTTATATAAAGACTGATGGTCAAAGCATTGCTGAAGAGCTGGTATATCAGCTCTTTTTTTGGTAAGTCACGAGTCCACATTCATATCATGAACTGATGGCATACCTATCTTCTTTGATTGAAACAACAACAACGATAACAATGGCAAGCAGAGCTTTCTTTTCTATCCATCTTACCTTGCGAGGATGTTTGGAATCCAAAGCAACTCTTGTATCTTGCTGTGCATGGCTTACACACAATAATAATACACTGAGGAGCCAGAGAAACTGGTACACCTGCCTAATATCGTGTAGGACCCTCGTGAGCATGCAAAAGTGCCACAGCATGATGTGGCATGGACTCGACTAATGCCTGAAGTAGTACTGGTGGGGAGTTTGGTGCCCAGCGGAAGCGTTTAAACTCAGAAGACTGTTCCAGGAGCCCCTGTGTATCAATTCTGGACGTGTGTGGTGTCGCATTGTCCTGCTGGAATTGCCCAAGCCCGTCGGAATGCACAATCGACATGAATGGATGCAAGTGATAAGACAGAATGCTTACATACATGTCATGTATCAGAGTCGTATCTATACGTATCAGGTGTCCCATATCACTCCAACTGCACACTCCTCACACCGTTACAGAGCCTCCACCAGCTTGAACAGTCCCCTGCTGACATGCAGGCTCTATGGATTCATGAAGTTGTCTCCATACCCGTACACATCCATCCGCTTGATACAATTTGATACGAGACTCGCCCGAACAGGCAAGTTTGCAGTCATCAACACTCCACCGTCGGTGTTGAGAGGTCCAGGAGAGGCGTATGGCTTTGTGTCGTGCAGTCATCAAGGGTACACAAGTGGGCCTTCGGCTCCAAAAGCCCATATCGATGATATTTCGTTGAATGGTTGGCACACTGACATTTGTTGATGGTCCAGAATTGAAATCTACAGCAATTTGCGGAAGGGTTGCACTGCTGTCACATTGAACGATTCTCTTCAGTCGCTGTTGGTCCAGTTCCTGCAGGATGTAGGAGATTTGGTGTTTTGCCGGATGTGAAATGGTCATACGGGAAAATCTCCACTTCATTGGTACCTCGGAGATACTGTGCTGTGTCCCATCGCTCATGCGCCAACTATAATACCACGTTCAAACTCACTTAAATCTTGAAAACCCGCCGTTGTAGCAGCAGTAACCGATCTAACTGCGCCAGACACTTGTTGTCTTATATAGTCGTTGCCGACTGCAGCGCTGTATCCAGCCTGTTGGCGCTTCAGTGTAAGACAGCACGTTGCAGCACACTGCTCTGGTCTTCTCTCAGGCTCTCGACTCATATTATTCACGCATACAGAATGATTATTAATAAAGTATTAGAGCATCTGTCTACAGGATGGCGGTGAGAGAAATAAGACAGTTTTGTATGAAAATAACATCTATTATTATTTTTTGTTGATACATCAGTAAAACCATAGAACGAGTACAGTAATTCATCGCCTTTAGAAGAAAGAAGTGATGATGGGAACAATTGTTGCGTCTTCCTGTTTTCGATGTGTTCACCGCAATATATGTAAGACTCAGTGGCGAGTTCAGTAAAGGTATACAACTCGAGCAAATACAGCCCACTGTCTCAGGAAGCCTCCTCAGCTAACGTACCTATCTGCAGCATTGCAGTTATTTGCTGAACAGTATTACTGCTTATGCATCTCCTGATTGCTGGGTAATCCAACAAACATTGCCATACTCTCTTCCATTATCACTTTTTTCCAGTCTTGATGGAGGCAGCTGTGAATACACTCCTCTGATGGATGCTTGCAGAAAATGCACTTGTTAAAATGCTTCTCATTCGAAACAAGTGTCTCATCAGTTAGGCACAAACACAAACAGTGAAGAATGATATAATTGACATCTCGTTGAATTGCGTGTGGATGTCAATTTTAGGAACAGACTGAAGGAGCGGCGATGGTTAGTCCCTTATCTCCGGTAGTGGCAAATCTGTTTATGGAGAGATTAGAGGATGAGGCACTTACGACCGCTGCCTACAAGCCGACCTGTTTCTTTAGGTACGTAGATGACACGTTTGTCATCTGGCCACATGGTCGAGAAAAACTGCTCGAGTTTCTTGACCATCTGAACTCGAGACACCCCAGCATTAAGTTCACAATGGAACTAGAGAATAATGGTCAACTTCCTTTCCTGGATGTCCTGGTGCAAAAGAAGACAGACGGCACATTAGGCCATAGTGTGTATAAAAAACCTTCACATACCGACTTATACCTACAAGCTGACAGATGCCATCATCCGGCACAGAAGAATTGCGTTACTGAGAACACTTGTTCACCGAGCCAAAACACTGTCTGACTCAGACAGCTTGGCAGCAGATTTAGAACGCCTACAGCAAGTGTTCGCAGACAATGGATACTCAATAAGGAACATCCACAAGACGCTACATCCCTCCAGACTACCTGATACTCAGGGAGAAGAACAAGAAGAAGAGACCAAGAGGGTAGCCTTTCTACCGTATGGAGGACCTATATCTGCTAACATCAGCAGAATACTGAAAAAGCACAATATCAAGAGTGTGTTCTGCCCACCAAACAAGATCAGGGCGCTTCTTGGAACGGTTAAGGATGATCTGGGATTGAGAAAACCTGGTATCAACCATACACCATGTGAATGCGGTATGTCTCACATTGGCCAGACCACCATGACCGTGGACATAAGATGTAAAGAGCACCAAAGGCATACCAGGCTACGACAAGCCACTAAATCGGCAATAGCAGAACATTGCTTGGAACTTGAGCACATCATGAATTATGATAAACCAGGATCTTATCTCAAACCCCCAAATTTTGGGATAGCGTCATCACAGAATCGATCGGAATCAAGATGACAGAGAACTTGTTAAACTGGGAAGCTGGATACCAACTCAGCAAGGCGTGGAACCCGACTTTGGACCTATTGCAAAAACAACGGAAGAAAACACAAGACCAGGAGAATGACAGGGGCACTGGAGAAAGTCTGAACGCTCACCAACAGCAAACGCAGCCTGTCGACAGTGCTAGTAACGCGCCCTGCAGGCGCGGACCTAGTAGGGTACGCCGTGAAACGGCCGCCACCGGGGAAAACAGCGGAAGCGAGCGCGGACGGAAGACGGAACATCCAGCGACCAACTGACTCGGTCGCAGCGGGAGCGGACGGTGGATGGAACGCCAGACACCGTCCAGACATAAATACGAGACACGGTCAGTCTGTCTTTCAGTCACAAGAAGCACCTGATGAAGACGCCGAGGTACGACGTCGAAATATTGTCTTATGAAAACTCAGACAACCCGATTCAACGAGGTGTTAAAAATTGCCGGGAAAGTCTGAGAAATAATAAAGATATATTTGTCCCTGAATGTTGTATTTGAATGTATAACCCCTTTTTTCATATAATCAAAACAAATGAACATATGCACTTTAAATGGCCTGAAGAAAAGAAAAAATTTGTGTCACACTGCATTTGTCATTGCATCACACAACCACACACACAGACACACACACACACACACACACACACACACACACACACACACACACACACACATCTTGAGGAGAATTTAATGAATAATTATTACACTGTGTTGTCATTACTTAAAAAAATTACAATAGTATTCCCACTGCAGTGCATTATTGCAAACAAGTAATTCAGGTTCTTTGACAGCTTATTTTTCCAATGAATTTTTTCTCTGGCTCTCTGCACTGTTGCTGTCGGTAGATGGGACGTTTACCGACTGTGTAAATCAGATGTTGGTGTTGCATGTAAGCCCTAACAAAGCCCATCGCGACTGTCGTGCTGGATACTCGTCACTGATGCCAAAATTTCAGTTGAAAAAACGCTACCAGTCTGTTTAAACTTTTATGTACCAACAACAATACTCATTCTGGATTGTCTCTTGATAGCACAGAATACACTACGCCATTTCTGCAATAACAACGATTGTGATGCTCGCTACCTACAAACAGACTTGGTGATTTATTCTTCCATTTGTCACAAATTTGTAAAATAAATATTTATTGATGATTATCGCTTCATTGTCCTGAAAATTACTCTATTACAGAAATATAATTGTTTCACTTCAACAGTGTTCTGTCTCTAGTAGTGATGAAGTACGATACACATACTCACAGTACACACTACGTTTGTCTGATGAATGTGAGTGTACTCCACAGTATTCCATTTGCTACACATCTTAATTGTTTTCAGGTAGTCTAGAGAACCCTCGACCTGAAGAGCAGTTGATAGCAGGAACTCACAGAATAATCCGATAATACCAATTCTTACTTCCAATCTTCTTCTGCTGATAGTGTTTCATAATGGTCCTATGTGGTGGCTACAATTAAACTTGATACTTGAGCTTGTGTAGGCAGAAAACAATTTCACCATATGAGCACCATACTTTGTATGAATGATGTTCAGACTGTTTACCATTCAGTACAGCGAAACACATGCCCACAGTCAGCATGGATCTGGAGAAGGTGAGCGTGGCTTATGTCAGTATCACTGAGAGGGAGCGTGTTTCCATGGACTGAAGCAGCAATTTGCATTGTGACACTACGTAGATGATGCCACTCAACTAGGAAAGTATTACTTCAACATAGCTTTATTGCGGATTTTCGATTGCAAAGACTGGCTGTAACTCACAACACCGACGCATTTACAGGTGCTGTTGTTTAACTTGTAACTGACCGTTACCATCATTATTCGTAATGACATGGCTAGCCTTTGAAAACTCTCAAACGACTGGGTGGATGATTTATCGATGGCCATGAATCTATACTAATATTGTAAATGTGGAAGTCACTCCGACTATTACGCTTTAATGTACACCACTGAACCGATTTTGATAAAATTTCGTCTTGAGATAGCTTGAACGCTGACAAAGATCATAGGCTACTTTAGAAAGTGTGTGGTACAACATATTTACTAATTTGAAGAACACAACGCGAAATATTGAACAATAATTACTGTTTGAAAAAGTTGTTTAGTCTTTGACTTTTGAACTTTAACATATGTGTGAAAATCCTTTTACTGTTTGATATGTTCCACGTAATACGATTCAACGTAGTAAATACAATGTCTGTACAACCCTTTACGTGTTTAATCCATACTTTCATATAATATCAGTCACAAACCCGTCACATTTTAGCCGCTTACCGGCACGCATCGCTTATAACTTCTCTGTTGCATTCAAATTTGCATGAATTGCTTGTGGTCATGTACTTCGCGTCACTGTTCTCTGATTCTGGGTTCAATTTCTGTCCTGGTCTGTATTCTTTTCTGTTTGCGGCTGGATGTATGCGTTGTCCTAATCAACATTTTATCGTCATCGACGTGCAAGTCACCAAAGTTGTTAAAATAAAAAAAACTTGTACCAAGCTCCCGAACAACCGAACTGGGTTCTGCAGGCCCATAAGGCAATTCGCACGTTTCAATTAATTTCACTGACACAACAGCGCAGCCGTAGGTAACATCTAGTATACAACGCTTACACAATTCTCAATGCGTTTAATGCACACTATTATTACTCGTTTAAATTCGAAAGTAACTCTGTTACGTTTTCACGACTAAATAGATGAATCGATATCCATGAAATCTGGCGTGAGCTAGCTTGAATCCTGTTGAAGAAGCAACGCTGATTATCAGTGTATGTAGTACAAGATATTTACTGATTTTTAAGAATACTACGCCAATTAAGGAAAAACATTTACTCTCTTAAATAGCTGTATACTCTTTCATGTCTGAACTTTATCATATTTGTAAAAATGATTTTATTGATTGACATATTCAACATAATATGTTTCGTCATAATCAAAATAGTCTTTATTCATTTGTCGGCGTGTATAATCCATACTTCCATACTAACATTGGGGTTATTAATTGCGTAAGTATCTCACTCTGTTACGTTTTCACGACTCTACTGCTGAATCGATTCCTATGGTATATGGTATGGAGATAGCTTGAACGCTGAAGAAGGCCCCAGGCTACTTTAGAAAGATGTCGCTTTTTGAGCATTATTGACGTTTTTAAATGCGGTATACGTGTGGATCATCCAGACAATGTTGCCGCGATGGTCGAAAATTCTTAGTGTCTAGATTATTACGTGACAGCGCAAATTCAGTGTTATCGTGTGTGTGGTCTATGGTATTGAGTTCCTACACCACCTGGTATAGACGGAGAATTCTTCTGGAGTTACAACAGTAAAATCGGATGGTAAGCCCAGGGACCATATTCAGAACTATTACTACAAGGCTCGCAAACGTCTGATTTAGTGCATAGTTCTAAGAGAGTGCAAGCTGCGAAAGTTACTCGAATCCAATAAACCTCAAAGCAATCTCGTCTGCCAGAACTTGGATGGAGAAGGTAAGGCGGTCTTAAGAGCTACAGAGACTTCAGAACAGTCACATGCCCTGCGCATTTTAGTCTCTGAGTGTCACAAGTCTCTTACAGCTTCCAAGATGCTTAAAGACTTACAACAAAGGTGTCATTTAAAGGCTGACGACAAGCAGAGAATACCTTTACATGTAGATCATGGGAGGCATTTGGTGAGGCTGCATTTGATTATGATCTATTAACTGACTGCCATAACTTAGTCATTATAGAGGGAGGGATGAAAAATTTAGGCACCATACCCATTAGAATGGGAGGGAGAAACGATTGGTACGTGCTTCTCTGGTGGCGAAATCTCACATCCAGTACCTGGTGATCCAGAGAAACTCCTAAATACTCTATTTCTATACGAATGTAGTGAATTGAGGCACTTTTAAATACAATTAGAAACTATAATGCATGCTTTTAGATTCGTCATACAGCAAAATAATAGAAAACATTGATTGTGTAGCTACATACTGGCACTGCATAAATTTTACATACTTACGTCTCTGCATCAACATATGCACAGGCATCTCGTAATATTGCTAGATTACTAACTCACCATCACTTATGTGGGTAACAGCTAGTGATACATATTTTACTGGGAAATTATGGTTTTATTATCACCATCAATGTATCATAATTGTGTTCCTCAGTGAGACCATGTGGTCCTGTCATTGCCTTAGGTCATTTGCAATATGTCACCTACTCTGATATTGGGAAACAGGACTACATTCTAAGTACCTCAGGTAAAGGTTGGATTAGGCCACTCCAATGCAGATAATTCAAATATGGTGCTTCACAGGAATTGAGTTCTGTGGATTCTAGGCAATGTAATTAAAATGTGTACAAGTTACCAGAATAAGGTTTTTTAAGGTTTCTCTCTCTGCTTATAATGACTGTCAGATGGTGAACACCAGCAGTTGGACGCCAAGGACATCATTTCTGTGTGTGCAGAAAATTCGGGCTTTGCTTGTCTGCAGAAAAACTGCGACATGTTGTGTTTGTGTGTGTGTGTGTGTGTGTGTGTGTGTGTGTGTGTGTGTGTGTGTGTGTGTGTGAGAGAGAGAGAGAGAGAGAAAGGGAGAGAGAGAGAGAGAGAGAGAGAGAGAGAGAGAGAGTTTATTAAGGTCCTTCTCTTTCTCTCTGCCCCCTTTGATCATTCAGATAATTTTCAGTAATAATAAGTTGTATAAACTGGATACCACTTAAAAACTCATGTTGGATGCTGAGTTAGGGTTTCAAACCAGTTCTCTCACTGCCCTTTTACTCATGTTAATGAAGCAAATGATGTTTTCAGCGGTGAGTAAAGAACACAGGGAGCTGTTTAGGTGAAGCAGGTATTGTTTGAGGGGGCTAACTTCACATTTACTGAAGTAGGTGAGATGATGGTTGCAGGTGGTTACAGATGGGTGGTCAGTGTTGGTACTGGTGTCATGCTTTGTTCTGAGGGCATGTGAGTGAGTCTTTGCAATCTGCAGTTAAATCGTCATTGTAGATATTTTATTTGTGACAATGGTACACTTGGGCTTGTGATAAAGAAGCTTCGTTTTCATGTCTCCAGTGATATATGTAGGTGGAGGTGATCTATGGGAAATGGTCTTTGGAGAAGACACAGATGAGGAATGTGATATCAGAGAGGTGGTGAAGGGCTTTTCAAATCTGAGTGTAGAGATTGGAATTTAGCAGAAGAGTGCTGTGCCCCAGCGATGGAAGCTGGCAGGAATGATAAATTGATATCAGGTACCACTATAAATACAGTCTGCCAGCCGAGTCAGTGACCGTTGTATTTTTAATGTCGGGTATAACTGTGTTCCAAATCAGTAGTAAGTGGGTAGGCTGAGTGCACTAGGACATAATTCACTTAGCAAACCCAACCCACCGACAAATTTTAATGCAAAAATGAAACTTACGTGTAATTTCTCACATCGTGAATTCTAAGTAATGAAATTCATTATAATTATTTCTTCATTCCTTCATATCTTAGCTTAATATTACCATCTTCAAATTATTGAAAATCACAGCCAGAAATTGATTAATAATGTCAATCAGGTAAAATGATCTTAAATTCATTATTGAGCTCCATGCAAATTCTTTCTTCATATCTTGTTTTCAAATATCCACAAATTGTAATATTATATTACTCGTAAATCACTAATATTTTTAAACGAATTAGTATTGTGAACGTTGTTGACCTTTTTAGAAGGCTCTCATTTATATAGAATAAATTTTTATTAATTTTAAAAATTATTAATTTAAATAAATATGACTAATGAGAGGGATGAATTTAAAGTATCCACTTTTGTTGGGAGAAATAATAAATCAAGAGAGAAGCAAATTGACTGGAATGTTTGCAAAGAATATTTTAAACCCTCTTTAATTGTAGAACATCTGAGAAATCAGAACTTCATTGGCAGTATTAATGTATTAAAGCAAATTTCTAAAGAATAATAGAAAATGAGATTTAATAGTTACAATGAAACTGACATATAAATATGGGATGAAATAGAAAACTCAGATTCTCTTTTAATGAGTGTAAAAAAGAAGTGAACTGTACTTTACAAATAAATAATTGACTCAAGTAATACAAAATTATATTAAAGTTTATTCATTATTAGTAATAGTTTATCACTCAATAATTAGAGATGTAGAAAGTGGAGATTATAATAAAAATTGACTAATAAATTTATTCTGTTGGTATAACAAACATGGTATGGATTTTATTCTTACATTAGAAGGTATAGAGTAAGTTTTTTAATCTTATTAAAAGTTATTAAATAATAAATCATTTATATAGCCATAAGGCACTGCATCATAATTTTCTAGAACTGCTGTTTTATCATACTGAAATGAGAATTAATTCCTGAATTGTTTGTTTATTAAAAATTTTAGTACCTACATCTGTAGTTATCTGATTGTACTCTAATTGCATCTTTTCCTTCACTTCACTTTCTACTAATTTAATCATAGATTCACCATTAATCTTTTGAATATATTTATAGTTTAAAATGAAACCCTTTACCCTCATCACTGTGCTTTTATCATTTTTCTTATAAGAATAATTTTTTGGTTCAGCCAAACCCCAATTTGTAATCCATTTATTACCTCCTAATTTATCTGTCCATTCAGCCTACAAGCAAACTTTTTCTAAATTGACTGTGGCATCATCAATACATACTAGAATATTGGTATCAAAATTCAGAACATGTTTTCCTGCTTTTTCTAACTTATTGTACAATCTAAGCCATGCATTCGATGTGATGCTTGCAGCTATAAAAATGTTTGAAGCGGCATTATATTTGACATAATAATCCTTGAAGTTGTACCTCATTTGTACCAGTTCGCATTAACAAAATTTATACCTATATTATCCAATTGGTCATCCAAATAAATCTCATAAAAATGTTCTGAACCTGCAATATACTCAGTTTTACTTATTTTTGTTTTTGTAACAATTTACCCCCATAAACTGTTTAAACATATTTTAGCAACTGCTCTTTTTCTAGAATTTTCTTCTGTCTTTTCTTTATCCAATAGAATACAAAATTTATGTTTTACTACTTTTATATATTCATCTTTCCTTTTAAAATAGTCTTTCCCAGGACTGGTTTCTAATTTTATTTTAATAAAGTCTTTCACATAACCTTTAAACAACATGTTGCTTTTATTTTTAAAATCCCATACTTCACTCACATCTAAAATTTTATATCCTTTTCTCACGGCTCTCCTTACTTCATCTGTTACCCAAGTTGCAATAACATTTCTTTCCTCATCATTGTGATAGCATTTAATTATTTTTTCTTCTGCACATTTGACCACATAGAACACAACAGTATTTCATTTTTAATGTAGTTCATTCTTAAAGTCAAAATTGGATGATACAATCCTCTAGGTGCCAATTCTTCACATTTTATATGTCCAAGCCACTTCTTAGTTTAATATTGAGGCATATATATGTTTGCTTCATGTTGTTCAGGATAGTAATCATAATATTATACAGTTGGATAAAGACTGCATAGATCATCATATTTTATTTTCGTGGTTACACCATCTTTTTTGGCTCTTAATTTTATTGCATTTGTACCACCACCATAAAAAGCATCTCTTGGATTCAGTGGTTTGACAACTTCAGGTGATGGTCTTAATTTTTTAAATTCTTACATCTCTAGTAAATTACATCCTGCAATTCATATTTCTGCACTTCTTGCAAAAGTCTTTTGATAAAGGCCATCCATTGTTTCTTTATTTTCATTGTTAACCATCTCACTTTTAAAACATTTTTTCAACTAAGGCAAAAAACATGATATTGATTAAAGGTATTTGTTTCTTCATCAAATACATCTACTTTTGCTCCAGCTCTTTTTACTTCACCACCATTAAGAGGAAGTTGGATATTATTATTGTTTAAACTGTTTAACCAAGCTATGGATTCCTTACTATAATTTTCTTTCTGTTCTTTATCCAATACAGCAATTGTATTTTTAGGTATATATTTAGGTTTGTATATAGCCATGCAAACTACAGCAATTGTCAAATAACGGAATGTCTCGAAATAGTTATTTCTAGGAACAGTTTTCTTAATTCTAAACAACCTCTTCTCAAAATATCTACATAACAATTACAATATTCAACAATTTCTTTTTTCATATTGAACACATAATTTGCTTTAACTGTGTATGTATGGCATTTGACAAATATTTCTCTGTCTTTTGACTTCATAGTGTCATTACAACAACATTTCATATCAGGAATCAGTCCAATCTGATATTCATTTTCTTGAGTATTAAACAAATGTGGAAAATATACTTTCTTCCATTCTGTCAAATCAAATGTTTTGGATAACCTATGAAGAAGACCTTGTGCAAAATGACTGCTACCTATAATTTTTAAAGCTAATTCTTTTATCTCCAAGAGCATCAGCTTAGTTCCTGTGTAGACAGACATGTTTTTATTGTATTTTCAACACAGTAATGCAAAACAAATTGTGAATGAGCTATAAAAGTATAATTCCTGTTTCCATCAGATACATCCAACTATAGAATTCATTATTCGTTTTAAATCTATATTTGTCACCATTACAATTGTGAGCTGTTATGAGATTTGGAATATCTATACCAGTTTCCTGCTGAGCATCATAATCAAACCACATGTATATCGATGCATGTCAACAGTGTAGAGTCTTGATTTAACTATCATTTTTTGTATACTATCATCACTAAATTTTCTTTCACAAATACCACCGTTTTGCAATTTGAACTGCATATAACATTTGTGAATTTTAATTTTTACCACTTGCCTACAGTTTTTACAGACTTTGAAGTGATATTTATGTTGTTTGCATCTTAAATATATCTTTTTACATCCTTTACATTTATAAGCTGTGTCACAAACGTCTTGCTGATTTTTTAAGAGCTCTTCATTATAACACTATCTATTGCAGTTTTCACAATATATCTTATTTTGTGTTTTATACCATTGCACACTTTGTAAACTTTTCTTCCTATTATATGTCTGTGGTTCTCCTTATTGTTATATGGTTTGTTACATTTATTCCATCCTACAAATACTGTCATACTGTTAATCACATCAAAATCGTTGTGATCTCTATACAGATATAACTTTATTTATTTTTCAGGACTACTATACATAACTGAATTAAAATACTCAGCACATACTACATTTATTTCAATATCCAACAATTCTTCAACATTTTTAATGTTCCAGCAATATGACGATCCTACAAATACTGTCATACTGTTAATCACATCAAAATCGTTGTGGTCTTTATACAGATATAACTTTATTTATTTCTCAGGACTACTATACATAACTGAATTAAAATACTCAGCACATACGACATTTATTTCAATAGCCAACAATTATTCAACATTTTTAATGTCATCTAAAGTGAACCCTTCTTTATTGTATTCTCCTAACTGATTACATAATATGTCAGTTAACTCTTTTTGTAATTTGTATTTATCTCCTCAAATTTTCTTAATCTATGTTGTAGTTAATTATCTACCCAACATATCATTTGTATGGTATATTCAAGCCACTATTATTGGTCTAGGATAGCTCAGATTATCATTATTATTAATTCATGTGATACATCTATTGGTCTTTTTGTCTTCAGCTACATATATTATTTTTGGCCTCTACCATGCCTGCCTCTAGGATCTGCTAGCGTTTGAATATTAAATGAGGTATCTTTTATATCAATAGACTCATCAAATGTTAATGTATCTCTGATTTTATTGCACAACACTTGAACAGATTATCGAGTACTATTTGATGCTTCATATTCTGTAGAAATTGGATAATTCATTTCATGATTTTTAGTTGTTGTATTCTACTTATCTCCTTTTCTAAAATCAATTCGCTTTATAGTTATGTCTACCATAGAATTGAGTGCTTTTGCTATGTAATTTGTTTTGTAACTAACAGTATAGAGTTTGGACATATTAGCCTCGTAAAAGACTACTTTATAGTCAACAGACAAAGCTTTAAATTTTTCATTAGATCTCGATCTGATTTCTTTAACCTCAAACAAATCCTTTTTAGATGGCTCAGTTCCTTTTTGTTTCTCAAATAGATTGTTACTGAACAGATAAATTTGATCTATTTTTTCTTGTCTTGGCGGTCGAGTTTTATCAATACCATCATCATCAAATCTGTAAAAGTAATTTATATTAGGTACTCGTTTTGGTCTTGATCTAATCTTTTGGAATATTTATGGATAAAATGTAAACTCTAGTAATCCAATAGAAAAAATTAACTCTGATTTCTTTAAATTACTGCATCCTCTAATACCGAGATTTTTAGCTCTAGCTTTGAGTTCCCTTGGTTCCAAATCATCGAGAGTCCTTGTAGGAGGAGGTAAATTATACGAAATAATTAAATTAATTATATCATCTATTCCAAATCTGCTACATTCTCATAAATTATTCCTTCTAACGATCAGGAATTTTAATGACTGTACACTCTCTCAATGTAGTTTCCATTTATCTACATAAAAAGAACATTATATTTGTGAAAAACGATAATAGCGAAATTAAGTTTCATCATCAGTTAATTTTTTATTCTTGTTTGTTCGCAAATGTTGTGCAAGATCTCTCTTAATTATTTCTTTTCCGCATTTATACACAATTTTCTTTATTCCTGTCTTATAACTGACAAATCTTCCATTTACTTGGGACATTGTCCCTAGATGAATGATTTAAGCAAATACAACTAAACTCTTTAATTTCGTGACAACCAATACCCTTTTCCTGCACTCATTTTGTTCATGGTTTTAGTAGTTTGGAATGTTCCTCAATTGGAATTCCTTTTAAGTATTTTTTGTAATAATGCATGGAAGCGTATTTTCCACATACACACATAGTTTATTTACATTTATACGTTACTTTATAATGTTCACTAAGACATCCCTTACATGAATTCTTATATATATCCTTTGTATGTTTATGTGAGTGAAAGGTATCAATTATTAACTTCTCTACTTAACATTTTTTTACACTTATTGAACACCTCCATTTATTGAGAAAGCTTTTCATTGATTTAATTAAATATATTTGTTGATAAATGGATCCACTTTCTCATTGTTGTCCACTAAATAACTATATAGATAAAATATTCACACTCTTAATTTTATACTGTCACTAACATTTCTACTACATATTTTTATTTCATTTATGTGTTTTTAGTTCAATTACATTTTCATCAATAATGACACACTGAAACTTGACTAAATGTTTTTATCTAATATATTATTATTCTATGTAAATGGAGTCAAGTCTAAGAACATCTACTTTAGAAAGAGATATGAATATATTTGAATGCATTCAGAAGGACGATTATCAAAAATCCAGAAACTAGGTTTAAAGACATTTCGTTTCCATTGTTTGAACAGAAAAATGTATTGATTACAATTGAAATTTTATACTTTATTAAGTATAGTATTACAGGTTGTGCACACTGAAAAACTGAGAAATATAAAACATAATTTAATAACTTCCTTAAAAAATTACGCCATGACATTCCTATTGCACTAGTATATCAACATCTTCAAAATGAAATTTATCAATTAACACCAAATAATTTAGGTCAAAAACTATTTTATTTTTGTTAGAAATTTCAAAAAATTAATAATGAGTTTTAGAACTAAGGTTGCCAATGAAATTAAAGATTATTACGTAACAATCGACGATATATTGGTTAATTATCTGAAACACACAGCATTCCTTGAAAAAGATGTATCTCGAAGAATTATCAAAGAACACGTGATAGTAATATGAAGAATGATCAAGAATGTCTACAATTAAGAAGTATAGTTTCTGGTGTAATAGAGATGAAGAAAGAATAAATTATTTTCATTGTCACATCCAAGCAGTGTGCCAAGATAATTATATTAGAGATTCTCTGGTTATAATAGTGGAAGACCTAATCAAGATAAAATATTTTATGTCAGAAAACATGATTGTACATATTATAAATTAGAAAATTATGTGCTTAATATTTACTTTGGTTTACACAGAATAGATAAAGGTAAGGAAATGTACCATACTTATTTCAACAGTCTATATTATTTCACTGAGAATTTATGTAGTTATCCCATGATATTTTTGATGAAATAAATAAGAGAAAATACAATTATCATGAAATATTAACTGTACTCGCAATGCGATTTTAATTTATCTAATAGGTTTTTGTTATTTATAAATGAAGTCAATCATAGACCTCATCAATATCAAGCTTGCATACAATGGTGAGAAAGAATTTGATACTATTGATAAAAACAGAATCCTTGGTTGAAAAGTTAAGTTGTTGCTGAAATATTGGAAATGAAGACATTATTATACATTCAGAGCAGATGTTGATAAAGAAGATAAAATTATATTAAAAAATTTGAACCCTATAGCCAACTTGGGATTAAGAGGTAATGAAAAATCATCAATATTTATCAATAATCCTGGTTTATATTCTTTTATTTTTAAATCGCAAAAGCAAGAAGCAAATGTATTCTGAAAATGTGTCACACATTAAGTTTTATAAGCAATTTATAAACATTGAGAGTATAAGATAAGAAAAGAAATGATAGATTTCTACAGAAACCAAATACAATATTTATGAAAAACAAGTAAATTGGATGAAAAACGAATAAAAAAGCTGTAGAATCATAGCTTTAGATAAAATAAACAGACAAAATAGTGAAACCAATGCACTGTTACCTAGTGTTGGTCCCCAAACTGAAGACTCTAATGTCAGATCTATTTTTGTTCTTTTAAAATTTTTCGAAGATTAATGTTTTGTACTTAATATTTCATTAGGATATAAAGGAAAAATTTACCAAAACAGTTGCACACTGTACAAGATAGACACTCAAATTGTGAAGAAATATTACGACTTCATTAAATTCCTAATTCAGTAAATTTGCACCAAATAATGAAAGAAACTTTAAGTTTTGTTTGTCGATGCAATTATTTTAATATTTTGGATGGCCATACACAAGAAGAACTGATTGATGAGATACTAAATCTTCACCAAATTGAGTTGTATTTCCAGGGTCCAGAATTTAGACTTTGCAATGTTTAAGATAAATAAATCCTTCTGTTCGTACCCTTCACAAAAATTGTACTTTTTCTCAGCAGGAATTATAAGAAACGTCAATGATCGGAAAAATTAAGTATTGAATTTGATTCATTATGGAATTATGGAAGGATCCAATCATACCTACAGAAATTTTAAACAAATGGAAAAAGCATTACATTAATATTTTATCGACACAGCAGTAGTGGGTTCATAATTTTTCAGTAACTTCTATTGGTTTCATTTGTATTGTTGAATATTTCTTGTTATTATATTCATTAACTAATTATGAATTCATATCAATCTGTTTGTAATTTCCTTGAAGAGCAAATTTCTTCCATGTTTTTTCTTTAAGTGTTCTATTAAATCTTTCAACGACAGATGCTTTTAATTCAGTAAAACTTGAGTGAAAAATGTGGTGCTTTTCATAAACTCTTGAAAATCTTTATTTGAGAACATTTTACCATCATCTTTCTGTAAATTTTTTGGAGCTGTTATTTTGAACATTGTTTCCAAAGCATCAACTACATTCCTATCTGTTTTATCTTTAACTGGAATAGCCCATGCAAATTTTGGAAAAACATAAATAACAGTTAACAAATATTTACATCCTTTATTTACTTTTGAAATTCCTTTTAATTTTCCAGAATCCATTTCTAGCAGGTCTGTTTGCCATTAATCATCAATACCAAGTGAATCAAAACTACTTCCTTTAAAATTTTTTCTCGTCAGTTTATGTAAATCATTAATAATTTCTTCACACATATTAAGCTGTAGGCTGCCTACAATTATTTTAACGAATTTACTTTTTTTACTTTTATAAAATTGTAGAAAGGCCTTAAATCCTCTGTCTTCCATTTTTAGTGTTCACTCTGTGAGGATTATGTCTGTCAGTCATTTTTTTACATTTCAAACAGTAGATATTATTCCAAATATTTATTTATATAGAATAAAAACTTACTAAATTTCAGTTTAGTTCTAAAGACTACAGTATTTTCAGATCTTTACCAACTTTTAATCTAAATTTGACTCTGTAGTTGTAAGTACACTTTCTATCGAGTTAATCGTTCTTTTCGTTTTATCAATCTCTTTTTTATGATGTTCCATGATAACATAATAATTTCCATATCCTTAATTAAATTCTGTTGTAAGATTTTTTAATTCTTGTGTGGTTACATAATTACTAAGTTGTTATTGAATGATGGAGTATTCAGGTTTTCTAACATATTATTTCTCTAAGTATTGTCTGGTAATTGCATCATAACTGCTTATTGGATGTCTTAAAGCAACCAGTCTTCTACCCTTAAAATCTATAAAACCTTTGGTTACCTTACAAATGTTATACAGTTCTTTCTGAAAGTTTTTGATTAAATTTTCTATTTTTGGATAAGTTTTGCTTCTAATTCAATTACATTTATTTTTCCATTTTTCATACTGTTTACAACTTTCATCCTTTTTCCAAAAATGTCCATTTATTGAATAAAAATAATATTAAATTTATAATTCACTGACAAAATTTGTGAAAACATATACATAAATGACCACTTATATTTTCTCCATGTTATAGCATAGATCATTTTTTCCCAAATAATTAACTAGTAGTTATGGTATATTTCTACCAAATGAAACAAAAAAAAATTTATAATTTATTCTTGTAATAAGAAATGCAGTGGGTGCCAACCTGATCAGATGTGTCTAAATTAACTATTAAACATTGAATTTTTCGTGGATTATTGGAAAGGTTTGTCAATCATCAATACACTACAGAAGTTTTCAATTTTTAATTGGTTAACTAATTTGTCTATGTCAAAATTAGATAGTTTTAATATATTTTTTAATTGTTTCTTCAAATTTCTTCTGCACCAGTTCCTTTCCTTTATGTTGCTAGATTATGTCTTTTTCATTCCTCTAATTCCTTGTCAGCTTTTCTCTTGTTTATTACTGCATTTGCAATAGCTGTAGAACCACCAGCTAGTGAACCAATAGCAGTTTAATATCATAAAACTGCCAACAGTAATGCTAAAAATCCATGCTCTTTTCTTCTTCCTTTTTCATAAGATACTCAATTATGTTTTTCACAGCAGGTATAGGTAATGTTATATGTAAATTTCCACCAGTTTTCTTGTCTCTCTTTCTTTTTGTGCTTCAGTTAAAAATTGATCAGTAATATGTAGTTGATTATTATTGGCTTTAATTTTAATTCCTTTTGGTTTAGTTTTCCCACTATCCAGCAAAGTATAATCAGTTGTAAAGTTATTCATTTATATAGATGAAAAGTTTATAATGATTAATATTTTTGCACTAACCAGCCATCTTCATCCACACCTAATCCCATTCCTAATTTTCGTTATCCATACATTATTCCTCCAGCTGCAGCTAATCAGCAATTGAAATTCTTTATCTGCTTCATGTCATTTTTCTAAATCTTTGTTATGTCTATAAGTAATATCATGTTTTTTTATAAGATTCACATAATTTATTTACACCTGGATCAACAGGTGTTAATCTTTCTTCTACCCTAGTAAATTGTTTGCAGTACAAATAGTCTGGTAGATACACCTCTGGCAAAGCTAAATTATTTAAAGCCCAGTTTATGAAACTTTTCCCATGATTTTAACTTTTTTAAATGTGAAGGAAGATTATTCAAAAATAGAATTAAATATGGAATTTCTATTAGATTATTAATTATGAAATCACTAAATTTACTCATTAACATTTTGAGTTATTCCGGCATCTTCATTTTGATAATTTTTATTTCCAGCTAATTCTTCTCTGCCAGTTACTGCTAATGTATCAAATAATTGATGGACATCATCTATCCAAACATATTCAATTGGTTTTTCTGTATATTTTTTAATTCAACCTTCACCAACTTTTTCACTACACTTGAATCTAGATATTTATATTTATTAACTTACTTGATCTGATTTTATTTGCATTCATCCAGAATATAATGCATCTGAATGAATCAATATAACTGCATAATTTGATAAATCAGAAGCAGTAAATAATGTATTGGTGCCATCCACTGTAATCTGTTTTTAGTTTAGAAAATTCATTACTCTGTCTGTACCTCCTATGTTCCATCACCAATTTTTAGTTGATCACCAAAAAATTTTACTTTTAACTACCAATAATTTTAAATGTTCCAACCAATCTTAATCCAAAAACTTTATCTTCACTGTGAGTAATATATTCTAACTTTCTTTCACTTACACTTAATTTTTTAACTCATATTCTTCTTTTGGAGCTATCCTTTTCCTCTCCTCTTCATATTTTGTCAATAAATCTTACATTTCTGATTCACTGAACATATAATCTCTTTTGGCTCTATAATATTGTTTGATTGTTGGAATATTGTTAAATTCTTCTGTATAATGTTAATTATAAGGAACCATTTGTTTTCCAACTCTTCTATTTTCTTCAATTTTTTTAAATACTTTATCACCTAATTCTTCAATTTCTTGTTTAAATTGGTCAGTAGCATCGATAAAAGGTTAATTTTCTTTTTTAAATGTTTCATACTCTGTTCTTGGTTGGTTTTTCCGTTTTTAAATTCTTCTTTTCATTGTTGTTTTAGTCTTCTATTTTGTCTGGCTTTTTTAACAGTTTCTGAGTTGTATTTTGCAAACATTTATTATAGATGAAAAACAATTAAGAATAATTATTTAAGAATATTTTTAGTTTATCTGTGACCCTGCCATCATTTGGTTTCCTAGCCATGTCTATCATAAAAAAATCCAAACTGATCTTTTCAACATTTACTATACATTTATTTAAAATAATTAATTTTTAAAACAACTGTATTTTAAATACACAAAAATAACAATGAAATTACAGTATTTGCATTGTTAATGAAAATATACCAAACTATGCAGTTGCACATATATAATTATGTATGGTAAAAATAATTTAACTTATCATTACAACATTTTTAATAGTCCTTTATGACAGCTTTTTGAATTTTTAAAAATCGATATTGAATTTCACGATTTAGGATTCACGATGCGAGAAATCATATACAAGTTTGATGTTTATATTCAATTTTGTGGGTGAAGTTGCGTTTTCTCTGTAAATTATGTCCTAGTGCGCTCAACCTGCCCTCTTACTACTCAAATCTTACTCAATGGGTCACCAGTGTTTCTATTTTTTATGTTTTCCGTCAGTCTAACACCGGTAGGCTCCTTTAAAGCATAGTCCCGGCAGAGAGTTGTAGGAATAATGATTTGTGCCCCACCAAACAATGCTCTGTGTCCCTCCATAAAACGGTGCTCTGCCGCTACGGGTTTCTCACGCTGCAACAGTCATGTATAGCGATAATGATCGATATATCTGACGTTAATTGTGCGAATAGTTTGGCCAATAAACCTTTTCCCACAATGATAAGGGCCTTTCTCTGTGCTAGGTCATCTTTTACCTAGCCAATGAGCTGTCTGATGGACGAAATACACTTCCGCTATACCATCTTAAAATTTTTGCTGTTTTTAGAGATATGCCTTACGCTTATGGCAGGAAATCCACAGACCTACATACATTGTGCAGTGGTTCTGGTGAAGTTACAAACTCGAATGCATTATAGATCTGTTGTCTGTGCACTCGTTCTGCCTGAACATGAACTAAAGGTGATCTAGCTCTTGTGTCAAACTTTCTGCACCAGAGACGGCGTAAGCTCTCTTTGGTAAGGTCTGCAGGAACCTGAGTGTTAGTACAACGGATGACAACTTGTCGCATGTAAATACCGGTATGTGTGCTTCTGTTTTTGAACACTGAATCCCCGAGTCTCATCGTCCTTTCTGTGGACTAATGCTTTTAGAAACAGAATCTTTCCGTCAGCACTCGGGAAAACGAGCCTTTCTGAGCAAATTCTGATTTCTCTTATTTTATTATGATGGTCATTTCTCACTACGTAAGTGGGCGCCAAGAAAATATTTTCACACTCTGAGGAGAAAGTTAGTGATTGAAATTTCATGAGATGGTCCTGCTGCAGGGAGAAACAGCTTTGTTTTAATGACTGCCACCCCAATTAGCTTACCATATTCGTGGCACTCTCTCCCCTATTTCGTGATAATTGAAAATGAGCTGCCCTTCTTTTAACTTTTTGGTTATCCTCCGTTAATCCTATCTGATGCGGATCCCACTCCGCATAACAATACTCCAGAAGATAGCGGATACGTGTAGTGTAAGCAGACCTGTTACATTTTCTAAGTGTTCTATCAATAAATTGCAGTCTTTGGTTAGTTTTCCGCACAACATTGTCTACGTGATCATTCCAATGAAACTTATTAGCAATTGTAATCATTGAATATTTAGTTGAATGTACAGTCTTCAGATTTGTGTGACTTATTGTGTAGCTAAAATTTAGCTGGTTCTTTTTAGTACTCATGTGGATGACTCCACACTTTCCATGATATAGATCCAACTGCCACTTTTACACCATACAAATACCTTGTCTCAATCATTTTGCACTTCGTTTTGATCATCTGATGACTTATAACAAGACGGTAAATGACAGCGTCATCTGCAGACACTCTAAGAGGACTGCTCACACTGTCTCCCAAATCGTTTATGTAGATCGGGAACAACAGAGGGTCTATGACACTTCCTTAGGAGAAAGGCAGATATTTCTGTTTTACTCAATTACTCTCCGTCAGTTACTACGAACTTTGACCTTTCTGGCAGAAAATTAAGAACGCAGTCACACAACTGAGACGATACTCCATAGGCACGCAATTTAATTAGAAGTCGCTTGTGAGGATCGGTGTCAAAAAGTCTTCTGGAAGTCTAGAAACATGGAATCAATTTGACGTCCCCTGTCGCTAATACTCATTACTTCTTGAGGATAAACGGCTGGTTGTGTTTCACAATACCACAATACCGATATTTTCTGTATCTGTGTTTCTGTGTTGGCTGTTCGTTGATAAATCATTTTCTTCGATGAGATTCAAAATGTTCGACTATGGAGGATAATAGTTTCCACATAACCACTCCATCAGTTTGTTGATTTCTAATTCCAACGACCGTTCGAAATAGTCCCAGGCATTTCCTATGGGATTAAGATCGGGTGATTTTTCGGTCCAGCGGAGATGGAATACGGTGCCTGAATGTTAGTTAAACGAGAAACGTACGTACACAGCTCTGAAGTGTCCACAGCATACCTATCGTGAAGACCTAGAAAGAAGGGCAACTCTCGATCATAAAATACTCCGAAACATCAAGCGATCGCTCCTACTCTGAACTACACGCTCCACACACTGCGAATTAACCGTTTCAATGGGCCGCCAGTGAACCCAACGCCTTGCATCACTTCAAAACGGGCAAAATCGTGACTTTTGGGACAACATCACGCACTTCCATTTACGTGCTACTTGTTTTCATGGTATATGGCCCAGTGAAGACGACAAACTGTATGTGCCGCTTGAGCCGTGACCTTTAGCGAGGCATCCGACTCCAAATGTCCACTGCATGCAGTTCCCTATGCTATGTTCGATCGTAAACTTGTTGAGATGTACTTGCCTTCTCTGACTGTAGCAATTGATACCGGATTTGAAACCGATTATCATTGATAGGACGTTACACTCGTTTCTGATCCCTGTTGGTTAGTGTCTTTCCACGAATACTGTTCTCATGCCAAGATACATGACAGCGATAGATTTATCAGTCCTTGTTGAGTCGTTGGGCAGTCCGCCTCGGTACAGCAACAAGTCAGACAACTTCATTGACAGCGTGATCATGAACAACTCTAAACAGTACAGGTCTTTTCTGACAATCTGTAACTTCTCAGCATCGAGCCATCTTACTGCGATGATCCATACAACTGGCTGTTACAAACAAACACGACCCAAGGCGGACTTGATACAAATGGTTATCTTTAAATAGGTTGAGAGCATGTCGTAGTGGACCAAATCCAGATCGGTACAACATTTTTAAAATGACCGTAGAGCTGAGAGGTCAGCGCAGTGATTTGTCGCGCCAAGGGGTCCGCGTTCGATTCCCGGCTGGGTCGGAGATTTTTTCCGCTCATGGACTGAGTGTTGTGTTGTCTTCATTATTATTTCATCGTCATCAGTGGAAGGCAACGGGAAACCACCACTGGAATCTCTTTCCTAGACGCTCATGCGGAAGACTTCTCTGACGGGCTTCCGTCATGACCAGACTTTCCGTAAGGCAGAACACAAAGTTTAAGAAGAGAGTAAATTATGTCATTTTTACGGCAATTTATAAGGTTTCACAACAAAATCGTGAGTATTAGAGTATCAAGAATGCATTCCCGCAGCACTTGAAGCGAGTTGTCAGGCATAGTTGCTGTATTGTTACATTGTTTGAAAGTGGCGTGATACTCATTAACCTCCTTACTGAAATGTACTTGGTTTACGAACTGAGAGATACTTCTAATCAGACACCACTGCATTAACAGTAATTATGTTTCTCCAATATTTAGGAATCTCAAAAAAAAGGAAAAAAAAAGATTTTCAGGATTTGAAAATAAATAAATCGCCTCAAACCTTATCGCATTACCCGTGGAAAAATTTTCTTGTTTCACAAGGGACGCCTCATATTAGACCCAAAGTTCATACAGGCGGTTGACGGAGTTGGTGAAGGCGGAAACCGTCGCTCGCGGGGTGGAATCTGAGATAACTATTTGTAGTATCGTTCCCAGAACCGAGTGGAAGGCTTAAACCAGAGGCTCAGAAGATTCTGCGGAGATCTGGGGTGCAAATGTCTCGACCTCCGCTATCGGGTGGAAAAATGTAGGGTCCCCCTGTATAGGTCAGGCGTGCACTACACGCAGGAAGCAGCTACAAGGGAAGCGGAGTACGTGTGGAGTGCACATGTGGGTTTTTTAGGTTAGAGAATTCCCTCCCTAGGCCCGACAAGACGCCTCCTGAGACGCGACAAGGTAGTAGTAGGCAAAACGCTAAAGGGAATAACAATATTAATGTGTAATAGTAGACTGCAGGAGCGTCTATAGAAAGGTCCCAGAACTGCTCTCATTAATAAACGGGCACAATGCCCACATAGTACTATGGACGGTAAGTTGACTGAAACCAGATGTAAACAGATTAGAATGTATACCGCAGAGACACGCGGGACAGTGAAGGGGGAAGCGTGTTTATAGCGATAAAAAATGCAGTAGTATCGAAGGAAATTGACGAAGATCCGAAAAGTGAAATAATTTGGGTGAAGGTCACGATTAAAGCAGGCTCAGACATGGTAATTGGATGTCTCTATAGGCCCCGTGGCTCAGCAGCTGTTGCAGCAGAGCACCTGAAGGAAAATTTGGAAAATACTTCGAGCAGATTTCCCGACCATGTTATAGTTCTTGGTGGAGATTTTAATTTACCAGATATAGACTGGGAGACTCAAACGTTTATAACAGGTGACAGGGACAAAGAATCCAGTGAAATTTTTTTAAGTGCATTATCTGAAAACTACCTTGAGCAGTTAAACAGAGAACCAACTCGTGGCGATAACATATTAGACCTTCTGGTGACAAACAGATCCGAACTATTTGAAACAATTAACGCAGAACAGGGAATCAGCGGTCATAAAGCGGTTACTGTCGATGATTTCAGCCTTAAATAGAAATATTAAAAAAGGTAGGAAGATTTTTCTGTTTAGCAAAAGTGACAAAAAGCAGATTTCAGAGTACTCGATGGCTCAACACAAAAGTTTTGTCTCATGTACAGATAATGTTGAGGATCAGTGGAAAATGTTCAAAACCATCGTACAATATGCTTTAGATGAGTTGCGCCAAGCAAGATCGCCAGAGATGGAAAAGAGCCACAGTGGTACAACAACCGAGTTAAGCAGAGGGAACTTCAAAGCAAACATAAACATAGCCAAAGCCTCGCAGACAAACAAAAATTACACGAAGCGAAATGTAGTGTGAGGAGGGCTATGCGAGAGGCGTTCAATGAATTCGAAAGTGAAGTTCGATGTACTGACTAGGCAGAAAATCGTAAGAAAGTTTGGTCTTATGGCAAAGCTGTAGGTGGATCGAAACAAAATGTCCAGACACTCTGTGACCGAAATGGTACTGAAACAGAGGATGACAGACTAAAGGTCGAAATACTAAATGTGTTTTTCCAAAGTTCTCTAGATTGTCGCACAGATGACAAAATGGTAGATATAGAAAAAAATTAAAATCGTTCAAAAGGGGAAAGGCCGTTGGACCTGATGGGATACCAGTTCGATTTTACACAGAGTATGCGAAGGAACTTGCCCCCGTTCTTGCAGCAGTGTACCGTAGGTTACTTTAAGAGTGTAGCGTTCCAAAAGATCGGAAACGGGGACAGGTCATCCCCGTTTTCAAGAAGGGACTGTGGGGCGGCGGGTGGAAAATTTTTGTTGTATAAATGTTTGAATGTAGAATGTAAAACCAGTTCCTATTATTTAGAATGTTATTTATGCTGTCTTTCGCCGTTCTCAACACTGGCTCTCTAACTACAATATTGGCAACCAGAAAGTGATTAGCAAAACGTGAAGCCTGTAATTAGAATTCCTAGTGCCCACTTCATCTGAGAATACACTTATAGTTACAGCTTATAGCTCTGATGAATTAGGAGATTGTCTGGGATTTATAATCAAAAACGGTCGTGAAAAAACGTTATGTATTCTGAAAGTCACAGATGAAAACAAAAGAATCCACACAATCTAACTAACAGAGCAGTTCAGAGTCTAATGCGCTGATGCAACTATAAATGTCCAAATTAAATGTTTAAATGAATGCTCGCCATAATTTGATGATTAGGCTCATCAAACACCACGCTAAATAATGGTAGAATGTTTGTCCTGCGGCGGCACGTGAAAATACGACAATACGCAAACTGAAGATCGATAATTAAAGTCATCCCAGAATTAACACATCACTCGAAAATGATTTCATGGTTACGCGTATCCCGAGTAACTTAATACGGCATCCGAGGCTGTTTGTAGCAATGATACCGACGCGACGCGACTCCCGACACAGACGGCGTGCTGTTCAGTGTCTGAAGAGAACTGGGGCCTTCCTTCCTCGCGCAGCGTTCTTATATATAAAGCCGCGATGCGGACGGCTAAGGGAACGCCTGATCAAATCGGCTCTCCCGACTAGCCGCTGGACTAGTAATGCACCACATTAAGTTATTGAATAAATCATAGCTTCTTTTGCTGATGGCCGATGAAACTCTCAATTTAAATGTGCATTCAACACACAGGTAAGTAATCATAATAAAAGTTTGACGTGGCTAAGTTAAATATTCTGGGCGAGAGAATTAATTTAATTACACTGCACGCAGTAGACGAGCTCTGAACTGGCCCTTTGGAGATACGCTATCGCTATAGTTTTATATTTATTCAAATGAAACTTCTCACATCTTTATGGTTATAGCGGATCTCCATTCTACTTAAATATAAACATCCTAGCCTTATTTATTAGCCTACTTAATCTATCTTGCTTCCTTAAGTTTTAAGACGAAAACCAGAAAATCATGAATTTCCACTAAAATTTTAATTTGTGAAATCCAAAGTACTGTTTTTATTAAATTATTATGAAAGATGAATCTAAATATAAAATTTTAACTTTCTAGCTCTTTTCTGTTGCGCCAATGATTTTTACAGAAAAACGTCCAAATTTCGAAAATGGCTAAAGTTATCGAACTGATATTCAACACATATTAATTTAGTATTACTCCTGACATGCTAGAAACATTTCAGGTTATTTATTTGATTTTTAAAGTATTGCGCAACATTTATGACGTCAGAGCTAGTTACAGCGGACTGGCTGGCACACAATGGAAAGATTGATGTGCATTTATTACGGCGTGAGTAGGCTGCTTCCCTACAGGACGTCCAACAGACGTGCAGAACTATATACCTATATCTCTAACGTCGATCAGATGTAGAATTTTGGAACACGTATTTTGTTCGAGTATAATGACTTTTCTGGAGACTAGAAATCGACTCTGTAGGAATCAGCATGGGTTTCGAAAAAGATGATCGTGTGAAACCCAGCTCGCGCTATTCGTCCACGGGAGTCAGAGGGCCATAGGGATTGAAGAGTTCCTAGATAAAAGAACGCAGGATGTCATTCTCAATGGAGAGAAGTCTTCCGAAGTAAGAGTGATTTCAGGTGTGCCGCAGGGGAGTGTCGTAGGGCCGTTGCTATTCACAATATATACAGTGTGGTCAGAAAATGTCTGAAACGCTTGTAGGGATGTTGCAGGGCAGGTTGTACTGCGATATGAATGTTACAAAAAAAATTCGATAAGTTGTGCCGTTTCCGAGTTATTTAGCTTTGAAGTTAGCCAATCAGATCGTCGCGCGCGTAAATTCAAGTTTCAGCTAACGAGACAAAGCACTTGTTGGGCAACACCGCCCATGGCAGGCCGCTTGAGTGTGAGCGCGCGACGCCCCGATTGGCTAAATTCTATGCTAAATAACTCGGAAACGGAGCAACGTATCGAATTTCTTTCTTAAGATTTATGTCTCAGTACAACCCGCCCTGTAACATTCCTACAAGCATTTGACACATTTTTCTGACCACCCTGTATAAATGACCTTGTGGATAACATCGGAAGTTCGCTGAGGCTTTTTGCGGATGATGCTGTAGTATATCGAGAGGTTGTAACAATGGAAAATTGTACTGAAATGCAGGAGGATCTGCAACGAATTGACGCATGATGTAGGGAATGGCAATTGAATCTCAATGTAGACAAGTGTAATGTGCTGCGAATACATAGAAAGAAAGATCCTTTATCATTTAGCTACAATGTTGTAGGTCAGCAACTGGATGCAGTTAATTCCATAAATTATCTGGGAGTAGGCATTAGGAGTGATTTACAATGGAATGATCATATAAAATTAATCGTCGGTAAAGCAGCTGCCAGACTGAGATTCATTGGGAGAATCCTAAGGAAGTGCAATCCGAAAATAAAGGAAGTAGGTTACAGGACATTTGTTTGCCCACTGCTTGAATACTACTTACCGGAGTGGGATCCGTACCAGATAGGGTTGATAGAAGAGATAGAGAAGATCCAACGGAGAGCAGTGCGCTTCAATACAGGATCATTTAGTAATCGCGAAAGCGCTACGGAGATGATAGGTAAACTCCAGTGGAAGACTCTGCAAGAGAAACGCTCAGTAGCTCGGTACGGGCTTTTGTTGAAGTTTCGAGAACGTACCTTCACCGAGGAGTCAAGCAGTATATTGCTGCCTCCTACGTGTATCTCGCGAAGAGACCATGAGGAAAAAATCAGAGAGATTAGAGTCCACACAGAGGCATACCGACAATCTTTCTTTTCACGAACAATACGAGACTGGAATAGAAGGGAGAACCGATAGAGGTACTCAAAGTACACTCCGCCACACACCCTCAGGTGGCTTGCGGAGTATGGATGTAGATGTAGAGGTAGAAAATTTGTGGTATGGTCGCTATCTGGTGTGTCTCCGATCGACGCTTTTTTTTTTTTTTTTTTTTTTTTGAGAAGATTGGCGATTTGATTTTTCTTCTTAAACTGACAAGATCGACCATTGTCAGTGCCGGGATGTTTACAAATGGTCTGCATAAAGGAAGGTATCTTCGCAGTCGTCTGATAAGTATGTGACTCCCTCACTAGCCATCAGACACCTGTAGAACTTTCTCAGTGTGATATTTCGTGATGGGTCATCGAAGACATACACCATCGGAGCGGTGAGTCGAAGAAGAAGGAAGTTATTTCGAGAATACTGTTTTCAGATTGCACCGATACCTGTATTAGCGATATTATGCACTGAAGGGTGTGTGTTTCGTTAATAACCGTTTAGAACTGACGATAATTTTATTGGTCACTTAAAAGAATTAAGATACACAGAGGACAGTTTTTGTCTGAGGAGACAAGATATGTTTTCAGGCGAAACTAACGACGAAGTCCGCAATACAACATTCTTCATTACTGTATGTCTGTTATGAGTAATGTCGATACCATCCCATTATGTTTACGTTACTGACAATAAATACTGATATCGTAACCATGACCTTCAGCCGAGGCCAATAAAGCAAACTAAGGCAGCAGCACTCGATCCGAAAGTAACTGGTTAGGTAGCCTTTCAATGTTGTAATAAAATTATACCATTGTGATTTTCCTGCCACAAGATCTCTAGACTAAATGTCAGTGTCCTGGATAAAGACCCGTATATCATTCCATGTTTTGCAGTTTGAGGCTATATGGTTGTCTATAGTAATCCGTACTCCCCACTCAGTCGTTAGTTCGATGGCCCGATTAATGCTTTTGTTAATGAACAATAGCCCATTTGCTAACACAGGCTTTACTCTCTTCGTTGATAATCAAAACCACAACAACAGACAACGATAGCTAGAGCAGCTCTAGTACTAACGATGAAACGAGTAACAGGTCAATGCTGACATAACATAGACACACAAAACACGCATAACATAAAACACATAAAACATGCACAACTAGTGACATGAATATTAGTCAAAAATCGGAATTTATATTTCATTATGCATGAATACAATTAAAAGAAGAAGTAGTTAGAATAGTCTTTGGATACACTACTGGCCATTAAAATTGCTGCACCAACAAGATGACGTGCTACAGACGCGAAATTTAACCGACAGGAAGAAGATGCTGTGACATGTAAATGATTAGCTTTTCAGAGCATTCACACAGGGCTGGCGCCGGTGGCGACACCTACAACGTGCTGACATGAGGAAAGTTTCCAACCGATTTCTCATTCACAAACAGCAGTTGACCGGTGTTGCCTGGTGAAACGTTGTTGTGATGCCACGTGTAAGGAGGAGAAATGCGTACCATCACGTTTCCGTCTTTGAAAAAGGTCGGATTGTAGCCAATCGCGATTGCGGTTTATCGTATCGCGACATTGCTGCTCGCATTGGTCGAGATCCAATGACTGTTAGCAGAATATGGAATCTGTGGGTTCAGGAGGGGGTAATACGGAACGCCGTGCTGGATCCCAACGGCCTCGTATCACTAGCAGTCGAGATGACAGCCATCTTATCCGCATGGCTGTAGCGGATCGTGCACCCACGTCTTGAACCCTGAGTCAACAGATGGGGACGTTTGGAAGACAACAACCATCTCCACGAACAGTTCGACGACGTTTGCAGCAGCATTGACTATCAGCTCGGAGACCATGGCTGCGGTTACCCTTGAAGCTGCGTCACAGACAGGAGCGCCTGCGATGGTGTACTCAACGACGAACCTGGGTGCACGAATGGTAAAACGTCATTTTTTCGGATGAATCCAGGTTCTGTTTACAGCATCATGATGGTCACATCCGTGTTTGGCGACATCGCGGTGGACGCACATTGGAAGCGTGTATTCGTCATCACCATACTGGCGTATCACCTGGCGTAATGGTATGGGGTGCCATTGGTTACACGACTCTCTCACCTCTTGTTCGCAATGACGACACTTGGAACAGTGGACGTTACATTTCAGATGTGTTACGACCCGAGGCTCTACCCTTCATTCGATCCCTGTGAAACCCTACATTTAAGCAGGATAATGCACGACCGCATGTTGGAGATCCTGGATACAGAAAATGTTCGACTGCTGCCCTGGCCAGCACATTCTCCAGATCGCTCACCAATTGAAAACGTCTGGTCAATGATGGCCGAGCAACTGGCTCGTCACAATACGCCAGTCATTATTCTTGATGAACTGTGGTATCGTGTTGAAGCTGCATGGGCAGCTGTACCTGTACACGCCTTCCAAACTCTGTTAGACTCAATGCCCAGGCGTATCAAGGCCGTTATTACGGCCAGAGGTGGTTGTTCTGGGTACCAATTTCTCAGGATCTATGCACCCAAATTGCGTGAAAATGTAATTACATGTCAGTTCTAGTATATTTGTCCAATGAATATCCGTTTATCATATGCATTTCTTCTTGGTGTAGCAATTTTAATGCCCAGTAGTGTAGATATTGTTCTAGAATCCACGTTAAATCTGTACAGATCGTTTTAAGTAGCACCATAAATAAACACATCATTATAAATATAATAATATGAATGTAATGTAGAGGAAACAAACATTATTCATTGTCAACATACAGCAGTGTCAGATCACGCAATTTACACATAGTTAACAAGTGCACTACGCAAAGAAAATGGTTTAACTGTACAAAATATGTTTTTACAATAGTAATAATTAGGTTTGTTGTACGTCTAATAAGTTTTGGGTATGCAGCCGGATGCCGTTGACATTCTGCCACGACATTTCGGGCCATAGACGTCCGGCCATCTTCAGGTGAGTAGACAACTGTTCAAATGGTTCAAATGGCTCTGAGCACTATGGGACTCAACTGCTGTGGTCATAAGTCCCCTAGAACTTAGAACTACTTAAACCTAACTAACCTAAGGACATCACACACATCCATGCCCGAGGCAGGATTCGAACCTGCGACCGTCGCGGTCGTGCGGTTCCAGACTGTAGCGCCTTTAACCGCTCGGCCACTTCGGCCGGCAGTAGACAACTGTCCAAGAGCCCAGGTGTATTCACAATATTTAAGCCGAATCTAGTTCATGCGAAATGTGGTTGCGTCTTTCGGCGCATGCGTCAGGAGACGACATGTGTAGCACAGCTGAGTTTTGTGTGCTGCCCTCGGCGGTGGAAGTGAGGGGTAATCTAACCATTGAGTATCAAATGACCCCGTAGATTCCGCCGTGACTGGATAATTTTAATCAAAAGATTCCAATTTTTGTCCAATTGAAAGCAGTTGTCACGATTTATAAGATTATCGGAAAGACGCATTTCCTCCGGTTCTTTGGTTACTGAATCCCAAAAACTGGAAACTGAAGCTAAAATTTTTGTTCTACTGTATTCCGTTGAGTGTACCGTGGAAAAACAATGTTCGGCTACTGCAGATTTTAACGGTTGCCGAAGACGGGTGTATCTATCGCATTCTGTACAACGCTCCTGGATAGTTCGCGTCGTCTGACCTACATATGCATCACCACACTTACAGGTAATTTTGTAAACGCCCGCTTTGTTCAGTTGCAAGTCGTCTTTAGCGGATCCAGCCTGGGCCAAGCTTTTCGCTGGTCGACGGAAGATAGGCTTGATTTTGTTTTTTCTAAGCATTCTGCCTATTTTAGAAGTCACATTTCCGGCTTATGTAAGAAACGCAGTTGATTTATAGTCATCATCAGTGTTACAACCAGGTAAGATCTGTATATAAATTAATTAGATTACATCGAGGCAGGATAGTTCCAAAGCAACGTAAATTTGTTTACTAACTAACCTAATAGTAGTGTTCTTATGGGACCAATCTGGTAAGGTTATCGGTCTCTAAGTTTACCCACCACTTAATCTAACATAAACTAACTTCAGCTGAGGACAACACCGACAACCATGCCCGAGGGAGGACTCGAACCTCCGACGGGGGCAGCCGCGTGGACCTGGACAAGGCGCCCCCGACCTCGCGGCTAGCCCGCGCGGCCCTTAATAGTTGCAGTTGTTGTGTAACCTAAGAAACATTAACTCACACAGCACGCTAACAACATCAACAGACATTACATGATATCCGCATGGATTGAACAAATCGAGTTTTCCCGAGGAGCGATGCATGCAGATGATACTAACAGGGGTAGCACCACAAAGGGCCGCCGGACTTGAAGTTCAATAAGTGTAACCACTGTGAGACCTGAGTTTCTCCTGGCGTATACAACTTTCAAATAACTTCCGGGAATTCAGCCAGGTAACACTTTCAGCGACCGCCGATATTTCGGCGGGAGAACACCCCGCCATTTTCAAGGCAAACTGCAACGGACAGGCGGCGTACATGCAAATTTAACACCTCGGTTCTCGGACCCAAGCAGGAAAGATAACACACACACACTGAACACTAGTGCCACCAAAGATGGCCAAAGTCAGAGCTATCGATGGTGAGACTATGAATTCGCAGGTGAGGTAGCATTGAGTCTGTCCCTCTGTTTCTTGACAAGGGAGAGAGCCGGATTCCAAACAGAGTTTAAACAGAAACCTCCATCCCTGTTAACAAGGTTGCTCGCTAATTTAATCTCAACTGCCTCCCGAATCACACTGTCCCAATACCTGGACGTGCATGCCAATATCTCGGTGTTATTATATAACATGGGGTGACCAGTATCCAAGCAATGTTCGGCAATAGCAGATCTATTTGGCTGCTGTAATCGTGTGTGCCGTTTATGCTCAGTACATCTGTCCTCCACGGTCCTGATAGTTTGACCAATATATGCCATGCCGCAGCTACAAGGGACACGATATACACCCGCCTTACGCAGTCCAAGATCATCCTTAACGGAACTCAAAAGTGCTCTAATTTTAGATGGAGGTCGGAAAACACATTTCACATCGTATTTCCGTAAAATACGACCGATCTTGTTGGACGTGTTTCCTACGTAAGGCAAGAAGGCAGTAGACTTAGGTGTTGACTCAGAATTATCATCAGTCACCTGATGTACAGTTGGTCGATAGCGCAACGCACGTTCAATCTGTCTATCACTGTAACCATTTTGACGAAATGTAACTTCAAGATGGGACAGCTCAGCTGGCAAAGTCTCAGCGTCAGAAACGATATGTGCCCTGTGTACCAAGGTACGAAGTACCCCTTCACGCTGAGCCGAATGGTGACAACTATTAGCTTGTAAGTACAAGTCGGTGTGAGTACGTTTCCTGTAAACTGCATGTCCCAATGATCCATCATCCTTCCTCCTAACCAACACGTCGAGAAAGGGAAGGCCAACATCCTTTTCCACCTCCATCGTAAAACGAATGTTCGGGTGGATCGAGTTCAGATGTTCTAGAAAGACATTCAAATTCTCCCTACCGTGAGGCCAAACAACGAAGGTATCGTCAACGTATCTATAGAAACAGGCGGGTTTTAAAGGCGCCGACTCCAATGCACGTTCCTCGAAGTCTTCCATAAACAAATTTGCGATCACAGGAGACAACGGACTACCCATCGCAACTCCATCTGTCTGCTCGTAATACTGGTCATTAAATAAAAAGTAAGTGGAGATCAACACATGCTTTGTCAAGAAACAGAGGGACAGACTCAATGCTACCTCACCTGCGAATTCATAGTCTCACTATCGATAGCTCTGACTTTGGCCATCTTTGGTGGCACTAGTGTTCAGTGTGTGTGTGTTATCTTTCCTGCTTGGGTCCGAGAACCGAGGTATTAAATTTGCATGTACGCCGCCTGTCCGTTGAAGTTTGCCTTGAAAATGGCGGGGTGTTCTCCCGCCGAAATATCGGCGGTCGCTGAAAGTGTTACCTGGCTGAATTCCCGGAAGTTATTTGAAAGTTGTATATGCCAGGAGAAACTCAGGTCTCACATTGTTTACCTCTACGGGGAGGAAATGTATCGGTGTTTACGTAAGTTGGATAAACTTCGTAGCTGTCGAGTTAGACTGCAATGTGCTTTGTCGTTTTTATTGAGGTGTCGTGATGAAAATCATGTCCCAACATTTGCTAAGGTTGTGCACCATATTAATTCTCCTGCCGCCAATCGAATTAAGCAACGTGCTGGCTTGGCTCTTGTTCGCGAAAGGATTCGTTTTACTCGTCGACGTTTGGATTCTGTTTCCAAAGAATTGTATCGTTTTCATTTAATGGTTGCATCTGAAGTGTCTGATTTCACTTGGGATTGGTTGGACGGTGCCTCATGGACCCAAGCTGACTGGGAGTACAACTCCGTTACTGCCCGGCATTTGGCAAAGTTTGATCGTTTTCATCGCGCGGAGTCGGATGTTACATCTCGACGTTCTGTGATAAATCTCACAGAGAAATCTTTTGACGACGCAACCTTATCCGTGCTAGGGAAGGGATTAAATTTTGCACCCACTCCGAAGAATTTGCCGGTAGTTGATTTTATTAGTTCAATTGAACAGGCAGTTTGCAAACTACCTCCTGACGCTGCAGAGGAAGTTAGGAGGGAGGCATGCCGTGTTTTGACTAGGGCTCATCCACCCAAGAGTAATGTAACAGCAGCAGAGGGGGCTGCTTTACGCTCTCTCAAAGTTGATCCCAGTATTGTAATTTTACCTGCTGACAAGGGCAATGCCACCGTTGTTTTAAATAAACATGATTATGTACAAAAGATGCAACGTTTACTATCTGATTCAACGTATCGCAGAATTGATGCTGATCCCACGAAAAGTGTTGAGAGAAAGACCAACAGCCTCCTGAAGAAAAGTGGTTTGTCGCAGGGCACAATCAAGAGGCTTAACACCTATAGTGCGGTTCCCCGTAGGTTATATGGCCTTCCAAAGGTTCATAAGGAAGGGGTTCCTTTCCGTCCTATAGTGAGTAACATCGGCGCCCCGACATATTGTGTATCCAAGCATCTTGCTTCTCTGTTGAGTCCACAAGTAGGACGGTGTGAACATCATATCAGGAACTCAGCTGATTTTTTACGTCGTTTGGAGGGACTGAGGCTGAATGACTCTGATATTTTAGTGAGTTTCGATGTGGTCTCTCTCTTCACTCGTGTTCCTCTGTCTGATTCGTTGCGGTTAATTAAAGCCAGGTTTGGTGCTGATTTAACTAATCTCTTTAGGCATGTGTTGACATCCACTTACTTTTTATTTAATGACCAGTATTACGAGCAGACAGATGGAGTTGCGATGGGTAGTCCGTTGTCTCCTGTGATCGCAAATTTGTTTATGGAAGACTTCGAGGAACGTGCATTGGAGTCGGCGCCTTTAAAACCCGCCTGTTTCTATAGATACGTTGACGATACCTTCGTTGTTTGGCCTCACGGTAGGGAGAATTTGAATGTCTTTCTAGAACATCTGAACTCGATCCACCCGAACATTCGTTTTACGATGGAGGTGGAAAAGGATGTTGGCCTTCCCTTTCTCGACGTGTTGGTTAGGAGGAAGGATGATGGATCATTGGGACATGCAGTTTACAGGAAACGTACTCACACCGACTTGTACTTACAAGCTAATAGTTGTCACCATTCGGCTCAGCGTGAAGGGGTACTTCGTACCTTGGTACACAGGGCACATATCGTTTCTGACGCTGAGACTTTGCCAGCTGAGCTGTCCCATCTTGAAGTTACATTTCGTCAAAATGGTTACAGTGATAGACAGATTGAACGTGCGTTGCGCTATCGACCAACTGTACATCAGGTGATTGATGATAATTCTGAGTCAACACCTAAGTCTACTGCCTTCTTGCCTTACGTAGGAAACACGTCCAATAAGATCGGTCGTATTTTACTGAAATACGATGTGAAATGTGTTTTCCGACCTCCATCTAAAATTAGAGCACTTTTGAGTTCCGTTAAGGATGATCTTGGACTGCGTAAGGCGGGTGTATATCGTGTCCCTTGTAGCTGCGGCATGGCATATATTGGTCAAACTATCAGGACCGTGGAGGACAGATGTACTGAGCATAAACGGCACACACGATTACAGCAGCCAAATAGATCTGCTATTGCCGAACATTGCTTGGATACTGGTCACCCCATGTTATATAATAACACCGAGATATTGGCATGCACGTCCAGGTATTGGGACAGTGTGATTCGGGAGGCAGTTGAGATTAAATTAGCGAGCAACCTTGTTAACAGGGATGGAGGTTTCTGTTTAAACTCTGTTTGGAATCCGGCTCTCTCCCTTGTCAAGAAACAGAGGGACAGACTCAATGCTACCTCACCTGCGAATTCATAGTCTCACTATCGATAGCTCTGACTTTGGCCATCTTTGGTGGCACTAGTGTTCAGTGTGTGTGTGTTATCTTTCCTGCTTGGGTCCGAGAACCGAGGTATTAAATTTGCATGTACGCCGCCTGTCCGTTGCAGTTTGCCTTGAAAATGGCGGGGTGTTCTCCCGCCGAAATATCGGCGGTCGCTGAAAGTGTTACCTGGCTGAATTCCCGGAAGTTATTTGAAAGTGTAACCACTGTAAGTAAATCAAAGGTAATGCCAAAGAGCAGACAAAAGAACACACAGGTCCACCTCAAACGTGGTGCTGAATGGGCAACACTGCCCATGGCCGCAGTTGCGTAGCATAATTTTGTTGCGCGGTGATGGTCTTGGGTGCTGGCTAAGAGGTCTGTGTGGAGCACTATGACTCGCATAAATTAATAATACGAGAGGACCTAGTAGTCATAATACAGCTTTAAAAAATGCCCGCTTTTTCTTAATCCAGTCACTTATGCTAGTTCCTAATAGGATGAAATATTTTCCAGTTAGACGGGTGAACCATCCGTTCAGCTTTTTGCAGACAATGTCAGAGATCTGTGAAGCAATGAACTTTTAAAGAGAACTTACTCCAGCAGTCATGGCACACTGTCATCCTAAAAAAATTGATCCTGAAACATCTATACACTTAAGAAAATTTTGACTCTCGAAGGTTTCGATATCTGACTCATCCATTTGCTATGTTCATGAATGAAAATGAACGTTTTCGATGATAGCCGTAAGTACTACGAGAGGTAGTCATAAGGTTTTAACAGTTGTTTGCTGGTACACGTCTGCAACCCTGGTACACACTGAAATCTCGGCCCCACAGAACTGTACCAGGCCGATAGCGGAGCTGAAACACAATGGCGCAGCCCACTGATAAATCGGGATATAGTGCAACAGTTTGCTTTCTGAAATCTGGGAGGAAACCCCTCAGTGGTTAGGTGACACAAACCCTTCTACCATTCTAAAACAAGTCTGTGTGACGAAGAACGAAGGGGGAGACCCCTCAATGTGAAAAGCTGAAAATCACAAGAGGGGTGGAGGCCCTGATGCAGGATGCCCAGCGTATCGCAATTAGCACAATAGTGTGAAAATCCACCATGGATCAGTTTTCATCTTTCACAGTCACCACCCGGTGGGTTCCGTGACTGCTCACACCCATTCATAAAGCCTGCGTAATCATTGCTGAAGCGGGAGTGCTGTAGCTTCATCGGACAATTCAGATGCCTTCTTTAGCCACCTAATCATCACTTTCAAGTGGTGGGTGTATCACTATGACCCAGCGACAAAGAAGTAAAGCAAGCAGAGGAGTAGTATATCTGTGGGGTTTCTGGCCCACAGTTTGTAAGATCATACTGTACCATCTTAGCACCGTTCTCATGTCACTCGCTCGGGTTGCTTAGATTCAGGGGCAGGCTGGGAAGCGAAGAGAGTGGTCGAGAGTTGGTGCATGTGTGCGCCCACACATTCGCTCAGACATGCACACAACCACATACACATACACACACACACGCGCGAGCGCGCGAGCACGCACGCGCGCGCATTGCTCTCTCAATCACAGCCCAGTATTTTATTGTCATTAAAGACGAAACAGCGAATCAGTATGCACCCCCAGAGCTGGTCATCTTGTTCTCAGTACCCTGACTTGGCGTCCAAACACGACTGTTGATCGATCTCTCTATCCCATTGCCGCAAGCATAACAGACTCTCACAAATTAAGTGTCACAATGTTACCTCCACATCTAAACTGCGTGTATTATTTATCAAAATACCTAGAGATACTGGCACTATTCATCTAACTTAGACAAATGGTGCCAATATCTCTAGGTATTTTGATAAATAATACGGCGCCTTCCATGACCATCAGCGGCGTACGTCGGCCCCACATAAAGCCACCCCAAAACAGCAGAGAACCTCCACCTTGAATTTTTGTGATTTTGTGGTAAGATAGTATGGGACCAAACTGCTTAGGTCATCGGTCCCTAAGCTTACACACTACTTAATCTAACTTAAACCAACTTATGCTATGGGCAACACACACACACCCATGCCCGAGGGAGGGCTCGAACCTCCGACGAGGGGAGCCGCGCGGACCGTGACAGGACGCCTAGATCACGAGGCTACCCCGCGTGGCTCCTCCACCTTACTTCACTCGCTGGACCGTGTGTCTAAGGCGTTCCGCCTGACCGGGTTGCCGTCTCCGACGATTGTCTGGTTGAAGGCATATGTGACATCTGCGAAGAGAACGTGATGCCATTCCTGAGCGGTCTATTCGGCATCTTGTTGACCCCATCTGTACCGCGCTGTATGGCGTCGTAGTTGCAAAGATGGACCTCGCCATGGACGTCGGGAGTGAAGTTGCGCATCATGCAGCCCATTGCACACAGTTTGAGTCGTAACGCGACGTCCTGCGGCTGCACGAAAAGCATTATTCAACATGGTGGCGTGACTGTCAGTGTTCCTGCGCGTCATAATCCTTAGGTAGCGGTCATCCACTGCAATAGTAGCCCCTTGGGCGGCCTGAGTGAGGCATGTCATCGACAGTTCCTGTCTCCCTGTATCGCCTCCATGTCCGAACAACATCGCTTCGGTTCACTCCGAGACGCCTGGGCACTTCCCTTATCGACAGCCCTTCCTGTCACAAAGTAACAATGAGGACGCGATCGAACCGCAGTATTGACCGTCTAGGCACGGTTGAACTACAGACAAGACGAGCCGTGTACCTCCTTCCCGGAGGAATGACTGGAACTGATCGGCTGTCGGACCCCGTCCGTCTAATAGGCGCCGCTCATGCATTGTTGTTTGCATCTTTTGGCGGGTTTAGTGACATCTCTGAATTGTCAATGGGACTGTGTCTGTGATACACTATCCACAGTCAACGTCTATCTTCAGGAGTTGTGGGAACCGGGGTGATGCAAAACTTTTTTATGTGTGTTTATAAATATTTGTTCTATGCGAAACACAACTTTGGTTTTATCTTTTTACCAACGATAATTGGTGCAAGGTATAATTGACCATCGACTTTAACCGGCCGGGGTGGCCGAGCGGTTCGAGGAGCTACAGTCTGGAACCGCGCGATCCCTACGGTCGCAGGTTCGAATCCTGCCTCGGGCATGGATGTGTGTGTGATGTCTTTAGGTTAGTTAGGTTTACGTAGTTCTAATTTCTAGGGGACTGATGACCTCAGAAGTTACGTCCCATAGTGCTCAGAGCCATTTGAACCATTTTTGAACCATCAACTTTAGTGCTCTGGTGTCGGAAGGCACGGAAGTTGAATGCGCGCCAGAGGATATGGACCTGGATACCCACCGCGGGTCTCTGCGCTGCGGCGCGCGGTTGCGCCTCGAGGCTCGCCGTGCAAGTGAACCACTGGCCATACCACGTGAAGTCCGCGTCCTATGTCGTTTCCCGCGGGCAGGTATTTTGTCGGCCGCGCGGCGCTACCCCGGCAGTCTGGTACTCACCACAGTTCGCGTGCGCATGTTGGCGGTACTGCGTTCCAGTTCAGCGGATTGAGATGCCTACTGTCGTTGTTTAGAGTGTTCCTGCGTTGCTGTTGTCTCATCGTGTTTATCCCCACAGTTCTTTCTTGCCTGCCTCGTATTGGTCCTGGTTGGTCGTAGTGTCTGTCACCCCCTACTCGTTCGTCTGTCCTGTCTGTTCGCAGTTAGCTATACCTCCAGTGCACCACCGCCTGGCGGCATTGCGGCTCCATTCTCTGCCGTGCACCCCTCGCCGCACATTTGCGGCTTTAAAAAGTGCCATAATGCTAATTCCACATCTAAAATATCTGTATTATTTGTCAAGCCGGCCGTGGTGGCCAAGCGGTTCTAGGCGCTACAGTCTGGAACCGCGCGACCGCTACGGTCACAGGTTCGAATCCTGCCTCGGCCATGGATGTGTGTGATATCCTTAGGTTAGTTAGGTTTTAGTAGCGCTTGTGTATCCACAGACCTTATGTATCCACAATGCGACACTTCTTCTAGCTGAGAGTGTTTGGCAGTTCTAGTTACACCTTTTGTTTCCTGAATATTGATATTGTTAAGACATTAAATATCCTCTTGAGCGTAAAATGGGCACTCTTCTTCATATTCTAGCGGAATTTCCGTGCGGAGCATTAAATTTACCTCTTTCGCAAACAATCGGTCGTTAAATGTAGTTATTCCATATATTTTAAATTCTGAAAATGGCTTTTCTGTTACTAGAGGAGAAATGTCGTGATAATCTCATTTAGATGCAATGTAAACAACCTTCTTAAGCAGAATAAAATGGAATGGAGCTTTATAAACAAATTTTTTTTGGTATCCTCTACAGTGTCCTCCGTTTTCTGCAAGTACTCCAACGTGCAGACAGTTTCCAATAGTATTTACAGTAAATGCTGATTACTTGTATCCAGATTATTCCATACAATGTGTTTGTGTAATTAGTAAGCTTTGCTTGCACATCAGCACTGGCTTGTTCTTTTTCTGATAGCAGGTTGTACACACAACACATTAATTATATTTAAAGGAATAATTTTTGTAACAGAGAATGGCCGAAGTCTTTTCTAAATATTGCTTCTTTTATCTTAAGACCTGCGAAATTACTTTATTCGTTCGAACCATTCCTAATTTGTCAATAACTACACTGAAGGGCCAAAGAAACCGATATAGGCATGTGTATTCAAATACAGAGATACGTAGAAGGGCAGAATACGGCGCTGCGGTCGGCAACGCCTGTATAAGACAAGTGTCTGGCGCAGTTGCTAGATCGATTACTGCTGCTGCAGTGGCAGGTTATCAAGATTTATGTGAGTTTGAACGTGGTATTATAGATGGTGCACGAGAGATGGGACACAGCATCTCTGAGGTAGCGATGAAGTGGGGATTTTCCCGTAAGACCATTTCACAAGTGTACCATGAATATCAGGAATCCTGTAAAACATCAAATCTCCAACATCACTGCAGCCGGAAAAAGATCCTGCAAGAACGGGACCAACGATGACTGCCGAGAATCATTCAATGTGACACAAGCGCTACCCTTCCGCAAATTGCTGCAGATTTCAATGCTGAGCCATCAGCAGGTGTCAGAGTGCGAACCATTCAGCGAAACATCATTGATATGGGCTTTCGGAGCCTGGGGTCATCAACACCGACATTGGACTGTTGATGACTGGAAACATGTTGCCTGGTCGGATGAGTCTCATATCAAACTGTATCGAGTGGATGGATGTGTACGAGTATGTAGATATCCATGGACCCTGCATGTCATCAGGGCTGTTGAAGCTGGTGGAGGCTCTGCAGTGGTGTAGGTCGTGCGCAGTTGATGTGATATGGGACCCCTGATCCGTCTAGACACGACTCTTGACTGGTGACACGTACGTAAGCATCCTGTTTGATCACCTGCATCCATTCATATCCATTGTGCATTCCAACGGACTTGGGCAATTCCAGCAGTACAATGCGACACCCCACACGTCCAGAATTGCTACGGAGTGGCTCCAGAAACACTCCCTGAGTTTAAACACTTCTGCTGGCCAACAAACTCCCCAGACATGTACGTTATTGAGCATATCTGGCATGCCTTGCAAAGTGCTGTTCCGAAGAGATCTCCACCTCCTCGTACTCTTACGGATTGATTTCTGGATAGCCCTGCAGGATTCATGGTGTCAGTTCCGTCTAGCACTACTTCAGGCATTAGTCGAGTACATGCCACGTCGCGTTGCGGCCCTTGTACGTGCTCGCGGGAGCCCTACACGATTTAGGCTGTGTAACAGTTTCTTTGGCTCTTCAGTTTACGTTCGACGGTATTGTGGAGAACAATGTCCTTGTTTGAGAAAAATATATTTCTCCAATTTTAATACAGCATGTATGTTTAAACGAGTGCCGCACTGTGCTGTCCGGGCCGCGTCTGCACATCCTAACACCTCGCGGCCAGCCGAAGCGTGCCAACTAGTTGCAACAAGGAACTGTCCTGGTCGTCCATTGCGTATCGTCTCTCCTAAGCCTACGTGCAGTGGCGTAAACATCTAGCATCCCGAAGTACAGTGCCACCGGGCACCAAAAAATACACCATAAATATTTATTATTTTATTCGTGGCTGTAATTTTCAACAACTGTAATATATATTTTTCAGAATAAAACTTAGTCGCTATTTGCAAATATATTTTTTATCATGCTTTACCGGTTTCTACGAATTAATTTCTCATCTTCTGAAGCTTAGTATTGGTTTAGCAGATGTCGATATCTTCTTCATTGAAGCAGAATGCCATAATACGTCTGGCTTGACATATACATAGACGTGATTCATTTCCTGTAAATTGTCAATACGTATTTACAATAATCACATATAGCCTGTACATTTCTGGAGATATAATGGCATTATGCTTCAGTGAAGAAGATTTCGACATCTGCTTAACCAAAACGAAGCTTCTCGAGACGACAAAATTAATTTGTCGAAACCGGTAAAGCATAATAAAACATAAATTTGCCAACGACAACTAAATTTTATCTTAAAAAAAACTTAAGGATTGCTACTCTGTCTCTTTTGTTGTAAGGGATTCACTTTGTTCTAAATAGATTTTACGGTCTTGACGACCTGTATTTAATTCCGTATTTGATGAATAATTGACTGAAGTATTATTGTAGAAATTGTCTTATAGAGGACACGCATCCTGCCCAAAGAGTAGGGACGGAAAAGTACACTTAGTTGTATGTATATGATTTCCTGATTTCTGATTCTGCGTTTAGTTGACAACGCATGAACACTTATTCATCAAACGCCCAAATGCCGCCCATAGATATAAACCATATGCACTGTAATAGCACATGAGTCAGCTCACAAGTAGATTATATGGAATTGTGTTTGCTTCAGGTTTTAATTTAAGCTTTTCTGTTCTCGATTGTTGCATCTGAAGATGCCCTTTGAAGGCCGAAAACGGTTATGACTGTATCATAAAAAGACGACTGAGTAAAAAATAAAAAAAATATACCTTACAATAAGTCAATCACCGTCTCCGTAAATGTACTGCAAAATCATATGTGTATAATAGTTACCTCATATTTTTGGGAAGTATGTGTTAACAATCTGCACACAGTTTAGAGGTAAATAATCAAGACTACACAAATACAGAATATACTTTACAATCTTTTCTCGGTGCTGATTATTTAGAAGGTTTACTTCTACTCCAGTCAATTTTGATGTGTATATTGTTTAGCAGAATATGAAAGGCAACACTAAAGTTTCTGAATGCTGTTGGCTAGAGGAAGTGTGGTGCCAGCTGCACATAAGTGCTGTCGGCATTGTACGGGTTCCAGTTCTGGGGAAGAAGGATCCAACAACCACTTACGCTGTGCCCTGATCGTGGCCTATGGCAGGTGGTATATCAGTTTTAGCCAAATTAAGGCCATTTTTTAAATAAATAGCTCAGACATTTTGTTTGTGGATATAATACTGTGGCATTTAATCTGAGAATAAATTGTGCTCAGCACCATGTTGGTATAAAGATCAAACTACAGTCGGGTTATGGTATTTTGTGTACATTAACCTGTAAGTTACACCAGAAACCCCAATGAGGGAGCCGCGTGTCTCTGATACCGTTGTAGAACAAATTTTCACAGTTTATCAACAGTTACTGGTTCACTTACATTGTTCTTCTACTTTGGTAAAGGATCAGACCACAGATGTGTTGTGGTGTAGAGCAAATCTTTATGTATTTTGATAAATAAAATAGATAATGTGAAAATAACGTTGTTGCCCCTAATTTCAGGATTCATCCTCTCATCTTCTCCTTGAGGAATTTCTCAAACACATGCTGCCGTCAATTCATCATGACTGCTGGGTAGAGGTTGATATGAAACTATGTCTTCCTATCACAGCCCAGACATGCTCTGTGGATGACAAACCAGGGAACTGGGCAGACTAGTGAAGAATTTGTACATCTGTCAAGGTGGCTGTGGTGTGAACAGCAATATAAAATCTAGCTTCTTTCTTCTGGAAAGTTATGACAACAGTATTTGCCATTCTTGCTGTATAGTGGCGAGCATTTAGCCTCTCTTCATCACGTACCAAATCAGTCCTGTCGTTATATTCATCACACCACGATACCAGCACTTGGTGTGAAACGGCTCTCGAGAATCGCTGCTTCCTGTGACCTCCACCAGGTCGTCTAAAGACTCATCGGAGTCGATGTGATCTCTACTAACAGAAGCGACACTTGTCTCTGAGCACCAATAAATGCAATATAGTGTTCCAGTAGACTACACCATGCAGCTCTCTGTTGCCTGTGGTATGGTGCTAGCAGTGAACGCAACGTGGTAACTCAAGATCTCAACGAAGCTTCCAGTAATGTGTTACCGACAGTTCGTGATCACACTTAGACTGTAACCTCTGTCCAGATTTCAGCTGTTGTCATCTGTCTGTTCACATGAGCCAGTCTAACAATCATACAATCTTCATGTAATGTATTCCTTCTGGATTGGCCGTTGCCCACTCTTCTAGATATACTGTACACCTGACTCCATCCCATTACCATTCGTTCTACTGTCATTACGCTACAACCAACTACGTGCGATGCATCATATGATGCTCCCATGTCCTCCGTGTTGCTGATTCAACCCGTATGTTAAGTCTCAAATAAAATATTGAAAATTGTCTGGAATAAGGATGAAATATCCTATATTCCAAAGCATGGAAGGAGTGGAATATTAGTTTCGATCTAATACTTTTCATTTCCGTCGGTTTCTGTTCAGTTCTTCTAGAGAAACTTAATTATAGAAATGAAGAAATCTAGGTGTGGAATCATAGTACAAGCCCATGTTTGAAGCAAATACACGAGTTGTGACCAAAAAGTAAGGGGAATTTTTGTTTTTCTTAAAAATTCTTTATTTATTCGTCAACGTCAACTTTGCCCACTTTAGAGTAATCCCCCTCAGACACAATACTCTCGTACCAGCGCTTTTTTCAATCTTGGAAGCACTTCTGCAACTCATTTTTCGTTATGGTGCTCAGCTCCTTCAGCGATTCAGTTCTTGTCTCATCAGTGGAGGCAAAACGACGTCCTTTCACAGTTCTCTTCAGCCTCGGGAATAGAAGGAAGTCGGAGGAGGCCATGTCCGAAGAATATGTTGGTTAAGGCAACACACCAGTTTTGTTTTTGCCAACACATCACGATCAAGCATTGGGGAGTGAGCGGGAATGCATGACTGAATTTCCATGAGTGGTTTTGCCACAGTTCTGGTCGTTTTTTTCAGGTTGCTTCATGCAAACAGCGCTTAACTTCCAGCTAGCATTCCTTAGTGGACGCACAACAATAAGGCAGGAACTCTTGGTGCACTATCCCACTATAATAAAAAAAATAGTGAAAGTAACCTTCATATGTCATTCAACTTGCCAAATTTTTTTCGGTCTTGGCTCTTCAGAAGTTACCATTGGCACGATTTGGCCCTGGTTTCATTATACCCGTACACCCATGTTTCGTCACCTGTTATACCTTTGATTAGAAGTTCTGGAACGTTGTCGACTTCATTCAGCAGTTCCTGAACTATGTCTACTCGACGCCATTTTTGGTTGAAATTCAACGATTGCGGACCAGCTTTTGCTGCTACACGTTTCATGCCCAAAACGGCCCAAATATTGCTTGGCATGAGCCAAAGGATATGTCGATATCATCATCAGTCTCTCTGGTGATGATTCGACGATTTTCCAGAACCACTTTCTTTACTTCTTCCACATTTTCGTCAGTAACTGATGTGCTAGAACGTTTTTAACATCATCTCGGCCCTATTTGAAAGGTTTATACCACTCGTAAACCTCTGTCTTACTTCTTCTAAATTCGCCACAAGCCACAGTCAACATTTCGAATGCGGCGCTGCACTTTATTTTATTTTTCAAGCAAAATTAAATTCAAATTCTTCGCTGCATCTTTTTGGAAAGTAAAAATTCTTCGAGCGCTCTAAAACACGTATAACATTTTCGACTGCCAACAGTAAACTAATTATTCAAAGCCACTGAAAATGCTGACATACATCAGGAACACGTGTACCAACAAGATAAAAAACTGAAAACCGGATGTATAAAGCCTGTGATATTAAAAAAAAATCTCGTTACCTTTTGATCACACCTCATATGTAACAATATTCGTTAGGTTTGTACATGCCGGTCCGTTTTTCGTCAGTAGTGTTTGGTGTGTAGTTAAAAACCGTCCTCTCCTTACCTGTGACCATCATTCACTACTGTGGCGACAGAATTCTCTTTCACACCAAGAGAAACAACATGTCAGTTAGCATTTTCTATCATTCGGCTTACTGATGGTCTTCTAACATGGTTCCCACCTTCCTTTCTGTGTCCATGTCTACGTCATGCACCAGAGTACATAATGAAGTGAATCTTAATAATAACGTGTACTGCCTATCCAAAACAATGTCGCAGTCTGAAATACATAGTGTTTCAAGTTTCAGAAACGGCTATAGCAATTCAAATTCAATGCCATTGGATGTGGTCTGGTTGCAGAGATGGAAACCAGGAGTTTCAGCTGGTGGGCCACTGATCCTGAGCGCAGATCTTCTGCAGAGCCTCCACCTGCAGATGGCTCCGGGACGAGGGAGGAAGAGTATGGCACCACAGCCGTATCAGCCGTGAAGAACTCCTTAGCCGGCGTCTCCTCTGCATCTCTGGATATACAGAGTCTCCTGGACAGTGACAGACAGCCAACTTGTCTTACACCACTGTTTCTGAAAATCATGTCACCAAAAAAAGTGTGCAAGTGACATGACGTCTCATGTAAATAACTGAAATTATAAGAGGATACAGCACGCTAATGTGACCGACGTCCTTGCTACAGAAGTCGGACGTACGTCTAAACGGCTGGAGGGTTGTGAAGCGTTGTCTACTAACAAAAAACGTCGTGTATGAGATTTCTTATGCCATGTAGATGTCATATTATCAAGTATAGAGATTCAACGTGGATGAATGCGCTGCACTTGGGAAAAATAAATTGGTCGTACAATTTATATGTAGCGTACAAGGGATCGAGAAATATGTCATCGTGGATTGAGGGACGTCAGTAACATGGATGGCATCCGACAACCCTTTTGTAAGATTTTCTTATGTTCTGCAATTGTAATTATTTCGCCTGTACTTTACTGGGACAAAAAAGCATGAGTGCGCTGCACAAGTAGTGAAATGAAATCTTTACTCTGTATTTAATGTAATCTGTGGTGCGCTTGGTCGCGTAAGTTGTGGAGCGCTAGGGAAATCTTATTGGATGCGTGGTAGCGAGCAGTTGAGTTTTAGAGGAGATCCGATTTTTGTGAATATGTGAGAAATTATCTGGAATACTTTATTGTGATGATGAAAATTTTTTTGTACAGATATTTTCTTTACTGTTCGTATGGAGAAGATTTCTGGAGGAATATTTCAATATAACCAACGCACGTGCAACAGTGATATGTTTGTTTGTCACAACTGTTAACTGAAGGAAATCTTTGTCCCTTAAATAACCAATAATATTTATGATTAGTTTTAATTTGAACTATTTGTTTTCATTACATCACAAAGAACGAAATTGATTTAAATTACTATAATCTGTGTAATGATAATTTCCTAATTGTTAGTCTTCTTATATTGTACTGTGTTTTTAGATAACACTCAGAGCTTCAGTTTTCAAGAACCCTTTAAAGTAAAACCCTCCTCCATCATTACCGAGCGAGGTGCTGCCGTGGTTAGCACACTGGACTCGTAATCGGGAAGACGATGGTTCGAAGCCGCGTCCGGCCATCCAGATTTAGGTTTTCCGTAATTTCCCTAAAGCGCCCCAGGCAAATGCTGGGATGGTTCCTTTGAAAGGGGCACGGCCGATTTCCTTCTCATCCTTGTGCTAATCTGAACTGTGCTGCGTCTCTAATGACCTCGCTGTCGACGGCACTTTAAATCCTATTTTCCTTCCTTCCTCCGTTATTCTTAGTAAAGTTTTAAATATTTCGTCGTGTGTGCATTGCACCCTACGCCACACGCAGCCACGGATTGTTTCTGACAAGCAAAGAAAAAGTTAGTAGTGAGTAGATTTTTCTTTAGCTGTTGCATTTGCTAATTGCACTGATTTCAGTTTGCCTTCGAGAACGTCAGTACACCAGTTACAAAATAGCATTCTGAGCAAGAGGTAAGTTACTTCTTTTTTTTCCAGGTCGGAACCCATTTTGCAAGAGTCGTCAGAATTTTCAGATGTTGAGCTAAGTAAGCAGATTAATTTAGAGTGAACAGGGAAGGTAATCTTAAACACTTATTTTCTTACGAGTTGAGCAGTATTTTACTTTGTGGATGTTTCAAGTCAGACACTGCAATTCATGTTATGTAACTTTCATAACTGAGTTCTAGTTAAAGAATTTTCACTGAGTATACAGTTAGTTTTTCTTGGGATTTAATTACATTCATTTTCATTATTTCAAATTCAGCATTTCACAAGTGCAGTACAGGGCTAACCAACAGTCAGAGTAGCTCGGGAGTTGTATACGATATCTTCAGGACACGTTATACGAGGAGAAAGTTTTTGAATAAGAATTTTCTGTATTTCATGTGTAGATAAATTACATAGAAAGCTTACATTTTGGACGGTATATCCCTGCCGTAGACCGGCTCGTGTAGCTTAACTTATAGGGTGGTAGCTTGTGAGGCAGGGAGCGGAGCCAAACTCAAGATTCTCAGCAACATATGAGCATCTTACTGAAAACTTACTTCGGTGTCACCAGCTGCTGAAACGTCATTAAGGTTACCCATAGCCTGCAAGTACGCTGAGGTGACCAATGCCACGGGATAGCCATGCGCACGTTTACAGATAGCGGTAATATCGCGTATTCAAGGTATGAAATGGCAGTGCATTGACAGAGCTGTCTTTTGTACGTGAAAAGGTTTCCGATGTGATTATGGATGCACGACGGGAATTAACACACTGTAGACGCTAAGTGCTAGTTGGAACTAGGAGTATGGGACGTTCCATTTCGGAAATCGTTATGGAATTCAATATTCCGAGGTTCACAGTGTCAAGAGTGTGCCGAGAATACCAAATTTGGGGCATTGCCTCTCACCACGGATGAGGTAGTGACCAACGGCCTTCACTTAACGACCTAGAGCAGCAGCGTTTGAGTTGTCAGTGCTATGCGTGAAATAACCACAGAAATCAAAACGGGACGTACGACGAACGTATCCGTTAGGACAGCGCGACGAAGCTTGGGCAACGGCACCGTGCAAGCTGGTGGCGGCTGCATAAAGGTGTGAGCTGTGGTTACATGGAATGGACTGGGTCCTCTGGTGGACCGATCATTGACTGAAAATGTTTATGTTCGGCTACATGGAGACCTTTTCAGCCCTTCGTGTACTTCATACTAACAAACAACGATGGAACTTTCATGGATAATAGTGCACCATATCACCGAGACCCAATTGCTCTCGACTGAATTAAAGAACATTCTGGACAGTTCGACGGAGCGATTTGACCCCCCCAGATCGCACAACATTAATCCCATCGAACATTCATGGGACATGATCTAGAGGTCAGTTCGTGCACAAAATCCTGCACCAGCAACACTTACGCAACTAAGGACAGCTATGGAGACAGCATGGCTCATTATTTCTGCAGGGGACTTCCAGCGACTTGTTGAGTGCATGCCGCGTCGAGTTGCTGCACGACGCCGCGCAGAAGGTGGTTCGGCACGATATTAGGTATCCCATTACTTTTGCCACTTCAGTGCACGTTGCGTATTCGGTACGCTCATAGTACCCTTAGAGCATTGCTTACATTGGAAGACCCGAAGCTCTATATCTGGTTCATTCATGATGTGATGTCCGCGGTCCGCTGCCACAGCTTGCACTGAGGACCCAGGTGTTCCCCATTCCGTCCAGTTCATGTTTTCTGAGAGTTCTATATTAGATCTGCTCACATCACATGCAGGGAGGAAAGGCGTACGGCCCCTAAATGTCGTGCCAGTAAATTACACTTATGCAGCACTGTGTCTGATAATTGTTTTCCACACGGTAAAGGATGAATTTGCATAATTTGCTGATGTAAAAAAAAAAAAGGGTGCCTGTGACTGGAGTAGCCTCCTAGACTAGAACCATGGTATGCCAACGCAATAAATCGTGATTTTGAATAGGCCTCTCGTCTATTTGGATTGTACTGATGCTAGGCTAAGCGCAGTATGAGAGAGCGTGCTACAACATAAACACTAGACATGATTGTCTTGCGAACTCTTTGCTATCAAGGCTGAACCGTATACTCCGCAAGAGACCTTAACGTGAATGGTACAGGGCACTTCTGTACTACTGCAGTTCCCCGTGTTCCAGTCCTATTGGCGAGTGGTGACTGGGAAGAATGAATGTCACTAAGCTTCTGTATGGGCTTCAATTTCTCCGATTTTCCTACCATGGCCTTTACAAGATTATGAGGGAGAAAGCAAATGCAGCCTAACTCTTCTCGGAACATCCACTCTTGGATATTTAACAGGAAAACATCCAGGGACGCACTAAACCTCTCTCATTTACCATCTATAGAGCGTTTGAAGAGCATTTCAGCTAGCCTAACCTGCAACGAAGCGCGTCACTCTTCTTTGGATCTTCTCTATTTGCTGTATAAACCCTAACCCTACTTAGAACCCCATACGGACGATCAGTACTCAAGTTACGGTCTAAAAATGATTTGAAAGCCACTTCCTTCGTGACTGAATGGCATTTCGTGAGATCTTGTCCAATTACTCCCACTATGACATGAACTATCCCCAGTTTTATTCGGTCTTTCCGTTTTCGATCGTTTTGAACCAATACTGCTGTATGTCAATAGTATAATAGAGCCTTGATCGATCCTTCCACTGATTTACGTACAATACTTAACATTTATTCACGTTGAGGATCGGCTGCCAATCCTTGGACTAAACACATTTATCCTCTGCAGATCTTATTGAATTTCACTACAGTTATCTGGCGTTACAACATTCCTATGAGGAACAGAATAATCCTTGAACCGCTTCACAGAACTTTCTACGTTACGCGCTAATCGTTTGTGTAAATCCTTAACAGCAGTGGCCCTACAGGTCGAACGCCTCCTCCTGGTTCCCCCGAAATTACTTCTACATCTGATCTTTTCGCTCCTCTCTGTGTTAGGAAAGTACAAAGCTAATATTCTGAAATCTCGTATTTTGCCCACTAAGTGCCAGTGCGGAACTTTATCGAAAGCCTTCCCAAAGTCAAGTACACGAAGTCGAACTGATTGGCATTATATTCTGCGGATGTTGTACACTAACTCACTTTATCTCCAATAAAAATTATAAAGACGTTTAGTGGCAGCAGTGAAGTACGGAGGAGGTGGTGTTACAGTATGGGGGCTGTTTTTCGTGGTTAGGATGTGGTCCATTTATCGTCTTAATCGGGCTACATCTTTGGAAATTCATTGGAACGATGGAAGGGTTTGGGTTTGTCGAATGCCTAGAGAACGTTTCCTGTCCCCCCCCCCCCTCCTCCCCCCCCACCCAGAAAAATCGTGTACTGCCAACAGCGAAGTACAGAGGGGGTGGTGTTACCGTAAGGCACTGCTTTCCATGGTAGGGGTTTGGTCCAGTTATCGTCCTAAGAAAGCGCTAAATCCGGAAAGATATACACTCCTGGAAATGGAAAAAAGAACACATTGACACCGGTGTGTCAGACCCACCATACTTGCTCCGGACACTGCGAGAGGGCTGTACAAGCAATGATCACACGCACGGCACAGCGGACACACCAGGAACCGCGGTGTTGGCCGTCGAATGGCGCTAGCTGCGCAGCATTTGTGCACCGCCGCCGTCAGTGTCAGCCAGTTTGCCGTGGCATACGGAGCTCCATCGCAGTCTTTAACACTGGTAGCATGCCGCGACAGCGTGGACGTGAAGCGTATGTGCAGTTGACGGACTTTGAGCGAGGGCGTATAGTGGGCATGCGGGAGGCCGGGTGGACGTACCGCCGAATTGCTCAACACGTGGGGCGTGAGGTCTCCACAGTACATCGATGTTGTCGCCAGTGGTCGGCGGAAGGTGCACGTGCCCGTCGACCTGGGACCGGACCGCAGCGACGCACGGATGCACGCCAAGACCGTAGGATCCTACGCAGTGCCGTAGGGGACCGCACCGCCACTTCCCAGCAAATTAGGGACACTGTTGCTCCTGGGGTATCGGCGAGGACCATTCGCAACCGTCTCCATGAAGCTGGGCTACGGTCCCGCACACTGTTAGGCAGTCTTCCACTCACGCCCCAACATCGTGCAGCCCGCCTCCAGTGGTGTCGCGACAGGCGTGAATGGAGGGACGAATGGAGACGTGTCGTCTTCAGCAATGAGAGTCGCTTCTGCCTTGGTGCCAATGATGGTCGTATGCGTGTTTGGCGCCGTGCAGGTGAGCGCCACAATCAGGACTCCATACGACCGAGGCACACAGAGCCAACACCCGGCATCATGGTGTGGGGAGCGATCTCCTACACTGGCCGTACACCACTGGTGATCGTCGAGGGGACACTGAATAGTGCACGGTACATCCAAACCGTCATCGAACCCATCGTTCTACCATTGCTAGACCGGCAAGGGAACTTGCTGTTCCAACAGGACAATGCACGTCCGCATGTATCCCGTGCCACCCAACGTGCTCTAGAAGGTGTAAGTCAACTACCCTTGCCAGCAAGATCTCCGGATCTGTCCCCCATTGAGCATGTTTGGGACTGGATGAAGCGTCGTCTCACGCGGTCTGCACGTCCAGCACGAACGCTGGTCCAACTGAGGCGCCAGGTGGAAATGGCATGGCAAGCCGTGCCACAGGACTACATCCAGCATCTCTACGATCGTCTCCATGGGAGAATAGCAGCCTGCATTGCTGCGAAAGGTGGATATACACTGTACTAGTGCCGACATTGTGCATGCTCTGTTGCCTGTGTCTATGTGCCTGTGGTTCTGTCAGTGTGATCATGTGATGTATCTGACCCCAGGAATGTGTCAATAAAGTTTCCCCTTCCTGGGACAATGAATTCACGGTGTTCTTATTTCAATTTCCAGGAGTGTACTTGTTTTTGATGTCTACTAATAGGTATAGTGCAACCTCAGGAAAAAAGACGATGTGACTCAAAAGTATTTTAAATAAGGAAGATAGGGAATATAGAAGGAGAATGAAGGAGAAAGAAGGGAGACTCTATTGAAGGTATAATAGAATATAAAAGAATGAATGTGACAAATAAAGCCAGAAGCATGCCGATAAGAATGGGGATCAGCTCGAGAACAGGGAGCATTTTCATCCCATACTTTCAGAGTACGTATAACACTTACTATTTTGCTATTTTACGTCAACACTAAACGACATTAGGTTAATTTATGGTATAAATTATATTTATTTACCTATAGTTGTTTAATTTCTACAACAATTTGTCTACTTGATGAATTTTGAAGACACGTGCATCTAAAATCACACAGACTGTATCAGACCGCTGTCAACATTTACAGAATTATTTTATACCTCATATTTTATAATTTGCAGTATTTCCGAGGAATTTAAAAAATAATTCACCTAATCATTACTGATAGAAGTCTGACACAGTTTGAGTGAGGTTAGATGGATGACGTACCAGATATTGGCACTGAAGTGTCTTCAAAATTCGTGGCGTAAACAAATTGTTGTAGAAATTAAAATATCTTAGATAAATAAATATAAATTAGTCTACTACTTGACCTAATGATATTCGGCCCTTGCATAAAATAGCAACATTTTAATTGTTATAGATCAAGAGCTATGCACTTTGAAAGTACACGATGAAAATGATACTTGTTCACGAGCAGATTCTATCAGGAGGAAGTGGAACTGCAGAAAGTAAATGGAGAGAGCATATGGGATTTCAAATGAGATACAGCTTATGACTAGAAGGTGCCTTTCCGAAAGTGAGTGATTCGTTTGGATGAAAGGGAAAACAATATGGAATAAGAAAGACAGAATATAGACGTAAAATTAACCATTCAAGGTTTCCAAGCAATCTAAGAACCTCTGGGAAGGAACAGTTACGTGTCACGAGCACAATGAGTATGGTCTATAGTCGTATACGTGATGAGGTCAAATACGGGCCAGACAAAAATAATGGATAGTACACCCATTTACACGAGCATTTGGTGCATAGTTATCAAAGAATGTCGACGATGGCTATTGAACATCATGTTCTATAGCCAATCCTGCAGGATTTAGGTGGGAGAGGCATTTGGCTGGGGTTTACATAATTGTAGCCTTTTAATCACTCTTTTGTTTTATTAAACAACAATTTGCAGCACCAGAGCGTATAAGGATAAAGCAAACCCTTATGCTCAATCTATTGCAGTAATTAACTTCAGATATCATAAAACAGAGCAATTATTCTACCCACAGTAATAAAATAAGTGTTTTCCGTGCGGGAAACAATAATAAACAGTAAAAACTCTTTCCTAAGATACAAGCATACATTATATAGACATAACAATATTCTTCTGTCAGCGGATTACTTTATGGAAGAACTCCAAAGCAAAATGTCAATAAGTGGAATAGCTCACTCGAATGATCTACAGGTCACTATACCAACACCTCCACCGTATACCAGCAGACGACGTGCAGGATAGACAAGCTACGTCGATATGCAACCGATGAGGGGCTTTCAATAAGTAATGCAACACTTCTTTTCTGAAATGAAATGGTTTTATTCAGGATTCCAAAACACCATATTATTTCACACGCTTTTGGCTACAAAACCGTATTTTTCAACATAATCTCCGTTCAACGCGACGGCGTTACGCCACCTTACTGCAAGGGTCTGTATGCCCGCTTGGTACCACTCCAATGGTCGGCGTTTAAGTCAACGTCTTACTGCATCAATAATCTCCCCATCACCCACTTGCTGCTTTCCGCGGAGTGCATCCTTCATTGGGGCAAGCAGATTGAAGTCGGAAGGTGTGAGATCCGAGCTGTAGAGTGCATAACGAAGAACAGTCCAGTGAAGTTTTGTGAGCTCCTCTCGGGAGCGCAGACTTGTATGAGGCCTTGCGTTGTCCTGGAGGAGACGGACACGCTGAAGTAGTTTCTTATATTTCCTAAGCGTAGCACAATACGTAGTTGGTCGTTGCACTGTGAGGAAGTGCATCAAGCAGAATAAACACTTCAGATCCCCAGAAGACCACGGCCATGGCTTTAGCGATTGAGGGTGGGGCTTTGAATTTTTTCTTCGGATGAGAAGTGAAGTCGCACCATTCCATGGATTGCCGTTTTGTTTCAGATTCGAAGTGATGAACCCATGTTTCAGCACCTGTCACGACGTTCGACAAAAAATTGTAACGATCAGCCTCGTCATTCCGAAGAGATGGCCTTTCGTTACTTTTTAGATTCTTCTGCTGGCGGCGAGGAACCCAGCGGGTACACACCTCTGAGTGTGTCATCACTACCAACAGAGACATCCAGCTCAGCAGCGAGTCGTTTGATTGTAATCCTTAGATAATCTCGAATGTGCATGCCAACACGTCCCGACATTGCAGGTGCCACAGCTGTGTGCAGCAAGGCGGCATGTGGAAGTTGGACAGGTTTGCGTGACCTCGTTCCGATGATGACAGATACCTTGCCAAACGACTCACCGTGTTTTTTCTTAGTCCCAGGTCTCTGTAGAATTTCTGCAAGCGCCTATGCTACGATACTCTGATTTTCTGCGAAAAGAAACTCAATGGCAGATCTCTGCTTGAAACATACGTCTGTTACACACACCATTTTGAAGGCACCGCCACCTATCGGAACTTCATGAAACTATAGGGGATCAAGTGGTAATGTTCCACGATGTCCCACAACAAATTCCACATTTTTCCAATCTAAATTGGCCTAGAAACAAATGCGTTGCATTACTTATCGAACGCCCCTACTACAATAGATACAATAAGAAAAGTATACAAACAAGCAAAACCTACAAAGACTTATCGTTTACATACACACATCAAAAAAAGTTTTGCACTACCCCAGTTCCCAGAACTCGTGAAGACAGACGTTGACTGCGGGTATTGTTTCACAGATACAGTCCCTTTGACTGTTCAGAGATGTCACTAAACCCGCCCAAAGATGTAAACAACCATGCATAAGCAGTGCCTACTAGACAGAGTTGTAGGAAAGCCGATCAGTTCGAGAAAATCCACCAGGAAGGAAGTACACAGCTCTTGTTGTCTGTAGTTCAACCACGCCTAGACCGTCAATACTGAGGTTCGATCGTGTCCGCTTTGTTACTTTGTGCCAAGAAGGGCTCTCAACAAGAGAAGTGTCCAGATGTCTCAGAGTGAACCAAAGGGATGTTGTTCGGACATGGAGGAGATCAGAGAGACAAGAACTGTCGATGACAGTAGTGGAATAACAGGGCTACCACCCCACTCTCCATTGCTGCCAAATTTATTCAAAATGGCGGATCCAAGATGGCGGCGATAGATGTGGCAATGTCGCAATGACATCATGGCGGGAAGTTCAAATTTTGGTGGAAAAAGGTCACTTGGGGTATCTCTAATAATTTAAGAGAATGTTGGAAAAAATATCACTTGGGCTACATCCACTAACCTGAGTCATCCGACTGCCACCTCTTCCTTGGAACTGATGGGAAGAGGACTCAGCCTGTACTGGGCTGTGGATAGCAGGCAGTCTTTATTTAAAAAATTTGAGGCGGTAGCTCCATCCAGTGTGTTAACCATGAGGTCCATAGCCCTACAGACCTAGTACACAGGACTGTCACCAGAGAGCGCTATCATCCCATGGCGGTCTGGGGGGGAAACTGGCAGGAAAAGGACTTAGGCTGTGTCCACCTGCTATGGCGAGGAAGGGGTGTAATTTGTTTATTTTGGAACAATTTATTTAGGGGTGGATTTCATGTAGTTTATTTATTACACTGATACAAAACGCTTACTCTGACATGCTTGGGGATCTCACTACATAGCCTACAGACCAGCAAATTACTCGTAAATCACTGAAATAATGCAGTACACTGTTGTACAGACACGCAAACAACTCGTAAATTGTCAAAATAATGCATGTATAATGTTCTGCAAACATGCTTGCTAATTTTTAACTGGCAAAATAATGCACTGAACAACCTACACACCTGAAAACTACTCGTAAATCACTGAAATAATGCAGTTCACTGATGTGCAGACACATAAACAACTTGTAAAATGTCTAAATAATGCATGTAAAACGCTCTGCAGACACACTCACTAATTATAATCTGTCAAAATAATGCATACAGTTTATTTAGGGATAGATTTCGTATAGTTTATTTATTACACTGATACAAAATACTCACCCTGGCGTGCTTGGGGTCACAGTAAATAGTCTACAATCTTGCAAACTACTCGTTAATCACTGAAATAATGCAGTAGACTGATGTGCATGGACATAAACAACTCGTAAATTGTCGTAATAATGCATGTAAAAGGCTCTGCAAACACGCTTGCTAATCGACAACTGTAGAAATAACACATTGCACAGCCTGCACACATGTTCACAAAATAATGCAACAGACACGAAAACAACTCGTAAACTGTCAAGATAATAGATGTGTAACACTATGCAAACACACTCACGACACTTAAACAGCCAAACATAATGCAGTGCACAAACATCATTGCACATAAAAAACGTTTTTGAACTATCGTCAACCGCGACGTATCGGCGAACTGCTCCTCTGCAGAGCTCCAAGGTGCGCACACAGGGCGGTGTGCTTATGCCGATCTCATAGGCGAGACGCCTCCGCGCCGAGCGCTCATGTTTACCGTTGCTGGCGCGATGCCTCTCTACCTGCGATCCAGCGAAGACCTAATTGCTGAGCGTCTCACCATCATTGGCGCAAATAAAACGTTCTCAATGTTATACTGATGTCATATGTTTATGCAAATAACAGCCAAGTCTCTCTCTCTGAAAGCGCTGTACAAATGTGTTGCAATACTTCCCAGAATATGACAAGGTGCATTGTTCCTAACGATCCTAACGGGACATGCGAGATGTATCTAGCCCCACACATGTTTACTGTTGCTGATACATCACCGTGAAATGTTCATGTAGTGACTTACCACTGCAGGTGCAGCTGAAAGGTTCTTAATGTTATATTAACATCTCATGGCTATGTAAATAAGACCCAAGGCTACCTCTCGGAAATAGTTAAGTGTCACAGAAATAGTTAACGGTCGCTTTTGTAGGGGCTATCATGATGTCTCAGATTGTCTGCATGGAAATTCTTGTCCTAACAGAACCTGTTCACAAAAATAGCCCACAATAACGCCAAATGCATTCCTCCTGATGGTCCTAACATGGGATGCTATCCATCACATGTTACCCTTCCTGGAAATCGCGACGTCCTGCTTTCAACATACATCTCAGAAACGTTCTCACTGCTATGCAGAGGCTCCTACATTCCTGCACAGAGAATGCCTTGTCAATGAATGGAGCATTCTGATTGGCTCTTACTGAATTTACCCGCCAAAGTGCTGCTGCTCCCAGTGTAGGAGCACTGTCCACCATTTTGATTTCTTCAGACGAGACTTTCAGCAGCAAAACTATTTTGTACAGGTCGCCATATTGCAATGGCAGTTAAACCCTGCAAAACTGGTCTACAGATCATCAAATACGGAAAGACATTTGCTCAATTACTCTGCTCTGCCACTGACGACAGAAGCTTGAATATTACAGCGCGAAACCAATCTCCAACCCGGCAATACATCACCGTGTACAATGTCGATGTAGTAAACATACAATTCGTACCCTGTGCCATACAAAATCGCCCTTTTTCCATTCTGCCTATAGCTATCGACCGCCAGACATTTGTACATATACTGCAAAGACAGAAAGCATAAGCACATGCACCATATATACTCCTTGCAGCACTAGATATTTCCCATGACGTTGGGTGGTCATCCACCACAGCTGACGGCCACAGCTCATCTGCCCCCAACGCGTGACCTGAGTGCCCTCGGCAGACCAAAGTCACTCTCAGAACTGTTGTACAAAGCCGGGGTCTGTTCCACTCGGCACAAAGGCGTTACTGTTTCTGGCCCCAACCTGCTTGCTTCCTTTCTACACCCATTTCCAGACTCTGGAATTACAAGAACGTATGTAATTTCACATGTTTTGCCAGAATATCATACCATTTTCGCGATACTTCTCGGTGTCAAGCACATAGCAATATCGCTCTCATAGCAGTATCACTTGTGCAGTATAATTCCGAAGATATAGACTGAAAATTATTTCTCTATAAAACCGAAATTTTACTGAGGAGCAGAGTGCTGTGAACCACTGAGTAACTAGAAACTTAGGCGCTGCAGTCTGGAACCGCGAGACCGCTACGGTCGCAGGTTCGAATCCTGCCTCGGCCATGGATGTGTGTGATGTCCTTAGGTTAGTTAGGTTTAACTAGTTCTAAGTTCTAGGGGACTAATGACCTCAGAAGTCGAGTCCCATAGTGCTCAGAGCCATTTGAACCATTTGAACTAGAAACTTATGTCATCTGCGAAGACCTTTACGTGAAACCTCGAAAAAAAATTAGAGGAAACTGACATATCCGCTCACGAATACTGATGTCGGTGATATAACAGATTCAATTCATCCTTATAATTTACAAAATCAAAAAGGTCTTTCTCATGTCTAGAGAACCAGCAAACGTGTCCTCCACCTTTTTCGAACCTATCTGCAACAGTAAAAGTTTATATAGTCCCTATGCCTCTTGCAATTGGTGCCATTTCTGCAGCTTTGCGCATGTGATCGCTCCAATTTAAGTCGGAACTGAGTAGAAGTCAGAGAGAGCTACGTATACCCATCGCCTTCTGCAACCCGAGTAGAAACAGAGTGACCTGGGTTAGTGCGACAGGACCATGTTTTGACCATATGGGAACAAGTTGTTGTAGCTCTGCCAATAGTGCACAGTGTGTAAGGCCAGCTCCAAATGAAGCCTGCTCGTGCCTAACGAGGTAGTATGAAAGACAGTACGGGAATTGGGAGAAGGATGAGGATTTTGCTACTGCATTGTGGTATGTCCCCAAACTAAACATATCAAATAAAAGCTTTGCATCACTCCGTTTCCCAGAACTCCAGAAGATAGACGTTGACTGTGGATATTGTATCACAGACACAGTCCCTTTGCCTGTTTAGAGATGTCACTAAACCTGCCCAAAGATGCAACAACCAGGCATGAGCAGCGCCTATTAGACAGAGTGGTCCAACAGCCAATCAGTTCCCATCATTCCTCCGGGAAGGAAGTACATAGCTGGTTTTGTCTGTAGTTCAACAATGCCTAGATGGACAATACCGTGGTTCAATCGCACCCGCATTGTTACTTTGTGCCAGTATAGGCTCTCAACAATGGAAGTGTCCAGGCGTCTTGGAGTGAACCAAAGGGATGTTGTTCAGATATGGAGGCGATGCAGAGAGAAAGGTACTGTCGATGACATGCCGCGCTCAGACCACCCAAGGGCTGCTACTGCAGTGGATGACCGCTACCTACAGACTATGGGTCGGAGGAATCCTGACAGCAACGCCACCATGTTGAATAATGCTTTTCGTGCAGCCACAAGACGTCGTTAAGTTAGAAGGAAGGTCCTTCTAATTTCACGTAGCACTCTATGGAGTCGCCAATCAACAAGACGTCGTGCTACGAGTCAAACTCTGCGCAATAGGCTGCATGATGCACAGCTTCACTCACAATGTCCATGGCGAGGCCCATCTTTGCAACCACTATACCATGCAGCGCAGTACAGATGGACCCAACAACATGCCGAATGGACCGCTCGGGATTGGAATTACGTTCCCTTCATCGATGAGTGTCGCATATGCCTTCAACCATATAGTCGTCGAAGACGTGTTTGGAGGCAACCCAGTCAGGCTGAACGCCTTAGACACACTATCCAGCGAGTGCAGCGAGGTTCCCTGCTGTTTTGGGTTGGCATCATGTGAGGCCGACATACGCCGCTGGTGGTCATGGAAGGCGCCGTAACGGCTGTATGATACGTGAATGACATTCTCCTACAGATAGTGCATCCATTTGGCAGCATTTCGGCGAGGCACTCTTCTTCATGGACGACAATTCGCACCCCCATCGTGTACATCTTGTGAATGAATTACTTCAGAATAACGACATCGCTCGATTAGAGTGGCCAGCATGTTCTCCAGACATGTACCCTATCGAACATGCCTGGTATACATTGAAAAGGTCTGTTTATGGGCGACGTGACCCACCAACCACTCTAAGGGATCTACGCAGAATCGGCATTTAGGAGTGGGACAGTATGGACCGACAGTGCCTTTATGAACGTGTGGATAGTATGCCACGACGAATACAGGCATGCTTTAGTGCAAAGGACGTGCTTCTACGTATTAGACGTATGTGTGTGCAGCAGTCTGGACCACCAGCTATGAAGGCCTCGCTGTGTAGTGGTACAACATGCAATGTGTGGTTTTCATGAGCAATAAAAAGGACGGAAATGATGTTTACGTTGATCTCTATTCCAATTTTTTGTGGAGGTTCCGGGACTCTCGGGACCAAGGTGATGCAAAACTTTTTTATATATGTATTAAGTTTGTGCAGTGGAGTTGCTTGGAAATTCGAAACTATAATTTTACATTCACACAGCATCATTAACGCACTGGGCTAATAAACACAGTTCTGGCACAATCTACTTCCTCACAACCTCTTCATACTTATTCACCTCAACAACTATATCACGCTGACTTCAGTCATCTTAAGGCGCTCAGTCCGGAACCGCGCGACTGCTACGGTCGCAGGTTCGAATCCTGCCTCGGGCATGGATGTGTGTGATGTCCTTAGGTTAGTTAGGTTTAAGTAGTTCTAAGTTCTAGGGGACTGATGACCACAAATGTTAAGTCCCATAGTGCTCAGAGCCATTTGAACCATTGGAACTTCAGTCATCCCAGTGCACACCGCCAGACTGAATTTTCGTTGGTCCAAATTCTGACAACTACCAGTGCCCACCAGCTGCTATTACAGCACAGTAGAGGCACACGTTACATCTTGCTCTGCCACTAAATTCCACCGTCGTTCATCTCTATGAGCTGCCATTTTCTTCTAAATACCAAAAGGAAGACACCATTTGCTATCATAGTTTGATGACGTCCACATTCCTCCTGGTCTTGCCATATGCTGCTCTCGCTTCCATGGCACTCTGTTTCCCCTGGGTCTGTATCCCTTGGTAGTCTTCAACAAACCCCAACCCACTCCATCTGGTCGTTGTTGGGTCTGCTCACTGATACCAAAACATTTCGGCCATCACACCAATGCGTGGCCCCTGTTGACAAACCACAAGAGTACTGGGGCTACAAGGACATCAGCACATTTTGTTGGTGTGGGTGGCCTACACTGGGACAGGTATGCACCCAGGGACAAACCTTTCGTTCTCCTTCGAATGGGGGTCCTTAAATTATTGTTACCCCACCCCTCTCCCTCCTCCCAGAATCCCTCAATAAACCTCCAACTCACCTCTCTGATACAGGTACACTTTCAGGTTTGAGTTATTTGAATAGCCCCCACTCACCCTCATCAGTTTGATTGACTACTTAATTAAGTTGATCAATTAATTAACCCCTACCCCTCTGGTGAACTCCATCCCTGCCCGTTTCCACACCTCCCCCACCCAGAAATTGGAGGCTCTTTGGTGGAGAGGGAGGATCTCATGAAGGGACATTCAAAGATATATTGTTTACGAAAAAAATCTGTTTGCAGGGGTTGGATTTCTCTTGCTCATCATTCCCTGCTCTTTTAAAGTGCAGGTCTTGTATGAAGTAATTAAATAAATGGCTTATTTTTTTCATTCTGATCATGCAAGGAATACCGTCATAAAACAAATGTCACACGTAATTACACTGGTAAAAATCTTTCGATTGCGAAGCATGTGCTGTCCTCTGGACCAAACAAAATGACATCCCACATACTGCCAGGAGTCAGCAAAGCGACAACACGGCTGTCAGCTGGCGAGCCATGCACAGGTGTCCGTTTCTGGTCCTGAGAGTATGAGGCGGTGGCATGCCTTTCATACTTGACACCTGAGAAATTCCTGTCAAAACACGTGTTTACCTGCCCAGCATGGCTGATGCATAGCTGCGAGATGTTTCCATAGCGACTCGCCCTAGCAGGAGCAGCCTAAAGGTTGTCAGTGATATATTGACATCTCAAGTATATGTAAATTACAGCCAAGTCCCCCTCTGGACCCGCCATAGTAATCTTTTACAATGCTTACAGAAACTGCTTACAAAAATATACCAGAATAATACAGCATGCATTCTTCCTAGTAATCCTAAAGGGGCAGCCTGTCCAGTACATGTTATCCATCCTGGAAATCGTAACGTCCTACTTTCAACATCCCATCTCAGAAATGTTAAACGTTCTGCTCATGTTCTCAGCGCTAAAAGACTTCATCAAGTCTGTGCATACTTGTGGGAACACCGTTAATCATAAAAATATTCTTGTTGTTGGGAAAGAGAGCACTGACTAAGCACAGACATGAAAATCAGAACATTAAACGAACAGAACTCGAAACACTGTCCTACAGTGGAGATGTCCTAATGCCACAATGGCGGATGAGCGACAGTATCCCACCAGGGATGCATGGTCTGCTTCAACTTGTTCAAAATGGTTCAAATGACTCTGAGGTCATCAGTCCTCTACAAATTAGATCTACTTAAACCTAACTAACCTAAGAACATCACACACACGTCGATGCCAGAGGCAGGATTAGAACCTGCGACAGTAGCGGTCATGCAGTTCCAGACTGAAGCGCCTAGAACCGCTCGGCCACACCGGCCAGCGTTTCAACTTGTCTTTGAACACTTGAACAAAGAAGACATCACGTTACTCTCAGAACTTTTCATAATACCTTGCCCCCATTTTATTCGAACCAGTCTACAGAGGCTATTAAGTGTCAGTACAAAGGATGTCTTGTGAGTGAATGGAGCATTCTGATTGGCTCTCGCTGAATTTACTCATCAAATTACTGATGCTGCTGGTGTGGGAGCACTGTCTGCCATTTTTTTTTCTGTAGACGAGACTTTCTGTGGCAAAACTGTTTTGTACAGATCGCTATATTGCACTGACAGTTAAATCTTACAAAAGTGCTCTACAGATCGTCAGATATGGAAAGACACTTCCTCAAGTACACAGCTCTGCTACTGACGACGGAAGCTTGAATTTTTCAGCATGAAACCGATCTCCAACCTGGCTAGATACCACTTCATACCATATCGATGTATTTGTTTTTGTATCCTGCACCAAAGGAAATCATAGCTTTTGCAAACTGCATATAGCTGATGCCCATCAGTCACACATATACTGCAAATGCAGACAGCGTAAGCACATGGAGCGTATATAGTCCTCACAGCACTAGATATTTTCCGCTAGCTTGGTAGCTCCTCAACCGCAGCTGATGGTCACAAGTCATCCCCCCCACACACACACACTCTGGCCTGATGCATGACCAGAACGCCCTCAGCAAACTGAGGTTACTCTCCAAACTGTTGTACAAAGGCTGGGTTGGTTTCCCTCATCACAAAGATTAGATTAGATTAGATTAGTTTTTCTTTCCATAGATCCGTGCTGAGGAGATCCTCATGGATGTGGAACATGTCAATTTATTTTTTTTAAGCTGAAATAACAATAATAATAGTATGAATATATACAATACATCATTTGTTTCTATTAAAAAATTCGTCAATGAAGTAGATGGAGTTGGCCACTAGTAAGTCTTTCAGGCTCCTTTTAAACTGATCTTTATTTGTAACTAAATTTTTTATGTTTTTTGGCAAATTATTGAAGATGTGTGTTCCTGAGTAGTGGACCCCTTTTTGAACTAAAGTAAGTGCTTTTAAGTCATTGTGCAGATCATTTTTGTTCCTGGTATTGTATGTATGAACTGAGCTGTTTGTTGGAAAAAGAGATATATTATTTAGGACAAATTTCATTAATGAGTAAATATACTGAGAGGCAGTAGTTAGTCTACCCAGTTCTTTGAAGAGGTTTCTACAGGACGTCCGTGAATTTACTTCACAAATAATACGTATTACATGCTTTTAGACTCTGAAAACTTTTGTTTGACTTGAAGAGTTACCCCAAAATATTATACCATATGACATTATGGAATGAAAGTAGGTAAAGTATGCAAGCTTTTTCATTTTTATGTCACCTATGTCTGCTAACACTCGAATTGCAAATACAGATTTGTTAAGGCGTTTCTGCAGTTCTGTGGTGTGCTCTTCCCAACTGAATTTATTATCAAGTTGTAATCCCAGGAATTTAAGACTGTCAACCTCTTCTATCTGCTCTTCTTCGTGTTTTATGCATATGCTGGGTGGAAACCTCTTACAGGTTCTGAATTGCATATAGTGAGTCTTTTCGAAGTTTAATGTCAGTGAGTTGGCTTTAAACCATTTATTAAAATCCATGAAAATATCGTAAGCAGATCTTTCTAGAACTACACTTGACATACTATTTATTACAATACTTGTGTCATCTGCAAACAAAATGAACTCTGCTTCTGGCAGTGTAACTGATGAGAGATCATTAATGTACACAAGAAAAAGCAATGGCCCTAAGATGGATCCTTGTGGGACACCACATGTAATTTCTTCCCATTCTGATGTTGACTGATGACTTAATTCACTAGTCCATTGCACTGACACCCTTTGTTTCCTGTTAGTGAGGTATGACTTGAACCATTTTGCAGTAGTGTCCATGACACTGTAGAATTCTAATTTACCTAAAAGGATGTTGTGGTTCACACAATCAAATGCCTTTGACAAATCACAGAAAATACCTGCTGCTTGTAATTTGTTATCTAATGAAATAAGTACATTTTCACTGTAGGTGTAAATAGCCTTCTCGATGTCAGAACCCTTCAGAAATCCAAACTGTGTTCTTGATAATATGTTATTTGTAGTCAGATGATTGAGCAGCTGCCTGTACATTACTTTTTCTAAAATTTTTGAGACTGCTGGCAAAAGTGAAATCGGTCTATAGTTTGATGGTATCTCTTTATCCCCTTTCTTGAATAGAGGCTTAATATCTGCATATTTTAGCCAGTCAGGAAATGTCCCAGTTATAATTGACTGGTTATACAAGTAACTTAGAATTGTACTAAACTCACAAGAACATGCCTTAATTAATTTTGTCGATATTTCATCGTACCCACTAGAATGCTTTGTTTTTAAAGATTTTATTATGGAAGTTATTTCTTTTGGTGAAGTGAGTGATATATTCATGTACTTGAAGCTATTTGTGAAGGCTAGTTTCAGATATTCAAGGGCATTATTTACTGATCCTGAAAGTTCCATTCTATCAGTAATGGATATAAAGTACTTGTTAAATAGATTTGCCACACTATGCCCATCAGTTACTAATGTGTCATCTACCCTTAGTGCTACTTGCTCCTGTTCCTTTCTGGTTCTACCAGTCTGCTCTTTCACTATATCCCATATTGCTTTTATTTTGTTCCCTGACATTGCTATCTTCTTCTCGTAGTGCATTTGTTTAGATGTCTGAATTACTTTTTTAAATGTTTTACAGTATTCCTTGTATTTAGCTAAATCATCAGCATTGGAGCTATTCTTGGTCGACAGACACATTTTACATTTTGTCTTACAGGAAATCTTTATTCCTTGTGTAAGCCATGGTTTTATTATAGACTTCTGTTTAATTTGAGTAACTTTTAGAGGAAAACAGTTTTCAAACATGGTACTGACATTGTTCATGAATGTGTAATATTTTTCATTCATGTCATGAGCATTATAAACATCTTTCCAGTTCATATCTTTGAGCAGTTTTCTAAAACACTCAATTTTTGGTTGATTGACTACTCTCCTGTACTCAGATTTAGCAGTCTTGATAATCTGCTTAGAATTTACATCTAAAACAAGGAGCTACATGTCATGATCTGATAGTCCATATATAACAGGTTTTATGATATGATTTTGTTCCTTTGATTTGTCTATAAACATATTTTCAATGGCTGTCCTTGAAGATTTAGTGATCCTAGTTGGAAAGTTTACAGTGTGAGTTAGATTGAAAGACAACATTACTAACTGCAGTCAATGTTTGCTGGAAGATTGCATTAGAAAATCTGTATTAAAGTCACCAGCAATCAAAATTTCTTTGTTTCTTCCTGTTAAATAACCCAAAAGAGCTTCTAGATGATCTAAGAACAGATTATAATTTCCTGCAGGTGCTCGGTAAATAGTTATTATTATATAGGATCTGTCATGGAACTCTACTTCTGTTGCACATGCTTCCAGATGCTGCTCTAAACAGAATTTATTAATGTCAATGTTCTTGAATTTATGGCAGTTTTTGATAAATGTGGCAACTCCTCCTCCATCCATATCTACTCTGCAGAAGTAGGAAGCTAGCTTAAATCCTGAAATGTCTAACATATCTATATCAGTGGTCACTTGATGTTCAGAGAGGCAGATTATGTCAATTTGGTTAGATGAATTCATTTCATCGATACAAATGAGTAGTTCATCAACTTTATTTCTAAGTCCTGGAATGTTCTGGTGTAATAAAGGCATTACTGTTTCTGACCCCAATCTGGTTGCTTGCTATTATGCTTTCTATGACCATTTCCAGACTCACAAGAATATTGAGAACCAGCACATTTTTGTGAATGTGACTGCAATTAAATATTAGGATTGCTGCCACAGTCAGACACCGAGCAGTGTACTGGAAATGTCTCCTCCTGACGCCCATGGTTCTGAAACGATCCTAGCATCTATAGTGCACATAATTTCCCATATAAGATCTCTCTCATACCCTTACAGCTATCGATGTGCTGGATCTAAACTACCCTCAAGATACGACACACAGTTATTTTCTATGGGCATACTGGAATATAAGCCACAGAATCTTTACCCTGCAACAACACACATTTCAGACAAGCTGTGCTGTTATCGTCTATATGTGTACAGCATCCGAAAACTTATGGTATGCCCACACTCACACAAGCTACGTTGTCACGATTGTTTTCACTTGCAGGAAATTATTTGATGTTTAAGTTTTCCAGTCAGCGCTTCCAGAAGGAGCTGCATCCTGCCAAGACCCTCTCAAACACGAGTTGTAAAGCAAAGGCATCTGGCACTATGTGATGATCAACTATGCCCCCGCGGACGAAAGGGTTCAGAGACATCACCGATACAGATTGGTGTACTGTAATTAACATTGGAGCCGACAGTGCAACAGGGAAAAAGCGAGTATATGCATAGAAGTTCCGATGAGGGGGCGTTTTATTAAAACCGCATTGCCCTTCATGTATGTACACTGTAACCAGTGGAACACGTACATTGCTATATTGTAAAGATGTTTAGAAAATAAATCTATCAACCCTTACGTTCGAATATACTCCTCAATGCGTTTAAATCTTAATTCACCATGTCAAATCTATCCTTCCCTTATGACTAGACATGCGTCTTTTTTTTCTTATATGAATAGTAATTTGATCACTTCCCACAAACGTCTGGTGATAGGTCGGAACATGAGCCGCAGTACGTTTACGTTCGTCACTATCAATTGTAAGTGACTAAAGAAGATTATGGTTTGTCCACACTCGCACCAGTTGGGCGTCGTTCTCACACTACAGAAAAGCTCCCTGTTTCACCGCTTCCACGAAACCTTTTCGTATTTTCGATACTTGTAAATCCAAATCACCTGACTAATAAATCATTGTGAGGGCAATATATACTAGGGTACGTCCATTTGGAGTTAATTTTCATGGGCCTAGCAGATGTGTGGAGAAGCCACAAAACTGTCGCAGTGTAAGCACATTTTTAAGTTCCTGTTGCTTAGCACCGTACCTGTTTAACACTTTGGAGCAGTAGTAGGATTACTGCGAGACAGATCTGTTGTTGCAGTCTGCAAAATTGAGTTTGTTACGAAGAAACTAAAGTTCCTGTTAGAGAGTCATACAAAGATTTTCTTTGTCACATGTGCGAGAAACGGGGATTTAATGATACCGACCTTTTTGGATCCTGTAACAAGAGTGTGCGGAAGTTGAATTTTCAAAAAGGAGTACTATGTTATGCAAAAACCTCATATAGGCTTGAATGCAAGGAATGCTTTATTCCAAGCTCACAATAGACTTCTGTTTGTCCCTTACAGGGCACCAGCTGCATGTAACTGAATAATCACTATGAATCCATCGTCATTCAGTTGTTCAACTACAAGTGTGTGCGGGATGTCTGTGAATAAGGTAATGCCGTAATTCTGATAGTGAATTTGAGAAGTGGTACGAATGTATGGTGCAAAGTGTGGTCATGCTTTAGTTATCGCTATTAAAGGTGGATAGTGACTCCAAAACTCTGCTATTTCCAGAACAGAGCTTTTGCCACACAGTAGAAAAAATATTCTAGAGATCTCTCTTCCTCAATATGTTACGACAATTAACCTTGAGGACTACGGATTCGCAGGGAAAAGAGAATGTTGCTGCTTACAGCGTGTTTAGGTGGATGAAATCCAGTATGTGTGTAATGTGCTCTTGGTTCAAATGGCTCTGAGCACTATGGGACTTAACATCTGAGGTCATCAGTCCGCTAGAACTTAGAGCTACTTAAACCTAACTAACCTAAGGACATCACACACATCCATGCCCGAGGCAGGATTCGAACCTGCCACCGTAGTGGTCGCGCGGTTTCAGATTGAAGCGCCTAGAACCGCTCGGCCAGAAAGGCCGGCTGTGCTCTTGGATATTTATGTGAAACCGATAAAGTCATCGCCACATGAATGCTTTTGATTACTACATGTTCCCTACACAACTTGCATCATTACTATGTGATAGATATTTTATTTGGCACCTGACGTATTTCAAAGTATGAGCCCAGCTTTAAGCACTATGACTCAAACGCACGATGTCACACTGATGGACTGCCATCAGTTAAGATGTATTGTACTGGGTGTATAGCTGAAAAGATCAATAATAATAATGTCTGTGCTGTAGCCAGGTATGACGCTATTACTTTTTTAATGACCTATTTCTTTAATTGTCTGTGATCATGAGCGTAGAAAGGCAATATTTAAAGATATGGCATACATGGAAGATGCCAGAATAATAGAGACATTCTCAGCAAGCATTGCATCACGGAGGTCTTTCAAGTACGTGAAGTGTGATAAGACGCAGAAGAGCACAAAGTGATTAACACATTTCTACCATGGAATTCACTGGAATGATCCTGGCATACGCTATAAAGATATGGTGACCCTGCTTCGATCATTCGACCATCATCTACTTGAATGGGAAAGAGACGATTTCATGGATGCGAGGTTTGCTGCTATTCAAGACCTGGAATTCTGTGGATGTCCTGCTCTCCATCAACTCAGGAAGATAAAGAAGATGTATCAAAATAAAATTGCTGTGTCTGCTTATGAAAATGAAAAATTACTTTGAGAAATAAATGAATTTTTACCTCACAACCTCTGTGTTGTTGCTTTGACAGTGTACAGGTTTATGTACATAATATGTCTGGTTTCCTTCAAGCACGGTAGACATAATTTTAGACATTTAGACATGTTTGTTATGTATCTTTGGAAGCAGGCAGGTTCACGTGCCTCCTACTCCCATTGACCAATTTGTGCTGCATGATAGGCATAATTCGATGAAATCATTATAAATATTATGATATGTTCAATCTTAAATTTCATCTCCTTAATAGCACTCATCTTCAGCAAAACTGAGGTCATTTGTGACCTACACATCCTTTATTACATACATACACATACATAATGCAATAGGAGATAGCTTGTTTTGTAAATAATAACAAGAAAGACGTATGATGACGAATTTTTTTTCCTTTGTTTGATCAGTTTGCACAAATACAGTACAGTTCTTGAGGTATAATATAATTCTTGATGTACAATGTAGTTCTTGAGGTACAATATAGAGGTACTTTTAACTTACATGCCACAACAGTAGCACTGGTCGAGATTTTTTTTTTTACATTTTTTCACAGTAGCTTTTTCAATAATTCTGTTGGACTGTGCACTCTTAGAATCTAATTTTAACAACCCCAATACCAAATGTTTTTTCAAGACAAATGCCTGAGAACTAGGAGATCTGCTACACTAAGTGAGGATTTTTTATGGTATCGAGTAAGCAGAAAGAGAAAATGGAAAAAGATCTATGTAAAAATGTCCATCTTAAATACCAGTGTGACAATAGTGAGAGGAATATAAACATAGGACAAAGATATGACCCAGGTTTAATGACACAAACTGAAAAAAATCACTGCATAGTACCAGAAGCAAAGTAAACAAGTAAAGTGCTTAGTATATTACAGGAAAGGGAACTATTAAATTTAAAGCCAACTGTTAGAATACTTTACCAAAATGTTCAATACATAAACAATAAAACGGAGTAACTAGAGGTAATATTACAGGAATATAGGCCAAACATTCTAGTAGTTACAGAACATGGGGTAAAAGGAAATCACATAGGAACATTGAACTTGAAGAATTATGTGAAAGTAGCCAGTTTTTGCAGTACTTCCTATAAAGGTGGTGGGGTTGCCATTTTTTCTAACTATAAATCAACTAAAGCCATAAATATAACAAAATATACTATAGAATTGAGCTTTGAAGCTACAGCACTGGAAACTAAAATTGCTGGGAATTTATGCTGTATATTAGGTTTGTATCGATCACCAAATGGTGTAATTAAAACGTTCTTTGAACAGCTGTAAGATATGATCCAACACCTCTCAAAAACATATGCTTATTTGATCATTATAGGAGATCTGAACATAGACACAAGTAAAAATACAGACAATACTAAGACCCTACTGGACTTATTGTGCATATACAATCTAAAAATAAAAATAGATAAACCAAGAAGAGTGACAAAGGATAGTGAAACTATAATTGATCATGTAATAACAAATATTCCTACATGCTATTGCGACACACAGGTAACATTAGCAGACCATTTTGCAGTCATGATAGACATAAATATAAAGACAAGTGATTCAATGCAGAAGATATGGGAGATGAGAAGACAGAACTACCCACATAACATAAATCTGCTAAAAAAGATGTTAGAGGCAGAAAACTGGGAAACAAAATATGCAGCTAAAGATGCAAACACCAAATGGAACCAGTTTTTTTTCTTTATTCAATTATTATTATGATGATATTACATGTCCTGTTAGTAAAAGGCTTGTCAAAAAGCAACAAAAAAAGAAAAGCTGGGTGACTGGAGAAGTAATCCATGCCAGAAATAATCTGAGAGTATATTATGAGCTCTCCCAACAAAACAATACTGAGGCCTACAACACACTGTATAAAATAAAAAAGAAAGAGTGCTGTAGTTTTATCAGAGAAACTAAAGCATCATTCATCAGGATGTCTATAGATAAGGGAAAGAACTACTCAAAATGTTTATGGTCTTTCATTAATGAAGAGAGAGGAAAAGTAACAAATTGGGCAGAGGACATCTGCCCACTGATGAGTGGGAAAAGCAACGCAAACCCTCTAGAAATAGCCAATACTTTTAACAGATATTATATTACTGTAGCAGACGAATTAATAAGACAAAATAAAACAAATGCAGTAAGTAAATTGTTAAACCCCCCACATACAAATCATACTATGGTTTTCATACCTACAACAGATACAGAAGTGTCAAACCTAATAAAACAACTTAAAATTAAACATTCATCTGGCTTGGATGGTGTCACATCACATCTCATAAAGGAATACAGAGAATGTATATTAAAACCATTGACACACATGCTGAATGCTGCAATAGAAGAAGATATATTTCCAGATTCACTGAAAGTAAGTAAAGTGAAGCCAATATTTAAGAAAGGGAATAGGGATGAATTAGGAAACTACAGGCCAATATCATTGATCTCAACATTTGCTGAAATCTATGAAATGATAATAAAGAATAGAATTGTAAGTTTTATAACAAAGTACAGTATACTGCATTCATCACAACATGGTTTCAGAGAAGGGAAGTCAACAAAAACAGCATCAATAGATATAATTGAGTACATTCTTAATTTACTTGACAGGCAACAAAAGACTTGTGGGATTTTTATGGACCAATCTAAGGCATTTGATTGTGTGAACCACTCAAAATTAATGATGAAATTATGTCAGTATGGAATTAGAGGAAAATGCTATGACATACTTAAATCATACATTACAAATAGGAAAAAATGCATGGAAATCAGACATACTAATGGGGGAAATATAACAAACTACAGATCAGAATTGCAAACAGTTAAACATGGTGTGCCACAAGGGCTGGTGCTTGGGCCAATACTATTTATACTCTACGTAAATGACTTCCCTAGCTAAATAAATCAGAAACTTATAATGTATGCTAATGACACAACAATCATTTGCACAGCTGACACAAAGGAGGAGCTTGAGAAGGAAGCACTCCTGAATATCGAAAATGCAAATAAATATATAACACAAAACAACCTGTTTATCAATCAGTCTAAAACAATAAATGTAGTGTTTCAGACCAAGCATAGTGAAAATAAATGTTAATATAAATGGAAAGACTACTAAAGAAATAACCAGCACAAACTTTCTAGGAACTATAATAGACAAACATTTGGCATGGGGGGAGCACATAGATGCACTGCATAAAAAGATAAACAAACAGAACTTCATCATGCATAAAACAGCTGAGACTGTGGATGATGAAGTCCTCAGATCAATGTATTATGGACTTGTCTTCCCACATTTGTCTTATTCAGTTCATATATGGGGAAGTGTACAAGCTGACTACTCAAAAAGAATATTCACAATTCAGAAAAGTGCAGTGAGGTGCATTGCAAAAATACCACCAAGACAGACCTGTAGGCAAGCTTTTGTACACTATAATATTATGACAGTATATTCACTGTACATATACCAAAGCATAATGGCGGTAAGGTCAAGCGATAAACACCTCCTAAATAAACATGTACACAAACACGGTACAAGAGGAAATGAAAATTACTACATGATAAACAGAAATCTAAAAATGTCAATGACTGCCCCTGAAGAAGCAGGCAAAAGGTTTTTTAATAAACTCAGAGCTAAAATGTTTTAAAAATCATTTGAAACTATATCTCACAGAGAAATGTATATACAGTTTGATTGAATACTAAGGTGGTGTTTAAATATATTATATCATTACTGAAATTTACCTTTAAAAATTATCATTTCTGTGTGTTGTTTGGATTTGTGTGTATACATAATGTGAAACATGTAATACCTTTGTATGTTTAGAGACTATTTCTGTTTAATTATTTGTTTCATTTACATATAATGAAATCAAGTTTGATGTTAATAGCCTATTGTATGACACCCAGTACTCTCAGCTGGATTTTCAGCTGGAGTCCACGAGGAAAGAATAAATTATACTTAAAAAATATTGTTACTTGAATGGCTAGTGGTAGGTGAAAAACTTAAAAACTGTTCTATTTACAAGATGCACATGGTGTGTAGATATATATATTTACAGGCTACACATATGTTGTGTATGAAAAAAAAATATATATACATTTTTTCTGTTTATGTTTTTTAGTATTTTTGTTTCATGTTTTTTTAAAACATTTTTTCCTTTTTTCACGTGTGGTGTTCATGTATATACCTTCCTCTCTTTTTATCTTTTTTCTCACATGTGGTCTTTGTGTGTATATACAGTGTACATAGTACAGATAAATGTTTACATGACACACACACAAACACGCACAAAATTACTTACACTACGATAAAAGAGTCATACTACTACTCTGCAGATGCTCTCTCTCTCTCCCTCTCTCTCTCATTGTCTCACTCTCTCTCAATCACAGCCCCCCACCCCTTCTCTCGCTACAAGTGAGTAATGTGAGTAAAGGAGAGTTTCAATCCCATCATCACAAATGACCGTTTACTCTCATGAGGCGACAGGCCGATTTTAGACTGCAGCACAGTGGACACCTCGTGTCCTCCCGAAAGAATACTGGTCTACCTTACCACATGTGGTGGCTATGGTGCAGCACCATGAACATCACTGTACAGGCACTGCAAATAGTCCTCGATAGAGAGGGCTCTCAATGCCATACAACGCACACCCTTAGCCCTCCAATGTACGATACACATACATTTTTGATCTCAGGCCTACAAGCTCCACAATTGGCAATCCATTCGCCTCATCCTTCATAAGGCCGATAACCTTCTTGTTATGTGGAATAATAGTATAAGGATTATCGGCCGTATATGAGGAAGTGTCGAATTCATTACCGTGGTACCTCATTACTTCATATGGATTGCAGTTCTTCACCCAATCCATGACACTATCTGTATCCATATAAAGTAATTTAGGATGTGCGAAATGAGTTTTTGCACACTCGTAATGAAAGCAGTACATGTGGAGTCTGGATAGGTTGAGTATGCACATCTCCACATAAATAGGTTTCGTAAACTCTACTGCAGTCTTCACCATCTCCACAGCAATAAAATTCTTATTGAATATGGTGAACTGCTTAAAATTTGGTGCAGCAGTGCATTTTCTTACGCCATAACGCCCGTAAATTCGGTTCTAATCAAAATTTCACGTTATTCCCTCAAATTCCCCATTGTTTCAGCGAAAATTGAATTATTCAGTAATTTGTAAAAATCTGTCTGAAAGTCACACATTGCATAAGCTCTCTGTCTTGTATTCAAATCAGTATACTCCTTCAACCAATGGGACTGCTTGTAGGAGATAACCTGGGTGATTCTAACCAGCTCCATACCCAATCTGAGACACTGCTGGAGATTACGATAATGAATAATGTATCTCCACATATTCCCCAGCATTGTCATTAGTTTTGGCGTGGACCTTCCTCATGGAACTAGTTTCTCTGGACACAGCATCAAATCAGTGTGCGCATCATGGAAAATAATAGGATATGTGAGTTCTGCATCCACCACACACCCTACATCAGAATCAGCTGCCGAACCACCCATGATTTTTCCACCTAATCCCTTGCGTTCGTCTTCGGGCACCCAACAAAACTCACCAACAGGCAGTATTTGCTGCATGGCATGCCCGTATAAGCTATTTACATACAGGTACATTACGTAACTCGAGTCAAGGGATGCGTTGAACCTGTCGCCCATTCGTGGGTTATTTGCCATCGCATGCCTTTGGACACATTGCCAACGTCCTCTACAGGTCCCTCGCTCGAAGAAGAAGTGTGGCAGCATCGGCCAATAATTCAATTCTGCACTTTATTTTCTCGAGCATTGCGTCAAAAGTCAACTAAAGTGCCGTGTAAGAAAAGGCGGGACCCAGAGAATATGTGGCCATGCACAGACTCCAGAATTTCTTGAAAACGTTCGCAAGCAAGCGCATGTCTGTGTCCATGTGAAACCATGCATACTCTCCTAAAGTGGAGATGTTGAATTCCCGACAAACATTCATGGCATGCTCATACTCTGCATCTGTTATGGTATCGCCTGTAAGGTTGCTGGAGAATGCGGTCATGCTGGGTAGACTGGTTTCGTTGAGTTTCGCCATACTATCCACATACTCGTGTGGGAGAGCTGCCTTCGTAGTCGAAATTTGAAACTTGTCGCCATCGGGAAATGCAGCTCGAGTGACATGCATAACCTCACAAGGTAGAGTTTCAACGAGTTTCTGGAGCGCCGCCTGCATAAAACGTAGCATATCAAGGTGGTGGAGCGTAATTCTTGGCGTCATTCATTTGCAGAATGAAACGTATTTCTCGACACTCTCAAGTAGGACACTGACCTGTTCTTTCTCCATGTCGAGATCAGCCGAGTGCTCAGCTAGAAAGTGAGTGTCATAACCACTTAAATTATGGAAGTAAACGGGTATGTGCCTTGGTAGCTGGTACTTCACATTGCACGTACTGTGAGCTGTGCCAGAGAACTTCCTCGTAAGATGACAGTGGTCCCTATGAGGAGTTTCCGCTTTTCTGTCTAATGGCAACCCACAAATATGACAATCAACCGCATTATTATACCTTTTGCACGGCAGGAAGTCATGCCCCTAGAAAACCAACGGGGTCGCCGTACCCTCTTGCCGGATTCTCGATCCTCATGAACGAGATTCGCTCCTCAAAGGCGTAGGCAATCACCGAATATTCTAACTATGGTATGGTGTCACTGACCTGATGTCCTTCACTAAAAGGACAGGAGAGGGAATTGCCAATAACCACAGGATCTTCTCTATTACTAATGCTACAACTACAACTAGTCGATGGAATTGGCGAAGTAGACAGGGGTGTGTGCTGTACCTCATGTGACCGGCGAGGACGTGACGGCGGAGGAGACGCTGGAAATCGGGCCGCTTGCGAGCAGTCTGGTTGCTGCAGCCCTGACCCGCTAGTCTGAGAGACAGCCACCCGTGGACGCCAGAGTGATGCTATAGCGGCTGCGGAGGGGGCGAGGGTGGCAGCAGTGGCGGCTGCGGCTTCCCGCGTGGCAGTCGTGACGCTCTTGCCGGCGAAGCACGCTGCACAGGACCTCGTTTAGATGTTACAGTCTTCGCCGCTTCTGGTACCTGAGTCACGGCGTATTGCGAGAATTGTTCCCCTGACGTAACCGTTGAAGAACAATGAAACCAAAATTAAGTACAACATTCCAGACACTACCTGCTGTCGCTACTGATGCAAGGAAAGAAAGAATACGGATTATTTGTAAGTTCCTTGACATCTACTTCAGCTCCTCAAGACGATGAGGTCTATCTCCAACTCTTCTACCTATTGTGGCATTTCGCCCTCTCCTGAATTTGAGAAGATCTATCAGTTCATTTCCCCTGTATCACCTTCAACATAGTGACCTAATAATAAGAAAACATACACACTGCGAAACTGTGGGAAACAAATAAAAAAGTTCTTTTTTTTAAATTTTTTATTTAGAATATACATTTGCATGAGATCTGCGATGGTTCCTGGATATCTCCCTGTCCCCCTTCTTCGTATGCCAGGAAATTATCTACAACAAACAAAGAATATGTGTCATATTACATATACACTGACATTTAATTACCTATACACAGTCCTATGGAAACGCAAAAATATTAATGGATATATATACTCAATCAATGCGAAATTCTTACTGAAATGAAAAAAGAAGCAACGTTTTTTCGTTTTCGATCCTCGAAATCATCTACAACATCAGCGACAACGTATTACGTAAGCGATAAAATCTATTTGAAAGAAACTGCATATACGCTACATATTCAGCAACAATACGAAATTTTTAGTGAAAAAGTAACATTTGTCGATTTTTGTCTCTCTAAATCATCTACAACAACCTCAGACACGTTGGTCACAATAAGTTTCATATACAATCAAAGACATATATATACAGGGTGAGTCACTGAATTTTGCCACCAAGAATAACTAGGAAAGTATGATAGGAGCTAAAGAGTTTATGGGACAAAAGTTGCATGGAATAATGGGGGCCATAATATGACGTTAGTTTTTTGTTGCTAGGTGGGGTCGCGTCAGAGATATGAAGGTCAACTCTGTTTTTTTTTTTAAGTGGGATGCTATAGTTTGATACTTACTTTCTGATAGCGGCTATCAAGACGAATCCAGTGATGTGTAACCGTAATGTCTTCGAAGGTCAACGAACGTCACAAAAGTGGCATGAACGTCCATTTACAGAAGGTGTTCGAAGTGATGACCATTGGTATCACTGCAGTGCTGCAATCTTCTCATCGTTGATTGAGTGGTATTCCTTATCACACACGACACTTATCGAAGCACATGCTCTGACAATTCTCTCTCACATATCTTCAAGTGCAGTAGGAACGTCTTTATAAACAATGTCTTTTTGGAATCCCCACAAGAAAAAAATCCAGAAGCGTCAAGTCTGGCGAGCGAGCCGGCCACGACACATCTCCGCGTCCAATCCAACGATTTGGGAATTGTCTCTGCAACTCATTTCTAGCCATCAGTGAAAAATGTGCCGGACACCAATCTTGTTGATACCACATTCTGTTCCTTGTTCCTAAAGGTGTTTCTTCCAATAACAGACCTAAATTTTCTTGCAGGAATGTGGTGTACTTCCTACCATTAAGATTTCCTTCGATGAAATGGGGGCCTATAATTCTGTCCTCCAGAATCCCGCATCATACATTCACCGTCCACGGTTTTTGGTGTGCAACTTGCCGCAGTCAACATGATTTTCAGTTGCCCAGTAACGCAGTCCTGACAAAACTCTACCATCTGGTGAGCAAGATGCATGAAACAGGCGAAATACCCTCAGACTTTAAGAAGAATATAATAATTCCAATCCCAAAGAAAACAGGTGTTGACAGATGTGAAAACTACCGAACTATCAGTTTAATAAGTCACAGCTGCAAAATACTAACACGAATTCTTTACAGACGAATGGAAAAACTAGTAGAAGCCAACCTCGGGGAGGTTAAGTTTGGATTCCGTAGAAACACTGGAACACGTGAGGCAATACTGACCTTACGACTTATCTTAGAAGAAAGATTACGGAAAAGCAAACCTACGTTTCTAGCATTTGTAAACTTAGAGAAAGCTTTTGACAATGTTGACTGGAATACTGTCTTTCAAATTCTAAAGGTGGCAGGGGTAAAATACAGGGAGCGAAAGGCTATTTACAATTTGTACAAAAACCAGATGGCAGTTATAAGAGTCGAGGGGCATGAAAGGGAAGCAATGGTTGGGAAAGGAGTGAGACAGGGTTGTAGCCTCTCCCCGATGTTATTCAATCTGTATATTGAACAAGCAGTAAAGGAAACAAAAGAAAAATTCGGAGTAGGTATTAAAATCCATGGAGAAGAAATAAAAACTTTGAGGTTCGCCGATGACATTGTAATTCTGTCAGAGACAGCAAAGGACTTGCAAGAGCAGTTGAATGGAATGGACAGTGTCTTGAAAGGAGAATATAAGATGAACATCAACCAAAGCAAAACGAGGATAATGGAATGTAGTCGAATTAAGTCGGGTGATGCTGAGGGAATTAGATTAGGAAATGAGACACTTAAAGTAGTAAAGGAGTTTTGCTATTTGGGGAGCAAAATAACTGATGATGGTCGAAATAGAGAGGATATAAAATGTAGACTGGCAATGGCAAGGAAAGCGTTTCTGAAGAAGAGAAATTTGTTAACATTGAGTATAGATTTAAGTGTCAGGAAGTCATTTCTGAAAGTATTTGTATGGAGTGTAGCCATGTATGGAAGTGAAATATGGACGATAAATAGTTTGGACAAGAAGAGAATAGAAGCTTTCGAAATGTGGTGCTACAGAAGAATGCTGAAGATGGGTAGATCACATAACTAATGAGGAAGTACTGAATAGGATTGGGGAGAAAAGAAGTTTGTGGCACAACTTGACCAGAAGAAGGGATCGGTTGGTAGGACATGTTCTGAGGCATCAAGGGATCACCAATTTAGTATTGGAGGGCAGCGTGGAGGGTAAAAATCGTAGAGGGAGACCAAGAGATGAATACACTAAGCAGATTCAGAAGGATGTAGGTTGCAGTAGGTACTGGGAGATGAAGAAGCTTGCACAGAATAGAGTAGCATGGAGAGCTGCATCAAACCAGTCTCAGGACTGAAGACCACAACAACAACAACAGTAACGCATGTTATGCAAATTAACATCCATGGTTCGTGACTGTATCCTCGTCAGTAGATAAAATCAAATTAATAAATGTGTCATCCCTCTCAACCTGAAGTTGAGCCCATTGGTAGAATTCAATGCGACGCATACAATCCGTATCAGCTAATTCTTGGTGGGGACTGATATGGTAAGGATGATATTTATGGCGATACAGAACACGAACAACACTACTTTGGCGCATGTCAGATTCCCTTGCGATTTGACGCGAACTAACACAAGGATCTCAAACCACAGTGGCAAGAGTACCAAATTCCGTTTCCTCGTTAGTAACTTTCCTTTGACGAATATGTTTCCGATGCGTTAAAGATCCAGTTGTACTCAATTTATCATACACATATTTAAATGTTCGACGTATAGGGTGAATATGTTGAGGGTAACATTCATCGTATAAATCTCTAGCTCTCACTGAATTTCGTTGGTATTCTCCATAACTGAGAAGCATATCGACTTGTTCTTCGAAGGGATACATCATTCACATTCATTTAATTCGACGATACTAGTCTTACCGTTCCTATTAGTGTTGTATTGCGAAACCATCGAATGGTGTTTACATGTCAAAGACACGTTAAATGGATACGCTGTATTCGAGAATATTTACTATTTGCACGATATACGAGAGAGAATTGTCAGAGAATGTGCTTCGGTAAATACTGAAGTGATAAGGAGCACCACTCAATCCATGATAAGAAGATTGCAGCACTTGATTGATAACAATGGTCATCAGTTCGAACACCTTCTATAAATGGACGTTCATGCCACCTTTGTGACCCTCGTTGACCTTCAAAGACCTTGCTTTTACACATCATTGGATTCGTCTCGATATCCGCTATCAGAAAATAAGTACCAAACTATAGCATCCCATTTAAAAAAAACAGAGTTGGCCTTCATATGTCTGACGCGACCCCACCTAGCAACAAAAAACTAACGTCATATTATGGCCCCCATTGTTCCATGCAACTTTTGTCCCACAAACTTCTCAGCTACTATCATACTTTCAGAGTTATTCTAGGTGACAACAGTATGATCAAAAAGTCAGTATAAATTTGAAAACTGATTAAATCACGAAATAATGTAGATAGAGAGGTACAAATTGATACACATGCTTGGAATGACACGGGGTTTTATTAGAACCAAAAAAATACAAAAATTCAAAAATGTCCAACAGATGGCTCTTCATCTGGCCAGAATAGCAATAATTAGCATAACAAAGTGAGACAAAGCAAAGATGATGTTCTTTACAGGAAATGCGAAATATGTCCATCATCATTCCTCAGTTATAGCTGTAGCCGAGGAATAATGTTGTGAACAGCTCTGTAAAGCATGTCCAGAGTTATGGTGAGGCATTGGCGTCGGATGTTGTCTTTCAGCATCCCTAGAGATGTCGGTCGATCACTATACACTTGCGACTTCAGGTAACCCCAAAGCCAATAAACACAAGGACTGAAGTCTGGGGACCTGGGAGGCGAAACATGACGAAAGTGGCGGCTGAGCACACGATCATCACCAAACGACAAGCGCAAGAGATCTTTCACGTGCCTAGCAATACGGGGTGGAGCACCATCCTGCATAAACATCGTACCTTGCAGCAGGTATTTATCAGCCAGGCTGGGGATGAGGCGATTCTGAACATATCGGCGTACCTCTCGCCCGTCACGGTAGTAGTTACTGACGTTTTGCTGTCCAGTGCCATCTGTCGGACATTTGGTGAACTTTTTTTTTTTTTTTTTCTAAGAAAACCCCATGTCATTCCAAGCACGTGTGTCAATTTTTACCTCTCTATCTACATTATTCCGTGGTTTATTAAGTTTTCAAATTTATACTGACTTTTTGTTCACCCAGTATAGATATATATACAGGGTGTTAGAAAAAGGTACGGCCAACTTTCAGGAAACATTCCTCACACACAAATAAAGAAAAGATGTTAAGCGGATATGTGTCCGGAAACGCTTAAATTCCATGTTAGAGCTCATTTTAGTTTCGTCAGTATGTACTGTACTTCCTCGATTCACCGCCAGTTGGCCCAATTGAAGGAAGGTAATGTTGACTTCGGTGCTTGTGTTGACATGCGACTCATTGCTCTACAGTACTAGCATCAAGCACATCAGTACGTAGCATCACGAACGTGGTTTTGCAGTCAGTGCAATGTTTACGAATGCGGAGTTGGCAGATGCCCATTTGATGTATGGATTAGCACGGGGCAATAGCCGTGGCGCGGTACGTTTGTATCGAGACAGATTTCCAGAACGAAGATGTCTCGCCAGGAAGACGTTCGAAGTAATTTATCGGCGTCTTAGGGAGCACGGAACATTCCAGCCTGTGACTCGCGACTGGGAAAGACTTGGAACGACGAGGACACCTGCAATGGACGAGGCAATTCTTCGTGCAGTTGACGATAACCCTAATGTCAGCGTCAGAGAAGCTGCTGCTGTACAAGGTAACGTTGACCACGTCACTGTATGGACAGTGCTATGGGAGAACCAGTTGTTTCCGTACCATGTACAGCGTGTGCAGGCACTATCAGCAGCTGATTGGCCTCCACGGGTACATTTCTGCGAATGGTTCATCCAACAATGTGTCAATCCTCATTTCAGTGCAAATGTTCTCTTTATGAAAGAGGCTTCATTCCGACGTGATCAAATTGTAAATTTTCACAATCAACATGTGTGGGCTGACGAGAATCCGCATGCAATTGTGCAATCACGTCATCAACACAGATTTTCTGTGGACGTTTGGGTAGTCAGTGTTGGTGATGTCTTGACTGGGCCCCATGTTCTTCCACCTACGCTCAATGGAGCACGTTATCATGATTTCATATTGAATACTCTACCTGTGCTGCTAGAACATGTGCCTTTACAAGTACGACACAAGATGTGGTTCATGCACGATGGAGCTCCTGCACATTTCATTCGAAGTGTTCGCCGGCCGGTGTGACCGTGCGGTTCTAAGCGCTTCAGTTTGGAACCGCGTGACCGCTACGGTCGCAGGTTCGAATCCTGCCTCGGCCATGGATGTGTGTGATGTCCTTAGGTTAGTTAGGTTTAAGTAGTTCTAAGTTCTAGGGGACTGACGACCTCCGAAGTTAAGTCCATAGTGCTCAGAGCCATTTGAACCATTTCGAAGTGTTCGTACGCTTCTCAACAACAGATTCGATGACCGATGGATTGGTAGAGGGTGACCAATTCCATGGGCTCCACGCTCTCCTGACCTCAACCCTCTTGACTTTCATTTATGGGGGCATTTGAAAGCTCTTGTCTACGCAACCCCGGTACCAAATGCATAGACTCTTTGTGCTCGTATTGTGGACGGCTGTGATACAATACGCCATTCTCCAGGGCTGCATCAGCGCATCAGGGATTCCATGCGACGGAGGGTGGATGCATGTATCCTCGCTAACGGAGGACATTTTGAACGTTTCCTGTAACAAAGTGTTTGAAGTCACGCTGATACATTCTATTGCTGTGTTTCCATTCCATGATTAATGTGATTTGAAGAGAAGTAATAAAATGAGCTCTAACATGGAAAGTAAGTGTTTCCAGACACATGTCCACGTAACATATTTTCTTTCTTTGTGTGTGGGGAATGCTTCCTGAAAGTTTGGCCGTACCTTTTTGTAACACCTTATAGCCTTTCGCCCTCTTTAAGTACCAGCTGGATATGTGTTGAAACAATAAAACGCGTATTCAATTCGAAATATTAGCGAAAAAAAAAAAAAACAGTTACAGCCCTCGATTTTGATCTCTCGAAATCATCTACAGACTTGCTGGTACACCAATACTACGAAGATGGAATATATACTTACAATGCTGCCGATGTTGCCGCCGTTTCTGTTGCTGAAGGAGCAGCTGCTGTCACTGTCTCTGCTGTTGCACCACAGGATTCAAGTCATCCACGCCTTGGTGTTGGTGGTTACGATTCAAATGGCTCTAAGCACTATGGGACTTAACATCTGAGGTCATCAGTCCCCTAGACTTAGAACTACTTAAACCTAACTAACCTAAGGACATCACACACATCCATGCCCGAGGCAGGATTCGAACCTGCTACCATACCAGCAGCGCGGTTCCGGACTGAAGCGCCTAGAACCGCATGGCCACATCGACCGGCGTTGGTGGGTATGCGTTGAAACAATAATAAGGAGAAATGAATTCAATACTATGAAATTCTAAATCGAAGAGAAAATTTACAGTTACTGACTTGATTCTGAACTTACCAGGTAATTCCCCAGCCTGCTCTAACGGTCTCTGCCAGTTTTCACCAACGACACTACTGACAGCGCTTTATACCGCTCCTGAACGTTTCATTTTTTTCACCTAAACTGGTAACACTCACTCAAGAAAGGACCAAACTGACGCGCACGAGTGAGAGCAAGATGATCGACCTGACACTACGGTGGCTGACGACACAATGAGGCCGACAGACGGTGTAGTGATCTTTATATACCCTATGCTCCCTCTACCCACCGCTTCTCTCAGGGAGCCAATAAGAACGCAGCATTCTATCCCACCAGCAGGTGCATGTTGCTCTGAGCATGCTGGACAAGTCGGTGCCGGTCTGACCATGCTGGACAAGTCTGTGCCGGCCTGCGAACACTGCCTGTGTCCAGTCGGTTGCGGGATTTTTGCTACTCGACAAACCCGAACGTAAGGTTAAATGTAGGTAATGCTCGCTCCCATTTCGCGATAACCTTATGTTCATCTTTCTATGTATCTAGGGTTGCCACAATTTCTGACTGATAAACCGCAACATTTCTCACAAATTGACTAAAAATGGACGTAATTTGGGAATGAGAAATCGGGGAAAAGCGGGCTACTTCTCTTACGCTTAGAAAGGTGAAAGATTGGAGAAAATGCTGCTTTTAGTTGCGAACAGCTGCAGCTGTGTATTTATATGACAGTGTCGGCTGCTAACAATTGTTTTACAGTTGCTGTTGATTTTGTTATGCCCAATGTCACACTGTTTGCGGCTTTGTAAACAGTAAACAGTTTGGAGCTTAGCGTGAAAGTATAGTTCACTGATTTCAAAGATATGATGAAGTTTAACTGTATGACAGCACATTGCTAATTTCGCTGTTGTTACTAATTGCTCCTGTTTCAATGAGTTAGAAAAAATGTAACTGTCCATTTCTTTAAGTGCTTCCAGATTGTGCTTTACGTCAGCTAAATGATCCTTAATATCTGCTATTCCTCTATCTGCATTCAGCTTCGTCCTCACGCCTCCCTCGTTTTATGAAAAAACATTCGTCTGAATATTTTTTTTGTTGGAATGAACACATCCTCTTACGCACTTTGAGTTCACTTGAAACAATCGGACACATTATCACAAATTCACCGCTATACGACTAAGAGCTTAAAGTGACATACGGGACGCTGATGGCAGGCCGTCAATGTGGTATTGCGCATTCGAGTTATAGTGTTTAAAGTGGAACTCATACTTTGAAATACGTCAGCTGGCAAATAAAATATATATCACATGGTAATGGTACATGTCGTCTAGGGAATATGTAGTAATCAAGAGCGTTCACGTGGCGACGACTCTTTATCACTTTCATATAAATATTCGAGAGCCCATTACACACATTCTTGATTTCGCCCGCTCAAACACGGTGTAAGCAGTAACATTCTCTTTACCTTGCGAATCCGTAGTCCTCAAGGTTAATTGTCGTAACATATTGAGGAAAAACGAGCTGTAGAATATTTTTCCCAATGTGTGGCAACAGCTCTGTTTTTGAATAAGCAGAGTTGTGCAGTCACTATTCACCTTTAACAGCGGTAACTAAAGCATGACCATACTTTGCACAATACACTCACTACCACTCCTCAATTTCACTATCAAAATTACTGCATTACCTTATTCACAGACATCCCGTACACACTTGAAGTTGAACAACTGAATGACGATGATTCATAGTGATTATTCAGTTACATACAGTTTGTGCGCTGTAAGGAACAAACAGAAGTCTATTGTGAGCTTGGAATAAAGCATTCTTTGCATTCAAGCCTATATGAGGTTTTTGCATAACATAGTACTCCTTTTTGAAAATTCAACTTCCGCACACTCTTGTTACAGGATCCAAACAGGTCGGTATCATTAAATCGCCGTTTCTCGCACATGTGACAAAGAAAATCTTTGTATGACTCTCTAACAGGAACTTTAGTTTCTTCGTAACAAACTCAATATTGCAGACTGCAACAACAGATCTGTCTCGCAGTAATCCTACTACTGCTCCAAAGTGTTAAACAGGTACGGTGCTAAGCAACAGGAACTTAAAAATGTGCTTACACTACGACAGTTTTGTGGCTTCTCCACCCATCTGCTAGGCCCATGAAAATTAACTCCAAATGGACGTACCCTAGTATATATCGCCCCCACAATGATTTCTTAGTCAGGTGAAATTTGTGTGATCTTGGTGGTGCAGCTATGCATGGAATGCACTGATACACACCCCGACTTGGCGGTCTGAATGTATAAAAGACGTCACTGTGTGTAGTTTGGATTTACAAGTATCGCAAATACGAAAAGGTTTCGTGGAAGTGGTGAAACGGGAGGCTTTTCTGTAGTGTGAAAACGACGCCCAGCTGGTGCGAATGTAGACATACCATAATCTTCTTTATTCACCTATAATTGATAGTGAGAAATGTTATGCTGCTGCTTGAACGTAAACGGACTGCGGCTCATGTTCCGACTTATCACCAGACGTTTGTGGGAAGTGATCAAACTACTATTCATGTAAGAAAAAAAATGACGCATGTCTAGTCATAAGGGAAAGATAGATTTGACATGGTGAATTAAGATTTAAACGCATTGAGGAGTATATTCGAACGTAAGGGGTGATAGATTCATTTCGTACAATATATGTAGCAATGCAAGTGTTCCACGAAGGACAATGTAGCTGTAACGAAACACCCCCTCGTCGCCACCCCAAAGAATATCCTCGCGTTTTTCTTGTTGCACTATCGTCTCCGACGTAGATTACAGCACACTAACCTGTATTGGTGACGTCTTAGAATCCTTTCGTCCGTGGGGGCGTTGTTGATTATCACACAGTGCCGGACTCCTACGCCTTATCACACTTGTTTGAGAGACTCTTGGTAGGATGCAGCTCCTTCAGGAAGCGATGACTGGAAAACTTAAAAGTGAAATAATTTCCTGCAATGAAGAGAAGGTTGACACGTAGGCTGTGTGAGTGTGGGCATACCATAATTTTTTCGGGTGCTGCACTCGTATAAATGATAACTGCACTGCTTGTCTGAAATGTGTATATGTTGCAGTGTAACGATTCTGTGGCTTATGTTCCGGTACGTCCAGAGAAAATAACTGTGTGTCATATCGTGAGGGAGGTATAGATTGAGCACATCGATAGCTGTAAGGGTACGAGAGGGAGTTTATACGGAAAATTATGTGCGCTATAGTTGCTAAGATTCATTCCACAACAATGAGCATCAAGAGGAGACATTTCCAGACTGTGGCTCGGTGGCAGACAGCGGCAGCAATCCTAATATTTAATTGTACTTACACTGATAAGTATGCTTCTGGTTTCGAATACTCTTGTAAGTCTGAAGATGGTCGTAAAAAGCACAGCAGCAAGCAAGCAGGTCAGGGCCAGAAACAGTGATGCCTTTAAGTCGAAGGGAACCGACCCAGCCTTTGTACAACAGTTTGGAAAGTGAACTCGGTCCGCTGACGGCACTCTGGTCAAGCGTTGGGTCTGTGTGTGTGTGTGTGTGTGTGTGTGTGAGGGCAGATGACTTGAGGCTATGGGTTGCAGTGTATAGCCTACCGAGCTCGTGGAAAACATCTAGTGTTATGAGGACTAAATAAGGTCCATGTGTTTATGCTGTCTGCCTTCGTGGTATTATGTGCGTGTGTCTGATGGTCGATAGCTATATGTAGGATGCAGAGGTGATGATTTTGTTTGGTGCAGCATACTAACTGTTTGTTTACTACATCAGTAAGGTATGTGGTGATATATAGTCGGGTTGGAGACGGGTTTCACGCTGAAATATTCAGTCAGTGGCAGAGCTGTGTACTTGAGGAAGTGTCTTTCCATATTTGATGGTCTGTAGTGCACTTTTGCAGGATTAAACTGTCAGTGCAATAAAGCGATCTATACAAAATAGTTTTGCCGCTGAAGGTCTCGTCCGCAGAAAAAATGGCAAATAGTGCTCCCACACCAGCACCATCACTAATTTGATAAGTAAATTCAGTAATAGCCAATCAGAATGCTCCATTCACTCACAAGACTTCCTCTGTACTGACGCTTAATAACCTCTGTAGACTGGTTCGAAGAAAATGGGGTCAAGGTGTTACTAAAAGTTCTGAGAGTAACGTGATGTCTTCTTTGTTCAAGTGTTCAAAGACAAGTTAAAGCAGACCATGCATCCCTGGTGGGATACTGTCCTTCATCCGCCATTGTGGCATTAGGACATCTCCACTGTAGGACACTGTTTCGAATTCTGTTTGTGTAATGTTCTGATTTTCATGTCTGTGCTTAGACAGTGCTCTCTTTCCAAACAACAAGAATGCTTTGATGACTAACGGTGTTCCCACAAGCATACACAGACATGTTGACGGTTTTTAGCGGTGAGAACATGTGCGGAATGTTTACCATTGCTGAGATGGGATGTTGAAAGCAGGACATTACGATTTCTGGGAAGGATAACAGGTGATGGATGGGCTGTCGTGTTAGGATCGGCTGTTATTTACATAGACATGAGATGTCAGTATAACACTGACAACCTTTAGGCAGCGCCTGCTAGGGTAAGTCGCTATGCAAACATCTCGCAGCTATGCATAAGCCATGCTGTGCAGGTAAACACGTGTTTTGACAGGAATTTCTCAGGTGTGAAGTATGAAAGGGATGCCATCGCCTCATGTTTCCAGGACCCGAACAGACACCTGTACAGCTGACAGCCACATAGTCGCTTTGTGGGGGCCACCTGTGCATCCTGACTCCTGGCAGCATGTGCAGTGGTGTTCTGTACAGTCCAGAGGACGGTGCATGCTCCATGATCGAAATACTTTTTCCAGTGTAATTAGGTGTGATAGGTGTTTCATGACAGTATTCCTTGCGTGATCAGAATTAAAGTAAGCGATCGATTTAATTACTTGTTACAAGACTTCCATCTTTCCAAACAGCAGAGAACTATGAGCAATAGATATCCCTGCAAACTAATTTTTTTATAAATAGACCATATACCCTTGAATGTCCCTTTGTGAGATCCTTCCTCTTCATCACAGAGCCACCAATCTGCTGGTGGGGGAGGAGTGGGGAGAGGGGCGATGGGAGTTCACCAGAGGGGAGGAGTTAATTAATTGATCAACTTAATCAAGTAGTCAGTCAAATTGATAAGAGTGAGAGGGGGCTATTCAAATAACTCAGACCTAAAAGTGTACCTGTAGCAGCGAGGTTTAGGAGTGGGTTGTAGGTTTCCTGAGGGGTTGGTGGAGGAGGGGGAGGGGTGGGGGAACAATACTCCAAGGACCTGTCCATCAAAAGGAAGCATATTTGCAGAACAATTGGTTAATGGTTTGTCAGTCAAAGGAAAACCTTAGGCTTGCCCCTGAGTGTATACCTGCCCCTGATGTAGGCAAGCCGCACTAATAAAATGCGCTGATGGCCTTGTTGCCTACTACTCACAAGGTTGTCAGCTACTTCCTCACAGAGGTCCCAGTGTTTTATTCTAGATGTTGTTACTTGTTCAGCTTTGTGCTTCTGACTGCGTGCTGTGGTGACTCGTCACAGCGACATTAACAGTGTGTGAGGGGATAAAAGTCATTGGATTCCTTCTAATTATCATGTCGGATCTCCTTGTTCCTGGCTTAGTGCAGCTGCTCGACGTGGCGTGGGCTCACTAAGCCGTTGGAAGTCCCCTGCAGAAATAATGAGAAATGCCACTTCTATGGCCTTCCACAATTGCAAAAGTGTTACTGCTGCAGCATTTTGTGCAAAAACTGATCTCTCGATTATGTTTCGTAAATGTTCGACGGGATACATGTCGAGTCGTCTTGATGGCGAAATCACTTTCTCGAACTGTCCAGATTGTTCTTAAACCAATTATGAACATTTGTGGTGCAATGATATGGCACATTGTCATGCATAAAATTTCCATTGTTGTTTGAGTATATGACGTCCATGAATTGCTGAAAATGGTTTCAGTTGCTTCAACTGGACCATAGGACCCAATCCATTCCATATAAACACAGCCCACACAGTTACTGAGCCACCACCAGCTTGCACTGTGTCTTGTTGACAACTTGGGTCCATGGCTTCGTGCGGTCTCTGACATTCGAACCCTACCATTACCTTTCACCAACTGAAACAGGAACTCATCTGACCACACCTCAATTTTTTAGTCGTCTATGGCCCAAGTGATATGGTCACAAGCAGAGGAGAGGCGCTGCAAACATTGTCGTGCTGTTAGCAAAGGCACTCACGTTGGTCGACTGCTGCCATAGCTCAGTAACGCCAATTCGCCACGCTGTCCTAACGGATACGTCCTTCGTACGTCCCCCTTTGATATCTGTTCTTATTTAGTGCAGTGTGTCTGGTCTGTTAGCACTGACAACTCTATGCAAACGCCGCTGCTCTTGGCCGTTAAGTGAAGGCCGTCGGCCACTGCATTGTCTGTGGTGAGAGGCAATGCCTGAAATTTGATATTCTTGACACCATCTTGACACTGTGGGTCTCGGTATAGTGAATTCCATAACGTTTCCCGAAATGGAATATTCCATGTGTCTAGCTTCAGCTACCATACCACGTCGAAAGTCTGTTAAATACCGCCGTGCAGCCACAAACACTTCGGAAACCTTTTCACACGAATCACTTGAGTAAAAATGACAGCTCCGCCAAACACTGCCCTTTTATAACTTGTGTACGCGATATTACCGCTTTCTGTAAGTGTGTGTATCGCCATCTCATAATTTTTGTCACCTCAGTGAAGGGTGGCCAGTGCGCCATACAGTGTCTTGGCACCATCGCGTAACTTGTCATCTGTTGCTCAAGTCAGCCTCCGGCACCGGTACTCTTGATGCCACTGCTGCAGCTCCACCTGCATATTTCCAACCATCAAGCCGCGCCGCTCCAGGAAACGTTCGAATGGTACTGCCTCTACCCACTTGCCTCCAAATACGCCTGGCTCATGCTGGCACGATAAGCCAGGTTGATGGGAGAAAAATGTGCTACAGAATTTCAATTTTATCTCTCAGCTTCCCTCGGCTAAGCTGGCTGTACCCAGACCTCATGCTTGAGGTAGTGGCCACCACTGAAATATTCACTGTAGTTAGAAAATTACTTAACATAAAACAAACACAATAAAACAGGACAGACTAGTCTGCCATCGCAACACTCTAACAAACCATTCAGTTATGTTGTCTAAAATAATTCTTTATGGGTTCTGGCAGCAGCAGCAAGACAACAACTTGTCCATACCCATAAAGAGAGTAGAGAAAAATCTGACAAGTCCCTAGCTGGGAACGCCATTCTATAAACTGTGCACTGAAGCTCGCCAGCGTTTCCTTCAAAATAATAACACTCGCTATTCTTTGCAGTACACTGTCCTGGCGTTTGGGTATAACATGTGCAATACTTTCACATTATTCAGTCCCAATAGCTGTTTTTCTTTGTTTACAGCAACCAGGTAATAGAGGCACTGTACCATTTCTGCTATCGAATTCACAGAGAAGTCACGATTATTCATCGCACCTAGTAACTGGTGAGGTAATCTTCTAGCAAACTGTTTACACCACCTTCTGTTTTCCAACACTGGTGCCTTTAACTCACCTGCGTTACTAACATAGTCCCCCGGTCACATTTAGATTCATCCTACTGCCCTGCAAGGATGACATTGACAACATACCACTTACAACGACATCAACCTGCACTGCCCGACCTTGTAATTTATTTAAGATCAATTTTCTTGCTCTCTCTTTGATAGGGTTAACTCGGCCACACAGCTGCAGGAGTCCTCGCTCGAATGTCCGCCTCATAGGCCAGTCCATCCTTGTGCAGCCAAGATGGACCCAGCTCTTACCTAAAGGCCATACTTGGAACACAACAAAGGGGCACAAGACACAGTTTCCAGAAAATACTATACTGAGGCTACCTGGCACACCAAGCTAGCTCAATTTACAACCACCCTCTGCTGCCGAAATTGTGGAGCATAATTTAGGTGATAGTCGAGTTTGTCTGAGAGTTGTCCAAGTCTGAGCTTTTAATTTATCTTTGTTTTATTAAACAACAATTTTCAACAACAGAGCACATACAAATAAAGAAAATACTATCGTTCAACCTCATGCAATACTTAACTTCAGATAACAAAAGACATATTAAAAAACAAAACAATTATTCGCCCCACAATAATAAAATAATCTGATCTCCAAAGTGGACAATAATAATATACAGTAAACACTTTTCCTCAGTTTATTGTATAGACACAAGAGTATTGCTTCTGCTACCACATAACTTTACAAAAGGACACCAAAATACATCAGTAATAAGTGCAATGGCTTACGCAAAGGATCAACAGTCCACTGCTACCAACACGTCCACCATATCCCAGACAGACAACAGATAGGACACAATCTACTTGGATATATAACCCACTATAGAACCTAAAAGAAAAATTCATAAAAAAACAAAAGGTACAATGACTTCAGCTGTTTTCAAAATCAAATCTGTAGCTCTATATCCACAGAGCATCACGCCACACCGTGGAGATAAACTTAAAGATTGTTCTGGCACAATCTTCTTCCTCACAGTTCCATTGTGCTTCTTCATAACAACAAGTACACCAGGCTGGCTTCAATAATTCCAGTGCACACTGCCACACTGTATTTTGGTCGGTCAAAACTTTGACAGTTACTAGTGTCCATCAACTGCATACATCAGTTTATGATCTGCTGTGTATCACCAAGTTCTAAACTCACCACTCTCCTTCTTCCCTTTCTATAATGCCAGAATGCCAGAAGAAAGACACCATCTGCTACCACAGTTCGATGATGTGCACATTATGACTGGGGAAACCCATACTGTCATTGCAGTGCTCTGGTGCTGCTTCCACGCTGCTCTCAGCTCCATGGCACTCTGCTTCCACAAGTTCGTTTTCCTTGGTGGCCCCAACAAACTATAGCATGCTCTGACCCTACAGAGGTTGGACCACCCCATCAATTCCAAGAAGCATTGGCCATCAAACCAACACATCACCCCTGTGATTCACTGCAGTAATGTCAGCCACTTCCATACAGCGGCCCTTTGCTATCTTCCAGATGATGTTGCTGGTTCAGCTCTGTATTTCCAACTGCAATCCACTCCTTGGATCAACCACTCCATCACAAACTGGTATGGAGATAATGCTACGAAAGGCCTCAACGAAACCCCACTATTTGTCAGCCTTTGTCCACAGCAGCCTCTGCCAGTGGCACAAGTCAGTGCCACTGTCAGAGCGCCACACTGCATACTCCCAGTCACTGACTCTCATTGCCTCTACAAAGCTCGGAGTTGCGCTGCCTCTGCCCACTCGCCGCCACATGTACCCTCTGGTGAGACCCGAACACCTCAGTCATGATGGCGCGACCATCTGGACAGGGAAATTAGTCTCCCAGCAGCTCTTCACGAACAGCTTGCAGGAGCTGAATTTTGTATGGCTTCATGTGTAAAAGTGGTCGACAGCTCAATACATACAAATGTACAAAAAGAGTGATATGTATACACATATAAATATATACAGAGTCGGCAAGTCTGAAGATCTTGAAGCTTGTGGGGGTGATGCAGGGTAGGCTGGGCCGAGAAAAAATTTTTAAGAAAAAAATTCGATACTTTGCGCCATTTCTGAGTTAATTAGGATTTAAGATAGGCAATCAGGCCATTGTGGACCCAAATTCAATTGGCCCAACAGATACAATTAGTGTCAGTTACTCTCACTGTGCAGTTGATAGCACACAAGGCTGCTCAGCCTTTTGCTTGGGTTAAATTCCTGCTACTATCCTAGATCCAATTTTTGTACCACTCTCTTGTTAGATTTTAGAAAGCCAAATGATAACATATATTGTGAGACCATACCTGGCTGGTCCTTTGAATGTACATGCATACTGGCCTGATTAGAGAACATCAATGCTAATTTACTCAGAAATGGTGCAACATATTGAATTTTTTTCTTAAGAATTATTTCTCAGCACAACCACCCTGTATCACCCTTGGAAGTTTTTCCAACTATTTCTGACCGTCCTGTATACCTACATAGGACGTTTAAAAACTGATGAACCTAAAGCATTTCACATTTTGTGTTTGAATCACTAATGAAGAGAAGTAGTTCTTATTTCTTCCCTCAATTGATACGAGTGGTATTAAGAATTATGTGAGACACTTCTAATTAGGAAGGTTGATTTGTATGAAATTCAAGTGTTTATTTTTTCTTGGGTTTAATTAATATCCAGATTTTCATTTTTTGTGTTTCTAAATAATACCCAGCTTTCTGTTAGTCTTTATTGGGTTTAATGAATAACCAGCTTTCTGTTTCTCTTTTGTAGGTTTAATTAATAAACAGCTTTTAGTTTCTGTTTCTTGGTTTTAATTAATTGCCAGCTTTTTCTAATAATTTCAGCTTAAATCACTTAATGCAGGTGAGGCCTCCTGTCCTGATCGCAAACTAGACAGGTTCCTCTCAGAGTATGTTGCTGCAATAGCTCCATATATTTAGCAGTCATATGCAACCATGTAAAAACATACACAGTACATGTATATATCGTAGTATTATTCAGTAAGATAATATTTTTTGGAAAGGGAGTGTTTTCAGATCCGAAAAATCATCAAGTGTGTCTTGTTTGTGTAAAGTTATGATTCTTGTGCAAGCTGGACTCAATTAACAAAAGAAAAGAAAAAAGCTTGTAAAGGATGCATTATTCTACTGGAGAAACTTCTTTAATAAAACTGGTTACTGATCCTAGGTAAATATTCTGTCGTCATTCTTTCATAATAACATGAAGGAGTATAGAGGCATGAGTAACAATTCTGATGTATTGGTATAACGTTTTTATAACGTTATGTAATGTGTTGAAATACTCAATTCTCAGTATGAAGATGGACGCCACTGTGTCTTTTACACAGCATGAAAAGGCCTGGAGGGGTGAACATTCTTAAGATCTTACAAGAAGCCCGTCATTGGTGGAAAACTTAACTGGGCGAGTCAAGCAGCACCCCATTACATTGTTTTATGAACTCTTAAACTGTTAAATTTTTGATAAAATGAGAGTACAATGTTCTATCTTAAACACAGAAATTACATACTAAGTGCATATTGAAAGAAGTCTATACAATGTGAGGAATTAAATAAAGTTGCAGTATGAGTTAAATTAAAGACATGTATAGTAATAATATGTAGAGAGCAGCTAAGCATCCTTGCAGAGAGATCCAAATGAAAGAAGTATATTACCTCTCTGGGGTAAACCTAGTGGACATGCTGTCAGAGCGACCTCTTCAATTCAACTGTCTTCAGATGCTTGAGCATGAATGATTAAAACAAAAATGAAGTAATATTTCCCTTGGCCTGTAGATTGATCGAAAACTGCCTGTAGCTTTGAAAGAAAATAAGCACCACTCAATTGTCACAGGAAAACAATGGCCTTCACGTATTTGGAGGAGTGATGCCCTTTGTCAATCTGTATTGTAATGACATGAGCTGAATATTAGTTACTGAAGTGATATTCAGAGGAATTCCATAAACACACGTTTATCTTATAAAAATATGCACACACTGGACAAAATGAATATGGAGAATATCTTCATTGCAAAATGACATGAAATACAATAAAGTTTCAAACTGTTTCAATTGAAGTTAATGCAGATAACACTGGGTCAATATGGTTTTGGGAAACACTGTAGGAAAAAGGCGTTATTTCTGAAAGTCGCAACTGGATGTATTACAAGGGTCTGGTCCCAGACTCCTAGTCTTCAAGAGAGAGCTGGGAGAGATGTGGTCATGAGAAACTAGTCACACACAAAAGGGACAAGAAAACATCATTGACAATGACATGTTTATTAGGCAGTAATACAGGATTTTCTTCCAGAGTGCCAGGCCAGTGAAGCAGCACCTTGTCAATGGCAGAAGGCCATCTTGCGTTCGTCTAACAGTATCTATAGCACAGCGAAGTGTTGGATGGCAAATGCTACCAAATATGTGGCCATCGATCCATGAAATCTGGCGGCCTCCAGCTCTGTTTATGGATCACCAAAGTGCACTCGTTGATGTTGAAGATTTGAACTCAGGAGTTATGTCCCATGTGCACCTGAAGTAGTCATTGGCACACAGGGGGCAGTTCTCAGCCCATGTTTATGGAACAGGAGCCAGCAGTATTGGTGCTTGCCACAGGGACAGGATGAGCAGCAGCAGTGCCCATCCACTTGAGGGTGGATGACAGACAGACAGCATCCACAGGTCAAGTGCCTAGCAGACCTGCAGAGTGAAGGTGGCCTCTGCCCCCCCCCCCCCTGTGAGTGGTCTCGGAAGTTGGTAGTGCAATTGGCAGCAGTAGTGACCTTCTAGTCAGAATCGTGGCTCCATAAACGATCGAAGACTTCTAGGATGCCGAGCGTCGGCCTTCATTGCCTCCCCTCTCACTGGATGGCTCCCACTGACACAAGAACTGAGACTATACATTGGCCAGTCGGCAGTCAGCACTCAGCAGTCAGACATTTGTTAAGGAGGGTGGGGTATTTATGTTGGTGCTTCACTGACTCTAGACTTTGGCACCTTCACCTTTCAGATACTCTTTTTTGTTAGCTCAACACGTGAGGACTTACTATTGTGTTGTCCCTAGCCTTCCTTAAGTAACTCTGGTTTGTCACTAGCATGATGGTATCCCTCGTCCAGGGATCCATGCCTGTTGCACTTGTTCGGTCAATACAGGATGGATGTTTATGGATGACACTGAAGTTATTCTCCAGTGATATCCTATATTTGCTTGATTGGAGACAGATCCGGTAATCCAGCAGGCACTCTGTAGAGCAGGTTGGGTTACAACAGCTGTATGTGCGTGAGTGGATGTTTATGAATGGCAGCTCAACAGTTCGACTCACCTTATTGACATACAAATTTGCTTTCAAGGTGCGTAGGATAACCACGAGAGTGCTCCTGCTGTTATACGAAATCGCACCCCAGACAAACCTCCAGGTGTAGGTCCAGTGTGTCTAGGTCAAAGACAGATTGGATGCAGGTCCTCAACTGACCTCCTCCTAACCAACACACAATCATCACTGGCACCAAACCAGAACCAGTTTTCCTCATAAAACACAAGAGACCTCCACCCTGCCCTCCCTAGATCACATTGGGTGCCCAGAACATATCATAAAGATCATTGACTCATTTCTTTCGGAGCGTCACTTCTTCGTAAGAAATGGGACAGGATCGAGCCAGATGCGACTGATTGCGGCCGGAGTTCCGCAAGGTTCGGTTTTAGGTCCCGTCCTATACTCCATTTACACGAACGACATACCAAAGCAGGTCGGCGGAGAGATCGCTCTCTACACCGATGACACTGCTATCTACAGGAGTAGCCGCAACCTTGACTTCATACGGCGAAATCTGCAAGCCCACCTCGACTCCATAACGCAGTGGTGCAATTTATGGAAAATTAAAATCAATCCGAGTAAAACCCAGGCCATATACTTCACAACCAGGCTAAAACTCTCAGACCAACAACTAACAATTGGTGGTCGGGACCTAGCCTGGCGAAATTGTATCACCTACCTTGGGATGGAGACCGACAACCGCCTCACATGGAGGCAACACATCAAGAACGCGGCAAACAAGGGGTGCGCGCTCCTGTCCCAACTATACCCTCTTCTGAAGGGTGAAGGACTCACCTTCAAATGCAAAATGCTTCTCTGGCGTCAACTCATGCTTCCAGTCTCTTGTATGGCTCTGAAGTGTGGTCAATGGCGTCAGATACCTCGCTTGCAAGACTACAACGGCTACAAAATAAAATTTTCCGGGTAATCACAGGTGCTAACAGATACGTCTGCAACACACAAATCAGACATTTCTTAGAACACCCCACCATGTATTACCTCATAAAGGAAAAATCTGCCAAACTTTATGAGAAGACAAAAAAAAAACATCGGCCCATCACCTCATTCGAAATTTAGGCTGCAAACATCCAGACCTTCAGCATAAGAGACCTAAACTAACCCTTACGCGCCACTTTAGGGACATTTAAAACACACAAACACACACACAAAACAAACATTTACTCGAAAACACGCACACAAAACAAACCACCATCTTCATGAACCCCCTAGCGCATTGCTAGAAGTCAGACGGGCACAGCCCAGTGGTACTTCAGTACAAGAGTGCAAACAGAAGGCCTGTCCTGCCCTCCAATGAGCTCTCACCCGACACCGCTGAAATCGCAAATGGCGATGGTTTGGGGTCGGTGGAATGCACGCTGCAGGGCATTAGGCGCGGAGCTGTCCTTGAACTAACCGATTCGTAATAGTTCATTATGTCACTGTGATGCCAACTGCTGTTCAAATTGCTACTGCAGATGCATTAAAATGCGCCAGACTCATACACCGAAGACTATGGTCTTCTCTTTCGGTAGTGCTACGTGGCCATCCGGAGCCCAGTCTCCTTGCGACCGTACAGTCACGTGACCATTGCTGCCAGCAATCATGTACAATGATTACACTCCTGCCAAGTCTTTCTCAGTACCGCAGAATGTACATTCAACTTTTCGTAGCTCTATTATACATCTCGTTCAATCTTAGTGAGGTGTTGATAATTGCGTCTTTGTCGCCTTAAAGGCATTCTTGATTAACATCAGCTCACAACGTCCAATCTCAAAGGTAACTAGCGCTCACGTTACAGAGTTTATTTGAAAAAAATCCTGACTTGCAGCCTCATAGTGGCGCTACTAGTGCCACTCTTATGCAACTAACGTAAGATCTGAATAGACCAACTTTCGTTTCCGTGGCACAATTGCTTGTTGGGGTTGCAATTTTTTTTTTTCGTCAGAGTATTACAACCGTTTCCTGTACCAGATAGCCATTGTTGGCATGGAACTATTCATGAATAGGTTTCCGATATGATTATGGCCGCACGACGGGAATTAACACACTTTGAGTGCGGAATGCTAGTTGGAGCTAGACTCATCGGACATAACATTTCTGAAATCGTTAGCCGGCCGCGGTGGTCTAGCGGTTCTAGGCGCTCAGTCCGGAACCGTGCGACTGCTACGGTCGCAGGTTAGAATCCTGCCTTGGGCATGGATGTGTGTGATGTCCTTAGGTTAGTTAGGTTTAAGTAGTTCTAGGTCTAGGGGGCTGATGACATCAGATGTCAAGTCCCATAGTGCTCAGAGCCATTTGCAGCTGTTTGAAATCGTTAGAAAATTCAAGATCCCGAGACCCGCAGCGTCATGAGAGTGATGAGAGTACAAAATTTCAGGTATTGTCTCTCACCACAGACAACGTTGTGGCCGACGGCCTTCACTTAATGACCGAGAGCAGTGGCGTTTGCCTAGAGTTGTCAGTGATAACAGACGAGCAACGCCGCATGAAATAACAGTATAAATCAATGTGGGACGTACGACGAATGTATCCGTTAGGACAGTGCGTCGAAATTTGGCATTAGTGATCTATGACAGCAGACGACCGATGCTGACAGCACGAATCGCTTGCAGCGCCTCTCCTGGTCTCGTACGCATATTTGTTTGGCCGTTGACGACTAAAAACCGTGGTGTGGTCAGACGAGTCTTGATTTCATTTGGTAGTTTGGCGCAGATCCCACGAAGTTATGGACTCAAGTTGTCAACCACGCACTGTGCATGCTGGTAGTGGCTCCACAATTGTGTGGGCTTTGTTCACATGGAATGGACTGGGTCCGCTGGTCCAATTGAGCCAATCATTGACTGGAAATGGTTATGTTCAGCTACTTGGAGCCCTTTTGCAGCCATTTGTGGACATCATGTTCCCAAACAACGGTTAAATTTTTATGGATGACAATGAGCCATGTCTACAGTGGTTCGCATCTGGTTTGAAGGGAATTCTGGACAATTCAACGGAATTGTTTCGCAACCCAGATTGCCTTATATGAGTCCCACAGAACGTTTATGGGACATAATGGATAGGTCAGTTCATATACAAAATCCTGCATCGGCACCTTCGCAGTTATGGACGGCTGCAGATGCAGCATGACCCAATATTTCTGCAGGGGACTTCCAACGTGTTGTTGAGGCCATGCTACGTCGAATTGCTGCTTACGCCGGTCACAGGGATGTCCGACACGATATTAGGAGGTATCCTAAGACTTTTGTGACCTCAGTGTATTTTGGTGCGAGCGTGTACGTGTTATGTGACATTGTTACTTGTGTCGTAGTACTCCTGACGAACTGATTATGGCAGTAAGCTGAAACCAGTCATTGTGCATTGTGTAGTAACGTGCAGTCAGACGGAAATTTGGGACTGAAGAGTCAAACATGATCGCAGACCCGTTTGCAGACTTTATACCTTCAATATTGACGTTATGAATAGTGCACAAGGTAAAATGGTAATACAGGCTGCATACTCCCCGGGACAACCAGGAAATCGTGGAAAAACCCGGGAATTTTTTCATCTGGGAGAAAACCGAAAAAAATCAAGGAATTTTTTAGAATTCCAGGAATTTTTCATTGTTTTCATTTTCAGATAAATTTATGTAATTTTGATTGGTAAGAACTGATATACTCAAACCAAGAATTTTACTTTACCCTGCTACTGCAGAATAATAATGCAACAATAAAACATAAACGAGAGAAAGAAAAACAAAATAAACTTAAGTTGCAAAGGAAATGCGCCATTTCCAACAGCAAAGCACAGTGGACACACGAGCGCCTGCCAACACCAAAATGTGTCAAAGGCTTTAGCACGAAGACTATGCAGTACTTCATAACAACAAACGTCACAACAGTTTACATTAGGTTCATTTGAGAAGTTGCCAGTGGGCTCGTGCGCATTTGCAGTTGAGTCGCGTATGAGCAGTACCTGCTCCCGCTTAAGGCTGTATCAGCACTAGCAACAAGCAGCCAGACACTGGCGAGCCCAAGCTGCCAGATTCGCGCGTGCGCAGAGCAGTCTAAGTTGTAGTGGAGAGGGCGATAGTCTCCACGTGATCAGTGTTTAGGTTTAGTGATTTTGCTTTTCTTCTTCGTTTACAACTCTCACGTGAAATGAAGACGAAAAGGATATCTGTGGCCGAGAGCAATTAAGTGAATTAAAATACATTCATGTAATTACGAAAGTCTAAGATACATTATTAGTTTTAGTTTCTTGATTTTATTTTATTTCCAAGTTTTCGGCAGTCAAGCATTAATTGCTTTACTTTGTCGATTTGCTAAGAAATTGGGCTTTTATTCATCTACATCAACGTCTACATCTATGTCATTACTCTACTATTCACAATAAAGTGCCTGGCACAGAAAATTGGTGATTGAAATTTCATGAGAAGATCCCGTCACAAAGAAAAACGCCTTTGTTTTATGACAGCCACTTCAATTCCCGTACCATGTCTGTGGCATTATCTCCCCTACTTCGTGATAATATAAGACGAGCTGCCCTTCTTTGCACTTTTTCGATGTCATCCGTCAGTCCCATCTGATGCGGATCCCACACCGCACAGCAGTACTCCAGAATAGGGTGGACAAGCGTGGTGTAGGCAGACTCTTTGGTAGACCTGTTGCACCTCCTAAGTGTTCTGCAAATGTTTCGCAATCTTTGGTTTGCTCTATCCACAACATTATCTGTTTAGGGTATTTGTAATTAATCTTTTACACAGAGGTGATTCTTTGTAAGGCTTGTTATCTCGACATTCATTTCAAAAGTTCACATGTGTTAGATGTAATGGAGGCAAATTGGACATTATTTCTGCTGAGCCTTCTTGTTTTCGAACTGGCATCGATTGCTGTAACTGATAATGAGTTAATTCATAATCATCCATACATTTCACACTGTATATTTCACATATTGTGTACACAAAGTGCAGCTTCATCTTCTCATACAAATCAGTAGGCTTGCACCACTTCCACCCTTTTTGTTAGGACAAGACGAAAGACCATCTCAAAAAGGTAACAGAAAAGGATAGCAAAATGAATACTGAATAAATTCTCAATGGCAAAGATCGCTAAAACATTTATTCTTGCAGATGACTGGATTCAGGAATTCTCTGTTGCCATTTTTTCGTCTACGTTTACATTATTTCATAATCTCCTCCATCAGTACAGTAAGTTGTGAGAGCACTTGCAATAAGCGAAATACTATGTGTGTATATAGCTATCAAAAACTAACATACTGACTTCTAGAGTAGCTCATGATACCAATGTGGACATAAATTGTATAGCAGCACTTACTATACTGAGGAAGATTATATAATGGTTAAACATAGATCTGAAGATTGCAACACAGAATTACCAAAACCAGTCATCTGAAGGAATGAATGATTTTAGCGATCTTGGCAGCTGAGAATTTATTCAGTGTTCATAATGCTACAAATCACCCCACTCTGACGATGTCAGAAGTATATAAAGATAGTAAAATTTCACTTTTTCTTTATCAGTCATGATTCTCTGACAGTTTCCATGATGATTATGTGTTTGCTATATAGAGTCAGAGTTATGTTTCCATAATAAATATATGCTTCTTATTACGAATTATTAGAGTAACCTTTCTTCCTTTCACAAAATTTTTATCACCTACTAAGTAACATAACACAAAGGCTAACAACGAGCCAAGGCCTCTGATTTACCGCTGACATTTTAGGTACTGAAGTGTTATTTTTGTAAAAGTCAAATTGTAAAATGAATTTCCATCTTTGGCATTGAACAATGGAGCAACAGTCATTGTTGATGATGGCACACATTCGTCTTACTACATCTCATATGCATCTAAAAAGAATGCAGTTATTTCAGAATGTAATAGGCGCCGGAAGTTTTGAACTGTAGTAATTTTACGTCACTATCCCTTTTTTGGTGCCTGCATTTGACAGAGGCGAGATTAGTGTATTCACAGTTCAGATGTAATGGCAAGATGGTATGTAATTTGTGCTTGAACCAAGTAATGGCAAGTCACTTTTAAATGATCAACAGATAATCTCAGGGAAGAATGAACTCAAAGACTGAAAGCGAATTGCATTTGGCACATTGCATCTCTTTCCAACGATCTGCTGAGTTCACAGTTTAGTTTATCTGAAATAACTACTACAAAATCATAATTCATGTACAACTTCATAATTGTGGAGAAAACTTTTAATTATAAATAATAACTAGGATGTAAGCCATTTGTAACATAATTAATTATAAAACAAATCTGTATCTGCTTCAGAGACACTCAAAATATGTCTGCTCATTTCGATAGAGACATAACAACTGATGAGATTCAGTTTGCTATGAGGAGTCTCACTCCTTGCATTTTGTACAACATATGAAAGTATAACCCTTCCAATTCGTTTCAGCCACAGGCTGATTGCTCTCATATTGTTCATCTGAATTTTGAGTTTGTACATGTTTCATTACGTTTCTCATAGATACTTGAAATATTTCTTTAATAAAAGAGCATACATTCGCACAAGAGAAATACTTGGAAAGAAGTTATCCATAAAAGAGATGACGTTCTTTAAGTAATGTTTCAGTGCCCCCTCGAAGGCTTCAAGCTATTGTGCATACAAATTGCTTTCAAGGCTTTGACAGAACTTTAGAAAATGTTCATTGATTTGAGTCCAGTTAAAAAAAGTCTTTTGATTGCAATATTTGATTATCAGTTGTGTGAAGTATACATGCATTTAAATATTTGTTATTGCTTTCATACACAAATCAATAGCAAATACATTTATACATGTGGAAAATGAAAACAGTAATGCATAGCCATACATATAGTGTGATTTTATAAGTTGATACATATTGAAATACTGGCAAGCAAAAACATCTTTCTCTTTTTGTTAAGAGGTCTTTCATTGGATTTTATAATAAATCGGGAATAGTTCATTCAATTTTGTACGGTTTATGGAACTTTACACCGTTTTGAACGGTTCTTTCTTTATACAATGTCATGCATTTTCTTTATATAATGCTATGCAGACTCATTGGATCCAGGTGGTAGATGGGTTTATGATAAACTGGTGATGCAATTTGATCTTGTGAGGGTTTGTTATTGTGTTGATACTTAGTGGCAGTGTGTATGATGTGGTGGAATGGCAGGTATCGTACACCCACTAGTCAGACAGTTGGCACTGGGAACATGCCAGCACATGACCAAATCAGCTGCTGTAGGCTGCATTGACAACTGATGATTGTGGCTACATAGCCATGCTGCAGTAAAGTTTCCAACTCCCCACATCAACACTTGAGTTTAATTATGAAAAGATGAAACAGCAGTATCAAATGTACGTGAATCAGCCAGATTCTTCTGTCTTGGCCCAATACTATATGCATTAGTATTATTTACATGGAAAAGGTTAGGACACCAGGTTCTGTAGATTCGGCAGTAGCATCATACAAGGCATCTTACAGTAAGAAACAGAAAAATCTAAATGACAAAACGTCATCAGAAACGGTCATGGATAGAAATGAAAAAAAGTATCTATTGTGATCTTATATTCCATGTACATAACGAATGGCTCACCTTTGTCTATGATAGCATGGATACATCTTGTACATAACATAGTGAAAATTGGTAAACTTAATATGGCATTCTTTAAGCTAAATAATTATTGAATTTGTTAGATACTCAAACTATTCAACAAAGTTAGGTATATCTTTGCACTGTAAGTTGAACTCGGTTTTATTTACAAATCTGCACTTGGCAGAGAGTTTCTAATTTTGTTCTGTGCATAACACTACATCTCTGTTCACTAAGCAAATTGTCAACATTTAAGAATTGTCAGATCCTAACCATTTTACTTAAAATTTATTAACTACAATTTTTATAACTTTTTCTGCAATAACTGGAAATTTTGTTTCTGTTGGATCAAGTGCATACAAATTTGCTTTCATATCTTTCAGTTAACTTGTAATTGGACCTGAAAATACAGTACCTTCAGCTTCAAAGTTTTCTGTTAACCAATTGGTTGTGTACCATTTTCAAAAATTCCTTTTGGTTTGCAAATTCGGACTTAAGCTTTTATCTTATATTGCGTTTTATTATTATATACAGTAGCCACTGATATACAATTCTTTTTCATTGAGTTCTAATAGTTTCACTTTTATTGTTGAATGTTTTGTACTAATATATTCTACAACCAGCTTTAAAACTAACTCATAACTTCCTTGCAGAGCAATTTTTTCCTAATTTATAATTTTAGTGTTCTGTTAAATCTTTCAACAACTGAGGCCTTTATTTCTGTAAAAGTTGAGAAATGATTAATGTTATAATTTTTTGTAGGTTCTTGAAAACATTAAGTATGGAATTCTTTTCCACTGTCTGTTTGTAGATTTCCTTGAGTTCTTTAAATGAAAATTCTCTTAAAAGCTTTTGAAATACTTTTACCTGTTTTATTTTTAATTGGAAGAGCCCAATCAAATTTTGAAAAAAAAACGATCAAATATCCTTTACATGTTTTTTTAAAATTCCTTTTCATTTTTTCTGAACCCATTTCTACTAAAGCTGCTTACCACAAATAATCCATACCAAGGGAAATAACACTTCTTCTTTTAAAACTATTTCTTATTGGTGTATGTAACTTAGTAATAATTTCTTCAAAGATGTCTACAAAATTTTTTAACAAATTTACTTTTTTGGGTTTATAATCATTACAAATTTCTACATTCCTCAGTCTGTCATTTTTTGTTGATCTTTGAGAAAAATGAGTTTGAGAAAACTCTTTAACTTCAAACACCAGATATATTCATCCAATTATATAGATTAATTTTCACCAAGTAAATTTGTTTTTAAATCTACTAATTACTTCTATGAAGCTCATTTAAAGCATAATTAAGATTTGATTTCACTTATTTATCTTTTTATTACGTTGTTTCATTATAACATCATAGAGTCCATTCCCATTCTTAAAAACTGTGAGAAAATTGGTGAATTTCAATTTGTGACAAGATTTTGAAATCCTTTTTCTAGGTAGTTCATTGAGATAGCACTGCAACAGCTTAGAGTGTCTTTTATACTGACCAGCCTATCTCAATAAAAAGCAACATAAGTGTTAGTAACTCTAAGAATTTCGCCCTCTCTGTTATTAATTTGTTTAACTATGCTGTTTATCTTTTGGTCTAGTTCTTCCTTTATATTTGATTCTTAAGTTCATTTTGTTTTTTTCAAATCTTCAAATTTCATTTTAATGTCAGATTCTAATGATTCTAGTATTGGTTTTATTTTTTATAGCTATGAATCTAATTCCTTCCGAATTTTTGGTCCTAATCATAGATGATTGTTGATTTTTGCTTTAAAGTCTCTAATTCTCCAGAATTTATTTTTGTAGCACTTTGCTTATTTAATTCGTTTCAAAAATATTTCTTTATTATATTCAAAATATCATTAAATTTAATGACAGCTAAATCTGTCTTATGACTGCATTCGTAATTGTCTGATAATAGTCTTAACACAAATGACCACATAAATTCATCTGAACATTGTATTCCCTCAAAATTGTAGCATAATCATTTTTCCCAAATAATTAACAGTTTCTTTTGGCATATGGCCAGAAAATTAATTGAAAACAATTTTCATATTTTTCGCTTTATAATAAAAAATCCAGTGAGTACCAGTACTATCTCAAATATGTAAATGCATTTTTCCACTTTTAAAGATTTTTCGTTAATTTGGTAATTCATCAGTCACAAAAACGCCTCCAAAATATTTGTTTTATAATTGTATAGCAAGACTTACTTTACCAAATTTGCTTAATGCATAGAATATATATTAATTATTTTTCAAATTTTGTGTTTGATTTATTTACTTCAGCACCTTTTTCATCTACCCCATATTATTTGTTGGTTCTTCCAATTCTTTATCTCCTTTCTTCTTATTTATTACCACATTCACTACCATGGCTGCTTCTTCAGCCATTGAACCAGTAGTTACTAAATATGGTAATGGTGCTGATGATAAAGGAAAAAAATCGTCCTTCATATTCTGTATCTTTCTTTTCTGTTATATTTGCAATAATTCTTCACAACAGGAATGCCCAGTGTTATAAGTCTGTTTCCTCGATTTTTTGTCTCTTTATATTTTTAGTAACAGTTTAAAATTATAAATGCTCTAAAAATTAAATCTCTAACATCATTCATCAGAATATATATTTGTTAGGTTCCTCTGTATAATTTTTTTATCCTTCCCCCATTTTTGTATCATCTGAAAACTCTGTTACTGATTCTCGAAATTAAACTTCAGAAATTACTTTTTCACATTATTGTTTTTAAGCTCTCTCATTTACTATATTTTATTTGGATTATGTTTATCATATACTTCTCCTGAATGAAGTAATCTGCTTGCATGATTTGATAAAATCAACAGAAACAAATTTTGAATTTATATAATCTATAGTAATAGGCTTTTTAATTACGAGGTTCATTAATCTGTCTGTTCGTTCATTTTCTTTTTCTCCAGTAATTAATTTACCTCCTTCAAATTTTTACTGGCAAATTACCATTGTATTTAAACTTACCAACTAATCTTAATCCAAAAACTTTATCTTCACTACTGATAATGTATCTCAATAATCTTTCACTTAAATTTATTTCTTAATATGTTTTAATTTTTTTTATATTCCTATTCTATTCTACGTATTTATTTAAAACATTCTTACAGTCTTCTTCACATTTCTTGAAACATCATGTATTTCTTATGTGCTTAATTTATATTTAGGTAGTGGAATACAATTAAATTCTTCTAAATATTTATGATGAGTATAAGGAACCATTTGTTTTTCCACTTCTCTGTTTTCTTCAATAGCTTTCAGTACATCACACCTAAATCGCAACCATGGTTCAATAAAGACTGCTATAATGAATGGGAAAAAATCCTGCTAGCACTACATCGAGTGAAGAACACAAATCACCCAAATGACGTATTCCAACATGATGACCAAAGAAGGAAATATAAGACACTAATCAAGAAGACGAAGGCAGAACATATTGAAGAAGATGCCAGGAGGTGCATGACAAATGCCCAAACTACCCATTCATAGTGCTCAGGAAAGAAACCCAAAGTTTCTGCAACAAATATTATCTTAAGGGAATCGTGGGTAAGCCACTTGAAAAATATTCTCAACCATCAATGTCTGCCAACAGCTTTTGAACTAACTTCAGATATGACAACAGCAAATTACACCCCCGTAACGAAACAGGAAATACTTGAGACAATGTCAAAGGCAAAAAAAAAGAAAAGAATGGAAGGCCCCAGGTCGAGACTGCATCTATATTGAACAACTAAAGGAATCACTTCATGTCCTGCAAGACTTCTGGGTAGGACTATTCAGTGAATGTATCCACTCTGGGAAAATACCAGAGCAATGGAGGTCATCATCAATCAAGGTGATGTTCAAAGGGAAGGAGACCCCTGCGATCCTGACTCATACTATGGTAGAGCACTCGAAAATACATCTTTCAAGATACTCATGAAACTCTTAATGAACAGACTTACAGAAATGATAGACTCACAAATTCCAGATAATCAATTCGGCTTCCAAAAAGGAAGAAGCATGGTGCATGCCATAAGCTACCTAATGGAGCAAGCACAAGATACACTCAGACATCAAAGAAAGAAATACTTTGTAGTCTTTGTGGACTACTGTAAAGTCTTTGATCTCATAGACAGGGCAACGCTAGTCCAAAAACTCAATCATCTGATAGGAGCCGCACACTCATTGGCAATCAGAATCTAAAATGTCATCAGATACAACAATACCCAAATACCAGACAGCATAGCCACGAACATAATCCAGGCAAATGGAGTTCTACAAGGAGATCCAATTAGCCCAGTGTTATTCAACATCATGACAGCAGACATCACAGACATGATCAGAGACACCCCAGCATCACTTATTCTCTATGTGGGAGATATGGCAATAGGCTTAGAAAATGCAGAATTGCTCCAAGGGGTCCTCAAGAGGCTCACATCGTGGGCGGAAAGAAATGAATAGCAAATAAACCACACCAAAATCAAACAAATGACTTTCAGGAAAGGAGGAAACATGCTCCCAAAAATACAATGACCCAGCGCAACATCCTTTAGAGGCAGTGCCTTTGAAGTATCTTGGAGTCACCCTGCAAACTACCTTGTCATCCGTCAGTAGCGGTGTCAAAGAAAGAGTGGCCGCAGCAATAAAAGCTATCTACCACATACAACAGACTCAACAAATATCACTGGATACAGCAACGTTACTGTTCAAGACAGCCATTTCTCCAATAGCTACCTATGAGATCAGCATCATATGAGAAAAACTCACCCTAAGCGACCTGATAACAATAGAAAGAGTCAAAGCTCGCTACACGAAAAAGGTTCTAGGCATCGGGAAGTCAGCATCCTTAAAGCTAACATATGTGTTGACCAAGGAAAATACCTCATCGATGACATCAAAATGTAGTTTTGGCTGCCGGATACCGAGCCCAACGAGAAAGCACGTCAAAACCTCACTGAGAAGTGGAGAGCCATCTGGCTCAATTTCTACTCCACAGACGCCTTAATGATAGACGAATGGAAATAAGCAAACTAAAAGCTACGCCACATAGTAATACCTTACGCCATGCATAAACTTTGCCAAAACAAGAGATTTCACCAGCTGAACGAAGACTGTATTTGTGATTTGTGTAAGAAGCATTGTGAGAGATAACACGCTCAAAACCGCAAATTATGGAAAACTTCAATTGTAAAACTGGCTCTGGAATAACTATTCATTTGTAATTTGTAATTTCTCTTTGCACATTGTGCGATTTTCAGTTAATAATAAATAAATCATCGAGTCCTTTTTTACTTTCTATTGGATTAATAAGAAGCAGATCTACTTTTTAATTGTTTTTGTATTCTTTTTGGTTGTTTCTTCCAATTTTTAGATTATAATTTTATTCCTCCTGTATATTTCTGTTTTGCTTAGCTCTTTTTACAGATTCTGGGTAATATTTCGCAAACATTTAAAAAGGATAAAAGACATAAATATTTTGTTTTTAGAAATCATCTTTTATGCTTTTATATTTGTATGTTTTTATATTGTTAAAAATCTGTGATGTTACTTCCATATTTTTCTTCATTAATTTTTCTTTTCATGTTGTTGTTGTTGTTGTTGTAGTCTTCAGTCCAAAGACTGGTTTTATGTAGCTTTCCATGCTACTCTATCGTGTGCAAGCCTCTCCATCTCTGAGTAACTACTGCAACCTACATCCTTCTGAATCTGCTTAGTGTATTCAGCTCTTGGTCTCCCTCTACAATTTTTACCCCTCATGCTTCATCCCCAATACTTAACTGATAATCCCTTGATGCCTTAGAATGTGTCCTATCAGCTGTTCCCTTCACTAGTCAGATTGTGCCACACATTCCTCTTCTCCCCAGTTCTATTCAGTATGTCCTCATTAGTAATGTGATCTACCCATCTAATCTTCAGCATTCATCTGTAGCACCACAATTTAAAAGCTCCTATTCTCTTCTTGTCTAAACTGTTTATCATCTATGTTTCACTTCCATACATGAATACACTCCATATAAATACTTACAGAAAAGCCTTCCTGATACTTAAATCCATACTCGATGTTAACAAGTTTCTCTTCCTCCGAAATGCTTTCCTTGAGATCGCCAGTCTACATTTTACATCTTCTCTACTTTGATCATCATCAGTTATTTTGCTCCTCAAATAGCAAAACTCATCTACTACTTTTAAGTGTCTCATCTCCTAATCTAATTCTTAGTTGCCTCTGACAAAATTACAGTGTCATCAGCATACTTCAAGGATTTTATTTCTTCTTCCTGGTCTTCAATTTCTACTCCAAATGTTTCTTTTGTTTCCTTTACTGACTGCTCAGTATAGTCACATACATTGAATAACATCGGGGATAGGCTACAACCCTGTCTCAGTCCATCCCCAATCACTGCTTCCCTTTTGTCCCCTTCGATTCTTGTAACTGCCTTCTGATTTCTGTACAAATTATAAACAGCCTTTTGCTCCTTGTATTTTACCCCTGCCACTTTCAGAATTTGAAAGAGAGTAGTTCAGAAAACATCGTCAAATGTTTTCTCTGAGTCTAAATGCCATAAATTTAGGTTTGTCTTCCCTTAAATTGTCTTCTAAGGTAGGTCGTAGGGGCAATACTGCCTCACGAGTTCCCACATTTCTATGGAAGCCAAACTGATCATCCCAGATGTCAGTTTCTACCAGTTTTTCCATTCATCTGTATAGAATTCATGATAGCATTTTGCAACTGTGACTTATTGAACTGGTAGTTAGGCAATTCTCACGCCTGTCAGCACCTGCTTTCTTTGTAATTGGAATTATTATATTCTTCTTGACGTCTGAGGGTATTTCGCCTGTCTCATACATCTTGCTCACCAGATGGAAGAGTTTTGCATGGTTGGCTCTGCCAAGGCTATTAGGAAGATCTAATGGAATGTTGTCTACTCTAGGGGTTTTGTTCCGATTTAGGTCTTTCAGTGTTCTGTCAAATTCTTCATGCAGTATCATATCTCCTATCTCATCTTCACCTACGTCCTCTTACATTTCCATAACATTGCCCTCAAGTACATCCCCTTTGTACAGATCCTCTATATACTCCTTCCACCTTCCACTTTTCCCTTCTTTGCGAAGGACTGGTTTTCCCTCTGAGCTCTTGATATTCATCCAAGTGGTTCTCTTTTCTCCAAAGGTCTCTTTAATTTTCCTGTAGGTGGCATCTGTCTTACCCCTAGTCATATGTGCTTCTACATCCTTACATTGGCACTTTAGCCATGCCTGCTTAGCCATTTTTCACTTACTTTCGATCTCATTTTTGAGATGTTGTATTCCTTTTCCCTTGCTTCATTTAATGAATTGTTATATTTTCTCCATTTGTCAGTTAATTTCAATATCTCTTATGTTACCTAAGGATTTCTACTAGCCTTCGTCGTTTTACGTACTTGATCCTCTGCTGCCTTCAATATTTCATCTCTCATAGCTACCCATTCTTCTTCTACTGTATTCCTTTCCACAGTTCTTCTCAATCGTTCCCTAACGCTCCCTGTAAAATTCTCTACAACCTATAGTTCTTTCAGTTTATCTAGTTCCCATCTACGTTTTCGGAGTTTCTTCAGTTTTAATCTACAGTTCATAACCAATAAATTGTGATCAGGGTCTGTAACGCCGGAAATGCATATCCTCCTATTTCCATCTATTGTACTATAATTTGTTTTCCTTATTTTTGTTACCTGAATATATGACATTTCTGTGTCTTTACGTGTTGTAATTGTTTTACTATTTGTATATATATATATATATATTTATGCATTTATGTCGATGTATAATTGGTTTGTTTCGTAAATATTATTTGTATTTTTACGCTGGGTCTTGCCTAGGGAAAACTGCTATCGAACGATTACATCGATGGGTCGTGTGAAGAATCAAAGTGTGTAGGATCTTTGGTAGTGTTAACTCTGCCGCGTGGAGCGCGGGCAGTGAGAGTCTGGCGGGAGTAGCGAGTGGAGCAGGTGTTGTGTGACGCTCCCGCGAGTTGCCGCGCTTTCGGGGTTTGGCAGCATGTAATTGCGCTCGATTCGCGATGATAGTTTCTGACATGGTGTCGCGGACGGGAAGCATTAGCTGGCGCACATCAAAAGCCCGTTTCGCCTGGTGACCGTGTCGAGAAGAAGGCGCGCCAACATCCAGCTTCTGCAACAGCGACGGCCGACAATGAGTGACTGTCGCCACCTCCTCGATCGACGGCTTCAAACCTTCAGTCAACCAACAAGGAAGACTAAAAGCACGTAAAGTTTCAGAACTGTATGGCAGACCTCAGCTTTTCAAATTGTTCCATTTGCCTCGCAAAATTACAGCAACTTAGCATGAACCTTTGTTGCTCATTGTCCCAATTGCATTGCCAAGCAGGGTCCCTTCCTTTTCCGAAATGAACCCGAGTGTCGTTGAAATTCAAACGCCAGCATTAAAATAATATAATTAGATTTCACTGCTTTAATTTCAAAGTTCAGTAGCTGGCTACAATATTTAGGTTACACGAGCACAAATTTAGAGTGCGAGTTTTGTTAGCATATTTTAGCTTACCTGTGACTGCAGCTCAGCTTGGTACGTACTAAATTTTACTATTGTTAATAGTTCAGAATCATTCAATTCAAGTTCAAAGTAAAATCTCTTGTTTCTAAATTGCGTAGAGTCAAGTTGCTTTTGAAATGATTGTGAGGTAGTCCAAGACTAACCGTATTTTACTGGATTTCGATGTGCTTCAGAAAGAAAGCTCTCTATTAACTTCTGTCACTAAATTAACTTTCGATTTTCCGGTTTTATTAATTCTTTTGCTAAATTAAGTTATTACTTCTGACAAACTTTCAGTTTTCACACTACACGTGTCAACCTTCAGTTGCCACGCTTCTAGTGTTAATTATATGTGTAATAACCTTCTTTTTTCAGTTACTATAGTAATTGTCCTTAGGACTGGCGACCGTGATTTCCCCCAAATCTCAAAATATCTAATTACCGCTAGTTGATTGTTAACGTAACGGCCGCACATTTACTTTCTTTATTAACTTTACCCCTTTTCAAAATTAATTTCCACCAGTTTCATTTGCATTTTTCCTTTCATTTAGATGTAACCCTTTCCTCCCTCTTTACCGATAGATTAACTTCGGTGACGATTGCTTTTCCCAAATTTCCATTAGGCACACGCGGTTTAATTTTTCACTGTCATTAAGGTCGATAAGAGAGGGGGGAGGTTACACGTGGCGACCTAGTGACAGGACAATCTTCAGATTTGAGGTTGTTCTGGACACGAATTTTCTTTGGTGCAAATCTCGTAACAAAGTACTGGTTACGTACAGGCCGTTACGTCAGCGAGAATAAGTAGTGGGAGTAGTCCTAATTATATTTGAGATTTGGCATTTATATTGAAAATTATTAAAATGAGTGAAGGCAACAATTGCCAAAATTTGGTAGACTTGGATACGGAACAATCGGTCGAACAGTGGGAAACGCGCACCGCGGTACCCATTGTTCAGGGGCAGGCGGCTAGCATGAAAGACGCGTCCGCCGAAACGCAACAAAGAGCAGAAATGGATTTCGAAACTTTAGAAAATGTTTCGGAATCGGAAGTGAAAATCAAATCTGAATCCCTTGATGACGAATACGGGGGGACAATTAAAGAGGAAGCCGCTACGGAAGTAAAACCGGTAGTTTCCGGGAATTTAACTGATTTATTGAATGTTTTGATTAACGAAATCAAGAGTCAATCGGCCAAGCAAGAAGATCAGGCTGCCAAACAAGAAGCTCAGGCTGCCAAGCAAGAAGCTCAGTCTGAAAAATTTGAAGGGATGCTAGACAATCAGAACAAAGCTATTAACGTTGTTATCAACAATGTTGGAGTTGTTAACACAAAAGTTGATAAAATCAAAGAAGATATTGTTGTAATTAATACCGAAATCGGTAATCTTAAACAGGAAATGATAGGCGTTCAGGCGGAAATTGCGAGCATAAATACTCGTTTTGATTCCGAAATTAGCAGAATCGAGAAAAGTGTAGGAGACGCAGTTGCTCCGATCATCGAGAATAAGGTGACGGAACAAATTCAATTAGTGAGAAAAGAGGATCATCAGAAGGTGGAAACTTTAAAGGCTTTAGTATCCGAAGTAGATACCAAAGTGACGAAGCAGGCTAATACCTGCGAAGAGAAAAAGAGGGAAGTGGAAACGCTTGCGACAACCACTTGCCAAGTGATTACGAGGGTGTCGGAATTAGAAAGGAAACTTGACGAAAAACAGAGCTATGTGCCAATCTGTGCACATAGTTCGGAGTTGTTGACGAAAGAGGAGCGGTTCGACCCCTTGAAAAAAGGCGGTATACATCCGACGGATTTCATTAAAAATTGTGAAAGAGTTTTACCCAGATCATGGACTAATGAGAGAAAAATTAATGCGGTTATTGATGTGTTGGCTGGTGATGCCAAGCGTTGGGGCTTAAACCTCAACATTACGAACCTGACTTTTGACGAGTTTAAAAATTTGTTTCTGGCTGAATACTGGTCAGAGCAGAAACAGCAAGGTGTCTGGCGCGAATTTGTCGTATCGAGGCCTTTCGATGCGAATTCGCGCGTTTCGATGAAGGAGTTTTGTGAGGGCTGGATCCGCAAGTTGGAATATTTGCGTGATCGCCGCACGGAATCCGAAATAGTCTGGGAACTCTACAAGAAGCTTCCAGATGATACAAAACGCTACGTAGGAAGCAATTACAGGACAATCAATGATTTCCTGGAAAGAGTTGAGGACGAGGACAATTGGCGCAATAATCGCGACAGTGGTGGAGGCCGTGGTAACAACAACAGGAACCACAACAACGATAACTATGGGAATAATGCATACCGCAATCTTGGCAGCAATAACAATAATGGTTCGGGCCGTAATGACAATCGGTACAATGCAAATAATAACCGGAATGACGGAAACCAGTATCATACTAGCATGATACGGGCTGCGCAGAATAGTAATAACGCCAGAGGGTGTGACCAGCCGCCTCAGCAGTATCCGGGGAGCGTATCTGCTGGGACGAGACAGGGAAACCATTAGCCGCGCCGGTGAGGGGCCGACCGGGCGTGGAGAAATTTTGGCGGCCCAATAACAGGAGAAAACCCAGGTGTCGTCGTTATGAAAATTCCGTATGGAATAAACAACGGCGGGAGTGTGTGCCAGTATTAGGAGAAAGGAGTGCGCCCACAAGTAGTAGATCACCTGTAGACACGGCAGTAGAAAATACATTCACTGTCAGTGAGAACAATTTAAGTAGTGTTCCGGAAATCGACTATAAAGTGGCAGCTGTAATACCCACAGCGGAACTGGAGATTGAGTTTAAGAATGATTCGCAAGTGTTGAAAGAAGATCAGATGTCGGATAAAACGTCCGTCATCGAGCGAGGGGATGCAGAGAGGGATGAGGTCTGGTTAAGGCAGTTCGGTCGCTTATACGACGAACTAAGAGATTATAGGGGCCTGTACGGGAGAAGTGTTTATGGGGAGCGCGGGCAGGATTTGCCGCGTCTCGTCCCGCAGGAAGATAGTGATTGTGAAGTGATGGAAAGTTCTGGCCCTAACCGGCAGACTTTACTAGAAATAGTTTATGTTAATGGGGAGCACGAGCAAGATGCGTCGTGTTTCGTCCCGCAAGAGTTGAATGTTGAAGTAGTAACGGAAAGCTCTGGCCCTAACCGGCAGACTTTACCGAAAGTTGTAGTGGTAGAAGTAGCCGACCCATCCGACGCGAACATCCAGTTTAAACACTGCGAGAGTATTAAGGAGAAAGATTACGAAAATTGTAGTGATAGCCGGAAACGATTGGTAGAAAAGCACGTAGATTACAGCGTGTATGAGGTTAGAGCTGACGTTATACGGTCAGACGGTAGCAGTGTGGGTTGCGCAGATCCAGAGGAAGTAATTTCAGATGCTACTGGGCACATTCTTCCAGGTAGATTGGCAGATGAGATCAATCTGACCAAAGAGGAATCAACGAAGGTGACAATTAGTGAAGTGATAGCAAAGCAGCACTCACTAGTTGACGAGTTACGGGAAAAGGTTTCGGTATTGGAGGCGAAGCTACAGACTAAGCCTCAGGACAGACGTGTTGAAATTAAAACTGTATGTGAACAGAGGCTGAAAAAGCCGCCAGATAAACCGGATTTAGGATCAAAGCCGGATGGTTTATTCTGGAATGACCTGGATATAGACGAGGATTTACTGTGGGAAAATAAAGAAACAGTCGAGAACAAGTGTAGACAGATAGTAGTGTCTGTTAATATGCACGACCTACAACTAAACGTGTTGATTGACACCGGTGCAGAATTGAGTGCTGTATCTGGGAAAATATTTGAGTTACTGAAAGACAGACCTGGCATCGTAGTTATGCCAGTAACAGGAGTGAAAATTATCGGTGCTACTGGGAAGGCCAGTAAACCGGTCACAAAACAGATTTTTGTCAACTTCGAGATATGTGGGGCACGATTTGAACAAGAGTTTGTCGTCGTGCCAGACTTAACTACGGAAGTAATTATCGGGTTAGATTGGCTATTAAAGTACCGTGCAGTGATTAACTGCGAAAGCAAAACGTTGACATGTACGTCCCAAGATAAAACAATAGTAGTTAGTTTTGACGAGGCAGGAGACGGTGTGCATAGGCAATACCAGCCTATACACATTGTTAACTGGCCGAATGGTATTGACGTAGGTATGAATTTGAACTACTGTAATGTGAGGAATCTCGGCATTGACAATAGTATAGAAAGTGAATTGGAAATTATTGTAGACGGTGTGTCAAACGTAACACACGAACAAAGACGAGGCCTGTATGAAGTAATAATGAGGAATAAGAGTGTGTTTTCAGACAAACCGGGACTTATGGAAGGATATAAATGCAAGTTGCATGTAATTCCGCACGAACCATTCTTCGTGAGACCGTATGCTATACCGCTGTCCAAAAAGGAAGCAGTGCAACGGGAGATAGATAAGATGATCGAATGGGGAGTGATTGAAAGAAGTACGAGTCCATACAATAACGGTTTGGTCATTGTAGCAAAACGGGATGGTAGTGTGCGTATTGCGATTGACGCACGCACGTTGAGTAGGGTCGTTCAACGCGAAACAGACAGACCAGAGAGTATGGAGGAGATTTTGCAACGTTTTCATGACGTTAAGTTCATGACTAGCCTCGATCTGACAGCTAGTTACTGGCAAATAGAACTCGAAGAAGAATCTAGGCCATACACCGCCTTCTTGTTTGCGGGCAGGTGTTATCAGTATAGAGTACTGCCGTTTGGACTTAATATATCTGTGTCCGTATTCATCAGGGCCCTAGATAAAGTGCTAGGACTGGCTTTGAGTTCAAGATTAACTGTATATGTTGACGACCTATTGTTGGCCAATGCCACTTGGCATGGCCATTGTGACCTGTTAGATGAAGTTTTTAGAGCATTGCGCCGTGGCGGAATGACTCTAAAGCTAAAGAAATGCGAATTTGTGAAGCAGGAACTGAAATTTTTAGGGCATGTAATTACCACTGCTGGTATTACGAAAGACCCAGAGAAACTAGAGGCAATAAGGAATTGTCCTCCACCCAAGTCTAGGAAACAGTTAAAAAGTTTTCTAGGGCTCACAGGATTTTACCGTAAATTTGTAAAAGGACAAGTGTTTAATGATGAAAATTTGAATAACCTCTTACGCAAAAATGTTCCGTTTGTGTGGACTGACGGGTGTCAGACCGCTTTCGAGAGATTAAAAGACGAGTTGTTAAGATCTAACATACTATTTCATCCTGATTTATCGCTACCCTTCCATCTGGGAACGGATTCGTCGAATTACGGGGTGGGGGTAGAACTATTCCAAGAAGTTGGTAAAGGAGAGGATAAGGAACACCGGACGATAGCGTTCGCGAGTCGAACTTTATCAAAAAGTGAGCGAAACTACACGATTTCTGAGAAACAGTGTCTCGCTATCGTGTGGGGATTCAAGAAGTTCAAGGGTTACCTATGGGACCGTAAGGTGATTATTCATACGGACCATAAGGCGCTCACTTGTCTGAAGGATTGTAAACTACTTCACGAAAGACTGACTAGGTGGTCGCTGTATTTACAGCAATTTAACTATGACATCTGTTACGTTAAAGGGACCGACAATTGCGTAGCGGATGCGCTGTCGCGGTTGCCCGAGTCTAATCAAGGTCTGTTGAAAGATGAGGCAGATGGAGTGGTCAAATTGTACTATTTTAAAGAAGTTGAGGGACGTAAATTAATAATGAACATCTGTAAGAATCTACGTCGTCATCAGAACGAGGATGGTAGTTTAAATATGGTGAAAACCCGATATGACGAAAGGAGTCCAGAAGGAGAGAAATTAAGGAAGTATTACAAGATATACGATCATATCTTGTACATACGTAAGGGTGAAGATAGTAATATTTGGCGGGTATGCTGGCCCACCAAATTCGTCACGGAAATAATAGACTACTACCATTTGGCGTATGGTCACTGTGGACCGAAGAAATGTACGGAAAAGCTGTGTGAAGTAGTGCATTTTAACAACATGTTAAAACGCGTTACTGACAGAGTGAAAACTTGCGATTTATGTCAGAAGGTGAAGGTTACCAACTGTACGAGTCGTGGTCCTATGCAAAGTATAAGGCCTAACGACACCTTTGAATTACTGTGCGTGGACTTGTACGGACCTTTGCCCAAGTCATCAGGAAACTTTGCCTACATTTTAGTAGTGCTAGAAGCTTTTTCCAAGTTCATCAAGCTATACCCGATTAGGAAAGCTACAGCCAAAGCGGTCTATAGCAAGCTTGTGAACGATTATTTTGTTCATATTGGTAAGCCCAAGGCGATTCTATCAGACAATGGGGCACAATTTACTTCTAAGTTGTGGAATGAAGGCATGGAAAGTAATGGGGTCGAGGTGATCCATATTTCGGCTTATTGTCCGGCTGGGAATCCCGCTGAGAGGTATATGCGCGAGCTAGGCCGACTGTGCCGTACCTATTGCCATCACAACCATAGGGCATGGGGCAAATATGTAGCAGTATTTGAGAGAATTATGAACACCTTGAGACATGAATCGACGGGATTTTCTCCAGAGGAAATCCTGTTGGATGACAGAAGTAAAAGTTTAGTGGAAGAGATAATCAAATTCCCTCCACGGATTGACATTAGTATTGGTGTGAAAAAAGATCGTTTGCGAGAAGTAATGAAGCTTAAAGCCGATGCTCGCATACGTCGTCATGACGCTAAAGCGCGTTTTGCTAAGTTTGCGATCGAAGACTTAGTACTTGTAAAAGCTCATGAGAAATCGAGCGAGATAGACAATGAAATCTCTAAATTTAAGTTTGTTTATAATGGACCATATAAAGTCATTGGTATACCTCACACAAATGCTTATTGCTTAGAGTATCCAAGCTCTGGAAAGCTATTAGGTATACGAAACATTGTAGACCTGAAATTGTACCAACCAAGGATTGATTAGTACCACAGATAGGGTAATTTGTGCAGTATGTAGATATAGAGTGTAAGATTTAAGGATGTGCCATGTGGCGATGCTTTTGCCTGACCTAGAGGTCATTAAAGAAGTTGTAATTAATAAGTAATTTATGTTGATTAAATGATTTAAGAGTTACTGAATATTAATCAATTTAAAAATCCAAGCTGCTAGTTTATGTTTTCAGCTGAGTCACAGTAGATTAAGCAATGTAAATATGATTTTGTAACTAGCTGTGAGATCCCATGAATATGTGTTTTACTAGTCATTGCCGATGTACTTAGACGCTGTTTTAAGTTTCAGGCTTGTACATGTGTGATGATGGACAGTGTTGAGTTATCCACTGTGATAGTGTTTATGGACTCCTTGAGATTACTCGGGAGTGAGTTTTTCCGAAAGAATTCAGTGAAACGGACGTTCTGGAAATGCCGTTACACAGGCGAGTGAGATCAAGCGTGCCGCACAGGCGGGCGCAACAATACTGGCGAGGCGGTGCCGCTGTCGGCTCTTGGGCCGCTGTCGGCATTCTTTGTACTTGCGAGTACGGAAGGCGGAATTGTTTTTCTTCCTGGACAGCTGAAAGAATTCTACTGTCAATATTTATGTTTTTTTCGATCTGATGTGTGTTATTTTCTTGTTTAGCGTTTAATGGACTCCCATGACGAGAATATTAATTATGAAAGGGTTATGTAAAAATGTGTATTCTATGTAATCAATTATTAATTTGCGTATTTTGATCTACCTGTTTTTATGACCATGTACTCTGATTAATTTTGTAAATAGTATTCCATTTCTTGATACTGTTAGGAATTTTGACGATTTTGGAATAGCTAAACCATTTTCTATATCTTCTATGAATTTTAATATGTTGTCAACCTGTTTTATTTTGTGCAAGATGACAGAGTGGAATAAGATTAGGAGTGTCTCCACTCAGTTATTATGGTCTAAAAATTGATTTATGGTTAATTAGACGAATGCTAAATTTTGTTGATGTTTTGAGCATATGCATTTCCGCTGTTTCTTTTTTGGGACATTTTCTGAGTCTGTTTACGTTACACGAACATCCTCAGACAATGTGGGGCACGTGTAACGCCGGAAATGCATATCCTCCTATTTTCATCTATTGTACTATAATTTGTTTTCCTTATTTTTGTTACCTGAATATATGACATTTCTGTGTCTTTACGTGTTGTAATTGTTTTACTATTTGTATATATATATATATATATTTATGCATTTATGTCGATGTATAATTGGTTTGTTTCGTAAATATTATTTGTATTTTTACGCTGGGTCTTGCCTAGGGAAAACTGCTATCGAACGATTACATCGATGGGTCGTGTGAAGAATCAAAGTGTGTAGGATCTTTGGTAGTGTTAACTCTGCCGCGTGGAGCGCGGGCAGTGAGAGTCTGGCGGGAGTAGCGAGTGGAGCAGGTGTTGTGTGACGCTCCCGCGAGTTGCCGCGCTTTCGGGGTTTGGCAGCATGTAATTGCGCTCGATTCGCGATGATAGTTTCTGACATGGTGTCGCGGACGGGAAGCATTAGCTGGCGCACATCAAAAGCCCGTTTCGCCTGGTGACCGTGTCGAGAAGAAGGCGCGCCAACATCCAGCTTCTGCAACAGCAACGGCCGACAATGAGTGACTGTCGCCACCTCCTCGATCGACGGCTTCAAACCTTCAGTCAACCAACAAGGAAGACTAAAAGCACGTAAAGTTTCAGAACTGTATGGCAGACCTCAGCTTTTCAAATTGTTCAATTTGCCTCGCAAAATTACAGCAACTTAGCATGAACCTTTGTTGCTCATTGTCCCAATTGCATTGCCAAGCAGGGTCCCTTCCTTTTCCGAAATGAACCCGAGTGTCGTTGAAATTCAAACGCCAGCATTAAAATAATATAATTAGATTTCACTGCTTTAATTTCAAAGTTCAGTAGCTGGCTACAATATTTAGGTTACACGAGCACAAATTTAGAGTGCGAGTTTTGTTAGCATATTTTAGCTTACCTGTGACTGCAGCTCAGCTTGGTACGTACTAAATTTTACTATTGTTAATAGTTCAGAATCATTCAATTCAAGTTCAAAGTAAAATCTCTTGTTTCTAAATTGCGTAGAGTCAAGTTGCTTTTGAAATGATTGTGAGGTAGTCCAAGACTAACCGTATTTTACTGGATTTCGATGTGCTTCAGAAAGAAAGCTCTCTATTAACTTCTGTCACTAAATTAACTTTCGATTTTCCGGTTTTATTAATTCTTTTGCTAAATTAAGTCAGAGTGTAGCGAAATTTATTACTTCTGACAAACTTTCAGTTTTCACACTACACGTGTCAACCTTCAGTTGCCACGCTTCTAGTGTTAATTATATGTGTAATAACCTTCTTTTTTCAGTTACTATAGTAATTGTCCTTAGGACTGGCGACCGTGATTTCCCCCAAATCTCAAATATCTAATTACCGCTAGTTGATTGTTAACGTAACGGCCGCACATTTACTTTCTTTATTAACTTTACCCCTTTTCAAAATTAATTTCCACCAGTTTCATTTGCATTTTTCCTTTCATTTAGATGTAACCCTTTCCTCCCTCTTTACCGATAGATTAACTTCGGTGACGATTGCTTTTCCCAAATTTCCATTAGGCACACGCGGTTTAATTTTTCACTGTCATTAAGGTCGATAAGTGAGGGGGAGGTTACAGGTCCACATCTGCCCCTGCAAATGTCTTGCAATTTGAAACCTGTTTCCTAAATCTCTGTCTTACCATTACATAACCAATCTGAAATCTTCATCCAGGTCTCTTCCGTGCATACAGCCTTCTTTCATGATTATTAAGCGAAGTGTTAGCTATGATTAAGTTATGCTCTGTGCAGAATTTTACCATGCGGCTTCTTCTTTCATTTCTTATTTATTCATCCACTACTTTTTCTTTTCTTCCTCTTCCTACTATCGAATTTGAGTCCCACATGACTATTAAGTTTTCATCTGACTTAACTATCTTAATAATTTCTATTATCTCATCATACATTTCCTGATTTTCTTCATCATCTACGGAGCTAGTTGGCATATAAACTTGTACTGCTGTCGTAGGTGTGGTCTTCGTGTCTGTCTTGGCTACAATAATGTTCACTATACTGCTCGTAGTAACTTATCCACATTTCAATTTTTTAAATTCATTATTAAACCTACTCCTCCATTACCAATGTTTCTTTTCATATATACTGTAAAAACTCAAAATTTGTTGTCATTCCAACATTTACTACAAATTTCTTTAAAATAATCAAATTTTAAATCTCCTGCAACAAACTCTTCGTAAATATGATCTAGATTTGTATCATCCTGTCTAATTGGTTTTTGTAAGTCTGAGCCAAATAAAAGCAATCCACGCTGAAGCGCCAAAGAAACTGTGTCTTCAAATATAGATAAATGTAAACAGACAGAATATGGCTCTGTAGTCGGCAACGCCATTATAAGACAGCAAGTGTCTGGCGCAGTTGTTAGAACAGTTACTGCTCCTACAATGGCAGTTATCAAGATTGAAGAGAGTTTGAATGTGGTGTTATAGTTGGAGCACGAGCGATGGGACACAGTATCTCAGAGGTAGCGATGAAGTGGTGATTTTCCCATCTGACCATTTCACGAACGCACTGTGAATATCAGGAATCCGGTAAAAAATCAAATCTCCAACATCGCTGCGGTCGGAAAAAGATCCTGCAAGAACGGAACTAACAATGACTGAAGAGAATCGTTCAGTGTGATAGAAGTGCAATGCTTCCGCAAATTGCTGCGGATTTCAATGCTGGGCCATCAAGAAGTGTCAGCATGCGAACCATTCAACGAAACATCATCGATATGGGCTTTCAGAGTCGAAGGTCAACTCGTATACCCTTGATGACTGCACCACAAAGAGCTTTGTGCCTCACCTGAGACTGTTAACACTGACATTGGACAGTTCATGACTGGAAACATGTTGCCTGGTCGAATGAGTTTTGTTTCAGATTGTGTCGAGCAGATGGATGTGTAGGGATATGAAGACAACTTCATGAGTCCATGGACCCTGCATGTCAGCAGCGGACTGTTTAAGCTGGTAGAGGCTCTGTAATGGTGTGGGATATGTGCAGCTGGAGTGATATGGGACCCCTGATATGTATAGATACGACTCTTGACAGGTGACACATTTGTAAGTATCCTGTTTGATCACCAGCATCCGTCCACAATGTGACACCCCACATGTCCAGCATTGCTACAGAGTGGCTCCAGGAACACTCTTCTGAGTTTAAATGCTTCTGCTGGCCACCAAACTCCCCAGACATGAGCATTATCGAGCGTATCAGGGATGCCTGGCAATGTGCTGATCAGAAAGGTTCTCCACCCCTTACGGATTTATGGACAGCCCTGAGGGAGTCATGGTGCCAATTCCGTACAGCACTACTTCAGACTTTAGTCGATTCCGTGCTCACGGGGGCCCTACATGATACTGTCACGCAGAAGAAGATGTAACTAGATGAATGACGAACACTAACTTCACTTAACGAAGGTTTATTCAGCCCTTGCACATACAAGAGCGCGGAGCGAACTGCCTCTGGGCAGAAAATATATATTGTGTATACAGCTACAGAATATTACATAACACTGATTCTTGACTTTTGTGGATGCTTCTAGAATGTACTCGAAACGAATACAGAACTTAAAATTATAGAGTCCAGGTGTGTGTTGGACCCCTCGACTCTCCTTGCAACAGTTTAGGATCATAACCACAGCGCTACTCACCTTCTAAGACACTGCTCCCTCCTTAACAGAACAGCGTCTCGGTGTTACGTCGTCCTAGTCCGGGTACGAGTCGTCAGTTCAGCAGACTCCGACTTCCGATTACTGATTCTCGCCCTTGTGGTGATCTTCTTGGAACTTCTTTTGCGGCTACGCTCTTCGTCACCTTTCGACTTGTTGCCTGTCACTGGAGCTTCGAATTTACCCTGGGTTACAGGATCCTTATAGGGCTTCATTCGAAGGACGTGGACCGTATCTCTGATCTTTCGTCGTCTTGTGTCGGGGTCGAAATCTTCATAAGTAACATCAGACAACTGTCTTACAACTTATAAGGTTCAAAGTAGCACCTGAGGAGCTTCTTAGAGACACCAACCTTCCGGGCAGGAGTGAAGATCCAGACGAGGTCACCAGGCTGGTAGACAACAGGGCGGTGGCTCGCGTCATACCTTCGGCGATCGTTTTCTTGAGCCTGCAGCGTGCGGAGTCGAGCTAACTGCCGAGCTTCCTCAGCTCTGGTTAACACTTGGCCAATGTAGTCGTCGTCGATGTCATCAGTACGTGACGGAAACACAGTGTCCATCATCGTAGTCGCCTCACGACCATGCATCAGGAAACATGGCGTAAATCCTGTGGTGTCTTGTTTGGCAGTGTTGTAGGCAAACTTCACGAAGGTAGCACCTCATCCCAGTTGCTCTACTCAACATTGACCGACATTGATAGCATGTCGTCCAAGGTCTTATTAACGCGTTCAGTAAGCCCATTAGTTTGCAGATAGTAGGCAGTCGTCATGTGATGAGTAATGTTGCACTGACGGTTTATCTCCGTCACAAGATTCGATTGAAAAACTTTCCCTCGATCCGTAATTAACGACCTTGGGGCACTGTGTTTTAATACAATGTCTTCCACAATGAATTTGGCTACCTCGGATGCTTTGGCTGCTTTCACGGCTTTTGTAATGGCATTGCGTGTCAGATAATCAGTGCAAACAATAATCCATCTTTTTCCACTAGCAGACGTTGGAAATCGTCCGAGAAGGTCAATCCCAACACGCTGGAAAGGCGTTTCGGCTGGTGGAATTGGCATGAGTCGGCCAGGTGGTTTTTGGGGAACTGCCTTTGTCCTCTGGCACTCTCGACAATGCAACACTTAGTGACGGACACTCCTAAAAAAACCTGGCCAGAAAAATCTCTTGCGGATTCTATCGTATGTCTTAATAAATCCTAAATGTCCTGTCTCAGGTATATCATGGAATTTCTGTGAACATCTAAGCGCATGTGTTTAGGAATCACTGGCAGCCACCTCTTCCCAAACGGATCAAAGTTTTTCTTGGAAAGTAATCCATTAGCTACCGTAAATCGTCCTTTCACATCCTCTGGCTGATTTAAGGCAAGCATAATTTGAGTTATCTTGGCGTCCTTCTTCTGTTCAGCAGAGAGATCCTGGGGTGCAGCGAGATAGTCACTATTTTCATCAAAGTCTTGATGGTCTTGCACAGGGTTTCTATAGAGATAGTTGGTGTCTTGGTGTTTCCTTCCACTTTTGTACACTCTTGAAGACGTAGTGCCCACCTGGCGACTCGTCCTGTTGGATCCTTAAGACCTTGATCGGCGTGTTGGGGAGCGTCCTCTTCAGCGGCTAGCTAGCGGCGATGGTGTCCTACGTCGTCCTGCACCCACATCGTCTTCTTCATCTCGGTTGTTCCAGAGTTGGCGTCGACTAAGATCGGTCTGCTGTCTTCTGATGCGGGCATCATCAAATATCCGCCGCCTTTCTCGACAATAGCGCACCACATGTCCCAGTCGTCCACAGTGGAAACATACCGGTTGGTTATCCTGAGTCCTCCAAACAGGTTCCTTGTGCGGCATTGTTGGAACATAACTCCGCCTGGATCTCGACTTTTTCACCATTTTAAAGGGAAATGAAGGCGAGAGGTTGGGTTCAATGTTTGCTCCTATTCCTTCCTGATGACCTCGGGCATTGATGTGTGTGATGTCTTTAGGTTAGTTAGGCTTAAGTAGTTCTAAGTCTAGGGGACTGATGACCTCAGATGTTAAGTTCCATAGTACTTACAGCCATTTGAATGATTTTGAACTAACTCGCGCCATGTTTGATACCTGTGACTGCATCCTCGCCTTATGTGGAGGCGCACAGAGAACTACCACGCTTTCAGAGTAGATGGTACATGCTGACTTCCTGTCTATTGTTTCTAGCGCTCTGAGCTTCCTACTCAACCTGTGAGTGCTGTAAACGTCTGGAGACGTGCGCTGGCGGCAACTTGCTCTGTTGTTGAGTGACAGTTTCGGAACACCTGTACACTTAACACCGACATCGCTTGAAACACCGACAAAGAAGAAAGAGTTTCTGTTATAAATGTCAGCTAACATACTTGCCAGGACAGAACAGGATACCTGTAGCTGGTGGAAGAAAGACATTCCATCCTTCCAGGGAGAACTGTCAAACACCTGAAACGCTGACAAAAGAGCAGTGCATTTCCTGTCTCCGTGAGCGATCGCACGCACGTACACACACACAAACACACATACACAAGCAGGTGCTTCAAAGACATGGGTCAGATTCGTAAATGCTAGTCTGCTTTCTAGAATGAGATTTTCATTCTGGAGCGGAGTGTGCGCTGATATAAAACTTCCTGGCAGATTTTAAAATTGTGTGGCAGACCAAGACTCGATCTCAGGACCTTCGCCTTTCACGGGCAAGGTCTCTACCATCTTAGCTACCCAAGCACAACTCACGACCCGTCCTCACAGCTTCAGTTCTGCCAGTATCTCGTCTCCTACCTTTTCAGAAGAGCTTCTGTGAAGTTTGGAAGGTAGGAGACGGGGTACTGGCAACACTGAAGCTGTGAGGACAGGTCGTGAGTCGTGCTTGGGTAACTCAGATGGTGGAGCAGTTGTCCACGAAAGACGAAGGTCCTGAGTTCAAGTCTCGGTCTGGCACACAGTTTTAATCTGCCACTAAGTTTCATATTCTATTCTTCTCAGAAGGGTGGGCAAACACATGTACACGTAAGCCCCACTGACCACCTGAAGCAGGGGGAAATACCAGATGCTTCTTCTGTAGGGTTACTTCAAAGACACTTCTGGAACACCTGGATGCTGAGAGAAATGAACAATACTGCCCCATCCCAAACGTCCCAGGGGACTTGTGCATGCCGAAGTTTGCTTTCATGTGGGACATCTGCTTTTTAGAGGGTGGGTCAAAGGCCTTCCTAGAAGGACTGGTTGCTTAACAATATGTTTCCTGTTCTGAAGAATATGAACACTATCTGACATGTCTGAAGTTGCAGACCTGTGTTCTCACCCTGTAGAAGCAAGCCTATCAGTTCCCGCCAATTGCAGGACTGAGTTTTCCCCCTGTACAAGGGCTCCGATTGGTTCCCGCCAAATTAGTGACCAGGACTTGAGTCTATATAAACCCTGTCCCTTCCACAGCCATCCTCATACTTCTGCAGTCTGTGGTTACACCTGTTTGTGTGTATTAATCAGCAGTTCGTAGTTACGTTTACTTGTTTGATTATCGTCGGTGTAAATGGAAGCACCATCATGAAATGCTGATCAGCATCAAACAGCAGCAGTTTCTGTGACAACAAACGTCTGAGACAGGCAGAAGAGGAATTAAATTACAATGAAATGAACACCCTTAGCTGCTTATAGGCGTTGACATACGTCAACGGTGTCAGATGAAAATGTGTGCCCCGACCGAGACTCGAACCCGGGATCTCCTCCTTACATGGCAGACGCTCTATCCATCTGATCCACCGAGGACACAGAGGATAGCGCGACTGCACTCTGGCACGCTTCCCGCGAAACCCACATTCTCAACGTATTGTCCCGCACTACATTCATAGTGCCCTCGCCCATTATACTCATTACTCGCGGCGCGTTGCCGATTCCCGTAAGAGTTCGGGCTCTGTTTGTGCATTCGCACAGTAAAAAAAGATGATCAAGTGGCCAGTGAGCCTTAACTATATATATACAAAGATGGTATCTGTTCTTTCGGACATGTCCGAAAGAACAGATACCATCTTAGTATTCAGAAACTTGTTCTCCTCAGGAGAATATGAACATCATTAAAGGTGCATATGCCAATGATGCAAAGTTTCAGCTTGTGCTGAGGAAGGGGATTTTCCAATTTGGTTATCTGAATTATATGGAAAAACCCGACGAAACCAGACTACCCAACTAACTGCGTTCACCAGTAACCTTACAATGAATGTCTTGTCAGATACAGAGCATAAGTATGTTGTCATTGTTTGGCAAGAATTCAGCATCCTAAATTCAGGGGAGTATGTGAAATTTTACAGGACACTGACATGCTTTTGCATGCTGATGTTTTTGAGAAATTCTGGCGTGTGTGCATGACCACATATACTATGTATCCTGTCTTTTATTACATGGTACGTGGTTTTTCTTGGGACGCTGAGCTGAAGAAAATGAAAGTCAGCATCGAACTGCTGACCGCAGTTGACATGCTTCTTTTCTTTGAGCAAGGGATCCATGGCAGACTTTGCCAATATGTCCATAGACATGCCAAGACAAATAACTCATCGGTAGGTGAGGGGTTCAGTGCATCTGACGATTCGAGCTAAATTATGTACCTAACTTATATTGGCATGCTGAGCAACAATCGCTGCCGATTGGCGAGTCTCAGTATCTGTTTGAAGACAAATGCGTCAGATTAGGGGAAAATAATAGTAGTGGTGGCTGATTTTGGTGTAGGGTATGTTGTGCAGACAGAACTCATATACCCCATTAGTTTACATGATGCACACAGCGATTAGTTCTGTGAGGAGACTCCATCCCGAAACTGATGACAATGCTGGGGAACAAGAAGGGATACATTCATCCCTGTCATTATCTCCAGCCCTAATGGAAGGAGTACATTGATATAAATACCAAAAATAAGCCTTATGCGACGACTGATTTCGAAAAAGATTTTTTTAAGTTAACGAATAATGCAGTTTTCGGCGATACATTTGACAAAAGACCGCGAAATTCATATTAGAGCAGAATGGGAAGGGCGTTATGGTATAAGGAAATGTATTGCCAGATCAAATTTCAAATGGGTCACAATCTTCAATAAGAACTTCGTTGTGGTGGAGATGGCGAAGGTTTCAGTAGAACTCTTGAAGCCTACCTTTGCGAGAATATGCATATTAGACCTGTCCAAACTCCACATGTACCGATTTATTTATGAGTTTGCAAAAACCCATTTCGCAGATCTGTAATTACTTTGTACAGATATTGATAGCTTTATTTATTAGGTGAAGGGCTGTGATTATCGTGGTACTCGGGATTGGGAGTTTGGTTAAATTCTATATATGCAGTGATTAATCAAAAATATAAATACTAAATACTGCAATATTATTTACTCTGTACTGCAATATGATTTACTCTGTTAAATGTTGTGGGCTAGCATGAGAGTCTGAAATAATCCAACACCACTATAACATACGTACGGACATCGGCTATTCCGAAGAAAACACGAAATAATATTTTATACACAGCGCGCGACTCAGGGCCTGCTAACAGATAGTTCGCGTGAGCGCTGCTATTATGGAGAGAAAATATGCGTGCTTTTACGCAAACTGTAATGATTAATTTGGTTCTCAGGGGCTACTGGTCATTTGTGTACCAACTTTCACAAAGAAACTGAGATATTTTTTATGCTTATTAAACAGATTATTTTTCTATACTTACTATTCGTTATCTGCAACGCAAAAACTGAAAAGAATCCCATCTGCTGTTAAGCAGCCAATCTTAAACATACTGAACTCATTCAGTAAGAAAACATTAATGAATGGAATTTGTCTTTACTTTACTAGCTTTGAAACTATTAAAAGATCAAAATAGAGAAGTCTCCCGCATTTACATTTAATATTACAGACTGAATTTCTAACAAAAAAATATCGTCAGCATAATGGACGGCCAAATGCTGCTAGGGAAAGAGAGCTCCCCACACCACGAAGTTCGGAAATAGAGTTATTAATTACAATTAATGGTGGCTATTATGGGAGGTGCTCATTGCTTCAATAACCAACACTTTCTAATAACAATTGGACATTGTAACATTATGTGATTGCCTTATCATTTTAAATCATTCACTAATCGAGCAGTCGCTCGGCAACAGCTACAGTTAGCAAATAATGTTGCGAGAATGTAAAAGGTGAACGACCTGTGACGTAACTTGTATATTGTCGAAGCGCCGTCAGAGATGCTGTGAGTTATTGACTTTGAAAACCGCGGCGCGAAAAACGGACAGAAGAACACTTTTTTACACATTTTCTTTTGATGTACGAGATATTCTCGATGAACAGTTACTCATTCTTCTCTTGTCTCCTGTAACTTGTGTCGGACGCGCATGTCTTGCCGCCGTATTATTATCGTTAAAAATAATATTGTTCTAGTGTAAAGTAAATGTGTAATACTAAAAGTGCCTAGCAGTAGATTTATTGTGCGACGTGTATGTGAAAACGTCGAAGGAATTGTTTTCATTACAAGAAGTGCCAGTCAAAACGGCATCCATGTTAAATCCTTCATTGCAGTGTAAGTTCGTCTATTAATTGCCATAAATTCAGACTTATATGGAACTGGTGTATGGACTATTTATTTAATATAGAATCTATGTCTCACTCCTTCATGAAGTTATTTAATTTTCTTTATGTTTCTTCCAAATAGAGAGTTCACAGTCACGAATTCTTTCGTCGAGTTCGGACGGAAGTTGCATGCGGCGAAATATTTTCTCCGCGCCATATTCTGCTGGTAAATGCATGATAAACTACGATCCCTTAGGAAATTCATGTTGAGCTATCCAAAAATAATTATATTTTGAATAGGCATTTACTCTCTTCCGCAATGCAACTTCCGACTGATCAGACGATCCAACAAGAAACAGCCGCACACGGTCGGCCTTCGCAAATATGTTTCCACCGCTGATTATAGCTATATGTTACAGCACAAACGTAAACATATTGTTATAATTAGCGGCTACGAACGGGGACATTTATAACTGTATGTTTATGTATACGCATTACGTAAACATATCGTTATAATTGGCGCCCGAACAGGGACCCAAATTAAAAAAAAAAAAAAACTTAAAGGAATAAAAATTTATGTAAGATAGGCATTGTGGAAATATTCATAAATAATTGTAGCTAATCTTGTGCTTTTTATTTGTTACATGACATCAAACGCCATCCAATAAAATTTCCATTGAGCGAAAGAAACGAGATATTCAGAGAAAATTACGGAAGAGAGATTTTTTTTTGGAACAGAATTTGTGCGAAAATCTAGTTGCAACGCCCAAGGCAGTCATCAACAACGAAAGTTAAAATTTCGTTAGCCATAGCCAAGCTTCCTTAATTTCATCCGACATTAATCAATTTGTGACGATCTTTAGTAGTTGCAGTAAAAATTTGCTTTGAATTCAGTAGATTGCATTTAGTAGAGTAGAAATTTCTTCAAGTATTGTTTAAATTACATTGTTGTGTATTGCATATCTATTGTTTTTAAATGTCCGCTGCCTGTTCACGGAGCTGACCAGCCTTAGTTTTCATTTATTTTGACCAGTGTGCAGCCATACTTTCTTTACGGTCCAGAATAGTCTCTTGTTCTCGTGACGTGCCACTCCGGACATTCCGAACTTGGACGTAGCAGTGACAACCGACTCGCAACCGATAAATTACATCTCTGTCGACAGCTGACGGCCGTAGCTCAAACGAACTTCATTGACTTACTGTTTATAAATAAGTGAGCTATGGCAGACGATAAAATGTCATCACTAGATTCAAATGAACAGAATGAAACGAGTGAAGTGTCGCGTCGCTTACGGTCCCGCACAATAATTAGTAGGGCTGAGACACCAATCGAAACAATTGTAGAAAGTGAAGGGGGAAATCTTACGGACTTTGATGCCTCACACCATAATGTTACTGGTACTGAACTAGACAATGCCAGCATAGTTTCTGCCACTAGTAGTCGTAGCCATATACCGGTTACAAGGGAGGCAGGTGAAAGCAATTCAGGGGTAGTGACAGAAGATGTATTCAAACAGCTACTGAGTCAAATAAGTGAAATGATGCAGGACGGAAATCGCCAAATGTTAGCCTCGCTTGAAGATAAACTGTCTACAGTAAGGGAAGAAATAAAAACTGTTAGAGAAAACGTAGTCAAAGAAGTAGCAAAGCAAGTTAAGGATGCTGTTTCTCAAATGCGAAGTGGAATAGTTATCGAACTGAATGACACTTTAGCTACCATGCAAAGCGAGACAGCTGACATCCGAAAGGCAACCAAGAATCTTGATTCCACCGTAACCACGGTTAATCACAGATTAGACAGAGTAACTACGCAGGTAGAAAAATTAACCGAGGGAATGTCAAACTTGACTCTGGAAACGGAAACGAAAGTAAAGGAGAGGCTAGATAGTCATGAGAGAGAATTTAGAGAAAAGTATGAGAACTGGATTGCTGGAAAGGACAAATTTGTCAAAGATAAAATTAACAAAGACCTAGTAGAGACTGTGAAAGCAACCACTATTGGTATCTTGTCAGCTCCTGGAAGCTCCGGAGATACCGTAATGTCTGAACTCGGTAGCATTAGGCGTACCCTTCAGCAAGAATTACCAAATTGGAAGCAAGAGGTAACGGAACAGCTAAATAACCTGAAGGCACAAGTGAGTAGTAGTTCCCGAATACAGAGACCGAATTTTCCTCACTCTTTAGCCTCAGAGGAAGAAGATGAATTATTTCGTCAATTCCGAATACCTGTTGTATCTAATGAACACACTTCACCACCACATATTCCAGTTAGTCACCGAAACCCAGAATCTGACTCAGTAGTAAAAATGATGAAGGAAGAAAGCATGATAAAGCATCGAGTTTTTCAAACCTTTAACCCGGAAAAACGAAATATCCACCCAATTGTTTTTCTTCGTGGATTCTCCGGCATTTTTCCAAATTCGTGGACTGATAGACAGCGTATCCAATTTGTTACCGGATATATAGGTGGCGAATCGGCAATATGGGGAATAGAAATGGTTGATAAGTGTCGAACATATGAGGAGTTTGAGCACTGTTTCCTCAGCAAATTTTGGAGCGAAGGTGTTCAGAAGCGCCTTCGTAAAGAAGTCTATAATGCAGAACAATTTGACCTCAGGAATAGCAGCCTGAGAAAGTACGTCGAAAAATATCTTGGAAAAATTAGGTATTGGGATAACCCTATCAATAGTAAAGATGTAATTATGATTCTCAAGTCTAAATTACCCATTTCGATTCGTGAAAAGCTGATAGCCATACCAGATGATGATCCAGATACCTTTCTGTCGATATTAGATTCCCTAGACCTGATCTATGAGGACATGAGAGCTAACAAACCGCGGAATACTCCGCACAATTCTTGGCCACAACATTACGACAGTAACGGCTATGAAAAGCCAGGGAACGGTTCAAAAAATAGTAACGATTGGCAAAACGGAAATAAAGGTAGTGGGTATTCGCACAAAAGGAATAGACATAATCAACACAACCGATTCAATCCCGTGTATAACACGACTGGTAACCAGTACGGCAATCAATCGTACAAGCAGAAGTTTGGAAACGGTTTCAGTCAAAAAGGTTGGCAACAGCAGAGCGGATCGCAATGGAATGCACCGTACTCGCGCAGCCAACACTCAGATTACGGGCAGCAACAAACAGCTGATAACGGCCACTCATACCAATACAATTCCGCGCCTAGTAAAAATCAAGCGCAGGGAATGTACAGAAACACACAGTTTAACGGCAAACCACAGTGTGAAGGCGGATTTCACAGTAACAATTCCGGAAATCATAATAGTAATAAAAATCATCAGACCCCGCGAAGGCATTACAATCCCCCTGTATTTTTCGCAAACGCGGAAGACAGAAACACGTACTGGACACCAGAACAAACGCAGCAACATTCTGACACGAGGTTTGTGCATAACAGTAATTTTGTTCCTCAGTGTTCTCACAATGTCAGATTGGTCGAACTTTCTAATGATGAAGACCAATCAAAACCACACAAGCAGGAAAACTAAGTTCAGCATCTGGAAGCTCCCTAAGTGATGCTGTGAGACAGAATGGGGGCTACCACTTCGACGGAGAGACTAACCATGACGTACTTGTACTGAGATACAATGACAGGATTGACATGAGACAAGAATTATTACAAGAGAAAGAGACGACTGACGGTGATGAACCGATAGATGACCAAGTGCAAGCTATGACAAAACTTCCTATAGCCGGAATTTTGACGACTGTAATCCTAGATACAGGTGCAAATATTAATGCTATGTCCTTATGTTTCTATAAGCAAATTAGTACATTAATTAAAATTCCAACATTACCCATCCAAGGATGTTCAATAACAGGAGCCATCGGCTCCCAGACACAAAAGGTCAGTATACAAGCTTGGGTACCACTGGAGATTCAATCAATACCCATAAAATGTATTTTCCTCGTTGTCAAGAATTTGGCAGTGCCATGTCTCTTGGGAATGGATTTTCTACGACGATATAGAGCCCGAATAGATCTTTATATAGGCATTTGCACACTGTTAGTACAGCAAACAGAAGTTGCACTGGAGTTAGTGAAAGAAAGAGTAAAAAACTTTGGCACTTGTAATAGCATTAGATTACAAAGGATAGGCAGAAAACCTCCTTGTCGTAATCATTTCAATTTGTTTTATGGTAACTGTGATACATTTAATGATACAATAACAGTCAGTGACTTACCCTCTCAGCAGGAAATAACCAATAAGACTACAGAATCAACAGAGTTATCCGAACCTCAGCGACAGGAATTATTCAATTTGTTATCACACTATATCAACGTGTTTTCAAAACGACCCGGTATTATAAAAGACTATGAATATACTATGGAAGTGGTGCCGCACCAAACTTTCTGTCGCACGACATATCCCATACCGTATGCAAGAAGGGAAGCAGTTCGTAATGAAATTAAGAAAATGTTGAACTGGAAAGTCATAGAGTATTCTAATTCACCATATAGTAGCCCGTTGTTGACGATTTTGAAACAGGATAACACCGTACTACTCGTACTTGTGAAACGTCCCCTTTGAACAATTATACACGACTGACCTTAAACTGACACACAATATTTTGTTAGCGCAACGCAATCTGACTTTCAAAATTCCCTACAAAAGAATGGCCCTGACTAGCATTAAACTATACCTTTCACAAATCACTTACCTCACAAAATCTTCGCTGCTCAAGCTACTGCAATACAGCGAGCGCCACTACTGCCAGCTAAATAAAAGATTCAAACTACTGAAGGCACTAACTACTGATAGGGATAGTTAGCAAATGAAAGATATTAATAGAGAACAAACAATGTATTTACCTTGATATCATCATATATAAATATACCAGTTCATGAAAAATTACAAAACTCCGCCATCTCTCTCCACACATCCACCACTGCTGGCGGCTCACCTCCAACTGCGCAACGCTACGCGCTGTTCACAGCCAGCTGCCTAACACTACAATGGCGAGTATTACAACAATGCAAAGCAGCCACAGACTGCACACAGCACAGCCAGTGATTGTCATACAGAGGTGGCGTTACCAATAAAAAACCTAAACAGCCTACTTACATAGAGAAAACATAAACAGCCTACTTACATAGAGAAAACATAAACAGCCTACTTACATAGCCCCCATGCTCCCCACAAAAATTTTTACAAATGGTGTTGGGCACTGGCCAATACAGATTTGACAAAAATTTTTCACAATTACAGTAACAAAGATATAAAATGCACACACTTATTAATATTATGTTGGTCAAAAGATCAAAATTTCTCACAGTCCATAAAGACAGTCCACATTGTTCATCACAGTAAAAATGCAGAGTTTTTCTCAAAGTCCAAGCAGTAAAAGAAAATGCACATAGAAGTAGTGGATTTCCATGCAGTCTTGAAGAAGTAGTGTTGACCTTCCAACGGAAAGACAGTGCTGACTCTCGACATGCAGACAGGTAATGGGCCACAACAAAGCAAACCCACAGCAGAGTCAGTCGAAATTTTGAAGAGTATTGGTAGGTAGGTCATCACAGAGCAGACCCACTGGAGTCCTGGTAGAGATTGTGGTATTGGTGGGCCACCAGAGGTGCAGACCCACTGCAGTCCTTGTAGAGATGATGGTATTGATGGTTGATGTAGACCCACTGTAGTCCTTGTAGAGATAATGCTATTAGTGGGCCACCAGAGGTGCAGACCCACTGTAGTCCTTGTAGAGATGATGGTATTGGTGGGCCACCAGAGGTGCAGACCCACTGTAGTCCTGGTATAGACGGCCAGCAGCCATCCGTTGCGACTGTGCAGGTGCACAATCACCATCGAAGATTCTTGCAGAGAATATAGCAAGTCCATAAACCACCACTTGTGCACTCAGAAAGTTTTTCTTTTAATTGTCCTTAGAACCAGCAATGCTGTTATCCAGTCCCTTGCTGAATTACCAACACACGTGCAAACACTATCAGTCCCTACTTCTCACATATTGTCCATATACTATGACCAACAGAAACGTGTGCAGTGAAATGGAACTTACAAGTTAATAATATCATGAACTGGTGACGATTACAATTTTATAACAGAAGAATACAATAACAAAGGTACAAAATACATCATTAAAAACATAATAATACAGATAACATTTGTAGTACAGGCTTTACAAAAGAATAGAAATAGACATATACATCAGTGTTACAGGAATTATGACATGAGTACATACATAGAAGATCAGAATAATTATTGAAACATCAACTTCACACATGAGCATTTAAACAGAATGAATAATGTCTAACATCTTTACAAAGTAAATAACATATTATTAATGCCAATTATATTTGAGGATAACAGTATTCCTCATCATAGTGAATGTAGCTTAATATTAAAAGAAGAAAAAAATTCTATGAAACTACACAGAGACAGGAAGAAAACAAATACACAAGGGTACACACACACATAGTGGGATAACACCAATAGGAAAGGACAGGGTTCGTTTTCAGTGTAACATTTGGTACTGCAGTCCAACCCAAAACTTCATATATCTTTCCTCTTATTTCATCCTTTGTTTCCACCAAAAAAAATTCTAACTAAGCATGCTTTCTGTATTTATATGTTCACCCATTTCTTACCTCAACATTTATTTCCAAGAAAATCCTACCTAAACCTGTTTTCTCAATGCATTTCTTCCAATTCATCGCAACTCATTCTCTTAGAGGCTACCCCCTCTTAAGCTAACTTAAATCTACTGAGCTCAGATGCTAAACTAAGGGACGAGGCAATGCAGCATCACATAACAAATCAACACAAACAGCAATGCAAAAAATCCAAATTGGCAAAGCTAGCAGCATAAATGAGCAAAAGTCAAATTCAATAACACTATGCCTGGCAAACAGCAGCAACTTATACCTAAACATGACATAGCGCAAGCAGAAAAAATATTACACTAAAATGGCCATGTCTGTGATTGTCATACAGAGGTGGCGTTACCAATAAAAAACCTAAACAGCCTACTTACATAGAGAAAACATAAACAGCCTACTTACATAGAGAAAACATAAACAGCCTACTTACACTTGACGCACGAAACGTAAATAAAATTGTTGTGCCAGTACGAACGAGACCTGAAGCGATTGAAGAACACCTCCAGAGATTTTATGGAATTAAATATTTGAGAAGCATAGATTTGAAAATGTCATTTTGGCAAGTGAGACTAAATCCTAACTCACGAAAATATACGGCATTTATCTTCGCCGGCAGATCCTATCAATTTCAGGTCATACCTTTTGGATTGAATGTTAGTTCTGGAGTATTCATCTCTGCCTTAGATCATGTTCTTGGTCCAGATCTTATTGATGAAGTCACTCTCTACGTTGATGATCTTTTAATTGCCACTAAAACCTGGGAAGGCCACGTTGAACTAATACAGAAAGTGTTTCAGCGATTCCTGGAATACGGAGTCACTGCCAACTTGCAAAAGTCACACTTTGGCCGAGCCGAAATCAAATTCTTAGGACACGTCATTTCATCTGGCGGAATCCGTCCTGATCCGGCTAAGCTAAGTGCAATTAAAAATTTTCCTATCCCATCTTCAAAACGACAACTTAAAGGTTATCTTGGACTCGCTTCATTCTTCAGAAGATTTTTACCAAAGCAAGTAATGAACAACCCTGATTTATTGAAATTGTTAAAGAAAAATACTCAGTGGAATTGGACTGACGACTGTCAAAAGGCATTCCTCGATATCAAAGAAGTTTTGTTAAATAGCAACATTCTTTATCATCCAGATATGGATAAGGAATTTTGTGTGTCATCTGACGCAAGTTTTCAGGGATTAGGCGCATGTCTCTTCCAGATCCATGAAACCAATGGAAAACCAGACATCAGAGTAATTAGTCTTGCTAGTAGGGTTCTTACAGAAACTGAACGATCCTATTCTGTTACTGAGTTGGAAGCTCTTGCAGTAGATTGGGCCTTCAAGAGATTCAACTACTACATCAATGGCAAGAAAATCAAAGTCTATTCTGATCATCAGGCTCTTAGTTTTCTTCTAACGTGTAAACTCCTATATCCTCGCTTAACGAGGTGGTGTCTTTTCTTACAGGAATATGACTTCGAAATAATCTACATAAAAGGCAAAGATAACATTATTGCGGATGCTCTATCTCGCATGCCTGAAGGGTCTTCGGACAGTACTGAACTTTTGGAACAAATGTCAAATTACAGAATTCTATTGATGAAGGATCCAATACATCGGAAATATTTTCTTGATCTTTGTGACCAGATTGTCCAGTTGCAGGAAACTGATCCAAAATGGAGAGGAGTGAAACAGATCCTCGAAACTAATCCTACCCATCGCATGTGCAAAAATTACAAATTGCATAATCAAGTTCTTTTCCATCGAACATCACTGTCATCAGAAAATTGTCTAGTATGCATTCCGCAGGAATATGTAGAACACTTACTCTGGTATACACATATTTCGTGGGGACACTTTGGTCCAGAAAAGTGTAAGCGTAAAATAGCAAAGTACTGCTACATCCCTAACCTTCATAGCAGAATTCACAAGCTCTTGAAACACTGTATCATTTGTCAAAAGGCAAAACCTTTTAATCTTTCGAATATACTGCCTTTGAATCCTATTATCACAGAGAAACCTAGACAAACCCTAGGCATAGATTTGGCAGGACCCCTCCCACGAGGTCGTGGAGGACTAAGGTACCTTGTAGCTGTCATGATCTATTTACCAAACATTTGAGATTGTACGCTATGAGATCTGCAAATACTCAACTAATCATCAATCGTTTAGAACGTGACTACTTTCCTAGATTCGGAAAACCTGAATCAATTCTCTCAGACAATGGGTCTAACTTTGTCTGCAAAAGATGGAGACTTTTCCTTGCTAGTCATCAAATTAGGCAAATCCTTATCTCCAAGTTTAGACCGCAGTCGAACCCGACTGAGCGGGTGTTCAAGGAGTTTAATCGTTTTATTCGTACTTATATACCAAATCAACAGACTCGCTGGGTTGACTTTGTGTCACCTTTCGAGGAAATTGTGAATAATCTACCACACCTGTCTACTGGTTTCACTCCGAGTGAGTTGATGTCTTCTGACCAAGAGAAAAATGAATGGGTCAATTCAATTCGTAAGTGTAACAACACAAGTGCTAGTTTAGACGCCAGAATAAGACAAGCTCTAACAACGTTGACCACCCAAGCCAATTTACGCAAGAAGGCGTATGACAAACATATTAATAAGGAGTTAACTTATAAAGCAGGCGAAAAGGTCTTGCTAAAAACACACTTTAAACCATCGTTGCTCTTACACAAAAATCGAAAATGGCAAAGTCTTTTTGAGGGACCTTACGAGATCCTTCGTATACCGCATACAAGTTGTTATCTGATTTCTAATCCCGCAAATGGAAAAATAAAAGGGTTATACCATCATTCTGACCTTAAAAAATGTCATGCTACAGAATAAGTCAAAAGGAAAGCTTTATAATGACAAGAGAAGGTTAGCCGCTAGTGACTAAGTGACAACTGATTTGACTTCGTTAAAAAAAAATGCTTAGAATATATTACACGACAGTGAGTCTATCTTGCTATACAGCAGACAATTTAAAATATGTTATCTTGAGCCATAATTTAAGTACAGACAACCTGATAAATGAAAAAAAATTCTAGTTTAACAAAGAAAGTGATCAACTCCAAGAACTCTAGTTTTAAGATTTAGTTTTAAGGAGATAATATTTAAGAGAGAAAAATGAAATATAAAGCGAAGGATGTGCCTAACAAGCCGGCTTCTGCGGTATGAAATGCTAAAGAAGTGAAAATAAAACATAGTATGTAAGAATTTTTTTTTTTAAGTTCAAGGAGCAATGATCCAGAAACGAAATTTATTTTCGTCAAGGACAAGGGTCACTTGACAATTATTGGTTCCTGATCCCACTAAAAAGGAAAACAAGTAACTAGTTTCTAAGTCTGCTATGACTAGATTAAGTTCCAATGTACATAGAAATCTGGAACAGGTTCATCTCTGCATTAAAATAACGTAATGTTTACGAAGCATGTGAGTTACTTGTAAGTACCAACATGACCACGAAAGCGCTATCCTTCAGCTAGATAAACAAAGTAGCATTAATTGTAATTGCAATACGCAGGACAGATACATTCAAGGCCATAAGTGAAATAAATACCAAGTATAAGAGCGTAAGTGGCAAGGACAAAGCAATGATGACTTAAGGTCATATATAGAGGTCAATGCAGTGTAGCGCAAGCAGGTGTCAAGGCGAGAATAAAATGGCAATGAAACAGCCGGCAAAACTACGCAACTAGTTCTTTTTTGGAGCGCGTACGCAGACGTACGGTGCAAAGGGAAATTAATTTCTAAGTCATAAGGAACAAGGAGTTGTTTGCTAGATTTCTTCTTCTATGTATTATTATACCTATGTCTTTCTTCTGAATTTGTTTAAATACCCTAACCCGCCTAAACCCGTCCCGTAGACTTGATGTCGCAGATTGAGAAATGCGGTTGACGTGGAAGGCTGGTTTGGCATACGATTTTCAAAAGGAAACGCGTGAACGAAATCGGGAAAAGCTAGTTTTGAAATGTCTTTATTTTTCCTTTTAAAGTCAATCCGAGACGGAAACCGAGATCGCGATAAGGAATTTGAATATTTTCTTGAATGGTGTTCTGTTCTCATGTGAGAGGGCGATCAAATTGACTGATTGATCCTCACACCTAGTAAAAAGAGAATTTTTGTTGAAATGACAGTGATAACTTTAATGAATCTAATAAATAGAAAGAACGGTTGAAATGAATTAATATAATAATAATTGCTAACAGATCGGAGAAACTAATGTATTGTGACTGTGAACTAAAAGCATAATTAGTCTTAGAGAAAGATGATGAACAATGTAAAGCGAAATGTTAAAGATAGTTACCAACAAAGTAACAGAAATTGAAATGGACATGATAATCGAAGCTCTCAATTAGCAAGCTTCAAAGTGAGACAAACTATTTGATTATAAACTGTAAAAAAATTGTGTACATAGTACTGTATAAGTGAAGGCTTAAAATGGTGTGGAAGTCTGCCACAGACACGATGAAGATAAAAAGTGTTAAACGTGCAGATAGGCTGACGGACAATGATAGTCCGGTTGTGTAACCGAAGGCGGTGATGTGATTACGTGCAGTGCATCGGAAACCAAGCGTGTTAGCTGCTTTGCAAAGTGCGAGCGCTAGCCTACCTTAAAATCTTCAAAATCGGCTGGAAAATGTGGAGACAGGGATGGTTTCAATGGAGTCTCTGTCCCTGGTAATTCTCGTCCCTCCGCACCAGCTCAGCAAACCACAACACCATCGACGCAACGTGTTCACTGAACCGTGCGCGGAAAAGCTGAAGTACCGCGTGGAGGCTGGTGAGCGCCTCGAGTTGCGATTCAGCTCTAACAATCAGCCTGTGTCAACGTCCATCGACGCAACAAACGCGTTAAATTTAAAGTGATGTAGTTGCACAGCACTCCCGCTGCAGTTCGACGAAACGGACTTTCCATGAAAGCCGCTCCCAAAATAAAAGACTCTTATACGAGTTCACAACATATCACATACTATGCTAATGTTATATCCCGTGGATGAAATGCGAACAGCCAAACCACACGCGAATAGTGACAAAGTCAAATTCCTGTGAATCCCAAGTCCTAAAATTAGATTTAAGCTTAGTTCTTAGACTAATGGGTATTTATATTTTTTGTTACATGTAACGTGTGTACGTAACGTGCGAGTGAGACTCGCCCGCCAGAGCTGATGAAAAGTTTTCTACTCGGAGACCGCAAAGTAGCGATCCAACTTCTCAAGGCATAAGCTTCACCTGGAGAAGAATCAAATTTTAACTTTCCTGTCAATACACAAACAATGAAAGCGTAAAAATTATAACAACTAGTGAGCAATGGAATATGGACACGTGTGAGAAATTCCATGTGTGAGAAGTATATGTGTATAAAAATGGACACGTGTGAGAAATTCCACGTGTGAGAATTGTGTGAGAATTATGTGTGTATAAAAAGATGAATCCTATGTGTTTTCTTTCAGGAGCAAAGAGCCTATGAGCTCTGGACAATAACTTGAGGCCACAAAGATGGTCGGTATGAACTCTGTAAAAAAAAGGACTGTAATGAGTAAATGTATAATGTCCATTGTAAACTTCGTAGATTTACTGTCTTAGTTTTTAAATTTTTTTGTGTATCTTTACCTTAAGAACTGACTTTGTCTATGAATGAGAGATCACCATATTTGTGTAATCCTAATAATCAAATGACAGGAATACTGTGTTTGATCAATGTAAATCTGTAAAGTACTCAATCCCATAATGTTAACGGCGACATGTGAATCTTGGTAATCTCCTTGATTTCCAAGATTCCCATGGAAGGCAATGTAACATTATGTGATTGCCTTATCATTTTAAATCATTCATTAATCGAGCAGTCGCTCGGCAACAGCTACAGTTAGCAAATAATGTTGCGAGAATGTAAAAGGTGAGCGACCTGTGACGTAACTTGTTTATTGTCGAAGCGCCGTCAGAGATGCTGTGAGTTATTGACTTTGAAAACCGCGGCGCGAAAAACGGACAGAAGAAGAACACTTTTTTACACATTTTTTTTTTTTGATGTGCGAGATATTCTCGATGAACAGTTACTCATTCTTCTCTTGTCTCCTGTAACTTGTGTCGGACGCGCATGTCTTGCCGCCGTATTATTATCGTTAAAAATAATATTGTTCTAGTGTGAAGTAAATGTGTAATACTAAAAGTGCCTAGCAGTAGATTTATTGTGCGACGTGTATGTGAAAACGTCGAAGGAATTGTTTTCATTACGAGAAGTGCCAGTCAAAACGGCATCCATGTTAAATCCTTCATTGCAGTGTAAGTTCGTCTATTAATTGCCATAAATTCAGACTTATATGGAACTGGTATATGGACTATTTATTTAATATAGAATCTATGTCTCACTCCTTCATGAAGTTATTTAATTTTCTTTATGTTTCTTCCATGTAGAGAGTTCACAGACGAATTCTTTCGTCGAGTTCGGACGGAAGTTGCATGCGGCGAAATATTTTCTCCGCGCCATATTCTACTGGTAAATGCATGATAAACTACGGTCCCTTAGGAAATTCATGTTGAGCTATCCAAAAATAATTATATTTTGAATAGGCATTTACTCTCTTCCGCAATGCAACTTCCGACTGATCAGACGATCCAACAAGAAACAGCCGCACACGGTCAGCGTTCGCAAATATGTTTCCACCGCTGATTATAGCTATATGTTACAGCACAAAAGTAAACATATTGTTATAATTAGCGGCTACGAACGGGGACATTTATAACTGTATGTTTATGTATACACATTACGTAAACATATCGTTATAACATATATTCTGACAACTTACAGACAGACTTACATTAAATATCAGATTGTGATACAATGTCAGCCTTCCGCTAGATGAAACAAGCTAGGATAAAAAAGTCTAACAAAAAAAAAAAATTCTCTGCTCTTCTTCATCTACATTACACAGATACTATAAACAAAAGGCTATTTGTTAAACACATTACTGTTTGTGAGCTTTACAGATGATAAACTACGCGTTTTAATATTTGATATTCATCGCACACACAGACACAGTCTTTCGATAATTTATAGTTCACATGTCACTATTTTTAACAAACAAAAAACATTTTCAATTTTTCTCGAAATGTCAATTTATGTGACGTTCCGTCACATGGGCCCCCTAGTGAGGGTGTGCTTAACATTGTTTACCTTTTTATGTACAGTTTCACTACCATATCACAACATTAGTTAAGTATTCATGTTCACATGAGTATGATAGGTACACTCAACAGTAAAAAAAGTGGGTCACCCCTGAATTCCAACGTGTAGGCTGCACCTGAATGTATGCAACCAACATAGCATATCTGTGTTGCACATAGTCGCAACCCTCCACAGTACAGTCGTTGTAAGATACACAATGGGTACCGCTAGAGACTACTAGAGAACACCAGTCCTTCTGACAGTCCGTCCAGATGTAAAGTAACACCACGATAGTATAGAAGACATCAGACAGTCCTTAACGTTTCTAAACTAAAGTTAATTACAATAAGTGACATTTCAAATGTTATGGGACAACTAGTTTTGTCACATAAATCGTTCAGTAATCCTTAGACACAATTAAATATTTGAGACAGTATAAGGATTTATAAAGTTGTATGGCAATTGGAAACAAGTTCTTTGCTGTCTAAAAGGTTTACCCAACACATGCTGAACGTCGTTCAACGTTCAACGGTGAGTGGTTTCGCATCAAATTTATGTAATACTAAGCAGTTAAAAGAAAACGTGATTAACGGCGGCAACGACTCTACGGAAATCCCAAAATTAACAGCGAAGTAATATCCTTCACATTAGTCATCAACAGTTACTTGTACATGAAGTTGTACTTTAAATGAAATGACCAACGTCGTCGTTCTGGATCGATATGCAAACCCAGAACGTAAAGCCATTGTTAAACAGGCAAAGCTTTGTGCCTTATCGAGACTCGATCACTAGGCAGAAAGAGACGTCAAATATTGACGTTTGCACCAGTATCAGTTATCAATTCTCAACTTGAACGTAAATGACGATAATGTTTGTACGAAAGCAGGAACCCTAACATGACGATTACCTTCTTGGTAATTAACCTCGAAAGACGTTGTATAGCGTTGCATTGTCAAGGAATAAAGGATGCACATGTTTAAAATTGAAATGCCATCATATAATGCTGGGCACAGGGATGCGAACCCAGCACCTAATCGGATTGTTGAATAAGTACGTAAAATCAGAATGTAGATATCACAGTTTGTCACCAGTAGTGGGGTTGGAACCTTAAATGACGACTGAAGTTGTATTGCCTGACCGGGATTCGAACCCGGCGCCTACCGCCGTCGTTGTCTAACCAGGAACAGAGGAGAAATGTCCAATGTTGGTCAACCATCAGTGAGATGTGCACACGTTTAACTAGAAATAAGGTGACGAAAACGTCTATGCTGACTGAGAGTCGAACGCCGCACACATGGTTATGAAGACACGTTAATAATCAACTTCATATTCAGTAGTAGCTAGGAGTAGCATGTTTAGTTGCAAACCTTAAGGCCTTACTCATCCCTAGTAACGTGTTGCCTAATATCTGCGATATCGAGATGTTAATTTACAAGTGGATTAACTGCCGTAAAGAGCAATGTGTATCATTGAGATGTAAATGAAGTGCCTCAGCAGAAAGTACTCGTAATTTCCGTCGTGCAGCACGTATTGTTTCAGAGACACTGAGTACATGTTATAACTGCACAAAACGTGTATTATATACTAAGCATATACTATTATTTGGAGAAGCTGTCGCCAAACCTGTTTACTTTTACATTCCGCTTAGTTGTCGTGGTTGAATATAGGTTTTCTTAAGGCTACATCTAATGCACAGCGCTTACAAGAAAGTATAGTCTCCTGCGTCATGCTATTGCTAGCTAGGTGAAATATTTTGTGGTAGCTATGTTTAAAATGAATGTATTTCTGAAAATATTGTTCGTCAAATATTTGAATAAATCGTCAACTGTAGGTGTGCCTGCACATGTTATAGCATAATAGCTGTAGCTGCGTTAATTTGTACTACAGACTTGGGTAGGTTAGGTGTAACTTTTGATCCTTCAAGGGGTGATCGTGGCCATGCGGCCCGGGTCTGTACTAGCCGCGGCTCGCGAGCTACGGGCCAGCCAGGCTGGCCGAGGCGAGACGCAAGTGAGCGAGCTGGCGTTGGCGTTGGTGGGCCAACAGCCCGGCTGTGCCGCATGCCTCTGCCTCTGCCGCTCCGTTTGACATAAATATGTTTACCTCCTCTTCTGGAATCAGTATAAGAGCGGCAAGCAGAAACACATGTCAGGCCCCTTCCTCCTCCTCCTCTCTTGGCAGGTCCCCGGACTCGCACACGTATAGTGAACATTCGCGCGCCGGAGATCGTCGCCTTCTGTGTCTCGTGTGTGTGACGTCGTATAGTGTTTTTGGTGTCCGCCGTCCCACTCCTACGTTCACTTGTGCCGTCGGACTCATCAGTGTTTTGTGCGCCGTGCCAACGTGTTTTCAGTGTTGTTATCGTCACATGTGAACGACTCCGTGTTTTTTATGTCTCTGTGACCTCTCTCTTTTGCCCGTCACTTTGTTCATTGTCATTCACCATGTTTTATGCTCTTGTAAAACGCTGTGGCTGAAGAGCGGCGTAGTGTGCCGCTGCCAGCCTACCTGAGTTGTACAGGCTTTAAAATAACAATAAAGTAAAAAAAAAAAAAAAAAAAAAAATACATGTCAGGCTGTCTGCCGTAATGGCTCACTGCGAGAGGTCTCGTCGAGGCAGAGTCAAAAAATGGTTCAAATGGCTCTGAGCACTATGATGGGACTTAACATCTGAGGTCATCAGTCCCCTAGAACTTAGAACTACTTAAACATAACTAACCTAAGAACATCACACACACACATCCAAGCCCGAGGCAGGATTCGAACCTGCGAGCGTAGCGGTCACGCGATTCCAGACTGAAGCGCCTAGAACCGCTCGGCCACTCCGGCCGGCCGAGGTAGAGTTGTCGCTCTCATTGAGGAAGGATTATGTTCCATCAGAGAAGCTGGTAGACGGTATGGCGTACCACATACCACTGCAACGAGATGGTGGAGGATCTGCCTCGAAAGAGGCACCACCAACAGGGCTCCTGGCTCAGGCAGGAAGAGAGTGGTCTCACAGCAGGAAGACAGGGACCTAGTGTCTAGGAGCAGAGAAAATCCCTTTCTGAACGCGAAGCAGTTGCGGTGGGAGACCAACTTTCCCGGCTCCAGTGACACGATTCGCCGAAGGCTGAGGGACGCTGGACTGCATGCACGATGATCCGCCGTGAAACAAGAGCTCACCGAAGACAACGTTTTATACCGGCTAGCATTTGCGGAGCTCCATCTGAGGGTGTCGTGGGACAACGTCATTTTCATTGATGAGAAGGTGTTTTCCACCAATAACGACGGTCCACGAATCGTTTACAGGCCGCAAGGGACTCGCCATCGACGCAAATATGTAACCGCGACGAGAAGAAGTGGCCAGCTACCTGTTACCTGCTAGGGTTGGAATTCTGCGAGAGGGGCGGGAATTCTTCACAGGATAGAAGGAACTCTGGACAGCGCGTAGTAAGCCCACATATTGAAAAACGTGATGCTTCCGTCAGTGCGAATGCTGTACGCAGAAAGGGACGTCACATTGGACGAGGACCATTCTCCCATTCACAAGTCTGCATTTGTTCAGCAGCGGCTCTCCACGATTGGCGTCAACGTCATGGACTGGCCGCCGCGGGCGGCTGATATGAACTCCATGGAAAACATGCAGGCTGAGGTCGCCAGAACATTAACAGAGAACTGGCCACGAAACCAACCCACTACTGCGGACGCTCTTTGGGACTGAGTCCTGGAAGCCTGGGAGGAAGTTACTTCTTCAGGCTGTTACGTCCGACGGCTTATACGTTCTATGCCAAGACGCGTGATAGAAGTACAAAATAATGAAGAATTCTGGATAAAATATTAGAGTTCTTAAAATGTTTTGTTATGTCTTCTTTTTTGTCATTTTTCCTCATTGGGAGCTAGTGGAAGATCGCGTGGCAACAGAAAAGATACAATATGGGTTAGCTTTCCTTTGAGTTGCCCTTTTAATTCATGTGGGTTTCTTTTGAATATACATTTTGTTAAGTATTCTATTTTGATTTCATTTATACCCTGTCCACATACTTCCAAACTAACCAGCATAGATGGACTCTATCACAGTAGTTTTTGTTATTTCAAATACGTCTCTCTCTTCCCCTCCATCCATGAATACACCCTCCGTCCTCCACACAATACGCCAACGATTTCATATTATGTTTACTCGCGCGCAGGATTAGCCGAGAGGTCTAGGGCGCTGCAGTCATGGACTGTGAGGCTGGTCCCGGGGGAGGTTCGAGACCTCCCTCGGGCATGGGTGTGTATGTTTGTCCTTAGGATAATTTAGGTTAAGTAGTGTGTAAGATTAGGGACTGATGGCCTTAGCAGTTAAGTTCCATAAGATTTCACACACATTTGAACATCTATGTTTACTCGTTGTTAATATCTCTTCTACTCTCTCTCACACTCTCTCTCTCTGACACTATCGCCGCAAGTGCCTTTCTATTACACTCCCCCAAAACTCTGTAAACAAATCTAGCGGTTTCCAATGACGCTACATTTTCTCTTTTAATTGCTACTGTCTTTACTCTCTATCATTCCTCTCACCACCTATGAAACCGTATTCTTTAATCTCCCCTTCCCTATAACCCATTCTTCGTTCTGAGAACAGTCTCTCCTTATCTCTCGGTCCTAAGATAAAACGAACTGTGGCACACATCTAAGTAAGCAATACTTTGCAAGCATTTCACGCTTATATTTTGCACTTCTGCACTTCTATCCATTCCCAGATCCCGCCCTCATTCCTGTTACGCGTCCCTTGACATCTGCATCTACATCTAAGTGAATACTCTGCAATTCATAACTATGTGTTTGGCAGGGGGTTCTGTGGTCTGGTGGATTAATCTTGTATTGATGTGTAAAACGTGTAGATTCACATTTCACGTCAGGAGTAGATTTTTAACACACACAAGTAGCTCTCCTTCACCCCTATCAACACCAAGTGCAGAACGCCAGCAAGCTCCGTAGTTCAATATCCGCAGTAAAGATAACATCCCTTCGCTGCCGACTGGGCATTCGCTTGAGCGGTGACAGATGGAGAAACCCCGTAAGGCAGATACTGTCACCAGCAAGCCGTCTAAACTAGAAAACGTATTTTATTTAATGAACCAATGGCCATGTAAGTTCACAAGGCCCTTACTTTATTTGAAAGTGAGACGTTGAAAATTGTGGTGCTGGACTGGGATTAGAATTCGATTTCACTGCGTTCCCGAAGATTGCAAACTCTTCTAGACGTCCTCGAAAGGCACCTATCTGGTTTCGAATCCTGATCAGCACAAAATATTCATCATTTCATTTCAAGCCCTAGAATATGCACTCCGAACTACTGGTGAAAAATAGTTGCATTTTCAACGTCTCTTCGTGCGTTGTCAGCTGTAACGTGTTCGTTTCAACTCACAGCCACATGATGAGCTTTTTATCATAACATTACAAGATCAAAAGCTTCCTTACATCTTTTCAAGTTCAAACATTCCTCTTCATCCTATAGGTGAAAACGGATTTGGGTTTGACGTTGTGTTCGTTGTGATCACCAACGACAACATGTTGTAGATTCAACTTCTGGCCAGCAGAGTATTTTCCATCACATCATTGAAAGAGAAATATGCCATTCCTAGCTATTATTGGAAAAGAATTTGATAGTTAAAGTTTCTTCATGACCACGTGTGCGGGGTTTGAATTCCATTCAGCACAGAACTTTTCGTCGCCTGATGTCTAGCTAAACATGAGCCCATCTTGCTACTGGTGAACCAACAATAGCTATTTATCGTCTGTTCCTGGCTAGAAAACGACGATGCTAGATGCTGGGCTCGAATCCCAGTGAGGCATAAACAATTCTATCGTCAATTAAGGTTCCAGCATTTCGCTATTGGTGAAAACATTTGATATTTAACTTCTGATTTTATGTACAGTCCTGCTCAAAAGTATCCGAACGACCTGAATTGCATTTCACCTGATTCCCATGCGACCTACATAACGCAGCTGTATAGCAGGTCCTCTAATCGCTCCTTGGTATAGTCGTTTGACTATTGAAAATGCTTCCAACAAGTCACCACCAGAAAACACTGCTCTGTATCGCAATAACTCAAGATGTAAAGTAATACCACGATACTACAAATATCAGGGAACACCTCATCACAGATAAGACTGTCCTTAAGGCTTGTAAGCTCACATTTATTGCAATAAATGACATACCTGAAATGTTAGTACACTCATTATTACGTCAGACAGGTAATGCACGTAGTAAGTTCGTCGTATTCATGATTTCCTCGTCAAAGTAACATACCATGCTTGTTATTTAACACAAAATGTCATTAAAATTTGCGTTATTCACGAGTAGCTAGTTCAGAATATGTATGAACTTCAAATGACACGACGAACCGCCTCGTTCTGGATATGGATTTAAACCCAGGTCATGCAGGGTAGGCCGCGGTGGCCGTGCGGTTCTAGGCACTTCAGTCGGGAACCGCGTGATTGCTACGGTCGCAGGTTCGAATCCTGCCCCGGGCATGGATGTGTGTGATGTCCATAGGGAGTTAGGTTTAAGTAGTTCTAGGTTCTAGGGGACTAATGACCTCAGGTGTTGAGTCCCATAGTGCTCAGAGCCATTTGAACCAATCATGCAGGCTAAGATTTCGTGGCTGACGGAAATTGAGTCATTCCTGACTAGGCATAAAGAGAGTGATATACCTCATTTTTTAACAGTATCAGTTAGCAAATATCAACTTTAAATCACATAACGTAATATTTTTAACGGACGCGAATTTTTACCCAGCGTCTATTGTCCCTGTTAACGGACTACGAGAGATGTGAAATATTGCTACTTCACAAGTAACTTACTTGAAATGCAGTGAGGTAAAGCTTTGTGTTGGACAGGGATTCGAACCCAGAACCTAATCGGATTGTTATCGAAGCACAATCTACTTTGACATATCAGATTTTCTCGGCAGTAGCTAGATGTATTAAATGAAATGACGAGACGAAACATTAATTTTTCCTTCCCAGGACTCCAACCCGGCACGTATCGATATTATATTCTAGAGAAAAGGAACGTTAAGTATGGGTTTGCTACACCAGCAGCGACATGTGAGCATGTTTGAACTACAAATAATATGACGAAGTGTTCAGTGCTGACTGAGAATCGAACTCCAAATATATCGTTGTTGACGACACAAAAAGAGACGACACTTACCGAATTTTTCTCCACCAGCAGCTCGGAATAACATCCTTGAACTTTTAGTGATCTCGCAAATAGTTGTGTGTCTCACTGGGAGTCAAAAAAGTCATATATCGCTAGTGTTGACAACGAATGAAAATGCATTAAAAATAAAAATTATTATCCACCAGCAGATAGGTGTTCTCATGCTAGAGCTTAATAATACATAGTGAAAAGTTTAGTGCTGGACCAGTATTCCAACCCATTCATGCGCAATATGTGGAGATGTTGAGGAATCTGCAGTTTTGAACAAACAACAAGTTGTAGTCGAGCCGTGTTGTCACGAAGGGATCAAATTCCGCGTTAAGAGCGGTCTGAGTTGCATTCCCAGTTCAGAACCAATTTTATCGACATACAGAAGCTCAAATAAAAGACGGAATAAGTGTCCTGTGAACATACACAGGGTTTGTTTCGTCACTAGAAATAAGTAACTAGTATAAGAAATGTTACTTGTGATAGAGTTTCTACATATCGCCACTCCTTACTTTATTGTGGTTCCACCTAACGTCTACTTGGTAGAGAAGGAATATCATGTTTAATGTGATTATCAGACCACAATGCCATTATACCTTATTCACTTGGCGTAGCCAGAAGAGAATAGAATCTGCCTCTCCCTATCAAAAAATATCGGCAGAAGTTTGAATGGAACCGAGACCAACATCATATGAAACTATCATCAGTCCAACAGACCACCAAACCCTCTTCTCTACAACTCATTTCACTATCTTAACACCATTGCGGCACACAAGATGAGAATTCTGACACACAGGCTCCCTGTAGTGGTTTGCAGGATGTTCAGTACGTTCATTTACTTGGTTGACCGAATCGTCATGAAACAGCTGCCTTGACTACCCAGTGCATACATTCGACTGTATTTTGTAATCATCGAAAATAAATAACGTAACTGCTACCTACACAGAACTGCCAACAGTGTAGGATGCAGAAATTTAAATAGGAAGTGTTCCTTTCCATTTGAGCTACTCTATTGCGCTATCTGTTTGTTGAAACCATCGAGCAATGCAAAAGAAATGCTGTAACTGTATGCCCCTCAGAAGTCTATATCCGGCCATATGCATTATCTCACAGCACTGTGGAATGCCGAAGTTCTGGATGAACTGTTGTTCGCTTCCAGAGGTGCTGTAGCTACGTCACAGCTAGTAGTGCTATTGATAAGACGTTGCGTGTTCTATTACATTCGCTACTATATATTTTTAAATCGCAATTCTGCTGTCTGCTGAAGTTATCAATTTAATGGAACTTTGAACATAAATCTCTTCACTTCTCAACCCAAAATAGTCGCATGTGGAAAAAAGGCTAACTTCTGCGTCATTTTGTTCTTTTCAGGTTTAATAGACGGCCAGGTAGTAGATGCACCTCGAAGCTTTTGTATTATGTATAGGGATAGTGTATCGTGCCGAAATAGTCAGAAAAGTATTTTCTACATTAGCTGTCGTGTGGTACTGGCATTTTATTCTTCTTCAAACCTTGTTTGACAGCTTTAATTCAGAACAAGTTTTCTACATGCATGTAATCAATAAACTGCATATGCATTGTCAGACTGTTATAGATAACATCAGAGAATTCGCATATATCGTTGATGATTAATTTCTCTCTCATGTTTAGTATTGTTTTAACAACACTAAAAGAAACCTTACAAAACTGTGCATTGTATTGTAAGAAATGAAATAAAACTACCCACGATAACCTTATGACGAAAGTAAGTCTGTTTTAACAAAACTGAGTATCTGTACACAAGTGTGCCTCTATCTGCACGAATAAGTAAAATACTACTCACTTAGATATCGATTGGGTCTGTGTTTAAATGGTATGCTGTGTCATACTCAACGGGTATGCTAATGTGGCATTTCATAAATAAAGTTACGTATTCCTAGAAACCCAAAATTTGCTTATCAGCGGCGGAAAGAGGCGTTACCTGTTGTGCAGCATTATAAGTTTTTCACCATTGCACTTTGAGCTGAAAGTATTTTCTTGCGATTTGCTAATCAATTTATTTCCTTCATACTTATCACCCTGGCATGGGAGTCTTAAGTGAACAACATTATTGAATTTCGTTTCGTTGACGGACGATTCGAATTTCTTCAGAGACGCTTGTATTGTATAGCAGCTTGGCAGTCAGAAAGCCGAGACCTACGACCATTAAAACAACTTACTGAGTCGAGCTGCCAAGAGGATTTGATGTGTAAAGGTTTTCTTCTGATTTTGTTACAGGATTTTTTCTGGGAATAATATACAAAAACAGCTCGCACGCGCTGCCCCTACCACGGTTAGAACTGACGATTTTCTTAACCGTTGGAACACGAGACACGGGCGGTACCACGGGGCTACGGACACACTACTGCCAGCACGCCACTCTCGTCATGATATTGGTCGCTCAAACCTCATAACGCATCGTGAAAGATATTAAAAGTTGTCACTTATGTGAAGAATAGCATTTCTTTAGCCAAAAAACTGAAATTTCTGTCTCAGTGTCTTGGTTTACGTGAGGATTATATACCACGAGTCATTCAAATGGAAAGGCAATATCAAGTGAATTTAGCGAGTCAGTTCAGTACCATACGCAGAAGTGATTGCACTGTCACAGTGTTGCCAAATGTTTGTGACGATGTTGCCAATTCTCAGCTGTCTTAGGAACAGCTCTGTAGCGTTATAGAAGGATAATCCTGTGCTCGTGTCATAGGAGGATACGGAGAGGAGACGCGGGGTTTGGTTAATATGCAACGTTTTCTCCAACCAGCTGTATCAAACAAAAGATTATTGCAGTACAATAAAAAGTCTTTTGAAATCAACCTGTCACGAAAAGTAAGATAACAAACACTTTGCACCTCGAAATCGTTTGCGTGTATGTGCAGTCTTGCGATCATACAAGTAGAATTTCATGAATTTCACGAGAATGTAGAAAAATGTTGGAGCGATTGGAAGCTGTAAGAAACACAGTTACCTAATTATTATCTACCACGTAATAATCAATTCATTTGATAATTCAGAAGAGAAGAAACTAAAAATTATACCCATTAAGGCAGAAACTAAAGTGCAGATGGGGGCACTGTGCAGATCTGCGCTTTTTCATCTTCAGATCTATACAAATAATGTATACTAACCAGCGTATTCGTTGCTTTCGTAACGTTTCCCACTTGTTTAGTCTTCTTATGATGAACTGGATCCACACCCATGAGTCTGATTTTTTCTTTGTATCCTTCTATCAACTATCTTTGTGTGTTATTGTTCGGTGTTCAAAAAGCAAAATATTATGCCTGCTCCCACGAGTTATTAAAATGAGGTCGCAAAAAGGCTAACGAATTATAATCAAAATACAGTGAGACGCCAATTTGTCTGTCGTCATGGTGTTAAGTGGACAGAAATAGTTGGGTGTTATTGTCGTCTTTTCTTATTGAGATTTTCATATTACCCTGACACAAGATGCCGAAATAAATGTGTATATTCTCCGTGTCGAAACATCCCACATTCCATTCATCCTGATCCATTCGTTACGTGCATCGGCGGCAATGAGTGATAGGAAAGCTGTTGTGGGGCGACGAGTAACAATAACAATGGTAGTAATTACAAATCAATAATCAAGGATGTTTACCGCATTACAGGCGATTAACAAAATAACCAAGAATGGCTGAGTGTTTAATTGGCGCACTGAGTAGGTGTTCTTACCATTTTGTTACTGAATTCTGTTCTAGTTGTTTGCAGAGAGAAAACAAAGAATCCTGTAGCCATACATATCGCTAGTACAACGAGATATTACCTATCAACTATCCTTGCTTTACATCACTGAGCTGATATTTGAAATACATTTCTGTTTTCTCTCTCTCTCTCTGTCTCTCTCTCTCTTTATTTGTATTTTAATTTTTTGAGGAAAGCATCGAGAAGCGCGATAATAAGCAAGTAGGCATATAACCTGTTTACAGTTATTTTCATCGACATACATAATGCAAAAATACAACTTTTAAGTGTGTTGTTGCGTAATTCCAGTTATTGACAGTCTATTCGTGAGCTTGCTCGCATTCAGTGAGGTGAAACCTACCATAGAAGCATGCAAAACACAAATATTTCTTGCTCCGTGCGCAACACATAAACGAAATCTCGCTGCACTGACGTGTTGTCCGATATATTGCACGGAAAACATATCTGATTCATGTTGCTAAATACAGCTCTATCAGATATCAATTTGGGAGCGTACCAAGTGTATAAAAGTATATCTTCAAATACGCAGAAAGGCCCATAGAGGTTTTCGACTGAAGCATAGCCATGACCAAAATTGTAACAGGGGTCGACAGCATCGTCGTCTACCACCTTCACAACTCGAACGGTGACAGTGCTCGGCCGGTTACTTACGTATACTGGTACCAAAGCTACAGCATGAAAACACAAAAATGTTAATAACCCGAAGATCATTAGTTTTGGAACCCATAGAAATTAAAGCAGTCATCAGTCGCAAGAGTGGTTTGAACACCACAGTGCTTTGATAGGCACGGACTTGGAGATGGTATGCTGTTGCTTTCATCCGACCTTTGAGTTGACTTACCTAGCCAGTTAATAGGGGAACCTACAGTTTTACGTGGCTTTCGGACCACAGTGCAACTCGGCATTTTTCACATCAACAAACACTGCCCCAGGGGAAATATGTGTAAAACGGCACATAAAAATCGTGGGATTGGTGAGGCATCGAACCTGAGACCTTCGTATCCATAATCTTGCTCTTTATCAGCTTACCACCATGCAGCCAACACTGTGGTTTCTGCTTGCCATTAAAATTAAGGATCTCTCGTTTGTGCCTGCGTTGGCACTTGCGTGTCCCTTAGGAGATGTTACCTTTGGGATTACCCTCGTATACGTGTGTGTAAACGCCTTCCAATGCCCACTCAAGGAAGACAAGGATACCTAGTCTAGCTTCAATATTACAAATACGCCTCTTTTTGTGGATGAACGCAGACTTAGGTTGATAATCATTTTGAATATTTATCAGTACTTTACCCATTGGTGTGAAACTCGTTTTCTACCAATGATTGCCACAGCTACAGGAACACTACTTTAATACCTCTTACACAAAATACTTACGCAGTGCTATCAGACGAAAAGATCAACCTGACACAAACTGTGGGAAGTTTGTTTTACAACCTTCGTACCTGGATAAAGAACTTTTCCTATTTGAGATATCTGTGAACGTTACTGCATAAGACGATTTAAGAAAAAACTAAATTCCTTCAGCTACGCCAATGTTTAAAGAAATCGTATTAACGGCACTAAATCGTGGTTCGTAAATCGTTTACCAGCCGTACTCTGCCGCATTTCGCTGGTTCGAAGGCAAAAAGCTTACTGACAAATTTCACAGAAGGAAAAGGGGGACGAAATGTCTCCCACTCGAAGGTCGTGCTGTTTTACTTAAATGATTACAAAATCGGGTAAAACGTACAATGAGGTTGTCAGTATAAGCACATTACTGTTGTGAATATGATGTTGCACCGCCCAGGGCCTGTAATGATAAAGGGCCCATTTAGGTCAGGTATATTGTACACAGAAGTGGAAGAGAGAACACCACTAAATTCTACAATCCGTATGCATTGCATACACACAGAAATTACTGTTACAGTGTACTTATGGAGCCCAATGAGTGATTTGCATATTTCCCGGTGAGAAAGAGCACTGGCAAACAGTCTTCACTGCATTAGGTTACTTAAACTGGCGTCACTTTGAGCTAGAATTTATGGCCAGCGACTAAGTGTAAGGAAAGTGAGTCGGATGCGGGTTTTGCAACTGTGAAATACTTTCCTTACATTATGGAAGCGAATATTAAATTTGAGCTAATATTGCGAAAGGTTTGGACTTGGATAGCTTAGAATGAAAACCTCTCTGTTTATTGCAAAGGAAAACAATTGATTTTCTAAAACATTCTGTGTCATACACAACTTAAAACAGGTCACGTCGACCAAATCATATGGAAGAACCGACAGCGACGTATATTGGAAGGCAGTAAGATCCCTTGGCTTTTGGTTTGGCAGTATTCGACAGCCATTTCTAGGCGCAAGTAAATTAAGAAAGGCAACGCGTTTTCGTTATCAAGAAACGTCTTCATCAATTACTTTAGTTTTAATGTGATCTACGAGTAATTGCCGAAGTTTGATATTAACATGAAAAGGATTCCGTAGACAGGGAAAGAACTTGTTCTTGGGCAACTACTTCTATAATGACTAAAAGGACTTAAATGATCTTCAAGCACATGTGTTCCAGCAGCGGTATGAAGAAAATGATAGTAATAATGACGGTGATAATCGAATTATCCGGTAACTTCAAACTTTACAGTGGATTTTCTGGAACTAAGAAATTTCCTGAATTTGTGAAAATTTCAAAATGGCTTCAATTCGAAGCTATGACGCCTAGAAGAGTCTTTACATCCTGCTGACATGAGAACAGCATAATCTCCACGTCAGAAGCTTGCTTCTACTTAACCATTTAATAGACTCGCGTTTTTTTCCACCGTGACTAGTTTAGTAAGCTAAGCACATCATCCATTACACCACACTCCTGAGGCTGGGAAATGTGGCCACAGTGGTCTTCGGCATTTACTTTTAAGAGGCACAAACAGATTTACTTTACCTCTGGTAACCTCAAGAGGAAGCTGTTATAATCCAGAATCCGCTTTAAACATCACGTTCCTTCATTCCAAACTGGGCAGAGCCGGTTTTCGTTGGAAAATGACATAGGGTAAACAGAAATACTGTCACCAGTAAACTTACTTACATTAGAAAATTTTATTTTATTTGATGAACTGATAGCCGTCTAAAGGAATAGGGCTCTTATTTTACTTGTACTTGATTGAACTAGAGACGTTGAAAAATTTGGTACTGGACTGTGAATCGAATTCGTATCTCCTCTTTCGAGGATCTGAATCTCTCGGAACAGTATAGTTCAATCATTTCATTCCTTTTCCCAAGACTGCAGTCTTCTCTAGGTCTCCTCCAAAGGTAAATATGTGGGACCGAATCCTGATCCAGTACAAAAATATTCATAATTTCATTTCAAGCCCTAACACGTGCACACCGGCCTGCTAGTGAAAATTAACGTGCATTTTTAATGTCTGTTCATGTTGCCAACAATTTCTGGACAAGCACGCACACATCTTACTGTTGGTGAGTAAGCAATTGATACTTAAGCAATATTCGTGGACAATAAAGAAGAACGATAGGAGTGCGGTTCGATTGTCGCTCAGGCACAAAAATTTGTGTCATTTTAGATTCAAACACCTAGCAGCTGGCAAGAAAAACCGATACGTAACATTTGATTTTACTTGGTTAACAATCCGATTACGTCTTGGGTTCGTATCTCCGTCACAGAACTTCACATCATGCGCTTCATCTTTAAATTCATACACACTTCGTTACTTCTGAATTGAGGTATATCAGACATCTTTCATGGTTAGTTAACAGGGATGAAAGGGTCTTGATAGGAGTCCCGGTTTATTACAAAACTGTCGTCATTTATTTTCAAGTTTAGATTTAGTTACTGATATAGGCGAAAATTTCGGTACTTCATGACTCTTCATGGATAGTCAGCAATATGATATGATTAGATTAGATTAGATTAATACGAATACGACATTTCGTAATGATGTGGAACGAGTCATTTTAATTAAAGATTTCTTTACATACCAGTATTCAATTTTTCACCCTCTCTCTCTCTCTCTCTCACACACACACACACACACACACACACATTCTCTTTTTATTTTTATTTGTTTGTTGTGCTCGACTATCGGCGAGGCACGAAAACGTCCGTGAATGAGTTTCTTAGTTTTGAGTACAGTTACGAAAGAAATATAAAAACAACTATGAGAGTTACTGATTTATGATGCTTAGTAGCAGTCAGTTCTGAGTATTATTAGCAACTAAGCTCCAGTCCCTAAACCTAGTTGCAGAAATGCGAATCAGACGCATTACTTATTCCAGGCCGTAGCAGCCGCGTCTTTGAGGCGCCAGCTGTGGTCACTTCCCAGCCCGCTGTAGGATCACGTCGGTTCGTCTTCTTCCTGCTGGTAATGTAACTGAGATTTGGTAACAACGCAAGGTATGTTTGTCAACTCAGTGATCGACGAGTTACTTTCTGGTGTGCACGGAATTAAGCCTCAAAAATCACTTGATTTCTCGTGTCATTTCCATTGAATAACCTGAGTTGTTATCGCTTGAGGTGTAACAGAAGATTGTAAATTTACGGTTTTCAGCCCAGCAAAGTCATTGAACGTGGCAATCGCAACTAATCTCGTCCTGTAAATAGCGGTTTACGAGTTCTAGCCACTACTGACCTCGTAAGAGGAAGGCGCAAACCATGTATATACGCTAGCTCTGTGTTGAGATGCTGACCTGTGGAAACGCGATTGTTACGGTTCGCGGTTCCAGCCTTGCTGAATGTAACGTTTTTATCCCTTCTGTGTAAGAGCTGCAAGCAATCAGATCTAACATCGATAAGCAAATTGTAAGAAAATACTTTCAGCTCATAGTGCAATGGTGAAAAACTTATAATGCTGCACAACAGGTAACGCCTCTTTCCGCTGCTGACAAGCAAATTTTGGGTTTCTAGGAATGCCACGTTTGCATACCTGTTGAGTATGACACAGCATACCATTTAAACACAAACCCAATCGAAATCTAAGTGAAAAGTGTTTTACTAATTCGTGCAGATAGAGGCACGCTTGTGTACAGATACTCAGTTTTGTTAAAACAGACTTTCGTCGTAAGGTTATCGTGGGTAGTTTTATTTCATTTCTTACAATACAGTGCACAGTTTTCGTAAGGTTTCTTTTAGTGTTGCTAAAACAATACTAAACATGAGAGAGAAATTAATCATCAACGATATATGCGAATTCTCTGATGTTATCTATAACAGTCTGACAATGCATATGCAGTTTATTGATTACATGCATGTAGAAAACTTGTTCTGAATTAAAGCTGTCAAACAAGATTTGAAGAAGAATAAAATGCCACTGTCACACGACAGCTAATGCAGAAAATACTTTCAAAAATGGTTGAAATGGCTCTGAGCACTATGGGACTTAACATCTGTGGTCATCAGTCCCCTAGAACTTAGAACCACTTAAACCTAACTAACCTAAGGACACCACACACATCCATGCCCGAGTCAGGATTCGAACCTGCGACCGTAGCAGTCGCGCGGTTCCGGACTGAGCGCCTAGAACCACTAGACCACCGCGGCCGGCTGAAAATACTTTCCTGACGTATTTTGGCACGATGCGCTCTCCCCATACGTAATATAAAAGTTTCGAGATGCATCTGCAGCCTGGCCATCTATTAATCCTGAAAAGAACAATATGTCGCAGAAGTTAGCCCTTTTTCCACATGCGACTATTTTGGGTTGTGAAGTGAAGGGAATTATGTTCAAAGTTCCATTAGATCGATATCTTCAGCAGACAGCAGTATGGCGTTTTAAAAAATGTAGCAGTGAATGTACCCAAACTCGCGACGTCTTATCAACAGCGCGCGACGTTTACCGTTACTCTACTAGCTAACACACAGCTGCGGCGCCTCTGGAACTCAACAACAGTTCCTGCAGAACTTACGCATTGCACAGTGCTGTGAGATGGTGCATATGGCCGGATCTACACACACACACAAAAAAATGATAGTTTCTATATGATGATGGTCTCGGTTCGATTCCAGCTTCTGCCGATATTTTTTGATAGGGAGAGGCAGTTTCTATCCTCTCCTGGCTACGCCAAGTGAATAAGGTATAATGGCATTGTGGTCTGAAAATCACATTAAACATGATATTCCTTCTCTACCAAGGCGACGTTAGGTGGAACCACAATAAAGTAAGGAGTGGCGACATGTAGAAACTCTATCACAAGTAACCTTTCTTATACTAGTTTTTTATTTCTAGTGACGAAACAAACCCTGTGTATGTTCACAGGACACTTATTCCGTCTTTTATTTGAGCTTCTGTATGTCGATAAAATTGGTTCTGAACTGGGAATGCAACTCAGACCGCTCTTAACGGAATTTGATCCCTTCGTGACAACACAGCTCGACTACAACTTGTTGTTTGTTCAAAACTGCAGATTCTTCAACATCTCCACATATTGTGCATGAATGGGTTGGAATACTGGTCCAGCACTAAACTTTTCACTATGTATTATCATGCTTTAGTATGAGAACACCTATCTGCTGGTGGATAATAATTTTTATTTTTAATGCATTTTCATTTGTTGTCAACGCTAACGATATCTGACGTTTTTGGCTCCCAGTGAGACGCAGAACTATTTGCGAGATCACTGTAAGTTCAAGGATGTTATTCCGAGCTGCTGGTGGAGAAAAATTCGTTGATTGACGTCTCTTTGTGTGTAGTCAACAACGATATGTGTGGCGTTCGATTCCTAGTCAGCACTGGACTGTTTGTCATATTATTTCTAGTTCAAATATGCTCACATGTCGCTGATGGTGTAACAAACCCATAATTAACATTCCTTTTCTCTAGAATATAACAGCGATACGTGCCGGGTTTGAGTCCTGGGAAGGAAAAATTAATGTTTCGTCTCGTCATTTCAGTTGATACATCTAGCTACTGTCGAGAAAATCCTATTTATCAAAGCAGATTGTGCTTCGATATCAATCCGATTAGGTTCTGGGTTCGAATCCCTGTCAAACACAAAGCTTTACCTCACTGCATTTCAAGTAAGTTACTTGTGAAGAAGCAGTATTTAACATCTCTCGTAGTTCGTTAACAGGAACAATTGATGCTGGGTAGGAATTCACGACCGTTAAAAATGTTTACGTTATGTAATTTAAAGTTGATATTTGTTAACTGATACTGTCTAAAATCGAGATATATCACTCTCTTTATGCCTAGTCAGGAATGACTGTTAATTTCCGTCAGTCACTAAATCTTAATTTGCATGACGTGGGTTTGAATCCATATGCAGCACGAGTCGGTTCGTCGTGTCATTTGAAGATCATACATATTCTCAACTAGCTGCTCGTGAATAACGTAAATTTTTAATGACATTTTGTGTTACTTCGAAGAGGAAATCATGAATACGACGAACTTACTACGTGCATTACCTATCTGACGTAATAATGAGAGTGCTAACATTTCAGGTATGTCAGTTATTGCAATAAATGCGAGCTTACAAGCCTTAAGGACAGTCTTATCTGTGATGAGGTGTTCCCCGATATTTTTAGTATCGTGGTATTACTTTACATCCTGAGCTATTGCGATACAGAGCAGTGTTTTCTAGTGGTGACTTGTTGGAACCATTTTCAATAGTCAAACGACTGTATCAGGGAGCGATTAGAGGACCTGCTAGACAGCTGCGTTATGTGGGTTGCATGGGAATCAGGCGAAATGCAATCCAGGCCGTTCGGATACTTTTGAGCATGACTGTACTTCGTTAACAATCCGATTAGGTGCTGGGTTTGCATCCCTGTCACAAGATTTATATGATGGCATTTCAATTTTAAACATGAGCATACCTTGTTCCTTGTGAATGACACCATATTAAACATCGTTTGGGGTAGTTCCCAAGATGGTAACTGTTATGACAGGATTCCCAGTTCAGTACAAACATTTTCGTCATTTATTTTCAGGATCTGAATTGATAACTGATACTGGTGCAAACGTCTATACTTCACGTCTCTTTATGCCTAGTGATCCGGTCTCAATGAGGCACAAACAAAGCTTAGCTTAGTTTGCGATGGCTATAGGTGCTGGGTTTGAATCCAGGTCCAGAACGACGACGTTGGTTATGTCATTTAAAGTTCAAATTTGTGTACACATAGCTGTTGATGTGTTACGAGAACAACGATATTACTGGTGATTTGCTGTTAATGTTGAGATTTCCTTAGAGTGCTTGTTGCCGTTAATCGCGTTTTTCTACTGGTTCGTCCAATACCCAGTTTCCAGTGCCACTAACCGTTGAGCGACCTTCAGCACGTGGATGGAAAACATTTTAGAGAGCGAAAAACTTTTTTCCAATTGCCATACAGCTTTGTAACTCCATATATTGTCTCAAGTATTTAATTTTTACTAAGGATTACTGTACGATATATGTAAAATAATCCGTTTTCCCAGAACTTTTGGAATGTCACTTGTTGTAATTAAGGTTTGTTTATGAGTGTTATGGGGTGTCTCATCGCTAAGAACGTGTTTTCTAATATGTTTTGTATGACGATATTAGTTGACGCTTAGACTGACTGCCATAAAAACCCTTGGTCTCTTAGTAGTCTCTTGCGGTACCCATTGTGTGTAGTCAAATGACTGTACCCCATGAGGTCTTGGTGTTTAGAGGACCTGCAACACAGCTACGTTATGTTGGTTGTATTTGGCAGTGACCCACTTTTTTTGCTGTCAAGTGTACATTTGGATTCAAGTCACAATTATATGTGTCATATACAGCTCATGTGTTATAGACATATTTCGACCTCTCCTTATTATTACAGGTTAGTACATTTGCTAGGTCTAACGCTACTTTTTATCAAGAATGTGAACAATCTGGAATCCTACAGACCCAATACGAATTTGCTTATGCTCCCCCATTTGGATTACAGACATAAGGAAGCACGGGTCAAAAACCCCATCCAGAGCCTTTGGATTGTTGACATCCAAGCTTCTTGTAGTCTTAGTTACTTTTATGGTGATAGTATAGCAATTAAATTAATCAACAAAGAAACGTATACATCACAACAAGATACAGATAGTAATTGAAATTACGTACACAGTACATTTGTCTTAGAATAACAAGGTTCATCTTTGCGAAAAAATATTTGTCTGTGCCTGCATTAGTTGTAACTGTCTTGGCACACATTTTGTGTAACATGCACATATACATCAAACAAGAAATAGATAGTAATTGATATTACGTACACAGTACATTTCATTTGAAACATTAAAGCCGGCCGAAGTGGCCGTGCGGTTAAAGGCGCTGCAGTCTGGAACCGCAAGACAGCTACGGTCGCAGGTTCGAATCCTGCCTCGGGCATGGATGTTTGTGATGTCCTTAGGTTAGTTCGGTTTAACTAGTTCTAAGTTCTAGGGGACTAATGACCTCAGCAGTTGAGTCCCATAGTGCTCAGAGCCATTTGAACCATTTTTTGAAACATTAAAAGTTCATCTTCATGAAGAAACATTTGTCAGTGCAAGCAATATACATAACTGTCTTGGCACACAATCGCATAGTTTACACAATTATTTGTGATATACATTTGGTTTTACATATGAAGTCAGTTTTTAGATTTCCGTGTCCTTTGGACATTTTATTTGTTACAAGTTTACATTGTACATAGTAATTATTATTTCGTCGTAAACAATAGATACATTTCCAAGTTTCAGCGAAGTAAGAGTCGTCGATGATGGTGTTGTGGTTGAGATGTCAGCGAATCGTTGCTGCGCGATGACAGAAGCGTGTACGGCAGCCTGCTGCAAGTAGCGACAGTTCGTTGGCGGGCGCCGTGACGTCCGAGCAGACAGCTGACGGTCAGTCGCCGGGCGCCACGCATCAGCTGGGCAGTCAGGATCGTCGGCCGGCCGCTCGCCTTGCGCACAACATGAAAATATTCGACCGATCATCAGTTCATCAGCAAAGCAGGACAAATACACATATCAATGGTGCTGAAAGAAATGTTATTAATTTTTCAAGCACTCCTCAGTCATTCGTGTATACTGTTTTTGTCTGCATTGATGTAATCTACGAATGTATGAGACCAAGTTCCTTAAATACGTCTGTGGCTCGAACTCACACATTTCACTATTTCAACTTAATAATTGCTTTTTGTTAAGTGTTCAGTGCTCTGCACTACACACTGTCACTGTGGCAACCGTCCATGTGAGTACATTGCTGTGACACCTCTTCACGTCGCTATGCTGGCATTACGTCGCTTCTAGCTTTCGTTTGTCGGCCCCGGAATCCGCAGTTCGCTGTGCACTACCCATAGCATCCTTTTCACAGTCCACTTGGGATATTCCGTTCATATGAAGTTTACCTTGTCCACATAAACATTTCTTCACACTATGAATGTCAGAACTATTTGCATATTAAGTTATATACATTGCAGAAGGCACCACCATGTATGCTGCTGATTTTATTTCCATTAACTCACTGTACTTGAACAACTGTTATACACTGCTAAATACAGTCAACACTCACTGCGTTGTCACACACTCCAATGTTCACATTTAAAATCACATTCCAATTAGTGATTCACCTTATCTGTATTGCACTATGTAAGCGTCCAGATAGTTTCATTTATAATTTGGAACATATTAGCACATATTACTTAGACAATGTAAGAAATATGGCTTTAAAATGACATAGTAATATTTCATACATTAGGTAAATCAGAGTTACTTCTAGATATGGCTTTTCACTTTGCATAAAGTGACTGATCTAGCCAGCACCTCTTATTTAAAGTTTCGACCAACTGGTCTTCCTGGACCCATGAGTTCAGAACGTTTTTACGTATGGTATTTACAAAAAAAATGGTTCAAATGGCTCTGAGAACTATGGGACTTAACATCTGTGGTCATCAGTCCCCTGGAGCTTAGAACTACTTAAACCTAACTAACCTAAGGACATCACACACATCCATACCCGAGGCAGGATTCGAACCTGCGACTGTAGCAGTCGCGCGGTTCCGAACTGAGCGCCTAGATGGCGTTTACAACCATTTAATTATTTTATTATTGTTGCGCTTGCAGTTGCCTTGTTTCTCCAACTGTGGCTGCAACCACTTCCAAGCTGGAATCTATGCAGACATTAATCATCTTCATACCATTGATTATTATACTCCTTAAAGGATAAATCGTTAGATTTCACACATTCTGTTAATCATCCATGGCTAGTATGTGTTTCCAGCAACCATGCACAATGCCTTTTTTCCAAGTGTGTGCAAGGTGCCACTAAACGGATTCATTTACTATTACTTTGTTTACATGCACACATTTAAATGCTTGACCCTCTTTCACAAGAAACTTACTCACACATACTTAAAAACTACCACATATACCGGTATATAACAAGCATTCACCCATAATTAACATACATGAAATTAATCTTAACTAGTGCTGTATTTACACCTTATACTTAATCTCTGTACATTACCCAGATGAGTTTTCTGTTCATTCAAGCATCTGCTTGCGCACCCATGGGTATGAATGGCTTTAGATCCTTATGAGGATATAATCCTCTTACTTTCCCTGTCCCTGGTTGTGCCAGAAGGTAATACCCATCATGAGGTACATCCATGATTCTGTGTGGCCCTGAGTATATGGGTTGCCACTTTTTGTTAATCCTTTTAATATTCGAAGACTTGGGATGGTTCTTTGGCAGCACCAAGTCTCCTCTGTTGTAAGTGTAGTGTCTGTTCAACCCCTATCATATTTAGCCTTTCTAATTGCTGCATGATGCTGCAGTGCAAGCAGGGCTTGTTGTAACTTTTGTTCTCTAGTTATGACGCTTGGAATACGTGACAGAGGTTTCAGCCACTCATTGTCAGGTACATATGTCGTCGTGATTTCACAGGGCGTGCACCCTGTAGATTCATGAGGCCCATTGTCATGAATTCTCTCAAAATATGACACCAACTCAACCCACTTCGTTTGTTGGTTTTCTGCATATCTCCAGACAAATCGGTTTAAATCGCGAAAACAGTGTTAAATGAGATTCGCGCTTGGATTAAAAAATGATACTAAAACGTGTTTAACGGCGTGTTCCCGTAGAAACAGTTTCTAGTCCTGACTTTTGAAATAGCTGGCATTGTTTGTCAGCGTGGTCATTGGCTTCCCAACGCCTGGTATACAGTCTGACACAGTTTTCCGGACTATAGTTTTTGTAGTGGAGGTTCTTGTGGGGTACAATTTCAGATGTTTGGAGAAAATATCAAACACGGCTACCACATATTTTACCCCACCTCTTACTATCAGCAAGGGTCTGGTTATATCAACAGTGACAATCTGCGATGGTGCTGTCGGAACTACGGCGTGTAGTTCATTCCTTGTACTACGAGGACATGGTTTTGTTTTTTGGTAAATGAGGCAAAGCCTCGCCAGTGTTTTGACCTTCTGGTGCAAGTTGGAAAATAACATCTAATTAACAGATCGGCACATTTCTTGCCATCGAAATGTCCCCAGCAATCATGAGTGTACCATATCCGATTGTTAACTGACTGTATCGGTATGCAAACACACCAGTGTTCCGAAGCTTCTTTCATTCTGTGATACAAAATGTCATTTTGGATCTTATATAATTTGCTAAATTCTCCATTTGGATTGGTATTTAGTGAGTCAATTATCCCATACCATAACGGATCAGCACGCTGCATATTTGTGATCTTGCAACATATAGCTGGCCGCGGTGGCTGTGCGGTTCTAGGCGCTCCAGTCCGGAGCCGCGCTGCTGCTACGGTCGCAGGTTCGAATCCTGCCTTGGGCATGGGTGTGTGTGATGTCCTTAGGTTAGTTAGGTTTAAGTAGTTCTAAGTTCTAGGGGACTAATGACCACAGCAGTTGAGTCCCACAGTGGTCAGAGCCATTAGAACCATCTTGCAACATATACATACATATTTGTTACGTCTGGTGAGATCCTTAAGCAACAAGATTTTAAACTCCATAGGGCATAGACCATTCTAATAAGCCTGCAAACTCGGGTAATCCTCTAGGCGATATAGACAATGATTCTGGAACCACATTGTCTGTTCGCTTTATGTGACTGATTTGGAAGTTGTAATCTTGCAAATCCAAAATCCACCTGGTCAGACGTTTGTGCAGTAAATGGCACTTTAACACATAACTAATAGCCTGGTTATGGCAAAATATTATTGACCCTTTTCTGTAGACGTAATGACGAAATTTGTTCAGTACTCAGATCACTGTAAGTGCTTCAAGTTCTGTTGTGGAATATGACTGCTCACAGGAATTTAGCACATGGCTTGCAAATCCTATTATTTTAATTTGTTTGTTGGCCTTTGTTATCCACTTCAAACAGACAACATCCCAACCCACAAAAAGAGGAGTCCGTTGCAAGATGAAAATCTTGTGACATGTCAGGATGGTGCAATATCTCTGCATTTACTAGTGCTTCCTTGATTTGATCAAATGCTCTCTTGCATTCATCAGTAAAAATCCTAAGCCGATTTTTCCTGAGTAGACTTAATAAGTCCTCACTATTTACTAAATGAGCTGGTAGAAATCGCCTAAAAAAGAAGGCCATTCCTAGAAATATCTTTAGTTGCTTTTTGGTATTAGGGTATGGCATCTCCTCTAATGCATTCAATTTATTGGGAGTGTGTAAAATTCTCACAGGAGCAATAATGTGTCCTAAAAATTTTATTTCCTCAAGATCAAATTTAGATTTTGCAAAGTTGGCAGTAACTCCTACTGCTGCATGTCTTGTTAACACACGGTACAAAATTTCCATATGTTCAGACCAGGTTTCTGATACTATAAGGATATCATCCACACATACCATTACCTTTTCTAAAAGGTCGGGCCCTAATACTGTGTCCAGTGCCATAATGAACTTGCCCACACTGACATTCACCCCAAACGGTAAAACTCGGAACTGGTAGCTTCTTCCAGCGAATATAAACGTGGTATATTTCCTTGAAGCTTGCATCAAGGAAACCTGCCAGTAAGAACTTTTAGATACAGGCTTGTCAAATACTTGACGCCTTGGAATTTCTATATTTGTTCTTCTATATTTTCGGGCCTGATCCGAATGGGTATTATTATGTTATTAGTGTCCCATGTGTCCAACACTAATCGAACACTGCTGTCTGCCCTCATAACCGCTAACAATGGACTACTATACGGCGGCATTGAAGGTTCGACTATCTGCCAATGCAGCATCTCTTTTCCTATGGTTGGCCTTTTAGTCCACAGTATAGAGTAGGTAGCACAACAGAATGTTTGATGGGGCTTCACCTGCATGTCGAATTCATATCCCTTAATATTGCCTGGTTTTTCTGAAAATACTTTCGCAAATCGATTTAACAGTTGTCTTAAGTCAGCTTGTTGTGGCTGGCTTAAGTAAGATGATTTGGCTACTTTTTCTTCGATTCTTTATTTAATAGTGACAGCTTCCAGCTCCCAATCGGATTCCTGTTCATTATTGCTTTGATTAATGGTACAGTCAATGGTACACAATGTATATGGATCATTGAAAATTACTCAGATTTTCCAGCAGTAATTTATATATGTGTCCAGAGTCCTAATCAGTGCCAGGTCAATTTTCCGGTTACGATAGTACAAAGTGCTTGTGGCCTGGGAGAGGTCAATTCTCTCCTTCATTTCCCAAACTGCATCAAGTCCCAGGATGCAATAAGTGCAGTCAAGAAATCAGCTGTTGGTACTGGTGTTGCACAACATCAGCTTTTGATGCTGTTGCATCTCCTTTACCTATCCTAGCAGATGAGTAAACTTCTTTGCTCATCTGAGCCTGTTCATCAGCATTGCCAGATACATTATCGGCCTCATGCTGCTCACCTTCCTATCTAAAAATTTGAGAGCATGAAATTTAGGATTGATTAGTCACTGGAAATTCCTGTACATTGTCATCTGTATCATACCCAGACATGTTCTCGCTCTGTGCTAGTTTTTTTTGCGTGTCTTAACCATGTTTGCAGAAATCTGCTATCACTATCTGGACACAAATATACAAAGAAATCTAGTTCCCCAAAATGTCACACACACAATAAATACACAAAATATTGAAATAACCTAAAGAAATCCTATCAATCACATCAAATGAAGCTATAACCTACCCTTTTGCACTGACTTCATAATGTAAACCTTTCTCAGTACTTCTATAGTGTACTGCTAAAAATCTATCAATGCAGAAATATTACTTTGACAGCAGTACACACACAAGTGAACCTATCATTAATTGCACTTGAGTTTATTTGAAATAAACACAGCAGATTTTATGATCTATGTCTCAAACACTATACACTCCTATTTTTTAATTCCTTATTAAACCTACTCCTGCATGACCCCTATTTGATTTTGTATTTATAACCCTGTAATCACCTGACCAAAAGTCTTGTTCCTCCTGCAACCGAACTTCACTAATTCCCACTATATCTAACTTTAACCTATCCATTTCCCTTTTTAAATTTTCTAACCTAGCTGCCCGATTAAGGGATCTGACATTCCACGCTCCGATCCATAGAACGCCAGTTTTCTTTCTCCTGATAATGACATCCTCTTGAGTAGTCCCCGCCCGGAGATCCGAATGGGGGACTATTTTACCTCTGGAATATTTTACCCAAGAGGACACCATCATCATTTAATCATACAGTAAAGCTGCATGCCCTTGGGAAAAATTATGGCTGTAGTTTCCCATTGCTTTCAGCCGTTCGCAGTACCAAAACAGCAAGGCCGTTTTGGTTAGTGTTACAGGGCCAGATCAGACAATCATCCAGACTGTGCCCCTGCAACTACTGAAAAGGCTGCTGCCCCTCTTCAGGAACCACACGTTTGTCTGGCCTCTCAACAGATACCCCTCTGTTGTGGTTGCACCTACGGTACGGCTATCTCTATCGTTGAGGCACGCAAGCCTCCCCACCAACGGCAAGGTCCATGGTTCATAGTAATAGTAATTGTAAAAAAGTATTTCTGGAGTGATAAAAGAATGTTATATGAAAACTTCTTAAGAACCAAATTGTATCTATCATCTTTCATATCTAGAACTAAAAGAGATGCAAAATGTTTTAAAAATTCAAGAACCGAAACCTATCTACCATTTGTATGCATTTTTGTCTAAGTGAATTGAATAAATGAATTCATTTTGCTACACATTTTGGGTTATGAGAGCAGGTGGCACATCATCATATCCAGTTCCAAAGACATATAGCAAACATATCTAAAACTGTATCACATGTGCGTGAAGAAAACTACAGACAGTACCTGGACAAACTGGACAAAGCTGCACACTATACAGCTATACACGTATCAAAGTGAGAGCAGGTAAAATCGCTAAAAGTACACAATGTGAGAAAAATACATTTATTTTTTGTCCAAGTTAAAAGTAATTTTGCATTTCAGGAAGCAGACACACCACTATTTTGTTTATATCCGTATGTCTTCTTGAGCTGATGGAGTGCAGGGCACCCACAGAATTCCAGGTTTTGAATAGCTGCATACGTGTAGATTCCATGCATCCATGAGATCTTCTCCTTGCCTTTGACACAGAAGATAGTATCCAGATGGTCAAATAATTGAGGCAATGCCACCGTATCTTCTAGGGTATACCAGGATTTTCCCATCGAATTTCATGGAAGAAACGTGTTAAACACATTGTACTCCTCCATGTTTTAGCACACATCACATCCTGAGAGCCTTCCTCTATAAAATAGTTGCTGAGATTGTCTCTATTACACTGGCATCTTTTGCGAACGCTATGAATGCAGTATCTTTAAATATGAACTGTCTGCACTCATCATCATAGATGCATTGAATGTCTGCAATGATGTTCACACTTTGAGATGTCATTGTGAAATGCTCTGGATATGACACAACACCTGTTCTTTTATACAGCTAGCTGCAAAAACACTGGTCATGTAGAACTAGAGCATATGCTGCAGTGCATTTTGGGAAATACGCTGAAGATTCAAATTAAGTTCATACATCTACTGGTCGTGATTTAATTATGTCGTTCTGTTTTGAGCAGTCTTATGATGACTGGTGCCATCTTCTTGAATTTCCATAGTCTGAGTAGATATCCTTTGTCTTCAGCACCTTCAAAGTAAGAAGTGCGAAATCTTGAATACATGTCAAATGCTAGACTGTACACATTTTCATCCCACTGTACCAATAAATTGTCATATAGATAGAATTCAGAATTCTAATAGATTCTGGCTTTAGTTACCTTGTATATGTCAAATGCTGTGGGATCATTTGCTGTATTCCCACTTCTGTCAGTGTGAAATGCAAATATGATGAATCTAGGTTACTTCAGTCGAACAGAGGTTATCTCTCACATGCCGTACCAGAATAAGTTCATGTTTAGCATTCATAATAATTCGCTGCATATCCTCAAAATACCCCACAAACAGTTTTAGAGGTACACATGCAGTAAATCGTTTGTACTCTTCCACTGTTCTACCCACTGGCTCGTCTACGAACCATCCTGCAATTTCTGAACCTTTCAAATCCGAGGCTGAAGCATAGACATATGTTTTAAGAGTTGATGTTATGCCTACACTACAGGAACAGACAGTCTCAATGCTGTTAAGTTCATACAGCGCCTCCTGAAACAGGAGTGCTGAAGCATTACATGTAAGCTTCGATTTCACTGTGGGAGCACCATCCTTTCTTTTAAATATTCCATTCAGATATATGAATCTCTTGTGTGTGGTGCGGGGGAGGGCGGGGGGTTTAAGTGTCTTCATACTGGAAAACAATCCTAATTTCATTGAGCTTGTTAAATATGGCTGAAACATAAGGCTTCTGTGAGAAGTATTCCTAGCATATACGAGGTGTGGCTAGAAAAAAAACGGACTAGTACTGGTGAAACAATAAAACGAATGCAATAAGGCTGAAAGTCGCGTGGCCTGTCACGTGACTCTCGCTCCGCCTACTGCTCGAGTTTCATATACCTCCTGCACTCAGTCTGCCCGTGGCGTCTGTTCTAAGTAGTTGACGTTTTGTCTGTGCGTCGGAAAATGTTGAGTGTACAGAAAGAACAGCGTGTTAACATCAAATTTTGTTTCAAACTAGGAAAATCTGCAAGTGAAACGTTTGTAATGTTACAACAAGTGTACGACGATGATTGTTTATCGCGAACACAAGTGTTTGAGTGGTTTAAACGATTTAAAGATGGCCGCGAAGACACCAGTGATGACACTCGCACTGGCAGACCATTGTCAGCAAAAACTGATGCAAACATTGAAAAAATCGGTAAACTTGTTCGACAAGATCGCCGTTTAACAATCAGAGCAGTGTCTGAGTTAACAGGAGTTGACAAGGAAAGTGTTAGGCAGATTCTTCATGAAAGTTTCAACATGAACAAAGTGTGTTCAAAAATGGTTCCAAAGTGTCTCACAATTGAACAGAAGGAACGCCGAAGAATGATTTGTTCTGGCATCCTGGAAAACATTGAAAGTGATCCCACCTTCTTACAAAATGTTATTACTTGCGATGAATCGTGGTTTTTTACTTACGATCCCGAAACTAAACGCCAATCGATGCATTGGAAAACTCCTGGCTCTCCACGATAAAAAAAAGCACGAATGTCAAAATCGAAATTCAAGGCAATGATGATTTTTTTTTTTTGACATCAAAGGGATTGTGCACATTGATTGGGTACCAGAGGGACAAACAGTGAATCAGCATTACTACATTAGCGTCCTGGCTACCCTACGTGAGCGAGTACGGAGAAAATGGAACGATTTGTGGAGAAAAAAGTCATGGATCCTTCACCAACACAATGCCTCAGCTCACAGTGCGTTGTCAGTGAAGACGTTTTTGGCAAAACACAACATTCCCATCTTAGATCATCCACCCTACTCACCTGATTTGGCCCCCTGTGACTTTTTTCTTTTCCCTAAAGTCAAGTCAGCTTTGAAAGGAACTAGATTTGAGACTGTTGAAGCAGTAAAAGAAAGAGCGACGGAAGTAATGTATGGACTTACCGAAAATGATCTGCAGCATTGCTATGAACAGTGGAAAATTCGTATGGAGCGGTGTAGAGACCGAGGAGGAGAGTACATTGAAGGAGATAACATGAAATTGTAAATAATTGTAAATAAATGTTTTTTTCCAGCATCAGTCCGGTCTTTTTCTAGCCGCACCTCATAATTCATTCATCAAATTCTACTGAGACAGTTATATTGAGTGATGCCATTGCAGGGTTTCATATCTACTGATTTAAGAAATTTGAAGTTTACATGTGTTATCACATTGGGGTTCTGCTGTGAATTGCTGTAAGTTTTGTGCACTGGTTTTATGCCTTACGCCCACCCTGACTTAGATGTAGTGGTACAACGATTTCCTTACCATGAAACTCAACAAGTTTATTATTCTGGTCCACCATACGTTGCTCCAGATAGTCCAGTGTCTGAATTGTCACTGGAAGGTATACAACATTGGTGGGAGTCTCTACAGTCTTATATCCTGATCCAACTGAGGGGAAGAATCTGGAAATTGTGTGACTCAGTCTATCTTTGAGATAGAAGTTTCTTACAAAGTTGCAATGAACACAGATTTTACCAATGGGGAATATATACACAGTCTGATCATACACATAAAATTTAGTAGAATCATTCTTCACAACCTGTCCCATTATGAAACCTAGTAGTCGTCCTAAAGAACCTTTGTGGTTAAAGTCAGTCGTTGCATTTGTCTTTCTTATTTCCGATTTAAGTGAATTGATGTTTGCTTATAGCTCAATCACTTTTACTGACTGTTTCAGATGGTCAGTATTGTATACGCTGGGTTCTGTTTTTAGAATTTCTTTTTTACCATTCATTTCCAGATGCAGTTTATTGGTAGCCTTTGTGATATTTGGGATTCTGTTGTATGTCTTCAGCCCAATCAGCACGACACTCTAGTCCCCAGTGTACAAAACAATTGGTGCAAAGTAACTTGCATGTAGTACTGATGATCATTCTTTTAAAATAAGAGTGTATATGACGTTGCGTCTGAACCTCAACTGGTAAATGGATGCTTAATGCACCTCCTTATATACCATTCTTCATTAACGTCAGGGGGAACATGATGCACAGATGACCACACAGGTATGTGTCAAAGTCGTGATAGTGTTGAAAATTGTAGAACACATCTCTTATGCAAATGAAGTATTGTAATTCTTCTGGAAGCTGTAGGTCACCAAATGAGTCGAAATAATAGATTTTATCTGTATTTTTTAACATACGGCACCCAGCAACATCTAAATTCACAAGTCTGTTTTCTTGGGACTTCCAAAGTCTTCAGTAATGTATCCCACATAAACACAATGCAGAACCTTGAAATGTTGAATTCTTTTTGAAGAAATAGAGTACGATTAGGCACGACATCCCACATCAGCAATAAGACCAAGTGCATAACTACAAATAAGCAAGTAACAAAAGCAATTAATCAACTAATAGATACAAAAAGATCTATAGGAAGGTGCTGATTGCTGCAAAATTGTCATTTAATGACAAAATAATATACAACACAGAAAATAAAAGCAAAGTAGCCTGGGACATTATAAGAAGGAAAGGGGGAGAGACAAACAAACACAGAATAATATACTGCTAAGGGAGGGGAATAAAGTAATAAATGATCCACAGGACTTTTGCAAACTATATAAACGAGCATTTTTCAAGTATTACAGAGAAGTTAAAGCAAAAATTTCCCGAAACAAATATAACACCTGTAAATAATGTTGCACTAAATACAATAATGTTACTTCCAACCACTGAGAATGAAGTCAATAAAACTGTTCGAAAACTAAGAAATAAAATGTCAGTAGGCTTAGATGAAATACCAATGTGTGTTCTGAACCAACGCATTGAGATTATATAAGGCCCCTTAACAAATATAGTAAATGAATCCTTCACATCAGGGACCTTTCCAGAGCAGCTAAAACAGGTAAGAGTTGTACCTTTGCTTAAGAAAGGTAATGCAAAAGACATAGAAAATTACAAGCCCATTTCCCTGCTGTCACCATTCTCAAAATTAATTGAAGCAGTTATGAAAGACAGATTAATGAAATACCTGAATAAATACAATCTTTTAAGCGAATCACAGATTGGTTTCCGAAGTGGCAAAAATACGGAGTCAGCTGCAGTAGAATTTACAAAAGTTGTATTTGATGTTCTTGACAAATATGAGTGTGTCACAGGCATATTTTTGGATCACAAGATTCTATTAAATATGTTAGAAGCACCAGGAATAAGAGGGGTAGCTAATGACTGGTTTCGATCATACCTAGCAGATAGGGTACAAAGAGTAGAGATAACACATACTTCAAATAGATCTAAACATTTATTAAAACACTTATCAGAACCAAAATACATTAACATAGGCGTTCCACAAGGTAGCATATTAGGACCAATAGTACATGTATTTTATAGTCACTGAGAAAACAAGAGAACTCCTTGCAGAGAAAGCAAATGAAGGAAGTTTAGAATTGGTCAATAAGCAATAAAGTGACAATGATCATAAATAAAACTAATGCCATGAATTTCAGTTTGAAGAGTGAAAATGACAATGTCAAATTAAATGTAGGTGGTACCTCTACAGACTGTGTACCAATGCAAAATTTCTAGGAATAAATATTGATTCCCAGTTTAAGTGGTGTGAACACACAAAGGTACTTACAAACAGAATGTCGTCAGCATTTTATGCGCTTAAGAGTCCTATCATCAGTGTGTAACATGCAATGCCTTTTAGTAGCATACTATTCATAAGTACACTCAGTTCTTAGCTATGGCATTCTTTATTGGGGAACAAATGCACAAAATATGAACACAATTTCCAAACTCCATAAAAGAGCCATAAGAACAATAACCAAATATAGTAGTCGAGCTTATTGTAAAGATCTGTTCAAAACACTGGGGATTTTAACTGCTCTGTATGAATACATTTACCAGTCAGTTGTACACATCAAAAATAACATTGGTAATTACTACACAAACAGCTCTGTCCATGACCATGGAACAAGAGCTAGACTCAACTTACATTTACCAAGAAAAAACAAACATAAAACTCAAAACAGAATTTTCTACCAAGGAATAAAACTGTACAATATATTACCAAAATAGATTAAAGAATTTGCAAAAATACATTTATTTAAAAAGACAGCTAAAAGGTACCTGTTATGCAATACGTTTTATACATTGAAGAATTACTTAGACAAAACAGAGTAGGGGTTTGATTCAAAAGGTTACACAAATAAATAATAATAATGATTATAAAACATCCAACATTCCGCATAACATCTTCACACCATGTTTCTTTCGTTCTTTTTTCCTTTTCTAGAAAAACTTACCCCCAAGCTATGCATAGCACAGTACTAACACCTCTTCCTCTTTCTGAGCTCAACAACTCACTCATAACAGAGAGATGCTGATTCAGTTTTTCAGGATAGCAAATTGGTACAGAAAATGGCCCAGAGATCATTAGTGTGTGTGTGTGTGTGTGTGTGTGTGTGTGTGTGTGTGTGTGTGTGTCTGCACAGTAAGTGAAGTGTTACAAAACAATGTGTGTATAGTGTGTGCAGTGACTGGCAGTGAGATATCAGTGAACAGTGTGGCATTACATTATGTAATAAGTTATTTGTAAAATTAGTATTGTATACCAGGTGTATGTCTAATGATTGTCCCTAACTAGAAGTCTGTAAGTGTATTTGTATACAAATTAGTTTATTTTAAATGGTCCTAAACTTGTAAATAATTTTGACATGTCCTATATCCTTGTAAAAAGACATCTATGGATGAATAAAACTACTACTACAACTAATACTATTACTATTACTACATGGTGTCAGACACCAAAATAGGTTTGGAACTAGATTTAGGCATATTACTGGTAAACAGTCTATTTTCTAAGTTTGTGTCAACAGAATAGTCAATAGCCTTAACGTCACTTTCATTATTTGATAGCATTTCAGAGTCTGATTGCATCTGTGTTTGCAGTCTCTGGTTCTCCATCTTTGCTAATTATTTTCTTGTCAATACCATGCCACACGTAATGTATGACACAAGAAAAATGTTGACTCGTGTACATAGTCAGAATAAATGTAAAAAATTAACCTCGCTGTGCTATAATGTCTGAACAAGAAAATAATTGTCATAAGTAATGATGGAATTTTGAACACTAATGGCTGCAAGCCATATTACGTCGCACAGAACTAACGTCGACCATATTGTGAACTGATAAAACTGTATTGTTGCATTGTATGAATAATGAAAATAATTTTGGATACCGTGATGTAGTTTAAAAATCACTGCTATGGAGACAGACAACTGTGATAAATCTACCAAGCAAGCTACAATAATACAAACCACTTGGACAAGATTGCTGATGCCTTACCTTGTATCCACAATTGCAGCATAATTTCAGGTGTCGACATACAATTGGTCTTACTTCAATGTACTCCAATAATAGGGTCACGTATCCAGTTTGTAGTACCAATAAACATGTAACAAAAGGAAGACAGAATAGTATATATAACAATGTGTCCAGACACGAAATCGTCAGTTTAATTTTAGCTCGTTTGTTCCTGTGTCGAGACAATTCGGTGAAGTATAGTAATGAATATTAAATATCATACAAACTCTCGGCGCTTGAGCATGGCTTTTTTTTGGTTAAAGGTCCGTTCATGTATTTTAACTGTGTTTCTTCTCTCTGTGTTTTCACTAAAATGGGACTTCATAACAAGACAGCACCCGAAGACGACGGTGGATTGAGCTGGACGACTTTTTGCTTAGAAGTATGGAAGCTTTTGCCGTTCCAAGTTACCCAACAATCTTAGAATAATTAAAGATACAAAATAAAACATACATAAGTTAGTAATAACAGTATATTCTGAAATGAAGCACAATTAATTTACGACACTTACATAGAGACTTGCATTATGCAATTAGGAGTACCATTTTGTTGCAACTCGTGAATGTATTAATAAAATAATGTAGTGTCAATGGCGGTGTGCCAAAATACGTCCGATCTGGACAAGACCTAGAAAACAAAAGGTGCCTCTTATTCTGCCAATAATCTGATTATAAAAAATCTTAAAATGTTTCCAGCGCCTGCATACAATATTTATACAGCCTTGGTCTATCTCTATGGCTCAAATTATTTATTTATTTAATTACTTGTAATTACGCTTTCCGCTAATAAAAGCTCAGCATGCAAATGTGGCTTTAAAAATCTTCCATTATCATTTCTTTCCAATCCTCATGTAGGAAGCTATGGACACAGACCTCAGCTGCATGCTCACAGGTAATGTTGTTATTAAAGTCCTCTTTGTCTGGCACCAACATCATGTCAATTGAACACATCGTGCACACCAATGAGGCTGATGAGTGACTGAGTTTTGCCCGCTAATTTCGTATGGCATTGCAAAATTCTTCCAATGGGGTAACAACTGCACATTCCTCCCCCCCCCCCCCCCAAAGAAAAAAATTGATGAAATAAAGAGATCCCATCACACCAATAGCTCAGCACAGACAACTTTTCCTACCAATTCCCAGACTGATGGAGGGGAGGGAAGTGGAAAGGGAAGGGGTGTGAGAGGTCAGAGGGGAGAAGCAGGGGACGGGTGAAAACCCATGATGTTATCCGGTGACATCATCAGTGTATGTTGCCACATGTGCTGATGCCTAGTTGTTGACACACTTTTTTTCATAGGATGGCAGGAAATTTTCAGATGCAAAGTTTTTTATCTATCAGGGTCTGCTTTCAGCATGGTGCAGACTGATATGTGTACCTCGCTCAGCTGTTTCATTTGAGATGAGACTGAGTAAGATGTAAATATCAGGCCTCATATAGTCTCTAGGAATGTCATGGTAATGTTTGATTTTTCATAATATTTTATTAATAAATTTCATTTTACTTATTTCAATTATTTCGTATTTTCTGAGTGGATTCTTATTATAGTAAATCCTGGACTTCAATAATTGCTCAGTAATGTGCCAAGTGCGTTTATCAATTCCTTTTCGAGTCTAAATAGCACCCTACCTCATAGGTCATGGGTAATGCAATTATTTCTGCCATAAAGTTGAAGCTGATGTAGTCACAATCCCCAGAGGTAACACCTCCTTAATGTACCTTGAGGGCCCATAATGTGTGTGTAAATTGTAACTCAGATAGTTTAATGCTTCATGTGCACTTCCTCAGGTTTGATTATGGTTGTCTGTGGTGTATAGTTTTTCCATAGGCTGTTCAAGTCATGCAAAGAGGGACACCCCATTATCTGTATAGAGAGAAACTATAATAGGATTCCCACAGGATTCGAACACTGGTACACTACTACTCTTGTGTTATGTTAATGATGTGTCATTTTAAGTTAATCTTGTTTGCAGGAGATAAAAGCAACGTTGTGAACATGAGTTAAGAACCATCAACAGAAAAAAAATGTTTTGAGAAAGTCATTATTCGTTTTTCACGATTGGGTTATCTTTAAATATTTAAGAATCACAGTTTACGAACGTTCCACGACTTTTTAACCTAGTATAACAACAAGGAACAATAAACAGAACACGAATTTATTAGGTGTGGTTATTGATGAAAGCTTAAACAGGAGAAACATATAATACACTGGTGTCCAAAACTTAAGCAACAAACGGAAATTTTACAAGGTTGCTTTTATTTTGCCACAGAACTGTAGAAACAGGTGATATTAAAGTAGGAACATTGCAAAGAATTCAGAACATAAACAACTGCAACATGCATAATAGCAGACAAAAAAACTTTCTTCGTTGTTTCCAACTGAACAGATTTGTGCATACATTCTGACAGCTGGTTAAGGTGCTCTATATGGGGTGTGACCCCCTCTGGCAGCAACACAGGCCTGACAACGATGGTGCATCCGGTGAATGATGTCATCAGTCTCACATTGAGGCAATAACGCCCATTCTTTCTGTGGAGCTGCCTGCACTCTTGAAAAGTGACTGGTGGATGCTGATACACATCTCCCATGTGTATCCCAGACATGCTCTATGGAACTGAAACAGGAGAGTGAGCAGGACATGCCATGAATGCAATATCTTCTGTTTTCAAGAAAATACCAACCACCCATGCTCTATAAGGCCGAGCGTTACATCCATGTATAGGAAGTTTGGCCCACAGCACATCGAAACAGCCGCAAATGAGGTCCCAAAATCTCGTCATGATACCTGATAGCAGGTAAACATTGCCGATTCACCCATACAATTTCATGAAGAAGGGTTCAAGTGATAAACATAATCCCTGCCCACACCATTAAGGATCCTCTCTTTCCACAATGTTTGGGTCTCCAAATCATGTTAGACGTTTCCTTCAGATGCAAATCCCTCGAGAATCAGTCTCCAGACTAAATCGGGGCTCATCTCTGAAAACAACATTGACCCACTGTTTGACCACTCAGGTGGCATGCTCAGAACTCCACTCTAGACGTTGCCTTCTGTGAAGATGCGTCAGAGGTAGACATGTAGTGGGTCTCCGACAATAAAGGCCACTCTGCCGAAGCCTTTTGCACACTGTTTGCCTCGATGCAACACGCCCAGCGGATGCTGCGAGCCCACATGTCAGTTGCCGTGCAGTACTGAGGTGGTACAGTTGTGCCCTTACGGCCAAATGAGGAGCCTCTCATCTGAAGTAACACATTGTCGACCCTGCCCTGGTCTTCAGAATACAGTTTTGGTCTCTATAAATTGTCGCCGCATCCGAGAAACAACATAACTATTCACACTAAGCCATCAGGCCACATAATTTGCAACTGTCCTGCTTCCGTTCTTTCTATGGCCCTCCACTGCAGAGAGTCTGGTAGACATCTTCTTTGTGCCATTCTGCACAGTCTGCGACCGTGTACGCTGAGATTGTGGATGTGGGACGTACCAGCAAACACTACCTCGTTTCATAGGTACCATGACGTCATGATTGGCGTGGTTCTCCGTTGACCGGAATACCATCTTCCATTCAGGACAAGATCGTACTGACATGTGGTTGACAATTTGTATGATTATGTAGTGAATTAGGCACAGGACAGAGAAATAACGGTTTGTTGCTTTAATTTTGGACACAAGTGTAGATCTGCTAAAGGATTTGGGTTTTCTATTTTTACCATAAGAGTAATAGCTAACTTCCTGAATATGGAAGTCTGTAAGTTATTTTGCATATTTTCATTCACTGATGTCTTACGTGATAATTTTCAGGATTAACACCTCACATAGGTAAAAATTATTCATCGAAAAAAAGCAAATAATTAGAAGTATGTGAGAGTTTTACAAATGTACATTAAACCAGTTTCTCTTTAAGCAGCTTGGAATATTAACCATAGCCTCACAGTACATTTATTCACTTATGTATTCCGTTTTCAAAAGTTCACTTCAGTTAGAGAGTAACAGTAGTACTCATAAGTACAATAAAGAAGAATGATCTGCATTATTGACATCCTTTAATAAATATTTAACTTAGGTACGGAAAGTGGTAAAACATACAGCTGTAAGGCTTTGACAGTCTACCCACTGAAATAAAATTTCTGACGGTATCAATGGAATTTCCTGCTGTCACCCTCAGAGAACATTTACATAAAAGATATACTTTTCATAAACGTATTTCATTTCAGAGCATTTATGTAGTGTTTCAATGGTAATACAGTGTTGTGATCTGCTATAAAGTTCAGCCTTTTCTCATGTTGCGAACCACAAAAAATGACTTAAATTTGTTTGTACTCCCTAAACCCAGCTCGTTAGATTAACTGAAGCTGTAGTCGAAAGCCAGTGGCTAGACAAAAGTGTGTAAATGTATGTCATGCATTGACAAAAGGCTCGATGGATTACACAACAAAAGGGCAGATGAGGAAGGGTTGGAGGATAACCGTCATCCAAACTGACTTGGCTTGTGACTTAATTCCATACTGTTTGTTGCTGTTTTGTTCCAAAAAGCAAGGTCACTATTGCGAGGAACGGAACACTGTGTTTTAGGAAATGGTTTTCTGTTTTTCTGCATCGAAATATTCATTATATTTCAACAATAGTAAAAGTAAATGAGAATATTTTTCTGACTTTCTGCTTCATAATATTGCTTAGAATCCGACAGTAGCAAGGAGCAATGGACAAGTTGCCATACCTCAGCATAAAACTCCAACAATGCAGAGAAAACTGATTTTTTTTTTCATAGAGAGAAATGTTCCTTCAGCGAAATTCGAACATAGCATGAATGAAGTGGTGTTAATAGAACATGTAGAAAAAAAGACACTCGCTAGCAGATCCGCGAACTGCCTATGGTGTAAGGGCATATCATAATCAAGACACTTCCATATCACGCTCATTCCTGTTTGACTGAAAGTATATGAAAAGTAGCGTGGAAATAAACCACAAAAAGATTTCTCTTGCTAAGGTTGAAATGTTGACAAAAGTAGCTACGGCAAATGTTATCATCCATTGCTGGTTTCAAGTTGTGAATCATACTAAGATTTTACAGTTCTGGGTCCTAGGAAGAGTGCAGCAACCTTTTAACGTTTTCCCCATTGATTTGCTTACTACATAATTACACATAAAATGTTTATTAACGTAAGGACCCTATTTGGTATTGTTGTTTCTTTGTTAGTAAACAATGATTCCCTGATGACTAGTTACCGACCATGTGCAGAAAGCAGGTGTGGCACCATCGACCAGACTGGACTTCATTCACGTTCTTGAAAATTTCAGGAGTAGCGTTTTAAAAGCACTAGAGATAAAATTACATGTTGTTCTGCGATTAACTGTACGGTAATAAATTTACTAAATAAATTTCCGTTGTTCACAATCTCTGTCGAGGTCATTGCTGCTGGGTAATTTCAAGAAAGTAATGTCTACTTGTTTTCAAATGTTGGCGTACTGAAGAACAGTTGTATTTGTTATTGGCGTGATAAGTGGTGTTCTGTACTGTCTGCAGTGTTTAGCTAAGTGAGGGTAGAGTGGGAAGTTTGTATTGGTATCTCGTTTGAAGTTAGTCTCAGCAATGAAGACTTTGTTTTTGTATTCCGTACACCTTTTAATGTTTTGTGCGTGTACTTGTATTTTTGGTATACCCCAACCCCGTCAGCGTCCTGATGGTTTAAATAATGTTGAGAACATATTTAAAAAATGCCAGGAAGTGTATGCTGACATAACAAAAAACAGTTTTTTGGAGCAAGACACCCTATTATGTTTCGGTCTGAAAGTGTTTTCTCAGCAGTTTCCTGGCGGGGTACCGGAAAGTGAAGTCTTTGAAGAAGTCCAAAAGCAATCCGATACAGATGTTTGTGAACATTTTCAAGAAATGATGTTGAATTCCCCGCTGGGAAATATGAATAATAGTGTAGTAATATACAATCAGCAATTTCGCGATAAGAACACATGTGAACGAGCTTGTCTGGATATTATGGAGCATGTTAATCCTATCTGCAGAATTTTATTAGCGTTAGGTAAGTACAATACATACAGAATTGATAGTATCTGGATGATCCTACAGACCACCACAATCTTATGTTGTTTTCGTTCTCGTAATTCAGAGAAAATATATATGTTGACGTAAGGACCCTATTTGGTATTGTTGTTTCTTTGTTAGTTAACAATAATTCCCGGATGACAAGTTACCGACCATATGGGGGACCAGAAGGGAGGGAACCTGTGATAATTAGTACGTTCCTATGGGTGGAATGATTCGAACTACTTTCGTTACATGTTATTTTATTATGGGCACTGGTTGAAGGAACTAAATGTAACTAGAGCCTCATAGTACACAAATGCTGACGATTACAACCAGAAGTTCCAAGAAATTACTAAAATTAATAAGTAGGATACAGAATTAGGAAGCTGCAGTCGTGCAGCCAACAGTGCAAAAAAATTCTCTCATTCTTAAAAGAGAACCAAAGAATCAGCCATAGCAGAGTGTAAATCAACAAAACTAATCAATCGGATAAATGCATAAAAATGTTCCTACATGTTTCAAGACAGGTGTGTGAAATTCTAGTGAAATAATAGCATAAGAATGCATAATTTGCATCTTCAGTTGCCCAGGCAACTTACTTGTTCAGACATGTTTAAAGTAGATCTCTTAATAAAAATAAAATTTGACATTTCAGATCATTGATGCGCCCATACACCAATTGCATTAAAGTACTGGTATCATTAACATGTCAATACTGCTGTTATTAATAGATATGTGGGCAATATTCTAATGCATGGAGGAGTAGCAGAAAATTTCAGTCATTAATTATAAAACAGAGACAGTGGTTTTCACAGATATAACCGAAAAGACTCGACTGTCCTGTGAATTATTTGGTTGAATTTTACGGAAGGATTGGAAAGCATCATTATAGATTTACATTTGTACTTCAGAAGCCTTCTTATGGTGTGATGGCATGGGGAACGGCATGTACCACTATCATTTCTGTGTGCCTGCCCCCCCCCCCCCCCCCCAGCATACTAATATTTTGTTTTTAAATAGTGTCAATGAGGAAATTGTTGATGACCATAGATTTAGGCCAGAATTCGCTTATTTGAGTCATGATCATTTTGTGATATTATAAGAAGTGGTGCCTTGCTTGACATTTTGTGGAATCTTATTTTTACATAATTTTAACCAGAAGCATCTTGGGGATGCAAAAATAACAGTGGATTTGGATGGGAATCTCAATGAAAGTGTTGCACCGGCTAAACACACATGACATAGTGCACAGGTCTTCCTTGAATCTTGACTATATTCAGTATTAATCATACTTGGGAATGCATCCTTCCAGATAAGCCTTACTAAAAAATTTAAGTGGGGCTTTGTGTACCTTACATTTCCTGAAGAGTTCTTTAACCACTGTGCCTGCCCTCTACTTTTTTTACAACTAATTTTGCTAGAGTTCCCCCTAATATCACTCCGGATGTGTAACTGGATATATTTTACTGTTTTCTCTATATTAAAGACAGTTAAACATTGAGTTTTCACAATTTGTGTAGCCAACATGATGGGTGTCAAAATACTCATCAGTGACTTGTCCATTATCAGATGTGGGTTTTCTGAATTTCCTTGCAGTTTTACTTTTCTATAGCGAAAAGTGTTGAATAGGTTATTTTTTAACCATATGTGGTTAACATTAGGCTACAGTTATTGTAACACTTCCTTCGGGTGGTTCTATGGATGAAGACGATTTCATATCTCAATGCTTATTTCTTTTGAGTTTGTTAAAAATAACCTAGAAAATCATAAATGTAATCACAAAACTTGTCTTACATTACATTAAATTTTACTTTATTGTCTAGTAAATAATGTGGATTTGTATTAAATTAAACATATTCTAAAAAATATAGAACACAGCATCAATATGGGTGCTACTACCGCCTTCCGACTCTTCTTGAACAAACGGAGAGAGAGCTGAGTTTCACATTACTGCTGTTTTCTCATCAATCACTTGAAACTTCAGATCAGCGTGTAATACGTAGTGTCAGTGTTCCATCTTCATTTTACCAAATCCAACAGCTGAAGATGGTTGTTGATACATCAGTCAGCTCATCAGTTTGTTCAAATACCACAGGGTTCTATGCCTATTAGTGCATGGAATATCTTTGCTATTCTCAGAATTGGAAGCCGACAGCCATTCAGTTTTGGGGAGACTTAAAATTCAACTTATGAAACAAACCACACTGTCACTTTGTTTTTTAGTCTTCACAAAACATTACCATCAGTGAAAGCCAAATTAACTATAAGGTGTAAACTTTGGATCAGTCAGACATCACCCCCCCCCCTCCCCCTTCTTTTTTTTTTTTAAAAAGAAGCCTATACCACTTCTTTCTCAGTTACCAAAACCACAGTGGTCTCCACAACTGATAGCAGGACCAGCTAGTTCATACCCACGGGTCAGTTACCTTTTAAGTCTTACTCAAAATGTTGTTACAAATCCTGCTGGCCCAGTACACAAAGAGTGAAACAAAACTCATATGATTTCTAATCTGTTTACTAGTAAATTTTTTGCTGTAGAGTCCAAAATTACGTACATTATATAATATTCACGCAAGAATACTGCAATTCCTTTGTAACCGTGAATTTTACCCTTGGTATCTGCTAATAAATAAAACATGCTCTTGAACAACCATTTCAGAGGACAAGTTTTCTACGATAGGCCTATGTTACAATAAATTCTCTGTTCCGTAGAAGATAAGTTAAGGAAAGGCAAATCTACTTTTATAGCATTTGTAGATTTAGGGAAACACGGAAGTTTCCGATCGTGCCCGTCTGCTTTAACCCATGATGTCACAAATACACTATGACGGAAACAACCAGAAACCACGATTCCAATATGGCACATATAAAGTCGTTACGTACACATTATGAGGACGAAAATACATCGAAAAACAAACACACACACTTTCCACAAATAGCCTAATGACACTAACAGGACAAGTGCGGAAAATGGGGTGTGTTGGGTGGGTGCAAACTACATATAAATAAATTTAGACACCCACCCCCATACAAAACCACACAAAATGACGAAAAAAACCAACATCACAAAACTCCCCATATACCACTAAACACAATATCATATGGAATCGGACACTTCCTTTGACCTGCGCAGTGTTAATTTTATCTGTCATGTCCATTCCTGAACAAAAACAACCGATTAATTTTACAAAAATTACCACACAACGTACAGCGAACAACACCAAATTAACCTTCACACAAAATCGATAACTCACTGAAATGAATTCCACTACAAACACAGCTGACACTCGAGCAATTCTTGATAATGAGCAAAAGCAAACTGAGCCCACTACACCACACAAACGAAAACCCTGAACATACCACCAGAGAGCACATCATGACGACATCTACAAACACGCCACCGAACTCCGCGCCACCATGATGTCACACACGACAACACCCTTACGTCACGGGTCAAAGCAAATGCATGGGATCGGATGCTTCTGTTGACCACTCTCTTAGAGATTCTGAAGGTAGCAGGAGTAAAATTTAGGGACAGGAAAGCTGTCTACAGCTTCTACAGAAGCCAGATGGCAGTTCTGAAATTCGAGAGGCGTGCAAGGGAACTATTGGTTGAGAAGGGACTGAGACAGGGCTGTAGCCTATTCCTGTTGTTATACAATCTATACATTGAGCAAGCAGTAAAGGAGGGGAAAAAAATAATAATTTGGAGTAGGGAGGAGGGGGAAAATAAAAACATTGAGATTTGCTGATGAAATTGTAATTCTGTCAGACAACAAAGGACATTACCGAAGTAGAGAGGATATAAAACATGACTAGCAGTGACAGGAACAGAGTTTCGGAAGAAAGGAAATTTGCCATCAAATATAGATTTAAGTGTAGGAAGTTCTTTTTGAAAGTATTGGTAAGGACTGTAACCATACATGGAGTGAAACATGAACTATAAACAGTTTAGACAAAAAGAGAAGAGAGACCTTTTAAATATGGTGCTACAGAAGAATGATGAAGATTAGATGGGTATGTTATGTAACTAATGAGGAGGTACTGAATAGAATTGTGGAGAGAAGAAATTTGTGGTACAACTGGACTAGAAGAAGAGGTCGTTGATAAGACACATTCTGAGGTGATTACTGTGTTTGTATTTGAGGGAAGTGGGGTTAAAAATTGTGGATGGAGACAAAGAGATGAATACAGTGAGCAGTTCAGAAGGATATATATATTGCAATAATTATTTGAAGATACAGAGGCTTGTATGGGGTAGAGAACCAGTCTTTGGGTCAGATGGGATCATATTCTGGGGCAACTCATCAAACCGTGCAAAAGTTTTGGGTGCGAAAGTGTGTGATAAGAACCATTTGTGGTTTAAATTCAAGAACATAATGTAGAAACATGTTCGAGGAACTTTGTATTCTAACCACTGCTTCTCAGTATATTTACTCCTTAATGAAATTTGCTGCAAGTAATAAGTCTCTATTTCCAACCAATAGCTCAATACAGATTATCAATACTAGGAATAAGAACAATCTACAGGGTGTCCCAGACAAACCTTCCTGATTTCAAAGACCCAGGGGGAAAAAAACCCACAGTAGAAACAACAATGAAAAATGCACCACATTGTAGAGCACCGTAAAGAATTTATTTATTTATCTTCACTACACCTCTACCTGTGGACCATTTGTAGCTTGAAGAACATCTAGTCTATATTCAGTTTCTTGCCAAGTTCTTTGTAACATTTCCTTTGTTATTATTGCAATCTCATCAGTGATACGATGTCGCAGCGTAGGAATATTGTCCACTTTGGTCGCATACATGCGGTCCTTCATGTATCCCCACATGAAGAAATCAAGCGGCGTAATGTTGGATGAACGTGGTGGCCAGACAATAGGTCCTCCATGTCCGATCCAATGATTGGGAAATTTCCTATCCAGGAACTTGCGAATAGCCGTTGACCAATGCGGTGGAGCTCCATCTTGTTGAAAAATGATGTTGGGTTGCAAGTCTTGTATCTGCTCCGACATGTCCAGATACACTGACCCATTCACTGTTTGTTCCGCAAAGAAGAACGGTCCAACAATCCTGCCGTGCATTAACCCGCACCAGATGTTTAGTTTAGGGCTATCACGAATATGTTCAATGACAACATGCGGATTTTGTGAACCCCAAATCCGAACATTAGGCTATGCCTATTAACCCATCCTGATAGGTGAAAGGTTGCCTCATCTGAAAATAAACCTCTTTTAAGGAAGCTGGCATCCATATCAATATGCTGCAGCATATCCGCAGCAAATTGTTGTCGACGTGGTTTGTCGTACAGCATCAGATGTTGCAGAATTTGCACATATGAAGACGCTGGTGAACTACACGATGCAATGTTGAGTGAGGTACATCAATTTGCCTAGATGCCTGATGAATTGACTTATGTGGACTTCTGATAAATGTTTGTCTGATGTCCTCCACTGTCTGTTCTGAAACTCCGTAACGTGCACCGCCAGAATGTTTCAGAACACTTCTTGTTGCCAGAAACTTCGTATACCATTCCTTAATTGTTTTCACATCTGATGGATCACATTCATACACACAGCGATAATTTCTTTGCACAGTAATCAGTGATTTTGTGTCTGCGAACCACACTACTGCTTGTGTGCGCTGCTGTGGAGTCGCCATTTTCACTTCATGCAACCATACTGCACTGTGGCGACGATACTTGGCACTTCTCATGCGAGAATATAAATTCTTTGAGATGTTCTACAATGTGGTGCATTTTTCAGTGTTGTATCTACTATGGTTTTATTCTCCTGGGTCCTTGAAATCAGGGAGGTTTGAGTGGGAGACCCTGTTCATAAAGACCTAAAATCACTTACCTTGGCAAAAAAGGGGTCCAATATTCAGGAACACACATTTTCAGTAAATTGCCAGCAATCATTAGAACCTGGTTTCAGATAAAGCATGGTTTGAACAAAGTCTGAAAGATTTTTTGATAGGCAACTTGTACTCCACAGATGAATATCTTAACAGAGATTGTTAAGCCAGCTTAAGCAAAAATATCTGTTAGATTTCAGTTTTTACAGCACTTGGTCACAACAGTCAAGATTAGGTATTTGTGTATGATAAATTTATTAATAGTGCATAACAGTGTTTCATTCTGACAGTGTGTTAATTCTGTAAATATTAGCTGTTACAGTTAACCACATTGTATTCACCTGTTTTGACAATATCATGACAAATGATCAGGGCAGTAAGTATTATATTCAATTGTTTTATATTGTCTGACCTGTTCCACACCCACAAGAATCATCTCATTTTTTGGATCTATGGAACAGAAACTGAATCTAATATAATCGTATTGAAGACAACAACAACACATATTCTTTAGTAACTCTATTACAAATGGGAAATTTAATTGTTCTGCTCTAATACAAACATACTTCTTAAAGGAATCAAAAAATGGATGTTTTACTGTCCCATTTCATCACAGTAAAACATATGTTAGTTTCCATTACTAAAAATTGTACAAATGATGTTTTTAATGCAAATAGGAGATCTGTTCAAAAAATTCCGGAACATTATCCACAAAATTTTTCACTTACCTTTTATTTACAGTACATGGCGTCCTTTGAAATATTCTCTTCCACAATTTATACATCACTACCAGTGCTGTTTCCACTTCAGGAAGCGGTCTTGGTATGCCTCTTGCTGGATTATGGGTAGTGCTGTCTTAGATTTTTCTTTTATCTTGTCCATCTCTTGAGCGAGGACATCTTCCTGGGTGGGTTTTCCACCACAAACAATGCACTGTCGTTTTCTGCGCCGATTATGACCATGAAATTCTTTGCACCTCATATCCATCAAGGTAGCCAGTCCGTTGTAGTGGGACCACCATGTACCCTGTTGGTTGTAGCCCCCTGACTACACAGGGATCGCTTTGCTGATGCCTGTGCCATTAACTCTCCACGTATGCCAAGGAGTAGATGCCTGTCGCCCCGGGGGCAATGGGACTCCTGGCAATGGCGATCCTGCCAGGTGGCCTTTGCTGCGGCTGGTTGACGCCTGTCGGGAGGGCCCTGGTTGGAGTGGGTGGCATCAAGGTGGGTGGCGCAATGAAGCGTACCATGCAATCACTTGCTGGTGATCAAATGCCAGCAGTCCTAAGCATTCCAAGTCTCAGTATAATGCAAGGAAGTATGATCCTGAATCGTTCCCCTCCCTGGCCACACCTTGGGTGGAACGCCAGGTTAAGGATGGCAGCGAACCTTATTTGCCCTGGTACCTCATATGTATGAGAGCTGATGGAGACTTCTTTGTCTTAATGAAGCCTCATTTTTTTGTAGGTTATTTAGAGGACAAGTTTGGGGGGATGGAAGGCTTGTCCAAAATGCGGTCAGGGTCAGTCTTGATAAAAACGGCATCCTCTGCCCAGTCGTGGGCATTACTCGCTTGTGACAAGCTCAGGAATGTTACCGTTACTATCACGCCTCATAAGAGCCTAAATATGGTCCAGGGTATTATATTCCACAGGTACCTTCTTTTGCCGTCTGAGGATGAGCTGCACACCAACTTAGAACGATGAGGAGTTCATTTCGTCCAGCGTGTCCATCGGGGTCCAGGAGATAATCAGGTTGCCACCGGCGCCTTCATCTTGGCCTTCGAGGGTGCCCAAATGCAGCTGGTTGTAGGACTTCACAATCATCCTGTCCCAGAGACTGAATCAGTGAAGCCCTCCCAGCCAGAAGAACCCAAGGATCAGCGAGAGAAATCCAGAAAGAAGACCCCCAAGACCCAAGGAATTGCGCTGGCACCCACACCACTGCTGTTTACAAGCTCTGCACCTGAGTAGGTGAAGATTCTGCTATCTTCTGAGGACCTAGATCTTGCCAGACCCTCAGACACTATGGATATGGTCTGTTCAGGAAATAAGTCAGTGGCAGCAGGTGACCCTGAGGCGTAGACTGCCTCATTGAGTGTTTCATGCTTTCCCAGTCTCACAGTCGCACCATCGTCCTGAGGAATTGCGGTGGTTTTTTCCACCACCTGGCTGAGCTACGGCAGCTGTTAAGCTTTACACCTGCTTTCTGCACTGCCCTCCAGGAAACCTGGTTCCTGGCAATGCGGACCCCTGCCCTTCGAGGCTACAGGGGATATTACAAGAACCATAGCAAATGTAATAGTGTGTCTGGTGGAGTTTGCGTTTATGTCCTGAACTCGCTATGTAGTGAACCTGTGGCCCTTCAAACTCTTGAAGCTGTGGCTGTCAGGATACGGACGACACAGGAAGCAACTGCCTGCGACATATATCACCCTCAAGATGGTGCAGTTCCCCGGAATGTATTGGCTGTACTGATTGATGAACTCCCTAAACTTTTCCCACTTTTGGGAGATTTTAATGCCCATAAGCCCTTGTGGGGTAGCACCATGCTTACTGGCCGTGGCAGAGATGTCGAAAATTTACTGTCCCTACTTGACCTCTGCTTCTTAAATACTGGGGCCAGCACACATTTCAGTGTAGCTGATGGTAGTTATTCAGCCATTGATTTATCAATTTGAAGCCCAGGACTTCTCCCATCCATCCACTGGAGAGCACATGACGACCTGTGACCGTTTCCCCATCTTCCTGTCACTGCCCTGGCGTCATGCCCATGATGCCTACCGAGACGGGCTTTAAACAAGGCAGACTGGGTGGCCTTCAACTCTGCTGTCACCGCTGAATCTCCCCCAAGTGGTACCATTGATGTTGTGATTGAACAGGTCACTAAAACAGTAATTTCTGCGGCAGAAAACGTGATCCCTCATTCTCTAGGGTGCCCCCGGCATAAGACAGTCCCTTGGTGGTCGCCATAAGTCGCTGAGGCAATTACAGAGCATCAGTGAGCTATACAGCAAAATAAGCAGCACCCATCCTTAGAGCACCTAATAGCCTTTAAGTGACTCTGTGACCACATTTGCCTGCTTATAAAGCGACAGGAGCACGAGTGTTGGGAGAAGTACGTGTCGACCCTTGGGTGCCCTACGTCACCTTCCCAAGTCTGGACGAAGCTTAGACGTCTTTCTGGGTACCAGACCCCAATAGGTGGCCCTGGTGTTAACATCGATTGTGTGCTCTCTACCAATGCAAATGCGATTGCCGAGCACTTCACTGAGCACCATGCTCGAGCCTCTGTGTCAGAGAACTACCCCCCAGCTTTTCACACCCTCAAACAGTGGATGGAAAGGAAAGTCCTCTCATTCACTACACGCCACAGTAAGCCCAATAACGCCCCATTTACAGAGTGGGAGCTCCTCAGTACGCTTGCACATTGCCCCGATATAGCTCCTGGGCCAGATCGGATCCACAGTCAGATGATTAAACACCTCTCATCTGACTACAAGTGATATCTCCTCGTCATGTTCAACTGGATCTGGTGCAATGGCGTCTTTCTATCGCAGTGACGGGAGAGCACCATTCCGTTCATCCAGAACCTGAACTTTATCTTAATGACGATTCACTCACTGTAGTGGAGACATGTCGATTCTTAGGACTGGTTTTCGATGCCTGATTGACTTGGATACCTCATATTTGTCAGCCTAAGTGTTAGTGCTGGCAGCACCTCAATGCTCACCACTGACTGAGCAACACCAACTGTGGCGCAGATCACTATATGCTGCTGCAGCTCTACAGAGCCCTTGTTCAATCCCGCCTTGACTATGGGAGTCTGGTTTACAGTTCGGCAGTGCCCTCAGCATTGTGTTTACTAGACCCAGTGCACCAGTGTGGCATTTGACTAGTGACGGGAGCTTTTAGAATGAGTCTGGTGACCAGTGTCCTGGTAGAGGCCAGAGTCCCTCCATTGCAGATCTGATGTGCACAGCTGCTCGCCAGTTATGTTGCACACATTTGTAGTTCTCCTGAGCATCCGAATTACCTTCCCCTTTTCCCACTTGCAGCAGTTCTTGGCTCACGATTGTGGTTCGCTTTCAATCTCTTCTCTCTGAACTGGAGTCCTTCCCTTTACCACGTCTACTTGGTTTCCATTCATGGACACCTCCATGCTGTACACCTTGGCCGAACCTTCATCTGGACCTTTTGCATGGCCCTAAGGACTCCGTTAGCCCCGCTGCTCTCCACTGTCACTTCCTCTCAATTCTTGACATGTTGCGGGGCTCTGATGTTGTTTACACTGCCGGCTCAGTGGCTGATAGTAATGTTGCCTTTGCCTATGTCCACAGAGGCCATATTGAACAGGATTCCTTGCCTGCTGGCTGCAGTGTATTCACTGCAGAGCTTGTAGTCATATCTCGTGCACTTCAGTACATCCGTTCCTATTCTGGGTAGTCATTTCTTCTGTGACTCCCTGAGCAGCTTAGAAGCTTTCGACCAGTGCTACCCTCGCCACCCTTTGGTAGTGAACATCCAGTAGTCCATCTCTGCCCCGGAACAGTCCAGTCGTTCAGTGGTGTTTCTGTGGACCCCAGAACACGCCGGAATCCCAGGCAACGAACTTTCTGACAGCCTGGCCAAACAGGCTGCATGGAAACCTCTCTTGGAGATGGGCATTGCTGAAACTGACCAGCGTTCTGTCTTTCGCCACAAGGTTTTTTGGCTTTGGGAGACAGAGTGGCATAACAGTATGCACAACAAACTGCATGTCATTAAGGAGACAGTGAATGTGAGGAAGTTTTCCCTGCAGGCTTTTCGCAGGGAATCAGTTGTCCTTTGTCAGCTCTGCATTGGCCATATGTGGCTCACACATGGTTACCTCCTCCATCGTGAGGACCCATCTCAGTGTCGCTGTGGCTCCCAGAAGACGGTCGTTCACCTCTTGCTGGATTGCTCTCTTTTAGCCGCTCTGCGGTGGACTTTTTTAACTTTCCCAGCACCCTACCTTTGGTGTTGGCGACAGTGCCTCAACAGCAACTTTAGATTTACGTTTTATTAGTGAGGGTGGGTTTTATCATTTGATCTGAGTTTTAGCGCATGTCCTTTGTCCCTCTGTGTCTTCCACCCTAGGGCTTTTAGGGTGGAGGTTTTAATGTGTTGCAGAGTGGCTGGCTTCTCCATTTTTATTCTCATGGTCAGCCAGCCATTAATCTGCTTTCTTGTTTTTAGTCCCTTCTCCCTGTTTCTTGTGTCTCTCTGTGGTTTTCTTGTCCTGTTTTGCCCATTGTTGTCCTTCTGTTGTTCTTCTGGTTCTTCCTTTCTCCTGTTATTGTGCCGTAAGTCTTCTGTGTTTTCTTCTTTCCCTTGGGTAATTGTTCTACTGGGAACAAGGGACCAATGACCTCGCAGTTTCGTCCCTTTCTCCCCCCCTTTGAAACCAACCAACCTACCTATGGTGAAGATTGAACCTTGGTCTCAATGTTATAACTGTAGAGCCATGTCTCATCTCCAGTTATGATTCTCTTAAGGAACATCTCATTCTCATTTGGGTGATTCGTAAGCGCTTCACAGATTGTGAGTTGAAGATCTGCCTCCGCTTGACTCATGAGCTGCGGGGCGAACTTCCCAGCTTTATGGTGCATTCCAAGGTGTTGTATCCAGATTTCGCGATCATGATCCAACTGAAATGTTACATTCTTCTGTACTCTCTCGAACAGCTAGTCTTCGATTGGCACGCATAATTTCGTTGACGTTCCTGATATGAGCATTGTTGGCAGATGTCGAAGGCCACCCTGAACGATGGTCATCTTTAATTTCCATCCAGCCATTTTTAAACCATGTGAACCATTCGTAATACCAAGTGTAATTTAAGCACCCATCACTTTGTTGTGTCTCTGTAAAGATTTTCTTCAGTTGCACGCAAAATTTAATGCAGACTCGTTGCTCCTCTAACTGCCAACTTGAAATTCGCAAACCGTGTGACTCAACATTCTACTTACAGAGCACTGCACAATAACTAATGGACATGCAACAATGAAACTTCTGGCAGTTACACATTAAACACAGGTGTGTGCAAGGAGGCCAACTGCATTTTGCTCCAACACACCATTGGCGTGAAATTACGAGTGTTCTGGAATTTTTTTAACAGACCTTGTATGTTTTACAAGAAATAAATACTAGGTAAAATTGTATCATATGCAAATAATCAACAATTTGGAACGTTAACCTTCCAATTCTTTTTATAAATTGTTGGAGCTTTAAAGACTAGTTTGAAGACACTTTTAACTGATTAATATTCCTGAGTTTTGATCAACTTAAAGCAGTTATTTTAATAAATGTAAATAAAATTTTATTAGAGAGAGAAAATCAAAGTATTAAACTATGTCCAAGCAATGCGAGATATTTATTGGTTGTGGAAGGTTTCAGGTTGATTACATAATGGTGAGATGGAGATTTTGAATCGAGATTTTAAACTGTATGACATTCCCATCTGAGCAGATGTGGACTCTGACCAGAATTTATTGGTTATGAACTGCAGATTGAAACTGAAGAAAATGCAAAAATATAGGAAATGGAGGAGATGGGACCTGGATAAATTGAAAGAGCCAAGCTTGTTGAGTTTCAGAATGGGCAACAGGCTACATTGGACTGGACCAGGGAAAAGAAATAGAATAGAAGGTGAAGGGGTAGTTCTGAGAGATGAAATATGCTGAGGAGACAGAAGACATGGGATACATCCTAATATCCTGTTAGTCCTCCTTTTTCCCTGCACAGTGCAGCAACTTGGCATTGCTTGGACACCCAACAAGTCATTGGGAGCCCACTGCAGGATTTTGAGCATGAACTGACGTATAGATTACATATCACAAATGTGTGATCTGGGAGGCCAACTCATTTGCTCAAATTGTTCTGAATGTTCTTCAAACCAGTCGCGAACGATTGTGGCCTGGTGACATGGAGCATCAACATCCATAAAAATTCCGTCGTTGTTTGAGAACATAAAGTATGTGAATGGCTGCAAATGGTCTCCAAATAGCTGAACATAACCATTTCCAGTCAGTGATAGGTTCAGTTGCACCAGAGGACCCAGTCCATTCCATGTAACCTTAACCCACACTATTATGGAGTCATCACCATCTTGCACTGTACCTTGTGGATAACATGGATCTATGGCTTTGTGGGTCTGTACCACACTCGAACCATACCATCAGCTCTTACCAACTGAAATTGGGATTCATCTGACCAGGAAAATTTTTTGCAGTCGTCAGTGTCCAACCAATATTGTCACGAGTCCAGAAGAGGTGCTGTAGGCAATGTCGTACTGTTAGCAAAGGCACTTGCTTGGGTCGTCGGCTGCCAGAATCGTTAACACTCACTTTCACGCCACTGTCCTAGCAAATACTTCCTTTGTACATCATATATTGACTTCTGTGGTTATTTCACACAATGTTGCATGTCTGTTAGCACTGAAAAATCTAAGCAAACTGTGCTGCTCTCAGTTGTTAAGTGAAGTCAGTTGGCCACTACATTGTCTTTAGTGAGAGGCAATTTGGTGTTCTTGGCACACTCTTGACAATTTGTATCTCTGAGTGTTGAACTCTCTGAAATTGAATGCTCCAGCTACCATGCTGCATTCAGTGTCAGTTAATTCCCATTGTGCTCCTACAATCATGTTGGAAACCTTTTCACCTGAGTACAAATGTCAGCCCACTAATGTACGAACCTTTTATATCATTGTACGCAACACTGCTGCCATCCATATATGTGCATATTGCTGTCCCATGACTTTCGTCAACTTAATACATGTAAGGCAGCAGATTGCATAGGTAAAAAAGGCAAGGTCTAGCAATATTCCCTGTATAACACAAGAGGTGCTGAATTTAACTGATGAAAGTAGGAAATATAAAAATACAGCAAATGAAGTAGGCGAAAGGGAATACAGAAGTCTAAAAAATGAGATTAGAGAAAGTGTAAAATAGTGAAGGAAGAAAAATTAGAGCACAGATGTAAGGCTGTACAGTATGTATAACTAAGGGAAAGATAGATACTGCCTGTAGGAAGATTAAAGAGATCCAGAAGAAAAGAGAAGTAACTGTTTGAATATGAAGAGCTCAAATGGCAGGCCAGTACTAAGGAAAGAAGGAAAAGCTGAAACAAGGAGGGAATAGACTCTACAAGAGAGAATCTACAGGAAAAATAAACTTACCGGAAGTAAATAAAGGTGAGATGGGAATTAAATTATCTAAGTCGATAAAGGCTCTTGGAGTAGATGGCAATCCGTCAGTACTATTAATATTGATGGGAGAGCCAGCTATGAGAAAACTATTACACCTGGTGTGCAAAGTACACGAGACTGGCAAAAGACCCTCAGAATTTAAAATCTGCAACACCAAACAAGGCAGGTGCTGACACATGTGAATATTATCGAACCAACAGTTTTTAAATACAAATTATGCACAGAGGAATGGAAAAACTAGTAAAAGCTCACCTCTGGGAATATCAGTTCAGGCTCTGGCAAAATGTAGGAACATGCAAGGCAATGCTGATCCTACGACTTATTGTAAAAGGTAGGTTGAAGAAAGACAAACTTTGGTTTATAGCATTTGTAGATTTAGAGAAAGCCTTTGACAATGTTATCTGGACTACACTCTTTAAAACTGTGAAGGTAGTAGGGTTAAAAATCCAGGGAGCGAAAGGTTATTTACAGTTTGTAAAGAAAGCAGACTGCAGTTATAAAAAGTCGGAGGAAATGAAAAGGAAGCCATAATTGATTAGGGAGTGAAACTGGGCTGTAGCCTATCCACAATGCTACTCAGTTTGTGCATTCCACAAGCATTAAAGGAAACCAATGCAAAATTTGGAAAGGTAATTGCAGTTCATTGAGAAAAAAATAGAAGCTTTTAAAGTTTGACATTGACATTGTTATCTGCCAAAGACGGCAAAGGATTTGAAAAAAATGATTTAATGGAATGGATAGTCTCCTGAAAAGGGACTATAAGATGAACATCAACAAAAATAAAATAAAGGTAATTCAATGAAATTAAATTAAACCAGGTGATGCTGTGTGAGTTAGATTAGGAAATAAACTAAACCAGGTGATGCTGTGGGAGTTAGATTAGGAAATAAACTGAAAGTGATAGATGAGATTTGCTATTTGTGCAGTGAAGTAACTTATCTTGGGCAAATTAGAGAAGATATAAAATGCAGACTGACAGTAGCAAGAAAACTATTCTGAAAGAGCAATTTGTCGACATGTAATATCAATTTAAATGTTAGGAAATATTTTATGAAAGTATGTGTCAGGAATGTAGCCTGGTATGGGAGTGAAACATGGACATGAAGAAAATAGAAACTTTTGAAAAGTTCTATAGAAGAATACTGAAAATTAGATGGGTAGATTGAATAACAAACGAGGAGCTACTGAATGAAATTGGAAAGAACTGAAATTTATATCGCACCTTGATTAAAAGAAAAGGTCAGTTGATAGGACACATCCTGAAGCATCAAGAAATTGTTTGTTTGGTAGTGAAAAGAAGTGTGCAGAGGGGTAAAAACTGTATAGGGAGACAAGATGTGAACATAGGAAGCAAGTTGAAATGGATGTTGGCTGCATTAGTTACGCAGAGATGAAGAGTCTTGCGTGGGGCAGTCTACCACGGAGAGCAGCATCACACCAGTCTTTGGGCCAATTAAACAACAACGACAATGACAACAACAAAAACAACAAGAAGTTTTTCTTAACATTTCTTCAGTTATGACTGGCCCCAGCATGGTTACAGTGATGACGTTCTATATAGTATTGGCCTAATATAGCATGCTAGTAAGTTCGTTGAAAAGATGGTTTTGAAGGAGCTGGCAGTGAAATCGGTGTTGTTATAATAGGCAGATTTTGGTGGAAAATATCGGGTTTCAAATGCAGTGTCCTTTCATGGGATTGAGATTGCTAAAAAGAGAGAAAATCAGTTGTGGTGACATTGTGTCCTAAAGATAAAGTTCAGCAGCACAAGTCTTTATTTGATGGAGCTATTCATGATATCCATGCAGTACCTGACACACACTCTGCACACTGTATGGAAGTGCTATCACTTTACATGATAATTTATGAAGAGTACTCCACACCAGAAATTCTTTTGATTTTAACTTTGTTTCAGGAAAAACAGCAACAGTGATTGCTGAGCACACACTAAAATAACGAAGTTAGATGAGTGTGAAAAAGAAAAATTTGTGTGTATGTTCCAATGTTGCTGATAATTTGCAACCAAAAAGTCAATTATACTCTTCATAGGCAGAATTCTAACAGTAGACATTGATGAACAAGAGGTAACAGTCTCAAGAAAGAACGTTGCAGACAGTAGATTGAATCAGCTGAACCTACAGATACTGGATGCCAACTTCATCCCATGATTTAATGGTGATGCTATTTTTGAGGTCAATATCTACGTAAACAGAAAGAGATATTGACAATACTTGTTTTGCACCTATATTAGATTTGGAAGTTTTGGGGGTGGAAACAGAATGATATGTAGCATAATCTGAAGTTTAGCATAGGTTTGCTTATGAGTTGAAGTGGTAAAGAATGCTATAGTTAACCCACCAAATTCACACCTAAACAGTGGAAAGTCCAAGATGGAATAACATCAAAACTGAAGGAATAGATTGCTACTCACCACTTTTAGAGCATGCATTGAGTCACTGCAAGCACAATGAAAGGGACTGCTGAAATGTTTACAGATAGTCAATTTTCTGAATTAGGGAGGGGGAAAAAAACCACACACACACACACACACACACACACACACACACACACACACACACACACACACACACACGGTCACTGTCACCAGGTGTTGAGGCCAGTTGGCCCTGTGACCATTTGTGTCTGGTTATAGGAGAATAGAGTTTTTAAGATCATGTATTGCATTCTCAGTAGAGAAGGCTCTGTGGAACCCAAACTAAGCTGTTCTTTAGAAGTTATTTTCAGAATGATTCAGCATTCTGTCATAAAAAACTATCTCAAAACTTTTTAGAACACAAGGAGCAGTTTACAATTAGAGATCTATTGTTTTGCCTCCACATATGTGTATATTTGTGTTACCGATGCGTACTTCGGTTGTAGAGGTAACTCAGTGATGGTACTACCAAGTAAGCACAAGAGCTCTCTATTTTGGCTGAGATACCATCATAGCCAGAAGAGTTACTATAGTTCGATCCATGAACGATGGTGGTTCGCGCACATCAAGACACGAATGGGGACTGCATGGCTGCTGATTCCAAGTGACAGTTGCAGTACATGCATGCGCTTGAAGAAATCACATATCCTGCAATTTGTCTCTCGGTTGCCTATGCAGGATTTGTCACTTAGCACCGCCATCAGTGATGACATCTCGCAACAAATGGAACAGAAATTTGCTAAACAACAGACTAAAGTCATGCTTAATGCTTGCAGAAGCTACAGCATTCACAACAGAGCAATTAAAACATTACTGAACACTCATTGGCTGTCAGAGAATGTGTGATGTAGCTGTGCAGAAGAAGATTAAATTTGACTTCTATCATTCGTGACTCCAATTGTACTTTTTAATTACCTTATGATTTTTGTGGTCTCTCTAACAGATAAGATGGCAAATCTGATCTCTGGTGCTAGATTATGTTAGCGCTATTTTCAATTGATCATTTTTTTGTCCCTGTTGTTTCAGCAACTGCTGAGTTGGATCCTAGCACTTGGAGGCAGTGGCCATGTATGTGCGAGTTGTGCTTGTGTAAATGTATGAGTCCTCCTATTTCTGAAGAAGGACTTTGTTGGAAAGGTTAACTATTTCAGCAGTCTCCTTTATTTGCCCCTGCTTGTGACTCATCACCTTCTTTGTTGCGAGCAGCCATCTATTTTTTCTAAATTTACACTTCCAGCTGATAATATAGCATGGTCACAAAGGTATAACATTCTTTAGACTTCATACGCCTGATATTAAGCATCAACATAGGTTTTCATTCTGTGGCTTGGACACCAATATTTCATAGGCTGGTGTACTTTCAGCTAAAAAGAAAAGTGTACTCGTTCATTTGGAAACTTTCAAAATAAAACAGATTAATCTGAAATCCTGTGGTACTACTCCCATTCTGTCACAGTGTTTGACCCATTCTGTTGCCAGAAGAAATAATTTTAATATTGAAATAACAGATGGGAATAGATGATTTTTAGTGCAGATGGCCTCTTGACTTATGAAGCATAAAAAATTTGGAATCCAGTTGGCTGTAGTATCATGGAGTTCTTATGCCAGTATCTTACTACAGTATGTTTACATTCTGTGAGAGTCCCATTTTGTCACACAAATTTTTACTTATTTACACAGCACTAAAGAACATTTCAATAATTTGACTTTATTAAAATTATATTTCTGTCTATACCATTTTATGGCCACAGAGAGTGTGTTAAATTGCTTAAATAGAAATTTTATTTTGGAATTTGAAATGTGTTAAAATGTAATGCAAATGTTCCATTCTGTCACGTGGAATAGCCCTGCTGTTATTATTTTACAGGAAACTCGTAACACTTGGTTGCATTAGAAAAATTTCTTCATTTGCTACTCATTTCTGTCAATAACCATCATCTGGCATGAAAAATTGGCTAATGCAAGACACTTGCGAATCATTTTGAACCATAAAAATTATATTAATTCTCAACTTCAGTAATAATATAGAACAACATGTCCAGTTTCCTGTTGTGTGCATGACAAAGGTTGCTGATTGGGAAAGTTAATGTTATTCTGTATTATTATTATTATTATTATTATTATTATTATTATTATTATTCATGAATTTGAATGCTGCAGTGATTTTATGGTTCAGCGTGATTGAAGTGTTCCTTGCATTAGCCAATTTTTTGTGCCAGATTACGGTTGTTGACCGAAACCAGTCGCAAATTAATAAATTTTTCTAATGGAGCCAAGTGTTATGAGGTTCCTGAAACGTATTCCCACTGTTGACAGTTGCCTGAAGACAACATTTAAGACTTTAACCACTAACTCGCCGCTTTCAGCTAAAAGGCCTGTTATTGTAGAAACGATTTTTAGTCTTACAAAATTAAGTTTCTTGCCAAATTTGAATTGAGTCCCTGCCCTTGATAACAGAGCTTCATGTTTATTCCATTTACATTGAAGTTTTTTGAAGTTTTTATCTTACATATGAGGAGAACGCATAATTTGTAGCTTGGAGGATGGAAGATTCGAAAGGAAAGGATGCAAGAATGCAAAGCGCAATACAGACGTGTGTGTAGTCCTTGTTGGGCAAACATCAAAGAAATTTATTTTAATAAGCACAGTTGTATTTTGCTGGTGTTTGATGGTATCGTTCATACTGACGTAGATTATCTTGGAGTGGTGAAATAATACTTGTAAATGATAAGTTATTTAATTGGATAGATAAAAAAAACTATTCATTAAGTGGCGGCAGAACACATACACATAAAAGACTATTGTAATTGGCAAGCTTTCAGAGCCAGTAACTCCTTCAAGCAGAAGGGATTTTTTTATCTGTCCAATTAAATCATTTTGTCAATAATTGATTATTTTAATTGTCATAAATGATAAGTTTAGACATAGAATCTGAGGCCATCCATCCTAATAAAGTACTTAGTGTTTCTCTAAATTACTGCAGCTGAGTGCTCAATTGTTACATGAACAGATCTATGTTTGTTCACACCATATATTTTTGCCTTAACAGAGCCTGTGCATGAACTTGACATAGTGTAAAGGACTCATAATTGGTTATATGTACAGAAGGTAGAAGACAGAGCCTCTAGGCTCTACTGTTTTATTCACATCGGTGTGCAAACAAGATAATCTCTGGATGAGTACTGCTTATTTATAGATGGTCATCATCTAATTGATAATTTGATTTTCTGTAAAATATTGTGGTGACAGACCTATTTGTTTTGATGAGGTGCTGAAAGTTATGGTTATGGAAGTGCTTTTTCCATGTCCTGTGAATGCCGAGATGGGGGCAATGTTGTAACTTTAATGTTTTGCTTATTGGTGGATGTGATAAATTATACTTACGATGTGTTTTTGCTGTCATCATCATGTTCAGTGTTATGGTGAAGATAGAAATTTGCTTTTGAAGACCTTCGACAATGATTTTTTAAAATTTTTATCATTATCTGTATTTATTTTAATTTTTACAGGTCTTCATTCCAAAGGAAATCGTATTGGAAGTGGTGTTCAAACTCCTTCAACTACACTAGCTGGTCAAAAAGCAGATAACGGTGATGATGGAGTCTCTGAGCAGTCAAGAAATGTTGTGGGACAGGTTTCCAATAGAATTCCTGATGAACAGAAACCGAAAGCCAGTGGTAAAGGTGTTGTAACTGATGAAGAAAAGGCACAGGCATCTAAAGAACCTCCAGTACAAATGACAGAAAGTAACCACCAGGAACAAACGTCTCGGGGAATAAATTTGACGCCAGCAGTTGATGTAGGTAAACGGGCTGGACTGACACAACAGGAAAACATAACAGGACCTGGCTCAGTTAATGAGAAGCCAAAGGTGCCTAGTGGACAAAAGATGCCAGTTGCAGGTAGAGCGAAGGATGAATCTTCAAGTGGAACACAGGAGGGGAATAATCTTACCACTACAAACATGAATATTGTCAGTGATGCATTGAAGAAAGCTGAAAACTCGAAGGACGACTCAAATAAAACTAGTGAGTTAGTAACTGAAAATGAAAACCAGGGAAAGCCGGACGCACTATCTGGGGAAAAGAAACCAGATCATTCTTCAGTTGCATTGCCCGAGAGTTCTGGTGATAAAAATGACCAGGTTACTGCAACAGGGCCTAACTTACAAGAAAAGATCAGTACCATTGAAAATAGATTAACATCCAAGAAAGTAGATACAGGCCATCAGAAAGGGGAAAGTATTTCCCAGGTGCCAAATGTCGAGGAAGACAAAGGTGTTGTTGATGGCAAAAAGTCACAAGCTGAGAATAAAGGAACAGAAAGTCCCCCACAGGACGAGGCAGAGATACAAATTAGTAGCATAACTGAAATAGTGCCAAAGAGCAATATTGATGAGCAAACAACCAGTCAGAATAATGGAAAAGCATATAAAAATGAAAATTCTCAAACTGCACAACAGTCGGGCAGAGATGGTACACAGAAGGCAGTCAGCGAGGAAATGCAGTTCACAGAGAATACAGGAGCTGGTGTACAAGAACAAGACACGCACAATCCAGAAGATGGTGAGTCAAATGACAACACAGGGTACCCTAGTGGTGGAGGAACAGCTTTAGATTATGGTACACCTGATTCTGATGCCTTTGATGTAGGTAAGTTTCTTTCTCCATTGTAGAATTTGCATGATATTGTTGTAGATAAAGTATATAAAAAAGTAGATAAAGTATATAAAGTATACACAGTTCTGTTTCATAAAAATATTTTCCTTGTGAAAACAAAGGGAACGTGTCCCATCCAGATAACAGCATAGTTAATTACCTGCATTCACATTAAAGCATCATTTTGTGATAACCTCCTTGTTAGTAAAGAAAGTGAGAAATGGTGCTAGTCGGTTATCTGTCTTGATATCTCCCTCATGCTGAACCATGCTAGTTAAAGTGTATGCAACAGCTAATAAATGTTTTTTTTATTTTTATTTTTGCCACAGCAATGGAACTGTGGGTGGGAGTAATCAAATAGTTTCCTTAATGATACACAGGCATGAATAGCTATGAAATGAAATGAGATTCTAGGATACAATAAATTCCTGAGGTTATTGCCACAAGTTGAATTCATTAAAAACATTGTCAAGTAATTCAGCAAAAGTTGCTCCAGGTGCAATAATAATAATAATAATCTCTGAACAAGATGAAATTGAAGTGACTTGCGGTTTGTGAAGTTCAGGAAGGGAAGCATAATAGTAAATTCAATTCTCTAAACATATTAAATTTTAACTGACCCAAATCAGCAGCTTAATAGCAGTGATTGCATTTATTCTTGGAATATAAGTAAAGTTGTTGTGCTACTTTTGTCATTAAATTCATCATGACTTATACTGCCAGTGCTGCCCGTAAATCTCACCATCATTATAGTGTGAATGTGCTGGCTTCTGCTGGTGTCTGTGGCTCACTAAGCATGCCTGTGTGCACATCACAGCTGTGTTGAGAAGTCTGCTGGGCCATATCTTGTGTATCTTGAGAGTTCTGAGCGACGATTGTCTCAGCTGCATTGTGAACCTCTGTGCCAGTGGAGCCAGAAGTCGGTTTACTTCGAGTCCCCCCTGCGGGTTCGGGGGTAAGAATAGGCCCGCGGTATTCCTGCCTGTCGTAAGGGGTGACTAAAAGGAATCTCACACATTTCGGCCGTTATGTGATGGTTACCTGTAGGGTTTGACCTCCATATTTCCAAATTTTTCCGAAGAGTGAGCCAATTGGGGAAGGGCACTGTCCTTGGTGCATCGTATCCATTGTGCATTGAGATCTTTAGCCCACTTTCTCATCATCGCATTACAGCCCCGCTCATTCTCCATCTCTTGGGCGAGGATACATTCTTGGGTGCAGTTTCCACCATCTGCACTGGCGATGACCATGGACTTCTTTGCGATTGATATCCAGCACGGTAGCCAGTCCGTTGTGGTGGGGCCACCATGTACCCTGTTGGTTGTTCACAACACAGGGATTGCTCTGCTGGTGCCTGTGCCATTAACTTCCCACGTATGCCAAGGAGTAGATGCCTCTCTCCCTGGGGCATTGGGACTCCTGGCAATGGCCATCCTGCCAGGTGGCCGTTGCTGTGGCGCCCGTGGCGAGGGCCCTTGGTTGGAGTGGGTGGCATCAAGCGGATGACCCGCAATGAAGCATGGTACATCATCTCTTGCTGGTGGCCAGCTGCCAGCAGTCTCTTTAAGTGTTCAAGGGTTCAATTTAATGCAAATATGTATGACCCCTAATTGTTCCTCTCCCTGGCCACACTTTGGGAGGAACGAAAGGCTAAGAATGACAGCAAAACTTATTCGCCCTGGTAGTTAGTATGTACGAGAGCTGATGGGTAATCCTTTGTGTCCATGAAGCCTCAGTTCTTTGTAGAGCATTTAGAGGACAAGTTTGGGGAGGCAGAGGGCTTGTCAAAAATGTGGTATGGGTCAGTCTTGATAAAAACAGCATCCTTTGCCCAGTCACGGGCATTACTCACTTGTAAGAAGCTGGGGGATGTTTCTGTTATTATCACGCCCCATAAAAGCTTAAATATGGTCCAGGTCATTATCTTCCACAGGGGTCGTGTGTTACAGTCCGATGACGAGATGCGCGCCAACTTAGAGCAACGAGAAGTCCAATTTGTCCAGCGCGTCCACCGGGGTCCGAGGGATAATCAGGTTGCCACCGGTGCCTTCATCTTGGCCTTCAAGGGTTACACATTACCCGAGAATGTGAAGGTGATGGTCTACCACTGTGATGTCAAGCCATATATCCCTCCCCCGATGCAGTGCTTTAAGTGTTGGAAGTTCGGCCATATGTCTTCCCGCTGTGCTTCCAGCGTCATATGTCAAGATTGTGGTCATCCATCCCATCCCAATACTCCATGTGCCCCATCTCCCATCTGCGTTAACTGTGGAGAGCACCATACCCCTTGCTTGCCGGACTGCAAGGTTCTACAGAAGGAAAGGAAAATAATGGAATAAAAGACCCTGGACCGACTGACCTACACACTGAGGCCAAAAGGAAATTTGAAAGGCTCTCCATCCCGTGCGCATGACAACATCTTACGCCACTACTGTCACTACTGTTGCAGCCCCAACCGTTGAACCAATTGCAGTCAGCTCTCAGAGCTGTGAAACGGCTCCTGCCCCCTTGATGGTGGTGGTGGGGGGGGGGGGGGTGTCACACTTCCCTCCCTGTTGCTCCCGCACCACCCACCTTGGGAGCTGCAACCCCCCCCCCCCCCCCCCCCAAACCATTGGTGACATCAGTCCCCATTTCTAAGCCAGAGAAGCGTAAGTCTTCTTCGGCTTCTCTCTCTAGGAAGGGGTCCCTTGGGTACTCCCTTCCCAGTGCACTTCAGCAATGTGTTTTAGGAATTATCCTGATGGTGAAGCAGTGCTGAGGCTTACAGGTGAACAGTTAATGGTCAAAGCGTATGGCATATTCGATGCATTACTCCTATGTGTGAAGGTAGATAAGGGTCGCATAATGGCGAGCTGTTGGCTACTCAAATGTTGTATTGTAGTTGCCCGTGATGCTTTGTTTGTGACTCGTGATTTGTGAGATAACTTACAATTACATATAGCTGATTATTATCCCATCCAGGAGTTTCCATCATTGTTTTACAATTGGGTGTGTTCTTGTTAACTGACACCACACAACACTTCATTGATCTCACAGTGCTTATATGCTGTTTGCAAGCTTTTCATTTCCTCACTGTCGATGCACCGCCATCCCTTCATATGACATCATCATTCGCATATTTCCTCTGTCACCTTATTTCTTTTGTCAACATTTCTTATACACACATTTTCATCTCTAATAGCTAATCTGAGCGTGTTTAGTTCATTTCTATATGTAGTGCATGTGGCTTATGTTCAGTAACTGGAGTGTGCAACCTTACACTACATTGTTTTACATATGGCACACTAGTGTAGAAGGTGTCACAGATCCAACCAAGTGCAGTTTCTGTACATTACACACATAGCCAACTTAAAGGATTTTCTATTTTAGGACTGAGATCATGCGTGTCAGGTAAATTCATCACCTTAAATGTCATCTTGCCCCTCTTTGTGGCCCTCTCAGTGATTAGGAGGAATTTCGTACAGAGCCACCAACTTTAAACCCAACATTAAGAATGGTAGTGTTAGTATTGTTTGGATTTGTAGTGTATTCTCCTTTCATGTCTGGCTTGAAAGGATGGCTTTCATTGCCCTCCAAAATGTTGGTATTAACAGACATTAAGTAAATAGTTACCAGTATGTGTCCATGAAACTTCTCTATAGTGAGAATGTGTGGCGAGAATTACTGCGTTCAGTTTAGGTTTTTGATTAACATGCCTTCAAGCTCTTGCATGTGGCAACAACCTTACGAATGACACTCTAGCCTGTCTTAGTATGAAGAACTTGACCAAACATCTGATTTTTGCTGAGCACCAAGTGAGTTGGTGTACTCATTAAGATACTGGACTCAGACTTGGGTGGGCAGCAGTTCAATTCGTCATCCAGTGAACCAAATTTAGGTTTTCCGTAATTCCCTTCAATAGTGTAAGGCTAATGCTGAGACTATTCTTTGAAAGAGCGCAGCTGACTTCCTTCCACATTCTTTCCCAATGCAAACTTGAACTCTGTCTCCAATGACCTCATCATCCAAGGGTCATTAAACTCAAAATTTTTTTTTTCGAATTGTGCTAAGCCTTGACAGAGTTACGCCCACAGCAGTCTCAGTCCAGGCCCGAGTCCAAAATCTCAGAATCTCAGATCAATTTGACCAGTTCATATTCTGGCTGGATGCCACAGGAGCTCATAAGTCTTCAGTAAAAATTTTCATTTAGTAATCTGTAATTCTTTGTGTGTTTTGTTAAGTATTCCAGTTGACAGGGTAGCAGAAATAGAAACTATCTTACCACACTGTCTACAGTGTGGGTTGATGAGCAGCACATCCATTTTTGTTGCTAACAAAACTACCTGCCTAAATCTAGGGATCAACATAAGTAGTTTGGTGATCATATGCCATCAGACTGTAAAGTCTGTATCAGGCAATACTCACACAATTTTTATTTATTGGCTATACCGGTTTTAACTTACACTTAAGGTATCTTCCTGTGCTCCATTAGTTAGTAGAGTGAGTAGGTTAACATTGTTTCTGATTTTAAAAAAATGTTCATTCTGTAGATATAAGTACTTCTAATGGCGCTAAATTAGATGGCTCTGTACATTTACTGAAAGTATATAGGAGAGTGAATTTATATGAAGGTGATAGTGTGCTGTGACTGGAAGCTTCAGCAGTGGCAGTGTCCTGGCAAAAGTTTGAAGAAGTTAAGAGTTGGAAGGTGAGAGCTTAGGTAAAAAGAGCATTGTGTAAATAAACCATGGCAATAACTGTAAGTAGCTGCACTTTGTGAAAAGACAAAGGAGACAATGGGTAGGCAAATGTGTGAAGCAAAATAATCTTCCAAATTGAAAGCATAAATATAAATTTCTTCGTTGGGTTTCTGTAATACGGTTGATGACTGAAGTGACATTTTATGTTTTAATTGCAACTAAAAGAATATAAGAAACTAAATTTTCCAAATGATTTTGCAGCCCAGGTTAATTCATATTATTTATTACTGTGTAGTCAGATATTCTTATATTTTAAGTAATACATCTGTAGAATAGGGTAATATTCCATTGCATTCAAATGAAGAAAATGTTGCAGTTTCTTAAAGTTTGAAGATCATTTACCAGACTTTTGTGCTTTATCTGCAATCTTAAAAAAGGTAAATACCAATTTCAAAAATAAATTCCTCCTTTTTTTCCAGATAAAAATAATATGGGTGCTGGAACAGCAGTGATTCGTGGGAAATATGATGATGATTCCCATTTCTTTGCTTACTTCATGACAACAATGGTTTTCTGTATCATAGGGTACTTATTGTTCCACAATAAACAGAAGGTAAGTTTTAGTATGAAACATCTGCTTGTTGCTTGAACAGTGCTGCAAGTGACATTGTAACTGATTTATATAATTTCTCTCTATGTGTTAAATGAAGTCATCAGTGGTTAAAACATTACGACTTTCTACATTTTGTTTCCATAAATTAGTGCTGTGGTTCCTTTTATTGGTCACAAGTTGTCAGTTCTTACCATTAGTGCAGTTGCCCATTTCTTATGACCTTTAACAACAGTGGAATGCTGCTTTTCCATTCCTTCTTGCCTCCCCTCCCCTCCCCTCCTCCCTCCCCTCCTCCCATCTTCTCCTCAGCCCTTCTATCACCATTCTTTACACCTCTCCTGCCCCTTCCCCATTCCCTTTGCTCCTCTCTTCCACCCACTCCACCCAACCACATTACTCATCTTATTCGCACATTTTCTTTGTCAATTTTTCCTCATACTCATAAATGAACTGTACTGAAATTAAGTTGGATACTCTGTAGTTCTGTGAAGAAACTGTTGTGATATTAAACTTTCCGGTAGATTAAAACTGTGTACTGGACCAAGAAAGTTTTATTGAAAAATGGCACTATTCATGCACATTTTCTGACAGGTTTCATTTTATTATGATGAGCTGCAGCATGAGCATGACAGTGTGAGAGGAACTTAGTAATAAAGAGGAGCTGCATCAGTGGGAGCAATGGTTCATGATTTGCTGTGATAGTCAGCCGTTTGGCTATGTCTATTCTTGAAAGCCATATATAATTCGTACAGGAATGGAGTGGACAGTGTCACTGTCTGTTGTAAAGTAGTGGCCATATAAGTTTCGATGTAGCTTCTTGTGGTTCCTGCTGTGAAGGAAGAAGTTATACTCCCAATTTGTAAGATCACTTTAAGGAACCAGATATAGCACATACATCTGCATGTCATTATTTAGTGTTCTGCACCTCCAAAGTACTGCTGAAAACAGATGACACAAAACTGACTGGTCCTGGCTGGCCATGTCCATGAAATTGATATCTTTTGCGGAATCACTGAATCATTCAGGATAAAACAATAATAGCTAATGAAAAGGAACCTCAGTTCCTTTTGTATTAGGCCCTTTGCATGTAGACTGCTATCTTTGTTTTTTGGTTATGCTTGACTAAATTCCTGTTCTTGTTTGTTGTAATGCTAACCACAATGTTAGCATTCCTCCAAATGATACTAAATAACGATCTTGTCATTAGTAAAACTGACTGCTGAATTCATGTTTGGCAGCGCTGGACCTCTTGATCTACTGTCTATGCACATATCTTAAATAAATAAAGCACACACATTTTAACAAGCACTACAGCAGAAAGTTGTCACAGACCGCAAGTGAGTATGGAGATATCATGAGACAGTGGAGGAGACCAACAGCATAACGTGGGCCTGTGGCTGATGGGGAGTATCTCATTCTATGCACATTTGTGTGACCACCGTCAGTGAAACATGTAACGGAAAGATGTGAATGATGTTTGGTCAAAACTTGTCATTGAAGTATGGTGGATGATCTTTTTGTTGAAAGGTGGTAACATTTACCGTGTCAATGGTATTCGATAAGTCTCTTGTGGCCTCTTGCCATGTCAAACGATGTGCACCTCAGCAAACTTTGCCTGCTTCGGTTGGGCACAGCTTTAGTGCAGCTGGGATTCTCCAGCAGGGCACTGTGAGCTGTTACTGTGGAGGAACTAAGATATTTATCACAGGAAAAAACAACGAGAGTATGTGTCATTGCACACAATTTTTAAAGTTATTGATGTCCCTGTACTTGGTGGTTACAGCCTCCACGGGAAGGAAAACTTTAGTAGGAGGAAAGTTGAAGGAAGAGTAGCTATTTTTAAGCTGTGCCTACCACTCAAAGTATCTTCACCTCACCACCAGACTACAAGCAGTTACTGTGTCCATGCAAGTACACTCTGATGTGTGTTTTCATCAAAAGGATTTCAGGTCACCCGCCTCCGGCCATCCTGATTAGGTTTTCCGTGATTTCCCTAAATCGTTTCAGGCGAGTGCCGAGATGGTTCCTTTGAAAGGGCACGGCCGATTTCCTTCCCAATCCTTCCCTAACCCGAGCTTACACTCCGTCTCTAATGACCTCGTTGTCGACGGGACGTTAAACACTAACCACCACCATTTCAGGTCAAGGGGAAAGGTGTCCAGTCACCATTTCAGTGCTATTAGTTTGGTGCATAAGTTCATAGCATTTTTGTTTTGCATGTTGGTATTCCAGTTGCTATGGGTTACTCATCAATTATCTATTTTTATTTGTAGTTCACTGCTGCTATTTCGGTTTACATATTGTCATTTTGTCATTCGGAGATAGTGAGTGGCGCTGAGGATGCTAGATAATGGAGTGTCAAGTGATGAGCTGTGGATGCTAGAAATGGAGTGCCAAACAGAGAAGTCAGAACATTTATGACATATTCTTCTGTTTGAGTTTAGGAGAGGGGTGACAACAACAGAGGCAGCCAAAACGTTTGCACGATGTCTGGGGATAATGTCACTGGATAGAGCACAGCAAGAAAATGGCTTTCTCATTTTAAGGAGGATATTTTTGACATTAGTGACTCTCCATGTTCAGGAAGACGTTTGTGTTTCAATGAAGATGGTTAAAATTCATTAATCCACAGTGATCTGTGCCAGAGTACTCGCGAACTGGCAAACATGATTAACTGTGATCATTCCACCATTATGCTACATTTGCATGCAGTGGGGAAAGTTCAAAACACTTAGAACTTACGCATAAACACAATAAATGGATGTCTCCAGATGGGCCCGCAGGAAAATATAATCCAGACAATGGCAGAGAATTTCATTAAAATTGCTGCCATTGCCAGTCAGTATACACATTTTTTACTCCAAATAGTGGCCATTAAGAGTGCCCACTAGAAATTTAGCTCCACCAGTGAAGAAGCAAATACCTGTGCCTTCTACATATGTGAGCTGGATAGTACACTGTCTGTGGCATTATCCAGTCATGAATATATACATTACAGCATATTGTGGAACATCATAGGGAGATGCAAAGACATACTTATCCTTATTTTTAACTGAATTTGTTGATTAGGACAATTTTCCAACTCATAGAGAAGTGTATTTTAACCCCGTTCTTAAAGACCAGGAAGGACCATACAGGCTCAGGTAATCATTATGTTGCTCTTAGTAGATAAATGGGAAAAAATGGTTAAGTTGCCTTGTCTGGATCTTGGTATCCAACCAGGTCATTAGTCACTGCCAGTGTGGGTTCAGGAGATATCACTACACCTTTGATGACCAGGCCCTTCTGAAAGTGGCTGTACGACAGGCTTTCCTGCTCAGGCATTACATAAAAGTATATTTCTTGACACCAAGGAAGCCCATGTTACTACTTAGAGATACAGTACCCTCATACAGTTCAATGAATGTGGCTTCTGAGGTCCTCTTCCTGTCTTTATACAGTCCTTCCTTTCTCCATGTTATTTTAAATATTGAAGTGGCAGAATCCTCTCCAGTTACCACCTTGAGGTAGTGTTTTAGTGTTTTTGCTGTAGTTATTAAATAGTGTAATGTTGAAAGTAAGTAGTCCTGTAAAGTCATGCCTAGTTTTGAATGACTTCTCTGTTTTGTGTTCCCCTACAGCCAATAAGCAAAAAATAGTCTACCAGTTAGTAGGCTGGCAGAATGGACTGAAAAGAGAGATTTTACCCAGCTGGGAATTCTGTTTGTGTCCTTTGCACCATTAGTGTTCCATTTTTAACTTTCCTGAACTGAGAATGAGAGCTACTGTTCTTAACTTTGAAGAACGTAAGAGATTTCTCAGTCTCACAGTCGATTTTAACCTGTTAAGTGGGTAGTTTGTGCACGTGCGCCTCTTCTACAGTGGGTAATATACGCCAGCGCGCCCGTTCGCGGTGGTGCTGTGCACTGTTCTCACGTTTTCCTTCGCGTTTTAATTGTTGAATTTAAATTGATATTGGGTGGAAATGAATAAAAAATATTGCAGAAGTTAACAAAACTGTATTTTCACAATATTACATATCGTTTTCAGTGTGAAACACTTTAAAACAAGGTGCTGTACACAAGGAAACTTTTGGTCTTTTCTTCGTTGTGGGTGGCAGAAGGTCGGGAAAATGCCTGGCTGTAAGGTGTGTTGCTTTTGGTGTTCGAGGTGGGCGTCCTACTGATGTCCCTTGATGTGGTGAAGATATGGTCAACTGTATGCATTGTAGCATGCAATGTCCAACAAGTGGCAGAAAAGCTTCTGATAGTATTTTTTCAGCCTGCTTCTGGCCATCTGGTAGCTTTGTAACTGAGAATCGCACCTATCCATGCCCCCCATATACTTGTTGTAGTCAATGACAACTTGTGGCTTTTGAACGATTCCCTTCGTCGAGTTTACATTTACAAATGTATCATCATGGAAGGTGCTGACCATAACAACGTCTCTTTTGTCTTTCCATTTCATTACCATCTGCTTGCCTTTGTACCCTGTTATATACTCCCCTTTCTTCAATTTTTTCCTTTTTTACGAAGTCAGGGGACCCCTTCCTGTCTTGCTGCATTGTGCCGACAACATCGGTGTTATTGCTGGTTAGTTTGTCCACCAAATCTGTACTGGTGTACCAGTTGTCAAGATAAATACAGTGGCCTTTCCCGAGTAGATCGTGTGCAAGCTCCAAAACAATTCGAGAGGTTACTTTTTCGTCTGGATAGTGGCTACCATAATTAGTGTCCTTTCCAGTGTAGACAATAAAGTCCCATACGTACCCGGAACTGCTTTCACAGAGTTCATACAATTTGATGCCAAATCTGCTACGCTTTGATGGAATATATTGCTTCCATCCAAGCCGTCCTTTCCAGAGCATCAACGATTCATCAACGGTGATGTTCCTTTCTGGCATGTACATTGATCTGAATTTACGCAGCAGATGCTCCATAATGGGGTGAATTTTGAATAGTTTTCTGTTGATAGTGCCTAGTGGATCATATGAGGTATTGTCAGCAAAGTGGAGGAATTTCAATAGAAGATGAAACCGCTTTTTACTCATCACCTTCCTGAAGAAATGTGTGTCAACTGATTCCCTCTTTGAAAAGTACATTTTGTGGTCTGATTTGTGAAGAATTCCTTGAAGTACAAGCATTCCAATAAGTGTTTTTACCTTGTCATGTGTAGTGTTCTGCCAACTGTGAACCCTGGAGCATGCTGCTAAATTGGGATGAGAAGCTATGAACTGTTCTGCATATAAGTTCGTCTGTTCAGCTATCATTGTGCACGAAGCATCATCCACAAAACACATAAAACAACTCATCTCATTGTTTTGTTTTAGAGGCACAACTGTACCACTATTACCACTGAACAAATATTGAATACGAACTGAATTAGCACGCACAAATTCACTAGGTACCGTCTGCTGCAGTAGTGTCTCGTCGTCAGATGTTTCTGAATTGAAGTCACTTTCACTAGCCTCAATATCTGTATCTGGAAAACTTTCAGAACTGTCACTGAAATTATTGTCACTTTCTAAAAGCATCTTCTCAATCTCCGAATCTGATAAACGACTTCTTTTCGCCATTGCAAAAGATCACTCACTAATGCTGTGGTATACACAGATGAAAAAGGCACGATTTTGCAGCTGCTTCACAGGATGCATTTTCTCGATGTGTGCTCGGGTGGACAATGTTATAACTAACCTAGAACACGCTGTGTTGCGTGACAAGAGCTGCCATCTAGTGGACAAAGCTCAACTAATACAACAGTGTCAACGCAGGCCAATAACTCGTCATTCCCACTAGCTACTAGCCACAGAACACAGTGGACGGATATATCCGTTGAACACACTGTGCAATAGCAGAGCGTGGACGGATATATCCATCATGCCCACTTAAAAGGTTAATCTTACATACTGAGAAGTTGTTGTTCTAATAGCATTAAGTATTTTCAAATTCGTTGGTGACATAGTTCAAGGGAAGAGAGAAGTCTGCTCCAGTTTTACATAGTCGTTACATGGTTATGGATGATGGTGTATGGATTTGCAAGACCCATCTACTTAAAAATGTTTGACATGGTGAACTATTCAGGAATGTGGCTGGCCATATGGTCCCTTTGGACTCTTCCTATTCACAACCTCTGTGCTGAGTACGGTATGCTGCCTTACACTTCAGAGGTGACTCCTACTGGTGTGGTAAGCTCATAATTCATTATCCTTGGCGGCCTCATAATTCTTGATCTATTTGACAGTCACCTGCAAGCAGTGTGACCTTGTGAGGTCTGTGCAAAAGGTTGTCTTTTAGAGATAGATGTGGCTGATTTCAAAGTTCTGTCCCAATTTAGTAGCTGATTTAATGTTGAATTTTCAAGGGAGCTGCAGTTATTTTAGATATTACACATTTTAACATATCATCTGGAACTCCCTGGCAAATTAAAACTGTATGTTGGGTGGGAACTAGAACCTGGGACCTTTGCCTTTTGCAGGCAGTTGTTCTACTGACGTAACAGCTGAGCAGCTGGTAGAGCACTTGCTGATGACAGGGAAAGGTCCTGGTTTCAGAAGAAATATTGGTGGAAGTCAAGCTATGAGACTTGTTGTGGCCCCCCTGCAGGTCAGGGGGTAAGAATAGGCCCGAGGTATTCCTGCCTGTCATAAGAGGTGGCTAAAAGGATTCTCAAACGTTTTGGCCTTAATGTGATGGTCCCCTAAAGGGTTTGACCTCCACTTTTAAAAATTTTCTTATAGTGCATACCATTTGGGGAAGGACGCCTTACATGGTGCATCGTAAATGCATCAAGCCCTAAAAGATCTGGCGCACTCGCTATCGTCATGGAGTCGGGACTTGCACCAGGCTTCTGGCCACTTTGGCCGCAGTGTGTTTCGGGTAGCATACTTTCCCTCCATTGTATGCTTCCATCTTCGCACTCATGATACAAATGGATATTCGACACCCAAAATCCAGCAAGGTAGCCACCCGTTGTGGTGGGGTCATCATGTACCCTCTTGGTGGTAGCCCCCTGACTACACAGGGATCGCACTGCTGATGCCTGAGCTGCTAACTCCCCACGTATGCTGAGGGGTAGATGCCCATCTACCTGGGGCAAAGGCCATCCTGCCATGTCGTTTTTTTCTGTGGCTGGGTGACGCCTGTGGGGAGAGCCCCTGGTCTGAGTGGGTAGCATCAGGGCAGATGACCTGAAATGAAGCAGAGTCTGTCATCTGTTGCTGGTCCTCAACCAGCAGTCTCAATGTGTGGAAAGCATCAGTTCAATGCCAGGAAATATGATCCGAACTCGTTCCCCTCCCTGGCCACACTGTGGGAGGAAAGTCAGGCTAAAGAAAGGCACGAGCCATATTTGCCCCGATTTTTAGTTTGCATATGATCTGATGGGGAATCTTTCGCCAACATGAAGCCTTAGTTCTTTGTTGACCATTTAGAAGACAGGTTTGGGGAGGTGGACGGTTTTTCCAAGACGCATTCTGGGTCTGTCCTAATACAGACAGCATCCTCTACCCAGTCAAGGTTGCTCCTCACTTGCGACCACTTGGGTGATGTTCCTGTCTCCATAATGCCCCATAAGAGTCTTAACATGGTCTAGGGTCTTTTCTTTCACAAACACCTCCTTCTGCAGTCCGATGACGAGTTGCGTGCCAACCTGGAGTGACGACGTGTTCACTTCGTCTGGTGCATATGCAAGGGTCCGAAGGACAATAAATTGCCGCCAGCGCCTTCATCTCAACCTTCGAGAGTGACACTTTACCTGAAAAGGTCAAGGTGATGGCGTACCAGTGCAGTGTCCAGCCATACATCCCTCCCCCTGTGCAGTGCTTCAAGTGCTGGAAGTTTGGTCATGTGTCTTCCAACTGTAATTCCAGCCTTATATGCCTAAATTGTGGACGTCCTTCTCATCCTGATGCTCCATGCACTCCCCCCTCCCATCTGTGTCAGCTGTGGGGGGCTGCATTTCCCTTGCTTGCTGGAGTGTTTTTCAGAAGGAAAGAAAAATAATGGAATACAAGACTGTGGACCGAATGACCTACACAGAGGCTAAGAAAAAGTTCAAGCGGTTAAACCCAGTCTGCATGGTAGCTTCATACGCTGTAGCAACCGCACACGTTTCACATTCCTCAGTGATGCCTCCTGTGGCTGGCCCTTTGGGCCACAAGACCACATCTGCCCCCTGAAGGGCGGGGGCTCCACCTATCTCTTGATCCTGCAACTCCATCTTCGGGAGCAGTGCCCTCCTGACCAGCGGGGTCGCCGGTCTCCACATCTGAGCTGAAGGAGTGCCCTCCTCCTTCAGCCCCTCTCCCATGTACGGGTTCCCTTGGGGCTCTACCCTCCTAGGCCCCTCACAGTGCCCAAGTGGAAGTTAGCCAGTGGCGGTTTTTTCCATCACTTGGCTGGACTAAGACAGATTTTAAGCTCAACACCTGCTCTCTGTATTGCCCTCAAAGACACCTGGTCCCCAGCAATGCAGACCCCTGCCCTTCATGATCGGGGTGTTTATAAAAAGTGGACTGACTGTAACAGAGCGTCAGGTGGCGTATGTCTGTATGTCCTTACCTCTGTATATTCTGAGTCAGTGCCTCTTCATACAGCTTTAGAGGCTGTTGCTGTGAGGATAAGGACGACCTTGGATGGTGAAGTATCTCTTAACGAATTGGCTGCTCTGATCTCCCAACTCCCCCTACTATTCCTGCTTTTGGGGGACTTCAACACCCATAACCCCTTTTGTGGGATGGCACCTTGATTACTGGCCAGGGTAGGGATGTCGAGAATCTTCTCTCTCAGCTCGACCTCTACCTCTTAAATACAGGAGACCCCCCACACTCCAGGGTGGTTCACGGCACTTATTCGTCCATTGACCTATTGCTTTGCAGCCCAGGACTTTCACCATCTGTCCACTGGAGGGTTCATGATGACTTTTGTGGCAGTGACCTCTTTCTGATCTTCCTGTCACTAGCCAAGTGTCACACTTCTGGACGTCTGCCGCGATGGGCCCTTAATAGGGCCAATTGGCTGGCTTCCACGTCTGCTGTCTCTGTTGACACTCCCACACATGGCGCTATTAATGTGGTGGTCGTGCGGATCACTGTGTTGGTCCTATCGGCTGCAGAATGCGCAGTTCCTCTTTCTTCCGGGTGCCCTCAGCGTAAAACTGTGCCTTGGTGGTCGCCAGACATCGCTGAGGACATCAAAGAGCATAGGCAGGCCCTCCAATGACATAAGCGGCATCCATCATTGGAGTGTCTCATTCTTTTTAAGTGGCTCTGTGCCCATGCCCCCCTCCTGATACGAAGACGGAAGCAAGAATGCTGGGAAAGTTACGTTTCCTCCATTAGTTCTCATACCCCTGTCTCGCAGATGCGGACTCCGATTCACCGCCTTTATGGTTACCCGACACCGCTGGGGGTGCCTGGGATTTCAGTAAATGGGGTAGTGTGCACCAACTCGGATGAAATTGCCGAGCATTTTGCTCGGAGTTCTGCATCTGCAAACTATCAACCGGGCAGAACAACAGCATTTGTCTTTTACATCATGCCACCTTGAGCTGTACATTGCTCCTTTTACTGAGTGGGAATTCCTAGGTGCCCTTGCCCATTGCCCTGACACAGATCCTGGCCCTGACCGAATTCACTCTCAGTTTCTTAAACATCTGTCAGTGGCCTCACTGCGTCAGATTCTGTCTATCTTCAATTGCATCTGGGGTGAGGGAATGTTCCTATCCCACTGGCAGGACAGCATCATTGTCCCAGTGTTGAAACCTGGGGAGAACCCTGAAGTGTTGGACAGCTACCGCCCCATTAGCCTGACCGACGTTCTCTGCAAATTAGTCGAACAAATGGTGAGCCGGAGGTTGTGTTGGCTCCCGGAGTCTCGGGGCCTTCTGGCTCCATCCCAGGGTGGTATCTGCCGAGGCCACTCGGCAACAGATAATTTGGTGTGCCTCAAGTCTGTCATCTGAACAGCTTTTTCCAGGTGCCAGCATCTGGTCACCGTCTTCTTTGACTTACGGAGAGCCTATGACACAATCTGGTGACGCCACATCCTTGCCCCACTGCATGAGTGGGGCGTCCGTGGCTCACTCCTCATTTCTATACGGAATTTTCTCTCCCTCCATACCTTCCGTGTTCAAGTCGGGGGCTCTTTTAGCTCCTCCCTTATCCAAGAGAATGAGGTCCCGCAGGGCTCTGTATTCAGTGTTCCATTGTTTTTAGTCACCATAAATGGCCTAGCAGCTGCTGTCGGGCTGTCAGTGTCTCCCTCCTTATATGCTGACAATTTCTGCATTTACTTCAGTTCCTCAACTATTGGTGTTGCTGAACGCTGCCTACAGAGAGCCATTCGGACTGCGCAGTCATGGGCTCTCGCCCATGGGTTTCACTCCTCTGCCGACAAGACCTGTGTTTTGCACTTCTGTTGGTGACAGACAGTCCATCCTGTTCCTGCACTTTTTCTTGTTGGCCATCCACTACGGGTAGTCAAAACGTATCGCTTTTTGGGATTGGTTTTCGACACCCGGATAACACGGTTCCCCCACATTCGTCAGCTTAAGCGAAAGTCCTGGCGGCATCTCAAAGTCCTCCGCTGCCTGAGCAACACCACTTGGGGGGTAGATCGCTCTACGTTGCTGCAGCTCTACAAAGCCCTCGTTCAGTCACAACTTGACTATGGGAGTGTCGTGTATGGCTCGTCAGTGCCCTCAACATTGAAGTTGCTTGATCCTGTGCACCACTGCGGGGTTCATCTAGCGACGGGCACTTTTCGAACGAGTCTTGTGGAAAGTCTACTAGTGGAGGCTAGAGTCCCTCCATTGCACATCAGGCGCCGCGGGCATCCGAATTACTGTCTTTTATTCCCGAACACAGTGGTTCATCTCCCGGAATGGCGACCTCAGTCAGGGATAGAGATCGCTGTACGTGTCCGTTCCACATTGAATGAACTTGAGTCCTTTCCTTTACAGCGCCCATGCGGGTCCATAAACATTCACTTCTGTGGCGTATGCCTCGACCGAAACTATGGCTGGGCCTATCGTGTTTCCATAAGGACTCCGTTCCTCCTGAGGTACTCCGCAGTCACTTCCTATCAATTCTTGACGCGTCCCGAGGTTCTGAAGTCATCTATATCGACAGCTTGCAGGTTGATAGTCACATAGGCTTTGCCTATGCTCACTTGGCGCATAGCGAACAGTGCTTCTTGCCAGATGGCTGCAGTGTCTTCACTGCCGAGCTGGTGGCCATCTCTCGTGCCCTTGTCCATATTCGTTCCTGCCCTGGTGTGTCCTACCTGGTCTGCAGCGATTTGTTGAGTAGTTTACAGGCCATTGATCAGTGCTACCCACGCCACCCTCTGGTAGCAACTATTGAGGAGTCTGTTTATGCTCTCAAATGGTCTGGTCATTCAGTGGTCTTTGTATGGACCCCGGGGCATGTCAGAATCCCGGAAAATGAGCTCGTTGACAGGCTGACCAAACAGGCCACTCGTAAGTCGCTTCTGGAGATTGGTCTACCCAAACCTGGTTGGCTCATCGTTTTTTATCCCCGTGATCAGCCAGACCAGGACATCTGCTCTACTGTTTTAAGCTCTTCTGTCTGTTTCTTGTGTGTCTGTGCTTTTCTTGTCTTCTGTTGCCTCCAGTGTGTTCAGCTTTTTTTTTTCCCCTCTTGAATTCCTGTGGTGTGTACTGTTTGTTTTGTGTTTTATCCCATGGAGTTGGTTCAATGGAACAAGGGACTGATGACCACGCAATTTGGTCCCTTTAAAAATAAAACTCAGGTAGCTCAGTTGGCAGAACACTTACCTGTGGTAGGCAAAGGTCTTGGGTTCAAGTTCTGGACTGGCACCCAGTTTTAACCTGCCAGGAAGTTTGATATCTGAGCACACTGTGGTATAGAGTGAAAATTTCATTCGGGAAATATATCATCTGTGTATCAAAGGACAGGTCGTGTTTCCACAGTGTTAGAGTTCTTGTCGTGTGAAGATTGAAGTGTTGAAGTTCCCAACTTACGTGGGTGGGCTTGGTGTGGTGCTCCTCATTATCAAGTGATTTTTGAGGCATTATTGGAACTCATAAGCTGAGTAACACCTACTGTAAGAAAATGATTGTTTCTCGTGGTACTCTTATTGTGCAACTGTGGTTATTACTGTACCACTGGTATACTTCGTTTCACTCTCTTGTGACTTTCTCAAAGTGTATGAGCTGCTTGAATGTTATTAACTGCAAACCTTCTGTGATTGTCCCCAGAACCCACGTGTTGTTGTTGTGGTCTTCAGTCCGGAGATTGGTTTGATGCACCTGTCCCCGCTACTCTATCCTGTGCAAGCCTCTTCATCTCTGAATAACTACTGCAACTTACATCCTTCTGAATCTGCTTAGTGTATTCATCTTGTGGTCTCCCTCTACGATTTTTACCCTCCATGCTTCCCTCTAGTACCAAATTGGTGAGCCCTTGATGCCTCAGAACGTGTCCCACCAACTGGTCCCTCCTTCTTGTCAAGCTGTGACACAAATTCCTCTTCTCCCCAATTCTATTCAGTACCCCCTCACTAGTTACCCATCTAATCTTGAGCATTCTTCTGTAGCACCATGTTTTGAACGCTTCTATTCTCTTCTTGTCTAAACTGTTTATTGTCCATGTTTCACTTCCATACACAGCTACACTCCATACAAATACTTTCAGAAAAGACTTCCTGACACTTAAATCTACACTCTTCACCAGAAACGCTTTCCTTTCCATAGCCAGTCTACATTTTATATCCTCTCTACTCTAACGATCATCAGTCATTTTGCTGCCCAAATAACAAAACTCATTTACTACTTTAAGTGTCTCATTTCCTAATCTAATACCCTCAGTGTCGCCTGATTTAAGTCAGCTACATTCCGTTATCCACGTTTCACTTTTGTTGATGTTCATCTTATATCCTCTTTCAAAGACACTGTCCATTTTGTTCAGCTGCTCTTCCAGGTCCTTTGCTGCCTCTTGACAGTATTACAAGGTTGTCGGCAAACCTCATAGTTTTTATTTCTTCTCCATGGATTTTAATTCCTGATTGAATAACACTGGGGATAGGCTACAAGCCTGTCTCACTCCCTTCTCACCCACTGCTTCCCTTTCATGCCCCTCGACTCTTATAACTGCCATCTGATTTCTGTACAAATTGTAAATAGCCTTTCGCTCCCTGTATTTTACCCCTGCACCTTCAGAATCTGAAAGAGAGTATCCAGTCAACATTGTCAAAAGCTTTCTCTTTGTTTACAAATGCTAGAAACATAGGTTCGCCTTTCCTGAACCTGTGTTCTAAGATAGTCGTAGGGTCAGTATTGCCTCTCATGTTCCAACATTTCTACTGAATCCAAAGTGATCTACCCCGAGGTTGGCTTCTACCAGTTTTTCCATTCGTCTATAAAGAAATTGTGTTAGTAATTTTGCAACTGATAGTTCTGTAATTTTCACATCTGTCAACACCTGCTTTCTTTGGGACTAGAATTATTATATTCTTCTTGAAGTCTGCGAGTATTTTACCTGTCTCTTACATCAACAGATGGAAGAGTTTTGTCAGGACTGGCTCTCCCAAGGCCATCAGCAGTTCTAATGGAATGTTGTCTAGTCTCGGGGCCTTGTTTCGACTTACAATTCTCAGTGCTTTTTCAAATTCTTCGCGCGGTATCATATCTCCCATTTCATCTTTATCTACAGGGTTATTACAAATGATTGAAGCGATTTTGCAGCTCTAAAATAACTTTATTATTTGAGATATTTTCACAATGCTTTGCACACACATACAAAAACTCAAAAAGTTTTTTTAGGCATTCACAAATGTTCGATATGTGCCCCTTTAGTGATTCGGCAGACATCAAGCCGATAATCGAGTTCCCCCCACACTCGGCGCAGCATGTCCCCATCAAGGAGTTCGAAAGCATCGTTAATGCGAGCTCGCAGTTCTGGCACGTTTCTTGGTAGAGGAGGTTTAAACACTGAATCTTTCACAATACCCCACAGAAAGAAATCGCATGGGGTTAAGTCGGGAGAGCGTGGAGGCCATGACATGAATTGCTGATCATGATCTCCACCATGACCGATCCATCGGTTTTCCAATCTCCTGTTTAAGAAATGCCGAACATCATGATGGAAGTGCGGTGGAGCACCATCTTGTTGAAAGATGATGTCAGTGCTGTCGGTCTCCAGTTGTGGCATGAGCCAATTTTCCAGCATGTCCAGATACACGTGTCCTGTAACGTTTTTTTCGCAGAAGAAAAAGGGGCCATAAACTTTAAACCATGAGATTGCACAAAACACGTTAACTTTTGGTGAATTGCGAATTTGCTGCACGAATGCGTGAGGATTCTCTACCGCCCAGATTCGCACATTGTGTCTGTTCACTTCACCATTAAGAAAAAATGTTGCTTCATCACTGAAAACAAGTTTCGCACTGAACGCATCCTCTTCCATGAGCTGTAGCAACCACGCCAAAAATTCAAAGTGTTTGACTTTGTCATCGTGTGTCAGGGCTTGTAGCAGTTGTAAACGGTAAGGCTTCTGCTTTAGCCTTTTCCGTAAGATTTTCCAAACCGTCGGCTGTGGTACGTTTAGCTCTCTGCTTGCTTCATTCGTCGACTTCCGTGGGCTACGCGTGAAACTTGCCCGCACGCGTTCAACCGTTTCTTCACTCACTGCAGGCCGACCCGTTGATTTCCTCTTACAGAGGCATCCAGAAACTTTAAACTGCGCGTACCATCGCCAAATGGAGTTGGCAGTTGGTGGATCTTTGTTGAATTTCGTCCTGAAGTGTCGTTGCACTGTTATGACTGACTGATGTGAGTGCATTTCAAACACGACATACGCTTTCTCGGCTGCTGTTGCCATTTTATCTCACTGTGCTCTCGAGCGCTCTGGCGGTAGAAACCTGAAGTGCGGCTTCAGCCGAACAAAACTTTATGAGTTTTTCTACATATCTGTAGTGTGTCGTGACCATATGTCAATGAATGGAGCTACAGTGAATTTATGAAATCGCTTCAATCATTTGTAATAGCCCTGTATGTCCTCTTCCATTTCCATAATAGAGCCCTCAAGTACATCGCCCTTGTTTAGACCCTCTGCATTATCCTTCCACCTTTCTGCTTTCCCTTCTTTGCTTAGGACGGGTTTTCCATCTGAGCTATTGATATTCACAGGCAGTTCCTTTTCTCCAAAGGTCTCTCTAATTTTCCTGTAGGCAGTATCTATCTTACCCTTGGCGATACATGCCTCTACATCCTTACATTTGTCCTCTAGCCATCCCTGCTTAGCCATTTTGCACTTCCTGTCGATCTCATTTTTGAGACCTTTGTATTCCTTTCCATCTGCTTGATTTACTGCATTTTTATATTTTCTCCTTTCATCATTTAAATTCAGTATCTCTTCTGTTACACAAAGATTTCTACTAGCCCTCTTCTTTTTACCTACTTGATCCTCTTCTGCCTTCACTATCTCATCTTTCAAAGCTACCCATTCTTCTTCTACTGTATTTCTTTCCCCTGTTGATTAGATATATAAATTTGTTTCCATCAACTGAATGAGTACTGTATTAGTTTTTAAATAATTCTGTTCAGCTATTACCATTCACCGGGGCAATATGCTATTCGAAGAGTAAGTTTGTTTGAGCTTTTTTGATGTATGGACTGCTTTTCCATAGGGTTCTTAATTATTCTATTTTCTTGTCCTTCTCATTTGATTTGTAACAATACTATGAAAATGAAAGCTGTTACTCAGGATATAGTGCAGATGCTGAGTCGACTCAGCATCTCTGCTCTATGGTGCGTAGCAACTTTCCTCTCCATGATATTGTTACATTCCATCCTGGATTTTCTGTCATTTGATTTGTGATGGAAAGGAGTCACAAGAAAATGCTTAATCCTGTGGTGCACATGTCCACTGCAGTGGACATCTGGTATTTGTCACTTCTTTGGTGATTTCAATCAGTCTTGAGCACACAGGACACAGCACCTGTAGGAAGGGTCCATTGTAATGGACTGCCTGCAATTGAAGCCTCAGGACTGATTGAATATGCCAAAGAAGCAATATTAGCAGCTGCCCACTGCAGTGAACATGTGCACCAAGGGGTTAAGAAATATTTTTGTGCAAAATACGCAAAAAATCATTGGTTTTGATCTGTGATCTGTTACTTTTTGCCACCATTTGGAGTTGTAGGCCTTGGACTGAGAAGGTTTTGTTTATAGTTCTCACCATTCATCTCCAAATGTAAGCAACAGTTATACTGTGTGTGGCAAATTGAAATAAGTATACGTGAGCCAAAAATGGCATAGTGCAGCCAATGAATATCATTCAGAGAATTGCAAGGTACAAATCAGGAGTTTGAATAGAGCAGCTTGATGCATGGAGCTCATTTAACACTGGTGAGTGATGATTTCTGTAGCAATCTCCCCTCCTGTCCAGCAACTTCTATGTTGTTCATGTCGGCACCAATGACTCCTGGGTTCAGAGGTCATCCTCAGTTCATACAGGCGGTTGGCGGAGTTGGTGAAGGCGGAAAGCCTCGCTCGCAGGGTGGTATCTGAGCTAACTGTTTGTAGTATCGTTCTCAGGACCGATCGCGGTCCCCTGGTTTGGAGCCAAGTGGAAGGCTTCCACCAGAGGCTCAGACGATTCTGCGGAGATCTGGGGTGCAAATTTCTAGACCTCTTCTATCAGGTGGAGAAATGTAGGGTCCCCCTGAATAGGTCAGGCATGCACTACACGCAGGAAGCGGCTACAAGGGTAGCGGAGTACGTGTGGAGTACACATGTGGGTTTTTTAGGTTAGAGAATTTCCTCCCTAGCCCTGACAAGACGCCTCCTGAGACGCGACAAGGTAGTAGTAGGCAAAACGCAACAGGGAATAATGATCTTAATGTGGTAATAGTAAATTGCAGGAGTGTCTATAGAAAGATCCCAGAACTACTCTCATTAATAAACGGTCACAATGCCCACATTGTACTAGGAACAGAAAGTTGACTGAAACCAGATGTAAACAGTAATGAAATTCTAAACTCAGATTGGAATGTATACCGCGGAGACAGGCTGGACAGTGAGGGGGGAAGCGTGTTTATAGCGATAAAAAGTGCAATAGTATCGAAGGAAATTGACAGAGATCCGAAATGTGAAATAATTTTGGTGAAGGTCATGGTTAAAGCAGGCTCAAACATGGTAATTGGATGTCTCTATAGGCCCCCTGGCTCAGCAGCTGTTGTGGCAGAGCACCTGAAGGAAAATTTGGGAAATATTTAGAGTAGATTTCCCGACCATGTTATAATTCCGGGTAGAGATTTTAATTTGCCGGATATAGACTGGGAGACTCAAACATTTATAACGGGTCGCAGCGACAAAATATCCAGTGAAATTGTGCATTATCTGAAAACTGCCTTGAGCAGTTAAACAGAGAACCGACTCCTGGCGATAACATATTAGACCTTCTGGTGACAAACAGACCCGAACTATTTGAAACAGTTAATGCAGAACAGGGAATCAGCGATCATAAAGCGGTAACTGCATCAATGGTTTCAGCCGTAAATAGAAATATTAAAAAAGGTAGGAAGATTTTTCTGCTTAGTAAAAGTGACAACTAGCAGATTTCAGAGTACTTGACGGCTCAACAGACAAGTTTTGTCTCAAGTACAGATAGTGTTGAGGATCAGTGGACAAAGTTCAAAACCATCGTGCAATATGCTTTAGATGAGTATGTGCCAAGTAAGATCGTAAGAGATGGAAAGAGCCACCGTGTTACAACAACAGAGTTAGAAAACTGCTGCAGAAACAAAGGGAACTTCAAAGCAAACATAAACATAGCCAAAGCCTTGCAGACAGACAAAAATTAGGCGAAGCGAAATGTAGTGTGAGGAGGGCTATGCGAGAGGCGTTCAATGAATTCGAAAGTAAAGTTCTATGTAGTTACTAGGCAGAAAATCCTAAGAAATTTTGGTCTTATGTCAAAGCGGAAGGTGGATCAAAACAAAATGTCCAGACACTCTGTGACCAAAATGGTACTGAAACAGAGGATGACAGACTAAAGGCCGTAATACTAAATGTCTTTCTCCAAAGCTGTTTCACAGAGGAAGACTGCACTGTAGTTCCTTCTCTAGATTGTCGCACAGATGACAAAATGGTAGATATCAAAATAGATGACAGAGGGGTAGAAAAACAATTAAAATCGCTCAAAAGAGGAAAGGCCGCTGGACCTGATCGGATACCAGTTTGATTTTACACAGAGGAACTTTCCCCCCTTCTTGCAGCGGTGTACCGCAGGTATCTGGAAGAGCGTAGGGCACTGGTCATCCCCTTTTCAAGAAGGGATGTGGAACAGATGTGCAGAACTACAGACCTATATCTCTAACGTCGATCAGTTGTAGAATTTTGGAACACATATTATGTTAGAGTATAATGACTTTTCTGGAGATTAGAATTCTACTCTGTAGGAATCATCATGGGCTTCAAAAAAGATGATGGTTTGAAACCCAGCTCGCGATATTCATCCACGAGACTCAGAGGGCCATAGACACGGGTTCCCAAGTAGATGCTGTGTTTCTTGACTTCCACAATGTGTTCGATACAGTCCTCCACAGTCATTTAATGAACAATGTAAGAGCATATGGACTATCAGACCAAATGTGTGATTGGATTGAAGAGTTCCTGGATAACAGAATGCAGCATGTCATTCTCAATGGAGAGAAGTCTTCCGAAGTAAGAGTGATTTCAGGTGTGCTGCAGGGGAGTGTCGTAGGACCGTTGCTATTCACAATATACATAAATGACCTTGTGGATAACATCGGAAGTTCACTGAGGCTTTTTGCGGATGATGCTGTAGTATATCGAGAGGTTGTAGCAATGGAAAATTGTATTGAAATGCAGGAGGATCTGCAACGAATTGACGCATGGTGCAGGGAACAGCAATTGAATCTCAATGTAGACGAGTATAATGTGCTGCGAATTCATAGAAAGAATGATCCTTTATCATTTAGCTACAATATAGCAGGTCAGCAACTGGAAGCAGTTAATTCCATAAATTATCTGGGAGTAGGCATTAGGAGTGATTTAAAATCGAATAGCCGTATAAAGTTGATCGTCAGTAAAGCAGATGCCAGACTGAGATTCATTGGAAGAATCCTAAGGAAATGCAATCCTAAAACAAAGGAAGTAGGTTACAGTACACCTGTTCGCCCACTACTTGAATACTGCTCACCAGTGTGGGATATGTACCAGACAGGGTTGATAGAAGAGATAGAGAAGAGCCAATGGAGAGCAGCGCGCTTTGTTATAGGATCATTTAGTAATTGCGAAAGCGTTACGGAGATGATAGATAAACTCCAGTGGAAGACTCTGCAAGACAGATGCTCAGTAGCTCGGTATGGGCTTTGTCGAAGTTTCGAGAACATACCTTCACCAAGGAGTCAAGCATTATATTGCTCCCTCCTACATATATCTCGCGAAGAGACCATGAGGATAAAATCAGAGAGATTAGAGCCCACACAGAGGCATCCCAACAATCTTTCTTTCCACGAATGATAAGAGACTGGAATAGAAGGGAGAACCGATAGAGGTACTCAAAGTACCCTCCACCGCACACCGTCAGGTGGCTTGCGGAGTATGGGTGTAGATGTAGAGAAGCCAGTTGATTTGCTTATGTTTATCCCCATGGTTTTGATGAAGCAAGTGTAGAATCTCCTTTTGTAATGGCTACATCTTGAGATTGTCTGTTAAAAATAGATCTTCTGGTTAAGAAATGGGTTATTTGTTTATTTTAGACTCAGTTTATCACACACTTGAAATCTCCTGAAGTACGTTAGATTATGTGCTTTAAAAACTTCATTCAAGATGAATGTAATATTTATGAGTATGTTTAAATTCCTATCAAGGCTTCAGTTTTAATTTTTTGTGCATCATGTGAACGTTTTTATAGCCCATGTATGCGCTAACAATCTCGTACAACACACTTCTGAAATGTCTGGAAAGGATGAGTGCATTCCACTAAATGTGAAACGTCTATGTTCTTGGATTTTTGTTTCAGTTCTTGCTTTGACTCTGTCAGTCACCAGACCAGAGATTCTCAAACTTTTCCCCAACTGTGAGAGTCCTGATACGTTGGTAGAACACCCTGCTTATTTTGAAGCTTAAAAAACAAAAAAAAAGCAGTTACTTCAATTTTAAATTGTAACTAATGACACAGAAATTGTAATAAATTTAAAACAAAAGTTGTCAAAATGGTTGAAAAAATGCCATGTTATTACAGTTTCTCCCACCAGTGTCCATTGCTCTAGACTGCTGTATGACTGTATGCTTTGTGAAATTGTGTGTGTACCATTGCACACCGAAAATCGTAAAAAAGAAACTTGAAGAATTACTTTCAAAATTGGCATGAGGGAAATACTTTTTGAAAACAACCTTATTGGTTTCTCTCCCCCTCTCCCCCTCCCCCTCCCGCTCCCCCTCCCCCTCCCCCTCTCTCTGCAGGCCACTGTACAAGAGCTTGGCAGTGTGTACTTCCTGCCAATATTAGTAATTTTCTGTCTTATTGCGTTAGAGAGGTGAAAAACTTTTGTATATATAGCTGAGCAAAAAACCCATTATGGCTAAAATGAGGATAGAAACAAACTAGCACTGCATTACAGTGAATCTTCAAATAATTGGAGATATTGTGTTGAAGAAAGGTGCTTGAAATTAGCTGCGTTTGTGAAATAAGAGGTGAGATAGTTTGCTGTAGAATTGACAAGGAATGCTTGGTAAATGCTAACAGGAAGAAAAAGGGAAAATGATAGGACATGTGACAACATTTCAGGGAATAACATTCATAGTACTGAAGAGAACCATAAAGGGCAGACAATAAATGGAACGCAGATATTGGAATGTATGAAGTTAGTGTGCAAAAGTGAGATGAAAGGGAAGGCACAAGAGAGAAAATCCTAGCAGGTCGTACCAAATCGTTCAGAAGACTTAGCTTATTCTTATAAACCTCTTGAGAGATGTATATACATGAGGGTCATTCAGAAAGTAAAGAATGTTTTGTTTTGACATGTGACCACATCCTCCCATCATCACTGCCAAACATCTTGGTACTCATCTCCTTCAGTTTGGTAGCAGCTATGATCCAATATGATTGCTTACTGCTTAGCTGTGGAACTTTAAAATGTGTGACAAATTGACAACCCTGCCAAGTTTGAGGTGCGCAGTGGTATCTGCTTTAACTTCACAAAAAATCTTAACTATCAAAGATTTTAGACAGATAACTTTGGTTTACAGTAATGTGATGAACAAAGCTTCAGTTCAGAAGTCGTGTGTAACGTTGAATGGTGGACAGAAGAATGTTCACAATGAAGGCTGCTCAGGCTGGCCCTCAATGGTGACTGACGGAGTCAAAGGAAGGATTGAAACAAAAATCCAAGAACATAGATGTTTCACATTTAGTGGAATGCACTCATCCTTTCCAGACATTTCAAGAAGTGTGTTGTACGAGATTGTTAGTGCGTATATGGGCTATAAAAATGTGTGGGTTCCTCAAATTTTGTCAAATGAACACAAAACTAAACAAATGGCAGCTACATTGACATTTTTCAGTCACTATGAAAAGTATGGCAATGGATTTTTTAATTATATTGTCACCAGTTATTGGACTTGTCTGACATACTTCACAACAGAAATAAAGCTCTAGTCAATGGAATGGCATTATTCACACTCCTCAACAAAAACAGTCAAAGGAAAACAAATTTTGAGCACCAGAAAGATTTTGGCTAAAGTGTTTTGGGATCATAAGGGTGTCCTGCTTATCGCCTACATGCTTAAAGTTGAGACCATAAATGCAGCAGCCTACTGTCAGATACTTAAATCACTTCGCCGCACCCTTATAAACAAGTGATGAGTAATGTTAACCAGTAGAGTCATCCTCCTTCAAGATGCATGTCCACATGCAATGCGAGTGACACAGGAATTGGTTTATCAGTCTCAGTGGGAAATGTTTCAACATCTGCCATGCAGTCCAGGCTTAGCTCCTACTGGGAAGTGATGGTGGTCTTTAAGAAGCCCTCAGTCTGTGTTTCAACGACTTTGTGGCAACTGAGTACACAGAAAAGCAGCTAAAATGATATGAACGGTGACTGCATAGAAAAGTTTCATTTAATTATATAACATAAAAATTTCTGTAGGAAAAACACAGTCTCTACTTTCAGAATTAATGTTATATATAACGGTGGCTGCAGAACTGCTGCATGGTCTCCTCTAAAAACCAGCACCTTAAATTCACCAAACAGGATTCTGTCTAAAGCTAAAGGATTTTAAGCTCCCCATACATCTCCCTTATACTTTCATATGAGCTATACTTATCTGTTATGGTCTTAGCAGTGCATCTCTGAATTTGTTTGATATCTGTGCATATTTTCTGACATATTCTGACTTTGAGCTAATTAACTACTCTTACTGTAGTTAATGACTGGCCACTTTTTATATCTCTGAAGGTGCTTTTCCAGCTGTGCAACTTTCCATGTGCACTGTTTGCATGTGGCCATTGCACAAAGGGGCAAGGAGATGCATGCACTAGTGCAAAGTCATGCATGCTTCCGAATCATGTGCACAGGCTACCGTGTGAAAGTGTCTCCATATCCCAGACGGAGAGACACATGCAACATTCATGAGCCCTTCCACAATTATCTCTATTTGGTGCTTGTTTCGCTGTGTCTCATGATTAAAAGATTGTTTTTTTTTTTTTTTTTTTTTTTTTTTTGCATGCAAGCATTTAAACAGTACAGGTTGTCCATAATGAAAGTTCCAGTTTCAAAACACTGTAAAAAGAGAATCACTGCTCAGAATGACATCAAATTTTAAAAGCATTTTGTTGGGTGGATGTTGATGAGAAACAGAAATTTTACCAATAGGTGGCGCTGTAAGAGTCTTACTGTAAATGGGGTCAGCTACAATTGACACAAATGATTCACAATACAACGGCTATGATTTGATTTGTGCGTTACACCATCCATGCTGTTCAGTGTGCGTGACTGCACAGGTTTGGTAGTCAACAGTTGTGGCACCATTAGTTAAGTAAGCACATCCATCATGACAATGCTGTGTACCACATCAGGTGGGTAAAATCGTTTTTTATTGTCCTGAAGCCAAAGGCCACATAAAAAAGCAAAATTCTGTCAGTTCCTAATTGTTGTGATGCTGGTGCAAGATTTTGCATATGCTGTCCATCGTGTCCTGCCATAAGTTGTAATCGATAAACAGCATGTTTCACAACAGATTGGATTGTATCGGAGGTCACATTCAGAATTTTCTGCATGATGCATGCCTTCACTTCAGCTGCATTCGTAATTGGAACACCGAACACAGCATCTTTCAGATAACCCCACAACCAGAAGTCACATGGATTAAGATCAGGTGATCTGGATTGTAGGATGAAGGGAAATAATGGTCAGATAAGATGATTCTAACATTTCCGAAATGCCTCCACAGCAGCCACTTCACTGACTGTACAATGTGCTGAGATGTGCCATCTTGTATAAAAATAATCCTACCCACAAATCCATGCTGTCAAATGGTTGGAATGTTGTTGGTGTGCAAAAGACTCCCATAAAATTTACCAGTAATGGTACAGGTAACAGGACCCACTGGGCTACTATACTCGAAAAAATACGGCCTTACAGTAAAAATGCCACTAACCTGCACTGCAGTGTCACCTTTGCAGAATGAAGTGGTACCAGTTAGCGTGCATGTATTTTTTCTGTTTCTCATATTCTGCAGTTGGAAATGGAAATGGGCTTTGTCAGTCCACAGAATATTCCATGACTATTCAATGTCCACTTCCATGTGAACAGGAATTCTAGAGCAAATGTTTGTCTTGCAGGTAGGTCAGCAGGAAGCAACTTCTGAACATGGGTGATTTTGTACGGATAGGAATCCAGGATGTTCCATAGGATTTTGTGCACTGTGCTCGCAGACATGTTGAACATTTCGGCAATTCCCCTTGCACTGCATGTTTGGATACCACCGCTCAACCCCTCTGGCAGTGCTGTGACCGCATCTTCAACAGATATCGGATCAACTGCCTTCCTCCCTCTGGCACATTGCATTTTAAAAGTACCTGTCTTTTCAAATTTTTTAATCATTTTCTCCTGACCCTTAGCAGACACAATACGAGTGCCTTCTTTCATACCCTTGAGTGTCCTGAACTTCTGCAGAGCTACTGGCACACAGTCACCGTTCTTGTAAAAGACCTTTACCAGCAGCATGTGATCCTTCATAGAGACAGTCATGTTGGGCATCTAAGACGCAAGCTAAAGAACAGCCATATGCTGCCCATCTGTTAGTGTGCATATTCTGATGCTTACAGCACCATCTGTTAGTCATGCCCCCCCCCCCCCCCCCCCACCCCACCTTGATGGTTTTCCTGTGTCAATAATATGCCATTCAAATTCATGTCATCCTGGCAGTGGTTCTCTTTTTACAGCATTTTGAAACTGGAACATTAATGATGGACATCCTTTATTATCTTGCATTTAGTTTTTTTGGCTGGTTAATTCCGTGGATTATAAAGACACGGCTAATTCCATGGAGCATAAAGACATAGTGAAGGTGAATAACTGTCTACAGTTCCTCACAAATAAAAACAACCTGGAATAAACCACTGCAATAAGAGCAAAATAAAAAGCCTTTGTATGTGCCTCAGATGATCACGTGTTTAAAAAGAGAGATTCTGTTAAAGACATTCTGGTCTCTTCACAAGTCATTTTGATTCATAAACAGCTTGCATCAGCGAGAGTTATTAAAAAACACTAAAATTTCTAGCAGAAATACACACCCATATAGTACTTTACAATTTGCAAATGGAGTACTTGAGGACAATATTATGGAAATGGAAGAGGATGTAGATGAAGATGAAATGGGAGATACGATACTGTGTGAAGAGTTTGACAGAGCACTGAAAGACCTGAGTTGAAACAAGGCCCCTGGAGTAGACAACATTCCATTAGAACTACTGACGGCCTTGGGAGAGCCAGTCCTGACAAAACTCTACCATCTGGTGAGCAAGATGTAAGAGACAGGCGAAATACCCTCAGACTACAAGAAGAATATAATAATTCCGATCCCAAAGAAAGCAGGTGCTGACAGATGTGAAAAATACCGAACAATCAGTTTAATAAGTCACAGATGCAAAATACTAACGCGTATTCTTTACAGGCGAATGGAAAAACTGGTAGAAGCTGACCTCGGGGAAGATCAGTTTGGATTCCGTAGAAATATTGGAACACGTGAGGCAATACTGACCCTACGACTTATCTTAGAAGCTAGATTAAGGAAAGGCAAACCTACATTTCTAGCATTTGTAGACTTAGAGAAAGCTTTTGACAATGTTGACTGGAATACCCTCTTTCAAATTCTGAAGGTGGCAGGGGTAAAATACAGGGAGCAAAAGACTATTTACAATTTGTACAGAAACCAGATGGCAGATACAAGAGTCGAGGGGCATGAAAGGGAAGCAGTGGTTGGGAAGGGAGTGAGACAGGGTTGTAGCCTATCCCCGATGTTATTCAATCTGTATATTGAGCAAGCAGTGAAGGAAACAAAAGAAAAATTCGGAGTAGGTATTAAAATCCATGGAGGAGAAATAAAAATGTTGAGGTTCGCCGATGACATAGTAATTCTGTCAGAGACAGCAAAGGACTTGGAAGAGCAGTTGAACGGAATGGACAGTGTCATGAAAGGAGGGTATAAGGCGAACATCAACAAAAGCAAAACGAGGATAATGGAATGTAGTCGAATTAAGTCAGGTGATGTTGAGGGAATTAGAATAGGAAATGAGACACTTAAAGTAGTAAAGGAGTTTTGCTATTTGGGGAGCAAAATAACTGATGATGGTCGATGTAGAGAGGATATAAAATGTAGACTGGCAATGGCAAGGAAAGCGTTTATGAAGAAGAGAAATTTGTTAACATCGAGTATTGATTTAAGTGTCAAGAAGTCGTTTCTGAAAGTATTTGTGTGGAGCGTAGCCCTGTATGGAAGTGAAACATGGACGATAACTAGTTTGGACAAGAAGAGAATAGAAGCTTTCGAAATGTGAAGATTAGATGGGTAGATCACATAACTAATGAGGTGGTACTGAATAGGATTGGGGAGAAGAGGAGTTTGTGGCACAACTTGACTAGAGGAAGGGATCGCTTGGTAGGACATGGTCTGAGGCAAGGGATCACCAGTTTAGCATTTGAGGGCAGCGTGGAGGGTAAAAATCGTAGAGGGAGACGAAGAGATGAATACACTAAACAGATTCAGAAGGATGTAGGTTGCCGTAGGTACTGGGAGATGAAGAAGCTTGCACAGGATAGAGTAGCATGGAGAGCTGCATCAAACCAGTCTCAGGACTGAAGACCACAACAACAACATCAGAAACGTGAAATCTGATATCTGGTATTTTTTCTCTAGCTGCCAGCCAGTCTCTGTATGTTGTAGATCAAGCTGTTTCAACCGAGCTCCATGGAACTGGAGCGCTCACTGCGGCAGCTCGGAGCCCGCGTGGAGGGGGAAAGTGAACTCACTGCCCCCCGGCTGCATGCAGCCGCAACTGACACAATAATCCGTGTTCAATGACAGCTATGACTAGCCGTGGGAGCCCTGTACCTCTATTGGAGGATACCTTTCTGTTCATTGAGAGGGATGGTCGTCCGCAGTGTCTTGTATGTCATAAAGTATTTAATTCTGCGAAGAGGTACCATATACAACGACATTATACGCGTCTTCACGCAGCGCACTACGATCAGGTAGAAGGGGTTGCACGCAGAGAACTGGTAGCCAGGCCTAAGAACGACATACCAGGAGACGTAAGTTTAAAAATGGTTTCGTAATACGGAGGGTATCAAAACATGCAACATAGTTCGTGTTCTGTAATGCGTTTATAATTTTCAGGTGAATGAGAGCGGAGAAAACACTATTGGATCTGCTATTTGAGCAAGCTACGGGGTTGCTCACATCATTGCGACTAGTCGCAAGCCGTTTTCGGTGGGAACACTCGTAAAATCGTGCATGGTAGCAGTTGCAGAATGTTTGTTTCCAATGAAGATGCAGACAATTGAAGGGGTTTGCCTGTCGAAGCAAACAATATCTCGTCGAGTCCTGGACATGGCAGCGGATTTAGAGAGACAGGTCAGGAAAAAGGCGGAGAGCTTTGTTTCATTTTCGCTACGGCTTGACAAAAGCACCGACATATCAGACTGTGCTCAGCTTCCAGTCTTTGTGCGTGGTGTCGACATGGAGCTACAAGTAACTGAAAAAATGGCTTGGTTCAAATGGCTCTGAGCACTATGCGACGTAACTTCGGAGGTCATCAGTCGCCTAGAACTTAGAACTAATTAAACCTAACTAACCTAAGGACATCACACACATCCATGCCCGAGGCAGGATTCGAACCTGCGACCGTAGCGGTCGCTCGGTTCCAGACTGCAGTGCCTCAAGTAACTGAAGAACTCTTGGATGTGGTACCACTCGATTACACTGCAACAGGATGTGACATTTTTGAAGCTGTTTGTGAATCAGTGGACGATATGAATTTGCTGTGGGATAAGCTCCATTCTGTAGCGGCAGACGGTGACCCACAAATGATCGGACGTCACCAAGGTTTTGCTTCTCGTTTGAAAAATAAACTCAGGGACGAATTCGGGAAATACATTTTGACTCTTCATTGTTTTATTCACCAAGAGGCAATGTGTGCTGAAACAGTAGAGCTAGATGGCATAATGAAAGATGTCGGAAAGTGTGTGAATTTTGTGTGGCGTCACGGTATGAATCATCGCCAGTTCAAAGGACTTCTGAAAGATATGGAAACGGAGTATGGGTATAAACCTTACCACAGTACAGTTCATTGGCTGAGTCGGAGAAAAGTTCTTGATGTTTTCTTTGCCATTCACGAGGAAATATCCCTTTTTCTTGAAATGAAAGGGGAAGAAATTCATTGTCTGAAAGATATAAAATGGATATCGGACCTGGCGTTCCTAGCTGACATAACTATGCATCTGAATAATTTAAATCTGTCATTGCAGGGCAAAGGGCAGCTAATCATTGACATGCACGACCAGATCAAAGCGTTCATGGAAAAGTTACGTTTATTTGAGAGGCAGATGAGTAATGGACATTTAATGTTCTTCAATCGTCTTGCTTCTTTAAAACTACCTGAAGGTACTACTTTCAGTGATTACCAAGCAAAGTTAAAGCAGCTCATCACGTCATTTGAAACACGATTCCGAGGCCTCACTAGTTTGGCAATGGAACTTAAGGTGTTCAGCACTCCTTCTTCAGTTTCCCCCGATGACTTGTCATCGTCACTTCAATTGGAGATTATTGATTTGCAAAATTCAACTTTGTTGAAAGAGAGGTACTACAACACGTTGGATTTGTCACGACGGTATTGTTCATTACACTAAAAATCATTTCCCAAGCCTCACAATAATGACGCTCAGATCATGTGCGTGTTTGGATCTACGTATTGTTGTGAGCAGCTTTTCTCAGCAATGAAAAGATGCTGCAAACACTTTTACGCCTGATATTTCCGATTTTGTAATTAAAAGAAAATGTCCAGCTACAGAGGCCCAATAAATTTACTATGCAATTTCTTGTAAAACAGTTGTTTCTTATTTATTTCCTGAACATTGTATTTCCTGGTGTAGCATGTCACCACGTCTTAGCAGCTAGGAGTATGAGGTCGTAGATCTTGTAGGACGCAGCTGACACGTCAAAATGCTTGCCTTGCGTTGCCTTGCCGCCTGCCTCAGCCAGCCATACCACGTGCCGGTCCACTTGAATGGTCACAGCGAGCGACACGGTTCCCTGGAGCAGGGAGCGCTTTGCGGCTCACAGCGGAGCTGATGAGCTGGAACAGCCTGTTGTAGATCAATATACACACACACACACACACACACACACACACACACACACAGACACAAGCAGACATTTGTAAAACTCTTTGCCTTTACAAATGTCTGCTTGTGCCTGTGTATGTGCGGATGGATATGTGTGTGTGTGTGTGTGTGCGAGTGTATACCTGTCCTTTTTTTCCCCCCTAAGGTAAGTCTGTCCGCTCCCGGGATTGGAATGACTCCTTACCCTCTCCCTTAAAACCCACATCCTTTCGTCTTTCCCTCTCCTTCCCTCTTTCCTGACGAAGCAACCATTGGTTGTGAAAGCTAGAATTTTGTGTGTATGTATGTGTCTGTTTGTGTTTCTATCGACCTGCCAGCTCTTTCGTGTGGTAAGTCACATCATCTTTGTTTTTAAATATATTTTTCCCGCGTGGGATGTTTCCCTATTATATTCATATCAATGATTATATGTTTAGCAAGATAAATGAAATAAATGTGACTGCATATTCTTAACCTGTTCATTGTAAATATTAATAATCTAGCAAATTTTCTGCTCCTCAGAGTAAGTAACATTAGGTAGTTCTTGGTCTACCCTTAGAGGACACATTTATGCTTGCTCGTTACACATTGTTAGCACAAGTGGCAGGCCCTAATTAAAACACACTGCCTACTGGCCTGCCAGACAGGTGCATTTAGCCTGCAGCTGCAGCTGGATTACTGGAGTAGTGTGCGTGGCTCCCTCTGGATGTGAATGAAATCACTCATATGCACCATTGAAAAAGAGGCATGCACCAACATGCATGCATCTACATGCATTTGGGACAAGCCCAGGCACACGAGGACTAGGCACGAGTTGCATGGTTGTAAACATGTCTTCAGATTGTGAACAAGTATTTAACTTGAAGCTAATTTTTGTCATCAGGTGTGTGTACGTGCAGGCAAGGTAATATGCTAAAAGTGTCTAAATTGACAGTTCACTATTGCTTTTGTATCTGCTCAAGATTAATGTTGTGGCCTTGGGTAGATAACATGATAGACAGGTGCTCGTCTCGTGTTTGCGAGAAAGAATTCACTACCTGTAGTGTGTTGAATTCCCTAAATATTGCCTTGTTGATGTAATTATTGTTCTTGTAATACAAACCTCAATTAAAGTTTGGAATGTCATAGAGTTCACAACCGACTTCTTATAGCACGGCCATTGAGGTTTGTACAATACCATATTAACAAAGTCAACAATTCCCTCTGAACACAAAAACGAGTTTGGTTAGTTACCAAAAATAATTACTAAACAAAGTAGGCTTTCTTCTAAGTGTACATCTTAACAGCAAAAACAGTGAAAATATCTCTCTCATGATGATGATTATCAGTCTTTAGTAGTGATGATGTTCTCCCGCACACAGAGGAGTTCTTCCATTCTGCGAGGCATGGTCTGGATGAGACCATCAAGATTATCTTGGGGTATGAGGTCCTCCTCCTCAATGGCAGCTTCAGTGAGGCCCTGAAGATAGTCAGGTGGCTTCAAACACTGTGCAGTGGGCACGGTGGCTTCAAACACTGTGCAGTGGGCACCTGCAATGCATACCATGCATGCTTAGTTGCATTCGTGTCTGAGGATTTTGTTGGCCAATGCATTTGGTTGCTGCATCTTTGAAGATACTTAGACGCTGCTAGAGTACGATATAGTCTTGCATTGTCATCGACTAGGATGAAGCTGTCACTGATTTCACATCTGTATAGTCTTGCAATCATTTGTAGGACCTCTTGGAGATATCGGGGACCAGTCAAATTGCCATAGGTTGGAATTAGGGGTCTGCTGTACCATCATTATTGTCACCTAGAACATTACCCTTCCAGTTGTAAAGGATGGACTTCCTGAACATATCAGTGTTCCTCATGTCATGTAGCACTTCTCCAAACTCTAACACGTCTAGTGTCTGGTCGCAAATCAATCCTGGACTCAGACATTACTCATTCTGCAATGATCTGGTGTTGATGTGCAAGAGTCCAGATCCTTCGATTGTTTTGGTTCCATTGGTTCAGTGCAAAACTTCTCATTGGTCTTGTGGGATGAAGACCACCATGATGCAATCTTCTACTTACAGTTCGGTCTAAGATATGAATCCCTGTTGCCTGGGAGAAGTCATTTCCAATGTTTCTGGCAATTGATGTGGGGGCACCTGCAAGCCAACAGTTTCAGGAAACAATCATGCATTGGTGTTGCCATACGAGGACAACCACAGTGAGGTCTATCGTTCACATTTCCCATCTCTCTGTACTTTCTCCACACCACATTGAGTGACATGTAAGTGATCAACAATATCATGCTACGTATAACCTGACACTATCAAAGTGTTGTGTGCCACTACATGGCATGTTAGTGCAGTACTGAACACAAACTGAATGAAGCTGCTGTTGATGCTGGACTGCTCATGGTGTGCCACTGCAGCATTGGTATGTTTACATGACTGGGAAACAGCCACAAAGCATGCCAATAGTAAATACCGTCCACTATATTTGCTTTAACTGGATAATGCATGAAGTTCCTAGGTCAGTAAGACCTGTAGCATTATAGACTACATTTTATGATAGTGTTCCAAACTTTAGTACAGCAGTGTACATTAGTAGAGCAGTGTACATACTGTCTTGACTTCACCCTGCTTGTCATATTGTGCAGAGCACCCATTTTGTGTCTTAGATGTATGACAAAATAATTTTTGATGGGTTTCACACATGATGTAGTACATGAAATCTTGGTGTGCAGTTACCCTGATGCATAGTTAAATGTTAGATATATACATAACACTGGCCTTGGTCCCTGAAGTTCGTGCACCTGCATTCAAATAAATGCTGATGTTGTGCACTTTAGATACAGTTTTCATAGACACACAGTTGCCGAAGGCACCTCTGCAGGTCATCCTACCATCACTTCCTAGGTCTTCAACAAATGTCATCAGATTTTACCATAAGTGTGGCCTTGGCCCGGCAAATGTCCGGCCTCCTGGCAATGTGCCCCGTCCGGCTTATTCTCCACATTTTCTGTATGATGATCAGCTTTTTCATATGGTACTACAGTTCCTGGTTCTTGCCAAGTCTCCAGGTGTTCTCTTCACATATTGATCCAAAGATCTTTCTCGTGATTTTCTATTCAAAACTCTACAAGTTCTCTCATCTTTTTTGTGATATGCAAGGCTTCTGTCCCACATACGAACGTTGGTACTATCTCTGCATTATAGGCATTAAATTTGGTCTTAACTTTCATATTTTTTATGTCATTATCTGCTTCAGATTAAAATAAGGTTTACATCTATTGACAATACATTAATTACTTTCTATATTTAGGTTATTATGCCTGTTGAACTAGTTGCGCAAGTATTTAAACTTTTCTCCACTCTGGCTGTTATTCATATTCCAACCTGGAATGTGACACTATTAGGGACTTTCCTTGATACCTCTACCATTTCAGTCTTCTCCAAGTTAATCCTCAGGCCAGTGTTATTGGCATTTGTTACTGATTATCCTACAGTTTCTGCCATTTCTTTTTCTGACTCTTCTGTGGCTGCAAAGTCATCTATGTATTTCAGTAACTGCATTCCTTCATTTAACTTCACCCCTTTGCCTTCACTTTCCATTTCCCGAATTACATTCTGCACAATCAAATTAAGAAGCAACCGTAAAATGGCACCACTTTGTCCCACACCTGTTCTGATGATGGATTCCTTCAATAGATCCCCCCTGTATCTCACTTAGGCTTTTGTCTTCACACCTTCACCATATTAATAAACTTCTTGGGTTGCGAAACTCCCTCAAGGTGATGTCCATACTCAATGTATGTACACAATCGTAAGCCTTTGAAAACTCTACAAATCTCACCTGTAACTGATGGCTCAATTCCCAGCACTTCTCCTAGGTTTGTCTTGTGGTGAGAGTTTGATCCACAGTTATCCTCCAGCTTGTAAAGCTCCCTGGTGCTCTCCAACAATATCTTCAGCAAGAAGCTTCAGTTTTTTAAGAATTATTAATGGTGTTTTTGGAAGCAAAATATCATATTTTTAATGTTCATTGTATATTTATCCAACTGCTTGATTTTTCCCCCTCCCTTAATCTGTTAAGTAGCTGGAGCTCATGCATAGGAGGTGCTAAATATATACATCAGAATGTTACCAGTAGACTAAATTATGTGCTAACCTGTAAAAAAGATAAAAATACACAAAAATCAAAATAATGAAGTAGGATATACCATTGCTAATAATAATAATAATAATAATAATAATAATAATACAGTTAAAAGGAAGTGACGCTTGCCTTACAACATAAACTTTTAAAACAACACGTTCCTACATACAAGTATACACCACAAAATGTACTGGAGAATGATGAATACAAATTATACTGGAACAGAACCATTATAACAGATAAAACAACACCACATAACAAACCTGACATCATACTCACCAATAAAAAGAAGAAATTAACACAACTAATCGAAATATCCATACCCAATACAACAAATATACAAAAGAAAACAGGAGAAAAAATTGAAAAATACATCCAACTGGCTGACGAAGTCAAAGACATGTGGCATCAGGATAAAGTTGACATCATACCAATTATACTATCAACTACAGGAGCCATACCACACAATATCCACCAGTACATCAATGCAATACAGCTACATCCAAACATATATATACAACTACAGAAATCCGTAATTATTGATACATGTTCAATTACCCGAAAGTTCCTAAATGCAATATAACACATACCGTACAGTTAAAAGGAAGTGACGCTTGATCAAGGTCCGCGTCACTCCATTTTTAACCGGACTTAACGTCTAGGAAAGTGAAGGAAATAATAATAATAACAATAATAATCCCCGTGGAGGCCCGGGAAAAGAATAGGCCTCCGGTATGTTCTGCCAGTCGTAAAAGGCGACGAAAAGAACAAACCACTAATAGGGCTAACTCCCCCTTTTAGTGTGATTAGTTGGTTCAGGACAGAACTAAAGAAGCCTCGGACAAGTGCCGTCATGGTCGGGGGCGACGCTTGAACCCTATGCCCGCCCACAATGGTAACGACACTGCTAGCCAACTGGAAAATGATTTAAATCCAAATAGAGGTGTTTTGCAGGATATGTTTCCTGCAACCACCCTAGAAGGAAAACAAAGACAGAGGATGAGATGGTCAGATGAAGTTAATCGACACCTCATGTTCTGTTATTACCAAGCAACAAACCTAGGAACCAACACAACTGGATACAGATCACAAGTATACACAACATTTATTACCAGATACCCAGAATTAAAATTTTTAACAGAACAACGACTAGCTGATCAGATCCGTGTAATAATAAAAAATAACAGGATACCCCAGTCAGAATTAGAAAACATCAAACAACAAGTACAACAAATACTGGAACAAAATAATGTGCAATCAGAAGAAGAAGAAAATACAGTAATGGACTCAAACATCCCAGAGCAAACAAACAAAGAACAACACGCACCAGTTAAACAATCAGAGGAAAACGAAATCTTAAGACAGCCACCAGAACAAGCACAAATAGAACACGAAGTGACACAGATGTTAGATATAGAAGAAAAATTTCAGCTAACATATATAGAATACAAAGACACAAATACAGACATTAGACCATTCTTGCATAGACCACCAAATAACCCACAAGTCGAAACAACAATAAAAACTATCAACACAATCATACACAACAAAATAAATGAAAACGCAACTATGGAAGAGTTACAACTACTGGTTTATATAGGAGCACTCACTACACTAAATATACACACTAGGCAGAGATCAGAACCAACCAACACACAGAAGAAACCCACAAAACCAGCATGGCAACACAGGCTACAGATCAGAATAGAAAGGCTGAGAAAAGACATCGGACAGCTAACACAATTTATAAGAAATGAAATCTCGGAAAAAAAACTGAAAAAGGTTAGGTAAAATCTCACAACAAGAAGCGACAGAGCAATTAGACGAAAAGAAGCAGAAATTACAAGCATTAGCCAAACGACTCAGAAGATACAAAAAAAGTGAAAATAGAAGGAAACAAAACCAAACATTCAACACAAACCAAAAGAAATTTTACCAGACAATAGATAACACACACATTAAAATAAACAATCCACCAAACATAACAGACATGGAACACTTCTGGAGCAACATATGGTCAAACCCGGTACAACATAACAGGCATGCACGATGGATACAAGCAGAAACAGACACATACAAGATGATACCACAAATGCCTGAAGTGATAATTTTGCAACATGAAGTCACCCAAGCAATTAATTCTACTCACAATTGGAAAGCCCCTGGAAATGATAAAATAGCAAATTTCTGGTTAAAGAAGTTCACCTCAACACATTCACATCTAACTAAGTTATTTAACAGTTACATTGCAGACCCATACACATTCCCTTATACACTTACACACGGAATAACATATCTGAAACCTAAAGATCAAGCAGACACAGCGAACCCAGCTAAATATCGCCCCATAACATGCCTACCAACAATATACAAAATATTAACTTCAGTCATTAAACAGAAATTAATGACACATACAACACAGAACAAAATTATAAATGAAGAACAAAAAGGCTGTTGCAAAGGAGCACGAGGATGTAAAGAGCAACTGATAATAGATGCAGAGGTGACATATCAAGCTAAAACTAAACAAAGGTCGCTACACTACGCATACGTTGATTACCAAAAAGCTTTTGATAGTGTACCCCACTCATGGTTACTACAAATATTGGAAATATACAAAGTAGATCCTAAATTGATACAGTTCCTAAACATAGTAATGAAAAATTGGAAAACCACACTTAATATCCAAACAAATTCAAATAATATCACATCACAGCCAATACAGATTAAGCGTGGAATATACCAAGGAGACTCATTAAGTCCTTTCTGGTTCTGCCTTGCTCTGGACCCACTATCCAACATGCTAAATAATACAAATTATGGATACAATATTACTGGAACATACCCACACAAAATCACACATTTGCTATACATGGATGATCTAAAACTACTGGCAGCAACAAATCAACAACTCAACCAATTACTAAAGATAACAGAAGGATTCAGCAATGATATAAGTATGGCTTTTGGAACAGACAAATGTAAGAAAAATAGCATAGTCAAGGGAAAACACACTAAACAAGAAGATTACATATTGGATAACCACAGCGACTGCATAGAAGCGATGGAAAAAACGGATGCCTATAAATATCTAGGATACAGACAAAAAATAGGAATAGATAATACAAATATTAAAGAAGAACTAAAAGAAAAATATAGACAAAGACTAACAAAAATACTGAAAACAGAATTGACAGCAAGAAACAAGACAAAAGCTATAAATATTTATGCCATACCAATATTGACCTACTCATTTGGAGTAGTGAAATGGAGTAACACAGACCTAGAAGCACTCAATACACTTACACGATCACAATGCCACAAATATAGAATACATCAGATACATTCAGCAACAGAAAGATTCACATTAAGCAGAAAGGAAGGAGGAAGGGGATTTATCAACATAAAAACCTACATTATGGACAGGTAGACAATTTAAGAAAATTCTTTCTAGAACGAGCAGAAACTAGCAAAATACACAAGGCAATCACTCATATAAATACATCGGCTACACCACTGCAATTTCATAACCACTTCTACAACCCTTTAGATCACATAACATCAACAGATACGAAGAAAGTAAATTGGAAAAAGAAAACACTTCATGGCAAGCACCCGTATCATCTAACACAGCCACACATCGATCAAGACGCATCCAACACATGGCTAAGAAAAGGCAATATATACAGTGAGACAGAAGGATTCATGATTGCAATACAGGATCAAACAATAAACACCAGGTATTACAGCAAGCATATTATTAAAGATCCCAATACCACAACGGATAAATGCAGACTTTGTAAACAACAAATAGAAACAGTAGATCACATCACAAGCGGATGTACAATACTAGCAAATACAGAATACCCCAGAAGACATGACAATGTCGCAAAAATAATACATCAACAGCTTGCCTTACAACATAAACTTTTAAAACAACACGTTCCTACATACAAGTATACACCACAAAATGTACTGGAGAATGATAAATACAAATTATACTGGAACAGAACCATTATAACAGATAAAACAACGCCACATAACAAACCTGACATCATACTCACCAATAAAAAGAAGAAATTAACACAACTAATCGAAATATCCATACCCAATACAACAAATATACAAAAGAAAACAGGAGAAAAAATTGAAAAATACATCCAACTGGCTGACGAAGTCAAAGACATGTGGCATCAGGATAAAGTTGACATCATACCAATTATACTATCAACTACAGGAGCCATACCACACAATATCCACCAGTACATCAATGCAATACAGCTACATCCAAACATATATATACAACTACAGAAATCCGTAATTATTGATACATGTTCAATTACCCGAAAGTTCCTAAATGCAATATAACATATACCGTACAGATAAAAGGAAGTGACGCTTGATCAAGATCCGCGTCACTCCATTTTTAACCGGACTTAACGTCTGAGAAAGTGAAGTAAACAATAATAATAAGTTGTTGTGCTCATTGCTGAGTGTCGTGACCCCATGAACCAAGCGTCTCCATCCCAGACGCTTGCCAGCTTCTCTTAGTGCCTGCTGAAGAGGTAGACAGGAGATCATCTTGATTTGATCCATCCAGCTGCTCACTCCTCTTCCTCTTGGTCTCATGCCCTCAATCTTTCCTTGCAAGATTATTTTCTCTAGATTTGCTCCATCTCTTCTCATAATATGGCCAAAGAACTGGAGCATTTTTTCAGTGACTTGAAAAGAAATGTGTCTCGAGCTATAGAGGAGTTCAATAATGGACACATTTGTTCTTCTTTCGGTCCATTTTATGCGTAGCATCCTACGCCAGCACCAAAGCTCAAATGCATCAATGTGCTGTTTGTCTCTAGCCTTGAGTGTCCATGTTTTGCAACAACAAAAGAAGACAGAAAACACAAGTGTTTCAACTAGCCAGATCTTTGTGCTATTTGTTATTGCTCTGCTCTGCCAGATCTTGGTGAGCTGCTTCATAGCCACTTGCCCTAGCGTGATCAGTCTTCTTATCTCATCTTCACAACTTCCCGTGTTGCAGATGGTTGACCCAAGGTAGAAGATGGAATGCACCACTTCCAGTTCATTTAATCGACCTGTGAGCTGGATCTGTTCTTCTCGAATTTAGACTTGCTGAGGTTAATGTCTAATCCATATGCTACACTAATGTCCTTTATTCTTGTTAGTAGCTCAGCAAGTTCATCTTCGCTGTTGGCTAAAAGTAAACAAGCACCATTGCTAAAGTGCGGCAAAACTGTTTTTCGATACACTGTCAAAGGCAGTCACTTACTATCAAGCCATTTTGCAGTGCCATCACGGCCTAGAGCATTTCCTTCCCTGGTTATGCAGTGGGAAGAGGGTCAAACCAGATGTCTGGGAGCAAAATACTTCACCCAGTACCTGGTCTGTACTTTAGACTGATGGGCATAATTTTATTGCTATGAAACCTCCCCCCCCCCCCCCCCCCCCCCCCAAAAAAAAGAGAGATTTGAGAAAGTTGAGTCACTGATGAAAATGCAATTAATATTCCTCTACTGTCCAGTGGACAGCTCTTCAGGCATTTTATCACCTAGATGATGGCATACATTGACCATTGCACCACACAAGGCTTTGAACATGGTCCAAGGAATCATCTTCCACAAAGATTTTATGCACCAAACAGATAAGGAACCCCTGACCAATTTCCAGCGGTGAAGAGTATATTTTATGAGACGTGTACTAAAAGGGACCAAGCATAATCACACTGATACATGTGCCTTTATATTAGAGTTTGAGGAGAATGTCCACTTGGAGAAGGTTAAGGTCATGGTGTACAGTTGTGATGTGAAACATGTCCCACTGCCTGTGAAGTGCTCCAGATGTTTACACTTTTGGCATATGTTATCCCACTGCACATTGGACCCAAAATATGGCAACTGTATGTAATCACTTCACAAAGACAGTCCATGTGAATATCATCCATCTTTGTGTGTCAGTTGTGCAGAACATTACCCTTTACATTCACTAGTTTGCTCAGTTATGAAGAAAGAACAGAAGATCCAGGAATTAAAATCTATTGACCTCTGTCGTATACTGAGATATGGAAGAAATTGATCAATTATGTTAACATCATGACCATTGTTACCCCCCACACACACACACACAAACAAACCTTCCCCAAATCGGATCTCCCACCACCCTCCTTTCCCGTGGTTTTCATAGTACCTTTTTGGGAACCACTTTCTGCATTTGGCCAGAGAAGATATCTCCTTCAGCATCTACTGGTAATGAGGCTCCCTTATGGGATCCATCTCTCTGGCACAAAAAAAAAGTGTGTCAATATATTGCGGGGAAGTGTGAGGCCAAAAAATTAACAATAATATTGTCTAATGTTTATGTTGAGAAAGTGCGCAGTTAGAAATCTGCCTTCATACCAAACATATTGACTCTCAATAGTGTGGAACTCACATGTATTGCAGTTGAGTTGCTTGCCTTTCAAACACAAGTAGATATGATGCAGAATGGGTAAAGTTTTCTTGGCAGGAAGAAAGGAGCAGTCAGTTACTTACTAAGATGTAACTGCATCACATGGTTTGGTGCTGAACACACAGACCATCCACAGGCTGCACTCTCAACTTTCCATTTCCATTTTAAAGCTGTCTGTCGTAATAAACTAAGGAGTTCATTCAAAGCTTGTTTTTATTATCACATTTCATATCTTTTAATGACGATATGCAAATTCTCCACCTTAAGATTCAATGCTAGGGTCACAGTATTTTTTAGCATTAATCAATGTTTGCATACATTCAACATTGGGTCTCAAGTGTGTTTCAGTACCATGGTTAAATCTGGTTCAGTTAAATACACGTACATACATGTGGAATTTTGTGAAAGAATACTCTCAGTAGGGTACACGTACCATCGTGTAAAAGTATCCTGACGAGACAGCTCAAGTAGTTTGTCATCACAGTTGTGTCTCAGGTAACAATGGTAATATAGTGTGTGTTAACCATTATGAAACTTGGAGGTGGTTCCTTCAGGTCAGGGCTTCACAACATACGTGCTCGCGGAGCAAGCTGTGAGCAGCAAGGCGCGAGCACGGAGCAGTGCGAGCACGCTACCCCCACTACCGGACCAGAGCGGAGAGTAGGGAGAGTCACGTGGGGCACACAACAGCTGCCGCCAGTCGATGTAAATCCGCGGCCACCTGCAGGGATATCACTCACGAATTATTACTGCGACAAATGAAACAAATAAAGGAGAATGTATACGTGCCACATAATTTTATTAGCTTAGTGTATGCCTCTACATTCGTATTAATTTTTGAACTCTTACACAATAAAAGGTATCACTGAAGTGTGGGATTCTCGGTTATCTTGTACTTTTTGCCCTTTACAATTGTGTCTATGTTCGGAGTAATTGTTCTTGTGCATTGTAGGCGCAGCGTGCAGTTTAAATTTCGATCAGACAATGCGTGTCTCAGGTGCGTCTTGTTACATTTCATTGCAGAGAACAGTTGTTCACAAACATACGTGGAACCGAACATTGATATTATAGTAGCCGCCTGTTTGTGCAAACGAGGAAATCTATCCTGAGGGAAGTGTCTGTAGAATTCCAAAATGTTTTTCTTGTTCTGAAATTTGTCTCTGTATTCTGTCACACTGCAGGTCAATAATTTCTAGTTGCAGCTCAGGACGAATCTCTTCAATATTCGCTGAATATGGAGAGAAGAACAGATCAAAATCACCGTCTAGTGCTGTCAGATCTTGAAAGCGTTGATCAAATTCTTCCTTAAGGGCAACTAAACTATGTGAATAACGTTCGCAGTCTTTGGGAACATCTTGCATGGATGATAATTTAGGAAAATGAGCTAGATTTCCTGTTTACAGCTGACTCACCCAAAGTATCAATTTCATTTTAAAAGCTCGTATTCGATCTATGAAATGAGTAATTAGCAGATCTTTACCTTGTAGTGAAATGTTCAAAGCATTCAGATGGCTAGCTAAATCTGCTAAGAATGCGAGATCACATTTCCATGAAGGCTCTTTCAATTCAGGAACACACATGTTATTTATTTCCATGAACATATTTATCTCATGTAGTAGGCAAAAAAATCGATTTAATAATTCGCCACGACTAAGCCAGCGGACCTCGCTGTAATAAGGCAGGCTACCATACTGGCTTTCTACATACTGAAGAACGCTTTTAAATTGCCTGTTGTAGCCCATACTTCTTTATATAATTGGTTGTACGAACAACACACACATCACATTTTTTAGAGTGATACTCTTTGCACATAAGTTTTCCTGGTGGATCACACAGTGAACTCCCCTTATTTCATTCGGCACGGTCAGTTTTTGCATTTTCTCATTCAACAGCGCAACGAAACCTGATTTTTTTTTTTTTTCCCTGTCATCGCTGGTGCACCGTCTGTAGACACTGAAACTAAAGAATTTCACGACAATCCTATATTTTCAACACTTTCAACACCCTACTTAAAATATCACCTCCGGTTGTAGTGTTCTTCATGGCTACTACATCGAGGAGCTCCTCCCTCACCTGAAGATCTCTATTAACACCTCTAATAAATATGGCAAGCTGCACTGTTCTAGTGATATCAACACCTTCGTCCAGAGCTAGAGAATACGCCATAAAATCTTTACAGATATTTCCAACTTGGCTCTGGACATCGTCTGCCATGTCCTGTATGCGACGCATAATGGTCATGTTAGATAATGTCACAATCTGAAACTGTTCAAATTAAAATGGACACAAATGTTCCGCTGCAACTACCAAACATTCTTTTATTAAATCGCCATCAGTGAAGGGGCGCAGGGATTTTGCTAAAAGCAAAGCAATTTTGTAACTGAGAGCTGCCTCAGTTGATTTTTCTTCGTCGTCCAGATCTTCTTCGGATAGCTTCCTTTTAAGTTTAATAGCTTCCTGTGCACGATCTGGTCCATCACATTTTCCACTTCCGTAGTCTTTCGCGTGGTACGACATATAATGTCGCTGCAAATTAAATTTCCTAAAAGAATTCAGCGTTTTGTGACATACTAAACATTTTGCAACACCATCTTTTTCTGTAAACAGATACGGTTCCTCCCAATGGGGGTTGAACTGCGAAAGCATGGTTGGGGTTACACAACGGTGACTTGACATGATTCTTAAACAGCATAGTGACTGTTACAGCTGATCGTAGTACTTAAAACGTTACACAGTTGGAGCGAATTCAATAGGCACGCTGCGGCCCTATTCAAACGTGTGCGCGCATTTCCCCTCCCTTCCCTCCCACCCTACTTCCCGACCTTGCACCTGCTCGCGAGCACGTGCCTGAGCAGACGCGAGTACTCGCGCTCAAAACCGGCTAGTTGTTAAGCCCTGCTTTAGATACATCTTGTTTTTGCATAAGAAGAGTTCTTAGGCTTAGATTGTTACACTAAAATGCCTTAGTTGCCTCAAAATGGTGACATTCTTGAAAATGTGGCAATTGTTAAAGATTTGAATTTGGTTTAGAGTAACATGCAGACTTTTAGTTCCAGTAAAAGTGCTGTATTGTGGTATGATACAGGATCTCTCGCTTCTCATGCCTCAGATTCCAAACTAATAAAGTAATGGACGTGCAGACTGCATATGTAACATCAACAACAAACATAGCACTTTTAAATTTTTGAGCTCATTAAATTGCGTATAAAAGTTACTCTGCTGTGAAGTGTGCACTGACATATTGCCACAAGGAACCTAAGTGTGCAATCTCCAGAACATGTGCACCATGGTATTGTTTCACCAGTATCGATCTACTGTCCCATGAAAGTTTCATCAAGAGTACCCTACATTTCTCGTGATGAGAGAGGGGCAGCAACTAACTGAAAGTATATTGTTTGCTTTGGGCATGTAAGCTGTGAAAATGAAAATTAATTCAGCCTGTCCAGGCAAACTAAAGTTCTGATAGTCTGCTTCAAGATGAAAAATGACTCATTGATCATTTGCACATCAGTCTACAGCAGACATTATTGTGGGGTTGATCTCACAGGTGTTCCTGAATATCAAATGAATGTTATGAGCTGCTAGTTTAAAAGTTTTGTCCATCAAATGTTATTTAATGTTAAGAACAGTGTTGCTCTTTTTTCCGAAACAATGTGCTTTGAGATTTGATACTTAGAATTACATCCCTGTGACTGATCTATTGGCAGCAGCTTCTGGAGGATTTTCATGTTGCGTGCATACATCTCCGACAGGTCTTTGAGATGAGCATTCGTGGTAGTTGTAGGCAGTGGAATTTCCTGTAGGGCATGCGAATAGAATGTGGATTCAGAATTTTTTAGTCGTCAGCTACCTGTTCATTGTAAATACACTGTCCTCCATGCATTTATAAACAGACTGTTGTCCAGAAACTGCCCATATTATTTTTTTATCTTAGCGACTGGTGTTGGTTTGTGATATCCATGCCGTCTTAATTTTCGAGTAAAGATGCACAAAAAGTTAACATATCATAACTGCACTAACACTTTCTCCTCAGTGGGTACCATCTTGTATCTTACATGCCCTGACTCATCCATTTGAGAAGACCTCAAAAACAAAATAACATACAAACTTTATACTGCTGAGACTTTTTTCCTACTATTTTTATTAATTTTCAGTCTAGAATGTGATGAATTGTTGTGTAGTATTAGAAGCTGGGTACAGTGTGTAGTGGTTATAGGAGCAGTATGTCTGCAGAATTAATGGAACAAAAGTAGTACATGTACAGTGTGGCTGGATGATATGTGAAGAACACTTCCATTGTTAAGTTAACTTCAGATAGGCATTGTTTCCAAAGTATTGTAATGTAGTCTTATGTCTACATAAGGTAAAGGCCTGTGTTACACATAATCTGTGGTTTTTAAAGTGTCACAAGCTAGATCTTATTGCCTTGATACATAAAGGCTATGCAACCTCTAAAGGATGTGACAAGATAATTCACTGATGTCCAAAATGACTTCAGAGGCGATACAGTAACATTATTATATAAATTGTCTCCTTATTCGTGAAGTGAGCTCTGCAGACCAATGCTTGGTTTCAAGTGAAAACGGTTATGTGTGGGATTGAAAGCAGATGCAATATGGGTGAGCCAGTGTGTAGTAGCTTATCTGTTTCAGTGTACTGGCTACATGAGCCAACTATATATATTTGTCTTAGATATTTGAAACACATTTTTCATACATATAAAACTCAGTATTCTGACTGGTTGGATGCAGTCCACAACTAATTCTTCTCCTGTATCAAATTCTTCATCTCAAGAGTTGTACTTGCACATTGTGTCCTCAATTAGTCATTGGACATATTCAAATCATTCAAATCCGGTCTTCCACTACAATTTTTCCACTCTACAGCTCCCCATAGTATTGTGGAAGTTGTTCTCTGATGTCTTCACATATACCCTATCCTCATGCTCCATCTTATTGGCAGTGTTCTCCATAAGTTCCTCCACTCAGTATTTCTGTAAAGAACCTCCACATTCCTTATTTTACGGGCATTCCATTGTAACAGGTGTTACATTTGCAAGCAATAAAAGATGAAAATTTTCACATTTAAAATAAGATGATTGATAGGAATTGCATGAGCAAGTAGATTGATTTTTGTTGAGGAAAGTGCATAAGTTTAGGATTTGTGAGAGAGTAGTGTAACGGGTGTTACTTCAAATGGATTTCTAAAACCGGGTAAAGACTAAAAATTCTGAGAGATTTGAACTTCAATCTTGATAAAATTCTGAGGTACAAGTAAAGAACAAAAAGATTTTTTCCCACTATTGCAGAGTAAGTAATTTCAATAATCATCAAATATATATATATATATATATATATATATATATATATATATATATAAAAACAAAGATGAGGTGACTTACCGAACAAAAGCGCTGGCAGGTCGATAGATATATAATTTTTCCCACGTGGAATGTTTCCTTCCATTATATATATATATATGATGTATCAGGTGTTACGCAGGTTATAATGAGTATCGCATACTACTACATTATTATGAATTGTAGACTTATTTACATTCTAAACTCTGTCAATTTTTTAATATTAACATTATTAATTCAGTGGTCTAGAAGAATCAAAGTTACCTTTTTCAAGGGTCTGAGTGCAATACATTTATATTAAACATATTTTTCTGTAACATCAATATTTTTGCCACCTTCATAAAAACTCTCCCTCCTTCCACTGTAATATGTGTCATAAGTAATTTAGCCATTATATTTGTTAATTTTACATGAGAAACATCACTTTCTTTTCATTTAAATAATTTTACTACTTTCACAAGATTGCACAAACATTTTTTCGCATCACTTTCTTTATCCACAGCACTTTGGCATACACCAACAAATTGTTTTAGATTCTGTAAATATTTTCTGTTTGCTACTTTCAGCAGCAACTTGAACTAAAACAGTCCTGCATTCACATCCTCCTCCTATACTTTGCTCAACTCTTCTTCACAATCTAGTAGACCTGCTTGTAGTAAAGCCTTGTACTAGCACTTCGTTGCTCAACTTCCAGAGAACAAGTACCAACTGTCTTTACGGAACAAATACCAACTGTCTTTACATCTGACTGAAATGCTTTAGATATCAACAATGATTCTGGTTATACAGCCTGAAGTCATGTTACCCCTGTATTTGTGGTATGGGATACACATGATCCCATCTTTCCGTAAATGCCAACTCTTTTTGAAGAACTTTCTCTTTGTCATTATGTAAACTTTCGATGTCCTTCACATGATTCTTAATGTAAGCTAGAAATATTCCACTGAAGTGAAAATGGAAATTTGATTATTATTCCAATGAGCAGACCAAATTTTGTGTTGTGATATCATTGAATAATTTTCTGTAAAGTCAACCTGAAATACTGCTCTTTTTTTTTTTTTTTTTTCTTCTTCTTCAAGTAAGTCTTCCCTCTGTCTATCAAAATATGCAGCTTGGGCTTTCTTCACATACTCAGTTTCAAAATGTGTATTTTTTTCCACAAGTTAATATCTCACTAATTCATATGTTCCATCAGTGTCATTCGCTTTATGGCACTCACCAACGTCAACATCCCATTGTTGCCAGCTGATAAAAAAAAAAAATATATATATATATATATATATATATATATATATATATATATATATATATATATATATATATATATATATATATATATAAAAAAACAAAGATGAGGTGACTTACTGAACAAAAGCGCTGGCAGGTCGATAGACACACAAACATACACACAAAATTCAAGCTTTCGCAACAAACTGTTGCCTCATCAGGAAAGAGGGAAGGAGAGGGGAAGACGAAAGGAAGTGGGTTTTAAGGGAGAGGGTAAGGAGTCATTCCAATCCCGGGAGCGGAAAGACTTACCTTAGGGGGAAAAAAGGACAGGTATACACTCGCACACACGCACATATCCATCCACACATATTTTGAAATATGTCTGCTTGTGTCTGTATGTGTGGATGGATATGTGCGTGTGTGCGAGTGTATACCTGTCCTTTTTTCCCCCTAAGGTAAGTCTTTCCGCTCCCGGGATTGGAATGACTCCTTACCCTCTCCCTTAAAACCCACTTCCTTTCGTCTTCCCCTCTCCTTCCCTCTTTCCTGATGAGGCAACAGTTTGTTGCGAAAGCTTGAATTTTGTGTGTATGTTTGTGTTTGTTTGTGTGTCTATCGACCTGCCAGCGCTTTTGTTCGGTAAGTCACCTCATCTTTGTTTTTATATATAATTTTTCCCACGTGGAATGTTTCCTTCCATTATATATATATATATATATATATATATATATATATATATATATATATATATATATATATAATGGCAGTGGACTTAATTAATTTTTGAATGTGGAGGTTAATATTGGAACATTCCAGACCCCTATCATACATTTGTCATCATCTAAATTGGATGTTAAAGCTAATATTAGTTGTTTAAGGGTCTTTGGGAAGCCTAATATGTGTTTTGAAAGAGCCTCTATGAAATTAATGAAAGTGCTGTGGTGTATGCAAACATAAACACAATGAGGAGTTTTATCACTGAAATAACATGTTGAGGACCTAAAGAAAAGGATGCTGACATGCCAGTGATTACTTCTGGATGAGAAGCTTTAAATTCTTCATATGCTTCCCCTCATATACATGACCATATATCTCTTCAGTATGTGGGATCTTCCCCAGATAAAAGATTTTTGTCAGACTTGACATCCTATCAGCCAGGTGCCAGCCAATTAATTTTGTCACTGCAGAACAACTCTTGAATCTCTAATTTGACTTCATTTGTTAGAGTTGATGATCACCTGATTTTCTTAGGGGCTGAAGGAATCGCAGGTCCAATAATGTCACCTGCCAGTTGTTTAAGAGCAGTTATCTTCTTATGGGGACTGATTGGCAAATACGTTTTTGCTTTATTTACTGCTCTTCCAAAAGACTGAGCACATTGATAAGTCTCAGTAGGTGAGTCAGAAGCATCTGTAGTTGCAACTACACCTTTCTTTTTCTCCCTATGCAATCTTACTCTTTCTCAAATCTTACTTGTATTCTCTTCTTCAAGATGTTTGTTTTTATCCACTTTTTCCTTCACTTTCAGTCTCCTAGCTTTGTTACATTCTTTTTGTTTTTCTAAATGTTGCGTCCACTTCACTGAGTCAGATTTCAACTTTTCCTGGCAAGACTTAACAGTTACTATTGGAGACTCCTTCAATTATTAAAATTCGAATTAAAATTTAAACTATTTAAATTATCATTTTCATGTAATTCAGTGTAATTTTTTTTTTAGGTTATGTAATATTTCATCTGGAAACCCGGAAGCCCATATAGGTGCTATGTAATTCTCAGTACAAAATCATTTAGTACCCAGTACAAAAAATATGCAACACCCATTACAGCAAATTATCAGATAATTATTAAATATTTATTAGAATTGTGGTGTAGGTTCTTAAATACCACACATTTAGTCTAACTTTCATAAAAATACAATATCCTGCCATTTTAAGTTAGGAATTTACAGAAACTTTTCTCATTTTTTAAAACAGATGTTATTTTCACATCATACTTATAAAAGATTAAAATTATCATAATCATTCATTTCCTTACATTCACAGTAAATGTAATAATGTTCTCAATAATCTTATCCAATTTCCTGTTGCAGTAAAATAAGTATTGTTACAGTTAATTTGAGTATGGGCCAGACAACATTACTATGGCAAATTTACTGTTATGTATTTTGTTGAAGCCTGACCAAAAAGAAATTTTCTAGAAATAAAAATACTACATATTTTGAAAAACAAATCTTATTTGGAAGAAATCCAGTGTTTAAGCTATAATTTAATTGGATAGATAAAAACATGTATTCACCAAAAGGCAGTAGAGCACATACGTAAAAGATGGGTGTAATTAGGGAAGCTTTCGGAGCCAGTGGCTCCTTCTTCAGGCAGAAGGGTTGAAGGGGATGGAAGAGTGGTGAAGGGAAAAAGACTGGAGAGGCCTAGGAAAAGGGCTAGATTTTGAGAGAGTTGCCCAAAACTGCTGGTCAGGGGAGACTTATCACATGTAATAAGAAAAAAAGACTGATTGTTGGGGACTACATTGGGTGAGATTTGAAAACCTGAGAGCTTAAGGGTGGAAGGCAGGGTAATATGCAAGGCAAAGATTACTGCTTGAACATCAAGCATGAGTTAATAAGAGTGTAAAGCTAATTGTATGTAACAGAAGTGGGAGCAGGTCGGTGGAGAATAGACAGGTAAGACAACTCTGATTAATTCCTGCATGTTGTTAAAACAGCAATCTATGCCGTGCATATTACCCTGTCTTCCACCTTTAAACTCTCAGGTTTTCAAATCTCATCCGATGCAATCCCAAATAATAAGTCTTTCCTTCTCATCCCATCCAGTAAGTCTCCCCTGAGCTGAGGTTCTGGGTGACTCTTCCAAATTCTACCCCTTTTCCTTGACCTCTCCAGTCCTTTTCCTTCACCCTTCTTCCTTCCCCTTCAACCCTTCTGCCTGAAGAAGGAACCCCGAAAGCTTGCCTAATTACAACTATATTTTATGTGTGTGCTCTGCTGCCACTTGGTGAGTAGATTTTTTATCTATCCAGTTAAATTATTTTGTCAAAAATTGATTGTTTTCAGTATTTAAGTTATTTATAAGTATCATTTGTTATTACGAAAGTCAGTTTTCAAAAATCACACATTAGGTTCACTTTAACCTGGAATGCTTGCTTCTCAGTACACCCATTTTCAACATCTTCTGTAGTGCAACATCTGAAGTGCTTTGTTTCCTTTCTGTTCCAGTTTTTCTGTTCCAGTCTTTCACTACACAATCCATGATCCACTGCCATACAAAGCTGTGTTCCAGATGTACAGTCTCAGAAATTTCCTCGTCATGTTGAGACCAGTGTTCGACACTAGTAAACTTCTTTTGGCAAGGGATGCCCTCTTTGCCTGTACTAGTTGGCTTTTCTTTCTTGATTGTGTGTTATTTTGATTCCAAAGGTCCAGAATATCTCAACTTTTTCTACTTTGTGATTAGATTGATGTTAGAGTAACCCCTAATCTCATTTCTGCTGCTTCCCATTACTTTCATCCTTTTCCAGTTTAATCTCAACCCATATTCTGTACTCAAAGACTGTTCATTCAATTCAGCAGATCGTGTGATTCTGCTTCACTTCCACTGAGGATAACAATGTCATCAGCAAATCTTATCATTGGTAGTCTTTCACCTTGAAGTGTAATCCCACTCTTGAACCTCTCATTTATTTCTGTCATTGCTTCTTCAGTGTATAGATAGAACGTAAGGTGGAAGATTAAACCCCTTCCTTATACCATGTTTAATCCAAGTACTTTATCCTTGGTCTTCCATTTTTATTGTTCCCTCTTGGTGCTTGTACATCTTGTCATTCCACATAAGTTATACATATTTTCTTGTAATTTTGAACATTCTGCACCATTTTACACTGTCAAATCCTTTTTCTAGATCGACAGATAATGTGATTATGTCTTCATTTGTCCTAAGCCTTGCTTCCATTATCAAGTGTAACGCCAGAACTGTCTCTACAATGTCTTTACCTTTCATAAATGGGCTCCATCAAGCAAGTAGCTTAGTGCCATAGTAAAACTCTGTCAGTGCCCTAAAATGAGTGCTACCACTTTTTCTGAAGCATTTTCACACAGTATGGTAAACAGTATTTTAAAAGGTAGATATTTTTATATGTTGTATAATGGTACAAAGGAAGGCTGTGTGCAATGTGCCCATTGTTGCAGATATTGGCTCTTGCACTGGAAGGACGTTCCAGGCGTGGCAGGAGACGACCTAATACGTCAGGATATCGAAAACTGGACAGCAACTTGGAAGAAGCTATCTCATCGTCAAAGAGTGCCTCAGTCACACAAGTTATATATTGAATGTTCCTGCCCATTTTATTTGTAATTATGTTGCTGTGAAAGAACAGGCAAGCAACCGAAGATGACAGTGCATTTCTGTGATCTTATGAATAAGAGGAACTTCTAGAATCCTAAAAGGAAATATTCAAGTGATCCTTAAAGGCATTGTTGGACTTGAGCAGTGAGTGTGTGTGTGTGTGTGTGTGTGTGTGTGTGTGTGTGTCAACTGTTTTCTACATGAAAGTTTTTTAACTGACCAAGTAATAAAGGTGGTGGAGTGTGGCAAGAGATATTTTGACAGCTACTGAAACATGGAATTTTGTTGCAAATTGTGTATGTCACCCTCTCAAGGCTAAACAAATAAATTTGAATAACTGAATGTTTATTATATTGTATCGTCAGTGTGTGTGTGTGTGTGTGTGTGTGTGTGTCAGTGTATTTTCTGTAGAGACAAGAAGAGCATTTGACACTAAGTAAAGATATATCTCAAGTATTTTCACTAAATTTGTTATTTTTACTCTTATTGCCACAGTCTACTTTAATAGCATGAAACTTGGTTTTTTAAGTAGAGTCAGTGTAATGACAATTGCAACAAAGACTCAAGTTGGTTTTGTATAGTAAATACTGAACATAGATCTGTAAAAACTATAGAGTGGATCATTGTGAAACATAGTTTTTTGTTTAAAAATGTGGGTTATTCCTATTTAAACTTCCTGAACAGACAAATAACTATATTTTGCACCAGTCATAAACATGTTCATTGTAACTTCTTGCTTTGTGTGTCAGTTGAAGAAATACAAAAACTGGAAAACTGTCCACTGTGGCTGATTACATGCATTACAGTGATCTGCAGTAGTTTTCATTAGTACAGATTAAAAAATCAAAATATACACAACAAGAAAAAGAAATATGGAATCTGGTTCTTTTCTGTGCATTTATTTTGTTCGTAAAGTAATAACAAGCTCTGTTACTTTCTTTCTTCATTCTTCTGTCTTCCTTGTTGACATACTCCATTTCCAGTACTCTTCATCTCCCTCCATATCCATCATCAGTATTTTTGCATTCCAAAAGGCTTTACTGCAACTGTTATTAGGACCAGTTAGAAGTTTTTGAATTTGCTCTATCACAAATAAATCAAAATTATTTTATTCAGTCTTTTGTTCACCGATGAAATAGGCAATGCACTTCTCCTTGAAGTCTTGTACTGCTTAATCATCAGTTGTATCTTTCCATTCTGAATGTGACATTTGTGAATACTTAACTTCAACAGGTGAAAAGGTGAACATCTCCCATTGGGCCCTACAGCATGAGTGGCTAAACTGAAAATGAAATTTCATAATTTTCTCTATGGTATTAAAGGAAATACACTGTTCCTAATTGTCATAGCCTAGTAAAACATCAGTTGGTTTGTTGAATGTGCTAATAACAGATGAAATCAGTTTTTCTTCATTGAAAAAAAGTATTTGCCACAAGGTTGTAATCTGCCCGTTAAAGCAAAATTGTGGCCCATTACATCAACAAGAATAAGATCATTTGGCCTATTGCCTCTCTTTTCCAATAGTCAAAAGAGCAGTTGAAATATAAATATACTCTTCATTTCATAGATTCATAGCTCCTCAACAGTGTAGAACCTGTGATGAAACAAGGATATGTAATACATATTTATGGGAGAGAGAGAGGGGGGGATGTCTTAATGTTTCTTCCACGGATCCCAGATGAAATGGTCCTTTATATTTCTCATATGCACTTAAATGTTTACACATGGAAGTGTGTAAGCTCATTCTTAGGCTATTGCAACCACACATTGTGCAGTGGTAAACAGTTCACAATATGTATTTATGGCAGTCACATTACTGTGTTGAACTGTGCAGTTGGTTTTATATAAAAACAGTCATTGGAGTAGGAGGAGTTGGCAACCAATTAATGTTTCAGGCTCCTTATGAACTGAACTTAATCAGTAACTGAACAGTGCCTGGCATGCTGTTTAGAACATATGTTCCAGAATAATGAAACAGAGTAACTCGATCTTTCTTATTTTTAGTAGTGACTCCATGTATTGATCTGTTTGTTTAAAAATTATTCAGTAAACAATCAGTATCATGCATCTATGACTTATTAAACTGGTAGTACAGTATTATTCACACATGTCAGCACATGCTTCATGAAGTCTGAGGATATTTCTTGCATCTCACATCTTGCATACTAGGTGGAATAGTTTTGTCATGTTACGTTCTCCCAAGTATCTCAATAATTCTGAAGGGGTGTCTATTACAGGTGTTGTGTTCCTTTCAGTGTGCTGTCAAATTATTTGTACAGTATCATATTACAGGTGTCGGGTTTCTTTCAGGGTGGTGTAAAATTATTTATACAGTATCATACCTGAAACTTCCTGGCAGATTAAAACTGTGTGCCCGACCGAGACTCGAACTCGGGACCTTTGCCTTCCGCGCGCAAGTGCTCTACCAACTGAGCTACCGAAGCACGACTCACGCCCGGTACTCACAGCTTTACTTCTGCCAGTACCTCGTCTCCTACCTTCCAATCTCAGTTTTAATCTGCCAGGAAGTTTCATATCAGCGCACACTCCGCTGCAGAGTGAAAATCTCATTCTAGTATCATACCTACCAGCTTTTCATATACTCCCCCCCCCCCCTTTTGCTTTCCACTGTATTGCATTCATTTCTCCGTCGGCGGCAAATAAAAGTGGCCTGGATGAGTGGCAGCATTAACTGAGGAGGAAAAGACACACAGTTGCTTCCAACAGGATGGAGCAACTACCCATACAGCCAGCCGAAACTTATAGCACATTTACATGATCTCCAAACTGACAGAGCTGTTAGCAGAGGTCAGCCTGGTCGTGGCCCTAACTGGCCACCCAAATCACTTGATCCATCAGTGTACGATTACTTTGTGTGGGAGCCCTGGAGTCGAAGGTGTATAGCAACAAACCTCACAGTCATCAAGACTGATGATTTCAGATGACATTGCAGCAATTCCAGCTGTCCAAGTTCAATCTGCCTTCAGCAACATGCTGACTAGGAGCCAAAAGCGTGAAGAGATATGGTGGTCACTTTCAACATCTGGTATTGTCAGGTTAGTACTGTATTTCCTTTTTCTGCTTTGTTTCTTTGTACCCTGGAACTCTGTTCTCTGGGCCACTTTTATTGCCCCACCTTGTATAAGGAATGGCTAAATTGTGCTCTGTGCAAAATTATATTATGTAGCTTTTCGTCTTCCAGGCTCCATTTACATGTTTGTCTCCAATGATCTGAATAATTTATTTATTTCATTGTACATTGTTTCAGTCTCTTCATCCGTGGGGCTAGGGCATATGTAAAGTTGTGTTCAGATCACACCTCTGTGGATGTTGCCTGTGTTAGGGATGGTAGAGAGGGTTTGAACTGAAAGAGAGAAATAAAATTATGTTAAAAAATGACGTAATTCCCCAGCTGTATTAAGGTGTTGGTTTTATTGGCAACTAGTTTTAATGTTGTTACATCATCATCTTCAGGCCCATACTTGTTGATAGTAACCGTATATGTCTAACAGTAGTAGTATTAGTACTACTGTCTAACGGTAGTAGTATGTGTGAATGTATGCTTCCAGCCGGGTGGCCCGAGAACTCTTCGCCAGTAGTAGTGTGTGTTGGACACATATGGTTACTGTCAACAAGTATGGGCCTGAAGATGATGATGTAACAACATCGAAACTAGTTGCCAATAAAACCAGCACCGTAATACAACTGGAGGAATTAAGTCATTTTTTAACATATATTATACTAGCTGACATTCCAGGTTGTCCGTTTTAATTATGGATATACAAAGAAGAAATAAAATTAACTTCTGACTATATTCCACCAGTACAGGGTGCATGAGAGCTCATTCAGGCCAGAATGTGGGGGTGTCTGCCAGTGTGAGAGTAAAGAAAATAACAAGACTAGGAAGGTGAGAGAAAGGTGGTTCATATTTGAATTGGCCAGTGGGCAGTCGGAGAGAACAGACACAGATGCAGATGGCATGAAGTTGTCTGCTCAGTCTGAAAGTTAGAAACGAAGAGAACAACTTCACTGTCCTGTGCTCCCCATGACGCATCTTGTAGCAGCCACATAACACTTGTCTCACACCACCCTCTTCACTAGCTGGTGACATGAAATGTTAGTGCATTCAGTAGACAGATGAAAATGTACTCTGTCAGCAGCTTTTACTAGAAAGAACTGCTTTTGGCCTGTAGGACAGGCTGGCTTGGCACGTAGGCCATGCAAGAAAGAATCTCAAAAATTTGCTTGATCACAGTTGTTGGAATTTATCATGGTACAGCTCCAAAAATTGGTATTCACAACATTATTTCACCAATTTCTCAGAATTTTTTCAAAACTCATGAAAACCTTGGATTCTATCATGTTAGAATACAAAAATACAAAAGTTCTTACTTCGTTCACTTGGGAAAAAAATAGATATGTAAAGACAGCAGTAGTCACAAAACAGGACAATTTTAGTAATTCAGTAGTATATAGGATAAATTCTAATGGCTCTCACTACTATTATATTGACAAAATTGGTACTTCGTTCAATGTCTGCATTAAAGATGACACATACACCCAAAATAAGATGGCCTTCGGTGCACATGTTATTAAGGAGGAACACACGGTGCGAGGTATTATACAGGGAATGCTGGTGCTACACAGTGCATGTAAAGGAATGAAATTATATTTAGTGGAAAAGTAGGAGATGTACAGTTGTAGAAAGAGAGCTCCAGATTCTTCATTGAATGATCAGACTCAGTATAACCCCTTACGTGGAACATCCGCCTGTGAGGCTGTTTGGGCCTGGAATGAAATCAAGTTTTCTTGGGTAAATCAGCACAATGAGGCACATTACCTTCAGTGCACTTCAACAAAATAACAAATAAGGCTCTTGTAGCCAGCTAGAACTGTAGTGCAATTTTCAGTGTGTCTAACAGAACAAACATTTCAGCCTCTGACGAATTTTCTATTCTAAGGGTTGATGGGAATTGTATTTCTGATGAAGTACTTCAATTACTGTCAGTAAATGTATGTGAGAAACATATTTATTTAATGTTAAATACTGGTATGTATAATAAATGGCCTTCTATTGTGATTTTCTAAAAAAGGTTATATCACAACAAAGTGTGCTCTTTTTTGTAGCTGCTCTATTAAACTGTACTCTCCTGATCTTTATGGCATTGTTTTGTAATGTCAACCTTTGTGTGTATACTTTTCCTATATTTTCTTTGTGTCTGCATTTTATTATACATATTTTAATCTGTATTACTGTTATTATTGTAACAATATAGCGGAGATGCTGAGTCGCGATAGGCACGATAAAAAGATTCACACAATCATAGCTTTCAGCCATTAAGGCCTTTGTCAGCAGTAGTAGTGTAGTTTCAGCTCTCTGAGACTGCAGATGTACGTACGTGTGTGTGTGTGTGTGTGTGTGTGTGTGTGTGTGTGTGTGTGTGGGGGGGGGGGGGGGGGGGGGGGCGCGCGCGCGCGCGCGCGCGCGCGCGCGCGCGCGCGCGTCTCCTCTATATGGTCAATAGCAACTTCCCTTCTCTGGATTGTTACATTCCATCCTGGATTTCCCATTGTTTGACTTACTATTATTATTCCTATTTACAGAGCAAATATTGTGGAAATGGAAAGTGCTATTGTTGTGTGGTTTTCACAGAGTAGATTGATGGTCAGTGGCTTGTATTGTTAGCCAATCAACAAGTTGTAATAATACTTCGAAAATGTATTTTTTGTGCAATTGCAAACTTTTATAAATGGAACAATGGCTCTTGACATTAGCAAACTAGAATGCCAGTGGCGTTTGTTGCAGGATTGTAGTGCAAATCGTTTAAAGGTAATAGTATTTTTAAAAGTTCCCACATTGACACTTCTAGTAATCAAAACATCCTTGGTCCTGGGTTCAAAAGTCACCCCCGCTTAAATTTTGATTAATAATCAACATTGGCGGCCGAAGACTTCCGGCATAAGGAGCCACTCTCTGTCTGCCAACGGCCTTGTCAAAGAGGCCAGAGGAGCGGACACAGGTTCAGGGCACTCTCTTGTCCTTTGGATGGGAAACTGCCCCGAAAGGCGGAAGAATCAGCAATGATTAACAGTATGAGGATGCAGAAGGCAATGGGGACCACTGCATTAAAGACACGTAATGTGTACCCACAGGACATGTGGCCTGTAATTGAAAAAGTGTCTTGGAGATCTCCTTTGGCAAAAGATTCCAGAATAGTCCCCCATTCAGATCTCTGGGATGGGACTGCCAAGGGGGAGGTGACCATGAGAAAAAGATTGAATAACCAACAAAAGGATAACGTACGAGTCGGGGCGTGGAACGTCAGAAGCTTGAATGTGGTAGGGAAGCTAGAAAATCTGAAAAGGGAAATGCAAAGGCTCAATATAGATACAGTAGGGGTCAGTGAAGTGAAATGGAAAGAAGACAAGGATTTCTGGTCAGAGGAGTATAGGGTAATATCAACAACAGCAGCAAATGGTGGAACGGGAGTAGGATTCATTATGAATAGGAAGGTAGGGCAGAGAGTGTGTTACTGTGAACAGTTCAGTGATAAGGTTGTACTTACCAGAATAGACGACAATAGTTCAGGTATACCGAAGTCAAAAGCTGAAGATCAAGAGATAGAGAAAGTATGTGAGGATACTGAAAGGGTAATAAAGTACGTAAAGCGAGATGAAAATTTAGTAGTCATGCAGTTGCAGGGGAAGGAGTAGAAGAAATGGTTACAGGAGAATACCAGATTGGGACAAGGAATGAGAGAGGAGAAAGACTAGCAGAGTTCTGTCATAAATTTCAGCTAGTAATAACAAATACTCTGTTCGAGAATTACGAAAGGAGGAGGTGTACGTGAAAAGGCTGGGTCACATGGGAAGATTTCAGTTGTATTACATCATTGTCAGATGGAGATTCCGAAATCAGATACTGATATGTAAGGGGCACCCAGGAGAGATACAGATGTGGATCATAATGTAGTAGTGATGAATAGCAGGCTGAAGTTCAAGAGACAAGTCAGGAAGAATCAGTACACAAACAAATGGGGTATGGAAGTACTAAGGAATGACAAGACACATTTGAAGTTCCGAAGGCTAAAGATACGGCAATAAGGAATAGCTCAGGAGGCAAAACAGTTGAAGAGGAATTGACATCTTTAAAAAGGGCAACCACAGAAGTGGGAAAGAAAAACATAGGTACAAAGAAGGTAAGTGCGAAGGAACCATGTGTAACAGAAGAAATACTTTCATTGACTGATGAAAGAAGGAAGAACACGAATGTTATAGAAAGTTCAGGAATACGGAAATACAAGCCACTGCGGAATGAAATAAATAGGAATTACAGGGAAATTAATATGAAGTAGGCGCAAGAAAAATGTGAAGAAATCAAAAAAGAAATGATTGTCGGAAGGACTGACTAAGAGCATAGGAAAATCGAAACAATCTTCAGTGAAATTAAAAGCAAGGGCGTTAATGTGAAGAGTGCAATGGGAATTCCTCTGTTAAATATAGAGGAGAGAGTAGATAGGTGGAAAGAGTACATTTAAGTCCTCTATGAGGTGGACGATTTGACTGATGTAATAGAAGAAGAAACAGGACTCGATTTAGAGGAGAGAATATCCAGTATTAGAATCAGAATTTTAAAGAGCTTTGGAGGACTTAAGATCAAATAAGGCAAAGGGGATAGCTAACATTCCATCAGAATTCCTAAAAGAATGGGGGGAAGTGGCAACAAAAACGACTATTCACATTGGTGTGTAGAATGTAGGAGTCTGGCAATATACCATCTGACTTTTGGAAAAGTATCATGCACACAGTTCTAAAGACTACTAAAGCTGAAAAGTGCGAGAATTATCACATAATCATCTTAACAGTTCATGCATCCAAGTTGCTGACAAGAATAATATACAGGAGAATGGGAAAGAACATTGAGGATGTGTTTGACGATGATCAGTTTGGCTTTAGGAATGGTAAAGACACTAGAGTGGCAATGCTGACATTGCAGTTAATAATGGAAGCAAGACTAAAGAAAAATTGAGACTTGTTCATAGAATCTGTTGACCTGGAAAAAGCGTTCAACAATGTAAAATGATGCAGGATGCTCAAAATTCTAAGAAAAGAAGGGGTAACCTGCAGGGAGAGATAGGTAATATACAATATGTACAAGAGCCAAGAGGGAATAATAATAATAAGAGGGTACAGCCAAGAATGAAGTGTTCGGATTAAAAAGAATATAAGACAGGGATGTAGTCTTTCACCCCTACTGTTCAATCTGTACATCGATGAGGCAATGATGTAAATAAGAGAGGTTCAGGAGTGGGATTAAAATTCAAGGTGAAAGGACATCAATGAGACAATTAATTGATGACATTGCTATCCTGGGTGAAAGTGAAGAAGAATTACATTATATGCTGAATGGGAGTACAGAATATCAACGGAGAGTAAATCGAAGATAGATGAAAGTAATGAAAAGTAGCACAAATGAGAGCAGTGAGAAACTTATCGTCAGGATTGATGGTCACTAAGTAGATAAAGTTCGGGAATTATACTACCTAGGCAGCAAAATAACCAATGATGGACAAAGCGAGGAAGACATCAAAACCAGACTAGCAGTGGCAAAAAAGCCATTCCTGGTCAAGAGAAGTCTACTAGTATCAAACAAAGGCCTTAATTTTAGGAAGAATGTACGATCGGAGCACAGTATTGTGTGGTAGTGAAATATGGACTGAGGGAAAAGCAGAACAGAAGAGAATCGAAGCATTAGAGATTTGGTGCTACAGACGAATGGTGAAAATTACGTGGACTGGTAAGGTAAGGAATGAGGAGGTCCTGTGCAGAATCCAAGAGGGAAGGAATATGTGGAAAGCACTGACAAGGAGAAGGGACACAATGACAGGACAGGACATCTGTCAAGACATCAGGGAATGACTTCCATGGTACTAGAGGGAGCTTTTAGAGGGCAAAAACTGTAGAGGAAGACAGATTGGACGACATCCAGCAAATAATTGAAGACATGGGTTGCAAGTGTTACTTTGAGACGATGAGGTTGGCACAGGAGAGAAATTCGTGGCAGGGCACATCAAACCAGCCAGAAGACTGATCAAAAGAAAAAAAAAAAGCACACACTAAACGGCAACACAGGAGCATACACTAGTTACGCCAGTAACGAGACAATTCACCATCGCACATTGTCTTCAAATTGACCACCGGCAACGTAATACGTACTTCCAATCTGTTATCCAGTGACAGCTGCACATGTGTTATTATTCCAGTGGAGATATCTGAGCAGGTTGCAGTAATACATAACTGTATATTAGCAAGTGTAGTTGGTATGACCTTAGGATCTTTCCTCACGGAAAAAAGTCTACAGGCATCAAATCCGAGGAATGGGTTGGCCAAGGATCAGGCCCTCTGCATCTAATCCAACAATTTAGAAACAATTCATGAGGACATGCTGTAGTACTTTTCAACTGCAACATCAGTCACTTGTTTCCTTCTGTTGCAGTGTCTAGGTGTTACACTACCACTTGAAAATAATTGATTGAAGAGGTTGGTAAATAACTGTCAAGATGATTGATGTCTGTTGGGATGTGTGCCACTTACACCATACAAGAACAAATTGCATGCTTCTTGCATTCTCCATACACTATGAGCATGTCAGCTCTTTCTGCATTGGTAATCCCATCATCCACTTATGACCTACTGTTTGGACTGTTGTACACTGACTGACTAGCAAGTCGCAATGCACTCAAGAAATACATGAGCACACTGTAAGCAAACATAACATCATCGTACCTAGCAACTACACAGGCTGAGTGGCACAGACAAGGGTACAATGTAGAAACTTTTCAAAATACGATACCTCATAAATAAATGACGCACTAGAATCCTGCAACAGACACCACTGACACTCTAATTTACCCTACATTTACCGTATTTACATTTCACAAACAGAAAGTTTCGGAAAATCTGTAAAGCATTCAAACATGTCAAGTTCTTAGACATTAGCTCCGAAGAAAGAAGCTTCTTTACTTGCCATGGAATGCACAGAAACCGCCGAGGAAAACATGTACTTGCTAACGCATCGTTAACAGAGACGTCCAAAATATATGGAAACACCACACCACCAATCGCACTAAAAGCACCCATGCCTAATGAAAGTGTACTGTTGGAACAAAAAGAAACAGCTGCATCAAAAAATTCCCTTGCAATTAATGAAGAAAGAGATAGGAAAACTTCACCTACAAAATCACAAGAAACTAGCGGTGAATTATTACACAGTCAAAATTTGGATACCACTATTCAAACAGCAGCTCAACAAGGAAAGTCTACGAGATCACAACATACTCCCACTGCATCATATTCGTCATTGGAGAGTCATGTTTCTTCTGGGAGTACAGCTTCAAGCAGCAAGATCTCAAGATCTCTGAGAAGATCTTCAAGAAAAACAAAAAGTGTCAGCTAATAACGAAGATTTTTTATGGTCAAGTCACATCTTTCGCAAGAGGACACAGCAGACATAAATCTTCCTCACATAGAATAATGTGACAACCTTAACATATACTGTCACAATGTACAAGGACTGAGAAATAAAGTAAGTGAACTTGAAATTCTTATAAGTGATACTAATGTTTTGTCAGACATGCACATACTGTGTATTAGTGAACACTGGCTAAAAGAATCAGAATTACCTTATCAGTATATTCAAAACTTCAGATTAGTTCACCACTACTCTAGGAAAAATTACGAAGGTGGTGGAACTTATATATACATAACAAATATCATTAGCTGTGAACCTTTCCATCCCTGTGAAGTGTATTCCTTAGGCAAAGACATTGAAATAGCTGGGGTAGTACTTGCCGACCTAAATATGTATATAATGTGTGTATATAGGTCAGCTAGTGGTAACATTTCAGTCTTTCTCAGAAACTTCGCACTATTGCTAGAAATAGCTTGTCACAGCAACTCAAAAAATATAATAATATGTGGTGATCTCAATATTGATTTCCTTGAAGAATCTGCTCGAAAGTCCCAATTAGTAAATTTAATGATGTCATTCAACTTAAATATGAAAGTTATATGTCCTACGAGATTAAACAGCTGTCTTTGATCAGGTTGCTACTAACACTGATTGCACTGTAAAAATTATAGATGTTGGTTTTTCAGATCACAGTGCACTAACAATATATTTTAATCCACCACTCAATGTACTCCCAACAGGAGAAACAGTTATTAAATGTAGAAGTTATAGTGATAGCAAAATAAACAACTTTGTACTTAGAGAAAGAGGACTGGCAAAGTGTATTTCCTTCCTCAACAACAAATGAAAAATATGAGAATTTTCTGCAGATATTTGAATATTACTTTAATTGCCATTTCCCAGAGAAAACAAAGACTATCACTTACAAAAAACAGAGTGCTTGGGTCACAAAAGGTATTAAAACTTCATCAGAAAAGATGAGGCTGCTGCACAGACTTGGCAAACTGGACAGTGGCAAATCCAAAGTGTTCAAGGTATACTATAAAAATTACAAAAACACATACAGGAGAATTATCAAATGGGCTGAAAAAGCTCATAATGATAAAACAATTAGGTGCTCTTCCAACAAATGTAAGACCATCTGGGGTATACTAAATGAACAGACTGGTAGAAAGTTAAGGATAGAGGATAAAATCACACTAAATATAGAAGGACAAAAGACTGAAAATGCACATAAAATTGTCAATAGATTCAACAGCTATTTTTCAGAAATTTCCACAAATCTACTAACCAACTCTTCAAATACTGTTCACTCTCCTCCCACAAATCTCCAGACTAACTCTCCAAGCACTGCACACTCTTGTCTCAAAAATAATACTCCTCTGAACTCCTTTTTCCTATCTCCTACAACACCGTATGAAATTGAAGATATTATTTAAAACAAAAAAAGAGTCAAAAAGATTTATTCAGCATGATCTGATACCCTGCTTCTTACTTCATAAGTGTTCAAATTACATCAGTGGACCCCTGTCAAATATCATAAATACCTCATTTCTAGAGGGAACATTTCCAAACCAGCTAAAACTTGCTAAAATTTTACCTCTCTACAAGAAGGGAGAGAAAACGGACATGACAAACTATAGGCCAATTGCTATACTATCTGCCTTCTCAAAAATATTTGAATAATGTATGTTAATTAGATTAGAAATATGTTTAAATTCTAACAACATAATCGCATCTTCCCAATACAGATTTCAGAAAATGCATTTCTAGAAAGTGCTCAAGTTTCGTTGACCGTAAACAACCTGCTGTTGGTATATTTCTTGATCAGTCCAAGGCCTATGACATGGTTGACCACAAACTGCTGCTTATGAAACTCCATAAGTATGGGATTAGAGGTGTAGCCCACAATTGGTTCCATAGCTACTTTAGTCAAAGAAAGCAATATGTAGAAATACGAAAATCAGAGACATTCAGGCACTGCAGGTCAGATATACTACATACAACAAATGGCGTCCCTCAGGGATCTGTCCTTGGCGCTGTTCTTTTCATATTGTTCATAAATGATGTCCCAGAACACATACCAAATGCCAGCGCCTTTCTGAATGCGGATGACACAAATATCCTGATAACCAGTAGAGGTGACACATTGCAAGATGCAGTTAACGAAACTACTTGTCATTTAGTCGTGGTTTGAAGCAAATAGATTACTCATAAATACTCAAAAAAACTGTAAGTATGAACTTCCATACTAGACAAAATCTACCCCCCTTCAATGCAGTTATAGCTATTGGCAAAGATGACATTACGAATAGGCAGGACACCAAATTTCTTGGACTTACCATCAGCAACACACTAAATTGGAAACCACATATTGAGGCATTGTCTCAAAAGCTCAGTAAAACCTGCTATCTATTACGATCATTAAAAGACACTGCCTGAGTAGATACCTTGAAGCTGGTGTACCATGCCCTGTTTGAGTCTGTCTTGAGCTATGGCCCAATGTTCTGGGGAAAGAGCTCTGATTCTCTTACAATTTTCAAGTTACAAAAACAAGTAGTAAGAATAATGAAATGTAAGAAAAGAACAGAACACTGTAAACCACTATTTCAACAGCTAAAAATCCTGTCACTGCCATGCCTCTATATATTGGAACTAGCTTGTTTTGCAGTACAGCACTTGGACGCCCTCGACAGAAATGCAGACCGCCACACACGACACCAGAAACAAAACACAGTTATAAATTATAACCCACAACACAAAATTATATGGGAAAGGGGTTAAATGTATGGGCATTAAAATATACAACCACCTCTCAACAGACATAAAAACAAGCAAAAACCCAAAAACAATGAGAATTAAATTAAAGAAATTGCCACTAAATCACTGTTTCTATTCCGTACATGAATTTCTTGAAACAAAATTTTAATTACTTGCAATAAGCTGTTTATTCAGTTGTAGTTGTTTCTTCTTAGTAAGATAATTTAGTTATTGTATCTTATCTATATTCTGTCTGTATCTCATATATGTATTCTGCAATGTGAACTATGTACCACAATATTTTAATTACTTGTAATAAGCTGTATATTCACTTGTAGATATTTCTACTTAGTAAGATAATTTAATTATTGTTTGTTACTCATATTCTGTCTGTATGTCTTATATGTATTCTGCTATGTGCAGTATGCATCACTGTCATCTCTCATCACACACCACCTTTTTTTATATTTTGTCTATATATCCTATATGTATTCTGCTATGTGAGTTATGTGCCACTACAGTCATCTCTCGTCATATACCATCTTAACATAATTTTTCAAATTGACTTGTCCTATATCATGATGTGCTTTGGTGTACAAATTGTATGATCTACAGGACCAATAATAAATCAAATCAAATCTAAGCCGCACTTTTTTCCCGGTTTTTGTAATCCAAAAAACTGCCTGCGGCTTAGAATCGAGTGCAAAGAAAGTGGAAGTTCTGTAAAATGTAGGTACGTGCGTCTCGCGGGCCCCGAGGAATCGCTTCATGACGTCATCAGTAAGGCTGAAAGCGTGACAGCGCTGCCTGGTGACTAGACCTGTAAACAACTCTGTTGACGTAAGTGACGTCACACGTTGGCCACAGTGTTTATACAGACTTTCCATCAGCTGTCGTTTTGGAACGTCAAATCAATCCAGATTGTTTGAATGAAGCTTCCATTAACATAATTAAATGTAGAAAGAAGGTTTGAATGCGAATAATCTGGATTATAGTGACATGATATATCCGCAGCATAGTCAAAGTTACATATTAGAGTCGTACGTGATAACAACTGATAACAAATTATTGGTCGAAAGGCAAAACACATATTACGCATTGAGGACAATGTGTATAAATGTTTTTAACGCATTAACTGCAGCTTTCCAATGTAGGCTAACTACCACTGAGACGTTTGCAGCACGAATTTGTCTTTGAACCCATACCAGCAGTAGCAAATGCGGAAAAACAAATCAAATATGGTAAAGAATATGTAGTGGAACGCCCATTCCATTTTTCCAGTTTGTGTACGATATCTGTAAGTAATATGCATCAAAACACGTCAGATGATTGTTCATTTTCTAATATATGTTTTTTGGGGATGACCCAGTAGTTTTATTTTTTTATTATGATAAATGCATTAAACGTGGGAAAGTGCATTTAAATACGCCGCAAACAAATATTAGGCAAAGCCACACGTCTGTCTGTTATCACAACCGTTATTTCTCATTCGCTGTGTTCCACAACTGTCGACGAAATTATCGCTTTTCAACCTAATGTAGACCTCAGACTATGCTACAAATAGTTATTACTCCAGCCAAGGTTTCTAGGGAAAGGGGGGGAAGGGGGCGAAATCCAGTATAGTGCTCTAGCCCAGATATGTGCTCTTGCCCAGTGTGTGTTACCGATATGCTTAAATTTTGATCGCTGTTTTTCTGTAAACAAACAGCTATATGCCAATCACATCTCCCTGTATGTAGTTTCTCAAAAATCCAGTTTATGTGATCTTAAGATAAAAAGAGCTCAATGAGGGAATATTAATAGATCCAAGCAGTAAGCCTACTGACATCTCCAAATTGTAAGACTGCTATAAATGCAAGTCACTGATTGTCAGAGTGTATCAGTGGGACAAAACATTTGAAGTAAATCACAAAGCTTAGGTTAGTTCAACTATTACTTCTTAATGTAGTAGGCAGTCACAATTTTCTTCCGTATTTTGATGTACATACATACTACACAAGCAACCAAATGGTACCTGGTGGAGGGTACCTTTACCACTACAAATCATTTTCTTTCCTGTTCCACTCGCAAACAGAGAGAGGGAAGAAAGGCTATCTACCATCCGAACCCAGATTTCTCATGCCTTCTAAATTTCCTCAATAGTGTTGTACAAAAAGAACATTATTTTCCCTCCATGGATTCTCATTATACTCACACATAGTTTGAAACTACTGGTAACTTATATAGCATCCAGACTCTGAGTTGCTTCAATGTGTTGCTTAAATCTGACCTCGATCTCAAACATTGGAGCAGTACTCATGAATGTGTCACATAATTGTTCTATACGGGTGGTGTAAGTGATCTTCCCCTCATTTCCAGTCACAAACTATATTCATCTTCCCAGAGGAAAGAAGTAACAACCCTGAAAGCTAGAAAGGTTGGTTTTCTTTTTTTTTTTTTTTTTTTTAAAGTGCTGTTTGTCTCTCATACTCTATACAAGTCATTTCATAATTTTACAATGAGTACTGTCAGCTGTTCATATAATGGTAACATTAAAATCCTGTTAATTTGAACCTTAGTGTTAACATTAACTAGCAATTGCATTCGTGAGTCGAAACATTATGTTTAATTATATATATAGAAGGAGAAGCTAATAAAATATTTTTTTTACTTTGTATTTTTTTATTACCTTAGGATTTTCAGTTTTCTGCCTGATGTCTAGCAGCAACCTGTTAAAGACTTTCAATCAGAATGTGATATTCCATTCTGAATCGTAGGCAGGGATGTATAGCCTACATGGACATTGTTTTTACTTCCAGTATTTTGCAAGTTCATTTCACTGAACAGAGTAAAATTACCCCTATTATGAACAACAAATACTTTTAGGGAGTAAATATGTTACATGTAAGTGAAAGACTCCGAAGGGCTCGGAAAAGACTTTTGTAAGAAGCTGCGCTATCAATTTTACACAATAATTTTACTCATATGGATAAAAAGTTTTGTTAACTTGCCACATCAGATTTGAATAAAATCGCAAGCTTTTCATAGCAGCCACCATCACCGTCACCAGTAATGGTACTGGTGTGGTGTACTGTAGCAGCACATTAAAAGTGAAACTTCCTGGCAGATTAAAACTGTGTGCCCGACCGAGACTCGAACTCGGGACCTTTGCCTTTCGCGGGCAAGTGCTCTACCATCTGAGCTACTGAAGAACGACTCACGCTCGGTACTCACAGCTTTACTTCTGCCAGTATCTCGTCTCCTACCTTCCAAACTTTACAGAAGCTCTCCTGTGAACCTTGCAGAACTAGCACTCCTGAAAGAAAGGATATAGCGGAGACATGGCTTAGCCACAGCCTGGGGGATGTTTCTCATTCTGGAAACATTAAAAGTGTTTCAATTGAATTGATTCTGCATTATTTCTCTTGCTCATGTCCTTGACATTAATGCTACCAAGTTGTGTTCTTGTACAGTAATTAGTTTCCATGTAATAACATGTTAAATATAGAAAGTTTAACTGTAACCAAGCAGTAGTTTTCTTTGATGACAATATCAGTTCCAGTGCACAACTGAATTTGTGGGGTGAAAATCCATTACTGCTGCTATCTTGTGCTGACAATGAGATGACTTTCATAGAAATACTGAATTATTTCATTTGTAATACAGTTTCATAGTTTTTGTAGTAGCTCATGACTTTTACACTTGCATGCAATAGATGTAGCATCAGCATACAGAACTATCCTTGAATTTGGGGAGCAGTATTTTGTCATTTACATAAATCAACAAAAGAAAGTATCCCAGTACAAAGTCCTGGGTACCCTGTATTACATATCAGTAATTTTAGATCAGTGTAAGAGTGAAAACTGATTTGTGTTAGATAAGGTTTTATTAAACTGTGAACAATTATCAGCATTATTACCCAGCCGTTTTCCCAGAGTATTTACTATCTCTCTCTACAAGCAATTGATAGAGATTAGCTTTCCCATCTATAGCTTATCGCAGAAAGTTCAGTAACACCTTCAACATGTAAGGAATTGAGCACCAACTATTGGCACTTTTGCAACATCACCATAAGGTTTGATATCCCTACTGAAAGACGAGCAGAAATTTTTTGTCAATTGGTGCATAATAAGGTTCTTTTTTGGTATACCAGTGCTCAGTAATAACTGAAACATCTGGTTTATTAAAACATGCTATTATGTCCAAATCATTGTGCTTACTTCCTAGGCTCGTAAAGTTTTGGAAGATGATCTTTGTTCGCAGGAGGCTCGTAAAGTTTTGGAAGATGATCTTTGGTCGCAGGTTGCATTGTCACCACATGTTTTTTCTTTTTTTCTTTTTCTTGTTTGTAACCATAAATATCCTCATTAAGTAAATCAGATGTACTTGTCAAACTGGGAAGAGGACACATAAAGATCACACATGTACAAAATAATAAAAGGAAAGATTCAAAACGAGTTTCTTACAGCAAAATGTAAAACTTAATTGTTTTTGGATATATTACTTACTTATATCCTTCATTCAAAAACTTAAGAAGGCTGTTAGTTTAGTGTCTTCAAGGCATAATGCTGTTTCATTGAGCATCGCAACAATCAAGCCTGAGATAGTAGTGTACTATGATACTACCTGTGAAGAAATTGATGCACTTGATGTGAAGTGCACTGTTTAGTCTACCCAGCAGGTGTTCCAGAAGATGGCCCTGCACTATTCTATAGCATCATGAATATTTGTGTGGTATATACATTAGTGATATATTCATCACTGACAGAAAATTTAATAATCACATTTTTCCTTCAAGTTTCTGAAATGGCAGTTGATGAGATCATATCTGAAGAGACAGCTATCAACCCACACTTTCAGCATGAAGTAGGACTACAATTACCAGAATTCTGAAATGTGGATCTAGTAAACCTAGAGTTGCTCTAGGAAAATAAGTGACATGTGTCCTAGATCAAAGATGAGAAAATGAAAGGTTGCTGTATTAGTTATAGCACACAAATATGCAGTGACTAAGAAGTGTGAAATGACTGTGTTCAAAGCTATGTAGACTTGTTTAATTCCTGGTTTAAGTCATTCACATTATTTCATTGCTGTGTTTCCTGCTGCCATCCATTAATACCAGAATGTCAACAACTACTTTGTTACTTTAAAATCTTCAACATGTTCACTGTGGCTGACACAAAGGTCAATAAGAGCTACTAGCCACGAGCTTTTAAGTGTCAGCTGCAGTGAATGTGCAAAACAGGAAAATTTTTGCAATTTAATTTAAAGTCCTATTCAGCTTCCTTTTTCAGGCGTGTTTATTTTTAAATATTAAAACTGATGAGAGTTTCATTACAAGACCCCTAATTTTGAAATCTGGATGACATCATCCCAGCATTGCAACAAAATATGCACCATACATACACAAGAGGTTCAATGCAATCTCTCCTCTCCACAAATTTGCACCTCAGATGTGTTGTATGTCATATAATACTACAGTTAATTTTCCATATATCTGAGCAAAACGAGTTATTGTGTGTCCATGTTTATCTCATCTAGGCATTGCATCTTTCCCTTAACTTCAGTGTGCTTTACAATAAAATTTGTATGAAAAGTTTTCTGTGTAAATTATCTATTCTACACCTACAGCTAATGCTTGTGTAACCCAGTGTGCCATTCAGGTGGGTTTACTGGTGTGTCAATATAATTGTCAGGTTTGGTTTGAAAGGGGTTCTTGAAATATATTCCCACATAAATTTTTATCTATTCTCAGTTGCAAAATATTTTACACACTGTCAGTGCCATTTCAATGCAAAGATTTTAAATCATGCTGGGGAATATACCAATAACACAGTTCCAGCATACCTCAGAAATTTAATTTTAGTTGCTTCAACCAATGACAATTACGGACCAAGTCTTGCACTGCCCTGTTTTATGTATTAACCCGTTGGCTGGCATGAAGGTGCTGGTGGTCACAGCAGATTGCTCTGCTGGGGCCAGCACTGATCTCATGGTAACAACCAGGTATCAGCAATTGTACACTTTAATCTTACCAAGGAAAAATATTTACTTATATTTGATATCCCTTACCATTTCAAGATGATTTTTCAGTTTGCGGTATTTTTATTTAAATGACTACAAAGTTTTTCATGAATTCAGTTTTAGATACATATTTAACATAATATATTTAACTGTGTAAAGGATAATTCCTGAAACAGTAATTAGCATTCTAGCTGTATCTCTTTAGCCAATGCTGTACAGATGCATATACTTCACACTAGTTCCTAAACGACCGCTTAACACATTGACTACCACGCTGCTGACAGCAGAGCAGCACACTTAATGCTGTATTCCAGACCTAATCATGTCAGGGCCAAGAAATGCAGAAGATAATCTCTCAGGGAGTACTATAATCTAATAATGTAAACTTATAACTAAAAAGGCCATTTCCAATTATGTCTACCAAGCAAATTATGCTTTGAGTCAGTGATTTCTTTTGCCATAACTGACTAGTGAACACGCATGCCATAGGATGGTGAATATTTATACTTTGCCTGTGAGAAGCAGCTATGCACATAGTCCAATTTATGTTGAAATTATCACCTGGGTATTTTAATTAAATTTGGTCTACTATAAGCAACATGATAAAGGAATCAAAAGAAAGACACACACAGATTTAATTTCTTTATTAACAATGCTCGGATTTCCACATCACCATGGAGGTACCAAGCTGGATGCGTTACTCATTTTTTTACATGGCGAGTTTCCCCAGTAGGCCTATAAACCATGAGACAGGCAAAAAAGCTACTTCTCGATGTCTTCTCTTCCTTGGACTTTCACTTCAGAAACTCTGAAACAGCCATTACAAAAACACATTACACCACTCACAAACCTGGATTCAGTCACTGCAATTCATATCTATTTTACTGTCAAAAATACTGACTATGATCAATGATTAATTGTGAACATTCAAAAGTTTTCAAATGTACAGGTTACTGTTAGAATACAGTTACTACACAATTTTTGATCAGGAAAAAGTTACGATGATTGCAACTTAAATACTGAAGCCATTTGTTATGAGAATACGCCGTTACCACAAATAATCCACATAGATGCATTGAAAGTAACATAATTCATCAGAATACTATAGGCACAAAGAATGAAATTTCTGTAGATTTACCATACATTTTACTTTTCTTGCGCATGATAAGATTACTAACGGAAGTTACTTACCGTCCATTGTCTGGAATATAAACTATCCTTTCTCGTCTGCAAACACGTGCTTTTGCAGCAAGTATTATCAATTTTTTTCCGTGATTGAAAAGCTTTAACGCACACAAATCCCGCCATCATACACAAATCCACAATGCATCAGCATGCCATGTTCAAAGAATATCCGCGTTTCGAAAACTACCTGCGATATTGGCTTGCATGAGAGATGACGTCATGCCATGATATGACGTCATGATTCCTCGGGGCCCGCGAGACGCTTCTAATGTAGGTAGGTGCCGCCACAACTAACCTCTGCCGTCGAATATATGTAGCGCTACACAGGCATATTTTGCAGGCACAAAGATAAATACTGGCGCCAAAACCTCTGCGTCAGTGAATAAATTAAAAGAAAAGGTAGAATAATGTAAATGTTATGCCTTGTATTATTTCGTGTTTGCTGCTATCTCATTTAAATCCTGTCTCCCTAATAAACTACGAAACTAGAGTGAGACAACAGCAAACGCGGAAGAATATACATATCATGTCCTGTTTATATTCGTATTATTCTTATGATGAATAGTGATACAGTCAGAAACGAAGCATGGCAACTGACTAGATTTTTAAATCTAAGATGAATAATTTCTGTGCAGAATTTAATGTACTAAAGAGGCATCTGCAAAGATTTTCAAACGGAGAAAAATTTTCGCTAAACTCTCGTTCAGAACATCTTCTATCATACTTAGTTTATTATTTGGTTCCTGTTGATCATTATCAAAGAAAGCAGCAGTGTAAGTAACTACAAATAACCGTCTCTTGTCATTGTTTCGCTTATGAGACAATTATTCTCCTTTTTTTTTTTGAATTGTAAGCGGTGGTACCGCACACTAAAGCAAGCCATGCCGCGAGCGGCGACAGGTCGTAAAGACTCATCATCGGAATGCAACAAACAATGCATGACACAGTACAATAGTGGATGATGCAAACAGCTATAACAAAGAGAACATCACTTATCAGATCAAAGCAAAATAAGCAATTGATTCAAACTAGACGAAGGACGTGAAAAAGGAAGGGTACCCATATAAATACGGACGGAGCGCCTGACATATAGATAGCAATGGCAACTTGGTAAAACTTAACAGTTAAGCTTATGACTCGAACCAAACTACTGTAGCTGTATCTTCATCCGTTCGACCTATTTTGTGTCACTTGTTATGATGGACCAACATTATTTCGATTTGGAGGTGTGGTCTACAACTTTTATCTCTCCTTGAATTTCGAGCCTCAAATTTTAGGTGCGGCTTAGATTTGGGAAATTTTTTTTTTTCATTTATTTCGAGTATCATTTTTCAGGTGCGGCTTAGATTCGAGTGCGGCTTCGATTCGAGTAAAAACGGTAGTCTGCTAATGTCAATAAGCATTGTTCCGTTTAAAAAAGTGTATGTTTGCACAAAAAGTGCACTTTCTAAGTATTAAGACAGTCTGTTTATAGGCTAACAATATGAGCCCCTGACTACCAATCCATTCTGCGAAAATTGCACATTAGTAACACTTTCCATTTCTGCAGAATTGTTGGCGTTAAGTTTCAGATGATTCACACTGTTTACCATGTGAGGCAACTGTGTATGCTTGCACATCACCTACCAGCAACTGTTGGCTTCGCTTTCACAAGTATATACAGCATTTAGTCTTGCTACAGTTACAAATAGGTGACAGGAAAATCAGATCTACTGGACACACACACACAAATGGTTCAAATGGCTCTGAGCACTATGGGACTTAACTTCTGAGGTCATAAGTCCCCTAGAACTTAGAACTACTTAAACCTAACTAACCTAAGGACATCACACACATCCACGCCCGAGACAGGATTCGAACCTGCGACCATAGCGGTCACATGGTTCCAGACTGTAGCGCCGACTGCAATCTCATTAAGCATGGTATGTTTTTAGTATATTATTGCTATTTTTGTAATTGTAGTAATTTGCAATATATAATGTGTTTGTTTTCTCTCTCTCTCTTGTTCATATAGGTTTTGAAATAGCTGACAATATAAGGGAATAGTTGGTTTCACATTGCTAGTTATTCAGATCCATATCAGAAGCGTCATACGTACAGACCTGGTATGTTTTCACACTATCTCTTTGATACAATTTTGTTACTTTATGCAACCTTGAGAAGAGGCTGTCAATAATCACAGGACAGATATGGAGGACGAAGAGGCCTGGTCTGGCTTAGTGCACCCCCTGCCCCCTCCCCTCAAAAATTTTTAGAAATTAGAAGCCTAATATAAAATCTATATTTAAGACACCTCCCAATCCTTATTTTAAAAAATTCCAGGAATAAAAGCAGTTGCAGATGAAATAATCACGTTAAGTGGAGAAGCTAAAAATTAATTTAGTAAACCTCAAGGGTGCTTTAGAAAAATTTCTTCAATTTTAAAATACTGCAGAATCAATACACATTTATCTCAAAAATTATTAATGAACATAAAAATAGAAAATTGAAGCAATATTCACTTGCAAAAGGAAATGAGAGGCCTGCCCTCGGTGTTTCATACAAAAATATTCACAACCCTTTCTCATCCACTGTCTCTCAGGCAAACCATGGCCTGGTCAGATGAGTCTAGATTTAGTTTGTATGAGCTGATGATAGGGTTCAAGTGTGGCACAAACCCCAGGATGCCATAGACGCATGTTGTCAACAAGGCACTATCCAAGCTGGTGGTGACTCTAAAATGGTGTGGGATGTGTTAACATGGAATTGACAGGGTCCTCTGGCTGTTCGGCTACTTGGAGACCATTTCCAGCCATTCGTGGATGTCATGTTCCCAAACAATGATGGAATTTTTATGAATGACAATGAGCCATGTCACCAGGACACAACTGTTCGCTATTGGTTTGAAGAGCATTCTGGACAATTTAAGCAAATGGTTTGGCCACCCAGACCACATAACATGAATCCAATTGCACATCTGTGGGACTTAATCAAGAGGTCAGTTTGTGCACAAAATCCTGCATCGGCAACAGTTTCACAATTATGGGTGGCTATAGAGGCAGCATAGCTCAGTGTTTCTGCACATTGAGTTGATGCACTACGCTGGGCAAAAGAAAGTCCGAAACAATATTAGGAGATAGCCAGTGTCCTTTGTCACCTGACTGTAGACCTAACAGACCTTAAGTCTTCAAACACATCATTGTCCTCATTTGTAATAAAACCTGACGAGGAAGATTGTCACCAATGCTGAAATGCTTTTTAGTTCATTTATTGGTGTATATGGCCTGTCAGTTTCTTATGCAGATCATACTCCATGGCTCTTTTAAAAAAAGTTTTGATGTGCCACAGGAGAGATTATGTGTGGTTCAGCCATTACACAACAATGAAGCATTATATGAAATCCATGGTTTTATATGCAGACGGGTGTTTTGTGCATAACCAATGTTAATGGGGACTGATGATTCTGGTAAGCTGTGATAGCTTTGAAAGACATGAAGTGAATCTCCTGAAAGGATTAATTATAGCTAGTTTAGAGATACTCAAGGTTGAGGATATCGATGGATCGCTAGGTGACTGAAGCATGAAACTAACTATCCATGCATCTGTGCAATGTGCGAAGATTCGTCACTTGAAAGGCAGTGAATGGGAAGCAATGGAAATTTTGTTTTTAGGATATTCAGATTTATTCAGTTCAGGTAGTCTGTTACCAACAACTCCTATCACAACAGCCTGTAGGAAATCATACAGAATAGCAAAACACTTACAGCTGATAGTAGATGAGGGTTTATCAAGTATAGTCTGTAGTCAGCAATGTTATTGTACCTAAAAAGTCAGTCGATGGTACTTGAAAATATCGATTTTGTTGTGACTACCATTACTTGAACACATGAGCCACAACAGAAACGTGTCTGGTCCTGGTCATGGTAAATAATTAGATAACTTAAAAACATGTAAATTCTTTATTTTTCAACAATTGATCTTAGAAGTAGTTATCAAGAGCTGGAAGTGTTTCCCAACAGTAGACCCAAAACAGTGTTCACAGTTCTTTCAGGTCATTACTAATATTGAAGATTGCCATTTGGATTGAAAAATGATTTGACTGCATTTCAGCACCTATTAGATTGGGTACTCCGTGGATTAAAAACAAGAATCTGTATGGTATATCTTGGTGATACAATTGTACATTTGAGAACTACAGAATATCAAGTTAAACATGTAGATGAAGGGCAGCCCAGTGTAAACTTAGTATGGAGAAATGCACGATTTGATCACACACAAGTAAGTTATTTTGTGCATATTATCATCAAGACAGAGTGAGGACAGATCCTCAACTTACTTCCACTGTACATGATTTTCTGACACCACAAACTACTAAACACTTACAGTCGTTTATTGGATTAGGCAATTATTATCATAAATCAGTGTCGTTGTAACTGCCATCTGCTTCACATCTGCTGTGCAGCTAGCTACGTTACTTCTTCTTCCGTGTGTTTTTGCTTTAAGGAAGCTTTAATTTTTGAGTGCTAGTAATAGTGTTCCATAGATTTTGTGTTTGTTTTGAATACAGTCCGAGAGAGTCCCTTTAGTCAGCTGTAGTGCCAGTAGTGCTAGTGTTTGTTTTGAATACAGTCCAGAGACAGGTAGCGCTTATTTTCATTGTTTTCAACAATAAGTGTCTAGTAGCCATAGTTTAGTCAGCTATCAGCTGCCTTTAGTGAATTAGCAGTCTAGTTAAAAGTTGATTTCTCTACAGTAATTTGATTTCTTAGGATGGATAGGATGTGTGACTGCTGTGTATGGATGCAGGAGGAGCTGGCCACTGTTCGCGAACAGCTGAACATGTTGATGGCCGCGGTCAGCCATCTTCAGGCTGCTGCCTCGGAGTGTAACGGCAGTGGGGAGTCTGGTGTGTCGCATGGTACACCCCAGGTGTTACATGCTTCGCCCCCGGTCCCTGCTGTCGAGACATCTTTGTGGGTACCGGGTGTGGTTGGGCCACCCTCTCCCCATGGGGAGTGGCGGGTTCAGCGGCGTTCGCAGGGCAAGAGGTGGAGGGTCAGTGTGGAGGCTGGCCGTGTGGCATCGCCTGCTCTGCCTGTCAGTGGACATGTGGCCACTCCTTCAGCAAGGTCCCAGCATGAACATGGCGGGAGGGGTTTATTAGTGATTGGGAGCTCCAATGTTAGACGGGTGATGGAGCCCCTTAGGGAAATAGTGGAAAGGTCGGGGAAGAAGGCCAGTGTTCACTCTGTCTGCTTGCCGGGTGGTCTCATCTGAGATGTGGAGGAGGCCCTGCCGGCGGTGATAGAGAGCACTGGGTGTACCCGACTGCAAATTGTTGCTCATGTCAGCACCAATGACTCCTGCTGCCTGGGTTCAGAGGTCATCCTCAGTTCATACAGGTGGTTAGTGGAGTTGGTGAAGGCGGAAAGCCTCGCTCGCAGGGAGGAATCTGAGCTAACTATTTGTAGTCGTTCCCAGAACTGATCACGATCCTCTGGTTTGGAGCCGAGTGGAAGGAGTAATAGACCTAGATGCAAGACCTGTCACATACATCCTCCTACCACTACCTACTCCAGTCTGGTCACTAACATCACCTATCCCATCAAAGGCAGAGTTACCTGTGAAACCAGTCATGTGATTTACAAGCTAAGCTGCAACCACTGTGCTGCATACTATATAGGCATGACAACCAACAAGTTGTCTGTCCGCATGAATGGCCACCGTCAAACTGTGGCCAAAAAACAAGTGCACCACTCTGTTGCTGAACACGCTGCCAAACATGATATCCCTCATCTCAGTGACTGCTTCACAGCCTGTGCCATGTGGATCCTTGCCACCAACACCAGCTTTTCTCAATTGCGCAGGTGGGAACTTTCCCTGCAATACATCCTATGTTCCCGTAACCCTCCTGGCCTCAACCTTCGTTAGTCACTGTCCTCACCCATCCAGCCCCCCTCCCTGTTAGCATTCCAGCACTACACAGCTGTCATTTCACTGCCACACCCAGTCTTTTAATTTCTTTTTATTACTCACCTTTCCGCTACCTCCCCCTCCGCACCTTCTCTCCTGCCCTCGATCTAAACTGCAACACTTCACTGCTTCACTGTTCATCACTCCCACCATACTATCCCCCCCCTCCCCCCGCCAGCCTCCTCCTTACCCCCACCCAGTCACCACCCCCATCATGCACTGGTGCTGCTGCTCACAGTGTGGTTTCTGCTCTCTGAGACTGCAGATGTTTGTGCAAGTTGCATTTGTGTGAGTGTGTGTGTGTGTGTATGTGTATCTACTGCTGACGAAGGCCTTAATGGCCGAAAGCTATAATTGTGTGAATCTTTTTGTTGTGCCTATCGCGACTCAGCATCTCCACTATATGGTGAGTAGCAGCTTTCCTTCTCTGGTATTGAGTACGTGTATCAATGTTTGCAGTTGTACCATAGAGGTTGCACTGATAACGTGAAATCTAAATATAAATTTCCATGTGGCTTTTCGCGGATGATGCTGTAGTATACAGAGAAGTTGCAGCATTAGAAAATTGTAGCGAAATGCAGGAAGATCTGCAGCGGATAGGCACTTGGTGCAGGGAGTGGCAACTGACCCTTAACATAGACAAATGTAATGTATTGCGAATACATAGAAAGAAGGATCCTTTATTGTATGATTATATGATAGCAGAACAAACACTGGTAGCAGTTCCTTCTGTAAAATATCTGGAAGTATGCGTGCGGAACGATTTGAAGTGGAATGATCATATAAAATTAATTGTTGGTAAGGCGGGTACCAGGTTGAGATTCATTGGGAGAGTGCTTAGAAAATGTAGTCCATCAACAAAGGAGGTGGCTTACAAAACGCTCGTTCGACCTATACTTGAGTATTGCTCATCAGTGTGGGATCCGTACCAGATCGGTCTGACGGAGGAGATAGAGAAGATCCAAAGAAGAGCGGCACGCTTCGTCACAGGGTTATTTGGTAACCGTGATAGCGTTACGGAGATGTTTAATAAACTCAAGTGGCAGACTCTGCAAGAGAGGCTCTCTGCATCGCGGTGTAGCTTGCTCGCCAGGTTTCGAGAGGGTGCGTTTCTGGATGAGGTATCGAATATATTGCTTCCCCCTACTTATACCTCCCGAGGAGATCACGAATGTAAAATTAGAGAGATTAGAGCGCGCACGGAGGCTTTCAGACAGTCATTCTTCCCGCGAACCATACGCGACTGGAACAGGAAAGGGAGGTAATGACAGTGGCACGTAAAGTGCCCTCCGCCACACACCGTTGGGTGGCTTGCGGAGTATCAATGTAGATGTAGATGTAGATGTATAAATAGACATGTACAAACGAAGTGACAGCAGTTGTTTGGTATGCTCACCCCAGTTGAATTACTTATTAAGCTGTAATCTCAACAATTTTGGATGTTACTGTGTGTTTCTTGTTGTAGTGAATGCGTGAATGAAGGAACCATTCATTAAAAAAATTACTACTCGCTTTTTTTACTGTCGTTGTGGTTATGGTTCCTTCGTTCACATACCAGCATTCATTATGTTCATGAAACACACAATAACATCCCACATTCTTGGGATTAGAAATCTTAATAATTAATTATTTCACATTTCTGTCAACAGAATCATGCATGATTCATGGGATTTTTTAAAAATGATTACAAGCCTTTTTTGACTTTCGTTGTGTTCATGAAATACCTAATAACATCTCAAATTCTTTGGATTACAGCTTAATAATTAATTATTTCATGTTTCTGTCCACATGATTTATGGATGATTAATCGGATTAAAAAAAATGACTGCAAGCGTTTCTTTTTTTACTTTCGTTATGGTTCTTTCGTTCAGACATTCATTATGTTCAAGAAACACACAATAAGATCCAAAATTGTTAGGATTCCAGCTTACTAACTAATTCAAGTGTGCTGAACATACCACACAACTGCTGAAACTTCGTTTCTACGTATGTATTTACATTTAGCTTTCAAGTTATTGGTGCAACCTTTGTGGTACAACTCCAAAGATCGACATACGTACACATGAAGTTGATTTAGGTTTATTTACGTCATGATGACGTAGTGTTACGTCACTCTGATGTAGAATTCTCCTCACCTAGCATGAGATGAATGCTACCCAACAAACAATAGAGCGCTGGTGTCTGTGATTAACAGCTACAGCACAATTATCACCAAAAATCGATAACGTTGATCAAGAAACACATCAAACTGATATGCAAGACAAAGTTAATGAATCCCTAATATTAACCGATCAACAAAGGCGAGATTTATATAACATTTTAATGGAGTATGAAGTGGTATTTTCCGATTGTCCATGTAATAACAGCGACTATATTTGTAAGTTCAGAATCAAAGATGAAACTCCATTCTTTTGCAGACTGTATCCAATACCAGTGAGTTTGAAGGAAGCAGTTCGGGATGAGATTAACAAAATGATTGTTAATAATATTATAGAACGAAGTTCCAGTGTAATGAATAATCCTCTAGTAGTGGTGAAGAAAGCTGCAGGTGGGGTGTGATGAGTCTTAGATGCTCTTTGATCGAGGTACTCAGGGTACCTCCGCAACACACCATCAGTTGGCTTGCTGAGTATGGATGTAGATGTAGATGTAGATCGACATATAGAGACGGAAAGGGACTGGCCGATTCATATCGATGAATTGTTATCCATATTTGAAAAGGCAAGATTCTTTAGCATGATGGATTTGACTGTGGGATATTGGCAGATAAAATTACACCCAGTATCCAAAAAGTATACAGCTTTTTTGTTTGACAGAAAATCATGTCATTTCAATGTATTGCCATTTGGACTTAGCGTGTCTGTATCTGTATTTACACATGCGTTAGATGAAGCACTAGGGAGAGACTTATTGAAGGATTTGATAATATATTCTAATAATATCAGCTACTTGGGAGGAACATTGTCTAACTTTGCGCAAGACTCTGAAAAAATTTAAAGAGATAGGTATTACAGTGAAGCTATCAAAATCATTTTTTGAGCGCCAAGAACTTAAGTTCTTAGGGCATATTGTAGGGGTAGAGGGAATTAGACCAGACCCTGATCACATAAAAGCTATTAAAGAATGTCTGCACCCCAGAAATGTAAGACTATTAAAAGGATTCATAGGTATGGCCGGATACTATCAACGGTATGTACGAGAGCAGGATTTAAACGACCCGAGAATTTTATGTTTATTAAAAAAGGGAGTTCCGTGGACTTTGGCTCAAGGTGCAAATGATGCATTTGAAAATGTTAAAAGAGCACTTGTTGAGGGACCCATATTACATCATCCAGTTATGGGCGAACTGTTTAAAATCTTGACAGATGCATATGATTACAGTATTGCTGCTGAACTTTTCCAAGGAGCGTGGGATCCGAGTAATATAAAATACAGAACCATAGCTTTTGCTAGCCTTAGCCTAAATAAGCACGAACAAAATTACACAGCTACCAAAAAAGAACTATTGGCGATTATGCAGAGTATTCAAAAGTTTCAAACACTAGTATGGGGATCAGAAATCCATATTTATACGGACCATCAAGCTTTATCCTTTCTGATGAGTAGTCGATTACTACACAGTAGATTGATGTGCTGGATGCTTTTCCTACAGGAGTACGATATCAAGATATGATACCTAAAAGGTTCCGAAAATATAGTACCTGATTCATTATCGAAGCTACCTATAGGAATGGAAGACTTGAAATTTGCGGAAAGGCCCAGCGTTATTTTTGCCATTTTATTTCAGCAGAATATCCGAACATCAAGGTAAAAGAGATGGTTCAAAGAATGACAGAATATACCATCATGATCCTTATTTCACAGAAATATTTTCTATGTGTATCCATAACTTGTTACCTCCTAATCAACTGGGAAAATGGAAAACTGTAGATCATAAATTGTTTTGGAGAGACACTGTAAGATCACAGCATTGGCATGTATGTATTCCGAAACTAATGGAAGACGAACTTGTGTGGTACGTTCACAGAGAGTACGGACACTTCAGAATCAAAAAAATGCATATCTCATGTGAAAAAATTTTATTATTTCAATAAACTATGACATAAAAAAGCATCTTTGATTAGAACCTGTAAAACTTGCCAGTAAGTAAAAGATAATATTACTCACATGAAATACAGAATTTATCCTATTATCCCTAAGTCATTACATGACCTTACAGCAGCAGATTTCTTTGGAACAATTCCACAAGGAAAGGGAGGAGTATCATATATCTTGGTTATCATAGAGTGCTGGTCACAAGATATTAAACTATATCCTATTAAGAGAGCAAATATGAAGACACTTATGCATAGTTTACAACAATACTTTCTAGAAGTAGGTAAAACAAAACGGTTTCTTGCAGATAACAGACCACAATTTGTGAGCAACGAATTTAGAGAATTCCTATTGTGGGAAAGTATTTGACAAGTGTTAATATCCAATTATAACCCATCATCAAATCTGTGTGAATGGGTAATGAAGGAAATTGGGAAATTATGTCATATGTACTGCCATGAAAAACATACTTCGTGGGCAACGAAAATTAAGGACTTCGAACTTATCCTAAATGAATTATCCCATTTATCGACTGGGTTGACACCTTTAGATGTTATAGGCAAACCTTTTGTACGAGGACGTATAATTAAGTATTTTATTGGCCTGAACAACCAAGTGTCAATTACGAAGAAAATCAGGAAATAATTTCTAAAAATTTGATTGAAAAGGCACAACAAAGAGTAAGTAAGCATAATGAGAAGACTGTGGAATCTCAGTACGAAGTCGATGACCTGGTTCTTATAAAACAACCTCTTCCCAGCTCAACTCTGAAGAAAGAGACTCGTACGTTTTTTCAAAAATATGAGGGACCATACCAGGTACAAACGGTGGTCCATCCTAAGATGTTATTTTTAGTAGATCCCACAACTGGATTAGAAAAGGGGAAATACAATGTAAAAGATGTAAAATTGTATATTCCCCAGGGACGTTAATGGGCAGAGTGACGACCGTCGGATACCGAGTTGTTTTCAGTGTTTCTTTCAAAATAGTTTTCCTGCACCAAATTCCTTTAAAATCTAAAATTATCCTATAATCTTATTGCTTAAAATGTCCATCCCCGGTAGCTGAGTGGTCAGCATGACAGAATGTCAATTCTAAGGGCCCGGGTTCAATTCCCAACTGGGACAGAGATTTTCTCCGCTCAGGAACTGGGTGTTGTGTTGTCCTAATCATCATAATTTCATCCCCATCGACGCGCAAGTCACTGAAGTGGCATCAAATTGAAAAACTTGCACCCGGCGAACAGTCTACCTGACAGGAGGCCCTAGTCATACGACATTTACATTTACAGTGCTTAAAAAAAATCCTGAATATGACCATGAAATAGAGAACAACTTAAGAGAATCACAAAAGTAAGTGATGTCTAGACGAAATAAACTGAATAGACTATTATGTTCATGGAAAATATAATATGTTGTGACTAACTGAACAATTGTTATACCAAAATGTATAGCTTTTCTATTTTGTGTAGAGTATTTTATACCTTTTATGAGATGTGATTTAGATGGGGGGTTTCTATAAACTTTGAAAGGGGTGGGTATTGTAGCTAAAAGCTTGATTTACAGGAACAGATAAATGAAGACTAACACAAAACAAACATCACACCTTTCAAACAATCCTCACAAACAATTGTGCCTGATTCTTCTTCATTTTCCATTCCATATGGTTCCTTGGATTTCCTTCGTAGACCTCAAAGCGTAAAGGTGGGACAAGTCCATTCTGTAGGAGATGATATAACACCAATCCTCCACCAGCATCTCACTCAAGTGCCTGAGAGGTAGGGATCCTGGGGAACGGGGGTTGGAAGGGTTTCCTGTCTTTGGGGCTATCTTCTTTCTCTTCTTCGATCCTAGCAACCACATCTATTTTTACCTTTCTTACTTCCCATCTTGAGGACCTGTCTATGTTTTCCCTCTTTCCATATTCATAAACTTCTATCGCTGAAGTTCTTCCTTATTTCTGTGGTTACTTATAACCTACACCTTATCTTTAGATAAGAAGGTCGAAGAATCAGGCTACACGAACACAGATCCACATATACACAAATATACACTTCTACGCAAACATTAAATTACATAAGACAAACCCTGTCATGATATGAGAACCTCCTGGTGTTGTAGGGGAAAAGGTGTGTACACTGGGAATTATGCCCACATATATAGGGAGTTATGATGGTTCTTCATCGAACATACATAATGAATAACTATAAAGTAGTAATAAGTAATGGATAAATAAGAGAGAGGCATGAGCAAAGAAAGACAGCGAAAGTAGGAGTAGAATTAGTCAGGTTGATCATTAAGCAACGTCAGTGCAATAAAAACTCTGCGAATTGAAGGATAGTGGGACATAAGTAGTATATATAGACGTAATATCTATTGAAAGTATAGAAGTTGATAAGTAGAGGAGGACTCTAGGGGGTGAATGATATATTAAAGAATGAATTAGAAGTTTAAAATAGATTTATAGCTTTACCAGAAGATACTTAATTACTCATAATATACATAGAAATGCATATTAGGGTAATGAACAGTGAGGCCTACTCAGAAAGGATAAGGGGGGTGTACCTGGCATTCACTAAGTATAAAGGACAGATGTACCTACGTGGAGATGGGACGATCTGTGGCCTAAAAAATAGAGGTCTTTTGTAAGGGGCATACCTGCCAGAATGGAAAGAGGAAGTGCTCTCATAAGGTCAACCTACAAGCAAGGAATAGGTGCTGATCCTAGGAGAAGGGGACAGTATCGTGACAAAAATCACAAATTTTATAGGAATTATTCTGGAAAGTGTAAATTCTATGAACGACTAGCATTATTATGTTTTGTGGAAGTAAATGAGTGTCAAAAGAACACTTTCACTTCGTCCAGAGTTCCTTCACCTACAAATAATGAAAATAGTACACACTAGAAAAAAGATAGTACAAAAGATGAGAATAGATAAAAAATATTACTTATGTGTCCTAAACACTTGAAGTTTATGATTGAAAAAAAAAATTAAAGAAAAGAAAAAGAATCCTCACGATTACTAAATATTAGTATAGCTGACTAAAACAACGAATAAATGCTGATGTCTTAATAACAAAGTGAAATAAGAAGAGAATAGAGAAAAAATAAATGAAAGATTGTGCAAGAAAGGACAGAGAATTGTTACTCAAAGGAAAGATATGTATATAAACATACGTAAGAAATGTATACTTTTAAGATATGAAATATTATTATGAGTGATATTATGTGAATAATGATTGTGTATAAAATATCGTGTGTTAAGTCTGAAAGGGGGGGGGGATATGTAGTAATTCGAGAATTTCTGTGTAAATTATAGAACCACTCAGCCTTCTAGCATCTCGAACACACAATAGTCTAGATATGAGTGTGGGATGGTAAAATCCTACCTACTGCACGTCACATGATCGTGTGTGCAGATTTAAAATCAGTCACGGGAAGAAAGTAGACACGGCGATCGAACGGCACCAACAAGTACCTTTTGGGCAATCCATAGATGTGTTAGTGAGTGTGTATGGAAGTACCATGGAATCTATATTCAGCTTT